>NC_080671.1:43461088-45904088 GCF_030247195.1 Topomyia yanbarensis | reverse complement strand
CTTTTAAGGAAATTTGCCAACTGTTCTCCGACAAATTTTCAAGAATTTCTTCCAACGAACGCCTTTCACCACAACGAGTTGCCGCTGCCAATTTAACTCCTTCCCTAGGACGAGCCATCAACCGACTTAACGTCGATAATGCTGCCATTCATGCAGCAAATTCCAAACTGAAAGCATCTAGTTCCCCGAGCCCAGATGGCGTTCCTCCGATTTTCGTCAAAATGTGCATCAGCGGGCTTCTTGAACCACTTCGGCGAGTCTTCGATCTATCACTCACTACTGGACATTCCCTTTCTGCTGGAAAGCAGCACACATGTTTCCAGTTCATAAAAAGGAAATAAATCGAACATTGATAATTATCGGTGAGTCTCTTGTTTAAGTTCCGTATCAAACCTATTAGAGCTGGTTGTCTAACTCTCTTTTCTTCCACTGCAAACAATACATTGTAGACGACCAACACGGTTTTATGCTTAAATGATCGACAACGACCAACCTGCTCTCTTTCGCAACATATGTACTCGATGGAACCGCTGACGAATTGCAAACCGATGCTGTTTACATGAATCGATCTGCGGCCTTCGACAAAATCAACCATGGTATCGCAATAGCAAAGCTGGACAAACTTGGTATTCGCGGACAACTTCTGCGCTGGTTTCGTTCGTATCTGATGGAAGGCAACTTCAAATCAACATTAAGGACTGTCTATCTGCACCATTATTCGCTACATCCGGCACACCTCCTCCCCCCAAGGAAGTCATCTCGATCCAGTGATATTCCTCCTCTACTTTAATGACATCAACATTAAATTATATGAATCCTGTCTTTAATTCGGCGATGACATGAAAATTTTTCGATAAATGCGGGATAAAATACATGGTGTGATCTAAACAGAATAGCAGATGATCAATCGTGATGTTCACGCGGAATCGTCATCCGATTCAATTTATCTACCATTTCTTCTACTCGGCCATTCCAAGTCACTCTCACGTCAAGGATTTCGGAGTCATTATGGATTCGGCACTAACGTTTAAACAACACCTGTCATACATCGTGGATAAGGCATCAAGACAGCTTGGATTCATCTTCCGAATAGCGAAAAACTTCAGGGACGTATACTATCTTAAATCGCTTTATTGCGCGTTGGTTCGCTCAATATTAGAATATTGTTCTGTTGTTTGGAATCCGTGCTAGCAGAACGAGATTGACAGAACTGAGGCTGTCCAATGCCGGCCCATACGCTTCGCCCTTCGACATCTCCCATGGCGAAACAGGTTCCAACTGCCGAGCTATGAAAACCGCTGCCAGTTAGTACACCTTGATACACTCAGCATCCGGAGGGACTGCTCACGAGCCTTGTTCGTCTCGGACTTACTCTCTGCCAGAATGGATTGCACTACAATTCTAGAACGCTTGAATCTTCAAGTCCGCATTCGAACACTGCGTTCTAACTCTCTTCTGCGACTACCTTTTAGGAGAACCAACCACGGTCGCCACAGCGCTTTGATAGGACTTCAGCGACTTTTCAATAGAGTTGCCACAGGACTGGACTAGAAATACGATGAAAATTTTTGTCTATCCTTAAGTGTAACTAGGCTAAGAACCACTAGGCTAGGCTAGTTCGTATATATGTATATCTCTATTATTGTTAGTCAAATTCAATCAGAATTCGCCTAAGTATCACTTCCGGCCAAATTGTTCTAGGACTAAAAGCAGATTTATTGGGCAAATTGATTTTCGGCCAAACGGCATTCGGTCAAATGGGATTCGATCATATTACATTCCGCCAAATGGTATTAGGCCAATTGGCATTCTGCCAAATAACCCAGTTGAAAACATGGCATTCGACCAAATGACCCTTCCAACCAAATAGCGTTCAACCAAACAGCGTTCTACCAAATGGCTTACATTGCAGCTACCTGTATTTCTGGATGAATGTTTATTGTTTACCATATTTACCGATTATTAAATCATCATCTTCTTGCGCACCAGTGAGCAACATAAAGCCTTGAGACACAGAAAATCCCGGAATTCGCTGGAAATTTTGAACATAAAACCTAGAAGTCGATTTGCTCTGTCGATAGTCGCTGACAGGTGATTGGTATAAGTTAGCCTTTCATCGAGAATAACACCTAGATCTTTTACGTGGTCAACGCGTTGCAACTGAGTTCCGGCAATGCTGTAGTTAAAATTAAGCATGTTCCTTGTACGATGAAAACTGATGACAAAACATTTCGTAACACAAAGGATCAATATGTTTCTTTGACACCAATTGTAAAATGTAACTCACGACAATTGGCTTCATTCCTTATCACAAGAAATATCTTCAAGTCATCGGCGAAAAACAGTTTCCCTCCACGCATTAGAACAAAGATCGCATCATTCAGGAACAATGAAAATAGTAATGGACCTAGTGTACTACCTTGGGGAACTCCGGAATTATTACAAAAGGATTCAGACACGTTGTCACCAATTTGCAAAACGCACTCGCGGTGAACAAGGTAGGATCGAAGCCAGTGGCAGAATCTCGAGGTACATCCTAGTTTATCAAGCTTTGCAAGCAGTATCTCATGGTTAACTGTGTCGAAAGCGGCCTTAAGATCTGTGTAGACCGTGTCCACTTGGAGTTTCCTGGATATGTTTTCAATGCAAAACGATGTGAATCTAACTAAATTCGTCTCTACCGATCGACCAGGGAAGAATCCGTGCTGACAAGGGCTTATGTAAAGTTTACTAGCAAAAACAGCACCTCGTTGATAAGCGATTCGAAGATTTTTGACTCAACGCTCAGCGAAGTGATTCCCCGGTAGTTCACGATGTTGCTTTTGTCATTTTTCTTGTGTACCGGAAACATAACTGAAAACTTCCAATCATCGGGAATTTTTTGCTGCTGAAGCGATACATTGAAAAGGTACGTCAGTGGGATCGCTAAGATATCGGAAATTTTTTTCAGAACAGCAGACGGCATAGCACTTTGTCCTGGAGCATAAGACGATTGAAATAGTGAATACATCCATATCTACTGCACCAATGGGAACATCACGGGTCGGGTTTTCGAGCTCGATGACAGATGTCACATCAGTCGTGAAGACACTTGAGAAGTAGCTGGCAAATAGAGAGCATTTTTCCGCCATTGTAGTCGCTACTTCGCCATTGTAGACCATCCCGATCAGAAACACATAACAAGAATATTTCAAAACTATATCTCCCGTTGTTACTTATTATAATTTTCTGTTATTTTAACTACTAACGAGACCAAACACAATATGTTACGACAGTTGCATTCTGTTATAATCTTGTTATTTCATTCTGATCGGGATCCTAGTCGGAAGACCCGTTTCCTTTCTCTTCGTTTTAACAAAAGCCCAGAATCCCTTCGGATTTCGTCGTAAGTTTTGTTGGATGCGGTTAACATATCCTTTGTACAGCAATTTATTATAACAGCGGTACTCATTACTGGCGAGTGCGAAAAGGCGTTTTAGAATAGGGTATCGACGATTTGTGTACGCACGTAGGGCTTTGGCACGGATGCGTTTCAGATTGCTTACTCATGATAGTGGCATGTAAAATGGCTCATGGCTTTGGAAAATGCGTGCTTCTAGAGGCCCACATTTGTGAATAGTGCAATCTTTATCCCTTAACCCTTCAGATCATGAAAATGATGAGAAGACAACAACATGACGAAAGTGCCATTTGAGCCATTATATTTTGATTTCGGAAACGTGATTTTTTCTAAGTGTGTGGCTACATATTCTGACTCTAAACACGCACAGCAAAAAAAAATATGAATTTTATCGTTAACGTAATTGCAAGCATGATAGAATTTAACAAACCGTAATTCACAAAATGACGAAATATAATCGTTCTCCGTTTAATTTTACATAAAACATATACATTACATGCGCAATGGCATAAAATTACACTTACTGCCATTCAGAACAAACGCTATGTGTAGAGTAAAATTACGCGATTTACGAAATTCAACGTCATGTAAAATTAAAATCAAACTTAAAAGTAAGTAATTTTTGGTGCTCGTATATGTTAGGTTCAGGAGACGTAAATTTACACGATTTTTTCTATGTGTGTATGCACAAACGACCAAACACAGTGCTAGTTTTATTTATGAATCCGGGAAATTTTGAGATTCGCTGAAGCAAATTTTGAACAATTTAAACACATTACATCAATAAACCAATTTTATTCACATTCGCCTTTGGAATTTTTTGAAAACTATTTGAAATCTATAAACTGAACTAAGAAGAATAACTAGCTTAAGAATGAAATAGGAAAATCCAAAGTTTGGCTTTCTCTATAGGAGTGATGTGCTCTAATATTATGGCACGTAGGTATATCATTCCCAGTTCCACCTTGTAATTCCTCAAATATTCGCACGCTGCAATTAAATTACTCCGGCTATCTGTGGAGTAACTTCACATATCGCTTTCGATACCTGTTACCACGCGGAGACATGTTGCCTTTTTTGTACTAAAGTTTCATAATTTATTACCTCCATCGAGACAACGCTTTCCCAGCAAGTAGTAATCTGACTCACTGAACTTCCTGACCATCACCGACCGACCGAACGCACCATACCGACCGGCCGGCCGCCCGGCCGGGGTAAGAGTGCAATTTCACTTGATTACTTCTTTATACACACTCATTTGCTACCTTTTGTGCGCCGAGGAAGAGCAGAGGAAGAGTAGCGCGACAACTCATGCGGACAGGTGAGCCCCAATCGCGCGGAACCCGGATAGTTAAGCAGAGTGACTTTTATATTCGTATGGTGAGTGCTTTCGAAGACCGGGGCCGGGTTCGTATGCTTCGTACTGTTGCTGTTGCTGTTGTTGGCGGACATCATCAAGATTGCAAATACGACGTGTAATAAGATGGCAAACAGTAGCAATTAGCAGTGGCTTGCATACACGGGGACTAATCTAGATGAAGATTTAGCGCGGTACTACTGCCAACAGTACCGAGGCGGATCCGGATTGTGGGACAGAAGGATTTACTGCTCGGGGAACGGCAGTTGATCATCTGGATGGGAGGTATTAAAAGGACTGCTGCAGCTACCGGTCACGATTATAATCGAAAAAGTATCAAATGACCATAAATTTATACCGGGACTATCCCTTCTTTTTCTGGTTCCGATGTAAACAAAGCCAAAGACATGATAAAACACTGGTCATCTTTAAGATCAACTCGGAACAGCATAGAAATATTACAAAACAAATGTATTCCGGCGCATTCCGGAGCGAAAGCTCCCAGTTAATTCCAAGGTACCACAACGCCCATTTCCGTCCCACCGGAGTGGTAATTATCACCTGAATGCGATAAATCTCCAATGGTCCAGTTTCACCGAATCACGATCGAGAACCAAAACAAGCGAAATGATCTCATTAGGTCATTTATCACACTCGATTATGCTAATGTCAAGCCGTATTTATTAGGTTCCCTGCTCGCTGGGTAGAGTTCATAAAACCGACGACCTCCCTTCGCGGTTAAGCAGTCAGACTTGGGGACAGCGATAACGACAGCGGAGACAATTCACCGACCGGCGGCCGTTACGGATTGAATCGAAAATATTTGCCTAATCTTTGGCAAGGCAGCCTAAATACGGAAAGGTCAACCTCATTCCAGCGGTGCACCATAAATCACACGTGCGCTAGCATAACTCATATCTAGGCCCAAAAATCTCGTCACCATCCGGAGTATGTCGTACTATGTAACGGAGTTGGGCAAAACAACAAAATTTTGTTTCGATTTGTATTTTTATTGCAACGTTCGATTCAACCTGTCCAAAATAGATTCAAGAGAACATTATTACATGAGAGGATAAAATCGAAATCTTTTGCCTTCAAAATATTCAAATTCAAAATTTGAAAATAAGAACATCGCATGTCAAGCAGCGTTCCAAATTTTGTCCGATGATTGTATGGCAGGTGATCACTGTGAGACAGAGACTGCGATGGTGGCGAAGAATGAACATTTTCATTACCGAAACTAGAGTAGTGCTCTTGTTATATACAACGAGGAAAAAGTAACGTAACCACCAGTCAGCAGTATGAGGTGTAGTAAATAGTTATGACACTTTCTTTGTCGTATGTAGTATTTTGTTGCTGTTGTCTGTGCTACATATTCGATGAGTTACGGTTTTATTTAATGATTTTGTTTTATGATTGTCCATTAGACTGGTTCAATTTTTGACTTTTAGCTCCACCAGGCTCTACTGATTCCTTTTATGGCCCTTAGTAATTGTGCAAATTTTGGTACCGATCGGTTGAGTCTACGGACCCTCCAAAAATTTAAAAGTTTATATGGAAGTTTGTATGGAAAATCGGTTACTATTGAAAAAAAAATCTTGAAAAATCACCTTATCAATCAATTAATCAGAACACTATATATTTTTAAAGGTAATCTTCTACTGAACACATTCGTGGAACATTAAAAGTTTATGAAAATTCGCTGAGAAAAGTTATTAACTAAAGAAGCAGCATGACTTCAAAACAAGTGGATTTTATTATTAATCATAGCAACCCTGTTTGAGTAGCTGTATCTGCCATACGCGAGGGGTGGGTGGCAAGTCTTGTTTACACTGGTATAACGATGTAGCTATTCAAACAGCGTTGCTATGGTTACTAATAAAATCCATTTGTTTTGAAGTCATACTGCTTCTTTAGTTAATAACTTTTCTCAACGAATTTTCATAAACTTGCAACGTTCGCCGAATGTGTTCAGTAGAAGAATAACTTTTATATAGAAATATATAGTGTTCTAATTAATTGAATGATGAGGTGATTTTTTAAGAATTTATTTTCAATGTTAACCGATTTTCCATACAAACTTTCATATAAACTTTAAAATTTTTGGAGGGTCCGTAGACAGAAACGATCGGTACCAAAATTTGCACAATTACTAAGGACCATATAAGGAATCAGTAGAGCCTGGTGGAGCTAAATGTCAAAAATTAAACCAGTCAATTGTCCATATTGTTTAGCAGATAAACAATTTCAAATATTCGATTACCTTTTCTAGAATTACTTTCTGATGCCCTCTGCTCACATTCCGCTTGAGTTTATTTTCAATGTACCAATATTTTTAAAATTTTAGCTTTCGGTACAATTTTCTCTTGACAATAAAATTTCCACTATAATTTCCACTTTTTTCATTTTCTTCTTGTTTATTCTTTCAGGATTACTCTTCACTCTTTACGCTTTACTCTTTACTTTTTTTATTTCGATTTTTTTTTAGGTTTTAACCATAAGGTCATTCGCCTCTTCGAGTTAGAAAAATCTCTTATGAAAAGTTTCTAACCCTATGTGCGGGGTCGGGACTCGAACCCAGGTGCGCTGCGTACAAGGCAATCGATTTACCAACTACGCTACGCCCACCCGCATTTACTCATTACTCTTTACTCTTTACTCTTTACTCTTTACTCTTTACTCTTTACTCTTTACTCTTTACTCTTTACTCTTTACTCTTTACTCTTTACTCTTTACTCTTTACTCTTTACTCTTTACTCTTTACTCTTTACTCTTTACTCTTTACTCTTTACTCTTTACTCTTTACTCTTTACTCTTTACTCTTTACTCTTTACTCTTTACTCTTTACTCTTTACTCTTTACTCTTTACTCTTTACTCTTTACTCTTTACTCTTTACTCTTTACTCTTTACTCTTTACTCTTTACTCTTTACTCTTTACTCTTTACTCTTTACTCTTTACTCTTTACTCTTTACTCTTTACTCTTTACTCTTTACTCTTTACTCTTTACTCTTTACTCTTTACTCTTTACTCTTTACTCTTTACTCTTTACTCTTTACTCTTTACTCTTTACTCTTTACTCTTTACTCTTTACTCTTTACTCTTTACTCTTTACTCTTTACTCTTTACTCTTTACTCTTTACTCTTTACTCTTTACTCTTTACTCTTTACTCTTTACTCTTTACTCTTTACTCTTTACTCTTTACTCTTTACTCTTTACTCTTTACTCTTTACTCTTTACTCTTTACTCTTTACTCTTTACTCTTTACTCTTTACTCTTTACTCTTTACTCTTTACTCTTTACTCTTTACTCTTTACTCTTTACTCTTTACTCTTTACTCTTTACTCTTTACTCTTTACTCTTTACTCTTTACTCTTTACTCTTTACTCTTTACTCTTTACTCTTTACTCTTTACTCTTTACTCTTTACTCTTTACTCTTTACTCTTTACTCTTTACTCTTTACTCTTTACTCTTTACTCTTTACTCTTTACTCTTTACTCTTTACTCTTTACTCTTTACTCTTTACTCTTTACTCTTTACTCTTTACTCTTTACTCTTTACTCTTTACTCTTTACTCTTTACTCTTTACTCTTTACTCTTTACTCTTTACTCTTTACTCTTTACTCTTTACTCTTTACTCTTTACTCTTTACTCTTTACTCTTTACTCTTTACTCTTTACTCTTTACTCTTTACTCTTTACTCTTTACTCTTTACTCTTTACTCTTTACTCTTTACTCTTTACTCTTTACTCTTTACTCTTTACTCTTTACTCTTTACTCTTTACTCTTTACTCTTTACTCTTTACTCTTTACTCTTTACTCTTTACTCTTTACTCTTTACTCTTTACTCTTTACTCTTTACTCTTTACTCTTTACTCTTTACTCTTTACTCTTTACTCTTTACTCTTTACTCTTTACTCTTTACTCTTTACTCTTTACTCTTTACTCTTTACTCTTTACTCTTTACTCTTTACTCTTTACTCTTTACTCTTTACTCTTTACTCTTTACTCTTTACTCTTTACTCTTTACTCTTTACTCTTTACTCTTTACTCTTTACTCTTTACTCTTTACTCTTTACTCTTTACTCTTTACTCTTTACTCTTTACTCTTTACTCTTTACTCTTTACTCTTTACTCTTTACTCTTTACTCTTTACTCTTTACTCTTTACTCTTTACTCTTTACTCTTTACTCTTTACTCTTTACTCTTTACTCTTTACTCTTTACTCTTTACTCTTTACTCTTTACTCTTTACTCTTTACTCTTTACTCTTTACTCTTTACTCTTTACTCTTTACTCTTTACTCTTTACTCTTTACTCTTTACTCTTTACTCTTTACTCTTTACTCTTTACTCTTTACTCTTTACTCTTTACTCTTTACTCTTTACTCTTTACTCTTTACTCTTTACTCTTTACTCTTTACTCTTTACTCTTTACTCTTTACTCTTTACTCTTTACTCTTTACTCTTTACTCTTTACTCTTTACTCTTTACTCTTTACTCTTTACTCTTTACTCTTTACTCTTTACTCTTTACTCTTTACTCTTTACTCTTTACTCTTTACTCTTTACTCTTTACTCTTTACTCTTTACTCTTTACTCTTTACTCTTTACTCTTTACTCTTTACTCTTTACTCTTTACTCTTTACTCTTTACTCTTTACTCTTTACTCTTTACTCTTTACTCTTTACTCTTTACTCTTTACTCTTTACTCTTTACTCTTTACTCTTTACTCTTTACTCTTTACTCTTTACTCTTTACTCTTTACTCTTTACTCTTTACTCTTTACTCTTTACTCTTTACTCTTTACTCTTTACTCTTTACTCTTTACTCTTTACTCTTTACTCTTTACTCTTTACTCTTTACTCTTTACTCTTTACTCTTTACTCTTTACTCTTTACTCTTTACTCTTTACTCTTTACTCTTTACTCTTTACTCTTTACTCTTTACTCTTTACTCTTTACTCTTTACTCTTTACTCTTTACTCTTTACTCTTTACTCTTTACTCTTTACTCTTTACTCTTTACTCTTTACTCTTTACTCTTTACTCTTTACTCTTTACTCTTTACTCTTTACTCTTTACTCTTTACTCTTTACTCTTTACTCTTTACTCTTTACTCTTTACTCTTTACTCTTTACTCTTTACTCTTTACTCTTTACTCTTTACTCTTTACTCTTTACTCTTTACTCTTTACTCTTTACTCTTTACTCTTTACTCTTTACTCTTTACTCTTTACTCTTTACTCTTTACTCTTTACTCTTTACTCTTTACTCTTTACTCTTTACTCTTTACTCTTTACTCTTTACTCTTTACTCTTTACTCTTTACTCTTTACTCTTTACTCTTTACTCTTTACTCTTTACTCTTTACTCTTTACTCTTTACTCTTTACTCTTTACTCTTTACTCTTTACTCTTTACTCTTTACTCTTTACTCTTTACTCTTTACTCTTTACTCTTTACTCTTTACTCTTTACTCTTTACTCTTTACTCTTTACTCTTTACTCTTTACTCTTTACTCTTTACTCTTTACTCTTTACTCTTTACTCTTTACTCTTTACTCTTTACTCTTTACTCTTTACTCTTTACTCTTTACTCTTTACTCTTTACTCTTTACTCTTTACTCTTTACTCTTTACTCTTTACTCTTTACTCTTTACTCTTTACTCTTTACTCTTTACTCTTTACTCTTTACTCTTTACTCTTTACTCTTTACTCTTTACTCTTTACTCTTTACTCTTTACTCTTTACTCTTTACACTTTACTCTTTACTCTTTACTCTATTCTCTGTTATCTATTATCTTATCTCTATATGACTCTATATTTTTCTTTATTCTTTGTTTCATTTTTTAAAATTTGAATGTTTATTTTATGCAAGAGATTTCTGCTGGTGTTAATAAAAAACCAAAAAGTAAACTTTCGCATACAAAATATGTCTCTAGATCGTTTTGCGGACACATTGAATATTATCTGTTCGGATCATAGAATGCAACGTTCGTCTTTGAGTCTAGTACAATCAGTTTTAAAATCGGATTCAGTGATCTTATGTTCGAAAAAGCAAAATATTAAAATAATCGATTCTGTACTAGGAAATAGAAACACTGGCTTTTATTCTGGTTTTTAAAACCTAAAGATGGGACACAAATTTATTCTTCAATCGAAGCTCAAACCAATAAATATTTACATTCTAATGAACGGTGAGCTCTCGATGTCCGCTTCACTTGTTTGTAGATCACCAGCCGCCAGGTTGAGTCCTTGGGATTATGCATGGCATCTAAAATGTTTTTTTTTCCAGAATTTTTTGACTCGAATCACTTTAAAAGCTAGCCACCAGCAAGTAGTGCTCCTGTCATAGTATGTGGCATAAAATCTATTTTGAATCCAGTATGTTTCGGTTCGCGGGATAACATATTAAGGAAGTGTTGTTCACGACCGATTGCCAATTCCAAAATTTATGCGACTCGCCGATGATTTATCCAATGTCTAGAAATCACACTAAGCGCTGATATTTCACAGAATTTTTGCATATGGACTATTTCAGAACCATGACCTCACTTGTCGGATGCTGCTTATGCATCAGAAAAACTACCGGGTGTTTCTAGATCTCAGTGTCACCGCTTTCCAGGTGTTTTTATGCATATATGTAGCTAGTGGCGAAACAGAGAATATGCTATGTAGAACCTGCAATAATTATGTAGAATTGGCATGATTTTTGTGGTTTTTATTACTTAATTTTTTTGGATCCTAAAACAGACAGATTTCGAGGATGTAAACTTATTCTCCTCCTATTTTTTATTCCAAATTTTGTAAAGATTCACAAATCCTTATATAAGACATGGGACAACATTTTTATAGGCACCATGATTCTAATAAAGGACGACAATTTACCGATACTAAAGTAGCGGGTGTACGGAGTAAAATTGCATTAAATACAAGAAAAGTTTGGTGAAAATTCACCCATTTAACCGATCGAAACTTTCAAGGAATAAGATAAATTAAGACTTATTAGAAAGACTTTTTCTTTGTTCGTGGGATATCATTTCATAATTATCCATCCAGCTATATCCATATCATAAAGTCTTGTACAAAATATGGGCCAACTTGTTTTTGAGTGGAAATCCCTTTTTTCTTCATATCTGTTTTCGATTTCACTTCCTTAGGAAGCTTGCTGCTTCATGATGCCCAGTATGTCTCAATTGGTCGCAATTCCGGTGCGGTTCCTTTGGCATGAAATTAACCTTGTACCACCCCAGAGAATTTTTTGAGCATTACTAACGACTCTAAATCCGATCAGAAAAGCGTAGATTGTGGGACCTAAGAAGTGGAAATATACACTTTTGAGGACATTCTTTCAATCACACCAGCCCATTGAGCGTCTAGGTTATCACGACAGGGTTTCTCCGCTTTCCGCACGAGTAAATTGCCTGCCAAATCTTGGCAAACTTAGACGAGACAACGCGGTTTCAGAAATAACTGAGTGTAAAACTTCCACGCACGTGATTTCCCCACTACATTCTGCTGTTCTTCGCAATTCGGCACCCGTTGAACATTGTATTTGTGTAGTCCTTTACGTTTTTTGCCTCTTGCACAAAAGAAACTTTTACTTTAATTCTTGCCATGGTGATCTACCGAGATGAGTGAGTCACTGGATCAAAAAGTAATGTTCCACCCAAATATGATGGCTATTGACTTCCGGAACATTAGCTGAAGGTGAAAAAAAGCTTAAGCTTACGGAATCCGCTGTTATCGAGTTCTACCATGTTAGGCATACAGCGTTAATAACGTCATCTAAATTGGCCCAGGCGAAAATACTAATTTTTCATAACAACTTAAAACACGTAGTTGTGTATGTCCACGCTATAATACAATCTCCCATATACATCGAAGGTGGGAAAATCGAAGTTCGGCTACAAGATCTGGCACCACTTACTTGCACAGTAGCCATTAAAGGCTTCATGTTAAATTTGGTAGAAATGAAATCCATTACGAAAGACACATGTAAGATCTATTACTAAATATTTCAAATGGTATTTTGTGGTGAGAATGTGGTTGAACTGACAAATATTTTTCTACCTTAGCCTGTAGTACAAAACCAAATGCGATATTACAATTACATGGACAAACTAATACATACCAATTCTGTGAAAAGACGGTATATTAGGGACTGCTTAGAAATTGATCAGGGAAGCTCAACAACGAAAACAAACTCATCCCACAGTATCAAATACAACAACCTGCATCAGGCCTCCATGTGCTAACTATTTAAGCTCGTTTTATAATTTTTACTATTTTTATTGTTTGCATTATGTAAATCTTTGAAAGACCCACTCCGATTAACTAAAGCGTCGAACCGAATCAAATAAACGAATTAATAACAATGGGAAAAAAATAAAAGCGACTAAGCATATATTGGCCAGAATAACGATTGTTATTTTAAAAGGAAGTTTTTCAATTGTACACCATCTGAATTTCTGTACTGGATCAGTGCACCGAACTCTTAGTGATACACTAGGCATCAGACTCAAACGTGTTCAAAAAGAAAATATAAAAGAACGGTATTCACACGACGAATTTAATGTTGCAACCAACATCGGCATTTTAGTCCTTCTCTACCTCTTAATATCAAAGCAAGTTTGAAATTATTGCAACGATACAGCGAACAGACATCAAAAGGCAATAACAAAGAGCGACTAATATGTAGCGACTGGTAGATTCAACCAATAGTTGGGATCTCGATTCGAATTTCGAGTCGGGACTCTGACGAAAATGTTCAACAAGTTAAGAAATTTTAAATTTGCTTCAATTTTAAAGTTGCTTCAAACTAAAACTCATTTCAAAACAATTTTTTCACTGGTTTTCATTAAATTACGTAATGTGTTCATTTCAAAATCGAAATTTCAGTCCCACTAGGAAATTTTATTCCGCATCCGCCCTTGCTTGAAACAAAAGTATATAGTTTTTAATTCGATTAATCAGCATTAGGTCAACGTTGTCTTTCGGCTAACTTATTTTATTATTATTTTTTGGGAAATCCGCAAATGTGACATCGCTGGCTGACGTAAAATTCGCAAAAATCCTCAAGCAAAAAAACTCTATTTTTGATTTTTCCACCATTAAGGGCTTTTCGAGCTTTTTTACAATCTATAAACAATATGTATGAAAAACTTTTATTTTTCCATTTTCAAATGTCTGGCTGAAAATCCTTTCAACATTCGCCGCTGAATGTGGGAGGAAATCGACTTTCTCAATCAACTGAAAGAGCCGCGGAAATTACAAGTTGCTTAATTTAAAATTTTAAAATTAAATACTTTGAAATCGAAAAATTAAGAAACTTTTAAAATTTGTTACTCAAAATTTCAAAAACAGAAACATTCTAAAACATATGAAAAATAAGAAATATAAAAATATAAAAAGAAGTATAAGAACTCAAAAGTTTGAAAAGTTCAAATTTTGGAAACTGAAAATTTAAAATTAAAAATATAAAAATCTAAAAAATCAAAAATTCAGAATTTAAGAAGTTTAAGGTTTATTGGCAATTTAAGATTCTTGCAGATCCCTAAATCCAAAAATTTAAAAATTTGAGCGTATGAAATTTTTAATTTTAAAAATATAAAAATTAAAAAATACCTTGGTTAAAAAATTTGAAAAATAAGAAAAATTCTGGGCATTCGAGAAATTACACATTTAAAAGTTTATAGATTTAAAAATTAGTAGTTAATTTTTAAATCTATAAACAGTTAATTTAAAATTTTCTGAAATAAAAGTGAGTGTATGTAAAAATCGGTTGGATCCCTGTACGACTATTATTTAATATGATCTAATGTACGTATTTTGAATAATCATGCAATTTAAAGTTAAAAAATTAAGGCAACCCATTTTATTCATTCTTGAAAAATCCGCAAAAAATCCGAAAATCCGCGAATAAATCCGCAACTCTATTTCAAATTGCGGAAAATCCGCAGGATTGCGGAAAAATCCGCAACTATGCCAAGCGGCATGAGGGTGTGTGTGTGTGTGAAGCACAACGAAACCACCCCCTACTCATCTTGGTATACCTACTGGGTGAAAGTGATTGGGAAGAGAGAGGGGTGGGTCTAAAGGGGGTGAACGAGGTGGTCATTTGAGCGGGATCTGTTGGGGGGCTTGATGGGGGTGAGTATGGTGTGTAATATGGGGGGAGTCCACTTCTCACCGCATACCTAGCAACGCACCTGTTAAAATACAGAAAACTTATCCCTGTCCAAAAAAGATTGTCCCTCCGTGATTTGGTTGGCCATGTTCAGAGTTATTGCATAACCTTTCTAGATGAGAGAGGCAAAAATGTGCAAAAGTCCAAAAAAATCAATTTTCGTAAAAAAAATTCGAGGTAACATCAAATCACGACGTTTTATGAATTTTAAAGACATTTGGTATCAAATATTCAAATTCTATTTTGAAATTTTTCTTAACACCTCCTGCTGTTACTGCTTATATGAAATCAAGAACCAAGGTGGCCAATGTGATCAAAGTGACTTTGGTTAGTCATTATTGATCTAGACTAGCAAATCCAAGTAATTTTACACCCATTTTAATAAGTTTTGCGTCATTTTGATATCATGGTGGTACCAGTTTATATGATAATTTGCTGTGTGATCGTACTCATAAACCAGTACCTCCGGAACAAGAATCTCGATCATTAAAAAAAATCTATAATGATGGGGAGGTTGTACCTTTCATTTATGACTAAGTTTGTGCATGTCGGTCCAGCCATTTCTGAGAAACAGAGGTGACATTTTTTTCACATGCACACACATACATACACACAAGTCTGTTATTAGCTCTTGCGAAGACAAGATAGATAAGACTCTAGAAATTTTCAATGGCTATTACCCACACATTTAGTTAGCAAAATAGGAAGAGTAAAGAAATCAGTTCCCATTTCTAGTCACAAAGGTCATTAGCAACTACAATCAATCGATAAACACACAATGGTACATTGTAACCTCCATTTACGAACCAAACCGGGGGATCGTAAATTGAATTAGTTCATAAAATTGCTCATTTTTTGGGATTTAGTTCGTAAAAAAGTTTGCTTCACATTCTTATTAAAATTCGTTGGTGGAGCAATATTCACGATAATCCTAAGAATAGGGAGATTTAAGCCAAAAATCGCCATCTTGGGTTTCAAAATAGCTTCAGATAGCGATTTTCATCATTTACTAGTCAGCCCGTGCCGAAAATACCCATACTGTTGAGGTTGTAGAGAATTTTTATAAACCGGAAGTCGCCATCTTGGATTTGAAAATGACTTCGATTTCCGTCATTAACTCGTTAACTCTATTCCGAAAATACCCAACTTTTATTACTAATAGTTAGCTAAGAATATATAAAATTGTATACAACTTCTTACTCAAACCTTTTTTACGAACTAAAAAAGAGTTCGATATTTCGAATTTAGTTCGTAAAAAAAGTAACGTAAATCGAATATAGCGTAAAAAAGAATTCGTAAATGGAGGTTTCGGTGTATTCAAATTTCGATTCGACTTTTAAATGCTTTTTCCATAAATGCACATAAAAATCAACGTCGCCTACAACTTCACAAGACGAGTCTCATCCCTCAACACCAACAAAACGTTAGCCGAACAGAAACAAGTCATTTTCTAGCATCTCTTCCAGAACGACTATCCAACATTACTTATAAACAGATTGCTTAGCCAAATTCACCGATGTAGTCAAACCAGCCAAAAAACAGGCTATCCTAACATCGAAATTACCCTAAAAAACAATCAGAACAACCTCAATATTGCTAAACAACATTAAACCTTGACTATGTTTAAAATGTCATCTACAGCATCCCATGTGTGTGTGTGCGAGATGACATATATTGGTATAACGAAAAATCATTTAAAAACAAGACTTAGAGGACACCAGACAAATATCACAAAATAGGGTAAAAAGGTATAATACGCCCCACCTGGGCAAAATGCCCCTCTTCAATTCCCTGGACTCTTTAACTATCCAAAAAGCAAAAATGACTGATAACAGTATCGTTTCATGAAATCAACATACTAAGTTAGTTTGTTATTTTTAATATGTTGTAAAATTTTGATGTAAGCTTCCACTTTTTCCAATAGCATTACAACCAATTAGAAACAGCCGGATTTGCTAGAACTATTTCAAGTAGCTTACTAGAATACTTTAGTTACTATCTTAGTTTTTAGCTTGGCTTAAAATTATGTGTGCGTGTAGAATTATTCATGCATTCACAACAGTTTATTACCGGCTAAAACGGCCCACCCATTGTTGTGGGTCATACTCACCGATTGCTGTGGGACATACCATCCTCTTGTTGTGAAGCATATTATATTGTAACCGGGTGCATTTTGCCCTGGATGAAAGAAAAAACTAGAATTTAGTCATCTTTGAAACTTTAAAAAAAAAATTGTATCAGGAAGTTTTTAATAAAAAATGAAACGGGTACTAATTTATAACTAATATAACAATAAATTAGAATAGTTGGTGCGGAGATCACAGTGACGAATGGTGAAAAATAGCTATTTTTGCTTAAAAGGGGCGTATTAGACCTGTTTACCCTACAATTAATTGATCGAAGCAGGAAAAACCAATACAAATGCCGAAATGATCCATCTTGTTCATAGCACCAATCTCTTTCTCACACTTTGCGCTCATCATATTACTGTAGTTTTTTCAAAGGGAACGTTAAGTTGGAAGCAAAAGTGCACCTATGAAAAAATCTTGTGACGGTATAAACTCTATAGCATGCTTATTTATATTATATATTTTAGCCCTCTCCATTTTCTAAATGATTTCAAAAATTTATTAACCTATGTAAAACACAGACCAAACGTCCCAACACGGGGGAAAATATACATGACAATAGCGATAGACAGATAAGTGAGTTCACATTCAATACTGTAAAATAAGCAACTAAATATAGTTTTATTATAGTTTTCCTTAAAAAAGGTCACTAAAAACGGTCGAAACGTTGGATAATAAACAATTATGTCGTTTGATACATATATTAGGGCATTGCAAAAAATCACTGATTTTAGAATTCTCAAAGTCCAACTCCCCCCTTTCGTATTGTGACAAAAGTCCAAGCAAGCTCAGATGCCAAATTTCACATCATTTGGACAATTTTAGACCCCGCCCATTTCGCTTGAAACACAAAATTTCGAAAATACACGAAGAGGTTCCCTTCATGAAACTTTTTTGTCCAATGCTGCTCAATCTTTGTCAAGCTACCATTTTTTGTTTTACTACACTAACATTCTGCTACATAAAAAATGCTACGATTGGCAATTCACAAAATAAATTTAAATTTCAATAAAAAAATCAGTGCTTTTTTAACAAAATTTATAGAATTTTTCGCTGTTTTTCTAAATATAATTTTAGCATTTCTTTACAATTGCTCTCAAACAGGATTTCAATACAATCTACTGATTTCAAGTAACAACTTATTGAAACACATGCATGCAAAGATACATACACCCTTTTCAAAGGTTAGTCTTGCATCAGAATGTCTTTAGACTGCTTAAAAATACATAATATTTTGTATCGAAGACATGTTCCAATGTCCATCAAAATCGCACAAAGTCGTACCTTCTCGTTAGCAGATTTGCCATAGAGTTGCTCTATTGTAAAGATAGTCGTGACTCAATGTATAATAATGGTATTGGCGTCTCTCATAAACTAAAATAACAACAATTATTTGCTATGTCGAAGGTTAAGATTTTTTTCTTATCTTTATTCTCACCAGAAAATAGCGAAAACAATTGAAAAATTTGTTCATGATAATATTTAGCTTTGCTTTTTTATATTTTTATTTTCTAGATCACTCGTCTCAATTTCACTCGCACTCAAAATGGTTCGATGACCTTCAAACCTAATTTAACGAACAATTTCAATGAGTTTCTGGAGGTAAAGACTTATTCAAAAACATCTGCCAAAGTCCGTTGAAAATTCCATATGCCAACTCTCCAACCAACTGTAGCGTCGTCTACCTAACGAACTTCCAACTTGTTATCACGAAACCCATCACTTGTTAGTCAACCGGTAAAGTGCAACCTGGCACATGGTGTAACGGCACGAATCGGCGTGTGCCATACGGGATCACCGGGAATCGTCCTTAGCCTTACCTAACGAACCCAGCCAAGCGTCCTCCCCCGGGCAGTCAAATGTCAGTCACGGTCAGCTACCCCTCTCCACACAAAAGAAACACCACCGTCAACAGATGACGCGTGCACTATGCGCTCCGCTTTGTGGCTTCCACCCGTTCCATGGGGTCATAGTAGAGAGTCAACCCGGAGCTTCCGGTCTGCTATTCGCGATAAACGATAAAGTGCCATCACTACACTGGGCTCTGAAACGATGACTCGTCCCGGTGCCGGTCGTGTGTGCAGCAATGTTACGGATGAGCTCCCCTCGGCGTATGAATTTATGCACCCTCCCGTTCCCGTTCTTGGGACGCATCGCAGGACCTTCCTAATTACCACAAAGCAAAAGAAAGGACGATACCCAGATGGTATCCTCCTGGTGGTGTGCAGACCGCATAACGCACCACCAGCTTCAACTAACACCTTGTGCGCTCAAAGTAAACTCAATGCGATAATGATGACCGTTCGTTTTTTGTTTGATAAATATGATTCACCCGAACGTGGGCAGAGAAAGCAAAAAAAGGATCCTACTTGAAGGGGTGGTGAAAAAAAGGCACGAAACTAATAATCATGCTCTAATAGGAAATTATAACGAAATGTAATAAAACACTGTTTGGTACAAATGCGTATCTACAGGTAGTAAGAAGTCCTGAACGGAGTTTCGTCGAACTAGGGATGGTCATTTAGATTCTTACTGTTTTGCAGAGTTTCTTAAAGTTTCGTATGCGGATCAGTTTTGTAATTGGAAAAAAGTTATCCAGAATCAAAAATATGCAAAACAAAATATAAAGCATTTAAAACCAGATTTCGAAGGCTTTAACTGATATCAGCAGAATCGATCATCCCTAAGTCACCATTTATACATCAATTGTTAATTGCAGCAACTTCTAGTTAAAAACATAAACTCTGATCGTGTGCCGGTGCGTCGGTTCCACTTGGCTGATGGGTACACTCGTGTGTCAACGGCAACCAGCATTAGTATCGAACAAAAAGTTCTGACTGGGACCACCGTTCAATGAATGCACATAAATTTGCATTTTTCGTCAGAGCTGGTTGATTTTCCGGCTCAGCTCAGAATGACCGACCAGTCAGTCAGTTGGTTGGGTTGGGCTGGCCAAAGCAAGACTTACCTAAATGCCAGCAAACGATAACACGTGTCGGACGTGTGTCGAACCTCCGGTGGCCGTTCGCGTCAATTTGGGATTGCAGAGGATCTCATCAATCTTTTGCCGCTGCTCCGCACGAAACGCAGAGATCATTAACCACCAGTTACAAAGTTATCGAAATGTCAATTAGGAAGCGCCGAATACGGGTCATATGATGAGTTATGGCCTATGTATGGAGCTAGGAATAGAGTCAGGGATCGAAGCAGGTAAAGATCTGGGCCGAACGGCGGGTGTATGCCGCTTAGATGCCATATGGTAGTCGTTAAAGGAATGCCGAACGCTTGCATCGGCAAACTATCAGCCCATTTTGGCTGGGACGTGGCGCCGACGATGGCCCAAAGGAACCAATTAGCCTGTAAGATGCAGCGTAAATGAGTTGTAGCGAATGGTTTGACGCCAGGGCTTTACGGGAAGGGGAGAAAACAACTGTTTCTGTGCATAAGCCTACATTGGGTCGGTGACAGCCGCTGTCACAAAGGACGAATTTAGAATCGTTCCGAGGATGGTTTTTGTTGCATTTAGTTACAGTACAGCCATAATGGACTGCTAGCATCTATATATCTGTTGACGATATTGTATGCTGTATAGGAGTCCAACAAGTGTCTTATTTAAACGTCCACTGATAGAATATATTCGTAAGTCGACACGAATTAGTTTCGTACAATTTTCATAAAATAAACGAACTTTTCGTACATATGATGTATCATTCGTAGTTCTATTAAAACCATTTTACTTTTTATTACGAGTTTTTCGTGAAAACCACGAAACGAGGATAATTACAAATAATACCTTTTTTTAAAGGAAATGACCTATGAACTTGGATAAATATATCCTCGTTATGCGAAAAAATACGGGAAAGTGGGGTACGGGGTAATTTTGTACCCAAAATCCCCCTATTTTAAATAATTTTTCTACTCTGTGCTGCAAATTATACATATTTTGCGGTTATCTAATGTGAAAAACTCTCAGAAATCGAACGGAACCTTTGCAATCTTTATCGGAATACGAAAGGTTGGGCCTGTCATTCATATTAAATTTTATCATTTTCTCGTGCATATATCTCCATTATTCATTAATCAATTTTCATAAACTGTACCTTGCTAAACATGAAAAATTGTAAACAAATTTGTTACCGGTAAAATTCAGATTCCTAAGATCTTTTGACATATAGCCGAAAAAACACATTTTCTTCATTAAATGCACTAATACCGCAACTTACTTATTTTTTCAGGCATGAAACTTGTCTTATGTGATTCCTAAACGTGCTTTACACTATAGGAAGCAAATTGAAATAATTTTAATGTATAAATTTAATATGAACGATAAAAGGACTTATAACCCCAACTACTAGTATTTGGACAAAAGTTGCAAAGGTTCCGTTCGATTCCTGAGATTTTCTCACACCAGAAAAACTGCAAAATATGTATGATTTGCAGCATAGATCAGTGAAGTTATTAAAAATAGGGAATTTTAAGGACAAAATATCTTAAAAACCAAATTTTCCGTATTTTTCGAGAAACTAAAATATCTTCATTTAAATACTAAGAATGTTAAAATACGGTACAAACTGTAATTTTTGGGATGTTTTTTCAAAAATTCTACCATTTGATTTATTTTTTCTCATATTTTCCCATAGCAAAAAATATCAAAAAACTTCAAGCGAAGTGGGCGGGAGTCTACATTTATCCAAATGATGAGAAATTTGGCATTATGAGCTTACTTTGACATTTGTCACAATATATAAGAGGGGACAGGGCCGGCGGAACACGTGAGTAGTATGGATAGTACTAGCCTCTCCAAAATTACCGAGGGGGGTCATTACCCACTCAAAAGTTTGGAACAAACCAAAACCTGAGATTAACCATGAGTGTGTCTCGCACACAAAATGCATGCGTCTGAAATTTTGGATGTAAAACAATTTAATCTTTTTATTCAGATATAAACTTCTTTTATTTATAACTAGCTAATCTCCGCGCGTGATGCTGCGATTTTCAACGAAATAGGAGGAAACCACAATTTGTTCCAAAGCGCCATCTGGTGGGCAGATAATCTCTAACTAATAGCACACAAACACGCCCCATAACAAATACCTACTGTGTATAATTTTTTACGGAAATCGTTTAAGCCGTTTGGGAGTCTATAAATCATATACATACAAACTTTGACTTTTATATATATATAGATAGATATAGATATAGATAGATATAGATTAGACTTCAATTTTTGATTTTTAGCTCCACCAGGCTCTACTGATTCCTTTTATGGTCCTTAGTAATTGTGCGAATTTTGGTACCGATGGTTGTGTCTACGGACCCTCCAAGAATTTCAAAGTTTGTATGAAAAATCGGTTAACATTGAAAATAAATTCTTAAAAAATCACCTCATCAATCAATTAATCAGAACGCTATATATTTCTAAAGGTATTCTTCTACTGAACACATTCAGGGACCATTGCATGTTTATGAAAATTCGTTGAGAAAAGTAATTAACTAAAGATGCAGTATGACTTCAAAACAAGTGGATTTTATTATTAATCATAGCAACCCTGTTTGAATAGCTACATCGTTATACAAGAGTAAAATAGACTTGCCACCCACCGCTCGCGTATGACAGATGCAGCTATTCAAACAGGGTTGCTATGATTAATAATAAAATCCACTTGTTTTGAAGTCATGCTGCTTCTTTAGTTAATAACTTTTCTCAGCGAATTTTCACAAACTTACAATGTTCCTTGAATGTGTTCAGTAGAAGAATGCCTTTAGAAATATATAGTGTTCTCATAAATTGATTGATGAGGTGATTTTTTAAGAATTTATTTTTAACTTTAACCGATTTTCTATACTAATTTCCATATAAACTTTGAAATTTTTGGAGGGTCCGAAGACACAACCGATCGGTACCAAAATTTGCACAATTACTAAGGGCCATAAAAGGAATCAGTAAAGCCTGGTGGAGCAAAAAGTCAAAAATTGAACCAGTCTAATATAGATATAGATTTCATTTTTTTGAAAATTTGGGATGATAATGAGGATTTCCATATCAACATTTGAATAGGGCTAATAAGATTTGTAAACAAACTTTTGTTTTGCTGATTTCTCTTAATTTGTTGTATTTTCAACACAGAAGACATTTGAAATGGATTCTACCAACGGTAAAGATGTTGATTCATGTGGATCTTTCATGAAATTCAACTCGACAGCGGT
The DNA here is from genome assembly GCF_030247195.1 of Topomyia yanbarensis. Classification (NCBI taxonomy): domain Eukaryota; kingdom Metazoa; phylum Arthropoda; class Insecta; order Diptera; family Culicidae; genus Topomyia; species Topomyia yanbarensis. Next base: position 45,880,811 of record NC_080671.1, on the reverse strand, counting down.
ATAATGAGCGAAATAAGTTTGTTTACAAAAATCTCATTAGCCCTTTTGAAGAATTGACATTGATTTGTTTGAAATTTGATTTTATTTTTCATATTTATAATAAGGTGCCTACATTTTGATACATCTACATCTTAAAACAAGTAGCTCATATCTATAGGGGAATTATGGTTAAAACCGACACCTTAAGCTTAACACTTTTTCTAAGTTGCCACAAAACCAATAAAATTATAATTTTTATGCAGAATTCTTCTTCAGAAAATTCTTAATAAGACTTAATTTTTTCAGCGCTTCAAAAAATTAATTTCATTAAAAAATGTTGGTTGTAAAACTTGGAAAACAAAGTGACTTTTTGTAAGCACTGCGGGCAAAACCGACACCCCGTAGGGGTAAGATCGACACCCCCTTTAATTTATTTTCTCTCCACTTTATTAAAATCTTTATCTTTATTAAAAATGAGATATATGCATGATTACTAAAGTGTGAGTATGTATGATGCAAATATGTGCTTTTTATTGCTTCATCATGTAGTGAGGGGAAGAAAGTTCGAAAGCGTAGTACTATAAATAAGAGTATTTTATGCTATAGGATTATTTATTGATATGAGTATTTCCAAATAATCCTTGCGCACATCATTGCAACCTCCAGTGTCATTTTATTTCATAAGAGAAGATTTGCAAGCGTTCTACGTTCTGCTAATTGGATTCATTCACTTATAAGTGACACACACACACTTCTTAGTAAAACTATCTTTTTCAGATTTGATTTTTCGGACTCTGATCATCAACGATCTATTGGAGTATACATAATATCATTGTCTCATTGTGATAAAATTCGTCTATGACAAAGCAAAAGCTTCGTTAGAATCAGATAAGCAAAAATTCCAATTTTTGATTTTTAAAGAGACTTACAAGAAATAAACACAATAAAAGTATTTCTGTGTATTTCTGCTAATACTATAGTGTTCTAATAGGCTAATTGAAGTGTCACAAAGATCCCCAGTATTTTGAAATGAATCGCAATTATACACAACCATCTTAACAGGGTGTCGGTTTTACCCTAACCATAGGGTGTCGGTTTTACCCCAACAGCGCACATTTTTTTATAAAAGCAATTAAAAATATTGAATTTTTCAAACTCGTCTTCAATGCACCTAGTTGATCATAGGACAGACCGATAATAACAGGTACTGAAAAATGGGGTGATTTGAAAAGCTTTCGTTCGGTTAAAACCTTAAAATCTACCAACGAAATTTTACATCCAGACGAGTATGAAAGCTGCTCTCGAATGTTTTGTTAATTTTTATGACATTCGGCGCACTAACGTAAATCCAATTTTTCTTCAAATGCTCTGAATAAACGTACTAATAATATTGTATCATTATGAAATGAATAAACATTTGATTTCTAGGAAAAGTTGTGGGGTGTCGGTTTTACCCACAGTGTCGGTTTTTCCCACAATTCCCCTACACAAAAAATATTTATGGAATTTTATGAGGACTAAAGCAAGTAGTAAGAAATATTTTTAAGGACTAGATATACAATTTGTCATTTTTAAAATTACAATTTAATTACAAATTGAAGCAATGAGAAACACTAGTAGGCTGTTTATAAGAAAGACCAGTGGCGTAGCCAGGGGGGGGGGGGTTTGGGGGTTAAACCCCCCCCCTCCCAAACCAAAATTAATTGGATTGAAAAAAAAAATTGATGCTGACGAATTTAATTTAATATTCCACAAAATATTTTTGGAAAAATATTCTCTGATCACTACATTGAGAACTGTGTTTAAAGCGTCATGAGAACTTTTGGAAAATTATGGGAAGGGGATCTTGTAACTTATCTCTTAGCCAAAATCCCATAGTTGTCAAATTACTTCAATGTAAAATAAAATAACTGTCTGAATTATTATGAGCTCATTTTTGGAAAGATGCTTCAAAATATGGATTAGAGACAATTTTTCGAATGGGAATCTAAATTTGAATAGGTTGTTTACCGAAAACTTACATACATTTCAACATTTGCTGAAAATGTATTTTTTTAGATTGTGTGGAGTTTAGACAACAATTCAATATGGTTAACAACAAGAATAACATTTCAGAAACTAGTTGAAAGCTGATGTAATTTTGTCTCTAGCAGGTCAGGATCGGTTTTATGAGCATTGGATTTTTGTTGTATTATCAACTATATGAATAGCCTCTTAGCAGGATGCAATGAATGGCGTACTAAAATTTTGTGTACTACGTTCTAGTACTGCAAGTTGTGAGGTTGACTAATAAAGAAAAGTAAAATTAATGCTCGATAAATTTTTAACGGTCACGATCACATTCATTCGAAACTGCCAAATTTCGATGTTAAGTAACATTGAAGAATTTCAAAACGTAAAACTGTTCATCTGCTGATAGAATAATTTTTACGGTTAATCCTCCTAGAAGTAATTATAGACAAGAATTACTCTTCAACCAAATTTGGGTCGAGACTTAATGTCTCCAGCAAAGTTTTCGAAAGTGCTATTTCAAACAACTTTGTCAAAGACATATATATCCCACATATTCAGAGTACCGAAATATAGTAGTAGAAAACCTTTACAACAAGCTATTCTGAAATTACTGTATTTGATAAATCTCTTCTGCGGTAATTAAATAATAAATTCACATTGCGTTCAAGGTGCCTTTGAAGCTTACAAAAAAATAAGGGAATTGGATATAAAACAAATAATTCCCAGATATTAAAAGGACTCAAAAACACAAACAGTGATTCCATTTTCAGGAGGTAGCATCAATTCGGCGCAAGCTTAGTCCGCCCACCAAGTTAGTGTCGGATTCTGATGAGATGAAGTCGAAACGCAAGTTTCAGTTCCATCCATCCATAATTTAGTTATAGGTTTTGTGTTCTCAACTCGCAATGATTGTTTCAAACAATTTTATCCGTAGCGCAGAAAAAAATAGTTTTCACCTAAATTTTTCTTCGCTTAGAAGAAATATAGCAGGCCCAGTCCATTTAAATCCCTATATGTTGAATTCATGTAGCCTTCATATTTTCAACAAAATTGTTTGAAATGACATTATCAAAAACTTTGCTGAAGGCACCATGTCTCTTAATATTTTTGAAAAATTAATTCATAATTACCTCTATGAGAGTTAATCACTAAAATTTCTATATCAAAGCAGGCGCTGTTTTATGTTGATAACTTCCCGAAGTTGTCAAACCTTCAAAGTCAAGGATTATTATATTAGGTGATCTTGAACGTTGAAATTTTTTAGATCATTTATCCCACTTTAAAAGATCGCAATTTTTGACTTCATTGACATATTATACAAGAAAATAATCTATAGAGGCTTGAAAACTGTTCCATATTGATCCTTCTTGTTTGTAGACTGGAATGACATCTGTTAGACTACTTATGTTTTTGAGTTTCCAATAATTTATCAAACTCATATTAAATTTTAGCATTTTTTCAAAAAATTTGCGATTTTCATCAAAACCCCCTCCAAACCATATTTCTGGCTACGCCACTGAGAAAGACAAAAGACATACACAAGACGGATTAATTCCAACACCAGCAGCAAAGACCGTATCAGGGAAAGTGAAGAGAGGGTGGACGGGGAAAAAAGCAATGAAACTTGCAGCTTTTTGGCAAACGGAAGATCACTGTCAGGACATGATGAACAGGATCACCGACTGGCCTCCTTGGATCCACTAGGAACAGTTGGGATCATATTTTCAGATAGCTGGTGGCATGTTAATAAAAATAGAAGAGATAACTAAATTTGGATATCTAACGTGTTTAAAAATCACGATGAAGTCACGACCTTCATCCATCCCCTTTAAACCAAGGTTTGTTGATACCTTTGGGATTCCTAAACTTCCCTACGAAATTTGCCAAGTTTCGAGCGTCCTCTGACAAGAAATCCTGAAAAACTCGTTGAAGCTACGCGTTCGTTCATAAATATTACCTTCTATATGCCTAAGTGTCCGCCTTCTCATTACCCGGAGTGGAGCAATGTGAAAGAACTAAAACTAATATTTGTATTTGGTACGATTATTCAGACAAAGCACTCACGAACTCCCCATTTCCCCAGCACAAAAAACAAGAAGTGCTTTCCATGCTTCATCAAACGGAGAGCCTCCTTGGAACTGTACCGATGCCCTTGATAGGTTAATATAAAACCATAAGTTTTGTTGGGAGCATCTTTGCCGGCAGATAAATTTGTGTATGAAGAACAATCATTACGTTTATATACAGTATTATCATTTCATCGCGAAACGTCTATCGTTTGACTGTGGATCTACAAGGAAGGCAGTTCGCCGAAAAACACTTCTTGATTCCGTGTATTCCGATCAAAGGTCGAATCGTGTACACAACGTAGTGCCTAGCCACCAGACGAAATATTGTTTTTCTTGTTAATCCGTCGATTTGCGTTTCTCAAGTCGCGTATATTCGTAAAAATTCGGGCGATCCGACATCCAGAAAGTCCCTGTAAGACTTTTGCGCTTACAATTCTGTGCACTCTCTCTCCACCGCGGAGTAGGAGACCGTCCACGGTTGTTCGCGCGAAAATACTCGTTTCGCCTTACCTTTAATCGCATGTAGAGCACCAAGCCTGTCAAAATGTTGTACAATTCCACTGGAAGAATTTCTTGTTTTGATTCGATTGTTTCGGATATAGTGGACGCGTAGTATATTGAGTGAGTTGAAGTCCTTTAGAACCACCAGAGGTGCGATGTATATGCAAACAATATCAATAAGTTTTTTCCTTTGATTGGGAGTTCAAAAGCGACAACTTTAGTGCCTGGTACCGGACAATGGCTAATCCGATTGAAATAATAGCATGTTTTGATCCTCAGAACGCTCCTACATAGTGTATTCTCGGCACTGGCGAATTATGTTAATATTCTGGAACAGTGATTCTAGGGGGCCGTGAAGCCGTTGCTGGGGGTCCGCAAAGAAAAATATATTTTCTGAGTGCATATTGAAATTTCTAATCTTATTTCCTAATAAACTGAAAATAACATATTGATAGCATACAAAATCGATGCATATCCGTGGGGGTCCGAAGCAATCCAGGGTGATTTCTAAGGGGTCCGTGATACGAAAAAGGTTGAGAACCGCTGTTCTGGAAGGTCTACGTCGGAAATTTACTAGGTTTTACATAATGCAAATGCATTGTGTAAAATCTAGGAAAATAATAGGACTAACGCACTTACGTCGGTTTTGCAACATCACCCACCAAGGCACATTCTCAGGACTTTACGATGAAGCTAAGGGGAGGAAATGATTCTCCTCTTTCGAATATTTATAGGCACATTAGAAGATGTTCCCACAATGGGATTGTCAGAATCTTGCCGTGGCCGGTGGCGTAGCATCTAGCATTTGTTTCTACAATGGGTAACTCTATGGCCCCATTGTTGGCAACGACGCGCGGCGCAAAAAGGCGAATAGGTAGACCAGCTCCGTTAAAAACATAGTTTGGAAGAACAGATCCGGCGAAAGGCTGAACGCAATTGCTTACATACTGACTGACTAAAGCGACTGGAAGGAGCCAACCTCATATTTCGTAATTCAAGCCCCTTTCGGAGAACCAACAATCTCCACTTACCGGGCAGGCACGTAGACAAAATACTTCTTCGAACACGCCCGAGTCTGTTTTAGTTAAATCACGCAATATATCGATGATACTAAATGGCTTATTTTTGGTCCGGAAGTGGACCATCCAGGGGCCGGTTGTATTAAATGGGTATGGTTTGTATTGAAAAGGATTTTTTGCCATCAAAGCCCATTAAGCCTAGAATTATGTTGATCGATGGAGTTTCCTTCTCATTAGTCCACACCAGGCATTGCATTTATCACTCATATGAGTTATTGAGTCCGAATAATTTGCCACTGCGATAATAAAAACTCACATTTTCGCACGAAAAGTTATTGGCACTCACATAACTTCTCCGGAGAAATAAATCCGCGGGAGAATGAGCGAATGAGTTTATCGCGGTATACTTTTTGCGCTCTCAGCCTTTCTACCGCTATTCCAAACCACGCAAAAACAAGTCTATCGTCATTATTTGTCGCTTTTCTTAGAAAGGAAGTGAATATTTGGCACTTTTATTGATTTTCAAGAAAATAACATATTACAACCTTCCCCGGTGAAAAGGAAAAAAATAAAAAAAAAATGATCGGGAAAATTATACTCAAGCTATTTGGCCTGCGTTAAGCCAAACCGAGCTAAGCGCCATAATTTGTTTCGTGTATTTTTCGTACCAAAATTCATTTTTCGATAACTTACCATTTACGTAGAAAATCAAAGAACACTTGCTTGCTTTCGTTTGCTATTTGAGCTCCCAAAACATAATAGATATTAGAGTTCCTGGTGTTACATTGTATGTTAAAGCGATTTTAGATAAAGTACCTCAAAATGGCGCTTGGTCCTCTTTGGCTTAACACAGGCCATTTGTGGAGACGGAGAATTTTGCGACTCATCTTATCACGGAAGAGTTGGACATTGGATAAGCTTCTTCTCGCGTGAGTGAGTGACAATTTCTGGTACACACTATCATGCGGGCTTCAGTACCCACCAAAGAATGTTCTATCGAAGGGAATGGAAATTCAAAAGAAAGGAGTAATTGGGACTTATCTGTACAAATGCGCCATGTAGTATCAAGGTGTTTTCAAATTGCCATCAGCTATTATCAGGGAATTTTCATTTTCACTTACACACACCATGCCTGAACTTCAGTACGGGTAGAAGTCATTCCGAATCATACTACCTACTCTGGAAAAAAGTGTTCCGCAGGCCCTGAGTGGGGAATTCGAGAAATTAAAAAAAATGCGATGCCCTGCTACATATATTTATAGGCCACAAACAGTCACGTGTCAATTCTAAAAAATGTTATTTTATTATTTATTACGGTAAATATATAAAAGACCCACGGCTTCTTTAAGCTCACGCACCGTATCAATTAAACGAATTCAATATGAATTCTTCAAAAGGGCTAGAGAGATTTCTGTAAACAAACTTGTTTTGCTCATTATTTCGCTGATGAGTGGAATTTAAATGAAAATACACGTTAATCAACATCTTCACCCTTTGTAGAGCCAATTCCACATGTTTTCTGCGTTGTAATTATAACCAACTTTGTGAAATCAGTAAAAAAAAGTTTTCTTACAAATCTTACTATCCATTTTGAAAAGTTATTATGGAATTAAAAAAAAATACTTGGAAACATTACTATAGCAATATTGTTAAAATATGATTTTATTGCAGATTGAGTTGCTTCGAATATTCTAAAATGTAATTTTGTGCGAAAACGTAACTTTCGACATAACAGTGTATACTCCAAATAGCGCGCTCCAGCCAAATTACCCCGAACGCTATATTATAAAATATATGTAGGAATATGTAATATCAAGCTGAAAGATAAAAGAGGAATGTGCAATATTTATATTTTGATTTCCACAATCATTACTAAACTAGAAAACCTATCTCTTTCAACCATTCGAACCGATCTAGTGCCATTGTGATACCGAACAACAAGATCAAGTGAAAACGATCCTCAGATCCCTTTCTTCCGCAATTAATTTTGTCGCTCTTGTACATGTCCTAAATTCTCTACCAAAAAGCAACCCTCAATCTTCTACACGCCGTCGGATCTCTCTTCCAGTAAGAAGGTACCATATGTCGATCCGTTTCGGGAGATCCCATTTACGCTTCACCGCGCACTGGCACCGTTCCGGTAAAGGTTGTTTGGTTTACTTCCACACCCCCCGTAAGCGCAAGTCCTTTCGCCAGCGCTTTTCTTCCGATCGGAGCGAGCATGTGTAAAGACATTTCGTTTACAACTTCCTTAAAATCACGCATTCTTTCGCGTGCGCTCACACATGTCATCCTTTTTCTCGTGTGCCGGTGCATTACGGTGCAATCTAAATTTAGGTCGCACTTTGTCATTTTTTGTGTGACGCTCGAAGGATATTTACTCACATTTCCTTTCGGGTAATCCTCCTACCGCTCGCGGTGGCCCTTAATGGAGACATTTACTGCACTTGAGATTTTCAGATCAGAACCAACTGTTTTCTGTCTGTCCCTGTGCTTCTCCGGCCAAGCGAAGTGTAGAGCGAACGCCGATATGGATCGTATTATGCTTCGGGCCAAATCCAACTGAAACAAGCGTAGATTTAAACGACACTTTTACGAACTGATCCCCTGTGGCGTCGGAGGTGGTGGTTCGACGATCGAAATTAAAACCAGTATGTCGCGAGACAGTCGGCACCGGACAGCCGCGTTCAGGACCAGCTGGCGACGCACACCGTCGTGCCGACGGGGAAGTTCAGGGGAGGGCGGGTAACGAGGATTTGCCTCGTCGCTAGTTCAACAATCAATTCGGCGAAGAATTCTCGAAATCTAATGAAGCTGCATGATTTGTATGATGCAAGTTAAATGAAGGCTCTTATTTCCAAACGATAACTGTAACTGTTCATTACATATTGGGATATTGCTCTAGACTAGCCACTTGATGTTCCCAAATATGGACTCAAATTTCTGATAAACAATCCATTTAATTTCCGATCTTCCTCGACCAACAGCATCAATAATCGAATTAGGGGACAATTCCACATCGACTAAATGAAGTAGAATTAAACATCGAAGTTTGCCGTTGTTGTTGTTGTTGACGCGAAAATACAAAATTACGATTCCGAATCGAAGGCCATACTTTGCGTGTCTCTGCCCGTTAAGGATAGCACTTTAGGGCCACCGTATCGGAATATCATGCAAACTTCGTGAATAATTACCTAACATTATTGAAATTTAATTTACCCATAAACCGGCTGCCCGGGGAAGACACCGTTGGTAGCCGGTAGCCGGACACGGCCAAAGGCTTAAGGGCGAAAACAAGCGCAGAAAATCGCACGCTAAACGCAAGAAAGTGCTTTTTAAATTGGTAGCTATAACGCGAAATTATATTAAATCAATTACAGCCTCTCTCGTTTTGTGGCGTTTCAATTTTGGGAAATCAGCAGTCCGGTGAAAAGGAAACAGAACGACCGAAAAAAACAAAAGTCCGAAAAATGGTTTAAATGACTACTTAATTCATCTTTTATGGCAACTTTTCATTTTCTCCCCGGCCCCCTTTCGTGCAGTGCTGCTGCCACCGATGCCACCGGTGTCCGATTCGCAAAAATCGCATTCCGCAGTTTAATTCGCTTCGGTAGAAAATGGTAGCGTTTCCAGGGCGCGTTAAATTGAACACTTACCCAAACGCACGAATGGCAACCAGGGGCTTCCCAGAAATGCGTTCCGGTAGAGACCACGTGTTCCATCGCCGGAAAGCCTAAAATCCAATTAATCATTCGCGTTGAAAAGGGCGAAAATATTTGCATGACATGTTTACATTGCCAAAAGCTTTTTTTTAAAAATATTTTCTCGCAATGTTTCTGCCCGCCTTGAATGTGGGCCAAGTTCCCTCCCGGGTGGATGTGTGTTAAGTGCTGTTTGGTTGTTTGATCGTTTTTGTTTTTGTCTTGAACGGCGTCCTGACAGATGAGAGATGAAACCGAGCGTTTCAGCACAATCCCAGGATCACTGCTGCAGTTGCCCGATGGATGGGTGAAATAATTTGCCAAGCTAAAAACCGATTAAATTGCAAGTCAACTGCAATTGGTCCTGTCAAAATATTTCCCTCGTCCTGTCGCATAAGTGCAGAGGAGTAATTGCGATCCGCTTTCAGTGGAGCGAGTTGATGCGACTTCGAGAAAGCATAGCGAAATTTTCTACATCCAGGGAGGAAAGGCTCATGTTTTTGGGAATCATTGCCATTTGCAAAGATATTTGAGTGAAAAAGGTTCGCCGGAGCCTCCGATGCAGAGTGTTAAGATTCACAACATAATCCTTTTTCTTAGATATTTTTCGAACTTGACCTAAGAATGTAATGCCGTCGCTTGCTCATCTAGCGCAAGAGGACCACAACCTTAATTGCAATCTACAAATTTGGGTGGAGAAAATTAAAGAATGGAAGTTGAATGCTGTAAATGATGACCACCCAATCGGACGAAACTGATCGGAACACAATGAATGGTCTGAAGGGTTTCACTATAGCAGACCTTTCAACGATAGAAACTTAGAAAGCAGTTTCAGTAGCGTCAACGTACAATCGTGTTTTTCGTGCAAAAACAAATTATAGAAAAACACAAGAACATTTTGATATAAGCTTCAAATCCAAATATTATTTTAATTTTAAGTTATGATTATCAAATAAAATATCAAAGTTTGTTCTCATTTTGCTGCGCTTATTTGTTTATTTATTTCTTTTCGGCGAGACACCAAAGTGAATAGTGCTTTGTTGTCAACAAAAAATTTCAATAAGTTTTCAATTTACTTTCATTGATTGCACAAAAAGAAATTTTGGTTGATGTCATAGGGCAATTTTTCCAGTCTGGATTTTGATCAAAACGATTACAACCTGAGCAATTATTATCTGCCCCATCACAACCTCAAATTGAGAGTGTTTTAAAGTCCGCATGATAGCGGTGGATACCATTTCGTAAATCACACTAGAGGCTTCCAGATAAATACAATCTTCGCCAGAGTGAACAACAAGATAAGTAATTAGGCTATTAGCATACACTACCTTACGGCCAACACCACGTATCAATTCTGCATCCCTGAAGAACAACATGTACAGAAATGAACCCATATTGCTTCCTTGTGTGGCTCATGGTGTCTTACTAAAATTGTAAAGAAACGAGAAGATCTAGCTCCCATTTTGCTTGTCAAACAAAATGCCAGTCAGTTAGTAGTTTTTTAGTTAAAATTTTTGATGGTCTATTCACCCGAAGTCTACCTTTAAATTGGAATCGTTCCACGAAAAGCGGATTCTAGTAAAATTAAAACAATTTCAGTTCAAACCACAAGGTAAATAAGAAAACAACTAGCAGAAGTCCAAGTACAAGTGTTGATTTAACCACATTCCGCTAGTTGATTGAAATCCAATATCTTACCGCAGCTCCTAAAGGGTTGGTACGTCAGGCTCTGTCAATTGGTCACATATTTTCTGTGGGGTTTCCTATCTTTATGGGACTGATTTGCGATCAGGGGCAGTATAAGTTTCACACAAAAAAGTTCCTTAGGACAATTGACCATTAGTTTACTACTAATGTAAACCGAGCAAGTGAACCCAACAGCAGCCTAAAGCAACCAAAAAACGGCCTTGATTGTGCCAGCGATTATGTTGTGCTTTTTTGAGGTACAAGGAAATGCGGATCAAACATCCTATTCCAAATCGCCTGAATGAGGTTTCAGAGGTCCACGGACAGTTAGCAGCAGAATGTTCTCAGAAGACAGCACGAGAATACATTTTACAAAATATGATTACGACGGACCATCCGCTCAAGGCGGAGGGTTGACTAGCACTGAGGATTTTTTTGTCTTAAGAAACATTTAAATTTAATCCCTAATATAATAATGGTAAATTTATAGCACATACACGCATACTTTGTGTTCGCATATGATAACGACGGTAGAACCGAAATCACAGCAGTATGTAAGGGGCGTCCATGGACGGTGTGTTACAACAGGCCTGAACCCGGGCCCTCGGTACTAGAATTTTACAAGGCTACGCGGTCTATAGCAGATTCAAGTTTGTTTTTGAGGTTAAATTCTCGAAAAATATGAATTGGCAATGGAATTGTCGCCGTGGCAAGGAAACCAGCATTTTTATGACAGATGAGGCTGAAACTTCGATAGTATGTAAACGGTTTTTACTCTTCATTAAGCCCCATGATGGTCATGGTTCGCTGTGGCCTGATCTAGCCAGCAATCATTACTGCAAGGACCGTCTTCAATGGTAGAACGACCATGGGGTCCAGATCATCCCAAAAGAGAATTATAAGGAAATGGGGTGTTTTAGAAACTGTAACATGAATTAATAATTTAATTTACGGATCTAAAACAAAAGTTTACGTCTAATAATTATTGGTTAGAAATTATCATGAAATTTCAGTTTTTTTGCTCAGAATATTTGAAAAAATATGGAAACTTTCTAGAAATTACTCCTTACTTTCCTATGTTTTATCAATGTATTTTAGAAACTTTTTCCCAGATGTTCTTAAAAGTGTTCCGCGTGATGAGTAAGCGACAAGCCCGATCAAAAACTGACTACCCGACCTGGTGAAATTAAATTATAAGTCCTTGCTAGTGCTCGGCCCAAGCTACATACGCCAGCTCAGGAGTCAGGATTGAAGAAAGGCGGCATATCAAGAAAACCCTACTCCAGTGCTTCTTAAAATGATCTAGGACCATCAAAATCAAAATGAGTATAAAATTTTGAACAACCACAGTTTCTCAACCAGTATAACGGCTGCCTCTAGTACCCACGAGAAGGATTGTTGAGCATAGAATTAAAATAGGTTGAAAAGATCACCAATGTGATAATAATGTGCTCTTTCTAGGATATGATAGCCCAGACATTGCATAGCAGTTTTCAACGTTTATAATCATAATCTTATTGATCAGATTTTGTATGCTTTGCAAGTATTTTGATCAACACAGCATGTTTAATATGTCACTTATCACATTTTATCAGATTTTCACATTTTTTACAAAAAAAATGTATAGAAATCGCTCTATTTTCCGAGGCCCGGAGGGCCGTGTCTCATGTACCAATCGACTTAGCTCGACAAATTAGAACAATATATACATACATACAATGAACACTGTATACATACACACAAACGTGTGTGTGTCTTTATGTATGTACACTAATGGCATGTAACTATCTCAGCACTAGCTGAACCAATCTTAACGAAACTAGTTGCAAATGAAAGGCCTGACGGGAACATTAGGCGCTATTACTTTTGATTTTTTGTTAGGCTGCACCTTCTCTGATTCTGCGGTTGGGCGTGCTTTTTGATTCAGTTATTATTTAGCGGCTCTACTTTTTTCGAATTCGAAGCAGGAAGCCTCAACTTTCGAAGCGATTCGAGCGAATACCCTACACACAAATACATACTATATCTGTGTACGCTCTTTTAAAGATAAAACGAAACCTGACGCGACACCACAAACTAATTATGTCGGCGAATAATGGAAACCAATCAGAACCTTGTTTATGACACATTCTCAAAAAAAATCATGTTTTGTATTCATTGTAAATACTTTGAATTCGGTTAGGTACGGCGGAAGTTGGCAACTATGTAGCTATTTTTTTAATACTGGTATGTTATTTGGTTCAAATAAAGACCTTTTCACGCAAAGCACGGCTCAATTTGATTAGTGGAGTGGTGGTAACGGTGAATATTGACAATTTTAGTTTTTTTTATTTTTTGTTATTTTTTAAATTTTCTTTTTATTTTTTTTAATTTTTCGATAACGCTCTGTCACTATAGGCCTCCATAAGCATTCGGTGCGATTAAGCAGACGATTTCTTCAAGTTAAAGCAAAAAGTTAGAGCTTCCCGCATATGCTCTTTTTGTGACACAAACTTAGACCTGATTACGCAAGGAAAAATGCAAATTGTCATATGAAATCACTGATGATGTGCAATGATTAATGTAAACTAGTGCCGAGCTCACACAAAAAAGCATGACGTTTCTATGGTAGCAAATATGCTCTGAAACGCCACCTATCAGAAAACAGCGACTTTAAGCACTTGGTACATACCCAAAATTGATCCCATAGACATTTTTACACAAGAAGTATTTATTTTGGATAACCGTCCCGTCTTCAATTTTTATTTATTTATTTATTTATTTATTTATTTATTTATTTATTTATTTATTTATTTATTTATTTATTTATTTATTCATTTATTTATTTATTTATTTATTTATTTATTTATTTATTTATTTGTTTATTTATTTATTTATTTATGGATTTTTTATTTGACCTTCATGGTCTACATGAAATATAGAATAAGGAAAAGCCCATTTGGAGTTAGTCCATCGAATGCACTCCGAATGCGTGTAAACACCTCACTATCTTTTCACATATACACATTAAACAACATTGCACCTTAAATTACATTACATTACACTGTTTCGAAATGAATAATACATCTAACAAATCAAAATCACTATCTAAATCACATCTTATGAACAAATTTTGCCGTTTAAGCCTATTTCTAAAAACATCACAAGATACAGAGAAGTCAAAACATTCATACATATTATCAAAAACACTACACATCGCCTTTATGGGTTCGTTCTGTCCATGATCAGTACTTTGATTATCAAGTCTTAGAAAAATCCCCCGATCTTAAACTTCTAAATAGAGGGCACATTTACATCAATCCGAGAAAGTATATTTGAGGCATCTGGTATCTATTTCATCAGTTAGAACTTTTCCTACCAAAACAGGTCTAGGTATATTTCGACTTTTTGAACGAGGGTCCATGTCAAGCAGACGGGGATACAAACCACATAAAAAAATTCGCATAAAAAAACCGCTTAACTTTGAAAATCCGCAAAAAAATGCATAATTTTGAAAATCCGCATAAAAAACACATAAGGTGTGAAATATTTTTCAATATTAAGAGCCATAGTACTCAAGGAAGAGCACGGATTTGAAGGAAGAAAGTTGAGAAAAGCGTAAAGTAGGGTCATATGAGCAAGCTTAGTTTTCCGGCGTCTTAACTATTTTTCTTCTGCAACAAAGGAGTCAGGATCTTTTGGCATTAAATGCGAATCACCTGAGTCTGCGGCATGTCCAGACAAGCGTAAAGTCACTTAATGACTTATGCTGTCGGAACCGTGACTCCCCGGAATCGCAAGACCGACCTCGGCACCTAACCGACCAGCATCGAGATAACGATTTCGAGAGAAATTTCAACGTCGGGAAATTTCTCCATCGGAGTAGACTAGGCCCACCGGCGGGACTAGTTCGAGTAGATCGGGAAGTAGCTCCGGCAGATGCTCGTCTGTGCGTATGTCAAGTGGAAGTCACCCTCCACCCAGAATCGCAGGACCGACCTCGGCATCTGCCCGGGTAGCATCGGTTTTAGAAGATCTTCCGCTGCCGGGTAACTCGTCGTCGGAGTAAGAAGATTCTACCATCGGAGACTACTCCGAGTAGTCCGTAGCGAATCGCCGGCTTGAATCATCGGGGCACCAGTGAACCGGACGCAATCCTCCACCGGGAATCGCTGAGCTGACCTCGGCATTCTGCTGAACTGCATCTAAGGAAGAATAACGTGTCCGTCAACGGTTGCAGGAGACATTCTTTCGTCGGGGAACTCTCCGCCGAGGTAGTCAAGCTCCACTGTCGGGAACTACGCCGAGTTGCACCGAACGCGACAGACCCTGGTCGTTGGGGCACCAGTGAACCGGAAGCCACCCTCCAACCGGAATAGCCAGCTCGACCACGGCATCCAACTGGTCTACGTAGAGAGGAAGGCATGTAGAATATCATGCCGTGCAGGACTGATATGTCGGTTACGAGACAAGCAAAATCTAGCACGACCAGCTAGACCTGAAATCAAGTGAAATGCATTAGCAGGCCTACCCCCCCGGAGTAGTCATTTCAAATGGAATCCGGGGGATCAGGCAAATGTCGGATTTCTTGGTGGAGTTTAGAGGAATATGGTTCAGAGTTATCTTCTCTGTTCAGAGTCTCTTACTCTGGCACACGATGGACGAAATCGGTAGTATGGTCTAACTACTGAACGTGTGCCGGGTCGGCGTAAAAGCTTTATCACCAAGTAAAAAAAATACACGCTCAGAGACTTTTTCCGATCTCGCCGAACTGAGTCAAATGGTATTAGAGATTCGGCTCTGCGGGCCTCGGTTAAAAAGTCGACCGATTGCATAAGTTTTATTATGAGAAATCTAAAAAGGTATTCAGTCATTTTCTGTTTTTATTTTCAATGCATCAAGAATGCTTCTCATATCCTTAACCCAAAGACTAGTAATTTATAATCCAAAATAAAGATATAAACATTTCATGTCTTTTGTTTAAGAATGTGCATTCACGAGGATCTATCTTTCGATAAAATTCGCTTCAGGTGATGCCCTAAAAAGCCCTAAGCTGCATAAAAAGAATTGCATAACTTTGAAAATCCTATTCAAAATTCCTATACAACTTGAGTAACCGCCTAAAGCAATTGGCTGCTCCCGAGTGATTTCTTGGACTTAATTTATGCATAATGAGCATAACACTGGTGCCAATTTGGTGCTAGTTTCGATGTATCGTCTAATTATTCCCAGTTTCTGATGAAATGAATTCAAAACAGAAAACTCGAATTAATCTCAGTTGAGTGTTATGCCCTTTATGGACGAATCCGTTTCATTGAGTTTTTTCTCTTTACTAATTTATTTTATTAAATACCTTTTTTCATTCCGAATACTGCCCCGCTATGTTCTTTTCATTCACTAAGTTTTGTTCATTTTAATTTCCCATTTCAGAGTTTTTGATGATATCCAACGGCGACAACAGATCGAAATGGTGAGTTAAAGGAAAGTAATTTTGCGAAAAAATCACCCCAGAGGCAGGATTCGAACCTGTCACCCTTGAGACTCCGGCCCAATGCAAAAACCCCAATTCCATCTTTGGGATATGATAATGTCCCAGGAAGAACACATCATTGGGGGACGGGCATACCGTGGTTGGTAATATGTTGTTCCTGGGACATCATCATAGCTCAGGGATTGCATAAGGATTTGTGTGCCGGAGTCCGAAGGGTTGTAAGTTCGAATCCTGTCTCTGTGGTGATTTTTTCACATAATTGCTATCGTTTATGGGGCCATGCATAAATGGCGTTGCGTTTTTGGGGTTAGGGGGTTTACCAAATTTGTGACGAAGTAGGACGAGGGGGAGGGTAGGTGGGAAGTTGTGTGACGTAGCATTAATTTTAAATTTATTGTTTGAAACTTATTGATTACAGAAAATAATTTAATGTTCCTCTATTCCCAAGAGAAACAATTTTAAATTCACACAAGTTACTTTTCACGCGGTTTTTTCTGTGGTAAATTTTACGATTCGCGAAACTGCAAACTCGTAAAAAACGAAAAGATTTTGTATGTGGATTTAACTTGCTAAATTAGTTAGCTAAAGTTGCTAGCTAGTAGACGTAATTTGGTAGCTGTATCAAATTTTCTGTTCGGATTCAACTAAATAAAGTTTGGTAATTTAGATGAACGTATGCTTTTTAGAATCATTATCAGCTGCAAGATTGTGAACTGAGAGAATTTCTCTCAATGCTACATGACATATAAAAATCTAAACTAAACTATCAACACTATATTCGTTATAATAAAAATTAATAAAAATATAATGAAAATGTTGATAAATTCATCACACTTAAAGACATGCACTTAAAAGAATTGAAAAACATATATTTTTTTCAGCTCTCGGTCTGGTTGCCAAAGGAAAGGGGGGGGGGGGGGTTATAGGGAAATGATACGTTATTTACAAGGGGGAGGTTAGAATTTTGTGACCAAATGCTACGAAGAGGGAGGGAGGGGTCGAAAATCGCTTAAAAAAGCTACATCATTTGTGTACGATTCCAAACTGTATTCCTCGTTGGATACCACCAACAACTCATAAATAAGGTATTGACCCTTACGTCCAAACCCCATAAAATTAATAATTTGATGAATTTCCCATTTTTATTGAATTTATTCGAACTTTTTCAACTGTAGCTCACTATCAGTGATTTTGGGATACTCGTCGAAAATTGGTCGACTTTTAGGAATTGGGTTGGTCATCTTTTCCGGCACAGAATTCATATACCAACGCGTTTCGAGAAGTTCCAGAAGTGCTTTCACCACATTTATAAATCGTCTGTAAAATAAGAAAGTTTTAAGCGAATTTCTAGCTCTGAAACGTAAAACTAGAACATTGCGCCCGAATATTCCCGTCCAGGCAGTTGCAGTCTTGGCGTAAAATTAGTCGATGCAATACGATTTGTTGAGCAACTGTGCTACCGACTAGATTGACTGGTTGGGTTAGCGTAAAAAGTTGAATATATATTGTTGTTAATTTTATTGTATATAATGAATGACAAACATAACATAATTAGTTCAATGATAAATCAGTCTCGGTTCACATTTTTGGGATTTTTAACCAAAAATAACTGAAAATTTTATTCAGTTTTCAGAGATTACGTAGGTTAATTGTACGTTAAGACATTTAAGCTAAAAATGTTGTAATTAAAAACACCATTTGATGGTTTTCATTTGCTCATATATTATAATTGTTTAATTGAAAAAACTGCAACATGTGCCAACACCTTGCTTCAAAATATGGGAAGATCCAACGCGCTGTCCTCGGCAGTAATTGCCTCCCGCTGCAGTTACCAGAGTTACAGTTAGTGCGCGCACAGTTCATCCTCCTTAGTGTACTCGCAGTCTGTCGTTTGCTTAACCATTGTTCAACGCCGGTACCGGATTTAAGCCGGGAATTTAAATTCAAATTTGAGGTTATACGCGTATTAACATATCTTTCTCTTCAAGCTCGCCTCTCGCTTTTTTTTGGCGAATTTAAATTTAAAGTAAGAAAATATACACCACCAACCATCGCAACTGGTCTGTCCGCGTTAAGCTCAGGTTCAAGCAAAGTTCCGCTGAGGATATGCGACCTGGCTAACCTGGTCGATGCTATTATTTTCTCGGTCCGTTCTTTTTACTGTTGAACCACGGACAGCGCACGAAAGTAGGTAAAGTACGTGGAACGAATTTCGTCCTGAAGGCGTTGCTTTTACTGCTTTTCTGTGTACAAGCCTACGAACATCAGAGCATTTCTTATTAACTTTGAAGGAGCCCAACTCGTCATCGCCGTCGTCATGATCGTTGTCGGACTTTTGGCAGGAGAGTTTTGACAAGTGAATTTTCGCCTCGCTCTTTTCAGTAACTGTTTTAATTACTTTTGTTCGCGGCTGTAAAAAAAATCCCCATATTAAGTAAGTCAAACCTGAACGCCACTCAAAACAATGACCGGCACGTAGCCTTCAAGCTATTGACCGAAACACCCAATTTCACTAGGCTTCTTCCTGTCCTGACAAGTTTCCCACGGCTAAGCGTCCAAAAACCTTTCTAACTGAAAGTGAAAATTATATAAAATTTCCAATAATTTAATTTTCTCATGCGTTCCATTTGGCACTTGATCTCGCATACCAACCTTTCGATAAAGGTGCTGCGAGATGGCTTTTTTTCTCACCAGTTCAGCTGGCTATTTAGCCTTTTTTCTGCTGACGCCTTAGACACCTCTCAATAAACACACACACACACGTGTGTTAAGCGGCAGTCTATAATTTAAAATTGTGCTTTGTTTCAAACAGCCCACAACATTACACCTGATGGAGCGCCAGCGCGGGATCGATTCGCGGTCCGAATCTTAAAATGATGAAATAATAACAACCACTTAAGTAAATATGTGGCCGGTGGAATTAAAACTAAACGATGATGATGAGGATGGCGATGATGATCACACCGCCGCGGCAGTATAGTGAACGCCGTGCCTTTCAAGCCTTTCAGTTCCGAACGAGTCATAAAATGTGTTTTCTTCAACCAGGGCGCTTCGCTATTACGTGTTTATATCATGGGCCCTTATTATTATTATTCAATAAAAGTTGCATTAACACTTTCTAATCCTGGGCTTGGTTATTTCGGGTTCAAACGGGGTAATTTTTATGGGTTGCTTGGACATGTTTAGGTAAGAGGTTGCAATACTCTAACTTGAATGAGTATGAACTCACAAGATTCTATTACTACTCTCATATCTTAATTGTTACTTTTTTCACTATCAGCAATGCGTTTATTTTGTAAACCGCATAGGAAAATAGAGTTTTCTACCACAAGTTACAGTATAAATAAAGTCATCGAAAAAAGTGGGTACATTGACTTTGATTTGAACTGTTTTTTCACCAATTTAAAGTCTTTTTCCCTCATTAGAAATGTATATCTTTTACAAAAACGCCGATCACATTCAAAAATGAAGTTGTATATCCGAAGTAATTCTGAAAACTGTAAATGAAAGCCAGTGCTGTAAAAAGTGATACTTTACTTAAAATAATAGTATCTCAGCCATTAGTCGACCGATTTCAATTGTTCTTCCTCCGATTAAGATTTAACTGAGAAAGCTTGGAAAAGTGGCTATCCTGGAAATAAAAAAAAAACAGTTTTCTCTCAGACCATTGGAAAAATCTTCATCAAAATCAATCAATAGTACTTTACTAACGTCCCGAATAAATCGATTCATTTTCATGAAGTTTTTCCCAGCGGTATGAGAAAAAACTGCTTGTTTTGTTTTCAAAGATTGCCGCTTTGAGGCGTTCTCAGTTGAACCTTAACTCTTTGGCGTATCTACACTTATTCTGAATGCGCTTCATAGTAGGTGGTATAATTTTTATAAGGCATGTGGATTGCTGCTGGTTAAAATTTTTCACGACTTGTCGTTTGCGATTTCACATGTTTACTCGTGTAACATATTGATATTAGTATAACACTTTCCTCGGTTTCCCCTATATTTGAATAAACCAATCGATTGCAATTGATGCCGGTTACACTTTGTGGATGCACGAAATTTTATATTTTCTCAAAGAGTTTATCGAAACCACGTGGAAATGCAGAAATATCTTTCATTTAGCAGATGCCTTCGAATTTAAAGCGATGGATTACAAATTTTTATACACATTTCTATTGAAATTGATGCTGGCAACAATTTCTGGAAAATGTTATTTTATACTTTATATAAAATGTGAAAAAATCTAGAGGTACACAAATATTAACATTTTAACAAATAATTTAAAATTCAAAGCGACGACCAACATATTTTCATATACAAATTGCTTGCATTTGATTCTGGCTACAATTTCTGAAGTAACGGAATGTTAAATATCATTGAAAAAATTAAAAATGCGTGGAAGTACAGATATGCCATTTATTTTACAGGTACCTTTGAATTCATGAATGATGTTAAATAATGTTTGATAATTTTTTTGAAGCAGTAAAATGACTTAGCCATGTACGCTATTCTGCAAAATGTTTATTAAGGTTTCATCTATAAAATAAAAGTTTTCGAGTGTCAAAAATGGCGTTCAAAATGGCGGCTTTCTCGGAACAAGATTTTTCAAATCTGTGTGCATTCTCGTTTTTGAACCATTCAACCAATCAACTTCGGGCTTTGCCCGCCTAAAAGAAGACAACATTCTCGGGCGGTGTACCCTACAAAATCGCAATATTTTGATCATTAACGATTTTTTTAAAGCCGGTCAAAATGAAAAAAAACATGCGAAAAAAACGGTACTTTATTTTCAAGTGGCCGCCATTTTATTTCTATATCGAATTTTCTCATGTTTTTTAGGTTTGGGCGCCTCTACGGAATGTAATCTTCAAGATCGTTTTGGTTTGCTGCTTGTAACCGACGAATTGCGATCGTATCCTGCGCGCAGATGAGGTCGGTTTTCAAAACACCTTTTGCTGTAGTCGCCACTTCGGACGCCATTTTTGATACCTTACACTCGAAAATTTTGGTTTTATAGATGAAACCTCAATAAACATATTGCAGCATAGCGCACATGTCTAAGTCATTTTACTTTTTGCACAATTATATAAGAGGACTCCCTTAACCCTTTATAAGGCAGTGGCAACTATATTGATACCTTTTCGTTTCATTCAAAACGAATTGTTCCAATCTTCCTTTTGGACAATTAAATTAGCTCGATTTTGAAAGAAATACTCTAGACCCTATAGGTCGGTGATGCAAATTTGTAAAAACAACTGTTTTTAATTCGAAAATTTGGTTTATGAATGGTAAAAATTGCAAAGAAAATAATAAAATGAATAATTTAATCCGAAAATTTGGTTTATGAGTGGTAAAAATTGCAAAGAAAAAAATAAAATGAATGAATGAACGTCTGTAATCTGTGGTCTCATTTTTCAACTTATCCTCAGAATCCAGTAGTTATTTACTGTTAATCAGGTAAAAACCAGTAACCCGCCTTAATTTCTTATTCAATTTCTTATCCAGTGGATATGTGCACTAATCTCGTTGGGAAAACATGAAACATTACAAAGACTGACGTTTTCTAACGGGCGGTAGCAGTATATTTTGAAAACAGTTTTTATTACGAAATAAATGTAAATATATTCTAAACTAAGTGAGGGAACCGTGTTTCTATTAATATAATGTTCATTAATAGCCCCAAAATCTGGGCCATAAAGAGGGTTAAGGGGAGATTCTTATTCAAATCGCCAACAGTAAGCAAAATTTGAAATTTTTTAGTGGGTCAATGAAAAAAAGGGGTGGGCGTAGCGTAGTTGGTAAATCGATTGCCTTGTACGCAGCGCACCTGGGTTCGAGTCCCGACCCCGCACATAGGGTTAGACATTTTTCATAAGAGATTTTTCTAACCCGAAGAGGCGAATGATCTTAAGGTTAAAACCTCTATAAACGAAATAAAAAAAACATAGAAGGCATCAGTTTCAGGATTCAAAAAGCTTATATTTTTGTCTTCATTTACCAATTTTTTCAACACGAAAAAAACGAAATGACGCCGGTGGTAACGTTTTGTCTAAGGTTAGGTGCGCGTGGAATTACAATACTGCGTACAGCCTGCTGCCTCAGGATCGATCTGAAACACGAAACTAATAACATGGCTCTAAAATAAACTAAATTTTTTGAAGGAATGAGCTTAGAACAGATAAAACTTCAAATTTGACGTAATGGTGCTATCTTAAAATTTGAGATCGATTCTATAACCCTTTTTCCAATTTAAAAATTTACTAACAATAGTGAATACAAAGAATTTGTAAATTTTATGGGTCATTTCTCCAAGGAAAAAGGTTTTCTTTCAAAAGGTCAAAATATGAAATCTTTAAACTGAACCGTTTCAAATGAGATTGCACGCAGTTTTGAAAAATCATGTTTTGAGATAAGTTTGTTTTGAGAATACTTGCAATGAATTATTCGTGTATTTTGTAACATTTACAAGGAATTAGGGTTTTGGACATAGCTAGTTATGAAACCGAAGTCGGTTTATCGAAATTCAAATTGGCCGATCCAACATGACCCAACAAAAAAATAAGTGGTATTTCAACCAACATCGAAAAAAAGGTTTTGTATAAACACCAATTAGAGTTAATATGGCGGACTAAAAAGCGACCTACAATTTTGACCAACATTTTTCATTTTTCATCATTTTCTGTGGTTTTTTCATAACTCCGTTTAGTCTGCGATGCCTCTACAAACCAAGCCGTGAAATACGTTCTCGAGACCTGCACTCGAAGTATTCATGGAACGTGCATAATGCCATGAAAAGATTTCTAGCGGTAGCTCGCATCTCAAGCCGAGAGCGTTCCATGGCGGCCAGGACACCGCCTCGAACAATGGTCTGCGGCAACTTTTTTGATGCGCGCATCGTAAAACCCGTTCAACATAATATAGTAGACACTTATACCTTTCAAAAAATGCAAAGTTGAAAATATTGTTGAAAATTTTTAACGTGAACCTTCAAAAAAGTGTAATCTCCAGATAATCTCAAACGCGCCATCAAGATAAGAAGAAGGAAAACAAGAAGGTGAAAGCAGAAAAAAATGAAAACACTATAAAAGTACATTGTACATTAATTAGCCATTCTTCAAATAATGAGATTTTCAGAAACAATGGTTCTCAAGTTCGTCTAATTCGTTGTATTCATTTACTTTATTGAAATCATTTTTGTTTTAAATTTTATTTTATATAATCTTTTTTCAATTAAAAAAATTTATGGATTTCATTCATTTATTTTATGCATTCAGCTGGACTAGGTATTTTTAAATATTCTTTATCTTTTCATTTCTATAATTTATTTCATTCAGTTTTCTTTTTACTCATTTTGTTCATTCGAGTTATTTTTTTTCGGTTGATCTATTTTATTCGTTTAATTATTTGCATTCATTCTGATCAGTTTATTCATTTCATGCATTTTGCTTATTCACAGTTTTCGTTTCATGCATTTAATCCTCCGAAAGTCGCGCTTATGGCCCACTGAACGAGCAGCCGCTGGTGCCCTAAGACGATTTCGCTATATTTTCAAAGCAGCGTGCACTCAGTGCACCAGCGCGACTTCCGGAAGGTTAATTCTTTTTTTACAGTTCATACATTTTATTCAGTTTCTTATATCTTATTTTTTTTTTTCATTCATTCATTTTAATAATTTCTTCTAAATTATGAATTATACGAAAATTAATTTATTCGATTAAATCTATAACATTTTTAATTAAGTTGAGTTTAGTATTTCATATTAAGCATTTGATTCAATTCATTCGGTTTTTTACTTCATTTTATTCATTTTATCAATACTATTCATCTTTTCATTTTATTTATTCTAAAGATTTTATTAATTGTAATAATTTAATATATTTGGCATGTATTAGTATTTATTTACTTCATTAATTTTATACATTTCGTTCTTTTTTTCCAGTGTTTCAAAAATCACTTCAATTAGCAAGCGTTAAAAAACCATAGTTTGACGAATCATTAATTCATCATGATTTCATCACTCATGGTTTTTTTGGCTCCTGAGGGGTGTAAACCGCCGTGGAGTGAAAACAAATGTTTTTTGTTGGAGACGAACCAATGCGACCAGTATTTAGATCTATTGTGGTATTGTGAAAACAGATTATACTAGATTATAATTGCAGCATACAGTTAAAAAGCTGGATGTTGAGCTCAATTTTGATTTTTTAATTTTTATTTTTATCAAGCACAAAAACAAAACAAAACCTTGGTACAGTTCGTGGCGAAACCTTCTTTTTCGATAGACCTCGCAGGTTAGCATTCAATTGTTAGCGTACTCGGCTGTTACAGCAATAAATACCTACATTGCATCCTTCCGCTATGCATTTGAACTTTTGGATTTTTTCACTCCAGCAGAAATATTTTTTCATCGGATTTGAGATGTATTTAGGATTTGAGATATGTTTCCCCGTTATTAACGGATATTCAATAAAAATGAGAATCATTTCAATACCTTTCTGTAATTATAGTATAGAGCGTAATTTTTTTTCTCTCCAAGAGAATTGCTCTCTGGACTCCCTAGAAATAGGTGGTATATTTCTTTTCGCTAGGGTGCTGTCAGTTCAATCGAAGTTGGCGTCAAAACAGCAAGCACTCCGCGAGCGTGTTGTACGGTTTTACGAAACGCATGGCCATCGTGGAAAAAAGTTTAAGGTAGACAACTTTCAATACGAAAACGTACCCGTGAGTACAGTTTGCCGGATCCCGGCATCCCTGAGCGTGGAGATATTGACGAAGAAGGAAGCGTTGAAAAAGCTGTTCGACAACAAGGACGGAACGAATTTGCGTGACGCCGGCCGAAAATATCACTGCTCCCATACCTTGATTCACCGAACCCTCAAGATGGAGGGCATCATCTGTCGGAAGAAAACTCGGTCCCCCGAGTACATGGACGAGCAGATAGCAATCGGGAAATCGCAGTGCCGGTGGATGACGAAAAACTACCGTTAGAAGTCGTTTGTGCTGAACGACGGAAGTTACTTTTCCCTCTCGAAGACATACATTCCAGGAAATGACAGCTACTATACCAGCGACAAGTCGGCCACACACCGCGAAGTAAAGTACAAGTTTAAGCAC
This sequence comes from Topomyia yanbarensis, assembly GCF_030247195.1. NCBI lineage: Eukaryota > Metazoa > Arthropoda > Insecta > Diptera > Culicidae > Topomyia > Topomyia yanbarensis. Next base: position 45,855,265 of record NC_080671.1, on the reverse strand, counting down.
AAATTTGAAAAAAAAAACTATGCTGTTTATCGCTATATCGGACAGAGGGATTTCAAAGCCGTGGTTCAAACCAAGCGGTCAGGCCATCAATCAACAAGTGTACCAGGAGGAGTGTCTTGACAAAATTCTACTGCCGTTCTTAAAGAAGCATCATGCGGATGGGAAGTACGTCTTCCTGCCGGACAAGTCTTCTTCCCATTACGCCATGAAGATGCTGGAGTATCTTAAGCAGAAAAAGATACCATACGTACCGTACATGTCGAAAGAAAGGAACCCGTCCAACTTACCCCAATGCCGTCCCATTGGAGATTTTTTGGGCTCCCTCAGCGCCCTAGTGTACAAAAATAATTGGTGGGACAAGGACACGAAGGAGTTGACCAACAGGATCCGGAATTGTATCCGTTCAGCGCTCTTGTGAGAGCATCGCGACTAAGTTGCATCGTACGGCTGACCAGGGTCCCTTCTCCAACATTCATTGACGATTTTTTTAAGAACAAACAATGTTGTTAATAAAAAATACTGAATTAGTTGAAATTTTTTTGTGATTTAACAACATGACTGAAAAAATTCTCATTTTTTATTGAACGTCCGTTACATTAATTATCCATTCCTTAAATAATGAGATTTTCACACACAATCCACAACTTTCGGAAACAATGGTTCTCAAGTTCGTCTAATTTGTTTTATTGATTTCCATTTCTTCTTATTTGTTATCAGGAATCAGAGTATATTGGCTCAAATGGCACGTTCCCCGTACATAGTCCGGGATTTGTGCCTCAATAACATTTTTGGTATTCGTTAATTCATTTTGATTTTAATTTTTTTTATTTTATTTATTGTATACGTTTTGTTGATTGTATTAAATTTATCCGTATTATGCATGAATTAAAATTTATTTACTTAATTCATTTTATAAATTTCGTTTATTTTTTTTATTTTATTCAGCAGTAAATTGAATAATAATTTATCGTTAAATAGAGTTGATATGTGCATGTGCAATTCAATGATAAAAATGTGGAATCAGGCCTAAATGTGGAAAAATTGCTTATGATTTTCCACGTTCAACAAAGTACATTTTATAAATATTGATTGAAGAATATTAGATATATGCACGAGAAAATGATAAAATCTGATATTAATGACAAAAGGTCCTATAACCCCAACTTCCTGTATTCGGACAAAGGTTGCAAAGAATGCATTCGATTTATGAGATTTTTTCGCATTAGAAAAACAGCAAAATATATATGATTTGCAGCACGGAGCAGAAAAACCATTAAAAATAGGGGATTGTAGGATAAAATGACCCAGTACCCCGCTCTCTCGTATTTTTAGACAAACAAAAGTATCTCCATTCAAATGCTCAGATAATTTCCTTTAAAAAGATTTCAAAAATTTCAGCGAAGTTGGAGGGGGTCCAAAATTGTCCAAATGATGTGAAGTTTGGCGTCTGAGTTAACTTTGACATTTGTCACAATATGAGAGGGAGGACTTTGAGAATTCAAAAAAAAAATTAAGGTGCTCTAATTCACATTATCCGTTTTAGTGACTTTATTCATTTAATTTATTATTATAAATTTCATTCATTTTTTTTTAATTTTTATTATTCATTATTTCCAATTTAGTCGTTTTTCCTTTTTTGCCTTTCTCATATAGAAAGGTTATGCAATCACTCTGAAAAACGTCAACCTAATCCCGGCCAAATTTTTTTTCGACTCTCATAAGGTTTCTGGATTTTAAGAGAGGCGTAGTTGATGGTTTACGGAGAGGGGTTACACCCCCCCTCTACTGTTCACTCCCCTCCTTTAAAAATCTCCTTAAATCAGCCCTCAGACCACCACACCATCCAGCCCTCATACCCCTCCCTTTCAACCCCATCATTTTTTTTTTTATTTCAATTATAGAGGTTTTAACCTTAAGGTCATTCGCATCTTCGGGTTAGAAAAATCTCTTAGGAAAAATTTCTAACCCTATGTGCGGGGTCGGGACTCGAAACCAGGTGCGCTGCGTACAAGGAAATCGATTTACCAATACGCTACGCCTACTCCCCAACCCCATCATCTTTAAACCACCACTATATCACAAAGCATACCAATTTAAGCTGGGGAGTCGTTCGTTCATGGGACTTTCGCCCTCTTCACATACCCACCCCCGCATGACAAAATGAGTTAGCAAGCAGATAACATTGATCTAATGCTGATTAGGCTAATGGAGTATGATATTTTTTTGTTTCAAGTGTTTCACCGTCGACACGTAGCTCATCAAGTTCGTGGCTGGCATGCCATTGTGTATAAGTGCAAAGTGTACTAAGAATGTAATGGACATTTCCACAATTATGTTGAACATAAAAAGCCTCCGTGCCATAGTTTAGAGAAATGAGAAAGGCACAATTGCACCGCTAGGTGGATTAAAACAGGTTTTTATTATTTCATTCACTCTTATTTTTCCTGCCGAATCCCAGCTTTTTTCGCATCTTTTTCCAAAATCTAACAACTGAGATCTTAGTAAACAATTTTTTTTGCTGAGATCTCAGTAAAAGTAACATTTGATACCTGAGACTCGGAAAATACTTCACTGAAAATCAGCAAACGAATTTCACTTTACTGAGATATCAGTTTATAATTTACTGACCACACAGCTAGTGGGAAATTGCCGAGCCGAATTGAGTGTATTATTTTGCTAAATTTATTCAATATATTAATTTTGTCCACTTTGTTCATTTTGTTTATCTCGTTTATTTTTCGTTTTATTTATGTTATTTAATGTATCCATTAAATTTATTTTATTATTTTGTTTATTTTCATATTTTTCGCAATTTTATTGATTTTAGTTATTGATTATTTATTTGACTATCTTTGTTAATTTAATTATTTTGTCTAATTAATTCCTTAAACTCATTTAATTCATTTAATGCAATTAATTTGTTTAAATCATTTAATTAATGAAATATCTCAATTCACTTAATTCGTTTAATACATTTAATTCAGTTTTTTAGTTTTATTTATTTCATTTAGTGCATGTAATTTATTTAATACATTCAAGTTTATTTTCTTAATTTTGTTGATTATTCGAGTTCATATATTCTATTCGATTTCTTCATTTTATTTGTATTATTTGTTCTATTCAGTCATTTGTTTTGCACTGAAGCCTCCATTTACGAACTCTTTTTAAGTAATATTCGATTCAATGAATTCAATGAATTCAACGAATTCAATGAATTCATTGAATTCATTGAGTTTATTTAATTGAGTTAATTCATTTGATACATTTAATTTCATTTGATTCTGATGGCGCAAGTGATAGGTCCTACTTTGTGTTTTATTTGGTTCAGGCATGTCCAGTCGACACTCCTGTGTTCCGCGTTAGGCTATAGAATCAGCAAAGAATAGCGAAATATTTCTTCGTTAAATCGATTTATTTACGACCGAAACAAACCAACCGCTTATGACGATGGTCGAACTTAGAGTACAATGGATTTTTTCTACAGATCATTTACATTTCATCTGATGCAAGACATTGTGAAGTATTGCACCGTCTACCTACACTAACGTTCATATTTCATACTACCTAGATGTAAGTGCAGAGCTCCCTGTCAAGCTGATATTCGGACGGGAGCGTCCACGATTTACGTTGCGCCGCAACAGATTCATTTAATAAATTCAATTCATTTAATTAATTTTATTCATTTAATTCAAGTAATTCATTGAATCCATTGAATTCATTGAATTCATTTACTTCATTTACTTTATTTATTTCATTTACTTCATTTACTTCATTTACTTCATTTGCTTCATTTACATCATTTACTTCATTTACTTTATTTACTTCATTTACTTCATTTACTTCATTTACTTCGTTTACGTCATTTACTTCATTTACTTTATTTATTTTATTTACTTCATTTACTTCATTTACTTAATTTACTTCATTTGCTCCATTTACTTCATTTACTTCATTTTATTCATTTACTTCATTTAATTTATTTACTTCATTTACCTCTTTTACTTCCGTTTACTTCGTTTACTTCAATTATTTCATTTAATTAATTTAATTCATTTTATTAATTTATCTAATTTTTTGAATTCATTTACTTCACTGAATTCATTCAGCTCATTTAGTTTATCCAATTTATTGAATTCATTTGTTTTATTTGGTTCACTTTATTTATTTAAATCGTTTAATACATTTAATACATTCAATTCATTTCATTCTTTTTTTATTTCGTTCATTTTAATATTTTTTTCATTTATTCGAGTCAATATAGTCTATTCTTCATGTTATATGTATTATTAGTTCTACTCAATCGTTTCTTGTATTAATTTTATCTAGTTCGTTAAATTGACTCAATTTAATTTATTCTATTAATTTTGTATCTTTGCTCCGGCAAGTTTTTAGTTTTTAATTTCATGAGCTGAATCAATTTTATTTACCTATTTTATTAATTTGATTTATATTAATCGTTCCACTCATTTTGTGATTTTGATAACGTTTTATCATTTTTTGCTCCCATTTTTTTATTTCATACGTTTTATTGATTTACTATATTTGTTCAGTTTATGCGAGATTTATTCGTGCTAGACTAGATACTATGCACACTAGGGACTTTTGCTTTTATATCTCAAACAAACTTTTCTACTTTGACTGGTGATGTGATGATCACGGAGACCGAAGATAACCCCAGCGAATTATAGAATAAAGTCGTGTCACATGTTTTCGCTTCGCTCAAGGTTTGTCAACCTATTATACGGACCTCCATGTTGTCATCCTATCCGTATCTATACATTTCAATAGGATACAAATGTATAAAGTAGTTCACCAATTTTTTTACTTGTTTTCAATTCCCCGTATCTCACTTTCAGATGAGAAATGATATGAACGTTATTTGCCTCTTCGTGAAATACTACATCTGAAATTTTCACCGCCTTGACATGAATGAGTTCGTAGCGTAGAGAGTGGAGTGGTACACATTACGATCCGACTGTTGTATGGTTCGATTCCTAGTATTAACAAAATAAGCCGTAGTTCTGATTCTACCCTATTATTTTGCTTCTTTAAACCGATTGTCTACAAAGAAAACATATGCAATTGACCATAATATATTACATTGTAATATAGCATCTCATTGGAAATGCAGAGACATATGACCTATACTGTCCCATTGGATCGAGCTTTTAATGTTGTAGTGATTTTGGTGGAGGTGGGTGCATAGTTTAGCGTTTCTATTTTATTCGAAGTTTGCCCGCTTATCTTGCTCGTTTTCTTCAAGTATCAGATAGAAAATCGATTGCTGCTCCCTTTTTAAATAGTCTTTCCCAAAACTATGAGGCAATTCATCAGATCAGTGTTACCTAATACCCATGCTTACAAAAACGGCCCAGCGTGAAGCTTTGAATAATGCAAACTCTCACAGCTGCTGCATCAGATACTTTGTTTAGCAGAACCTGTCACTCCAGAGCTCACTTACTCCTTATTTGACATAATCGTCTTGAATTTATTTCAAACTAGACAAACTAGCCATTCATGCAGGAGTACAAAACTAGGCAGCACAAAGAACAACATCAGCGTCAGAAGCACACCCCACAATAGAACAGGTGGGTTGCCAGACGGTGACATAAAGCACCCGAACCGAGACAAACAAGGTGCCCGGACACGGTGCATTTATGCAAATTGCCATGACTAATACGGCTGAATTGTAAATGACACGAAACACTACCGAGCGACTCATTCAAATGCAAAATAGATCCCACCGAGCTGCACTTTTGATTGCGACAAAACACATTTGTTCGTTTGTTTACAATCAACAAATCTATCATAATTTAACACCAGGAGGCTCGGGGGTTCGTCGCTTCTGGCTTTCAAATCAACCAACTTGCTACATTCGGGTTGTTCTTGCAAACAAGAGCACCTGCTGCTTTAAGAAATATTCTGCTCGTATGTAAATACTACAATCATTAGATGGCTAAAAAGGGTGTTGCTCATGCACCGGACCCAATGCGCTGCAGATGATATATTACGAAAAACTTTATCGCGGTCGGTACCATTTGCTAGAAATCCTTTTAAGGATCTTCATCGTAGCCCCGTAACTTCACCACTCCGTTCTCTTTTCCAGTTAGCAGCATGCAACATTGACTTCACCGACTATGTTCTACACAACGATTTCCTTTTCCGACTAAATAGGTAAAACCGACATTCACCGGTCGGCACCGCTCAAAAGAACTCGTGGCCGCGTGGCCAAATGAGTTGTGCTCGGGTTCTCCCGATAAAACAAATAACTTCACCGAGCAGCCGCCATCACATTATTAATTTTCTCTTCACTGAACTGGTTGGGGGTTGCGGCAGGCGCGACAAGAAACGGCACGGCACGGCGGGCACTCAGGTCTCTGCAACTACAATCTCCGAGAATGTCTAGTTTTGCACGCAATTACCAGACAGCATGTGGGGTCCACATAAATTTAATAATTTGAAATTAATTATTTCATATAACCGATATCGGACATCGGACCGAAGGGAGTCAAAAGGTGCCGCGACACAGCCAGTCAGCAGAATGGGCCTCTCTTCCTCGAAGCCTACGCAGAGCGCGCCGCCATCGGAATCAGCAGTTTCAGTCTCAGCCTCTGCCAGCAAACAGCATCAGCAAGCACAGGTTGTCGTTTCCGATGCGATCGACCGACCGGCCGACCGACCGACCGACCGACGACGGGAGAGGGGACCAAATCGCGCACAGTTCGCCTCGTGGCTACGCTTTAACGAGGTGCGTGTGTAAATGGCGCGTTTTTACGGCGGAATTGGAATGTTCGCTGACTAGATGTTGGATCGTCATCTGTCCGCACGGTTGAAGCGATGATCGTAAATTATAAATTATGGATGATTTGTGCGGGGAAGATTTACGATCGGTTCGCGGATGCGTGTTTTGTGTGGTGTACTACGAAGCGGTATCCAAATTTTGGCGGAAGTAGCTGTAAAGTGTTTGTGATTCGGAAGTTTATATGGACATATTTTTGTTTTGTTATTTTTCGAAAACATACCAATGATATTATTTTAATTTCAGTTTGATGATTTGCTTTAAATTTACAGTTCCTGGTCACTACATTATATTTAAGCTACAAATTTTTTTTGCCATTTTAACTATAATACACGTTCACTGCTTAACAGAAATAGCTAAAGCTATAAAATTAAAGGGATATATACAAGACACAACCACGGTCACATTGAAACGGAGCATGTCTAGCTTACACCATGAGCGATTTTCATCCATACCGTGACTCTCAGACAGTTCGGGAGTTTTCGCCTTTCTCATATAGAAAGGTTAAGCAATCACTTTGAAAATAGCCAACCGAATACCGGCCCAACGAGCCCTGTGTCACATACCATTAGACTCAGTTCGTCGAGATCTGAAAAAAGTATGTGTGTAAATATATGTAAGTGTGTGTGCATGTGAAAAAAATGTCACCTCTGTTTCTCACAGATTGCTGGACCGATTCGCATAAACTTAGTCTCAAATGGAAGGTACAACCTTCTCATGGGCTACTGAATTTTTTATTGATTGTACTTCCGGTTCCGGAGTTGCGGATTGAAGAGTGCGATCACACAGCAAATTCCCATATTAACTAGTACCACCATGATATCAAAATAATGCAAAACTTATTAAAATGGGCGCAAAAATACTTTGATTTCCCAGACTGGATTAATAATGAGTAACCAAAGTCGCTTTGACCACATTCGCCACCTACGACGGTTTTTGATTCCACATAAGCAGGAACTGAAAAATTCTCAAAAGGGAGAGAGTAAAGGAAAATTTTAACATCAAATTTGTATTTTTGATGCCAAATGTCTCTAAATTGTGTGAAACGTCGAGATTTGATGTAACCATGAAAAATTTTTTTGACGAAAATTGACTTTTTTGGCATATTTTTGTCGTTCTCATATAGAAAGGTTATTCAATTACTTTGAAAATCGCCAACCTAATCCAATTTTTTTACCTATATAGGTTTTTCGTGTTTTAATAGAGGCGTAGCGAGGGGTATGCGATGGAGGTAGTCCCCCACATTACTCACCACTCTTCCCTACACTCTCTCCCTTCTCAAGTCTCCCTTTCTTACCACCTCAATAGATCCCTCCAAACGACCACCTCTTACACCCTCTTCAGACCCACCTCTGTCTCATCACAATCACCTTCACCTAGTAGGCATAGGGCAGGGTCGTTATTCATCCTCTTCATACACACTCCCCGCATTATAAAAGAAGTTAGCCTAAAGATAACATTGGGATAATGCAAATTAAGTTAATTAAATAATATACGACCCTCCTCCTGGATCCGCCGCTGGTTTCAGTGTTTCAGCGTCGACACATAGCATCTAAGTTCGTGGCTGTCGATCACTTGTATGTATGTGCAAATCGTAATAGGTAATATACATTTCCACCATTATGTTGAACATAACCAGCCACGGAACCGTAGTTTGGATAAATGAGAAAGGCACAATTGCACCACTACACAGTGGTCAAAATGTGTAAATTCATGCCTTTAATTATTTAGCGGAAACACTATAAGGTTCTGTGTTTTGGTGACTTCGGAAAAGTTGTTGGAGCTAACAAGGCGGATAGTAGAAGCGAACAGCGAAAACCTACAGTATTTCTCGGATGATGAACTCCTAAGGATCGAACTGACCGTAAAGTGGGGATTTGATGGCAGTTATGTTTATCTTATTTTTAAATATTCAATATAACACATAATACGATCGCCCCGATTACTAGCACTTTCATTCGATCATAACATGTTAGGATACTATCGGATACAAACCATTCCTTTAGGATTTTGTAGGGGATTTATGATAGTTTCAAAATAACAATATTTCATCTGCATATTTTTGCAACTTTTTGAGAAAACTGGCTATGAAGTTTGACAATATTAATCATAAAAAAAGCTGTAACGCTCTCCAAAAACATAATATCGTCTTGAAATATTCAACAAAGTTATGCATTTTCATAATATCTAAAACATTTCGGAACACATATTTGTGGAGAAATAAATACGACAAGAGTTATCATGAAAAAACCAATTTTGAAGGGGGTCCTCATGAAAACACCGCATAACATTGGAACGGCTATAGTTAGAGAGTCAGTTCTTATGAAAGATTTGCTAAAAATAATATTCTCTACAACTTTGCCGAAGACTGAAACTGTCTATCTGCTACCAGTAAAAAGTTAGATTTCAGAAATGTCTTTACACTGTATTTTGGAACATGGCTGTCTACTTCCGAAAATCCGCCTTGGTAGCTCCAACAACTTTTCCGAAGTCACCAAAACACAGAAACTTACAGTGTTTCCGCTAAATAATTAAAGGCATGAATTTACACATTTTGACCACTGTGCACTAGGTGAATTAAAACAAATTTTTAACCTCAGTGCGGTGATTGGACGCCTTGTCTCGGCTTTGCATTGTGTTTGTTTCAAGGTCACATTCCTCAGCCTTTGTTGATTAAATAATAGGCAGCTATATAAGCTGTATTGGTGCATAATGGGAAACCAATTTAAAGATAAATGATCATTATCTTTCTTGACACATTTACTGCTTTTTCTCGTCTGCGCGGGTTCTAACGCCGTGCGTCGACGGTGCCGATGGCTCCTTCCTAAGACGGTCAAATGGAAATCGAATCGACTCCCCCGACCCAAACAATATCCGTAGCTCTCGACGGATCTTTTCGTGGTCTTTTTTCGGCTCAAAAACAAAATCGTTGAATCTTTAGCAGATTTCGAAAGACCTGACAGAACGGTTCTCAGCTGTGACCGAGATGTAAAAAGTCCACTCAGACAAGGTCAGCGTCGTGTTGACCAATTCAAAGTAATATTACTTGCTGCGAACACTTGACTATTATGTGTATATTCCAGCAGTAAGGGTACAGATTGAAGGTGTCGTCAACGATGAGAGTTTGATCTGCTGCAATATCGAGTTGGCTGTTTAAGAGACCGCTTACTCCAGCCGGTGAAAATACTCACAAGGAAGAATCAATCAATGTTTCCTATGACCTTACATGTCCCCTGATGAATGCCGTTCGAGTCTGACATCGATGCTGTTGATCTCCCGTTTTCCCGAAACTGAAAGCTAATATTTTTCTTTCATCTGCCATCATTGTCAACCCACTCTCCACCGTTTCAGATACCCAGATGTAGGTACCCCCCTCCAATTCTGAATATGTTCTCGAAATATAATTACCCTCCCTGTGCTTTTCTGGTTTTGATAGCAGATAGCTTCATATAATTGATTGCTCCAATATTCCTTCTTCCTACTAAGAAAATCCAAACTATATTTCTACTCGAAAGAATAATTCGTATTGACACCTCTAATCTTAATACACTTAAACCTCCAACCTCCTGAACTTTTTACGTAATATTCGATTTACGTAACTTTTTTTATGAACCACTTTCAAAATAGCGAACTCTTTCTTTACGAACCAAGTTTCCTAAAAAAGTTTGAGTGCGTACACTACAGTATGAATTTTTAACCAATTTAACTATTCTTAGCTAACTGTTACTAATAAAAGTTGGGTATTTTATAAACAGAGTGGATACGACGGGAATCGATGTTTGAAGCCATTTCGAAATTCAAGATGGCGACTCTCGGTACAGATAAATTCTAGATAACCTCAACAATATGGATATTATTGGAAAGGGATTGACGAGTGCATGACAGAAATCGATGTCTTGAGCCATTTTGTAATTCAATGTGGCGCCTTCCGGTTCAGATAAAGTCTCTATAACCTCAACAATATGGATATTTTCGAAGTGGAGTTGACAAGTACATGACGAAAATAGATGTCTGAAGTTATTTTAAAATCAAATATGGCGAATTTTGGTTTAAATTCTCTATAACCTAAAAATATGGGCGTGTTAGGAATTGGATAATTATAGTGTAGATATGGATATAATGATTAGTGACGATATGGTTATAGAAAATTAGATAAATCCATCACATTTGCATGATCTGTCAGTTTTTGGATAATTATTGAGCGAATATTAGAATATACTTTTACTGTTATTTTTCTATTTTATCAAATTCGGTATAGCAAACACTTTAAGCATATTTCGTGCATAATTAAAAAAAACGTCTGACAGATAATTACTTTGAGATGATTATTGCAATATGTCTCGATAGTAGAGCATCGAGGACACCGAGAGGGCTTACGGGCCTTTCCTATGTTTTGTGTTTCTTCATATTTTGCACGAAGGGGCCGCACACAAATGACGTAGCTTTTTTCGGCAATTTTTGACCCCTCCCTCCCCCCTCGTAGAATTTGGTCACAAAATTCTAACTTCCCCCTTGTAAATAACGTAGCATTTACCTTTCATTTGAGTAGTAACAGTTACTAGGATCAGCTCTACAACTGGAGTTATAGACATTAGTCTGATTGGATTCCAATGGAGCAGTGCTGTCAGGTTTACGTTGACGACGGAAAATGAATTTTTCATATACCTTCATGATGTTGCAATATTATTGAAAACTGATAAAACATATCAATTTAGACTGTCTTGGGATACGTTTTCCACGCAATTGGACTATCGTAAATATTCTAGGAGAATTGTATTGAGCATTAGAAGGTAAAAATTGAGCTGCTTCTAGCACTGCGAGGGAAGCACCTATCTGTATAAAAAAGGCTTTTTGTATTTCTTGACCCCACCGTTTTCAAGGAAAAATAGTTTTAGAAAAAAAGTTGGGCATGAAAGGGTTAAATTTATTTCTCTTGGAAATGGAGGAACATTAAATCGTTCTCTCTAATGAATGGGTTTTAATGCCCGTCAAAAAAATTTAAACTTAACGGTATGTCGCACGACTTCTGACCCTACCATCCCCCTCGCCACACTTCGTCACAAATTTAGCATACCCCCCCCCCCCCCCCCTACCCATCCAAATTCCACGTTATTTATGCATGGCCCCTTAGTGGAAGGGGCGAAGAAGGAAGTATGGACACGCGAAAATGCCATTACAATCATCCCCACATACTTACACCTGCGATCTCGCTAATATTAAAACAACCCGCTAGTTAAGTGAACGCTTTAGCACTTATAAATTTACAAACGCACTCTCAAGCATTATCCACCGTTGGTACGATCACGAATCTGGTCACATCCGCAAGTCCCCAACTTCAGTCCTAGCAGCCCAAACTAAAGCCTTCAATTGAACCAATCAAACAAAAAATTTGCTCTTATTCACTAGACAACACGTTCCATGGCGACATGACCGGGAACTCCAATGATATGAGAAAATTTACTCTCTCCTAGCATCTGTATGCGCGCGATCATTTAAGAATACATGCGAATAAGCGAATGGCCACACGATTATAAAATCGAATCCATGCACGCGAATTTACATACACGCTAGCACACGTGACAAACACGTTTACATACAAACGCTCGAGTCCTTTCCGATCATCCACGCATTCCTACGCCCACGATTTTCGCAAACAGGATAACCCAGATTAGCAGTGTATTCTCTAATGAAAGTCTCAGTGATCTACAAATCTCCGCCGCAGCTGATAATGTTCCCTCAAGAGCTAATGTTGGACCTCATTACACGATATCGTCCGAAATTGTGCACAAATTTTTGTGAAAAACTGAAGTCTTCAACTTCTCCCGGACCTGACGGAATCCCGTCATTTATCATCAAAAAATGTTCGTCAGCGCTTTGCCTTCCTCTATCTAATGTTTTTAACATGTCATTGAGCTCCGGAGTATTTCCCACCTTTTGGAAATCGTCCTACGTTTTTCTAGTTTATAAGAAAGGATCTAAACGCGAAGTTTCAAATTATCGAGGAATCGCTTGGCTATGTGCACTCTCGAAACTGTTTGAGCTAATCGTTCTAGAGTTTTTGACACATTGTTGCTCCAGTTACATCTCAAGCCGTGTGGTGTCCGGCGGGCTGAAATCTTTTTGCACTATTTCAACCAAGAATAGAACCTCTGGGAACTGCTCCCATGTCGTAAGAGGCGACTAACAACATGCTAGGAGTTCCTAGGCCGAGGTTTTGTTCCGTACCGAAGACTTAATCTGGGCGGACCTTAAGATTTTCCATATTACCCTCTTTCCAGTCTGTATTTAGTGAATCACTGACATATACCTTTTCTGATTCGCCTTTCTTGATTGTGTACCAACGTTTTAAGTTTCTTCTGGCGGTTGTATATTAGCCGTAAATGACGAAATCTAATTCTACACTAAGTAACAGAATATATTAATATACCGGCACTTCCACGCCAAGGTTTAACTTCCAAAGCTTTGGCTTAAAAACCGTTTTTAAAAAATGGAAACTTTCATGCAGGAAATTTATTGAATTGGCCTAAGATGGAGCTGTCGAATTTCACAAAAAGCTTTTTATGTTGCAAGTGATCTGTAGTTGTGTTAAATTAGGTATTTTCCTATTATATTTGGAACCGTCTACCGACAAATCTACATTTGCGAATACCTCCAAAAGTGACTTCTTGAGGTCTCATGAAGGCCTGACACTAGCTTTATGATACTTTTGCTTTTCTAAACAGTAATAAAAATCTCAACATTCAAGAACTTCACTTTGTCAGAAAATGTAGGGCCATCGGAAGCTAAAACTTCGTAAAATCGCACTCCTGGTCCTTTTTTCAGTGCAGTACTCTACGTCACTCGTTCAAATTTGCACCGCTCTTATGGTAGTCGGTATTTGCTAGTATTACTGTTCTCCCATCCATTCTGGTAGTCAAACGGTGGGATAGCAAAATTCTTACAAGTTTCCTATCTCATGCCTCCACGCGATTCTAAGTCTATTGATGACATTTGGTCCTTAGACCGCAGAATGAGAGGGTGCGAACAGAATGAGAGGGTGCGAACAGATCTAGTCGAGAAAACATTGCCGTAAAAATGAATAGTTGATCGGAAATTAGCCCCAATACGACTAATCTGACTAGTATCTATGAACACGGCTCAATACGTATTGAAAATTCGCCGCGTCTGTTTTTATGAACCTAATTTAATGCTCCGTTATTGCTAACAAGCCCGTGCATCAGATTAACAATCCTTTATATTTCGCTTCAGTGTTCGGTATTATCGCTCGTATACTTGTATTCCACAAACAATCCGATATGGAAAATAAGAAATACTTTCCTTGATTTATAACATCTCGCGCTATTTTTGCCAGTATAATATGCTGTCACTTGGTAGTTTTCAAGCCAATAAATATATCGTAGAGAAGAAGTAGCGAGTTCTGTCCAAATACTGTTGCAATAAATAGTGATCCGGCCCATTACGCAGATAAGATTAGCTTTTCCAGGCAATACTCCCACGATCGGCTGTGTGGAGTTCAAATTGTTTTTGTTTAGGGAACATAGTATACTCTCGGTAGCCGGCTGCCCAGAGTTTAAAAATAACCAAAAACTAAACAAGATCATCTCTTTTTCGAGTGATCGTGCACTCGAAGACTAACTAAACAACTACCTAATAAAATATGCTTTACAGGTCGCATCGTTTGCTTGGAGCGAATCCTAGACCTGATACCCTTCCAAACCACCAACTCCGCGACACCTATGGAAGAGTCTGATGAATCGTCGTCCTTCCGTTAAGTAGGTGGAGCATCAACACTTCCTGTCTACCTTATCCTTTATCCTTCCCCGTGAACGATGGAGATGGGGGCGGCCGGCAATGATGGCTATCATGCTGTTGAGGTATTAATATGGGTCGGATTGGTATGAATTCCTACTTACCACTTCCTAAGCAACTCTTATTAGATAATCAGCAGTCAAACATGATGAAGTCAGTGTGCAATCCGCCAAAATCATCGTCACAACGCAACGCAACGCAACGCAACGCATTGTTGCTCCAGTTACATCTCGGAAACTCAGCACGGCTTCGTCCCCAAGCGATCTACTTGCACAAATCTAGTAGCTTACACTTCGTTCATCGCTCGGTCACTACAGGATCGATTCTCAGTAGACGCAATTTACACCGACTTTTCAGCCGCCTTCGATAAAATCAACCATCAAATTGCAATTGCTAAATTAAAACGACTAGGATTCTGCGGCAACGTTTTAGAGTGGTTCAAATCTTATTTGATCGGCCGTAAAATGTCTGTTAAAATTGGGAATCATACATCTCCATTCTTTGACGTTACGTCCGGCGTACCTCAAGGGAGTCACTTGGGGTCTTATATTTTCCTTTTATACCTAAACGATTTGGATTTATTGATTGAGTGCTTCAAGGTGTCTTATGCAGATGATTACAAATTATTCTACGTAGTTAAAAATCACTCCGATGCTTTGTTTCTGCAATCTCAGTTAGACACGTTCACTAATTGGTGCACAACTAACAGGATGGATTTAAATGCTTCGAAGTGCTCAGTGATTACGTTTGCTCGAAAACATGCCGTCATAAATTGTGATTATAAGATACATGAAACTTCGTTGAGAAGGGAAACAACAGTTAAAGATTTAGGGGTTCTCGATTCCAAGCTTACTTTTAAGGACCACATTGCTTATATTTCATCAAAGGCGTCACGAAGTTTAGGATTTATTTTTAGAGTTACTAAGCATTTCACTAACGTGCAGTGTTTAAAATCGTTGTACTGCTCGCTGGTACGTTCTACACATGGTGCAGTCGTTTGGGTTCCTTTTTACCAGAACAGTATTCAACGCATCGAATCCATTCAGCGTAAATTTGTGCGCTTTGCACTGCGTCACCTACCTTGGAGCGACCCTCATAATCTTCCTAGGTACGAAGATCGTTGCAACCTCATTGGCCTCGAAACGCTGTCTTGGCGTCACGATGTAGCCAAAGCGTCTTTTGTTTCCGACTTGTTACTGTCTCGCATTGACTGTTCTGTTTTGCTCCGTCTTCTCAACATCGACATTCGTTGACGTAGTCTTCGTTCCTAAGCTTTTGTTCGACTTCCCGTGTCTCGTACTAATTATGGTAAGAATGAACCCGTCAATAGTATGTGTAGAGTCTTTAACCAATGTTATAAAGTGTTTGATTTCAATTTGTCTCGCTCTGCTCTTAAGCAATTGTTTTCGCGTGTCCTTTCTCGCACTTAATAGAGCTAGCCTAAGATCTTTATAAATATTATGAATGTACTGTATTAGTAAACTAGTGTTTAAGAAGTGTTAAATTTAAGCAGTGTTTTAGTGTTAATTTTTGTATCATTTGGTTTTGTTAACTGTTGGTACTTTGAAAAGATGGAGGTTTTGTGCCTACGGGAGAGGGAGTGTTGAGAATCCACTCCCGCGGGCTTTTCCCTCTCAATAAAGATAAAGAACCCCAATGACTAAGTGAAGGTTTTCGCAATTATAAATTTACAAATGCCGGCTTAAGAGTAAATCTACAAACGCCGGTATTCGAGCGCTCATGAATCGGTTACGCTCGGAATTCCCAAATGTCGGCTCTAGCAGCCTCAGTTGAACCAATCAGAAAAAACCTATTTTAATCCACCTAGCGGTGCAATTGTGCCTTTCTCAATCATGAATCACGAGAATGTGTGCGTTGTTCATATTCATTAAAAACTTTTAAATGCATATATTACATTTTATTATTATACAACACATGACAATTATATACAAGAAAATAAATCATTATTCCAGTTCTAAAACTTTGAAAAAGAAAAAACAGCCATGGTAATATTGAACTGAAAAAAGGTGCGAAATCAGCAAAGTCCCAAAAAGTCGATTTTTATAAAAAAAAATTTTTCGAGATAACATAAAATCTCGACGTTTCATGCATTTTAAAGATGTTTGGCATCAAAAATACGAATTCGATTTCTGAAATTTAATGGGGTCCCCCCTTTGAAAAAAAATTAGAGTTCCGACTTATATGGGAATTTCATATGTGACCGGACGATTTAGTCTATATTTCCGGACCCATATAAGCGATCCGTACGAAATTTTATAGACATCTGTGGGGATATTATAGCTATCATTTGGGACTAAGTTTGTGAAAATCGGCCCAAACATTTTCGGGAAACTGATGTGAGTTCGTAAATTTTGAAAGATGGCCGCTTTTCCCGGGCACTTCCGGAACCGTCTATGGTGGTCAATGTAGTCAACGAAAGTTTGGTTGGCCGTCGGTGACCTAGAACAGCAAATTTAAGTTGTTTGAGAGACATTTTAGCGAAATTTTTACCTTTTTACATTTCTTATAAAAGAAATGTATAGAATTCGCTCAAACTTTCAAGATTTTTTTCGAGGCCCGGAGGGCCGAGTCTTATATACCAATCGACTCAGCTCGACCATTTGGGACAATGTCTGTGTGTGTGTGTATGTAACGGACAAATTCTCATTCGTGTTTCTCAGCAATGGCTGAACCGATCTTATCCAAACCAATTTTAAATGAAAGAACTAACAGTATGAACGCTATTAATTTGTTTTTGATTCTGATGTTTAGTTTCCAAGATATGAATGTTTGAATGCGTAAAAATGGCGTTTTTCGCAGTTTTTTGTCTGCCGAAATTGACAATATAGATTAACAATTCATATGTTTTTAGACAGCTTTAATGAATACCTTTTGAACAAGCTATAGATTGTTGAAATCGGACTATTATCAAAAGAGATATTTAACATTAAATGCGGACGAAAGATTTTAATCATTTCCCATTGCCAGATATATGACCAAAAACATGTAATCTATTATTAACGTCAAAACGGCTTATTTTAGGTCAATAGTATCTCCGGAGAATTTAATGGAGGCTATATGCCCTTTCTTTTGGTATTGTACTTTTGCTGATTAATCCCCCTATGAGTGAGATATTTTCGCAAATTTTCTTGGAAGTGATTATATCGAAATGATGTCTTCAGCAAATTTGTAGCTCTTACTTTTGCGAATACCTTTACTGAAGACTTCAAATATCTATTTTGAATACTTTAAAAGTTATGGCTTGTTGTTTTTGGATTACTGTTTGTCGCCTATTTATTGTTCAATATAGTAGTAATCCATTGAAACAAGCCAAACATTATTTCGATAAAACGAATTTTGTATTTCATTTTACTATCTACAACCGCTTGAAATAATCACCGAACACTTCCAAGTTGTCTGGAAGGAACTTGATAACTTATCAGTACAAAAATGTTCATTTGTGCGAACCTTCTGACTGCAATTTTTCTAACTTATAACCATCGGATCGATCTGAAACATATCGGAAAATGAAAAGCGAAATAAATTACTCCAAGCATCGGCGTAGCCAAGAGAAGGTTTTGGGGTTTAACACTATACAACCCCCCCCCCCCCATCACAACCAAAAAAAAATTGGCTGGAAGTTGAAAATTTATTGATGCAGACTGATTTAATTCAATACTACAATAACAATTATCTGATCCGTAGATTGATTACCTGTTGTCGTAAACATCATGAGGACTTTTGATAAATTGTCGGAATGGGGTCCTGATATGTAACTGATCTATTGGTCTTGATTTTACAGTTGTCTAATAGCATCAATATCAAATTCCTGCCTGAAAACATTCCAATAGAAAATTCCAGAGTTCTGTGATCATTCATAATCCTCAGATTTATTTTCATATTGAGCTCGTTTTTGTAGAAATGTACTGTAATAAGGGTCTTTATTTAATAGGAAGCGAAGTTAAAATTGATTTAATGTCTATGAAACATAGAACTGCTCACCAAAAAAATGCATAACTTTCAACATTTGCTAAAAATGTTTTTGTCTTTCTCATTCACTCTAAAATTCGTCAATCTAATCCCGACCCGGAGAGCCGAGTGTCATATGCCAATCGACTGAGTTCCTCGAGATTGGAAAATGTCTGTGTGTATATGTGTGTATGTGGAAAAAATGTGACCTCAGTTTCTCAGAAATGGCTGAACCGATTTGCACAAAGTTAGTCTCAAATGAAAGGTACAACCTTTCCATCGGCTGCTATTGATTTTTTTTTATTGATTGGACTTCCGGTTCCGGAGTTACGAGTTGAAGAGTGCAATCACACAGCAAATTCCCTTTATAAACTGAAATGAAAAATTTTCAAAATCAAATTTGTATTTTTGATGCCAAATGACTTTAAAATGCATGAAACATTGAGATGTTTGACAAAAATTGACTTTTTTGGACTTTGGTGCATTTTTGCCTTTCTCATATAGAAAGGTTATGCAATCACTCCAAAAATCGTCAATCATAACGGCCCGGAGGGAGTATGCAGTGAGGGATTGCTGCTTTAAAATTAAAACTAGTTTAAAATTTCTTAACAAGTTGAAAATTTTCGGCAGGACCTGGATCTCCCGGATCTTTCTATATGATCCGCCGCTGGTTTCAAGCGATGTTTCAGTATCACATAGTATTTCAAGATCGTGGCTATCGATCCATTGTATGTGTGTGCAAATCGTACTGAACATGTAATATTCATTTCCACCATTATATTGAACATAACCAGCCATGGAATCGTAGTCTGGACAAATAAGAAAAGCACAATTGCACCACTAGGAGGATTAAAACAGGTTTTTTATTTAACGAGGATAACACTTTTCGAATGTAGAGAGAAATTTATGAAAAATGACGATTTCCATTCGATTCTAGCAGGTTCTGATCGATTTTGATGAGCATTTGATTTTTGTTGTATGACCAATTATATGTATAGGTCAAATGTTCAAAAACAGTAATTTAAGGTCAAGATAGCATCATTTTGAAACCGCCAATTTCGAAGGTTTAGTATCTTCGATGAGTTTTACAAAGTTAAACAGCGCATCATTTGATAAAATAATTTTGACGGTATATCGTGCAAGACGTATTTATGGTGAATTTTCTCAGGTTAATATTCATGACTACAATAAAGTCTCAACAAATTCGCTAAAGACATGAACTTTGTTACTATTTTCTGAAAAACTAATTCTGCATAATTTTAAAACTTCAAAAATTACGGTTTCGGAATTATGCCGTTTGGACAGTATGATCGATTTTCACCAAACCCCCACCAAACCGAATTTCTGGCTACGCCGCTAACTTCAAGTAAGTAGAAACAAAGTCGTTCTACACTCGTTCACAAGAAACTTCTTCGAATGCTGAATATCTATTATAATACATTGAAACCCCGATTTTATCAGCCAAATATGAACATATGTTTGATGGGCTCTAGCAGACGAACAAGACTGAATTCGAGTAAATCCTTTCTTGAGCATGTTTTCCTTATCATGAAGATGGAAATATGCAAAAATAAAAAGTTCATCATGAACAGAAATAGTTATCTGACTACATCAAGGGACGGGAAGAATATTTTAACAGGTTCAGTTTATTATAAAGAAAAAAATGCCCGATTTAGTCATTGTCCCCATTTTTTCACCCTAAAATACACCATGAGATTGATAAAAATGGGTCTTTAGTGTATGTATTATTCACTGTTTTTCAAATTAATAGGTACATTTCATTTTTGGAGATTTTTTTATTGCATCGAACTACAACAATTTTTAGGTAGCTTTCAAGGGGTTACTTTATAGACTTCTTCCAAAATTTGGCGAACCTATTCCAATTCGTATACCAATTAATTGGTATACTTAAGGGTTTATATGTTGCAGATAGAGAAAATACTGAAATTTTCAGCTTTTTTCCTACACAATACTACGAAAGCTTATTAAACCATTTTTCCTAATAAGTTTGTGAAAATTATAAATTATTTGAAATTTTTTAATAGTTTAATTTTTTATTTAACCGTGATTTTTTAATAAATAGTGATCATCGCTTCACAACGTAGTCTATTTTTCATGGCTTGCGGTGAGCACGATCTCTCGAATTGCTGAATTGAAAATTATGGAATAGAAAACAATTTTTAGTATTCTTTACAGATTTAACTCGCCGCGCAGATGGAATTAGACCCGCTGGTGCCCTAAGACGATTTGGGTAGATTTTCAGAGCACTGTGCACCCAGTGCATTAACGCAAGTGACGGAAGGTTATCGAAAAGATTCGTGAAAATGAAAATTCCAGTAATGATGATGATTTTCCCAAACGGTTCGTTTTCGAGAGGTTTTTATTTGTTCTTTGGCATTAGGATTAGCGATAATAATTCAAATCAAGGATACTACTGAGAAGTCACCTTTAGAAAAAGTCGATGTCGAAGTAAAATTTGGAACTATGCACGCATGCACTTCAGAGATAGTGTGATATCAGGAGCTGCGATTTCATTTCAACGCTTTTTTGTGAAAAGGGCGATACTTACAAATATAAACATAAGGCTTTTTCATACATGCGAATGAGGGCTTTGAAACGCAACAAATTAACCTAAAAATTTTGCAACAAATTAACCTAAAAAAACGGGCGAAACTGTATTTTTGTTTGTTTATTTAAAGTTTCGCCCTCCACGCTCCATGCAAACAAACAGGGCGATACTTTTTTTGCTAGCAGTTTAGAGGCGAAACTGTTATTTTCGTATTTTTTTAGGATTATCAAGCTGATACCAGCTGTAAATAGTAACAATGATCGCTATTGGAAAAAACCCGGACAAAATCGGTGGTGTAGAACGGTAGTTATTGTAAAAAAACGTAAGGGCGATACTTCAATGCTGATAGGTGGGACCGAAAAAGTAAACAATCGCCAAAGGGGCGATACTATCATTTTGTCAATTTCAATAGCAAAAACAAATATTAATTTAATAATTTCCAATACTTTATGAAGTTTTGGGTTTCGATCACTGAATCATGCAATCTAGGATGTAAAAAACACAATAGTTCTTAAATAGGAAATAAAACCAAGTCTGGAAATATTCACTGTTGATTTTATGCGAATGGTGTCACTGATAGTATCGCCGTTTTCTAGAAAAAGCGTTGATTTCTTAGTTCTCAGTCGCGTTGGAAATTTGAGCAAAGTATAATCGTCAAATCGATTCAAAAAAATTTCGATTTTTTTGGCTCAGTACAATATATAACCCCTTTAGGAAAATTCAGTTTTCCCACCACAATTTAGATATTTTATTAACAGAGCATTAGCAATAATTCGTTTGTATGTTTATTTTATGGGCCATTTTTTCGCTTTCCCATTGATTTGGTTTGAGATTTCTAGCACCGATGTTGTCCTATGCTGATTTGAGTGATCCTCTGAGTCCTTCCACTATCCCATGTAGTATGTGTTATCAAAAACATCGCGAAGCATCAAGTTCTAAATGTTCTCAAACGATATAATACCCGAAGAGAGTGACAAGAGTTATAAGAAATGTCTCATCACACTGTTAGGTGGATTAAAAGCGTTTTTGCTTTCATCGGAGTATCGGTTTGAATCACAATTTGCTATGTGATCGCACGCCACAACCTGTAACTCCGGAACCGGAAGTCGGATCGGGATGAAATTAAATAGCCATTTACGGGGACGCAATACCTTTCATTTGAGGCCAAGCTTAGTCGAATCGGCCATCTCCGAGAAACCGATGTGACTGTTATTCTGAATTTAGATACTTCCGCCGGGGCTTCCGGAACCGATGATGGTGGCCAATGTGGCCAAATAGACTTTGAATGGATGTTAGTGACCTAATACTACAAATCGAAGCAGTTGTGGTCATATTTTGGAAAAAAATTCACCTTTATACATTCATTGCAGAATTTATTAAAATCGACATTTTCTGCGTGTTCGTACTCATCACCCTGTAATTCCGGAACCGGAAGTCGGATCCATTAGAAATTCAATAGCAGCCTATGGGAACGTTGCACCTTTCATTTGAGACTAAGTTTGTCAAAATCGGTTCAGCCATCTCTGAGAAAAACGAGTGACATTTTTGGTCACATACACACACACATACGCACATACACACACACATACATACATACACACATACATACACACACAGACATTTGCCGAACTCGACGAACTGAATCGAATGGTATGTCACTCGGCCCTCCGGGCCTCCGTTAAAAAGTCGGTTTTCAGTGCAATTCCAATACCTTTCTATTGAGAAAGGCAAAAACGACGCTCATATCCAGTAGACCAGAAGCTTTAGTGAAATGGGGAAACTCGCTCACTTCTAGCATCTGAGCCGTACACTAAAAATTAAGTATTCACAGTCCACGCGATCATCCTAGGACACACGCGAATGCGATTATTAGATCGAATGTATACACAAGAAGTTACATACTCTGAAAATATAAAATCGTAAATATTATGAAAATAATCGTGCAATGCACGAGTTCATTCGTCATTTTCTTCAACGAAGCATTTTCGTGCATTGTAAATAGAAGGTTTTGTTCATATTCTGAGCTGAAAAAATGGCGGCTTGATGAACGGAAGTGATAGTAAATTTTACTGTTTGCTTTAATAAGTGTTTGTGTATATTACGAACAATTTCGTTGGTCGCACATTCGTTTTCGTTCATCTTAGAAAAGTTTTCGTATTTATTAACGTATAATTTTTTTCATTCGATCTTTTAGGATCGATATTTACAAACACCGATTTTTTTAATTAAAAGGATCGATCTGTCAAAATCGATTTTATTGCGGTGCAGTCGGACTCGATTATCCTGGGATTTCAAAAAAATCTCACTCCGGATAATCGAATCAAACTATTTTTTGTGTGTTATTTTATGAATTTTAGCTTCATTCGTAGAGAAATTGGAAAAAAATTCAGGGTGAATTTTCCCATTATGGTTAATGTAAATGTACCTATTTTGACCCTTGTCAATTTTTAAGATTTTCAAGGTATGATTTGTCTTTTCAGTTGGTTTTGATTTGTTATTTATTTTCGAAACTAGTTAACGGTATGTGTCAGTTATTTATATTTATAGCTATGTGCAAGAATATTAAGACAAACTTTTTAATACGGTGTGTCTTTTGCAATACTGGTCAAACTCGATTACCCAGGGCCTCAATTTTCCAGGTTTAATGATTGGATTACTCGTGCGCTAGAAAAAAAAAAATAAAGTAAGTAAGCTGGGGGTCGTCTGTTTCTTGACTCCAGTTTAATTTACGTGGTGGTGTCACATATCACAGCTAACGCTTCTTTTAACCCTCATTCAGTTGACCAATGTCGTACCGGATTGTCAGGTGATCACTACGCATGTAGTCTTCGCAAACTCTCCCACTCATGTTTGTCACCAGCGAAAAATTACAAAAGGTTACGTAGATGATGGGTTCCCGGCCGCCTCAGCGAGAAGTACTGCTGGCGTCCTCCTTACATAGCCCAGCATCCATCTTTGCTTGAGCTACCCAAGAATTGAAATCCCCTCCGCCTCACCTCGTATCAAAATCTTGTTAACCCTTTCTTAACAAACTTTTTTCTACCGCGTAAAGGATTCCAAAGCAATTTTTCTTTAGAACTGTTGGCGTCATGAAACTAGAAAAATCTGGTTTAATAAAGATAGGTGCTTGTGTCGCGGTGCTAGAAGCTGCTTAATATTTACCTTACGATCTAATTCAATTACATGAAAAAGGTTGTTGCATGCTGTCTAAATTGGAACATTCTATTAGTTTTCAGCCACGCTACGAAAATATTCCAAAATTTCATTTTCACCTTTTACCCTCAACAAGGCAAGCTAAAATTGTGACTTCAAGAAGCATCGCTCCTAAGACCCAATGAAATCAAAAGCCTCTTTTTTTGGCGTTTTATCAGTGAGAAAATCGAAAGCCCGAAAACGCTTAATCATTTGTATACCAAATTTCAAGTTCTTGAAACAGGAGAACTGTAACTAGCCGGGCCCTTGAGACCCCTTGCCATTTTGAGATTAAACAGAAACTATCCCTGCCAGCACTGCTTCAGCGGAACCCAGTCAGATTAATTTAATAACTTATGTTCTACTGACAATATTTATAACCGTTAATGCTCAAATGAAAGATATTAGTCCTAGTTATTAGCCGCTTTACTTGTCGTTGTAATTATTTGTTGTGTAAACCAAATTAGTTTAGAAACGTGGTTGTTTATAAACAGCATGGGCATGAAAGGGAAAGATGCCATTGGAATTCTGAGCTGGAATCAATTGTTGAAGGGGATATTGTGCCAAAGTCCACTGGAACACAGAGCAGGATATTCATGAGAATTTTGTGCCGGATTTCATTGAAAATAGGAACATGATTCTATCAACATCTTGAATAAGTCACAATTTTCAGCAGAATTCTATTTGGAGAAGGATTTCACCAGACCTCTAAAAAGCTTTTCTCTAGAATCCTGCACCAAAATTCAGAGAAAAAAAACTCGTTGAAATACGGATAAGGATTTAATCGAAATTCTGAAAACAGATTCCATTGAAATGGTAGGGAAACTTTGATCAGAATCCTTTGTAAAGTATCCAAACAAAATCCTGCGAAGCATGGTATCATTATCCCAACAGAGTGCCAGAAACCGACTGAGCAAAGTAGGTATAAGGATATTTTATGTGTCAAAAAGGCCTTCAGTAACCCATATGTGTATTACGATAAAAATGTACTTTCAGTTTAAAATTAAAAATTTGCATATTTGGCAACACTACCACTAAAAGTTTTTTTTTTTCTAGATTCCTTGAATAAATCTTTCAAAAATCATCTCGCTGATAATTCAGTACCAGAGATATAATCCGAAGAAAAACATTTTTTTGAAACAATTTGTAAAAGTAAAAGTGTTTCCAAGGATCGAGGGGTGGTTCAATTGCCACAATAATTTAGGTCAATAATTTAGGTCATTGGCTCTAGCTGAACAATTTCTTCGAAACTAGTTCCAATCCGTGAAGGTCGATTCCAAGTTTTGGTTTTTCTTGGGTACTTTGGCCCGGCTAACACATATATAAGCTATTTTGAGGTAGGCCAAAATTTGAGAGGAGGTTAATCCTAACCACCCCCCCCCCCCCCGCCCCATTTTCCGAAAAAGTTCTATTACCTGCAATGATCGAATTACCACTATAATCAGACATTATAGATGAAATATGATAATTTTTCAAAACACCCGGATAATCGAATCATTTTTCCCGGATAATCAAATCACGGATAATCGAATCCCCGGATAATCGAGTCCGAACTGTATTAAGAAAACGCTGCTTGATGAACGGAAGTTTTCTTAAATTTTACTCATTTAGTGTACATTGCACGATTGTTTTGGTTGATGACGAAATTAGTTTTCGTGAATTAAATTAAATGTTTCGTTTGTTTAAATATATATTTGTGAATATTATGAACGATTTCGTAGGTCGCACGAATTCATTTTTGTTCATTCCATAAAAGTTTTCGTAATTATAAGCATATTACTTTGGCATTGCTCCGGCAGAATATGGAACGAGCCCGGTTTCTTTGTGAATTATCACGGAAGAGAGAAACACTCAAACTTATCCATACAAAACCAACGAACAGTTCGCCTTGGCTCACCTGAATCCGATCGAATCCATTCTACTCCGGATTCTTGATCTACTGGTAGCGAAAGAGGTTCGGGAAATCTTCCTGAAGCCGCGGACACGGATACGGTTATTAACCGTCGTGATTATCAACAATTATCTGACGTATAGCAACAACGACACCAGATTCTACCTACATTGAAGGTCTTTTGGCGTTGATGGTTTGACGAATGGCACTCGTAAATATTATATAGACTTTCGTATATATTAGCGAACAATACGTTTACTAAATGAAGCCGGTTCGTAATAAACCGACGAAAAGCGTTTCGTGGTTTTTGACGTTAAATTCGTAATAAAAAATAAAAGTGTTTCAATAGAACTACGAATGATTCATCATATGTGCGAAAAATTCGTATATTTTATTAACATTGTTTGTACGAAACTAATTCGTAGCGATTAATGAATATATTCTTACAGTGTACGCGCGATCCAACACGTCAACTCACAAACTCCCAAGTCCTTCGCGATCATACAAAAACACAAACATGCAATCGCGATAATCCACGCACAGCTACACCCAAGATTTCGCAAACACAAAAATCATCCGCTATTGAAATTATACTTTGAATAAAGCGGTCAAATACGCGCACATATAAATGCTCTTTCCCACGCGATCGTAAAGTTCCTACGCCCGCACATCCGCACCGTTCACTCAATATCACAATCAGAATCACGACCCACTGCAATTAGCCTTAAGCGGGGTCTAGTATGTTATATTTTCCGTCTCGTTTGCAATTGCAGTGAGTGATTGTGATGGGGGACCATTCTGAAAACCCAGCTCCCCTACAAACATTTCGTGGTTTTTTAAACGTTTTAAAAGTTGCTTTATTCAGCTCTAGCTGAACATTGGAGGTATACGTGTAATCATATATCGTTTATTCCACCCTTAAACATCCGGGATTTGGAGAATTTATTCAGCTTGTCTGATTAAAACACATTAAAGAACAATTCTTCAACATGTATACAGCCTGAAGAAGCCACAGTTCAGCTTCATCAATAAACCTTTCGTTGCCGCTATTCAGATGAGAAAATTATCATAGGAAAATTATTAAAAAAGACATTTATTTCAAGTTACACACGCTATCAATCTCTTTGGAAACCATATACTTTTATTAGTGTTACGTTACAATTAGAGAAAAAATTACCTTGTTGGAAGTCATA
This sequence comes from Topomyia yanbarensis, assembly GCF_030247195.1. NCBI lineage: Eukaryota > Metazoa > Arthropoda > Insecta > Diptera > Culicidae > Topomyia > Topomyia yanbarensis. Next base: position 45,827,843 of record NC_080671.1, on the reverse strand, counting down.
TCACGTACCTGGATCCGATCCAGCAACCTGTTGAATACTAAGCACTAACCTTACTGTGTGCACCAATCTTGCATACAGCGAATGCTTAAGATTTCACCGATGTACCGAAAAGTCTAGGCTGCTGAATAGAGTCTGTACAAAGACTACACTAGCCTTTTATAGATCTGACTGAATCTAGTTGGCTTGGGTTCGAATCCCAACCTACGATAATTTTTTTATGCGATATTTTTTAGAACATTCGGAAATTTTAAATTAGACAATTTACTAATTTCAAAAACTAATGATTGTAGACGTTTTTGTATCCAAGATGAGGACTTACGGATGTCACAAAACTTTTAGACAAGTAAAAATGAGTGTCATATGAAAGTGGTGATAACTGAATGATGGTTTGAAGCCATTTATAATTCTAAGGTGGCAATCTCCTTGATTTATTTGCCATACCATTTGCAAATGGTCCATGAAAACAATTCTGGTGTCAAAAATTTACAGCATCGTTCGAACAGAAATTTTCTCTTGTGTTCAATAAGTAAACAGACCATTTTGAATTAAAAGATAAATTTACATAAACAAGGGCGCGTATGATTTGGCAAGCTTTTACATTGAAAAACTGTAAATCGTTGGTTTCACATGCTGAAAACTCAGTAGATATAAAACGACAAAATAAATTTGCTGTTGTTATTGCTTCTAAACCATAATATATGAAAACATCTCGATTGGAATATACCGAAACACTGTTTTCTCGCTTGAAAAATTTACGAATACAGTTGTCACCAATGTAATAATCATATGTTATTCCAGGAACTTTATAGTCCACAAATAGGCACTTACTTCGAAATAGAAATGGGCGATGTAGAAACGAATTTTTCAATGTCGATGTTGTTAACTTAAAAAATTTATCTGGTAAAATCTATTTTTGTTTCAAAATTGTCATTGATTTTTTTTTACTTTTAAGTGAAGTATTTCACTTAAAAGTAAAAAAAAATAATGTGCGTGTATTGGGACTCGAACCCAGGTCGGTTACCATTCGTCATTGTTCGCTAATCGTGTCAATTTTTGGAGTAGGTACAATTACCTTTGTTAAACACATAATTCAGCTAAAAGTCAAAGGTTGTATAAGAGCAAATGTATAGGTAGATTCAACCTTTTGAAGACATGTAGAGCAGCTTAATGATGAAAGGTAATAATACTGGTAACAGTGTCATTTATTCAACTCGTAATTCAGTCTAATTAAGATGGTTGAATAAAAGCATTAATGTTGTCGCTGCAACATTTGTTAGTAGTATAGCTCAGCCTAGTTTGAAGTGGCGAATACTTTAGATTAAATAGGCTGAATAAACTGTTAATGTTTAAATAGTTCAGCGAAAGTATTATTCAGCTTAAATATCCTTTAAACTGCTTTAATTCAGCAAGTAGTCTTCTAGTTCAGCTCCTAATGTTTGTTGGGCTACAGCTCTAATAGGCCAACTCCCAAGAAAAAATTATATTACTTTCTTAAAGCTAATCATATGTTTGACAGAATTTGTACTTCTAGACCTGAATTCACCATCTGAGAACTAAACAATTACGATGAGTGACCTTATGAGGCCACCTACTATTAGATTAGGGTATTAGATACCCTGCTCTTGCGGTTCAGAACGTGTCAAATTAACTAGGTCGTCTAATAAAGTCATTCGTCGTACCTTCTAGTTCCAGCCAGAGAGATCAATAAGATAGTTTATTATAAATCATCCACTTTTTAACACTCACGAATTAAGATACTAATAAAAATAATCTACACTATTGATTTGAGTAATATTACATTATTTTAATTTTTTACAACTAATATTTTCTTTAAATTAATTGATTTGAAATAAAATAAAATAAGACATTTTTAAGAATTACTAATACTGTTGTTGCACTAACACGTACTTTGATATGCATCTTTCCCCCGAAATGATCGATCGTGGGAACAAACTTTGCTCAGACAGCTGATTACATGTTTGCTACAATCACATATTTGACCCAATGGTCTCTGGAGCAATCTAACGCGCGTGAGCCAGAGCACTTTAGCACCGTCACAACATTGTCTTTCGTGCGGTAAGTATAACACCCTACAGCTGATGACTGGCAATTGGTATACAAACAGGACGGCAGCGGGAGATCCTACACCAAGCTCCACTAACTTGTAGTTACCATTACGTAAACATCAACTTTCGCACCGTAACTGTATTGGAAAAGTGCGGCAGCCTGGTCGGTAGTGATTTAAAATCATATTCACGCACGGTCATCGCCAAACGACAACGACATTTAAGCTCTGCTCTCAGGTTGGTCAGCCTCCATCAAATGGACAGGCCCAGGTCGGGCAGCACCCGAAACCGACGCAATTCATATATCACATAACACGACTCGATGCGGTCAACCCCAAAAGGCCATTCTTCTCATCAATCATGGTGTGGAGTGAAAAAAAACGTAAATCGACCGTAGCGAAATAGCTTGGCCTGGTATTAAATGGTAAGGTCCTATGTGTAGCAGCTCGACAACATTCACGATATATCCCTTTTTTCTCCGTCGTCGTCGTCTGGTCGAGCTCAGCCGCTCAGGGGTTTCGCGGTCGATCGATTCCACGAAAGGCGCGTATTCAAATTTTGCCGAGGCGTTCCCCGACTGGCTGCCGGTAGTGCACCACTCGATATGGACAAAACGGTCCGGTTGAGCGATCGGCTCGCGTACCCTCCATACAGAGAAGGGAATTGCAACAAAAAAAGTGAAACTTCGACTTCCTGCTTCGCGGGTCTGCCAAGGGGGGAGCAACAGTAAAAACAGGTGCATATCACTACGATCGAGTGTCGTGCCAAACACCGAGGTCACCGAGTTACGAGCTATGGGGAAAGTTTGCCCGACCGGGCGGCGTCGATCGTCGTCGGGGTCGAAATGTGCGTGGCGTGACAAAATCTCATGAGAATAACGGCGAACGCCGAGGACAGAGAGAAAAAAAGCTGTGAGTGGAATCAGGATGTTGTGTATGATTTTGGCTGGTAACGATATCGTGTTTTAATGCTAAATTTATTGCACTCGCGAAGAGTGGTGGGACATTTCTCGCGGAGATACCCGGATAGTCGCCCCCGGGTGAATGATAGCCGAACGAGAGTTTAGTGCAAGGCCCCACATTAAACACAAATTTAATAGGCAGTGAATTCAATTACGGCTTAGGGTCGCCCATAAAAAACGGTGTGTGATGAAAGCTTGTTTTAGGTCAAAGCACTCTTTGCGGTGTGGTGCGGTGCTACGCGATCTTAAGGCATTTCTTCCGATACACTTGTTTTCAATTTTCCCCCAGTTCGATCGGACACAGTAGGCGTGGGAAGAATCGGTCGGTGCTGTCGTCTCCAAAAATGGACACCGTTTGCAGGGATTGTGATCACAGGCAGCTAATGGCGTTCAATGGGTATTTAAAAATAATTACAGTGATAACACGATTTTGTTAGCTTCAGGGTATGTTTTATTCTAACGGCAAAAGGACGCCAACAAACTGAGACTAATATTTTTTATTCTTTTAAAGAAAGTAGTTTTTTAAATATTCTTCCTATTCTCATTGTCTTAACTTCATAACAACATATTTTTCGCCTGACTGCTAAGAAGAACAGTAGTAATTCTCTAAGCAAAACTCGTAGCGGAATGGAATCACTGCTGGGCTTCTTGATCAAATTTTGTTTTTTCTATTCTCTATCTCACGCACTGGAGTTTTTTTCCAAACTTACGCACAGATAACTCAACTAGGTTACACAATCCTGTTGTCACTTTAGTCTACTGGCAAGCATCAACGGTCGGTGCTTCTCCGACTATGGTGTTGATAATGACGACGATGGCGACGTAAATCGAGCTGATTATCGCCGTTCGCCACGCTTTGCACGGTGTGATTAAAGCAAATCGGCTCGCGAGGTGTGCCGAATTGGGTCCGATTGAATGCGCCTTCAGTTTTACGGTGGAGGTGGTGCACTGTTCTGTTGGTAGGCCCTACGCTAACCACAGTCAAGTCATTGTATTGTAAGTTTCACCCGCTTTTGTGTCGAAGTGTCAGCAAGAGAGGGAGAGTGTGGGTGGAAACGTTGCGTCGGGGATCAACAGGTCTATGAATTATTTTGACAAAATGTTAAATCGTGGTAAATGATTCGTTTTGCTCTATTATGGGGGATAATTCGGCTTTGTTTGGGCCGTGTTTGATCGCACGCAGCAACACGAATCTATTTGTATCGGTTACTTAACAAACCGGTGAGTTAGGTATGTCCAAACAAAAGATCAAGGCTCTCTGTTTCAATTAAGAACCAGATGAACTTTCGTGCTAAACAAATATTTCATTGAATATTTGATTACTTGTCCTGTAACGGTTTCAGGAAAACTCATTTCCTCGTGAACCAAATCCAAGATAGCTCATTAGATTGATTCATCCAAAGATAATTCCACTATCTTCCAAGTGATCTCCAATTACCCGTCATTAGACGTCAAATATTTCACCAGCACCACTATAGACATTATTCAACCCAACCGCTCGCTTAACTTCCATTCACATCTCGTTTCGCGTGTATCACGGAACAGATGAAAGCCCCAGCTGGATGATGATGATGATGATGACATGTCGTGCCGTACTTGTTGGGTTGGACGTTTTTTTCGCTTTTACTGCAGCCACCACGCGTGATACCGACAGTTTTCTAATTAAGATGAAATTGTTCGATAAATCTTCAACCACCAACGTCTCAGCTATAGAGCGTCAGTGCGATGGCACGAAAATGAGATGAGATGAGATGAAAGCATCTCGGTGGAAAAAAAGTGATCGCGTCACTCATCTTTCGGTTCTTCCGGTTGCCAGTGAACAGCGTGTGGGTGACGGAATCCTTGCCTTGCCGTGCCCTTATCTAGATAGTGACAAATAATAACATTTTTCATCTTTTCAATTTGTTTTAGCAAGAGTGCTTCATGATTCCGATAATTAATCGGTATATAACTAATGGAATGTACATACACCATTTCGATACTAAAAAAATATAAAATAGCAAACCTAGTCATTGTCATTATATGATTATATTGACCTCTTATTATAATAATATAGTAAATTTATCTCTCATTTGCAAAGAAACATATTTATAAACAAACTTTTTCGCATGAGGGGAACAAAAAATGTTGAATTAAATGCCAAATTGCTAGACTCAAAAAGTAATGTGGATATTCGCCTGACGAAGATGAAGTACTCAATTGCCTTTTTGACGCATGCTTTTCAGGCTGTACGGAACCATCACACACGACTGCTCCAGAGTTTATTTCATTTGTTGTAGAACTATGACAACCGAATCGATCAAATGAGCGCTCGAAAGTTTGCACCGTATAAGTTTAAAAGGAATATGGATAAAGCGCAAGATACGCACTTCGGCTGGATTCGAACATGCCAACCATTGACGTAGCTTGCAAAATTACCTCCAAACAAACATTTTCTGCCGGATGTGAGCATGAAATTGTCAAAAAAATATTTCATTATTCTAAGCACAATTGCAATAGTCTAGTCAGAGCGCTCTCTGAACATTGCAAACTCAATTGTCACTATTCAGCATGCTGAGTATTCTTCGTATGATCCTTGTGAATTCGGTTACAGAACCTCACATCATTTTATATTTAACTGCTTTGCAGCAATGCAATTACGTATCTGGATTTCTGGTTCTTCATAGATAGATGAACCTATAAACAGGATGCTAAAACTATATATATATTACGTGTGCGTAACAATAAGTAGTTTAATCAGAACAGGATCGCACAGTGGCACGACTTAGAACACTTTGGACTAAAGTCCAAACTTTGCCGAATCGGTACAAATAGGACGATTTTATGTAATTTTGGTACGCTGAATTCGTTTTTGATATTAAAACAATTCAAAAATAAGCGTTTACTATTCATTAGGGTGTCTCAAAAATTTTTTTTTCGAAATCGCTCTTAAATTTTGTGTATATTCATTTTCGTGTGCTAAATCGTTTTTGATATTAACACATGTAAACAATTTTTTCATTATACGTTAGGGTGGCTCAAAAAATATGTATTTGTGAAGGTTCAAGCATTAAACATTTTTTTAAAGAAGTTTTTGTGCGTTGAACTCCCATTTTAATTGTAAAAATAGAAATTTACTTTACTACTTATTAGAGTGGCTCAAAAGTAAGTATTTTGTCTTTTTTAATGATTTTTTTCAATAGTAATTTTGGAATTTATTTTCCATATTGAAACAAATTAATTGACATCTAATTATGGGTCTTCAGAAATGACTATTTTGTTTTTACGGATCAACTAAGATGTGTTCGACTAATTTTGAAACATTTAATTCATTAGTGGGTAACATTTTCTATCATTTTCAAAACAAACATTTTGAACGTCTTAGTGGAATGTTTAATTACATTCACTAATCAACAAGATGGTTAACGATTTTTTTTTCGTAGGTGTGTTTTAAGGTATGTAGATTGCTTATTTGATATCTTTAATGAAAATAAATCCAAAACCCTTTTTTCTTGTATATGATTCATTTAACAATGGTGTTGTTTTATTTGGATAATATCGCATACCCTTAAGCTATATCAGTGCTATGCAAATTCAGATCAATCTCTCATCAAAGTCTCATCGAATGATTAGAACTCAACTGTGTTCACTCTATTTGACAGTTATTGCGTAAGTTAGCAAGAAATAGTTCCAGAAACATTTTATAATCTATTTCTGATGGTTGAAAATATTTACTGATTTCCAAACATTATCAATACCTCTGCCATCTAAAAAAACATACTTCCCACTCGGCTCGTTACTCTTGATCACTAGTAAAACCCTTGTAGATCATGCTCTCAATGCTATTTGAAAGCTGTGCATGTATTCGTGTCATTATTCTATCTATAAAATGATTATTTAAATTCAATATCAGTAATAACCTTGCGTCTCCATTCACAGTTTTTTTAAATTTTGATTGCTTATCGCAAGTTTTCGCAAAACTAGCTTATACTCATTTTAAAGAGAAAATTAAAAGCTTTCGAATGAGTATAGTGTGATCGCGGGCATTCACGGGCGTCGTTGTTGTTATCGCATTAGAAGTTCGAATTCCATAAAAAATCATGACAAACAGTTATCTAAACACTAACTAAACCGACTAGTGATTTATTTTTGGCGATTTTACGATGTAATTTTATCAGACGGATAATTTTGGTGAAGTAATGCAATGCATAAAATCAACCATTTCTTTGAAAAACGAAAATAACCGGATGTAGTTCCTATAGTCAAATTATGCAAAAAACACTAGAATTATGCACTTGAAAAAGCTGCCAAAAATTCATTTTACGTTCAAATCACTCGAAATCTCGCAAAAATGTCTCCGAAGGCTCAGCTGATAGGACAAAAATACTAGCGAGATTATCGCATAACATTCATATATGGAAGTCCGGGCTCGTCCCACTGTGGATCGGTGCGACACTGATAGCTTGGTGTCGATTGAATGCATTTGTCACCGCTTGATGCTAGCAGAAGGAGGAAAGAATGATCGCGTGGTCGTTCTAGGCTAGGATTTGTGAAGAATTTTTTACCGACGTCGGCGGTAAAACATGATGTTCATTCAACGACCATGCGGTAGACTTGGGTTTAACACTTATTAGCAGAAGGCAAAGGATTCTTCACATTTCCTTTCGATCATGTTCATATGAGCCTGTCTAGTACCTAGTTTTCCGTTCTAAGTTTATAACTGATTCCCTGTAGAGTACCTATCAGTCTTTCAATTTCATTCCTTTCGTTTCTCTTAGTCTTAAATTTGACGAAAATAGCCAACCAAATCGATCCAGTGTATATGTTATTGTTACTAGCCCAGTGTGGCAAAGAGCTATAGGCTTTATTAGTAGGGTTCATTATTCCTTCCGTAGTGAAGAATTCATGAAGTTTACTGTTTTATATTGTAATTGTATTGTGTTTTCATTTTCCATTTCTCTACCCAAGCAACCAAAAGTTCGGATAATATTTAAAAAGCACACTTTGAATTTCATATCAAGTTTTAGCGAACTTTCAAGCTTAAGTTTTAATGGAACTTGGAAGCTGTTTAAACCGCTATTAGAACACGAAACGTATCGGAAAATTACATAAACCTCTTCCCACCAGGATAGAGATGACATGATATGGCTTGATTCGTGGCTGTATTACAAAGTACTAGAAATCCGTATCTTAATTAAATGTTTCCTCACGTTTGACGTAGTTCATATTAGTCTTATGAGACCGACACCCTATCTCAGCGTAATCGAACCATGCATGTTGTCGGATCACAGGGTAAAGAGGAACAAGCCTCCATTTGCCGTGGGACATGTTGGAAGGCTAGGGCGATTTGTGGTAATTCTGCATAAGCCCAACCCCTACATTCGTACTGTGATTCTCAGACAGTTCGGGTGGTTTTTAAACTCGGTGCGGTGTGCGATTAGACGTTTTGTCTCGGTTTCGCTTTGTGTTTTTTGTTGAAGGCCACATTCCTCAGTCTTTTGTTCGCGCAGTGAGAATTAAACAATAGCCAGCTATGTAAGCTGGATTGGTGAGTCGTGGGAAAGAAATTAAAAAATAGAGGATCTTTATCTTTCTTGACACATTTACTGCTTTTTTTCCATCTGCGCGATGATGATGTCGATGGCTCCCTACTCGGTCGGCCAAATGGAGGTCGAATCGACTCCCAAACCTCCCAACCCGACCCAAATATTATCCACACCTCTCGACCGGCTCCTTTTTGTATTTTTTTTAACCTAAAACAAAACCGCTGAATCGTGTTGACTAATTAAAAGTACGCAAACGATATTGCTAGCTGCGATTACTTTACGAGGGGCTATTATGTGTACATTCCGGGAGTAAAGGTACAGATTGATGGCGTTGTCAATGATGAGAGCTTGACATGCGAGGATCTGCTGCAGTACAGGGTTGGCTGTTTAGAGACCGCTTACTTCAGCCGGTGAAAATACTTGATTGCACAAGGTTTTAGAACGTAGTTTTCGTGGTCAAAATTGATAGAGTCTAAACCGTTGGAACGCACAAGAATGGATAAAAAAGTTATAATAAAAGAACTAACTTGAAAACTATTTATGTTAGATATATCATGCCTTTGGTAAATTTTCTTTGTGGTAATGTTTGCTACAACTTTGCCAAAGACACAAAGTATCTATCTTAACTAGTTCAGAAAATAATTTTCGTATATCATTCTTCGGCGAAATAATCCCTGAACGATATATTCCTGTAGATGCGTTATCATAAAAGCAAAAACTACTCTGAATAAACTGTAATTTCGATGTTAACGGTTTGGTCGCGGGGAATAGTCAGAAAACATACCCTAACCAAATTCCTATTGGGTGATCTTTGCTGGAACCGCCTAACCGAACTACTTCCTCTTGTACAAGGTTCGTTTGCCTGTCCGTCTGTTCGTACCGCGAGTCATGCATTGCAGTAAGTGTAAACAATTGGATCACACAGCCACCCATTATAGCAATAAGGTCCGCTGTGGAAAATGCGGCCAGAATCATGTAGATGATTTGTGCAGTAGGAATGCTGAAAATTGTCTTTACTGTGCAGAGAGTCTGCCTGAGATCTCGGCATGTCCCGCGTGCAAACTACTAAAAGGCTGTTGTTCACTTTTCCGCCTACAACAAGAACATTTTTAACGCAGTTGACTGCTAAATGGCCCTCCTTTCAGCGATTGTATCCTGTTATGGCTAACTCATCGAACGAGATCACGGATTTGATCACTGTTCTTCGCTGGAATTTCAGAAGTATCATCCCGAAAATAGATTCTTTCAAATTTTTAATACACAGCTTGCTATGCGATGCATTTGCCTCATGTGCAACGTGCACACTAAAAAGTTATCGTTGACGTAATTCCAAGCTTAACACAATTTAACAGACCGTAATTCACGAAATGACGAGATATTACGGAGATCCGTTTAATTTTACTTAAAAGATATACTTTACATGCGCAGTGCCATAAAATTACACTTACGACTATTTAAAACGAATGCCATATGAGGAGTAAAATTATGCGATTTGTGAAATTCAACGACATGTAAAATTACAATCAAGCGTAGAACTATATCATTTCTGACGCACGTATATGTCAGGGTCAGGAGACGTAAATTTACACGATTTTTTAAGGTGTGCGGTTAACTTCCGACAAAAACCCCCACATCCACGATTTCAACATTGTTCGCTTGGATCGAGACGCCCCCTATGGAGGAGTCATTTTGGGGATCAAAAAGTGCTACAGTGTGTTCCACATAAATACGTTCACCCTATTATTTCAGAATAACTTTTTTCTTGTTCGAACAAACTGCACCAAAATTTTCGCTTGTTTTAAAACTTTATCAACGATGTTTCGCGAAATTTCGAAGCTCTGATGCGTTTCGTTCGTTTGTTCATGCAGTTTAGGTGAAAAAAGTTTGTACACATTTGTACGTTCACCCTACTATTTTTGGATAACTTTTTTTCTATTTACAAAAACTGCTCCAGATTTTCATTGTTTATTTTAGAGCTTAATCATCGCTTTTTCTCGAAGTTTGGAAACCCTGGTGCATTTTGTTCGTTTGTTATGGCAATTTAAGTGAAAAATGTGTTCTAAGTTTATTTTAAAGCCTAATTTATGATGTTCCTCAAAGTTTGGAAGCTTTGGTGCGTTTCGTTCGTTTGTTATGGCAGTCTAAGTGAAAAAATTTGCTCCTGCATTTATACGTTCACTCAGATAAAATATAGTTTTCCCCGAAAAATGCATTATTTGAGTAATTATTCAATTATAATTAACACTTAATGCAGTAGTCAATCGAATTCCCATCATTTTTGGGTAAATGTTTCATTCACTTCGGCATTTAATCGTTACGATTTTCTATATTTCTTGCTCTGAACTTGTTTTAAAATTATTTGATTGCTTTCTTGAACTTAACAACTGACGAATACTGCTTCGCGTTGTCATATACATCGGAGGTCATTCAAATATCGCTTTTTCCGGACGTTATCCAGATTGAAAACGTTTCGAGTATGATGGTTCGTGATGTATATGACAACGCAAAGCAGTATTCGTCAGTCGTAAAGTTCAAGAAAACAATCAAATCATTCTAAATCAAGCTCAGAGCGAGAAATATGGAAAATCGTAATAATAAATGCCGAAGCGAATGATACTTTTATTCAAAAATGATGGGAATTCGATTGACTACTGCATTAAGTGTTAATTATAATTGAATAATTACTCAAATAATGCATTTTTCGGGGAAAACTATATTTTATCTGAGTGAACGTATAAATGCAGGAGCAAATTTTTTGACTTATACTTTCAAAACAAAGGAATGCTTCCAAATTTGGAGAAATATCGTAAATTAGACTTTAAAATAAACTTAGAAAATTTTGTGCAGTAAGTTTGAATGAAAAAAAAAGTTATTCTGCTAAAATAGGGTGAACGTATTAATTTGGGACACACTGTATTTATTGTACAGAATTAATAACCTTCACTCGATAACAGACATTAAAGACACATTCCACGCACTTGTATCGCTTGCCTCATAAAAATAAATCTGCTAATATAAGTAAAAGTTGTTCTGAAATATGTTGGTATAGGTTTAAGGCTCCCAAATCATAGACATATACAAATTTTTTAAAAGAATTTTATGACGGTCGTCGATGAAAACCAGTAATACATTTATGACTCGTTTTTAATAATTGAATTGATTTTTCGGTACCACACCGACAGGTTTCTAATAAAATTTGTTTGGAATAATCTTAAATTCCATTTTATTGTTCACATATTCTACAAAGATTTCATCTTCGGACGCAAATTTATTGAGTGAATTGATCGTCGGATAAAAGGGGGGCAAAAATTGACTATTTTTGCGTTGTCCCCTAACGCAAATATCAGGTTTTTTCAATTTTTCACGAAAACAAACCACGTTATCTATGAAATCTTTTCAGAAGCTATTAGTACTCACAATACCTTTCTAAAAATATGCTATTTGTATATAACAAGCGTTGGAATCGTTCTTTCAGAGGGGTGCACTGAAGTGTTGCCTCCTAACGCTCTCCGTTGCAATACGATAAATCCTTCTGCAGAGTTACTTTGAGAGCCTACAGAACAGTATATGGACATAAAATATATAATCAACCTAGTTCAGCAATACCGCAGCCATGCAGTGTCATGGGTGGTCTCAGGGGCGGGGAGAGCAGGGGGGGGGGTTCCATTAAGTATTTGGGGGGGGGGGGGGTTCACACAGTCTTTGTAGACTGTGACAGCTGCTATGTAGGTATAACCGGCAACAAATTAAAAACACGCATGTACGGACACCAGACACACATTAATCTGTTAGAGAACAAACTGCAAAACGGTTACCAATACGAAGACTTAGAAATTCAACAAAAAAAAGAAACAGCACTTATACAACATTGCATAGACTACCAGCACCGATTTAATATCAACAAGCCGTGTATCATTGATTGCTCCTTCAAAGCATCTGCGATGGATACGCATATCTTAGAATTCGCTAATAAAAGATACAATTTTACGAAATTCTCCAGTTTTCTATTATTTAGATAATTCAATGACAAGCCAGCCATCTGAGCCATAAGACCGCAATTGTGTGAAATTTCTTAACGAATTTTTTTGTACTCTAATATATCAAAATTTTCAAAAAGCTGGATCTTACCCTTCTTTTCCAAAAATTGCGTAAAACGGCTACATTTTGATTAATTTCTGCAATAATAATAAGTGTCGTCTTGCAGATCTATGAGTAGAAACAGTTGTGCAATCGCCAGAGGATGAACTGGAAGGGCGATATTCTCTTTCGAAATTTTTTTATCAACCGTATTCCTCGTATTTCGCGACAAAATTATATACAATATGTAAATATAATAACTACTCGACTGAGTATAATCGTTTGACAGTCTTTTCTTTGTTGAATTGCTTCAGAGTCACATTTGTGTATTTGTAATGTAACAAGAAAATAAATATTGAACAACCCTATGAAGTATTTTATCTGCCCTAATCACCAGTCAATTTTATTTTCAAGATTTTATAAGGTCAAAAAACAAAGTCAGTGCACCATACTTACATGAAAAAAAACTTAGTTGGTGAACAAAATAAAAAAAAAATTTGAGTCACCCTAAGAAACAGTTAATTTTATTTCATATATTTTCCTATGTCAATCAGGAGCGGATCCAGAAAAAAATTTCGGAGGGGGTCCAAAATATCGACTTTAAAATGTTCATTGCACAATACGTAATATGTAATACCCTCATTTAATTAAACTCAGTTTTGGTAATCGAATCTGGTTTGCAAAAATTTTGAACTAAGAATGAGTTTTAAAAATTCTCAAGATGTTAAAAATTTTCGGGGAGGGGGGTCCGGACCCCCAACACCCTCCCCCTGGATCCGCCACTGATGTCAATAATATATTAAACTCACCAAAACTACTTGAAACCACCTTTTTCGATCCATTAGAAAGTGGCGATTGTGGTCTACAATCTCTTCTATACCGCGCCACACTGTGGTATGCGGTGTGTCCTGTTCTCATTTCATATTAATTTGATTTCTTAATAAAACACATGAAGGTTAAAATAGAAATACATCTGGTTTGGCGTTTCAAATCTTTATTTTGAGTTATATACAGGTTCAGCGCTAATATACATCGCTTTGTTTGAGCTTTAACAAATCAGTCGCGTTAGGGGACAACACTTCATATGCGACCGTTTGTATTCATTTTCGTGTTGTCCCCTAACGCAGTGTTCGTAGGGGTCGTGAAAAAAATTTCCTAAGAACTCGAAAATCTAAGTATACAGTATTGTTCTGTGACTATCGATGATCAAATTTCTAGAACAAATAGATGCTCTAAAGTTTGAGACAGAGCAGGTTTTTTGATAAATACAAGTGTAGGTTGGAAAATCAATTTTTTGCGCTGTTGTCCCCTAACGCGACATTTTCACCTCTCAGAATGAAAGGACAACCTGAAAAACATCAAATCCATAACATTAACGTTGTGTTAGGACTTTTAAAGTATTCAATTAAGTTTTTTGAGCGTACATCGTAGGATTTTTCAAACGACGAGCTGTTAACAGTTGTATGATGCGTGCAAACGTTGTCCCCTAACGCTGGAATGTGTCTAAAGGGTCAAGTAAAAACCAATGGCAAAGAGCTTTACATAGCTTCCATTTATTGTATATTCATCCTAGTCGGCTGGGCACTAGAAAAAGTTTCTTTTACGTTTTTAAAACGATAAAAAAATGATTTTTGACATTTTATGGTGGGGTAACGCGAAAACCTTTAAAAAAGGAACAAAATTCCATTATCTCGAAACTGTCGCATTTTGGAAAATTTCTGTTAAATGCATTTAGATTTGAACAACACTTAGAATTATATTCTGTAATAAAGTTACAGTTTTGTATGTCAATTAGTATGAAATTAAAAAACATGTATAAAGTTATTGTTCGAAAAACTTATCGGAGAAAAAGTTCTCCATCATACAATTCCATTCAAAATGTTTCTTTTCTCTTTTTAATTATTAATGACAAAATATAAAAAATAGAAAAGTGGGTATTTTTGAAATTTAAATTTTTAACACAATATTTTGTTTTTGTGAAAAATGACACAACATTTTTTTCAGTGTATATTTTTTGTACATAAATATCTATTTCCTGAAACTAGTTCTCAAAAAGTTTTGCTGTATATACTAAAACTATATACTAATACGAGGTGCCAAATCGGGTAAGCGAATTTCCGTCAGATCATGGTCCATATACACGGAGATCTTGGCTTTGACGTTTTCATATTCGACGTCATGTTGCATGTTATTCTTTGTTATGGAGCCTTCTGCCTCAGCTAAGGATTTGAACGTTATTAGTACTGCTTGTCTCGTATGATGTAGTTGTATGTGCGACACTTCTGGAAGCACAAGTTCCATTTTGACCTTAATCAACTGTTTCACCTCGCGCATTGTAGGTCTAAGACGAGTCTACGGGAAATCAATCGCTATTGTGTTCTTCCGTAATGCATAAAATTCATTTTGTGGTTCACTTATTTTACTCGCAGTTGGGAGCAACGGAGCTTTGCTGTGTCTATATGTTACACGTACACGTTATAGTGGTTGGGCACGGGTAGTATTTTTTGTTTGTATGCTGTTTGCAAGCGTTACGCTTTTTGACTTCCGATCTGTATGAGATGAGGAAACAGACAGAAATCATTCTACTTTTTTCTCCGGATCAAATCAAATATAAACATCACAGAAATGAAGGAACTACATCAACTTTTGGATGAAGAGACTCCAGAACAGCGTTCGCGAGGAGTAATCATGCGAAGGCTAACAACTGGTAATGACAACTTTCACATCAAAAAATGCGTTGTCATGAGCGGAATGTTATGCGCAGATGAAAATAAAATCTTTGCAATCAGCAATCAGCCGAATAACTTGAAAAATCGATTACTTATATCTGAATTGCATTACAATTTATTTCCAAGTTTATGTTTTAGTTTGGCTACACTTTTGATTTTTTCCTGTGTATTGGATGCAGAAAGATTCGATTGATTGCGTATTTAAAAAAATATGGTTATAATATGTACCACGGTATTTCTGAATCACGTATTGTAGGCCTATTCTAGCATTTAGCGAGTTGTACGGTTTCGATTCACTGTGTGAATGAGGCGAGTTAGCAGATATGTCAAGAAGGTAATTTAATTTGAATCAGAATTCAAATTTAGCAGACAGTTCTCAATAAATGAACGGTAAATATAACTTGAACTTATTCTTGAAGGCGATATTTATCCAAACAGATATTGTCATTATCTCATATGCTTGGGTCGGAATAGGCACTGCTGCCGTAACAGGACCAGTACCATATTTTCTATTTTCGTTTAGTTTATTCTACCATCATTTTTATGCATTTTATAGGATATATTTCGAGTATGTATTCAATAAATGAGTAACCTGAATATGTTCAATGCATAAAATTTACAGCAGAAAAAAGAGTGGCAGAAAAATATGCTATCGATGTCTGAATAAAGTTCTTCGTATATAGTCCAAAAATTCCATGCTTTGCAATAGTTCATGAGTTCACTTTGCCATCTTTGATCAGTTGAAAAGCATTTATCGAAAATTGGAATATATTAAAAGCGGGTTTGGTTCTTCGATTAGGCTACTATCATCGGTCATTACTGCTGAATCTACAAGTCTTTAAAGCTGCTCACGATCGAATGATAGAAATGTACATCTGTTCCCCTGGCTATTGATGGCTGTGCGCTTAGGATGAATTGACATTTGAACTTTTTTTTCTCGCTTTGTGAAATGAACCCTTACATAGCTGACGATTGTTCGATTACGATTTGCTGCCGGGTATTTTCTTCTGCACCGTATTGGACTCCCAATAATGGTAGGTTTTCGAAATCTTGTTTTGGAACACGACACACCGGCTGAGCTACCATCGGTAAGGGTGGTAGGATGGTGATTGATTGCCGCCGGTTGATCATGATGATCGTTTCTGGTGGAGGTGGTCGGCGCACGAAAGTAGGTCAGAACATTCGACCGGGTCTGACAGACTCATTACGCCGCGTCGGGCTCGCCATCGTTGGTTGGTGATGGGAGTTGATTAAATGATTCGGAACCTGTTAGAATGATGGAGGATCGGTTGGGCAGTTCGATTCAATTTCTACTGATGCTAAGTTATTGCCGCAATCGGAGATTTAGTTAGTTAAGTAAACAAGCTAATAAAATATGTTCTTTGGTTCCGTCTAGCCGTGAACCTAAAGCGGCAGTAGGCTGTCATATAACTTCACCTTCGCCGGGCATGTACAACATGCAGCCTTCGAAGAGCAGAAGAGATGCCTTCTCGATGGGCTTACAGCACATTAAACTTGTTCGATGCAAAAGTGAGGGTCAAGTTTCTTCGGATCTGTGGTGCTCTTTTGTCTCCACCGAGAAGTTCTCTTCGATACGAAATTTATATTTCAATGATATAATTATCACATTCGCATAAATATACGATAACACTTAATAAAATATAATGCAATCATTTATTTACTGCATTGAGATATTCACCTCGAGATGCACTTGGTTCAAATGAGTTTGGTTACATCTTGTTCGGTCGAAGAAAACCACACAATCAATTCGAATTTCTTGGCTTAAGAATTTGAGCCCTAAACTTCTCTTTTGAAATAAATCTAGAAACCTAACAGTTTGTATTATTTCGGCAAATCAAACTTTTACCGCCACAAATCACTACTAGTGCGTGCATCTGCAGAGTGTGAAACCGAAGACGCATCATGACATTTCGATGGCATTCCGTATGAATAACAGATTTTCGCCGATTCCAATCACTTGATCGCTTTATTACACCATGTCTGCTCGTCCAAGTACGACCCGCCGTACCTTTCGACAGCAACGCCATCAACAAAAAAGAAGGTCGAGAATGTGTGTGCAAAATTTATTTACGCGACTCACGCGCGTAAAGTCCTTGTCTCTGTTTGGCAAAGCTCGAGTTCCTGGGAGTTGATAGCGATCTTCGGATGTGGATGGTGGGATTGCCGTAGGTACTAAACGAGTGTCATTTTTCTCTTGACCAGGGAAGGTTGTCGGCGAGGTTGTCCCACCAGTCGACTAAACATGCGCCGCTGCAGTTGGGGGTTGGATGATGATGGTGGAAATTGTACATTCATCGCCGTCGCGGCGATCCAAGTGTGTGCTCACGTCGTACGTCAATTGCGTGAAGAGAAGATCTTGTTGCGTTTGCTGGGAAGGAATCAGATACGGTATAGACAGGAAGCCAATAAATTAAGATATATCAATGATAATTAATACTCATTGGTGAGCAATTATCCTAGCTGATGGAGGAAGAAATAATTGATGTGAAGGTTTTTTGCGCGAGGCTAAAGCTTTTAGTTATTACCGAATGAAACGAGAAAATTAAAATTTTCTTCGTGCTGGAATATACTCGTAAAACTGTGCGTCCTTCCGGCAGTTACGTTGGTGCACTAAGTGCATAATGTTTAGCGAAATCGTTATTGAACATCAGTGGTTCTTCGTTCAGGAACCCATAATTCGATTTTATCATACTCATGTTGTGCTTGGGCTAGAGCGACAGGAAAAAAACGACTCCAATGGGCCCACCCATGATTTGATTCCTAGTCCCACCACAAGTACTTGCACCAAATTTGAAGCAAATCGGACAAGTCTAGCTACCGGACCAACGTGCCTGAGGTTTGTATGGGATTTTTCGACGATTTACATGGAGAAAACCCACTAACTCGCATTATTGCCGCTAGGTGGCACTGTATGTATCTTATTATCACTGTAAGTGACAATAAGAAAGAAAATTTAATTGTCTACAGCTTTGCCGAAGACTACTAATGCTTTCGGATTAAAAGAAGTTATTAAACTGTTAGTGAAGTGATGTCTGAGTCAGTTTTTCATGGGGCCTAGCGTGCATGGCTGTGTATCAGTACTCAATTCGCGCGAACTAAGCATTTTTTATTAAATAACCGTACGATTTAGCTCTATGATATGTTAAAAAGAATTGTAGTAAATAATACGAACCATGTTTTGGTTAGAACATTTTAGTTCCACATTTTACCACATAGAGGGCGCCAACACTAACTTTTCAATGGAGAGAGATAGAAATTAGGTGTCTTACACAAAGTTTTAGAACAGGCATTTTTCAGTAATTCTTCCGAACATCTTGATATTCTATCTCTCACCTATGAAAAGTTAGTGTTGGCGCCCTCTATGCGATCACAGTTGGAACTAAAAATTTCCAACTAAAACATAGCTCGTATTTTATGTTATAATTCTTCTGAACATACTATTGGGCTAAACCTATCAATTATTTCACAAAACGGCATAGTTGGTGGGAATCGAGTACTAATACACAACCATACATTGCTAGGCCCCATGCAAAACTGACTCTGACATCATTTCGTTAAAAGTTTAATAACTTCTTTTAACAAAGCCGGATTCACTAGCGGTCTTCAACAAAGTTGTAGATAATTAAATTATCTTTCTTATTTTCACTTGTAGTGATAATACGATACATACAGTGCCACCTAGCGGCAAAAATGCGAGTTAGTGGGTTTTCTCCATGTAAATTGTCGAAAAATCCCATACAAACTTCAGGCACCTTGGTCCGGTAGCTAGACTTGTCCGGTTTGCTTCAAACTTGGAGCAAGTACTTCTGATGAGACAAGGAATCGGCTCAGGGGTGGGCCGATTGAGTTTTCAAAAATTCATTGTTTTTCTGGGCAGTCTAGTACCCACGTCCGCCTGTTACGTAGTAAAAAAATTCAGGATTAATATCATTAACCAAAAAGCTTAACATAGTGAAGTTCTAAGATGTCACAAAGTTTCAATTTCTAGCTATGGATAAAACATGAGAATTTCATTAATTGAAACCTAAAAAGGTACCCGGGTACCGCGTCGGACACATAACGGTTAATATGTGCTTATGCACTAGAAAAAATAAATTTAATGAATTCATGCGAAATTTTAGGGTAAACTGAAAAAATAAGTTGTGCTTAATAATTCTCATAACAGTGACAGTGTTTTAATAAGTGAGCTTATACTGGGAGCTAGTGTGATGCGGCTTGGCCGCATATCCGAGGCCAAGGATCCGAAGGAGGATCCGTTGGACGAGGCATTGATTAACTCGTAGCTGGAATTGCAAGCAAACCTGTGGTCCTCTCGTTTGCCCGGTTTACTTAAACATAGGGGCTATAGCTAGTTAAAAGCCGACTGAGCGGCAGCGAAGTCGGACAGTGCACTAAAAAGCGATGTGGCGTAGCCACATTAGTCAGCGTTCGTGTATAAAGTGTCCGTTTTCGCTTCAGATAGTTATTCAGATAGTATTTGCGACTCATGCCAGCCTGTATCAGTGGTCTAATAACTCTCAGCGCTCTAATATCATAAATACCCTGACGTTTAAAGAGTTTCCATAATGATTTCAGGTTAGCTAAGGTCAGTTAGCTGACTAGTGGGAAACGGAAGCTGAAGTTTAACTATAATATATGCATTGTTTGTTGTAGTTTGATATTACCACCAAATGTAATAAGCTTTATTATTAGTTCGAATAGCAAAAATTTCTCATGAATTCATTAAATTTAATTTTTCTGGTGCTTAAGCACATATTAATGGATCATTTTACATTTTCTTTTCCTATGGATCATTTTGTAAATATCCATGAACCATAATTTAACGTTCGATATATGAATCATTTCTAATGTTCATTTTTACATCTTCTATCTTCAAGAAAAATTATTTAGCAAAGATTTTCATCAAATTTTATGAACTTTTTCTGACATTTTATTGCTCCATTTTGTAATACCGTGGAACATTTTTGTCGATATTATGGAACATATCGACGTGTTTTAATGTACATTGTTAATATTCTATGGATCAATGTCAGTTAATTTATGGCGCAAAATGTATCATTTTATGGAACATTTCCAATATTTTTATGGGGCATTGGTTGATTTAAATTGCTCTTTTATTACTATTTTAGTGCTGTTTTATGGATTTTCAGTTTTGTTTTATGGAACATGGACAACTTTTTTATGGATCGTTTTTCAATTTTTTATGGAACATTTTTGTTGTTTTAGCGGCGCAAACTTAGGGCTGCCGTGACTTAATAACACTCGCACATACGCACAATTTTAGTCGAAACCTGTTTTTCAGAGTATATAAAAAAATAATAGTGCCACAAACTCGAGTGTAATAACTATCGAGTCATAACAATCCTCATAGCCGCCCACAAAATACTCTCTCGTGTTCTGTTTAGCAAACTATGACCGTTGGCGATATCCTTTATCGGCGAACACCAAAGCGGGTGTTTAAATATTTTTATTTTTCAATATTGTGGGCAAAAATGGATTAATGATAAACTGGGTCATACAATAATGTGATTAAGAAAGAGAATGTGGGTACTTTCAAAAATATATTTTGCATTAAATGTTACTAGATCATTCTGACATCCATTCCCCGTTGTGTTTTATGACTTCGAATCGCATTAAATTTTGGCATTTGTTGCATAATCATCATCAAAAATGATTTACGTTTTACCCTTTCATTATTATAATTTTTCATGACTCCGGATAAGCACGTTACGAAATAATATCATTAATATTTTTAGTCAGTAAAAATTCGTTATGTTTCAATTTACCTAACTTCTCCTCCACAAAATGTTTCAAAATGTTACATGCATTTGACAAAGCATCTATTCTAATTTTTACACACGACTGCACACCTCTCGATGCTTTTAATAACGTCATCGAAGAAATTCGCAAAACTTTCGTGGTGTTTTGAAAGCACAAAATACATGGTAAAATATAGAATCTCCTAGTTGCCCTTGCATTCATCAAGAATCCTGCTTTACTTCAAAATGCAGAGTATTACATCGTTGCAGATATGTTCGACATTATACGGATAATTTAGATTTACAAGGTATCATATATTTTTTCAAGATAAGTACAACTCTTGACAATGATTTAGGAACAAGGCAACAATGAACACAAATGGCAGCACATTAACTGTTTGCTCCTAAAGCAAATATAGTATTTATTTGAGTTCTTCCGTAGTGATTCATTTTTATATGTAGATTGTTTATTTTAACTGATATGTTTACGTTAGCTTAACGGTGCCATCAATTTTATTGTTTTACAATTTAATGCTTTTATATCTAGGGTGTTACAGTTTAAAATTTTTCCAAATTGAAACTAATTTTTATATTAATTTAATGGTACTAAAACTAGGAATATTGATAATATACAGAACTTATTAGTTAATATTCTTAAGTATTAAGATATAGACTGATCTTAATTTTGAATAAGGGAGACAATTTGGAGCATTTTTGAGGACTGTGAAAAAAATTTTGCATTTTTGACTTTCTCATATAGAAAGGTTATGCAATCACTCTGAAAAACGCCAATCTAATCCCGGCCCGGAGGGCCGAGTGTCATATCCCATTCGACTCAGTTCGTCGAGATCGGAAAAAGTCTGTATGTGTGTGTGTATGTGTGTATGTATGTGTGTGTATGTGTGTGTATGTGTGTGTGTATGTATGTGCGTATGTGTCAAATAATGTCACTCATTTTTCTCAGAGATGGCTGGACCGATTTGCCCAAACTTAGTCTCAAATGAAAGATGCAACCTTCCCATCGACTGCTATTGAATTTTGGATCGATCGGAATTCTGGTTCCGGAATTACGGGTTTCAGAGTGCGGCCACACAGAAATTTCTCATATAAACTATAGGAAAAATTAAAAATAGAATTTTTATTTTTGATGCTAAATGTGTTCAAGGTGCATGAAACGTCGAGATTTGATGCAAACTCGAAAAAAAATTTGACGACGATTCACTTTTTTGGATTTTGGCACATTTTTGCCTTTCTCATATAGAAAGGTTATGCAATCACTCTGAAAAACGTCAACCTAATTTTTTTTCGACTCGCATAAGGTTTCTGAATTTTAACAGGGGCGTAGTTGATGGTTTACGGAGAGGGGTTACACCCCCCCTCTACTGTTCACTCCCCTCCTTTAAAAATCTCCTTAAATCACCCCTCAGACCACCACCCCATCCAGCCCTCATACCCCTCCCTTTCAACCCCAGCATCTTTAAACCACCACTATATTACAAAGCATACCAATTTAAGCTGGGGAGTCGTTCGTTCATGGGACTTTCGCCCTCCTCACATACCCACCCCCGCATGACAAAATGAGTTAGCAAGCAGATAACATTGATCTAATGCTGATTAGACTAATGGAGTATGATATTTTTTTGTTTCAAGTGTTTCACCGTCGACACGTAGCTCATCAAGTTCGTGGCTGGCGTGCCATTGTGTATAAGTGCAAAGTGTACTAAGAATGTAATGGACATTTCCACAATTATGTTAAACATAAAAAGCCTCCGTGCCATAGTTTAGAGAAATGAGAAAGGCACAATTGCACCGCTAGGTGGATTAAAACAGGTTTTAAATGGAAAGATTCAGTGATTCAACAATTAAAACTAGGAGAAACACTTTTTAACATTTTGTGCAGATTATTCTTTGGAATAACATTTACATGGAAAATCCATTCTTTTGAAATACATTCACAACGGGGGTCATTCACAAGAGCGATATTCACAAAATGGATTTAGTAGTATAGATCATATTAGGGTCAGAGAAGAGATAGCGAGTTTGCGCCTTCTCAATACCCGGAATGGAGCAGTTGCAGGGCCGGCGAAACACATTTTTCTCGATTAGTGGGTAGTAAGATTCGAAGTGATTTCTTCTCGTACTGACGAAAGTTCAGATATGGTGTATGTAAGTGAAAATGAAAATTCCCTGATAATATCTGGAGGCTATTTAGAAACACTCTTTGTTGACAGGGCTGTTTGCCCGACGGCTCAGCGAAAATGTGTTTGTTGAATACTATACCCAAAATCTAACGGGCATGTTTCTATTACTTTTGGGTAAGATTCTATTGCCTTTTTGGTAACGCAATTGCGCATTGCGGTATTAAACTCATATTACCGCAAAGGTAGTAAACGGTGGAATGACGATGTAGGATAATTCGGTCGATTTCTATAACAGCATTAGTATCGAGACAAACCAGCCGGAGTTCTGGCGGATTTCTACCCAAATTCAGGCCGGAATCTCCACCAATTTTGGCAGAAATAGGCGAAATTACGGATTTTTTCTAGGGTAACTTGGATAGTAATAGAAAAATTTTAGGCAGTTTTTGGATCCGGCCTAGTTTCCGGATCCGACACAGCTCCCGTGCTGGACCAGTTCCCAAATTTGGACCTCCCGGATCTGGATCAGTTTCCGGATCTGTACTAGTTCCCGATCCAGACCAGTTTCCGGATCCGGACAAGTTTCTGAATCTGGACCAATACCCGGTAATGGACCAGTCCCTGGATCTAGCCCATCCCCTTTTCCCCTTACCAGGTCAGGACTTGAACCAGGTCCAGATTTGGTGCTTAGAACTAGACAAGAGATGGGTGCGATGGCGACCGACATCCTTTCAGGCTTAGTGGAGGTCGATTTGAATATTTCTGGCAAAAATAAGACCAATAAGTCTCATTTTCGATTCAAATTATATCTAATACAACCGGTCTCCGGATGGTCTTCTTCCGGACCAAAAACAAGCCATTTAACATCATCGATAAATCGCGTGATCTAACTAAGCAACATTCGACCGTGTACGAAAAAGTATTTTGTCTGCGTGCCCACCCGGGAAGTAGAGATTGATGGTGTAGTCTCCGAGAAGGGCCTTGATTACGAAATAGGGGGTGGCTCCTTCCAGGTCCCTGTGCTTCAGTTAGTGTAAATTCTGGTATGCAAGCAATTGTGTTCAGTAAAAATCGAGGAGTTTTGAAAACTTATTTTCCATCAGCTTCATTTCGAGCCTTTCGCCGGATTTATTCTTCCAAAATTTGTTCTTTTGAAGGGGGCTCGTCTACTTGTTCGCCTTTTTGTAACCCGGGGCATGAACAAGGCACGGTGTGGAAAATGGGGAGAGGATCAAGACATTGGCACCTGGTCTCGGAAAGTCCACATGGGACATCCAAAACTTCAAGTGTCTCTATATTTCAGTCATATTATTTTTCTAGGTTTACTTCCGTCGTAGATCTTCCTCAATTTTAGCATTCCACGTAAATTCACATTCAAATGATAGACGTTTCGCAATGAAATTATAGTAATTTATATAAACGTAATACGTCGAAGACCCGTTTTTATCAGCCCCTTTGGTGTAACTTTGTTTGACAAAATGGGGGCAATGATAAAACATATTTATTTATTTTCTTTTTTAAACCGAAGCTGTGAAAATATTTAACATTATTCCGTACACATAGTCTCATAACTCTGGCTGGTCAACGAAATCGGGTCGAAAAGCTGACAAAATTAGGGGTTGATAAAAACGGGTTTTCACTGTAATTGTTCTTCAAACATACAAATTTATCTAACAGAAAAGATACTCGCGCTAAGCATTTTTCCCACAAATGGTTTTATATTTACCTACGACCATGTCTACATCGTTACAGTTTCAAGTAGGCGCTTCGATCGATGGAGCATGAAAAGCACTTCTAAACTTCCCGGAGAGAATATGGGCGATCCTAGATTCTTTATATTGAAATCATTCCGTATTGCCTGATACAAATATTAGTTTAAGTTTATTCGCATTGATTTATTCCGGGTAATAAGAAAAGTGACACTTAGATTAGAATGGTAATGAGAAGGCGGACACTTAGGCATTAAAAGGTAATATTTGTGAAACATCGCGCAGCTTTAACGAATTTTTCAGCTAGATTTAGAATTAGAGAACGCTCGAAAATTGGCAAATTTTGTGGGATAATGTATGTTTAGGAATCCCAAAGGCATCAACCAACCTTGGTTAAAAAGAATGGATGAACGTGACTGTCCAATCATTATACGTTGAATGCGCATCTCCGGCGTATTGTGGTCGTAAAGAGCGTTCTCTGCGCTTGCGGTGACGACTATCGCGACATTAAACATGTTGTCTGGCCGTGCGCCTAGTGTTCTACACACCAAAAAAACTAAATTTTACCGTTGAGGTATTTCGAAACTTACCACAATCTAACAAACCGTAATTCACGAAATGACGAAATATAACCGTGTTCTGTTTAATTTTACATGAAAATTGTAGATGTAGTGCCATAAAATTACACATTTTAAACAAACGCCATATGTGAAGTATAATTACGTGACTCGCAAAATTCAACGACATGTTAAATTAAAATCAAATGTGAAATAGTTTTACATTTACATTTTTGATGCTCGTATAGTCATGGTCAAGATACGTAAATTTACACGATTTTTTCTAGTTGTGTAGTGCCAGATCTGCGTTAAACGAATCCGTTCGGCCTGGTTCTAGTCCGAGATATGCTGGCTATCCTACAAATTTATTTATATCTACTCTTTTGGTTGACTTACTAACTGGTACCTGCAAATGTGATCCTAAAAGTTCCAAGCGGATCCAAGGAGGCCAGTTGGCGATACGGTTCATGATGTCCTGATAGTGATCTTCCATATGCCACAAAGCTACAAGTTTAATTTCTTTT
Organism: Topomyia yanbarensis; assembly: GCF_030247195.1. Taxonomy (NCBI): domain Eukaryota; kingdom Metazoa; phylum Arthropoda; class Insecta; order Diptera; family Culicidae; genus Topomyia; species Topomyia yanbarensis. The sequence continues at coordinate 45,801,777 of NC_080671.1, read as the reverse complement.
TTTCCTTGTCATTTTTCTCTGATACGGTCTCTGCTACTGATGTTGGGATCAACAATCTTTTGCCTTCCTCATACAAAGTCTACTGATTGTCTAGTGATGGTTTCTCCTTGCTTCAATTTTAAATCAAATGATAGTTCATGCTAAAAAATTACAAATTGTTTATATTGTCCTTAAAAATATTTTAACTGCATCCCATTATCTGAATAAAATTGTATATTAATATTTTTTGTCTATCGATCTGAACTCATTGTTTTAAGATGTAGATGTGTCAAAATGTATTTCCATGAGTATAAATATAATAAATAAAAATGAAATGAAAATTACATTTGACGTAAATAACGTAGCGACGTATTTTTTTTTTGTATGATAATAGGATCTTACATGTTATGATATGTAAAATGAAATATTGTCGCTCTTTTGATGTAAAACTCAGATTGATTGACCTAGGAAAAGCCGAACAGCTCACATTTTTACATGCAATTAAATGTAAATTTATGTGAATTGCGACGCTCCTTTTATGTGCATCTGGCAAGACGTAAAATTACAAGATTTTTTTTGCTGTGTGGGTGCGTTAACCACTCCGCCATCAAGGAACTGTGATGATGCCATCACATGTTCCCAACAGTTTTTGTGATCACTGCCGCAGCCTTCGCCGTTTCTTCAATCTCACCGTTCCGGTCATTCTTTCTATGTCTGTTTTCCAGTGGACATGTTCATAAAAATCATTAAATTGCGGACAATTCGGAGATATAAAAGGGTAAAGCAGCAATATTTTGAAAGAATATGCCGAAGCTAGAGGCTTCTCAAGTTTTGACACGCCAGAGTATCTTAGCATATTCTTGTTATTGTGCGGAAAAATTGACCCGCGAAAAAAATTACGAAGCATTATTCGACATCGTTCACAAACAAATTGTACAAAAGGGGCTAAGAGATGAACCCTGGGAAAGACCAATTTGCTAGATTGTTATGTTTGTGAATCGTCATGCGAAATATGTACTGTGGTGCTTTTCAAATAGCTAATTGTTTAATATCGGCGAAAGACCATGCTGACAGAGCCGTAGTTCAGTTCGACTTTCAAATAATAATTTAGTGTGTACTTGGAAATCGCACACATATCCCGACTTATTTTGTGACTTATCTTCACTTAGTTAATGAAGCAAATAAAATTTTCTGTGCGCTAGCAGAACTGGCGTCTTTGCCGGGAAATTGTTCAACATTGCGTCATTTATCGGCGCTAGCAGCATTGCAACGGTGAATGTACATTTAAATATTTGTAAGGCAAGCCAACAGAACATTGCAGGTTTTATTTGTAATATCATTCGTAGTCAGGTGCTTGAATGCGATTGACGAGGCGTTTTTTCAACAGACTTCGTGAAATCAGTTAACGCCAGATGTGTTAAGGCGACGAACGGATTTTTTCGGGAGCAAGCCACCGATATTATTGACGACAAGTTTTTTTCGAAGGACTACCGTGTCTATATGTCTGTTCATATAGTTGAGATCGACGGTGTGGTTATTAAATTGATCTGATCATGCATGGGGTGAATAGGGTTGACTGTTTCTAGGACCTCTTTCTTCAGTGAGTGAGATTTTTAAAGACAGCACAGGATGGGATGATATTGTATGTCCCTTCAAACTTGCTTCGCGCCTGCGATTGTGTTGCCTAATTCAATGTTGATCGACAAGGTTTGTCTTCCTGTTCATACCGCCGCGTGTCATGTTTTGCACTAAATATAATAAAACGATCCACTTATGATTCGAAAAGTAGGCTTTGCCCCAAGCGGTTGTGAAAATTTTGAGGCTGTCACAATTTTAGAAGATTTTTTAAACCGTAGCTTTTTTTAAAGGTTCATTTGCGAAAAGTTGAGTGCCAAATTTCATCGTGATGGATTATTTGTTTAATCTATCTGGAAGAGGCTATGATAAAGGATTATTTGTTTAATCTTTCTGGAAGAGGTAACAGATTTCACCCAAGCTGGAAGAGGAACATCAAAAGATCCGGTAGGATTACTTCAGTGTTTCGATTACCCCGTTAATGGCGAACGGGAAACGCAGTCCGGTCGGCTTGACTGGAAACAGCCGTTTCGAATAAACTTTCCTATCGAAATGGACCACTAATATTGCTAAGTATCTGTACCGTTTTTATTATTTACGACTTTTTATATTGATACCATGTTTAAATAGCGTACGTTATGGCACCGGAAAGAGCAACGACTTGTCCATCTCAGAGCCAGTTGTATTTTGTATATCTCCTTCCTCATTTTCCTTTGATTCCTTTGTAAGAGTTTATATTGTCGCATTCGATCACTACACCGCCATAGTGGGACAAAGTTGGAAAATAATATGTTTTTCGAATTAACGTGTAAAATTAATTAACCGACATAGAACTCCATATTTTTGCGATCTTTTTGATAGTGTAGTCGATGTGTTTTTTTATTCCTATTTAGTTTCACTGACACGTAGAACGTGTCACAACACATTTTTTTAAATTTCGATTACAGAGGTTCTAACCTTAAGGTCATTCTCCTCTTCGGGTTAGAAAAATTTCTAACCCTATGTGCGGGGTCGGGACTCGAACCCAGGTGCGCTGCGTACATGGCAATCGATTTACCAACTACGCTACGCCCAACCCCTTCTAACACATTATTATCCAACTTAAAATTAACCCAATCACTGTTCATTGGGTTTTTCTCAATCAATAAATTTTAGCCAAGAACTCAAACTTCCTAGATCACTATTCAGTTTTTCAGCAGTAGCATTGTTGCAGGCAATAAATATCACACAGATTGGGGTACGTAGATTGGTGTCTCTAGTCAGAAGATAACAATATTTGCAACGACTTCCTAATTCTGAGAAATTATGTAGTTATTGCTAATATTCCCAGAGCGAGTAAAGGCGCTTTAACCTAGACTCTTGAAGTTTTATAGCACGCTACAAGTGCAATCTAAGTTTTATCAGTGGCTATAAAACTACCATAAAGCCTCAATTGTTACTAGGGATTAACCTTCTTAGCCAAGTCACTCCCAACGTTTTTTCCCCTATAATTTGAAACGGTCGGTACGGTTGTCCTCGTTTATTCCTCATTCAAGTTCGTTCGTTGGTTGAATTGTTCATTAAGTGAATAATTCAATTGCCGTATAATATGAAACATCTTCAAACACAAATCTGCACAGTAGGCCTGGCCGTTTTAGTCTTTTAATATGCTTCAAATATTATTCTTGTCAAGAAAAACACTAAAGAATAACTGCAGTGTTTTCCAGGATGCTTTTCAATACCGGCTGTGTAAGGGTTAGAATAGAATAGAAATATAATCAAATGATCCCCTTGTTGGGACATCTGTTACTGTTTCTAAAAAATATTGAAAAATGAGATTGCTATCATTTTTTTGGTCGCCAGCTCGAGGAAGCTGACAAAGCTGTAGCAAACAGCTCCTGCTCTTGGAAATTGGAAACAAAACACGATGCTTACCTCAGGAACAACAAAAATCGCAAGAGGCTCTACATTTCAACCAAAGATGCATCTTAGTGCAGGACTAGTTGGGTATAGATTAGTTGCCGAGAACGTTATTATTTTGGGGAACTTCTTCCGGCACTGAGGAGACTTCAATTCTCACGGTACGGGATGGAGTTATCTTCACGATGATAAACGACATAACTTTCTTCACGATCTTTTCTACAGCATTAAGGAGGTGGTCAACTTTCGAGCAATAATTTATAATTTATCTTCACTTATTACAGGTCAAGATTTCAGCGCCCCTTTAAGGTGGCCAACTCAACCAACCGCACGCTGGGGCTACATGTTGATCCAGCTTCCCTGAAAGCATACTGATCGAAACTGAATCAAAAGCCTCTCGATTTCCAAAAAGACTGATGTGAACAGGATAATTGGACGTTTTATCTGAGGATCCAAACAAATATTTAAAGTGGAGCGGAATCAATTGTACCTTGACTTTGGCTAAGGCTTTGTTCATTAAAAATACGCTGTGTGGATGTGGAAATCTCGAAGACTTTACCTTTTTCTATTTCACCAAAAAAACAAACGCTGAGTGGAAATACCAAGGGGTTTCCATCAAGCCAAAATAGTGACACCTAATCAAGAATTACTTCGATTTTCGAAATAATTCGGTAATCCGTCGATTACATTGGTAATCAATAATAAGCATGGTAATTGTCTGTATTCTTAAAATAATTCGCGTAATCAACCATAAATACAATGTAATCAATTAATCATAAAGTAATCGCAAAGTAATTCATTACTACAAGACCAATTCTATTTTGATTTTCACATTTTTGCTTTCATTTTTTAAATACTTTTTGTTATTCCACATATGAATTTCACAATACCTTTTACTTGCGACTTAGGGGAACTGTACCTAAGACGAACAGCTTATGATTAAATAGCAAATTCGACTCATCGATTGATGCAGTTCTCGCAAATTGTACGCCAACCGTAATTTTAGATCATATTGCATCAACATAATAACTGATGCTAATAAAATTTCAAAGTGAAAGATGTTTAAAGTGGTTGTGAAACTGAAGCACAAAATCGTCATTTCAAAAGTGCTATGGATAAGTTGGACACCCGGCATGGGTAAGATGGACGTACGGCGTATTTCCCTACCCTACTGTGTCTGTCATATCCAAAATGACACTAGTATTGTTTTGCTTAAATATCTGATAATTCGCGTATTAGATAATAGCATTATCTTCCAGAATCATTTGATATCCTCTAAAAATTAGATAGTTTCAGTATATTTTAACTTTTTTTCCAGTTTGTAAGAAACGGAAGTTGTCCATTTTACCCACATCTTACTCTCCCCTACTTCAATTTCAGTACTCTCTCGTGTTCTGTTTAGCAGACTACGCCCGTTGGCTATATCATTTCTCGGGGAATTCCAAGAGTAGAAATATTATAGCTTATAAATATCGTCGGCAGAAGGGGTTTAATGATAAACTGGATCAAATAACAATGTGATCAAATACAGGATTGTGCCTACTTAACATATTTTGCATTGAATAAATTGTTAATGGGTCATTTTGACATGCATTCCCCGTTGTGTTTTTCAATTTCGAATCATATTTAATTTTTGACGGAAAGGGGCTGTTGTCACATAAAACTTACTTACCTTAAAATGTTTTACCCACTAATTCTCATTATTCTCATTTTTACACACAATTATACGGCCATTTTTATCTATTTACCTATTCCAATCAAGTTCTAGGAAAAAATCTAATCCGTCGATTTCGATTCTTACTAGACTTATTGAAACTACAGAGGAAACGGTTTGCACACCTCATGCTACTTTTAACAACTCGTCTCCAATAACTCCATGGTGTTTTGAAAGTAACAAATACAGTGCTGAAATGTCGCATTAGGGGACAACATGGCAATATATTGAATCTACTATTTGCTCTTGCATTCATCAATAATTCTGATTTATTTAAAGGTTCAGAATGTTACCACGTTGCAGATGTGTACGAAACAATACGGTATATTTAGATTTCCAAGCTATTATTAATTTTTTTCTAGATAATTACAACTTTTGACAATGCATTTGGGAACAACGCAACAATGAACACAATCGGTAGCATATTAAATAATGTCCCCTGACGCATATTTGAGTGCTCTATTCAACTGGCACGTTTACGTTAAAATGTCGGTGCCAACAATTTTGTTGTTTTACAATTCAATATTTTTAAATCTAGTGCGGTTCAGCTCCAAATATTTTTGGAATTTAATTTTTTTTTATAATAATACAATGGCCATTCTAAAACTAGGAATATCGGTAATATACAAAAAATGTTAATTGAATTTCTTAGGCCCTAAGATATCAATCATAAACAATTGAATACATCCTAGCATTTTAACAAGATTTAACATTTAAAACTAGGAGAAACACTTTTCGGCAATTGGTAGGCGTGCAAAGTATTCTTTGGAAAGACATTCACATCGGGGATCAATTCTTTGGAAATACATTAACAACGGGGTCATTCATAAGAGCGACATTCGGGGAATTTAGTAGTAGAGAGCATATTAGGAACAGCAAAGAGATAGCGGACAACGATGACAGAAACAAGACGAACACAAACTTGCATCATTATGGCACACGGAAGACAACTCGACTGGTCTTTTTTTAGGAGCCCGACTTCCAGTCCATTATTTGCATTCGGTTTTTAATAGTGCAGCAATAGATTTTCTGCTAGTCTTGTAGTAGAGATCAGAGAATGATAGGAAAAAGAGAAGAAATAACTTATGTTTGGATATTCATCGCCAGCACATCCAGAACCTAAAAGAAATTGTTTATCTGAGATCTGGCGCCACAATGCTTGTCTCATGACCAGACAACATGTTCGATGGCGTGATAATCCAACATATAATGATTTGACATGGGCATCACCCGAATTAAATTACAACCCATATCTATCCCCTTAAAGCAGGCGTTCGTGGACACTTTTAGGGTTAAACAATGTTGCCTTCTTCCTAAGTCTTTACTGCTCCACGAGCTTTGCCTTCTTTCCAGTGTCCCTTGAAGTGAAAAATATATTGTAAAATTCGTTGAAGTGAATTGATCTTTCATAAAATTACCTTCTAATGCACTCGCCTTAGCTAGAGTTTGCGCCTTCTCATTACCTGGAATGGAGCAATTGGAAGGGCCCCAAACTAAGGTAATCTGATATAACTTCTCAGATAAAACACCCAGGAGTTTCCGTGTTTCCCCCCAGAAAATACGAAGAGTGCTTTCCACGCTCCATCAAACGGAGAGACTCTATACAACTTATACTATCCGTAAGATGAAATAATGGTCTACAGGCAGGGTGTCAACGATCCCAAGGATATCCTAAATAACGGCTAATTCTGAGACATTAACTGAAGCAGTTGGTGGAAAGCGGTGAAATTTTGATTGAATGTGCCGATGCTAGGAGACTCAACGAGTATTGATGAGTCAGAGCATCCCACCATATTCTGGTTATTGAATAGAAAAAAATTGGAAAATTGATCCTATGTTGCCCCTTCTATTTCAAATTTCAAATGTGGTTTTCGAATCGAACCAGATGACAATATATTGTACTGTGGAGACTTGAGCGGTATCTTGGTATCTTATAAAATAGCAATAAATTTGCTAAGCATGAACAGTTTCAGCTTAAAATAATTGAATACTCCAAAGTAATTCCAACAGGAACTCGCTTTGCTTGGAAGTAATCCAGAGTAATCGAGGAATTTTACAGTAATCGAGTAATTAATTAATAATCGTTTTTCGAAGTAGTAATCTTTATAACCATGAAGTAATCTAGGTAATTTTTTTCGGGAGTGACATGTAATCAATGCTGTTGGAAACCCCTTGGGAAATACAAAGGAATGGCTTGAGATTGCTTTGCAACTGAAGCAGAGTAACGTTAACATCAGTTCAAGTACTGTACAACTACTTAAGAAATGAGAGAAGTACATCCTCCAAAGTGGTAGAGCATTTTCCGGAACCATGTTGGAAAAAATCTATGGTAAAATCTAGGACATAGCTTCTTAACCAGTGAGTGTCGATCGCCGATGTTTTTTCTCTACATCTATCTAGTAGCCTCGAAAGAAAAACTATTTGAATAAATAACATCGAACGTCCCGGAGAGTAATGAGCATAAAATTAAGCATTGTGAGAAAACGCGTGAGGTATGAGGATGGCTTAGAAAAAAATTGAGTTCCCGTTTCAAAATTGTAGTAGACCCTGAAAATGTAAATAAGTTTAGGACAATAAATAAATTAAGTATTTGAATCCTCGTTTTTCGAAAAATACAGAAAAGTTGTGTACTGGGATATTTTGTCCCCAAATTTCCCAATTTTTAAATTTTTCTGCTACTGAATCATACATATTTTGCAGTTTTCAAATGTAAAATAATCTCAGAAATCGAACGGAATCTTTGCCACCTTTATCCGAATACGAGAAGTTTATAATTTCTTGTACATATATCTCCATTAATCTTCAATCAATTTTCATGCAATGTACCTTATTGAACGTGAATAATTCTCAAAAACAAAACCCGATTTTATCAGGATCATGTTGAATTTTCTGCTGACAATATTGGCACAGTGATAAAAAGCTAGTAGGTTAATGAATCTTATCTCTTGCACCTCTCTATTTTTCTCTATCTTCAAAATCGATTGTCTTCAGAAATTTGGCGAATATACTATGATAAGTTTACAAATTTTCTAATCCATATGCTCACAGTACTTCTCAATAGAGATTGGCTCTTAAACCATCTCGCACCTGATTCCAACATCATCCGATCCAGCAGAGGAGAAAATCCGACCAAAAATAAACTCCAATCTTGCTAAACGAACCGTGCTCTCGCTCACCTAATTTCTGAATGTAAATAAATACCTGTCAATAGATAACAGAATTCGTTTAACGTTTAACCCACCACTACCCACAGTATCCAATCGGTCTGAACTGAAACCCCACTAACGCGAGGACCACCCCGGTCGCCTATTTTTGGCGTGTCTTATCGGTGTGCCTAACTGTTAATTAACATCTCTCTCTCTCACTTTGCAGCATTTTTCAAAAGGCCAACAACAATCAAAACAAAAACCCGTCCTGCCATCATCCATCAATCTATTTCGGTTTGCCACAGTCTGGAAAACAAAAACTTCGCACCGATCAAGTGCAGACACTCCATCGCACCTAGGTGGCGGTGGCGGCGGCGGCGGCGGCAACGCCAACGACCTTCCATCGCAGACTCACCCTTCGAGGGGGGTCTGCTGTGTCACGGATTGCCACTTGGCTATTCTCACCTACCACGACGAGCCGAATGGATTTCACCTGATCTGGAGCCCCACATCCATAGCCACTTAGAGTCTTGCGATATTTTTGTTTACATTTGAAGTTACAAAACTAGAAAGAAAACGATTGTCTTGTTTGATTAGGCATGATTTATGGCACTTGTACAACCATCGGAGTCTTCAACCGCCTTATTGATTTTGGAAACGTTTTTTTCTCGCTTCGATATTTTTTCCTGTTTTGTTTCTACTTTCGCGTCCTCAACCTACGGCTTCCCGAGGATCTTGATTAAAGCAAATGGCTTAATCTTGCAGTTGTTGATTCACGTGTCTCCCGGCTGCCTGAGTGCGTGTGGTTATGATTTATGAATTTATTATGGGTACATTTCTCCATACATCGCGTGTGTCGATTAAAGTTGGTATTATTTTTAGCTTTCCGAGCGCCGCACCGAGAAGCAAATCTGGTCTGAAGGACGAATATGTTTTTCATCGGCACATTTTTGCATTAATCACACGCACGCGTGTTCCATTTGACCCAGGACTGAAGTTGCGTGTGGTCCCATGCGGAGGTTCCTTGATCGTCGAAGTTTCGTGATGGGACCGAACGCTAATCAATCACCTCGATCGCAAGGATCGTATCCTGTTCGTATTGAGCTCGCCCTTGAATTGCAACCGCACGGTTTGCAACCCTAAACTTTCACTAATTGTTGCTGGGCGGTCGGGTCCCGGTAGTACCTACACAATCGACAAGAGGTCTTTAGCAAACTAAATGGCTCAAAAAGCGGCTTAAAAGCATTTGCGATAATAAAATTGTCACCATAAATCATGCATTAATTTTTAATGCGCAGTAAATAAATTGCTGCCGCAATCCCCATCCCAATCCGAAGCGCCAGCCTACATCCAATCGTGTAAGTACGTTTACATTACATGGCTAAGCCGGTGCGCGGGGTTGGAAAAATATACCGCTAACCAGAGTCTAGTCGTCTTCGGGTCGGATTTTATCACCCGGACCACTGCTGTGGCGCGTCGGAATGTTGCGATGGTTGAAGAACTTGGGACCCTTTGCGGGGCTAAATAAGAAGTTTCTGCGACATAATTAATTTTATTACCTTTGCGGACAATTTATTACACCGCGAAATCAGGTTGATGTCGGGTGGAGTTATTTTCATGGGATCCTTGAATGGATTAGTAGGGTTCGAAGCCCAAAGTGGCTGTAGTTATTGAAACATTGATTACGCAGAAATGGCCATTAGAGTAATTTCGAGGACGGAACAATACTACCACTGAAACTGCAACGGCAAGCGTTGGAGATTGCCCACAAGTTGCCCCCCGGAATTACGTATGGTGGCCTAGTATGAATACCATTATAAATAGTGTGTTGGATGTGGAGAGGTCTAATGTACAGCTGTCACAACCCACCTAAACCCATCAGTCGTAAGGCAATTTCAGAAAGAGTTTAGCAGTAGATTGCCATTGATTTTTTTTGTCAGAGAAGAATCTGCTACTTTTCTGGTGGTCATATCATGGAGGTAATGATTACGAATTACGAATTCGTACTCGAGCCAAATTTAAAAATTGAGAAGGTTACCGTTCTCGAGCAAACCGAGGCAAATTTTTCCAAAGATTTTCAGCAACCCTCGCAACAAGAACCCTTGCAGTAGTCACCATACGTTTTTACGAAAGATAATCTAAAAAGAGCGAAGGAGGATACCAATGACTACGATATGTTTCCTAACTCGGAAAAGGGTAGCCAGAATATAACCTGTCCTCGGAACGAAGGCAACTACAACTAGTACAACTCGAGCTCGAACTGTCGTTATCTGACAATAAGTACGTCGCCTTTGATCATTTAGACGTCTCACTAGATATAGTCACATATCTTAATCCCAAATCTAAAACTGAGATCTCGATGAAGACGACTTGGTAACTAATGACTTCGATGAGGTCATGGATAAAACAAACTCACACATAGTAGCAACATACCGACAGGCTTGTCCGCTTCGAGTTATGCGTGCTTCTAGAGGAGCCACTTGGTGGAATGTCGAACATACTAGACTCAAAAAAGTTATGTAGAGGAGCTTGAGATCACAGACGCATGGACGGGTCGGAGGTATTTAAGTGGTTGGAAAAGCCTCTGCACAAATGTCTCAAGTCTTAACGAGGTTAGCAGATTAAATAAGAGATTTTCGAAATCGAAAAACTTTCATGTCAGTTAAATTGGAACTGCTAATAGTGAATACTCATCCGACGAAGATGTAGTACCCGCATATTTTGAATAAAATTCTTACTTGTAGTTTTGCAACAGGCAACAAACGGGAAATTATTGTACAATTCATTCCCAAAAGGAGGGCGCTTTACCTATGAGGAAGAAAACAATTGGACAATGGACCGATCATTCTGACCTTCTTTCCTTTCAAATCAGTGGAACGTTTAATCGACAACCACATTCGGAATGTTAGGTTAGACTAGAGCCCGCTTTTGACAACATGTCTTTCGAATTCACCTTCATATATCACGAACTGAATACACGCAATCGGACAACTGCGAGCATCGTTAAGACAAGCAGTGTCTGCGGATGCCCTCAAGGTGGAGTGCTGTCTCCACTTTTATGAAACCTTGTCGCCGATGGCTTGTTTGTGGAAATTAGATGAGCGCAGGTTTTCGACATATGGTTTGACTGATGATTGTCGTATAAAGATCACCGGACATTACATTAGATCACTTTTTGATTTGAGGCAGCAAGCCTTATATGTTGTTGAGAGATGGTGTCTTCATGTTGGACTATCGGTTTATCCAAATAAAACATCAATGGTGCTTTTAACGCAATCGGAGCTCGCTCGTTGGAGTTCTTTAACTTTGAGATTTTGTCGCAGATCCAGTTAAGTACGTTGGAGTAATTTTTGAGGAAAAATGAAATTGGTCAGCTCACATCGATTCCAGCATCAAGAAAGCTTGTATGGCCATCGGCAAATGCAGGGGGGCTTTGGAAAATCATGGGGACTCAAACTCAAGTCCATTTACTGGATCTACACAACAATTGTTAGACCAATACTAGCATACGGGTGCCTTTTGTGGTGGTGGAACACCTATTGCTACTCTAGAGGCACAGTTGAACATAAAACCACTATATGTGTTTCTGAAACAAGAAGCACTTTCTTGTGCAGTCCGTCTTAAGCTTACTGAGCACTGGATCAGTAACTCAACAGAACGTGAAACTAGCCACACAAGACTGTGGCCCCAAAATGGTAACCTGAGGTGAGTATATAGTTGGACCCAGTGACCTTACGCTCACACGTAGTTGTGATTTTGAAACTTTTAAAGGTTCTCTGGTTTTATAGAGCGACAACTTGAAGAATACGTAGTTTGTTACACTGACGGTTCTTTGTTGTGGAGGGGGGGGGGGCGAACCGGTGCTGGTGTCTATTTTCGTGAAATGAAAATAGACCAATCCCATTCGCTTGGTAGATACCGCACCGTATTTCAAGCAGAAATCTTTGCGATTCTATGCGACGCACAATCGGTACTTCAACAGAGAATTCGCGGTAAAAGAATTTATTTTTTCTCCGACAGTCAGGCTTTAAAAGTACTTAATTCGGCAGATTCGAGATCAAAATTAGTAATCGCATGTTGAATCGCAATCCAATCGAAAAACTTAGCATTTCAAATGCTATCTACCTTTCATGAATACTCGGTCATTCCGGTACTACTGGAAATGATTGGGCGCATGAATAAGCTAGAGCGGGCGCTGCGAATGACTGCGAATTGTTCCAAATCCAGTTCTACCACTGCGTTCAAACATAAACATTTCTGCCGGATGTTAGTCCGTAAATGCTACAGAATTTTTTGCATTTTTCCAAGCATAGTTACAGTATTCTAGTCAGAGCCGAGATTTTGGGGTCACGCACTTAGAATGAATATAAAATCATTCTATAGACTATATTTAAAAAGCGTGTGGGAAACAATAGTTCGGCATAGCAGCTCGGAATTGCACAATGAATCGTATTACATATGATCAAAATGTTTAAAGAGCAGGAAACGAGGCAATGCATTCAACCAATTCAAACGCCAGTTCAGCATTTCGATTCAAGTTTCAATTTATTTTTAACATTAGTAAAACGTTTGGTAAAACACTTATACAAAGTTTTGAAGGCACCGTACCTTAGCCGACCAACCAGAAAACCTTGTTTGGCAAGCGATCTGCAGATGTGCATAATATTCATTTCTTCATCATATCTGGGTCTGTCAAGGGATAAATCCACATAGCAGCGCCCAAAGATGACTTATTGAGGTCTTACGGAGACTCGACACTTTTTGGTCGGATTTGGCAATCTTCGCTCTGTCCTGCCAGTTTTAGACTGCCACAGAACCAAAAAAGTTGTTTTAAAACTATACTTCTACTTATCAAAAATAATGAACATTCATGGAGACAAACGTTCGTGAAATCCTAAAAAGGAAGATTAAAAATGCTCTTGAGAAAGTATCTACACGTATCAACCCTAGCTTTACCCTAGATTTGATTAAATGAGTCACGGCAAACTTGCGTTCATTTGAGGTTATTTGAAGAACCATTTGATAGCGTAAATATTTTTATAAATATTCTTGTTTGGTGCTTCACACAAGCAGAACTTCTTGAGCTGCTTAAATAAAATAACGTGCACGCGGAATCCTTTATATTGCCCTGTTTTACATTACTGGCATTGGAATGAATTGTACCGATCATATTGATAGATTCGAGTAATTTTCTCGTTTCGTTTTGAAAACAAACTTTACGTGACAACTAATGTATAGAACACTTCTAATATCGAATAGTAATGCAAAAATTTTATTTTTTCGGGTTAACTTAATGATAGTTTTGACCACGTCTCTTCAGTAACTAGCACCATGTTGGTGTCAGTTAAATGGTTTTAACATTTAGTTCCACATTTGGTGCAAGTTTAGATTTAAATTATCTCAACGACTTCGACTGGGTTGTCCAAATTTTTGAATAGGAATACTGTTATCATTACTTAAAATGCACCAGTTAGCTTTTTACGTCACAATGAACGAATGCACAAAACGTCTGTTGAAATATCAAACAAAAATCTACCTCAACAACGATTCGTGCCAAAAGAAACAATATTTCAAAGAACCGTTATTTCTATTCCGACAGAAAGGGACGCGAACAAAATGTACGAATCGCAAGGCGATTCGTGCGCTTGGACTCTACATAACATCGATTTATTTCAAGAGTTTTTATAAATTTGGCCATCTGTAAGCGAAGTGGAATAATGATTGAAAAAAAATGTGGCTTTTTACAAAATCGGGAATCAACTCTGTTTAGTTTCATCATATCAGGAACATCAAGAAGCTATCATGCAACTGAAAATGTGCAAATTACATCAAGTATTTCAGAAATAATAAACATCAATGCGCTTCGTTTATGGTTACACTCTATGGATTATGTATGATGAAATTTTCGTTACTCTAAACCACATTCTAACCCACCCTACTCCAACATTCTTCTTTCTTGATGCCTAAACAAGGTCTTACAACTATGAAGGTCAGCTTACACAATGTGGGAAAACTATAGCGTAGTTGGTAAGTCCTTTAGGCTGTACGCAGGTCATCTGCGTTCTAATTCCCACCACCGTTTGTGTGTTAGGCCGTTTGCCACTATCGCACAGTGAGGCGAAACTGAAAAAAGACGGCCAAAAGTCTTTCCTGAGTTCCACAGATGTTTTCATGCTTTAATGTATTCAGGAAAGTTTTCTAGGACTACATTCTACATCTTTTAGGATAAGCATCTTAATCTTTCTTAAGATGCAAGTGTCACCTAAAAAAATTTTTTTTGGCTCGACAACCAAAAATTTTTTTTGTGCGAGATCTTGTAGAGCAATTTATTTTGAACAACTTTGATGAACATTTCTGCCAACTAAATAGTTTTCCGTAACAGATATGTACGTTGCGCCTTAAAATCAGTTTTTCAACTTTCTCTTCCACAATTTAATTTTTTCTACATTCTTATATTCTAGAAAGTTTTATATATCGTCAAAACACATAACTTTTCTGGAGACTCCAATGATGTATGACAACAAATTGTGTTTTACTCCTATTTCGTTGAAAGTCGCAGCAACGCGCGGCGGGTATTGGCTAGTTCAATATAAAATACTTCTAATGTATAATAAGTGCTTCATACACTTTCATTGTTTTTACATGTTGATTGTTGATAATAGAAGAAATATTTTGCATTGAGTTTAGTATTCTGTATTATGACGTATTGATTTACTAATGCCCGTTCTATAGATACTGCGAAATATCCATACATTATACAGTATACAAATATAGGAAAACTAAAAAACCCGAAAA
Source organism: Topomyia yanbarensis (assembly GCF_030247195.1). Lineage (NCBI taxonomy): Eukaryota > Metazoa > Arthropoda > Insecta > Diptera > Culicidae > Topomyia > Topomyia yanbarensis. The sequence goes on along the minus strand of NC_080671.1, from coordinate 45,786,669 downwards.
GTCCGGATTGTTTTACTTTGCTTACATATATTACATAACATGGCGAATCTAATCATGCTGGGTGTTGGTTCACAAAGTTTCACAATTTTGAGAAATTTTGTAATGAAAAAGAGTATTTTTTTAAAGAAAAATCATTTTAGTTCCCGATACACATGTCATACTTCATTAAAGTCTTCAGAAAAGTTATGTGTTTCGACAATATCCAAAACTTTCTAGAATATACGAATGTAGAAAAGTTGTAGAAGAGAAAGTTGGAAAACTGATTTTAAGGTGCAGCGTACATATCTCTTGAGGAAAAATATTTGGATGGCAGATATGTTCATCAAAGTTGTTCAAAATAAATTGCTATACAAGATTTCGCGCAAAAAAAAATTTTGGTTGTCGACCCAAAAAAAATTTTTTAAGTGACACTTGCACCCTAAGAAAAATTAAGGTGCTTATCCCAAAAGATGTAGAATGTAGTCCTAGGAAACTTTACTGAAGACATCAAAGCATGAAAACATCTGTGAAGCTCAAGAAAGACTTTTGACCGTCTTTTTTCAGTTTCGCCCCACTGTGTATCGGTCAGATCGGTCCGAGAAACAAATTACTTTTTAAAATATACTCAAATCATCTTGCGTTTTTCGGTGATACATAAGCATCAGCAACCACACCTGGCTGTGTAAATCTGAAATCGTCTTTGTTCTCCATATTTTTTAAATCCAAACATGGAGTAGAAATGAATGCGTAATGGTGAGAATCAGTTTTTGATCATACTCACACTCGACAGTTGATTATACTTGTTCAATTGACGCCTTATCTCAATAGTGCCCAGGACCCCGCGTAGTCTTAAGACGGTCCTGGTCAGAGCACTGACTGAAAATTGCAAACCCAATTATCACATGATTATGCAACGTACTGAGTATTATTCATGTGATCTTTGTGAATACTATTGCGGAACTTCATTTGATATGTAACTGGCCTACAGTAATGCGTTTGCGTGTACGGATTTTTTGTTGTCAGTACAAAGACGAACCGATGCACAGTGGCGGATTTGCCTAAAAACCTGGCCAAAAGTCGAAAATTGCATGGTAGTATTTTGGGTTCTAGTACATATATTGCCCTTCAGGAGGTGCTGCCGCATGCTATTTTCAGTGAAACGCTCCAAAATTTCCATATTTGTGGTGTTGACATATCCAAACAGTTTAAACCATCGCGTTTTGCTCATAATTTTTATCGAGTGTTTGAAATATCAGTATTATTCAAATGTAGCTGGATTTTGATAAAACTGCCGGTTTTGAATATGGAATAATGGAAATTTATGCTGAAGGTATGTGCTTTAATTATATGTATTGATGTCAAAAGCTATTATTTTGTTTGTTTATAGAAAATGCCAATAACTTTCACGTTTTTGTAGCAGACGGTTTCAGCACACCTTTTTGCTACACTCTTGAAATACTTTTTTTGTCCACGTATGTCCACTATTTTTCAAGGCGATTTATGTTCCTTGAACGATTCTTCATTTGAAACATTATAGGATTCTTGCCCGAATTTGCCCGTTTTTGAGTAATCTTTTAAGTGGAGATGGAGACGGATTATAAGATTTTCAGATTGAAATTTTGACTCGTACTTTTAATTACTGCTGCACCTTCAGTTGTCGTAGCGAGTCCTACAATACTGCATTTTGAACAGGAAGAATTGTGAATTTATTTCATCGAGATACATAAACATTTTCAAAAGTTATCTAAAATGGAACTCAAAAGACGTAAATAATTTTGGTCGTTCATATCGAAAACCAACGAGGTCAACAGAAATGAAAGGTTCCAAATTTCAAAAATCGATTACGAATACCATGTTTACGTTACCGAGAAACTATGACGTTTGATCATGCAATGCAAAACAAAAGTGGAATGTATGACTGGATTCTACGAGTGAAAATCAGTAGAGTAGTGCAAAAGAATACTGGGATCTCCGGCCGTGATTTGGCTGAAAATCTGACTTTGGCGTACACTCCAGCTTGGCGAATGTTTTTTTGAGAAGGTCGTAAAATGTCAGCAAACATGACAACAAATCGTGGTTGCTCAAAACTATACCAGGAAGCAGTACAAGCATGTTCTGACCAAGTATAACGCATGCATTCTAGGATTTCGTAATCGTAATAATTCATTGTGAAATTATTGGAGCTCATCGTTCTCGAGTTTTTGACACATTGTTGTTCTAGCTACATCTGAGAAACTCAACACGGTTTCATTCCCAGGCGATCTACTTGCACTAATTTAGTAGCTTACACCTCATTTATCGCTCGCTCGCTACAGGATCGATTTCAGGTTGATGCAATATACACCGATCTGTCGGCTGCCTTCGATAAAATCAACCATCAAATTACGATTGCGAAACTGGAACGTCTCGGTTTCTGCGGCAGTTTTTTTGAATGGCTTCGATCTTACTTGTCAGGCCGTAAAATGTCTGTTAAAATCGGAAATCATTTATCCTCATCCTTCGACGTAACGTCCGGCGTACCTCAAGGCAGCCATATCGGTCCATATATTTTCCTTCTATACATAAACGATCTGGATTCATTGATTAAGTGCTTCAAGGTGTCTTATGCCGATGATTATAAGTTATTCCATATAGTTAAAAGTTACTCTGATGCTTTGTTTTTGCAAACTCAGTTAGACATTTTCGCTAATTGGTGCATGACTAACAGGATGGTTTTGAATGCCTCGAAGTGTTCTGTGATTACGTTTGCACGAAAACGCTCCATCGTAACATTCGACTACACTATCTTGCAAAACAAATTAAAAAGAGAAACTACAGTGAAAGATTTAGGGGTTCTTTTGGATTCAAAGCTTACATTTAAGGATCACATTGCTTTTATCTCGTCTAAGGCTTCGCGTAATCTAGGATTTATTTTTAGGATTACTAAGCATTTCACTAACGTACAGTGCTTAAAAACGTTGTACTGCTCGCTCGTTCGTTCCACACTGGAATACGCCGCCGTTGTTTGGGCTCCTTTCTACAAGAACAGCATTCAACGCATCGAGAGTATTCAGCGTAAATTTGTGCGTTTTGCGCTGCGCCACCTGCCTTGGAGCGATCCCTACAATCTGCCCAGATACGAAGATCGTCATTGGTCTTGAAACACTGCCTTTGCGCCGCAATGTGGCCAAAGCGTCTTTTGTCTCTGATCTGTTATTGTCTCGCATTGACTACCCTGATTTACTCCGTCTTCTCAACATTGATATTCGCCTCCGAAACCTTCGTTCCTACTCTTTTGTCCGTCTTCCAGTGTCTCGTACTAATTATGGCAAAAATGAACCAGTAGCATGTGTAGATTGTTCAATCAATGTTGCAATGTCTTTGACTTCAATTTGTCTCGCACTTCTTTAAAAAAAATTGTTTTCGCGCACCGTTTCTCAAACCTGATAGTGTTAGCCAATTTTTATGTTAATGTTAATACTTTACCTATGTAATATAGAGTTTAAGAAGTGTTTATTTTAAGCAGTGTTTAGTGTTAGTCATTGTATCATTTAGTTTGTTTGTTAACTATTGATACCTAAAAGATAGAGGTTTTGTGCCCACGGGAGAAGGAGCTTTTGAAAATCCACTCCCGCGGGTTTTTCCTCTCAACAATAATAATAATAGTAATAATGGGCTTTGGACAAATCCTCGGTCCAACAATTTAAATAAAACTACGAATGTTAGTGAATTTCACTTATTTTCGTATTTTTGTCATATTCATTTTTTAGTTACTACAAATTGCATGCAAACTTGTTGTCAATTTTCACTCCAAGCATTTCGTCGCACAATTGGCATATTTTCTATAGTTTAAAAAAAGACTATTTATCGTTCTTTGAGAAATATGTGCATTGGACAGTAATTGAATAATAATCGTACAGAGAGTTGAAAAGTTTTATAACTATGTTGTATAATATTTCAAAATACATAGTTTGAAATGACTAATAAAATTAATTCTCATAAAAGCTACATCGTCTAGACACCCAAATATCTTATTGCGAACAAATCAACAAATTCCAACATTTAACTGCACACCATTTAAAATTCGATACATTATAAACGTTATGGGCATACACTGGAACCATTAAAACCATTCATTCGTAAAAATTTACTTATATTTATATTAAAATGTCGGCCATTTTGTATCCGCCATTTTGAATTTTGAAAATCTGACATCAAAATCGTAATCTGCGCCCAAAAAAAACGTGGTATATACCTTTGCAGGTCAATCAAAACCATTTTCGACTTTTGACCAGGTTTTTTGGGAAATCCGCCACTGTGCGATGTACAGGAAATTAAAACTCAAGGATTTGGTATTATATCTAACCCAGTGTGGTAAAGAGCTATAGGCTTTATCAGTAGCGAAAAAAGAATATAATCTATTTACCGTGCTGTGATTATATTGTGGTGTCATTTTTTATTTCCCTACCTTTCTTGTACACCTCCCTTTCCCTTCCCATCAGAGAAGTGATGAGACGACATAGTAAGGCTCAAATCGGCGAATAACAAGGAAAACGTGCCAATACATTCTGACTTCTGAAAAAAGGACTAATTGTTGTCAAACAATAACAAAATAATGATATCGCAAATGCATTCGATACTATTTTTTCTTTAAACGTATTAGTTCATTCGAGCAGATTTTTTCAATTTTCAAAACGCGGTGAAGCTAAAGATGATAGATAAACCTAGCATCTAGGGTACGTTCCCAACCATCTGTAGTTTTCGATTTACGTACCCGGAAAGTTCTGTGCATTGTTTTTGCCTTCTCGAGAAGTGCGATAAGTACGATCTATATTCACACTTTTCTGCTCGAACGTTCAAAACCACACTCAACGACTGCTCGATCAGTACACATGGGATATTGAATTTATATGTTAGGTTACACTGAGATGTTATCGCTGTAAAACACTGGACTTTTACTACCTGGCCTTTAATAATACTAACAATTTATGTCGGTTCTCACGGGAAAGTGGAACAAGTCTGTCTTTGCCAGGAAACGTTGGTTGACTTGAGCAATCCGTAGTTTTGCTACCTACGCTGGACTCCTGCTAACAGAAGACAAAAGATTCGCTCGTAAGATTTTAAGCCTGTTTCTAATGACCCTTCTTGTTTTCCGATCAATATATTTCACATCCTTGCTCTCACTTGGGTACTATGGCTCTAAATTTTCATAACTTTCCCTACTTAGTAATTTCTAGCCAATTGAATGTCATTAAAAAGTAAAAAAATCTGTAGAACGCCAGTAGAGATAGGCAAACATTATCGCTCAATGCATTGCTGCCTCTGATCAATGATGTTTTATTTGCATTTTAACAGTTCAAATATAAATAAGAATTGTGTAAGTCATATAAAGATGTAAAGTTTCGAATATTTCCATCCAGGAGTATCACGCGGAAAAATAAACCACAGCCATAATAAAGCAAACACTCATACAAAGTAACACCAATCAGTTAAGCATGTACTTGAAATCGCATTAAAGCGTAGCGTTCATTTTCTCACTAATTTAACTACAACTGCCGCAAGCCAACTGCATTCCAACCCATTCAGTGATCCCATGATGATCAACATTGCACCAACAACCGACCGAACGGAGCACCTGCTGATGTGAAAACAGCAACACTCTTCCCCTTATCGGAGATCGTGTAGTTGTTGTTGTTATTGTTGTTTTTGCTGCTGCACTGCATTACCACAATTAAGGGGGCGCCCTCCTCCGCTAGCGTTCTTCCATAAACTGCAACTAAATGGCAGACTGGCCAAACCGAATCGGCCGCTGCCTGCTCGCGGAAGGGTGTTATTTTTCTCTGATTTTATTTATTGTTTCAAGCCAGGATAGCAATCAAACCCTTCGGGGAAATTCCACCGAGCTGACTCTGGTTGCGCTTCACCTTTCGGGATCTGAATCGGTTCTCCCTCAACCATAGTTATCGCGGTGCCTTCATCCCCCTTCCATTATTACTGTTTCAACTTGTTCATGGAAGTACCTATACATTACGAGTCAGGCAACGTACAAGTAGCTCTCATTGGCTGGTGGGAGTCGATTCAGTCTGACTGCCAAACAAACGTTGAAAATGCGTGGGAATATTTATTTTGAAAAATCAAAATATATCATAACTTACGATCGTTCAATTGTGACGCTTATTGCTGGGAGTTCAAACGGCAGCTGTAGGGAAGTGTCAGTCCCCTTCGGGAAAGTTGACTTTTTATTCCGAATCAAAACTGTCGGAGGGGTGCAGTATGATCCTGTTCGTCTAGATTGTCGGGGCGATAGCTAATTAAGACACTGTTTTCCACTTCCTGCAGTTGACATAAAATTCAGGGCCAGTAATTATTTTCCAATTACGTTTTATGTCGTAATGGTGCGGGTTTCTGTGAGCTTAGTATAATCAAAGCACCTCAATTCTAGTTTGAGGAAAAAACTGGGGAAAAAACTTAATCCAGTGTCATCGAAGACTCTGACAAATGATGCAGATTATCTGTAAGTATAGCAATTCAATCTCATTGAACAGCCCGGCTCAAACCGGTGAACTTCTATTTTTCAGCTGATACACAGTCCCCCTTCAAACAAGCAATTTTCCTAGGAAAATTAATTCCCATCCGTCAGTATACTGTTTACCAAGTGTCATCTCAATATTTTTCCTCTATTACTCACGTTGAGGCTTTTAATTTTCAATTTTTCTCGACTGGCCAAAAATAAACACCCTGCTGCTCGGCCGATCCGCACGCGTGAGGTTAGCATTTCCCGCATTCCGCAGTGGCTCGGATATGTTTTTTACCAAAACACACCCATGCAGGAATGCACAATTCTCCAGAAATGTGTCCCGCACTCTACCTCTCTTCAAACATTCCCAGATAAGTGCAATGTTGAACACTTGAAGTACGGTGCTGTCAGCACCGTTTTTTTTTGGACTCTCTTACTAGAAAGAAGGATAATGCAATCGCAAGAAAAATGCCGGGCTGCGAACGATGTGAAAATTGAAAAGTCCCTACTAGGTGGCTCAAACGGCAAGTTTCAGTTTTATTTCGGTGTTGTATTTGTTACCGCAGCTGATCGCAAACGTCGTTGAAGCACAGTTTTTCCACACTGTTCCTCCAGGGAGTTATTTCGTTTCGACAAGATAGGAATTCGAAAATGTCATACGTGCTTTGCGGTCGTTTTATTGATGCCGAAAGGGACGCAACTTCTTGCTCGTAGGCGATTCAATAACTTCATCGGTTAATCGTTGACCTTCTTTGAACGAACGCCACTGATTCAGTTTCTAGCTCTAATAGGGATCACCAATTTAACCGAACGGCGGTAATGATAGTTTTCAGCCGGGTATATTTAGTTTGTATTCGAAGGTCGTCATTTCAACCTACTTCGCGCTCCAAAGACTCTCTCTCTCGCCGAACCGAAATTATAGATCTTCAACCGTTTCGAAAAATTCGAACAGTGCCGGCAACTCAACAACCGTTAACCTTTTCCACCCACGAAGCTGTCCCAGCCACACGGTCGAAAATTGGATGATCGAACTAGGTAGCAGGAGCGCGTATTAATATCTTCATCACCTGAAACCCGTAATCAACGGATCTTAACTTGACTTCTCTTTCGCGCTGCGACCGACGAGGGCGTATCAGTGCCGCGGTCGACGCCACCACTGACTCCAATACTAAGCAGGAAAGGGTACAAATTCCAAACGGGATCAGATCTGGTCACTGCTCGTCAACTTTTAACCGATCGTGAAGCATTCCAGCTGTACACACCGGCAGCATATAATCAAACCATAGACCTATGAGTCTGCGGACCTGTCCCCAATTACAAGTTATCAACTGGCGGCATAAAAGTGAAACAGTTGAACGAATTTTTTGTTGTAGGTTAGTTAGACGGCACCAAATCCCTTCCAGTCCCCAGTAAGGCACGTTGCCACCACCTACACACGTGGTAGGTGCGCGGAGGTCCACAAAACGACCCATTTCGGTTAAGTCGCTTAAGTCGACAGGTATAATTTGACCTGTTGACGAAATTGGTCGGAACTGAACGGAGCGGGCGATGGACGCATGTTCACGGAGATTATCAGTATTTATTTCACTTTCCATTTTGGAGACACGGGTGTCTTGTTAGCTTGGCATCAGTCTTGGACTCTTATACGTTTGAAGAAAATTTGTGAAATTTTAAAATATCTTGTGCTGAGACGTTACCTGCTACCATTGAATCAGCATGTATCAACTGTACATAAAAACTGCTTTTGATGGATGGACATTAAACCGGCAACAAATTTAACTTTTTTTTTCGGAACACTTTCAAATCAAACGATAATTTTGCTTCATGTACCATTTGTCAAATATGAGCTTTTTCTGGAAACTCTACCTTGGAAACTCACAAAAGTTTTCAAGTTTGTATGCGAAAATATATGAAAAAATAGGGAAAAGAAACAATAGATTCAGTACAAATGCCAATATCATCTTGTGCATCCCATAATCTGCAAATATATACCTTAAGGTGTAAGAATAAACATTGCCGAAGAATGCAAATTGATCCGATTTGACTGTAAAAAGCAGCCTCCTGGCAACCCTATACCATCATATGGAGTTTGACAGCGACCAACATATATGGGGCGTTATAGCTATAAAGCCCCAAACAAAGAATTATGTTCGGCACTATACACGATATTCAAGCATTCCACACGATGTTTTGCATCTAGTGGGATGATTTAATACCATATTATTCAGAAAATCGACATTTAGTAACTAATTACAGCTTTTAATCATTCAATTCAAAATTAATGTTTTGATTTTCATGGCAGTGATGCTGGCTGTACAGAGACGTCGTTCTTGACAGGGGGCTGGTAAAAAGCTAAGACAAGACGTGACAATCGGCTTCTTATTTTCCCTTCGACATTCTTCTTTTCGCACATTTTCACCCTGACGAAATCTTCCGAACAGTGTTGCTATTTTTATTAATGAAAATGAAGTCTTGTTAATTTATTTTTTGCCAGCAATATTTTGTATCTTGAATCCACTATATTGATGAAGGACACCGTTTTTCCATGTCATGGGTGTTTAGTAAGGTTTGATGATGCCATTTTCTGAAAAATTTTAGATTATAGTGGGGTTTTTGTCTTATTTTGGTTAAAGTGTACGGTAAATGCATGATAAGTACTTGTTTCACTTTGCCGCACGATTTCTGTTCAATTTAGTCAGTTTTACTTTTTTAATGACAATAAGGGATCATCCATAAATGAAGACGGCGCCGGTGGTTGAGTGGTAAGCGTGACCGCCATTCATTCCATTTGTCCTGGGTTCAATTCCAGCCGAGATCGTTGAGATTTTTCTGAGGTGAAAAAATCTGTGGCCACGTCTTCCTTCGGAAGGGAAGTAAAGCCGTTGGTCCCCGGTCCATGAAATGGGTGGATCGATATTCTAGTCCAGGTAGTGGAATCACCTCTCTGGCCTCGGTAAAGAAGAAGTATATCCAACTTCTACAACTCTACTAACAAATATATCCTCCTCCCGTGATACTTGTGGTGTGCGCAGTAGTATATACGGCCTCTAGCAAAAGCAAGTATCGGACTAACAATTCCTTCCCTTTCCTTCCGCGATCTACTTTCGGGCCTGGCCGGCGCCGGTATTGATCAGAAACACTCTAGGATTACCAGGAGTTGCACATTGAAAGATGTTGCGCTAATCCCAAGCATAATTGTCTACTGATTCCCTGTGCAGCTTCAGCTAGTCCCGATCGATAACGGAATAGCAGCCAGGGGTGGTCGCACAAGCTCAAGCTCAATAAGGGATCATCCATGAATGAAGTAGCTGTTTTCGAGTGATTTTTTACACCTTCCTCCCCCATCGTAGCATTTCGTCACAAACCTCTAAATACCACCTGGTAATTAGGTAGCTTGGCGGTAAACCTTCCTCTCCTTGTCACCGTAAAAAAATTAAAAAACAAATAAAAAACGAAGTTAGTTAGATGAAACGGGTAAAGTTGTCGTGATATCAGGTCGACTCCTATTCCTTTTTAAAAAAGCTACGTAGCATGACATGACCCCCTAACCCCTGTCATCACACATCATCACAAAATACAAAACTCCCCACTTCCCCATATAATGCTACGTCATTTATAGATGGTCCCTAATTTTATTTGTCAAAAGTAATGACAATCTTTTCCTATAAATATAGCAACACTGCCAAACATCATTTCGCTATCCCTGCAGTAACATTGTGTACGGTGCAAAAAGTCAATTATTGAATTAACTGCGTTCCGAAAAAATTCAAAATTGTTGCCGGTCTAATGGACATGCTGGAAATTACAAGTATTATTTTTTTGCGAATAAGTACGTTACTATGGCTATTGATCATGAAAAAGGTACCTTGGAGTTTGCAGCACAAATCAGTGTATCAGTGTGTCGCAACACAGTAATGTCTATGGCGAAAATGTTGCCAGATCAACTATCTGTCCAACGCATAAACTCTGATTGTAATCCTCTCTAATTTACTGGTACAATACGGAGAACTCAAACGAATTATCCACCGCCTTTCTACTAATTGTGACTGCCATTGAAACATCAATTGAAGTGTTCCCGGCAGTAACATAGTAGGAAATTTTTTGCGGGGGGGTATATGAACATTTTTTGTATATATACATATGAAAAACCTATTTTAATCCACCTAGCGGTGCAATTGTGCCTTTCCATTTATCCAACTATGATTTAATGCCTGGTTACGTTCAATAAAACATTGTGGAAATGTCTATTACATTCTTATTACACTTGAAAAGGAACATGTCGACACTGACACACTTGAAACAAACAAAAATAATTTATATAGCATAATCAGCGTGAGTTCAATGTTGTCTTCATGTTAACTTCTTGGAAGAGAAGGGAAGGGACATAATTAGTGGGAGGGGGAGCTGCGTCGGGAATCTGCTAACTAATTTTAGTACGCGGGGTGGATGAAGGGAATGCAGGTGGGTGGTTGGTTTGAGAGGATGCGATGGTGAGAAGGGGGAGGGGAGTTGAGAGGTAGAAGGTGAAGTGGTAGATGGAGAGTTCAACACTGAACTTCATATTATACTTTACATTTGAGACTAGGTTAGTGAAAATTGCAAGGGGTTTCCAACAGTATTGATTACATGTCACTCTCGAAAAAGATTACCTTGATTACTTTATAGTTATTAAGATTATTCCTCCAAAAATCCGAGTAATAATTGATTGCTCGTTTACTGTAAAATTCCTCGATTACAGTGGATTACTTGGAATTGAAGAGAGTTCCTGTTGGAATTACTTAAGATTATTCGATTATTTTAAGCGGAAACTGAGCAAGTTTAGCAAATTTATTGTTATTCTAATATATTTATACATTCAAGTTCCGCTAGATCATATGACCAATTTTTCCGGTGCAATAGCAAGAATATGGTACCACAATATATCTAAACACTAGTCGCAATGGCTCGTCTCCAACAGAAAAACAACAATATGGTGAGCTGTTGTGACGTATCATAATTCGACGAATCCACTGGTTTCGGCATATTGAGTCAAAATTTTACTGCTTTCTATGAAATGTTATGTCTTGGAATTGGCAGCAATTTGGTATATCCTTGAGATCATTGAAATCCTGTCCATAGACCGTTACTTCAAAGTTACAGGTAGTCTGAGTTCTAAAGAGGCCTTCTGTTCCATGAAGCGTGGAAAGCACTCCTCATATTTTCTAGGGAAACATGGAAACTCCCAAGTACTTTAACTGAAAATTCGTACCACCATCACACCTTCCAATTGCTCCATTCCGAATAACGAGAAGGCACAAAGGTGATCGCAAGTGCTTTTTACGAATTAACTTTAACAAATTTTGTGTTTTTCCCTCGTCAGCGGACACCTGAAAGATAGCAAATCTCGTGGAGCAGTAGAGACTTAGGAAGGCGGCTACATTCTATTATCCCAAAAGTGTCGACGAAACCCTGTTTCAAGGGGATGGATATGGGTTGTGAATTAAACCGATAGATACCCCGGCTAATGGCAAATCATTATGCATTGGATTCGCATTCCTGGCATATTGGGGTTGTGAAGAACGATGTTTGAGCTTGTGGTGACGATTATCACGGCATCAAACATGTTGTCTGGTTATGCGACGAGTATCGTGGTTCCAGATCTTAGCTGAACGATTTCTTTGTCTTTGTTTTTCCAAATAATATTTTGCTCGCCTACAAAATACCGTGAAGTGTTGTCGCCTAGTTTTAATAATAAAATCAAAGAATTTTTCTTGTTAAAAATACTAAAACGTATTCAAAGTTATCAAAGAGGTTTCCAATTGCCTTTCTTAGTCTTAGTAACACTCAAGTTATGCTTAGGTCTTAAGAAATTTGTATATCATCAATATTCCTAGTTTGAAACTTGCCATTGAATTATAATTAAATTGTAAAACTAATATTATTGGCATAGTCAAGTTAACGTAAACGTGTCAATTAAAATAATCAGTCAGAATAAAAAAAGAATCGCCACGGACGAACTTAAATAAATACTTCATTTGCGTCAAAGCACAACATGTGCCACCGTTTATATATATTGGGATCAACGCAACGTTTCCAAATGTATTATCAAGAGTTGTACTTATCTTGAAAAAAATAATAACAGTTTGAAAATCAAACTACATCGTATTTGAATAATACAATACAATGAAATTTGACATGGAGTAGAAATTTTTGTAGAACGTAACTAAGAGATTCAATATTTTGCTCTGTAGACCCCTAACAAGACAAGTCAACTGTTAAATTTTGTATTTTTAAGCGCACCATGGAGTTTTTAAAGGTCTTTTTGACGACGAGTCGTTAAAAGCAGCATGAGGCATGCAAACGTTTCTTTTTCGGTTGACATAAGTCTAGCAATGATCGAAATCCACGGATTAGATTTTTTCCTGGAACTTAATTGAAACGACTCAATAGATAAAAATTGACCGAAAAGTCAAGTGAAAATGGAGAATAAATGTTTTGCCAAATGCATTTAAATAACATTTTGAAACATATTGTGGAGGTGTACCCAAAACGTCACTTTTTACTAAATAAAAATATTAAAGATATTATTACGTATCGGGCTCACCAGGAGTGAAAAACATTATGAAAATTAGGCTATAAAATATAAAGGTCATCACTCGCGATGTGATCAAGACACGTGTAATCGACCTTCACGGATTTTTACCAATTTAAGAGAAATTGTTCATCTAGGGCTAATATATCTAAATCCCAATTATGTGCCAATTGAACCACCCTTCGGGCCATGGGAACACCCCCGTTTTGACAAATTGATAAAACCTTTGACTTTCTTTTGATTATACCTTAGGTTCTATTTACTATAAAATCAAACCGCGAGTCACTTTTTGAAGGAAATTGTTCAAGAGGTCTAGAAAAAAAATATTAGTTTTTAGCGGCGGTGCAGCCAACTATGCAGTTTTTCAGTTAACAAATTAAAGTTCATTTTTCTCGCAATACATATATTTTAAATCTGAATATTTTAATTCCATTGTGTTCCTCGGACATTTTTACTAAAAACACGTATAATCTCAATATAATTTGAGCTTTTCCTGAGATGTACCGTTTTGAAGCGAAACCCCAATTTCTCATATAAAATCACAAGCGCACAAGGACAAAAATCCAACTATAGTATACTGAGTTCATACATCATTTATCGTGAAATACACGGGAAATGACAAAAAACTACGTCTTGTTTTGCCTCTAACAGATCAGTGTAGGTTTTTATGTCCATTTGAATATTTTCTCAATATTTGTCGATAAAAATGTAATTATACATGGTAAAATACTAGTTTTTTTCCTCAAAACGGTGTACCTCGAGATAGACTCAAATTATATTCAGATTATAAGTGGTTTTTATGCAAAAACGTCTGAGGAACACGATGAAAATATTTTTTTTTAAATAAAAAAAAATGTGCATCGCGAGAAAAATGAACTTTTAATTTTTACCTGGAATAATAGAATAGTTGGCAGCACTGCCGCCAAAAGCTAATATTTTTTTCTAAACTCCTCGAAAAATTTTATTCTAAAAACATCTTGCGGTATGATTTTAAAGTAAATAGAAAATCAAGGCAATTCGTCAAAACAAAGGGGGGGGGGGGCTCCTATGAGCCGAGGGGTGTTTCAATTGACGCAAAATATTATATTTCTATATATTGGCCACGGATGAATAATTACTACAAAATTGGTCCAAATCTGTGCAGGTCGATTCCAAGTTTCCAACTTTTTTTGATCAATTATTTTTATGTGACAACGGTCCCTTTCGCCCAAAATAAAATATGATTCGAAATCAAAAAACACAAATGAGGAATTTATATCAGAATGACCCTGCAAGATGTCAAAAAGTAGGCACAATCCTGTTTGTGAGAAGATTATCATATAACCCAGTTTATCATTAACCCCTTTATGCCCACGATACTTATAAACAACCTTTGCACACTTGAAACCCGCTTTGTAAAAGGCTGCAGCCAGTGCATTCTGCTAAATAGAACACGAGAGAGCACCTTGTAGGTGGCATTGAGGATCGTTATGCCTCGATAGTTAGTACACTCGAGTAATCGTAGTTTCGAATTACTTTACGATTACTTTATGATTAATTGATTACATCGTATCCATGGTTAATTACGCGAATTATTTTAAGAATAAAGAAAATTGCATTGATTTTTAATGATTACCAATAAAATCAATGGATTACCGAATTATTTCGAAAAATAAAGTAATTCTTGATTAAGTATCACTATGTAGGCTTGTTGGAAACCTCTTGGAAAATTGGTTCGGTAATTATCGAAGTGGCTTTAGATTTGGAATATGCCCGGAACCCGGCACTTCCGGAATTATCGATAGTGGACAATATATTCCAATAATCTTTAATTCGGAATCAGTGATCTAGGCTTGCGAATCGAAGTAATTTGATGTTTATTGCAATAGATTTTTAAGCTATGAGGTATTACGATTGTACCGGTTTATATGAGAAATTCCTTTGTGCCCGTAATAACCACCCTGTAACTCTGGAACCTAAAGTCAGAAGTGAATGGAATTTAAAAGCAGTAAATGGAAGTATTATATCTTTCATTTGAAATTCAGCTTGTAAAAACAGGTTAAGAGTTTGCTGGAAAATAGGTGTTACATGAGCTCAGAAACTTGGAGAGTTCCCTGGGAACATCAAGACCTGTCATAGGTAGCCAATGTGGTGAAAGCTGTTTTGATTGGTCATTAGCGATCTAGAACCACAAATTCAATAGCGTCTTATGGGAGCGTTATACCGTTTATTTGAAACTAAGTTTGTTCAAATCGGTTCAGCCATCTCTGAGAAAATCGAGTGACATCATTTGACACACACATACACACACAGACATTTGGCGATCTCGACGAAAGCAAGCAAGAAAAAATGTACAAAAACCAACAACTGTGGGAACGAGTTTGGGTAGTCACCCGACCCGCTAATACAACTAATCTTTCACGGAACCTGATTCCTCCCCGACATTACCTTACGGCATTACTTCGATAAAAGATTTTTTATGTGCGATTCATACAACGTGGCAAAATCTGTATGGTAGTAGGAAAGCTAGCTGTGGATCTAGAATTAGTGCTCTTCCTCTACGAGGACAATCCGGGCGGCAAACTTCAGACTGTCTAATTTACTGAGCCATTCAGTTCCATTATGCCATTTCCATGTATCACTTCCTCGTTGAGCTTCCGACTGGTTCACGAACTACTCGGTCTACTCCCGGATGATGGATCTAGCTTACTCCGACGAAGAGTTCCCCGGCGAGAGAAGTTCGAAAGCGAGCCAACTAGCCAAGTGTCGAATTCAGTTCGACGATTCCTGTAGAGTAGGGCGTCCGGTTTGCTGGAGCCCCGGTGCGACTGGTGGTGTCTCGTCGCGGTCTACACAGTGTAGTTGCCGGCAGTAAATCCGACTGTATGCTGACGGAGATTTCCCCGGCAAAAAAAGTTCTCCCGATTCCGATTTTTATTTGGTTTCAGTACCACAACTTCTTGAACCCTTTGGCTCCGTGACCTGTGCCATTTAGCGCCGCAACTCCTCTAAGCCCTTTAGTCTCTTCTTGGCCAATTAAGCACTACTTCCTTGATGAGCCATTCAGCTTCTCGACTTGTTCGCGAACTACTCGATCTAGTTCCCAACGATTGACCTGACCTACTCCAACAGAGAATTCCCGGGCAAGATGATTTCTTCCGAAACCGAGCCAATCAGCTAGGTCCCGAGGTCAGTTCGGCGATTCCTGTGAAGCAGGGCGTCCGGTTCACTGGTGCCCCGATGACCCGCGACTGGTGGTGCCTCGTCGCGGTCTACTCAGTCTAGTCCCCAGCGGTGAATCTAGCTTACGCTTACGGAGAGTTCCCTGGCGAAAAAAGTTCTCCCAATACCGATTCTATCAGCTATTTTTCTATCGGAACAACCAGTGGGGTACCGTGATCGGTCTGGCGATTCCGAGTGGAGTGTGACGTCCGGTTCGCTGGTGTTTCGACGACTCATACTCGGTGCTCTGTTGCAGTCCATTCAACTAGTCCTCGGCGGTGGATCTAGCTTATTAATGCGGAGAGTTTACTCTCCCGAAACCGTTGCTCGATGTTCATCATGCCGTTTCCGCTGTAAGACGGTCATGATCTACATCATAATTCTGTTCACTGCGTTCCACGTCTTTACGTCGCTTGTCATTCTGAAGGCTGTAGGTTCAGCTTTTCGTGGTTCCACTTGGTTTTCAGCGGCACTCCCAAGGCAGGAGCCCCATATCGCAGTATCGATGACAAAACACTAGATAATAGACCGACGTTTCGCAGGTGTAATCAACGTGGTTGTTAAAGCTCAACCAGTTGTCGATTATCACTCCCAATTGCTTCAGTGCAAGCTTCGATGCAATCACATGTCCTTCAACGGTGATTTGTATCCGCTGAACCGCTCTGCAGCTGCTGACCAACAACACATCTGTCTGGTGGTGAGCTATTGGCAACTTGACCTCGTTCATCCAGCTATCGATCACATCTATTGACTCCGTCACCGACACCTCCATTTCTTCAAGTGTCTCATTCATCACCGTCAGTGACACGTCGTCCACGAAACCCCCGATTTTCACTTTCCCGGGCTGCCGAAGTGTTAAGACCCCATCGTACATCCCGTTCCAAAGAGTTGGACAGATAATGGAGCCCTGAGAAACGCCCGTTGCGCATTGTCTTCTGCCCTTTGTTTGTCTGGTACAGCAGTATTCTACTCTGGAAGTAGCTCTTCAGGATCTGGCTCATTCTTCTGTGCAGCGCTGCGGCATTGGTTTTTACGAGGCTGGATGGTCCGGTGACTTCCCTTGCTTTGGCAGCAACATCAGCTTCTGTACCTTCCTCATTTCGGGGAAATTGCCATCATCTAAAGACTTCAGCAGTTGCATCCTGAACATGTCTAGGATCGCAGTTTTCAGCGCCACGGTTGGTATTCCACCTGGGCTGGGGATTTTCTTTGATTTTAGTCACATCGACGCTTCTTTGCGCTCGTCGTTAGTCGCTTGCCACTCGGCTGTGTTACCTTCTTCTTCGCCGTACGGTGTCGGTGACCAGGCAGTTGAATCGTGCTTCGGGAAGAGACCCTCAACGATTATCTTTAGCTTACCGGGGCCTATTTCAGCTGGTGTCGACGGGGTCTCATCTTCGTCCTGACGACTCAGTACGCGTCCCTCAGAGTTTGGCGTCTATTTCCCAGCACAGCTACATATGGCAATTGGCTTGCGAAGCTTGATCTCCCGTTTTAAAAACCCTGATCTCCCGTTTTAAAAACCCTACCTTCTCGCTTGCGCTCCTCTTTCACTCTCCGATATTGCGCTCTGAGCCAGCCTTCTAGATCTAAGACATGCAGCGTGTAGCGTACTGAGCTACTCATTTAACCAGTAAGCTGCACACCGTCTACTGCATGGCTCCTGTTTTCGTGGCATTGTAACGTAACAAGCCGTCAAAATTCTTCTCGTTAGATCAGCCGCATCAACGTACTTGATTCCGCTGTTCGCCGCAGTGACTCAACAAAAAGCTTTTTGTTAAAGATTTTCGTCTTCCATTTTAGCTTGCCGGTCGTCCTTCTCCCTGCTGCAGCAGGGTTTGGCCGATGCTGGAGCGATTTAGCTCCTCGCTTCGCCGCGATCTACTCGTTCTAGTCCACGGCGGTTGAGCTAGCCTCCACAGCGAGCCAACAGGAAGGTGTCGAGGTTTGCCGCCAATTTTCACTACAAGGAAATATTCTCACAAGATAACTTTTTCAAAGAAAACTTTAAGCATTCCATTTGAAATACTAGGCATATTTTTGTTGAACATATTCAAAATATTTCAGAGGGTAGGGTCCCCGCAAAAACGGGCAATACCGGAACTGGTTCATTTCGGTGACCTCCTGGCTACAGATGTTGTTGAACCAAAAATCTACAAGTGGTAGCCCTATGGGGTTGCACGAACGTAGGACTACACTACTTAATGTAAAATATTTATTTTCTTAGTACATTTAGAGTAATTATAAATCAAATGTATTTCTTACGGATAGTTTAAGCCCAATCAATCAACATCGATTATTACATATTGAACCAAACCTTCATGGTTATCAGGGCATTTCATTTGTAGTAGGTGATCGAATCCGAGTAAACTTATTTGAGAAGATCGTGACCGAACTAATATCTGGAATTATATAAAGATGTAATTCCAGATATTGGTTCGGTCACGGTTTTCTGTCTTCTTTCTTCAGATCTTCTCAAATAAGTTTACTCGGATTCGATCACCTACTACAAATGAAATGCCCTGATAACCATGAAGGTTTGGTTCAATATGTAATAATCGATGTTGATTGGTTGGGCTTAAACTATACGTAAGAAATACATCACACAAGATCAGCTTTTAAAAATTGTAAAAACATTTCGATTGTGTGTGATAAAATACCCAGACCGCTGAAGAAAAATCAAATTTTAGACAATATAATAACATTTCATGTAGGTATATACCAAGCTTTCTATTAATATTTTCTCACTATTGTGACATCCTAAAATACGCATACAAATGTAGCGAATGCTTAGGGCCGATTTCTTCACCCTCGCTTAATTTTTAAAACGGGTTCACCAGTATGTTTAAAACTGGTTTAAGTGCTAAGCGAGGGTGAAGAAACCATGTATCGAAACTATAAATATACAAAAATCTAAAATAATTTTATATATGTACTTAGATGCGTTTTTGTAACGGTTTTTCGAGTGGCAGAGTATTCATTCATAAATGGGCTTTGTAGTATGTTCTTATTAGCAGAATCAAATTAGGATACGGTAAGTGGAAATGAATCACGTCACTTTGTTGCTAAGAAAGTTTTCATCTTTGCGCAACGAAAGCACAGATTGCTATCATGCAGGTTACGCATGCAACCGCTAACAAACAGGAATGCCACATTAAAATCTATGTTTCGGTCAAAAATATCTTTTTAGCATCTGTGATAACTGAAACAGGGAAAAAATCTATGATAAATTTCCGAAAAATCTATGAAAAATCACAATATTTCCCAAAATCTGTCAAATTTTAATCAAAATGCCAAAAATCTGTGAAAAAAAATCTGTGATCAAAAATTGCGAAAAAAATCTGTGACATTACAGAAAAATCTGCTAACAAATTAGATAATATATTACTTACATATTCGCCTCAAACATTGAACCCAAGCGCGCAAAGCAAAATGAGTCAACGCTGATGATGATGGGTAGTGCGAAAGAGACAACTAGTACTATGACACTATGTTAACCTTGTTTGCAATTGGAGCTCGAATGTACAAAAGATTTTGTGTACGAATAATTTTGTGTCGAGAGTGTATATAAAAGTTTGCTGGAAACGAGCACAACACAAAAGAAAGCATAGTGCTTGAACGGACAAGTTCAGTAGCGTGTTGGATAGTGCCTACCTACAGTAGCGTACCTTCACAGCCAGTGTAACGGGCTTCTAACTCAGCTACACTGGCTGTGAAAAGATACAATGCAGTGATCTGCTCTGCCTGCTGTTCAACAGGCAACTGAGCTTGTCCGGCCAAATCTGTTCTTTAAATAGTCAATGATGACGTCATTCATAGAAGCGTAGCGCGCTAGGGACACAAATATATCGTGCCGGACTTGGGAAGCGCTATCTTCTGTGTGTAAATGCGCGATGTTTTGACTAGGTTGTACACTATTTAAATTTTTAATGGCATGATATCAAAAATCTTTGGGGTTATCTATTGGAATCTATTCTTAGAAGTATATCGGGACGATATGTGCAAAAAAATTGAAAATTTATCGTGAGATTGCTAAATTATATGCGTTCAAATTTGGACCACTTTTCGTTACATACCATTTTTGTAGAATTTGCAAACTGCACCCCCATATCGAAAACAAAGACGTAGTCCTACGTCAAAAGTACTTCACTCCGGAGTATTCAACGTTCAAACAATTTTTGAAGCGATGGCTGGCTTGATAACTTCTCTACCACGGCTACATTGTCATCTTCATCGTACATCAATTCGTCCACGTGGATGCTCGTCGGATTAATTGGCTGTATCTCCTGGACTCGTTTGAATGCAACGTCAACTACGACTGGAATCCAGAAACTAGTGAAAATTCTGTGTGTAAAGGTCGAGGCCGTCATCACGAGAGATGCAGATGACAGCATTCTGGGTGATCCTATTATGCGTGAGTCAGATTTATTTGCATTTTCTAAAAGCTTGTTTCTGGAATTCGTTGATGTATGCGTGTAGGTCTTCAAAATTATCAATTGCTCAATCTTAGAATTTTCATAGGGTTCAGTCATTTAGTCATCTCGTTGTTTGCCATGATATACATGACGAATTTCGCGCTAAATCGCATTCAGAGTTGGCAGCACCCTCTCAGATTTTAATGAAATTTTCTGTACATGAAGACTTAGTCACAAAAAGCCACTTTGCATACTTTGTTATCCTAAAAATGATCTACACTGTCTTTTGAAAAGGGTCAAACTTTTTTATCAATTTTTTTTCAAATGGCTATAGTCTAAAAACGACAAATCCTACAAAAAATGTTGTAGTAGGGATTTTCACAAAATTAGAACTTTTGAATAAAAATATAGAAAAAAAATTCTTCATCGACTCCTACACTGGACAAAATCGATTTTAAAAATTTAAAGTCGATTTACAAAAAACCCCTTTTATGATTTTGACGAAATTTTGTTCCAAGAGAGGCAATTATGTTCCCTACCTGTCGTCAAAAATTCAATTTGGGCACTTTCAAGGAAATGAAGTCATTTGAAAAAAAAATCTACTTATCCCTCACCCTATTTTTGTTCTCCACTGGGTGTGTGGTCAGTGACACCATTCATACCACCGGGTTCGGACATTACCCACACGATTCTGCCAAATTTCCCTAACGATTATTGGCATCATAATAGAGATCCTTTACGGTTCACGTTAATTTAGCCCTGTGGTAGTTGCTTCTCGAAGTCAATAAAAGGAAACTAGTTCTACGCCTGGCACCGGGGTGATATTTACGTGCCAACAGGCAGCCGTTCAGTTTCAACTGGCGGCGGCTGCGGCGGCGCGAGCAGTCTGCGCAGAAAAGGTGAGCAGATCTCCCCAGGGATGCTATCAAGAAGACTCACATACACTTGATACTGGTCTCCCCTGTTTGCCACCCACCGGAGTTGCTATTTATGGTATTCCTATCCACTTAATTTGCCGCGGGTATTTGGCGTTATCCGTAGCACATCGTTCGGTACGGGTAGTGTGTCTCTCTTTATGTGTGCAAATAGGCTAAGCGAGATCCATAAAGATCAGATCGGAGCGCGCCCCTGAAAATGAAAATGCGCGCCCCTCGGGATAGCCACACGGTCTGAGCCATAAATTCTATCGCATTTTAATGCGATGCTCGAGCCACGAGTCACGTGGAGAAAAGGGAAGAGAGATATTGATAATCAGCAGTGGCTGCCGAAGAAAGAAAGGCAGCAAGTGTGTTGAAAGCAGCAATGTATCAAAGGCTGACCATGATCCCGGTAGGTACTCAAGTACCGGGCTCTGATCGGCCACAGAAGGGAAAGAATTCCAAATTAACATACCAACGAAGTGCACTTCCCTCCCCGGAGAGTTTCAAACGGTTAGTATCGTCAGGAATCGAAATCAATAACTTCGATACAAAATCATTTTTACGCTGGTTTTCGCCGCTCAAGTTCGGCTCAGGAGAGAAGCCAAGTGCACGATCATGCACCCGCATCACGATGGAATGCGAAGCACCTGAGGGAGTCCCGAACCGGGATCTTTATCAAGTCATACATGTAGCGGAGGCGATTAATTTTGATTTTATTTCTGCACGGTACATTTCAGCTTGGCTTCTTCAATGGAAATTTGTTTTGACTTGTTATTCTAACAAGATCCACGTTGTACGATAGCTTCGGGAGCTCAAACCGAAAGGTACAGTGACCTCGGCTGAACACGGACTGCGCTTTCACAGTTTAGGTGCAATCATTCCCAATTTATTGATGGTTACAGGTCATTTCACCCAGAAAATGCCGGTCATATCTCTTCAGGTGGTCCGCTTTTGTAAAACCTGTTGTCCGGAATTATACCCATCAGTTCAGTGAAATGACTCACTTTTTTTTCCTCACCCGTTTACTCCAGAACGCTGCCTCAACGATTTCAGGCGGACCGACGTAAACGTGTGTTAATGATTTTTTAAATTATTTATTAATTCGCCATTAAAATCATTAAAAGGAAAACATCGGCCAAAGAGAAAGAATTTCACGCTGCCAGCCAGGATTTCATGACAACAGCCAATCAAAAGCGGAAAACGATTGTAAATGGCTCGGGCGCTGGATTGGCGCGGTGGATCAGAGCCCCAACCGACGCACGGTTTATGACCGTTTTTGGTTAATAAAACTCGAAAATAATAACATTAATAAATGCATCGAAAAATGTGGTCGGATCCAGCCGCAGGATAACTCAGGGCGCAGTGCGAAATCGAAGATCATTATAGCCGTCCTACACGGAAGCTCGGCAAGCTGCACTCGCCTGAAATCGGTTACCAGCGTGGATCCATTCATAGCAGGTTTTCGACCGTGACGTTCCGATAACGGTAGCTATCATTGGTATAATCGGTTTAGAAGGATATGCTGGATTTTCGGGATGTTACGTTAATTTATTAAGAATTGCTAGTAGTAAAATTATCACGATTTCGACCAAATAAATACATGTTTAAAAAGTACCTTATATATGGCACATTATTAGGTAAAGTGCGGTAATTTATGCCAAACGAAGTTGCATACCTCGAGATCATCTAGAACCGTACCAAAATCGTACACTTGATGTGTAACAATCGTCATTCAACCATATTTGCGGCTGGTGTTTTTTAACATAATTATTTTATTTACATCTACTGGAAATCTCGTTTCGATGTATGCGTTTGAGAATTTTCTTCAATGTTTTGATCAACCTAGTTTGACACTGCTTAAGTTGCCAGCAAGGTAGAATTAAGCGTGTATTCCAAATTTAAACAATGTATTTGATTCATCTATAGCATTCAAACATTTCATACGATCTAATTAAATGCATTAGAGGACCAGTTCATCAGAATAATTTCGGTATTAAACTCTATTACCTACTCAAAATGACAATTTGATTTCAGGGAACGTCCGTCCAATTTAATCTGTTACTTAAATAACCGGCTACGACTGTACGAATTTTAGCGTACAAGGGGTATTAGGTTGTAATGCTCGATGGAGTGTTACGGTTGTTAAAGAGAAAACGATTTACCTTCCAAAGGGCACCATTTTGACATTGTTCGCAGCATACCACTCCATGGTATTTTTACCAAAATGGCAAGATACTAAATCCGGCCAAAACAGAACGGAACAATTGTGTTACTTGTCTATCTTCCTGTTAACCGATTGCGAGTGCTGTTTTCCTTCCAGCAAGTACTTTTTCAGAACATCTTTAATTGTTAAAACATCTCTCTCGGCAAATTTGTTCGATGTGGTGATGGTCATAGGCCGCTCCAGCCGGCTGACGTATTTAGCATTTTGCGAATAGTTGTACAAATCACAGCATCATTGAATGCAATCACTATTTTTTCTTTTCAGGGAGTCCATTTCGCCAGTGATCCTTTTTTGCTATAAACCACTGACTGCACTAATAGATATCATGAGGCAATTTTACCCAAAACCACATACGAATTCTGCATCCTTTAAGAACAGTACTGTACTCATATTGCTTCCTTGTGTGACTTTTGATTTGTTTCTAAAATGAGAAAAAACGCGAAGATCTAGGTACCATTTTACCAAACAAATAAAATGCTGTTCAGTCAGTAGACATCTAATCGGCCGAAGTCCACCTTTGAACTTCCATTCTTTGCCTTTCACTGACTAGGTAGATTCCTTGTTCCACGAAAAGCAGAGTCCTGTAAAAAATACAAATTGAGCTCGTCCCGGTCGTCCTTGCTTTCATATTTGAGTCGTTATTTTCAGGAAAACTATAAAAAGCGAAATAAGAGAACAACTAGCACAAGTCCAATTACAAGCGTTGATTCAACCACATTCGCATCAGCCTGATGCGAAAAGTGGTATCTCAATCGTTGGACAGTTTATTAAAATCCAATATTGAACTGCAGATTTTGAAGGGTTGTTTTTTTAGGCTCAATATAAGTTGAATTGCCTATAGGTTTCACACAAGCAAGTCACTTAGGGCAATTGATCTTTGGTTTATTCGTAAAAAATCTATGCCATCATGGCGAAAAAACTGTACGCTGAACTGAGCGGCGAATTCGTCCCCGAGAAGACTAAAAATGTCACTGAGGATGTAAACAGCTCAACAGTAGCCTCAAACAACAACAAAATTTGAGAGCCACTTTTTGATAATAATGTTCTATTTTTGTGTAAAAAAATACAAAAAATCAAAATTGCACTTTGTCTTGATTTCCCGCAACAAATGATATATTTTATTAAATATAATGAATTCCAAGCGAGTTTTTCTTTCTACGCTGAAGTAACAAATGTACTTTTGGAAGCTTGCAAATTTAAAAAAATATTTTTTGTGAGGCTATTTCGCAAATATTTCAAGTTTCAATTTGCAATATTGCCTTTCTCATATAGAAAGGTTATGCAATTGCTCCAAAAACCGACTTTCTAACCGAGGCCTGGAGGGCCAAGTGTCATATACCATTCGACTCAGTTCGTCGAGATCGGAAAATGTCTGTGCGTGTGTATGTATGTGTGCATGTATGTATGTATGTGTGTATGTATGTGTGTGTATGTGTGGATATATTAACAAAATGTCCACATCGTTTTCTCGGAAATGGCTGAACCGATTTTCACAAACTTAGTCGCGAATGGATGGTACAAGGTTACCATCGGCTGCTATTAAATTTCATTTAATTCCGATTTCCAGTTCCGGAGTAACGCTTTGAGGAGTACGGTTACATAGAAAATCTTGTTATAGTTTGTCCACATCGGTTTCTCGGAATTTTCTGAACCGATTAGTCTTAAATGAAAGATACAACGTTGCCATAGACTGCTATTGAATTTTGTGTGGATTGGACTTCTAGTTCCTGGATTACAGGATGATGAGTACGATCACGCAAAAAATTCCGATTTCAACGGATACTGCGATTAATGTATAAAGGTGAATTTTTTTCAAAAATGTGACTACAACTGCTTGGATTTGTAGTTCTATGTCACTAATAGTCATTCAAAGTCTCTTTGGCCGCATTGACCACCATCGACGGATCCGGAAGCCCAGGCGGAAGTATCCAAGAATAATAATTACCGTCGTGTGGGGCTACTTTGTATATGTGGGCCTACTTTGCACACTTTAGTTTTTCAATATTTACGAACAGACGCGTTTTATTAGTTTTATTATACCTTTGACATTTGTAGAGCCCAGTGGCGGATCCAAGGGGAGGGTCATGGGGGTCCGGACCCCCTCCGAAATGTTTTTACTTGTTGAGAAATTTTAAGTTAGTTTCAAGTTTATTTTAGTTTTAAACTCAAAATAGTCCCAAACTAAATTTTACTAACAAAACTTATATTCATTAAATATGGTTATTACGTATAACAAATTGTACAATGTTTTTTACAAAACCAAAATTTCTGACCCCTCCAGAAATTTTTTTCTGGATCCGCTCCTGGTAGAGCCATGTCTTTTTACCATGTTGCATATGCCTTTTGTCATTTTTCTTAACACTGTTTACCAAAACAAACAAAACACTTCAAGGGTCGATAACAGTGGCGGATCCAGAGGGAGGGTCCTGGAGGTCCGGTTTTGCTTGCTGAGAAATTTTAAAGTTTCAAACTCAAAATAATTCCAAGCTACATTTGACAAACAAAACTTATATTCATTAGATAAGGTTATCATGTATTACGAATTGCACAATGTTTATTTCAGAATCAAATTTTCAGATTCCTACCGAAAAAAAATTCTGGGTCCGCCCCTGGTCGATAAAAGTGATTAGAAGCTCGTAAAATAAGGCTGCTCAACAAAACAGAAAAACTTAAGTACACCGAGACCACATACTGTTTTTTGGAAAGAAGAAGAAAAAACCTGTTTTAATCCACCTAGCGTTGCAATTGTGCCTTTCTCATTTCTCTAAACTATGGCACGGAGGCTGTTTATGTTCAACATAATTGTGGAAATGTCCATTCTTAGTACATTTTGCACTTATACACAATGGCTTGCCAGCCACAAACTTGATGAGCTACGTGTCGACGGTGAAACACTTGAAACAAAAAAAAATATCATCCTTCATTAGCCTAATCAGCATTAGATCAATGCTATCTGCTTGCTAACTCATTTTGTCATGCGGGGGTGGTAATGTGAGGAGGGCGAAAGTCCCATGAACGAACGACTCCCCAGCTTAAATTGGTATGCTTTGTGATATAGTGGTGGTTTAAAGATGATGGGGTTGAAGGGGAGGGGTATGAGGGCTGAGGAGTGATTTAAGGAGATTTTTAAAGGAGGGGAGTGAACAGTAAAGGGGGGGGGGGGTGTAACCCCTCTTCTTAAACCATCAACTACGCCCCTGTTAAAATCCAGATACCTTATGCGAGTCAAAAAAAAATTGGCTGGGATTAGGTTGATGTTTTTCAGAGTGATTGCATAACCTTTCTATATGAGAAAAGCAAAAATGTGCCAAAATCCAAAAAAGTGAATCGTCGTCAAATTTTTTTTCGAGTTTGCATCAAATCTCGACGTTTCATGCACCTTGAAGACATTTAGCATCAAAAATAAAAATTCTATTTTTAATTTTTCCTATAGTTTATATGAGAAATTTCTGTGTGGCCGCACTCTTAAACCCGTAATTCTGGAACCAGAATTCCGATCGATCCAAAGTTCAATAGCAGCCGATGGGAAGGTTTTTTGGCACCTTTCATTTGAGACTAAGTTTGGGCAAATCGGTCCAGCCATCTCTGAGAAAAATGAGTGACATTATTTGACACATACGCACATACATACACACACACATACACACACATACAGATTTTTTCCGATCTCGACGAACTGAGTCGAATGGGATATGATACTCGGCCCTCCGGGCCGGGATTACTTTTCAGGGTGATTGCATAACCTTTCTATATGAGAAAGGCAAAAAGATGAAAAATGGCGTGTTCCGTTTGTTTCTAGTACATCAGGATCGGCTTTTATGAGCATTTGAAGGTTTTGTGTGATGAAAAATTGCGTTTTTCGTTTGTTTCTAATATGTAAGGATCGGTTTTTATGAGAATTTTAAATTTTTTGTGTCTTTAAAAAAGTTGTTTTTAATATAATTATAAACAACTTTACCAAAGATACCAAGCCTCCAAATAATGTTTTGAGTGCATTCTCCGTATACGGTGTACCTAAAACCGTTATTAACAAAAAAATGACCATAAATTTGTCATACGGCATTCGAAAGATACAGTATCCAAGCATCTTCTCAGTGAATTTCAAAATGATCCATCGAGGGATTCGAGAGAAATTGCAATTTTTACTATTTAACGTTTGGTAGACAACCCTATTTTCAAATTTTTTCAGTGTACCATATAAATAACACCATTTGTATATTATATTTATGTGATTAAATGGTAAGGTTTTCCTTTAAAAACCGCGTCACGTATAAACGATCTAAATAGTCAATGGGCAAACATGGATTCACGCTTGAAGTCTGGTAGAAAACCCATCTATGACCGCATACCACATCCAAACCGTTATAAATTTCGATTCCGTCAATGAAATATTTTCAAACTTGCAGGAGATATACTTAATTACTATATCTTTGGAATGCCATGTACTAAATAAGTAGACAAAAAAAAATTTGTTTGTGTAGATAGGACCAAACCCGTGGGTGTTTGCTGGTAGCCTTATGAAACGTGTCATAAAACTTCAAATTGCAATTTCTCTCGAATCCCTCGATGGATCATTTTGAAATTCACTGAGAAGATACTTGGATACTGTATCTTTCGAATGCCCTATGGCAAATTTATGGTCATTTTTTGTTAATAACGGTTTTAGGAACACCGTGGTAATTATGTCCAAGAGAATTAATTAACAAAATTGTTTTTTTCAAGAGAGACATTGAACCTCCAAAGTTGGTGGTTGCGAAACAATGTGATCTTGGCCGTGAAAAAACTGGTTTCGAACATTCATTCCAGAATTTTTGACATAAAAAGACGAGATCGTGGCCTTGTGTACTAATTACGCCATCAATTAAGCACTCAAATATAAGTCATAAATAGCCCCTTATTTCACTTTTTTTATTTTGCGAAATTTTCAATCCCACCGTATGGCTATTTTTATAATTGATTATACAAAAAATCTTCAAATGATCTTAAAAACCTATTCTGACATACTAGAGATAAACTGATATCGCCATTTTTCATCATTTTCTTTCTTCCTACGAAATACAACACTCAAGTTTTTTTGATACCTCGATACCTCGATGAAGGCAAAAAGGTAAAAATTTCGCTAAAATGAATATATCTTTATGTCAAACAACTTGCAGTTCTAGGTCTTGACCATCATAGCCAGTTCTGGAAGTGCCCAGGAAGAATCGCCACCTACAAAAATTAACAAACTCACATCAGTTTATCGGGGATGGTTGAGACGATCTTCACAAACGTAGTCCCAAATGAAAGGTATATAATCGCCATACATGTCTACAAAATTTCGTACGGTTCGGTTATATGGTTCCGGAAATACAGACCGAATCTTCCGGTCATATATGAAATTCCCACATAAGCCGGAAAATTATTTTTTCTTAAGGGGACTACATGAAGTTTCAGAAATCGAATTCGTACTTTCGATGCCAAATATCTCCAAAATGTATGAAACGATGAGATTTTATGGCATGTCAAAAAAAAATTTCGGCTACTATTGAATTTTATGTAGATTTGAATCCGTTTCCGGAGTTACGGCTTTAACCAACAAAAAGACAAGGGATCCGGCTAGTTACTGTTCTCTAGTCAATGAACTTGTAATTTGAAATACAAATGGTCGAATGTTTTCGGGGCTTCGATTCTCTCACTGACAAAACGATAAAAAGAGGCTTACGATTTCGTTGGGTCTTAGGGGTGATGCTTCTTGAAGTCACAATTATAAGAGTGCGACCTCACATATAAACTGATACCACTATAACAGTCTAAATCACTAATGACACCCCAAAATCGCTTTGACATTGGCCATACACCTAGAAAAAAAATCGTGTAAATTTACGTATCCTGACCCCGGCATATACGAGCATCAAAAATGGCTTACTTTTAAGTTTGATTTTAATTTTACATGACGTTGTATTTCGTAAATCACGTAATTTTACTCCACATATAGCGTTTGTTCTGAATGGCAGTAATTGTAATTTTATGCCATTGCGCATGTAATGTATATGTTTCATGTGAAATTAAACGGAGCACGGTTATATTTCGTCATTTCGTGAATAACGGTTTGTTAAATTCTATCATGCTTGCAATTACTTGCAACTTGCAACGATAAAATTCATATTTTTTTGATATGCATCAACGACGGTTCCTGAGTTCACAGAAGTAGGAACTGAATAAGAAAATTTAAAAATCGAATTTATATTTTTGATGCCAAATGTCTTTAAAATGCATGAAACGTTGAAATTTGATGAAATCTCGAAAAAAGTCGACCAAGATTGACTTTTTTGTATTTTAGCAAACCTAACCTAATTTTCTTTCGACTGACACAGGATTTATGGATTTTATAGGAGCGTAGTTAGGGAAGTAAGGAGGACATCAGGTCCATGGCTGGCGAGCGTGTGTAGGTGCAAAGTGTATTAACCCTAGAACGTTACACTGGGGTACATTTGTACGCCTTCTTTGGAGCCGTGTGAAAACGAGAATTCGGCATTTACCGACCTGCGACCCTCACCATAATTCAATTTAGAGTTCCTAGTAAGAGTAGAAAAAGGTGGTTTGCTTATAGCCTTTGTGGAAGCAGGTGTCATAGTTGGCGTGGGGTACATTTGTACCCCAATGTACGGTTGCCGTTAGTGTTTCGTCAGATTTCGTGCTGTCAGTGGAAATGTGATTTGTGACAATACCAGTTTAAATACTGGTTGTTTTATTGCGTAAATAACAACTAGTATTATATGGTCATTTTTAATCATTTATTTAATTTGTTTAATTTAATTTTGAAGCGGATCAAAAAATCGGTCTCATTTTTGTTGATTTTTATTGTTTTATTGTTTATATTTTATAGTTTTTCAAAGCAATGGTTCGCAAGTATAATTTGCGCACAGTAACTGCAGTAACAGTAACGTTGCGTGTTACCAATGTATTACTGGTCAGAAATATTTTTTTCATTTCAA
Organism: Topomyia yanbarensis; assembly: GCF_030247195.1. Classification (NCBI taxonomy): domain Eukaryota; kingdom Metazoa; phylum Arthropoda; class Insecta; order Diptera; family Culicidae; genus Topomyia; species Topomyia yanbarensis. The sequence continues at coordinate 45,755,886 of NC_080671.1, read as the reverse complement.
TTTCCACCCCATTTCGTGGTATTTTCCAAAACACGATTTTTAAACTGTCACTCTTCAAAATAATTGCACTTTTTCAAAAATATCGAAATTCCATTTTTCACCGTTTCAAGATCATTCTTTGAATATTTAGAATCATTTGATTTTTTTTTCAAATCGGTTCAAAATTCGCAAAATTATAGTAAGCGATTTTTTCACTTTTTATTTTGTTGAAACCAATTTATGCATCATTGATTCAACAAATTCTTTACTTTCACTTACACAGCTGTTTTCGAAATTTAAAAACGAAGAAAGTGATTTGCATTTTTACCTGCGAAAAATGCGATCAAACGTGTGGTGTACATTTATACCCCAGTGCAACGTTCTGCACACAAAAAAATGAAATTTAAACGACATGTAAATCAATACGAATGTAAACATTCAAAAATAGAATCAAAAATTTGTTTGAAAATTACATTAAAATCAATTGGAGCATCAAACAGCATACAATTTTACACTTTCATTCGTGTAATATTACATGTCATTCATTTTACAGCAGTCTTCGAGTAAAAATACATTGAAGTGCATTGGTTTTCCGTTTAAAGAAACTATAATTTTCAATCCACGTGTAAAATTATAATAAAATTCGTTGAAGAAAGCACGACAAGTCGTGTGTATTTGCGGTGGAACTTAATTTTACATTTTTATTCATGCTCCAAATATGTGCATGAAAATAAACTTAAAATTACAAAATATTTTTTTCTGTGTAAGGTGAAAAACGCAAGTGCAACGTTCTAGGGTTGAGAATTTAATAGACATTTCCACAATTATATTGAACATAATCGGTCATGGAGTCATAGTTTGAAGAAATGAGAAAGGCACAATTGCACCGTGTATTAAAACAGGTTTTTTACTTGTACATTGTTCGAAAACAAAGAACAATGCGTTGTATTCCTGCAATGTGAAGTTACACCGTAGCGGTTGATATTAAGTATTTACGCACCTATTAGTCTATTCGTGGGTACAAGAACAGTGACAAAGATGTAGCACTAAGGAGAGGTGATATGATAACATTTAAAAGAACTTCTTTCCAGATGTTCTTAACGGTGTTCGAGTGATGGGAAAGTGACAAGCCCTACCAATAACTACCAAACCGGACGATGTCAAATTATAAGTCCAAGCCACGTACACCACATAACGAGTCAGTATTTTAGGCAGACGGCATATCAAGAAATCCGTGTACATGTGCTTCTAAAAACCATCTAGCACTATCAAGATCGGTGCATAGTTTTTAATATCGTTACCACTGTTTCCCGACATGTGTAACAACTGCGCCTAGGAGATGGATTCTTGAGCGTAAACTTAAAATTGATACATTATCTTGAGTTGCGTGGGTCGGTTGAGTGATCTTGCATGAGAGCGGATATGTTTCACTATCATCAATATGATAATTATGTGCTCTTCCTGGGACATCACATCCAGAGATAGCGAAGAGGCCCGGGCTCCCAAAAGGTGCAGTTCTAAACTTGCCTGGGGGCGATTTTTTCATAATTGCTCCCGTTTAATTTATTAGCAAAATATTGGCACTTACGTCAAAATAAAAAAAATGTGAACGCATACCAAATTTTGCGCTGCATTTACATATTGTGTTACACAAAATGACGCTTTTTCTAAATAAAAGCTAACACTTAGAGCCATGTCGTATTTTTGAAAAAAAAAAAAAACTTCAGCATCGAAATATAGAAACTAGGGTTCCTAATACCCTTTTTGGTGTGAATCTGTAGCACGGTATTGACACCGGTAATACCGAGAAAATATCGGTCCTTAAATATTTATTTTAAACAAGAAGAACTCCATCCGAAACTATCAGTATAATTTAAACAATTCAAGCTCCAAAAATCGTTCAACGATTCGTATTTCGTTCCAAGATCATAGCATTCTGAATAATCAAGCTATTACATGGCACCGCGAACGACTTTCAAACGCATCCATCCATGGGAGAATTTAGGCACTCCCGCAACAGGTCGATCTCGGCCCGGAGAAAGAAAGAAGAAACGGTCCACGGTTTCTGAATGAATAAGGATAAAGATGAAAGAAATCTCCTCGAATGGGCAACTTATTAATAAATTTAGACTTATTTGTTCACCAGTCATCGACCTCCTTGCCGACATTCGGTCGGGTCTGGTTGACATTTCCTGGCGATTGTCAAGCAGTAGCTTAGAATTATTTAAATTTCATGTGACAGATTTTCGGTGATGTGTGATGGGCGATGGAGCTCTCTTTTTCTCTTTGATGGCGATGGGAAAAGTTGGCGTGGTTCAACCTTTTATGGGAACAGAACTACCTACCGGCATAAAGTTCAGCTCAGACGCTTTTGTGTCAATATTTGTCCGGACCGGGTGAGCAGACAGTTTCTCACAGAATTACGCAGTGTGACCGAGATCGTGAAGAATTTCATTCATAAAACATAGAACGCGGCAGCGTGGCGGGGTGGCGGTGGATTCGTGGAGCATTTCCTGTGCTGGGCGTCACAGCCGACATCAAACGGTGTGAATGAGATTCGATTTCAATATTCATTAGATGCTACTGATTGACTTTAACTCCACGGTGAAGGGGTGCCCTGATTTCGATTGTTTACTCTCTGGGTACTGTTTGATTTTTCTTGTGACATGGAAATCAGCTGAAAGCGGATTTGGTGACCTAGCGCTTCCTGCTAGTGAGAGGTTTTCTTTTTTATTAATTTTACGATACTTCATGCTGCCAACTTACAGAAATTATTCCTATTAGTATGCCAGCAACCACTCTGTGTGTTCACGCAAACTAATTTATCGCATCTAATCGGATTGCCAGGACCGCACTCGGATCGGAACCACCCAGAATGCTACGGGAAGAAAATTAGAACCATAAATTTTAATTGTTGTCAAATAACCACCGACCGGTCCGAGAGCGGGGCAGCTTCCGAAGATTCATTAGACCGGGGCGCGTAAATCATCGCACGATGGGAGCCGTGACAGGACAACACCGCAGTGCAGCTTTTGAGAAATGAAATGTCAAAATACTGCGCTTCGGAAGTGCATAAAACCTGCCGATGATGAATGGCCAACTTGAACATGAACTTGGCGACTTCTGTGCGACCAGTCGCGAGGTGTCTGGTAATGATATCAATTAAACCGTAGGATTCCGTAGACTCCGAAGAACGCAACCTTGTCCGGCGGCACTTGTTTGCCGGTTAGGAGCCGAGCCGAACATGGTACCGGAATTTCGAGCACACGATAGCAGGATTTGATTTATCGGTATAATTAATGGAGCAGGATGTGGGCAGGGTTTCCTTGGTTGGAATTACTCACTGTGAATTAATGTTTGAATATTGAAATTTCGCGAAGCATTTTTTTTCGTTGTTTACAGGTCATTCAACGATTAGAAGAGGAAGATCAAATATCGTTTTCCAACACAGCTAGGAAACTAATCCAAAATTTTCGAATAGTTTCCCTATCACCATACTGTCCAAATAATTCTAATGGAATGATCAATGTTGTGTTTAAAGAAAAATTCTCAGACCGACTGTTTTCCTAGAAATGTTAATTATTATCAGCTTATCCTCTTCCCAGTTAATAGAGCACATCGAAAATAAACAAACATTTCTCCTTTCCTAACATACTTCAATTGCACAAGAATAAACAACTTGAGACTCATTCAGCCATGGGAAGCATCTTCGAATCGGTCCGAAAATCCATCAGTAGAAAGACAACAAAACAAAAGAAATCAGTCCTGCAGACGAAAAAAATATTCTTCAATCGAAAGGACAACTTTACAAAAAGAAACTAAAAAAAATGTTTGATTTTCCCTGAACCTTCTGTTTACAAAGTTTCTCTCCGATATCGACGAGAACGACGATTTATGATGTTTTTTGTGTGCACCCATTCAGCATAAGTTTACGGTTGAAGGATCCAAACAAAAAACAACCTGTAATTTTCAGTGATCCATTTTCAGGTCATCTATACATATAGTTTTACTCGTCGGAAAGAAGTTTATCGATCCCTTTTAGTCTGCCACTGCAAGCCTAGTCTATATTATGTAGTGAGAAACGTGGTGCGGGTGGGAATGGACCAAAAAAGTGGTGGCGACGATCGAGTTTCTTCTGGGGAAAAATGTTGATGAATGAAAATTACTGCTGCTGAAAGGTGATCGCAATCCTGATCGGAGGGGATTAGGGCGGATCGGTTGTCCGTTTTTTCTCCCATTCAGAGTGGACAATTGTCGATGAAGCACGGGAAGAAAGGACTTCATTGATGAAAAAAGCTGAAATGAATTTAATACGTTTTTATTAGATTTGTCGTAAATTTTGAAATGAGTGAGCATTGTCCTGTTTGACAGACTTTAATTTTTGATCACACTGATAGAGCCTATAATGTGGTCAATTTTATAAGCCATCACTTTCGGAACGGCAAAGCAAGAATCACGTTGATGAAGGTCTGCTAAATATAGTTTGAGAATCGGTGGAATATGTTTTGTGCGCTTTGATGTTTGAGAATGAGCATGGCCTTCGATGACTGTACACATAATAATATTTGGACGAACAAATATTTTTCGGATATGTTGACTTTTGCATGCATATAAGGAAATATTATAGAATATAAGGCGTAATTGGATTGACATCAACTATATGGAAGATAAAGCCTAAATCAAAAATCTGTAAAAAAATTATGTTCTGGTATACCTAGAAAGCACTTACCCTAGAATGGAAAACGCTACAAGCATTAGGAATGTCTTTCAAGCATAAGAAAAGCCACGCATACTAAAGCTGATTTTAAAAATTTTTGGAAAGTCTTACGAACTTGGAAGATGCCCTACAAAGTTAAAAAAAGATCGCAATAACTTTAGAGAGGCCCTAAGCAAATTTCTACGAAATTTAGATAAATCCTAAGTAATTTCAACAAATCTCAACTTTTTTTGTCAATCTACAGAATATTCCTATGAACGTCACAAAAAGGCTTTTAAAGTATAATGTGACCTATAATCTCAATAAAGTTAGATGAAATTTAGGAAAATCATGCAAATTGGAGCTTGATAGTGAATTTTAACTATTTTTTAAATTACCTCACATTTCAAACACCGAATTACAAGGATGCACGGAAAAATAATTGTTCCTAAAATCTTGAATAAAAGGCCATGGATACTGGAACAGTCACGTTTTCACGTTACGCATCATTAACAAAAATCACGTTCTTTATAATTGTGTTCGATTTCCCTTCAGTAACGCCCGTATAAGGTATTTATAAGTGGAAATATTTGTTTCTGTTTAGTGAACTTCAGTCGCGGTTTCCGCCATGTTATTACCAAATCGATTTTCTGTACGTGAACTGGTTCACAACTACATGAAGACTATCTACAAAATTAAGTGTTGACTCATGATTTTATTCATAGATTTAGGAACATTAGTTAACAAAACCAAAGGAGTCTGGATAATTTCTCGCGCACTATTTCACTAAACTCGGAATTTTCAGAAAATATAACTGCTTGCACCGAAACCGAGAAGTGCAACCTTTTTGCAATGCACTTTAAACAAGTATTCCATGATCGTTCCGCCACTCCGATCCAGATAGAAGAAGCAACGTGCAGGATGCCGTGTGATGTGTTTGATTTCACTATTCCGCGTATTACAGAGGACATGGTAGTAGCTGCCATGCAAAAATTGAAACTATCGTTTACTGCTGGCCCTGACGGTATTCCGTCGTCTGTGCTGAAGCGCTGTGCAGTTGCTCTCTGTAGCCCGCTGGCTAGGCTGTTTAACCTCTCGGCTCAACAAAGTGAGTTCCCTGCACGCTGGAAGTTTTCCCACCTGTTCCCAGTTTTCAAAAAAGGGGATAAACGTAATCTTTCCAATTATCGAAGAATTACTTCTCTATGTGCCTGCTCAAAGCTTTTTGAAATAATCGTAAACGACACTCTGTTCGCCTGCTGCAAGAGTTACATAGACAGTGAACAGCATAGCTTTTTTCCAAAACGCTCCGCAACGACTAATCTTATGCAGTTTACCACGAACTGCATACGAAACATGGATTCCGGATGGCAAATCGATGCCGTATATATGGACCTCAAAGCAGCATTCGACCGCGTGGATCATGGAATTCTTCTTAAAAAATTGGAATTCCTTGGCTTCTCAGCAATGGCCGTTGCTTGGTTCAGGTCGTACTTGACGAACCGCTGTGTACAGGTTCAAATAGATTCGACAACATTGGAAATGTTCTCAAATCAGTCTGGAGTTCCACAAGGTAGTAACCTCGGCCTGTTACTGTTCTCGTTATTTATAAATGATCTCTCTTTGCTGCTTCCGTCTGAATGTCGTTTCTTTTATGCGGATGATACGAAAATTCTTAAAATCATCAAGTGCCTATCTGACTGCTTGGAGCTACAGGGTATGCTGCATTTGTTCGAGGAATGGTGCAAAAAGAACTTTATGTGCTTAAGTATCGCCAAATGCAGCGTGATTTCCTTCCATCGGAAAAGTTCGCAAATCGCGTACGATTATCAAGTTTGTGGAAGCTCTTAAACACGGGTAGAGCACATCAGGGATCTTGGCGTCACTCTGGATCGTGAAATGACTCAAACTTCACTTCGACGATATTCTATCAAAAGCAAACCGACAATTGGGATTCATCTTCAAAATTGCATCAGAGTTTCGAGATCCTTTGTGTTTAAGATTATTGTATTGTTCGCCCGTACGCTCCTTGCTGGAATCTAATGCTGTGGTATGGTGCCCTTACCATGCTAACTGGATCGCTAGGATTGAAGGTGTTCAACGGAAATTTGTAAGGTACGCTCTGCGGCAGTTACCATGGCGTGACCCAATAAACTTGCCACCATACGAAGACCGCTGCCGTCTGCTAAACATCGAACCGCTGGAGGTACGACGGATCACCTCACAAGCTTCATTCGCTGCAAAACTAATGACGGGCGACATTAACTGCCCCTCTCTGCTTATGCAGCTAAATGTGTACGCTCCAGAGAGACTTCGTCGCCGAAACCTCCTGTCTCTGGAACCTCGGAATACGCAATACGGTCAGCATGACCCGCTTCGATTCATTTGCGTGCGGTTCAACGAATTTGAAGATTTATTTGACTTTAATATATCGTCCAACGTGTTTCGTCAACGGCTATTTAACCATTTTCGTGTTGTTCGCCATAATTAGCTTTTAAGCTTTTTCAATGTCCATGCTCGTGAAATAGTTCACAAAATCATCATATATTTGTCATGCATCCGTGAACTTGTTCATGATTCAGGGGCGGATCCAGAAAACAGTTTTGAAAGGAGTCCGAAATTTGGATTTTTAAATAAACATTGTACAATACGTTATACGTCATACGTTATACGTCAAAACTAGAAGCAGATCCAAAGTTCTTATATTGGAAGGTCCTAGCATGCGTCAAAACGTAAACTGCCTCTGTGCTTGTATGTGTGACAATTTCTAAGGGCGGTATGATAGCGTTTTCGTCATCGATACCACGTTTTATAGGCTGACCAAGCAGCTTTTATTCTCAGGTGATACGATCCTCGAAATCGCCGATCAGCCATGTTGGTTCTAGAAACGACAGCTAACAACATTCTGTACACTACCACTAATAGTTTTGACGCATGCTAGGACCTTGTTTGGAGGGACTTTGGGGCAGATCACACAGATCTGACGTCTACGCTTATTCACTTTGTACGACGTTTCGTTGAATGTAGGACTAGTTTTTTGTAGGGTTTTGGTGTCTTACACGCAACGAAAAATACATTATGAATTTCTATACTCATGGAAAGAAATGCATTTAGTTTCGCTGGTTTTTAAAAACCGTCAAAATCTCATTTAGATTAAAATTAGTTTTGGTAATCAAATTTGCTTTGAAGTGGTTTTGTGTTTGAAACTAATACAAAGTTGAAACTAATTAAAATTTTCTCAACAAGTCACGACCCCCAGGACCCTCCCCGTGGATCCGCCACTGTCATGATTCCATATAATCATATGGATAGGCACGTCTTACCATTTGCGCTCGTGAAATAGTTCACGAAATCATGAAATATCATTCATGGATCCGTGAACTGGTGCATGATACCTAGTACATGATTTACGATTTGTCTTGCGTACTTGCTAGTTTAGAAGATATCCCTAATCATTTTCAATTTCTTGTAACATGGTCATGAAATTTTCACGTGAATTATTTCACAAAATTTGGAGCATTATTCTTGGAATTATTTGCCTCCAGCAAAATTGTTGATAATGTCATTTTAAACAATTTTATTGAAAGTATGAAAGCTACATGAATGCAGCATTTCTTTGTGGTTCTGTGCAAACCCATAATTCTTTTAATATTTAGGTTTTTTTTAAACCAGTTCTCTAAAATGTATCTTTTTTGTAAGCTTCAGAAACTTATACCTTGAATGCAATGGGATTTTTTTTGTTTATAAACCGCAGAAGAGATTTGTCAAATACAGTAATATCAGAATAACTTGTTGTAAACCTTCTGTACTACTATATTTCGATACACTGCATATTTGAGATATTCATGTCTTCAACAAAGTTGTTTAAAATAGTACTTTCGAAAACTTTGCTGGAGACATTAAGTCTCGACCCAAATTTGGTTGAAGAGTAAATTCTCTATAATTACTTCTATTTCATCAGAAGATGGTCAGTTTTACGTTTCGAAATTCTTCAATGTTACTTAACATCAAAATTTGATAGTTTCCAATGAATGTGACCGTGACCGTCAAAAATTTATCGAGCATTTATCTTACTTTTCTTCATTATTCAAGCTCACAACTTGACAACGAGTCCTAGTACACAAAATTTAATTACGTCATTCAATTCAGCACTCAAATGGACACCATTAATCGCCACTAACTTAATACATATTGAAATATTTGTTGATTCCAATCCTGCTTAGTGACCATTCATATAATTGCTAATACAACATCCTTATAAAAACCGATACTGACCTACTAGAGACAAACTGTGAACGTCATTTTTCATCACCTTGCATCTAGTTTCCGAAATGTTATTCTTGTTATTAATCACATTGAATATTTGTCTGAACGCTACGCAATCTCAAAAAAATACACTTTCAGTAAATTTTTCAATGTATGCAATTTTTCGGTGAGCAAGTTTAGGGACGATCCAGCATTTTTTGAGTGATTTTTAACACCCCCCCCCTCCCTCATCGTAGCATTTCGTCACAAACCTCTAAATACCCCCTGGTAATTACGTAGCTTGACGGTAATTCTCCCCCCCCCCCTTGCCAACGTAAAATTAAATTGCGTTACACGACAATGTTAAAAAACAAAAAATTCTAGTTAAAGTAACTGAGTAAATACAACATGGTGAATTGTTTTTAATTTTGATATTTTATTGCAGTAAAGTAGTTTTTCTTCCTCAAATGTCTCGTTTCATAGCGTGTGAGAATAATTTTGTCAATTTGTAGCCTATATGTTTCTGAACTTAAAACTTTAACTTGTTGGATAGTTGATAGTTCGCCAATGTTGTACAGCATTTTGTAGTGACGTAATATTCAATGCACAAAAGAAAATAAATTGGTATACATATGGATGTTTGCTTTCAGTTTGAATACGCGCTCGTCGAGTTTGAGGTGGTTGAACCATTGGTTGTACTTGGTGCCCTGATAGTTATTTTAAGCTTTGATTAAAGAATTGGTTGAAATATTTCAATTTGAATTCAAAATGAACTGTGAATGTCATTCTAATTGAACACGATACGTGTCGACGTGAGAGAGAATATTTATATTCGTTTCAAGCGAATTTTTACAAGTTGAAATAAATATCAATTATAAATAAAGGTTAGATCATAGTCTTCGAATTAAAATTTTACTCGTTTTTTCAGCGAGCCTAAAATAAAAAGTAAACAAAGGTCAAACAAAAAATTAAACTTTCATATTTTTGTTTGCAATGTGGAAAACAGAGATTATAGATATATTTCTGTAATGCATCAATGCAGATTGGAACGATTTTGTTTGTTGACAAATGTTCTCATAGCATTCTGCAAAAAGAAAAGACTCAAAACAATTCTTATTGTAGTTCTGTTTCTAATTCGCAAAAACAACTTTGGTCTGAATATGCCATTCGATTTATACAAACGTGCTATACTGCAACCCTTTGATGTGCAATTGGAATCAAGCATGTAGAGAGAAGGAAAGATCGAGGAAATCGAAAATGCGAGTAGATATAGTATGACGGTGCTTGTCTTTCCTACCTGATAAAACTGGCTTTTTTTTTTGTCATCTTTATTGTGAGCAAAGAGAGCCATATTTATCCAGAAAAAAGCCGTAGAGAGGATTGAATATAACGAAGTATGCGCAAGAGGAGCAAGACAAATTTGCATTATTGCGTTTTGATCAGCAACACAAGGCAATGTTAAAAAATCGTACAATGAGGTTAATTGAAAATTCACTGTTGATGCTATTTAATAGTCTGGTGTATTTATATTTTTAAACAATTTTGGAATCTTCGATTTAGCTTAAACAAAGTAACATTAGAATTATTGAAGATCCATAATTAGCTAAAATATCACGTGAATTAGTTGCTGTTCTGCAGCACATGAAAAATGCCAAATACAATTAATTATTTGCTTCAGATAATTATGCGGTCCTTAAAATAGAAATCTGACATAGCCTGGTGAGGCTTATTATACCATCCTACCCAACTATTCTGTTCTAACTAATTCGTTCTTGCAGAGGAAGTGATAAGAAAATTATTAGCTCTAAGAGTTCTGCGTCTGATGTTTATGTTCAGTTGACTGAGAATACTAGGACAGTCAATATTGTCCAAAAGCAAGTCGGATATAAACATAGCTTTTGAAACATTGCGCCAAACACTAAGCAATTCAAGACCAATTAGGTTACAACGTTGTTCATAACTAGGTAGATTTGTTGGGTCTCTCCAAGGTAGATGAAGAGCGAAGCGAACGAATTTCCGTAACACTGCTTCAACACACTGCACTCCATTTTGGTAAAAAGGTTGTTACGTATCGTTTTTTTTAACATTGCACTTGTGGTAGTGGGGCCGCACTGTACTCACCAGCTATTAGGGTCGCTTCACTATTGTCTCCTGGAGAAATTCACACTGGGTCGACTTTTCTTCCCACACTATGGTCACTGATCGAATCGTAATATCAAGCGGCGGAAACAAGTACCAAAAAGGAATACACTATGAACAAAATGGACGACATAGCTTGAATATATAGCCAAGCACTTCTAATTTATTAAAGCCTTTTTATATGTCGGAGCCAGAGGGGCTATTGAAAACAACCAAAATAGTTTTACTTGCGCTTTATTCTGGCTAAATTCCCGTCTTGGTACAACGTTGCGGCCGTGATGACGTTGGTCGACTTGCTGCTGGCTGGATGCGGGATTGGCTTCGATGGTGGTGCAGGAACAGACCGACGGGGGACTCCAGATGAAGCAGCAACTCGGCCTATTCGTAGCGGAGGCCTGCGTTTCACTACGGGGCCCGGTGAGTGGTACTAAAACACGAGTGTCTAACACTAAGTCGAGTGGGATTACGGTCACTACCACCAAAACCCTACCGGTACTAAGGGAATGGTGTCTTCAACGGCCAAACACTGACCTTTTGTTGCACTCGCGACGTACTCGTACTTCTGTAGTACTATCAAAAACCGGTAACCACACTTATCTTACTCAACTGGCCGAACAAAACTTAGCGTTCGTGTGGCGGTTTTGAACGGCGGGAAATTAGATCCTAAGTATCGACTGGCACAAGTACCGAGAACTTTCAACGAAACGCGCGGTCACTTTTGTCGGTGACTATCGCAGTTGTTGGTCTTCACTCCTCCGGGTCGGTTAGCTATTATAGACCGCATTTACTTTTCGCGGTGGATTTTATCAATTTTTCCGGCCATTTTTCCATCCCATCTCCCCCGTGCAACGCATCTTGCCACCCCGCATTCGATGACGATTATGATGTGATGACAGAACGATGACGGTTGACATTTACAAAATTTTTATCGTTTTGGTTGATGTCACGAAATATTTTTAGTACAAATGCTAATAAGAATATTAAATTTGCGGTACTTGTTTCCTTGATTTTTTTTAATAATAAACAATGATAACAAATATAATAACAAAATGAATAATAAATAAACAAGCAAAATAAATAAATAACAAATATAAGTAAATAAATAAATAAATAAATAAATAAATAAATAAATAAATAAATAAATAAATAAATAAACAAATAAATAAATAAATAAATAAATAAATAAATAAATAAATAAATAAATAAATAAATGAATAAATAAATAAAAAAATAACTTACATTTGACACCAACCTGAGCTATTAAGCATAACTTAAACGTGACTCAAACATGCAAGCACGGAGTAGTAATGGTTTGACATTTAAATTCTACTTAGACATTTACGAACAATAATTTCAAAGTATAAACAAAGAACAGGCGTCGTCAAATACACGAGATAGACCGTACACTGTTATTTATTTATGCGACAAAAAATAACAGTATTTACAAATATATACAAGCTAGGCTCAGTGACCAAAGCGACAGTATTGTGACCTAAGAAATCACAGGTCACAAGGTGACTACACAACCGCCGAGTATTCGAACAAAGAACGAACCAGGGCGACATATAAAGCATATAGGCAATGAATGTTTTTAAATGTGTTGGTCATTCAAAATATAAAACCAAGTTGCTTGGATGCCTTGGAAACGATATATGAAATATGGTCATAGAAGGACAATTTGCTATCAAGCATGGCACTAAGATCTATAATACAGGTTTCTCGTCTCAAGTTGATTCCTTGCAGCGAATAGTTAAATGTGTTAGGGTTCCGTTTACGAGTGAAGGTAATTATAGAGCATTTAGCACCATTCTGTTTAGTTGACACCAAGCTGCTGTTGCAGAAATCGGGCATCAGTTTGTTTGGCTACAAATTTTGAAGTACAACTTGAAGTCATCCGCGTAGGGAAGCTTTAAACACTTCAACTAACGTCATTTGTATATGTATCAAGAATAAGAGAGGCCCAAGGGTGCTTCCTTGGGGTACGCCTGAGAGAGTGGCGAATGTTTCAGAGACGGTGTCACCTATTTTCGCGAAATTTTCCGTGGAAACCAAGAAACTTAAGTTTCGCTATGGCAATGTCGTGGTTAATTTTATCATATGCAGCTGACAGATCGGTATAGATAGCGTCCGTTTGATGCCCTTTATCCATCTCCGGGATGATAAAGTAAGTATAACTTACTAGATTGGTATTTGTTGAGCGCTTTGGAATAAACCCGTGTTGATCAACTATGTAATGTGAGATGCAGCGAGAAATGAAATCCACAATTAGCAACTCAAAGAGCTTAAATGCTGCACTTAAAGCTGCAATACCACGATAGTTCGAGACGATACACTTGTGCACCGAGAAAAAGAATGACTTTTTTCAGACGTCTGGGAATGTTCCTGAATATAACGAGCGGTTAAATATAAATGACAATGGAGACGCTACGTTAGCCGCACATTTTTTAAAACTATTGATGGAATGCCATCTGGGCCAGAATTTGATGAGCATTTGAGTCGTGAGCATGCTTCTAGGACATCAGCATAGGATACAACGGACGGGTATCCAACAGATGGAAAGTAAGGAACATTGTTCACCGCAGGAAGTCCGCTTTCATTCCTCTTTTCATTCACGTACTTCCAGAAACTCTTGGAATTGGGAATTTCAGGCTCTCCTGAAGCCTTTGCTGATAACCTGCGAATAACTGTTTGTTCAGCCGTTTGTACGAGTTGTTAATTGCCACATAACGAGATTGGAGGAGGTCAGTTCGATGGTCAGAATTTTTTTAATGCCGATCTTTTTGCCGCAGGTTTATGATTCCTAGTACAATAGTCTCGACTGTCCATTCGTGCCCGTGAAATTGTTCACAAAATCATGAAACATTATTCATGGTTCGTGAGCTAGTTTATCATTCCTAGTACATTACTTACGATCTATCTTGCGTGTTTGTGACATTTAGAAGATATCCATAATCATTTTCAATTTCATGCAACATAGTCATGATATTTTCTCGTGAACTATTTCACAAAATTTGGAGTATTATTCGTAAGAGGCACGAACAGTACATGTAAGAAAACTAATATGACCTAGAACATCGTTATTTATTTGATACATTGTGATGTTTGGGCTGAAAAAGAAAACTGCGCTGAGCACCAAAAATACATTATAGAGCCACAAGTCGTGTTCGTGAAATAGTTTACAGTACAAGATACAGTCAGTCACACTTTTATGTTCCTGTTTGTATTGTCACGCTACTCCTATTAAAAAAAACCGATAATAACAGATCGCGATAAGGCGAAGGAAAATTACGAATAAAAAATAAAATAAATAAAACTTCTGAGGTCATGTACATGAGTCACATCACACCACGTGTCAAATTCGATAGTAAACTCTAGAATAAAATATCCAATCTCGAAATCGAAATAAATTACGAAAGTCGTGATTAAGATCCCAAAAACATGAATCACACTACTCGTGACAAAAATATCAAAAATCGTGACTATGATCCTGAAATCATGAGCATTAATTACTCTACACGTGACTAAAATATTACGTGAATAGAAATTACGACAATCGTGACCAAGATCCTGAAATCGTGAATATACATCACATTACTCATGAGAAAAATATCAAAAATCGTGACTAAAATCCTGAAAACATGAACGTGAATCACTCTAATGATGACTTAAATATCACGAAACGTGAATAGAAACTACAAAAATCCCGACTATGACTGCAATCATGAACATAAATCACGCTACTCTGACAGAAAAATTCGATAGTAAACTCATGAATAAAATATCACGGTAACGAGATGAACAAGAAAAAAAATCACGAATAACCTCCTGTAATCATGAACATCGTTTAACTGTCGGCTACGTATTCCTAAATTATAAACAAGCATCATAATAAAAACCAAACATGTCCACGAAACAACCACAGTAACCCTAACAAATATTCTAATGAAACGCCATAAATCCCCGTTGGTGAAATTGTTAAGTTGTGAAATCGGTGCGTAATCGTAGAGAATTTGAAGCTTTTTGTTAATTGTGCCCGCATTGATCTCGAGCTCATCTAGTAGCTTTCCTAGAGCATATCGTATATCGTTAGTTTCGTGCAATAGGCATTTAGAATAGCGATTTTTTTAAATTTTAATGGAAAATTATGACAGGCGCTGCAAAGTAGCTTATGCTATCGAAAGCGACACAATGTAAAGAATTTCTTGAATGTGCAATTTTTCGTCCTTCCCATATCGGATATCGGAGTATTTTATTAGATAGCCTACATCAGCCACCGGAGTATTCCATGCACTGATGGAATCGTCACCATGTGCTGCAACATCCCAAGTGAAACCTAGCTCCAGCGGGAATTGAGTGCAAGCAAAAACAAACGCAGAATAGAATAGTAATATCATCGATGACCCCACTCACAAAGCACTATAGATAGTACATATTACGAACCTAGATCTTAAGCTACTTTCAAAAAGAGAAAGTTGAATCCTCCTCGTAGCTCGATTCATTCTTTAATCATTTCCCTGTACGACACCAGCTTCATTCATTAAAACCGCTAACAAACAACACCGTAGAAACGTGCGAGGGCGTCGTCGTCATCGTCGTCGTCGTTCATTCGTTCGTACCGAGTGTAGAGGTACGTGCAAGTGAATGAAGACGATCCGACAATTCCGCATCGCGCAAGTTGTGGGCTTGGGCACGACATTTAAATTTCATTCATAGATTCGCTCGCTCGCTCGTTCGGTCTCTGACCTGTATGCCTGTACGCCTGAAGACCCCGAAAGCAAGTTAGGTTCAAATGGTCGATCCCTGCTGACAAGCGTACACTCATATTTAAGCGTAGTAGAAGTGGAATCATATGAAATGTGGCGGGATTGGGGCTTGCCCTGGTGTCGATTCGCATCGGTAGGTTTATAAAAGACCGTTAAGAGCATCCCTTTCTTTGTTGTGCGGTTTTCAATAGGAGTTCGTAACCTTAATTCAATTTGGTGCGGTATTGATAGATCTGGGTTCAGTTGTACGATCCAATCGCTTTCCGCATAGTTGATTGTAATCAAAACCCAACAAAATTCGAAAGTATTCCATCGCAAATATTGGAAAGGTTGCAAACAAATGATTTGAAGGGCGTCAATTATAAAGATATTCTATATGTTCTGATACAAATTTCAGTTGAAATAAGTTATGATTCATTCAAACATCTCAACCGATTGCTTTTCGTGCTGTCAGCGAACTGTATTGTAGTTTAGCAAACACGTCAACTTCCAATAAATCGTCCGCTTTCGATAAACTACAACATCCACCTGCCAATCCACCGAAGACGCTAGAAGCGGCCGGTTAATTTATTGAAATTATCATCCAAAGTGCGTTCCCCCATATTGGGCAACTAATTGATGAAATCTTCGCCGATGGGCCATAACTTACGACCGACAAACAACCTGCCACAACCGAGCCGGCCACCGCTCGAAGCTCCAAAACGGGACATAACCAATCCCGGCTTAGCCACCGGTGCGAGAGCCGCTCAACCCACACGTCCTAATCGAATCGAATCGGAGTCCCCCAACTATGGTTCGCCAACATAAACAATTTTCCAAATAACATAATTTGCATCTAAATTTCCCCTCTCATCTTCTGGCTTTCTGGCCGTGCCGGCGTGGTTCGATTTGTGCTGGATGGTGTGGTGATGCCAACAAGCTTGGACAGGTAGGCAAACAACGAAACAATACAACGTTTCCAATCCAATACAATCCGTTTTGGCAGTCGTCGTCGTCGTCGTTGATTCCGACCGGGCTGCTGCTGTAAGCAATAAAATAAAACATCGGAAATCAAGTGTACAACTGTCGATTCGATTCAGATGTTGGGTTGTTGTTTTTCTGTTGTCCCTAACTCTCTGTCCTAGCTCTGGCAGTTGCTAATGTTTCAGCTCGGCTTAATTGAAACATAAAAAATGTGTTCAACATCGCTTTCTAATTAATTTGATCGGAATAAATTAATGGGGGCGGTTCAGTTCCCGGGGCGTTTTTTAGACAAACTTGTGATACTGTTGATAAAGACTTAAGGTACCTCGATTTGGGTGGCGTTCAGTTGCTTTGAAAGTGATTCAACTGAGCCCAGGTGGCGAAAAAATAGTTATATATACAGACTGTTTCTGTTTTCTAGATAATCACCAGATACTTGTATCGATCTGTTTGGTAGAAATTCGAACTACTCTACGGTAATTTCTACTCGTGAAAAAACTGCTCTACTATCGACAGTAGGTACATAGTGCAATAAACGAAGAAAAACAAATAAGAGTACACGATTTCATAATTTATAATTATGGCCCCGACTGGAAGAACCTGCCGAGTCAGGACAAAAACCGTGCTCTCGCCGTTCAATCCGGCCTCGTTCCCGCGCTCTCCACCTCGGCACATCATGGTCCAAACTAAAATGTTCTGTGAAACAGTGCACCCGAACCCGCCAAAAGAGAAAGGCCAGCTCTCCGATCCGATTTCCCCATCCAGTCTGATGGTGGCTGCAGTGGGAAAGAAGTTTCGACAACAGAAGCAGCTTCTGTTTGAAAAATGTTGCTTTATGATACAACCATTGCGGCCGGCGGGACTGAGGCCGTGAGTGAAGAAATTTCCACCAAATGCACCTTCTCTATAATTCTTGAAAGGGCGCTTTATGGAGTATGATCGCGATATCGTAAATATATATTCTTGGTTTTTTTTTCTTCGTTCGTTCACTTGCGATCCCGCAAAGTTCTTATTACTTTTGATGGGCTTTGTTGAGTTTTTGTACTACCATTCGATAACGGAGAGCACGTGGAGTGGATTTGAGGATATTGTTCGAATCATTTAATTATTCTGGTTGCCTTGTTCCTTTGCGGTAAGAATACAATTTAACACCTCGCAGATACCCAGTTAAGAAACAGCACCTCTAATGCCCAGTATACTTAAATGTATTGCATTCTCAATTTCTTCCAACTGATAGAGAACGACCGCTGAAAGAGCTAGTCTATCGTACTCAACCAAAATTAAGGGCGTGTAGAGTTCCACCCAAAAAATAATAGTTTCCTAAATTATGAATAAAGTGCTACAAATTCTTAAACAATCATGTCTTTACGTTACGAAAACAGGCATCAACAAATATCATGTTTTGTAATAATGTTCAATTTCCCTTCTGTAACGCCTGTATAACGCTCTTATTAGTGTATGTATAAGTTCACTAAGAGATTCAGGCACGGTTTCCGCCATGCCATTACCAAATAGATCTTCTGTACGTTAACTAGTTTACAACATGACGAGCATTATTAATAAAACCAAAGATTGACTCGTCATAGAATTTAGGCCATTATTTAGAATTCGATTACACAACGTTATTCATAATTTATTACATCTTGATCATAATTTAGTTGTCGTGGTTGCGATTTAGTTCGCAAAATCAAAACAATCTGGATATTCTCTCGTGAACAATTTCACGACACTCGGAATAATATTCATGTTTTTTCAATCCTTGATTGGCTTCATGATTCCTAATATATCAGTCCTAGTGGAGTACTTGTGTTCGTGAAAGAGTTCATAAAATCGTGAAACATTCAAGGATACATGAACTGGTTCCTGATTCCTAGTACAATAATGACGACTAACCGTTCTTGCTCGTGAAATAATACACAAAATCATAAAATATTATTTATGTATTCGTGAACTGTGAAGATAACTAGTACATACGAGGTTTCCGATCTGCGTGCTTATGATACATTTTTTTTTGGGTTGTAGAAGATATCCCTAATAACTTCCAATTTCATTCTTCATAGTCATGAAATTTTCACGTG
This sequence comes from Topomyia yanbarensis, assembly GCF_030247195.1. NCBI lineage: Eukaryota > Metazoa > Arthropoda > Insecta > Diptera > Culicidae > Topomyia > Topomyia yanbarensis. Next base: position 45,737,023 of record NC_080671.1, on the reverse strand, counting down.
AATTATTTCACAAAATTTGGAATATTATTGGTGTAGCTAATCGTTTTTGTTCCATGCACTTTTTCATGAAATATCATATAGTTATGTCCAGCTTCAAGGGACCTGTAACAGCTATAAGCAGGATATATAAGAAAACTCTTAGAACCTCGAGAGTCGTTATTCAAACCCAACCAAACATTCGAACGTAGCGTCTTATTTATTTTTGGCGCGAACTATTTTTTTAAACAATTATGGTTATGAACAGGTGGTTTATTATGCATATTTTTAGCTTAGCCACGATTTTTATAAATTGTTCAATTCACAAAGTTGTAAATTTTTTCCAATTTTTTATAAACGGCTTTCTTTCCGTTTACCTTCTTTGCTGAATGAATCGTAAATTTGGCGAAGAAATTACTCTCTATCAGTCCTCGAAATCAACCATATTTTATTAATTAGTAAGGATGTGGACCGAGACGACTGCTGAAGACTGTACCGAAAATAAGTTATCCACTTATTTTTCTTTTCAATTCCTGTTCATAGAATAGAAGGTTTAATTCAAACAAACATTTTATCCTACGATATATGAGATTGAGATTGAGCGGGGTTATATTTGTTGAGATGCGGGAAAAAAGGGAAAAGTTTGAATTTTTATAAAGATATGTAACCATATTTTTATGAAATACTTGTTATACGTTTAGCGTAGTACAATGTCCAATTTGCAAAATCCACTTGAGAAAATAAAAAAAAATTTACCCATTATTGCACAACTTATTTTTCACACGCAGCACAAATTGAGTTTTCCGATTGGAAAAAATGATGTGGTCATTCCAGTGAAATTAATTTCCTACTAAGAGTAGCTGATATAATAAGGAACAACCAGTGAAAATTTCAGATTGATCGATTAATTAATTCCTGAGATATCGTGGTCGCCGCGAATGAACTTTTCAACAAAATACAATTCCGAGATAATCGAGTTTTACTGTCGCTGCAGCGAGTCAACGGTCTAGCGTATCAAACACTACGCACCGCCTACGAGTGGTCAATGGGTAGCGGTCTATGAATCGCTGTAACTCAAGTTTTAGTATTCCGATCTTAATGAAATTTTGAGAAAATTTTCCTCAGCGTATGCAGTTTGCGAATATCTAATTTACCAAAATTCGATTTTTTTCATCATGACAAAAATGTGTAACCCCTTAAGGGAAAATTGAATAAAAACAAAACATAAACACCGGTTTAACCACTCTAACTTCTCTAAACGTATTCTGTAAGAGTATATGAACAAAATTAACTCATTGATAATGCCTGTTCTGCGTTATTCCTTAAGTAATAGGAATTATTCTTAGCACCTACTATATATAGTAGGTTGGGCAATAATGGGTTAATAATTGTCGAAGCTATAGCAATTTCCGCAAAACGCGTTTTTTTTCAAAGAGATTTGCCGTGACTACGATTCCAGTCCAACAGCTTAACAGAAACCATCAAACTAAAAAAAAATCATTAGTATATGTACCTGTGGTGTCCTTGAACGAGCGATTAAAAAAATCTTCTTTTTGGAAACGAAAAAATCACAATTTTCACCAGAAAAAAATTATTAAAAAATTCGTAATAATAATATGAAAATTTTGACGAAAAAATGAAATCGTTCAAGGACACGGCAGTTAAATTACGAACAAGTCAAAAAAAAGTTTTGAGATCGGTTGACAACTTTTCCGGCGATCGTAGTCACCGCAAAGACGCTTTCGGGAAACGTGATTTCGTGATAATCGCGTTTAAAGTTTCAAGTATAAGCAACACCTCCATAAGCAAGCAAGATGAAAAACGCTATAACTTTGCGTCCACTGCTCCGATCACTATAAAAATTTGAGGTAACATTCTTAAGAAGCTGAGCTTTACGATAGAAGAATAAAAAAATTTCGATTTTTTGGCCGACCTCAACATATAGAACCCCTTAAGCATTATGAAGACCAGATGAAATCGATATTATTGCTTCGTGAAATTTTGATCAACAACTTCCGGACCAGTGTTTCATCGCAGTTTGATGGACACTTTAGTCCAATTGTTGTAACTCCTGCATGTTCCCAGCTATTTTACTGGTCTTTTTGAAGATCTTCTCCCTAATCGCTCAATAATGTTCGATAACAGCTTTATTTGGTGGAATGATGTCTTTCTTAAAGAAATATAAACCGTATTCTATGAGCAAATTGAGAGTTTCCAAATCCATCTATGACAGTGGAGATGTACCAGGCTTCTCATATAAAAGCAGTAACCTGTCCTGCATACACTTAGATTGCTAAATTTCAGGAAAGATGGGAAAATATTGTGAACCTCATATCGCAGAAGCATATTGCTTGCCATGCTAGAATTTTTCGTCCAATTTTTTCGCACTTTTGAATCTACCTGTCCGCATCGCTTACATCTTTCCCTACGACGTAAAGTAAAACATTGAGGAACCTGGAAGCGGTTTTGAATCATCCACCGCAATGCATAAATGCAAAATGCAATTGCCCGGCCCTTTTTCCTGAACGTGGTTTTTGTTCTGAATTTTATTTTGTAATTTTTTACATTTTATTTTATTGCGGTGCATAACATTTGAGTTGCATTATTAGTCTTAATGCCGTCACGATATTTATCTTTGCACAAGCGACTAAAAAAGGATTCTTTGATGATCTGTTACTATTAAAAGTTAAAAGACTTTCTTCTTCCCAATTGTTATCGGTAGTACCTAGCCATATATCGGAAAAGACTCGCCTGACTCGTCTAGAGCCGTGCTAAATTAACTAGCTTGAAAAAGGCCTATTCCAAAGATCTGACACAGAAATATTCAGTCCGGACGAATATCACGAAAGCCCGCTCAAATAAGTTTAGCATGGTGATAAGTATTATTTAAAGGAAGCGAATGATATTACTGACAACAAGTATTTTAAAAAAGGGTTATCGTGTTCACATTTCAGCCTACAAAGTTGAGATCGATGGCGTTACCACCGACTTGCATTAAACGATATTTAAAGGCCGCTTTCACCACTACAACATATTATTATCTCTTGGCTCGAAAAAAGTGCGTCTCTGACATCCCCTTTTTTACTGCATTTAAAACATTAGGTGGTAGAGATTCTTTGAAAAGGCTAAAAAAATTCTCTTATGGCCACCAAAAAGGTTTCGAGGAAGCACTGATACAAAGCCTAAGAAAACCGCCTTTGATCGCAACAATTCTAGATTAAACTAGGAGTTTCTAGTGCTTCCAAGAATACAAAAAATCTCAAATTTCAACCAGAAATTCAACTTAACGCAGGACCCGATGGGTTCAGGTTGGACACCGGCCACTTTGTGTTATTACGGAACTTCTCCCGAAGCCGAGGGGACTACAATTCTCACGGTATGATATAGAGTTGCTTTCTCGATTTTTTTAGAACGGCATGCAACACGATATCTAATTCATCAGAACCATGATCTCAGTGTATAATGATACGCAACCCAGCACCGCACACTAAAGTAGATTACATTATGTCAAAATACGTAGAACGGCGCTTGGCGAAACTATTTCAAAGGTATTCCCAAATGTGCTCGTGTTGTGAGAATGCGGACAGCTAAATCTACTCCTTCTTATTTAACTATCGAACGCAAATAACCGAGGGAAGGCGTAACCTATAACCAAACAACGCTGATCAAATTTTCCAGGTAGACCCGCCCATGCATGTTTTGTAACCAGACGGCTCACTACAGAAAATGCGCTGAAGCATCTGGTGAAAACTAGATCAGCTAGAAACTAGACTACTAACATCTATAACAAGCAGCAGTATACAGTTATTCGGTAGACATCTACTCAATACACCAACAGCGAAGTGACAATGATAGTTCGAAGTGCTTTCAAGGCAACAACCAGCACCAGCAATAAAAAAAAAAACAAATACAAACAACGACAAATGTACAACAGCAATCCATAAGAACAATAAAGAAGTCAGAACATCCAACCATGCGCAGCAAGAATATAGTACCGATGAAGACATGAACGAGAACGACCACGCAAGTTAAGTCAGACCGGATGACACCGTGTTTTTATCACTAAGGCATCGGATAACATGCTTCTCTAATCATTTCTAAAGCACGAGTGGACTGAACTGGATTTGCACTTACCGAATGGCAGGTGATAGTTGGCAATTTTGGTGGGCAAGGAGATTATGTTAGAGTTGATTTACTTGATTTCACAAAGCAGCGAAGCTAATCTATAGAGATTCTTGATAGTCCATAAAATTCCTTTAGGGTATATTCATCAGCGTAGTGCTTAATATAGAAATTTAAAAGTGAAATTGAAACGGAAACAATCACAGCGCCAGCAGAGGGTTTTGCTTTATTATTTCGAATTGTTTTGTTTCGAACTATAACACTGGTGTACGCTGCAGTTCTCTTTGTTGTTTCATTTGAAAAACGTTTAGAACTGTGTTTTGAATGCATATATAAAGAGTACACAGCGCAAGCACTCAGGTTCGATAGATTGGGGAAAATAATCTCGAGTCAACTGGACAACTGAAACTCAGAGACATACTAAAGTTTCTTATCCAATGTGGTAAAGAGCTATAGGCTTACTTGCAGGCGAGTTGAACTACTTGTGAGTTGTTTATTTTGCTTTTGTGCTGTTATTTTTCCCACCCTTCCAATTCGACTTCCCCACACCTCCTTGTCCTTTCCTTCCGATCAGGAAACAATGAAAACACACGGCAAGACACAAATCCCCGACTACATATGGGGAACGTGCCATTTAAGCCAATATATTCTGATTCCTTATTCCTGAATTAACATATTTAACTTTAACCAACATCCGCCTATGAGTGTTCTAGTGCTGTAAATATTCTAATCGCTGTATTCTGCATTCAAATTATCGAGTAACAAACAGTGGCCAGAATCCAGATCCATTTGCTGTTCGACCAGGTGCGGATGAGACACGATGGATTCATTTTGATTGTCGATAAAACCTATGCAATAATTGATTTCAAGTAAATTTCGTTGCCAATTTTTTACGAATAAGATCGCAAAAAAATATGATTTGGCAAGGGATCTGTTCCTGTGGCAATAAAACTAGCGTTTTCGTGACAGATAACACTATGAATCCGGATGTAAAGAAAGTTCCTCAGCCAACTGATGTTACTCTTCATTAAGTTCCATGACGGACCGTTAGGTTTTGGACTTAGTCAGTATCCATTACAGCAAGGATGTGCCACAATGATACTCCTCGAAATCACAATTGCGCTACTGCTGGACAATTGCTTATCAGATGATATGAGGTTCCATCCATAGTCGGATTCACAAAGATCACATGAAAAAGGCTCAGCGCGCTGAATAGTTGCCATGTGATAATTGAGTTTGCAGTGGCCGGTTAAAGCCCTGGTCAGCATGCCGCAGTGGAGCTTCGAAAAATGTCGGAGATTTTTCGAAACCATTGGGCATGGTTGTTCTAGAAACGCCTTTGTTTGGCGACACGTTTGTAGATTTCTCCAGTAATTACGGTGCTCGGACGAAGCCCAGGACCGTATTTTTTCCCTTATCCAACTTGTCGAAATTGGCAGCACGGGCTTAGGACCAACGAAGTCAATCGCTGAACCTGCCCTGGCCAAGTTGTCAGCCCATTCATTTCCAGTAATACCGGAATGTCCGAGCACCAAACAAAGTAGATAGTGTTGACAATGCTTAGTTCTTCGATTTGGGTTCGGCACGCGAGCACTAGCTTTGACCGGGATTTGTCTGAGCTAAGGGCCTTGATTGCAGCCTGACTATCGGAGCAGTAGTTTATAACTCTGCTGGACAAACTCAGTTGAAGGGCCGATTGTACCCCGCACATAAACGCAAAGATTTCTGCTTGGATTACAGTACAGTATCTACCTAGTGAGTGAGACTGTTCCAATCTCATTTCACGACAGTAGGCACCAGCACCAGCACGTCCCTCCATCAGAGAACCGTCAGTGCAACAGACCACTTGCGTTTATTGTTGTCTTTCCATAAAGCCAGACAACCACTCCTCTCGAGAGGGAATCTTCACGTGGAATGTCCTGTAAGGAAAACTACATATTAGGGTGTCCCAAAATAACATCATGTTAAAAAAGTCATCGGGCTCACTTCTTAAATGAAAGGTTAGGGTATTAGGACCACTTTCTTCTTCGGAGTGAGTTTACTAAAACGCTTCCTACTGGTGGCGATTTTTGATTTTTTGAAAAATGGGCCGATTTTGGATAATATTTCAAATTTATGCCTGTTGAAGCGGTCCTGCACTGTCTTAGATTTTTTTTCAGCATTTTTTATTTTTCTGGAGATCCAAATGGAGAAGTTTGGTTAGTTAGTTTGTACAAATTTTGAATTATAAGAGCGGCAGAGCCATTAAAGCTCAGTAAAAATGAAATTTTTGGTATTTTTCAGCATTTTTTCTTCAAAACTGGGTATCTACAAAATTTTAAAAGTATAGAAAACACTTTATATAGTTGATCTGAATACAGGGGCGTAATTTTGCTGAAGAAAGTGTATAGCTACGACTAATGGGGTGTGAGTTATTTAAGTTTTTATTAAATAACCTTTTGACATTGTGTTTGGTATATGTGTAATAGTTTGATATTTAAAAGTGCCTCAAGAGCAGCAGTCGGAATTGTGGTGAAAGCACCAGTCAACGCCATGGGCGCAATTCTGTGCAGATGGTTTAGCTTTGACTGAACTGTCATCACCTCTCCCCTCTCCCACCACACAAGGAATCCGTATGACAGTATTGGACGTACAATTGTCGTGTAACATAGTGTTATTCTCTTCGGCATGAAGTCATCTAGCATAGCAAAACAGGTGTTTATCTATTGATCCAACTCATGTAATTTTCTTTCAGCTAAAATAATTGAGCCGTCATATGAAAATAAACTTTTGTTTTACTGTACCATATGACTGTATGCGGAATAAAATAACATCTGAAATTGAAATCAGTCACTGAATATCAAACCAAATTCATTGTCTTATCCGTCACCAAAACACGGTCTTTCTTGCCACAGGAACAGATCACTTGCCAAATCATAACACTTTTTTCGTGAAAACAAACGTTAATCTTCCAACAAACTCGCCGCCAACTTTGTAGAATTTGAGCCTTAAATTTTGTTTAAAATTCGGTTTTTGGTGTAGGATTAATCGTCGATCAAGACACATTCATTGAGTTTCATCAGCAGCTTACGGGCTCGGATTTTGACTTCGGTTTGTTATATTGGTCTTCGGTTGGGTTGTTTATTTTATTGGTAACATTTGCAGCATTTTCCGAGAAGCATTTGCCAACAGTACAGCGCTTAGTATTTAGTTTTTTTGCCTAAGCATTATCCGAGATGTCTGAGGCTGATCACACCTTTTTGTCGAATGTCCTTGGACTGCTCGGAAAATGCAGTTGACGATAAACGGCTCCACTGCGACGCTACACTTTGCAGGCAGTTATGTGAGTTTCCTTCTACTTCATGATCATTTGAGGCACGGTTCTTTTAGAATAATTTAGTAGTTTCTTGTCATGCTCGCTCGAAAATGAACGGAGCCATACCATTGCTCGCAAGCATGGGAAAAATCAGTTCCAGGTGCACCGTTTCGTTCGTCACTCCCAAGAAAGTTTTCTTCACCTTTGAATCATTTTGCTTGCCTTCTAAAAATGAAGCAAAGCAACCTGGCGCAACAAACGAACCCGACTCGAAGCTGTAACAACAAATGAAGAAGCAAGTTGCGGCGGACAACACAGGTAATATTTATCGCCAAGGAAAAAGATTTCAAAACGCAGCAGTAATTTGTGTCAACATTTTTAGAGCAACTTTTTATTTTCCCAAAATGTCAAACTCTAACGTAGTCGTGTCAAATAAACTAACAAAAAATAATTACAAACAATGCTAGCGAAACTAATTACAGAGTTGTAAAACTAAAACTAAACTGTGTTCATATTATCGACATAGACATAGTTACATAGTGGAAGTAAATCAGAATAATACGTACATTTAATTAAATAGTTCGTACAAGTGTGTATTATGTTTTGATGAAAGAAAAGATATCCAGAAAAAATAAAAGGCAGTGTTATATATCCTGTCCTCTTACCTTCAATATCGAGATGCAACCAAAGAAGGTTTTCTTCTGTTTTTTCATCTCTTGAGACACCGCTTCGCGGGTACGCTTGCCGACTATCAAGTGAAAAAAGTTCAAAAACTTACCTTCGTAGTGCCCTTCCAATGCACTGGCTAGTTCCATTGCATCGACGTTCACAGCTAAAAAAAAATAACAGAAGAAAACAGTCCAAAACCCAAACAACGACGTCCCGTTGATGGCAAATGTACCGGCAACGAGAAGCCTCGATAAAACACGAAAAATCAATAAACGCAGCACCGTGTATATTATATTATCTCCCGCTGAATGAACTCACGAAAGCTACCACTTCTGGATGCTGCGGCACACGAAACTAATCGACCGACAATATTGGTTTTTGCTTCTGCGGCCCGTCCTGGGTACCTGGGCTCGGTACCTTCCTTCTGCACCGAGGAGCTTCCAGTTGTGAACGACCTCCTTGGCACTATCGGAGCGATAAAACGTGCTTTACAAACTATACATATCGCGCGCGCATGGACCCAGCTCCCACATGGACCTAGATAAGGGTGCTCTTGTGGGTCTCCCGAGACTAATAAAAATAGCTGCTGCTGGTGGTGGTGGTGGCTGATCGAAAATGCATCCATACCGGGCTGGACCATGGACAAAGATGCAATCCATAAATACCTACATGCATTACAGATTACATACTCTTGCACTTATTGGGAAATTGACCGAACGGGTTGGCTGAGAGACGAGATTTGGTTCATCTTTGTACGGACTGATGCAGCTGCAAGCTGAGGGTAGGAAGGGGGAGTACGGTATTGCATCTAGGACTGACATATAGCGTTTTGGTTCGTGTGAAGAGAGAGACAGAGGGAGCTGACCAGGCCGTGGTCAGCGATGGAAGAACGTTTATCAGGTTAAAGCGTTAACATCGGATTCGGTACGGTAGCAGACATGGTAGGGTTCATGCTAATTAACTCCAGAGCTTGGGACCTGGGAATTATTGCACATTATCGGATACGTAACAAGATTTCCAAAATCACATAGAGTAATTTGTACTTTAAATGAGATTTTAGGTATCAGATCAACCCTATCCCCCATCGCAGCCGATGTATCGTTTGAAGACCTTTACACCACATGCTAGCAAACAGCGTACAAAAAGCCAAACATAATCGATACAAAGAAAGCACAGGTTCGCCCCAACTACCGGACTTGATCGTCGTTCCGCTCGTCTGTCCGATGGACCTGTAGCTTGAACAAACAACTATCCCTATTACATTCTTTCACCCGGCTCGAAACAAGACCTTCCAATTTCTTGCGAAGTTGTCCCACCGACGCTTTCCCACTTCCTTAATCCACCGTCTAGTACGGAATAGTAGCGCACCAAAAGACGCAAACTATTTATTGCACTTTACCGTGGTACAAATAACACGACGCGATTCGCACAACATGATATGCGACAGCGAATGCTAATAGACTTCCCCTTCGGTTCCCCCCTCTCACCAATATGGGCTCATTGCAACGGTTTCCCATAATGGTAACCATTTTTTGGACATTTGCCATTATTGATTGAACCTGTTAGAAGAACGCATACCGACACCGTACACAGTTCAAATCGGTTGATCAGGCAGTGCGTGGTCCAACGAAGCTTTGATGTAGGTATCCGAAATCCGTCATCAATGGGGCGTTCTGCGTTCTGCTTCAACAATGTAATTTTGATGTCGATTGGTCGTGTGAGTTCTTGGTCCCGAACGTGAACATGGCTGTGCAGTTGTGGTTTTCTGGTGGGACGAAAACCTTTCAGCATTCATATCGCAACTCTTTGAGATGGTGGACGACTTTTTTCCGGGTGTAAGAGGATGGATAGTGGGAAAAAGCTCAAATACTCGGAAGTATTTCAGAAAACTGTTTGAGCATCTTGAAAAATAAAATATTTAATTTCAAAATCACTGGTCAATTTTTTGACAGTAGGGAAAAGTTTGTGATCAAGATTTAAATGGTGTATGTTTGGAAGTCATGATAAAATTAATCGATTCAATGCACCAAACAGCATGAAGAGGGCATTCTTCTTACACTGATAATTCTTGTTATTTGAATGTTTTATTTGTCTATTATTGGGAACAACAGTTGATTCCTAAACATTTGGTGCTGGTTGATTGTGATATAGCTGAGAATGTTAGTTTACAATACTGAAATGTAGCAATGTAGAACGCAGTGTCGTCAGAGTCAGTGTCAGAGCATTAAAGTGGTTCGACATATGTCATTTTTCAGCGCAGCACTTTTTGAGTTCCTTTTGTGGTCCAAAATGCTTGCGCAAAATTTAAAAGCGGTTGGTTGCTCCCCGGGTTCGCGCATTATGTATAAAGATTGTACAGCATTGAATATGGGAAAACCGATTTTTTTAGATTTGTATTCAAAACGGTCACTATTTCACTCAATACGAAAAACCAGCTTTATAAAATTATAATACAAATCCTGGTTAACAACTTTTTCGAAGACTGTTACTAGCTACGAGGTTTCAAAAAATAGTTACAGACCAGATTCGATTATCAGTAGGGTGCAGAAAAATTTCGCTTCGGATAATCGAATCAAAAAAATGTTTTAATTCTTCATGTAATATATTTGTTATATGTTGAAAAACAGTATCTAAGGTGTATGCATCAATGTTTGACTTATGGTACATGCATTAATGGTTGACTTATGGACGAAAATCGATCACTTTATATTCTATAAAGTGAAAGTAAGACATGTAATAAGTTATTTAGCCAACTTGTTTTATTTTAAAGTATTGTGTTCGATTAATTTGGATTAATATACTTATGTTTGGTCTAATAATCAAGACGCATAAAACTAAATTCTATGCGATAAACTTCAGTCAACTTAATACTGGTTTCGGTAAATTCAGACAGAAATTACAACTGATTTTGAGATTACGCACCACTGCACTGGTTTGTATACAGCAACATAACTTTGGGAATCCTCTAAAAGAGAAGCAACACGCTATATTCCACTGAGAAGCCCAAAAATTTGTTTCAAAACCATCCAACATAAGTCCAATAATGTACGCCTGCTAAACGGTCTTCTGGGCGTCGCCCAACGTTGTTCCAACAACGAACCAGCATTGGACGATTTTGAACATGAATTTGTTAGGGGGATGAATTTTGCACACGTTACGAATATCAAAAGTGCACAACTTTATATGCGCACGACACCGAGGAGCGTGCGTTGTTCAATCAGCAGCAGTAATTATTATCGTCATCATGCGCTCCAGAGATATTGTTTAGCGAGCCAATAAGAAACTAACTGAATCTTGGCTCTTGGATATTTTTAGCTATAAATTTGCTTGTTCAAACGCATTAAATAATTCAGTTTGTTATACATCGCATTTACTTCGTAAAGAATTATTAGTGCTGTTCTGTTCAGAGCGGTGCAGAGTACTAACTACAGTGAAGATCCTATTTTATTAGTCCTTGTGTTTGTCTGCTTCCGATTTTTCTACAACACAGTAATCTCTAAAGTCTCCTTTTCAATACAAACTATATCCACCAAATACAACCGGCCCCTGGATGGTCTACTTCCTGACCAAAAAGAAGCCATTTAACATCATCGATATATCGCGCGATCTAACTAAACAACACTCAGTCGTGAAGAAGAAGTATTCCGTCTCCGTTCCCGCCCGGGAAGTAGAGATTAATGGTGTTGTCTCCGAGCAGGGCCTTAATTACGAAATGTGGGATTGGCTCCTTCCAGAGCCCCTTTGCTTCAGCCTGTAAAAATCTTGTATGCAAGCAAGTGCGTCCAGCAAACATCGAGGAGTATAAGAAAACAATTTATTTTCCTTGAGACTCATTTTGAACCTTTTGCCGGATCTGTTCTTCCAAACTTTTTTTCTTTTTTTGCAAACAATGGGGCCATAGAGTAAAAACAAGGTATGGAAAATGCGGAGAGAATCATGAAAAGTTTTTCTTCTGTGGAGAGACTCCGCATGAACTATCGACATATCCCACATATAAATTATACGGGGAAAAACTGAAGCGTTCTTTTAAGGAATGCTTCGAAAAGAAATTCTAAAAAGGGATACGGCACCGACCACGACTAATTTATACGCTCCCCTGTTCACAAGATTCTGATATTTTTTTCTTCTTCTAAGTTTCCTCGTAAAGGCCTGAAAGTATCCCTTGATGGGTGCTGGGTAAGTGGACCATGATCTCGGATATTCCTCTTGGGACATTCAAAATTCCAAGTCTCTATATTTCAGTCCTATTATTTTCCTAGGTTTTACAGAATGCGTTTGTATTGTGTAAAACCTGGTTAACATCCGACGTAGATCTTCTGGTATTTTAATATTATTCGCCAGGGCCACGAAAACACTATGGAGGAGCGTTTTTGTGTATCAAAACGTGCTATTATTCTAATCGGATTATAAATGCTATCAAGGAGCTGAAAAATAACAAAGCTGCGGGGAAGCTCCCGGCTGAACTTCTTAAGCACGGCAGTGAACAAGTCAAGTTATACACCATATTAAGTCGAAAATATGGGAGAAAGAAGAAATACCTGCTATCTGGCTAGACGGCCTTATTTGCCCTCTCTTTACCGTTACGTATCCGACGCGGTACCCGGGTACCTTTTTAGGTTTCAATCCATGAAATTGCTATGTTTTATCCATAACTGGAAATTGAAACTTTGACATCTTAGAACTTCACTAAGTCAAGCTTTTGGGTTAATAATATTGTTGATATAGTAAGGGAGGAGTTAGGAGGGGCTCTTGATTTTTTTACTACGTAACAGGCCGACGTGGGTACCCGGGTACCCACAACACTGAAATACCAATAACTAAGGTAATTTCCAACTGATTTTGATGTTCTTGGGTGTTTTGGATTCAGGAACTCCTCCGATTTTGGACTTGGTAAAAATGAATCGGGTTACTTCATTCGGTTCCCGGGAATCTGGATTTCCGGAAGCAGGTTCCAGTACTGGGATACTATTTGTGAACTTAAATGGAATACTAGTAATATGGGTATCAAAATTCTTGGAATTGCATCAGTAGGCTGTATCTCATGGTTTTTTAATCATTTGGTGATTTGATCCCGGAACGGACATTCCGGAGCAGGTTCACGTGGGACCGTGAGTGGCCATGCCATTCCAATTCCAATTTTCAAATTGCCATAGGGTCTCGTAACAATAAATAACAGACTTCCGAGACAATTTGAAGAGTTTTGATACTCATATTGCTAGGACATTATTAAAATTTGCAAATCATACCCTTGTACTGGAACATTACCCCGGAAAATCCGGATTACCAAGCACCAGATCCATTCATCCGGTTCAATTTTACAAATCAAAAAGTGAACAAGTTCCTGAATCCAAAAAATCTAAAAGTGTCCAAATCGCATAGCCATAGTTATGAGCATTTCAATTTGTGGGTACCCGGGTACCCACGTTGGCCTGTTCAAGGTGTTTTTTTGTTGGACACATAACAGTTTATGAAAGGGCACAGACTGGAGTGCGCTAATTACCGAGGAATAAACCTTCTTAATTCGGCTTACAAAATCATATCCAATATTCCGTTCAATAATTTGAGATCGCTTGAGGAGTCCTTCGTCGGCGAATACCAAGCCGGTTTTCATGAAGGTCGATGAACGTCGGACCAAATGTTTACCGTGAGACAAATCCTCGATAAATTCCGGGAGTACAACTTCCAGACACATTATCTGTTCATAGATTTCAAGACAGCGTACGATTCAATTAAACTAAATAAACTATAGCTAATAATACGGCTGATTCATGTAACGTTGGATGAATCGAAATCAAGTGTAAGGGTTGCGGATCCCGAGCAAACGAAAAGTCCATAATACCCCCATGATCATGGGGTTTGACATGGGTGTTTGAAATGGGTTCAACCCATGAAAACACCATCCCCATGGTCCGGTAGATCCCATATAAAGCACTTAAGAAAAGGTAACTGTCTTGTTTTCGGAGGTAGTTCCCATGCATCCCGGGTGCATCTGTTCGTGCAAAATGTTCTAGTTCGGTTGCGCAATTCAACCTTTCCGCTCTACGCTCAGATCGTCAACGAGCAGATTTCCCCTGAGCATCGACAAGTTTGTATCTGTGTATAACATTTCGTGCTCGCGTTCAACCTCAAACATACTTCCTCTCGATGTACAGGTGCGCCTCGAACATCGAACCCAAGCGATGTACAAACTCTAGTTCAAATATCCGTGTACATACACCGGGTGCGTACACATGAACGATTCACAAAAGGCAAAAAGAGTCAATGCTAATGACGACGAGAGTGAGAAAGATACAACTAGTGCCACGAACCTATGTGTACGCACACCGAGTACGTTCATGTGCACGTGTTTTGGTACGAAATAACGTGTTTGAGTTCGTACTCGAAGTGTGGGTAGCACAGAACCAGAGGGAACATTGTGTATGGTGTTCATGTGGAAAGACTGCCAACGAGCATGGCCAACTCATTTAGGAGGTTTCCCCAACGTAGCAGATTCTTTCCAATCGTTGTAGTTCAATCTACACTCGAGATGCTAAGCGAAAGACAATTTATTGGTGGTACTAACGAAGAAAATAAAAACAAGTTGCATTACAAAAAAAAATATTGAAAATTGTCGGAGTCATGACCGCGCCACCGAAGCGTATTTTTTTGCAGCGGATTGCTCCCAGACAAACGGCTTAAAACGCTGAAATCTAAAAAGTAAGAAAATTATCGATGAAAAATGTCTTGTGGTGTACTTGAATGGTTTGGTTCCCAAAAAAGAAATTTTCAATAAAAATATTATGTTGACAAAAAATCGATGTTTGAAGTGCTAAAAATTTTAAACAAAAATCCATTGCAAGGACTCGATAATTTTTGGATGATAAATGAACCGTTCAAATACACGAGAATGTAAATGTGAACAATTTTAAAAAAAAATATATGGAAGTCTGTTGAGTAGTTTTTGATAGGGTAAGGTGGGGCAAATCCGACCTAGTAAATGGTTTTGGCTGTAAAATGCACATTTTACATCGGATCAAGTCGTTTTATATACCAAATTAAAGGTTAGACTCCTGGACAACTTTCTGTATATAGCGTTTTGTTTAGATCTTCGGAATATCTTGAGATACAAGCGTTTTACACAAATGTTCATTTGTGCTGTTTTCAAAAATGGTGGGGTAAACCCGACCCCCTATGTTTTTGGTTGATTTAGTGCAGATATTACTCAAATTTTATGGTTTTTCAATGATAACTGAATGAATGTTGTGTTATTGAATTGTAACATGAAGAAAATGGAGTTCAATATTAATCTTGGAATGCTAAAATCACGAGCAGTAGCACGTAATGATATTCCCATTTGCATCGGAGCAATTGTTCGACGAATACTATAATCATCACGTTTTTGTGTTTTTCGTTTGTAATTATGAACCATTTTGCATAAAAATAATAAATAATAACAATAAAAATATATTTCAATTTGATAAATAAAAATTTTCTTGGCATAAAAGCTGTCGGATTTACCCCAATATTTTGAGGTCGGATTTGCCCCACCGCGTCATTTTTCATTACGATGCAATTAAAAAATATATGAAAAAGGTTGAACTAAATTCTTCTATGCACTTTGTAGGACTTAAATCAAAGAATTTAAATCCACTTACATTTATTATGTAATCACTTTAAGAATCAGAAATATCCTGTAATCAATGATGCACAAAAGTCAAATCAAAAATTGTAAAAACACATTTTTTGTCGTATGAGCATCTTAATGTAGACTAATAAAATGCTGTCATACAACCATTATGATTATTTTCGATGCTCTACACGACAACATTGATATTAGTTCGCGTAGTGCTTCTGATTTTCGGTAATAGAGGGGGGTCGGGTTTACCCAACGGTCGGATTTGGCCCATCTTACCCTATATAACGTTCACCGCAACGGTCAGTTTCTAGAGATTCCATTCCGAGACAATCGCGTTCAAAGTTGTGTTGATTTCATTCGTGGATGAAACCAGTGCACTGCGATTGACTGTAGTTTGTAATCTAGTGCTCAGATCTAGGGTTCGTCTCGGTGCGGATGTGGGCGGTCAATGGATAGTCCGCACCGCAACCGCAAAAAAAATAATAAAACCGCACCGCTTACCGCAATCGCACTGCATTTACCGCACCGCACCGCGCGGTAATACAGTAAAATTCTGTATTTTTGAAAAGTGTGTTGAAAAATTATTCATTGTTTGTATAACCATACATAATAAAATATTATCCTTATTTACACGTACATTAACTTTGACGGACTCCTCAGAATGTAACATTTATTAAAAAATGTTAACTTTGCAAGTTTTATTAATAAAATGCCGTATATTTTGAGATAAATACTTTCGAAACAAGGTAAATCTTAGCATAGCACTGAAGTCATATGAAATGTAGCTGTATTTCATCATTCTACAAACAAAAACCTTCTTCAGCAGCAATCAATAGGAAAACTTTTAGTTTAATTATCAGAAATCGTTCTACACATAATATAACAGGACTCCATCCCATCTCAACCGGTACAGAGTTGTTGAAGGGCATTTGAAAAACTGCAAAAGATATATGATTTACAGCATACAGCAGAAATGTTATTGCGAATAGGGGATTTTAGGAACAAAATACCTCAAAACGCTTACTTCTTCTTTGAATGAGATAGCCGGTTTGTTAGGGTGCATCAATGTATAGGTATTGTTTTTATTTTTTGGTGCCTAAACGTACTTTATTGCTTTTGGTTTCACTGAGGGAGTGTCGTTTGAACGTTTTATCCGGGAATGTGATAGGGGACTATTTGCAAATTTGATAGAGTAAAGAGAAAGTATCGTCCAATTGGGACTCTGGAGTAAGTGAGGCGTGGAAAGAAGTTAAAAATTTTGGGGTAGATGTTTTTGCGTTGTTTTGTTTGCATTCGTCCCCAAAAAATTATTTACATTTGTCCCCAAAAAATTATTTCTTTTTGACTATTTCAAAGATACGTTCCAGATCTTTGAATTGTGGAAAATACTTGAATCGCACGCGGAAATAATTCCCTTAACCCCTATTTTTTGCATGCCCAACTGGTGTGATAATAACAATTGATCCGTTTTATTTTTTATATTCTTGTCGCTGTTATTGTAGTAAAAATCTCTTATTACTGTGGAGCCACTACTGGAAATTTGAAAAAGGTGTTCGCGTGAAACCTTTCGTGTACGTACCCAGTTTTTTTGCTTGTCATGATGCCGGCCTTATTTGTCTTGCTCGTGATACGTTGATAGCCCTTATGTTGACGGTGGTTGTTTGCGGCAGTTTGAAGGCGGCGTCCTGTAAGAAATTGCACCTCTCACTGGACAAACGTGTCACGTGGCCAGGTTGAGGACTGTTGGGGTGTTGCAGGCGGGACGATGTTGGTCGCCGGTATGGTAGGTACAGGGATCAGGATATACTATTACTTAGCATGTTAACCATATTTTGTCATGCGCATAATAATATCAGTATTGTCTTGGGAGGGACCAGAACATGATTCTCTACTTCATTTATTACATTTCCTGCTTATTCTAGCCATAATCAGTGGATCGCTTTTTGTCGTTGTCCTTGTCTTCAGTGTTGCCTCTATTTCTAGTAGTTATCGTAAAGCGCGCGTCATCGGTTGTATATCGGACATACAAAGTCGGTCGTTTTAGGTACATAGGTGGTGCCGCTCAAAATGCATTCCCATTAGCCTAAAAACCCGCGCGAACATTCATTGCTTAAAAATCGGCATTTTATTCAATCGTTCGTGGAGAAAAAGCAATACATAGCTGTCGTTTTATTGCCTGTAGTAGTATCAGTGATGATAAACTATAAATGTTGTGTTACGAAATCTTTGTCTAGGCTTTATGTTATATTTTATTATTCTTGGACGCTCGTGTTTCACCGTAAAGAAGAAGCAGGAAATAATAAATTCGTTCATATGTCACCTGCAAAAATTGATTCATTTAAGCATTGGCAACATTCCCGGCAACCGGTTGCCCGGAGTTGAAGTTGCATTTGTTTTTTATTTTTTTTGCAAAGTATTTCCGAATTAATTCAACAAACGATAAATCTATCACAAATTCTCGGCAGCCGGCTGCCCAGAGCAACAAGAAAATGATAACACTCCAGAGAGTTGCATAGATCGTATCGCTTATCAAGGTGAATCCAGATTTGTGTAACGCTTTACCCCATCCCACTAACAAAAACTCCTTCCCATGGCAAACGTGGAGATGCAGAGGTATACACGGTCTCCATAATAACGTTTGTCACACTAACATTCCTTTCCTTCCCCGATGACTGTAAGGACGTGGCCGGCGCCGTTATTGACATTTTAAAATATAGAACTCTCGAATTTTGCACATTGAGGATGGATAGCTACTCCCAGGCCCCATCTGTTGATTCTCTGTGCAATTTCGCTTGTTCTGATCAATCACGGAGTAGCAACTACGAATTGTGCGGTCATCATGCTCATGCTCATGCTCATGCTCAAAATACCTCAAAACGCTTACTTCGTATTTTTCAAGAAATGTATGTATTCTTATTCAAATACTAAGATTGCTCCCTTAAATTTGTATGAGTTGTAATTTTCTAATAGCTAGCTCTAAAGTTCTACCTTTTTATGTATTTTTTCTAACATTTTTCCATAATGCCAATGGCAAAAACTACAATTGAAGTTGGTAGGGGTCAAAAATTGCCCAAACTGTGAAAAACTTGGCATCTGGGCTAACTTTGACACTTGTAACAATATGAAGGGAGGCTTTGAGAAACACAAAAAAATCGAAATACCCTACACTAACTTCGAAAGCTTTAATTTCAAAAAGTTACAAAATACTCCTAATTGAAAAGTATTAGTTGTTCATTTGGTAGAAAATATGTTATGTAGAAGGAGCCTTAAAAACGGACTGCAGAAAAATTAATTGCGAATTTACACAGAAACCAAAAGAGATAGAAATACGATGTTGAAGAACGAATGATAAGGTTATCAGCCTAATTTGGATCCCTCCTTATTTTGGACGCTTTTCAAACATTTGTTTCCCTTACTACTGGTCCCTCCAAATTCGTTTGGTTTGATGATGATAATTACATTCTTTGGGTTGTTTGTAAGTCTTAAAACATTTTTAAGTTCATATTTAAGTTCTCCAAATTAATTTAAATTCACAGTTGAGAAAATGTCATCGTAAACGATTCATAATTTCACGATTGCCAAGAGGAATTGGGAGAAATGATGCATTTTTAATTTTAGATTTGACAGTAGAATTCAATTGTTTTTCAATGATTGGATTGTGCATTTTATATATTTGAAAAGGTTCGCTTGTAAATTTTTCAAAGTGTTCAAAATATGTCGTAAAATAATGATGTCAAATTATATTGGACACAGCTTACAGATTTTATTTCTTAGTAATAGATTGTTTTATCATATTAGAATAAACAAAATGTAAAAAATCAAGTAACGATAGGTCGAATACAGATTATAATCGGATTTTCTTTTCAAATCATTGTCAAGTCCATGGAAATTAGAGCAATTAAATGTTTATTATGTTTCCCTATTGTAAGGTAAAAAGTTGCGTTGTTTTTAAATGGTAAAAGTCAAAGTTTTAATTCACTTTTTAATGCAGACTTTATCAATCATTTTTTTTTAATTGCGGTTGCGGTAATACCGTGCGGTAAACGCTCATTTCCCGCACCACATCCGCGAGAAAAAGTGTCTTACCGCACCGCAGTTTTTGCGGTGCGGGTGCCGTAAATACCACGCGGTTGCGGCAATTACCGCAACCGCGACGAACCCTACTCAGATCTCAGATTTCGCACAAATGTTTTCGAAAGTATGTACTTTCAGAATATGCAATATTTTTTTTGGATTTTTTGAATCTCAACTTTGTGAATGACCCCTTAACCCGTAGAGAAACAGCAAAAAAATGCAAATTCCATCTAGGCAAAGCACGAAGAAAATCAAGGTCATCATTGCAGACGCAATACATGGCACTCCCACATCACTAAGAGTTTATCAGAAATAGTAAATATATTGGAAATCGTTGAGATTCCTAGGTGGCCGGAATATTCTCAAGCGAGAGACTAAATAATCAGTTAATAAAACTTGATCATCCCCGTTGTGAGCCACACTTGCGATCAGATCGTTCTTGCGTTCTCCCATGTAAATTTTTGGCCTGTTTCACTCAACGAGGACAGCTGGTAATAAATTGTCCCGTGTGAATAACAGAAATGAGAAAATAGAGCGCTTTGACGACAATATCGCCTTTTTCACTCCGTCAAATAAAAATCAGTTTTAGTTCGCGCCGGGTTAGTTAGTGTTTCAGTAGTGAAATTCAGTATCTCGATAATTGTCCGAAGAACCCAGTTAGGTGCGTGTGAACTCTATGATAGCACAGGAGTAACCGACTTTGTTTACTACCTTAAGATCTTGTGGGAATTTTATAAATAAATAGATCTATAAAACCAAGAAAACATTGTAGGTAAGCAATATAAACACTTTTCTTCAAAAACGCATTCTAGCTCTCGTAAATACATAAGGATATTTTTATAACACTATCTGGAAAATTATTGCAGCACACCTCCCCTTAGAAATCTTCCACGAGCAATAAAATAATAACAATAACATGACGTGGCAATTCCCACTCCGATTCAGTAAAAAACTGGCCGATCGGATTCACATTCCGCTCACTGTGCGAAGATTTCTCATACAACACCAAAACGAAACAAGTGAATTGTTTAATGATTCATAAGGTTTCGCAGCAGCACACACCCTTTTACGGCGATCACCCCACAAGATCTCCGATCGTAGGAACATCCCGCGTAAGCCTCCCTGTCCCACATCCATTCGAGCAGTGGGAGCCAAGTCTTGATGGCGATATTATAGGCCACACCAACAACCATCGGGTCGCTCTCAATTATGTTCCCGAAAGAGATTATCATCTCTGCTGGATTTTGCACAGGGCACGTCGTCAAACCTACGAAAAACCACCGCGCGCCCTTTCGGAAACCCCTGTCCCTAAATGAAACTGCGCATCGTGGCATCCCGTGCACCCGACCAACCACGTCCGTATAAATTACGAGTTAATTCTTAATCCACGCGTTTCCCAATCCCGGCCCCTTACCCAACCCTGTGCCTAGCTGGGCTCGAAGTTCACGGATTCACGGCCGGGGAAGAAAATCCCGGACCGAGGCAACAGTGCACATAACTAATAATTATTCTCGGTTCCTCTTCGATTGCGCGGTTCCGTACTTCTTGTGGTGGAGTGGCAGGTTCAATGTTCGTCGGCTTGGCGTTCCCATTCATTGCAGTGCAGTCGCCGTTGCGCAGGATTAGGAGTATATGTACTGATTTTCTTCTGCAGAACGAGAAGAACGAAAGCGGCAGAACAAGTGTAGGTGTGCGATTTAAATGAAGAAGATCTTGCCCCGAAGATAAGAGAGTTGCTGTGGGGCTCCTCTTCTGGTTTGGCGTCGCCGTCGTGATCTTGCCACCATCTCCGACAACGATGCGGCCCCGGGGCACGATTCTGGTTCATCTCGCAGACCAAAGTAAGAGGGCGAAATTTATATTGTGTATTATACTGTTGTTGTGTACTTGTTTGCCGTTGTTAAGCTGTATCAGACCGTGTGTAGTAAAGCGTATTTTGATTGTCTTCAATTTATTTCAAATGTAATAAAGCTACGTGAAGTTACGAGGAGGTTTTCTGCAGCTGGGTAAGGTTTGTTTGTTTACGCTCATTAGTTAGATAGAGGAAGTAGAATAAATTGTAGGCCGAAACGGTTGGAGTCGAAAGGTGAAAGTTATCGAAAGCTTGAATAATAGGTTCATAACGTGAATCGGTTAGTCGTAGTTGAGGGGGAAAAAACGCTACACACCTGGGAAGATATCCGCCACGCCAAACTGATCTTAATCCATATAAATTCTTCCCGAAAATCCATATTTGGAATGCAACTTGTACAAACTCGTGTGTCCACTTTGCGGGTCGGCGGTTTCCACGAATTTCTCCAGGTCGCGAACATTGAAAGCATCGTACCTGCCATGCAAAACGTGCCTCCAACCAACTTTCGCCACCTTCCACCATCCGATTCCGAGTGCGACAGACCCAGCAACAGCAGCAGCAGCAGCCGCATTTGCTTAATGTAATGAAAAATTCTCGACTCTCCCGGGCACCGATAATATATGTGCATTCTCAATCAGACCGTGACCCCTGTGCGAACATTCAGTTTGACCTGTTTTTACCATAAATCGCGAGCAGACCGCAGAAAAAGGTGAGTGAAAAAGTGCAAACGAAAAATCCAAAAAATAAACCTGCCTGCAAAACATGACCTGCGCGAGCCTGTGTGACTGTGCCGGCGTGAGGGCTTCGGTCCGGGTTTCTCGCTCGCTAGCGTTTGTCCCTTTCCGCCACGGTTTCTGAGTGCAGAGTAAGAGCACGTCCCCGGCCAGTTGTGCACAGATGCGCGTGGGGTAAGCTGAACTTTCGCTGCTTAGAGGGGTGGCGGGCGGTGAGCAGGGACAGGGATGATCGAGTTTGTAAAGTTGCCTACGATCTGGCGAGAAAGCAAAGGTGGGAATTGTTTTGGGAAACATATTTGAAATTAAGGGTACAAGTAACAACCGAAAACCAATCAGATTATCAAGATGTTTTGATTGCTGTCATAATTTCATATTGATCCTAAAAAATGACTGTGACTTCAAGATTTAAAAATAAATAAAGCAAATTTCTGTTGTCAGAATGGTTAAAAATGACAACAATTTCTTAAGAATTCGAATTCCACGCAGCATGAGCTAATTTAGCCACCTAACCCGCTAATTCAAAACTCTTACCACTTAACCAGATTCCTCCTCGGCATTAAATTTAGAGCATTAAAATTAGTGATCTTCCCCTACGAGGACAATCTGGGCGGTAAACTCTAAATTGCCCAATATATTGAGCCCTTCGACTCCATTGTGCCAAGCAACACTGAAACTAGTTTAGCCCTTTGGCTCCCTTTTTGAGCCATTTAGCACCATTTTCCCGTTAAACCGCTGAATGGCCCGAACTATTTGCGAACTATTCGATCTCGTCCCCAACGACGGACCTAGCCTACTCCGAAGGAGAATTCCTTGGTGAGAGATGTTCTGCCGAAACCGAGCCAAACGGCCAGGTACCGAGTCTGGTTCTCTGGTGCTCCGACGACCCACGGCTGATGGTGTCTCATCGCGATCTACTCAGTCTAGTCCACGGCGGCGAATCTAGCTTACGCCGACGGAAAGTACCCCAGCGAAATAAGTTCTCCTGATACCGATTCTTCTCTGGTTTTCGCTATATATTTCTCCGAACAACCGGTAGGGTGCCGTGGTCGGTCTAGCGATTCCGGGTGAAGTGTGGCGTCCGGTTCGCTGGTGCCTTGACGACTCATACACGGTGCTCTGTCGTTGTCTACTCGACTAGTCCCTAGCGATGGATCTAACCTACTTCGGCGGAGAGTTGTCCGGTGGTGATTGCATTTTCGAAATTGTTGCTCGCTGGTCATGCCATTTCCGATGTAAGGTGGTCATGATTGGCACCACCGCCGGTGTTGACTGCGTCTCACGAGTTTACATCATTCTATACACGACATTATCTGGGTTGATGTGCGACCCCCGGTTTCTGTCTCTGTGTGTCGCTTCGAGCCTCGATCATTAAAAAACCACGTGCTCCGGTGTTTCCTCGACGTTTCCACACTGCGGGCATAACGAAGACGCAACCCCTATCCGATGAAGATATTTCTTGAAGCAGCTGTGGCCCAACGGGAGCTGCGTCAGGTGGAAGTTCATCTCTCCGTGCTTTCTATTGACCCACGTCGACAGGTTTGGGATGAGCCGATATGTCTACTTTCCCTTCTCCGTATTGTTCCGTTCCTGCTGCCACATTCCCATCGAATCGATTCTCACCATCTTCCTCACGTTTCTGGCCCTTCTTTGATTGTTGAACTCGATATCTTCCACCAGGGTGATGCAGATGGAGTGATAATACCGACGATAACGCATACTGCCTCCGACGATATTGTTCTGTATGCCTTAGCAACTAGTACGGCCATCGACCGGAACGTCTTGTTCATCTTTTCGCGGTTCCGCTTAGTTTTCAGCGCCAGACTCCAGGCAGGTTCCTTATATCTCTATATCGATGACAAAACACTAGATAGCGGACGCCTCGTGCTTCTTCTCGGACCGCCGACGTTTGGCAAGATCATCACTATTGCGTTTATTGCCTTCGCCGATGTTCGCAGGCGTAGTCAACGTGGTTGTTGAAGTTCAACCGGTCATCGATTATCATTCCCAATGGCATCAGTGCATGCTAAGATGCAACCACGTGCCCTCCGACGGTGATCTGCATCCGCTGAATCTCTCTGCAGTTGCTGACCAACAACACTTCCGTCTTGTCGGAAGCTATCTACAGCTACCCAGCAAACATATGGAACTATACCAGGCGGGATCGCCCGGTGGCTCCCGTCTTTAGCAACAACACCAGCTTCTGTACCTTCCACATTTCGAAGAAGTTGTCTTCATTTAAACACTTCTGCAGCTCCATTCTGAATGTGCCCGGATATGACAGGATTACAGCTTTCAGCACCACGTTTGCTATTCCATTAGGACCCGGGGCTTCAATGCTTGCGCGAGCACATTGTTAGTCAATTGCCGATCGTCCGTGTGTGTTCCTTCTTCTTCACCGTACGGTGTCGGTGCCCAGGTAGTTCGATCGTGCTTTGGGAAGCGACCCTCAACGATTATCTTCAGCATACCCAGATAAATACCGGCTGGCGTCGCCGAGCCTTTCGTTTTCGCCATCAAAACTCGGTACTAGTCGCCCCAGCGATTAGTGTCTACTTCTCGGAACAGCTCCTTGTAGCAATCTGACTTGCTCAGCTTGATCCCCTCTTTTAAAGTGGCCTCGAAACACTGCTTTGCGCTCCTCTCTATCTGGCTCCAGTATTGCTCGCTGAGCTCGCCTTCTGGTGCTGAGATAAGTAGCGCGTAGCGTACTAAGCGTTTTGTTCCACCAGTAATCTGGACGCTGTCTATTGCGTGGTTCCAGTATTCGGGCAATTATGGCGTCGCAAGCCGTCACAATTCATCTTGTTAGGTCAGCCGCATTTACGTTCTCGGTCCCGCCGGTCGGCCAAAGTGTCTCAACGAAGAGATCTTTGTAAAAGGATTTCGTCTTCCACTTTCGCTCGCCGGTCATCCTTTTCCGTGCTGCAGCAGGGTTCTGTTGACCGATACGGCAGCGAATCGCCTGATGATCGCTATGCGTATACGTTTCGCATACTCTCCAGTCTATGTTCGCTGTAAATGAAGGACTACAGAATGTGACTTCGATGATAGACTCCCCCCGTCTCTCTGAAATGTGCGAACATTGCACAACCGTACGTCTAACTTCACTAGAGCTTCTTGTAGGATACACCCTATTGTGTTGGTTACTCTATTGCCCCTGAAGTCGCCAACACGGAGTCTTCGTATGAGCGTTCTATCATTTCTTAAATGGGGAATCTGCCCATAACTTGTATCACAGCCGTTCCCGATCCATCCGCCCCTTAGTTATCGCCATCAGTGGGGATCTGATACTGCTCTGCAACCATACCGACGACACACATGGTTTGTGTCGTGGACTGCCACAACAGTTGCTGTGCGGTGTCACAGTGATTCCGATTTATCTGGGTTATCTCCATTTCCGTTGGCCTGCAGTCACCTTCTTGTAGACAGGCCACCCGTCTGATGATCGTTTCCTTTCTTTCTGGAGTGCAATGCAAATGCTTCGGCTTTTGCATGCAGTCTCTCGCAAGATGGCCTGTTACCTCGCATATCCAGAACATTCTGGAGCTATCCGGACTTGTGCAAGCTCCTGCCAAATGTCCAAAGCCCAAACACTTGAACCATTTCTCAATCGCTGTCGAATCGAATCATCGCTGTCTGAGTTCCTCCGTAGCCCTTCTTTAACTGGATCGTTATGTGCACCTCGCCTAGTTTGAACTGTTGCTGCAGTACACCTCTTAGCTTGACTTCTGTCGTAATCTCATCCAGATCCTTGCACACAATCATCGTCTCCGGACTTAAGGCTATGGCTTCTGCCTCTTCACCCCGTGATTTGGTAATAATCTCCTGCAATGTCTTGCTGTTAATCCTCCTTCGACTCGATGAGCATCTAACCTTTTTTGGTACGCCTGATTCTTACAACGTTTTCCCCCAAATCCCGGTTTCACTTTTTGGCACCTTATGAAGAGTCGGAGGTTTTCCTTTTTTTCCGCTCCCCTTTTCGTTCTTCCTTCGACTTTTCGTAGTATTTATCCTTCTGCCCTACAGCACCATCTGCTTTCTCCCTTTCCTTCGGCAACGACAACGTCCTCGAGCGTCTGCCTCTTGGACCCACCTGATCGTCCATCTCCTGGCCAGGTTTTTGCACTCTTTGGAGTCATGGAAACTGGCGTGTTCTCCACTTCAACCAGCTTCTTCTTCCCCTGCTTCGGAGGGACTAGGAAGATAGTAGCCTTAGCAAACGCCAATACTCGTTCGGCTACATCAGCCCTTAGCGCTGCCATGTCATACTCCTTCACGGCAGACACTAGCGGCTTTCTGATTCTGAGAACCATTTCCTTAATATCCTTATGGAACTTTGTTTCTCGCGACCACAAACTTGTGAAGCTCCTTCAAGCACTTTGCTGTCACTACTTTCGGTTTCTGTGGGGTATAGCTCAACCCGCTTAGCTCTGGCTGCTGCTGCTGTTGCTACCTCGGGCGTTTGCTGCTGAAGGAGGATTCCTTCTGCCCTTGTTGAATTACTTCAGCACTTATCCACCTCTGCCGATCGAATTCGCCGTGCCCACTCCATATGTGTGGATTTCTTGCTCTTTCTCCATTTTGTTGGGTCCTAAGTCCGGGCCGCGATCTCCAATCCTTGTACGTAGTCGCCTCTTCCAATCCTATGGTTATCTATGTAAGCTAGGGTTGACACTATCCTTACGCCCGATCGGCGTAAAATCGGGAATAGTCCATCCGAACCTAGTACAACCAACTAATTGTTGACGAGTTTTGAATGTACCCGTAGACTTGCAAAGGTTTTGGCGGGACGGACGCAGCCATGCTGTTAGCCCTCTCGCCATTTTAAGTAGGTGTAATTCTTCCTTACGCCGGGAGTAGAATCAAAGTCAGCCCAAAGTCGCCGTCCAATTCGTGATCCGTGTGCTGTCCGTTGACGTTCGCAAAAACTAGTATGCCGTAATCAGGATGTTACTGGCATCGATCCGGATCTGACGGTCGGCACTCGCGTTGGGCTAGGGTGCTTTTATTGCTAAGATCTTTGATTTCTAAAATCTAAAGATCTTAGCAGAAGAGGCACTGTCGTAGCTCATCAAATTCGTTACTGGCGAACCATTTTGTATAGAATGTAATAGACATTTCCACAATTGCACCCCTAGGTGTATTAAAACAGAGTTTTAGACAAGACTGTGGTTCTTCGGTGTTTTGGCCTGATTTGACACTGTTCCGTTATGCAAAATCAGCTCTACAGTTGTATAGAGTCATCAAGTTAAATTTTGTGTCCAAAGACTGTTCGAAGCTTCAGTAAATCGAAAGATACTGGGTAATTACGAAGCATAATCTAAACAAAAATCTGAAGGTGGTATAAATTAAATAGAAATGTTATGAAACTAGAAGAAAGCAACTTCGTCGGTGTCCTCGTCGTCGCCAGAGTGTGGAGTTGAAGTTGTGCATTCCGGCTCACGAGGTCGCTTTGCTGTGCGCCGATCACGTTCGTTCTTCGAAGCATTTTTTAATTCTTTTTCCTTCTCTTTTTCGTTCATTTTTTTTTCGATTATCTACTTCAACAACATCTTAAATTATTATACTGTTTACTCACGCGAAATATCTGACGCGCTTTTATTGATGATGAGCACTTTCCTTTAACACGAGGACGTAATGTTTTGAACGGGACCTTGAATTGTTTAGAGGCTGATTAAATAATTCACACAACATGGGCGACCTATTGTACCCCCATACCTATTTGACCCATTTCTACTATAGGTATCACCGTTTTTATAAAGTTTCATTTATCGCTACTTTTAATATATTTTTCTTATATCGACTTACAGGTATGATTATCGTGTATCAACTTAATGTCATAAACACCTGTAATTGCCAACAAATTTCCTCCGCAATGCATTAATTTAATTGGAACGATGTCCTAAACACTTCCTACGCGTTAATTATTATCGTTTGCCTCCACTACTTCCACCATCCATAAAACGAACGCAGATCTATCAGAATGACGACTGTTCCCCTACACCAGCCCATTCATGGATTGAGCTACCTCTGTGTACACAGTAGTGTTGAAATAAAGGTAATACCGGACATACATAGAGCTTATGAACATGAACGCGTGTGAGGACAAACGTATTTAACCTTTCATTTGACAATGCAACAAATATGATACATACTAAAATCTGTGTGAATATTTCAAATATTCAAAATAATGTTGAATCAGTTCATATTTTTATGAATACTTGAAAAATCTGTAATAGTCATGTTAATCGCGAGGTAAAAATTAGTGCGAATGGCCTATATGACTTCTGTAATCAACTAGTCTCGTAGTCTACTAACGGCACAAAACTTTCGATGTTCAAATCGCTGATACTCTCTGTTGCCCTGAACGGCAATGAGGTACATTATCGACGGATTGACGTGTTTGTGCTGTATATAGCAAAAATTGACATTGTCAACTGCGAATCAGACCTCGCGATTATTGACTATGAAAAATCGAAGGATTGGTCAGCCACCATATTCATAGTGAATGAAAAAATATCTGGGAATCCAAATACAAACAAAAATTCAGTATTTGATTCTAAAGTTTATATAAGCACTCTATCGCCAAACAAAACATGCGAAGACTGCATCATAGGTAACTAATTTGACATTTAGACTGAAATGAAGCTTTGAGGAACACCTCATCTACTCCATAATAAGTGTTGAAGCAATAATATAGGACTAAAAATATTGAAAAACCGAAAAAAGGATTTTAAATATCGCAATGTGAGGTTCAAAATTAACACCAATAAGATTATATATAAGTATCTCATTAAACAGAGCATTGTTCTGAAAATAATAACAGTTGACAAATCGTTCAGGAAATGAAAATCATTACGAATGTTGCTCATTCCACTAACAACTGTATATGTAAATCCCAAATAGGTCGATTTTAGTTACCTGCAAAAAATAGCTAGCTTGAGTTTTCATCAATAAAAAATAACACCACTTAAAAATCAACAACAAACGGGGTCATTCGGACCCCTCAATTTATTAAAAACGGTTCTGCCCTCTGGTAAGCACACAGTTTTATTCCGCAAACCTGCGAACAGGAAAAAAAATAAATCGCAACCTTTCTCATCATGTAGAGACATTGCAACACCACCACCGCCGCGGTGAGTCGAAAAGCTCGCAACTCTACCTGCCAGGTGGACCTGTTCCGCATTAAATATGATCCTGGCGATAGCCCCCAGCAACAACGGTCACCGTTTGGTTTCCATCAAATCAAAACCGTTGTGAACATCGACCGTCTCGAACAATCAGATGATGCTGTTTCAGTCCCAGGTATCCTAAAACGGCTCATATGCTACTGCACATCCCAGCTTTTGGGTCACTTTTTCAAACAGTCCGAACTGTACTGACTGCGCTGACCCATAACATAGCACACGTTAAAAAGTTCAACGATCCCTTATGCAGCCATTAAAATGCCCTACAGGTCTCGGTGGCCTTAAAAGCTAAAGGCAGAAGCGGCTACCTTTTGTGAGCGTGTGTTTTTTTCTGCTGCATTTCAAAGGTTGCAAATTTCGGTCAGGTAGATCCGCTGTCCAAAACTTAACTGTACTGTAGAGTCTTGTTTTTCTTTCCAGTAACCCACCCAGCAGCAACTGCTCGGCAACTCGGCAACTTGGAGACGATCATCACAGCGAAACAAAAAAAAAGTTATATTTTTCGAAGAAATGAATTATTAGCATACATCGTTTGGTTTGAACGTTTGTAAATCTTGTTTTGTTGTTCCGCACAATTCTGGAAAGAGAAAAAAACCTGCAACGAAGACGATGATGAAGATGCTGATGGCGGGATGAGGTGGATTTATGCAAAGATGAGGTCCGTTTTCGTCGGCTCGTTTGGGGTCAACCGGGAAGTGGCTGTCGCAAGGTAAGGTTCTTACAACCGCTCTTGACTGACCATCGGTCGGTGGTTAGCCGGCTTGCCCTCAAGAAAAGAAATACATATACAAAACCCGACAATATGAGAAATGGAAATGTATGCACAAGCTACATTCAATTAAAGCGAAAAATATCACGTATTGCGCGATTTAAAATCGGAATAAAGGACTGCTATTACAATTCGTTGTGATTTGGTAGGAACATCATATCAAGGTCACAGAGATATCCGGAAAACCTTTCCATATTTAGTCGCGTTAGAAAATTGACGATGTTGTTTTGAAACCAATACGGAAACTGAAGGTTGAACAGCAACTGGTGGTTGGACAAATATTTGTAATTCTGCTAAATACAACGCATCGGTTTTGGTTTTAGTTTATACGTGTAGCTGTTTCCGGCGGAAATTAGTGCGTGGAGGTCTAATAGTATAGCAAAAATTAATCTTTAGCATAAACGCACAACAATCCATCCCATATAATGCAGGAAAGAAAAGCTTTCATAGCTTTGGGTCAAGATCAATATTTTCATAAAGATTTTTTTTTATGTTCGGAAACTTCTTAATCCCGTCTTCGTAGCTTTCAACAAAAATTGCATGACAAATCCACGTGAAATACCTCGTACATCTATACTTGAAAATAGTGCTATTGAGGCATGTCTTACCTCCGATCTGATAACTCGAGAAATTTATACGGTCACAGTCAATATGAGTGTTGATATATCTGCCGCATAATCAATCATCTGATGATTTGAAAAGGATTGTATCATACTATGGCAAAAATGGGTTCCCAGTCATAATCGGCAATTATGCAAATGCTCACCACATAATATGGGACAGCTCAGATATCTATTTTAGATGCACTGAATTGACGGAATATGTAAGCAGTACAAGTCTACACATAAATCGCCCAACATTTGCGCAAGCTGGTAGAGAAGAGGTGTTAGATATAACTCTCTGTTCTAGCGGTATTACGCATGAGTTGGCAAACTACCCAACGAGATCGAGCCTTCGTTATCTGACTTTAAGTTTCTTTGTTTTGATAATTAAAACGTCTCGCTAGATGTCGTCACATATCGTAATTTCAAAACTACGAACTGGGACCTCTACGAAGAGGGTTTGGCGGCCAGGTTTCGTGGATATTTTCCAACGATGATTCTCCTAGTGACTTGGAATGAGGTCTAAGGGAGGAGGATAAAACAAACTTAGCATACCAAGAGGCTTCGTCCGTTTCGAGCTATGCGCGTTTCTTGATGGAATACCGAATCTTCGTCTCTCGGAGCTCAAACGGTATTATATTAGGAACAGCTTGACGATTCGAAGACCATTGTCGGAGAGGAAGTCCTGCGCAAGCGAGCATTGCAATGAACTGTTTGTAGGTAACGGCGAGAGATTCAGCATCGTCTGAACTGGAAAGCAAATTGTCGACGTAGAAGTCTGTCAGCGAAAACTGTTGCCCTTCATCATCGGTGAGTTTCCGCAGCACTCTAGTTGCCAAAAATGGGGAACTGCTTGTGCGGTAGATTACGGTGCGGAGCTGGAAACTTTTCAGTGAAGTCTCAGGATCGTCGTGCCAGAGAAGGCACTGCAGCGGTTGGTCGGTGGGGTGGACCAAAATCTGCCGGTACATTTTTTCAATGTCCGCAAATATCACGACTTGATGGATTCGAAAACGGAGGACATTGTTCAGCAAGATACCGGAATTCGAGCGGTATGATGCGTCGAATGGAGCTTTGTAGTGAAGCTGTCGAGTTTCGTCACAGCGTGGTGTGGAAGGAAGTATTGCGGTTGCAAGTCGAGTTGATCGGGCCCAATCTCCCGCATATGTTCGGATCTCTCGTACTCGTGAATAAACTGTTGGTACATTGACTTCTTATCGGCGTATGACGACGTAGCGGCCGTCGGAGTTGCGGGTGATGTTCGTTACGAAATGTTTCTCGAAGTATCGTTCCGACGGAGACCGTCCCTTTGCATCGTAAATTCCTTCGAGCTGTTAGAATCGGTTGACCAATTCATCGATTGTGCAGGGTTTACCGAACTGGCAATTACGTGAGTAGCTGTAATCGAGGTTTTCCAACAAATACGCTCCGGAGACGACCTAACAGAATTCTGTATTCTGCAGAAGCAGTAACTCCTCTCCCAGCGATATCCTGCCGTATCGAAGAACTTGGAAGTAATGGGCGGCGTCCATAATCATGTCAATGTCGCCAGTAACAGCGAACGTTGGATCTGCAAGCTCCACGTGCTGTTGGATCGACCAGTGACGGGCTTCTACCGTTGACTGGGGCAGCTTCACGGTAATGGAAGGCAGAACGAGTATGGAGCATTGTAGGAAGAAGGGAGTGCCTCGAGATAAGGTGATACTCAACCGGAGTATGGTGTTTCCGATTCCCCTTATCGAAATAGCTTGTGGAAATCGGATGCGAGGAAACTACAGTCGTTCGCAAGGAGCCCCAGAAACAAAGTTGCGTTGGGAAGCACAGTCCAGCAAGCAACGAGCTGTGACGATATACGATACGAGGGTAGTCTGAGAACTCATGGAAGGCGAATGAACGTGAACTAGGTTTGCGTTCATGCAAAGATTTTTCTGTCTTACCAGATTGATCCGTTGGCGAAGGTTGAGTTTCAGGCATTCCGGACAGTTGTACAGGTAGTGACTCTCACCGCACTTGTCGCACGGTTTCGCCTTGCTGGCGCTAAAAGAGGGTGCAGACGACTGGAAAGGCTGATAGCTTGGATGTCGAATTTGGGTTGCTGTGGGGAGGAGCAGTGTTCGAAGTGGTCGAACTTTACTATCGTCACGTATGATGGCATTGAAGTTGACGCACTGAAGCTTATGTCCTCTGATGTGCCGACGAATCCTCGCAGAACTGAAGCGATGGTGTTAGCATCGAGTTCTCCTTTTCCCGGAGCGTACAAGGATCGAGGCGTATAGATAGCTGGTAAACCAGGATAGAGCTTCATCGGTTTGCTGGTTCACGCAAGCACTTCAGTACGGAGATCTGCTGCTCGAAGCGATCGATCGGCACAAGCAGATCTTCAGCAGATTCCTTGCGCATTGCTGGAGTGTTGAAAAGTATTCGAATGTGACACTTGATTAGCTGCTTGTTGTTCAAGCCCTGCCTACTTATCTTGATAGGGTCGAGAATGCGCGCTGCCTCTCCTTGAACGAGTCCCTTCAGATAGTACATCGTCTAGACCACACTGATGTCGCTCCGCGAACCTACAGCGGATTCAAACGAATCGCGAAAAACACACTAATCTAATTTACCGCTGAATTTTGGTAGATTAACCTCTGATAGTCTGATGTTCAATGGTCTCGTCGGTGCGGGGTTGGCGAAAGGGAAGAAACGGATTTTCTTTGCCAGTTTGGCCAAGTAGAAGGACCGGAGAGCTTTCAGGTCGATTGGCTTCTCATTGGTGAAAAATCATCTCCAATATCATCACTGTTCGGCGTACAATTTTTTCAACTTTTCCTCCCCCGCTTTTACTTGGCCCGCAAACTTACTGTCCTTGTCGAATCCCGTAACATAGTACTCCAACAAAGCCACTGAATCCACAATATTCTTCTTCGTATGCTTATTTTTCTCTCGTCGGTCATTTTATTCTTCCGTAGCGCCGTATTTTCTTTCACTTACGCACTTTTCCACCTCTAAGAATCCAAAATGATCCGGAGCAAACAGTTTGCCAAATAAAGATTTCACCGCGAAACTTCAAAACTATCTCGGCAATATTTTTTCAGAAATCTTTACGTTTCAGTACGGCGCGCACCGTTCATGCAGTACACGCTCATTCATAAAACTCAAATTTGAGTGACCAGCCACTCAATTTCATAAAAACTGTACGTAGTCAAAAATAAGTTTGTCTTGTTTACTAAAATTTGAATTTGAAGTGAAATTATAAAATTTGAGTAGATTTTACTCAAAAAGCAAATGCGAAAAATAATCAGTCCGTATTTTTAATATAACAACAAATAATCTCACTGGCGGTTGAAATAGCCTCCAGGCGCTAGCGATGCCTGGAAATATAATCCGAGAACGTTTCTCCACACCTATTTCATGTCAATCGGCGCCTCGCAGTACAAAAATACGAAAGAACGTTTGATTTGAATAGAAGCAAAACTTAGAAAAACTTACCTTTTAATTTTGTTAATGATTCGAGTCGACTCTACAACTGCGAGGTCCGCGGATTGGTCTTTCATTTAAGTTGTAGTCAACGTCAAAGTTCATTAACTTTTTTTGAGGATAAGTGTATTTTTACTCGCACACGACCCCCAGTTTTATACTCGGTTCAGTTTACGTTCGAAACCAAAGGGACTAACCATCAAAAGGAAAGAAAATCAACGCTCGCGTCCCTCGCACGTTATCTCTTACCAACGATGTGTTCAAGATTTGCGGCTCGGTGCATTTAATTAGTGGGAACCAATAAGGAATGGCTTCAGTCAGATGATTAAAAATCGGGGTTTCCGTGTGTGTGTATGCTAGCTTCGACCCGTTGGAAATTAAAATAATAGTTGGTGAAGGAAACGATGTTCAAATTTAATTGTTGGTTTACTGTTTGATAGTGCTGATAAGGGTCAATTATTCTCCCAAGAAAAGGTCAGCTGGGTGGAAGATTTTTGTTCCAATTGGCCCTCGTTACTAGAACAAACTAATCGTCAGGCAGTTCGCGGAGCTGAACCTCAATAATCACTTTCTCTCCCGATGTTGAAATGCAGTCCATACAACAAGGTTTACTAATAGAAACCGACCATTCCAATCAATACTTCCTGAAGATTAGCTGCGCGGTATATGAAATTAGTGGAAACCAATCCGAGCTTCCGTCGGATGTTTTAAAATCGTTTTTTTAAACAACATAACGGGTCATATTCAATCAAAAGTCTAGCAACAGGTTGAGATTACAATTAACTTATCACAAATATCTTTATCGATCATTTGTCCCCTTCACGATCATATATGATGACGATGACTTCATTCTGCTTACTTGATCCGATTGGAGTCCGATCAACCCGAATGACTGCATAAAATTTGACACCACTAATTTAGTGTTGCGCCAAAATCGTACGCAACTCGAGTGCCAACAGCAGCTCAAATCTCCGATCTCATTTGAGGTCTTAATAGTGTTGTATACGACAACTCGCCAGCGGCGTCATCCGCCCAAACTGACCGTGGTGAAATTTTGTGGGAACAAATTCCAGCCAAGCAGCAGCAGCAGCGGGGCGTGCGTTCCGTGACCGAAGCTACCAGAAACCGGCAATTTTCTACCAATTTCAATTGATATTTTAAACGAAACCATAACTCATAATCAAATTATCGGACCTGCTCGGTTGATCGCTGGCCTGTCGGACCGGGGTGACCCTTGGCTCTGGCAGGGTGGAGAATGTGTTCGTATTTTAAGCACTTTACGATGCGTGCCTTACTCAGCGTTCGCCGTGTCGCGCCGTGCTCAGGAAATTTAAAATTATTTCAAAAATTTATGGACCCAAAATTATAGAGATTCGAGCAAAAGTATTTCCCTCGGCAATCGTATACTTACTTACTTACCATCCACTGGCGAGGACGTCGGACGGGAGGTAAGCAGAGGGATAGAGACAGTCGGCGGTGTAAAACGATCTCCGATGTGACTTACTTATGTCGCTTTTCCGGTACCGTCACTCGCGTCAGACGCAGTGGCTGATCGGGGTTCGGGGACATTTGAGCCGAGTCATCAGTGGCAGCAGAAACAGTCAGTATGATGGTGTGTTTATTTTTCACAGACAATTTATCCCCCACTGCCAGAGCCCGGGGAGGAAATCGATGACGTAAAAAGTGTAAACATCCCATCATCGTCGATGGCAACGATGGTGGTGGCGGCAACGAGACCGACCAATTTTGGGAATAATGACACCTCCCGTCATCATCGTCAGCCAGCGTGAAGTTTCTTGGGTCTGCTTGGAACCGTTGCCATCGATTTGGGAAGCCGCCAGAAAAGTAGACGGTTAGCGTGAGAAAGTGTCAGCAGCGGCGCCGACCTCTCAACGCGACTGATCGGCAAACAGAGATGAACAGGTTACAGGCTGGTATCTCAATTTCCAAATAAATGATCGTTGCGTTTGGAAAGGGTGACCGTATGGGAAAATTATGGTTGGTGTGGGACAAACTGAAATTCGAACAAGTAGTAGCACTTCCGGCCTCCGGAGAAACGGCTTCTTTGACTTCACATCAAATGTACAACAGGATGCACCTGGTGAGAAATGGAAACTTTTTTAACCTTGTCACGAAAGGTCCGCTGTACGTAGATCGCTGGTTAACCATGGGTGATAGTTGAGATTTTTCGGACTTTATTCGAAATAATATACGTAGAAAAAAGAAAGCTTGCGAAAACCTGCAGAAAAATATCTAATTCGTGGATTAAATATTGTGATCAAATAACTGGAAAGTACAGTTAGTTTTTCCCGCTTTTCTGCCGAAGAAAACCATTCATCGCTATAAACTCATTAAGGACTGACATTTCCAGCGAGCAATATCATCTTTCCTGTCAAGTTGACCGCAAGCCACGCGTAGACCGCAGGCAACTCCACAGTCGGATTAAAATATTTGCCCTATTATTCATAGCGTATTTGAGCGAAACACATGTGGCGGCCATTCCTTCTTCCAGCTGCGGTCTGCAGCCAGCGCGCAAGTGCATTTTTATTAGCCTTTATTGCACTGAGGATCATAACATTCATAACACACAACCTGCCACAGGCCATGGCCGTATCCGTCCGTGGCCAATCTTTCTACGCGCCTCCGATAGCCCGTGTGGCTATATTTTAACTGGCGTAAGCTTTCGCATTTTCCACCGACTACACACCTCCAGGGGGGGGGGGGAACCTATCGCATTGCGTCTCATTGCATCGCCGGCGACTGCGCCGGAGATTGCGAATGCCAAGTGCATTTCATTACCGATGCCGGAGTTGGTACCGCTGGAAAGAAGCTTCCCAGATCAAATGGTAAATTATCAAATAGTAATCTTATTATTATGCAAGGTTTCGCGTCTTGTTCGTTGGATGCCGGTGCAGGTCTCCGATTGGGCCACGTCAAGGGATTATTTCTCCGCTTATGGCAAGATATGACGCCTGCTCGCAACAGGTCGTCCACATATATGTAGGTGCATGCGGGTAACAGAAAAACCGCGACATGTTTCATTCGCAAGCAGCCAGTCACTTTTGTGCAATCTAATCAAATGGGAGATTTTTCATACTTTCATCAATTTGAACATGAGATTTTATCGAGCTGCTGCTGCTGCTGTTGCTACCGAAGCCGGGGCGGACTTGAATTTGAAGCTTATTTTCTATGACATTCGAGCACGCGGGACTACGTGTTAGCCACGGACCGATAAGCTCAACAGATTGCTACCGGAAAAGTGGCTCCCAGACACGTTACTCAATTTCAGTGCAATCTCCGTGCTGCGTTGGTTGATGGTGGAACCAACAACGCAACGACGACGACGATGACGATGATGAGGATGATGATGATGATGATGATTACAAACCGTGTATGCAGTCTTATACATGGCACAAAACATCTGCTAAACTACCGGACTTCGTTGGATGCTGAAAAGCAGGGCAATCATATGCTCCATCTATCTTCGGGAGAGGATCTTCATGGTCAGTCAAGTCCGGTAGCACACCACGAACGTTTCATTATCATAAATTTTAGTACGTTACATTAAAGCACAACATGGACTGGCAATCAAAGGTTGGATCAGCGAGTAGTTTTGCGCGGTAGGGATGGTAGTTGCCATGTTGTCTTCTGCTACCTGGGTCTACAACATTCCGGTAGGAACTGAGTCCGTGTTATTTTCATCCTTTTCACGATCGTGTCTTGGGCGAATTATGCGTATGTTTATATTCCACATTGAGGCTCCGAGATTTTTTTTTACTCAAACGATAATAAGCACGAAACATTATTATTTTCTAAAATTAAACTGAAGTTTTTTTCATTTTTGAAGTGTTTTGGAAGAGAGTTTCGATTAGGTTCGGTAAAATCACACATCACCAAGCGTAATCGGTCTGAGCGATTTTATGAGAAACAGGCCGACCACAAATATGACCATCGTCGATTCGAACGAAACTTTGCAGTTGTGTTCGTTTTATCTTTATGATTTTGCATGCAGTACTTTGAGCAATTTTTCAAAAGAGCGTAGTTTCTGTGTACATTAATTTCAATTTTTTGCTCGATTACTGCATTTTAACCGTTATGTATCCGACGCGGTACCCGGGTACCTTTTCAGCTTTCAATTAATAAAATTCCAATGTTTTATCCATAGCTGGAAATTGAAACTTTGTGACATCTTAGAACTTCACGAAATAAAGCTTTTGGGTTAATAATATTGTTGATTAAAAAGAGGGTGGGGTGAGGAGAGGCTGCTGAATTTTCACTACTTAACAGGCCGACGTGGGTAACCGGATACCCACAAAACTGAAATGCCAATAACTAAGGTAATTATCAACCGATTTTGATACGTTTGGGTGTTTTGGATACAGAAACTCATCCACTTTTAGACTTGGTAAAAATTAATCGGGTTACTTCATTCAGTCCCCGGGAATGTGGATTTCCGGAAACAGGTTCCAGTGCTGGGATACTATTTGTGAATCTCAATGGAAAACTAGCAATATGTGTGTCAAAATTCTTGGAATTGCATCAGTAGGCTGTATCTTGTAGTTTTGGAACCATTTAGTGACATGACCCCGAAACGGACATTCCGAAGCAGGTTCCCGTGAAGCCGCGAGTGGTCATTCCATTCCAATTCCATTTTTCAAATTTCCATAGGGTCCCGTAACAATAAATCACAGACTTCCGAGATAATTTGAAGAGTTTTGATACTCATATTGCTAGGACATTATCAAAATTTACAAATCATACGCTAGTACTGGAACATTACTCCGGAATATCCGGATTACCAAGAACCAAATCCATTCATTCGGTCCAATTTTACAGAATCAAAAAGTGGACGGGGTTTTTGAATGCAAAAGTGTCCAAATCGGTTAAAGGAAGCCATAGTTATGAGCATTTCAACTTGTGTGTACCCGGGTACCCTCGTTGGCCTATTAATTTTTTGTTGTTGGACACATAACGGTTAAACAGCAAAACTATCTGAGAACGAGTTACAGGGAATGCATACTTCTGTACAAAAAAAAAACCCTGTTTCAATCCACCTAGGTGTAATTGTGCCTTTCTCAATCATGAACATTAGGATTTAATGTTTGTGTATGATCATTATTAACTTTCTAATGCACAAATTACATTTTAATTATACATGGCATGACAACTATCAACAAGAAAAGAAATCAATAATCGATTTCCAAAATGTTGTAAAAGAAAAAAAGACCGCATCGAAAACTTGAATCATCGGAACCAGCAATCGACGGTTTGAGACCTAGTTTGGTTGTCTTAATCAGCTGGTGGAAGAAGAAGGGTACCGCACCATGTGTAGGAAAGATATTTTATGCCCAAAAGGTTTAAAACACCAAAAAATGTTCACAAAAATTTGGCATCGAAAATGCAAATTCGATTTCTGAAATATCATGGGCTCATACTCTTTGAAAATAAAATTTTAGTTCCGGCTTATATGTGAATTT
The DNA here is from genome assembly GCF_030247195.1 of Topomyia yanbarensis. Lineage (NCBI taxonomy): Eukaryota > Metazoa > Arthropoda > Insecta > Diptera > Culicidae > Topomyia > Topomyia yanbarensis. The sequence goes on along the minus strand of NC_080671.1, from coordinate 45,697,183 downwards.
TAAATGTGTCCGGACAACAACTGCAAATGCAAGTTGTTTGACACACATTCTAGCGAAATTTCGACATTTTTGCATTCATCGCGATGTAGGTTTGAATCGGAATTTTTCATGTGACCGCGCGCTACAACCCGCAACTCCGGAACCATAAATCGGGTCGGAATAAAATTTAAACGGTTGTGAGAACTTCCATTTGAAACAAAAGTTTGGTCAAGCCATTTCCAAGAAACCGATGTAATTGTTACTCTAATTTTGGATACTTCCGCCAGGGCCTCCGAAACCGTCGATTGTGGTCAATGTAGCCAAAGAGACTTTGAATGACTATCCGTAACTTAGAACTACAAATCCAAGCAGTTGTATCCACATTTTTGAAAAAATTTCACCTTTATACATTCATCGTAGTATCCGTTGAAATCTGGTTTTTCTGCATGATCATACTCATCACCCTGTAATTCATGAACTAGACGTCGGATCCACACAATTAATAGCAGCCGATGGAAGCATTGTACCTTGCATTTAAGACTAGGTTTGTGAAAATCGGTTCCGAAAATTTCGAGTAACCGATGTGGAAAAATTATAAGATTTTCTATGTAACCGTACTCTTCACCTCGTAACTCCGAAACCAGATGTCGGATCAAAACGAAATTCAATAACAGTCTATGGGAATATTACATTAATTAGTTTCAATTTTATATTAGTTTTAACCTTGCGGCAGTCGCGCTAGTGCACTGAGTGCACGCTGCTCTGAAAATCTAGCGAAATCGTCTTAGAACACCAGCGGCTGCTCGTTCAGTGGGCCATAAGCGCGACTACCGAAGGGTTAAACATAAAATTATTTCAAACCAAATTTTACCACCAAAACTGATTTCTATTAAATGAGGTTTTGACGCATAACGTATTGTACAATGTTCATTCCAGAAGGAAAAATTTCGGAGCCCTCCCAAAAAAATTTTCTGGGTCCGCTCCTGTTTCATTGGAATCTTAGTTTGCAAATATTGGTACAACTATCTCTAAGAAACTGATGTGGACATTTTTTAATATATCCGCACATACACACACATACATCCATACACACAACAAAACTTCGCTAACGAATGACGGATTTCAATAGTAGCATGTCTGTAATAACCTACGTACTTGGAACTATTGAGAACCAGAGCTACAGGTCCAAAGCCCTGGTAAAGGAGGATGGTTGTGATGATCTGGGCCGCGGTTACCACGTAAAGCAAAATAGGTCATAACCCCAAGTCCAAAGCGTGAAGCGATCCGTGCCGAGGGATGAGTGATCGAGGGGGTGAAAAAGATGCTCGATCGTTAACGGAGCCTGTGGGGTACCTGGGCAACCCCCACAGTAAGCGTCCCTTACCACGTTACTGCGGAGCTCTGGCGTGGCGGACCTTTCCTTCTCGCGCGACTCGTGGGATCAATGAGTGACGTGAAAAATAACAAAAACCAAAAAACGGAGGTGCCGAACCCCTTTGCTAAAGGTGGTTTGATGAGGTGTCCCCCCAGTGGGGAGAGTAGTGGAGCGACAAAGGCTGTATCCGACAGCACCAGTGACTCCCCAGCAGTGGTAGAAAATAGCCCTACCAACGCGCTGGACGGGCCACTATCCGCGATGCGTAAAGTGGTGGAGCAGCTCGATTCTATAATCGAGTTCACTAACGCGAAGCAAAATATCAGCAAGGAGCTGAAACAGAGCCTGCTGTTGCTCCGGAAGGCTGTTCGTGTCGCAAGACAGGAACAGCAGGCTTACGCCAAGAGGGTGGAGTGTGGGTAAAAGTCCGACAGAGGAACCCAGACAGTGGCCTTCCCCTTCCCCTTCAATGGAGCAGCCAAGTCGCTCGAAGCGGCGGCTGAGTTCCCCTCGAAGGGTAAAGGCAAGGGCAAGTGCAAGACTACGTTGAACGCGAAGCGCCCTAGGAAGTCACCAGGCGAGGGTGCAAAAACCAACACCATACGGCGTGTAACCGTCACGGCCAAACGCCGTTTGGTCGAGGTAAACCGGGGCGAAAATGATCCCGCCGGGCAGAGAGAAGGTGCCAGCAACTCGGCGCAACCGGAGCAGGGGGGCGTAAACCCCTGGACGCTGGTCACCAAGAAGAAGCCGACACCGGATGCACCGCGGCCCGCGAAGAAGGCCAAGGACAGAGGCGAGGCTTTGTGGGTAAAGACCGACAAGGACAAATATGCTGCCATCCTTAAGTCAATGCGGGCGGCCGAATGCCTCTCGGCCCTCGGGCAAGACGTGCTCAGCATGAGACGCACCAATACAGGCGAAATGCTCTTGGTCGCTGCCGTCAAAGAACAATGTGGCGCAGTAATTGAGCGGGCCGCTGTGCGCTTGAGAGCGGGACCCTCCGGCACGCAAGTAGCCTACCTCAGGCTACGGAAAGCGGAAGCAAAAAAGGTTACCGTGATAGGAAAACTGAAGATCGGCTGGTCAGTATGCTCAGTTACCATACCCCAGCCGGAGGGGCATTAGAAGCGGGGCTGCACTAAGGCGCATAAATGCCTTATCTGCACCGCTAAGAAGCAAGCCCGTAACCATGCTATGGGTGGACCTTCGTGTCCCTTCGGTGAGGCCAATAAGAAGCAGCCGTGAACGTCACACAGCTAAATCTTAACCATTGTGCAGCAGCCCAACAGCTGCTGTGGCAGTCGATCTCGGAGTCGAGGACAGATGTCGCCCTCCTATTCGACCCGTATAACATCCCCGCCGGCAACGGCAATTGGGTGTCGGACGGGTCTGGGATGGCGGCAATCTGTATAACGGGACGGTTCCCGGTTCAAGAGGCAATACACTCCTCCACCCAGGGTGTTGCGATTGCCAAGATCAATGGTGTGTTCTATTGTAGCTGCTACGCTCTACCAAGGTGGCCCATAGAACAGTTCAACCAGATGATCAACAGGCTCTCGTCAGACCTAGTGGGCCGGAAACCGGTAGCCATAGCGGGAGACTTTAACGCTTGGGCAGTGGAGTGGGGCAGCCGCTGTACAAATAGCAGGGGTCAAGCGCTAATGGAGGCGCTTGCGAAACTCGATACTGTGCTAGATAATAATGGCTCCGCTAGTACATTTCGTAGAAACGGAGTGGAGGCGTGGATTGATCTAACATTTGCCAGCCCGAGTCTGGCTCCAGGCATGGAATGGAGGGTAGACGAAGGCTACACCCATAGCGATCATTTAGCAATTCGCTTTAGGATCAAATAAGGTGTGCAGCATCCGAGGACGGGTGATCCCTGTCAGGTACGCGAGTGGAAATCCAATCACATCGACAGCGAAGCTTTCACCGCGGCCCTGGGATTGGAGACCAACACCGACAGACTAAGCGGGGATGCACTGGTAGCCGTCCTAACACGCGCGTGCGACGCCACTATGCCTAGGAAAACCCTGTCAAGAAACGCAGACGCCCGGTATACTGGTGGAGTGCCTAGACTGCAGCCCTACGATCAGCCTGCCTCAGAGCTAGACGTAGGATGCAAAGAATCCGCACCGAGGATGCAAGAGAGAACCGCCGTGAAGCGTTTCGAGCTGCGAATTTGGCCCTTAACAAGGCCATTAAAAGCAGCAAGAGAGCATGTTTCGACAACCTGTGTGAGAGTGCCAACGCGAATCCGTGGGGTGACGCCTACAGAATCGTGATGGCCAGACCAAAGGGAGCTCTCCACCCCCAGAACAGTCTCCGAACCGGTTGGCGAGGATTATCGAAGTACTCTTCCCGTCTCGAGCCACAAGCCCCTGGCCACCTGCACTGCAAAACAATGTTGAAGCGGCCGGTGGCTAATTCCCTAGCAATGAACAAAGCTCCAGGGCCGGATGGAGTTCAAAACAGCGCTCTCAAGGCAGCGATCATATCGAACCCGAACATGTTCAGGCTAGCTATGCAGAGATGCCTTGACAAGTACCGCTTCCCCGATAGACGGAAAAGACAGAAATTGGTGCTTTTTCCGAAGCCCGGGAAGCCGCCAGGCGACCCATCGGCGTACAGACCAATCTGTCTGATCGACACGACTGGCAAATTGCTGGAGAGGATCATCCTCAACAGGCTAACCCCGTACTCAGAAGGTACGGACGGCCTGTCCAGCAACCAGTTTGGTTTTCGAAAGGGTAAGTCCATGGTGGACGCTATCAACTCAGTGATAAAGACTGCCGAGATAGCGAACCAACGGAAAAGGCGAGGCATTCGATACTGTGCGTTAGTGACACTTGACGTGAAGAACGCATTCAACAGCGCAAATTGGGATGCCATCACGCTCTCGTTACACCGGCTTAGCCTACCGGTTGGTCTGTACCGGACCCTGGAAAATTACTTCCAGAACCGCGTACTGCTATACGAGACCGATGCCGGTCAGAAAAAGTTTCCTATTACCGCGGGAGTCCCGCAGGGCTCGATCCTAGGCCAGGTATTATGGAACCTCATGTATGACGGGGTTCTGAGACTGAAGTTCCCTCCTGGGGTCAAGATCGTCGGCTTTGCCGAAGACGTAACCTTGGAGGTCTACGCGGAGTCAATCCCTGAGGTAGAACTAACTGCAGAACACGCGATCAACACGGTGGAGGAATGGATGAGCGCGAGAAGCCTAGAGCTCGCTCAGCATAAGACGGAGGTAGTTATCGTCAACAACCGCAAGTCGGCACAACATGCAGTTATCCATGTGGGAGAAGTCGTGAACACCTCACAGCGGAGTCTGAAGTCTCTCGGAGTCATTATAGACGACAAGATGACCTTCGGTAGCCACGTCGACTATACATGCAAGAGAGCGTCGACTGCTGTTGCGCCACTATCGAGGATGATGTCCAACAGCTCAAAGGTGGTCAAGAGCACTGAGGGTAACCAGTTACCTACAGAAGCTGGAGGGCACCTACCGCGTGATGTGCCTCAGAGTGATATCTGCCTACCGCACGGTATCACACGATGCATCCTGCGTGATAGCAAGTATGATGCCAGTCGGGCTGGTCATTCAGGAAGATGAGGAGTGCTTCGAACTACGTGGAAATAGAGAAGCCCGCGAGCGCACCAGGATGACCTCGGTCGCCAGATGGAAGCGTGGGATAACTCCTCGAAAGGTAGGTGGACCCACCGGATGATATCTAACATATCGAGCTGGGTGGGTAGACCCCATGGGGAAATTCACTTCCATCTGACACAATTCCTGTCAGGCCATGGCTGCTTCCGACAGTACCACCACAGGTTTGGGTACGCGGAGGTCCCCGTCTGCCCTGACTGCCCAGGCGTTGACGAATCTGCCGAACACATACTGTTCGCATGTCCTCGGTTCGACGTCGAAAGAAGAGCACGTCTTTCGTCGTCGAACGTCTGTGGCGGGGACACAACCCCTGATACCCTCGTTCAGCGGATGTGTCAATCGGTGGAGAAGTGGAACGCAGTCTCGGCTGCTACCACCCAGATTGCCTGTAGGCTACAGGTAATCTGGTGAACCGAGCAACAGACGACGGGCACGACTAACTAATGATTGGTTAGTTGGAGTGAAAAAGGCCGAGCGCAGAAAAGTGAGTGAATGGTCTGTTCATGCTGAGGCAGGTTTGGCGCAGCGACTGGCAACCGCGTAAGGGGTAAACCCAGCCACCCCGATGCAAGACAGAAGTATGAGTGAATAGGCGTATATATGGACTGCCTCATGCCCAGATGGAAGGGTCGTAGCGTAGTATGTTGGGACTTCGCTATGGATAACTTGTGGCGTGGCAGAGGAGTGAAGGGTGAGCATCCAAGTCAGCCTCACACGGTATGTCAGAAGTGGGGCCTAAGAAAAATGCCCCACATGGGATGCCAAGGGGAGCGACAGGGCGTAGTAGAGTGGTATGATCGAGTGATAGGGTGAGCATCCAAGTCACATGGTATGTTAGAGGTGAGCACAAAAGTAAGCCTCATATGGAGTGTTAGAGAGTGAATCAGGGTGTGACAGAGCGAGCACCCAAGTAAGCCTCATACAGGATGTATGAACGCGTGAGCGAGAGTGAGTGAGTTCATCAAGTACAGCTATTCCCCCAGAAGTAATACCGAGAGGGGGGTTTGTTTTCCCTGGGGAGAACAAATGGCGGAGCCCAATAGAGTTTAGTCGGTATTACCTTGTCATGGTGGAGCTCGACACTCCAGTACACTCCGTGTGGTAGCTTGGCAGCTACAAATGCACGTGTTACTGGGTCAGTGCGTAAATTACATTCCCCATTGTAAAAATTAAAAAAATACACGCAACATGCACATAGACATTTTACGAACTCGACTAACTGAGTCGAATAGTATATGAGACTCGGCTCTCCGGGCCTCGGTTGAACGGTCGGTTTTTGAAGCAATTGCATAACCTCACGGTGTGTTTGGTAGATCAAGTACTTTCAGAAAAATATATGATAAAGTAATAGTTTTCGCCCATAGCAAAGTTATACAGGTTCAAATACCAGAAGTTTTTTTTTTAAAAACTGTCACAACTCTTTCATACAAGTCACAGCGATTTAGTTTCTTCAGTTAATTTGTATTTTTTTGCGATAAAAAATATTTCTGAATGTTGTGTTCAAAAGAAAGCAGAAACAGAAATTGTTCGATAGGATGGGATACGAAGGCTTTCTTATTGACCCGTGGCCAATTTAGTCAAATCTGTGTCCCGCTTGGACCTTTTAACCGACCAAAAACTAAGTTCAACATGAACTATTCTTAATTATGATTAGGGTTCCACTTGTACGGTCGCGCGCGAGGAAAAGAAAACGATCTTGTTTGATTCGATTATCGTTTATTACTGCCTGTCCTCATCATCATTAGCCCTTTTATCTGTCCGCTACACTACCCGTGATACAATTGGTAATCTGTGTATCTCCTTTACTCATGTGTTATCACATACTGTACTGTTTTAGCATATAGTTTTCACAATTTTTAGAATACTTTCAAATTCTTTAGGGTAAGTTGCATGTAGTGGCCTAGGTTAAGTTTTAATTTAATTTTAGTTTTATATTTAAGTTCATGAGTTTAGATTAAGTTAAATTTCATTATAAGTATAAAGATTTTTTACCTCGCCCTATCATTCCGGCCACCTTAAAATTGGTCTACTATTTTAACATATGATTAAACTGCATGTTCAGGCGATCGTTAATCTAAATGACCGGATCACATGTTGTGGTTGGTGAGCCAAGTAACATTCGACGTCATTAGCCGTCAGGAGGAACAGCATATCGTTCTGGCTACCGAAAGAACAGAGCAAAATTATTGGATAAAATGAGTTGTTTACCTTTTTTCATTATTGCTGTTTTAAGAAGCATAAGGCATCGGCAAAAGGGCGATTTTAGTTACTGGACGGGTGACATGGTTGGCTGATCCAGTTTTCAAAGAGACAACCCTCACTATTCCGTCCTGACTGGGATGAGTTTCAATGATGCGGCCTAGCATCCATTGAGCTGGGGGGATGTTGTCCTCCTTGATGATGACTAGTCGGCCAACTTCAATGTCGACGGCCGGTTTAATTCCCTTCGTGGAGCGTGCTTGAAGCTGCTGCAAATATTCGGTGTTCCAGCGCTTCCATATTGCCTGGAATCGCTTCTGTATCAGCTGCCAGCGGGTGAGTCTGTTGTCGGGTTGTTGTTTGTAGTCGAACTCAGGAATCGCTTGCATGTTCGATCCCACCAAAAAATGACCCGGTGTAAGGGCCTCCAAGTCCGACGGATCGCTGGACATCTCGGTAATAGGCCGAGAGTTGAGACACATTTCCACTTGTGCGAGAAGCGTCAGCATCTCGTCCTGGGTGACGGTGGTATTGCCAACTTCTTTGAGGAGGTGGTTCTTTGCAGATTTAACCGCCGCCTCCCACAATCCGCCAAAATGGGGGGCGCGCGGTGGTATGAATTTCCAAGGGATGTCTGCATTGGAACACCAGTCGAAAATAAGTTTGCGGCTGCTATCGTTGGTCTTCAGTAGCTTGTAGAGATGGTTTAACTCGTTCGCAGCCCCTTTAAAGTTCGTGGCGTTGTCCGAGTGTAGCTCGCGAACTTTGCCACGCCGTGCGACGAAACGTCTAAGGGCGGCAAGAAATGCTGCTGTAGAAAGGTCGGCTACGAGCTCCAAATGCACGGCACGTGTAGAAAAACACACAAAAACTGCAATGTATGCTTTAACCGCACCGGCCCTTCGATGGGGTCCACGAAGATAAACTGGGCCGCAGTAGTCAACCCCGGATACTGAAAACGGCCGTGACGGAGTTACTCTGGAGCTCGGGAGATCTGCGGTTGTCTGCTGGACGAGAATTGGTTTCCGGCGGAAACAGGTATGGCATTGGTGGTACACATGACGAAGTAGGTCTCTGCCGGCAATCAACCAAAATTTTTGCTTCATTGTGCTCATCATCAGTTGTGGGCCTGCATGCAATAGCGATCGGTGGAAATGTTCAGCCAGTAGGAGGGCTAATCGATGCTTGCCGGAGATAACGATTGGGTGTTTCATGGCTTCAGACACTCCGGAAAGTCGTATTCGCCCACCGACTCTAATAAGACCATCGCTAGATATGAATGGCTTGATCCACTTCATAGTTGAAGAATTGTCGACTGGTTTACCGACTCGTAAAGCTTTCAGCTCCATCGAAAAACTATCGCGCTGAGAAAGGCGACATAAAATAAGCTCGGCATCTTGTAGATCAGCAGCAGTTAGGTGGGAGAATGGTTCAAGCTTTGCCGTCGAAGATTTTGCACAAACACCATTCGGTTGATTTTTGGCGGCCGATGCATGCAGTACACGCATGTAGAAAAGGAAGTACGCAACGGTCCTGCGCAGCTTTGTGTACGACGAATAATGGTTGAAAAGCTGATCACAAAATGTATCACGTTGAGGCGCGATTGTCACTAAACACACCTTGCGTTCTTCGGCGAATGTTTTGGACGCTGTATCGATATCACCTGATTGATTCGGCCAGTGCTGCTTGGTGAGACTAACCCAGGTTGGTCCGGTCCACCATCGCGTCTGGTGAAGTAGTTCGGCCGGTGTTAAGCCTCGGGAAAGTTCATCGGCTGGGTTGTCCTTGCCAGGGACATGATTCCAGGAATGCTCGCTCGTTGCTTCTTGTATTTTGGACACGCGATTGCCCACAAATGTCTTCCAGCAGGAGGGCGCTGACTTCAGCCATTGTAGCACCGTTATAGAATCTACCCAGAAAAACACATCAGCGTTAACCTTTATCGAAGCAGTTACCTTTTTAAACAGCTGTGTTGAAAGAAGGGCTCCGCAGAGTTCCAAGCGAGCGATGCTATGGCGTGTCTTTAATGGTGCGACCTTCGATTTGGCCGTTAGAAGCTGCACGTGCACATTTTGGTGACTGTCTACAGAGCGCAAATAGGCACAGGTGCCATACGCTTTCTCGGACGCATCGGAGAAGAAATGCAACTGGAGGTTGGTTGCTCCGGCCACCGAAGCAAAACGTGGAACTCGAATGTCGCTGAGCATGTTGAGGGTAGCGTGAAATTCCCTCCATTCATGTTGAAGTTTTTCCGGAAGCGGTTGATCCCAATCGTACGGTTTACCGTTGCTCGAAGAAAGTGCCCACAAGCGTTGCATAAACTGTTTGGCGGTAGAAATAACAGGCCCAACGAGGCCGAGTGTGTCATAAATCTGGGCGATGTACGAAAGTACGTTTCTCCGAGTGAGTGTAGATGCTGGATGTGGCAGCTGAATTTTAAAGCGGAGTGTGTCTGAGCCTGGTTCCCATACCAGCCCAAGCGTTGTCACTGACTGGTCGTCAGAAAGATCGTAAAATGGCTGAATTCCAAGCTCAGCTTCGGGAATTTCTGCTAGAACGGCCGATGAATTGGATGCCCACTTCCGTAGTGGAAATCCAGCAGAATGCAGCATGGTGCTTACTTGACGACGTAGCTGGATGGCTGATTGAATATCATCTGCTCCACTGATGAAATCGTCAACATAAAAATCTTCCAGCACCGCGCTCTGCGCGGAGGGGAAGGTTTCGCCTTGGTCCTTGGCGAGTTGAACCAAAGTACGAGTGGCGAGGAATGGTGCTGAAGCGGTCCCGTACGTGACCGTTTGCAGCTTGAACGTGGAAATCGGGTCTGACGGCTGTTTTCGCCATAGGATTCGTTGAAGTGGACGATCTTCTTGGTGGACCTCGATTTGGCGGTACATTTTCTCTATGTCCGCTACAAGTGCGATCGGTCGGGTACGAAAGCGCATCACAATCGATAACAGGTCGTCCTGCACTACCGGGCCGACGAGAAGAAGATCGTTCAAGGAATAACCAGACGTAGTGCGGCACGAGGCGTCGAACACGACGCGGGTTTTTGTAGTGGTACTCGTGGTTTTGAAAACCGGATGATGCGGAAGGTAGCTATGGACACTAGTTTCATCGACTGGATCGGGGATCTTCCGCATATGACCAAGTCGTTGATATTCATCCATGAATTCGTGGTACGCCGTTTTTGTGGCCTCGTCCCGGTTAAGGCGTCGTTCTAAGCTCATAAAGCGTTTCTCGGCTATGCTCCTTGATTCGCCTAGGTGGATATTTGGATTATCCGTTCGTGGAAGGCGGACGACATATCGTCCACTATCGTTGCGTGTAGTTGAAGACTTATAAAGTTCCTCGCAGGAAGTTTCTTCTGCTGAATACAGTCGGCCAGACTCTACTGCTTCTAATTCCCAGAATCTTTCCAAGACTGATTCTAGGCTGCACGGGGTCAGAGCTGCATGGCAAACTGGAGAGGAGGGTGGGGATGTGCCATACCAACGGCCAATTACGGCCCAACCAAACACTGTTTCAACTAAGACTGGAGAGCCTTCGCCGAGGATGATTCTGCCATTCTTCAGGTACTCGTGGAACTGCTCGATGCCAAGGAGCAAATCAATGCGTCCAGAAATATTAAACGTGGGGTCGGCTAGAGCAACGTTTGGCGGTATTTTCCATGACGAGATGTCAACATTAGTAGACGGAAGCTCTGCAGTTGGCTTCGGGAGAACCAAAAACTCCAATTCACTCGAAAATTCATCATTTTTGGAACGGATGGTGGAAAGGACGGATTGCGTGACCGTCACGTTTGCTTCCCCAATACCGGTTATGGGGACACTTACTCGTTCTGATCGCAGGCACAGACGACGAGCAAGCCTTTTCGAAATGAAATTCGACTGTGACCCCGAGTCGATCAATGCACGAGCAGAATGTGGTTTTCCGAATCTATCCTCGATCCAGAGTGCCACCGTGGAAAGAAAAACGGCGCTAGGAGAACTACGATGAGCCGGCACGCTTACTTCCGTTGGAATATTTACCGATCCGCTTGGATTTCCTTGATCAATCGTAGATAGAGCTGCTTGCTGAGCCGGCGAACTTGCTGTAACCTTTGGTGCCAGATTTGAGGTTGGCGACTGGTGCAGCAGTGTGTGATGCCGTTCACGACAATGGCGGCACGTGTACTTCGAATCACAATTCCGAGCAATATGAGATGATTTGAAGCAGTTCCAGCAAAGACGTTTCTGTGTGATCAGTTCTCGACGTTGGCCGACGGTGAGTCCTTGGAATGTAGCACACTGGAACAACAGGTGCTTCTCAGAACACGCCAAGCAGGTGGGAGGATTTGCGCGGGAGCTCGAAGTCGCTGTATTGGCTACCGACTTATGAGACTGAATCTTTTTGGTGACAGTATTTGAACCGATCATTTTAACCGGAGCTGCTTGAGAGCGATGTTGTATTTCCGACGAAACCGTTTGTAGTATGCGAACCCGCTGATACAAAAACTCCACGCACGCATCATATCCAACATTTTCCGATTTTGCCGCATATTCTTCCCAGGCTCTGAGGGTTATTGGATCAATTTTGTAGGACAGCATACATACCAGCGGTGTGTCCCAGGTTTCTACTGCCTCTCCAAGCTTCGATAATGCCTTCACGTGACGTTGAAAGTCGTCCACAAGGTTGTGGAGATCCTGCGGGGATTCTTTACGAATTGGAGCAATATCATGGAGCGCACGGAATAACTGCTTCTTGAGAAAGCGCTTGTTGTCATAGCGCTTGAGGAGTGCCTCCCAAGTGGTTAGATAGTTTGCTGATTCAATGTCCACCGTTTCATAAGGCTTGCGTGCCTCTCCTTCCAACGACTGGAGCAGGAATTGAAGTTTGGCAACTAATGGGATATCGGCGACATCATGCACCATGGACTTGAATGTGTCCCGAAATCCTAGCCACCGTGAGTAATCACCATCGAATTTTGGCAAATCAATTTTTGGAAGCCGCAAGTGGAAACTGGACGGTTGCGGTACGTTCATATTGGTGGCATTGCTGGTTGAATTCAACTCAACTGATCTGCAATTCATCAACCAACCCTTTGTGGCACAGTACCTGGAATCAAATTCTCTCCGTTCCTGCAGATGTTTCACTAACGGAGCATCTCCACCGTCCATCCTTTCAATCTCTGATTGTACCTTCACATACTCACGGTACACTTGATCCACCAAGTCCAACCAAACCGGTATTTGAGGGAAATCGCGGTCTTCCTCATAATTTTCCACAAAGGACTCGACTGTTTCTAGTGATGAAACGAGTGACTTACGGACGGTAAACTTGTCCTTCAGTTTCTTGTCCTTTAACTTCTTGGTGGCCATTTCCCGACGATGTCGTTATCCGAACGATAATACACGATTTGCACACGCGACGACACGTGGGTGCAACGGCACGTGAATTCTCCTTCCCGGATCGAATCGAAAATCCTTCCCGACGCGGGTCGCGAACGCGGAAACGAAACGAAGATCCTTCCCGTCGCGGACGTGGCGGCCACCAAGGAAATTTGAGCACTTTAGTTTGACTCACACTGTGTTCGTTCACCAGAAAGCAGCAAATTTTCACTATCAAAATCAGTGCTGCTTTGAATATCACTGGTTTTCCGCCAAAACCTTTCAAGCACTTACGGACGCCAGCGTAGCGTCGCTTGGGTTAACTGACCCTTTATAAAGTACAAAGCAAACTTGGTTGCTAATGGCGCCAACCATGAACAATAGTCACTATCACTTTCTGGCTTGGCTTGGGTGTGCGCGCAAAATGGCTAATTTTATCACCGTACAAGTTTCTTCGTGCCAACGTGGCCACAGACACTATTGGATTGTCCTTCGTATCCGGCTCGAAGGACCAGATGTTCGATAGGATGGGATACGAAGGCTTTCTTATTGACCCGTGGCCAATTTAGTCAAATCTGTGTCCCGCTTGGACCTTTTAACCGACCAAAAACTAAGTTCAACATGAACTATTCTTAATTATGATTAGGGTTCCACTTGTACGGTCGCGCGCGAGGAAAAGAAAACGATCTTGTTTGATTCGATTATCGTTTATTACTGCCTGTCCTCATCATCATTAGCCCTTTTATCTGTCCGCTACACTACCCGTGATACAATTGGTAATCTGTGTATCTCCTTTACTCATGTGTTATCACATACTGTACTGTTTTAGCATATAGTTTTCACAATTTTTAGAATACTTTCAAATTCTTTAGGGTAAGTTGCATGTAGTGGCCTAGGTTAAGTTTTAATTTAATTTTAGTTTTATATTTAAGTTCATGAGTTTAGATTAAGTTAAATTTCATTATAAGTATAAAGATTTTTTACCTCGCCCTATCAGAAATATTAATATAAAAAATTTGGTTTAATGAATTCGTCATAGAAAATGTTCCATAAATCGATAACTGCACCCGACAGAGAAAAGATGTCTTCGGCATAATTTATGAAAATGTTCTTCTCTACTACTTCCTCGAACACACTCATGCGCTATCTCTTTTCATTTAAAAGTTAGATTTTCTATAGCCTTCTACCATCAATTTCTTAAAAAAAGAATATCGCCAAAAATATTGTAGAATTCGCAAATATTGATACCTTTAACTCCATCAAATTAAATTCCTCAAAAGCATGTTTTGAACCACTGTGTAACGGCTTGAAACTGATTTGGGGCTCATCCTGCTAACTGTATTTTTAATATATCCTCATATTTTTGCCACCACCTACTGTACCTCAAACGTCGAATACACATTGCCATACGCCGCCGCATCGTACCTGTTGCGAGTTGAAAGATTTACCAAATCACTGGTACAGCCTCCGCCCTTACCTATTCTCCGAACCGACCCACGCACCAAAACATTTAGAATGACTAAGCCAAAAGGAAGCTCAAATAACTGGACCACCGGACACCTGTCCAAAGGCCTCACCTTCGCGGTCGATCGATCTAGAGCGGAAGGGTGTGCCAAGTGTGTTTGTGTGTTTGTGTATTATGGGGAACGACCGAAAGCGTCAGCACACGCAAAAGTCAAGTAACGGTTCCTCGGGAGAGCACTCCATCGCCATCCATTCTCCGGTGTGGTTCTAAAGCAAGCCGACGACCTCCACCTACTGGAGCCTACCGAAAAAAAAGAAGAGCATTATTTTCTCCACTCCAATATAGTAAAATAGATGTTTTCGGTTGATCATCTTTCTCCCTCGCAGTGTATTGCCTCTATCTGGAAAGATCCATCAAGCGTGATGCTGCTGGCACAGGTTTCTTTTCTGTTTGGCTCCGAAATCAGATGAAATTTACGAACCTCTTGGTAGCACAATCAACTTTTCGTCTTCAAACCGCAGCAGCAGCGTGTAGCGATTCTTCCAAACATATCATTACCGAAGTAAATGAAACATTATTAAAATCAATGATTCGTTGTAATCCGCTCCTTTCAACTGGGGGGATCTCATTGTCCGCCTCGACTTCTCCTTCCCCCACTTTTAAATCCCAACACAATAAACTGACTGCTTCTGTTACAGGTCCGATCCGAACAGTAGACGATGCTGGAGAAATGAAGGTAATGAACTTTCTTCATAGGCACTTTGCATCCAGGTCTGATTAGTGGTTCTATTTTGATTTACCTCCTTTACTTCACCCGTACTTTCGCATCATCCCGATCGGTTATAAATCCGTTTAGTCATTTCGTAAAAATATGGAATTAGACAGTAGGAAAATTTCCCCCCACAAAGAAAGCAACACAGCCTAAAAAATCGGTAATTTACCGCTTTCCTCCGCACCCAAACACTTCGGTGACCTGACCACATCAATCCAGTGCTCCGAAGGAAACACAAAAGTCACTTGAGCTAATAGCTTCCAGCCTTCCAGACCACGTGCCACACGATCCTTTCGGGAAAGTACTGTTAGCGAAAGAATTTTGGGAGTTGGCCTCCCATCGAATTACATACAGCAAGATCCTACCTGCTGACCGCAAGATTTCGAGCAGCGTCCAACAATAACAAGTGCCTTTCAACGGCGTGTTCTTCGGCTTATCTACTGCATTTGGATATAGTTGTAGGAAATCGGGCTTGCGCCGGCAATAATTGGCAGTTACCTTCTTGATCGAAACCTGCCCATATACTGCTCAACATTTTTCGAATGTTCCGCGCGTGTTCGGCTCATTCAAGGTGCTGGGCTGTAATTTGTGCTAACCCTGTAATCTGGCAGGGAACAGTTAGGTTCGATTGGTGTAAGAAAATCAATTAGGCTGATTTTTTTTTTCTAGTCAGAATGCAATTGTTGTACACACTTCGACTCAGCCGTGCCGGTGTTCGAAACAGTAGTAACTGTTTTTGGACAATATGAAAAATAATTAGGGAATTCATTTTATTCAACCCTGTTGAACGGAATCGTTTCCAGTTGAGTTTGCACTGGTAGATGCTGAGCATATAGATTTCTCGGGTTTAGGAACTGTTTCGGCAATCAAACATTCATTTCCTTTCAGGATTTTACTATATTCATAGAATTTCTGTAACCTATAGGACATATTCAGATGCACAAATTAAATGTTATATGCAATCATTATTTAATGTATTTAATTTTTCCACCAACTACGCTACTTTTCATACCACACCGAATGAAAACAGCATCACTGTAAATTACGATGGCGCACTATCCCGCAAATGTATGTACCTGCCGTCAGTAAACCTTGTCAGCTGTCGAAGGTTCTTCTGGGTACCATCCGTTCTCCGCACGGTCGTCAACATACGCTGCTCAATGCCCCGATGTTATTATGTCTTCTCATATCTGATGGTTTGCAGTCGCGTCATTTCGCGGATTTGGGCAGTGCCATTGTGCGCGCGGTGGATGGATAATCCACCGCGGTAGCGGGGCTCTGCACCGACGCAAAAACAATGACATTGAATTGAACGGAAAGTCACCACAAGCCCCGCGCAGGGATACGCAAAAAAAACAAGAAGAATTGCATAATTGACAACCGAGCCGAATGATTGCTATCAATGAAATTATCAATACCTTGTGCCCATAAACAGTGAAATACCAGCCGGGCGAGCGGAGATCATTCCGGATCATAAATCTCGCATTGAAATTCAGGCCTTTCCAACTTGATTAAAGGCAGGGTCATTCTGTGCAGATCCCCGCCATCCGCAGGTTCGATCCGTACAGGTTCGCGCACAGTCAGGTACAGCTGATTTGCATACATATTCCATATGACACATGGTAAAATCCCTTCGAAACTGTCCGCGAGAGACGCGGGAACCTGAGGAATGGCATCTCGGGGCACTGGGCGCGGGGTGCATAATTTAATTGATGACAAAAAGTCCAAGATAATATTTCCTTTTACAGCCCAGTACAATTGATGACAATACGGCACGCGAGATTGGATGGATTTGTCTGTGGCTGGAGGATGGCCATAATGAGCTACGAATTCACCGGGTCAGGATTATCGCGAGAGTTTCGAAGGACTCGGTGGCGTGCGGCGTCATGCGCCGTCGTCGGTCGGTAGCGTCCTTCAGCAGCACGGCAAACAAATGTGAACAAGTTGTACGAAATGTTCGCGACTGTTGCTGCAAACGGAAACCCAAACTAATTGCTTAGGTTTTGGTTGGTACGTTTCTCAGAGGGAATAATATTGAATTTGAGAATGTTTTTAGGAAGAATTTGAGATGTTCGGTTTTATATTAGTCGTTGTTCTAATTTTTTGCATTAAATTTGAAAATTTAATTATTATCACCCTTCTTATTGCTAACAAACATACTTACTTTTCTTTTTCGTTGTAGGGATAGTAATTGTTGTGGACTGACCGCTTACCTTCCTGGGTCTTCGATAGCGGTGATAGCAGTGGTGCAGCCAGGTCCAACATCGACCGTTGATTAGGTGGTGAAGGGGTAATGTTCCAAGGGGGTCCAAATCCAAAATTGGCGTACCGTTGATTAGGACCAACAGGAGGAAACTTCGGTAATGACCAATATCAGGTCAAGCTCACTCATGCACAAAAACTCGCGGGTTAGGCTAAACACATTTTAGTGACACACTTTTATTCGACCGGAAATGAACGACATGCAAATTGTACTTAACTCCTATATTTTACTTAATTCTAAAACACGTTAAAATCTTGCGGGTCTGTTGCCCGTTCTTGGTGGTGACCTAATTTCGACTGCCTCTTCGATCGCATTTAGGTAGATCGGAAGGTGATGATCGAGAAGCCTAGATTCGGCTGCCGGTATGTGAGAGATGATGGGATCTCACTCTCTTATCGCCCGTTATCAGTTCGGCATTTTCGCTGATAATAGTGGTTGTAGGGTAATGTAATCACGGTGGCTCTCCATCGATGCACACATCGTAGATAAATTGTGCCTTCACCAATGCATAGGCTGGACCGGTACCTTGGTGCTCTCGACGGTGATGTGAACGATGATTGGGTTTGCTGCTGACCAGGGATGTAGTGTAGGGTGGATCATTGTTAGTCGCAAACATCCTCACCCACCCAGAAATTGTAGATTTCTGAAAAAATAAAGAAACAGAAATATCCTCTTCCACAGGGTGGGGAAAGGAACGATGATTACACCAGACTGTTGGTTGTCCTCTGCTTCGACGTCATCATCGGAGTCTGGTAGCGGTAGAATGCATAATTTTTCTACAGGGCGTGTTAGCATTCCACCAGCTGTTTTGACGGTAACGACGCGTACTACCTGATCGTCGCCAGGATGGAGTTTGTGTATCCTTCCCATTCTCCATCGCGTTGGGGGCAGATTGTCGTCTTGGATCACGACTAGCTTGCCCACCTCGATTTGAACTGGTGGTTTCCAGCGTTTGGTCCTAGCTTGGAGTTGGCACAGGTATTCCCGGCGCCATCTGCCCCAAAAATCTTGAAGCTTGCGTTGCATTAACTGCCATTTATTCAGACGGTTGAGTTGCACATTTTCAAGATTGGGTTCAAGAAGGGCTTGAAGCGAGGCTCCGACAAGGAAGTGCGATGGCGTCATCGGTTCTAGATCATTGGGATCTTCTGACATGGACGTTAGCGGTCGGGAATTGAGGCATCCTTCCACCTGCACGAGTAGTGTTGTAAAATCTTCCGGTGATACCGGATTTTCACCGATGACCTTCAGTAGGTGTTTTTTAGCAGATCGAACTGCTGCCTCCCAGAGGCCTCCGAAATGTGGGGCGCTAGTGGTTGAAAAATGCCACTGAATGCCTTCTGTAGAACAAGCCGTAGACACAGCTTCTCGATGGGTTTTGTCCTTTAATAGCATAAGGAACTCTCGCAGTTTATTCCTAGCCCCGACGATGTTAGTGCCGTTATCCGAAAATATGTCGGTACATTTCCCTCGTCTCGCGACAAATCGACGTAGAGCTTGAAGGAACCGATCAGTCGACAAATCCGAAACAAGCTCTAGATGAACGGCCTTGGTACACAGGCAAATGAAAAGCGCGACATAGGCTTTCACAGCGAGCCGTCGCGGTGCTGGTCGAAGATAAACTGGACCGAAATAATCGACGCCAGCTCGGGAGAATGGACGTGATACTGTAACTCTGGATGCTGGCAGCTGCCCCATGAATTGCTTAATTCTGGTTGGCTTAGCACGAAAACATCGTAGACATTTGTGGACGATCTGTCTAACGACATCTGTCCCTCCTAAAGGCCAATAACGCAACCTTACCGTACCCAATAGAAGCTGGGGACCTGCGTGTAGAAGGCGCTCGTGGTAATGCTTCAATAGCATACGAGTGAAAACATGACGAGCGGATAAAGGAATTGGATGTTTGGCATCGTCAGTTTCTTCGGATTTGCTGATTCGACCACCTACTCTGATTATTCCGTTCTTGGATAAATATGGGTTATACCATCGTAACGGAGATTTCGCTGGCATATGCTGGCCTTTCCGCAACGCCTTCCACTCTTCGGCGAACATTTCCTCTTGTACTCGTCTGATTAGCGTGTATTCTGCTTCTCGAAGTTCAGCGGTAGAGAGGAAGGAACCATCCCTTCGCTCGTGCCTGGGTTTACGAAGAAGCTTAATCAATCGCAGCCAATACGCAGTCCGGCGAATCACGTCGGTGTAAGATGCAAACCGTTTAAAGTAGTCCTCGTTGAACGCGGCCAGTGATGCAGCAGAATTAGCTACGATAGTGTGTCGTCTTTCTTCTTCTCCGATTTCGGCTGAGTTCTCCGGTTGTTTTGGATATCTCGTCGGGTCCGCTTCCAACCAATTCGGTCCATTCCACCAGAAGTTATTTTCCAAGATGTCTTCTGGCTATATTCCCCTGGAAATCAGGTCTGCTGGATTTTCGACTCGAGGCACGTGTCCCCAGAAGCATCCTTCGGTGATGGATTGTATTTTTGCCACACGATTGGCAACGTAGGTGACCCATGTTGTTGGAGTGGATCGAAGCCAACGTAGTACACACGTGGAATCCGTCCAGAAGTAGGTTTTTAGCTTCATTTTGATGGAATCTTGGACCTTTTCGTAAAGATGAGCTGCTAAGAGTGCACCGCAAAGCTCTAGCCGTGGAATAGTTTGGCATTTGAGCGGGGAAACCTTCGATTTTGAGGTGAGAAGCCGTACCAAAACTTCTTTCTTTGAGCTCTGGCTCCGCAGATACAGGCATGCTCCAAAAGCCTTCTCGAAAGCGTCAGAAAAGCAGTGTATTTGAACCGATATTGCTCCTGGTATGATCACGCAGCGTTCGATACTAATCGTGTTGAATAACGGTAGTTGAGCATGGTACTTCTTCCAAACCTCACCCACCGTGGAAGGTAGTGGCTGATCCCATTCCAGTTTTCCACCATTTTCATCTTGAAGTGTCCACAGACGCTGCATAAATATTTTTGCCGTAGTGATAGCTGCTCCTAGCAACCCCAATGGGTCAAATAATGTAGCAATAACTGACAAGATCTGACGCTTCGAAAGCTTGGTATTCTCTTCCAACTCCAATGTTGAATTGTAACCTTAGTACATCGGGTTTTGGCAGCCATGTTAGGCCTAGAGTTTTTACGGAAGCCGTTGGATCCAGAGAAACCTCCTCGGAATCTCTAATCGCCAAATCTTCGGGTGAGATATTGTCCAGCACCTTGGAGGAATTGGAAGCCCATTTTCTTAGTTTGAAACCTCCCCTCGACATCATCTTGTCCAGTTGAAATCGCATTTCCAGCGTCGTTTCAACGTCGTCTGATCCTGTGATGACATCGTCCATGTACGTATCCTCGTTAGCAGCCCTTGCTGCAAGTGGAAATCGTCCTTCCTCCTCCGTTGCCAACTGTTTCAGCGTTCTGGTGGCTAGAAACGGCGCTGGCTTGGTTCCATACGTGACGGTATTTAACTCGTATACCTCAACCTCATCTTCTGGAGCTACACGCCATAAGATGCACTGAAGCGGTCTATCTTCCGGACTGATGTTGATCTGGCGGAACATTTTCTCAACATCGGAAACCAGCATTATTTGTCGAGTTCGACACCGCAGGACTATGGACCGTAAGTCGTCTTGTATTACTCGCCCAACCAGCAACACATCATTCAACGACACCCCTGAAGAAGTTTTACAGGAGGCATCGAAGACTACTCGCACCTTGGTGGTGCTACTTGCCTCTTTTACCACCGGATGGTGCGGAAGATAGCACCGTTGCACCGAGCTTAGAGTAGCTTGCTCGACCTTCCGCATGTGGCCCAACCGAAGATATTCATCCATGAATGCGTTATACTGATCACGCAACTTGGCATCCCTTGCCAACCTGCGTTCCGTTCCCTGAAGGCGTCAGAAGGCGATGTCCCTTGACTCGCCTAGCCGGAGAAGGACGTCTTCATTTTTGGGAAGTGTGACTGTGTACCGACCATCTTCTTTGCGCCGAACGGTTTGCTGAAACAGCTCCTCACAACGATTTTCCTCCAGGGAATAAGCCTTGCTAGATCCGATATCCTCGCTGGCCCAAAAGCGTTCCATCATCCATGCGTCTAAACCTTCAGTTGAAGCTACGTTGCAGTTAATGTGAAGTGAATCCAGCGTACTAAACACACCACCGCAAACAACCCAACCGAATACTGAGTGATTTAGTGTTGGTTGCTGTTCTCCCAGCGAGATCCGCCTTCCAGTCTTGAAGAAATCGAAGAAGTTCTCGATTCCGAGAACCATATCCACCCCTTTGGATTCTAAAAATGCGGGATCGGCAAGTTCGATCCCATTTGGAATTGACCATGCATCAATTTTGATTGTTGATGTGGGAAGGTTAACCGTAACCTTGGGGAGTACCAAAAATCCCAAATCTCGCGAGAACTTGGAAATCCGCGAACGTACCAAAGCTCGAATCCTGTGTTTGACCCTTGTTGCCGCTTGACCAATGCCAAGAACCGAGATGTCCACCTTATCTCGAGTCACCTTCAAACGCTGACACAATCGTTCCGTGATAAAGTTGCTCTCAGACCCCTAGTCTAAAAGAGCACGTGCTGGATACTGGTTGCCTTCATCGTCTTCCACCATGACGACCGCAGTAGCCAGTAGGACCTGGGAGGAAGATCCGTGCGCAGCATTACATGTTGAAATGTTGGTGGCTGCCATGTTAGCCACTTGGGAGGAAGTTGAAGTAGACGGTTCCTTACTGGATGACGAATTGTCCGTTGACCCATTCGTATCCCTTTCTCTTCCTGATTTGAAGCAGACCAAGGTATGATGGCGTCCCTCGCAGTTCCGGCACGAGTACTTCGATTGGCAATCCTTGGCTTGATGGCCTGCCCGGAAACAGTTCCGACAAAGAGAGTGAGTCTTCAATATGGCGTCTCTATCAGACACCGATAATCGTTGGAACGTACTACACTGGAAGAGGGGATGATTGGATGAGTAGGCCGCACAGCGTCCCACAGACGCTTGAGCTGTATTGGAACTGATACGTAATTGCGGCGGCTTCTGTTTTGGAAGTTGATTAGGCTGCTGGACACCCCTAGTGTCCATGGGCTTTGATGGAAGTGACTCCAAAACACGAACGCGTCGATGAAGAAAGTCCGTAAGGTCTGCTAAGATATCCTGCTCATTAGCCGCCGAAAACTTTTCCCATCCTCTTCGAGTGACCGGATCGAGACGTGCTGTAAGGATGTTTACCAGCAAAAGGTCCTTGTAGTCAGCTGGCTGGATCACCTGGTCAAGTGTTTGCACAATACGCTCGAAACCTTCCAAGAGTGCATGTAATTCACCGACGGATTCCTTGGAGAGCGTAGGTAACGCTAACAACGACTGAACTTGTCGCTTTTTCAGCTGCTTGTTGTTATTGTAGCGTTTGCAGCATTTCCCATGCTACTTGGTAGTTCGCCTTGGTTATCTTCAAAGGGTCGATCAAGTTTTTAGGCTCCCCTTGCAGACATCCTTTTAAATAGTGGAACTTCTCCACCTCCGGAAGATCGGCCTTCCAATGAATGAGGGAGGCTAATAGATCATCGATGTCCCCGTTGAAACTCTTCAGCCTTATTTGAGGCAGGAAGGATTAATCATAGCCATTCTTCCCATGAACAGCGATAAGTTTGCACCTGTGTACAAAATTTCGTGCACGCGTTCAACATCAAACTTTCTTTGCCTTTGTGTACAGGTTCGCCTCGAACACCGAACCCGAGCGAACGATGTGCAAACTTAGGTTTAAACACCGTGTACGTACACCGTGTGCGTACACAAGAACGGCACACACAAAACAGAATGAGTCAACACTAGTGATGATGAGTGATAGAAAGAGAAAACTAGATTCAAGAACCTGTGTATACGAACACCGCGTACGTACATGGGGTTCGGTTGTGCAGACGAACATGTGTACCTGTTTTGGTATGCATTAGCGCGTTCGAGTTTGCACACGAAGTGTGGGTTTAAGATGAGCACAGAACTAGAGCGAACATGGTGTTCGATGTTCATTTGGGAAGTCTGATCATAGCAAACCGCACGGACGCGAAAAAAATTTTCCCCTGGCTTTTCGTTTTAAAAATTTTGAGAAAAATACTAGTTTTAGATTCTTTTTATCGCGTTTTTTCGCTAGTTAAGTCAAGCGAATTGAATAGCAGGATCGTGATTTTGCAACAGTGACAAAACAAATACTTTCGCGGTAAACAAATTTTTTACAGCACTTGGTCCGGTGGGAATAACTTACGTTCGACGATCACATTCTGGTTGTGGAATGGATGTTAATCACGATGCTGATTACGAAGCGCGTTTCAACCGACTGGTCATCGGCTACTGGAAGGGCAAAGAAGAGTCTACGAGCTTATAATTCAATTCTTCGAGGCGGTAAAAGCATGGTGATGAAAATCAGGATATCCATTAGACCGGCAACAATTTTGATTTTTTTTCGGAACACTGTAAAAGCAAACGGTAATTGGTTTCTCATACCATTTGTCTAATTTGAGCTTTTTCCGAAAACTCTAGTTCACTCACAAGAGTTTTCAAGTTTGTATGTGAAAATTATTTGAAAAATTTGCTATAGAAACAATAAATTCAGTAAAAAATGCCAGTATCATCTTGTGCATTCCAATATATAGCTTTAGGTGTAAGGATGAACATTGCCAAAGACTGCCAATTGATCCGATTTTGCAGTAAAAAGGTATTGTCATATAAAATTATGTGTTGCTTCTCTTTCTCGAACATGCTTAGAATAGGAACTTCCAAAAAAAATCGGTTGGTCTTCAAAGTTCAATAACTTTGTATGGGAACCTGCAATCAATACGCATTGTTCAACAGCTTCAGCTATTCGTTATAAAATAAGCTATGCGACCATAAGTTTTGAGGTAGGCAAAGTTACTGTGGAAGTTTCTATTGGATTTTAAGTTTTTATTTCCAAGTATATGTATATATATATATAAATATATATATATATATATATATATATATATATATATATATATATATATATATATATATATATATATATATATATATATATATATATATATATATATATATATATATATATATATATATATATATATATATATATATATATATATATATATATATATATATATATATATATATATATATATATATATATATATATATATATATATATATATATATATATATATATATATATATATATATATATATATATATATATATATATATATATATATATATATATATATATATATATATATATATATATATATATATATTCCTATAGAAACTTGAAACCTTTTCTTGTCGGTGAACTAGAGCTATCGGATATAGCTCATATTTTGCATATGATTTGTGCATCCAATTACCGTTTGAATTAGCAGTGTTCCGAAAAAAAGTCGAAATTGTTGCCGGTCTAATATCCATCTATGACTGTTGAAGAAGGGTCCACCGATCCAGTGCAATTTATATTTTGAAAACAGTAGAGGAACTAGGATATGATTAGTCCAAGTTGGCATGAGGAGGATATCCCTACCAACCGTAAGTTCTGGAGGTGTCAGGATAACATACCACCGAAAGACCGGTAAGTGTTATTAACATATGCTACACATAGACCAGGTTGCTCCGATAATACCGAATTTTATTTTACGTCCAATCGCTCAGATGGATTCATTTTTAAGATGGGACAAGTTTTTTCGAGAAATTGGAGCGTCAGATTTGCACTTTACAGGTATAGCTTTTGGGTAGATTAAAGCCGTTTTTGTTTTCTTCTCTGTTGTGATGCTTTGGGATGGTTTACTCATGAACCTATATGTGATATAAATCTTGCTGAGAGCTTGAACTCTACTTCTTGTCAATGTTGACTTTGAACCGTAGTAGCACACATTGTCCATCAACGACGGCTCCCGAAGGCTCTTGTTCCAGTTTCCTGTACCTTTCCTTTTTTTTTATTTCAGAGAGCGAATAAAATCTCTTTAACCTTGGCTCATTAGCCAGGGCAGGTCTAAATACCTTTGTCCCATCCTAGGAAGATAGAACCAAACCAACCCTCTGATAATAACTAGTGACGGACTAACATTCTTACCCTTTCCTGTTTCGATACTCGTTCTGGTCTGGCTGGTATTGATCTAAAAATAATTAAGGACTAACAATAGTTGGACATTGAAGGATGAAAACTTATTCTCAGGTGGTTACACGATGCTACAAAATAAATGTCAATTTAAAAATCTTGATTTATAACAAAAAAACTATTTTTTGGTATATTTATCACTAAAAGAAGACTTAATGACCCATTCGGCCCAATAACCCATTCGGCTTAATGCCCAATTCGGCCTAATGACCCATTCGGCCTGATGATCCATTCGGCCTGATGACCCATTCGGCCCTAATGACCCATTCGGCTTAATGATCCATTCGGCCTAATGACCCATTCGGCCTAATGACGCATTCGGCCTAATAATCCATTCGGTCTAATGATCCATTCGGCCTAATGACACATTCGGCCTAATGACCCATTCGACCTAATGACCCATTCGGCCTAATGACCCATTCGGCCTAATGACCCATTCGGCCTAATGACCCATTCGGCCTAATGACCCATTCGGCCTAATGACCCATTCGGCATAATGACCCATTCGGCCTAATGACCCATTCGGCCTAATGACTCATTCGGCCTAATGACTCATTCGGCCTAATGACCCATTCGGCCTAATGACCCATTCGGCCTAATGACTCATTCGGCCTAATGACTCATTCGGCCCAATAACCCATTCGACCTAATGACCCATTCGGCCTAGTGACCAATTCGGCCTAATGACCCATTCGGCCTGATGACCCATTCGGCCTAATGACCCATTCGGCCTAATGACCCATTCGGCCTAATGACCCATTCGGCCTAATGACCCATTCGGCCTAATGACCCATTCGGCCTAATGACCCATTCGGCCTAATGACCCATTCGGCCTAATGACCCATTCGGCCTAATGACCCATTCGGCCTAATGACCCATTCGGCCTAATGACCCATTCGGCCTAATGACCCATTCGGCCTAATGACCCATTCGGCCTAATGACCCATTCGGCCTAATGACCCATTCGGCCTAATGACCCATTCGGCCTAATGACCCATTCGGCCTAATGACCCATTCGGCCTAATGACCCATTCGGCCTAATGACCCATTCGGCCTAATGACCCATTCGGCCTAATGACCCATTCGGCCTAATGACCCATTCGGCCTAATGACCCATTCGGCCTAATGACCCATTCGGCCTAATGACCCATTCGGCCTAATGACTCATTCGGCCTAATGACCCATTCGGCCTAATGACCCATTCGGCCTAATGACCCATTCGGCCTAATGAACCATTCGGCCTAATGAACCATTCGGCCTAATGAACCATTCGGCCTAATGAACCATTCGGCCTAATGAACCATTCGGCCTAATGAACCATTCGGCCTAATGAACCATTCGGCCTAATGACCCATTCGGCCTAATGAACCATTCGGCCTAATGAACCATTCGGCCTAATGACCCATTCGGCCTAATGACCCATTCGGCCTAATGACCCATTCGGCCTAGTGACCCATTCGGCCTAATGACCCATTTGGCCTAATGACCCATTCGGCCTAATGACCCATTCGGCCTAATGACCCATTCGGCCTAATGACCCATTCGGCCTAATGACCCATTCGGCCTAATGACCCATTCGGCCTAATGACCCATTCGGCCTAATGACCCATTCGGCCTAATGACCCATTCGGCCTAATGACCCATTCGGCCTAATGACCCATTCGGCCTAATGACCCATTCGGCCTAATGACCCATTCGGCCTAATGACCCATTCGGCCTAATGACCCATTCGGCCTAATGACCCATTCGGCCTAATGACCCATTCGGCCTAATGACCCATTCGGCCTAATGACCCATTCGGCCTAATGACCCATTCGGCCTAATGACCCATTCGGCCTAATGACCCATTCGGCCTAATGACCCATTCGGCCTAATGGCCCATTCGGCCTTATGACCCATTCGGCCTTATGACCCATTCGGCCTAATGACCCATTCGGTATAATGACCCATTCGGCCTAATGACCCATTCGGCCTAATGACCCATTCGGCCTAATGACCCATTCGGCCTAATGACCCATTCGGCCTAATGACCCATTCGGCCTAATGACCCATTCGGCCTAATGACCCATTCGGCCTAATGACCCATTCGGCCTAATGACCCATTCGGCCTAATGACCCATTCGGCCTAATGACCCATTCGGCCTAATGACCCATTCGGCCTAATGACCCATTCGGCCTAATGACCCATTCGGCCTAATGACCCATTCGGCCTAATGACCCATTCGGCCTAATGACCCATTCGGCCTAATGACCCATTCGGCCTAATGACCCATTCGGCCTAATGACCCATTCGGCCTAATGACCCATTCGGCCTAATGACCCATTCGGCCTAATGACCCATTCGGCCTAATGACCCATTCGGCCTAATGACCCATTCGGCCTAATGACCCATTCGGCCTAATGGCCCATTCGGCCTTATGACCCATTCGGCCTAATGACCCATTCGGTATAATGACCCATTCGGCCTAATGACCCATTCGGACTAATGACCCATTCGGCCTAATGACCCATTCGGTATAATGACCCATTCGGCCTAATGACCCATTCGGCCTAATGACCCATTCGGTATAATGACCCATTCGGCCTAATGACCCATTCGGACTAATGACCCATTCGGACTAATGACCCATTCGGTCTAATGACCCATTCGACCTAATGAACTATTCAACTTAATAACCCATTTGGCCTAATGACCATTTCGGCCGAATTGCTTTCGCCCAAACGGCTTTCAGCCGAAAAACATTCGGCCTAACGGCTCGCGGCCTAATGACCCAGCACCCATTTTACATAACCCCTTTACGAAAATTCCAGTTTTTTTCTTACAAAATGCATTGATTGAAGAACTTAGATATTTTAATCACAAAGCATTAGTGATAATTCGTTTGTCCGTCCATTTTGTAGTCCATAATTTTCGTTGTACCATTGATATGACCTTTGAAATTTCTCATATCATGAGCCCCCTTGTAGTATGTGTTTACAAAAATATCGCGAAGCATCACGTTCTAAATATTCTCAATCAAATCTGAAGAGAGTGAGAAAAGTTGTCTCATCACACTGTAAGATGGAGTAATATTGCTTTTAGTAGGTTTATGGGGTTAGCACAACTGAACCGGGGATCTTTTATGTTATTACAATAAGTAAAAAAAACGCCGGATAGGCCTGTCTTTTGGACCTTGTTGACGCAGTTTGCTACTGCGTCTTGAGGTCCTCTACATTGACGGTAAAGCATTAGTTACATTGCACAGTGGTCCGAATTCACAATTTAGGAAGACAAAAATGTTTGTGGCTAAACCTTATGTTTTAGAGCTATGATGTCTTCAGGACAAATAATCAGTATTGATTAGGCCATCTCCAGTTATTTATGGTATTAGGGTGGCTCTTATTGTTAGGGTGCTTCAAAAATTATTTACTGATTGTGAGGAAATAGAATATTGCAGTCTTCAGAAACATTGTACAGGAACTTACACCAAGCAACTTTGCCGAAGACGTCATAGTTTATTTTATAGCTATTTTAATTGAGCAACTTAGGGTGTTCCTAACAAAAACAGTTTTTTCGCTCTAACTTTTTTATTTTTTATTTTTCATAAACGGTGTCTTCAGACAACTTGTAAAGCTTATCGAGACATTTTTTTCATAACAGAAGAATTCGGATATCACCTTTAGAACCAAAGTTATGAGTAATATTGAAAAAAATAGGTCCTTTTAAAATATTTATATCTAAACTTGGGGCAAACAAAAATAATTTCTTCTTCTCGCATTTCAAAGAGAATACTTTCAGGCATGTTTTGAAAAAAAAAATTGCAAAGGTGATATTTTTGAAAAAAATTTGAATGGAGTTTGAAAATTGTGATTTTACTACTGAAAAATGCCCCATATAGAGTCAAAATTTCTCGAATGAGCCACCCAAATTAGGTGATATCGCAATTTCGATGGAAGATCAGTTTTTTTGGTAGTATGTGGCATTGTAAAACCAAATCCAGATGGGTTCTGCGAAAAAAATGTTTTTTAGTAATTTTTTTAAGCTGCGTACAAGGAATCGATTTCCACATACGCTATGCTCGTTCCCACATTTAATTTAGAATAATGTAAAGGGCGGGCCATCTTTTTTATGGACGGCATGTTGTTAGGTACAAAAAGTAGTATATGTGACATTTTTTTCGAACGAAAAAGATTTATTCCATTTTTTTTATAGACAATTGTTTAAAAAATCTGCAAAATTTAATTTTTTCGGATTGGAAAAAATCACGAACAATCTGTGACAATTTTATTGCTGATTAGTTCGTTAAAATTTAATTAGGTAGCCCGTAGTAAAATTTTAAAAATAAGCGGGCTAAAAACTTCAAATATCAATATTATCTCAGACTAACACACATAGAACTCGAAAACAATTCTTCGCTCGCTTTACTGGTCATTTTTAGTTGGGACTGTGACCGCATTTGAGATTATGGCGCCACTGATATGTTGTGTTATCTTATAACAAACGCCATTTTGACGTAAACTTAGTTAGATATGCCACATCACTTGTCTAAAAAAATATCTACAAAGTCGAGTTTTCAGAATGTTAACATTCTGCTTGGTTATTGAGATATAGTGAGAAACGTGCTGAAATTTTTTTAATTTTTTGCTTCAAATGACTGTTTCTGTTCATTGGCTCCAGTTATCTTGATGTATAAGATATTTTTATGTGTAAAACTATCTGAGAAACACAATAGCACAATCATTTTCGAAACAAAAATTCACAATTTCTGAGAAAAATGCAGTTTAAGAATTGTAGCACTGTAACTTAAAATAAGTATTTTTTTCTAGATTCCCTGGCCCATTTCCTTCAAAATGTACCTCACCGATTGTTTAAAGACCAAATTTAGTCAAAGATATGAATAAAAGTTAATAAATTAATGATTTTTTTCTATGGAAAATTTTCCATGCACGATTATGACACGCCATACAAATTTTGTCATCAATACACACCTATGACACGTGTGAGTGCGACTTTTGTTTACATTTATAGTAAAAACTCGCAACATAGTCAACCGGTCTTCGTAATATTTGAGATGTTAATACAGAGTAGATAGATGCATCAATTGTCTTCTTTGAATTGTTTTTACCATTTATAAGTTTCAAGATATTCAATCTCAAACATTAAAAATCATTTTGCTCGAATAAATGGCTCTTGTCTTGTAAGATAGGACAACAGCGACGATATGCGCAATTATACGGGGGATAGACCACTAGTGAAAAATTGTGTCTGAGCTTGAGGTATAACCCTTTTGTAAATTAATGGTTGGGACCGTGTACGAAAGGTGGAGCTAGTGTTCTAGTAAAATTCGTGGATCGATATTTTTTGAACGAATTTCCTCAAAGTGTTATGTCTGTTAACCTATGATATTATGGCAAAATTAAAATTTTTTAGGTGTCCATCTTGATTTGATTTTGCAATGCCACATACTACCAAAAAATTGGATCTTCCATCGAAAATGTGACAATTTGGGTGGCCCATTCGAGAACTTTTGACTCTATATGAGAAATTTTCGGTAGTAAAAGCACAATTTTCAAACCCCATTTAAATTTTTTTCAGAAATATCACCTTCGCAACTTTTTTCAACACATGCCTGAAAATATTCTCTTTGAAATGCAAGAAGAAGAAATTATTTTATTTGCCCCAATTTTAGATATAAATATTTTAAAAGGACCTATTTTTTATTGAATATTACTCATAGCTTTGGTTCTAAAGGTGATATCTGAATTCTTCTATTATAAAAAAAATGTCTCAATAAGCTTTATAAGTTGCCTGAAGACACCGTTTATGAAAAATAAAAAAATTAGAGCAAAAAAACTGTTTTTGTTAGGAACACCCTAAGTTGCTCAATTAAAATAGCTATAAAATAAAAACCTTTGGAGATACAACTATGACGTCTTCGGCAAAGTTGCTTGGTGTAAGTTCCTGTACAATGTTTCTGAAGACTGCAATATTCTATTTCCTCACAATCAGTAAATAATTTTTGAAGCACCCTAACAATAAGAGCCACCCTAATACCATAAACATCTGGAGATGGCCTAATCAATACTGATTATTTGTCCTGACGACATCATAGCTCTAAAACATAAGGTTTACCCACAAACATTTTTGTCTTCCTAATTTGTGAATTCGGACCACTGTGCATTGTCCACCGCAGCTCATTCGATCTGCCTTCTCCCTTGTTATCGTTTACGTCCACGTCGTCATCGATACTGCTTTCTTGCAGTTCACGAACAGATATTTTTGTTTGATTTTTGTTCTTACGGATCGCTGTTGTAAATCCGTCTTCATCTGGATTGGCTGCTTTATTGTGGATATTGGATGCGCCTTTCGTAGTCGTGGTCTCTTCCCCGTTGGTTGGTTGGGCGGCTGTTTGTTATTTATCTGTAAGTGTCGGTGGCTGCTTCTTAGAGCTCTCTGTGGTAGATGAGATGTGTCTACATGATTAGCGAAGGAATAGGTATAGTCTCTTGCATTCTCACAATACAATACAATAAAATACATGTGACAGTTTTTCTGCGACAACATCTACATCGATCGCGGAATTCAACAAAGTCTGCAGTGAACTTTGGAGCATGGCGAAATCAGTCTACGGAAAATTGAACTCTTTGACATTCAGCATTTTCTCATAAACAACCAACTGGGGATAAAACTGCATTACTAGACGAAGAGGATGTGCCTCACAAGCAACTAATGGTCAAGGGCTTCTCAAATGGCGCAGTTAAGAAGCTTCTTCATTTTTGAACAGGAGTTCCAGGGTTCGATTTCGTCTGTTATATATTGTATACATTTGCAGCATGTTCAATGCAGACAATCCGTCCAGTAAGGCAATATTCGCTCTCGAAAAGATAGATTCAGAAGGATCTGGGAAGGCATAGTCTGAGGGGATACTCTTTCAAAGAATAAAATCTATATCATATGAGGAATCGGGGGGAATCTACACTACACCCACACAAATATTAGTATCGCGACCGCGATAGATAACCCATAGTTGTTCGAGATCGATATTATCAATTTGTACTATGTTTGAACGAGAGCCCGTTGGACACTGCGATAAGCACACCGCCACCACGTTTTTACCTGTACTGTCAGGATCGTCACGGTAAACCGTGTACCTTGAGCCGGACAACTGGAGTGAATTGATTTGATCATTCAACCACGTTTCGGTCACAACAATTGCATCTTACTCGATTTCTGAAACAGCGACGAACAACTCGTCAATTTTCATACGTAGTCTTCTTAAATTCTGATTGTAGCTACTAAAATGTTCCTGCAAGTAATGTCCTGATGGCTGAGCGGTAGAAAGACGAGTGACGATAAGGGTGGCGTCCGTCTGTAATAAGGGACCATTCATAAATTACGTAACGCGAAAATTGCTCAAAATTGACTCCCCCCTCCCCCCATGTAACAAATTGTCACAAATTTCTCTATCCCCCCTCCCCTATTAAGTAACAAATTCCTCGAAATTTTTTTTTTCAGTAGAAACATGTTACGTAACGATCTAGCCTACTCCCCTTCCCCCATATGTAACAACATGTCACAACTTCTCGTACCCCCTCCCCCCCTAAACGCGTTACGCAATTTATGAATGGTCCCTTAAGGGGTTTTCAGCAGGGGCAGAATCTGTATGTACTATTTCGGCAGATCATATACATAGGGTAAGGTGGGGCAAATCCGACCGTTGGGTAAACCCGACCCCCCCTCTGTTACCGAAAATTAGAAGCACTACGCGAACTAATATCAATGTTGTCGTGTAGAGCATCGAAAATAATCATAATGGTGGTATGACAGCATTTTATTAGTCCACATTAAGATGCTCATACGACAAAAAGTGTGTTTTTACAATTTTTTATTTGACTTTTGTGCATCATTGACTACAGGATATTTCTGATTCTTAAAGTGATTACATAATAAATGTAAGTGGATTTAAAATCTTTCTTTAAGTCCTACAAAGTGCATAGATGAATTTAGTTCAACCTTTTTCATATATTTTTTAATTGCATCGTAATGAAAAATGACGCGGTGGGGCAAATCCGACCTCAAAATATTGGGGTAAATCCGACCGCTTTTTTGCCTAGAAAATTTTTATTTATCAAATTGAAATATATTTTTATTGTTATTATTTATTATTTTTATGCAAAATGGTTCATAATAACAAACGAAAGACACAAAAACGTGATGATTATAGTATTCGTCAAGCAATTGCTCCGATGAAAATGGGAATATCATTACGTGCTACTGCTCGTGATTTTAGCATTCCAAGATTAATATTGAACTCCATTTTCTTCATGTTACAATTCAATAACACAACATTCATTTATCCATCATTGAAAAACCATAAAATTTGAGTAATATCCGCACTAAATCAACCAAAAACATAGGGGGTCGGATTTACTCCACCATTTATGAAAACAGCAAAAATGAACATTTTTGTAAAACGCTTGTATCTCAAGATATTCCGAAGATCTAAATAAAATGCTATATACAGAAAGTTGCCCAGGAGTCTAAACTTTAATTTGGTATATAAAACGACTTGATCCGATGTAAAATGTGCATTTTACAGCCAAAACCATTTACTAGGTCGGATTTGCCCCACCTTACCCTACATATAGGGTGTTTGGTTCATGATTAAGAACCTCTCGAGAGGTGATTGGCTGTCATATTTGGAGAAAAATACTTTCAAATCTCAACCGTTACACAGTTATTGAACTTTTTGTATAAAAAACTTATTTATTGTAAAATACCTTTAACTAGAAAAATATACTTCGTGTTTTAAATCTTTTAGTTCCATTGGAAAGGTATGAAAATTTCCTATTAATTAGTGTTCTCATATCTTTCATTTAATTAGTTTTAATTACCTTTTAGTTGCAAAGTAGTTAAAAGTTGGTATTTTTATGAGGTTTTTGTATATTTTCTCAAAATAATGAATTACGATTATAGCAATATCTAATATCCAAAAGCTGGGTTTTGGGACTATTCGTAATTTGTTTTTCAACAACCTATTCCTATCTCTTCTTGTTTCTTTGTAATTTCATCACTAAATTTTTCCTGTAATCGATTTGCAAGTGCTTAAAAGACTCTAATCTAAGAAAATATGATTTATATCGTTATTTCCAAGTCTTCATTGGAAAGCTGAGAACATTTCCTTTTGACGTATGTATCAATATCTTTTAGTTAAGGGTACTAAATTTTTACTAGTGAAATAACTTAAAACTATCGGTTTTTGGAGAGTTTTGTAATTATTCTAATTATTATTATTCTAATTATTATTCAACTAACTTTATCTGTAATATTGTTCATTAGGTGTCCCTTAACGTTCTCTATAACTTGTCCCTATCGCTCTTCATTCCACTGTAATTTAATAGCTAACGCAGCATGACCACACCACAAATGTAGTAGGTTCGACGTTATTTTTGCATATGAAACGAGGTGATAAAAATGATTTTGCTTCGAAACCAAAAGAAATAAATGAATCGAGTCAAAGAAAGAATTGTAGATCTTGCGGAGATGCATTAATTCCATGATAATAATGATGATGTTTATTATTTACAATTTTAAGAAAATAACGAAAATGCTAATAATAACACTAACTTTAAACTAATTTACTTCTAAAAGAATACTAAATTCAGTTAACTGAAAGGTATTAATACATTTTTCTCTGCAAAATGTTTCTGGCTTTCGAATAAAAATAAGAAAAAGTACAATAAGCGCCATACTTTTTCAATAAGGGCTACTATTAGTCAAAATGAGATAAAAATATCCAAGTTCAATAACCCAAACACATGAAAACAAGAAAAGATAAGTGTATTTTGTCAAAGAAAACAAATTATGCAGCTCTTCAAGTCTAACAATCTTAATTATTAAAATGGTGATGTTAACTATTAAGATTTTCGTGAAATGAACGAAAAATCGATCAAAATTGTTAAAATTTAAATAAAAATACTGTAAAAAGGTTACATAACCTCATTAGCTGATACATGTAAGGACGTAATTCAATGGGAAATTTTCTCACCTATCCATTGGATCTAAAAGATTTGAAATACAAAGTGTGCTTTTTGAGTTAGAGGTATTTTAAGACAACTAAGTTTTTAACACAAAAAGTTCAATAGCTTAGTAACGGTTGAGATTTGATGGTATGTGTAGAACGATTTTTTTCTCCAAATATGACAGTCAATCATCCCTTGAGAGATTCTTAACCATGAACCAAATCCCCTGTATAATCAATAAGTTGTCGTTTTTGAAAACTTCGTTACCTCCCGGAATAATAAAGCTGATAATTGCTATCGTTTTTAGATTGATGATTTTCGGTGATTCATTAAAAACTCTTTCTACTTCTTTCTACTTTCTACTTCTACGTTTCAGCTTACTCATTTTTAATTTCAGCCATCTTCAGAAATTTAACCCAATGCGCCTCTTGCCATCGCTGGGGGCAACAAATTTAAACTTTAAATTTGGCGAATGGGGTTAAATTGCTGAAGATGGCTGAAATTAAAAATAAGTAAGCTGGAACGTAAACAATAGTAATGAATCACCGAAAAACATCAATCTAAAAACGATAGCATTTACCAACGGTGACCGAAAACAGAAAACACAAAGCTGAGAACTATCTAATACATCTGGATATATAGCATGTTTCACATTATGTATTACTCGAAAGGGCAGCTCATGATAAAAAAGGATATAAGCAAATAACTAAGAAGTAAGCAAAGCAAATAATAACCTAAAATCCTCGAAAACTCGACAAGATAAGTTTAGGCTTATTTTCCCCCTCACTATTAAACATACCGCTTTCGGCCTAATGCCCACACGTCATAGTGTGCATTCGACCTACTGTCCATTCGGCCAAATATCCATTCGGCGGAATGACCTTCGACCTAATGGAACACCATGTCCCTTTTCACAGTACAGCAGTTTAGCCATCGATATCAACGCAATATAGCACATCTTTTAAAACTGTACGCACATTGTTATATAAAAGAAACCAATATTTAAATTATGGAAGTATTCCTCGTAGACATTTGCCCCGGCATACACAACAACGTAGTAGAAATTTCACAGATCAGCAAAAATGTTTTTAATAAAAATACCTACATAATTACAGAATTCTTGAATATAGTAAATTAAAATCGCCGATAGCGAAATTCCAAATTCGTAAATTTGTTAATTTATTTGATCATTTCGCTGAAAGAAATAATTGTCTGCCAAGTTTTTCTGTCAGATAATAAGTTTTAAAGCTAGTATCTATCGGACCAACGTGGCAGAATTGTATGCGATTTTTCGACCATACAAGTAAAAATAGAAAAGATAATTAAATTGTAAAGTGAAGTAAAAATATCAAAAATAATTAAATTGTCTACAACTTTGTCGAAGACAGCAAGTCAGTTTGTATGGGGCCTAACAACGCATAGTTTTGTACCAGTACTCGATTCACACGAACTATACCTTTTTGTGAAATTTTTTTTGGGTTCTTCTCAATAATATGCTTGGAAGAATTATAGTATATAGTACAAGCCACGTTTTGGCTAGAAAGTTGTAGTTCCATATGTTACCGCATAAAGGGCGCGAACGCTAACTTTTCAACGGAGAGAGATACAAACTTCTATGAAGTTACAGAACAGGTATTTTGCAGTAATTCTTCTGAACATGTCCATATTCCATCATGCCCCATGCAAACCTGAATCAAACATCACTTCGTTAAAAATCTTCGACAAAGTTCGAGATTTTTTTTTTTTATTTTCACTTGCAATGATTATCTGATGCATATAGTGCCATCTAGCGCCACCTGAAAATTCGAGCTGATGGCTTTTCTCAATATAAATTGTCGAAAAATCTCATACAAACATCAGGCACGTTGGTCTGGTAGCTAGACTTGTTCGATTTGATTCTAATTTGGAGCAAGTATTCCAGGTGGGACCAGAAATCGACTCAGCACAACATAGTTCAAATCCAATGCTCTTCTTAGTGGCCAAGTTGGTTCGCCAGATACTGACTCAACCGGTGCAGTATTAATCGGGTCGTCGCTCGGGATACGTTTATAGACACCTTCACACTGACCAAATTTTCGCTTATTCTTTGTAATTCTATCAAATACAATTGTATTTCTGTTTTTTTTTATTCAAAAATGTCTAAATTAACAATTTCTTTAACTTCGGTAAAAAACGATAATCACAAACATTTTACGGGTTTTCCTTTGACTTGACTCATACCTCCACACAATAATAAAGAATGCTAATTTTGTATCTTTCACGCGTTTCCTATTAGTTTTTGCGATTTCAATTTGCTTTTGTCAGTTCAAAAACTCTGAATTTCTCATTCCTCTCGTATATATGCTGTTCCTGAGGTTAGTAAATAAAACGGACACAAGCATTCCGATCTCGGTTAAACTATTGTGCCAGTCATCGTCAAATTTGCAGTCCCAGCTCACTGCTAGGTGGCAGAAGTCACACTTTTACATAACTTTCGTAAGGTGTGAGCGCAGACAAAAAAAAACGCAACAGGCACCTTGAGGTTAAGGTGCCTGTTTACAGTCTTATAAGGTGCGCAAATATAAAAAGCGCAACCTGCGGTGAGTCTCCCTTTTAGATATTGACTGCTGCGTAGTCGCCTCCACCCCAGCCCGACATTGCGTGTCACTATGGTATATCGGAATGACGAATGCTACTCCGTCGTAACGCAACGCTGGCTGCTGACAAGGATGCGGGTAAACGGTCGCGATAATAACTGATGAAGGCAATTGAAGTGGCCATTTTTTCCCCGAATCAAGGACACGGGTTTGTTTGTTCTCTTGTTTGTTGCGATTGACACTGATCCGAGCTAAACAAGGGATGCGCGGGGTTCCGCAAAAGTGATGTAATTTGACTAAGGTATTATTGGCAGGTTCGCAGTACTGACGTAAGAAAATTGCCAGCTTCTGTTGAATTGAAATTACGCATATCAATTTTTTTTTGTTTTGGGCGCTAACAAAGTTTTTTTCAATTTGACTAAGTTCAATTTTAAAATATTTCCATTGAACAACTTGTCAGTATTTATTTCAAAATAATCCAAAAAATATAATCGGATTCGAAGAGGACGATAAATTCATTTGATATCGGGATGTATCAGAATAGAAAACAACCTATCATATTTCAAAACTGGTCGAGATCAAAGCAGGTAACCTTCTTCGGTTCAAGTTTGTTTTCCCACACCTGCCCATCGAGCAAGATTTATCTTCTGTTCGACATTGGAAATTGTTTGTTTACATTCTTTTCCGTAAACAGTCGAACACCGTCCGACTAGAGAAAAACCTGTCCCCAAACAATACTTGATTAATGTTCACCTGACATAATTCCCCCGTCGAAACACCCTCATAATCTGCTTTTTATTGAACAATCATCGACCTAGGAGGTCACCGGTCGCAGTCTGAACCTCGACGGCACCCTTTCCTACTCGGCCACGTTTCACCCGAACGGCCCAGAGTCTGGCCGAGAAAGAAGTGTGAAAGAATCCCCGATACAGTTGAGATGCTCCGTGTGCGTGTGGAAATTTATGTCACCTCGGTACAACACCTTGGCATTGACCAGCGCGAACAAAGGGAGATCCATAAATTTCCTCGAAACCAGCCCGATCGCGCTCACGGTGGAAGTGTCCGCCTGTCCGCTCCAGCAGGGAACCTGCCATCGGACAGTGCGGGCTCACCCCTGTCTCGTTTCAGCGGCGGGACGGCGAGGCAGATGGACGACCGTTGTGTGTGACTAGGATTTATCGAAGTCCAACGCGCTCATAATAATTCTGTAATCGTAAATCGCGCCTAAACGGGGTCCGTTCTCAGCAGCGCGCGACCTGACAGCGATGGGAGGTACCCGGTACCCTTTCGAAACGCGATTTCGGGCTTTGTTTTGCAACTAAGTTTGCCGAGTTGCTGATGAGAGACGGGGGATTCTGTCGCGCAGTCGCCGCGACGGCCGTGGCTGGGGCGCACTGCCGAGTGAAAATTAATTTGTCAAATTGTCGTGATATTTATACGACTAGGAGTCGAGCTGGGGCCTGCTGCGTTCGGCAGGACAGAATTTATATTATGAGTGTTGTTTCATTCATATTTATCTAATTTTTTTTCTCTAAATTTTTATACATTTTTTGGTGCCCGGGTGTGTTCCATTGCTGGGGGGTTATTTACGACGGGGTGGGCTGGAGCCAAGTCGGAACTACCCAATGGCGATTTATCGTGGTAATTTGTGGTCGTTTAGACAGATGAAGTTATAAATTTTAGCGTTGTTGATCGGAAGTTTTCTGAATTTTGTTTTTATTCTGAGAGTAATATTTTCAACGAAATTAAATGATGTGCTTCAATTTTAGACTGTGCTGAACCCATCCATGCCCATGTTGTTTGTGGACAACAACGTTTTGCCTTTCTCAATAGAAAGGTATTGCAATTGCTCTGAAAACCGACTTTTTAACGGAGGGCCGGAGGGCATATACCAATCGATTCAGTTCGTCGAGTTCGGCAAATGTCTGTGTGTATGTATGTGTATGTATCTGTGTGTATGTGCGTCTGTGTGTGTACGCGAACACAATCTCACTCACTTTTATCAGAGATGGCTGAACCGATTTTCACAAACTTAGTCCCAAATGAAAGATACAACAT
This sequence comes from Topomyia yanbarensis, assembly GCF_030247195.1. Taxonomy (NCBI): domain Eukaryota; kingdom Metazoa; phylum Arthropoda; class Insecta; order Diptera; family Culicidae; genus Topomyia; species Topomyia yanbarensis. The sequence continues at coordinate 45,657,320 of NC_080671.1, read as the reverse complement.
TCTCATAGGCTGCTATTGAATTTCTAATGAATCCGACTTCCGGTTCCGGAATTACAGGGTGATGAGTACGATCACGCAGAAAATGTCGATTTTAATAAATTCTACAATGAATGTATAATGGTGATAATTTTCCAAAATGTGACCACAACTGCTTCGATTTGTAGTACTAGGTCATTAACAGCCATTCAAAGTCTTTTTGGTCACATTGGCCACCATCATCGGTTCCGGAAGCCCCAGCGGAAGTATCCAAATTCAGAATAACAGTCACATCGGTTTCTCGGAGATGGCTAGATCAAATCAACCAAACTTAGTCTCAAATGAAAGATGTTGCGTCCCCGTAAATGTTTATTAAATTCTATCCCGAACCGACTTCCGGTTCCGGAGTTAAGGGTTGTGGCGTGCGATCACATAGCAAATTGTGATTCAAACCGATACTCCGATGAAAGCAAAAAAGGTAAAAATTTTAGCGATTTAGTCTCTCAAACAACTTAAATTTGCAGTTCTAGGTCATCGACGGCCAAACAAACTTTCGTTGACTACATTGACCACCATAGACGGTTCCGGAAGTGCCCGGGACAAGCGGCCATCTTTCAAAACTAGCAAACTCATATCAGTTTCTCGGAAATGGTTGGGCCGATTTTTACAAACTTAGTTCCAAATGATAGCTACATTATCCCCACAAATATCTACAAAATTTCGCATGGATCGCTTATATGGTTCCGGAAATATAGACTGAAACGTCCGGTCACATATGAAATTCCCAAGTAAGCCGGAGCTCAAAAATTTTTTCAAGGGGGGGACCCCATGAAATTTTAGAAATCGAATTCGTATTTTTGATGCCAAACATCTTTAAAATGCATGAAACGTCGAGATTTTATGTTATCACGAATTTTTTTTTATGAGGATCGACTTTTTGGGACTTTGCCGATTTCGTACCTTTTTACATTTACATAAAAGAAATGTATAGAATTCGCTCAAACTTTCAATATTTTTCCGAGGCCCGGAGGGCAGAGTCTTATATACCAATCGACTCAGCTCGATGATTTGGGACAATGTCTGTGTGTGTGTATGTAACGGACAATTTCTCACATTTCTTTTCAAATTGAGCTCGCTTTTGTAGAGATGTACTGTAATAAGGGTCTTTATTTAATAGGAAGCGAAGTTAAAATTGATTTAATGTCTATGAAACATAGAATTGCTCACCAAAAAATGCATAAATTTCAACATTTGCTAAAAATGTTTTTGCCTTTCTCATTCACTCTAAAATTCGTCGATCTAATCCCTACCGGGAGGGCCGTGTGTCATATACTAATCGACTCAGTTCGTCGAGATCGGAAAATGTCTGTATGTGTATGTATGTCTGTATGTATGTGTGTATGTGGAAAAAATTTGACCTCTGTTAATCAGAGATAGCTGGATCGATTTGCACAAAGTTAGTCTCAAATGAAAGGTACAATCTTCCCATCGGCTGCTATTGAATTTTTTATTGATTGGACTTCCGGTTCCGGAGTTACGAGTTGAAGAGTGCAATCACACAGCAAATTCCCATATAAACTGAAATGAAAAATTTTCAAAATAAAATTTGTATTTTTGATGCCAAATGACATTATAATGCATGAAATATTGAGATTTGATGTAAACTCGAAAAAATAACGTTTGACAAAAATTGATTTTTTTGGACTTTGGTACTTTTTTGCTCTGTTACTATTTTCTGAAAAATTAATTCTGCATAATTTTAAAACTTCAAAAATTACGGTTTCGGGATTATGCCGTTTAGACATTAAGATCGATTTTCACCAAACCCCCACCAATTGTAAAATTGGTATTGCAAAAAAACGCAAGGGCGATACTTCAATGCTGATAGATGGGACCGAAAAAGTAAACAATCGCCAAAGGGACTATATACTATATATACAATCATTTTGTCAATTTCAATAGCAAACACAAATTTTAATTTAATAATTTCATATACTTCATGAAGTTTTGGGTTTCGATCACTGAATCATGCAATCTAGGATGTAAAAAACACAATAGTTCTTATATAGGAAATAAAACCAAGTCTGGAAATATGCACTGTTGATTTTCTTTGAATGGTGGGTTTTTTCAAGAAAAAGCGTTGATTTCTTAGTTCTCAGTCGCGTAGGAAATTTGAGTAAAGTATAAACTTCAAATCGATTAAAAAAAAAATCGATTTTTTTTTGGCTCAGTACAATATACATAACCCCTTTAGAAAAATCAGTTTTCCCACCACAATGCATTGATTGAGGAATTTTATTAACAGAGCATTAGCAATAATTCGTTTGTATGTCTGTTTTATGGGCCATTTTTTTCACCTTCCCATTGATTTGGTTTGAGATCTCTAGCACTGATGTTGTCCTATGCTGATTTCAGTGATTCTCTGAGTCCTGCCACTATCCCATGTAGTATGTGTTATCAAAAACATCGCGAAGCATCAAGTTCTAAATGTTCTCAAACGATATAATATCCGAAGAGAGTGATAAGAGTTATAAGAAATGTCTCATCACACTGTTAGGTGGATTAAAAGCGTTTTTCTCAGTTTATTCACTCTTCGATTAATTTATTTTTTTATTTTAAATTTTTGACTAATTTTAAATATATGATCATTTTATTTCATTCATTTATTTCATTCCGATTTCTTTTTGTTCGTTTGATTTCATTTTATCTTTTTTATGCGTTAAATTCTTTTGATTCATTTCTGATAAGTTCGTTCATTTCATGCACATCATTCATATAAATAGTTTAACTACTTTGGTGCAGTTATCATTTTATGCATTTTATAAATAAAAATTTATTTTCAGTTTTTTCTTATCAATAATCTGACTTATTTTTTCAGTCATTCAATTCATTCATTTCATCTAAATAATTAATTTGATGCAATTTTATTAATTTTATAGTTTTTATAACATTTTAATATCGTTTAGTTTTCATTTTAATTATTTAATGTTTTTTTCTTCATTAAATTTATTTTGTTTATTTTATTCAATTCATTGATTTTGTTAATTATATTATATAGTTATTTCTGTTCGTTTCATTTCTAATTTTTTTTATTTATTTCGTTTATTTGTTTTATTTATTCTATTAATGTTATTCCTTTCATACATATTTTATTTTATTCATTTTAAACAATTCTTTCATTTCATTTAGTTTATTCATTTTATCGATTTTATGATTTTTTTCCCAGATTGTGCATATTTAGTAATTCGTTTTATTTATTTTAACCTATTTGTTATCTTGAAACAAATTTTATTCTATTATTTTAAAACTTTTTTTCAAATATTGTCAAATTTTGCATTTAGTGAGCTGAACAAATTTGATTGATTTATTTTTTTATTTCGAATCATTCTACTCATTTTATGAACTTGAAAACTTTTTTTCATTTTTTTGCCCAATTAATGTTTTCGTTTCATTTGTTTTATTGATGTTTCTATAATTTATTCAGTTTGAGATTTTAGTAACGGATGCTCAATAAAAATTGAGAATGATTTCAATACCTTTCTGTAATTAAAGTAAAGAGCGTAAATTTATTTCTCTCCAAGAGAATTGCTCTCTGGTCTCTCTAGAAATGGGTGGCATGTTTCTTTTCGCTCGGGTGCTGTCAGTTCAATCGAAGATGGCGTCGAAACAGCAAGCACTCCGCGAGCGTGCTGGACGACGAAAGCTACTTTCCGCTCTCGAAGACCCACATTCCAGGAAATGACAGCTACTATTCCAGTGACAAGTCGGCCATACCCCCCGAAGTAAAATATAAGTTTAACATGGTACTAATAAGAACAGACGAGCAGAAAATTCTGACCGACTGGTACAAAAAACCGGTGGCTTCGGGACGAATTTTAAACTTTCTCTCTCTCCATCCGCTCACGCAAAAACTAAATACCGCTATGGGATTCATCACGAGAGTGTTTCGACTGTCAACATACAAAACGAAAAACGAGAAGAAGCGAATTGTCCGAGAATATTTCTTGAGCGTTTTTTTCAAAACGTCATATCTGCAATGAGTTACTCTCTTTGTTTACTTTCTCTTCTGTTAATAATTCGATCACTTTAACATTTATCCCTCAACTCTTTGCATAATATGCTAGTTAAAACCACTGTCTTTCGATCTGTACTATAAAATAAGTGAAAAGTGTTATAGTGACGCCGTAAAAATCGTAAGAGAAAGTAAACAAAGAGAGTAACTCATTGCAGATATGACTTTTTGAAAAAAAAAAAAAACGCTCAAGATTTACTGAATAACAATTATCCTAGTACTTTGATAAACCGATTGATAAACCGTGTCGTCAACCAGGCATCGAGCGACGAAAATTATGCCTCACCCGAATGCGAGAAAAAGACATACCGATCCCTGCACCATGTAGATGCTCTCACACCCGCTCTTGCCAGAATCATTCGAAGGAATCACAAGAATGTAAGTTTGAGTTTCAAATGTACGAAAACTAATACATCCCTGTTCTCAAATTTGAAAGATCCGACTCCACCGCTTCAAAAACGTAATGTGATTTATCGCATCCCCTGTGCTATGTGCGATAGTTCATATATAGGCTTAACAACACAACAACTTAAACAACGGTTGTCTGGACATCGATCGTTCATAAAACGGTAAACGATTCCAAATCGGCAAGCAGCGAGCCAGAGGCGAGTTCCGTTGATGAGTTTAACCCTCCGGAAGTCGCGCTTATGGCCCACTGAACGAGCAGCCGCTGGCACCATAAGACGATTTCGCTACATTTTCAGAGCAGCGTGCACTCAGTGCACTAGCGCGACAGCCGGAAGGTTAAAAAGACAGCGCTAATGGTTCTTTTGATAGAAAATGATCATAGTTTCGATCTATCAAAAACCAAAATACTCGAGCATGATAACAGAATCCAAGCACTTCAGATTCTGGAAATGTGCCACATTTTTTTGCGACGGCTCAACAATTAATTTCAGAACCGACACAAATAACTAAAACAGGTAAACAGGTCTAATACGCCCCCCTTAAGGAAAAATAGCTATATTTCACCATTCGACGCTATGATCTTCTCACTAACGACTCTAATTTATTGTTATATTAGTTAGAAATTAGTACCCGTTTCATTTTTTATTAAAAACATCCTGATACAAGTACTATTAAACATTTTTCAAAGATGCCTAAATTCTAGTTTTTTCTTTCACCCAGGGCAAAATGCCCCCGGTGAAAGTGTAATATGCCCCACAACAAGAGGACAGTATGCCCCACAACAATGGGTGGGGCGTTTTGGCCGATGATTAGCTGTTGTGAATACATGAATAATTCTACACACACACATAGTTTTGAGCCAAGCTAAAAACTAAAATAGTAACTATAATACTCTAGTAAGCTACTTGAAATAGTTCTATCGAATCCGACTGTTTCTAATTGGTTGTAATGCTATTGGAAAAAGTGGAAGCTTACATAAAAGTAGCTCTTTTGCAACTTTTGTGTATATTGTTGTTTTGCAACATATTAAAAATACCAAACTAACTTAGTACGTTGATTTCATGAAATGATACTGTTATCAGTCATTTTTACTTTTTTGATAATTCAGGAATCCTGGGAATCGTAGAGGGGCATTTAGCCCCGGTGGGGCGTATTATACCCTTTTACCCTACTGCACTCGCTCTCACATCAAACATAGCCATCACTCACTCTCTCACTGTTGGTGGTTGCACATCTGTCAAACCTTATTCGTTTCTACTTCCATCTGTTTCGTATTGAGATAATGTATACAACATACACTTTTGGCCTTTTGAAACATTTCATTACTCAGTCTGCTTGGGATGTGCGCGGGGTTCTTCTGTGTAAGTTTTCAGCAAATCGTAGAAAATTACCGTTTAAAATTGAAATTCAAATCAAATCAAATTTCTGATCTTGCAGTGTAGATTTGCGTTCTGTGTTTCCTGTCTAAATGTCTAAAATTACTTGACTAAGATAATACTGTTACCGTTGTAAGTAATTTGTGTAAAATGTGAATATTGGATGTTTTTGTAATGATTCCCGATCAGAAAGATTATAACAGAACACAATTTTTGTAACATATTGTGTTATAAATTAGGTCTCGTTAGTAGTTAAAATAACAGAAACTTATAACAAGTAATAATGCGAGATATAATTTTGAAATATTTCTGTTATGTGTTTCTGATCGGGTTGTCAAATATTGTAGTTTTGCCCTGATGATGAAGGCGTAGACCTTCGAAACGTTGGTATTAGACGAAATATAGATATTGTCGTATGAAAACCGTGACCAAAAAGCCATCTCTTCATATTTAAGCATAAATTGGAAGAAAAGTTATGCTGTTCATCGCCATATCGGACAGAGGAATTTCAAAGCCGTGGTACAAGCCTAGCGGTCTGGCCATCAATCAAGTGTACTAGGAGAAGTGTCTTGAAAAAATTCTTCTGCCATTATTAAAGGAGCATCATGCGGATGGGAAGTACGTCTTCTGGCCGGACAAGGCGTCTTCCCATTACGACAAGAAGACGCTGGAGTATCTTGAGCAGAAAACAGATAGCGTACGTGCCGAAAGAAAAGGATCCGACCAACTTACCCCAGTGCCGTCCAATTGAGTTTTTTTTGGCTCCCTCAGTGCTCTAGTGTACAAAAATAATAGCCAGGCCAAGAATACGAAGCAGTTGAACACCAGGACCCGGAATTGTATCCCGTAGGTGGATGTCAGTGCCGTCCAGCGCTCTTATGCGAGCATAGCGACTAAGTTTTTAGTAACAAATACTGAATCCGTTAAAAATATGTTTTTATTTTTTAACTACATGACTAAAAAAATTCTCACCCGTTATTTTAGATACCTGTCACAATTGATAAAAATTATTTCATCATATATTGAATGATTTACTTTCGTGCAGGATTGATTTTTAGAAATGTGCGGTATTGGCTTGTGTTCGCTTCGGATTGGGGCGGTTGTTAACTTTTTTCGTCCGCGTCCTTTATCACCTATTTTTGTTCGGTGATTTGTCAGCAGCGCAGTTAGTCACTTTGGCTATGCAACTTTTTTCACTCTTATTTCATTGCAAATAAGTAGTAGTTTTCTTTTTATTATTTTAAAACTTACACATATGTTGCCGTATGCAATTTAAAATGTTCGTTGTTTTGATGGTATTATAATGGAGGTCGTATCCACTGGGTGATGCCAATCGGGCTGACATCGCTTTTAACTGAGCAGACTAATTTCTTTGTTTATTTGGTGCTTGTTTGACCAAATATGGAATTAATCTACGGTGCATTAGATGTGCGTGGGGAGGACGCATGGTCTTGTCTGAGTGGAGTGATGACTTCAGTCGTGTATGAGAGTTGAAAATTGAACATTCGCGAGAGGCATCGAATACCACTTATCAATTTTCCTCAGCCATATCAGTACGAAGAGTTTTTTTTCGCATCTCTGTCGCGAAAACGGTCGATATTGTTTAGTTATGGCCCCAGATCGTTTTCATTCTGTTTTTTTTTCTATTCGAGATTTTTTGTTTGTTTTTTCCTTTTGCTGGTTTGCCGTCAATAGGAATAATATCTGAATTAACTGTATTCTATATCTTCGCTCAGAACTGTACTACCCACGATAGCATATTTGTCTCGTTTTCTATGTGATTTCCTTTCTTTATGGGACTGATATGCGATCCTAGGCAGTGTAGTACTGTCAACTATGTCAACTTACTTGGCATAACCAGTAGTGATCATAACAATGAATACATCACGCGCGGAAGTGATTGCTTAGAATCGGCATTCTATTATACTAATGCTCTCTTACTACGAAAGTATTATTAGATGTCCAATTCCAACTATCTTCAAGAATTTTAACTGACAAAAGAAAAAAGACACACAAACAAATACGTCTTGTATAAGAATCCGCATTTTGTTCAAGAAATCGTCGGGTAAAATTTGCACCAACTCGATAGAAACCACGAAAAGCTCGTCGCGTCATAGAAAAGTGGACGTTACCTATTTATTAAAATATAAGCAATCTTCTTCATAGTCCGCCATCCGACGTTCAAGTTGCTTATTTTATTAATCGTAACAATACGATAAATTTCCCAAATTCTCGGCAACCGACTGCCGAGAGTAAATATTACATGATAACGCTATTGGCACACTTACTAACAACTCATCTCCTTCCCTTGATACATGTGGAGATGCGCAGGATTCCTCGGTCTCTAGCAGCGACATGTATCGGACTAACATTCCTTCCTTTCACAAGAGATTTGCGGACGTGGCCGGCATTGGCATTGATCAGCATGCAGGGATCGATGTAGATTATACAATGTGGCTCATCATGTTTTCCCAATCATGTTGTTCCAATATTGCAAACTCAATTGGTTCCGGTCAATAACAGGGTAGCAACCACGGGCGATGTCGTGTAGTTATGCGCCAGAGAAAATATGCAGTTGAACCTTCGAATTTGGCACGAATGCCTGATGCTCAGCCTGAAACCGAGTAAAAAATTATTAAGGAAGAGCATGGCCTAAAGGTGACGTTTCTTGAGGAGATATTCGTTTGAGTAGCATGATACGGGGGCCACTAAGGTGAGGCGGTAATTGGCAGCCCTAATAGATATCGATTCGATCACTTGAGCCGCTTAACCTTCCACTGCAGCACACAAATAGTGAAACTTTTGTATATCAGCAATTTCTGCGTTAGAATGAATCAGAGCACGAAGTGTGTCATGGAAAGCAAATCAATCTGGGTAGTCGCCGGCGAAATCTGGCCACGCTATCGAAGGTAATTTCAGACCAGCCAGACAAAACCCAGTTCGTGTAGGTTAGAGGGGGGGGGGGGGCTTCGAGGGAGATCAACAGTTGAAGACGTTGGAGGAGAATTTTCAGAAAGTAAACCAGCCTTTATTCTAAAATTTTGCACGAAGCGGCTTCGCTCCACTTGTGCTTCTTCCAGTCCCTACCACAACAATTTTATGTTTTCGATCCTCAGATTCAGCTCCAAAACATCCCTTCCGGCCATGTATTCTTGAAGGAACTGATCAGCTTGGCTGCTCGAAGCGACACTGTTCTTCCTTCGCGTGTTTAGTAGAGATGGTCGGGTTTCAATTTTTTCGAACCCGAACCCGAACCCGACCCGAGCCCGAAATATTAAAATTTTAAAAACCCGAACCCGACCCGAGCCCGAAATTGCAAAACCTGAACCCGAACCCGAAAATAAACAATGTGTATAACACGAGCCCGACCCGAACCCGATACTTTCAAAATTTAAAAACTCGAACCCGAGCCGAACTAGAAAATGTATGATTCAGGGAAACCCGATCTGAACCGGACTTGTTAATACGGAGCATCAACCAAAGATTCCGAAGATTTTTGAATTTAGGCATCCTAGCTGGATCCAAGGATCATCTAAAAGAATTATCCAAAGCTCATCCAAAATAGTTATAGAATCACTCAAACCTGAATGCTACGCGTCCAGTTATATCTACCTATGGCAAAACGAATTACTGGCGAGAGAAATTTGCATTTATATTTACTATTATTAAACGTCGCAATTTGTAATGTTCTGAGAAACTTATAAATCGTCGATATCTTAATCGGAAAGCAGGATAAATCGGCTAACGGCTAACGCATGGGGAAACAAGAGGCATAATGATGACAGATTCAAACAACCTTACCGGTAGTACTTAACCAAAATTTCTAGGTTTTTTTTATCGATAACCGTTCCTGCAAGAGTAGTTTTGTATAATTTATTACATGTATTACATTAAGCACTCTCAATTGGCAAGCCGTATTCGACAGTTTACACGACGTCACCCGCGTTTCGGTTGGTACGGTCAAACATAAACTTGTGTCGAAGGGTGTCAATCAAGATTCTCTGTCGCGTTCTTGGTGTCACATCTTTAGCTACTACAATATGCGCGCCAGTAGAGATCCTTCGACATTTCCAATGGAGTTCTTGGAACGACTCCAAACTTCTACAAATCCGCTGCTGGCTTGAACACAGTACACAATATTTTTAATATTAATTCATTAAAATAGTGAAAATTTTCATGAAGAAATTCAAATCATGCAACGGCCTAGCTCGAGGACAATCTGACAGAAAATACTTGTTTCATATATGTACAACTGATTTGATAGTAGTTGATAGATTGTCTCTACTTCCCGTAGATTCTTCTTGCTTGAACCTATATATTTTCCGAAAAATTTACTTTGACTTGGTTTATTGATGACTATCATGAAAAGTAAATCGCATAGAGATTGTAGACGCGAAAAACTTATTGTCGAATGCTGTCTCATGAGTACTCGTTTAAAAAAGAAAATAATTCGGACAGTTTGCGAATCTGAAGAGAAGAAATTTTATACATGAATAAAAATACATTAGTTGATTATCAGAAAATATAACGAATTCTAGCGGCAGGCATTGTAATTCTCTCTCACTCACGCGAGAAGAGGCTTATCCGATGTCCAACTTTTCCGAGATAAGATGAGTCGCAAAATTCTTCGTCTCCACAAATAGCGTGAGAATAAATTTTCCGGATGAAATTTATTGATTTTTTCCTTCTCACCGGAGAAGATGCTAATATTTTAATTTCGTGGAAATCAATGAAAGCGTCAAAATATACACTTAATTTTAAAGAAAAGCGGCAAAGAAGTATGACAGACTTGTTTTTTCGTGTTTTGGAATAGTGACAGCAAGACAGCGACCGCAAAAGGATACCATGATAAACTCATTCGCTCATTCTCCGGTAGTTTTCTTTATCCGGAGAAATAACACGTTGTATTTATCAGGTGAAGTTATGTGAGTGCCAATAACTTTTCGTGTGAAAATGTTTTTATTGTCGCAGTAGCAAAATATCCGGGCGCATTAACTCATATGAGCGATAAATACAATGCCTGTCTATCGGTTTAAAGATGGAAAATTTAGTACGGTTATATGTGTCATCCATTCGTATCACAAAGTAAAGTAAAGTAAAGTAAATAAAGTTAATACTACAAAAAGAGACTGGGTGTTGTGTGTAGACGCAAACAGCGCCAAAAGATGGTTGGGTGTGATCTTTTCAAAAACCCGAACCCGACCCGAATTCGAAAATTCCAAATTCGAAAAACCGGAACCCGAAAGGTTAAAATTTAAAAAACCAGGACCCAAGCCGAACCCGAGAAATTAAAATTTGAAAACCCGGAACCCGACCCGAACCCGAGAAGTTTGAATTTACAAAACCCGGGTCCGGGTTTCGGGTCCAAAAACCCCAACCCGACCATCTCTAGTGTTTAGGGTGTTTAGCTGTAGCATTCTTCTATCGTCTTCCGTTTCGTTGAACGGAACGTGGAGCGGTGAAGAAACACCACTGTTCTAGCGATGCCAATGGAAATGGTTCGTAAAACGTGGACAATCTTGTCTGAGAACATAAGGCCATGTAGCACTGGCGATAGAGGATAGAGAACTTCGAAAGATACAAATCTTCTCCAATGCCAAAGCGTGCCTTGTACCCACATTCACGATGCGTCTGTTCCGTGGTGGAATTAGTTCCGAAATTGTATGCAGTAGATAATTCAATAAGTTACATGCAGTGTAAGCAGAAGTGACTGGGAGCAGTATCCCAGTCCATCAAAGTACAAGTGGTCGACGATAAATTTAGATCAGAAATTGAAAGTTCCCAGAAAGAAAAGAAAATCTAAACACACCTGCGTAGGTATGAAGAAAAATAGACAGCCCTGCTGATCTAAAGAACTAGGCCTTAAATTATTCAAATTTCAAAAGTAGTGTTGAATTTAGTTCAACGGGATATTTCCGAGATTATGATCTCGCCCGGAAACGAAATAAAAATGCACGATCCGGTTGTAGAGAGATATAATTTTCCTATAAGTATTAAGTTTTACATTATTTAGTTTCTATTCCACTTGTAATTATGTAGGTTAAGCCATAGAATAAATGATTTAATATTGTTATTATTACTCACGTTTAGTTCCCTTCTATCGTCTATTCAAATTCAATCGGTAGCGTTGAGGCAACCTTTAATCGCCGTATGGAAATAGCTTTACTATCACTGTTTAGTGCGTTTTTGCATTGAACGGATAGCTTCAGTAAGCAAATAATTTAGCACTAGATTTAGTTCACTAGATGTAGTTCATTAATCTTAAGCGATAGGTTTAGTTCACTGATTTTAATTAAATATAAAATAGCCGTAGAGATAAGTATTTTTGTTCTTCCTTATGTAGAGAATCTGCTTACTCACTCGATGTGACAGTTGGGTACTAGAGTTAATATACCTGAGCCGCGCCAAGACGGTCATACCATGCTGCCCGTTCGCAGAGTTGCCATCCTTACTGTCGGCGCCAAAGTTGGTGATGCAGAAAGTGGACGCGCTGACTACTAGAGTAGGCAACACTCCCCCCAGGGTACGACAACTTCTGGTTGGCTTACTGCTCGACGCGCCGAACATCTAGCACTGCCAACTTGGATGCTGGGCGTTCGTAGATACCAGTGGCCGTTCTTACAGTCGCTGACCGCACCTGATCGTCTCTGCTGATGATAGTGCTGATGACTGTTCCCTTTGGCCAACAGTTCCGGGGCATCTTTGGGTCGACGATAAGTACTATATCTCCAGCAACGATGGGTTTCACCGGCATGAACCATTTTGTCCTACGCGTGATTTCTGGCAAATAATCACTCACCCACCGTTTCCAGAACATGTTTGCCAAAATCTGCGAAGCGCACCAGTTCTGCTTCAAAACTATCCCACTATCGTCTGCAGTGACTAGTGGCTTCGTACCGTTGGATGAACCGAGTAGAAAATGGTTCGGAGTTAGCGCCGGACCAGAGTCATCGTCTACCGGCACATGCGTTAACGGGCGAGAATTCACTATGTTCTCGATTTCTGTTAACAGATTGCGAAGAACTTCGTCAGAGGGAGTCTTGGTCGAGCAAACCACCATCAGATTATTCTTAACGGTTCGTATCAAGCGTTCCCAGCTTCCTCCCATATGTGGAGCTAGCGGAGGATTAAACGTCCATTCACCTACGGAAGAGGTGAGCTCTTTTATGATCTCGTCGTGATCGACCGCTTCGCCGAGTCTTTCTATCTCTCGTTCTGCGCCAATGAAATTGGTTCCACGGTCGCTGTAGAACTTACGAGGTTGACCGCGTCGAGCGACGAAGTTCCGGATTGCCATGATGCAAGAGCTAGTAGTCAACGAATGCACTACTTCGATATGTATCGCTCGAACAGTCAAACAAGTAGCCAACATTCCCCACCGTTTCTCGATTCGTCTACCAACTGCTACTTGGATGGGTCCGAAGTAGTCGACTCCAGTGTGCGTAAACGGACGTTCGAAAGCCGCTAGTCGACCAGGAGGCAGATCAGCCATGATTGGAGGGTTCGGTTTTGCGCTTGCAATCTTGCATCTTTGACAATCTCTACGCACTTGATTGAAACACGAACGTAAGTGCCCAATGTGGTATATCTGACGTAGTTCGTTTATTACTGTTTCGTGGTTTTGATGGTGGTATTTATTGTGGTAGTGGGATATTATAAGAGTAGTGATATGGTGTTTTCGCGGTAAGATGATGGGTTGCTTAGCGCCTTCAGTGGCGTACTGACAGGCAGCAATACGGGTTTTCATCCTGAGTATGCCGCATTCATCCATCCACGGCGTTTGCTTATACAGTGGGCTAGATTTTGGAAGAGGTGTTACAAGTTCTCCAACCTTTCTTGGCGTATTTCGCAAAATGTGAACTTCATTCGAAAAACATTCTTGCTGAGCGCTACGAATCAGGTATGTTTCGGCCAGGTGTAGTTCGCCAACGGTAAGCGACCCCGTACTGAACCGCTTCTTTTGGAGCTTCAACCGGCAGTTTGCTATGAATCGTAGTATCCAGGCGACCACTCTCCTGAGCCTTACCCAGGTGGAGTAATCTTGGACGTGAATGATTGATTCTGGGAGAAAATGATGAGTCAGATGCCCTTCCTCAAGTCTTATATCGGTGGCTGTGGTCTGGATTGTGAGCTGCGGCCACTTGTCCTCGGCTGACCAGAGGAAATTCGATCCATTGAACCACCTGCTCTCAACAGACAGATCAGGAAGTGTGTTCCATTTCGTAGCGTCGTCAGCAACATTTAGCCTGCTGGGTACGTAACGCCATTCTCGTGCCTCCGTAGTTTCCAGAATTTCAGCGACTCTGAATCCGACGAACTGATCCCGTCGACGATGCGAATTTATCCAGCATAGGACGTCTCTGGAGTCAGACCAATAAACTTTCTTTGTTAATCGCATACCTAAAGTTTCAATGACAGTACGCGCGAGTCGTGCGCCAATCACAGCGGCTTGTAACTCCAATCGGGGAATTGATGTTAGTTTCAATGGTGCTACTCTGGTCTTTGCCGTGACAAGAGAGCAGCTGATATTTCCGTTCTTGACTATTCGGAGAAACGAAACGGCTGCCATTCCATCCTTTCCAGCATCAACGAAAGTGTGTAGCTGCACCACATCTGCTTCGCTCATCAGAAGTCTGGGACAATAGCATCGAGCAATCCTCACATTTTCGACTTGCGGTAAGACTTTTATCCACAATAGCCATTTATCGAACGCATCATCGTCTATCTCCTCGTCCCAGGCTACACCAGATCGCCAAATATCTTGTAACAGAACCTTCAGATATGCTAGGAAGTGTGCGATTAGTCCAAGTGGATCATATATAGTCATCAGGACTCGTAGAACCTCTCGTTTCGTAGGACGTCTTCCACCTTTCAGCAATGCTTCGTCGTATCGGTTCCAGCCGACCTTGTAGGTGAAAACATCAAGGTATGTATTCCACCACATACCCAATACCTTTTCCGTGGACAACCCCGATGATAGATCGAGACTCTTTTCTTCCGTGTCTGTTTCTTGTAACGCAGAAGTGACTACTCTGGAATTGCTTATCCAGTTTCTAATATGAAATCCACCTTGGGCGTGCACGTGCCTTACGTCTTTCGCTAATTGAATCGCTTCATCCTCGGAACCAACGCTGATCAGCATGTCGTCGACATAGTGCGATTTCGTAATGGCTTCGTATGCTTCTGGATAGTCCATCTTGAATCGTTCTGCGTTGACGTTCTTCACGTACTGAGCGGTACTCGGAGAGCAGCATGCCCCAAAGGTCATGACTCTCATAGCATAAACCACGAGTTTGTTATTTTCATCCGTCCAAAAGAAGCACTGGTATCGCTGGTCTTCTTCACGAATCAGTACCTGGTGAAACATTTCACATATATCTCCAGTTACTGCAACAGGATGCAGACGAAATCGTAGCAGAATGGCCAGAAGAGAGCATAGCAAATCCGGGCCTTTCAATAATGCAGAGTTCAAGGATCTTCCGTGAGCTTTGGCTGCTGCATCCCACACTATTCTAATTTTCCCAGGTTTGTTCGGATTCATTACCGGGAATACTGGTAGGAACCAAGTCTGAGAAATCTGTTGCTTAACCTCGTCATCGGAAAGCCTGCGAATATAGCCTTTTGCGGCATAATCGGCAATCTTCTGCTGTAGCACTTCTGCCAGCTGTCGATTCTTCACCATACGATGCTCCAAGCATTGATGGCGCCGTAGAGCCATATCTCGGTTGTCG
This sequence comes from Topomyia yanbarensis, assembly GCF_030247195.1. Taxonomy (NCBI): domain Eukaryota; kingdom Metazoa; phylum Arthropoda; class Insecta; order Diptera; family Culicidae; genus Topomyia; species Topomyia yanbarensis. The sequence continues at coordinate 45,641,757 of NC_080671.1, read as the reverse complement.
GGCAGACGAACGTCGTTGTATCGCCAGAGCAGACCTGTTTCGTAGCGTTCGCCGTTGAAGTGCGTAAGCGACACCAATAGTGATTGTGCTCGTCCATCTTCAGAAGATAAAGGCAGCTTGTTTGGCTGGGTCACCCCAAGGCTGTCTAAAGAGAAATATTCCTTCATCGTTTTATGCAAGTCTTCGTCGGTTTGTTCGTCACATGCACACACGTGGAAAATATAATGATGCATGTTCAACGTCTCTCCGCTACGCATTCCTCCACAAACAGTCCAGCCAAGTCGTGTCTTCATGGCAATCGGTTGACCAAATTCACCTTCTCTACTCTTCAAAGTCAACCCCAGCTGGGCGTGCTTCATTCCGATCAGAAGGCGAGGTCGTGCGTCCTGGTATGACTCGATAGGTAACCCTTTGAGATGAGGATACAAATCAACAAGTTCATCGATATCCAAAGTTTGGAGGGGTAGCATAAGTTCATTCACCGTTCGCACATCTTCTAATTGAAACTTTCTAGCTTCATTATGTTTTGCACTTAAGTGAAGCTTGACAATTCGCGACTGCTTCTCGTAGCGTTGAGTTCCCCCCGTCCAACGAAGACATAGTGGACTCAGCGTTCCATCTAGCTGAAGTTCGTCAGCCAAATCTTGATCGACTAGAGTTAGTGCTGAACCTTCGTCCAAGAAAGCAAATGTGTGTACTACCTTTTCTCGACCAAAGAGTATAACTGGAAGATAACGGAACAGAACAGAGCTTGATGTTGTCTGATGTGTGTGGCAGCCATTACCAGAACTAGCAGCTTCAGGTTGAGACGGTTCTTGGTCTCCGTGCGGGGTGTTGGTATGGTACTTCTCTTTCTGGTCATTATGCAGTAGTTCGTGATGTCTGTATTCACATCCATGTTTCCCACATGGTTTGGCCCTGCAGTTTCCTTTGTGGTGGCGAAGACACGTTCGACACAGCCCAAACTCTCGGACTACATCCCATCTAGAGTCTCTCGACAGCTCCAGGAATCTTTTGCACCTATCCACAGATTTACAGCCTTCTTTGCATACTGGGCACGTGTCTTCAACAGGCGCCTGCGCGGCTTCCTCTAATGACCTCGGGCAACTATTCGATTTATTTTTGTATTCGACGGTAGTTTCCGAGTGAGCGTTGAGGTAGATGTTTCCTTTCTTACTCCGACAGATATCGTTGGGGGCTGGCTTCGTATCCAGTGAAATCGCAGGGAATGTGACGGAACTTGCTGCTTCTGCTAAAGAGTAGATCCATGCACTGAAGGTTGCCAAATTAACTGTCAGAAGCTCTCTTCGGTGTTGTGCCCAACTTAGCTTCAATGTCGGTGGGAGTTTACTGACGAGCTGGTGTAATAAAGTGATGTTATACATGTACTCCTTCAATCCACATGACTCAACAGTCGCACAAAAGTTCTGCACATGTACGGCGAAGTCCACTAATGTTTCCAGTCTATCCTCTCGAATTGATGGTAGCGAGCTTATTTTCGCAATTAACGAATGCACGATTACTTCCGGTTGACCGTACAGCATTCTCAGAGTGTCCATCACGCCACGCACGTTGCCAGGATGCATTAACCTGCACTTGACAGCTTCATAAGCTTTCCCTTTTAAACTTCTTTGCAGCCGTACAAGGTTTTCATCTTCCGTGAATCCACACATTGCTGTCGTGCTGTTGAACATAGATAGGAAGATGGGCCAATCTTCCGGGTTGCCGGAGAATATGGGCAAATCCTTGGACACAGATTGTCGTGCTGCGATTTGCGACCGCGAAAACTGGAACTGGTCGAAGTCGTCTTCAACAATCGTTGAGTTTATCAAAGGCTGGTGAGATCGTCCGTATGGCACTGCACCGTGAGTGCGTCGGTCTGTATCGCCCGTTTGCCTACGTAAGTTGTCCTCATACTGAACTTGTGTTGACTGGGGTATATTTCCAGGAATGCAGAAATTGGACTTGGGGGGTATCGTTTGCTTAGGCCTAGGAAGTGCTTCCAAACTTATATGGTTCGATTGCTTCGCTTGTTGTAACTGCTCTTGTCGTGGTCGAAGTAGTTTCTCCTCTTGAAGCAGATGTGCTCGCTGATGCTGTTGATGTTGCCGAAATGCTTGTTCATTTTCTAACTGCGTCTGTCTTGCACCCACTCATCCACCCGGCTTGTAGTGAGGCTAGAACTAGAACTGCGACTCGATCCCCTTTCACTCGCTAAATCCTCCAGGATCTTGTACTTCTGTGCTAGGAACACTTTGTGCTTTTCTGCTTCCTCTTTTTCAGCTGCCCGTCGCCGCTCAGCCATCTGCTCATCGTATTCCCTTTCTTCCTGCAATTTTAATAACTGCAACTTGGCGCGATTCCTAGCGGATCTCTGCGATGATGAACAAGAGAGACCAGAAGATGCGTTCTCCAGCTCGATCTCTGGCAATCCATCCGCTGATGGTACGAAAAGCTTTTCCTTCCTTGAGTCAGTTCGCGAATTCAACAAATGATCCAATTTCGCCGATGGCTTCAACGGTCGTAACTTCGGCAGTTGCTTCAGCAATCCTGGCGCTGGGACATAATTCCCCGTTTTCTCGGAATGAGTAGACTTGAGTGTAATGGTTTTCGTGCATACCTCCTTAGCTGTCGGGAGTTCACTCACGGACGAACGGCGCCTGAAACTATACTCCCTTTGAGCATCTTGACACGTGGAATCCTTGTATGTAGTTGTCGTAGCTCGCTGAGTCCATTTCGTGGTCTTGCAGCTTGTACAACTCCAGCTCTGGTTAACAACTTCATCCGTAACTCCAACGCAATCATAGTGATGCCATCCATCGCACTGATCACATTGCACCATTTCGTCTGTATCCAGTTCTCTGCAGCTCTTACAGGATTGTCCTACGATAGTCTTTCCCATCTGATCTACCACTACCACATCATCACTACAGTCACCACCAGTTTTCACGCTTTCATCACATGTATCATTTTTGGTGTTTTTTGGCCGTTTGCTCATTTCACCCGTACCAGACTTTGAACCACTATATGACATACTCGTGAACCGATTGAATTCGTAATAAACGAAAATTATATGCTGTTGAATTTAGTTCAACGGGATATTTCCGAGATTATGATCTCGCCCGGAAACGAAATAAAAACGCACGATCCGGTTGTAGAGAGATATAATTTTCCTATAAGTATTAAGTTTTACATTATTTAGTTTCTATTCCACTTGTAATTATGTAGGTTAAGCCATAGAATAAATGATTTAATATTGTTATTATTACTCACGTTTAGTTCCCTTCTATCGTCTATTCAAATTCAATCGGTAGCGTTGAGGCAACCTTTAATCGCCGTATGGAAATAGCTTTACTATCACTGTTTAGTGCGTTTTTGCATTGAACGGATAGCTTCAGTAAGCAAATAATTTAGCACTAGATTTAGTTCACTAGATGTAGTTCATTAATCTTAAGCGATAGGTTTAGTTCACTGATTTTAATTAAATATAAAATAGCCGTAGAGATAAGTATTTTTGTTCTTCCTTATGTAGAGAATCTGCTTACTCACTCGATGTGACAGTTGGGTACTAGAGTTAATATACCTGAGCCGCGCCAAGACGGTCATACCATGCTGCCCGTTCGCAGAGTTGCCATCCTTACTGTCGGCGCCAAAGTTGGTGATGCAGAAAGTGGACGCGCTGACTACTAGAGTAGGCAACAAGTAGTATTGCTGGATCTGTCTAGATCAAGCGTAGTGGCGGTCGAAATGAATCACCGACAATGTCGTTCTGTAAAGGCGGTTGTAACGCTGAAAAATCCTAGCACTGTGATTTAGGCGCCACGACACCTACCTTAAACGCGTTTCGCAAGCAACAGATTCCAGCTGATCCTGGTCACGACACCATTTTATGTTGTGACCGGTATTGAGAAAGGTCAACTGTCCTTGTAGCGGCACCAAGTGAAATATGTGGCAGATGGAAGACTCACGAGGTAAGTATTGCAACGGTAAGTATTATTTTGATTTCGAAGAGCTGCTCATGCATGAAAGAAGGAAAATTCTTCTGGCAAAGGACATCAACAAAGTTAATTAAATTAAAAAACCTGTTCATGGCTATGATGATAACAATACCTATAACAAAAGAAAAACACTTTCCTCTTATTAGCAAAGTAGAACTAAATAAGAACTAAAAAATTAAGGTCATTGTAATTCCGTAATACGTACATTAAATCGCACAATCTCGTTTTTCTTTTGGGTTATGATTGAATGCAAGTTACACTTATCCCATTACTATGCTACTGTACGTATTTTATGAATACATTTCAAAATTGTTTTTATAATGTTCTCAAAAAACTACACTGTCGAACTAAACACGCGCAAGTAACTGGAATGCTCGCTGAAGAATAATTCGCCGACGTAAAATTCAACCCTGCCTTACAAAGTTGTCGGTAGGGTTCGTCGCGGTGGGCGGTAAATGGATAGTCCGCACCGCAACCGCAAAAAAATATTAAAACCGCACGGCTTACCGCAACCGCACTTCATTTACCGCACCACACCGCGCGGTAATGCGGTAAATGCGGTAAAATTCATGTTTTTTTAAATTTTGTTGAAAAATTATTTATTTATTTTGTATAAGCATATATAATAAAATGTTATTCTTATTTACACGAAAATTAATTTTGATGGACTCCTCAGAATGTAACATCTATGAAAACATTCAAATTTGCAAGTTTTATTAATAAAATGCCGTACATTTTGAGACAAATAATTTCGAAACAAGGTAAAACATTCACATTCCTCTAAATATTAGCATAGCACTGAAATCCTATAAAATTCAGCTCTGTTACTGAAGGCCTATAAAATGTAGCATAATTATGCATACAAAAACGTTCTTCCGCAGCAAATAATAGAAAAACTTTTAATTTAATTATCCTTCAGATAATTGAAAAAATGGAATAATAAAGTTGTATATTTTTTTCTTTCAATTTTTATATTTTCAATGACTTTACCACATGAAAATGAAATGAACGTTTTTCGCATTTACATAGTAAAAACCACCTTTAAGTCTTAAAAGAAATTCACAAAAAAATTTAAGAAAAAGCACCAGTATTTTAATATATTATCCTAATACAGTGATATAAAACATGTTGAATTCCATCAATAAGAACGTCGCCATATTTGACGAAAAAATCATCTCGACCGGTATAGAGTTGTCGAATATTTAAAAAAAACTGCAAAATATGTATGATTTGCAGCATAGAGCAGAAATGTTATTACAAATAGGGGATTTTAGGAACAAAATACCCCAAAACCTTAACTTCGTATTTTGCAAGAAACGGATGTATTCTTTTTCAAATACTAAGATTGCTCCCTTTAAAATTGTATTAGCTGTAATTTTCTAATGGCTAGTTCGATAGTTCTAGCATTCTAGTATTTTTTAAAAAGATTTTTCCGTAATGCCAATGGCAAAAACTTCAATTGATATTGGTAGGGGTCAAGATTTGAGAATTAAAAAAAAACGCAATACCCTACACTCTAAAAACACTAACTTCTAAAGCTTTACTTTCAAAAACTTAACTGAAGAATATTAGTTGTCAATTTGGTAGAAAATATTCCCAGTTGGACGAACAATGAACGTACGTGGAAAAAAGTTATGTATTTGAGAAAGTTTTATAAAACCTACTGTAGAAAAATTAATTGTTTACACAGAAATCAAAAGAGATAGAAATACGATGTTGAAGAATGAATGATAAAGTAATCAGCCTAATTTGGGCCCCTCCTTATTTTGGACGCTTTCCATATATTTGTCTCTTTTACTGCCAATTCCTCCAAATTCGTTTGGTTTGATGAAGATAATTACATTCTTTGGGTTGTTTTGAAGTCACAGTATTATTAGTTTATATTTAAATTCTCCAAATTAATCGAAATTCACAATTGAGAAAATATCATCAAAACGATTCGTAATTCTACAATTGCCTATAGAAATCGCGAGAAATGAGGCATTTTTAAATTGGATTTGACAGTACAATTCAATTGTTTTTCAATGATTGGATTGTGCGTTTTATGTATTTGAAAAGATTCGTTTGAAAATTGTTACTTTGAAATACAGAATAAATAGTCTTCAAAATATTTCGTAAAAATAATGGTACCAAATTATATTGGACACAGCTTATAGATTTTATTTCTTAGTAACAGTAACAAACACAAATACAAATACAAATGGGTCATTCCATGCGAAGTGATCAAGGCACGTGTAATCGACCTCCACGGATTTGAACAAAATTTAGAGGAATTGTTCATCTAGGGCCAATATATAAAAACCCAAATTTTTGTGACAATTGAACCACCCCTCGGGTCATGGGAGCACCCCCCGTTTTGGCAAATTGCCAAAACCCTTGATTTTCTTTTGATCATATCTCCGGTTCTATTTAATCTAGAATCAAACCACAGGATGGCTTTTGAAGAAAATTGTTCAAGGAGTCTATAAAAAATATTATTTTTTGCCGACAGTGTTGCCAAGTATGCAATTTTTTCAGTTAAATATTAAAAGTTAATTTTTCTCAAAATACGTATATTTTAATTTTGAAAATTTTAATGCCATCGCGTTCCTCAGACATTTTTACATAAAAAACACTTATCATCTCAATATAATATGAGCGCATCCTGAGATACACCGTTTTGAAGAGAAAAAACCGCAATTTCCCATATAAAATCGCAAGCGCACAACACTAAAAAACCAACTTGAGTATTCTGAGTCCAAACATAATTTTTCGTGAAGTAGACGAGAAATGATGAAAAACTACGTATTTAGTTTGCTTCTAGCAGATCAGGGTCGATTTTTATGACAGTTTGAAGATTTTCTCAATTTTGGCCAATAAAAATGGATTTTTATATGAGAAAATCGGAGTTTTTCCCTTCAAAACGGTATATCTCAGGATGCGCTCGTATTATATTGGGATGATAAGTGTTTTTTATGTAAAAATGTCTGAGGAACGCGATGGCATTAAAATTTTCAAAATTAAAATATACGTATTTTGAGAAAAATTAACTTTTAATATTTAACTGAAAAAGTTGCATAGTTGGCAACACTGTCGGCAAAAAATAATATTTTTTATAGTCTCCTTGAACAATTTTCTTCAAAAGCCATCTTGTGGTTTGATTCTAGATTAAATAGAACCGGAGATATGATCAAAAGAAAATCAAGGGTTTTGGCAATTTGCCAAAACGGGGGGTGCTCCCATGACCCGAGGGGTGGTTCAATTGACACAAAAATTTGGGTTTTTATATATTGGCCCTAGATGAACAATTCCTCCAAATTTTGTTCAAATCCGTGAAGGTCGATTTCAAGTTTGCATCTTTTTTTGATCACTTCGCGTGGAATGATCCAAATACATAACAAAAATGTAAAAAATGAAGTAGCGAAAGGTCGAATACAGATTATATTCGGATTTCTTTTCAAATCATTGTCAAGTCTATGTAAATTAGAGCAATCAAATGTTTATTATGTTTCTCTATTGTAGGGTAATAAAAAAAGTCAAACGTTCTGATAAAGAGATTTTCCTAAAAATGGCATTGCCAAGCATTCGTTAAGAAAATAAATCTTGTTGTGTCCTTCTGAAGCGGTAAAAATCATAGTTTTGATTCACTTTTTAATGCAGACTGTAGACTTTATCAATTATTTTCTGAAGCGCGGTTGCGGTAATACCGCGCGGTAAATGCTCATTTCCCGCACCACAACCGCGGGAAAAAGCGTCTTACCGCACCGCAGTTTTTGCGGTGCGGGTGCGGTAAATACCGCGCGGTTGCGGTAATTACCGCAACTGCGACGAACCCTAGTTGTCGGTAGCTGCAACTCACGCCACCATCAATCGCGCTTGCCATTGCACAATGCTCGAACTGTGAAACAGTTCTTCCCGAAAAAAAGCGCCTCCATCTCAGCTGATAGCAATAAAAATCATTATCCACCGTGATAGATGATAATGTTCGTTTCGTTTAACTGAAGCCCGCAGTAAACGAACGGAAAAATTCCACACAACGATTCGTGGAAAACAAACAAGCAAACAAAAGCTTAGGCTTTGGCACGGATTTCGAAAAATTTATTTCACGACCCTATTCGAAGAACAATAAAAATCAATAATCCAACGCTTTATGAGCTCTTGGACGGTTTTAAAGCTCGATATTATGTAAAAAGCATGCAAAAGCCTGGCCCCTGGCAGCTTCTCCATATTCAGTAGGGATTGGGGTTTAATTTTTTTTTGCTATTTTTGATAACGACACACAACAGTTTCTTTCTCCGGAGCCTGCCACGATTCGGCCATGTGTCCGGGAATCAATGTTTTCGCAATAACAATTTATCATAAACGCCTGCCAGGGCGGTGCAGAGGGGTGGAAAGACAATAACTACTGCAATGACTCCTGCTACTGCAAGTACCTGTGACTTCTTCGGGAGATTCTTAGAGCGCCTGCGAGACACAGAGAAAATCGTGAGCTTTATCGTCGCAGGGTGAAAGAGAAGAGAGATGTATTGTAATAGATTGTAAATTTATAACCTCATTTAGATGCTGGGCTGCTTTTTATTGTTTTATTGAAGTCATAAATATTGAGACACTTTAGTGGTTCTGCTCCCGGTGTGTTTCTGCTCCCGGTGTGTTCCTGGATTAGATCTATTAGTGGTTTGACGATGTGCAAATTGAAGGAAATTTCTCGGTGGGCTGATGTAGCGCCTCAGAATTTTTGTCTTAAAAATCGCAGCATCGAACCACCGAGCATCGATTTGAAGCAAAACCCGATGATTTACATACTAAACAAATCAGATTGCATTGAACTTGGTTACCGATGGTGGAGTACCGCATTTGATGCCATTTACTGATAGATGATCCAGGTCAACTTGTTGACCCACTTGATAAAATTGCCACCATCCGACCAACACGTATCCACTTCGCGTTGAACAAATTTCGTCTCGCCGCTGGCAGGCTGATCAACCTTTCGCATCACAACAACTGAGGAACCGCCCATGTGATTAGCATAATTTCGTGTAATTTACCACCCTTTGTCTTAAATACCATCGAATCAGGCTTTCTTCCTACTTAACCTTTCGGCAAACACCCGGAGTGGTTGGTTCGGCAACAAGTCTCCGCAGCAGCGCGGTACCGAGGCTTCAGCTAAGTGTATTTACTCGTACTCTCAAGCGAAAGCTCTACAAATTGAGGAGACCGGGAATTGCGTGTTACACAAGTTCTCTCCCCCCCACCATTGTAGCCCCCAGCTCTGTAGGTCGCGGCAAGTGAGTGCATACTTTAATACCAATCTACCTAGGGAGTTGTTGGTGGGTCTTAAAGCGCTGGGAAATAAAAACAAAAACGCCGCCTCTCCCAGGCAAGTGTAACATTTGACTATACCGGCTTTTGGGCTTTCATTGAGCCATGTGCTCTTCGGCAGCTATGGCTTTGGACGCACATGTGCACTGTGGAGGTAGGGTAGGTCTTCAAACATATTAGCTTATAGTGGGGAAATTGGGATCCGACAGTAATCAATAGGTTGGAAATTAGAGTTGATAACATTGTTGCTTTCAAGTTTAACTTTGCTCCCTGTTGTGAAATTAAATCAGCAAACTGTGTAATATGACAGTTTTGACTAAGCTAACAGGACAGTTTGAAGCAATTTTCAAGATTCACAAGAGTTGTTGAAAAACATTTTCAACAATTTATGAAAGATAATGATTTCGTGAACTGAACGATTTTCGAAAACCGTGACCAAGTTCCCGAAACTATGAATAATACACCTCCCATCCATGAAACTATTTGTGTTTCCAAAGAAGTAGTTTTGTTTTTGTTGTGATCCTTGTTCACAACTTGGGAATACGCAGCCGACAGTTAAACGATGCTCATGATTGCAGGAGCTTATTTGCGAATTTTGTGGTTTCTCATCACGTTACGATGAGTTATTCATGAGTTTACTATCAGACTTTTCTGTCAGAGTAGCGTGATTTATGTTCATGATTGCAGGATCTTAGTCGCGATTTTCGTAATTTACATTCACATTATCGTGATATTTTAGTCATAAGTAAAGTGATTTATGTTCATAAATTCAGGATCTTAGTAATGATTTTTGATATTTTAATCACGAGTAATGTGATTTATATTCATGATTTTAGGATCTTAGTCACAATTTTTGTAATATCTATTCACGTTATCGGGATATTTTAGTCACGAATAGTGTGAGTTATGTTGATGATTTCAGGATCTTAGTCACGATTTGAGATATTTTTGTCACGAGTAGTGTGATTTATGTTCTTGATGTTAGGATCTTATGCTGATTTCGGTCTTAGATCACAGTCGCTCTAGGTTCGCTCTAATATTTACAAAATCCATACAAAACTGACAACTCAGAGCGAACCTAGAGCGACTCGGTTCTAAAAACGAAGTCACTTTTTTCGTAATTTATTTGCACGGTATCTTGGTATTTAATTCTTATTTTATTTTCAAATTTGACACATGGAGTCATGTCATCAGCACTTTCATTATGATATTCGTAATTTCTCTTCGCCTTATCGCGATCTCTTATTTTTTGGTAAATACGAATCCATTTTTATAATTTTGTCGCAGGTTCGCGCTATGCGCTTCAAGGACTAAAAGTCTTGTTGCATCGCAAATCTGCTATTTTTTACCCATTTTCACCAATTTTTTTTAATAAGAATGTTGTTAATGTTAGAATTTATTTGTAATTTACCATAATACACAGAAAAAATCAGATTGAATATCCACCCTAAGCAAAAAGCACCAACGATGACTCTTCTTAATATTTTCAAACTGCTTTGAAGTAAAAACACAATTAAAACAATATCATTAAGGGCAACAAGTCGCGTGCGGTTCCCACACCCCCCCAGTTCCAAGCCGCTCCAACTGGAGAAGGACGAGGCCTTTATTAGGTATTTTAATGCACTAATTATGTTTACCATTTAAATGCGCTCGTTCGGCTCAATCGGTGCCGAATGGATGGTGCATAGAATCGGGGCTAGTCCGTACGATGAACGCAGCCTCAGCAGATCGCCGTAACTTTCTTCACCGTAACATTGTAGATGAGGCCAGCTTGTTAAACAAGGGTACCACTTAGTCCGGTTAGGAAAGGTCGCTGTAGTTGCACTGTTATTTGATATCGAAATTGAGACTTCTGAAAACCTGAAATATCAGGTTGGAAAATGTTTTAATAGGCGACTTGCGGCACACTTTCTTGTAGGTTCAAAGCGGAAGCTCTTCGCCGGTAACCTCCTCGGCATTTATAATGCATCCTACAAAGCATTGCATACAACGTTTTGAATATGCTCCACACTGCCTGCTGTTGTCACCTGTCTACCAGAACAAACCAACACCTCATCAACCGAAACAACCTGCGTCTATCCAGCACGTGTCATACCCACAGAAGTTTATCAACAATTATTATTATTATGCATAGCAAAACTATGCACACAACCGTCACAGGTTTGTGGCCACACGAAGCACACACGCCCTTCCAAGAACTTGCCGGCTCGAAAACTGCAGCATGTTGGTTGAATAAATTATCAACCGAAATGTAAACCAAGATGCGGGTGCGCAGGTGATTTACTTATGTTCAAGGCCTAGCTCAGATGGACACGAGCCTTCAAACGATCGGCAGCAGGTTTCATTTACGCGCCGCTGTAAGCATAAGCCAGCCAGTTTCAGTTGTAAGTCGATTCCCCGGGTCTTCGAAAAAAAAATAAAAAGTGTCATTTGTCATCGTGCACAACTGTGCAGAAGGATCCTTGTTGAAGAACTCGAAACTGAAGATAATCCCTTTCGGTTTGGGAATAACTCGGTCTGAGATGATCATTAATCGCATTCAGAGAAATTGGTTCGGCACTAATTGCTGAACAAGAGGAAATTTGAGCTTTCTGACAGCTTCTGGATAGTTTCGTGATCATCGTTCTAACGCCTCGTTTCGCAGGTTTCGCAACGGGAGCAGATCAGCAATTGTCGCTGACACAGATTTTCACTTCCAGCGAGGGTCCTTCAGGTCAATAAAAGTAAAGTGTCCCGTTTCGAATTTCACTTCTAACTTGTTCGATCTGATAACGAGATTCTTCAATGGTGCAGAGTTATGTGCACTTTCCTCTTTATCTGCTCATTCTCAGTGTGTTCCTTTTTTATGATGAACCCAAAAAATGCGTACCTACCAAAAACAACATGCTCTCGTTTGTCTTTGGCGGTATTTTGGCCTAGTGAGAAAGTAAAAAAAAGAAGTACTTAGTGGAAAGATGTGTTGTTGGAACTGCAAGTGGTTTCCTTTACGCAGTTGGGCACAATTGTACCAACATATGCTCTGTGCCGCGCATCTAGCCGTAAATTATGCCAAGTGTTTAAAGGGTACCACGGCCAAAAATCATCCAATTCAAATGAGCATCCCGCCACGAAACTGCCTGCTGAAATTTTTTCGTCACTGAAAGGATGGTATTAACCAGTTTAGTAATACCATCTAGTAATGTAAAAATATTTTAACCGTTCGGCAATACGTAATTTTTTGTGTAAATTATAAAGATGACAACTAATGACTAATGACAAGTTCTAATAAGTTATTGCTGATTTCGTTTTTAGATCAGAGTTGTTCGCTCGGAACGGTCACTTTTGTATGGATGTTGTAAACATTAGAGCGAACCTAGGGCGACTCGATTCTAAAACCGAAAAACTCGCCGCGAGAGTTTCCCGTTTATGGCCAACTTTTTTGCAAGCACAGATAGGTTTCCAGGTGCTTCTCTCGCACTGCTAGAAACTGCCCTAATCTTACCTCTCGATGCTCTATATAATTCTCCTAGAATATTCATAACAGTGCAATTGCATGGAAAAGGCAGTTTACATTGAAAGGTTCTATAAGTTTTCAATAATACTTTAAAACAACGAAGAAATATCAAAATTCGGAAAAGTTCGAATTCATAGCTCCTCAATAACTAACACCAACTTGGGACTGGTTGAACGATAAATTCTAACTAGCACTAAAATTGGCAACCCAAGCAAATAAAAAACCTATAAAACCCCCAATCTCATGGTCGAAATTCAATTCTCACTGGATACTTTTTTGATAGTGTTTGAAATGGAATTAAAATTCCATGGTGCAATCCCATATAAAAACCATGCTATGGTGTATTTATGGGTTATTGAGACTGTTTGATGGAGGAGAAATTCAGTATGGACCTTATTTACGGTTTTTTAAGAGGTTGTATGGCGTTTGAGACCATGGAAGTTTGTTCGAAACTACAAAGTCAAGAAACTAAATCCAAATAGTCACACAGCTTGAAGGCAAGAGTTTAGTTTTATCGTCTAACTAGCCTTAAGGTGATGCTAATAATTGAGGAGATGAATTCGAAACACAAATTCCCACATAATCTAAGTTAGATCTTGTGCTTTGACGCCCAGAAGATTCAATCTAATTTTTTACCTATAGCGTGTAAATTTTGCATATCTCAATTTCATTTTCCAACTTTCTCTAAAACTGTTTCTGGTAGCACTTTTCCAGCGAAATTCAATCAGGATTATTGCAATAACTACGTCATATAATAATATCATTAACGATTAGTACTTGTTTTTGTGAGCATACCTTACCCAAACCCAAAGTTACAATTTTCTGAAAACGTTCTGGTTTATAAGCAACATGGTAGAGAGATGGAATTTTCCCAATCTTTCGTATCTCCATTTAAAAAATCAGTCGCTAGTAATTTTGAGAAATCAACTCTTATAGATTTTTTACAAACCCAAATGCAAGCAAAGGCACTTGGCACTACGTTTTCGGAAGTTGCCATTCTTGCGATTTTTATAGCTGCTGCAAATCTTTGTTCCTGAAGGAAGCGTTTCAAAACAAATATGGCGTTGATTTTCCAAAAATCATTAATTTATGTAACTGAAATTAATATTTCTGTGCCTAACAAGACCGGCATATTTATCCAGATAGTAATTTCATCGTTAATAGTCTCAATCTAATCTCAACACATAGAAATTTAGAGTAATTGCTATAATGACATACCGTGGATCTTATAGGAAGATATAATTAACCTAAGATAATTATGTTCGCTTGGCGCGTGGAGACGAAGTTGAAGAGCTATTATATATCTCCGTTTAACTCCGATCTTGATGAAATGTTCTAAAAGTTTTCTCTAAAATATGTGCTTTCTGCAGGCGTTGCATTAAACAAACAGATGAATAAAGTAAGTCGAATAATTTACCACCTTGACAATAAAAACTCAAATTTACATATAAAAAGTTATTATCACTCACACAAGTTCTCCGGACGAATTAAACGCACAATTTCTCCGGATAAATAAATCCGTCGGAGAATAAGCTAATGAGTACATCACTGTTTCTTTTCAGTGCTCACTGACTTTCTAGCGCTCATAATAAACATGACAAAACAAGTTGATTCTACTTTGTTTTTGGTTTTCTTGTTAATGAAGTAAATATTTTGCATTTTTTTTTTCATTTCCACTAAATTAAAAAATATCAAGTTTTTCGCCTATCATCAGTTGCGTTAAATTGACTCATTCTTATTCGCAGAAGATGGATCACATAATCCATTTTTGTAAGAGTGAAGATCAACATTACCGAAAACTGTAAATTTATCTAATTTTGCGCTAACAAAATATGTTTTACCTCTCCTTCTCGCACACATTTAGAATAGGATATTTTAAAAAATCATGTTAGCTTTGGAATTTAAATAACTTTGTCCGGTAGCCTCCAATCAATATGCAACCTTCAAAAAAGCTGCTTGTGATAAATTAAACAACGCGGCCTAAAGTAGGCCGATCCACTGTGGGAATTTTTTTCTTGAACTTAGAATTTTTTCCGATTTTTCCTATATTTGTGTCATTTGTGAGAAAACTAACGAGACAGACTGAGCTGAGACAGACATTTATTGATGTTCAATTAAGTTAAGATAATTAACTAAGGTGGAATCCCAGTGGAAATAGATTTCCTGTTAAGGGATCCACATTATAAATTAAATTAAAGTTGAATACTGCTGACGGATGTTTACATTAAATTACAAAACAATATCATTAATTAAATATTTCGTGAAGCCTATGTTTAAAGTACTGTTTCAATCTAGCCTTACAGATGGTATGATTGTCGATTCTCTGCATGTCAAGTGGAAGTGCATTAAATTTGGTAGGACCAATAAAAAGAATCCACTTTTGGCCAAGGTATGTGACTGCTCGAATACGTTGCAAGTTACTATTTCGGCGTGTTGAAATTTACAAAGTTTACAATATAAATAAAAATTAAACTAAACGTTAGTATTGCACATGAAGATCTTCTTTCGAACATTTGTCTACTTGCCTAGTACGTCCTGGGGGTCAATTAGTTCATATGTTCTTCCTTGCTTCTCACACTTACGAGTGACCAGTGTAAACCCGTCGTCTTTTTATTTAACTTCCTCATCCATGTTGCTTTCAATTGATTTTTGGATGCCGGATGTGGGTGTCATTATGGCCTGAACTGCTGCCATATATTTGGTAACCGATTGTGGTTCAGGTATTTAAAACTTTGTTTTAGGTTGATTTACCGCAGATGAGTTAACAATTCTCTTCTGCATTTTTCACGCAAGATTGTCCACGGTGAACTGCCTGATTAAGGTACTTGAACGTAGAAGTGGGGTGTATAAAGTAGTTTGTTTAATAGTAGTTCCGTGAGATTGAGATTTTTAGTCAAGAAGGAGGGAACAGGCCTTCCGATTCGCATCCTCACCAAAAGAACACCTTTAAGAATACCTGAGGAGTAGTTTCATTAAGTATCAGGTGTAAATAATTCTACGCGGTATGCGGTGATAGGTCATCTAGTCTTATCTCTATATTGTCATTTTCTATATACACGGGAATCTTAATTCCAATGCTGTCACTTTGAAGCACATGTTTTAAGTTCTGCAGAACGAAACGTTCGGTTTAGATTAATGTATTGAATGATATCAATCCTGCATATGCCGATATGATGATACTAAAGATAGATGACCTCCGTGAGTTTAAGTTACATTCTCACCTTCAGAAGGTATTCTACCTTCGGTCGTACTGCTGCTAGTAATTGTTCACTTGACTGGATTGTAAGTCTGACTTGAATGCAGCAGCAGCTTCAAAGAAAACAGCCGCTGCGTGAGTTCCAACAGCGATTCCCGAGGCAACAACAGCATGCCAGCGATCAGCGAATATCGTTTTAAGAGGCTAAGAATGTTCCACCAATCAATCGTTTGCTGGAATTACGAAGCAATGCATTATACAATTATGCATGCTATTTCCTATTTTAAGACCCACCAGTGTACACAGTATTACCGCTACGGGCATAAATAAGCTACTCTAAAATTGTAAAACAGCCCTTTAAAAAAGGGCGAAGGAAAACAAATAGCGTCAAGGTGGAAACAAAAATAGTGCTAATGAATTCAGTAAAGGAACACAGAAATATGTCAGACTACTGCCTACAGCTGGAGGTAAACAATACGTCGAATTGATTGCTTTCGATCAATACTCACAGGGGCGACTACAAAGTAAACCGCTTGGCATCTCGAATGAAAACTGCACCGGGGGTGTTCTAGCCACCAGTGGACGCCATATTGGCGAGACTCTAGGAAACTTGCAGATAGATTGACGACCTCGTTGTGGGCGAAGCAACGGAATAACGTTGGCACAACCTAAATACACTTTTCCAACGTCTACAAGAGTTCGGAATCACCGTACGATTAGAAAACTGCGGCTCCCACCGGCGTATCCGAAGCGCCATGAAATGTTATGAGAAGTTTGAGTCGAATATGCGTGCACTTCGTTATTCCCTAGATAAACTGCTACAGACGGGTGCCAAATTCCACTGGTCGCCCGAATACGATCGTGCTTTCAATAGGTTCAAGAAAATCCTTTTCTGGACATCACTGACTCCGCCGATGCGTCATCGATTGGTCTCGGAGCGACCATCGCTTCCCAGAAGAATCAATGAAGATCGTGCAGCATGTCTCCAGCACCCGCCGTACGCAGCTACAGTCATATCGGTCACAAATTCCAGCTGCAAACGAATTATGAACCGCTCCTGCGCATTATCCGTTCAACTAAGGGCATTCCAGTGTACACCACAAACCGTTTACAATGTTGAGTCCTCACGTTGCTCATTTACGAGTTCACCATCGAGTATGTGGCCACAGACAAGTTTGTGTACGCCGATATCATGTCTCGGCTCATCAACCGCCATGTGAAGCCTAATGAAGACTATCTGATTGCAGATGCAAAGCTAGAGAATGACATCAGTCAGTAGCGTTCGAAACGTTGAGAATGTTACCTCTCAGTTTTAGAATAGTACAAGACGGCATACACAAGGATTCAGTCCTCAAAAAAGTTTTCTGGTTCACCGAAGAAGGCTGTGCCAAAAACGGATTCGATCACATTACTATTGCACCATTCCACCCACAATTAAATGGCCAAACGAAACGCTTCGTCGATAAATTCAAACGAACAGTCAAGAGAATTCAAGAGAGAAGAGAGAACGTGGAACCAAATACAAATTATTTGTATTTGGTGGAACTGAATACTTTTCCGCTGATTTATCGTAGTACTCCAAACCAGCCTGCACCGGATGACCTGTCGCCATCAGAAGTGAGGTTTGGTCTACGCATCATGACGAGCCTAGAATTCGTCCTTCGCCAATTTATCCAGAAGAATCGTTTCAGCAGCAATAAGTTAGCCCATGCTCCATCTTTGTAATGGTTTACGTCCAGAAGTCCTGGAGTTGATTTTCGGGTATCATCATCGAGTGATAGACAACTTGTTGGGTGAAGGTCCTGCTCTTGTTCGATCGCACATAAACCAGCTCAGAAGCCGACCAGTATCCAACTCAAACCAAGCATCTACAGTTAGCCAACCGGCTAAGCAGAGACAGCTTCCGTTCAGTGCTATGTGTGATGCCTGCGAACTGCCAACCGCAAGAAGCGCTTCACGAACCATATTCAGGAATCAGAATATATTGACTTTTTGGAACTGCATCGTGATCATACCATACATCATTATTGCGGACCGTAAAAACTGCTAGCAATATCTCGAAGACGGCTTTGGATTATACGTGGCATCGTCTGTACATCGTGTGTACTCAAACCAAGCCGGCTGCAATCTACCAGCAAATGGATCAGCTGTTTGCAGATCGCGTTCAGCCACATCCACCGTTTCAGGTTGGGGATGTTGTTCATGCTGGTTCAGTTTTGTTTATCATCAAAGGCTGTTAATCTAGAAGCGGTATCGGATCTCTGCACTTCTGCATTTTTGGCAGCTTCCACTCGGTTCTCCAGTTCATACGGAGCTTCAGTCAAAATATTCTCAGACAACGCAACCAATTTCACAGCTGCTTCCTAGTAAATCCAAGAGCTCTATCGTCTCACAAATTCCGCATACAACAATCAACAGGTCATCAACTTCTTGGAGGTATAGAGTGGAACTTCATACTCGCTTAGTCTATACTATGGTGGAACCTGGGAGTATGCGATCAAATGTGAAAATTATCATTCTGGGAAAATCGTAGGCAATCAAAACATTACTTTCAGAGAATTGTGCTCTTTTCTTCCCCGATGGCATCTACAATGAACGCCAGGCCAACCACACCTATCTACATTGGTGCTCCTGAACCTGAGCCATTGACACATGTGCATTGCCTAATCAGATGAGTGCTGACAACAGCTCCAGAAATTAAGCTCCTGGAGCGTCAAATTGGCTCTGTATCTCGATGGAGTTGTATCCAACGTTTATTGCAAGTGTCTCGAACCCGTTGGCAGCTTGAATACGTTCGCTTGCTGTAATGTTTTACGAAGTGGCAGCAATCATCACCTGACATCGGTGATTTTGAAATTTCGCTGAAGAACGACAAAAGACTATGGCAGTGGCCACTAGGGAGGATTCTGGACTTGACTTGGTAGATAGGTTTGTGTACTGTTAATCAAACTACAACTAGGTCAACTGCAATCGTTTATTAGATGTAGACACACGACACACGATAGTTTACCGCATATCCATCCACTGATTTGTCACCAGTACCCCCGCAACTATTGTTTTCGGACTTTGGCCGCAACAGTTATTTTCGGTGGGGATTACATAGTTTTTTGACGTAGGACTACGTCTTTGTTTTCGATATGGGGGTGCACTTTGCAAATTCAACAAAAATGGTATGTAACGAAAAGTGGTCCAATTTTAAACGCTTATAATTCAGCCATCTTACGGCAAATTTTCAATTTTTTGCGCATATCGCTCAGAAATACTTCTAAGAATAGATTCCAATAGATAAACCCAAAATTTTTTGATATCATGGCATTAAAATTTTAAATAATGTTCAACATAGTTAAAATAACACGCATTTGCACACAGAAGGCTGCGCTTCCCTAGTCTGGCACGACAGATTTATGTACCTAACGCGCAACGCTTCTATAAATGACGTCATCATCGACTATTTAAAGAGCAGATTTGGTCGGGCAAGCTCAGTTGCCTCTTGGACAGCAGGTAGAGCAGAGCACTGCGCTGCATGCTCCCACAGCCATTGTAGCAGAGGCTAGCGTCGTGGTACTAGTTGTCTCTTTGGCACCACCTATCGTCACCAGCGTTGACTTGGTGCGTATCTTCCATTCGTGTACGAACACGATGTACTGGCACAGCTTTTTGATTCAAGCACGGTACACCGTTCGCTTGGGTTTATTGTTTGAGGTGAATGTGTAGGTATATCCAAGTTTTGCGTGTATGATAGAAATCTGAGCTTTCGTTGCGCGAAGCGAAAGCTTTCGGTTTTTCTTAGCTTTGTCGTCTCCATGACAGGCTAAGGAGACGAAAACTTTCTTAGCAACAAATTCACACGAATGGATAGAAGAAAGTGCAACGAAGTTTGATTATTTACGTTTCATCAATTTATTGATTCTACGAGATTCATTTCCACTCAACCTATCCCACTTTGATTCTACCAATGCATTGGTACTACAAAGCCTATTTATGAATGGATGCACTGTTACTCAAAAAATCGCTGCAAAAAATGCATCTAAGTCCATTCATAAAACTATTTTCGATTCTTGCATATGTTTTGCTTCGATATATGATTAAGACCAATGCATTCGCTACATTTAAGTGTACTTTAGGAAAATTACAATAACGGCAAAATAAAACTATAAAGCTTGTCCTGTACAAGAACTATGACTGTATTGTCTAAAACATGAATTTTAAGCATCGGTCTGGTTGTTTACCGCACACAATAGAAAACTTTTTAAAATTTTAAAGCAGTTCCAGATATTAGTTCGGTTTTCCATCGTAGTTTTCTGTATGCTTTCTTTAATCGGATTCGATCGCTCATTGTAAATAAAATGACCTGATGAGCAAGACGGTTTGATTCATGAAGTGAACTGTAGAAAGAAATGTTTGATTATTTATTAATCCAAATGTAATAAGAAATTAAATATTTCACGTATTGCAGTCCTACGTCTGCAATTCGTACAACCCCATAGGGCTATCCCTTGTAGTTTTTTTGTTAGGGGAAGCTTTGCCAATTCGACCACTATTCAGGTTATCTTTTGTGGTTACCCTTATTTGCTATACATGTTACAAATTGCCCGAATGCATTGTCGTTGGAAGCGGGTTGTTTGTGTGTTCACATATGTCGTCCTACTCGGGTGCCACATTATTAATGTAACTTGGGACAGGTGTACCATACATCGCTGGGCATCATAAGGTGCCATCCGAAGTATGGCTTCCTTTGAAAAAAAATAATGCTGCACTATTGGCAGAGTTTCTGTTCCGAGCTCTTAGGCTTAGAATCGAAAAGTATTGCCTTGAATTTTGCCAATTTTTTCAGGTGATACTTGGCAGGACAACGACTCGTGATTATACTTAAGTCTTTTCGTTAATTGGTAAATAAGTGACGCACTCGCTATTGCCAACACCATCTTCGTGAATACATATGCCCAACATTGTTTTTGAAAAAAAAGCAAATTTTGTCCAGTGTCTCATAAGAGTGTATTGTTTCTATCCGCTCAGTTGTGCAGTTGTCAGAGAGATTCCGGTAGGGATTGAAACAATTCGTTAAGAAAAGGATTTTGTTCACATGCAAAATTCTAAGTTCGGAAATATAGATGACCGTCTTAAAATTCCAGGAACGGATGACAGTGGACCACAAGCCAGAAACTGCACGACTACGGTAAACATCGGGGAAAAGGCCTAGTGAACCCTGATTGGTTTTTTTAAAGCAGAATCCGACGATTTCGACGCAGGACTTGGCCAAAGAACATGTTTTGCAAAGTTTCGTCCAGTGGCCCATGAAATGAATCGGATTAAGAAGTTGTTCAAGTTGCAGAAATTCAGGACGAACCCCAATACGGTGTTGCCAAATCGCGCGCCCGGTAATTCTACAAGACGCTTCTAACGAAATACCGGTGCTGAATTATTAATAATGAGACTTACGCCAAAGCGGATTTTAAGCGATTTCAGGAATATCACATGGGTAAGAACGAGTTTACTGTGGGGAGATAGAATACTGCAGTCTTCAGCAAAATTCTAGAGGAACTTATACCATGCAACTTTGCCGAAGACGTCATAGTTGTATCTCAAAAGGTTTTGATTTTATAACTATTTTAATTGAGCAACTTAGGGTGTTCCTAACAAAAACTGTTTTTTTTTGCAGTAACTACTTAATTTTTTTATTTTTCGTAAACGGTGTCTTCAGATAACTTTTAAAGCTCATTGAAACATTTTTTTTTTCGTAATGAAGAATCCAGATATCACTTCTAAAACCGAAGTTATGAGCAATATTAAATCAAAAATAAAATAAAGAAATAAAAATAAAGTATTTATATCTATATATTTATATTTCACAAAAAATTGAAATCAAATTTGAAAATTGTAATTTTACTACTTTTTTTTTTATTGTCAATGTTATGTTTAAAAACTATTTACATTTCATTATATTTAATCACATTCTGTTTCTAAGTGAAACTGAAGTGCCTGCACATTCACTATTCCTTCGCATTGTTTAATGAATGATATGTAGCACATAAATGTCTTCAGTATCAAAACTCTACGCGATGATCTTACGCTTTCTAAAGTGGGACGGAGTAATTCCTCGAAGGATAGCATTCGCCAACCTCCTTCAATAATCGCAATCTTGTTCTGCAAAAGCTGCCATGCTGCTGTTACTCGAGGGCATTCGCAGAATTTGTGTTTCAGCGTTTCAAGTCCTGCGTGACAGTGAACACAGCCTTGCCCGTCCGCACGTTGAATTTTATACATCAATTGCCTATGTTCGATTTTTTCGTTTATTAGCATGTACAGTTCACTTCGCTGATCCGAGGTCAATCGTCGATCTGAGATGTTTTGGCACCGTGTCATAACGTCCGAGGTCATAACGTCCGAAGGGTGGTGCGTCAAAACGTCCGGGACATTATGACACATCAGGCTGCGTCATGACATCCGAAAACGGATGTGTGTCATTATGTGGCGGACGTTATGACGCTCATTCGATTTTCGATCTTATGTCGCAGTCGATAACCTGAACACTGTGACGCACTTATAGGTTCAATTTTTGTTCCGCATAAGAACTGCATCATAATGTCCCAGGTCATATCGTCCCAAAATAATGTGCGTCGTAACATCCGGGACATTCTGGCACAAGATGGTGCGTTATAAGGTCCGAAAGTAAATATACGTCATGAATTCCGCACTCATTCTAGTGTCACAACGTCCGAAAGTAGTCCAGCGGAATAATGTGCGGGATCTTATGATGCACACTGATACTAGAATGTTATGACGCAGAAGAATTGCGTCATAAAGTCCGGGATAATATGACTCACTCATTGTTTCGGATATTTTGACGTACAAGTACTGCGTCATAGTGTCCTAAGTCATAGTGTCCCTAAGAAGGACGCGTCATAATATCTGGGACAATATGACGCACCAGGCTGAGTCATATCATCCGGACACGGTTGTGCGTCATACGTTCCCGGACTTTATAACGCATATTTCTTTTCGGATCTTATGACGCACACATTGTGCGTCACAATGTCCCGGACGTTATGACGCACGTTCGTTTTCGGATCTTATGTCGCAGTTGGTTTCGTGGACATTGTGATGCACATATAGTTTCGGATATTATGATGCATAAGAACTGCGTCATAATGTCCCAATGCTGTTTGACTTCGGATGTTATGACGAAGTACCTGCGCGTCAAAATATCCGATACAATGAGTGCGTCATACTATCCCGGATTTTATGACGCAATACCTCTGCGTCATAACATCGCAACATCAGTGTGCGTCATAAGATTCCGGACATTATGACACAGGACTATTATCGGACGTTGTGACATCCATTTTTGCTTTCGGATATTATGACACACTCTCGTACGTCATAATGTTTTCGACGTTATGACGCTCACTGTTTTGGGACTTTATCACCTGGGACATTATGACGCAGCACCTGTGCGTCATAATATCCGACACTATGAGTGCGTCACATTGTCCAACATGTCCACTGCGACATAAAATCCGAAAACGACAGTGGGTCATAACGTCCGGAACATTATGACACACAACGGGTACGTAATAACATCCGAAAACGGATATGCGACATAAGGTCTCGGACTTTATGACGCACAATTATTTTCGGACCCTATGACGCACGCGTCACAGTATCCTAGACGTTATGACGCACCCCCTTTTGGGACCTTATAATTGCATGTTGTGACGCAGTGGCTGTGCGTCATAATATCCGAAACTATGAGTGCGTCATATTATCCTGGACTTTATGAAGTAATACTTCTGCGACATAATATCACAATATCAGTGTGCGTCATAGTGCCCCGGACGTTATGACGCAGCACCTCTTTTGGACGCTGTGACACAACAATGGTTTCGGAGCTTTTGACGCATTGTTCGTTTCGGGTGCGTCATAATGTCCCAGACGTTATGACGCACCACTCTTCGGATGTTATGACCTCGGACGTTATGACACGGTGCCCTGAAAAAATGTCCCATGTAGAGTCAAAATTTCTCAAACGGGCCACCCAATTTAGGTGATATCGCAATTTCGATGGAAGATCCAATATTTTGTTAGTATGTGGCATTGTAAAAAAAAATCCCAAATGGTAACCACGAATTTTTTTTTATATACTAAAAAATGCCGATATTATTACAGACTAACAGACATAGCACTCGAAAACAATTCTTCGCCCGCTTTAAATATATTTTTAGTAGGAACTGTGGCCGCATTTGAGATTATGGCGCCACAGTTACGATATATGCGTAAGTATACAGGGTATAGCCCACCAGTGAAAAATTGTTCCCGAGCCTGAGGGATAACCCTTTTGCAAATGAGTGGTTGCAACCGTGTATGGCGCTAGTGTTCTAGTGAATTGGCGGATCGATATTTTTAAGGAATTTCCTCATAGTGTTATATCTGTTAGTCTGTGATATTACGGCCAAAAAATATTTTTGGCCGTAATATCCCAGAAAATAATTTTTGAAACACCCTAACAATAAGAGCCACCCTAAAACCATCTACATCTGGAGATGACCTATTCGATACTGATTATTTGTCCTGAAGACATCGTAGCTCTAAAATATAAGATACAAACATTTTTGTCTTCCTAAATTGTGGATTCGAACCACTATGCATTGGTGTGATATAGAATAGTCCCTTTTGACAACACAAACCTTTTTACGGTACATACCGTACTGGGCAGAATTATGCTTAACCCTCAAAAAGACAAGGGGTCTCAGAGGGCCGGCTAGCTACAGTTCTCTAGTTTCAATGAACTTATAATTCGGAATATATGTGATCGAGCGTTTTCGGGTTGTCGATTCTCTCATTGATAAAACAACAAAAAGAGGCTTTTAATTTCATTGGGTCTTAGGAGCGATATTTCTTGAAGTCACAATTTTAGCTTGCCTTTTTGAGGGTTATATATTAGAGTAATGAATTGGCTTTAAAGAGATCATCCCTATATAAAAATCCCATGGCTCCTTTAAGCTCACGTAACGAGCCGTGTCAAGTAAACGAATTTAAAAGAGAGATCATCCACAAACAACCATCAATAATTTTGAAGATATTATAGCTAAAGACTTGATGTCTTCAGCAAAGTTGTTGGAAAAAGCTTACTCTACAACTTTGCCGAAGCCATAATTTTCATATGTGCACTTGCGAGAAAATTGGTAAATATATCAACACCACCATATGCAAGGGTTTTTAATGTCCACAAATTAATCCGAAGACGTCATTGACCCAAATTTAACGATGTAGACGTAAATAATAGATTGCACGATTTTGGCAAAAAATACGCTGTGAAGTGGTTTAATCGTGTGAAACTATAGAGGTTCTAGACCCAGAGGCCGCTATGATAACCCTGTTTACAAGAATAGGCGTGCAATCTTTATTTTCCAACTGAATACCACCCCAAAACTCATCCCAACAAAATAAACTTTAAACGTACTCTACTTCCACTGACAACAAGTAACAAGCAACAACAACAATCACTTTTCCCACCAGAGCTAGCCGCAGAATTTACATAATTCATAATTAACTAGCACCCATCCACAAGTGCCTGATGGCCACACACCAGCTCCAGATAGAGAAAGGCCGCGCGGCAAAAAAAAACACTGCACACCAAAACGTGTTATATCATCCATGAATCATGGACCCACAAAGCACCGAACCCGACGGGACCTCCAGCGTAGCTTTCCTCGGTGTTGGGTCGGTGCGTCGTCGTCGTCGCTGGGACTAAGAAAGAGTGAAAATTAGCTCGTTTTCTCGTTATCTCCGAGCGGCACTTTCTTCTACCCGAAATAGGGTGACTCCCGCTATCGGCGGCAAATCGTTAGTAACGCCAGGAGATATCACCCCCGATGATCTTTGGTCCACACGGTATTCGACGGGATTGGGTTTCCGGGATTGTCGGTAAGCCCGAAGTGATTAGATTCGCACTCACGAAGTGCGTTCCTCTCCTCCCGGACCGCGACCAGTTCGAGCTCTGTATAGCGTTGCAGTTGCAGACTTCGCGGATAATAATTCAAGATAAATTGCTTTCCGCGACGTTTCGAGTGGGACCCCTGGCCGATGCCGGTGGGGTTACAAACGGTAACGGTATCTATCGTGGCTGATCAGCATCTGTGCGCTGTCGCAGGTCCCAGCCAAATAGCAATAGGCAGCATGTGCGCCTATGCTTTTATGCTCTTTGTGGGTTCGAGGGGACGCAAGTTAAACGTCGTCATCGTAGTCGTCGTCGTCCTGTGGCGCTTACTTGGTCCGTTGCAATACGAAAGTTGGGTCAGTGAGAGGGGGAAGGGGGGTTTCTTAGCAGAAGCCGATTGGCGGTAATGTAGTGGCGGCCCCTGCTTTGACCTTGCAGCAGATAAAGGCACAAAATGTTGTACCCGTGATACCACATGCCGCGTGTGTGTGAGGCGAACTATTCACCAGCTTACTTACTGGACAGTAGGCTGGGTTGGGTCGGCTCGAGTTCGATTTTTACGGCCAGTTATTGAGTGTTTTTTGGTATTTGATTTTTCATCAGGTGCGCTTGTCTGTGCATGCCTCGGAACAAGCATGTGACTAATTTACAGGATTGTTCGAGGTGGTGAAAGAGGAAATAGAAGCGAGAAATCTGGACTAGACGAAGTAGTGAGTCATTATGTGCATGACTAGTGTTTGAGCGATCGAACGATCAAGGTTCACCACACGACGTCTAATATGAACAATTTTATTAATATTTTCGATTGTCATAGGAGGACATATTTGAATTTTTCAACGTTCTTTAATTAAATTTTAAACGTAACTTGAGCAGTCTAACTCTTGATATTAATCTGGTTTTCGAGTTGAAAGGTCAATGTCGCTGCACAACTGTACTATAAAACAAAACAATTTTTTGAAGCAATAAGATAGTTACAAATTTACAATGTTTTCTATTCCACTCAACACTTTATCACATCAACCCAGTTTGCGGTGTAAAATAATGAATCATAACAGTTATGAAGACATTTCGTCCCATCTGTGGTCACACAGTTCAAAGCCATCAACGGTTTTCCAACCAGTTCCCGTGGCAAAAAAATAAGATCATCCGATGAGTGTCAACCAGGTACACCTGACGTCTCACGAACCTGTTTGCAACTGTCCGGTTCTCTAGCGATCCGGGTGGTTTCTGTCAGCTGCATCCAGTCGAATAGCAATCCTCAGCTTCGTATCTCAATCCCGGTGCACCCATTGAAATGAGTTATGATTATTAATAATCGTCGTATAAATATCTGACACTATGCGTTCACATTATGCTCACCTTGCATTTCTTCTCGCGCCCATAGCTCTTCCTCCGGCGTTCGCAGCATGGAAAAGCCAGCGAAGCTGGGAGTAGTTTCACCAGATTAAAGTACGGCAAATCTCTTTCCTGCTTAGCACCGATAGGAAGGTAAAGAAACGAGTCCGAAGAAAAGAATAGAAATAAAAATATTTCCACGGGCAGAAATATATATTTATTAATAAAAACCTACTTTACGATATTTAATGTGGTGCGCACAGCCGATGTGTGAGGTACGATTCCCTCACAAAAGGCCTCTTCAGGCATCAGGCAGTGGCAGCAGACACATTCGCCTAAGTGGCCACGAAACGAACCCACAAGGGCCACGCGGGAGTGCGGTGCAAGTCGGGATAAATTTGTACCTCCTTTATGCTCGATGTCTGTTTATCGGTTCTATAAGCTTTCGTTTTATGCCCCATTCGATCGCGGCGGGATTCTTTCTTGTTAGGTCCTACCCGCCGCCTGGTCGCTTATAGTTATACATAAACACAAATGGTTTTTTTTACGCTCACTCGTGTGTGGGCTCTCAGTATCAGGAAATTATCACAATGTGTAGTTTATTAGAATCTTCCAAATTATCACTTGCTTGACGCTTCTTTTTCGGCCCTAGGAAAACCTGTAGGTTTTCGATAAATAAAGTGGGATCTCAATTCATCCACGTGGAATATTGAGTCAGGTTGCTAAGTCCATAAAGTTTATGATATTAATACAAACATGGTGAATCGAATTTATAACGGCAAACTGATAAACACTACGGATTTGGTTATGCTAATAAGGGGATAATAATATTTTCATATTAGACTTTTGAAAACAAAACCTTTAAGATTTGCTAGATCAACTATAAATTTTTGAAATTCATCCCGATTTTACCAGCTCGCTGTTTTGATTACTCCATATTTGGTGTACTTTCGATGCTTCCAGTTGTATGCTTCTTGCTTGTGATGTATGTCAAAATGTGATGTACAAGTAATGCTTCGTTTGTTCTTAATGTCAAAAACTTGAATTAATTATATTCGATTCAATATATTACTTGAACTGAGGTTTCATTTGCTGCTCCACGCAGTTTTGTTGAATGGTCCTGAAGACTTCAGCGAAAGTCGCCATATGGATATACGGTTGTCCGTCGTTTGCATCCGACTTCAATTTCATAGAGGTTTGTGTCTGTTATACGTATGCGTCCTCGTTTATTTGATTTTGATTTACATGGCTAGGATAATTTGAAGCGTTATTGCTTTCGAGGGTTTTTATGGTCCGTCTTCTATTGTGGTCTCCTTTTCTAGATCTGCGGTTTCCGTTTTCTCGATCTCGTGATCTACGGATTTGCCTTGAAGAAGCTTCCTGGACCTGCGAAGAAAAAATGTTGCCAAAAGAAAAATAATTATGAAGTAACAGTAACTTTTTAATCGTTTGTGACTTGTTTTGATCGTCTGCTTTGAATTGCTTCTATATTTTTCTTTGTAATTGACACTTTGTTCACTGTTTTTGCAATTCATTGTTAATAAGTAATTTTCGTTTGGTACAATGTGCTTTCTACTACTTCGTATTTGCCAAGGTCGTTGGGTATGAGATCACTTTGGTTTGGGTTACCGCATATGAATTTGATGACTGTTCTTAGGGGCCATACACTAATTACGTAAGGGCATATGGGGGGAGGGGGAGTTTCAAAATATCTTACAAATTCTTATCTGAGGGGGAGGGAGGGTTTGTGCTTTCTTACGTAATATCATAAAGCAAGTTTAAAAAATTAAATCCATAAGGAAAATGTTCTTTTTAATAAGAAAAGGGAACTATTTTCATTTGTACCATAAAATCCTTGTATATCAAATAACATAAGTATTTTTTTGGCTCCTGGTTGTACATTGTTCTGTTCGGGAACTGGAGTCACAATATGCCTTACAAGTTAAGAAGTGTTGATACCCTTCGTGTTGTTAGACCGACTTTGTTCTTTTCAAACGTTCGATTCAAACCCGCAAGGTATCTAGAAAATGTCCAACATGCGATTGTCAAAGATCTTGAGTGTCGAATATTTCCAGAGTGTGAACTGTATTTTAATTCAAGAAAATTCGAAGTTGGTTAACTCGGAGCTATGCGTACGATAAGCGTGACAGCTGGAACTCAGAATAAATTCATGCCAGAAGAGGTTATAAGCTCTTTTAAATTCTACATCACAAGAAAATAGATTCAAAGGAAGTGGAATATAGCAAAACAGATCATGTGGACCAAATTGGAGTTACTGAATATCTGACAACAGTTATTCTTTCTACTGGGCGAGATTGGCATGCAATTAAAATTCTGCAGATGATTACAGTTAAATTTTGTCATGAATTTTTTTGTAATAATTCTATACAGATCGTTTTCGCTATCTTATTATTTGATGAATTAACAATTTGATTTTTTTTATTACGATAATCATGATAAGATATTATGTAGAAGGAGAGGGAGTTCACCAAAATCTTACGAACTCTTATCTGGGGGGGAGGGGGAGGTTGAAAAGTTCTAAAAAAGCCTTACGTAATTAGTGTACGACTCCTTAATGCGTCTTTAAATTCTCTCTTCTGCCTTTTAGGGTATTTCGTTTATTTTTTACTACTTTCAATGTTAATTCGTAATTATTTTTAACTTTAGCTTGTTGATATGAATTCATGTCTTCAGTTAAGTGCCTTGAATTTTGTATGTATTTCTATTCCCTGGATTGGAATGTTACATGTGATTTCTGGTTGTCATTTGCTTTTTCATATTTAATATTTTCTTTTATTGAGTTCGATTTTGGCTGCTGATAGGGATGTCCGATTATAATTTGGTTAATCGATAAATCAATAAATAGCTATGGTAATCGAATAGTTTTTAAACGATTGCCATCAGAGAGATAATCTAACCAATAGATTGTTTTGATTATTGTTACGATTAGACCAGAAAAATTAAAATCATTTTTATCTTTTAAAATACCCTAATTCTAGGGGAGTGGGCGTAGCGTATTGGTAAATCGATTGCCTTGTACGCAGCGCACCTGGGTTCGAGTCCCGACCCCGCACATAGGGTTAGAAATTTTTCCTAAGAAATTTTTCTAACCCGAAGAGGCGAATGACCTTAAGGTTAAAACCTCTATAATTGAAATAAAAAAAAAAAACCCTAATTCTTTATAGCTTAATACGCTAGCTCAACGGTGCCTAGCGTCCTTTACATATTCCCAGATGTGAAACATAAAAATAACAACAAACGAATATTAGCGGCAGTTCGTCCGATTTCCAACTGCGTCTTGGAAGCAGTGATGGGATGGGAAAAATTCCATCTTCCTGGGTTTTTATTTTTGGGTTTTAACCGGGTTTTTTCCCAAATCATTTTAACCCGGACGAAATATGGGTTTTTTTCGTTTTATCGAATGTATAATGTTCATTTAATATTATTTATCCTTTCGGCAGTCGCGCTAGCGCACTGAGTGCACGCTGCTCTGAAAATCTAGCGAAATCGTCTTAGGGCTCCAGCGGCTGCTCATTCAGTGGGCTATAAGCGCGACGGGTTAAAGAATCTTGCATTTACATTTGAGAGACCGAAAATAAAAGTCGTAAGGATAAAACATACTTTGTAGAATCCACTCTAGGTATCTTAGCATGTAAAAATCGTAATATGCAGAATGTGAGTGGCCTTGACATTCGTCATTAGTATGAACCGTAATCAGAACTCTCACAAATCACAATCCGAATTTTTTCGGCATCAACTACATCAGCAACAGTAGAAAAAATGTTTAGTTCGTTTAGGTGGATTCACAGTAAGAAACGCAATCGACTTAGCCCAAACAATGAAAAGTTTTATCACTTATTTAACCACAATATTTGTAAAAAAATGTTGGATCACCGCTATAACAAGGATTCAATCGAGGAAAACCATTCAGAATTCATGTACATGCAAAACTTTATGACAACAATGCTCATAAATAAAATTAAAGTGTTTGGATAACAATACATTAATGTTCAATTACCAAAATATCAAAAAATGCAAACAACCCAATCTTCCCGCGAAAAAACCGTTTTAACCGGGGAAAAATTAAGTTTTTTCCCCAAAATTATAAAAACCCGATTTGGTACATCACTGCTTGGAAGTCATTCATTTCATTTTTGCGTCATATGCGTTCATGTTGCATGCATATAGTTAATGCAGATTTAATTTCTTGCTTCTTGCATTTAGAGGTCATGAGTATGAAACCGTCTTCGTAGGTATTAGTTTCCTAGTTGAAGATGCTAACTGATTTTGTTACAGTTTTTGCCTTTATCGTTACTGCACTGCTTTCCAATCCTTGTGTTGATTTTTCTGACGGTGTGGAGTCATGGTCATATCTACCCTTTGCTGCGTTTTGATTCATCAGCCTGCCCTCTCGCTAGCTCATGTTTGCGTCAATTTCGTCGTCGCTGGAGCAGCTTTGGTTTCCGCTGCTAGATGATTGGTCCTTTTTACGTTTCGAGGGACTCTGGTATAGCCGTCTTCTCATTACACTGTCTAAAAAAGAAATGTATAGAATTCGATCAAACTTTGATAACTTATTCGGAGCCAAATAGGACCGAGTCTCATACACCAATTGACTCAGCTCAACAAACAGAAACAACGTCTGTATGTGTGTGTGTGAATGTACATTAATGTTATGTAATTATCTCGGCAATTGCTGAACTGGTCTTAACGAACCATGTTTCAAATGAAAGGCTTAACGTAACCATTAGACGCTATTGTTTTTAATCTCGGATATGTTGTTTACTAACCATCAGTTACCTTTCTTACTACTCCTACTTTACATCTATCTTGTTATCTCTCTAAGAATTTCTAAGTTGTGTCATAAAATCTTCTACTAATCTATAACATTTGTCTGAACACTAAGAAATTTTTTGTCAGCTGTTTCCCTAAAAACAGTATTCAATGGAGTCACTCATGGAAACCAATGTAATACAGTAAATACCCGTTATTATCAGCCCCTTGGTGAATTTTGGGCTGATAAAACGGGGACATCGACAAAATCGGAACATATACCCAAGTAACCAATAAGCATTATAACGTAGCCTAATATCTGCTTTAAATTCACGTATAAAGTAGCCTTAAAGAGCCGTGAAGGCCTAAATACCGATATAATGCTGGTATTACGCCAGTAAAGGCGAAATATAGTGCTATTACTGTGCAGAGATTGACAGCTCGTTTCTGCAGCATCAATTATATAGCACCAGCGTACAAATGTCAAATTTGAAAACCTAATATTGGCACTACTAATGCTATTAGAAAGCTTCAGTTGGCTGTCATTGTCCGCCAAGGTTTTGAAACCATTTCTTGTGTTTACTTTCGGTAAGATGAGCAAAAAGGAAAAAAATTAAAATAAAATATTCTGTTTAAAACCGTAATTGACTCTCTTCTAATGCATTGTAATGAATATCCTTGATGGGCTTTCGTTCTCACATGATATGAATGTTTTACGAAAATTACCTTTAGTATGTCTCGAATTGAGGTGCCTTACCTCGTCCTTCACGGTAAGTGCGCTGCTGCCTGGGCTATATTGCAGATGTTCGATTGAAATGAAATATGCCGAATATAATCTTCAAGCTGAGTTTCATAAAGAATAAACCCACAGCATTACAATAGCATTATAACGGCTTTCTTTGTGTTCTATAATGGCACTAAATGCACATATAAAGCTTACATGCTTTAAAGATCCTTGAAGCATGTACGCGTTATATCAGCTTTACATGCGTATATAGAGCAAGCGATAATGCTATATTTCGGCTGTGCATTTATACATTACTGATGCTAATATAGAGTATTATTGTATTGTTAATGCTGTAGTGGAGTTTCAATGCTAAATTAGTTCAAACGTACAGCCAATATAGTGCAATGGTTCAATGCTTATGGTTACTTGGGTATCTTTCTTTCTTTTTAAGAAACTGAAGCTCTTTAAATATTCATCATTTGTCCCTATATATAGCCTCATAACCTTTCATGATTATTTCGCTTAAATTTCCTTTAAGAGTGTCTGACTGTACAAAATTTACGAAAAAAAATTTTTTTTGCATATTTCGGACCTTTAACATAAGAAATATATGCTCAAGAAAGGATTTATTCGAAATCAACTTGGTTCGTCTGCTATACACTATCAAACTACCAACTATCAATTTTAATATAAGGCTGATGAAATGGAGTCAAAAAGCTGATAAAATCGGATCTTCTCGGTATTACATCTCATGCGGCGAAGATAATATTTGTAGTCCTGCGAAAATTTAAAAAAAAAATGTTTGCATTATGCGAAAACTTTAATTATTCCAACTATGTTTTCCTCTGAAAAATTTCCTTTCGAAACGTTGCACTATAGGAAATCATGTTACCAAAAAAATCGAAAACCTCATCAACTACAATTTAATTCAATTCTATACTGCACTTTATTTAGCATTCTCTCTCTGTGTCACTATCTTTTTAAAGGGCTTGAAAGTACATGTGATCTAATCTCAGTTTACTATTTCCAAGTACGATTTACCACTTGGAATACCAAGGGGGTAAAAAGTTGTGCGGACTAAGGGGGTCAAAAAAATGAAAACATTTACTTTGACCAGTCATATCTCAGCTGTTACTTAAATGATTTTAAATCAGTCTTCACCCCTGGAAAAGCGTGTTTTTTGTAAATACGTTGCAATAAAAAATAGAAGAAGAAAATTTCCTACCGTGAGCTATAGAAAAAAGTGTAAAACAAAGTCAGCTAATAAAATGGGAACGTTAGTTGGACTTGCCATATCTTCGCTGTATGTTCACCGATTTCAATTTTTTCTTCTCCATTGGATAGGTATACCTTTAAAAAACAATTAAAAATCAAAAAACAATGGAAAACAAATTTGCATATCCGAAGTTATTGTAAAAAGAGTAATTAAAAGTCAGGACAGATAAAATGAGCCTTTCTGTTCAAACAATCGTATCTGGGTCGTTCGTCATTCAATTCCAATTTTCCTTACACCAATGAAATTTTTAGAGCATCTAGATTTGTAATCAATGCAATAAATAGGTGATTTTTCAAAAATTACTATGCTTTCTGAGGTTTTAGGCGGAATGCTTTTCACAATGCAAGTGGTTCATAGATGGTTAATTTTTTTTGCACTTTGTTTGGTTTTACGGATTCAAAAGTAACATGTTTACTCAATAGTTCTGCTTATTACATATGGATATTATTATATCAACATGTTTGTACAAACGTGTAGAAACGCAATTTTGTATGTAATTTACAAAATAATAGAGTGTAATAGGCAAAATTCAGTAAATACGAAGAAGTTCAGAATTTTTAAAATATTCGCCATATAGCTTTAAATTTAAAACGATGACTTATCCTTTTTACATTTCTTATAAAAGAAATGTATAGAATTCGCTCAAACTTTCAAGATTATTTCCGAGGACCGGAGGGCCGAGTCTTATATACCAATCGACTCAGCTCGACGATTTGGGACAATGTCTGTGTGTGTGTGTGTGTGTGTGTGTGTGTGTGTGTGTGTGTGTGTGTGTGTGTGTGTGTGTGTGTGTGTGTCTGTGTGTGTGTGTATGTAACGGACAAATTCTCATTCGTGTTTCTCAGCAATGGCTGAACCGATCTTATTCAAACCAATTTTAAATGAAAGAACTAAAAAACAGTATGAACGCTATTAATTTGTTTTTGATTCTGATGTTTAGTTTCCAAGATATGAATGTTTGAATGCGCAAAAATGGCGTTTTTTGCAGTTTTTTTGAATTATCTGCCGTAATTGACAATATAGATTAACAGTTTATATGTTTTTAGACAGCTTTAACGAATACCTTTCGAACAAGCTATAGATTGTTGAAATCGGACTATTATCAAAAGAGATATTTAACATTAAGTGCGGACGAAAGATTTTTATCATTTCCCATAGCCAGAAATATGACCAAAAACATGTAATCTATTATTAACGCCAAAACGGCTTATTTTAGGTCAATAGTATCTTCGGAGAATTTAATGGAGGCAAAATGCCCTTTCTTTTGGTATTGTGTTTTTGCTGATTAATCCCCCTATGAGTGAGATATTTTCACAAATTTTTTTGGAAGTGATTATATCGAAATGATGCCTTCAGCAAATTTGTAGCTCTTATTTTTGCGAATAACTTTACTGAAGACTTCAAATATCTATTTTGAATACTTTAAAAGTTATGTCTTGTTGTTCGTTGATTACTCTTTGTCACCTATTTATTGTTAAATATAGTAATAATCCATTGAAATAAGCCAAACATTATTTCGATAAAACGAATTTTATATTTCATTTTACTATCTACAACCGCTAAAAATAATCACCGAACACTTCCAAGTTGTCTGGAAGGAACTTGATAACTTATCAGTACAAAAATGTTCATTTGTGCGAACCTTCTGACTGCAATTTTTCCAACTTATAACCATCGGATCGATCTGAAACATATCGAAAAATGAAAAGCGAAATAAATAACTCCAAGCAACGGCGTAGCCAAGAGAAGGTTTAGGGGTTTAACACCATACAACCCCCCCCCCCCCCACACCCAAAAAAAATATTGGATTGAAGTTTAAAATTTATTGATGCAGACTGATTTAATTCAATATTACAATAACAATTATCTGATCCGTAGATTGATAACCTGTTGTTGTGAACATCATGAGGACTTTTGATAAATTGTCGGAATGGGGTCCTGATATGTAACTGATCTCTTGGTCTTGATTTCACAGTTATCTAATAGCATCAATATCAAATTTCTGCCTGAAAACATTCCAATAGAAAATTCCAGAGTTCTGTAATCAATCATAATCCTCAGATTTATTTTCAAATTGATCTCGTTTTTGTAGAGATGTACTGTAATAAGGGTCTTTATTTAATAGGAAGCGAAGTTAAAATTGATTTAATGTCTATGAAACATAGAACTGCTCACCAAAAAAATGCATAAATTTCAACATTTGCTAAAAATGTTTTTGCCTTTCTCATTCACTCTAAAATTCGTCGATCTAATCCCGACCGGGAGGGCCGAGTGTCATATGCTAATCGACTCAGTTCGTCGAGATCGGAAAATGTCTGTGTGTGTATTAGACTGCCCAGAAAAATCATGAATTTTTGAAAACTCAATCGGCCCACCCCTGAGTCGATTCCTAGTCCTACCAGGAGTACTTGTACCAAATTTGAAGCAAATCGGACAAGTCTAACTACCGGACCAACGTGCCTGAAGTTTATATTGGATTTTTCAACAATTTACATGGAGAAAACTCACTAGCTCGTATTTTCGCCGCTAGGTGGCACTGTATACAACGTATTATCACTGTAAGTGAAAATAAGAAAGATATTTTAATTATCTACAACTTTGTCGAAGACTGCTAGTAAATCCGGCTATGTTAAAAGAAGTTATTAAACTTTTAACAAAGTGATGTCTGAGTCAGTTTTGCATGGGGCCTAGCAGTGCATGGTTGTGTATCAGTACTCGACTCCCGCGAACTATATATTTTTGTGAAATAATGGTTAGATTTAGCCGAATAGTATTATAGTAAATAATACGTGTTATGTTTTGGTTAGAAAATTTTAGTTCCACCTGTGACCGCATAGAGGGCGCCACTACTAACTTTTCATAGAAGATAGATAGAGTATCAAGATGTTCAGAAGAAATACTGAAAAATGCCTGTTCTATAACTTTGTAGAAGACACCAAATTTCTATCTCTCTCCGTTGAAAAGTTAGTGTTGGCGCCCTCTATGCGGTAACAGGTGGAACTAAAATTTTCTAATCAAAGCATGACTCGTATTATTTACTATCAAGGTTGTATAATTTTCATTCGCCTGAATGCGAATTAAACTCATCTGCCGAATGGCTTTCCGTGCTAGATTTATCGAAAGGCAATACTTGAAAGAACCATCGAACAGATTGAAAACGAGAGCCGAAATCAAGCTCGAGAGATTGAGAGCGACGGGAGACAGAGAATAAACTAACTCACAGCATAGGTTCATTGATACGCCATTCTCCTCAGACCATTTTCATGTAGGCTGTGAGTGCACACTCGCACGAATTTTCGGAGCCAAGAATCATGAGATTGAAATTCGCAAGAATTGAATGAATCGCTTTCGCGCGAATGCCATTCGTGAACGCCATTTCGATGCCGGTGCTGTTGCTGTTCTTGTGCGCGTTAGTTATAAGTATCTACGTAATTGATTCTCTAGGAAAACGAACATCGGAATACTGCTAGCGGCTGGTGGCTATAAAGTGTTCTGCCTCGCTTCCCTGATTAGAAAGGAATTGATTTTAATGAGCTGCTGCCGTCTCCGGGAATCAAAATATTGCGTGAAAAATTTCCTGATATACTAAATGAAAGCGCGCACGTCTGTCGTGAAATGGAGCGCAGTGTTCAAGGCATTCCAATAACATAAATCATGAATTAATTTGGCGGAAAAAAAATCACAAGTAAATCAATGGTTTGTAAATTAAGGGGTTACACCACTATAAAGCGCGAAAAAAGAGGTATGGTGATGAGCCTATTTGCGCCATGTTTCTATTATCACCCATTTGAAGCCGTTGGTTAGAGCAGTATCTGCCATCTTTGTTCAACGCATTGAGTCAAATGGTAGCGCAACAATAGGGGCACTCGATTCGTGTTTTCATTGTGCTCACACAAGAGAATTTCACTGTTTTCAACGCATTTGTGTTATTATATTGGTTCTTAACAACGAAGCAAAGCGGTTGATGTCAATTTTTACGCTTTCCATTGATTGTAAGGCAAGAGATTACCAATATGCAATAAATAGATGAATTGAGATCTTCTTAAATGGAATTTATAACATAACAAATTTAATCGAGTAATTTCATCACAAGATGGAGAAATCAATTTCGAAAATACAGTATGATTCCGTTTTTGGCACTTTCCGTTTTTGGCATGCTCCCTTTTTGGTACATGCACTCCGATTTTGGCAACAATTGGGTTCCGTTGTTGGCCACAGTCTTGTTGTACTTAATAAGTCTTTTAAAAATTTACAATAGATATTTTTTGTATCAATTGATATCACATATGACTTTATTTCCAAAGATTGGAGTCATATTAACCCCCCAATCATTTTTTTATAAAATTTTGTGAAAATTGTCTCATAGCTTCAATACATTACTGTGATAATTTTGAGATGGTTTTCGCAATGTTGTTTTAAAACAGCGTTATGCATTTAAGGGTTAACTAAATTTTACACTATACGTGTTGTATTTAATGATTACAATAAGTATATAAATGAATTATTTAGTGTCTGGCGGAATCAATTTTTATAATAAGACCCAGAGTCTTTGCAATTTGAGAGTCTAGAACAGACCAATGCGCATGCATGCATAATAAGACTAGTTCTGGTGAAAATTTTCAATAGAACCATAGTAACATTGCGAGCCTCTTTCTCTTTCGATTATTACGACTTCGCTTCAAAACTTGGCACTTAATTTTCATTACATATCGAAAGCTGACCATAGTACGTCCCAAAGCCGTATTTACGCCCGAGTGGGTAGAAAGCATAGGGTGAGGGGTCCATTAGTAAGGATGTTTTTCCCTTTTCGCAATGCACACGCTGACATTACATTCACAATAAATCACGTTCGTTTGAGCAAATGGAATTGTGGTACATCGATGTTTTCAAATGTGTGTAGTGCGAGATACATGCGTTGCACATCTAAATTTTTTGAAATGGTTCAAAATTTCGAGTGGGTAATTACAGAAGATGATGAGTAGTGCGTGATACGTATTAAATACAAATCATATTCACGAATGAGTTTTGCCTCTTTCATCCGCTAAAGCAAAAATTACGATAATGATCCAAGCGCATTTTATAGTTACTTTGCTGTAGTAGCTTTATTTTATTAAATAACAAATTCTATTGTTCAGCAATGTTGAAGCTTATACTATTTTATACAAGTTTCTCGCTTACTATGTATCGATAGTTTGCTTACAGAAAAAGATATAATCAGTTTTCCGAATTATGTACGCATGACAAAACACTAACGTAAACGGTTTTGTGGGGTACATTTGTACCCCAGGCACTGTTAAGTTGATCAAGTGAAACGAATAGGTATCGCCTGCTATAATGGAAGTTTAATAATAAAAATGATTTATGACAAAGATTGCTTGCAGTTAAAATAAACCGTAGCAGAAAAATATACTCAAGTAAAGATTTACTCGAAATCAGCTCGGTTCGTCTGCTAAAGCCCATCAAACTACCAACTATCAATCGGGTCTTCAATGTATTCCACAAAAAACCATTTTGTTTTTAATTTTTTGATTATAGAGGTTTTAACCTTAGAGTCATTCGCCTCTTTTCGAGTTAGAGAAATCTCTTTTGGAAAAATCTCTAACCCTATGTGCGGGGTGAGCTGCGTACGAGGTAATCGATTAACCAACTACCCGTTCTCACAAAAAAGAATGAAAAACAATATTTTTTATTTTCATCCAAAAGATAAAGAACAGCCAATTCAGTCTGCAAATTATTACAGACAAAATCTTTTACACGTACAGCCATAAAATAAATATTATAAAATTAATACCTCATTAAATTCAGAAAATGTCTGTGGTTACTCGTATATGTACATTACTTAACATATATCGTTGTCGCAGACAGCTAAATCGATTATTACAATCTTTCTCTCGTTTAAAGGCTAATCAGTTATAATGCATGTTTAACATATCGATAAGAAAGAAAAGTTCTAGTTGTCAGAAATAATCTGATAAAAAGTTTGATGGTCTGATACATTTTGCATAAGCGGTCCAGGGTTGGGGTAATTCAAACTTCTGATGTACTTTTGCGGTGAAGTGTTTATACACAATAAAAGTAAGAGATCGAACCGTATCAGCTAAAATATGTGTAATTGATCAGGCTTTCCAGCAAAAAATAAGTCCAGCAAGTCGGTGATCTGAAGATCAATAGCTCATAAACCGTTACAGGGTCGGATCAAAAAAAATCGGAGGGGGTATCGAAACTTCGATTTTGAAATGTTCTTTGAACAATAACCTCATTTAATTAAAATCATTTTTGGTGGTCTAATTTAATTTGGAACGAATTTGAGATTAAATGAATTAAAATAGAAACTATTTTAAAATTTCTCAACAAGTTGAAAAATTTCGGGAGGGGTCCGGACCCCCAGGACCCTTCCCCTGGATTCGCCATTGAACGCTTACTAGGTCCGAATTAACCCAGGTCCCCTAGGCCTTTCTCAAGGACCGACTGGATACTATATTGCTCTTATATCCATTTTTTTTGATAAGTTTGCTACATTTACAACTCAACTTGTTACGAAAACAGTATTGCAATAAAATTCTGTTATTTCATTTTGATCGGATATGTGTAAGAAAACTTGTAAATGTTAAACTTAATGTAATATAGTGAACTGTGATTATATATGACCTATTTGATGGAAGCACTAACAAAATAGCTTACAATGATAGAATACATATAAAAATACATTAAGTGAAAATCAGTTAAAATGTCAGTTTAAATACAATTTATAATATTTCAAATTATACGGTTCATCAAAATCAATTCATTCTAAAATACGGTTCTTCTACCTTGTAGAACCCGTATTGTAACGTAGAATTTATATGTTAGTGTTGAAAAAAGTTGCATACAATAATTACCTATAATTTGCTTGCGAAAATTGAAAATAACCCCATCGTTATTTTGTTCTATAAAAATTCTTACTGATGATGGCGGTAATGTATATTTTTTTGACATTCAATTTCTGTTTCCGACTCTGCACTTGCTAGGATAGTTTGCATTGGACCTGTAGACTCAATTTCCGAATAACTCTGTCTTAGGCAATACACTGTGCCAAATATTTGAAAAAGAAAAAAAGTTTTGATGAACAGTTTAAAAACACTATAGCACAGTGACTATAGTATCGTTTAGTCATAAGTTTGCAGAGAATACAAAATATTTCCTTATAGTGTTATAGACCGAAAAATGGCGACAATATCATTCCTACCACCCATATCCTTTTTGGCTCTTCATGCAATGGCTCGTGATTATGGTTAGTGGGTAATGCTTGATCAATTTATAATGAGAGGACAGCCCAGTGCTATGGGCGGTGGACCTGCTGCAATGGTTGGTAGTAATACACACACACATCATTGGAAGCGCGATAATTTCTTTGCAAATCACTGGGCATCTGCACACGTTCGAACGCTATGCATCTGGTAGCCTTTTTATCTACTGACTCTTTATCCGGCAGCCAAACACAACACACATTCTTTCAAAAAAAATTCTCACGAGTGGCGAAAATCACATTCGCATGAAAATGCTGCCTCCAGATTCAGTGAGCGTGGCATTCGGAAGAATTTGCTTCATCCATGGAACGAAATGCTGTGTGAGCAATTCTAAGCTAGATTGTGCCAGCCTCTACTCAACTACGC
This sequence comes from Topomyia yanbarensis, assembly GCF_030247195.1. Lineage (NCBI taxonomy): Eukaryota > Metazoa > Arthropoda > Insecta > Diptera > Culicidae > Topomyia > Topomyia yanbarensis. Next base: position 45,600,072 of record NC_080671.1, on the reverse strand, counting down.
CACTCATCAGGCATTGTATTCATCGCATGAACAGAGAGAGGGGGATGAACAAACTATTATGAGATTCGACGTGTGCATCATCACAGCACAAAGCGAAACGGGAAAAAATCGACGTTCACTCAGCAATAAACAAGCTTGTTTACTATAATTCTTCTGAACATACCATTGAGCTAAACCTAACGATTATTTCACAAAAATGTTTAGTCCGTGTGAATCGAGTACTGATACACAACCATGCACTATTAGGCCCCATGCAAAACTGACTCAGACATCGCTTCGTTAAAAGTTTAATAACTTCTTTTAACAAAGTCGGATTTACTTGCAGTCTTCGACGAAGTTGTAGACAATTAAATTATCTTTCTTATTTTCACTTTCAGTGATAATATGATGCATATAGTGCCACCCAGCGGCGAAAATGCGAGTTAGTGGGTTTTCTCCATGTAAATTGTTGAAAATTCCCATACAAATTTCAGGCCCGTTGGTCCGGTAGTTAGACTTGTCCAATTTGCTTCAAATTTGGTGCAAGTGCTCCTGGTGGGACTAGGAATCGACGCAGAGGTGGGCCGATAGGGGTCATTTTTTTCCTGTCACCCTAGTGTGTATGCATGTCTGTATGTATGTGTGAGTATGTGTGTATGTGGAAAAAAAATATGACCTCTGTTAATCAGAGATGGCTGGATCGATTTGCACAAAGTTAGTCTCAAATGAAAGGTACAATCTTCCCATCGGCTGTAATTGATTTTTTTTATTGATTGGACTTCCGGATCCGGAGTTACGAGTTGAAGAGTGCAATCACACAGCAAATTCCAATATAAACTGAAATGAAAAATTTTCAAAATCAAATTTGTATTTTTGATGCCAAATGACATTATAATGCATGAAACATTGAGATTTGATGTAAACTCGAAAAAATTACGTTTGACAGAAATTGATTTTTTTGGACTTTGGTACTTTTTTGCTTGTTACTATTTTCTGAAAAATTAATTCTACATAATTTTAAAACTTCAAAAATTACGGTTTCGGAATTATGCCGTTTAGACATTAAGATCGATTTTCACCAAACCCCCACCAATTGTAAAATTGGTATTGTAAAAAAACGTAAGGGCGATACTTCAATGCTGATAGGTGGGACCAAAAAAGTAAACAATCGCCAAAGGGACTATATACTATATATACAATCATTTTGTCAATTTCAATAGCAAACACAAATTTTAATTTAATAATTTCAAATACTTCATGAAGTTTTGGGTTTCGATCACTGAATCATGCAATCTAGGATGTAAAAAACACAATAGTTCTTAAATAGGAAATAAAACCAAGTCTAAAAATATGCACTGTTGATTTTCTTTGAATGGTGGGTTTTTTCAAGAAAAGCGTTGATTTCTTAATTCTCAATCGCGTTGGAAATTTGAGTAAAGTATAAACTTTAAATCAATTAAAACAAATCGATTTTTTTTGGCTCAGTCCAATATACATAACCCCTTTAGAAAAATCAGTTTTCCCACCACAATGCATTGATTGAGGAATTTAGATATTTTATTAACAGAGCATTAGCAATAATTCGTTTGTATGTCTATTTTATGGGCCATTTTTTCGCCTTCCCATTGATGTGGTTTGAGATTTCTAGCACTGATGTTGTCCTATGCTGATTTGAGTGATTCTCTGAGTCCTGCCACTATCCCATGTAGTATGTGTTATCAAAAACATCGCGAAGCATCAAGTTCTAAATGTTCTCAAACGATATAATATCCGAAGAGAGTGATAAGAGTTATAAGAAATGTCTCATCACACTGTTAGGTGGATTAAAAACGTTTTTATACACCAATCGAATTTAATTGATTTCGGCTAGTTACTTGCACCAGAAAGTTGAAAGTTGGATAGTTCGTGAGCTATTAAGCAGACGAAGAGATGCTTCAGTGGCTTGGACTTCGAACATCAAGCGAAGAACTAAAAGGGCCCGAATAAGTCTGCATTGTGTTGAAAATGCGGAGCAAAGGTGATGTGCCATGATGAACATACCTGGGATGATGTCAACAGAATAGTGACCCGGTTACTCTCTGAGCTTCCAAGGAAGTGGTGAAGATATCAACAGAGTAGCGACACCAGCTAGTGGAGTTGCCTAGATCCACCACCGGGGTCAAGTTGAGTAGTAGGCGATGTAGCACTGGTTTTGGATGGTTGGGGCGGTAGCGTACCAAAAGTCACGCTCCAACGGGACACGCTGGACTGACCTCGGCATCCTATCGGTGCTGCAGCGACGAATGTGCTAGAGTAGTAGCACTGAGATGCCGTCGAATTGCCGTCAGAATTCTGTCTCCATTGAAGTGACGAGCAGCATTCGCTGTACATAAACGATGTGCATGAGCACAGCATAGTTACGAGCGAAAAGGAAATCAATAATTCGGCAGCGATAGCTAGAGGTTGTCAGGGCTACTAGTAGAGTAGTCGCGCAGATACTAGTGCAACTGCAGAGAAAACGAAGAAGCGGTCAACGAACTAAATCGAATAACTCTTATGTTCTTGGAATCTTCCCCAAAATTGTTTGCGGCATCGAAACATATATTTTTGAACAACAATGTAACTTCATATTTATTGGTTTTGAGAAGATATTCCAATTTTTGCGATAACTTTAGGGTAACTTCGACTTAAATAACCCGTTAAGAAGAAAAAGAAGCAAACAACAGTATAAGATTCTGAAAGTATTAGCCTTTCACTTTCATATAGAGGCTGCATTGTTTCTGGAACCGAATCTTCCAGAGTGTTATGTTCAAAACAAAATGCCATCGCTGTGATATAAAATTAAACTTTTTTTTGTGGATTTTAATTTTCAAAATGTAACATTCTTGCGCACTACGAAAAGCAGCTTCGTAAATAAATCCTCCAGATAGGAAGTTACATTGTTCCACAAAATATGCATTTCAACACCACAAACAACTTTAGAGAAGATTCCAAGAACGTAGGAGAATGGCTAAAAAGTTTAACAAACTAATTTGAAGTGGTCTTCCATGTAACATGTTCCATATCTGGAAAACTATTATAGTTAGAGAAATTGTGTCTTCAGAAATTTTTTTTAAGGTAATATTTGCTACCACTTTGTCGAAGATACAAACTCTCTATTTTAATTAGTTCAGAAAATAAACTTCGTATATCACTTATAGGCGAATCAACGAATGATATATTCCCTTGGAGTCGCAATCAAAAGGCAAGAAGTTCTCCGAACAAACTATACTTATAAAGTTAATGGTTTAGATTCTATCAATTTTGAGCACTAAACTGACGTTTTAAAACATTGTGCAATCTCTGTACTATTGTATCAGGATTTACACCAGAAATACCGAAATAGCTGATTTTAATGCAACCATGCCGAAGAAATTGCAGAATTCGAACTCGCTGGCTAGGTGTATTCTGCTTCACTTTGATTATGTCCATGATATTAATTGCCCATCTTTTTTAACTTTTAGAGTAGAGAAAGACTCGCACTTCTGGGTGACGGAAGAATTTGAAAGTTGAAGAAAAGTAGTTTTTCGGTGGATTATGAAAACATTCCTAAACTCCGCATTCGTAAACGTTTCCTATCTTAAGGTACAATTTAGCTCGAATAGATTTTCACCGGAACAACATTGTCGGTTTAAAAATATATTCTTATCAGCAATCTACAAAGTTGAACTTTCTTCTCTGCCCTATTGCCCCCGCTCTGCCGGCGATCGCAAGCCTCCCGAAACGGTGCAACCATTCTCCCGCCAATTAGGTACCGGCACACTGGCTGTCAATTTCGGGCTTTAATTAAATTGAATGGCAATTACACTTGTCCGCCTCCGCATCGCGACATCGACGCAGTCACCGTTGCCAATTTCTGCCGAAAACGAGCCTACCCATAGATTGGGAGTGATTTCACGGTGGTGATCAGCGAGGCCAAACCCAAAGCCCCGAACCAAAAACCAACAGACGGGAAGGTGATTTACGAATCCGGCTCAATTGAATTGGTCCAGCACGCGAAAGGAATGTGTGGCTTATCAGTGTACTTTCATCACCGTCGGTTGTCCACTTTTGGCATCGCCCATTCACTTGTGCTGTCCAACTTCACTTGCAACTTGCCCAGACTGTTATTGCCGCTGTTGCTGCTGCTGCTGCCGACGTTGGTCAACACGAATAATCAACCATTCAATGAATTATTTTGGGCAGACACACATGTTGCTCACGTTATTGGGAAATTGGTCCGGGCTCGCCCCGCAGAAGCAGAGGTGTCTAAAAATAAGATTAAAACGAGCTGATCCTACGGCTGCCGATCGGGACGAAGAGCGGAATTCAACGACAGGTTAAACTGCGACGCTGCTCTCGATTTAACTTTATTATTATTGAATTTCGATATCTGGTCCTCCGTTTCGGCACCGCCATCACCAGGACCTGGCCCTGGGTCATTTCGTTCCTTTTAATTCTTTCTCCACGTCGTTTCAAGCATTTCGTACAACGGATTCGGTTCGGTACTAGTATTACTCGCGCGACCAAGGAAAAAAAAGGAGCGCAGGAAAATTTACTCGACACAGCAGCGCTATAAATTGTGTCTTATCAGTAAAATATGTTCGACAAAAGTGAATAAAGAAGAAGCTCTTCGGCCCGTTGTTGGACGATGAAAAAACGAAACTGTCCATGGTGAGCCTCCGCGCAACCATCAACAGGTAGGTATCGTATTTGGTATTGCTGCTAGCTGCGGCAGCTTCCTTCCTCATTCACTCTTGGCAATTTCTGGCCAAGCTTGGCTTGTTTTGATTTCGTTTATTTTTACACCGAACTCGGGAGGATCTACCGATACTATGGAATTGTCAGCATCCTTGTTTTTCCTTGCTCTGGATCGTTAATATTCAGTGTTGCCAAATTATTTGAAATGGGGCAAAATCTTAATTATGAATGCGAATTCCGTTCATGGCAAACATTTAGCATTTAATCAGCTGAGTAGCCGCATTGATAAAAAGTATTGTTAGTACTCAGGGGCGGATCCAGAAAAAAAATTCGGGAGGGGTCCGAAATTTCGATTTTGAAATGAACATTGTACAATTGGTAATATAAAATTGAAACTCATTTAAAATTTCTCAGCAAGCAAAATAATTTCGGAGGGGGTCCGGACCCCCAGGACCCTCCCCCTGGATCCGCCACTGTTAGTACTCAACTTTTAGTTGGATTTAAACAAAGGTCCTATTGATTTATATCATTCGCAGTGGGTTACAGGTCATTCATAAACCACTTAGACCGAGGTTTGACACTTTTTAATCTCCCTTCCTCCTCGTAGACTGTAACCAAGGATGCAAAATGCCTACCTTTTCTGCGGCTGTATTTTTTCTGCCTACATTCTCATTTCTCTTTTGACGCTGCTGTCGTTCGCCATTGCAGGACGCCCAGTGCTGTACGGCAGTCTGTAAGCAAAGCAGTAACATGACAAAAGATATACTGCCCCCAGTACAGCCACCAGACGCGGGCGGTACAGCTTCTCTTTCCTTATTTTACACTTTTTAATATTTTTAATCTATTCAATATTTGCAATCAAAAACGACTACAATAAAAGCGGGTCGTTTACGCCACGACCGGCATCATCGCTTTCGTGTGTGGGCCTCTCCCTTTGACTATGCAGAGAAAAATGTACAAAGCGAGAGAGCAAACTTTACTACGCCACACTCTCACCGAGCAGTCGGAGTACAGCAGCAAAACAAAAATGTATTCTACTGCTCTACGGGAAAATGTACTCGGTATGGCTACCGTTCTGGCATGAGCTGTAGTGATGCGTCGCTGTAGCGGGCTGTACGGCTTGTGCAAATGTAAATATACCGAAAAAAATGTAGTTTACACCTTTGGCATCCCTGACTGTAACTAACCTTTCTAACACGCTTTTTCCCTTAGCAAAAGTCTACAAATTTCAATATTTTTTAATTCATGGAAAAGGGAAAATTACAAAATATGTTTGCTGGTAGTCAAATAAGTTTCTTCAACGATAAAGAAATTCACATTAGTCTTTGGCCTGCTGCGATCGATATCGTTTGTTTCCGCAAGGCATGGCTCCATCTATAGTAATACTTCGTACATATCTACCTCCCATAAACTTCCGTCTGAAAATTGGTAAAGAAACTTAAGCTCCCTTATATTCCTTAAAAAATTGCTTTATGGATATTCAATGACTTTTCGAGCAGCCAAAAGGCGTTAGTTAATTCTGAAACTAAGCTTACAGTAATAAAATATTACCGAATAATGTACACTTTAAATATACCATGTTATTCTCAACTAAGTAACCTATCAATACCGTGACTACACAGAGTTTTCATGTCTTCAACAAAGTAGCTTCGAATGATATTCTCAACAAGTTTGCCGAAAACACAAATTCTCCAACTATTTCTTTTTGTGCAGATGTAACTCTACATCATTACTTCTAAAAGATTAATCAACAAAATAATTTTATTAGAAGATGCACTGCATTATGTTACAAAACTTCTATTTCGGTACTTCACAACTCTTCTCACTTTTGGATCTTTAAAAACTCTTTACCGTTGTTTTCAGTTGCTTGTTCAGAACGTTCTTCTCGTCCACTGCACTTTCGGCTTGCTCATCGTGCGCAACTTGCAAGGAACTGAGGTTCAGGATATCGCGAATTCAAAAGGTTGATTTACTTTTCCGTGATCGACACCAACGAATTGCGTTTTACCACTTGTCATTAATTGTATATTTTTTATGTAAATTTTTCTATGTGTGTTATACTTTAGCAGTTTGTTAGCTTTTATGTGATTGGAGAATCCATTTCTGCTTTATGCTCGCACAATAAGTTTAGAGTCCGAATCTTACGGTAAGTACACTGTACATTGTACACTGCATTTCTTATACTAGGATTAGTTAACTTGTTCTTAGGGCTAGGTCATTGCAGAAAATTGCATTTTCTTTCAGTTTCATGTTGCGGATTAAAGGTTAGTCTTGAACATTCCGGCCGTCAATGAAATTTTAGGGGGATTCAACGGATATCAGCGGTGGAAAGCTTCTTGACGGTAATTGAAGATACACGGGCTATGACATGCATCTTGCCTAGCTACAGGCGTCTCTGCAGCCTACAGGATGATTTATTATTGGTTGCGTCGATTCAAACTGCAGGATACTGTCCGAGAGAGTAATGCTGTAAAGGAGGACGCGACCTCTTGGGTTGAACATTAGAATGAAGCACTTAACTTGAGTCATAACGAGCACCTCAACGGTGAAGCAACAGAGGGCGAAGGCAGTATGAAGCACGCGCAGAAGACGATAGACTGCCGGCTCCTGATCTCCAAGAAGTCATGGAGGAGATCGGTCGGCTGAAAATCAACAAAGCTGCCGGTGTAGATCAACTACCCAGCGAGTCAATTAAATACGGTGGTGAAACACTGGCTAGAGCGCTGCCCTGGTTAATCGCTGAAATTTGGGAGGAGGAGATTCTTCCGGAGGAGCGAATGGAGGGTATCGTTAGCCCAATCTACAAAAAGGGTGACAAGTTGGATTGCTGCAACTACCGCGCGATCACACTACTTGGCGCCGCCTACAAGGTCCTCTCCCAAATTCTCCCAAATATTCGTGATTCGGCAGAAGTGCCACGAATACAACGTGCCCACACATCATTTGTTCATCGATTTCAAATCGGCATATGACACAATCGATCGAGATCAGCTATGGCAGATAATGCACGAGTAGGGTTTTCCGGATAAGCTAACACGATTAGTCAAAGCGACGATGGATCGAGTGATGTGCGTTGTTCGAGTATCAGGGACACTTTCGAGTCCCTTTGAATCCCGAAGAGGTGATGGTCTATCGTGTCTGCTGTTCAACGTTGCGTTAGAAGGTGTAATAAGGAGAGCGGAGATAGACACGAGTGGCACGATTTTCAGGAAGTCCGTCCAGCTGCTTGGCTTCGTCGGCAACATTGACATAATGGCACGGAACTTTGTCGGAAACGTACATCAGACTGAAGACTGAAGCCAGCAGTATTGAACTTGCCATCAACGTTTCGAAGACAAAATACATGAGAGGAAGAGGTTCTAGAGACGATAATGTGGACCTCCCATCCCGAGTTCAGATTGACGGTGACGAAATCAAGATGGTCGACGAATTCGAGTTTTTGGACTCACTGGTAACTAGCAGAGAAATTCAGAGACGGATCTTGGCGGGAAATCGTGCCTACTTTGGACTCCGGAGGACACCCCGGTCGAACAAAATTCGCCGCCGCACGAAGTTGATTATCTACAAGACGCTGATTCGACCGGTGGTCCTCTACGGCCACGAGACCTGGACTATGTTCGTGGAGGACCAACGCAGTGGAGTGGAGACGGCTCTATCCTGAACGGTAAGGTAAGTACTTAACTTGAGTCAAGACCCAGCTCTAGAAATCCACACGGCGAGGCTTGGTTCTTGGTTCGTGGTGAACCACGAACCGCTCGATTTCCTCGAGCCCTTGGGCCAGGATCTCGTCTGGCGACTCATTTAAGTGAGTAGGGACTGGGAGTTCGTCCAGCGGCTCTGCTCCCCAAGCAAGGACCTTCATCTGGCGTTATTGAGACAGGGCTACTAGTCGGTACGGCACTTGGAGCTACGCTCGATGGCACAATTTCAACCGGAAGTAAACAGAACTTCGTGATGGCGCGTTAAACGATGCCGAAGGTCAACTTCACGGTGGTGACACAAACAAGGCCATCAGGGCCGGGGGTAAATGCTGAGTACGTGCTCCAGGGGGCCATTGCAACGGCGCACAGTGGCACGACTTAGAACAAAAGGTGGACTAAAGTCCAAACTTTGCCGTATCGGTTCCAACAGGACGATTTTATGAAATTTTGGTACGCTGAATTCGTTTTTGATATTAAAACATTTCGAAAATAAGCGTTTACTAATCATTAGGGTGTCTCAAAAATATTTTTTTTCGAAATCGTTCTTAAAATTTGTGTATATTAATTGTCGTGTGCTAAATAGTTTTTGATATTAACACATGCAAAAAAAAATCATTCTACGTTAGGGTGGCTCAAAAAATTATTTTGTTGTGAAGGTTCAAATATTTGTTTAAAGAAGTTTTTGTGTAAAAATAGAAATTAATTTTACTACTTATTAGAGTGGCTCAAAAGTAAATATTTTGTCTTTTATAATGATTTTTTCAATAGTTATGTTGGAATTTATTTTCCATATTGAAACGAATTAATGGACATCTCATTATGGGGCTTCAGAAATGACTATTTTGTTTTTACGGATCAAATAAGATGATTAATTTTGGAACATTTAATTCATTAGTGGGTTACTTGATATGAGAGCTACATTTTGCATCATTTTCAAAACAAACATTTTGAGCGTCTTAGTGGAATGTTTTATTGCGTTCACTAATCAACAAGATGGTCAACGATTTTTTTTTCGTATGTGTGTTTTAAGTTACTTAGATTGCTTATTTCATATCTTAAATGAAAATAAATCCAAAATCCTTTTTTCGTGTATATGGTTCGTTTGAAAATGGTGATATTTTATTTGGATGCCATACCATTCGCATACCCTTAAGCTATATCAGTGCTATACAAATTCGGATCAAAATACTCTTACCAAACGACTAGAGCTCAACTGTATTCACTCTATTTGACAGTTATTGCGCAAGTTAGCAAGAAATAGTTCCAGAAACATTTTATAGCCTATTTCAGATGGTTGAAAATTTTTACTGATTTTCAAACATTCTTAATGCTTCTACCATTTAAAAAACATACTTCCCACTCGGCTCATTACTCTTGATCACTAGTAGAACCCTTGTTAATCATGCTCTCAATACTATTTGACAGTTGTGCATGTATTCGTGTCATTATGCTAGCTATAAAGTGATTATTCAAATTCAATATCAGTAATAACCATGCGTCTCCATCCACAGTTTGTTAAAATTTTGAATTGTTATCGCAAGTTTTCGCAAAACTAGCATATACTCATTTTAAAGAGAAAATTAAAAGCTTTCGAATGAGTATAGTGTGATCGCGGGCATTCACGGGCGTCGTTGTTGTTATCGCATTAGAAGTTCGAATTCAATAAAATTTTATGACAAACAGTTATCTAAACACTAACTAAACCAACTAGTGACTTATTTTTGGCTATTTTATGATGTAATTTTATCACACGGATAATTTTGGTGAAGTAATGCAATGCATAAAATCAACCATTTCTTTGAAAAACGAAAATAATTGGATGTAGTTCGTATGGTCAAATTATGCAAAAAACATCTGAAATATACCCTTAAAAAGCTGCCAAAAATTCATTTTACGTTCAAATCACTTAAAATCTCGCAAAAATGTCTCTGATGGCTCAGCTGATAGGAGAAAAATACTAGCGAGAATATCGCATAACATTCATTTATGGACCTAAGTCCGGGCTCGTCCCACTGTGCGGCGGTGTTCTCTCACCTTTGAGAGCGACGATGGTAAGAAGGGTTAAATTGTTCCAGTGGTAGCGATTTTGCAAAGAGGCGAGATACTCATTGTGCTAACGAGTCCAGAATGACTGAGTTAACTGTTGTACTCTTACCCATCGAGTCGATCTGGATTTATGAACTTCACGGCAATCTGGATTGTGTACCGCATTCAGCGGATGACCAATCGGGAAATGGCCTGGGGTTTGAGCGAGCTTGTCGGAAGGATTCTTCGACAACGGCCCGATTGGGCGACAGTTTAGCATTGACTCGACCAGAACCAATGCGGTTTGCAGTTCTGAATTGGTAAAGTGTGCATTTCCGAGGATTTTGCGAAGCAGGGCACTCACGAACTTCGCGTCATGTCATGTGTAGACCATGCAGCCATACACAATGTTGCCAACTAGATTCCATCCACCGAGAGGCTAGAATATCTGGCGCAGCGGGGAAAGCAGCAAACTGGGATCTCCGTGAGACTTTTGTCGACAGGTTTACCAGCATTGTGAAGCCGGTCGATGATACGAATAATGCCGTCCACGAGATACAGACGCAGATGCCGAAATCTAATTTTCAGTGGACCTTTCCGACAGTTTCAAGTTGAAGTATCTCTTTGGCAAAATGCTGCTGTTTTATGCAACGGGCAAGACAAGAATGCGTTAAATGTGATGATTTCAACGGGTCGACAAGAATTGGTTGATGATTCTTGCGGTGGCGATAGCTATCGGTGAAACGTCCAAGAAGTGTGCCGAAACGCAGTAACTGACGGAGATTGAAATACCGATCGACGATATCTGGCGGTTCTTTACTCATCACCGGAAGTGCAATAGTCTGTCGGACCTCCGGTTGGTCTGAATTTGGCTTCGTTATGACGATATACTTCGCTGACCAATGAGCAAATATTGGTTTCAGACACTGCGGTCTGTTCCACCACAGTTCACTGGTGAGGAGCTCAACGCCCCAGTAACAGTTTGGATTTTGTGGTAGTTTTATAGCCACTCATAAAACTTAGATTGCACTTGTAGCGTGCTATAAAACTTCAATTGTTACTTGGGCGAGATGCATTCCTAGAGAAACGAGATGTCTTCGGATGGAACATGATTCCAAACGGCGTGCGAGGCCAGCTCTTGAATTTCAGCCACTCGTTTGGCTACAAACGTCTTCCATGTCGATGAAATTACGGATATCCAGATCAAGACATTGGAAGGATCGGACCACAGATATGTGGTGGTGGTCATTTCTATATTATTCTGGACTTGTCTCAGAAGTCTAAACAGGAGCTGGGCATAGCTCGAGGCATGAAATGGTTTGAGTTCCCTTCGGAACGACCTTAGATTTGAAGATCAACAGGCAAACTGTCCAAGGGTCATCGGCAGGCATTGACCGGAAATAGATGCATGCGCCATATGCAGACTCCGAAGCATCGCTGAACCCGTGAATCTCCAAGAAAAATATGGCGTGAAACTCTAAGACGAACAAGTTCTGAAAGCTTCTGGTGAATTTTTTAGCATTCGTGAGCAAATAGGCTAGCCACGGGTGTGTCCCAGTCGAGATTAAGTCTCTAAAGATTTTAACCTTTGCAATGGTCGATCCAATCAAACCTAAGGAATTGAAAAGGCAACTGACCTAAGAGGATCGTTCGTTTGTTGAGAATCATGCATTCCTTCCGATTGGGCGACTTGGACGAAAAGCTCCCAGTGGAGACCAAATACAGTTTCGGAAGGATCGTGGTCCAAATCGAGTAGTGTTTCCGGCTTCAACGGAATAGTATCAAGATCAACTTGAACTTCCATACAAACTTTGAAATTTTTGGAAGGTCCGTAGACACAACCGATCGGTACCAAAATTTGCACAATTACTAAGGGCCATAAAAGGAATCAGTAGAGCCTGGTGGAGCTAAAAGTCAAAAATTGAACTAGTCTACTGTACAGGTAGTCTTGCTGACGCTGGACAAGGATGCTGGCTTGGATGTCGGATTTGGCTTGCTGCAAGGAGAAACAGTGTTCGAAGTAGCCAAAGAAACTTCGCTTCAGCCTGCTCTGGTTTCATTTAGCGGTGAACCCGTCAGTAGTACACTCAATCGAAGCGGGCATGGCTTTAGATAAAGTATGGAGAAAGCTCACCGGAAGAGTTGACCCATACCTTCTTCATTGACGATCCCAAGACCTATGCTGACTCGTCGGAACGACCGCCTGTAGTCATCAAACTAGTCTAAAGGATTAGTGGCGACATAGACATGGAGTTTAGTCTAGAGAAATGCCGATCTGTTCAGCAGCTGCCAGGGCGATTTATCGACACTGGTGGCTACGAGATCGACGAAGACGAGATGATTCGGGAAATGGTTCGTGGCGAATTGTATCTGGGATTCCAGCAGCTCCCCGGGTAATCCCAGATAAGTTCTTTGGGCGAGTGAACTGTGTTTTAATGTCATTTCTTAACACAGGAAATAAGGTCAGAGCACATTTGCTGTCTCCGTGATGGCATGTACAGTAGACTGGTTCAATTTTTGACTTTTAGCTCCACCAGGCTTTACTGATTCCTTTTATGGCCCTTAGTAATTATGAAAATTTTGATTGTGTCTACGGTCCCTCCAGAAAATTTTAAGTTTATATGGAAATTTGTATGGAAAATCGGTTAACATTAAAAATAAAAAAAAGGAAAAAATTGAAAATAAATTCTTAAAAAATCACCTCATCAATCAATTAATCAGAACACTATATATTTCTTAAGGTATTCGTCTACTGAACACATTCGTGCAACATTGCAAGTTTATGAAAATTTGCTGACAAAAGTTATTAACTAAAGAAGCATGACTTCAAAACAAGTGAATTTTATTATTAATCGTAGCAACCCTGATTGAATAGCTGTATCTGCCATACGCGAGCGGTAGGTGGCAAGTCTAGTTTACACTTGTATAACGATGTAGCTATTCAAACAGGGTTGCTATGGTTACTAATAAAATCCCTTTGTTTTGAAGTCATACTGCTTCTTTAGTTAATAACATTATCTCAACGAATTTTTATAAACTTGCAATGTTACCCGAATGTGTTCAGTAGAAGAATACCTTTAAAAATATATAGTGTTCTGATTATTTGATTGATGAGGTGATTTTTTAAGAATTTATTTTCAATGTTAACCGATTTTCCATACAAACTTCCATATAAACTTAAAATTTTTTGGAGGAACCGTAGACACAACCGATCGGTACCAAAATTTTCATAATTACTAAGGGCCATAAAAGGAATCAGTAGAGATTGGTGGAGCCAAAAGTCAAAAATTGAACCAGTCTACTGTACAGTCTCAGCGTAATCAAAAGAGAGGTGACCTGGAAGATCTTGAGGGAAGATTGAGACAGGCGTTTACACAAGCAGGAACGCGCGATTCGCAGTAGGCACTGGAGAGATTCACATTGTCACGGGATGAAAGGGGACAATCAATATTCGAGATCCACGCACTAGGCGACGACACCGGTGGTTGAGTAGTAGCCCAAGTAACAATTGAAGTTTTATAGCATGCTACAAGTGCAATCCAACTTTTATAAGGGGTTATAAAACTACAATAAAACCTCAATTGTTACTAGGGAGGCGTGACCACCACTCACCCCTGTTGGTCTGGATTCAATCCCAGCCGAGATCGTTGAGATTTTTCTGAGGTGAAAAAAAATCTGTGGTCACGGAAGTAAAGCAATTGGTCCCCGGTCCATATCGACCCATCAAATCTAGGCCAGATAATAGAGTCACACCTCTCTGGCGTCGGTTTTTGGACTCGTAGCGGAAATAGGCTGACGGAAAATAACTAGAACATAAAGAAGAAGAAGAATGCACTATTCGTAGCGCAGGTGCGACTGTTGACCGCAACTATAACGTACTTCACCTAGTCTATGATAAGGGTTGTCAACAAGTCACAGCCATTATCTACGTTGCTGTTCCACTGAACCACAATCTGGTGGATACTCAGGGTTTTGGGAGCTCAAATCCCTCCAGTGAGGGGTATGAATTACTTTTAAAAATTTCTTAACTTTCTTTTCGGGAAGAATGATACTGAAAAACACATAAAACGTCATTTGAGCTTGGTCCTCTAGAAACAAGTCGTTGATGAAACCAAGGAGGAAACCTTGCGAGGGTGGCTGGAAAGGGATGTAAGACAAGTTGGTCGGCATCCCCAGACCGGTTCCCGTTTTGATAAGTTTCAATATAGCAACGGGAGCTAAAACACGAACTCGGCAAAAATTGATATCGTTATCGTTATCTGGAGAAATTTTACCGCCGATGATCTTTCCGTCGGAGTGGCTGTCAGCTGAAGGGCTCACAAAATAGGCATCGATATCGGGAGAAATACCGCCGCTGAGAAACTTTCAGTACTAGCAAGCAGATAAATAGATACGAGCAACTCCAAGAAGGATAAAACCCCCTGCGAAAAAAGAAGTAAATCGTTATAGTCAGCCCTTCCGGATCAGTTCGTGCCAGATGACGATATTTGCAGCAGACCTGAGCAAATCAGTTATATCGCCAAGGTTGGACAACAAGCAAAAAAAACAGTAATGAACAATTAACCGAAAATAAAAAGAGCAAGAGCACAATCGCTACGGAAGTAGTACCCAACGGTTGTCCCGGGCAGATGAGGATTGAGGGAATCAAGAAGTTTAGGTTCAGTCGGTAGTCTTAACTAGTACAAACTAACCCGACAACACCACGAGCCAGCAGGCAGTTGACGATTCCTTCTCGACAGGCATTGCATTTGTCGCTCATATGAGTAAATGCGCCCGGATAGTTTACTACTGCGACAATAAAAACTCACATTTTCACACGAAAAGTTATTGGCACTCACACAACTTCTCCGGATAAATACAACGTGTTATTTCTCCGAATAAATAAAACAGCCGGAGAATGAGTGAATGAGTTTATCACGGTATCCTTCTTGCGTTCGCTGCTTTGCTGTCGTTATTCCAAAACACGATAAAAATAAGTCTATCATACTTCTTTGCCGCTTTTCTTTGTAATTAAATGTATTTTTTGAAGTTTTAGTTGATTTCCACGAAATTAAAATTTTATCACCTTCTCCGGTGAGAAGGAAAAAGTCAAATAAATTTTATCCGGAAAATCATTCTCACGCTAATTGTGGAGACGGAGAATTTTGCGACTCATCTTATCTCGGAAAAGTTGGACATCGGATAAGCTACTTCTCGCGTGAGTGAGAGAGAATTTCAATGCCTGCTTCTCGATAACACTAGTTTACAAATTTCAAAAAGTTGTGATATCCTCAACTTTTTTTTATCATTTCCGTAGTAAAATGGCCCGCTGAAAACGAAAATGCGATTGAAAAAATTCTGTATGGAACAGATTTTGAGATATTGCGAAAAAATCCGTTTTTGTATTTTGAAAAATTGGCCCTTCACTTCATCACCAATATCTCCAGTTGTACTCTACCGATTTTAATGATTTTAATATCATTTGATCGACAATTAGAAGACCTATCAATTATTTCTAGAACATTTTTGATCACTATTACAATTAGATCTCTATTAGGTAATTAATTAAAAAATAATTGCTATTTCTTGCAAAATATTGGAATTTTTTTTTATTTGACGGTAAATTACTCAAAGAAGAACGATTTATTAAATATTTTTTATTCGTGGGTATTGAAATATGATCAATTACGAAAATAATGAGCGGTTGTTCATTGGAATCTAAATAAAAATATAGAAGTTATGAGCATTTTTGTAAAACATGGAAAAAGACAGTTTTTTAGAGTTTTGCGTTTCACTTATAGAAAGGTTATGCAATCGGTCGGAATTTCGACTTTTCAACCGAGGCTTGAAGGGCCGAATATCTTATACCATTCGACTCAGTTCGTCGAGATCGTAAAATGACTATATGTGTGTGTACGTTTGTATGTATCTATGTATGTACATGTGCATGTGTCAAACAATCTCACCGACTTTTCTCAGAGATGGCTGGACCGATTTGTACAAACTTAGTCTCAAATGAAAGGTACTTCCTTTCCACCGGTCGCTATTGATTTTTTATTGATCCGGTTTCCGGTTCCGGAGTTACAAATTGAAGAGTACAATCACACTGCAAATTCATATATACACTGGTACCACCATGATGTCCAAATGATGCAATACATATTAAAATGTGTGCAACATTCAGGGCCGTCGAGAGCCGCGTCGGGCCCTAAGGCTTGTATTAATGCCGGGCCCTTTGAAACCTAAGCCCTCTAGTATGAGTTAGTATATTGCCACATTCATAGAAAGCATTCCAGACAGGAGAATTTCGAGAACTTCTTATTCTGTGGTATCCAAATCGGGTAAAATTACCATAGCTTCGAGTTTTTCAATTTTCAGGTACTCGGGAATCATGAATCAGTAGCATCTAGTTCAAATGGCATGTTCCCCATGTTGATCGGAGATTTGAGCCTTGCCATGAATCGTATTTTCATCATTTCCCTGATGGGAAGGATTGAGGAAGTGGTAAAGTTACCACGAAGCATTATTTAATGGCTTTGGATATGGTCTATATTCGCATACAAAACATATTCGTTACGGATTCATTGTTCTATAGAGATCGATAAAGCACACTTAGTGTCGGAAAAGGCGAAATATGGTGCCAGAATAGAGCTAGTTCAGAAGCACCTTAATGGCTGTTAGCAATGTTAACATAGAGCCGTGTTTTTGAAAAATAACTCTTCTCTTCTTTATCGACGCAACAAAAGAAAAAAAAACTTTCGATAACGTACCCACCCTTCCTCTCTTCTTTTGTTTGACATGCCGACTGTTTAAATTGATGATTTAGTGCCTATAGAAATGGGATGGAAAAATTTGCATGTATACTTGTTTTAATTCAATTTCTACCTAGATGTTCGGTTTAAATTATGCAAACGTCTATTGTGGATTATATTTGCAATTGTATTTTTTCGAAAAATCGTGCAGAATTTGCATTTTGATTTTAAGTTTATTGCATCATCATTTATTACATGAAGGTTAGGTGACTATTGGAACACACATATATATATATATATATATATATATATATATATATATATATATATATATATATATATATATATATATATATATATATATATATATATATATATATATATATATATATATATATATATATATATATATATATATATATATATATATATATATATATATATATATATATATATATATATATATATATATATATATATATATATATATATATATATATATATATATATATATATTTGTTACTGTTCGGTGTCTCACAGCACTATAAGAAGATTCTATATGAGTACTTAGAGTTTTCTACAAAAGATTTATGCATTTATCTTCAAAAGCTTTTAGCACGATGTCTATGTTCTGTATGTTGATATAGTGCTAGATTTAATGCTCTTTACATTGTAGGTGCATTGAGGTATTAACAATACTTATATACGGCTTGTTATCAATGGAAATGCTATCTTATAGCTTATCTAGAGTTTTAAATTAGTGCTAATGGTTACCTGGGCAACGACACAAAACAATTAAAACAGAGCATTCTGCACCCCCGGAAGGATGCTGAACGATCTGCAGATGCTACAATAGCAGGAATAATACTTCCAACCCCCGGAGGAAATTAGAATTTTTGTATTAACAGTGAGCGGATATATTTCGTTTCGCGAAACAAACACTTCTGCTTGATTGATGGTCTGGAATATAATCATCACGCTATGCCTAATATGGTGAAATTATAGGGTGTAAACATTAGACATCTTTAGCTACAAAACCAATATGTACGGATCTGACAGGAACAAATATTCACTCAACAACAATCACGCCCAGTATCTCCATGCCAACAACCGGCACCACCAGTGAAGAAGCGAACGTAGAAGAGGACGGATGCGTTTGTGTGGGCGCTCGCATTTCTGTTCGACGCTCTATTGTATTCTTCGAAAATACTTTAAATTGGCTTCTCAATATTTTGTAGTGTATTCCGTCGATTCAAACAAATAAAAACTCGTTTTTAAAACTTGTACACAAAGTAGACAACTCCCTTAAGAACGGTTTTTAACAAATGTCAACTATCAAATAAAGTTTCCATTTTTTTCATATAACAATTTAACCCTTTCATGCCCAACTTTTTTCTAGTACAGACAGGATTTCAAAACTATTTTTCCATGAAAACGGTGGGGTCAATAGACACGAAAAACTTTTTGTTTTCATAAAGATAGGTGCTACCCTCGCAGTGCTAGAAGCTGCTCAATTTTTACCTTCCAAGGCTCAATACAATTATATAATTAATTATATCTAGAATATTTACAAAAGTCCATTTGCGTGGAAAATGTAGCCAAAGATAGTCTAAATTGATAGGTTTTATCATTTTTCAAAAAATATTGCAACATAACGAAGATATATGAAAAAATCTTTTTCCGTCATCAACGTAAACTGCCCCTGGCAGCACTGCTCCATCGGAATCCAATCAGACTGATTACAATAACTTCAGTTCTAGAGATGACCCTTGTAACTGTTAATACTCAAATGAAAAGCAATAGTCACGTTTGTTAGCCTTACTTGTTTTTGTGAGCAAATCTTGCCCCAATCAAAAGTTATAGCTGTTTAAACACGTTGTTGTCCACAATCAACATGGACATGAATGGATTAATACGCGAATGGTTACAAAGAAATTACTATTGCTATTTTTATTGCTCTTCTACGAATACCGGACGTGTCCATCTTCCGGGTAAAATCGCGGGCCCCCAAATACAACCCGGGCCCCAGGGCAATTGCCCTGGCTGCCTCCCCCTCTCATCGGGCCTGCTTCTACGAATACCGGACGTGTCCATCTTCCGGGTAAAATCGCGGGCTCCCAAATACAACCCGGGCCCCAGGGCAATTGCCCTGGCTGCCTCCCCCTCTCATCGGGCCTGGCAACATTACTTGTATTTGCGAGTTCAGATCGTTGATAACCCATCGGAGTCGTAACCGGAAGTCGAATAGAAATAAAATTTAATAACAGTTTTAAGTGACGTAACACCTAAGTTTGGTCATATCGGTCCAGTCATCACTGAGAAATGGATGTACCTGTTATTCTGTATTTGGATTCTTCCGCCGGGGCTTCCGGAACCGTCAATGGTGGCCAACTTGGCCAACGCGACTTTGAATGATTGTTAGTGACTTAGAGCTACAAATCCAAGCAGTTGTGGTCACATTTTGGAAAAAAATTCACCTTTTTACATTCATCGCCGTATAGGTTGAAATCGGGATTTGCTGCGTGTTCGTGCTTATCACCGTGTAATTCTGGAACCGGAAGTCGGATAACTTAGAAATTCAACAGCAGCCAATGGGAACGTTGTACCTTTCATTTGAGACCAAGTTTGTAAAAATCGGTAAAGAATTCGCTGAGAAATAGGTATGACAGTAACGTAGGGACTTGATAAGTTCCCCGGGGCATTAGGAACCATAATAGGTGGCCAATGTGGTCAAAGCGACTTCGGTGGGTCATCAATGATCTAGACACGCAAATCCTAGCAATGTTGCACACATTTTAATATGTATTGCATCATTTAGACAGTACCAGTGGTATATATGAATTTGCAGTGTGATCGTACTCTTCAATCTGTAACTCCGGAACCGGAAATCGGATCAATAAAAAAATCAATAGCGACCGATGTAAAGGTAGTACCTTTCATTTGAGACTAAGTTTGTACAAATCGGTCCAGCCATCTCTAAGAAAAGTCGGTGAGATTGTTTGACACATGCACATGTACATACATACACACACACATACACACATATAGTCATTTTACGATCTCGACGAACTGAGTCGAATGGTATAAGATATTCAGCCCTTCGGGCCTCGATTGAAAAGTCGAAATTCCGACCGATTGCATAACTTTTCTATATGAGAAACGCAAAACTCTAAAAAACTGACTTTTTCCATGTTTTACAAAAATACTCATAACTTCTATATTTTTATTTAGATTCCAATGAACAACCGCTCATTATTTTCGTAATTGATCATATTTCAATACCCACGAATAAAAAATATTTAATAAATCGTTCTTCTTTGAGTAATTTACAGTCAAATAAAAAAAAATCCAAAATTTTGCAAGAAATAGCAATTATTTTTTAATTAATTACTGAATAGAGATCTAATTGTAATAGTGATCGAAAAATGTTCTAGGAATAATTGATAGGTCTTCTAATTGTCGATCAAATGATATTAAAATCATTAAAATCGGTAGAGTACAACTGGAGATATTGGTGATGAAGTGAAGGGCCAATTTTTCAAAATACAAAAACCGATTTTTTCGCAATATCTCAAAATCTGTTCCATACAGAATTTTTTCAATCGCATTTTCGTTTTCAGCGGGCCATTTTACTACGGAAATGATAAAAATATTGTGAGGATACAAATCACTGTAAACTAGTGTAATAGACGTTTACTCAATTTATTGAGCTGAGTCAATTGGTGCACAAGACACAGAAAAAATCTACTATGTTCTATACCTTTCTTTTATAAGAAATGCGAAAAAATCCTAACCCCCCCTTGAATATTTTCTGCGCACGAGTCTGGAAAAATTAATCGATTATAACGAACAAAATGAATAAATTAATTTAAAGAATTAAAGATATAAAACGAACAAAAATGGTATAATATTTGAATAAATAAAATGAATGTATGAAATGCACAAAAAGTTAATAATGCATGAAAACCATGAAATGAACGAAAAATTTCAATTAAATAAAATGGATAAAACTAATACACTCAATGAAAAGGAGTAAACGCGTAAAATACATTTAACGAATGGAAATAATACCTAGTATTAATACTATCTTGCACGAATCACTAAAACAAATTAATACAATTAGGTAACATAAGTAAAATTTATAAACTTGAAGGATTTAAGAAATTGAATAAAGATAATAAATTGAATAAAATGATTAAAATAAATAACTGAGAACAATTAATACAATCGCCACAAATATAACCTAGTGTGAACATTGGAAACTGAACAGTTTTCTGAAAATCGTGCACGCAGGCTTTAGGATACAAAAAACCTAAATTCCCCAAAAAAGAGAGATTTGTTACTAAAACATTGTGCCATTCTTGGTCTAGAATTGCATTCACTCTCTGCTGTTTCATTGCAAAACACTTGCCCATGGCTGCCGAGAACCGATCCTTGCCGAATCAACCAAGCGAACTGGCAGCCACAATAATCCTGCTGCTGCCACCGTCGTTCGTCGTAGGTGCGATTTCACCGCAGTCACCACCACCGCTGACTGTTGCTGCTGGTGCTTATTAAAACCACTCAATTCGTGACACTGAATTATCATAAACACGTACACAGTGTCCAATTAACCTGTAACATGATGAAAGAATAAATAAGTCCGAAGTGATTGCAAAATGTGTAGCGTAAAAAGTATGCCCTCTCCCCCCCTCCCCCGGATTCTGGCCGAAGCTGTGGTTGGTCTGACTGAGGTCTTGGGCAACGCTGCATCCCATCAGGGCAGGTTGAAACGGGTCAGTGAACTTGGTTACCAACGACGACGTCGACGTGTGAGACTCCTGGGTTTGGGCTTTTTTTAGTTCAGTGTTATTTTTTTTGTTATTTTTATGGAGCACGATCGATAATCCCATGGGCATGCGGGAAAGTGACCTGAAAACGTGAGTTTATTTTGGTTGTTTTTGGAACGTGGGTCTCAATGCAATCGAAAGGATAACCGAACTGATTTCGGAGAGCACTTTTTAAACAAAGCTACCTACAAGTGTTTCCTATGTCTATTCACTGATACACTATTGATTGGAGTTCAAATTGTGACAAGAGTTAAGCCGACAACCGCTAGCAGGTAGAAGAGAATTGTCGATCGCGATTGTTTTTAATAAGCTAACACAGGGGTTTTTATCACGATTGCACAATGCACTTCGCAGCCCAAACATAGGAACTTTCGGTTGGCCAATGCTGCTGACTGCCCGGCAGCACCATAAAGCGTGTCATTGAAATACCCGATAATGGTTGTAAATTGGACCGCTGTTACCCACGAATTCCTGACCTGGCCGGCGGACTCGGTCGAGTACAAATCAGCATAATTTGATTCCAATTGTCTTGCACCGTACCGCGGCTATAGAAGCAGGTCCCGGTCAGCACTGGCGTGAAGGAGGGCGCACATTGAGATCGGTCGTAGGAAGGGCTGGTTAAAATCAAGTGTTGGTGACCGGTTTCTAGATTTTGATCGACAGTTTAAATTTGGACAATGATGAAATTTGATTTGATAACAACGATAATAACTTTGTTTAATAATTAGGAAATGTTTCTGATAGTGGTCAAGCTCACTGTGCGGTATCCAGGGTGAGCTATTCATGTGCGCCTCTCTCGATTTGAACTAGTTGTGGGTAATTTTGTGTGATTTTTTTTCACGTTCGTACACCTCACCAATCTTGGTGGCAGTGGCAGTGACTGGTCGTTGTCGGGGAGGTTGTCGTGGTTCATGGTTTGACAATAGCCGGTAGCTCCGAGTATTTGTTTATGCAAATTGGCCGCCCCGGTGGCTATAATTTGATTTTTTTCATTGCCTAGAAATTGGATCATGATTCTCTTTATTCAAACAACATGCTGTTTTTTTCCTCTTCTTTTTCCCTCCGATGATCGAAACAAAGTGAAAGCCTTTGTCACATCCGGATATACTGTTGAAAATTGAATATATTCAAATGTTTAGGCAACCGTTTATTACAAACCTATCCAAATCGGGTCAGGTCAAGCTTCCTTCCTGCTCGACACTGTACAAAACATGAAATGATTCACATGTCTACAACGAAAAAAAAAATCATTCTAATCGCGCTCACCAAAACTTAAAATATTCTTTTGTGCCGCCACTTGGCTGATGGAACAAAATCGTCTTAGATTTCACCAGACCGGATGCATGCACCCATAAGTGGAGCTGTAGGTTCACAGGTTCCTGAACTTTGCTCCGATTCTCCGAGGTGCTTGTCAATGGAAGAGCAACAGAAACGACGAAAAAAAAAAACTAAGACGGAAAACCAAGAGCAGGTACCTCCGCCGGTGCCACCGGTTGCATTGCTGCTCGAGTGCTCGAAAGAAAAGGAAGGAAGTTGCATTTACATTTCTTAACACCAGCATCGTACAACAACGGCCGATTCAGTTTACGGAACAATCAAATTTAAAAGGAACCAGTAAACCCCCTGACGACCTTTGAGTTCATGAATTTTGTCTTCCACTCGGCGAGTTAATGGTTCGATCGACCCGGGGTCCCACCCGGGTTAAGAAGGAAGTGACGATCGTTCTGATCGACGGAACGCTTGAATGGTGCTCAGTGCTCTTCAACGGCGATCAAAAGACGCAAATTTAATGCGCGTGCACGTGTTCGAAACTATATTAGGCGTCGACGAGCGGATCTTGGTGTCGAAGTTTAAGTACGTGGAAAGGAAAGGGTTTGGTTGTTCCACAGTAGATCTGGAGATATGCGACTTTTGTTGGGATAGTGATCTACATAAATCAGAACATTACTGAATTGTTGATATATCGCTGGTCGTGTAGTTTTTGATTCATAACGTGATTAATATCAGCGTTCATGTGTGCAGGGAAAAGTGCATGATAATCGATACAATGATCAAATAAATAACAAGTTTAGTATAGTTCGACAATTGATTAAATCTAACATTTACTTCAAAACAAAAATGAAAATTACCCCAATCAAAAAAAAAATCGAACCTTGAAATCCATTGCAACGTGACTCCTCGACGGTTCAAGTTTATCACCCGAACCTTGGCAGATTTGGAGTGAATCTTATCAAATTCAACCTGAGATTGCCCTTTAAGTTCTCCCGCACCTGACGACTGAAAGGAATCGATTGATTTGGTTCCGGCGAGTTGGCATTTATTTTTTCAATGGAGTCCTTTCATTTATTTGCAGGTTGATCATGCGGTCCTATCGCTCAGGCTCTGCCAGTCGGTAATCGTACGGTGAACTCGAGCTTCGTACACAGACAGTTCAGTGAAAAGATAAATAAACAAAGGTTTGGCTCAGCATGAAAAAGAGTGCAGGCAAAATAATATTGCAAGCACGATGGAATCATTTCAAGGGGTCTCCGTATGAACGGAGTAGGGAGACGGGTAAAGAAGTATGTTTTAGTTAATTTTTGAAACACAAATAGCTGAAGAAAAATTTGGAAAATTGCGCCGGCGCCCGAAGGACAAATTCATATATTCCTTACAATCGTCTCAGATCGATGCGCGAAAGTTACATCATATCCATGAACTCTGCAATAGTAGCCAAAAACTTAAAAAAGATAAATAATTAAAATCCAAATTGAGTCCCAGCTGATTCCAAACTATAGTGATACCGCTAAAAGAATCATTTAATACTTTTATAGGTGATTGACTCTAATGACTATAATATAGCTCAGGGAATTTGACTTTGTTCAGTCGTTGCGTATTATGACAGGGTTGCCAACCGTCCTTATTTTGAAGGACATGTCCTTAATTTTGACGAGTATGAGAAGCGTCCTTTATTTTCCCTCAAAGGTTCTAAATTTTAGTCCTAAACCTATACATGTGTGTGTGTGTGTTAACCTTCCTATCTCCCACTAGCTGGTAGAGATTTACAGAAAAAAGATGTTTGCATGTATTTAAACATTCATGCAAATAACTTGGTTCACGGATTTAAGAAGGTGTTAGCTCAATTGACTTTCCGGTGACCCATTTCGTGTACAGTGCCAGACATGTTCCGAGGTCATCGTTCCATCAACTAGCCCCGCCTTACTGTAATGTTTGTATCAATTGGATTGTAACATTACAGTAAGACTTTCGATTCCATTTAAGCAGGAAATCGACGCGTATTTAGTATATTGGTTCAATTTGTATATATAACATAACACATGTGTACTAGAAAACTTACCAGTTTTTGCAGTTTTCTACCTTCATTTCTATCTCCCATTTATGTCCCCTTTGACTCTCATCCACATTTCTTGAATTCCTGCTTATTTAAGAAAGAAAAGGGGAAATAATAAAAAAGAACCGATAGACTCCGTGTTTTTCTCAGCGCTTCCGTTTCTCCTAGTCTGGTGTCACTGCCTGTTGGACTTGTGTAAGTTGTTCCATTGGAGATCTCCAAGGAGCTGTAATTGGAGGAAGATCTGACTTCTATCCACAAGTATCAGTTTTTCACATTAATAGATTATATGTGTACACTACAAAACAATCCCGTGTATAATGCAACCATTTTTTGAACATTTATATGTACATATACACACATAAACACATACACATATATACACACATGTATACATAAAACCGATTTAATCCACCCATCAGTGGGATGAGACACCTCTCATACATATAACTGTTGTATTATTCATTAAATTGCCAAACGCACGCAAAGCTGGCAAGCAACTATATGTGAGGCAAGCACAGCCTCGAGTCTTGCACGTATAACACGTATAATAAACAGAATAAATTAAAAAACAATAACAAAACAAACCAAAAATCAAAACAATTATGAAGCAAAAAAAAAGTTATTCATAAAATGGATAGAATGATTCATATAAATCAAATTAATAAAACAAATCAAATTAGCTCAAATGAAAATCAGACAATATTAAAAAAGTTATGAAATTAAGAGAGTAAACTAAATTGTTTCAAGCTAACTGTCATCCAATAACTAAAAGAACTGACTAAACCGAATTAATAAAATGAAGAAACTGAACAATATATGAACTGGGAAAAACTTACAATTTAATAAAATGATTAAACAAATGAAACAAACAACATGAATAAAACAATAAAAAAAATATTGAATTAATAAGATAAATAATATGAATAATGTGGATAACACTAACCGCCATGTTTGAAAAATGCAAAAACAACCAAGTCCATTGCAGCCGCCAGAAAATTTGTCGTCTAAGTATTGAAATTACCTTTATATCGCATTCGCAAATAGCATTTGTTCCTAGGGGCAATTAGCACAGGCGAGTTGATTCAAACGTCAAACCATTCAAATGGCCTGACGATCTTCGTCCGCATTTTTATGACCGGGTACTGACTCCGTTCAGATATCCGAACCGGTTCCGGAATGAGTTTAACTGGGAATCAGTGAAATCGTTGCATCAACTAGTCAAGTTCAGATGGCGCTGTCGATGCTAAGTGGGAACATTTTTTTGGTAGCTCGCTCGAGTCGCGCACATACATAGTAAAATAATTGTGATGTGACGATAAAATCACGACGTCAAATTACACTATTCCAACGATATTTTTGCCTACCAACACATAACACAACAGGAGAAACGACCTACCGAGCGATTAACTTCGATTTCCTATTAAATATACTATATTTCACTGCAAAATTTTGTAAACTATGGGAGGAACGCAAAATCACTTCCGAGAGATTCGGCAGTGCTGCCACCATCCTTTAGTCTTAAACCTATACATATCTAAAAATTATTATTAACTGCAGCACACGTATATTGGATGGTCCAGAAGAAAAGCTCATCAATTTGCTTTATGACGCCTTAGCAGCTGTAACATAATTGCAGTTGCCCGTGAAACACAGATCGCTCGTTGGCTAGCCAGAGCCGTCAATATTTGGGATGTAGGACCTGAGAGACTCAATCAAATACGCGAAGTTACAAATAGAAGTACCATGTGTCCATTTGAATCATTCGTCGCTTGTCTGCTAAATGAGCAACATAATGGTTATAACGTCCGGACGGTGTAATAAGCGGTTGAACACCGTTAACCGTGTCAGAATTTGTACTCGTCTTTGCTGTATGCAAATCTGATCGTGAGCGCGATTTGAAACTTGAAATTTGGATTGAGTTCAGCACACTACAGAGCGCGATGTGTGTGTGTGCTATTTGTTAGTTAGCGTTGGGAAAAAATAGTTTATTTTTTCTGCTTGTGTGTGTGCGTTGGGCTTATAATTCTTATGTCAAAATGCTTTTATCGGTTTGTAAGTACCTAGGGCAATGAACCTAATAACACAGCGATTCATATTTCCGATAAAAGTGATGCGTTTTTATTACTAAGATATCCGATAACAGGCTTCTGTAGGTATTTCCAAAGAACGGGCGGACTCACTGGGTTCGTGCTTACTTAAAGGTGCGGTTGGAGATTTTCGTGGGTAATGAGATTGAGTTAAAGGGCGAACACGAAATTATTACGACACCGAAAATGTCATGCCAATTTTCTTATAATGTTTAAAATCAAACCAAAATTTTAGAGTAGTTTTATACATATATTTACTTCAAAAATCAAAAGAAAAGTTAATCGATGGAGCCTTGAGTGTAAAATTGAACGCATTTTCGCTTGATGCCCTCCATCAAAGTCTTTACAGTGTCATCCGGTACCAGTTTCTCAGTTTTTCCCATTTTCTTAACATGTCCTTCTCTCCTTGACTGCCTTTTTGCTCTTCCGAAGTTCCCGCTTCATCATTGCCCAGTACTGCTCCACCGGGCGCAGCTCCGGACAGTTTGGCGGATTCATGTCCTTTGGAACAAAATGCACAGAATTGGCCTCATACCACTTCAGGACACATTTAGAATAGTGGCATGATGCCAAATCTGGCCAAAATAGCGGAGCTTCGTCGTGCTGCTGCAAAAACGGCAAAAGGCGCTTCTCGAGGCACTCAGATTTGTAGATCTCGCCATTTACTGTGCCCTTTGTCACGAAAGGCTCACTCCTCAGTCCGCAAGAGCAGATGGCCTGCCAAATGAGATATTTGGAGGCGAACTTCGGCATTTTCTTCTTCTTAAATTTGTCGTCCACATAGAACTTGCTCTTGCCGGTGAAAAACTCCAACCCCGGAATTTGCTTAAAATCGGCTTTTATATACGTTTCGTCGTCCATCACACAGCAGCCATATTTTGTCAGCATCTTCTCGTAGAGCTTCCGTGCCCGAGTTTTAGCCGTCGATTGTTGCCGCTCATCGCGGGTTGTGAAGTTCTGTACCTTGTATGTATGTAGTCCAGCTCTCTTCTTTGCATTCTGGACGTAGCTCTGCGACATGCCAATCTTTTTAGCCAAATCACGGCTTGAGACGTTGGGATTTGCTTTAATCATCCGCTTCACCTTTCCCTCCGTCTTTTTGTTCTCCGGTCCCGGTTTTCTTCCAGCTCCTTTGCCGTGGTCCAACGTCAACTGCTCCTGGAACCGCTTCAATACTCTGGAGACGGTTGAATGGTGAATGTTCAACATTTTCCCAACTGCCGGTGCGACAAAAACTTATATAACTCATACCCCATTAGCCGTAGCTGTACACTTTCTTCAGCAAAACTACGCACCTATATTTGGCTCATCTATTTGAAGTGTTTCCTATACTTTTACAACTTTGTGGATACCCAGTTTTGAAGAAAAACTAATGAAAAACACCAAAAATTAAACTTTTTACCAAGTATTAAAGGCTCTGCCGCTCTTATAATCCACAATTTGTACAAACTAATTAGTCAAACTTCTCCATTTGTATCTCCAGAAAAATAAAAAAAAAATACTGATAAAAATCTAAGACAGTTCATGAGCACTTCAACAAGCATGAATTTGAAATTTTACCCAAAACCGGCCCATTTTACAAAAAATCAAAATTCGCCAGTAGTAGGGAGCGTTTTAACAAAATCACTCCGAAGAAGAAATTGGTCATGATACCCTAACCCTTTCATTTAAGAAGTGAGCCCGATGACTTTTTTAACATGATGTCTTTTTGGGACACCCTACTCTTTATGCTGCAAGGGAGATGACAGTTATGCGGCGGTGCGATTTTGTGGTGTGGAACGATTTGCTTTGGTCGTGAGGAAAGCGTCCATCTAGTTTTAGAGAGAAAGTGACGGACCACGGTTTAGAACAGACGTCTGAAAAATAGTCTTTTTCGGGACATTTTCCCGCCACCGTAACTGTGACAGTTTAGTGCACGCGTGCGACAGTGAACAATCCTGCCGAAAAGTGCCCGCCCGTGGTCCGGGTACTCAATAGAATGGTGCTGGATCACCGAAGTGGGACAGCTAAGTGCAAAGGAGTTTTCGCTTCCCCGACTAATCGTTAAAGATCCTGAGCATCCGCCCCTCTCGCTGTAGAGGATAAGCCGAACGAGCCTTGCTCTCCTCTATAGCTAACAGCCAAGAAGAGGGAAGCAGGTAGAACAGCGGCTCCGTCTGGGAAGAACACTGTGGTGTCTTCCGGATTCCTTGCGGGGAGCAAGCGAATCCGAAGATATTTCGTCACCTTCGCTAGGGAGGTTCAAACAAAGGAGCAAAGCTCACCTCCCTAGCTAATTGTTAAGGACAGCCGCCGGAGCCTAAGATACGACCGAAGGAGAACGCGGCCGTTGTTGACCCGGCCAGTCGGAAGATACCGCTCGTCACCGATAGCAGCAGATCGAGTATTAGCACGCAGAGAAGTGAAGGGAGAGTTGGAGGACAATAAACACGGTAAAAATTAGTTTATTTGTTTTTCCCTTTTTGTTTGTTTTGATGCGAAAATCCGAAATTCCGGAAGAAGCACTTAAGCTGCCCTGATAAGAAGGTTCCGCCTTACAATGTAAAATTACAAAATATTTTTTTTCTGTGTACAACCTTGAATAGAGCGAATGAGAAGAGAGACCGTCTGCAAAGGTTTTCAGAACTAGATGGACGTCGTTGAAGTAAAGCAGAAACATCAGCGGTCCCAAGTGACTTTCCTGGGATACTCCTAAAGTAGATGCTGAGACGTAAAGCCATGTTGATTGCACTTAGGTTTTGCTTGCAGTGAGCCTGAAGAGGTTTTATAACCACCAGCTCGAACAACTTCGAGACAGCCCTCAATGAAGTAATTTAACGTTAATTATGACGTCTCGTTTATTACCCTTTTTATGGACTGGTAACATGTTCGAGGGCTTCCAGCAGGATGAAAAAACGCCACTGGCAATAGATGCTCTAAAGATGCAAATAAGTGGAGTCACTTAAACGTCGATGTGCCTTTTCAAAAGTACTGAAGGGAAGCCGTCGGGTCCCGGATTGAAAGACGACTTTAGCCGAGAACATGCTCTGGTAATCATCGTTTCATTGACTTAGAGTTTGGCTCACGAACTTGACTACCAGCAAGTTTAATTTGATCAACTGTTAAGGTCTCATCTATGAACACATTTGCGAATTTCTCCAAAAAAAGTCTGCACATATCTTGTGATGTGGTAGCTGTGCGGCCGTTGAAAGTCATAGGTGACGGCAATCCGAATTCCTTGCGCTGCTCATTAAAATATTTCCAGAAACGTTTAGAGTGCGACTTGAGTTTGCGCTGACTGTTTTGCTGATATCGAAAGAAACAATCTTGACTAGTTTAGAACTAGTTTATAAACAAGGTTGAAACTGAGGTAATAGTTTCTAAGTGGGATTGTGCGATACTTAGTAAAGCTCCGAAGAGCAGCTCTCTTAATGGACTTCGTGCTCGTTTGCCAAGGAGGGTCGCTTTGTTGATGATGGATTTTCTTCGGGACGTGCCGGTCGATAACATGACCCAAAACGTTGGAAAATGTTTATAAACATCTTAGTGGTTCAGAATATTTAGCCAATCGAAAGTGTAGAAGAGGTCTGCGATACTGCGATGATCAGATTTGTGGAAGTCGTATGAGACAGGGACCGGTGGAAGATTGTAATCGTGCGCCAGGGTGCGATCGATCGTGGCAATCAATGGTGGGTGATGTGCTACTGGTTTCATTAGAGGAGAAGGATAACGAAATCCATTGCGGGAAGATTTTCTCGAAATGCTGGGGAGATTGAAATCTCCTAGTACGACGATCTCATCAACCGATTTAGCGTCTTCGAGGAATGTACAACTCACACAAGTGCAACTTACGATCACCAAGCTCGATTATCGTCCAGACCTTTCGAGGTAATCCTAGCATGTCTTCTCAACAACTCGTGCCTTCAAACTATCTATATCTAAGGTTCCGGTCGCAAAGAAAACCTTATATCCGCACCAGCGAAGACCTGACTGTAAACGTGTCATCGTTTAACAAGGTTTCGACGAAGGCGATGATATCAAAACTCTTATCGGAGACTGCAAGGCGATATTCCTCACCGGTTAAATTGATACCACTAACGTTTTGGTAGTATAGTAGCAGTTTGTCCCGTCGTTGACTAAGGTCTTTTTATAGTGGGGGACACTTGGTGAAAATTGTGCAAATATAATTTCATGTCTTTTCGTTGTCAGTGTAGATTGCTAATTCTATCTAAAATTATAAAATAGTGGATGCAATTGCTTTCGTGGCCAATCGAAAGAACTGAAAATGGACTGTTATTGTGTAAACTTTAAGAGCGAAAAAGAACTTAAATTGTTACTACAAACTTAGAAAAAATGAAAATTACATTTGACGTAAACAACATTGCGACTTATTTTGCTGTCTAATAATGGAATTTTACATTTTTGAAATAAAATAATGTGTCTCTTTTGATGTAGAACTCGGTTGAATGGAGATGGATAATTGTGAACAAAGCGCATTTTTACATGTTCTTGAATGTGAATTCAAGTGAATTGTGACGCTCCTTTTATGTTCATCTTGCGAGATATAAATATTTTTAAGTGTGTAGAATAAGGTGCTAAGTCACTTTTCACTTGCCCGGACATGCTGAAGACGCAGTGATTCGCATTTGAAAAAAATGCCAAAACATGCTGACTCCTGCGGTAGAAGACAAAGGGTTAATTCGTCGGAAAACTCTACGTTTGCTCACATGGCCCTATTGTACGATTTTCTAAGCTTCCTCCATTCATCGTTTTGCTCTTCCTTTAGTACTATAGTGCCGCTCTACGCATAATTGTCCCATGTGTATAGGGAATCCCATAGAACATAGGACAGTTATGCGTATAACGGCAGTATGGCTCTTAATATTAAAAAATTCTTCATGCCTCCAGTCCCTTGCTAATTGAATGTTTTAAACATACAGAAACATTAAAAAACACTAAAACAAACCTAAAAGAGTTAAAGATATTTCTATCCTGAAAAAGAACCAAATGTCGAGAAGGTCGAAACCTCTATATTCGAAAAAACATGTTTTGTAGTGAGATCAAATAATTAATTAAATAAAATAGTTAAATGAATAAATAAATGAATAAATAGAGAAATCAATAAATAAATAAATCAAACAATCAATCAATCAATTGGTTGAGATTCTAACGTTAATTCGCCAAAAAATCCGATAGTAAGGTAAAGGGGATCCTCTTATATAATTGTGCAAAAAGTACCTAATGTTTGATAATTTTTTTGAAGAAGTAAAATGACTTAGACATGTGCGCTATTCTGCGAAATGATTATTATGGTTTCATCTATAAAATAAAAATTTTCGAGTGTAAGCTGTCAAAAATGGCGTCCAAAATGGCGGCTCCACCGTCGGCTGTTTTGAAAACTGACCTCTGCGGGCACGATACAGGTCGCAATTCGTCGTCTACAAGCAGCAGACCAAAACGATCTTGAAGATTACATTCCGTAGAGGCGCCCTAACCCAAAAAACCTGAAAAAATTCGATATAGAAACAAAATGGCGGCCACTTTATAAAAAAATATCGTTTTTTCGCATGATTTTTCCACTTTGGCCGGCTGTAAAAAATCGGTAATGATCAAAATATTTTGTAGGTTACAACACCCGAGAATGTTGTTTTCTTTAGGCGGGCAAAACTTGAAGTGGATTGGTTGAATGGTTCATAAAACGAGAATGCCCGCTGATTCGAAAAATGTTGTTTCAAAAAAGCCGCCATTTTGGACGCCATTCTTAACACCTTACACTTGAAAGCTTTTATTTTATAGATGAAACCTCAATAAACATTTTGCAGAATAGCGCACATGTCTAAGTCATTTTCCTGCTTCAAAAAAATATTAAACGTCAGGTACCTTGCCACAATCATATTAAAGGATCCCCTTAAGATTCAAAATAATTCGTTAAATAAATTACTCATGAAATGGGTAGTTTAATTGCCGTCTAATTTTGGAACATCTTCAAACCCAATTATGCACAGTAGGCCTGGACGTTTTAATATATGCGACATGAAAATATGCTTCAAATTGACAAGAAAAACACTACTGAATAAATGCTGTGTTTTCCAGGATGCTCTTCTATACTGGCTGTGTAAGGGTTAGAAGAGAATAGAATAGAACAGAAACGATTATAGAATATGAGGAATCAGCCGAACCCGATTTGGTTTGCAAATTCTGTGATCCTTTTTGAAGATTTCACAATATTTTCTTCAAATTCACTGGATTCAGAAACTATTTTGAATGATTAGATTTGAAAAATGGCTTCGATTCAAACTTTTACAAAATGAGGGAGGAGGTGGGGGTAAGTAAAATAATAAATGGAATAATTTTTCATCTAAAGGGGCGTTTATTCATAAATTAATGGAATTTTTCGTGAAAAATGCAATTTTTTATTTAAAATGAGTAAAAAACCCATTAAGTGAAAATTTATCTCAAAACTCCACCTAGAGGTTAGCTATTTTTAACATAGAATGTATATGAAAAGTTTGAAAGAAATCGGTTAAGTACTTTTGAAATGGCAGGTAACACAGCAAATCATGTTTTTCCAGAGTCGTTCAACCAAAAGCTTCGTCACCGAGTCGTTTGTCGATATTTTTGCATTGAAAAATTACAGTATTTATGTTATTAAAATGATGTAATATAATGTACAGCAGTTTTGATCAATTCGCTTAAAGCAAATTTCCAAAAAAAAAATCGCAAAAAAGTGTTTTTTTCATGCTGAAACCCTTACCCCGCCCTCACTTAATGTACCGGTAGGGGTGGGCGTAGCGTAGTTGGTAAATCGATTGCCTTGTACGCAGCGCATCTGGGTTCGAGTCCCGACCCCGCACATAGGGTTAGAAATGTTTCATAAGAGATTTTTCTAACCCGAAGAGGCGAATGACCTTAAGATTAAAACCTGTATAATCAAAATAAAAAAAAATGTACCGGTAGTGAACTAGAGCCTATCTGCGAAATTTTCCCTTGGACCCCTCGGCAACATATTTGCCAATTGCACTTTCCAACTTGCACGAACTCTTGCTCAAAATGCAAATAAATTGCTTATTGATGGCATCCTTATACGATCGCTGACAGGCACCACGAGTTAGTGAGAGTGGTTTTGGACTTTCGTTTTTGGATGTTGCCGTTGTTGTTGCTGTTACTGTTGTTGCTGCTGCCGTCGTCCGTATTTCGGGGTCCGCTTATCTTTACCCGTTAATCGTCATTCAACGATTTTTCGACGACATCTTCCCGACATCACAGGACGGACTGCCAACGACGACGACGGCCGCGACATGGGGGCACGCGTGATCATGGTATCGTCTTCCGAACTGATTGCACTGGGCATAATGGTCAAACAAACTGATAAATTCGAGTGATTTCGTTTGCATTTCGGGTTGAGCTGTTTGTAAATTTTCGTTTCAGTTTTTTTTCTCCATCGGATAAACCCGTATTGCAAATAATGAACTTCACTTACTGACAAGATTTGGCGCTGGTTAGTGACCTTTTTCGGTGCGAGTCCAATACGTCATCGCTATTTCGATTCGAGAATATTAACCAATTCCAGTGGATTGTTGATCTTACGTGTTTTTATTACTGCCTTTCAACTTCTCATCTCTCAAAAATCCACCTTCAATATTTACCTTCAATTGTATCATTGGTTACCCCTAATAGTATAAATATTCATAGGTCATGCATGCCTAAACAAATTTACATATAATTGAATCAATATTATCCACACTCATTAATAAATTGAGTCTCTTTCTTCCACCTTTTCCAACCAACTGTTGTGGTACCGTACCGACCGTACCGGGAAAGGTCCACATTACACAGGTAAAACACCGGTCTATCGTCACTCCGTTTTTCCTGCCTGCAGCCGGGGCCTCATCCACCAGCAGTGCTACAGCTACAATTCAACACATGTTGGAAATGTGTAATGTTTCCCCCTACCAGATCCTACCCCTTGCGCCATTACTTGAGCCATCTCGCCCGTTTGTTGGTCCCGTGTCTCGGACCTGCCTTGTTGGGTGATAGGAGATATCTATAAATTTCGATCAAATTATGGAATGAAGGTAAATTATGTTCATTAAATGAAGACACGCGTTCATAATGCACCGCAGCCAGTCCTGCCTGATGGCATATGGTGCGGGACTCATCATGCCGTAAAAGAAAGAGAGCACACCGGCAAGTACCGTGGTCGTGTCTCCTAACGTACAATATTTCTGGGCAGATGACGCTAGCCGATTTATAGAGCAATTAAGATTGGCATGTTGGATGCTCTACTGGATAGAATAGGAAGGAATTTTGTCCTGCACGGACATGAATAGGATGCGAAGTATGACGATACAGAAGATCAAGTTTTTGATATGGTTTGTCTACATTTTTTTCCTAGAAACCTTTAATAGGCTGACATGCAACTGTAGTTGCATGTATTGTATTGACTAGATTTTCTACTACATACTTGGATTTGGTTAGTGTCGATATTATTTGTTTAATGTAGCAATTTGCGCACATAATAAATATGACTCAAGGCGTGAAAGGGCGACTTAACGTGCGCTTTCACTGTAAATAGTATTGGTATGGATCAAATAAATCATTGAGTTTTAAGAGAAAACCAAAAAAACACAAAAAAATATCTGGAAAATATCAACAATGTTTAACTACATTGTATTGACAAACATCCCTTCAAGAAAATAAGGCCGGACTCCAAAGTCGGTGAATCCAGCAGCAATAGATGATAAATGACGGTAGATGGGAAGATCATTGCTTGACAAATATATTACATATAGAAAATCATGCACTGATTTGTTTTATCTACCAGATTTTGTACCAGTGTTAAACCCTCAGGTGGTTCCAAAAAGAAACAAGCCTATTCAGCCGTAAAGTGTTTTAGTAGAAAAGTTTACGTTTCGCATCTATAATGTGTTAGTGAATTTTCGATTATTATGCATTTTTTAAAGCAATAGTTTATTTGTTTCATTGTAGTATTGTTTATTAATCAAGTCACAGGAGATTTCTAAAGTCGAGCGGAACTTGGAATCCAAACTAATTTATAATGTTTGCCAATCAACTAATAAATCAATTTTTGTTTTCAACAGGGTTCGTAGATGGTTTTTCCGACCGTCGACACCATTAAGCCAAGTGACCCAGGTTTTTCTCAAATTAAGCGACATTGGTTTAGTTTTTTTTTGTTTTGAATATTTCATTGGAAGAACTTTAAAATTCGGAGTTACCCTGCTCATTTAATGACAATAATTTGTTTAGTTTATCATAAATGTGATTCAGCTAAAAAAATTGCGTCACTGTAGCAAACAAACACATAAAGGAATTATCGTGAATTTTTCTTGGCGCAGCGAAGAGAATCTAGAATTTGTGAACTGATATTTATAACACCCTTTGTGAATTACAAAATTATCACAGAATGGCGGCTGTGCAGAATTTTCCTGCTCATGAATTTTTTGAAAAGTTTTTTCGATTCCTTAACAGTTATGTGTTCAACAAAAAAAACACCTTTAACAGGCCAACGAGGGTACCCGGGTATCCACAAATTGAAATGCTCATAACTATGGCTTCCTTTTAACCGATTTGGACACTTTTAGATATTTTGGATTCAGGAACTCGTCTACTTTTTGATTCTGTACAATAGAACCGGAATAATGGATCTGGTTTTTGGTAATCCGGATTTTCCGGAGTAATGTTCCAGTACTAGGATATGATTTGTAAATTTTAATAATGTGCTAGCAATATGAGTATCAAAACTCTTCAAATTGTCTCGGAAATCTGTTTTCTATTGTTACGGGATCCTATGGCAATTTGAAAAATGGAATTGGAATAGAATGGCCACTCACGGCCCTTCGGGAACCTGCTCCGTAATGTTCTTTCCGGGGTCAAATCACCAAATGGTTCCAAAACCACGAGATACAGCCTACTGATGCAATTCCAAGAATTTTGATATCTATATTGCTAGTATTCCATTGAAGTTCGCAAATAGTACCCCAGCACTGGAACCTGCTTCCGGAAACCCGGATTCCCGGGAACCGAATGAAGTAACCCGATTCATTTTTACCAAGTCCAAAAGTGGGTGAGTTCCTGAATCCAAAACGGTCAAAAGTATCGAAATCGGTTGGATATTATCTAAGTTACGGGCATTTTAGTTTTGTGGGTACCCGGGTACCCACGTCGGCCTGTTACGTAGTAAAAAAATTCAGGAGCCCCTCCTCACTCCCACCCTTACTATATCAACAATATTATTAACCCAAAAGCTTGACTTAGTGAAGTTCTAAGATGTCACAAAGTTTCAATTTCCAGCTATGGATAAAACATGGGAATTTAATGAATTGAAACTTGAAAAGGTACCCGGGTACCGCGTCGGACACACAACGGTTAAAATGAGGGCAAGCGACGTATTTAGGATTTTATCGATATTTTGGTATTTTCGCGAAATGGCGTATTTTTAATAAGAAAACTCTGAAACTGTCATAAAAATCGGCACAAGATTGATTAACAAAATAAATTGTCCAGCAAAAAAATAAAACCCTAAGTACGTTGTTCGAAGAAGCCATTTCGAATATAAAGTTAAAAATTTCAGAACGATTAAAAATTATGTGTTCTAGTTTCATTTTCGACTAGGTGAAAAAAAATGGTTCCGAGAAAAAAGCATTAACCGCTGTGTTTTCGGTACACTTGGAGTATACATAAGAGGCATTGCGGCAGAATTGAAAATATGAATATGTACATATTTCTGTAGTTTTATATATTTTGGTTCATCATTCCTATGACCCCAAAGCACATTCTGGGTCAATAAAAAATATGATTTTTTTTTAAATTCTGGTGCAGTTGGTGAACCGATTGTCTTGTACGCAGCTCACCTGGTAGAGATGGGCGGGTATGATTCTTTTAGAACCTGGACCCGATCCGAACCCGAATATATTTTTTAGTAAGTTGACCAGAAACCGACAAGTGCCCGGATTTGTAGAACATACAAAATCCGAACCCGACCCGTGCAAAAATCCGACCGGACCCGCGTGCACGACCCGAACCCGATTTTCATTAACCCTCAAAAAGGCAAGCTAAAATTGTAACTTCAAGAAGCATCGCTCCTAAGACCCAATGGACTCAAAAGCTTCTTTTTGGAGGGGGTCAAAAACGAACGGTTTTTTGGTCCACGTGGTATATGAATGGCCCCTTATTTCAATCCAGGCCCGTGCGCACGGGGGGGGGGGGTGTTTGGGGGTTCAAACTCCCCCCCATGAGCATTTTGAATTACTTTTAAAAATTTATTATCTTCCTGTCCAGGAAAAAAATATACTGTAAACCGTTTGGACACATAAAATGTCATTTGAGTTCGGTCACTCTAGAAACAAGTCAATGAAGAAACCAAGGACGAAACTTTGCGAGGGTGGCTGGAAAGGGATTATGTCAAGTTGGACGGCTTCTCTGAAGGATCGGTTAACGTTTCGACAAGCTTCGATATTGGCAAAAGTAGTGAGTAGACAGCAGATGTCGGTCAGAGGGGTAGCAACGGCAGTTATGGAGGAAAAACACGAAGTTGGAGAAAATCGCGATAATGTTGTCTAGAGAAATTTTACCGCCGATGATTATTCCTTTAGAGCGGCATCGAAATGGATCGCGAAAATGGGCATCGGTATAGGGTGAAATACTACCGCCAAGAAGTTCTCAGCAACAGCTGGCAGATAATTAGGAACGACTAGCACCAAGAAGGATAAGAAACCCGGCAAAGGTGGTTGTAAACAGATGTAAATTCTTATGGTCGACACCCCCGGATCGGTTCATGTCTCAACAGGGTACGATATTTGCAGCAAACCTGAGCTGGTGAGATATATCGCGAAAGTTTGACAGCAAGTAAGGAAAAGTAGCTATGGATAAAAACATGACGATTAACACAAAACAAAATAAGCAAGAACACAATCCTTACTAAAGCAGTACTCAACGGTTGCCCCGGATGGATGACGATTACGAGATACAAGAGGTTTAAGTTTAGTCGGATGGCTTAACAACTACTACATACCAATCCGAATCCACCACGAGCCAGCAGGCAACGCACAGTGGTCGGAAATGCCAAAAACGTCACTAGAGGCCAAACCATCGAATATATTCATAGGGTATCTTTGGAGGAATTGTTCGTATGAATATTCCCCACAACCTGATAAAAATTAAATTGAGGCATGGGTTACTATGATTGAACTAGAAAAATTAACTTTTTATACTGACGAGGTAAAAAGTTGGTGTCTTCGACAAAGTTTCAGGAATGCTCATAATGAAGAAATTTGTTGAACAACTTGAGCTTGTAGGACTTAATATTATCGATTTATAAATGACTTTTCGTGCAAACGATGTTCCAGACAAATGTTGAGGTATTAAACCACATAATATTGTTGAAGACTGCATGTGAAAATTAAATTATCGTTGAAGACTGCTTGTAAAAATATTGTTGAATACTGCATATAAAATTTTCACGGAGCACGGTTTGCACGAAAAGTCACAGTGAAAAAGGTTATATTAAAAAAAACTAAATTTGAGGGTGTTGCCATTGAAAACGCTTCACAAATCGATAACATTAAATCCAACAAGTTCAACTAGTTCAACAAAATTCTTTATTACGAGGATTTCTAAAACTTTGTCGAAGACACCAACTTTCTACCTCGTCATCATAAAAAGTTACTTTTTTTAATTTGATCGTAGTAAGCCATGCCTAATTTTATTTTTTATCAGGTTGTGGGGAATATTCTTACGACCAATTCGTCCAAAGATACCTTGTGAATATATTCGATGGTTTGACCTCTAGTGAATTAAGTTCACGTTTTTGGGGTTTCCGACCACTATGCAGCGGTGTCTTTGACTCATTCTCGATAACAAACATTTACCCAATTTGTTGAGCAGAGTTGCCTGGTTCACAAGACTAGGTCCAGGCCTCCTAAAAAAATTTCAAAGTTTGAGGGTTTCTGTACGTTTTTTTTAAATAAAGGTTAAGAAATCAAACCCCCCCCCCTTGAGAATTTTCTGCGCACGGGCCTGTTTCAATCACAATTGTATGCATTATATGCATTTTTTAAAAATTTAATCTCGTGTTTTTTTATCATGTCGCAAACGGGAATAGATCTCCAAACTTCCTTCAAGCAACATCATGATTAAATGTTTAGACTATTCAAAAGACATAAATCTTCTTCAGTGTCTAAGTAAACATTAGGCTCCATTATAAAGATAAACTGCAGCCACTCTTTGAACCCTTCTATTGTATCAAAGTGGATCATAAATTACGATCCAAGAAGATACTTCCTGCTTTGCCTCAAACAGAACGATCTTCAGGAAGTATGCTTTCATCCTGCGCCGAAGCACGAAAAAAGTGTGAAGAAAAAAACACTTCCTCTCTCCCATCGCTAGCATATTAGTTATTTTTTCACGTCTCATCTTAATGATATGGAAATGAATTGGTGTTTTTAACGAAAATCATATATCCCATTAAAAGGTGGCCCAGAAAATTATGATCCATAAAACCTACACCCTCATCGTTTCCCAGAACGGCTCAGCTAGAAAAAAACACATCGGAAGCAACAACCAAAAAAAAAGAACAATCACCGTCAACTTGATGGGGCACTAATTTTTTTCTCACCGAAGGTGAGCCAAATCTTTTCGGCATTTTAGCTGGTAGGAAGAAGCGATATCCAT
The DNA here is from genome assembly GCF_030247195.1 of Topomyia yanbarensis. NCBI lineage: Eukaryota > Metazoa > Arthropoda > Insecta > Diptera > Culicidae > Topomyia > Topomyia yanbarensis. The sequence goes on along the minus strand of NC_080671.1, from coordinate 45,559,020 downwards.
TATTCAAAGAAACCTAAACAGCAAGCACAGCACGATGGGAAACGATAACTAATCTATCCTGGCACCAAACACCTAGATCGAATTTCGGTCGTTTTTCCCAACGCTGTCGCAGGTTTCCCATGGACGGGGTGATCGTCAAGTTTTCCGGACCACCGGTTCACTACCGAAGAGCAACGATCCTAATTTTGACACACCCTGTTCGGAAAAAAAGGATGAACAAAAAATTCCCATGCAGCAACAAGAACGAGCTAGGAGGATCGTATGCTTATGCATAACGGGAACTGTGAGGAAAGAGTGCCTGCTATGTAACAGGTTGAAAAATGTAAAGCGAGAACATTGCAAAGGAAGAAACAACGAGAATAGCAGGGAAATACTCCATGAAAGATCCGAAGGACGAGCGCACTTGTTCCGAGGATTTCTTTTTTTCCTCTTGCTTTGAAAGTAAGCGAACATGAGTGGAAGAGGAAGGATCGAAAAACAAAAAGACTTGTGGGAAGAACACCAACATAAAACAGCAACATTCGTGTGTATAATAAAAAGTGACGGGACAGACACTTGGCAAAGGATCCCACAGATCCTGTGGGAGATTTGTGAGGGAGAAAAAAAAATCACACGAACCGAGTGAGTGGTACATTATGCGTGATGCTTTGAGCATGCATAAGAAGAAGCATGATGAATATGAAATTTCATGGATCATTCAGGCGGATGCTGTGAGGGACAATAGCGAGGATGCCGATCCAGGCACAGCTCAAAAAAGGCTGAAAAAATTGAGGATGAACCTTATACTAGCACGGTGAGAAAGCACCACAGGCTCTTGGGTAGCAGTTTTTTGCTGTCCCCAAAAAAAAACGGGTAAGCTATTTTTCATGCAACTTCCTGTTTCCAAGATCAACCAGTGTCATGGTAATGAAGGCACACAATGTGCGATTTTGTACATACTATGTGATGCTCTGCCGCACCTGAAAGTACTGAATTATGAATTCTCGTTATGAGAATGAAAAAAAAACATCTGAAAAAATTCACGATTTGGTTTCCGTTTTTTTCCTTTATTGTTTTCAACAATTTAATTTATTTAAAAAAATCAGCTGCAACATTTATAGATCCGGGTTGTTATTGATTAGTAACGCTGCAGTAATAGACAATTTATTAGCTGATATAATCGACCTAACAGTGAGATGAGACATACCTTATAACATTATGTTACTATCCTGATTATTTGCTTTATGAACTCAGAGAGGTGATTTTTTAAATTTCACAATGAGAACTTAATTCAAATCTTGACACATTTAATTGCAGTAAACTAAGGATAGCCCAATAACGAAGACTGGTAGTCAAATATCTCTTCAAATTCACTGTCTGCTGGTATGTTATTAACATGCAAGAATTTAGAAAACTCAATGGCTATATGAAAAAGCCTTCATTTTTCCATAAGAGAGCAAGTGATTCGGTTACACAGAAGTCTGCGTCAATATTCGTCATTAAAAAATTTAATAGCAATGTCGCTGATTTCTTATGTGATTTATTTAATTAAGACCTAAGCTGGCAGATTTATCACAAATGAACTACAAAGTTTAATTTTTCCCCACAACAGGGAGTAAGATGCTCTTATTATCAGTATCTGGAATAAAATCGCCGTATATGTGAACTTTTACATCCGGGAAAATATAACCAATAATGCATTCAGCAACATGATAAAAATTTTCGTAAGTCGTTTTTCGAGGAAAATTTTATCAAAAGTACACTGAAATGGAAAACGTGTTAACATGTAACATGTACTTCCACCTACACATGGTCGAATAGTTTTAAGCATTTGATTTTGCCGGAACTGCAATCAAAACGCCACCGCCTCACTTCTTTCCAGATACTCGACAATCACGTTCACCCCTTAAATCATTGTAATTGCTTACGAAAACTTCTTCCCTTCTACCCGTTTTGCCCTAACTAGTATCAGTTGCTAAAATTACAGAATAAGAACAACTGAATTCTTTCTTTTGGATCTCAGTCATCTTTGATGCACTTTTCATGCGGGTGAAATTTTGTCAATCGACCAAGATTTCTGTTCTCGACTGAAAGTGATGTGAAGATTCTTTTGGAGACGTGTTAGTAGAGTTAGAATGTGAATGAATTAGATTCCCTGCCGCTTCCTCATCTGGAGACACAATAGGGGAGAGTGGGTACGCTTGATCCCATTTTTGTTGTTTTCTCATCACTTTTCAATGAAATTATAATTTTAATTACAAACTTCGCCAGCTTGTAGTCAATTCGAATTGTAAGAGCTATGAATAATGTTTAAATCCGAATACTATATCCTGTCAGTAATACAAACAGTTTTTTACATTTCTTACAAAAGAAATGTATAGGATATACTCAAACTTTGAAAACTTTTTCCGAGGCCCGGAGGACCGAGTTTCATATACCAATCGACTCAGCTCGACAAATTGAGACAATGTCTGTATGTGTGTATGTATGTATGTACAAAATGTCATGTAATTATCTCAGCAATGGCTGAACTGATCTTAATGAAACAAGTTCCAAATGAAAGGCCTAACGCTCCCATTTGACACTATTATTTTTCATACTATGTTGCGTTTCGGCTTCGCCTCATCAGAAACCGACACTAACACATTGTCGGAATAGATTAGCGCCGGCTTGACGCAAATCCCTTAAACCTAAAACACACTATGTGTTTCAATCAAACGACTGATCAAACGTGATGTCCCGTTCGAGCAGAAGTTCTGTTTATGCCGATGAGACACAAGTGAAGCCGAAACTTGTCTTGGCTTAGCAGGCCTATGCGAAAGCACTATGCTATATTTCACCCTAAGGAGGAAAAATTGGTAAAAACCAAAATTTCTCACTAGGGTGAAAATTTGTTGGTAAAAACCAGTCTTTGTACAGGAGGGCACAAATCCTTATTTCATACTATGTTGCGTTTCGGCTTCGCCTCATCAGAACATCACGGGACATCACGTTTGATCAGTCGTTTGATTGAAACACATAGTGTGTTTTAGTTTTAAGGGATTTGCGTCAAGCCGGCGCTAATCTATTCCGACAATGTGTTAATGTCGGTTTCTGATGAGGCGAAGCCGAAACGCAACATAGTATGAAATAAGGATTTGAGCCCTCCTGTACAAAGACTGGTTTTTACCAACAAATTTTCACCCTAGTGAGAAATTTTGGTTTTTACCAATTTTTCCTCCTTAGGGTGAAATATAGCATAGTACTATTATTTTTGTTTTTCGATATGTTGTTTACTTTCTTTGATATGGGTAATTTTGTCAAAACAGGGCGGGTTTGAAGCGAATAACATTCGAACAAGGCAACTATATCACGTGAAATAAACAGAAACAAAAAGCTTATGAAAATACCTTTCTAACAAGCTATAGATTGTCAAAATCCGTTCACGAGCGGCGGAGATATTAAACATTTTGTATTTTCATTCTTCGCTTACCAATTTCCACTAACTAAAATGAGACCGTTCCATACAGAGTATTGCTTTACTGGTTTTTTAGGGTCAAAACTAAACCTATTTTGAATACCCGGGTATGCAAACACATCTGCGTGATTCAAGAATTTTGATTCCGAAAACATTTTGTGAATTTACTTAATAATCAAACCTATTTCTCAAAAATTAATAAGCAAGTTTATTTCAAAGACAAAATAATGTGTAAATTCACTTCAAAGTGCAAATTTGTCCAGAGTTTTTTTTTATTTCGATTATAGAGGTTTTAACCTTAAGGTCATTCGCCTCTTCGGGTTAGAAAAATCTCTTATGAAAAATTTCTAACCTTATGTGCGGGGTCGGGACTCGAACCCAGGTGCGCTGCGTACAAGGCAATCGATTTACCAACTACGCTACATCCACCGTCATTGTCCAGAGTTGATGTATTTACCCGTTGTATTGAACAATGCGTTCACTCGTGAGATAAACGTTGGATGGTATATGAATACTTCAAGTAATCCTCCTAGTAGTGAGAAAATAGATTTCTAATATAATTCATATTCATATTATACTCGTAGCATTATCAAGAGCAACTGTATTTTTGAATAACAAAATTGTAGTGAAAATTTATCAGTTGCATTATTGAAAATAAAGATTTAAGAACTCAAAATTTCGCACTATGAACAAAAATAATGTCACAGCTCCAACCATCATTTACCATTCCTCACAACTGACAATGAGTTATACTGAAAACCCCAATATACATTTTTCATACGACATGTAATTTCAAGAATGTTCGTGTCTCAAAGCAGTCCAGGGGCACTTTCAATACTAACTGGCTTTTCGATGAATTTAAGTACTTATTCTGGTAGTTTGAACCATTTCTTTGCAATGGTATTGCTTTGTATAGGACTCATTAACCCATATCTCCAGAACGAGAGTTCCGAACGAAACAATTCGCAAATAATAAGGATGGGAGGAAAAAGACTGCATTATAATCGACTGCATGTACGAGTTTTATGCCATCGACAATAATATAATTGCCAACATAGCCTGGACACTTGACACTCTTTTCTAGATATATCAATGCTAATGAATACTATTTACAGGTGGCCTTTTCTCAGTTTACTATTTCTAATTACGCGTTACAATACTGGACCTGAACTTGGGCTCACTGGTGATCGCCGACAATGATACCAGCAGAGAGATTCGTAGACGCATCGTGGCAGGAAATCGTGCTTATTTTGGCCTCCACAAGACACTTCGGTCGAACAGAGTTCGCCGTCGTACGAAGTTGACCATCTACAAGACGCTGATTAGACCGGTAGTTCTCTACGGGCACGAGATCTGGACCATGCTCGTGGAGGACCAACGCGCACTTGGTGTCTTCGAACGGAAAGTGCTGCGTACCATCTACGGTGGAGTCCAGATGGAAGACGGCACATGGAGACGGCGAATGAACTATGAGTTGCATCAGCTGTTGGGAGAGCCGCCCATCTGTCATACCGCGAAAATCGGACGACTACGGTGGGCCAGGCACGTAGCCAGAATGTCGGACAATAGCCCGGTGAAAACGGTTCTCAATTGCAATCCGACCGGTACAAGAAGACGCGGCGCGCAGCGAGCACGATGAATCGACCAGGTGGAAGACGATTTGCGGACCCTTCGCAGACTGCGTGGCTGGCGACGCGCGGCCATGGACCGAGTGGAATGGAGGAATCTTTTGTATACGGCACAAGCCACTTCGGCCTTAATCTGTTAATAAATAAAAAAAATACTGGACCTGAAAATTCCATTCTATACAAAATCATTTTTCAGATGTTTGTAACCAAAAAGATATCTTTCAATTCCAAAACAAATATTCGTTTGGTTTATTTTTTGCATTTTAAATATTTGACTAATAATAAATATCTGATCATTTCATTTTTTTCATTTAGCATTGTTTTTATTTATTTTGTTTATGTGACCTAATTTTATCTATTTTATTCATTTAATTCTTTGTATGCATTCCGATCAGTTTATTATCTTATGTATCTTATTCGAATTATTCATTTAATTTATTTTATTCGCTTTTTTCTAATATTTTTTCTGATATTTTTCCTGTTCACACTTTTATTCATTTTAATAATCTGACTAATTTTGTTCAGTCATTCACTTTATTCATTTCATCTAGAACATTAATTAGATACAATATAATTTCTTCTATTAATTCTACTACTTTTTAATATCGCTGATTTTTTTCATTTTAATCATTTAACTGCTTGAAAACAAACAAAATGAAAAAATGATAAAAAGACGGAAAACATTTTTATTGCGATAAAAAAAATTTATTTTGATTATATTATTCATTCCATTCATTTTATTGATTTTATTAACTCTCTCTTTATCTTGTTATTTATGAACAACATTTTCAAATAGCTTTACTGCCCATGATCACAAATCAGTTCCATAAAGATAGAAAACGGGACAAATATGCGTTCATGGGCAGTATAACTTTGGGCTTGGACAAGATTTCTTCACAAAAAAGTAAAACTAATAATTGTGACAATCACCGTTTATTTGAGCGCTAATAGTTACAAGAAAGATCCGTAGAACTCAAGTTATTACAATTGCTTTGATTGGATTTCACTAGAGCAGTGCTGCCAGAGACATTTTCAGTTATCGGTGAAAAATTAAATTTTGATATATCTTCGTTTTCTTCAAATATTTTTGAAAACTGATAAATCTTTTTAATTTGGACCGCTTTCGGCTACCTTTTCTGCCCAAACTATTGAAAACTTTGCAGGAGATGTGTATTAAGGATTAGTATGTAAAAATTCAGCAGCTTCTAACACTGCTAGAGAAGCATCTATCTTGATCAAAATAGGTTTTTCGTGTTTCTTTACTCTAACACTTTTAAGAAAAACAGTTTTGGAACCCTATATATGCGACAAAATAATTAGGTATGAAAGAGTTAATTTAATCCATATCATTCATATTAGGTATTTATTTTATTATTCCAATTTTTTATGGTTTTATTCACATTATTTATTTCAATCATTTTATTAAATGGTTAGTTTTTCCCAGTTCACATATTTTATTCAGTTTCTTAATTTTATCAATTCGGTTTAGCCAGTCCTTTATGTTATTGTATGATAGCTTGTTATCCAGAAACAATTTAATTTACTCTCTTAATTTCATTACGTTTTAATATCGTCTAATTTTAATTTGAGCTAATTTGATTTATTTATTTTATTAATTTGATTTATGTTAATCATTCTATCCATTTTATGAATAACCTTTTTATTTTAAATTTTGTTTTGTTTTATTATTTTTCTTTAATGTATTCAGTTAATTCGAAGTGTTATTCGTGCACATCTCACATCTAGTTGCTTGTAAATTTAGCGTGTGATCGGCAAGCTAATGAATAATACAACAGTGATATGTGTAAGAAATGTCTCATCTGACTGATAGGTGGATTAAATCGGTTTTTTTGATTATAGAGGTTTTAACCTTAGGGTCATTCGCCTCTTTGTCGGATTAGAGAAATCTCTTTAGAAAAATCTCTAACTCTATGTGCGGGGTTGGGATTTGATCCCAGGTGATCTGCGTACAAGGCAATCGATTTACCAACTACTCTATCTCCACCCCGAAAATCATGTCAAAACGAGGTTTTTGTGAAAACGTGTGGTAACTTGATCCCCCGCCTACTAGAGCTAAGGTAACAAAGCACATTATGACCTATAGGCTCGAAATTTCAGTTAACCAATTATCCTGACCAATTAATTAATAAGACTATCTTTTTAGATGCTCCACAAACTTTAACCGCAGTAGAAAGTCAAGAAAAGTATTTGCGGTAAATCAGTGCCGTTTAACTTGCTTTTCCAATCTTCAATAACTTATACCATATTTGTTCACGGAAAAAAACATTTTAGATCAATTAATGGCGCCAGGTACTTTATGGTAATGATGATATTCTATTTCTATGCATTTTGAAAGTGTATGAGAGAACTAATAATAGGGATCAAGAATACCCAGTGTAACAGGGATCAAAGATACCAATTGTATGAGGTGAACAAAATTTAAATTTTTTGTATGTATTGTGAAACTTTTTATTCGAAAAAAGTGTTTTTCTAGACAAAAACTCTTAAAAAGTAGTCGTACTTGAAAATATTATTGTGTTATAATTAGTTCGACGATCACATACAACCATTATAAAAATTCGTAAAAAGATCTTCGAGAGGGATTTGAACACATATTTTCTAAAATATTATATAACTTTTCCAAACCAAATGTAATACATCAAATTGTTTTTTCAAACATCATAAACGATCAAATATTTCAATTTCTTTTAATATAGTGATAACTTTATGCATATGTATTATGAGATATGACCAGGGAATCAAATATCCCCAAGGATCAAGTGGCCTCACTCTCCCCTACAGTGAAGACCCGACTTTATCAGCCCCCGATTTTATTAGCTTTTTGACCTGATTTTATCAGCATCATATGAAAATTGATTCTTGGTTGTTTGATGGATTCTACCAGACGAACCAAGTTGAATTAGAGTAAATCCTTTCTTGAGCATATCTTTCTTATCTTAGAGATCCGAAATATGCAAAAACATCTTTTTTTATGTATTTTGCACTGTCAAACCTCCTTTAGGGAAATTTAAGCTAAATAATCAGGAAAGATTATAGAGCTATATCTAGGGATATATTTTAAGAGCTTTGGCTTCTTAAAAAGAAGGAAAAATAAATGTCCCGATTTATGAATGTCCCCGTTTCATCAACTTAAAATTCAGCAAGGGGCTGATACAAACGGGTCTTCGCTGTATTTATTAAGTCCTGATATGCGTCCTGTTTTGTAAATTTACTACTACCTTGCTATAATGAGTGCGTTAATTGCGGCAAAAACACTGACAGGCGCCGATTCCGGTAGGGTGAATCGGTGTGGTATCAGTTGTTCGATGTGAAGTAGTTGGTCGGTGGGGTACATGTTAAACACATCCCCTTTCTGGAATCCAACGGTAGGTCTATACGAAGTTGAAAGTAGCCTCGAAAAACATGCCTTTGCCTCAGTCAATAGCTTTCTATCCAAAGGAAGATTGTCGATGTCGCAGAGTTTGTTGTTAACGGTGTCGTGGTATGCAAGTCTGCTGTGGCTGTAATTACTCCCGTTATTGTTGTTGAAAATTGTGTACCGCTTGTGATCATGATTGCGAAACTTGGTATTATTGTTACTGTTACGGGTGGTGTCAAGTGCATTAGCCGACCTCTTTTTATACCGTTTCTTCTTTATTCTGGCTTTCTACGTTGATTTTTATTGATTGAGATGACGTAAATTACGTGCGTCGAACTCGGACCAATCATCCTTCCATACCTTGCCAAGGAAGCGCCGGCCTGAGTTAATGGCTGCATGAGGGGACATCTCGACCTCTAGACTCTGATGTAGACGAAACAGCAGTCTTTTGTTCCAGTGAGTCGACTAAACTAGAAATTTTCTTAAACTCATCGATAATATCATCCGTTAAAGTTGGATTTACATAACTCGTATTCTGCACAGAACAGTTGTTAGCCCTGTCAATTATCACGATTCTTACTTCTTAAAATTCTGAGCAAATCTGTTTAAGCACGCCTGTCACATTAATAGTCAGTTGATAGCTTTCATCGATAGTCCGAATAGCGATGTCAAATAATTTTTGTGGTAACGGCATCAGTTGTGCCAGTTTTGTAGGAAGCAGCCAGTTCATTCCTCAACTCGAAATGTGCGTACCTTCCTCTTAACATTGCTCATAAGGCCTTGTACAACGCTCGAGGAAACTTGTTTTTGTGAGGAGATTCATTTCTTACATTTTTCTGCTTTCGATTACATTTCCTTAGGATGCTTCTGAAGGACCTGCTTCGTGATGGTCCAGAATTTTTAAATTGTCAGCAATTTCGGTGCATTCGAGGGATTGAAATCCTTTGACACGAAATTGACCTGGGAATAAAAGCGTGAAATCTCAGAAGTGAAAGTGGACGCTTTTGAAGGCATTTCACCTGCCCCTCACGAACGGAGTGCTCCGCTTTCCACACGAGCAAATTACCTACCAAATCATGTATTTTTAGACAACTTAGACACGTCGGTCGTTGGTCTTAGTCCTTGCTGTTAATGGATCGTTTTTTTAGTACAGTTGGTGCAGTCACTTCTCTGTCGTCAGATTTAGGCACTCAGTGCGAGTGGATACAAGAACACTAACCACAGATAAAATACTTTGAACAATTTATATTTAAACGGATCGCTTAATTGCTCCAAAAAGCAGACCCTCACGACGCGATAATCCAAGCAAAGCCTTGATACTACATTGCGTTGCGGAACTTGATCTGTTTCAACTGATTTCGAAGCCTATTGTTAGTATACTGGATGAGCTGCTACAATCCTTCCAACCACTAAAAATCCTTCCGGACGAACGGCTCATAAAACCAGCGCTCCTGGCTCTCTGGGCCATCAAACCAGAGCTACCGAGTGACAATTCACGTAAATCTAAAATTAACCACACGTGCACTGATATACGGAATCTCAAACAAATTTAATATTGTTTTGAACCCACATGAAGGACCAACCAGTTTCTCATTCAATTTGGCGCACTAGCTTTGAACGCCTTCCTCTTTCTTTCCAATTTCCGATTCCTTCATTTCTGTTTCTATTCTCTTGGCCCGTTCAAAAATGACTTTCCGTTGCTATAATTCCCTCACGCTCAAACGGATGTTGAATTAAAATCGATTTTATTCCGCACCATAGTAATAAAAAAATGAAAAACAAAAGCACTGACACAACGATACTTGACTGTGACCGAAATAGTAAAGCCTAATAAGCCCTTCTTGGGACCAGTCTAAACCAAACAAATGACATTACTAGCGACGACCCTTTTCCGAAGGCGTACCGCAGGTAAGTACCTACAAAAGAAGTTGAGATCGACGGCGTGGTCACCGAGGGTTTGCGCGAATTTGCTGAAGCACAGGGTTCGCTGTTTTCAGGATCCTATACTTCACTATGCTATATTTCACCATAAGGAGGAAAATTTGGTAAAAACCAAAATTTCTCACTAGGGTGAAAAATTGTTGGTAAAACCAATCTTTGTACAGGATCAGGCACAAATCCTTATTTCATACTCAGTTGCGTTTCGGCTTCGCTCATCAGAAACCGACACTATCTTATTGTCGGAATAGATTAGCGCCGGCTTGATCCTATACTTCAGCCAGTTAAAACTGTAAACGATTGCATTCAACATCAGTCACAGCTAACGCAATAAATTCCTATATTACAATCTATACGCGAACGGAGGTCTTAGCGGAATGAACATACTTTATGTATGTTTTTCTACCATTTAATTCAACTATGTTGTTTATAGTTAAGTGCACTTGCACTTCACTATTTAACAGATACCTGGTATCTCGATTACTACTAGTAAACATTTTTTTTATTTCGGTTATAGAGGTTTTAACCTTAAGGTCATTCGCCTCTTCGGGTTAGAAAAATCTCTTAGGAAAAATTTCTAACCCTATGTGCGGGGTCAAGACTCGAACCCAGGTGCGCTGCGTACAAGGCAATCGATTTACCAACTACGCTACGCCCACCCCAACTAGTAAACTTCTTCAGTGTTTGACTCATTCGTGGCTCTATATTATATTTCTAGCAATCATGAACTGGTTCACGATTAAATAAAAATTATTTCATGGTTCGTCTTCTTCAGTGTTTGACTGATAGCTATAGACTGATACAAACACTGAAAAAGATTACAAGTAGTAATCGAAATACCAGGTATCTGTTAAATAGTGAAGTGCAAGTGCACTTAACTATAAACAAACATAGTGGAATTAAATGGTAGAGAAACATATGTAAAGTTCCTATATTAGCTCGCACTCATATCGGGTCACCTTCCCTGGATCTTCTTTACCGCACTATCTCCTTATTGACAAGGTTTATCTCTATCTATTCGCCGTTTTGATCGAAATTGGATTAATGGAAAATAAGTGGGCTATACAACCACAGACAATAAGTGTTGGCATCCTGTATACCGTAAAGTTTGGAGTCAGAATCTTAAAAAACAAGTTAACAAAATATAACTTTCGAACGTTTCAATGGTCCTGATGTGAAGAAACTGAAGAAAATCGGTTTCACTACTCTAAATAATCATTTCACTTCGCTAACAGAAGGCCGAATCTGGCATCACTATAAAACATCTGATATTGTGTTGGCCCCTTGCAAAGTAATCCATATTCGATGATTTTTTGTCTACCCTGATCGTGGGGCCCGCAAATTCCGGGACCTCTGACCTATGTGCGGTGTGTCCGTTCGTAAAGACGGTACTTCCTTGGATGGAGAAATCTTTTACGATATTGACTAAGAAAGCAGCCGTGGACGACACGAATGGCTCAGAGTTTTCAACATTAAACTAAATTCACCTAAATTTTTAACAGAAAATGCAGCTTTGGCTATTTGAGAAAGCGATTCAATTTGATTGCGTACACCCTTTGTGTGCGCGAAATACATGCGTGACAGTTTTCAAATTATAAGTTTGTTCAAAAATTTGAGTGGGTAATTACCCACTCGGATATTTTCAAGTGGGTAGTATTACCTAGAAAAACTCTAGAAAGAGAACGGAGAGAAAAAAATAATATTTTTGGCAACATATGCCCCGGCATTGTATGGCAACACGTCCAATGTTATAAGGATAGGCAGTATTCGTTTTTTTTTCAGCTAAACACGAATCCAGTTCTCTTTCTAGAGTTTTTCTACACAGAAAAAAAATGATTACAAAAACGTGAATAAAGTGCCATGAATTCAGGTACAAACACGTTTTTACGTTGCGAAGGTTTTATAATTATGTTAAATTTTCAGTTAGAAACGCCCAAATAACGCTTTAATTTGTGAAGATATTTGTTTCCATTTTGTGAACTTCAGTCACAGTTTCCGTCATACCATTACTAAATCGATTTTCTGTATTTGAACTAATTCACAACTTTATGAACGTTGTTCATAAAATTAAGGATAGAATCGTGATGTTATTCATAGCTTTTGGAAAACATATTAACACGTGAACTATTTCACGAAACCCGGAATATTATTCATGAACCCTTTCAATCTACGTGAACTAGTTCACGATTCCAAATATAATAGTCACGATTCAATGTCCGTGCTCGTTCACAAAATTGCACAATATTATTCATGTATTCGTGAACCGATTCCTGATTTCTAGCGAATTAGTCACAACTCGCCATTTATTATCATAACCAAGTTCACGAAACCATGGAATAATTTTTATACATTCGTGAACTAGCTCATGATTCCTAGTATAATAGTCACGACTTACCATTCGAGCTCGTGCAATAATTCACAAAATCGAAATTTTTTATTCATGTATACGCTAACTGATTTATTATTTGCTAGCCACTGACCATTCGTGCTCTTGAAATAGTTAATAAGATCATGAAATCTTAAACTTGAATTGACTCTTGATTCCTAATATAATGGTCACACATGACCATGTGTGGCCGTGAAATAGTTCACAAAATCAAAAAATATCGTTCATGTGCTCGTGAACTAATTCATGATTCCTAGTATAATTTTCACGACTGACCATTTGTGCTCGTAAAATGGTTCACAAACTTATAAAATATTATTCATGGATTTGTGAACCGGCTCATGACTCGAAGTACATGATTCACGATCAATTTTCTGTATGAAAATGCACATTGTCTTAAAATTTTCACAAAATTTTGGTTGTGTGGTAAAATGTTATACATTTATGTACAGCCAACAGCGACTAGTAATATGTGCGAGCAGCAGATATAAAAAAAACTATTAGCACCTCGAACATCATTATACATTCGATAAGGTTCAATGTGATTTCTGGACAGAAAATGAAAACTGCGCTGAGTATAAAATTATATTATAGTGCCACGAATCTTGTTCGTAATGTAGTTTTCAACACAAAATACCGCGAAATATTTACGGTTTTATGAATTAAATCATATTGTCACGTTACTCCGAGTAGAAAAATCCGACAGTGATTAAACATGCACAGTAGTTAAACATGCACAGTAGTTAAATTCGAACGTGTTCTCAAGAATAAATTATCATGACAACGTGCATGTAAATTACGAAAAACTTGAATAAGATCCTGAAATCATGAACATAAATTACACTACTCGTGACTAAAATATCAAAAATCGTGACTTTGATTCTGTAATCATGAACACAAATCACTCTACGAGTGACTAAAATATCACGATAACATGAATAGAAGTTACGGAATTTGTGACTGAGATCCTAAAATCATGAATATAAGTCACAGTACTCTGCCAGAAAATTTCAATAATGAATAAAATAACACGAAAACGTGAATATAAATTACGAAAATTGTGACTAAACCCTTGAAAACGTGAACATAAATGGTGCTACTCTGCCAGAAAAATCCGATGTTAGACTTATGAATAAAATATCAGAGTAACGTGATGAGAAATTACAAAAATCACGACTAAGCTCCTGAAATCATGATCGTCGTTTTAGGTGATAGACCACAAACCAGTGTATCCCTAAAGTGTGAACAAGAATCATAGGGGAGTGGGCGTAGCGTATTGGTAAATCGATTGCCTTGTACGCAGCACACCTGGGTTCGAGTCCCGACCCCGCACATAGGGTTAGAAATTTTTCCTAAGAGACTTTTCTAACCCGAAGAGGCGAATCACCTTAAGGTTAAAACCTCTATAATTGAAATAAAAAAAAAGAAGAACAAGAATCATAAAAAAACTATGTCCATATCCAGCGAACAACCACAGTAACTACACCAAAAATAGCAATGTAACGCCATATACATTTTTGGGCGAACTAGTTTTTTTTAAAAACACACATAGTTTCATAAACACGAGGATTATTACCCATAATTTCAAGAACTTGGTCACGATTTTCGTAAATCGCTCACGAAATCGTGATTTTTTGTTCATGAATTTATGAACGGATTTTTTCCGTGTAGTATTACCCATATTATCCATGCCATCTGCTGGCCTTTACATAATCGGAGCAAATGGAAAACGCGACCGAACTGAATTGATGACTTAAATGCATTTGACATCCAAAAGCCAAATAATAAGACCTAAATTTAGTGTGTCTTCTATTGGAACACCGGCAGTGTTCGCAAAGTGAATTATATTGAGTATTTCGAAACATACTATGGCCAGCTAAACCATTATTCAGAAAAACTCCAGCACTATACTTCGTTTGGTAAATTTGATGAGTACTTCCTGGACTGTTTATCTATTGACCCAAAATTTGGCACAACAGCTTGGAACCCAAATGGAACCACCATCGTTTGATGTGGTCAAGTTTACTTTTTTCCAAGCAATACTGTTTCACCCTAATATACATATACCATTTCAAATACCTATTTGGTGGTTGAAATGGGTTTATACCACACCAACACCGCGAGTAATGAAAGACACGTGTCAGGGCAGCGATTCTTGCCTTTTCCCAAACATCTCACAACTCGGTCGCTAATTTACGACCCGCGCGATGCATTTAGGATAATGTTGTAATTTATAATTTCAATCACGCTGTCTGCACAGCAAAACACAACATTAACCGGACCACCAGCCTTCAGTTCACTAAAGCGCCCACCGCCGACCGGCTAGAAAAAATTTCTTATCAAGCCGGTTGCCTTGTGACAAACAATAAATCACCGATTTTATTAATTGCACAAACAGTACGCTCCTAGACGGTCGGATCGAGTGCAGGCGTCGCAAAGGTCTTACCCCCTCGGGGGTCCGCCTGGTAATGCGCATCAGGAAGCGTTTTCGACTGATTGCGTCGGTTACACATCGCGATCCCAGCCGGCAGCATTGGCGGTGGCGGGCGCCGCGAAGCAAAATGCTCAACGACTCGACTCACCTAACCCGCGGGCAGGTCTAATGCTCGTTATGAGTACGTACGCGCGCTCGCGCGTCAATTAGCTCCAGGTTGACCGCGGGCTTTGTGGGCGTTCGCTTGACGACTTGACTTGCTCGCGTAAAGCACTTATGTTTCCGCCTAAGCGCACCTTCAGGCAACCGAACCGTCCTCTCAAAAGCCGCATGCAAAGTGCTGCGAAGGTGTGAAACAATTTGTTTTAGATAATTATAAAAGTTCACACTTTATGGCGGCAATTTTCGAGAGCGGGTTTTATTACATTTTAATTAGATATGAATATTGTTGATCCCGCGGCAGACGACGGCACGCCAACCGGTCGTAAAATCTAAAAGCTTTATGAAAAATTATCGACATTAATAGATTTCCAGCGCAGCGGCGCCCGTAGGTGGCAAGTTATGGACCAAGCGACCCCGCTGGAAAATGATCTCTCCCTCACCAGGGTCCGAGATCAGTATGTTCTTCGTCCCAGTACAGCGTATTTGCAATCAAAGATCACTTGTAGAATCGCAGCTATTATATTTTCGAAATCGGTATCGGATTCCGTTGCATGGCCGTGATCGCTTTAGTTTTATTGGGCAAAGTCATGCTCGATAAATATTCACCCTGGGAGTGTGCAGATGCGGCAGGGAAAGTAGCACAATCGGCGTAAGGTGTTAGGGTGTCTCTGAGATGTAGACCTTGCGCGTTACAAAAATCGTTGTCCCCGAATCGGATCCACCCTAACACATGTGCAACAGAACAAAAATCAAGATCTGCTCGAGACCGTCCTTATACAGAGAAAGACCGATCAGCACGATTCGCTTCGGTCGGTGCCGATCGGAAGAGTGATCAAAATAACTCAATCATCGCATAATTACGCTTAATTTATTAAGTTTCGCCTCAATTATCCGATGCCTTAAATTCTTGGCACGCCTGTGCACCATCATCGATCTCTCGTGAATTACATACCTGCTACGGTTGATGGGGTTATTGGCGGTGGACGGATACCCCGGCATCAAGGCACTCGCCAGCCCTGGGAATCGATTCCGATAATTGAGCAAATAAAAATTGTTTTCATGCAGCACTCACAAAGGAAGGCATTTAAAACTGTGATCTGCAAACACTGCAAGTGCAACCGGGACTCCGGCGGGATCGATAACAGCCGACTCACGTTGCCGACCCATGGGGAAGTCCTAGCGAGTTCGTGATCGGGAGTTATGCACAGCCTTCGACAGCTGCCTGCCGAGGTGTAACAAGCAAGCGAACAAAAGAAAGCGATCTTGATTGATGCTATCACACACGCACACACCGAATTCCGAACACATTGCGAACCGCTTGTCAGACGCGTAATAAGACGTTCATCCGATTTTGCGCCGGACGGGCGTGTAAATTGGGGAATTTGGGTTTCGCTCAGTTCGGTAGCCGCACTCGTAACGCAGTCAACGCAAGCCGACAGGTGAAATCTGAGCTGTCATCTCGTATCATTAAGGAAGTTTATTTTCTTTTTTTTCCTACACAATACAATTATGCCTGGTTTTGATTCGAATATTTTCAGGTGGGGCACACTGGATGTGTTTTGGTTGTATGAGCACCAGGATTGAAATAAACCAATTTTAAAGATGTTGAAATGATAGAATCTTTATGAATCAGAAAAAAAACGAATTACTCTGCGTCTGACCATAATAAACCAGCCAACCCCACAATGGAACTTCATTGAATTTTGCGTTTCCATTCTTTATGATGCGTGGAAGATTCTCACTGCAAATTGGTTTTTACACTGAAAGAATGTATTCATAAATCCGTTACGGATACGTTTCATACAGAAAACCTTCACAAAACATACTAATGTTTCGTACATATCATGCATTTTTCGTAGTTCTATGGAAACGTATTACACTTCTGATAAAAGAAAAGTATAGAATTCGCTCAAACTTTCGAACGAGCTATAAATTGTTGAAATCGGATTGCTATCAAAAGAGATATTTAACACTGAATTCGGACGAAAATTTTTTCCATTTCCCATAGTTAGAAATGAGACCAAAAATGGGCAGTCTATTATTAACGCCAAAGCGGCTAATTTTAGGTCAATACTGTCTTCGGAGAATTCAATGGATACAACATGCCCTTTCTTTTGGTATTGTGTTTTTGCTGCTTAATCCCCCTACGAGTGAGATATTTTCATAAATTTTCTTGGAAGTGATTGTATTGAAATGATGCCTTTAGCTAATTTGTAGCTCTTACATTTGCGAAAAACTTTACTGAAGACATCAAATACATATTTTGAATATTTTAACAGTTATGGATCGTTGTTTGTGGATTACCCTTTGTCGCCTATTTATTGTTCAAAATAGTAATAATCCATTTAAATAAGCCAAATATTATTTCGATAAAACGAATTTCGCATTTCATTTTTCTGTCTACAATTGCTAGAAATAACCATCCAACAATTCCAAGTTGTCTAGATGAAACTTGATCACTTCTCGGTGTTAAAAGTTTCATTTGCGCGAAGCTTCTGACTGCAAATTTTCTAACTTATAACCATCGGATCGATCTAAAACATATCTCGGAAAAAGTAAAATAACTGATATAAATAACTCCAAGCAACGGCGTAGCCGAAAGGAGGCTTTGGGATATAATACCGAAAAAAAATAAATCGAAGTTAAAAATTTATTGATGTTGACTGATTTCTTAATGTTTCTAAATATCTGATCAGTACATTGATAATCTGTTGTTTTAAACATCATGAGGACTTTTGAGAAATTGTAGGAATGGGATCATGATCTGTAACTGATCTATTGGTCCTGATCTCATAGTTGTCTAATCACCTCAATATCAAATACCTACATTAACACATTTCAACAGAAATTCCTCCCAGAACTCTGAAATGAATCATAATCCTCAGATTTCTTATCATATTGAGCTCACTTTCGAAGGGGTGTACTGTAATATGGATTAGGGTTTTTTTTAATAGGAAGCGAAGTTGATATTGATTTAATGTCTATAAAAAATAGAACTGCCACCGAAACATTGCATAACTTTCAACATTTGCTGAATATGGTTTTGTTTTGAGAATGCGTAGTGTTGAGACGAAAATGTAATATGATTAATAACGAGGATAACACTTTTCGAAATTAGAGGGATATTTATGAAAAATGGCATTTTCAGTTCGACTCTAGCAGGTCCTGATCGATTTTGATGAGTAGTTCTAAAACATTAATTTAAGGTCAAGATCACATCATTTCGAAACCCCCAATTTCGAGGGTTTAGTATTTTAGAAGAAATTTAGTGCAGCAAAACCTCAACACCAGCGAGACTGTTGACGTCCGTAAGTTAGTTCCCAAGGGCAAAAATCTTGAACAACTTTCCTTCGTGTCGTTCAAAGTCGGAGTTGGATTACAGCTGAAAACGGTCTCTCTGTTAAAATCCTCTTGGCAGAAGGGAATAATCTTCCGTGAGTTTGATTTTCACATGCGATCTACGTTTCGGTTTCAATCACAACAGCAGATATGAAATAACAACAACAATCAGTACTACCCCGCTAACTGCATGTATCTCGCCAATCGCTAACACTAATCAAACGGTACACTCGCAATTAAAACCACAGAGCTCTGAATCCGACCCGACTACCGATAACGTAACAAAACGTCCATTCACAATCTTTTATCAAAACACGAGAGGTCTCCGTTCAAAGACCCGTCAACTCTTCGGAGCCCTTTCGATTACTGATTATGACGTTGTGGTATTTACCGAAACATGGCTCAACGACAATATACTTAATACTGAGCTGACCGATGAGTATGCAATATATCGTTGTGATCGAAATTCTTCCACGAGCAGGCACAGCCGTGGTTAGGGTTCGTCGCGGTATTTACCGCACCCGCACCGCAAAAACTGCGGTGTGGTGAGACACTTTTTCTCGCGGATGCGGTGCGGGAAATGAGCTTTTACCGCGCGGTATTACCGCAACCGCACTTAAAAATATAATTGATAAAGTCTGCATCAAAAAGTGAATTAAAACTTTGACTTTTAGCATTTATGAACGACGCAAATTATTACCTTACAATAGGGAAACATAATAAACATTTAATTGCTCTAATTTCCATGGACTTTACAATGATTTGAAAAGAAATCCGAATATAATCTATATTCAACCCATCGTTACTTACATTTTTAATTTGGCACCATTATATTTACGACATATTTTGAACATTTTGAAAAAATCACAAGCGAACCTTTTCAAATATATAAAATGCACAATCCAATCATTGAAAAACAATTGAATTGTACTGTCAAATTCAATTTAAAAAAGCCTCATTTCTCCCGATTCCTCTTGGCAATCGTGAAATTATGAATCGTGTACGATGGCGTTTTCTCAACTGTAAATTTTGATTAATTTGGAGAACCTTAAGATGAACTTAAAAAAGTCTTAAGACTTAAAAACAACCCAAAGAATGAAAGTATTATCATCAAAACAAACGAATTTGGAGGAATCAGCAGTAAGGGAGACAAATGTTTGAAGAGCGTCCAAAATAAGCAGGGGTCCAAATTAGGCTGATAACTTTATTATTCGTTCTTCAACATCGTATTTCTATCTCTTTTGGTTTCTGTGTAAATTCGCAATGAATTTTCCTGCAGTTCGTTTTTAAGACTCCTTCTACATAACTTTTTTTCGCATACGTCCATTGTTCGTACAACTGGGAATATTTTCTACCAATTTAACAACTAATATTTTTCAGTTAGGAGTATTTTGTAACTTTTTGAAATTAAAGCTTTCGAAGTAAGTATAGGGTATTTCGATTTTTTTGTGTTTCTCAAAGCCTCTTTTCATATTGCGACAAGTGTCAAAGTTAGCCCAGATACCAAATTTTGCACAGGACAATTTTTGACCTCTACCAACTTCAATTGAAGTTTTTGCATTGGCATTATGGAAAAATATTAGAAAAACTACATAAAAAGGTAGATCTTTCGAACTATCTATTAGAAAATTACAACTCATACAATTTTAAGGGTGCAATCTTAGTATTTTAATAAGAATACATCCATTTCTTGAAAAATACGAAGTAAGTGTTTTAACGTATTTTGTTCCTTAAATCCCCTATTTGTATAAACATTTCTGCTGTATGCTGTAGATCATACATATTTTGCAGTTTTTCAAATGTCCTTCAACAACTCTGTACCGGTTGAGATGGGATGGATACCTGATCTCATATTAATTAAAAGTTTTCCTATTAATTGCAACTGAAAAACGTTTTTGTATGTATAATGATGAAATACAGCTACATTTCATAGGACTTCAGTGCTATGCTAATGTTTACCTTGTTTCGAAAGTATTTATCTCAAGATGTACGGCATTTTATTAATAAAACTTGCAAAGTTGACATTTTTTAATAAATTTTTCATTCTGAGGAGTCCGTCAAAGTTAATGTTCGTGTAAATAGGAAATTATATATAGTTATACAAATAAATTAATATTTTTTCAACACACTTTTGAAAAATACAGATTTTTACCGCATTTACCGCATTACCGCGCGGTGCGGTGCGGTAAATGCAGTGCGGTTGCGGTAAGCGGTGCGGTTTTATTATTTTTTTGCGGTTGCGGTGCGGACTATCCATTTACCGCCCACATCCGCACCGCGACGAACCCTAGCCGTGGTGGTGGTGTTTTGATAGGCATAAAGAAAAACAATCGAAGCAATATTGTAGCTATCGATGGGGCTGAGTCTCTAGAGCAGATTGCCGTTCGAGTCACATGTGGGACCGTATCTACCGTTATTTGTGTGATTTACCTACCACCAAATTCCGAGCTCGCTTTATATGAGCAGCATGCCACCTGTGTGGATAAGCTGCTCAATCACATTGATGATCGCACTAGGGTTGTTGTTCTCGGTGATTATAATTTACCGTTGCTACGCTGGAGTTTTGATGACGAAATCGGATGCTTTATCCCTAATAATGCATCCTCTGAGCACGAGCTGTTAGTCGAAACTATGATCGCTTCTGGTTTACAACAAGTAAACTACCTGACGAATGACAATGAAAGATTACTTGATTTAGCCTTTGTAAATAGTGCCAGTGATTTTGAAATCATAGAACCACCCTTACCGCTAATGAAATTGGATCGTCATCATCATCCGTTTGTTTTGACCATTGAGACGCTTTACGGTTCACCAGTGATTGACGATGTAGATGGGTGGTATGATCTAAATCAATGCGATTATGACGAGCTAAATGCGAGAATCTCAAACATCAATTGGATTGAAATATTATCACTGGGTACTCTCGACGAGGCTGTGGACAAGTTTTATCGCGAATTGGACTTAATTTTTCAACAACACGTGCCTCTGACAAGACGAAAGCGCCGTTGCACAAATAAACGCCCCTGGTGGAACGATGAGCTGCGCAATCTGCGAAATCGGTTAAGGAAGGCTCGTAAACGATTTTTCCGGAAAAGAGGTGAAGATGATAAATCGTTTGTGCGAGATTTAGAGCGACAATTTCAATCATTGAATGCATCTTGCTTTCGATCCTACGTTTCACGACTTGAAAGTAACATGAAGGACGAGCCGAAGCAATTTTGGGCTTATTTGCGGAACAAAACATCCACCCGTGGTTTTCCTGAAAACGTGAACTACCGTGACAGGACCTCAACGACACCTGCGGAGTCAGCAAATCTATTCTCGTCTTTCTTTCAAAGTGTGCTAAGTAATAACCCACCACCTTTGTCTGAATCGTACCTGAGTAGTCTGCCGACGTTCTCCTTGAATTTGCCTGTAACATCTTTCACCGAACGCGAAGTGTACACCAATCTACGTGGTGTTGACGGTTCAAAGGGACCAGGATCGGACGGAATACAACCATGTTTCGTCAAGGAATGCTCTTCATCGTTAGCTGTACCGATATCCATGCTTTTCAATCGCTCTCTCGGTGAAAGTATTTTTCCCGCCAAGTGGAAGGAGGCTTTAATAACACCAATTCATAAAGCCGGTAGCGTCCATGACGTCATAAATTACAGGGGAATTTCAATCCTGAGCTGCCTCCCAAAAGTTTTTGAAAGTATGCTGTTAGATATTCTCTACCCTGCAGTAAAACACATCATCACTACAGATCAGCATGGGTTTGTTAGAAAGCGCTCAACAACGACGAACTTAATGAGCTATGTGTCAACGCTGATTGATAAATTAGAGAAACGACAACAAATTGATGCAGTGTATGTAGATTTCTCCAAAGCCTTCGACCGCCTTCCTCATCAGCTAGCTGTTGAAAAGTTGAGGTGAATCGGATTTCCGGACTGGCTGACCAATTGGGTCTTCTCGTACCTTACAAACCGCAGTGCATCTGTGCGACTTGGAACTGTACTTTCAGACCCATTCGACATCACATCGGGTGTACCTCAAGGGAGTCACCTTGGACCTCTTCTCTTCGTGCTCTTTGTGAATGACATTTGCAGCGAATTGACATCGTGTAAGGTGATGTACGCAGATGATCTGAAAATTTATCGCATCATAACAACTCTGGTAGATTATTGTGCACTTCAGATGGACATAGATAGGATCATGAGTTAGTGTGATAGAAACGGAATGACTATAAACATTCAGAAATGCAACATAATCACATTCACACGAATACTCTCGCCAATTACGTTTGAGTATGCAGTGAGCGCTACCCCAGTAAAACGAGTTTCATCAATCAAGGACGTTGGTGTTATACTTGACCGTAAGCTACGTTTCATCGAACACTTCAATGCAGTTACTGCTAAAGCCTTTGCAGTACTAGGACTCATCAAACGAAACACCCAAGATTTCAACGACGTCTACTGCCTGAAGGCACTGTACACCAGTATGGTACGCAGCATTCTAGAGTATGGAGTTATCGTTTGGGCCCCGTATCACACCGTACACATTAATCGCATAGAACGGGTGCAAAAGAGCTTCGTCCGGTATGCCCTTCGACGGCTTCCCTGGCGAAATCGATTTGAACTACCACCGTATGAGCATCGTTGTGCTCTTATCAACCTGCCTACGCTACGAAACAGGAGAGTTTTTCTGCAGCGACTTTTTGTGTTCGATCTTCTCGCTGACAACATTGACTGCCCTCTGCTTCTCACTAAGCTGGACTTCAACGTTCCTGGTAGGTCTCTGCTGAGAATGGACTTCTTTCGGCGCTCTACTCATCGCACGCAGTACGGCCAGAATAACCCGGTAGATGTTTGCTGTCGGCTCTTCAATAGCGTTTTTTATCATTTTGACTTTAATTTAAGTAGAGAAATGTTCAAATTGAAAATAGGTTTAAGTTAGTATAGTATTTCAGTCTGTACGAAAATTTATTAATTCGAAGACAATATATTAATTCAATTAATAATTTGACAACGTAAAATTGCACGCCATCTGATAAAATAATTTTGGCGTTATGTCTTCCAAGTATGTATGGAGAATTTACTCTTCAAACAAATTTAGTTCGAGACAATGTCTTCAGCAAAGTTTTCGAGAGTGCTTTTACAAACCACTTTGTAAAAGACATGAATACTCTATGTGTTTAGGGAAATATTTTAGGCTGTTTGTGACAGAAAACCTTTAAAATCAGGTAATATGATATTACTGTTTTTGATTAATATCTTCTACTTTTCATTAACAATAAAATTTAAATTTTATCCAGGGTATGAGTTTGTGATGCTCATAATAAAAAGTTATTTTGAAAAAAACTAGATTTGCGAATTTAGTAATTATCATTTTTTAGTTCGATACACTCCTTACACGTAGTATTCAAACCTTCAATAAAATTATTCTAAATGACGGTCTCAACTAATTTGCTAATGCATCGAAGTCTATTACTATTTTGTTTTGATGAATTTTTTCTCTATAAATTACTTCTAGAAAATTAAACACTCAAATTATTATATCATAAGATGAGCTGTTCTATGGTCGGAAACTTCTTTGAAGTTTTAAAACTTCAAAGATGACAATTTCTCAATTATGTCAATTTGACAGTAAGTTCGATTTTCACCAAACTCCCACCGAACCGAACTTCTGGCAAGTAGAATCAAAGTCGTTCTACACTCGTCCACAAAAAATTCTTTGAATACTGCCTCTCTATTATAATACAATGTTGAGGCGTGATCGTGATTTCCGGCGGTTCGAACTTTCGGGACTCGCACACGGACGACTGTGAAGGCACAATCAAAAACCGAATACCGATGGAATATTGCTCACGAGGAATAACTACGCACTACTGGGATAGCGGAAATACTTTTATTCGCGGTCTGTTCCTCTCGACGGTTCAAATGGGAAAGAGGATTTTTATTACTATTATAGCTACAATTTAAACCTACGTTTATGTGGCAAGTCAACTGACAGCACCGACAGTGTTGAGAACTGTCAAACAGTGAAGGCGCGATTTTAGCAGCCCCCCATTTTGTCGACCTCATATAAAATATGTTTGATGGGCTCTAGCAGACCAAAATGGCTGAATTCAAGTAAATGCATTCTTGAAAATATTTTCCTTATGCTAAAGATGCAAAAATGGAACATTCAATCTTTTTTGAATTTTGCGCTGGAAGAATATCAAATTTATATCAAATAATCAGTAATGGTTAGGACCCTACAGCACGGGACTAAAAGAGAATATTTTAACAGCTTCGGTTTATTGTAAAGAAAGAAAGAAATATGTCCAGATTTAGTCAATGTCTCCATTTCCTCAGCCTAAGGTACACTATGAGGATGATAAAAACGGGTATTGGGGACGGGCATAGTGTAGTTGGTAAATCGATTGCCTTGTACGCAGCTCACCTGGGTTCAAGTCCCAACCCCGCACATAGGGTTAGAGATTTTTCCTAAAGAGATTTCTCCAACCCGAAAAGAGGCGAATGACCCTAAGGTTAAAACCTCTATAATAAAAAAAAATTAAAAAAAACCGGTATTCACTACATTTATTATTCGCTGTGTCCTAAGGGCGTCCTAAATTAATCGGTACATTTGAGGGTTTGTATATGTTGCGGTTCGAGAAAGTACAGGAATTTTTGTCATTTATTCAATATTACAAAAACCTGTTAAACAAACTTTCACTAATAAAGTTGTGAATATTATAAAGTATTTGAAAATTTTAATTTTTTTACTGAACGAAGCAGTTACCTTCGCTCCACAATGCAGTTTATTTTTCATGGCTTGCGATATAGGCGGCTCCAGGCCAATGGTTAAGGGGTGGGGGGTAAAGGTTTCACTTTGGGTGAAGCAAATTTATCAAAAATTTTGTACATTATAGTGTATCATTTCAATAATATGCTGCAATTTTTTTATGCAAAAATATCGACAAACGACTCGGTGACGAAGCTTTTTGTAGAACGGCTCTGGAAAAAAAAACATGATTTGCGGTGTCACCTGCCATTCAAAAACTACTTAACCGATTTCTTTCAAACTTTGCATACACATTCTATGTTAAAAATACCTAACCCTTACGTGAGTTTTTGAGATAATTTTTCATTTAAGGGTGTGTTTACTCACAAAAAGGCGGAATTTTCGGTGAAAATAATAATTAAATGAGTAAAAAATCACCTAATTGAAAATTTATCTCAAAAACTCAATGTAAGGGTTCGGTATTTTTAACATAGAATGTGTATGCAAAGTTTGAAAGAAATCGGTTAAATAGTGTTGGAATGGTAGGTACACCGCAAATCATGTTTTTCCAGAGACGTTCTACAAAAAGCTTCGTCATCGAGTCGTTTGTCGTTATTTTTACATAGAAAAATTACAGCATGTAATTGAAGTGATACACTATAATGTACAAAAGTTTTGATAAATTTGCGTCACCCAAAATTCTAAAAAATTCGCAAAAAAAGTTTTTTTTTCACGCTGATGATTAACGATTTGGAAAGTGGAATTTCGATTGTTGAGAACGATTTCCTTGACTAGCGTGGAGAGCTATAAAAAATTTGGCAAAAATACGATCCTCGAAATGTCGAAAAATATGCAAACGTTTTTCTATTGGAACACTTTCTGGTTGAAAATATTGCTCACTGTGTGGTCACTTTTCGAAAAAGCTAATATCGAAATAAAGTTTGAAGTATGCACGCATGCACTTCAGAGGTAGCGTGATATCATGAGCAGCAATTTTAGCTCTCAGTCGGGTTGAAAATTTTAGTAAACGCTACTGTGAGTATGTATTTCAAATATATGAAATATTTTTCTTTCAGTTTTCCCTACATAATGCATTGATTGAAGAACTTAGATATTTTATTAACACAGTATTAGTAATAATTCATTTGTCAGTCTATTTTATTGGCCATTTTTTCACTTTATCTTTGATTTGGTTTGGGCCCTTTTCCATGGGATGTTGCAAAAAATGCTATTCTGCGCCTTATTCAAAGCTAACTGGAATCTACACAAGCTTGCAAAGTTTTTTTTTATTTTTGTATTGTGCTGCTGATCCATTACACATAAAATAAATTTTAGAAAATTTTGCAAATTGTTTCATAAAATGTATCATTTTTGAGATGAACAACTGAACTGCAGTCGTCCCGTATTTCAGTTGTCCAGTCTTCCAGTTTTCCAGTCTTCCAATCTTCATTAAAGTTTGTTATGACTAGACCAAATTCGTTATTGATACTTTTTTCATGTATCACTACTAGTAGTTGGGAAATTAGACTCTGAAATGATTATGACTTCCATTTGTCGAAAAATACACTTAAAAAATATTTAGTTTGGACAAGGAAAAGTTTTTTTCAAATAACTTTTTTTTCTTGAAAGTGCCCAACTTGAATTTTTGACGGTAGGTAGGAAACGTGATTACCTATCTTGGAAAAAAAATTTCATCCAAATTAAAGATTTTTTTTTTGTAAATCAACTTTAAATTTTTAAAATCGAATTTTTCGGTACAGGAATCGATGAAGATTTTTTTCAATATTTTTATTCAAAAATTTAACTAATTTTCTGAAAATCACGCCTGCATGATTTTTTTGCAGGATTTTTCATTTTTAAACTATAGCTATTTAAAAAAAATTGGTTAAAAAAGTTTGACTCTTTTCAATAGACAGTCAATCATTTTTAGAAAAACAAAGTATTCAAAGTGGATTTTTCTCACAAAGTACATGAATACTGAAAGTTTTATTAAAATCTGAGAGGGTGCTGCCAATATTTGTTCGAGTTGGCGCGAAATTCGTCTGTAGCATAAAATTCTCTTGTTTATAACACTACGTTTTCGAACTCTCTTCCCCCTACTACATGATAAAGCTACATAAAGCACATATTTACGTCACACATACTTATGTACACATACATACACTTTATTACATACGCACATATTACATTTTTAATAAAAAGGTAAAGAGAAAAGAAATTAAAGAGGATGTCGATCTTACTCTTATGGGGTGTCGGTTTTACCCGCAGTGTCTAAAAAAGTCCCTTTGTTTTCTAAATTTTGAAACCAATAATTTTTAATAAAATTAAATTTTTGAAGCACTGACAAAACTTGCCCCTATTAGGAATTTTCTGAAGAAGAATTCTGCGCAGAAACTATTTTTTTGGTTTTGTGGTAACTCAGAAAAATGGTTACGCTTAAGGTGTCTGTTTTAACCATAATACCCCTATGTGTTATGAAAAACATCGTGAAACAAATTCAAGTTCTAAATGATCTCAATCAATATAATATCCGAAGAGAATGATAAGAATTATAAGAAATGTCTCATCACACTGTTAGGTAGATTAAAAGCGTTTTTAATATTAATGATCATGACAACTCTAATTATTTGTTTAACATTTGGTAAAGTTGTTTTAAGCACATTTTTAACCAAGTTACAATACTCTCCAAAACTTACAATAAATAAGTTATATTGAAGAAAATTGATTCCAAAATTTCTTATATATTGTTCTATATCTCCATATGCTACATACATAGAGCTCTTCCCTAGTAACAATTGAGGTTTTGTGATAGCTTTATAGCCACTCATAAAACTCAGATTGCATTTGTAACCTTTGGGTTATGTCTTCAACAAAGTTGTTCATAATATCTTTCCCAACAACAGTACTGAAAACACCAAGTTTCTAAAAAATAATTTGGGAGAGTTGATTCTCCATAATTGCTTCCAGATATTACTACAGTTATTCACTGAGATTCACTGTATTATGTTTTAAAACAACTTAAGATATACTAAACTTCCAAAGTTCAGAGGTTCAGAAACTATGTAATCGTGACCGTAAAATACAGTTGGAGGAAATTTATTAGGATATTCTTTGCTTAACAGTAAAACTTGGGAACTCCTCTAAATACTCATAATTTCTAACTAGCAAGCAAATCCGATCGCACCTCCCTGGAACCGTTAATTCCCACCATTAAGCAAAATGAATTCAATCCGTTTGTCGGGTGAAAGCCACCTAGAGACGGCTGTGCACTATGAAAGACCGCCATACAGTATCAGCCCCCAGACTCCAACCGATCGCTACAAATTGATCGCTGTCGTTGAAACGAACATAAACAAATCATCGACTTTAAACGGAAATCGGTTCCCTTAGAAAATGGGGAGGCAAAACAGAACCAGGAAAATAGTTAATTGTCCAAGTATCGGAACGGGCCCGCTGTGTTCGCTTAGCGCAGTGAACGCACTTTTAAATACTTCATTTATCATACTTGCATCACAAATGAAGATTAGCAATAGCCGTTGCTTGAACTAGGAGCGAGTATTGTATCCTACTGCGTAGCTGTAGTTTGAAAAAAAATCAAAGAGAAAGTGGTGTATTTGACCACAGTCACTACAAAGTCACCTGTCGTTCGTGTAGCTAGTTTGTATGTTACATCCCAGGTTCCTAAAAGTATGTTGATTTTAAAACTGATCGATGTATGTACTGCCCATAAAAGCATAAGAGTCCCATATTGAAAAACAGCAAGCCGAGAAAAATGCTGTTGAAGATTTATATTCTCATTGAGCCTTATGGATGGGACAACCATGTTTTGGTATTTTTTCGATATTTTCTAAACAAACCTTGTAATCTTATTTGTGCATTGTGATTGAGTGGTGATACAGAATACAATCCAACAGATAGCTCATTTTCGACAAAAATCCATATGGGACTCTTATGCTTTTATGGGCAGTGTACTAGCAATACAGGAATCAAATCAAGAGGAAACTTCTGCTTCATAATATCCGGAACATTCGCTCACACTGCTTTAATTTAAACCATTTATCAACGATTTATTATCCCGGGACCGGTATGGCCCCGAGAAACCGTGCTGATGACTGAAAATGAAGACAGAATCTTAGTCCCTCCCGTTCCGTTCCGGCTGACTTCTTTGCTGCTGGACACGAGGAAATCACTGTTTACCTCCTTCACCGGCCGTTGGACTGAGTTATTAACATATCGTGTAAATAAATTAAATATTAGTATCACATTAATTACGGCATTTTGCGCTGCTTTTGATGTGCCGAGACCGCCTTCAACGCTGCCCCTCGCCGCCACCGTACCCGAGGCGGTCGAAGTGTGCTGCTTCAGGGGCCGTTTCGGGATGCTAATGGTCGTACCAGTGCGCAGCGTCCGTCGTTAGCCAAACGTGAACCGAAGGGACGAAATGTGCGTAACTTTCGCGCGCGCGCGAAAATGTACCTAACGGGCTGGGCTGAGCTGACGGGACTCGAGATGCCACTGAGATTTATTTATGGCTGACTTGGCGTGCAAAACTGTGGATGGCTGGCTGAGAGCTAGCCCTGGCAGAAGGATACCGCGGAGAGCAGCGTTTGACATGATGGACGATGGCGAGCTCGCTTGGCATGTGGATCGGTTGCCACTCCTTCCCTTCGATTTTCCGCCAGCAAAAAAAACGGGGCTGCGTAGGGGCGACGATTAGCTGGTGAATATATGTTGGCACTTGCGCAAATTATACCGGGCCTATCGGTACCAATGGTGGACCGAAGGGAAATGGAATGCACTTTTGCCGATGCTGGTAAATGGGTTTTCCCTGGTTGAAATTAGAGCCGAACAGCGAGCGAGAAGTGGGTGGTTTGTCAGAGGCTAATTTCTAATTTTAAACGGGTTGTCGGTTAATTGATCATTCCGGTGTGATTAATAGGATGTGATTTGGAAAGAAATGAAGGCGATCGGAGAGGAATTTGAAGCGACGTTGCACGTGCGACGGACGATTTCATTCAGCACACGATTTAATGGGTCGATTGTAGAAATTTAGTACATATTTGTTTACATTAGAACAGTCGTCAATAGCAAAAAAGAGTGACCTACTTTAGGAGGCAAAAAAGCACCTCTATGCTAGGGCACAAAAGAGTACAAATCCTATAACTAAATTAGTAACGGAATTGATGCTTGCACCAAAAAAATCAGAAGCACTTGGGGTTTGCACAAAAACACAAGTTGTGCCTCAATTCTTTGAAGCTAGCTTCAATTCGGCGCTAACTTAGTCCTGTGACTAAGTTAGTGCTGAATTCGGATGAAACGAAGTCGAAATACAACCTTTAACCTTTGCATTCTGAGGAGTCCGTCAAAGTGAAATTCAGTGTAAATATGAATAACACACAGTCGGCGCTGTTTTTATTGCGAAAGTCTCGGCGGAGAAGATACTGCATTGCGGCGGAAGGCCAACCGATTGCTGATAATATTACCCAAATACTCCTGCGCCTACTGTGCTACTGTGTCTTTTGAACAGTCGGTATAGACGAAAACTGAGCGACGTAAACTGTCAGGATCCCCAGAACAACTGGACGAACAATTTCCGAAGGGTCGAAGCTTTCACGTGCTTCTTTTCGTTCCACATAACCTGGGGCTTTGGGTACGTACCACTTCCGAGTGGTTAACCGCGTGCGAGGACAAATGTTGGGAAGGGGCGCTCTGTCAAACGACCGGAAGCTCGATGCACCAAAGGGAAGATCAGTATTATCCTTGAATTTTTATATCATGCGAATAGCCAATCGTGCAAAGATTTGGAGAATGAATAGATAGAAAGGCAAGGTACCTGCTTCAGCCATAATGGCTAGGTTTGGGTTCGTGACATATGCTCCGGATGGGTATCGTATCATCCTGTTGTACGCAGGTGCGATAGTTTGGATGATGGCATCTCCACCTCTGCTTAGAGCCCCATGCCGTAAAGCAGTCGATTGCTGACCCGATTAACAGAAGAGGCGCACGGCTGTTCTGCCATCTATGGAAGGTGTCCTTCAATGTCAGCTTCTTTCTCCGAACAGCCTAGATAAGCTGTGTAGTGTCGGTAGTGGTTGTTTCAACCGGCTAAGAATTACACTGCGGACTACCTGTTCCAGTGGTAAAAATCCACCAAACAGGGAACTTCAATTCCATAGTATCATGCGACCCGTGCTATGGGTAAAATTGTTGAGAGTGTTTAAAATATTCTCAATGGCGAACGGAGCCTGGGAAGAGTTGGGCAAACTCCCCAGTATGCTGCATTACGCAGCGGAACGTTCACTCTACGCACCGAAGTTATTTTTCACCGATGATCCGCTTAATTTTGCCGAATTTTTGTTGGCTGGGGGTTTGCTGAGACTCTCGGCTGATGGTAGTTCGGTGAAGTTTTGTTGAGTTTCGATTATTAAATTTCGATGTGTACAGATGAACCTGCCCAGAGGCCGTATGGACCCCCAGAATTAATACCGAGAGGTAGTCCCTGGGGGGAACAATGGCGGAGCCCAATGGAGTTTAGTCGGTATTAATGGCTGCGTCATCATTAGAGCCCGACACACCCCCAGTACACCCCGTGTGGTAGATTGGCATCTACTAATAGCACGTGTACTGGGCTAGTACGTAAATGTATTCTCCATAATAAAAAAAGAGGCCGTGTGGTATCCGGCCAAGAATTGAGCCACTGCACAGTGGTCGGAAACGCCAAAAACGTGAACTTGATTCACTAAAGGCCAAACCATCGAATATATTCACAGGGTGTCTTTGGAGGAATTGTTCATAGGAATATTTCCCACAATCTGATGACAATTGAAATTAGGCATGGCTTACTATGATCGAACTAAAAAAATAACTTTTTATCCTGACGAGGTAGAAAGTTGGTGTCTTGGACGAAGTTTTAGAAATGCTCATAGAGATGAATTTTGTTGAAGAATTTGAGCTTGTAGGACTAAAGGTTATCGATTTATAAGGCGTTTTCTATGGCAACCCCCTTAAATCTAGTTTTTTTTATATAACTTTTTTCATTGTGACTTTTCGTGCAAACTATGTTCTAGACAAATGTGTAGGTATCAAAACTATATAATATTGCCGAAGACTGCAGGAAAAAATACTCATTTATTTAAAAGTTATTGAAGACTTTTACATTTTTTACACCAACTTCAACTATGTATAAGAAAGAAAGGTGCAAACCAAAATGCACGAACAGGCACTTTTTTCACTGTCTAAACTATGCACAATAAAGGTAAGAAAGTTTGGTGCGTGTCACTCTAGAACCCTATGAATAGGGTAAGTTTAGTTTATCATGTTTTTTTACCTTTTCCATACAAAAATCAGCAAAAAAAATTTTAAATTTTTTTGCCACAATTTTTGAAATTCTTGGTTTGATATTCAATTACAAGTATTAAACTAATAATTCAATTTTTTTGGTCTTTTGGCTTAAGTGCCAATACCTTATTTAGGACTGGTGGTATCCAACGGGGAAAAACGATCGAAAATGGTGAGTGAAGCTAAGCAATCATGTGAAAAAAATTCACCACCCAGAGGCGAGACTCGAACCCGCAACCTTTGAGACTCCGGCCCAATGCACTAACCCTTATGCTATCCCTGGGTATGGTGACATCCCAGAAAGAACATATGATTATCCCACTGGCGACGGTGATCGTACCCTGCCTGCAAAGCGAGGAATCACACACAACGGCAGCTGATCACCCCAACACATTTGATCTATTTAATTTCCCCGCTAGATACCAAGGCCCGGGTTTTTATAATCGTCTGATGTCTAATTTTTAGTTCATTACCCATCGTACTTCGGTGGGTGACAGAGCTAATGAAGACTGTCGATTTCTGGTCCCTTGCCCAGTGAACAGAGGTATGACGGGAGCGAACCCGCCCGTTCGAATTAAACTAATAATTCAATTTTTTTGGTCTTTTGGCTTAAGTGCCAATACCTTATTTAGGACTGGTGGTATCTAGCGGGGAAATTAAATAGATCAAATGTGTTGGGGTGATCAGCTGCCGTTGTGTGTGATTCCTCGCTTTGCAGGCAGGGTACGATCACCGTCGCCAGTGGGATAATCATATGTTCTTTCTGGGATGTCACCATACCCAGGGATAGCATAAGGGTTAGTGCATTGGGCCGGAGTCTCAAAGGTTGCGGGTGCGAGTCTCGCCTCTGGGTGGTGAATTTTTTTCACATGATTGCTTAGCTTCACTCACCATTTCCGATCGTTTTTCCCCGTTGGATACCACCAGTCCTACAAGTATTATTTTCACATATATCTGAATATTTCAGATTTTATAAGAGTGGGAGCAAAAATGTGAAGTTTTTAATATCATTGGAGATCCTAAACTGATATATACCCAGTTAGACATGTCATAATGAATTTAATGCTCACAAAAGGATGTCATACCATTAATTACTAAATTTTACGAAAAAAATTAAAAAAAATTTTTTTGCTGATTTTTGTATGGAAAAGGTAAAAAAACATGATAAAATAAACTTACCCTATTCATAGGGTTCTAGAGTGACACGCACCAAACTTTCTTACCTTTATTGTGCATAGTTTAGACAGTGAAAAAAGTGCCTGTTCGTGCATTTTGGTTTGCACCTTTCTTTCTTATACATAGTTGAAGTTGGTGTAAAAAAATGTAAAAGTCTTCAATAACTTTTAAACGAATTAGTATTTTTACATGCAGCTTTCGGAAATATTATGTAATTTTGATACCTACACATTCGTCTAGAACATAGTTTGCACGAAAAGTCACAATGAAAAAAGTTATATTAAAAAAAAACTAGATTTAAAGGGGTTGCCATAGAAAACGCCTTTTAAATTGATAACCTTTAGGCCTACAAGCTCAAGTTCTTCAACAAAATTCTTCGCTATGAGCATTTCTAAAACTTTGTCAAAGACACCAACCTTCTACCTCGTCAGGATAAAAAGTTATTTTTTTTAGTTCGATCATAGTAAGCCATGCCTAATTTCAATTGTCATCAGATTGTGGGGAATATTTATACGAACAATTCCTACAAAGACACCCTGTGAATATATTCGATGGTATAGCCTCTAGTGAATTAAGTTCACGTTTTTGGCGTTTCCGACCACTGTTCTCTGGGGTGGGCTCCCATGTCGTAGGAGGCGACTGAAAGTAGGAGACCGCAAGTCAATGTGTAGTTCCGTGCCAAGGACTTGATGAACGGAGAGTCTAAAATATGCCAGTCGGGCACGGAGCATTTTGGGTTTTGCCCTTACTGTGTTATGTGAATTTCTGACACAGTGGACCATTATTTTCTTCGCAATTCGTGGGAATCAAATGATCGTGTCCCATTTAAACCTGATATGGCTCGCTAAATGCGTTAACATCCCAACTAGCTTGGTGTCCTCTAGTTGTTGTGCAATTTATGTTGGAAATGAAATGTAGATTTCTCTAATCAACAATGGTTAGAATAGCACAAATCAATCTCCAACATAAACGTACAGCAACTATGAATTTATCTCGACTCATGCAAGAAAGGTAAAGCTTCCATAGCATTGGTTTAGGAACCGTATTTCTATAAAGGAAACTTCTATTTTGGAAAGTTACTTAACACTGCCTTCATTGCTTACAACAAAACAGGCATGACTAACCCACGTGAAATGCCTCGTGCTTGCATTCTTGCAAATAAGGCTATTGACGCGTGTCTCATATCGGAGCTAACAACTCGCGATATCTGTGTTATCACAGTTACACTGACTGTCGGAAACATAGACAAAAAAAAAAATATATATATATATATATATATATATATATATATATATATATATATATATATATATATATATATATATATATATATATATATATATATATATATATATATATATATATATATATATATATATATATATATATATATATATATATATATATATATATATATATATATATATTGTTCAGCATACCTACCGCATAACGAATCATCTCCTTCTGATGATTTCAAAAGCGTTGTATCATATTGTAGCAGAAATGCGCTTCCACTCATTATCGGCAGTGATGCGAATGCTCATCACATCATTTGGGGCAGCTCAGACATCAATCTGAGAGGCTCTGAACTGATGGAGTACATAAGTAGTACAAATCTCCATATTCTGAATGTGGGAAACCGACCAACTTTTGCGAGGTCTGTGAGGGAGGAGGTGTTAGACATAACACTTTGCTCTGATATAATTTTGCATGGGCTGGCTGGGAAATTGGCAGGTTCCAAATGAAACTGAACCGTCTCTATCCGATCATAAATATATATTTTTCGATCATTTTGATGTCACCTTCAATATGGTGACATATCGTAATCCTAAATTTACAAACTGGGACCTCTTTTTGGTAAACTTCGCGACTAAATTTCATGGATATTTTCCAACAATCTACTAGACGACTTAGATAACGTCGAGGATACGACAAACTCATTCATAGTAGCATCCTACGAAGAAGCTTGTCCTATTCGTACTGATAAATCGACTAGGGGAACCCCTTGGTGGAGGGCTGAGCTTGAAAGAATGAAGAAGGTTATGAGAATAGCTTGGAACCGGCGTCAGCGTGATGACTCCAGGGCTTTCAGGTCAGCTCGTAGTGCATATAAGTAATGTCTTAGATCTGCAGAACGGGCTGGCTGGCAAAGCCTATGCACTAATGTCTCTAGTCTGAACGAGGCTACCAGGTTAAATAAAATTCTCTCCTAATCGAATGATTTTCAGATGAACTCCTTAAAAACCAGAGATGGTGTTTATGTGACGGACGAAAAAGTTGTTCTTAATTGTCTCTTCGACACACACTTTCCAGGTTGTATCGATCCGGAGCTGAACAATGTTCACAGATCTCATTCTGGTGATTCGGACACATTGGTTTTCACTGATCGGTCAAGTGGGCAGTTGACAGCTTTGCTCCATACAAATCACCCGGAAAAGATGGAATACTTCCCGTGCTTCTGCAAAAGGGATTTGAGATTCATAAACATGTCTTGAAAAAGATTTTGCTTTCCAGTCTTGCTACCGGGTATATCCCGAAAGCATGGCGAGAAATAACTGATTTATTCCCAAAGGGGGGGGGGGCGCTCAAGCTATGAAGAAGCCAAGAGTTTTAGGCTTATCAGCTTAAGTTATTTTTTCTGAAAGCTTTGGAACGATCATCACATCAAGAACGTTAGTTTAGTTGAATATCCACTGCACAAAATGTAACATGCATATCAGTGTGGGAAATCCACGATCACTCTGCTTCACGATGTTGTTTACAACATTGAGAAAGCCTTCTAGCTCAAGCAATCTAGCTTGGGTGTATTCCTAGATATTGAAGGTGCTTTTGACAATGTGTCCTTCCAGTCTATTCTGAAAGCGACGCTCGGTCATGGGATACCTGCATGTATCTCGGGTTGGATAAACGCAATGCTTAGTAACCGCATACTTTGCTCGTCACTGCGACAGGCTGAGATACGGAAGTTGAATATTTGCGGTTGTCCTCAGGGCAGCGTTCTGTCACCTTTGTTATGGAACTTGGTAGCCGACGGCTTGTTGAAGAAACTCAATGAGCTTGGATTTCCAACCTACGGGTTTGCTGACGATTACCAAATACTAATTACTGGATTTTGCATCGGAACAATCTTTAACTTAATGCAACAGGCATTGAGAGCTGTCGAACCGTGGTGTCGACAAGTTAAATTATCAGTTAAACCAAGCAAAACTTCAATGGTTCTTTTCACGAAAAAGCGAATAACAACCGGGGTTCGTCACTTGCAATTCTTTGATTCTGAGCTACTGTGTGCAGATCAAGTCAAATACGTTGGAGTTATATTAGATTCCAAACTAAATTGGTCTGTTCACATTGAGTTCAGAGTCAAAAAAGCGTACATGGCCTTCGGGGAGTGCAGACAAACTTTTGGAAAGAGCTGCGGTCTCAAACCTAAATACATCTATTGGATTTACACGACAATTGTACGTCCAATACTGTCATATGGATGACTTGTGTGGTGACAGAGGGGAGAGGTGATGACAGTCCAGTCAAAGCTAAACCATCTGAATGGCGCTCATGGTGTTGACTGGTGCTTTCACCACGACTCCGACTGCTGCTCTTGAGGCACTTCTAAATATCAAACCATTACACATACACCTCAAACAAGAAGCACTATCATGTGCATTCAGACTGCAGGTTACTGGGAAGTGGAACAGTAATCATGTCGATCTTGCTATTAGTCATACACGATTGTGGTCACAAATGGTTACATGGAGTGAAGATATTCTTGCTCGCAGCGATATTACACTCACATGTAGTTTTCCTTACATGACATTCCATGTGAAGATTCCCTCTCGAGAGGAGTGGTTGTCTGGCTATATGGAAAGACAACAAAAAACGCAAGTGGTCTGTTACACTGACGGTTCTCTGATGGAGGGACGTGCTGGTGCTGGTGTCTACTGTCGTGAAATGAGATTGGAACAATCTCACTCACGAGATAGACACTGTACTGTATTCCAAGCGGAAATCTTTGCGATTATGTGCGCGGTATAATCGGCCCTTCAACTGAGTTTGTCCGGTAGAGTTATAAACTTCTGCTCCGATAGTCAGGCTGCAATCAAGGCCCTTAGCTCAGACAAATCACGGTCCAAGCTAGTGATCGCGTGCCGAACTCAAATCGAAGAACTAAGCATTGTCAACACTATCTACCTTGTCTGGGTGCCCGGACATTGCGGTATTACTGGAAATGAATGGGCTGACGAATTGGCCAGGGCAGGTTCAGCGATTGACTTCGTTGGTCCTGAGCCCGCGCTGCCAATTTCGACAAGTTACGGTCCTGAACTTCGTCCGAGCACCGAAATTATTGGAGAAATCTACAAACGTGTCGCCAAACAAAGGTTTCTAGAGCAACCGTGCCCAGTGATTTCGAAAAATCTCCTACATTTTTCGAAGCTCCACTGCGGCATGCTGACCAGGGCTTTAAGCGGCCACTGCAAACTCAATTATCACATGGCAACTATTCAGCGCGCTGAGTCTTTTTCATGTGATCTTTGTGAATCCGACTACGGAATCTCATATCATCTGATATGCAACTGTCCAGCGGTAGCGCAATTGCGATTTCGAGTCTTCGACCGTCCTTATATAGACGAAACCATGTTTGGACAACTGAAACTCAGAGACACACTAAAGCTTCTTATCCAATGTGGTAAAGAGCTTTAGGCTTATTCGCAGGCAAGTTGAACTACTTGTGAATTTAACTTATCTGTTGTTTATTTATGTTTTGGTGCTGTTATTTTTCCCATCCTTCCAAATCCTTTTCCTTTCCTTCCGCTCAGGAAATGATGAAAGCACACGGCAAGGCACAAATCCCCGGGAACGTGCCATTTAAGCCAATATATTCTGATTCGTCTACAGTTCGTGCAAAATCATCTCGTAGTTTTTCGTCGAAACATAATATGAAATGTTAGAGTAAAGGGTTTAGTGAAGTGAAGCAACAAGGTACAATAGTACCTTGTTGGAGGGAACAGTTCAGCTCGTAATTCTTGTTCAAAACAATGAAACTAAAAATCTGTCTTATGTAAGGTGGGTGCTCCTATAGTTGATGTGTACCAATAGTTGCAGTAGTGGGTTATACGCCTAACTAAGGTACCAACCATCAACAAATATTTTTTTTATCGATTCATCGCACTAAAATTCTGCGACAATAAAATTGTTATCCTTGAAATTTGTTCAAATAACTATTTAAAAAATTGATTTTCTTCGAATTTTGAGCTCCCTTGCACCTATAGTTGATCTAATGTACCTATAGTTGCAAGTTCCATAAGAAATCAATGGGATTTGCAACAATAGGAACCGAAATTAGCGATTGTACCACTATTGGTACATGTGTTCAGGTTCAGGTTCAGGTTCAGGTTCAGGTTCAGGTTCAGGTTTTGAATACATAAATTGCTTATTAAACTAATTTATATTTTTTCTATGATTGAAAGCTTTCGTTTAGTGTATTAACATTGCCCATAGGTCTATTAATAGATTTTTTAGCAAAAGTTTTCCTTAAGTATGCGACTATTGGTACATCCACCCTACCTAAGTATATCTTCTACATGAACCTAAAAAACTGGAAAAATTCGTAAAATCGCAACTGAGATTTCGGTTCCTAGGGTATATCATAATTAATATTCCTAGAATACGGACACAGTGATCTCACACCTAACACAAAAATTATGAATTTCTTCAATTACTAGTATGTTTTAACATTGTATAAACATTGTTCATCTTGCTCCTGTGAACGTTCGTGTTTTCACCAATTTTAACGCACTTCTCAGAGGCAGACAAGGACAAGCATGACGCAGCTGGTAACAGTACAATAGTTTTGAACAATATTTTTACGAATAACGAATCACAACCAACTTCTTCGAAAGCCACTGAAATTTTGGTTTACTGTCGAAATTTTAATAGAATGAGGAGCGCCGTAAAGATGAACGAAATCCATAAGAATATATTAGGCTCCTCATTTTCGATAATTCTAGGTACCGAAACAAGTTGGAATGAGTATGTAAAAAGTGAAAAGGTTTTTGGTAGTGACTATAATGTTTTTAGAGATGATCGTGATTTACGACTAACCCAAAGAATGTCAGGCGGAGGAGTTCTCATCGCAGATTCATCAATATTTAATTCCGATCTTATTGTCTCACCAAAATTCAAAGAATTTGAACATGTATGGGTTAAAGTACATATCGCTGATGAAATCCACGTTTTTGTCTCAGTGTACTTTCCACCGTATCTAGCTTGCAAATCCACATATGAGATCAACATATGGTGATTTTAATCAACGCAACTTAGATTTTATTCCTGACTCTGAAAATGAGAGCATTCTACTTTTTGTCGTTGGTGAAAACGAAACATTACAATATATGTTTGAGAAAATTGCATTGCTAGGACTCAATCAAATAAACCATATAAAAAATCAACACAATCGTTATTTTGATCTGCTATTAACAAACATTAATGAAGATTTCTGTGTTGATGAATCTCATTCTCCCTTATGGAAAAATGAAACGTTTCACACAGCAATAGAATTCTCTATTTTTGTGCACAAGAATCATAATTTCATTGATTGTGACTTCGAGGACGTTTTCGATTATAGAAAAGCAAATTATGAAACTATTAAATATAAATTAAGCAATGTTAATTGGCAGTCCCTTTTAAAGAATCAAGAGAACATTGAATGTGCAGTGGAGATCTTTTATATTTTATGGCAAATAATACAGGAGGAAGTTCCACTCACGAAAAAACGACGAAAACATGCATCCAAAAATCCAGTTTGGTTCAACAAGGAAATTATTAATTTGAAAAATCAGAAGCAAAAAGCTCACAAAATTTACAGAAAATACAATAATCAGGATAATTTAGAAAAATACCTCAACATTCGTGACCAACTAACTTTGGCTATTTCTTCGGCACCAACTGTATATAATGCAAAAACTGAAAATGAGATCAAGTTATGCCCAAAAAACTTTTTTAATTACATCAAAACTAAGTTGAATTCATGTAACAAAAATGTCTTTGGATGGGAAAGAGGGTGAAACTTCGAAAGATATTTGTAATCTCTTCGCAACATTTTTTCAAGAAACTTATTCTATTCAGACAATGATCGTGACTTTGAATATTTTTCTTATTTTTCTGATTACTCAAGGGATGTTGGTGTCAGTCACATTAATGTTCAAGATATCTTGTCTGGTCTCAATAATCTAGATGCCACTAAAGGCTCAGGACCTGATGGAATTCCACCTGCTTTCATAAAAAATTTAGCAACTGAGCTTACGTCACCTTTATTCTGGCTGTTCAATAAGTCACTAGAATCTGGTATTTTCCCAAAAGATTGGAAAAAATCTTTTTTAATACCTATTTATAAATCGGGTAAAAAATCTGACATTCGCAATTATCGTGGAATTACCATTCTGTCTTGCTTTCCCAAATTTTTCGAATCCATCATAAATAAAACCATTTTCAACCAAGTCAAACATAAAATAACAAATTCACGACATGGGTTTTTTAAAGGCCGTTCAACTAGTACAATTTGTTGATTACTCGTTAAATGCCATGGATAAAGGAAATCATATAGAAGCTCTTTACACTGACTTCAGCAAAGCTTTCGATAAGCTGGACATTCCCATGTTAAATATTCAAGCTTGAAAAATTGGGAATCGAGATGAGACACCTCAATTGGATTAAGTCGTATTTAACAGATCGTCAGCAAATAGTAAAATTCTATGAGATGAAATCTGATATAATTAAAGTTACTTCGGGGGTTCCTCAAGGTTCACACTTAGGACCTCTTCCTTTCATTTTATATGTCAACGACATCTCTCTTATTTTAAAAAAAAACATTATGATATGAAGCTATTTTTAGAAATTAGAAATAATAATGACTGTAATGTTTTTCACAATGAAACACAAATCTTTTATGCATGGTGTTGTAAATGTTTGCTGGAATTAAATGTTAAAAAATGTAATCTCATGACTTTTAGCAGAAAACAAATCACGGCTTCCGTGTCAATTACATTAGGAAATCAAACCGTTCAGAAATGCGATAAAATAAGAGATTTATGATTAGATAAAAAAATTAAAATTTGTGGAACATTACAACACAATTGTTCATAGAGCTAGTAATATGCTTAATTTTATAAAACGCTTCGGATATCACTTTCAAGATCTTTACACAATTAAAACTCTTTACGTAGCATATGTTCGGTCTATTTTAGAATATTGTAGTATTGTTTGGGGTCACCATTCATAAAAAACACGAAGTGAGAATTGAGTCAATCCAAAAACAGTTTCTATTATATGCACTACGCAAGTTAAGATGGGCAGTATTCCCTCTTCCATCTTATGAAGCACGTTGTATGTTGATAGATATTCAAACATTGAAAGAACGTCGGGACTATGCTATAATCTCGTTTGTAAACGATATCGTCATGCAGCGTATTGACTCATCTTACATTTTGTCAAAATTAAATTTATATGCTCCTACTCGTCAATTACGCAATAGAAATTTGTTCGCGATAGGTCATCACCGTACAGACTATGCTAAATTCGGACCACTAAACCAGATGATGGCTGTGTATAACGAGCATTGTGAAAGTATTGACCTTACCATGCCCCGAACAAGTTTAAAACAGTTTTTCAACTCTATGCGGCATCATAGTACATAGGAATAGTGTAAAGGATAGTATATAAGCAATTAATATTTGTATAATGTAGTCTACAATTGATTGACGAATAAATAAATAAATTTTATACTCGAAACAATATCTGAAGCTGAAATTTCACCTAGTTCTTTTTTCGGCGATGGTGCAAATGCATCAAGTGATCAGAACAACAACCAAAACTCATGTTTTACATCTCCGTCTTACTAACAAGCACAAAACATTCTGAAGCAATAAACACATTCCTCATGTTTTACGGTTTAAACTGTCCGCTGTTAGGTCATTCCGTAGTTCAAAAGGTTCGCTGCAAGTGCTTTCACAAGATAATCATCATCTTCCACGCATTCCATTCCGGGGTGGACTGCACGTTCCCTTACTTTGAAGAGCAGTTTTTTTCCCGAAATCTCAACCAACCAACCAACTCGAGAGGTGTCAGGCTGCATAATGACAATTAAAATTTCCTAGGAAAAATGGAATCTGCTTTCGCCTGGGACCTTTAAAAGACCACGAAAAAAGCGACGACAACAAATGACATCTTGATCGCGGGGTCACTTCGGGCTATGGGTATTTTGTTCTTTATTTCACGAAACGAAACTGGAAATTAAAAGGTAAACACATATTTTTCCCAATGATGACAATAAACATCCGTAAGTTATGAGTTGATAGCGTCGCCCTGATAAGGAAACGTCACACGCAGAAGCCCTGCCATCGAGGATCTAAAGCGAGGTGTTTATAGCTTCTCGGTTCTGTTTCAAGCTTCTTCTGTTCGTTTGATTGCTTGCAACTACCGAAAACGAAAACTTGTCGACTCTAAGGGCGGCAATAAAAGCAACTGCGCAAGGTAGCACCAGCAATTGGAATTGGAACATGTTTCCTACCACGTACCAACTTGAGATAAGGAGCGAAAGAAAGTGTACCACCTGAGACACAAAAGGTATGGCTCACGACCCCGTCAGATGTTGTTAAAGTTCAGATCGGTGAAGAACTTGGTCCCTATCCTGGAATGGACGTCCCTTTTGTGCAGGTTCGAAAATTTATTAACTATTCAGCCGACTCTGTGGCGGTTCAAAACGTGAGCCAACGGATAGAGCAGCAGAAAAAAACAGAGTCATGTGCTTTAATTACGATATCCATAGCGCATAAAGGCACGAGGATGAAGCATTACTTAATTAAATCCCTCCAGAAGCATATGGAACTGCCGGACAGTGCGGCCAGATAGCAAACATGATATTCTTGATAAATATCCAGATAAATAGTTTCATTTATATATCTCTGATCCTATTTGAACCAATAGCTGGCAACCTTGCCCAGATGAACTGGGTCCCTCGGGAGAGTTTGGTGTGGCGATGATTCAACATCATGTAGTACTTGCATCTCGTTCACCTTTTTAACAGTGCTAAACTGATGTGAGATACAATCGAAAAAAAAAACGACAACAACGATGGTCGCCGGAGAAAGGGATTCACCCCTATATCTAAAACGTTGCATGTATTCACATTTGTAGGTGGTTTGAGAAAGGTGTAACCCAAAATAGCCCATAATGAGCGCAGTCCCCTCCGGCCATAGTTCTACCTGCACTGGAAGTAGAGTGCAGTCTGAGTCCAGGATGGTTACGGGATGGGCAAATACAATTAATTTCATAACCACGGGGTTCAACCCCTCTCCGGAACGTGGTATCATTAATAATATTTGGACAGAATGAATTCGGTACACCGCAGAGTGG
Source organism: Topomyia yanbarensis (assembly GCF_030247195.1). NCBI lineage: Eukaryota > Metazoa > Arthropoda > Insecta > Diptera > Culicidae > Topomyia > Topomyia yanbarensis. The sequence continues at coordinate 45,514,650 of NC_080671.1, read as the reverse complement.
AGAACTTTCGAAAATCGACAGTTCTGTGGCTTATCTGTCGTCTTCCGATACCTAAATACCAGCGGGGATGAGCGTTATGGTTCTAACGATGGAACTTGTAACATCTGACAGGCGGCCCACGCGTAAATCCCTGGCGTCACGAGCTCGAATCTCTAATGGGCATGAATTTAATTATCGCCGTTACAAAAGGTATGAATGAGACCACGACTAACTTGGTTTCGGCTGTCGGTTTGGTGAAGCACATGATGCAACGCCACATGTTATTCTCGGAACATTCAGAACTTTTGATTGAAACAAGTGTTGGCGTTCTCAAACCAAGCGTAAATAACTTCTGGTTCTAGTGCTGATAAACTGGCGAAAAAAAAACCGCATCCCGAACCGTAGATAAAGCCATTTATCCACTCACCGAGCCTCGCCAACTCCTTTAGGTAGCACCTATCGGATCAAGTCGAAGGTCAACGCTGGCTAGACCTCTGGACCTGACTGGATTTCCTGCTGTGAGCAAATTTTATTACCTTTATGTTCTTCTATGCCACGTTCTGCAAACGTTTCTATCCGTGATGGTTGGTTGGTCGGTACGGCACACCACGCCATTCGTTGCTAGTGCCTTTTGCTGCCGACATAAGCGCACCGAAAAGGAAGTCTCGCGAAGCCATAGGGCGGTCACTTGTGAGGTTGAAAAATGACTAAATTTAGAGAGGAATTGATTATGAATCGATAGTTTCGTTCTGCTGCTGCTGCTGCTTTCGACTCGAGTAGCGACTGGTTCGAGCAGATCGGATGATAGCAATTTGCTTTCGGGAATGGGTTTAAAATTTCACTGTGGGTTTATTTTTTGCTCCGAACAGGTTAAAGTTTATCAACAATTTCATCGCGGTTTGTTGTTGAACAATACCGACAGATTATGTATTAGTTGAAAAATGGTAGCCTTACGGCTGAAAATCATTTGTTTTTGGAACACAGTGAAGGCGCGAAAGAAACTACATGTGAAACATGAAGTCATGTTCAAATGTTTGTTTCTTTTTTCATAATGTATGTTTCGCTGTTTACTCTATCATCCAATAACGCAGTATAGTGGGAAACGGCTCGAAAAATCGGTAAGGGGAATAGCGAGAATGAAGTGCCTGACGTGACTCAAACCAACTGGAAAACTGCTTCTACGTATGAAGTAGTGTAAGATTGAAACCATTCAAATACCAAATCCATTTTCTACGCATTGTTTTTGAATATCTAATTCTAGTGAAATATTTAAAATAAATGAAAATTTTGTATTATGGAAGCCCTCGATCCCCCCGCCACAGTCCAGCTACTGCAGTCAACGTTCACCAGTCGTCCCGGTCCTGTGTGCGGGAGTGGAGAAAGGGTCTTCCAAACTTCCCTCTGCGGCAAGTACCCATCCTTTCTGAATAAATCAGGCGCTGAAATGTTCCCCGATCCCAGTTCTCCGTTAATTGTACCGTATCAGCACCAGATGCCGTTCTTGCCACGTAATGTTGTCTCTTCGGTCACCGGGACGCACACTTGCCGTCAACCGTGAGGAAGCCCTTAGTCCCCCCACAGTCAAGCCCTTCCTGTCAGCGACCAGCAGCCGTCCCGGTCCTGTGGTGGAGATGGGACGAGGGGTCTTCCGCAAACCTATCTTAGGTAAGTACAATACATCTATGAGCTCTTCCTTGCCTCAAAGCTCTTCGATTTCCAGCATTTGTCGACGACGGGATAAACTGCTGCTATACTACCAAAATGTTGGTGGTATTAATTCAACTGTTGAGCAATACCTTCTTGCAGTCTCCGACATTGGCGTGCGTGCGAGGGGGCTAATGCTTCGGGATTTTTTTAAATTAATAAGTATGATTATAACGTTGAAGACACACTAGAAATATATGAAACCTACTGCATATCTCATTTTCTTTAACCTTATTTAGGTGTTGGAATATATATGACCCAAAATGAACTTTCGAAATGCGATAACTTTTTAAGTTATGAACCTAGATGTTTGGAATTTCTTGACATTTTCTCTTTCATAGAGAACAACGATTTTCAATCGAGTTTAAAATTTTCGGACATTCCTGAAGGGCAGTACAAAAAAAAAGTTACGAATAAAGTGTTAATGGGTCATATTGACCCCGATTTCGAACTCTATTTTATGACACATTTTCAGTCAAATCCATATGAAATTGTACTTAAATTTTGTATTGGAGTTTCAATTTTCAGTTTCTGGTAAATATTGTAGTTTTTGACCAGGTTGGCCAGCGGGAATCGGTGCCGAATGGGGTCATGTTTGGCATGCATAGAATCGTCATCATAAATCACAAGTTTATTAACAGAATACTAATAAAAAACACAACCAAAACAAAAATAAGAATGTACATATCAGTTTTGTGCATAATTAGACCGATCTTGGACGTTCCTCATTACGCTTCCGATGCTGATTTCGACGATACCATGGTGTTTCACATAATTCTGAACAAGTGACAATGTGGTCAATCAATGAAACTGATCCCAAAGTTTTGTGATATTCTTGAAAGTTTATATAAAATCTCATCTAAAATGATATTGATACTCTGATTCAAATGCTGGATTCTACGTAAAAATCAACCGGAAAATCCGGAATATCCGTAAAACTGTCTAATTCATCAATCTACTTCTAGAATTCTGCAGTTTTTTCGAAAACATATATTCATGTTTCTTTGACATAAAATTCTAGTTCCGAGTGAAAAATTGACTGTATTGGTTACATAATGACTTTCCGGAAAATCTCGAACATCCGCTGAGCTGATCAATTCATAAAGCTGGTCTTAGAAACATGGATTTTTAGTGCTTCTTGAATTCTCATTTGAACGTACTTATGGCCTACACATGATTTATTTTGCTACCTAATGGCCTTCCGGGAGATCTGGAACATTAGAGGAACTTGCCAATTCATGAACCTTGTCCTAGAGTTCTAAGATTTTTTGGAGTATCATTCGAATAAATTCGGGAATATCATTTGCATAAATTCGTACTTGTGACTGGGATACAGACCCGTATCGTTCCGGAAGATCCGGATCAGGCTCTGGAAGTCTATGGTTTCCCCGAATGTATTTTAGAATTATTACTGCAAAAAATGTATGTGTGACCGGAACGAAGACCCTATTTGTGAACTGGCCATTTCTACACCGGATCATCTGAATGGTCAATGGGTCTCTGTCCCAGTCACAAGTACGAATTTTTGCGAATTATATACCCTTATATGTTTTCGAAAATATCTCAAAACTCTAGGACTAGGTTAATTAATTGACCAGCTGCGCGGATGTTCCAGATCTTCCGGAAAGTCATTTTGTGGCCATTTTTTCAGTTATAACTACGAATTTATTCCAATGCAACAAATATCTTCGAAAAAAAAACTTCAGAGCTAGATTCATGAATTAACCAACTATATGGATGTTCTGGAGCTTCCAGATGATTTTCACGTAGAATCCAGGGTCAATAGTTGAGTCTCAGTGTAAATTTCATTTTAGAAGACTTTCAAGCTTATTACAAATTATTGGGATCAGTTTCATTGATTGACTACATTGTCACTTATGCAGCATTATGAGATATACAATTATTCCGCCGGAATCAGTATCGGAAACGAAATCCGGAACGTCCAAGATCGGTCGTACCATGTGCAAATTTGGTATATACATTCTTAATTTTGTTTTGTTTGTGTTTATTATTAGTATCTGTATTAGTATTTTTATTAACGACTAAGGTTCATATAGATTTGACTGAAAATGTGTCTTAAAACTGAGTTCGAAATCGGGGCCAATATGACCCGCTAACACCTTATTCGTTACAAAAATTGAACACCTAAAAAAAGTTAAGCAAGCCATGTAATCTGAAAACACTTCGATACAAGCAACATTTGACGCAAGTTCGTTGAAATCACGAATATCTATTGATAACATGATAAGCATTGAAAACCATTCGATGTAGAAAATAACAAAACAAATTCTTGTTTTCCTAATTAGTTGATTTCAACAGAAAAATGAAAAACGTAACTAAATTTACCCTTAATTTGCGTGATTCTCAAATAATAGTTATTGAACATTATTATTGATTTTGATTCAAGACGCACATCAGAAAAAAGTCAATCAAAATCATCCCTTTGTTGATGTTTTTAAAGAAAACTAGGTAAAACCAAAATGAGGTCAGTTGAATTTCAGTTTTTGTTGTATACGGGTTCAGGTAGTTGCGTCCAGGCTAACACAAGCTTTCTAAGATGAGACAACTACCTACATACATACCCGTTATTCCCGGCGTGTACGAACATAGTTGCTGTCGCTACCTTGATGAATTTCAGTAAGGTGTGCATCTTGGCTACATTGCTGTCATTTCGCATGATGTGCGCCATGAATCAAAATCAATAATAATTTTCATTAACTATTATTTGAGAATCTCGTAAAATTAAAGGAAAATTTAGTTGCGATTTTAATTTTTCTGTTGTAATTGGGAAAACAAGTTGTTATATTTTTACATCGAACGAGTTTCAGTGTACAAATGATTAATTCTGTCGGGAAAGGCATATATGGCGATTCCTGGAGGTATTACATGGAAAGCGATAACAAGTGAATCTTTCAACTTTTATCTAAAACTTAACAGTAATATTATTTTAGAAGAACTGTTGGTATTATGTAGATGTCATTTGTTTGAATAAGAACTTATTCAAGTTCTATCTTTTTTTTATTTTAACGACATTAAATTAGGTAGAGATTACTAAGTAGGAGAAGTTATGAAAATTTTAGTCATGAAAGGATTTGGAACATACAGATAGGAAAGCTGTCGGTTCTAATGGTAAAGAGGGACGACTCTCTTGTTGCCGTGAGACATGTTGGTAGATTTGAGCAATTCGTAGTAACCCTGTTTAGCTTGACTCCTACCAACAGAAGATAAAAGATTAGTCCGGAAGATTGTAAGCCTGTTCATAATGACCGTATCAATTCTAATTTTACGATCTGTATATTGTAAATCCTTGCTCTCACTTTAGTGTTATGGTTCCAAATATTCATAACTTTCCCTACTAAGTAATCTCTAATTTAATGTCGTTAAAAAGAAAAAAAAGCAAATGTGCAAGAACTCTTATACGAAAGAGAAATATGAAAATAGATTCTTGGGCGCATCTTTGAAAAAAGCGGTTTTATTCGGTTTATAGTTATTATTTTAATTTGTTATATCTATAATTGAATTTCATTTACAGAAAAAATATTGCTTCTGAAACTTCTGAAAAGATTCCGGTGAATACTTCAGGAAACTGAAAAATATTAATAAACATAGTTTAATATTGTATACCGAAAAATATATATTTAAATTTCTTATTTCATGAAAAGCATTAGATATGTAATTGCGCCTTATAGACAAAAAGTTTCGAGCAACGACCAACAAGAGATTGCCTGATCATAACGTAACAGCATGTTCATAAGGCGATCAATGCAACAGTCACATGACTATCGGATGACACACGGATAACTGGTTCGATGTGGAGTACCAACGAGCAATAGATGAGAAAAATCAGATTAGGAACTTATTGCTCGCACTGGCTATATATTGAAACTAAGTAGTGAGCTGACAGCCGCTGAAAAAGACAATCATGACAGGGGTGTACAAGGCTTGAGAATTATGGACTAGCAGGTTAAAGTCAGTGTAAAATGATATTCAGGAGTTGAAAAACGGCGCAAATAGTTGGATGGCCTCAAATGGCTTATCTACAGGCTCGACTGTGCTAATTATCGTGACATAACGCGCCTCAATATAGCTCTTTTAAGCTACTCTTCCGTTTTCTGTTTATTAAACTACGACCATTGACCGAATATTGTATCAGTGATTACCATAGCATGCTACGAGAAGACAAACGACGGACCATTGCCTTATGACAATACTACTTGCTTCTCAGATTAAAAGATAAATTGCAGCATGGAGATTTACTCTAAGATACGATACGATACAGCGAACGAAGCGAACCCATAATGACATGCTTCTTGGCTTCATGAAAGACTTCGGAATAGGCATCGATTACAGATCAGTCGAACATGACTAAATATAAATTTTTCCAAACTACTACTAAATTTTTACTACTAAATACTAAGATGAAGAACAAATGTAAAATGGTCCTGAAGCATGAACAACGAGTTTCACGCATTATATCCGCATGTTTACGTTGGAAGTTTTATTATTTTTCCCTACAGAAAGACGATTTTCTATTTATTTCTCGGAGTTGCTCAGAAGTGTTTCAGAAGTTTTTATTTGTCTTCATTTTTCTTATAAATCCATTAGAAATTCTCCCAATACTATGGATAGAGATTCTTCAATAAAATGAAAAAAAATAATTTTTTGGTGAAGAGCTAGGCCTACAGTGGAAAAATATACATTACAAAGGCCATCCAGATTTTTCTAATGCACTTCAAATTACGTCATCAGTGGCCGTAAGTCATTACCAAATCTTAGCGAGATAGAAAGAGAAATAATATATTTCGTAAATATTTTGATCTGATTACGCAAATTCAGCAGAAAAACTAATGTTTGTTTTTACGATGATTTTTTATGGACAGTTCATAGTATTTTTATTGATTTTTTTTAATTTTCATTGAAATATTCTTCAGTATTTGAAAAACTTAATTGATCTTATAACAACTGAAGCAAGGTAACTTTATAGCAAGCGGCCGGTTGAAATTGAAATAGTTCGTATGTTGAGATCCAATCTGATTTTTTTTTTTTTCAAATTTTCGCAACATAATTCAAAAAAATTACAAAAAAGATAATGTTTTCATTAATTGTTACGCGATTGAAAAAATAGAGAATAAATTCAGCACAAAAGAAATGAAAATCTAAGAATTATAATCACAATGGCCAAACCTCTATATCTGCAGCAAAAACAGATTTCATGTAGTGTTTGTCTGCTGTCCGCAAGGTACCACCGTGTTGGCGAAGCGGTGCCGAAAACTGCGTCAGTACTTCATAAAGGCTTTCAAAGCTGATTCAGGACTATCGGGCATGGATGTGGGAAGTTTTTTTTTTCAAGTATAGAGCTATCAAGCAACTGAAAGATGATCTGAATCTGAATGAATGGATGATGAAAAGTGTGTCAAATTTGAATTTAAGCAGCTTCCGGGATAAAAGCTTTATGTTGCCAAAGATCCCAGAGATGTTCCCAAGAAGTACAAAATTATTGTTGCAAACAAGTTTGCCGGAAAAATGTATGATCTGGTAGTAAATTTGCAGCTATGGCCGTGAGACTCCGATTTTCATTACAACCAACAATATGAACCAAGTTATATATCAACAATTTCTTGAAAAGCGTCCAGTGGTTAATTGGGTCTCACTGAGATTCTTTTTGCCAGGTTCGGCGAATAACCGTTATAGTAAGAATGCGTTGGTAGGTTGATAAAATCGAGGGTGCATAACACCGGGAGTTTATAAAAACAGGTCGAAACTGTATTCGTAAAAACATACAATTTTACGAATTATCTGGGATTAAAATTGATCAATTTTATAAATTTCAAAAAAAATGATATTGCAAAAAACGTGAGATTATTTTGCGCTAAAAACCACGAGAATTTTTTTTTCATGGATGTTGAAAATATTTAATATTAATTTTAGAGTCTTAAAATGGAATAATAATAAGATACAAAAATACTTTGGTAGCCTTTTTTAGGAAGCTAGTTTCTAGATTTATGAAATAAATGAAACAACTTTTTCAATAACAAAATAAAATAATTGTTTTACAATCAAACCTTTACCAGAAATGAAACTGATAATGAAAGCTTAACATAACTGAAAGTTTTTAAGTTGTTAGCCCCCCTAATGGAAAAGGCTGCGCACGCCTATGGTCTCCGATAAGAGTTTTGACATCATTGTCTTCGTCGAAACACGCTTTCTAGTTAGGTGTTCGGTACTGAATACGAGGTGTTTCGCTGTGACCGGAGCCCTAGCAACAGCCGAAAATCCACCGGAGACGGCGTATTAGTTGTTAGTGGCGGTTAGTGCCAGATTGATGACAAGATTCGTCGAGAACACTTATTGGGTTTGTCTAGAGCAGGTTTGGACGGTTATCGAGCTTGACTACCGTAAGTTGTACTTGTGTGCGTTGTATGTTCCACCCGACCGCGCTCATGATACCGAATAAGTCGAAGCACACTGCAGCTCAGTTTTTACTATCCTCGAAGATGCTAACGCTGTTGATAAGATCATGGTACTAGGAGATTTTAATCTTCCTAGCATTTCATGAAACTCTTCGCGTAATGGATTTCTTTATCCGGATTCGGACCATTTCGTTCTCCACCCAGGTACAGTGAGGCTACTTGACAGCTGTAGCTCAGCCACGTTACTACAAATCAATCCTATTGCCAATGAGAATAGCCGCCATCTCAATCTTTGTTATGCCAGCGATCAGGTTACCGCCACATCAATAGTGATGGCTCCCTCTCCTCTGATAAAACCAGTGGCACATCATCCTCAACTGATCGCCACGATTCAACTTCGATATATTTCCGCTTTCTGTCTCCTACGATTTCAGTAAAGCTCAGCAGCGCAATATCACAAACCGTCTTTCCACCATCGATTGGGAAAATATCCTGAACCCCGAAAATGTCGAAACTGCAGTTCAAACCTTTTCAAACGTTCTGGTGTACGCTATTGACAGGCACGTTCCAAAGAAATTTCACCATCGACAAACCGGCCCTCTATGGCAAACGAGTACACTGCGACGGCTGAAGCCTATAAAGAGAGTTGCCCTGCGGAGGTTTACCAAGTATCGCACAATATCACTCAGGGACTATTATGTCAGTCTCAACCATGCGTACAAACGAGCCAGTCAACACTGTTTCTATCGATATCAGCAGAATATTCAGCGTAATCTCAAGTCGCATCCTAAAGGTTTCTGGAAATATGTGAACGAGCAGCGCAAGAAATCAGGACTGCCGTCGTCTATGACTTTCAATGGGAACACAGCTACTACATCTCGAGAGATATGTGCACTTTTCTCGGAAAAATTCGCGAATGTATTCACAGATGAGGCACTAACTATTGAGCAAATCGAACTCGCTGCTAGCAGAACTCCACTTGTGGGTCACACTCTGGGTGCTATCGATCTTAATGCAACGATGATTACCAGAGCTCCCTCTTGACTTAAGATATCTTTCAATCCGGGACCCGACGGGCTCCCCTTTCGCGATTATAAAAACGCACATCGAAGTTTTGGTTGCTCCGCTTCTTCAGATCTTTAGAGCATCTATTACTAGACGTATTTTCCATCTTGCTGGAAATCAGTGAACATGTTCATAAAAAGGGCAATAAGCGAGACGTCAATAATTACCGTGGGATAACATCATTGCGTGCTGTCTTGAAGTTGTTCGAATTGGTGATTATGGAACCTCTCCAGGCTCACTGTAAGCAGTACCTAAGTGACGTGCGGGCGGTCAACTGCATCTAACCTGTTATGCTTAACATCTTGCATAACACAGAGTATGGAACGTCGCGCTCAAACCGACGTCGTTTACACCGACTTCTCTGCCGCTTTTGATAAGTTAAACCACGATATCACAATAGCAAAAATGGAGAGATTTGGAATAAATGGTAGTGTTTTGCAGTGCTTTCGATCTTACCTCACAGACCGAGAGATAGCGGTTGTCATAGGAGATTGCCAGGGCCCTATATTCACTTCTAGGTCAGGAATACCTCAAGGAAGCCACTTGGGACCGTTGATGTTTCTGACACACTGATATACACGTGAAGGACCTGGGAGTGATTCTGGATTCTCAACTTACGTTCAAACAACACGTCTCCTATGCAGTTGGTAAAGCGTCTCGAGCGCTAGGATGCTTCTTTAGGATTGCCAAAAATTGAACAGATGTTTATTGTCTCAAATCGCTGTACTGCGCTTTATCCCGATCAATCCTAGAATATTGCCCTGAAGTGTGGAGCCCTAACATTTTTGGTGCGCGGATTAAAAAAAAACTTTTAATACAATATAGTAGACACATGCACCTTTCAAAAACTGCAAAAAACGATTGTTTGAAAATTTTGAATGAAAAGCTACCCTTTGAATCAAGAAACTAACTCATGTTTGCATAAGGTTTCAAGTTTCGGGAAGATCACCAATACTCTGCTGAAGGTGCTTCGTTTTTGTGGCTGCATTTCATAATTTGGAGACACAGTGATTAGTATTACGTACACACGGAAAAAAAATCCGTTCATAAATTCATTAACAAAATATCACGAATTCGTGAACTGTGCGATTTACGAAAATCGTGACCAAGTTCCTGAAATCCTGAAAAATAATCCTTATATTCTAACTATGTGTGTCTTTAGAAACTAGTTCGCGCAAGGATATACATGACGTTACATTGCAAATTTTGGTTGAGTTACTGTGGTCGTTCCCTGGACGTGTTTAATATTTGAGGAATTCCACGAAGATCCGTCCGAAAATCTTTAAAATCGTGACCGATTTTAAAGTGAAACTTTACGCATTTCACCGGCATAAAAGACTAAACATTTTCCGCTATCAGTAAGATTACTTTGACTCAAGAGCAATTTTTTAAAAGGGCGTAGACATTTCTACGTGCATTGATTTCAATTTTTTTTTGTTCGATTACTGTATTTTATTCAGCAAAACTTTCTGAGAACGAGTTACAGGGAATGAATATTTCTATACGAAAAAATGTGCACTGAAAAAATGTTGTGTAATTTTTCATAAAAACAAAAATTTGTGTTAAAAATTTAAATTGAAAAAAAATCCATTTTTTCTAATTTTTTATATTTTGTCTACAAATACCAAAAGAGAAAAGGAACATTGTGAATATGATTGTACGATGGAGAACTTATCGGCAAAAAAGTTTTTCTAACAATTAAATTCCATACTGATTGACATACAAAACCGTAATTTTATTACAGAATATTATTCTTAGAATCGTTTAAAATCAAAAAAGAAATATGTTGTAGTTCTCAAGATATTTTAAATTTTATTTTAACAACACAATTATTTTGTTTTATTATGACTTTTCCATAAGTTATACGCGATTCTCTATCAACAGAAATATGTTTTTCAAAAGGCCCATAAAATTTCCTACAACTTTCTCTTTGACATCAATGCGATATTGTAACCCATTTGAAAGCTACATGAAAACAATCAAAATATGATCAAACTATTTAGTTCAATCATCAGACGCTATCGTTGAATAGTATTTTGATTCAATATATACGCGAACGGAGATCTTAGTGGAATGTACGTAATGTTTCAAAGGTTTTCTTCCATTTAATTCCACTATGAAACATAGTGGAATTAAATGGAAGAAAGCCTTTGAAACATTAGTATTTTGATTGTTTTCGTATAGCTTTCTAATGGTTTACGATATCGCCTTGATGTCAAAAAGAAAATTACAGCAAATGTTATGTACCTATTGAAAAACCTATTGTTGTTGATGGAGAAATGCGAATAACTTCTGAAAAGGTCGTAATAAAACAAAAGAATTGTGGTGTTAAAACTAAATTTAAAATATCTTGAGAAATACCACATTTTAGAAAATTTTTGCTATTAGCATTTTGGTTTAAAATGGCGTTTAGAATCATATTCAAAAATAAAGTTGTATTTTTGACTGCAAAAAGTATGAATTATAAAAATGTGTCAAAAGTTGCTGTTAGGAAAACTTTTTTATTGAAAGCTTCTCCATGATCCAAAAACACTGAAAAAGTTTCTTTTACGTCTTTAATTTGATAAACATTAAATTTTTTGCATTTTATGATGGGTAACACTTTTGAAAAGGGCATAATAACATGAATTAACTATTTATGTTGTAACAAAACTCCAAATATATCAAAAACTATCGCATTTTGGAAGATTTTTGTCAAATTCATTTTGATTAAAAACGATTATACATAAAAAATATTATATTCTGTAATAAAATTACAGTTTTGTATGTCAATTAGCATGAAATTTAAAAACATGTATAAAGTTATTGTTAGAAAAACTTTTTACCGATAGGTTCTCCATCATACAATCATATTCAAAGTGTTCCTTTTCTCTTTAGAATTTAGTTGACAAAATAAAAAAAATCAAAAAATTGCAACTTAAATTTTTAACACAAATTTTTGTTTTTTTTTGAAAATGACACATTTTTTTCAGTGTAGGGGACCCGGGTCTATTAAGACAGTAGGTAATTCGGACCCTCTCGATTACACAGAAAGTAGCAAGACTTACTGATTGTCGTACATATTCGTGGAACCGTTATTCCAAAACATTAATTTTGAGAGCTTGATTTAATTCTTTGTTTTTTGTAGAAAGGAAATACAACGTGTTTCATGTTTTTGCCATCCTCAAAACAAAAATCACTAGAATGGAAAAACCGTGATTAAATCAGTAAATAAAAGAGAAAAAAGGTTAGTGTTTCGGAAAGCTTGAGGTTCCTATTTAATGGAATGACATTTGTTTGAGTAAAAAACCAGGTACTTTCAATACGCTCACCACTTTTGTGCGAAATGAGCGTACGGGGCTATTCGGACCGCCTATTCCATCAACCACTGCTCAGCAGCTTGCGGGTGTGCATACCATTGCACACACCACAGCAAAGAAAAAAACATGATGCGCCAATCGTGCCGAACCAGATTAAGTTTTTGTAACGCAATTTATTTTTTTGCTTCTTTGGGAGTTTCTCTAATATATATTTCATAGGTAAACATAATTCCATTGTAAAAAAAATTAAAGAAAAATGACGGTCTGAATTGCCCTGTAGGAAGGTCAGAATTACCCTTACATTGTAAAAGAATGAAAAACGCAGAGTTTTGTAAATCGTCGTCTATCGCTGCCTTAGAGTGGTGTAAATGAATATTTTATGGTACCAAAATGTCGCTGAGGTTTCAAACTAATAATTTGGACCTTTCACCGGTATTTTTTTTCACATCTATCCACTTAAAAGGGTGATTTGTTTAGGTAGGTGCGAATAGCCCCGGGTTCTCCTATATTTTTTGTACAGAAATATTCATTTCCTGTAACTCGTTCTCAGAATGTTTTGCTGTATAGAATACAGTAATCGAACAAAAAAAATTGAAATTAATGCACGTAGAAATTTCTACGCCCTCTTAAAAATTTGCTTTTGTATCAAAACATTGCAATTGTCAGAGAAAATCAAGAAGATTGATAAACCAAACTCAGCTTCAAAGTTTCGTTCGAATCGACGATGGTCATATTTTGTGGTCGGCCGGTGTGGTGTAGTACATCAACTAAAACGATGGTCAAGATTTCAAGAGCTTAGTCACGATTTTCGTAATTTCTCATCACGTTACTGTGACATTTTATTTATGAGTTTAACATCGGATTTTTCGGGCACAGTAGAACAATTTATGTTAATGATTTCAAAGCTTTTGTCACAATATTCGTAATATTTTATTCACGGGTTTCATGTTCAATTTTTTCTGGGGGAGTATTGTGACTGTTGTTCATGATTTCAGGATCTTAGTCATGATTCCTGTAATTTCTATTCACGTTATTGAAATATTTTAGTCTCACGTAGAGTGATTTGTGTTCATGATTTCAGGATCATAGTCACGATTTTTGATATTTTAATCACGAGTAGTGTAGTTTATGTTCATGATTTCAGGATTTTGGTCTCATTTTTTGTAATTTATATGCACGTTATCGTGATATTTCATTCTTGAGCTCGTTCCAATTTGACACGTGCAGTAACGTGACTACAGTTCATGGTTACTTACTATCGGAGTAACATGACAATTACGACAATAGATCTAAATACTGGTCGCAGTGGTTCGTCTCCAACAAAAAAAAACATGACAATATGATTTGGTTCTTGTAACCGTAAATTATTCTCTGTATCTTGTTTTGTAAACTACATCACGAACAAGATTCGTGGCTCTATAATATATTGTTGATGCTCAGCGCAGTTTTTTGTGTTCTGTCCAGACATTGAACCTTATTGATTTAGGTATGATGATCGAGGTACTAATTTATTATATCTATTGCTCGCACCTATTACTAGTCGCTATAGGCTGTACAATGTACATATTACGACACCACCCAAATTTGAAATGAAATAGTTCACATGTAAATTTTAAGACCATGTGCAGAGTTGTATGTAATACGAAACGATTACAGATGTCTTCTAAATATCACAAACACTCAAGATAGATCGTGAATCATGTACTACGAATCATGAACCAGTTTACAAATCCATGAATAATATTTTATATGAACTATTTCACAAGTATGAATGGTCAGTAGAGTGACAGGAAAAAAATACCCCTATCGGCCCACCTCTGAGTCGATTCCTAGTCCCATCAGGAGTACTTGTACCAAATTTGAAGCAAATTGGACAAGTCTAACTACCGGACCAACGTGCCTGAAGTTTGTATGGGATTTTTCAACAATTTACATGGAGAAAACCCACCAGCTCACATTTTCCCCGATAGGTGGCACTGTATACATCGTATTATCACTGTAAGTGAAAATAAGAAAGATAATTTAATTGTCTACAACTTTGTCGAAGACTGATAGAAAATCCGGCTTTGTTAAAAGAAGTTATTAAACTTTTAACGAAGTGATGTCTGAGTCAGTTTTGCACGGGGCCTAACAGTGCATGGTTGTGTATCAGTACTCGATTCACACGAACTAAACATTTTTGTGAAATAATCGTTAGGTGTAGCTCAATGGTATGTTCAGAAGAATTATAGTAAATAATACGAGTCATGCTTTGATTAGAAAATTTTAGTTCCACATGTTACCGTATAGAGGGCGCCAACACTAACTTTTCAACGGAGAGAGATAGAAATTTGGTGTTTTCTACAAAGTTATAGAACAGGAATTTCTCAGTGTTTCTTCCGAACATCTTGATACTCTATCTCTCTTCTATGAAAAGTTAGTGGTGGCGCCCTCTATGCGGTCACAGGTGGAACTAAAATTTTCTAACCAAAACATAACTCGTATTATTTACTATAATTTTAGTAAACATACTATTCAGCTAAATCTAACCATTATTTCACAAAAATGTATAGTTCGCTGGACTCGAGTACTGATACACAACCATGCACTGCTAGGCCCCATGCAAAACTGACTCAGACATCACTTCGTTAAAAGTTTAATAACTTCTTTTAGCAAAGCCGGATTTACTATCAGTCTTCGACAAAGTTGTAGACAATTAAATTATCTTTCTTATTTTCACTTACAGTGATAATACGATGCATACAGTGTCACCTAGCGGCGAAAATGCCAGCTGGTGGTTTTCTCCATGTGAATTGTTGAAAAATCCCATATAAACTTCAGGCACGTTGGTCCGGTAGTTAGACTTGTCCGATTTGCTTCAAATTTGGTGCAAGTACTCCTGGTGGGAATAGGAATCGACTTAGGGGCGGGCCGATTGAGTTTTCAAAAATTCATCATTTTTCTGGGCAGTCTAATGGTCAGCCGTGAAAATAATACTAGGAATCATAAACAAATTCACGAACAACGATATTTTTTTTAATTTTGTGAACTATTTCACGGCCACGCATGGTTAGGTGTGACTAGTATATTAGGAATCATGAATCAGTTCACGTTTCTATGAATAAGATGTCATGGTTTTGTGAACTATTTCAGAAACATGAATGGTTACTCGCTAGGAATCATAAATCAGTTCACGTATACATGAATGATATTTTTCGATTGTGTGAATTATTGCACGAGCTGGAATGGTAAGTCGTGACTATTATACTAGGAATCATGAGCTAATTTATGAATGAATAAAAAATATTTCATGGTTTTGTGAACTAGTTCATGATCATTCATTCATTGAAAGTAATGCAGAGCAATCGAGAAATTTTACTTTGCTAACCATGAATTAATCTAGGTAATTTTTTTTCGAGAGTGACATGTAATCAATGCTGTTAGAAACCTCTTGCCGTGCACTTGCGTGACCTCCGGAAGGTTAAGATTCAAAGCTATGAGAAGAGAACTCCAAAAATGTAATGTATTTACAAACGAACGATAGCAAAAATAATTATTGCTATACTTTGTTCAGATTAGGAGAAATAACATTTGTGATGCTTTAGTGATAGTCCTCTAAAATAGCAATGGTTGGCCATGTGTTAACGTAGATCGGCAACTATTTACATAGAAACGCCTCTATATTAACAAATTCAGATTGAACATGTGAAACCCGAACTATTAAAAATATTTAAAATATAGGACACGTTGCACTTAGTTTACGAAAACCACCTTAAAGACATCATTGAATACGAAGATTTTTTTCTGGTGACATCGTTTATATCGTGGACGGTAATCCCGCACAACTTCATCATCCTCCTTGGCCAACAATTTCTTCATTCTCAAACAACGTCATTCAACTATGAAGGTCTGATTTCCACATGTTGATTTGGCAGAATATGGTTATATTATGCAAATGGTGTTAAGAGAAACGTCACGTAATAACATGTCATTCTAACCCACAAATGTCCTGTTATCAGAGTCAAAAATATTCAAATTCATTAAATCAAAATTGATCATTTGCAGCCGCATTCATTTTCAATATTCAGTGATGCAGCTGAAAACGTTAAACGAACAAACTGTCCATTCATCCATGCAGATTTGCATTCGTCTCCGATTATTACACGAAGCGAACGTGCAGCAACGAATCAAACGCGTCAGAGTAATCCCTGGCACAATGTAAGCGATGATAATTGTTGTTTTATATGATTTACCGACATTTGAAAACAATTGCCTAGATAATTAGTGAAATGAATATTTTTGTACGATATTCAACTGAATGAATAACATAGATATTTGTATGAATATTTTTTCTTTTCACCGTTAGTCGCCTCAGGTTCATTTTCATTTAGCTTCGATTATTTTTACGTTGCCATAACAGTATATTTCTTTATGGAAATCTTGCATTGAAATGATGCTTTATCCTTATCTTAGCTATTCACTCTATCTTAAGGTGTTAGGGATTTTGTTTTTTGGAGATCCTGCGCATGACAGAGTCTCTTGCTAATAACTTTTTGGATCATTTCAGATCATCTTACATGTATAATGCCACCTAGTGGCGAAATTTCTAAATATGTTTTTTTCTCCACATATTTTGAATATTTTTCCATGCAAACTTCATTGTTGGCTACTTTGCTTAAATTTAGTAAAGACTAACTGTGGTATCGAGAAACATCCTACTATACATCTGTTGACATCTGTTCAATAAGTGATATTAAGACGCTCCTGGTACTACGCTTTGCTATACTGCTATGAAAGGTTTCAGAATTTTTCAATTATGGAAGTTTAAACGTATTAATCGCACTCAAATACTATGATCATCTTTTCAAGAAAATTCTCTCAAAAAATATCGAATTGCGAAATTCATAGAGAAAACTGGTTATGTTGGTATACGAAACTGAGCTATAATTAGCATCTTTAATAATTGCGAATTTTCCATGGTAGCAACTAAACATAAATTGTTGTCGAGCGTTCATTACAAACTAAATTTTCATATATCTTTTCCAATGCTAGATTTGTTGCTAAAAATCTTTTGGATGACTTAAGCCTTTCTTTAAAGAAAACAATCTGTTTAACTCCCGGAAGTCGCGTAAATGGCTCACTGAACAAACAACTGATGTCGAATGTCCCCAAAACAACTTTTTCGGAATGAAAAAATATCCTTCAAAATTTTTTGCTTAAAATCACTTCCGTTTAGCCCAAAAGGAATTGCTTCTTATTTACATAGGCGATAACGGAATATTTATCCTGTAAGACCATTGATAGGGATTTCAGGGACTCTGGTTAATGCTTCGATAGTTAATCTTTTTCCGAATTAGTTTGAAAGCAAATATAACGAATTAAACAGCTAAAATAGGTTACTTGAAAACCGATTATATTTCTGTTGCATCATCTTGTTCCGTTTGTTTTTTACTATATTGTCTTTACATTGTATAAGCGACCCAACAAATTGCTTGCTTGACAAACGCCATTCCTACATCCAACTTAGTTCACATCGATGCTTATCGTTATCACGACCGCCAGCTCCTTGTTATCCCAAGCTGCGCCATTTAGTTGTAATTTACATGAAAATATGATTTCTCGCGACCAGACACTAAATCTCTCTCTCTAGCCAGACCTAGCCTCAGCGGCATCGCCGGTCAACCTCTGCGACTGGCGCAATCTCCATCCCGTGGAACCCCAGCAAGCAAGGGCAAAAGTTCAAATCCCATGTTTTCCACGGCTTGAAATAATAAAAAGCGACACCGCTTTATTTTTGCGGGGAAACAGCATTCTGCTCCCACCGGAGATCGACGCGACGGCCGGAGAATGTTTCCCGACGCGCCACGGGCCAGGATCGGTCTCTTTTATCTCGGTGTTAACGATCAGAACTTTCCCGCCAAAACTCTCCTCCTTTGGACAGGTAATCCGGTCTCAGCTCCTGCTCTGGCAAACCGTCCGCCGCCGCCGCTGAGATAATGAAATGAGTCGTGAATCTACAAAAATAGATTGCGACCCAGCGGCCACATAAATCAATTAAAAGCGAGCAATTTCTTTCATTACTGGAAGCGATTCCGAAGATCATGAGTCCCGGTTAGCTAACGATCGTACATCTATCCAATTGCTAGAACTGGGCCGATTGGACCTGGGTTTCGCTATGCGGTGTGCAGCCGGAAGAAAAAAAAATGCTTGGGAAAATCGTGAACCCGCCGTAAAGCTATCGCCAAAAATAGAAATATCCGTGCGATGGCAGCACCAGAGGGTTCCAGTTTGACCGTAACTGATTCAGACAGACGATTTAAAAATCACTTTTATTACTACTTATTCGGATTTTATAACCTATTTGGCGTCACGCGGCGGTCCTTCCACTTGGGAGACTCTGACTGCTGATGAGGGTATCCTTCGAAATGAAACGACTGACGCACTTGCTCTCGGGGGTTGACATTCGATACTGCCTCGTAGCGTCGTCGTCGAGAGGACCCCCAACAAGCGGACGCACTTGTTTCTGCGGTTTTTGTTTTATTTTTACTTTTTCGAATTTTGTCGTTCACATTTCGGTTCGCTCTCGCGCAATCGTAAAACAGGTTATTGAAACCGTAAATCACTTTACCACCTGCCATCAGCTGCCACCGCGACCAACCACACGGATGAGAATCACCGCCGGTCTGCAGAAATTAAACATCAGCCTAAAATCGGGTGGAAGTGAAACGAGAGACCTATTAAGAAAACACCAAAACAAGTGGATTCGATCGTATCGGATTTCGGGCTTTCAGCAAGATTGTCCTCCGAATAACTTGTCCGGTGTCGGAAGGGAACATAATCGAGCAACAACTTTTTTTGCATGTCAGTTTTTTTTTCTTTGCAAATTCTCAGGTAAAAAAGTAACCTTGGGAATGGACCATGAACAAGCGGTGAAAAATTCAATAAACACCGAATCTTTTCACGAATTTTACTCGGCCATATTTGTCCGCTTCGCCAAACTCGAATCCATAACAGCACATCCTTAGCATTTTACAAGCCATCCTAACCGCCCGTATCTAATAGTCAATTATTTCCATCTCATTACACCCATTTGACCCTTGCTGCTCATCACCGTCACGGTTGAATCGCGTAGTCGCAGAAAGTGCAGTGATTAGCGCGCTCCAAGTGCAAAGCTGTTAGCATATTATTATTAACACCTTCAATGGTCTTTCTTTGCGCGCGAAAAAAACCCCAACTCAGGTCTTCAGCCAGGGTTCGGACGGACCGATACCGCGGATGGAGAGCGAGGGTCAAATCGTGGATCCCATTGCTCAGCAGAAATAAGACACGCCAGCGGGTGATAAAATTCGCAATTTAAACATGCAAAACATAGAAAAACACTGAACCGCGACCACAAAAATATGATACTGACCTTTGCCATGAAAACGATCTCCTCAAGCCGAATGATCCCAGCCTTTGGTTCGGTTTTTCGTTTTCACACACGTGTTTCCAGCGCAAAGTGGAGAAATTCTTCCACCCCGTCGAATCATCATCGTGCGCGCCCCCCAATTGCGGAGTGATATAATGATAGAACAGGCTGCTGCAGCTCTGACAAGCAACAAACACTTGCGACCCATACTGCTATCTACCTACTCCCCCTCTCATTAACTACATTGTGGGAATCAAGTGAGCTCGAACCGGCCGGCGTCATCCACCGGCAGTCAAGAATCGTACTCAGTTCGACAATCAAAAGTACACATAATGAATAGGCGATAATAGCGCCGGACCTCTGCGAACCGAAGACAGATAGAGAGAAAGAGAGATAGAGATGACGAAGCAACAGCGGCGAAGTCGCCAGTTCGATCGGTTAAACACTACCCAATAGTGCACCGGCATCTCCAGCTATCGTAATCATGGTCATCATTCTGCCTTTTAGCGGTTTTATTTTATTTGAACCATGTGCGCAAAGATGTTCGACGACACGGAGGGAAATTATTTACTATCTTGTGATATGAAAGTTCCAAGGAGTATAAGCTTTTTTAAGGAGATCATCTTATAACCTGGATTAGAAATTTTGTAAACTCTAGCATAAATGAAGCAGCTGCTTTGGTTATTTTGTTTTACAGTTAACTCTCTCCATCTTGATATCGAAGGGACCATTTGAGCGACTAGAGTATGTAGGGCCTCTAACTACACTAATTTAACTAATACATAATACATCGACAGTTTTTCATATGACTAAAATTAATCGTTTGGACGCAGTCAGTTTTGTCTTGACGAATTTCGCGCCAACTAGAACAAATGTTGGCAGCACCCTCTCAGATTTTAATAAAACTTGCTGTACATGAGAACTTTGTCACAAAAAGCCTCTTTGCATACTTTGTTTTTTTCCAAAAAATATCTAGCCTGTTGTTTGAAAAAGGTCAAACCTTTTTCACAATTTTTTTTCAAATGGCTATAGTCTAAAAATGACAAATCCTCCAAGAAAATGTTGTTGAAGTGATTTTCACAAAATTAGTCAATTTTTTTAATAAAAATATATATTCTTCATTGACTCCTACACTGAAAAAAATCGATTTTAAAAATTTAAAGTCGATTTACAAAAAAACCCGTCTTTGATTTGGATGAAATTTTGTTCTAAGATAGGTAATTATGTTCCCTACCTACCGTCAAAAAATTCAAGTTGGGCACTTTCAAGGATAAAAAGTTATTTGAAGTCAGGCGAATGACCCTTAGTGGTTAAAGCCTTAATAAACATAATAATAATAATAAGTTATTTGAAAAAAACTTTTCCTTGTCCAAACTGAATTTTTTTTTCAATGCATTTTTATAGAAAACTAAACCAATAAAAGTCATAATCATCTTAGAATCCAATTTCTCAACTTCTAGTTGCCTGATACATGCAAAAGAGTACCAGTAACGAATTTGGTATAGCATCTCGGACTTGAGTGGAACGAGTGGGATTCGTTTAACGGAGATCTGGTACTAGAACACTTAGCGCACGACCAAACAACGTGTTTAATATCGCGATAACCACCACCACAAGCGCAGAGACCGCTCTCAACGACGCCAATACGCCGAAAATAGGCATTCGTATCATGATTGTACATGACCCGAGATATCACCCGAATGAAGTCATGACCCTTGGCCATTCTCTTGGACCAAGGTTTGTTAATACATATGGGATTCATCACTCCACCAAATTTGCCAATTTTCATGCGTCCTCTGAGAAGAAATATTTAGAAACTCGTTGAAACTACGCGATCTAAATATCACCTTCTAATGCCTAAATGTACACTTTATCATTATCATTCTAATCCAAGTGTCCGCCTTCTCATTACCCGGAATGGAATACTGCGAAAGAACTCAAACTAAGGTAATCTGCTATGATTTTTCAGATAAAGTACTCAAAAACTCCCATGTTTTCTCCAGGAAATACAAAGAGTGCTTTCCATGCTCCATCAAACTGAGAGCCTCCCGTAACTGAAACGATGTGGGCATGGTCGTTGATAAGTAAATATATAGGGACACTCGGTGTTTTTGATGTCCCCTAAGGAAATTCCTGCTAGTTTCTAGGATTACCGATACCAGGAACCACTTACTTCGGTTTTGTAACAGCACCCTTCAAGGGACACTCTCAGGCCTTTACGAGAAAACTTAGGAGAGAAAACTGATTTTCCTCTTTCGTAAATTTATAGGCACATTCGAAGATGTTTCCACAACGGGATGGTCAGACTTTCGCTCATTAGTGTACGAGGAAACGTAAAAATTAGTCGTTGTCGGCGGCGTAGCGCTCATTTGTATTTCTTATCGGAGCGTTCTTTAAGAGAATGTTTCATTTTGTCCACACATAATTTTTAGGCGGGATATGTCGAGAGATTATGCGGAGTCTCTCCACAGTAGGAAAACTTTTCATGATTCTCTCCGCATTTCCACAGCGTGCCTTGTTTCTACAATAAGTCGATGTAGGCCCTATTGTCGATGAAAGTTTGGAAGAGCAGATTCGACGAAAGGTTCGAAATTGAGGCTGATGGAAAATAAGTTGTTTTCATATAGTCCTTGATTTTTTCTGAACGCAATTGCTTGCGAACCAGAATTTTCACTATCCAAACCAAAGGGGAGCGAACCTCATACAATAAGATCTCCGTTGGAGACTACACCATAAATCTCTACTTCCCGGGCTGGTACATAGACAAGAAACATTTTCGTTTACGGCCAAGTGGTATTTGGTTAAATCTCACATATATCGATGATGTTAAATGGCTTATCTTTGCCCTCATTCAAGTTTGTTATAAATATATACCAAATTCGTTACTAATACTTTTGCATGTTTCAGGCAACCGGCAGTTGGGAAATTAGATTCTGAGATGATTATGACTTTCATTGGTTTAGTTTTCGTTAAAAAATACACTGAAAAAAGTTTCAGTTTGGACAAGGAAAACTTTTTTTTCTTAAAAGCGCCCAACTTAAATTTTTGATGGTTGATAGGGAACATGGAACAAAATTTTATCCAAATCAAAGATGGGTTTTTTTTTGTAAAATGACCTTATATTTTTAAAATCGATTTTTTCAGTGTAGGAGTCAATGAAGAATTTTTTCAACATGATTATTTAAAAATTTAACTAATTTGGTGAAAATCACTCCTACAACATTTTTTTGTAGGATTTGTCCTTTTTAGACTATAGTCATTTGAAAAAAAATTGGTAAAATATGTTTGACCCTTTTCAAAAGACAGTCTAGATCATTTTTGGAAAAACAAAGTTTGCAAAGAGGCTTTTTGTGACAAACTTCTCATGCACAGGAAGTTTCATTGAAATCTGAGAGGGTGCTGCCAACTCTGGATACGATTTAGCGCGAAGGAAGGATTAGGAAGATCCTATATATGGATTTGGAACCACAGTGCGTTGGTTTGAGTAGCGTCTGCCATCTTTGTTCAACGCATCAAGTCAAATGGTAGAGTAACAATAGGCTCTCGATCCGAGTTTGCGTTGCGCTCAAACACGAGCATTTTTCCGTTTTCAGGGCATTTGTGTTACACTGAAACCTCCATTTACGAACTCTTTTTTACGTAATATTCGTAACCGTAACTTTTTTACGAACTAAATTCGAAATAACGAACACTTTTTGGAAAGTTTGAGTTCGTACATTACAGCATGAAGTTATATACTTATGTATCCTTAGTTAATTGTTACTAATATAAGTTGGGTATTTTCGAAATGGGGTTGACGAGTGCATGGCGGAAATCGACGTCTTGAGCCATTTTGGAATCCAAGATGGCAACTTCCGGTTTAGATAAATTCTCTATAACCTCAACAATATGGGTATTTTCGGAATAAGGTTGACGAGTGCATGACGGAAATAGAACCCATATTGTTAATTATCAAGAATAATGCTCAACCGCCAATCATCATATTGAACTTGGAAAAGTTTCCAATTGTCCATTTTCTTCCATCTACTTTCCAAGCCCATTCCAAAACTACCCATATTGTTAGGGTTATCGAGAATATTGCTCAACCGGAAATCGCCATCTTGGATTTCAAAACTGTTCCAATTGTCCATTTTCAGCATCTTCTTGTCAAGCCCGTTCCAAAAATACCCTTATTGTGAAGGTTATCGAGAATATTGCTCAACAAACGAATATTATTAAGAATGTGAAGCAAACTTTTTTTACGAACTAAATCAATTTACGAACCCCCGGTTTGGTTCGTAAATGGAGGTTTCAGTGTATTATCTTGATTCCTAACAGCGAAGCAAACCTATTGATGTCAATTTTTACTTATTCCGTTGATTGTAGGCCGAGTAAGTAATAAGGGAACGGTGCCTAAGACGGACACCTTAAGGTTATATAGCAAATTCGACCCATCCATGGATGATTTGCTCGCAAATTGCACATAAACCGTGATTTGAGGTTATGTTGCATCAATATAAGAAACTAATAAAGTTACAAATAGAAGTATGTTTAAAATGGTTTTGAAAAAGAGGCCCTAAATCGTCATTTCAATAGTGGTATGGGAAAGATGGACACCTGTGGTGGGTAAGATGAACATGCAGCGTAGGTAAAGATGGATATAGGATAAGGGCAGAGTGAGACGCTTCTCGACCAATAAATTTTGTTTTCTGTCAGTACATCGCAATGTAGCGATAACAAAAATTGCCCAAGGGTATGCAATTTGACGGCATTCTGCTTTGTATTGGCGTAAGAAATATGTCCATTAGGCTGTCTCAAAAAAAAAATCGATGTTGGAAAAGTCATGGTGCTCAACCCTATAATGAAAGATAAGTATATTTTAAGCACTTTTGTAGAACAAATCAAGTTTCTAAAAAACATCTATAGGTTCCGCAAATGCGATTTATGAAAAATGGTCATTTTTAGCAAAATTGTCGTATATAAGTGGCTTTCGCAACTTTTTCAAAGCCCAATTATTTTTAATACATTTTTTTGTTTTTCTGTGGACCTTAGAGAATCAATCCCATTTAAAAGTTTTTTACAATAAGTCCTTATATTAATTATAGAACCTCTTAATCCGATGATTAAAAAAATATTTTTTTGGTTAATTTTGAAGAAAATCCACACAAAACGAATGTCAATATTTTTTTAATAAACCAAAGGCATGTTTTGGAAAGTACTGTTCATTGCAAAAATTTTCGTGAACAAATGTTGTGAAAATTCGGTTGAGGGGCTGAGATATAGCATTTTTAGTAAATACTTTCAAACCATGAAACTTTGATACGTTTTTTTAATTGATCAATATCTCAACCGTAACTTGACCAGTGTAGGCATATTTGGTGTCAAATAAAAAAGGTGTCTCTCAATCTTACAACACATTTTCATATGTGGAATCTACCATCTTATTCTAAGGTAGTTATTGAGAGATTTATGGGATTGTGCACGATCAACAAATTTTTCGAATAAGAAGTGATAACACCAATGATGCTATAACCTATGTAACACAACATGATTGATTATTTTTATTTATTAATGTGAATATATGCTAAGTCTTGTAATAAAACACTAAAATTGAAACTATTTGATATGTTATCGAATACATACGGCCTGATTGAAGCTTTAGAAGATTTATTTTGTCTATTTTTGTTTTTGGCGATAGTTAGTAATAATTCGTTTGTATCAATACCATTTTTTGAGCCATCTTTGTTGAATTCTTCAGATGAAGCTAATAATCGTAGAGTTTGATAATTACTGAAATATTTTCCGAGCATGCTCAAGATTTCCGAGCAAACTTTGACATGCCTGAAACGATTCTTGGTAGCCCGTGCTGATTGATATGTGTTAAAGACAAGTTGTATCGAAATATTGGAATAAAGTTTGGATAACATAATCTGGTATCGTGGGTTCAAAATATTTAGCTTAATCAGACATCCATGATAAAATTGATTGTAAAAGCTTAAAAAAGCAAAGTACTGGGAAATTCTTGATCAGAGTAAAACAGCTCGAATCTGTACGCTACCAGATTAGGTTGCCGAAAATTTATTCCAATATATCGATATAACTGGATTTGTCTTTAACGCAGATCAATCAGCATGGACTACAATGAATCGTTTCAGGCATGCCAAAGTTTGTTCGGAAATCTTAAAGTTAAACTGAAAATGGTACAAAAATTTACAACAAGATAATTCAATTTTCTCTACTGCGTTTGCTAAATCTTCACTAAATTCAAACAGTAGTACATATTAACACTATATAAGCTAATTTTCTTGGCAAAAATCGGTGAGGAAATAAACTGCTATTTTCGTTTTCCTGTATTTTCCCGTTCAAACTTAAATGACAGTAATGATCGTGCTGAAAGAACAGTAGCTTTATGTGGAGAAATCTACGAGATGGCTCTAAAAATGACACTGATAGAAAAGAATTATTACTATCACCCAAAAGAGTCAAAATAACTTCTAAAACTTGAATCATGCCATATTTATTCGATAACATATGAAATGGTTTCATTTTGAATGTTTTATTACAAGACGTAGCATACATTCACATTAATAAAAAAATTTAATCAATCGTGAATGTTACATAGGTTATAGAATCATTGGTGTTACCATTTCTTATTCGAAAAAGTTGTTGATCATGCACAATCCCAACCGAGACATTTAAAAAAAATTGATATTTTCGGTAGCGGAAATGAAAATACCCATAAAACTGGTCAAAACCGGTAATTCGAAAAAAGTGTAAAAAAGAGGTATTTATAAAGCAGTCATTTTGGACTTCTATTTCATGCTTTACTGACAAAATAGTAGTTTATGAGTATCCCTGATGTCATTCGGCAGCTTATTTCTTCATCGTGGCCTGAAAAGTCCGTATGTTGCCATGTTGTCATACTCGCTTATTGGACCAAAAAGCATGCTGGTCAACTAGATGCAGTTGGCGTTCCGAGATTTGACAAACAAGAGCTTCTAAAATCAAATTTGAAGTAGAGTATCGATTTTGTTGGCTATTTTCGGCAACTTGAAGACTAATAAAAACGAAAGCAATGAAATTGAAAGACGGATAGGTATTCTAGAGCAAATCAGTTATAAACTTAGAACGGAAAACTAAGACTAGGCAGGCTCATATGGACATGTAAGTCTGATGGACTGATGTGGATGATATAACTCGGTTGGGATCTACACGCCCACTACGATCGTCACTTTTTACCGTTGCAGGTGGCAGTACCGACGTGTTGGTCAGAAGTCTTAAAGCGTATTTTCGGAAATGGAGGACATTGGGTTCAATCCCCGATTGATATCTTCCAAGGATGGACATTTTCTTAACGGACCCTGGTTGTTTGTGGAATATCCGAAATATATCGGATTATGTTCTTAAGAAAAAACTATATCTGCAAAAATACCCAGTCTGTTTTTTTTTGTTTACTAGTTTTGTCATGTGTCAAAATACTTATTGTCTCTTCGATAAATCGGTCAGGTCACATCTTTGCAGGGTTATGAGGTGGGACCATCATCATTATAATGGATACGCATTATTTGTATTGATCGGTTAATGGGTTCTAGAGTAGTTGGACTTTCGGTAATTTTTCACTTTTCGTGAATTCTTTTGTTCATTCGCTATTTTGTCTTAGTACTATTATAAATACTTGAGTTGGAAACGGAAATCGAGTTGAAATATCTTTTAGTCTTATTTTTTAATGAGCATTGGGAATAAAAATGACTGTTAATTGATCGGTAGTTGGGTCAGGCGCGGTAGATCGTTGTTAAATAAAACAAAAAATGGTCTCCGAAGACTTCTTAAAGGAGGAGTGTTAGAAGGTATGGCGAGTAAGCTGGTGTAACTGTTGTGCAATTCCTATGAGGATACTTTCATTAGAATCAGTACACACATGCTTCTTTGCGATGACTTCTGATGCCCCTCAAGGAAGCCACTTGGGGCCATTGTTTTGCTCGATTATTTATTAACTATCTAGTCTTTGCAGTTTAAGTATATCATTGCATTTCATAGAAATTCAATTGCTTAGATAATAATAATTGTAAATAACAGATAAACTTCCTTCCTCAAAACATGTTTCAAAAGGTGGTTTCTGTAAAGCTGTTTAAATTTACACAAATCGTGTTTGAAAAAATGAAAAGATTTATTAACCTTCTCGGATTGGAGAAAAGCCACCTGTCTTGGAATCAATGGTACGTGCGAGTGGTTTCAGGTAAAACGCCGAAGTAATAATTCCTTCTCAACTTTCTTTCCTTTTTTAAAAAGAAATAATGCAGACCGTTAAATACAGAAGTATTTAACTAAGTGCCAAATTCGACAATCAAGCCATTTTAAAACTCACAATATCCATGCCATTTTAAAATTTATATTACATTACTTTACAACAGAGCACACCTAATTAAAAGAATTTTCGAATATGCGGAACAGAACGCATAGGAGTGTGAAACGTAATCACTGGGAATGCCAGCCACTCATCTACTCGGTTTTTCCCGTTTTCTCCCCATTTTACTTTTCAAAAACTTGCAAATTTGCAGGAAAGATTACAAATTTCTTTTCACATAAACCAAAAAGCATAGCAATGTAACTCTTCTACTGTGTATCCTGGTAAAGCTCAGTAGCAAGAGCCCCCTCGAACTGGGTCTCAGCGTCGGCTTACTACTGGGTAATCGGAGGGGTTTCGCGAACAACTGTGCAGTGTACTATCACTTAACTAAACTGTGAGTTGTGAAATTGGCAATTGAATCCGAAATGCACATTTCAAAAACTTGTTTTATTAAAATGAATTTAACTTTGACTAATTCGCTTTTTATTGAACTATGGCTTGTGTGTGTGTGGGTGTGTTGTGGGTTTTTACCGGTACGTACCGCTGCTATTGTTGTAAGCTGTTGGTGGTTCGGGCCGTCCTGCGAGCGCTCGCGTTGTTGCTGCTGACGACGATGGGGTTCGGGAACTGGTGACACGCTATCTCTCTGGTGGGTTGGGCAGCTTCTTGACGGCGTTTCTGGAGTCTAATGGCGGTTACTGGCATCTTCCCTCATTGACGTGTATCGACAGGCACAGGACGATACCGGAGTGACCGTGCCGAGAGGGGTAAGTCCTCCTTAGCGGTTATGGCCCAAGGCCAGAGGACGATCGCTGGTCTTTGACGGGTTAGACGTAGCAAGCATCCAGGGCTCGCTAGGTCGAATAGTGTGCTGCCGGGTGGTAATGATTGCGTCACCCAAGGCACGGGAAATTTTATATGACACCAGAAAGGTCCTGTGAGGGTATTCAGGTGACGGGTATTAGTGAAACCCTTGATTACTCGCATCAAGCTGTACTTCCACCTTCATATTACCTAAACAAATGTGTCACCTCTTACCGATAATTTTAACTTTATTTAAAACTCACTCCACTTCAAGGATGTTAAGCACACGGACGCCAGATTATGTCTGAGCTTTGGTAGGCTCATCAAGTAATCCAAAAGTCTTAGGTGGCGAAGCATTTTGGCGGTTTTCCTCGGCTTTCTGGGTGCGAACTTTGGGAGTATCGCGCTATCGTTTTTCACCTGCCGTATAATAGATTTCCTCCCCCTTTCATTATCTGTTATACGGTTTGGTGTTCGTTGGTTTTACCACCCACTTGTAGCCACAGTGTTGTTTTAGTGTGTTGACTATTATTTATGTTCATTCTTATCCTACTAATCCTAATTTTAACAAATAACAAATAACTTTTAGTATTTACATTTTATTACCACTAACCCCCTACTAACAATTAACCCTTATATTAAAGTACGGTTTTTTGTTTTAGTGTTTCGGATTCTCCTCGTCAGTAACTAGCACCAACTGGGTGTCTAGTTAGACGATATATCTAAGCTAGTACCCAAATTAGCACTAGTTAGACACTAAAATCCAAAAAGTCACACGTCTTGTGTGAACACTAAACAACTGGCTTATACCGAGTGATGTCTCGATAGTAAGCACAGAAGTTCTGTTTGCCGACGAAGAATATGAACCGAAACTGTCTTGTGGTTTGAAGACCCAAACGCCTGAAATTATGCAAATTCCCAAATGGGAAAATTTTGGACGATGCCAAATTTTTTTGTGCATAAGGGCACATACCTTACATAAAGTACGGTTTTTTGTTTTAGTGTTTCGGATTCTCCTCGTCATTTAGGCACATACTTAAAATAAACAGACGACTTTGTAACAATCGGTTACCGTTAAGATCCGAATTTCAATATTTTTATAACTGGTTTAAGTTTAATCTAAAACATGGAATTTGGAGAAAAACTCAAAGAATTAAAGTCATGATTTCACAATTTTCTCAAGTTTTCTTTAGGTTTATATATTTCCCATGATCGCATATTCGTCCCATTTTCTATACGATTCCTTATCTTTATGGGACTGAATTGCAATCAAGGGCAGTATAGCTAATATACTTATGTGAATTGACAATCTTCTTGATTTCGTTGTTTGAATGAAAATGGCGAGCTGCACTTTTCCGCCCACAAATATTACGAAAGAATAACTTTTCAAAGAGTTTTTTCTTTCCCTTCCAAAACCTTACGAAAATCAACTTCGCGTTTGCCTACTGAAACACCATATGTAGTTTGAAAAACATATGAGTTACTCTCGGTAGTCGACTATCCAGAGCATTAATACCCCAAAAGAAAATCAATTCTTTTATTCCTCTTGGAATAACTTTATGCTCGTAATTGACTAAACTGCTTGGCTCTAAAAGATTTAAAAACTGCTTGTTTACAAACTTTAAAATTAGGGTCACTTTGCACGATTGTAACGGGTTCTAAGGAATTCATTACCTTACATGTATTGAATATCATGAATAATGGAACAATCACGTTTTAACTGGTGAACTGATTCATGATACCTAGTATAATAGCCACAACTTACCATTCGTTTCCGTGAAATAATTCACGAAATCATAAAATATTATTCATGAATTCGTGGACTGGTTCATGATTTCTAGCGCATGATTTACAATCTATTATGCTGATGATATTTGAAAGATATCCCATGCAACATGATTTCATTATCATTTTCACGTGAATTCTTGCACAAAAATTGGCGTATTCGTGACATTATTCTTGTTCCATGCACTTTTTCATGAAATGCCCAGCTGCTAGCGACCAGTAATAGATACGAGCAATAAATATAAAAAAAACTATTAGGACCTCGGACATCCTTATTCATTTTATAGGATTCATTGTGATGTATGAACAGAAAACGAAAACTGCGCGGAGAACCCGAAATAGTGTGCGTGATATAGTTCACAGAACAAGATAGTAATCAAAAAAAGATCACGAAGGCGAAGAGAATTTTGGACTAACATGATAAAAGTGCTGATATCATGAACATTAGTCACATTACTCTTCGTGTCAAATTTGAAAGTAAGCTCTAAACTCTATTCATGGTTAAAATATCACGATAACAAGAATTGAAATTACGAAAAACGCGCCTAAGATCCTGAAATCATGAACTTTAATCTCGCTAGTGTGACAGAAAAATTCGATAGTAAACTCATGAATAAACTAGCACGGTGACGTGATGAGAAATCACAAGAATCGCGAATAAGCTTTTGAAATCATGAACAACGTTTGCCTATCGGCTGTGTCTTTCCAAATCATGAACAAGAATCACAATGAAAACTAAACATGTCCAGAAAACAACAACAGTAACCCAATAATGTTTTCCAATGTAACGCCATGTTTAAAGTCGGGGCGAACTAGTTTTTTTTTAAAAACGCTTTTAATCCACCTAACAGTGTGATGGGACATTTCTTATAACTCTTATCACTCTCTTCGGATATTATATCGTTTGAGAACATTTAGAACTTGATGCTTCGCGATGTTTTTGATAACACATACTACATGGGATAGTGGCAGGACTCAGAGAATCGCTCAAATCAGCATAGGACAACATCAGTGCTAGAAATCTCAAACCAAATCAATAGGAAAGCGAAAAAATGGCCCATAAAATAGACATACCATCGAATTATTGTTAATGCTCTGTTAATAAAATATCTAAATTGTGGTGGGAAAACAGAATTTTCCTATAAAGGTTATTTATTAATCATTCGCATGTATGAAAAAAGCCTTATGTTTACATTTGGGAGTATCGCCCTTTCCACAAAAAAGCGTTGAAATGAAATCGCAGCTCCTGATATCACACTATCTCTGAAGTGCATGCGTGCATAGTTCCAAATTTTACTTCGACATCGACTTTTTCTAAAGGTGACTTGCCAGTAGTATCCTTGATTTGAATTATTATCGCTAATCCTAATGCCAAAGAACAAATAAAAACCTCTCGAAAACGAACCGTTTGGGAAAATCATCATCATTACTGAAATTTTCATTTTCACGAAACTTTTCGATAACCTTCCGTCACTTGCGTTAATGCACTGGGTGCACAGTGCTCTGAAAATCTAGCAAAATCGTCTTAGGGCACCAGCGGGTCTAATTCAGAGCTATCTGCGCGGCGAGTTAAATCTGTAAAGAACACAAAAAAATATTTCTATTCCATAATTTTCAGTTCAGCAATTCGAGAGATCGTGCTCACCGCAAGCCATGAAAAATAGACTACGTTGTTAAGCGATGGTCACTATTTATTAAAAAATCACGGTTAAATAAAAAATTAAACTATTAAAATATTTCAAATAGTTTATAATTTTCACAAACATATTAGGAAAAATTGTTTAATAAGCTTTCGTAATATTGTGTAGGAAAAAAGCTGAAAACTTCAGTATTTTTCTATCTGCAACATATAAACCCTTAAGTATACCAATTAATTGGTATACGAATTGGAATAGGTTCGCTAAATTTTGGAAGAAGTCTATAAAATAACCCCTTGACAGCTACCTAAAAATTGTTGTAGTTCGATGCAATAAAAAAATCATTATGCTATATTTCACCCTAAGGAGGAAAAATTGGTAAAAACCAAAATTTCTCACTAGGGTGAAAATTTGTTGGTAAAAACCAGTCTTTGTACAGGAGGGCACAAATCCTTATTTCATACTATGTTGCGTTTCGGCTTCGCCTCATCAGAAACCGACACTAACACATTGTCGGAATAGATTAGCGCCGGCTTGACGCAAATCCCTTAAAACTAAAACACACTATGTGTTTCAATCAAACGACTGATCAAACGTGATGTCCCGTTCGAGCAGAAGTTCTGTTTATGCCGATGAGACACAAGTGAAGCCGAAACTTGTCTTGGCTTAGCAGGCCTATGCGAAAGCACTATGCTATATTTCACCCTAAGGAGGAAAAATTGGTAAAAACCAAAATTTCTCACTAGGGTGAAAATTTGTTGGTAAAAACCAGTCTTTGTACAGGAGGGCACAAATCCTTATTTCATACTATGTTGCGTTTCGGCTTCGCCTCATCAGAAACCGACACTAACACATTGTCGGAATAGATTAGCGCCGGCTTGACGCAAATCCCTTAAAACTAAAACACACTATGTGTTTCAATCAAACGACTGATCAAACGTGATGTCCCGTTCGAGCAGAAGTTCTGTTTATGCCGATGAGACACAAGTGAAGCCGAAACTTGTCTTGGCTTAGCAGGCCTATGCGAAAGCACTATGCTATATTTCACCCTAAGGAGGAAAAATTGGTAAAAACCAAAATTTCTCACTAGGGTGAAAATTTGTTGGTAAAAACCAGTCTTTGTACAGGAGGGCACAAATCCTTATTTCATACTATGTTGCGTTTCGGCTTCGCCTCATCAGAAACCGACACTAACACATTGTCGGAATAGATTAGCGCCGGCTTGACGCAAATCCCTTAAAACTAAAACACACTATGTGTTTCAATAAAACGACTGATCAAACGTGATGTCCCGTTCGAGCAGAAGCAGAAGAAGAATGTGTTAGTGTCGGTTTCTGATGAGGCGAAGCCGAAACGCAACATAGTATGAAATAAGGATTTGTGCCCTCCTGTACAAAGACTGGTTTTTACCAACAAATTTTCACCCTAGTGAGAAATTTTGGTTTTTACCAATTTTTCCTCCTTAGGGTGAAATATAGCATAGTGCTTTCGCATAGGCCTGCTAAGCCAAGACAAGTTTCGGCTTCACTTGTGTCTCATCGGCATAAACAGAACTTCTGCTCGAACGGGACATCACGTTTGATCAGTCGTTTGATTGAAACACATAGTGTGTTTTAGTTTTAAGGGATTTGCGTCAAGCCGGCGCTAATCTATTCCGACAATGTGTTAGTGTCGGTTTCTGATGAGGCGAAGCCGAAACGCAACATAGTATGAAATAAGGATTTGTGCCCTCCTGTACAAAGACTGGTTTTTACCAACAAATTTTCACCCTAGTGAGAAATTTTGGTTTTTACCAATTTTTCCTCCTTAGGGTGAAATATAGCATAGTGCTTTCGCATAGGCCTGCTAAGCCAAGACAAGTTTCGGCTTCACTTGTGTCTCATCGGCATAAACAGAACTTCTGCTCGAACGGGACATCACGTTTGATCAGTCGTTTGATTGAAACACATAGTGTGTTTTAGTTTTAAGGGATTTGCGTCAAGCCGGCGCTAATCTATTCCGACAATGTGTTAGTGTCGGTTTCTGATGAGGCGAAGCCGAAACGCAACATAGTATGAAAAAAATCATATTTGGCAATTCATATTTGGCTGATAAAATTGGGGTGTCAATGTATTATAATAGATATTCAGCATTCGAAGAAGTTTCTTTCGAGTGTAGAACGACTTTGTTTCTACTTACTTGAAGTCAGCGGCGTAGCCAGAAATTCGGTTTGGTTGGGGTTTGGTGAAAATCGATCTTACTGTCCAAACGGCATAATTCCGAAACCATAAATTTTAAAGTTTTAAAATTGTGCAGAATTATTTTCCAGAAAATAGTAACAAGGTTCGTGTCTTTAGCGAATTTGTTGAGACTTTATTGTAGTCATGAATATTAACCAGAGAAAATTCACCATAAATACTTCTTGGACGATATACCGTCAAAATTATTTTATCAAATGATGCGCTGTTTAAAGTTTATAAAACTCATTGAAGATACTAAACCTCCGAAATTGGCGGTTTCAAAATGATGCTATCTTGACCTTAAATTACTGTTTTTAAACATTTGACCTATACATATAATTGGTCATACAACAAAAATCAAATGCTCATCAAAATTGATCAGAACCTGCTAGAGTCGAATGGAAATCGTCATTTTTCATAAATTTCTCTCTACATTCGGAAAGTGTTATCCTCGTTATTAATCATATTACGTTTTCGTCTCAACTCGACGCATTCCCAAAATATAAACCTGTTTTAATCCACCTAGTGGTGCAATTGTGCTTTTCTCATTTGTCCAGACTACGATTCCATGGCTGGTTATCTTCATTACAATGGTGGAAATGAATATTACATGTTCAGTACGATTTGCACATACATACAATCGATCGACAGCCACGATCTTGAGATACTATGTGATATTGAAACATCGCTTGAAACCAGCGGCGGATCATGGAGAAAGATCCGGGAGGTTCAGGTCTTGCCGAAAATTTTCAACTTGTTAAGAAATTTGAAACTAGTTTTAATTTTAAAGTAGCAACCCCTCACTGCATACCCCCCCCTCGGGCCGGTATAATTGAAGATTTTTAGAGTGATTGCATAACCTTTCTATATGAGAAAGGAAAAAATGTACCAAAGTCTAAAAAAGTCAATTTTTGTCAAACATCTCAATGTTTCATGCATTTTAAATTCATTTGGCATCAAAAATACAAATTTGATTTTGAAATTTTTCATTTCAGTTTATATGGGAATTTGCTGCGTGATTGCACTCTTCAACTCGTAACCCCGGAACCGGAAGTCCAATCAATAAAAAAATTCAATTGCAGCCGATGGGAAGGTTGTACCTTTCATTTGAGACTAACTTTGTGCAAATCGGTCCAGCCATCTCTGAGAAACAGAGGTCACATTTTTTTCCACATACACACATAGACACACATACATACACACACAGACATTTTCCGATCTCGACGAACTTTAGAGTGAATGAGAAAGGCAAAAACATTTTTAGCAAATGTTGAAAGTTATGCATTTTTTTTGGTGAGCAGTTCTATGTTTCATTAAATCAATTTTAACTTCGCTTCCTATTAAATAAAGACCCTTATTACATTACATCTCTACAAAAACGAGCTCAATTTGAAAATAAATCTGTGGATTATGATTGATTACAGAACTCTGGAATTTTCTATTGGAATGTTTTCAGGCAGGAATTTGATATTGATGCAATTGGACATCTGTGAAATCAAAACCAATAGATCAGTTACATATCAGGACCCCATTCCGACAATTTATCAAACGTCCTCATGATGTCTACAACAACAGGTTATCAATCTACGGATCAGATAATTGTTATTGTAATATTGAATTAAATCAGTCAGAATCAATAGATTTTCAACTTCAATCCAATTTTTTTTGTTGGGTGTGGTGGAGGGGGGGGGGGGTGTTGTATGGTGGTAAACCCCAAAACCTTCTCGTGGCTACGCCGTTGCTTGTAGTTATTTATTTCGCTTTTCATTTTCCGATATTTTTCAGATCGATCCGATGGTTATAACTTAGAAAAATTGCAGTCAGAAGGTTCGTACAAATGAACATTTTTGCACTGATAAGTTATCAAGTTCCTTCCAGACAACTTGGAAGTGTTCGGTGATTATTTCTAGCGGTTGTAGATAGAAAAATTAAATACAAAATTCGTTTTATTGAAATAATGTTTGGCTTATTTCAATGGATTATTACAATATTGAACAATAAATAGGCGACAAAGAGTAATCCACAAACAACAAGCCATAACTTTTAAAGTATTCAAAATAGATATTTGAAGTATTCAGTAAAGTTATTCGTAAAAGTAAGAGCTACACATTTGCTGAAGGCATCATTTCGATATACTCACTCCCAAGAAAATTTGTGAAAATATCTCACTCATAGGGGGATTAATCAGCAAAAGCACAATACCAAAAGAAAGGGCATATTGCCTCCATTAAATTCTCCGAAGATACTATTGACCTAGAATAAGCCGTTTTGGCGTTAATAATAGATTACATGTTTTTGGTCATATTTCTGGCAATGGGAAATGATAAAAATCTTTCGTCCGCATTTAATGTTAAATATCTCTATTGATAAAAGTCCGATTTCAACAATCTATAGCTTGTTCGAAAGGTATTCGTTAAAGCTGTCTAAAAATATATAAATTGTTAATCTATATTGTCAATTTCGGCAGATAATTCAAAAAAACTGCAAAAAACGCCATTTTTACACATTCAAACATTCATATCTTGGAAACTAAACATCAGAATCAAAAACAAATTAATAGCGTTCATACTGTTTTTTAGTTCTTTCATTTAAAATTGGTTTGGATAAGATCGGTTCAGCCATTGCTGAGAAACACGAATGAGAATTTGTCCGTTACATACACACACACACAGACACACACACACAGACATTGTCCCAAATCGTCGAGCTGAGTCGATTGGTATATAAGACTCGGCCCTCCGGGCCTCGGAAAAAATCTTGAAAGTTTGAGCGAATTCTATACATTTCTTTTATAAGAAATGTAAAAACACAAATAGTTTCATGAATACGAGGATTATTATTCATAATTTCATGAACTTGGTCACGGTTTTCGAAAAAATGAATGTGGAATGTTCATTATTAAATATACTTAAGTTTCTGAGATGTCAAACACACCATGATTAACTCTTCGTTATCATATAAAACTGAATTGCAGTTTAATCCCAGTAGATTTTAATGTTCTAACTTCGGTATTTCCATTAGAATTCTTTTCCCGCCGTGCTCGGACACCTCGTTTGAATTCGGTCACAGCTCGACTGCGCTAGGATCACAGCACATTCAGATCTCTATGGATTCGGCTACAGTGATAATGATACATCGATCGTCGGGTCGTGGACCGTTCATTACAACCCCTACCCCGCCGGACCCTGTTCTTGTCCTCCACACCACCAAATCCGTAGCCCTGTGAAGTGGTGCGAAATGGAATAGAATCATTAACATTGAACATGATCGGCTACAACTGTAGCGTGACTATCCGGAGGGGCCGATTTTCAACCTGAGAAACTAGAAAAAAAGCGAACGCAACAATGCGACTTGACCGACGGAGGGCCCCGCGTGAAAGCGCCGTCCTGGTCATCCATCCGGGTAAAGTGTTATAAATGATCGAATGGCGATGATTATACGGTTTGTACGAAATTGATTGAATCGAAACGTGTACAAATATTATTACCAGCCCTAATCATCCATTAAACCGGGACAGCCATTGCCCTAGAGAGTTTCAGATTTAGTTGCGGTCTCATCCTATTCAAAGCAACCAACGGTAATGGGAGTTGTTCGCGCCGTCGATGCCGACAATTTGATTGAGGCATTAACCTTGGGAAATTTCCGTTCGATTTCACAGTCACAGAAGCAGGTCGAAAATCGTCCGTTTGTAGGTCATTTTCGGTCAACCAGAAACCGATCGTGTATTCAAATTCGTGTTCCCACGCCAAATCATCGATGCTTTCAACCGTGTAAAAAGAAAGCCTTTTCTCCTGAGGAATCCTATCATCAAATCCTATTGAGCTCGGAAAGTATGACAAACACGGTGAAATTGTACCTGTTTCGAATGTTGCAAAAGTTCCCACTCAGATACTCTGAGGGCTGCGGTAGATCCGAAAAAAATAAACTAGACCCATAAAAAGCCATTCATAGAATTTCTCAGGTGAATAGCCATTGTTCGGCAGGATGAGTAACAAGATCATCCGAGGCTCACACAAAAAAAAAACGAACCGAAAATCGACAGCATTTTACAGAATGGCAACTCTTCACGAAAGAGCTGCGGTCAGCGGGATTTGCAAAATGATCTTCTCTTCGGCACGGAGTGCAAAGTGTAAAATGGTCCAGTTCGTGGCGAAGGATAGCCCAAAATAGAGGCAGCAAAATTCCCACCAGTATTAGCTGCGGGAACCCGACAACTATCGACGCCCTGAGAGCGCTGCAGGAGCTAATCTGGCGAGCTAGAGCAAGACAACTTGTTGTGAGTTCCAGTTCTCTGAAAATTGGGTTTGAAAAATGGTTGGGTGGATTGATGGTTTTGCTAGAGTTTTTCCCATCAACTGTATGCGGTGATGGGTTTAGCAAATTGACGAAATCAAATACCAATGTTGATTAGACAGCAGCAAATTTTTGGCTAATGATTTTTTGTTCATGTTTACTGCAGAAAAATTATCAGTTGTTGGGCGATTTGAAGAATTATGATTACTGTAATATAAGAAAGTTTGAAAATTTAGCCGTTGAGAATCAAATTTTTTGGAGCCCCTAACATTTTGTATCGAGGACAAAGAGAACGGTAAACACAAAAATAAACTGAAAACAATTCAATAGGGAGTGGTTAGGAATATTTTAATGAAGATGATATAGTCAATTGCCAAGTTTTTGAACATCTTTACTATCAAAATAGTTAATTTTGTATGGTACTTTAAATCAATTTCAAATGACACGAACATCTGGTCATACCCAAAACATGCCATAAAACTGTTGATTTAATCGCATTATGTGAGGAGAAGAGTCTTCATATGTTCGAGACGCAAAAAATAGGATGCTGATGGTTTCACTTTTCCTGTTTCTCATCTTTTCAATCAGGTGTTCTGTAAGTCTCCCACCCTTAAATTATAAATGAAGATATATATTCAGAAAGATGAATTCGGGGAGAATCGGTTAGCAGAAACGTATCTCGGTCATTCGAGCCCCAGTCAGAAGGGATTTTTCGTGGACAGTAGGATCTTAGTACTAGTCATGAAATCGTCCTGTACATCAAGAACCCACTGCGAAATTTGTCGAGACAGAAGATCAAGTTCCACTACTAAATGTAGTACCAAGGTTTTATTTTTTATATGAAGAAATACCGATTTTGGCATAATTTTTCGGCTTGGGTCATTATGTAAGAGAGTGTCCCCGATTGAGGGGCGACCGCGTTTGTGGGTCACCCGCCAGTTTTGACTTAGTAGTTAATCGCACGATTCTCTCCTGTCAAATCCCATACAGATTTACTCGCAATAAATAATTGTTGGTGTTCCTAGAAAAACACCTTGTTTCATCTCAAATGTCTAAAACCTGGAGCGATTTGCTTCGGTTTTTTGTCAGATCATCCTCCAGCTGGTGTATTTGACGACATCCCCACATCAGAGTCACGTTCTCCTTGAGCTAAGCGAGCAAATTATTTGTAGTGGTGAGAGACGAAGCTCTTTTAGTATTTCTGCATATGAATTCTTCGAGCGACGTGTAAGAGAAATGTAGTCAAACTGAGTAGAATTCACAACGCAAGAGTCATCATTATGATTCTCTGCGCAAGTGTCACACCGAGTCTTATTGCTAGAAAGGCCCATTTGCTTCTAATTAGTGCAATGAGTGACGTGCGGTAGAAACAGTTGAACAGGCTGTCGATCCTTGTCAAAGAAGTAATTAAACGCAAAGTGGTCCCGCCAAAGATCACTCGACACGAGATTGAGTAGACATACCATTTTGTCCCGGCAATGCGATTGCCATTGAAAATCTTTGCTTGTTGGAAGCAGCCAACCCCAATACATCAGTAGATCCGCATATGACGAATTCAAATCGGTGACAACACCATCGATCTCAACTTTGTTAGCGGATTTGTAGAAGCGGTAGTTATTAATGAAAGCCTTGTCACCAGTAACGTCATTAACTTGCTTTAGATCACCAGGCTCAGCTTATCTGGGATTTCAAGATACCTGTCACAGATGGAGTTTTTCTGCGTCAGTTCTTTCGAAATCTTCAGAATACTTTTCTTTGATTAGAAAGAAGATAGAATGTTGTGTATGAAATACTTACGATCTAGCAATACGCAATCTAAGTTATGATGACCTCACGGCTGTTACCGAAAGTTAGGCCAAATGGAGGAATATGTCCTCCCGACCATGGTCGACAATGACTAGGCAGTGCGTAAGCCTCTTGTACCTGAAGGCATAAAATAGACCCCACCTGCGGTCCTTAGCCTCCTGCCCAGTAACTCCTAGCCCTGGCAGGGAAGGGGGGGTTACCCTTCTTCGGAAGGTGTAAACCTGTCCTGGTGTCCAGGTGGGACCTTAAGCAGTCCTGGCACGACGGCCCACCGGCGAGACAGGTGGTTGGCGTAGGCCCTATAAGCCGCCCCTTAAAAAACCCACATAACGAACAATACAGAAGAGAATACGACCCAGAACAATCGGCAACGACCCAGGCGACGAATAAAGGATCACGATTGGAAACTCGGAACATGGAACTGCAGATCGCTCGGCTTCGCAGGATGTGACAGGACAATCTACGACGAGCTACACCCCCGCAACTTCGATATCGTGGCGCTGCAAGAACTTTGCTGGACGGGACAGAAGGTGTGGAAAAGCGGGCATCGAGCGGCTACCTTCTACCAGAGCCGTGGCACAACCAACGAGCTGGAAACCGGCTTCATAATGCTGGGCAAGATGCGCCAACGTGTGATCGGGTGGCAGCCGATCAACGCAAGGATGTGCAAGTTGAGGATCAAAGGCCGTTTCTTCAACTACAGCATCATCAACGTGCACTGCCCACACGAAGGGAGACCCGACGACGAGAAAGAAGCACATGCATGCAGCTGGAGCAGACATACGACGGTTGCCCTCTGCGAGACGTGAAAATTGTCATCGGCGACATGAACGCACAGGTAGGAAGGGAGGCAATGTACAGACCGGTGATCGGGCCTAACAGCCTGCATCCCGTATCAAATGACAACGGCCAACGATGTGTGAACTTCGCAGCCTCCCGTGGAATGGTAATCCGAAGCACCTTCTTCCCTCGCAAAGATATCCACAAAGTCACCTGGAGATCACCGGACCAAGTAACAAAAAATCAAATCGACCACGTTCTAATCGACGGTAGATTCTTCTCGGACATCACAAAAGTCCGCACTTATCGCAGTGCGAATATAGATTCGGACCACCACCTGGTTGCAGTATGCTTACGCTCAAAACTTTCGACAGTGCATAGCTCTCGTCGAAGCCGAACGCCGCGGCTAAACATCGAGCGGCTACTAGATGGTAGAGTGGCTCAAGAATACGCGCAGCAGCTGGAAGTGGCACTACCAACGGAAGAGCAGCTAGGCGCAGTTGCCCTTGAAGATGGCCGGAGAGATATCCAATCCGCCATAGGTAGCACCGCAGCCACTACACTAGGTACGGTGGACCCGGACCGAAGAAGCGACTGGTACGACGGCGAATGCGAGCAGTTAGTCGAAGAGAAGAATGCAGCATGGGCGAGAATGCTGCAACACCGCACGAGGGCGAACGAGGCGCGATATAAACAGGCACGGAACAGGCAGAACTCGGTTTTCCGGACCAAAAAGCGCCAGCAGGAAGACCGAGATCGCGAAGCGATGGAGCAGGTGTACCGCGCTAAAGACACACGGAAATTCTACGAGAAGTTGAACCGCTCGCGCAGGGGCCACGTACCACAGGCCGACATGTGCAGAGATACAAACGGGAATCTTCTCACGGACCAGTGTGAGGTGATCCAGAGGTGGCGGCAGCACTACGAAGAACACCTGAACGGCGATGCAGCAGACGACGAGGATGGCACGGTAACGCACCTGGGAGCACGCGCGGAAGACATTACACTACCGGCTCCGGATCTCCAAGAAATCCAGGAGGAGATTAGCCGGCTCAAAAATAATAAAGCCGCTGGGGTTGACCAAATACCAAGCGAGCTACTAAAACACGGTGACGAGCCACTGGCTAAAGCACTGCACTGGGTGATTACCAAGATTTGGGAGGAGGAGATTTTACCGGAGGAGTGGATGGAAGGTGTCGTGTGTCCTATCTACAAAAAGGGCGACAAGCTGGATTGCTGTAATTACCGAGCAATCACCCTGCTGAACGCCGCCTACAAGGTACTCTCCCAAATACTATGCCGTCGACTATCACCAATTGCAAGAGAGTTCGTGGGGCAGTACCAGGCGATTCTATTTACAAATAAGGAATATTATTCTATTTACAAATGAAGAATCATACATGAACTGCCATGTGTACCAAGCAGATGAGTAGCTCGTTGAAGTAGACTCACTCTACTCCCGGTACGTGCTAAAAATCCTAAACGCTTCTGATCTTTTGTAAATATCAAACGTAAGTAGAGTAGGCTTCCTTCTAGCATGACTTCAGCAAACGAAAGTTCTAGCACGACCATTTGCAATCTGATCGTGAAAAAATTTTCAAGTGCATTTGAAACAGTTCCGACGACTTCAGCACAGGTTGAAACCGAACTACACGATGCTCTCGACGTGATAAGCTCTGGTAACAAGTTTTTCATCATCAGCTAAAGATATTGTTTCGGGCATTGAAAAGTTGAAACCCTCGACATCAGCTGACCCCGATGGAATTCCTGCCATTGTCTACACTGACCTTAAAGCGGCCTTTGATCCTGTCCTAACTTCACTAAGTGGCTGTAGTCATATCTTGTGCACAATATCTGTCAAACTGGAAAATAGCGAATCACATAACTTCATAAATCTATCGGGTGTACCCCAAGGTAGCAATCGCGGACCCTTACTGTTTGCCTTGTTCTTCAATAACGTTTGTAATATCCTTCCACCAGGATGTAAACTAATCTTAAACTGTTTCTTATTGTGCGGTCTGAATTTGACTGCATTTAACTATAGCGACTACTAGATAAGTTCTGTAATTGGTGTACTCGAGATCGGTTAACTCTTAGTGTATCCAAATGTTCAATAATTTCTTTCAGACGCAAAAAAAAAATCATTTTCGTGAAGTTGGTGTACACTGCTGGATACTAAATTGTCGTTGAGAGATCACTACTCCCACATTATTTCGCAAGCCAATAGAAACCTCGTTTTTCTCGTTAGAGTAGCCAACCAGGTTACCGACCTACACTGCCTAGGTGCTTTGTACTTCTCTCTTGTTCGCTCCATCCTGGAAGCCTTAGCTATCATCTGGTGCACCTTATGTGGGTATCTGGACTAACAGGATTGAATCCATACAAGTTAGGTTTCTCCGTTATGCTCTTAAATTCCCTCCAGGGCGCAATCCGATGGAGTTGCAGCACTATATTAATCGCTGTCGTATACTGGACATAGATATTGGATATGCTTTGGAAAAAGGCGAAATATATCCAGAGTCGTTTTCACAGAAAAAGTGCTAACTGGTGAAGTGAATGCTCCACATATATTGTCGCAGATTAATATAACTGTGCCCCCGAGAAGTTTGAGATCGTGGGACTTTTTAAGACTTGACTATCAAAGTACTGATTATGGACTGAACGAACATATGAGGGCGATGTTATTAATATAGTTTATGAATATTTTGACTTCTCTTTATCATGTGATGTTTTCAGAATTAGACTTAATCGACTTACTTAGAGCATTCAGATGTAACTTAGATAAATATTTTCCATATTTGTTTTCTGTTAAAGAGTGCTAAGAGCGTCATCTGAAAAGAACGTTTTAGGTTTTTCCGGGAACTGTTTGGATGCTAAGCATGATAATAGATGTACTTTCCCTACAATAGGCACATTTTTCAGCCTTTCTACTCCAGGTAACCGCCAAGCATCAATATATGCTGTAAAGCAGAATATTTATTGCATTTGAGATGTTTCTTGCAGAATCTTGGCACTTTGTATGCTTAATTGTTGTTAATCAGCATTCAAAAATCTTTTCAAAAACTTTTTGTTAGTAAACAGCATTTTGAATGTATATCAGCAGAAAATTA
Source organism: Topomyia yanbarensis (assembly GCF_030247195.1). NCBI lineage: Eukaryota > Metazoa > Arthropoda > Insecta > Diptera > Culicidae > Topomyia > Topomyia yanbarensis. The sequence continues at coordinate 45,470,046 of NC_080671.1, read as the reverse complement.
ATGGCCGTGCGCTAATGCAGTTGTATGTTTTGCCCAAAGCGGCTTTTAAATGGAATTTAAATCCAGTCGGTGACGACGCCGTCAATCTCAACTTTGTGGGCGGAAATGTAGACACGGTAGTCCTTCATAAATTAGCTGCGTCAATAATGTCATTTGCTGGCTATACGTAATAGTTGAAATACTAGTATTTGTTGATTGATGGTGAATAGCAACTGTTTTGTATCATTATTATTTTAGTGTAATGAAACGGAAGTCATCTGTCTTAAGAGGATCAATTGCTGTAGAAAGGATATCAGAATGCAGAGCCTACTTTCGAGATATCCGTTGCGGCTGAATATTTCTGTGCCAGTTCTTTGGAATAGGTCTTTTTCAGGCGAATTCATTTATGCACGGTCCTAGAGCTCGGCACAAAGTGAAAAGTTTAGGAGACAGAAATTACGACAGATATAAGAAATTGGAAGACGAGCGGTGAGGCAATAGTACAGCAAATGGCAAAAAGAGTGTGAAAAAATACTTAACAGCAGCAGGTCATAAAAGCAAATTTGTTTTACTAGCTTGAGCAAAAAGAGTGTCGTGACGACATTTAGACTGGCAGTTGAACTCTAATATTATGCACCCTAAACAAGAATCCACCAACCATGTCACAACTACTACAAATTGTCTCCTCAGAATACTGGTTTTGATATGAAGCCTACTGAATATAGGTTCCGTCCGATAGCTTCAAACACCTAGCATCAACTGATTTCACGATAATAACTCAGGAATGGTGGCTGGAATTCACATGAAACAGTCTTTTGTAAATCGTGTTTTTACATGTGATAGTTTAAAACTGAGGAATTACACGAAGATCCGTCCGAAAATCTTCAAAATCGTGACCGACTATGTTATATTCTGATGAAATTTTACAGGGAATGAAAGACAAACATTTTCACAGTCAATAAGATTATTTTGACACAAGCGCAATTTTTTAAAAGGGAGTAGACGTTTCTACGTGCATTAATTTATTTTTTTTTGTTCGGTTATTCTATTTTATTCAGCAAAACTATCTGAAAAGGAGTTCCAGGTAATAAATACTTTTTCAAGAACAAAATATACACTGAAAAAATTGTTGTGTCATTTTTCACAAAAACAAAAATTTATGTTCAAAATTTTAATAGCAAAAAACTCATAGGTAATTTTTTTTATATTGTGTCAATAAAAACCAAAAGTGAAAAGAAACATTTTTCATGTGATTGCATGATGGAGAACTTCTCGGCAAAAAAGTTTTTCTTATATTATTTTAAAATTCCATAGTAATACATACAAAACTATAATTTTATTACAGAATATAATTCTAAGTATCAAGAGAAATTGGAATTTCGTTCCAACAAGAACAATTAATTCGTGTAATTAGGCCCTTTTTGAAGGTTAATCGCGCCACCCATTATAAAATGTCAATAATCTAATGTTCATCGATTTAAAGACGTAAAAGAAACTTTTTCAGTGCTTTTAGATAGTGGAGAATCTTTCAATAAAAAGTATTCTTTACAATTTGTTTTAATATACAATACGAGCACTCTGGGTCTCAGTTTAAAAGTTGATTTTCAGAGTGTTTGCATAATTTTTCTAAATGAGAAAGCCGAAAATCAACAAATCAAAGGAAAAATCGACTTAATCTACCTGGCAGTGACATTTCTTACATATATCATTGTCATTAATTTGCATAATTCAGGCCAGTGCGCAAGAGGAGGGTTTTAGGGGTTCAAACCCCTCCCATGGGGGTTTTGAATTACTTTCAAAATATTATAAACATCCCGTTCAGGGATGAAATTATACAGCAAGCCGTGTCATTCGAGTTCGGTCACTCTAGAAACAAGTCGTTGAAAAAACAAAGAAAGAAACCTCGCGAAGGTGGCTGGTAAGGGGTGTACGTTATGTTGGTCGGCATCTCTGGATCGGTTCATGTTTCGGCATGTTTCGATTTTAGCACTAGTTGTGAGTAGATCAGCTTCACAGCAAAGGTCGGTCAGCGGGCTAGCAAAGTGATCTAAGGAAAAAGCATGATGTCAGAGAAAATCAAGATATCGTTATTATTATTTATTGCCGATGATCTCTCCATCGGAGTGACTGACAGCTAAATAGCCCGCGAAAATGGTCATCGGTATCGGGAGGAATACCGCCGCCGAAAAATTCTCAGCAGCAGCTAGCAAATAAATAGGAACGACTAACGCCAAGAAGGATAAGAAACCCTGCAAAGGTGGTTGTAAAGAGATGTAACTCATTATGGTCGACATCTCTGGATCGGCTCATATCTCAACAGATGACGACATTTGCAGTAGATCTGAGCAGGTCAGATATACCGAGAAGGTTGGACAGCAAACAAGAAAAAGCATCAATGGAAAAAAAAACATGAACGATTAACACAAAATAAAAAGAGCATGAGTACAATCCCCAATGAAGCAGTGCCTATACGGAAAAAATCCGATCATAAATCCATGAGAAAATGATCACTATTTCGTGAACTGAACCTCGTATCCATGAAACAATTTGTGTTTCCACAAAACTAGATCGTCCCGACTATATACATGGCGTTACATTCAAATGTTTGGTTGGGTTACTGTTGTTTGCTGGACATGTTCATTTTTTGTTATGAGTCTTGTTCATAATTTGGGTATACACATTCGACATTCAAGCGATTTAGATGATTTCCGGAGCTAATTCCCGATTTTTGTGATTTCGTATGACGTTTCCGTGCTATTTTATTCATGAGTTTACTATCCGATTTTTATACCATGGTAGCGGGATCTATGTTCATGATTTCATGATCTTTGTTGCGATTTTCGTAATTTCTATTCACGTTATCATGAGATTTCAGTCATGAGTAAAGAGATTCATGCTCATAATTTCAGGATCCTAGTCACGATTTTGAATATTTCATTAACGAGTAATGTGATTTATGTCCATGACTGCAGGAACTTTGTCAAGGTTTTCATAATTTCTGTTCATGTTGTCCTAATATTTTAGTCACGAGTAGGGATTCATTCATAATTCATGATTTCAGGATCTTAGTGACAATTTTTGCTATTTTTGTCACGAGTTGTGTGATTTATGATTATAATTTCAGGACCTTAGTCACGATTTTTGTAATTTCTGTTTATCTTATCGTGATATTTTATTCTAGAGCTTACTTTCAAATTTGACACGTGGAGTAATGTGACATGATATCAGCAGTTTCATCGTGGTATTCGTAATTTCTTTTCGCCTTGTCGCGATCTGTTATTTTTTGTTTACTATCGGTTTTTTACTCATTGTAACGTAATAAGGTGAACTGCATCATAAAAGTGTGACTGGTTCGCGGTATCTTGTTCTGTAAACTATATCACGAACACAATTTATGACGCTCAGCGCATTTTTCGTTTTCTATCCAGACATCACACTGAACCGTATCAAATGAATAACGATGTTCGAGGTCCTAATATTTTTTGTATCTACGGCTTGTATCTATTTTTGGTCGCTAGTAGCAGGATATTTCAGGAGCAGGATAACTTGGGAACCATTTCACGAGCACGGATATTGGATCGTGAGCAATATACTAGGTTTGATACCAATCGACATAACCCCACAAAATGAGCCGGTTGAACTTCGTTTGACAATTCTCGGTGGTTTTTTTTACATGGAAGTTACGTGAGTTCGAATGTAACCCGTTGCACTGGCACTCACGCAACTGACATCATGAGTTCATTCGTGTCGTTATCTTGTAGAACTCAATTAGGAATCATGAACCTGTTTACGATTACATGAATAATATTTGATGGATTTGTGAACTATTTCACAAGCACTAATGGTAACGTGTGACTATTATACTAGATAAAATGAACTAGTTCACGACATGAATAACATTTTATAATTTTGTGATTTATTTCACGGGTACGCATGGTCAGTCGTGACTATTATACCAGGAATCATGAACGAGTTCTCGAATACATGAATAATATTTCATGATATTGTGAACTGTTTCAGGAGCACAAATGGTAAGTCTTGACTAATATATTAGGCATCACGAATTAGTTCACGAGGATTGAATGGATTCATGAATAAAATTCCGAGTTTCGTGAAATATTTCACGAGAAAATATTCACAATGTTTTGATATTGCGAACTAATGTGCCTAAATCTATGAATAACATCATGAGTCAACTCAGTTTAATAATATTAAAGTTGTGAACTAGTTCACGTACAGAAAATCGATTTGGTAATGACAAGGAAACCGTGACTGAATTTCACAAAACAAAAACTATTTCCGCGTTATGAGGACGTCACTAAAGCGAAATTGAACATAATTATAAAATACATGATTTTTGTTCATAGTTTTGTTTTCGTAGCGTAAAAACGTGAATATTACAGAATTCATGGTACTTAATTCATGATTTTAGGAACAATGTTTATACGGTTTAACGGTGGCGCCGGATGGTTGAGGATGGCAAGATACAGGAGGTTGTTTAGTCGGTAGGATTAACTACTTCAAACCAATCAGACACTACCGCTAACCAATTCCATTCCTTCTCGATAATAGACATTTACCCAATTTGTTGAGCTGAGTCGATTGGTACACAATACTCGGCCTTCCAGGTCTCATAAAAAGTCGTCAAAGTTTACCCTTTTTTATAAGAAACGTAGAAAAATCAAACCTCTCCCCATGAGCATTTTCTGCGCACGGGCATAATTCATGTAAAGTAGATACCCAATTAAAAGGTGGGATGAACACAATTTCGGACTCTGCGCAAATAAAACCTCGTAAAACAGGAGACTCAAAAATTCGAAAAAAAATTTATTGCGTATTCTGAAAGTACATTCTTTGGGAAATATTTATGAAAAAGTTCGTCCAGATGGCACCACTATATTTTAAACTACAGCCGTTTTCAGCGCGCTTGTTTTATCCACGAATAAAGTTAACACTTTGAACACGATTATCTAGGAATGGAGAATCTTGAAAAGGACCGTTGCGGTGAACGTGATATCTTAAAAATTACTGAACCGATTTTTCTTTTTTTTCTTTTAAGTTCTTCGTATTTACATTCTCATGTACTTGAACACCTCAAAAATTGATTGTTTTGTCAACATATCCTTTTTTTGTGGAAATTTTTTTTTTTTTTTTGGGAATCGAATCGCTTAAGTGCACCACAATAAATTTTTCGTCAATAAGTTTTATACTTTTTTGAAATAATTTGAGCGGTTAAAATTTTCACTGAAAGCCTCCGCGAAAAAATGCGCTTCGGAGGATGGGCCATAACTCCGAGAGTTTTAAATTTTTTTAATACACCATCATCGTTTTTCGCATTTTCAAACAAAATTTACAAATAATTCTTTGATAAAATCACAAACTTAGCTCAACTTTGTATATAACCCCTTGAATGAAATCTATAAAATAAATAAACCAAATTAGCTCCACTCATTCAGTGAACAATTGGAAAAGTTAAAAAGGTTACAAAGTGAGTAAATTAACAAATTGAATGAAATTAATAAACGAAATGAATGTACGGAAATAACATGAAACAGAAACAGATGGAAATGTTTGAATTGAAAAAAGAATAAAATGAATGAAATGCATGAATTTAATTACATGAATAAATTGCGTTAAATTAATTAAATGACTCAAAGTAATTAAATTAATTTATATACTTAAATTAATTAAATTAATTAATTGAATTATATTGATGCCATTAATTATATTAATAATATTATTTTAATTCTTTTAATTCTTTTGACACAATTGAATTATTAAGTGAACTAAATGAATTAAACTTATTTAGTTTTTTTTATTTCGATTATAGAGGTTTTAACCTCAACTTATAACCCCATTTTCGGGGTCCAGAATCGAACCTAGGTGCGCTGCATACAAGGCAATCGATTTACCGACTACGCTACACCCACCCCCATTTTTATTTAGTTAATTGTGTTAACAAAATTAATTATATGAATTCAATGAATAAACTAATAACATGAATAAAAGTTATGAAATTAATAAAAAATTAAAACAATAAAATTAATTAAATGAACTAAATGGATGAATTGAATAAAATAAACACAACGAAAAATAAACAACGAAATGAATGAAATGAGGAAAACGAATAAAAGGAATAAAATCAATAAAGCGAATAAAATGAATGAAATTGATAAAATGAATAAAATGAATTAAATAGATGAAATTAATAATTTAAATAAAATTAGGAAAAAATAAACGAATTAAATAAACTGTATAAAATAAATGATTAAAATGGATAAAATTATTAAAATCAATGAAATGAACAGAATTAATAAAATAGAAAATTTGTCATAATTGATTAAATGAATAAATTGTATACAATATTACAAAAAGTTATAAGATTGAAATTATAAATTAAATTGTGTTAAATTCACAATCATTACAATGAATTATTGAAAAGAATTGGTCAGAATATTAAAATTAAGAAACTTAAAAAAATGTATGAACTGGAAGATGGATAAAATGCATAAAATGAAAACAGCGAATAAAATAATGTGAAATGAATAATCTGATCGAACTCAAAGAAATAAATGATTAAAATGAAATGACTTTATATTTAAATCTAGTTAAATATTCGAAACGAAAAAAAATAGCAAAACCAATAAAATCCATGAAGTTAATAAACTGAAAAAATGAGTACATGGAATGAAATTGAAGACAACTATGATTTAAATAAAGTAAGTAAGTTAAACAAATGATTGAATTGCTTTCTTCGAAAGTTATTTGTTTCAGCTTTAAACATGTCGTGTTCTGACAAAATCGAATATCTCATAAAGTAAACAACATATCAAAAAATAAAAATAATACCGTCCAATGGTCACGTTAGGCTTTCAATTTGACATTAGTTTCGATAAGATAGGTTCAGTCATTGCTGAGATTTAGTGTACATACATACAGACACACACATACAGACAATGTCCCAATTTGTCGAGCTGAGTCGATTGGTTTATGGGACAGGGCTCTCCAGGCCTTGGATTTTTTTTCCAAATTTGGAGCGAATCCTATACATTTATTGTAAGAAATGTAAAACGTTTCCATACACTGAAATGAAAATGTCTAGCATATTCATTAGATTTGTCATATGAATCGCATTGCGCTTTGTCGGATCAAATTCATAAGAAAAGCTGCAAATATAATTAGAAGCGCATGGTAAAACGCAATGATATTCAATAACCTCGAAACTTCCGTTGTCAATATGAAATCAATTAGAATATCATATTCAAGTTATATGGTTAGCTTATGAAAATAAATGCTAGGCGCCAATCCACCATAATATATTCTCGAAATGACGCCAGTGTCAGAAGAGTTCACGGTTAGATAAAAGAACGCAAAGATGAGTTCGAATTCACTCAAAATTATATATAATATATTATATATAACTTTTTTTTGTGGATTTTCGGCTTTCACGGTCTAGATATTAGAACGGCTGTTGTATAGTGCCCGACGTTTCGGCCACTGGTTTTTGGCCTTTTTCAAGGGAAACTGTAATGTGTATTAATATTTATAATTTTGCATATAACATCGTATTAGCTAACTCACTATCTAGACCGTGAAAGCCGAAAATCCACAAAAAAACCCATCCGGTCGTTTTCTACATTTCCAAATTATATATAACTATATATAGTTCGAGCCTTTAACTTCAATTTAGGTAAAAATGCGAACTACACAATGAGTTAGTTACACTAGTTTAAAATTACAGATTTATCTACTTCAGGTTTTTCCTTCATAAATTATTTCTCTCTACTTATCTTGGGCTATAAATGTACAATTTTCATTTAATATAACGCATCATAAGTCATTTTTGGTCAAAAATACTTTTCCTGACATTTTTGGTACTTCCCAGACTTTTAAAATTATTATTGCAGACATTTGAAAAAAGTATCTGGCATCTCTGGAAACGAGCGTCATTTGGGTAGATAAATTTCGGCTGTGCGTTTGTGATTTTCACTTGTAATTTCTATTTTAAATATTAATTTGTAATTTATTGTTTTCAGGTAATTTTACTCGACAGATTAAGATCGCATCCCGGCAATTCACGAGTAAACCTCAGCACGGTACCAATTTTTGCTACATTTTTTTATCTCTTGGCGTCATCGGAAGATCCCACATCCTTCAGCAGCACAATGGTGGAGAACGAGCACGATAGTTCCGAGGAATTCAACCAATAGAGTTTTGAGGTGCGTATATTTTGTATGGTTATTTTTGGGGAAAAAATCCCCGGAATTGTTCCAAATGGTGGTTTTCGGAAAATGGAATAAGATTTATTGGAATTCCAAGAATTTTACAAAATCGAAACGAAAAAAGTACTAAGAAACGTCTGCGTATGAACCCGAATAGAATTTTACAATAGCATTTATCCTACAAACAATCATAAAACAAAAAATATTATAGTTATTACTGTTTCAACATTGTTCGACGCAGAGTTCTCTCAGTAGATTTATAATAAAATTTCATGTAACAATCAATTTTACTGTTCAACAAAAAATGATACAGTAAATTCACATTAAATTTTACTGCTTTCGTAAAAAAATTGCATGAAAAAAATCGATTTTTTAGTGTGAAGATACATAACCACCCCCCTTTTATACTGTGAAAGTCGATTTTACTTTGAAATTTACTGTAGAAACGACAAAGTTTATTGTATTTGTTTTTTATCATAGCACTAGAATTTACTGTAAATTATAAAATTACTGTACTGTCACAGCGAAAATCATGGTTTTGTTAATGTACATTTCTATTCGGGAAATCTCGTGTATCCCGATTCTAATTTTTATTGTTTAAATGTATTGGATATTTCAGCCGAACGGTTCCCGCGGATCAGAACAAGAGTTGCCCTATTAATATTGGACCGTTTGTTCGGAAGCGAACGTTTTTTGGTGTCATCGGAAGGTTCTGCTAGCTTCAGCAGCACAGTGGTGCAAACAAGCACGGCAGTTCCGAGGAATTGAAAAAAAACAGGTTTTTGAGGTGCGTATATTTTCTATTGTTATTATTGGGAATTTTTTTCTGGAATTGTTTCAAACCACCGTTTTTCTAAAGTGGCTTAATTTTAGTTGAAATAGAACCATTTCTAACAATGGTCTATTTTATTCGTCTAGTCTAAAAACGTATTCATATATGATTTTTCGTGTATACTTACTCCAATTTTTCTTGTTTAAATGTATTGGATATTTCAGCCGCGGACCAGAACAAGAGTTGCCCTATTTATCTTAGACCGTCTGTCCGGAAGCGAACGATTTTGGTGTCAACGGAAGATTCCACAAGCGTCAGCAGCACAGTGGTGTAGAACAAGCACGACAGTTCCGAGGAATACAGCAAACAATTTTTGAGGTGCGTACAATATTTGGTATGGTAGTTCTGGGGACAAACTTCCCTGGATTTGTTCAAAATCGCGGCTTTCTCGAAAAATCTAAAATTTGTATGGAAATTGTTTTAAATGGACTTATGAAATCTAACGAAAAAACAATAGGGGGAAAGCTTTGAAGTAGTTTATTCTTAAAATAAGGTGTTGATGTTAACTCTACTAATAGTATGGCGCTTAATACAGTGACATCGCTGCTGCTCAGTCGTATTCAAACTAGCCGTAGTTCCTATGTCTGAGTATACCGGACAAGTGAGTGGATCACAGATTTTCTCGCACTTCCGAAGGCAGGATCGGGTACACCACTTTTAAAGCTCTCCCCGATTTTGTTTTATTACATTATGTAAAATAGACCAACTAAAACAATTTACAACCAAAAATAATCCGTTTTCCAAAAAATTCGCAATTTGGAACAATTATCTTTTACAGTGCCTTTGCATTATAATTTTGAATTGTTTTAATATTTTAGGTGTTTAAGCTGAACAGTTTCCGCACGCAGCAGTCTCAACAGGTTTTTCCAGTTTCTTACGAAATAGTTTTGAAGCAGTAAGATGGAAAAGCTATTAAATACACTAGATGGTGAAACAATGATAAAGTTATGTGGTAAGCAATGAGATTTTCAAATATTCTATTTTTAATATGTTGTAGATTTTTGAACTGAAAACCTCATTTTCATAGTTAGTTTACAAAAATTAAGATTACTAACAAAGTAACACTACACAATAACAATTTTGAAAAAACTTATAAATTTCAGAATTTGGTTTAATAATTTTTAGTGGTTATTGTATTGGGCCTTATTGTTACCATAACCTTACCTCGTGGGGTGAGGATAGAAGATCGAATCAGCTGCCACACAGTTTAAACCGAATAGTTATGTAAAGAGTGAAACCAAAATAAGTTAACCAAATCGAGCACAACAGGAATCCACCTCTAGTACCCTTGTATCAAAGTTAGATTCTGATTGTATTAGGTTGGTTGGCCTACCTTGGCTTCACTCTTTACGTACCTTTATACGAAATCCTTCTCGATCAAACATATTCGGAAAATCGTTGGGAACCCTTTCTGAATTTCAGTTTAAATGCAACAACCGATTCCGCCACAGTTGGTTTCGGAATCGTTTGCTGCATTTGGCTCAAATCTATCCATTCAGGACTCCGTCAATATTTCCGAATGATCAAATTGACTGAATTTCACCTGGTAGAACAATTCCAAAAGTGATTGTGGATGACGATAGTCACCTTAACATTTAAAGTGACTATATTCTCGCCTAACAAAAAAAAAGCTAACAACAGTGGTTTTTTGGATCTTTGTTTTCTATTGAAGTTTTCGCGTGATTCGTGCCCTTGCGGTCACCCAAACGCCATACCACCTAAAGTAACTCGAAATATCAACCTCAAGGGAGGTGAGGTGTAGGTTAGAATAGAGCGATGAACGAGTATTTAGTGCTAAAGACGCAAACAATTTATAATATTTCAATTACAGACTTCTCCAACAGTTGCTTGAAATCTTCGTTGATTGTGGTGTAGCAAGCACGGGTTGCGAATTCTCACAATAGACAATCTGGCAGGAGGGGGACCACCTAGTTTATCGTGGATTTTCACGCGCCTGATATGGTCACTCTAGCTGAACATGCTCTAAATCAATATTCCCACTGCTATTTTTCTTTCTTGTGACGAAGGTGGAAGCAGATATTATCGTTACAGTTGAAAACTGGAAAATCGAACCAGCGAAAATGGTTTTTTCACTTGTTTAGTGCTAATCCATCACGTCGGAAATAGTGCGCATTATAGCGCATCATTGTACGAAACATGCGCACGGCTTCCGACGTGATTACAATGCTTAGAACAAGAGAAAATACGCTAGCTGGATTTTCCAGTTTTCAACTGCAACCAGACCCAGTAAAGTTTAGCCGGAAATGCGCCGGAATTCTGGCTGATTCTAGTTAATATTCCGACTCTAGTGACACAACCGATTCAAACTTTATTGGAGAATATTGTAATGTTTACCTAGATGCCATATATCTACATTCTTATTAAGTCTTATTATTCTTATTATTCAAATATGGAAATTGTGGAAAAGGACGCGGGCTTGTAAAAGCTACTGTCACCATGATCAGTTCAAACATTAGTTACCAAATAGTATAGATACTGCCGCGATTGCTGTTGACAAGGTAAAAATTATAAAATGCTTCTAACAGTTTGGTGTTTATTATTTTTCAGACTCCCGGCTCTGTGTAGTTTTGATTCTTCTTAATTGTGCGCTACCACCTACTAGAGTATCACCAGGATTCAAGCCGACCATATCGTCTGCTCAAGAAGAAACGATTCTTTTCGCAGCAACGGAATCATAAGCCGCACAAAAATACAGCAGTATTACGTACGATACCGCGACCTGGGACTTCAACCTGTCCCAAAATTGATTGCAATTGGGGATAACTACAAAGAGTTGCGGGGTCCATATATTGTTGCGTTTAATCGAATATTTTATAAATTTTCATCGCTTAAACGAGCCGTTGACGTACTCATCAAATTTGCTCTTATTTTCGGTATACCACGCTCGAAGATTTCTAAATTAGTGTGGTTGTTCATCACCAGAATCATTTATGGGATCTACGTTCCAGAAAAATACGCTTGTCTTGAAAAAAATAGTGATTTACTTGGAAAGCATTAAACATGGCTCACTTCGAATGCTTCGTTAATGATTGTTATATTTATTTTGAAAACGTTGAAACATACGTTAACCACTTGACGACGGATCATGGATTTCCTAATAACCACAAATGCATCTGCACATACTACAAGTGCGGACAAATTTTTCATAAGCTATACTCTGCCGCTCTACGCATAATTGTCTCATGTATATAGGGAATCCCATAGATCATGGGACAATTATGCTTATAGCGGCAGTACTCTTTTAAACGACACATTGCTGCGCATATTACAAGTCACTCATTGTTGTATCCTCCAGATCGTAATACAAAGATATCGAAATCAGAATTACCAAAGAAAACTAATACACAAAAAAGTGAAGACCCTATTAGAACAGACTTAGCTGAAGACACTATTGATAGTGCACTTGCCGAGATCGACAAAAATATTATTGGTATTAAAAGTCCAAATATAACTCGACATGATGTCCATCAGATTCAAAAAGAGATCAAGAACTATGTACCTACATTGATTGCAAATAAGATAGAAGAGTTGAATCTAATTTCGACTAATGAATGTGATATATAATAAGACGACAGATAAAACTTGAATAAATATAAATGTTAAAATGTTTAAAAACAATCCGTCTTTTATTTCGTTTATGACTTTTACACAGGTGATATGAGGTGATGTAACAGACATTAAATATTCCAATAATTAACACCTGGAATATGTATAATATCCATTAGACATTCCATATACATTTTATTACATATCATATGCATTATACTAAACGTATCAAATACATTATACAAACGCCATGTGTATCTCATTTAATAGTCTAATACGTTTTATATGATATAATATAATAGTTATTATAAGGCACTCTGACAAATTTGGCTCTAACATAGACTTTATATATGTTATATGGAAATCATATAAATTTGACTCAGACAAGAATCGTTCGTTCAACATGATTACCATATAAGGTTGATATTATATTGAAAATGCCATGTAGCTATCATTAAAAATTCTAATAGCGCAAAATTATATGAATACCATATGATACATAAATGCTAATTTAGCTCAGTGTAATACATACTTGAACCTTTGTTTGTTTTGTAGACTTTGTTTTATATAGGGGAACCCGGGGCTATTAAGATAGTAGGATAGTAGGTAATTCGGACCCCTCAGTTTCTCAGAAAATAGCAAGACTTTCTGACAATCGTACATATTTGTGGAACCACTATTCTGAAATATTAATTTTGAGAGCTGAAGTTGATTCTTTGTTCTTTGTAGAAAGGAGAAACAACGTGTTTCGTTTTTTTGTCATTCTCATAACAAAAATCAATATAATGGAAAAACCGTGATTAAAGCAACAAATAAAACTGAAAACATATACGGTAAGTGTTTTGAAAAGCTTGAGGCTCCTATTTTATAGAATGATTTTTGTTTGGGTGAAAACACAAATATTTTCAAGACGCTCACCACATTTGTGCTAAATGAGCAAACGGGGCTATTCGGAATCCCTATTCCATCAACCACCGTTCAGCGGCTTGCGGCTTCGCAAACCATTGCACACGCTACAGCAAAGTCGCTAATCGACAGCTGTGATATACCAGATTAAGTTTTTGTGAAGGAATTTATTTATTTTTTGCAAAATTCTATTCCAAAAAATTAAAGAAAAATCACGGTCTGAATTGCCCCGTAGGGAGATCCGAATTACCCCTACATTGTAAAAGGATGGAAAAACGTAGAGGTTTGCAAATCGTCGTCTAGCGCTCCCATTGAGTGGTGAAAATGAACCTTTTATGGCATCAAAATGTAGCTGAGGTTTCAAACTAACAATTAGGACCTTTGGCCGGCAAATTTTCTCACATCTATCCACCTAAAAGGGCGATTTGCTTCAGTAGGTTCGAATAGCCCCGGGTTCCCCTATGTAAATATTCTTTTTTTGTAAAATATATTCGTTTACTTGGGAGATATTACCGCGCAAAGTTGATGTATATTTCCAGTTGGGTTCCCGGATTACAAGAAAAAGGGCTTGAAAAAGGGCTTTCGAGCTCTTCAAGGTGAACCATTTTTTTTTAAATTTATTTTTCTCGCTATTTTTGGATAGAAAATAATAAAAATCTTTTTTTAATTGTTTTAAGCCACAAATAAGCGAGGTTTTCGATGAAATACCCCTATGTGAACCGACCATAACACAACGAAAAAAATGACTGAAGCAACTTGATTAAAAACTTAATCCAGTTTAAATGTTAATCTGGTTTAGAGACAGCTAGTACGCCTTGGAGAATACCGTGACATAGTGTAATGGGGAGAGGTGGGTTGATTCAATGTTTTGGCAGTTTTTGTATGGCAGAATTTATGGATTGTCCCCCAATCAATTCGGAAATATACGTACGAAACACCATCCGCGTTTGAATATATTGAATGCCTACTAATTTGATAACCTAAATTTGTCTGATTTTTGAAAGCGCTCTTGTACCGTTCCAATTTGGTATTTATGATTCTCGATATGAATTCTCGGTCACTTATTTGTGAATTCATCCGAACAGGCATATCAATTCAAATGCCGTAACTCCAAACTGGAAACAGCTATACCCACTTTACACAACAACTTGGTCAACACGATACAGAGCAGAGCACGCCCATAGAGTCGAGCTGGAATCGAAACAAAAGTGGACCCTTTCTCTACCCTCGTTACCAACCATATCGCACGCATGGACATTGTTTTTAGTGGGGCAAAATCGTGTCATGATTTTCGAATGAAATAACATAATCTTCATCTAATTGTATAATTTTCCTCCACTCGATGCCCGATTCGCCGGCCACAGTTGACCGATCGAGCCGACCGACGGGGCTTGAGAGAGTACGAGAGATTTATTACCATTTTCCTACTAACAGCGCGATCGCCGCTTGCTGTCAGGGAACTCTAAGCCACGACAAATCGCGACCTAAAAGGGAATTAGACCCCGTTCCGCCGCACTCGCGGATCCGTCTTGCCCCAGCCAGCGAGCAACAGCAAGCAAATAAAACAAAATGATGGAGAGAAATCGGTTGATTTGTTTTTGTTGCAATTTTCTGTACTATTTTCACCTGAACGAGATTATTTCGTACCGCGATTTGATAAGTTTGTCGATGTTCCGCCAGAATTTCACTCCATTTCAAGCGAGAGGTTTTGTTGACTGTCGAGACGTTACGAATGTCCTCCCACCACTTCCACAGCTTCGCTGATCTGTTCCGGAACGTGATGTTGTTTGTGATCAGAACACATTGGTGATTTGGACGTTGGGGTGATTTGAAAAAAAAGTTAGCCGATCGATGTTTGACATTTATTTGCGCTTAAATTCTTGAAATTCTAGACCTCTGTACTGGTCCCGATCAGGAAGGGTTATTTATACGATCGTAAAACTTGGCCTGTAATTGTCCTGTACGCTGAGAATGGGCTGCGAAGTCTGTCTACGCAGAATGTATACCTGCTTTGCTTTCAAAATTCTAGACAGAAATACTTGGAGTATTTGCAAAGCATAAATCAACAACTTCAACTAACCTACATATGACTCACTCGACTTAAAACGATCAGTAACATAATTTATGTGTTTGCACTCACCGAACGCTGACCACCTGGGCAGGCTACGCCAGGCTTCTTCTAATTCTTCTATTCCTGAAAGCTGTCTCGTTCTAGTAGAGAATCCGACACGAACAACTCAACTCGATCAAATAACGGTACAGAGACACCTACTAAATCCATCCGCAAAGACCGTGATTACAGATCGCTCGATAAGTAAACTTCAACATACCGAGGAACACCGATTTAGATACATAATTATTTAATAGTCACACCGAAAACTCCTCTCTGTCATTCGCGCAGGATCTCCTCCTCAGGCAACCGGCGCATTGATGATGATTCGATTCAAATACCCGTCGATTCCTAAAAGTCGATGGACCAAAGACAGACCGCAAAAGAATGTAGGAATTCTCCTGCTAATAATTTGTATCATGATCAACGCTGAGTTCCTATGGCTTGCGGCGACGGCGGCTCTGCTTTGGCACGATTCGGAACGTGTTGCTTCGCGGCCCCTCTTACCTCGCTTCAGTTGGGCGAAAAGTCTCGGTAAGGTTTGAAGAAAAGACCAAATAGCCAAGTCGAAGTCGTCGTCGACAACGACGACGACGACGACCGACGACGACGGATTGACAGGTGGAAAATTTATAGACACCGAGATTCGTTCCTACACAAACACACGGACAGAAAACACCCTGCAATGGTGATGTTGAACAAATTATTTCTTATCACCGCGGTGCCAATCGCTCTCCGGTGGAAAGCTTGAGGGCGAGCTGCGGTTTTAGACTGGGAAAGAAGGTAATTTATTTCATCCCGAACGGTGCGGATTAGGCTGGGATAAATTGCAGAGTTGTTTGAGCTTTTGCTTGCTTGTCGGCAATATTTTTGACGGCCTTTGTGAATATTGTAATTTGTGTGTTCTGTTCCCAGCTTTTTGCCTTTCTCAATAGAAAGGTATTGCAATTGCTCTGAAAACCGACTTTTTAACGGAGGCCCGGAGGGCCGAGTGACATATACCATTCGATTCAGTTCGTCGAGTTCGGCAAATGTCTGTGTGTGTGTATGTATGTGTGTGTGTATGTGCGTCTGTGTGTGTGTACGCGAACACAATCTCACTCACTTTTCTCAGAGATGGATGAACCGATTTTTACAAACTTAGTCCCAAATGAAAGGTGCAACGTTCCCATAGGCTGCTATTGAATTTCTAATGGATCCGACTTCCGGTTCCGGAATTACAGGGTGATGAGTACGATCACGCAGAAAACGTCGATTTTAAGAAATTCTGCAATGAATGTATAATGGTGAAAATTTTTCCAAAATGTGACCACAACTGCTTCGATTTGTAGTACTAGGTCATTAACAGCCATTCAAAGTCTCTTTGGTCACATTGGCCACCATCATCGGTTCCGGAAGCCCCGGCGGAAGTATCCAAATTCAGAGTAACAGTCACATCGGTTTCTCGAAGATGGCTAGACCGATTCGACTAAACTTGACCTCAAATGAAAGGTATTGCGTCCCCGTAAATGGCTATTAAATTTTATTCCCAACCGACTTCCGGTTCCGGAGTTACGGGTTGTGGCGTGCGATCACATAGCAAATTGTGATTCAAACCGATACCCCGATGGAAGCAAAAAAGGTAAAAATTTCGCTAAAATGTCTCTCAAATAATTTAACTTTGCAGTTCTAGGTCACCGACGGCCAAACAAACTTTCGTTGACTACATTGACCACCATAGACGGTTCCGGAAGTGCCCGGGAAAAAAGGCCATCTTTCATAACTAGCAAACTCATATCAGTTTCTCGGAAATGGTTGGGCCGATTTTCACAAACTTAGTCCCAAATGATAGCTATATTATCCCCACAGATGTCTGTAACATTTCGCACGGATCGCTTGTATGGTTCCGGAAATATAGACTGAACGGTCCGGTCACACATGAAATTCCCATATAAGCCGGAACTCAAATTTTTTTTTTCAAAGGGGGGACCTCATGAAATTTCAGAAATCGAATTCGTATTTTTGATGCCAAACATCTTTAAAATGCATGAAACGTCGAGATTTTATGTTACCTCGAAAAATTTTTTTTTATAAAAATCGACTTTTTGGGACTTTGCCGATTTTGCACCTTTTTGCCTTTCTCAATATAAAGGTATTGCAATTGCTCTGAAAACCGACTTTTTAACGGAGGCCCGGAGGGCCGAGTGACATATACCATTCGATTCAGTTCGTCGAGTTCGGCAAATGTCTGTGTGTGTATGTATGTGTGTATGTATGTATGTGTGTGTGTATGTGTGTGTGTATGTGACCAAAAATGTCACTCATTTTTCTCAGAGATGGCTGAACCGATTTTGACAAACTTAGTCTCAAATGAAAGGTGCAACATTCCCATAGGCTGCTATTGAATTTCTAATGGATCCGACTTCCGGTTCCGGAATTACAGGGTGATAAGTACGAACACGCAGAAAATGTCGATTTTAATAAATTCTGCAATGAATGTATAAAGGTGAAAAATTTTCCAAAATATGACCACAACTGCTTCGATTTGTAGTATTAGGTCACTAACATCCATTCAAAGTCTATTTGGCCACATTGGCCACCATCCTCGGTTCCGGAAGCCCCAGCGGAAGTATCTAAATTCAGAATAACAGTCACATCGGTTTCTCGGAGATGGCTAGACCGATTCGACTAAACTTGGCCTCAAATGAAAGGTATTGCGTCCCCGTAAATGGCTATTTAATTTCATCCCGATCCGACTTCCGGTTCTGGAGTTACAGGTTGTGGCGTGCGATCACATAGCAAATTGTGATTCAAACCGATACTCCGATGAAAGCAAAAAAGGTAAAAATTTCGCTAAAATGTCTCTCAAACAACTTAAATTTGTTGTTCTAGGTCACCGACGGCCAACCAAACTTTCGTTGACTACATTGACCACCATAGACGGTTCCGGAAGTGCCCGGGAAAAGCGGCCATCTTTCAAAATTTACGAACTCACATCAGTTTCCCTGAAATGGTTGGGCCGATTTTCACAAACTTAGTTCCAAATGATAGCTATAATATCCCCACAGATGTCTATAAAATTTCGTACGGATCGCTTATATGGGTCCGGAAATATAGACTAAATCGTCCGGTCACATATGAAATTCCCATATAAGCCAGAACTCAAATTTTTTTTTCAAAGGGGGGACCCCATGAAATTTCAGAAATCGAATTCGTATTTTTGATGCCAAACATCTTTAAAATGCATGAAACGTCGAGATTTTATGTTATCTCGAAAAAATTTTTTTTTTGTAAAGATCAACTTTTTGGGACTTTGCCGATTTCGCACCTTTTTTCAGTTCAATATTACCGTGGCTGTTTTTTTTTCAAAATTTTAGAACTCGAACTCTTTTAATGAATATAAACAACGCACACATTCTCGTGATTCATGATTGAGAAAGGCACAATTGCACCGCTAGGTGGATTAAAATAGGTTTTGTTATCTGTAACGGTTACAAGTTATCTGTTATCAGTTCTCTGTTCTTTGTTCTCTGTTCTCTGTTCTCTGTTCTCTGTTCTCTGCTCTCTGCTCTCTGCTCTCTGCTCTCTGCTCTCTGCTCTCTGCTCTCTGCTCTCTGCTCTCTGCTCTCTGCTCTCTGCTCTCTGCTCTCTGCTCTCTGCTCTCTGCTCTCTGCTCTCTGCTCTCTGCTCTCTGCTCTCTGCTCTCTGCTCTCTGCTCTCTGCTCTCTGCTCTCTGCTCTCTGCTCTCTGCTCTCTGCTCTCTGCTCTCTGCTCTCTGCTCTCTGCTCTCTGCTCTCTGCTCTCTGCTCTCTGCTCTCTGCTCTCTGCTCTCTGCTCTCTGCTCTCTGCTCTCTGCTCTCTGCTCTCTGCTCTCTGCTCTCTGCTCTCTGCTCTCTGCTCTCTGCTCTCTGCTCTCTGCTCTCTGCTCTCTGCTCTCTGCTCTCTGCTCTCTGCTCTCTGCTCTCTGCTCTCTGCTCTCTGCTCTCTGCTCTCTGCTCTCTGCTCTCTTCTCTCTGCTCTCTGCTCTCTGTTCTCTGTTCTCTGTTCTCTGTTCTCTGTTCTCTGTTCTTTGTTCTCTGTTCTCTGTTCTCTGGTCTCTGTTCTCTGTTCTCTGTTCTCTGTTCTCTGTTCTCTCTTCTCTGCTCTCTGTTCTCTATTCTCTGTTCTCTGTTCTCTGTTCTCTGTTCTCTGTTCTCTGTTCTCTGTTCTCTGTTCTCTGTTCTCTGTTCTCTGTTCTCTGTTCTCTTTTCTCTGTTCTCTGTTCTCTGTTCTCTGTTCTCTGTTCTCTGTTCTCTGTTCTCTGTTCTCTGTTCTCTGTTCTCTGTTCTCTGTTCTCTGTTCTCTGTTCTCTGTTCTCTGTTCTCTGTTCTCTGTTCTCTGTTCTCTGTTCTCTGGTCTCTGTTCTCTGTTCTCTGTTCTCTGTTCTCTGTTCTCTGTTCTCTGTTCTCTGTTCTCTGTTCTCTGTTCTCTGTTCTCTGTTCTCTGTTCTCTGTTCTCTGTGCTCTGCTCTCTGTTCTCTGTTCTCTGTTCTCTAGTCTCTGTACTCTGTTCTCTGTTCTCTGTTCTCTGTTCTCTGTTCTCTGTTCTCTGTTCTCTGTTCTCTGTTCTCTGTTCTCTGTTCTCTGTTCTCTGTTCTCTGTTCTCTGTTCTCTGTTCTCTGTTCTCTGTTCTCTGTTCTCTGTTCTCTGTTCTCTGTTCTCTGTTCTCTGTTCTCTGTTCTCTGTTCTCTGTTCTCTGTTCTCTGTTCTCTGTTCTCTGTTCTCTGTTCTCTGTTCTCTGTTCTCTGTTCTCTGTTCTCTGTTCTCTGTTCTCTGTTCTCTGTTCTCTGTTCTCTGTTCTCTGTTCTCTGTTCTCTGTTCTCTGTTCTCTGTTCTCTGTTCTCTGGTCTCTGTTCTCTGTTCTCTGTTCTCTGTTCTCTCTTCTCTGCTCTCTGTTCTCTATTCTCTGTTCTCTGTTCTCTGTTCTCTGTTCTCTGTTCTCTGTTCTCTGTTCTCTGTTCTCTGTTCTCTGTTCTCTGTTCTCTGTTCTCTGTTCTCTGTTCTCTGTTCTCTGTTCTCTGTTCTCTGTTCTCTGTTCTCTGTTCTCTGTTCTCTGTTCTCTGTTCTCTGTTCTCTGTTCTCTGTTCTCTGTTCTCTGTTCTCTGTTCTCTGTTCTCTGTTCTCTGTTCTCTGTTCTCTGTTCTCTGTTCTCTGTTCTCTGTTCTCTGTTCTCTGTTCTCTGTTCTCTGTTCTCTGTTCTCTGTTCTCTGTTCTCTGTTCTCTGTTCTCTGTTCTCTGTTCTCTGTTCTCTGTTCTCTGTTCTCTGTTCTCTGTTCTCTGTTCTCTGTTCTCTGTTCTCTGTTCTCTGTTCTCTGTTCTCTGTTCTCTGTTCTCTGTTCTCTGTTCTCTGTTCTCTATTCTCTGTTCTCTGTTCTCTGTTCTCTATTCTCTGTTCTCTGTTCTCTGTTCTCTGTTCTCTGTTCTTTGTTCTCTGTTTTCTGTACTCTGTTCTCTGTTCTCTGTTCTCTGTTCTCTGTTCTCTGTTCTCTGTTCTCTGTTCTCTGTTCTCTGTTCTCTGTTCTCTGTTCTCTGTTCTCTGTTCTCTGTTCTCTGTTCTCTGTTCTCTGTTCTCTGTTCTCTGTTCTCTGTTCTCTGTTCTCTGTTCTCTGTTCTCTGTTCTCTGTTCTCTGTTCTCTGTTCTCTGTTCTCTGTTCTCTGTTCTCTGTTCTCTGTTCTCTGTTCTCTGTTCTCTGTTCTCTGTTCTCTGTTCTCTGTTCTCTGTTCTCTGTTCTCTGTTCTCTGTTCTCTGTACTCTGTTCTCTGTTCTCTGTTCTCTGTTCTCTGTTCTCTGTTCTCTGTTCTCTGTTCTCTGTTCTCTGTTCTCTGTTCTCTGTTCTCTGTTCTCTGTTCTCTATTCTCTGTTCTCTGTTCTCTGTTCTCTGTGTTCTCTCTTTTCTCTATTGTCTCTGATTTGTCTATTATCTCTGTTTTCTCTGTATTCCCTGTTTGCTTTGTCTTTCTTGTTTTCTTTGTTTTCTTTGTTTTCTTTGTTGTTTTTGTCTTCTCTGATTTCACTGGTTTCTCTCCTTTCTTTGATTTATCTTTTTTTTTGTTTTTTTTTGTTTTCTCTGGTTAATTTGTCTTTTCTGTTTTCTTTGTTTTCTCTGATATCTCTGTTTACTCTATTTTCTCTGTCTTCTTCTTTTTTTCCTGGTTTCTTTGTTTACTCTGTCTTCTCTATTTTCTCTGATTTTTCTGTTTTCTATGTTTTCTCTGTTAACTCTATTTTTTCTTTTTTTTCTGTTGTCTCTGTTGTTTCTGTTTTCTTAATTTTCTGTTTTCACTGTTTTCTTTGTTTTCTTTGTTTTTTCTGTTTTCTTTATTTTGCCAGTTTTTTCTCTCCACTCTGTTTTCTCTGCTTTCTTTATTTTTTCTGTTTTCTTTGTTTCCTCCGCTTGTCTCTGTTTCCTCTGTTTTTTCTCTTTTCTTTATTTTTTCGGTTTTGTCTGTTTACTCTTTCTTCTCTGTTTCTACGAAATCTCTGTTTTTTATATTTTCTCTGTTTTCTCTGCTCTTCGTTCTCTGTTGTTCGTTCTCTGATCTCTGATCTCTGTTTTCCCTGTTCTCTGTTCTCTGTCCACTGTTTTCTGTTCTGTGTTCTCTGTGCTCTTTTCTCAGTTTTCCGTTATATTTTTTTGTAGTTTGTAATATGTAATAATAGTTTTAGCTCCAACTCTCGAGTTCTGCTTTGAGTTTTCGAATTTCGAGCTTTGAGTGTCGAGAATTAAAAGTATCAAATTCATGATTATTTTAAGCTTGAAAAACAAATCTCCATTCTCCCCGCCTAACGCAAATCGTGCACATAGTTTTGTCACTAATTTGCATTTCTTTTTCCGCTGCACCAAACGCCGATTCCGACAAATCGTGAGTGTCATTAGAAACACTTAGAAATGTTGACCAGCTTCAAGGGCAACCAGAAACAGTGCACTGCTCGGATCACTTCCAAAACTGGAAAAGTTGTGGCATGTGGCAAGGGAACTGTTTTCCGCTGCCCCTCGATTCTGTAACGATTGTCACGTAATTGAAATCACGGCCGATCCCGAAGGCAATAAATAATCTCTTTTAATTAATAACTATATAATTTGATACACGCTTGCTTCAGTTGATAGTTGAAGATGGAAAACTGACGATTCGGAAGGCTCACCACCATTTGGGATCGTATCGGATATCATGGAAGCTGGTGCATTCTGTAGCCGAAAGATCCCATCTCGTGCCGCTGAAAAGCGATGAAAAATCTTGCCCATCATCTACTTTTCTCCTTCTGTGTTTCGCTTCGGAGCTCGTACACGATCCATCAGGCAAACAGGAGGATGAGGTGAGGAGGAAAGAATAGGCCAAGTAGCATCTCAACTTCCGCATCGAGCAAACCTGTAACCTGAAACCGAACTAATTTGTGCACTGCACCGAGTGTTTCTATAAATCATATCTTATTAGTTTTCAAACAAATAGACAATCTTCATTTGTTCCCCGGAGATCTACGGCTGATGTTGTGGCTGGGTCGTCGCGTTTCGGGTTCGTGATGCCCTCTTCCGAGATCATCAGTTTCCTGGTTGGTTGGATGGGAAGATTCACTGATAGGCCTGGTGTTTAGACTAAATTCAGTGGAACTTGTAAAAAGGGATTGTGGAACAAGGTTTTGCCTGATAAAATAACTGCTCAAACCGATCTTTTCCTCTGGTTGCTTTCGGCGGAACTTGTTACCGTTTGGCTTCGGTTATTTTTTCTTCAGCGTAAGATGATATCACTATTCATTCACCATCAGTCTAACTGGTGATGTTTGCCTCCAAGCCAAATTGCAATCTGATTGTGGTTACTAGGAATAGTAGAACACATTCAAATCGAATTCCATCGCACATTCAAATCACTCGAATTTACTCGCTCTACTAATACATTGAACTATGTACAAATCATTCCTTCTCTACTGAGAGTCAATTCCGGAATTTCGCCCTACTAGCGACGGCATAATCCACATACCGCCCTCGATTCTGTCCTGGTCTGAATCAATCCGAAACGGCAACCAGGCAAAGACACTTTTGTTGCGGGCAATATCAAGCTCTCAACCTGTCCGGGTGCACGCGGATCGACATTAATCTTTTTTTACGTGGCGCGGTACGGTACAGTATTATTCACTACACGAACAGGTCGGATCGGATTTATGCTTTGAATCTGTTGCTGCTGCTGCTGCTGCTGCCGTGGTCAGAGTGCGGGCGGATCCGAGTGTCGGCTATCACACCTGGCGTGCAAATGGAGGATCAACGGTGAGAAAAACACGCTGCGGTCACTGAAACTTTCGAGTGAACTTTGAATGATCTGAACGCTGGAGAAATTATTCAGCATTTGTTGGTACCGACTACAACTCGACTGCACGGACTTTCGTTTACAAAAGGTGCATATTAATTTATTGAGCTTGCTTGATCTGTTCATGGGTCATTTGATTACGTACTGAGGCACTAAAACCACTATTTAGGCATTAGGGAGATGTGGCAATAGTTTCGTTGTACTTCATCAATCCTCGACACAAAAATATTTTTGAATAATTATATGAATGTATAGTTGATTCGTTGTCATATAATATAAATAATCTGGATGCACGACTCATGATTTGTTCGATACAGGTCAGACTCGATTATCCGTGATTCTACAGCCGGGTAATATTATTCGGCATTTCGAAAAACAAATCAAATCTCAACAAGAATGTCTGATTCAGTGGCGTAGCCAGAAATTCAGCTAAATCAAATGTGTTATGTGACAGCTGCGGTTTTGTCATATGTTCCTTCTGGGACGTCGAATGTAACTTTTCGGCATATGAAAGGATATTTATTTTCTTAAAACAAGTTCTCTTCTATATAATTTTTATTGTAAGCTTCAGAAATTCATACTCATAATATAATGCGAATTTTATTGTTTATAAACATCAGAAGAGATTTATCATACATAGAAATATTGTAATAACATGTTTCAAAGGTTTTCTTTCACATATAGTCTTTTATACCGCGATAAACTGAATATACGAAGTATTTATGTCTTCAAAAAAGTTGTTTTAAATATAATTTTCGAAAACTTTAGCGAAGACATTAAGTCTAGAACTAAAGCTGCTTCAAGATTCTCTACAATTACTTCTGGGAGGGTTGTCCGCAAAAATTATTTTACCAGAAGATGTGCTGTTTTATGTTGTAAACTTCTTCAATGATACTAAACATCTATAAAAGGCGACTACTTCGAATAAATGTGATCATGACCGTAAAAACAGTTTTCTAGCATTTATTTTACGTTTCTTCGTAATTAAAGCTCACAACTTGAAAACATGTACACGAAATTTTATTACGCTATTCAATTTTACACTATTACGTCCTCAACCCCAATGAAAATTTTTAATTTCAAAATGTACTCAGCCTTGTTCAAACGAAACTTGATTTTTGGAAACGCTCACAAAATTTGTCTAGTTTTAGGAATCCAATCCGGAAATGACCGTAGTTCCGGATATATTGTTGAGTGTACCTAGTCTTACCTTTTTTTTTTTTCGAAAAGCGACAAACTACCAAACCGGTTTTCAAGCCAGTCTTGCGAAGCATAAAACTTTCGCTCTGGCCAAACAAGTTCCCTGGATGACATTTTGAAGGTTTTTGATCAAAGTGGCCATGCCCAGGGGGATTCCGGGGATCTGGTTCCTCCGGCAAAAAGAACACTTTTCGACTCGTTACAAAACCCATTTTGCAGCATATCAAACTTCAGGATTTTTCAAAACATGTGGAGAACATTTTGAGGGTTTCGCTCGAAACCTGGAAACGATGGCATTTTTCGACTCGTTCTGAAATCTCTCTTGGGACATGTCAAACTACATAATTTTTCGAAAGAGGACTTTTTAAGAACATTTTAGGGTCTTTGGTGGAATTGGTCACATGCCGGAATGTTTCTGGCATCTGGTTCTATCGGTAAGGGGAACATATTTCGATTCACTCTACACCTCATCTCGCAGCAATTGAAACTTCATGAATTTTTACCTGATTTTCTATTCTTTTCGGTTGGGTTTAAAACACGTTTTGTGTAGCGTGTCAAACATCATGAAAGTAAACCATCGGAGAACATTCAAAATATCATACTATGTTGCGTTTCGGCTTCGCCTCTTCAGAAACCGACACTAACGTATTGTCGGAATAGATTAGCGCCGGCTTAACGCAAATCCCTTAAAACTAAAACACACTATGTGTTTCAATCAAACGACTGATCAAACGTAATGTCCCGTTCGAGCAGAAGTTCTGTTTATGCCGATGAGACACAAGTGAAGCCGAAACTTGTCTTGGCTTAGCAGGCCTATGCGAAAGCACTATGCTATATTTCACCCTAAGGAAGAAAATTTGGTAAAAACCAAAATTTCTCACTAGGGTAAAAATTTGTTGGTAAAAACCAGTCTTTGTACAGGAGGGCACAAATCCTTATTTCATACTATGTTGCGTTTCGGCTTCGCCTCTTCAGAAACCGACACTAACGTATTGTCGGAATAGATTAGCGCCGGCTTGACGCAAATCCCTTAAAACTAAAACACACTATGTGTTTCAATCAAACGACTGATCAAACGTAATGTCCCGTTCGAGCAGAAGTTCTGTTTATGCCGATGAGACACAAGTGAAGCCGAAACTTGTCTTGGCTTAGCAGGCCTATGCGAAAGCACTATGCTATATTTCACCCTAAGGAAGAAAATTTGGTAAAAACCAAAATTTCTCACTAGGGTGAAAATTTGTTGGTAAAAACCAGTCTTTGTACAGGAGGGCACAAATCCTTATTTCATACTATGTTGCGTTTCGGCTTCGCCTCTTCAGAAACCGACACTAACGTATTGTCGGAATAGATTAGGCCTGCTAAGCCAAGACAAGTTTCGGCTTCACTTGTGTCTCATCGGCATAAACAGAACTTCTGCTCGAACGGGACATTACGTTTGATCAGTCGTTTGATTGAAACACATAGTGTGTTTTAGTTTTAAGGGATTTGCGTCAAGCCGGCGCTAATCTATTCCGACAATACGTTAGTGTCGGTTTCTGAAGAGGCGAAGCCGAAACGCAACATAGTATGAAATAAGGATTTGTGCCCTCCTGTACAAAGACTGGTTTTTACCAACAAATTTTCACCCTAGTGAGAAATTTTGGTTTTTACCAAATTTTCTTCCTTAGGGTGAAATATAGCATAATTCAAAATATTATCTATCGTTTCCGACCGGGATACCGGAATACCTCGGGATGTGGCCAATTCAACCAAAAACCCTCAAAATATCCTCCAGTAAGGCCCATAGCGTACTGTTGGCCCCCGCCAAGTTTAGGAGGGGGCAATTAAATCATGATCTGATTTATAGAATAAGTCAGGATAAATCATAAAATAAATCCCTATAAGTATTCCATATCCAGATACGTATTTCAAATAAAAAAAAAACCTGTTTTAATCCACCTAGAGGTGCAATTGTGCCTTTCTCATTTCTCCAAACTATGATTTAATAGCTGGTTCGTATAATATAACATTATGGAAATGTCTATCATTCTTATTACACTTGGTAAGTATATATAAGATCACGTTTTTGCATTCATCGCGGTATCGGTTTGAATCGGAGTTTTCTATGTGATCGCACTCCACAACCCGTAACTCCGGAGCCGGAAGTCGGATAGAAATGGAATTTAATATCGGTTTCCGGAGACGCAACAGCTTTCATTTGAGACTAAGTTGATCAAATCGGTCTAGCCATTTTCGAGAAACCATTATAACCGTTATTCTGAATTTGGATGGTTCCGGATCCGTCGATGGGGGCCAGTGTGGCCAAAGAGACTTTGAATGACTGTTGGTGACCTAGACCTACAAATTCAACAGTTGTGTTTACATTTTGGAAAAAAATTCACCTTTTTACATTCATCGCAGAATTCGTTAGAATCGGGATTTTCTGCGTGATCGTACGTCTCACCCTGTAATTCAGGAACCAGAACTCGGATCCACACAAAATTCAACAGCAGCTGATGGACCTTTCATTTAAAATCAAGTTTGTCAAAATCGGTTTCAATTCAATAGCAACCTATGGGAATATTATACCTTTCATTTGAATATTAGTTTGTAAAAATCGGTTCAGCCATTTCCGAGAAACCGATGCACTATGTTCCCAAAGCTGTATTTAGGAAGACAAAACTATTTTCGCCTAAACCGTTGGTTTAGATATATAGTATCTTCGGCAAACTTTGTTAGAACTTTCTTGCCGATTTTTTTATATTAGTTGAATTAGGGTGGTCCTTGTGGTTAGGGTGTTCAAAGTATCAACTTCTTTGATATGTAAAATTCAGCTACATAGTGTTCTACAAAGTTATAAATCAATCAAATCGAAGCAACTTTTCTTAAGAAACTATGTGGCTATCTCTAATGGTTCATGTGCTATGATTTTTGCAATATTTAAGGTGGGGTGGCTCTTTAAAAATTGGTTTTTTTTATTATTATCTTTTTATGTGTTAATTTCTCACTAATACTTTGTTCTAGAGGTTTTTAGAACTTTTATAAATACACATTTTTGCCCCAGCAATGAAGTTTCTATCTCTTTTGTTTGCATAGTTACAGGCGATTTTCAGAACAAAAATGGTTTTTTTCAAAGCTATATATCTTCCAACATTGCAAATGTATTTTCAATATTTTAATTTCATTTAAAAGATCGGAACTTTTGTAGTTTTTGGTAAAAAAACTGCGGGAGCGTTATTTCTGTAAAATAAATAATTAATTTTTGAAAATGGTATATTTTTCAAAAAAAATCGTTCATAACTTTTCAAATAGACGAGATAATAACTTTGCTACTTCAGAAAAAATCTTCGCCATGCAAAGTTCTAAAAGTCCTGCAAACAAAGTATTAACGATAAATCAATGTATGAAGTGACAAATGAAAAATAGTGATTTTAAGAGGTTACGTTTTCATCGCTCAATCTCTTATGGTAAAATCAACTGAGAAATAGTCAATGTGTGTTATAATGAAAATCTTTTGAATATGTGACACTGTTTGAAAACACAACATTTTACCGTACAACTACTTGTTAGCGTGAATTCAGAATAGTGCTAATAGCGTACTATAGTAATCTCTAAATAAAAGTTATCTATTACGGAGCCAATAAAGCAAGTACCGTCATCATGCATTATATAGATGCTAGGGAATTATGCTTTATAAGTTATTTTACCAGTTCGCTGTTAGCGATTTTCAGACCTCTTACTTTTATTTGTTTTGAAGTAACAAAAAATTGAGAATCTTTCCTTAACTTACCCACAGCCGTCATTATAGTCGATAATTTATTTATACTTTCAAACATTGCATAACTGTTGGAAAAGCATACAATAATTTCCGCTGCTATGAATAACAAACTCGTTTCAAGATTTTATTTGAAGATAACAAGACGTGAACATTTTCTTTCAGCACTCGTTTTGAGCACTAGTCAAAACCAAAAAGGATTTATTTAAGTGAGCATAGATAACTTTTGTTGGCCGATTTAGAATTAACGATAGTTTGCAGCTAACACTACTGTAAATCCACTGTACTATTTAGATGTACGGTAGATTGTTCTTTTAAAAACGTTTACAAATCCAATAGAATTGCCATGATATTCGGTATTATCACACTCAATGACTATTTCTCGGTTGATTTTACCATAAGAGATTGAACGTTGAAAACGTGACCCCTTAAAATCACTATTTCTCATTTGTCACTTCATACATTGATTTATCGTAAATAGTTTGTTTGCAGCACTTTTAGAACTTTACATGGCGAAGGTTTTTGCTGAAGTAACAAAGTTATTATCTCGTCTATTTGAAAAGTTATGAACGATTTTTGTTGAAAAATATACCATTTTCAAAAATTAATTATTTATTTTACAGAAATAACGCTCCCGCAGTTTTTTTACCAAAAACTACAAAAATTCCGATCTTTCAAATGAAATTAAAATATTGAAAATCCATTTTCAATGTTGGAAGATCTTTGAAAAAACCATTTTTGTTCTGAAAATCGCCTGTAACTATGCAAACAAAAGAGATAGAAACTTCATTGCCTCGGCAAAAATGTGTATTTACAAAAGTTCTAAAACCCTCTAGAACAAAGTATTAGCGAGAAATTAACACATAAAAAGATATTAATAGAAAACCAATTTTTAAAGAGCCACCCTACCTTAAATATTTCAAAAATCATAGTACATGAACCATTAGAAATAGCCACATAGTTTCTTCAGAAAAGTTGCTTCAATTTGATTGATTTATAACTTTGTAGAACACTATGTAGCTGAATTTTACATATCTAAGAAGTTGATACTTTGAACACCCTAACCACAAGGACCACCCTAATTCAACTAATATAAAAAAATCGGCAAGAAAGTTCTAAGAAAGTTTGCCGAAGATACTATATATCTAAAACTAACGGTTTAGGCGCAAACAGTTTTGTCTTCCTAAATACAGCTTTGGGACCATAGTGCGATGTGGATATTTTGTTAACAAATCTGCACATACACACACACATACATACATACCTACATACATACATACATTCATTCATACATACATACATACATACATACATACATACATACATACATACATACATACGATACATACGGGATGTACGATGGGGTGTTAACGCTGCAGCTGCCTAGGAAAGTGAAAATCGTAGGTTTCGCGGACGACGTGTCACTAACGGTGATGAGTGAGACACTTGAAGAAGTGGAGGTGTCGGTGACGGAGACAATAGACGCGATCGAGAGCTGGATGAACGGGGTCAAGCTGCAAATAGCTCACCACAAGACGGAGGTGTTGTTGGTCAGTAACTGCAGATCGGTCCAACGGATGCAGATCGACGTCGGAGGGCACGTGATTGCATCGAAACGTGCATTGAAGCAATTGGGAGTTATAATCGACGACCGGTTGAGCTTCAACAACCACGTTGATTACGCCTGTGAAAAGTCGGCGAAGGCAACGAACGCAATAGCGAGAATCATGCCAAACGTCGGCGGTCCGAGAAGCAGCACGAGACGTCTGCTATCTACTGTTTCGTCATCGATACTCCGATATGGGGTTCCTGCCTGGAGTGCTGCGCTGAAAACCAAGCGGAACCGTGAAAAGCTAAACAGGATATTCCGACTGATGGCCGTACGAGTCGCGAGTGCCTACAGAACAATATCGTCGGAGGCAGTATGCGTTATCGCCGGGATGATCCCCATCTGAATTACCCTGGCGGAGGACGTGGAATGCTATCAGCGGAGAAATGCACGTAACGCTAGGAGACAGGTTCGAGCGGACTCGTTGGCTAAATGGCAACAGGAGTGGGACAACGCGGAGAAAGGAAGGTGGACCCACCGACTCATCCCAAATGTATCGGCCTGGGTACATAGAAAGCATGGAGAGGTGAACTTCCATTTGACGCAGTTTTTGTCCGGGCACGGATGCTTCCGGAAGTACTTGCATCGGTTTGGACATGCTTCGTCACCCCTTTGCCCGGGTTGTGCGACCGTGCAGGAGACACCGGAACACGTGGTCTTCGAATGCCCCAGATTCGAAGAAGTTCGTAGGGGTATACCTGGTATGACAGCGGACAATATCGTCGAAGAGATGTGCCGTGACGAACATACCTGGGACGCTGTCAACAGAGTAGTCTCGAGCATACTCTCCGAGTTGCAGAGGAAGTGGCGTAGAGACCAACAAGAAACCGCAAATCGGGTTTCGAGAGAAATTCCGCCGCCGGGGAACTCTCCAACTGTGTAGACTAGGTCCACCGCCGGGGACCAGTTGAGTAGTGCGTGATGTAGCACCGAGTTGGGTCGTCGGGGCGCCTGGGAACCGGACGTCAAGCTTCACCGGAATCGCTGAACCGACCTCGACATCCTTCCGGGTAGCTCGTGAGTAGGCTATATCCACCGCCGGGGATTGGACCGAGTAGACCGCGTCGCAGAGCTAGCAGTGGGTCGTTGGGGCGCCGGTGAACCGGAAGTTACGCTCCAACCGGAATCGCCGGATAGACCTCAGCACCTACTGTATGGCCCGTTGAGTAGGCTAGATCCACCGCCGGGGACTAGATCGAGTAGATCGGGCGAAACGGAACGAGAGGAAGCCAAAGAGCTCATGAAATTGTGGTGCTAAAACAAAAGAAGAATCGGTACCGGGGGAGCCTCCTTCGCCGAGGAACTCTCCGTCGGCGTAAGCTAGATCCACCGCCGGGGACTAGACTGAGTAGACCGCGACGAAATACCACCAGTCGCAGGTCGTCGGGGCATCAGCGAACCGGACGCTCTGCTCCACCGGAATCGCCGAACTGACCTCGACATCTGGTTGGTTGGCTCGGTTTCGGGAGAACTTCTCTCGCCGGGGAATTCTCCGTCGGAGTAGGCTAGGTCCATCGTCGGGGACTAGACCGAGTAGTTCGCGAACAAGTCTGGTGCTCAAAGAGTAAACGGCGTTGAATGGTGCGAGAAGGGAGTTGCGGTGCTAACCGGCACAAGCGAGCCGCAGGGCTCGGTGAAATAGACAGTCAGAAGTTTGCCGCTCAGACTGTACTCGTAGGGGAGGAGTACTAAGCCTCGACTCACAGCCAGCTTTCCGACTGCCATGCAGAGCTTGCCAGTCTGTGTGGATGGTAGAGAATTGGTGGTGTGTAGAGGAGTGGGGCTGTCACCCTACGGAAGAAACGAACTAGTAAGTAGTTGAATTAGAGTGCGTGCTATGCACATAAAAACCCCTCCCCGAAGTAATGCCATAAGGTAGTGCCGGGGAGGAATCAGGTTCTGGGCAAGAGCAGTGGTTTTTAGCGGGTCGGGTGATGGCAGCCCAAACCCGTTCCCTGACAATGGGGTTTTTGTACATTTTTCCTCACTCAGGGTTTTTCTGAAATTTTTTTAACTGCTCTCAAAAAAAAAAAAAAAAAAAAAACATACATACATACATACATACATACATACATACATACATACATACATACATACATACATACATACATACATACATACATACATACATACATACATACATACATACATACATACATACATACATACATACATACATACATACATACATACATACGTCCCGACGGAAGACGAGCTGAGAGGTGCTATGAAGCAGCAGTGCAAACTGGGCGAGGTGCACATGACGATCCGGCTAAGGAAGGGATACGGAGGAACGCAGATAGCGATGATACGTTTACCGGTAACCGCTGCAGACAAGGCACTGGAGGTAGGTAAGGTTACAGTTGGATGGTCGAGATGCCTACTGAGAGCCGCCCCACGAGTAAACAAACAAGCAGAGAAATGCTTCAAATGTTTAGGCTTTGGACATTTAGCAGGGGCTTGCAAAGGCCCGGACAGATCCGGGATGTGCTGGAAATGCGGAGAGACGGGCCATCTTGCGAGAGACTGCACGCAGAGGCCGAAGTGCTTGCTTTGCACCCCAGCGGAAGGGAACGACCATCAGACGGGTGGCTTTAAATGCCCAGCGTACAAGAAGGCGACTGCAGGCCAACGGTGATGGAGATGACCCAGATAAACCTGAATCACTGTGATACCGCACAGCAACTGTTGTGGCAGTCTACGACAGAAACTATGTGCGATGTCGCTTTGATCGCAGAGCCTTATCAAGTCCCCCCTAATAACGGTAACTGGGTGGCGGATAGATCAGGAACCGCAGCGATACAAGTAATGGGAAGATTCCCTATCCAAGAAGTGGTAGAACGTTCCTATGAGGGTTTCGTGATAGCCAAAATCAACGGCATCTTCGTATGTAGCTGTTACGCTCCCCCAAGGTGGACAGTAGAGCAGTTCAGCCTAATGCTGGAGCAGTTAACCGAGCAGTTGATCGATCGGAAGCCGGTAGTCATTGGTGGTGACTTCAACGCCTGGGCTGTGGAATGGGGCAGTAGAGTAACCAACACAAGAGGGTGTATCCTGCAGGAAGCTCTAGCGAAGTTAGACGTACGATTGTGCAATGAAGGCTCTGTTAGTACATTTCGGAGAGACGGGAGGGAGTCCATCATAGACGTCACATTCTGTAGTCCCTCATTGACGGCGAACATGAATTGGAGAGTATGCGAAACGTATACGCATAGTGACCACCAGGAGATTCGCTACCGTATCGGCCAACGGAACCCCGCGGCAGTACAGAGAAGGGTGACCGGCGAACGAAAGTGGAAGACGAAAGCCTTCAACAAAGACCTCTTTGTTGAGGCACTTCGGCCGAACGGCGGGACCGAGAACGTGGATGCGGCTGACCTAACAAGAAGGATGGTGGCGGCTTGTGACGCCACAATGCCGCGAAAACTGGAACCACGCAACAAACGGCGTCCAGCTTACTGGTGGAACGAGACGCTTAGTACGTTACGCGCTGCTTGTCTCAGAGCCAGAAGGCGGGCCCAAAGAGCAAGGTCGGAACCAGATAGAGAAGAGCATAAGGCATCGTTTCGGGAAGCTAGGGCCGCTCTAAAACGGGAGATCAGACTTAGCAAGTCAGAGTGCCACAAGGAGCTATGCCGAGAAGTAGACGCCAATCCCTGGGGTGACGCATACCGAGTCGTGATGGCGAAAATGAAGGGTCCAACGACGCCAGTCGAAATGTGTCCGAGCAAGCTGAAGATAATCGTCGAGGGTCTTTTCCCGAAGCACGATCCAACTATATGGCCACCGTCACCGCACGGCGAGGAAGAAGGAACAAACATGGATCGGCAAGTGACTAACGACGAGCTAGTAGAAGCATCGAAGCGCCTAAAACCAAAGAAAGCCCCTGGTCCGGATGGAATACCAAACGTGGTACTGAAAGCTGCGATCCTGGCATATCCGGACATGTTCAGGATAGTGATGCAGAAGTGCCTAAATGAAGGCAACTTCCCCGAAATGTGGAAGGTCCAGAAGCTGGTGTTGCTGCCGAAGCCAGGGAAGCCACCTGGCGACCCGACCTCGTACAGACCCATATGCCTGCTGGATACACTCGGAAAACTCCTGGAAAGGATCATTCTTAACAGGTTGACGAAATTCACGGAAGGTGAGCGCGGACTGTCCAAGATGCAGTTTGGTTTCCGCAAAGGAGCATCGACAGTGGATGCAATTCGGATAGTGCTCGAGAGTGCCGAGAAGTCATCTAAACAGAAGCGAAGAGGAGATCGATACTGCGCTGTGGTCACGATAGATGTGAAGAACGCGTTCAACAGTGCCAGCTGGGAAGCCATCGCTGCAGCGCTGCATAGAATGAGGGTTCCCGACTATCTGTGCCAGATCCTGAAGAGCTACTTTCAGAGCAGAGTGCTACTGTACGAGACGAGCGAAGGACAGAAGTCATTGCGTGTCACAGCGGGCGTTCCTCAGGGCTCCATTCTCGGTCCAACCCTTTGGAACGGGATGTACGATGGGGTGTTAACGCTGCAGCTGCCTAGGAAAGTGAAAATCGTAGGTTTCGCGGACGACGTGTCACTAACGGTGATGGGTGAGACACTTGAAGAAGTGGAGGTGTCGGTGACGGAGACAATAGACGCGATCGAGAGCTGGATGAATGGGGTTAAGCTGCAAATAGCTCGCCACAAGACGGAGGTGTTGTTGGTCAGTAACTGCAGATCGGTCCAACGGATGCAGATCGACGTCGGAGGGCACGTGATTGCATCGAAACGTGCATTGAAGCAATTGGGAGTTATAATCGACGACCGGTTGAGCTTCAACAACCACGTTGATTACGCCTGTGGAAAGTCGGCGAAGGCAACGAACGCAATAGCGAGAATCATGCCAAACGTCGGCGGTCCGAGAAGCAGCACGAGACGTCTGCTATCTACTGTTTCGTCATCGATACTCCGATATGGGGTTCCTGCCTGGAGTGCTGCGCTGAAAACCAAGCGGAACAGTGAAAAGCTAAACAGGACATTCCGACTGATGGCCGTACGAGTCGCGAGTGCCTACAGAACAATATCGTCGGAGGCAGTATGCGTTATCGCCAGGATGATCCCCATCTGCATTACCCTGGCGGAGGACGTGGAATGCTATCAGCGGAGAAATGCACGTAACGCTAGGAGACAGGTTCGAGCGGACTCGTTGGCTAAATAGCAACAGGAGTGGGACAACGCGGAGAAAGGAAGGTGGACCAACCGACTCATCCCAAATGTTTCGGCCTGGGTACATAGAAAGCATGGAGAGGTGAACTTCCATTTGACGCAGTTTTTGTCCGGGCACGGATGCTTCCGGAAGTACTTGCATCGGTTTGGACATGCTTCGTCACCCCTTTGCCCGGGTTGTGCGACCGTGCAGGAGACACCGGAACACGTGGTCTTCGAATGCCCTAGATTCGAAGAAGTTCGTAGGGGTACACCTGGTATGACAGCGGACAATATCGTCGAAGAGATGTGCCGTGACGAACATACCTGGGACGCTGTCAACAGAGTGGTCTCGAGCATACTCTCCGAGTTACAGAGGAAGTGGCGTAGAGACCAACAAGAAACCGCAAATCGGGTTTCGAGAGAAATTCCGCCGCCGGGGAACTCTCCAACTGTGTAGACTAGGTCCACCGCCGGGGACCAGTTGAGTAGTGCGTGATGTAGCACCGAGTTGGGTCGTCGGGGCGCCTGGGAACCGGACGTCAAGCTTCACCGGAATCGCTGAACCGACCTCGACATCCTTCCGGGTAGCTCGTGAGTAGGCTATATCCACCGCCGGGGATTGGACCGAGTAGACCGCGTCGCAGAGCTAGCAGTGGGTCGTTGGGGCGCCGGTGAACCGGAAGTTACGCTCCAACCGGAATCGCCGGATAGACCTCAGCACCTACTGTATGGCCCGTTGAGTAGGCTAGATCCACCGCCGGGGACTAGATCGAGTAGATCGGGCGAAACGGAACGAGAGGAAGCCAAAGAGCTCATGAAATGGTGGTGCTAAAACAAAAGAAGAATCGGTACCGGGGGAGCCTCCTTCGCCGGGGAACTCTCCGTCAGCGTAAGCTAGATCCACCGCCGGGGACTAGACTGAGTAGACCGCGACGAAATACCACCAGTCGCAGGTCGTCGGGGCACCAGCGAACCGGACGCTCTGCTCCACCGGAATCGCCGAACTGACCTCGACATCTGGTTGGTTGGCTCGGTTTCGGGAGAACTTCTCTCGCCGGGGAATTCTCCGTCGGAGTAGGCTAGGTCCATCGTCGGGGACTAGACCGAGTAGTTCGCGAACAAGTCTGGTGCTCAAAGAGTAAACGGCGTTGAATGGTGCGAGAAGGGAGTTGCGGTGCTAACCGGCACAAGCGAGCCGCAGGGCTCAGTGAATTAGACAGTCAGAAGTTTGCCGCTCAGACTGTACTCGTAGGGGAGGAGTACTAAGCCTCGACTCACAGCCAGCTTTCCGACTGCCATGCAGAGCTTGCCAGTCTGTGTGGATGGTAGAGAATTGGTGGTGTGTAGAGGAGTGGGGCTGTAACCCTACGGAAGAAACGAACTAGGAAGTAGTTGAATTAGAGTGCGTGCTATGCACATAAAAACCCCTCCCCGAAGTAATGCCGTAAGGTAGTGTCGGGGAGGAATCAGGTTCTGGGCAAGAGCAGTGGTTTTTAGCGGGTCGGGTGATGGCAGCCCAAACCCGTTCCCTGACAATGGGGTTTTTGTACATTTTTCCTCACTCAGGGTTTTTCTGAAAATTTTTTTACTGCTCTCAAAAAAAAAAAAAAAAAAAAAAAACATACATACATACATACATACATACATACATACATACATACATACATACATACATACATACATACATACATACATACATACATACAGGGGGGCAGCAGGGACAGGAAGGATAGGAGTCTAGGGGCCTAATGAACCCCCCCCCCCCACAGCCCTACTGCGAGTTGGGGAGTTTTGCTAGGATATGGTGGGGCTAAGATTGGGCTCTTCTGAACCTCTAAAAAAAGCCATAACTCCGAAAGCAGCTCCGACGAAGCGAGTCTGTGCCGCTTCTGCTAAGATCCTAAGATTCCAATAATCTAAGATCTGGGCAATAAAAGCACTCTAGCCCAACCGGAGTGCCAACCGGCACATCAGGATCGACGCCAGTAACATCTTGATTATGGTATACTGGCCATGGCGAACGGCAACGGACAGGACACGGATGACGAAAAGGATGGCGACTTAGGGCTGACAGGCGTGCTGTTCTACTCCCTGAGTAAGGAAGGATGACACCGACGTGAAATGGCGAGTGGGCTAACAGCATGGCTGCCTCCGTTCCAACAAAACCCTGGCAGGTCTCCGGGTACGTTCGAAACTCGCCATCATTTGGTTGGTGGTACTAGGTTCGGTTGAAGCATTCCCGATTTACGCCGATCCGGCTCTGAACACTACTCCCCATGAGAGATGGTGTCAACCCTTGCATGACCTCACTGCTGCTTTTCGGCAGCATAGATAATCATGGGATCACGAGAGGCGACTATGTGCAGCGAGTGGAGATAGCGGCCCGGAGTTGGGACCCAATAAAATAAAATGGAGAAACAACAAGCAACCGATATAAATGGAGCAGGCACGGCAAATCCGTTTGCCAGAGGTGGGTTGGTGAGGTCACCACCACCAATAGTAGCTGAAGTCACCCAGCAAGAGCAGGAGGAGGGGAAGCCGAAGCAACAGCAACAGCAGCAACAAAAACAGCCGGAGCAGAGCGGAAGGAGCTACACTCCACAAACGCCAAAGGTAGTGGTAGCGAGGCACTTGGTGGAGGAGCTCCACAAGTTCGTGGACATGAGAAACAATGTCCACAAAGACATTAAGGAGATGGTCATCAAAATCCGGAAGGCGCTACTGTCTGCCGTGAAAGAGTACGATACGGCAACGCAGAGGGCAGATTCAGCTGAGCGAGCATCCGCGTCGGCTAAGGCCACTGTCCTCCTAGCCCCTCCGAAACAGGGTAAGGAGAGGCAGATTGGAGTGGAGTACACGCCAGTTCCCATAACTCCAAAGAGGACAAGATCCTCACCAGGAGAAGAAAGACCAGGCGGGTCAAAGAGGCAGACGCTCGAGGATGCTGTTGCTGCCGAAGAAAAGGACGCCACCTTACAGGGTGAAAGCTGGAGCACCGTTGTAGGTCGGAAGGAGAAACGCGGGAAACAGCAAAAAAAAGAAGGAGGAGCGAAAAGGGGAGCAGAAGAGGAAATCAGAACCCTCGGCTCGTCAGAAGGCGCCTAAGGGAGAAGCCGTGCTCGTCAAAGCAAATGACGAGACTACGTACGCCGCACTGCTCAAAAAGGTCAGAGAGGACCCGGAGCTGAAAGATTTGGGGGAAAACGTGTTAAGAGTCAGGCGTACCCAAAAAAATGAGATGCTCCTCGAGCTTAAAAAGAATACTACGACTAGTAGCTCTGCCTTGCAGGAGACTATAACTAAATCAATGGGTGGAAAGGCAGAAGTTAAAGCCTTAAGCCCGGAGATGGTAATCGTGTGCAAAGACCTCGACGAAATAACGACGGAAGACGAGCTGAGAGGTGCTATGAAGCAGCAGTGCAAACTGGGCGAGGTGCACATGACGATCCGGTTAAGGAAGGGATACGGAGGAACGCAGATAGCGATGATACGTTTACCGGTAACCGCTGCAGACAAGGCACTGGAGGTAGGTAAGGTTACAGTTGGATGGTCGAGATGCCTACTGAGAGCCGCCCCACGAGTAAACAAACAAGCAGAGAAATGCTTCAAATGTTTAGGCTTTGGACATTTAGCAGGGGCTTGCAAAGGCCCGGACAGATCCGGGATGTGCTGGAAATGCGGAGAGACGGGCCATCTTGCGAGAGACTGCACGCAGAGGCCGAAGTGCTTGCTTTGCACCCCAGCGGAAGGAAACGACCATCAGACGGGTGGCTTTAAATGCCCAGCGTACAAGAAGGCGACTGCAGGCCAACGGTGATGGAGATGACCCAGATAAACCTGAATCACTGTGATACCGCACAGCAACTGTTGTGGCAGTCTACGACAGAAACTATGTGCGATGTCGCTTTGATCGCAGAGCCTTATCAAGTCCCCCCTAATAACGGTAACTGGGTGGCGGATAGATCAGGAACCGCAGCGATACAAGTAATGGGAAGATTCCCTATCCAAGAAGTGGTAGAACGTTCCTATGAGGGTTTCGTGATAGCCAAAATCAACGGCATCTTCGTATGTAGCTGTTACGCTCCCCCAAGGTGGACAGTAGAACAGTTCAGCCTAATGCTGGAGCAGTTAACCGAGCAGTTGATCGATCGGAAGCCGGTAGTCATTGGTGGTGACTTCAACGCCTGGGCTGTGGAATGGGGCAGTAGAGTAACCAACACAAGAGGGTGTATCCTGCAGGAAGCTCTAGCGAAGTTAGACGTACGATTGTGCAATGAAGGCTCTGTTAGTACATTTTGGAGAGACGGGAGGGAGTCCATCATAGACGTCACATTCTGTAGTCCCTCATTGACGGCGAACATGGATTGGAGAGTATGCGAAACGTATACGCATAGTGACCACCAGGAGATTCGCTACCGTATCGGCCAACGGAACCCCGCGGCAGTACAGAGAAGGGTGACCGGCGAACGAAAGTGGAAGACGAAAGCCTTCAACAAAGACCTCTTTGTTGAGGCACTTCGGCCGAACGGCGGGACCGAGAACGTGGATGCGGCTGACCTAACAAGAAGGATGGTGGCGGCTTGTGACGCCACAATGCCGCGAAAACTGGAACCACGCAACAAACGGCGTCCAGCTTACTGGTGGAACGAGACGCTTAGTACGTTACGCGCTGCTTGTCTCAGAGCCAGAAGGCGGGCCCAAAGAACAAGGTCGGAACCAGATAGACAAGAGCATAAGGCATCGTTTCGGGAAGCTAGGGCCGCTCTAAAACGGGAGATCAGACTTAGCAAGTCAGAGTGCCACAAGGAGCTATGCCGAGAAGTAGACGCCAATCCCTGGGGTGACGCATACCGAGTCGTGATGGCGAAAATGAAGGGTCCGACGACGCCAGCCGAAATGTGTCCGAGCAAGCTGAAGATAATCGTCGAGGGTCTTTTCTCGAAGCACGATCCAACTATATGGCCACCGTCACCGCACGGCGAGGAAGAAGGAACAAACATGGATCGGCAAGTGACTAACGACGAGCTAGTAGAAGCATCGAAGCGACTAAAACCAAAGAAAGCCCCTGGTCCGGATGGAATACCAAACCTAAGTGGGGAAGTGCCTAAATGAAGGCAACTTCCCCGAAATGTGGAAGGTCCAGAAGCTGGTGTTGCTGCCGAAGCCAGGGAAGCCACCTGGCGACCCGACCTCGTACAGACCCATATGCCTGCTGGATACACTCGGAAAACTCCTGGAAAGGATCATTCTTAACAGGTTGACGAAATTCACGGAAGGCGAGCGCGGACTGTCCAAGATGCAGTTTGGTTTCCGCAAAGGAGCATCGACAGTGGATGCAATTCGGATAGTGCTCGAGAGTGCCGAGAAGTCATCTAAACAGAAGCGAAGAGGAGATCGATACTGCGCTGTGGTCACGATAGATGTGAAGAACGCGTTCAACAGTGCCAGCTGGGAAGCCATCGCTACAGCGCTGCATAGAATGAGGGTTCCCGACTATCTGTGCCAGATCCTGAAGAGCTACTTTGAGAGCAGAGTGCTACTGTACGAGACGAGCGAAGGACAGAAGTCATTGCGTGTCACAGCGGGCGTTCCTCAGGGATCCATTCTCGGTCCAACCCTTTGGAACGGGATGTACGATGGGGTGTTAACGCTGCAGCTGCCTAGGAAAGTGAAAATCGTAGGCTTCGCGGACGACGTGTCACTAACGGTGATGGGTGAGACACTTGAAGAAGTGGAGGTGTCGGTGACGGAGACAATAGACGCGATCGAGAGCTGGATGAACGGGGTTAAGCTGCAAATAGCTCACCACAAGACGGAGGTGTTGTTGGTCAGTAACTGCAGATCGGTCCAACGGATGCAGATCGACGTCGGAGGGCACGTGATTGCATCGAAACGTGCATTGAAGCAATTGGGAGTTATAATCGACGACCGGTTGAGCTTCAACAACCACGTTGATTACGCCT
Source organism: Topomyia yanbarensis (assembly GCF_030247195.1). Classification (NCBI taxonomy): domain Eukaryota; kingdom Metazoa; phylum Arthropoda; class Insecta; order Diptera; family Culicidae; genus Topomyia; species Topomyia yanbarensis. The sequence continues at coordinate 45,428,409 of NC_080671.1, read as the reverse complement.
GTGAAAAGTCGGCGAAGGCAACGAACGCAATAGCGAGAATCATGCCAAACGTCGGCGGTCCGAGAAGCAGCACGAGACGTCTGCTATCTACTGTTTCGTCATCGATACTCCGATATGGGGTTCCTGCCTGGAGTGCTGCGCTGAAAACCAAGCGGAACCGTGAAAAGCTAAACAGGACATTCCGACTGATGGCCGTACGAGTCGCGAGTGCCTACAGAACAATATCGTCGGAGGCAGTATGCGTTATCGCCGGGATGATCCCCATCTGCATTACCCTGGCGGAGGACGTGGAATGCTATCAGCGGAGAAATGCACGTAACGCTAGGAGACAGGTTCGAGCGGACTCGTTGGCTAAATGGCAACAGGAGTGGGACAACGCGGAGAAAGGAAGGTGGACCCACCGACTCATCCCAAATGTATCGGCCTGGGTACATAGGAAGCATGGAGAGGTGAACTTCCATTTGACGCAGTTTTTGTCCGGGCACGGATGCTTCCGGAAGTACTTGCATCGGTTTGGACATGCTTCGTCACCCCTTTGCCCGGGTTGTGCGACCGTGCAGGAGACACCGGAACACGTGGTCTTCGAATGCCCTAGATTCGAAGAAGTTCGTAGGGGTATACCTGGTATGACAGCGGACAATATCGTCGAAGAGATGTGCCGTGACGAACATACCTGGGACGCTGTCAACAGAGTGGTCTCGAGCATACTCTCCGAGTTGCAGAGGAAGTGGCGTAGAGACCAACAAGAAACCGCAAATCGGGTTTCGAGAGAAATTCCGCCGCCGGGGAACTCTCCAACTGTGTAGACTAGGTCCACCGCCGGGGACCAGTTGAGTAGTGCGTGATGTAGCACCGAGTTGGGTCGTCGGGGCGCCTGAGAACCGGACGTCAAGCTTCACCGGAATCGCTGAACCGACCTCGACATCCTTCCGGGTAGCTCGTGAGTAGGCTATATCCACCGCCGGGGATTGGACCGAGTAGACCGCGTCGCAGAGCTAGCAGTGAGTCGTTGGGGCGCCGGTGAACCGGAAGTTACGCTCCAACCGGAATCGCCGGATAGACCTCAGCACCTACTGTATGGCCCGTTGAGTAGGCTAGATCCACCGCCGGGGACTAGATCGAGTAGATCGGACGAAACGGAACGAGAGGAAGCCAAAGAGCTCATGAAATTTGTGGTGCTAAAACAAAAGAAGAATCGGTACCGGGGGAGCCTCCTTCGCCGGGGAACTCTCCGTCGGCGTAAGCTAGATCCACCGCCGGGGACTAGACTGAGTAGACCGCGACGAAATACCACCAGTCGCAGGTCGTCGGGGCATCAGCGAACCGGACGCTCTGCTCCACCGGAATCGCCGAACTGACCTCGACATCTGGTTGGTTGGCTCGGTTTCGGGAGAACTTCTCTCGCCGGGGAATTCTCCGTCGGAGTAGGCTAGGTCCATCGTCGGGGACTAGACCGAGTAGTTCGCGAACAAGTCTGGTGCTCAAAGAGTAAACGGCGTTGAATGGTGCGAGAAGGGAGTTGCGGTGCTAACCGGCACAAGCGAGCCGCAGGGCTCGGTGAAATAGACAGTCAGAAGTTTGCCGCTCAGACTGTACTCGTAGGAGAGGAGTACTAAGCCTCGACTCACAGCCAGCTTTCCGACTGCCATGCAGAGCTTGCCAGTCTGTGTGGATAGTAGAGAATTGGTGGTGTGTAGAGGAGTGGGGCTGTCACCCTACGGAAGAAACGAACTAGTAAGTAGTTGAATTAGAGTGCGTGCTATGCACATAAAAACCCCTCCCCGAAGTAATGCCGTAAGGTAGTGCCGGGGAGGAATCAGGTTCTGGGCAAGAGCAGTGGTTTTTAGCGGGTCGGGTGATGGCAGCCCAAACCCGTTCCCTGACAATGGGGTTTTTGTACATTTTTCCTCACTCAGGGTTTTTCTGAAATTTTTTTTACTGCTCAAAAAAAAAAAAAAAAAAAAAAAAAAACGTACATACATACATACATACATACATACATACATACATACATACATACATACATACATACATACATACATACATACATACATACATACATACATACATACATACATACATACATACATACATACATACATACATACATACATACATACATACATACATACATACATACATACATACATACATACATACATACATACATACATACATACATACATACATACATACATACATACATACATACATACATACATACATACATACATACATACATACATACATACATACATACATACATACATACATACATACATACATACATACATACATACATACATACATACATACATACATACATACATACATACATACATACATACATACATACATACATACATACATACATACATACATACATACATACATACACACACAGATGTTTTGCTATCTCGGCGAACTGAGTCGAATATTACATGAGACTCGGCCCTCCGGGCCTCGGTTAGAAAGCCGGTTTTTGGAGCAAATGCATAACCTTTCTATATGAGAAAGGCAAAAGAATAATATTTAATTAGCTTAATAAGCATGAGTTCAATGTTATCTTCATGTGATTATATTTTGAAATGTTGGTGGAATGGGTTTGAAAGTGGAGGGAATGGGGGGTTAGTAGAGTGGGAGTGGAGGATGCGTCAGAAAATCCTTCATCTTATTTCGGTATACGGGGTGGATGAAGGAAATGCGGGCGTGAAGGTGGTCCAAGGGGAGGGGAATGATGATGGAGTGAGGTGTAAGGGCAAGGCGGGGGGTGGAAGGGCGGCGACGCAATACTCAACTGCATATTTTGCCTTCCATTTGAGACTTGGTTTGAGAAAATCGGTTCAGTCATCACCGAAGAACCGATGTAACTTTAATTGTGGAATATGCCCGGAATTCCGGACTTCCGGAATCGTCGATAATGGACAATATATTCAAAGAATGTTTGATTGGCAATCAGTGATCTAGATCTGCGATTAGAAGTAATTTGGTGACCATTTCAATAGTTTTTAGCCTCTGAGATATTACGATTGTACCGATTTATATGGGAAATTCCAGTGTATCCTTACTAAGACCCTGTAACTCCGGAAGCAAGAGTCAGAACCGAATGAAATTCAGCAGCAGTCAATGGTATTACTGTATCTTTCAATTGAAATCAAGTTTGTAAAAATCGGTAGAGTATTCGTTGGGGAATGGGTGTGATATTAGCTTAGGAACTTGGCGGGTTCCCCGGGGGCGTAATGAACCGTCATAGGTGGCCAATGTGGTCAAAGCTGCTTTAATTTATCATTAGTGATCCAGACCCACAAACTAGAGTAATGTTACATCAATTTTAATATGTTTTACATCATTTGAACATCATGGTGGTACCAGTTTATATGGCAATTTGCTGTGTGACCGCACTCTTCAACCCGTAACTCCGGAACCGGAAGTCGGATCAACTAAAAATTCAATAGCAGCTTATGGGAGCGTTATACCTTTCAGATGAAACTACCCAAGCAACATGTGTAACAAGCCTAAGAAAAATTTTAACCTATTTGGTTGAATATCAGTTGTAGGAAAGTATCAAAGCATTTTTTCAGACCATGGATTGTTGCTAATAGACCACAAACAAGTTTGTTGCTGCTAATCGAACCATAAAAAGTAGTTTTGTTGACTAAAAGAATTATTTTCCTTTTAACAACACCGGTTCAAAGCGATAGTTAGTAGGTGGAGCCTATTATGTTTGATAACTGTTAGTTGAAAGTAACTCAACACTATAGTGGAAAGCAGCTGTCAGCGTTTGTTTGCAATTAGTATCATATAAAGAACATAATACTTGCAAACTTGGAAAATACTTGTCGACACTTTAACAAAACCAATTTGCAACAACGAGATGACGTTATCGATGCATTTGTATTCGTTGTCTTTCTTCTGTCAACGAATCAGCCACAACGAGAAGGCGGCCATGATGCTTTCATAAATTTTCGCAACATATTCGAATTGCATATTGGTAGGCGCAATCGAAAACTGCGTCATTTGCCTGGAGCGCTATATCTTATTGTTATATTTTCATCCATTCCTGATTTTATTTGAGGGCGCATTGAAAATGTGAACGTAAAATTGAAAAATTCACAGTAAATCTAGATGCGCCCGTGAAATTTAAGTGTAGAAAAGCAAAATATTTGCTTCCAAACATTCCAAATTATCTTGCTAAAATAACATCGCATTATTCCAACACCGAAAATTTGCCAAACATAATTAAACTCGATTTGAAACTAGGCGGCACAAAATAGATTTGCAATACAGCGTACGTTTTCATGACATGTTACAAATAGACTCCGCCTTGGGGCTTTTTGGTGATGAAACAGTTGAGATCATGTTCACCTCGGCTAGATTATTACACATGATTTGGTTTCATTATTAGTTGTTAATATTATTTTACTACAAAATATGTTGTTTGGGTAAGTTTGCGAAAATCAGTTCAGCCATCTCTGAGAAAATTGTGTGAGTTTAAATGACACACACATACATACACACACATACACACACATACACACACAGACATTTGCCGATCTCGACGAACTGAATCGAATGGTGTATGACACTCGGCCCTCTGGGCCTCGGTTAAAAAGTCGATTTGTACAGTGATTGCATAGCCTTTCTTTATATGAGAAAGGCAAAAATCTAATAAAATAAAACTATTGTTCGTTCTCTAAGTTTCATAGAAACCTAAAGGCGATAGACTAGATGAGACATAAAGTTCTCTGAGAATCGGCCAAAAGCGTCAGAGGACCACGCTACGTCTCTACCTCCAGTGCACCTGTTTTGCAAAATCATAAAGTTTGACATACCGGGGAATACCCCGGAGTGTGGCCAATTCGACCAATAACCCTCAGAATGTTTTCCCATGCATTCGTTTTACAAAATCATAAAGTTCGTCACAAAACTGGTTTTAGAACCAGTATGAAAGTTTTTTGCTGTTCTGGAAGAGAGGTAACCTCAGTACTTCCAACAATATATCTGGAATTACGGTAATTTCCCGAAAGATGGCGTCGGTTTCTCAGCCTAGAAACAATTTTTTGATCATTTCCAAAAAACCGCCTCAAATTTCATTGGAACACGGCTGAGCAGTGGCGGCGCGAGGCGTTTTGCCGCTCGAGGCCAAAAATTAAAATTGCCACCCCTTTAATAATGAATTTTTAAGAGTTCGAGTATTTCCCACCTATTCATATGAAACAAATATGATAAAAGTATTAGAAAATGTCTGCATAAAAATGAGCTTCTTCACATTTTATTGTCAATATTTTGTTATTAATATTCATTGAAAAACCATCACTTGTTTATATATTATTAAATTTTAAAATCGTATATTTCTTACTTTCGCTTCATGCAAAAGTTTACCCGTTTTTTGCATGATTATTTAAAAATTGAGTTTGGAAGCTGCACTGTATAAATATGTCCGGCTAATTGTTTCACATCACAAATGCATTTTGGTGATAATCTATTAAACTTACCTAAAATTAATTTCTTAGAACAGTGGTCTTCAACCTTTTTCGTTCAACTTACCCCTTTCCGAATATTGATCCCAATGATGTACCTCTTTTTGATTTTTTTTTTGCCATCATTTAGCCTGCCAGAAAAAAATGATTTTCAATTGAATGAAAACCATAATTTTACAATCAGAAACCTGTTCCTGAGCACTCTCAGTAGGTATTTCAATGACGCACTGAAACGATATATAAAGACAAACATCCGACGGGAACGTAAGGATAACAAGCTAAAATTTGTCCCGCATAATTCACCCCCTACAATTGTCTAATTTAACCCTAGGAGTGAATTCACCCCCGGTTGAGAGCCACCGATTTAGACTGTCTTCGACTAGCTTTTCCATTTTTGATTCATAGCAAAAAAATCGTGTTTTTCGGGAACTTCAGCGCTAAAAACTTTTCTGACCGGTCATTTTTTAACCGATTTTCAATTTCTGTGTTCTGGAAAAAAGAGAAATGATCTTCCCAACGGTATGTGTTATGTTCTTTTGTTTAAAATACTCTGATCATAACTTTAACTGGCGCTATTCTCCATTTTCTACTGTGCTGCCACGTATTGAACGCAGAAATCTCTCAAACAAACCGAGTACTCGATAGCCTGCTTCCTTCAACATCCATGCTTCATGGCCGTATAGAGCAACAGGGAATATCAGTGATTTTAAAAAAAAATCATGATTTGCGCGCATTCTGAGGCTATTGCTCATTAACTGACTACGCAAACCATACTCACAGCAGTAACATGACTTTTTCCTTCGTGGCTCGTTTTCATATTGAACTAGTATTTGAAGATGTGTATATGAATTCGTTGTACAATACCCCACCGATTTCCACCACGAAACCAACACGACTGCTACGTTTTCTACCAGCTACCATGTACTTTGTCTTGTCAGAGTTTATAGTCAGTCCGATTCTTGCAGCTTCCCTTTAAAAAAACAATAATGTTTCCTCCACTGCACTGCGATCAATACCAATGATGTCGAAATCGTTCGCGAAGTCAAGAAGTATGTGAGATCTCGTGATGACGGTTCCGTTCCTTTGCACATCAGATCTTCGTAACGCTTGATTTTATCCTATCCAGCATCATACGAATCAGCTTAATCAGTTTTGTGGGGAAACCACGCTCAAGCATTATCTGCCACAGTTCGTTTTGTTTTACTGTATCGTATGCCGCCTTGAATCCACAGATGGTGAGTCTGCAAATTGTATTCCCGGAATATATCCAGAATTTGTCCCTGGGTAACCATTTGGTCCGTCGTTAGCTCGGAACCCGCTTTGATATTCGCCGACAAAGCATTCAACCAACGGGCGCAGTCTGCCCAACATAACACGAGAAAATACCTTGCAGGCGGCATTGAGGATCGTTATGCCTCGAAAGTTATTAAGTTCGAGTTTACAGCCCTTCTAGAAGATTGGGCATATGAGGCCATTCAACCAATCCGAAGGCATTTTTTCTTCCACGCAGATCATCCCGATCATGCAGTGGATTGCTTCGCACAGCCAATCACTCCTAACTTTTGAAAGTTCACCCGGGATTCTGCCCTTCCCAACGACCTTATCGTTTTTAAGCTTTCGCATAAGTTTCCGTCTAAATCACTGAACAAAAAGAAATTGCAGATTTCTTTACCCCTCGCTAATCGCCGGGTCTACTTACTCAATAAAATCTTAGGTCAAACAACGTTCGCTACAGCACGAAGCTAAACTTCTGTAGAACACTTATTAGACCGTTTGTCTTATCTACTATGTTGGTACCATACCGCAATTTAATAGGAAAGAAAACACCTCTCCAACGAAATTGAAAGATTGTAAATACAATGTATACTTTTTGAGTTAGAGGCATTTAAAGAAAAACAAGTAGTTTACAGATAAGTTCAATAACTCTGTAACAGTTGAAATTTCATTATTCATGTAGAATGATTTTTTCTCCAAATATGTCGACGGCGCCGGTGGTTGAGTGTTAAGCGTGACCGCCACTCATTCCAGTTGCCTGGGTTCAATTCCAGCGGAGGTCGTTGAGATTTTTCTGACGTGAAAAAGTCTGTGGTCACGTCTTCCTTCGGAAGGGAAGTAAAGCCATTGGTCCCCGGTCTATGAGTTTAGTAGATCGATATCAAGTCCAGATAGTGAAGTCACCTCTCTGGCGTCGGTAAAGAAGAAGTAGATCCAACTTCTATACTCTTACTAACAAAAATATCCTCCTCCTGTGTTATTTGTGGAGTGCGCTGTAGTATATACGGCCTCTAGCAAAAGCAAGTATCGGACTAACCATTCCTTCCCTTTCCTTCGTGATCTACTTTCGGGCCTGGCCGGCGCCGGTATTGATCAATAAACACTTTAGGATTACCAGGAGTTGCACATTGAAAGATGTTTCGCTACTCCCAAGCATAATTATCTACTTATTTTCTGTGCAACTTTAGCTAGTCCAGTTCGATAACGGAGTAGCAGCCAGGGATAGCTCAAGCTCAAGCTAGAATGATTTTTTCTCCAAATATGATCCTTTATCACCCATAGAGAGATTCTTAACCATGGACCAAGCAACATTGTATATGATAAAGCGCCCTGGTTTAATCCCAACAAATTAGTCTGCATACTCCCACTACTATCTTGCAATATGTATATAGTTTTCTTCTATCGCATCCATCATCCCGACCTTCAACCTTTTCAATCGTCAATAGTCGCCAAAATGATATAAATTCAATCCTTTCACCTGCTCTTGATTTTTATCGTGACTAATGAAACTTGAATAATTACTAAACAAATACTATAGAAATTTATTGAGTAGGATTGCCGCTCCCTGATTTTGCCGCTCGGCGCTGTTGCCCTCTTCGCCCCCCCCCCTTAGCGCCACCACTGGTGAGACCTCACCGAAGTCGTTTTTTAAGACATTCATTCTTGAAGATGACTTTTCGGTTGACTGTCCCAGAAGTGCCGAAGAGCTAAATCATCTTGCAACATCTACAGATCGCTTACCAAATTTTTTTTAGGCTTTTAGATTTAGAAAGTTTCTTCTAGTACTTCCTATACAGCTTCCTTGTGTGAGGTTTACCTAGTTAAGTGTTGTGAATGTTGTTCCAGATCGATGTATTTCGAATTTTGTATACGTGTAGTCGAAAACGTTTCATTGCTTTTGTTAAAAATAAATTAAACTTTAAATCAACAATTGAATTGGGTCAATACTATACTAGTCTCGCAATGCCGCATGTCATGCCGCTACCGTCGTTGATTATATGATGTTCTTTGAATCGTGGGGAACACAGTTCAATATACGATCCCGAGCTGCTACAAATCCATTTTGTCCACACGCTAAAGAGTTGCTGCTTACAGCAATTTGAATCATGATTATTGAATAAATTGAGTGATATCCTACTTTTACAGTGCAATATAAATGGTATATAGATTAAACGAGAGCAAACCTGAACACTTATTTTCTTCGTAAGATATTAATAATTTTTTATTCTTACGCACGCTAAAATCTTTTCCGTTATCAAAAAGTATAAATAATTGATAAACAGCAAATTGTCCCCATTTCAATCGTTATTCAAAGTTTTACTTCTTTCCTTGTAATATTCCACCCGCCAATTTAGTCATTCCACCCGTGCTTCCATCGGTAAACAAACCCATATTTAAACGATTATCTGCACCGGAATGGCACCGTTAGAGTCCGAAATCAGGAACTCGCCGTTGTCCCCCGTAATCAGAGCGATTGGCCAAAGGCTACAAAATTGTGCCCGAAACGACCGAAACCGCGTTCCTCTTTACCCGGCTCATTCCAGCTCATTATCGAGTGCTAATTTTCTTACATTTCAACCGGAGGCGTTTATCACACCTTGTTGCAGCCGAAATGGAAAACATCGGTGGCGACAGCGGAAAGCTGAGTGGGTTCAGGGTACCCCAGGTGCGATTCCAGCTGTGAGGTTAAATGACACTTGGCACCGATTTACCGTTTACGCCGGTGTCCACTCGGGTTGGATCACTATGGGCTGATTATTGGAAAGCGGATTCTGACTGGCAGGGTGGAAGCCAAATGCGTAGTTAAAGGAATTCGTAAAAGCCTTTGAAGGTATTTGAATTTTATTTTTGTGCGCGGAAGCAAATCGCAAAAAACAAATTTTGAAAAGATAAAAACTCGCAATGTTCGGAAAAAACAAATTTCTTACCATGGTATTTCGCCTCAATTACCTTAATCTCCCAAAACAAGCAAACAAACTGGAGTTTATAAAAATAAAAACGAAAAATACCTTTTCAAATTACCGTCGGACAGTGGACCAGCGAAGACAGGCGAGCAGTTTAATAACAGAACCGAACACGTAAAGTGCAATATGGTGCATTTTACACCCGAGCAAGTGGGACCTGCGCAGCAGTAGCTCGCTCAACTTGTCGGTGCCATATGTTCAACGACCCGCGAGGACACGGATGCCAAACTAAGATTCTGAACCGAGGAAGCACGTGTAGAGCAGAAAGCAGTCGATTTTTTTTTGCGGAGATACTTGGTTGGAATTAACAGCCTTCGAAGAATATGGTTGGTAAACGCTAATGCGAGAATGCAGCTCCAGTCAAGATTGTACAATAATGGAACCCACGAATGCTGATACCAGGAGTAATTTAAAATAGCAGGTTGCTGGATTGTTTGCCCAAGTTGGTCATCTATGGAAATGAAAGTGTTCCCAGAAAGGAAACCAGGTTTCAGGTGTGCGAGCTTGAGCGGATCCACTGGGAATTGAATTTATTACCATTCTGAGCTACAGGTTTAGATTTCTCCCACAACCTAAAAACAAGAGGCTTTAGCCCACGTTCACAATTCGATAGCGAAGCTGGTAGCACTGTGTTTAAACATTCGCGTAACAGATCCGAACACCAATCCGATCACCACAACCCATCACCGCTACACCATCGCTGTACCAATATAGTGTTTGCTAATCGTGTAATTTAAGTAAACAAATGAAACATGGACACCTTGCGTGGTTGCCGGACGATCGTTCCGACATGCGGTTCGGCCCAGAAGACACCAACCGGCAGCAGAATTGTCCACATGTGCAATGCCCGAGGCACAGATAATTTGCTAATTTTCAACAGCATTTCTTTCCGATGTTTGTTTTATTTCTTTACTTTCCGCTCTCTTTCCCCACTTACGTTCACGTGGACTGCAACAGGTAGACGTGGTGAAGGTTCTGGTATCGCTGCCAGCATGCTGACCGGGATCTCCGCCTGGCAGCTATTTAGCGACGGGTGCCGAAGGTCATCCTTCGCCGTCGGAGCGAGAATGAACCGATCCGGCGAACACACGAGAGTGCAAATTAATGACCAAATGGGAACATCGATAGCCTAATTAAAAAGGGAAGGTATTAATTAAAATTTATTTTTTGACATTTTCACGGGATTACCTTTCACGCCGATCGAGGACATTCTCCGGAGTGTCTGGGTCTTGGGTCGATCCAGCATCGGCAGCAGAACGGTAGGTGACATATGGTCACGAAGCTGGATAGTTTCAGAGAAGACTCACTAGTTTTGGGAAATTGATTACGGCCGTAAGCTTAAGATTGCGTATCGGTGTAATTTGATCGGTCACTGTTTGGACAGCGAAACGGAAAATTGGCACCTATTGAAGGGCTTAGATCAAAGTTAAAAATTATAGTTTTTTTCGAAATTAGTGTTAGGTGAAAAAAATGGAAATTAGGTGTTTTACGCTGGTGAAAAATGTTGAACCCATGGTTTACACGACCCCTTTATCATGTCCGATTGAGCTCGAATTCGAGCCTTTCGAAAACTAATACTAGAGGCGTGTCCGATTATAAAATTCGATAATCACTTTTCCCATACAAGCCATTGACACCCTAATGCTCAATGATATATATATATATATATATATATATATATATATATATATATATATATATATATATATATATATATATATATATATATATATATATATATATATATATATATATATATATATATATATATATATATATATATATATATATATATATATATATATATATATATATATATATATATATATATATATATATATATATATATATATATATATATATATATATATATATATATATATATATATATATATATAGGTGTGACAGAACACACGGTTTGCTAGGGTTGGCAACCAAAAATATGTAAACAATCCAGAACGGGTCGACGTCATAGCGTTCACACGATTCAATGGGAGGGGAATGAACGGTATGACGAAAGCAAGTCGTTTTATTCCGTGATCACTCACATCACTCATGTAAGATTCATCCTACGAATACCAAAGTGCCATCTTCGCCATACCTGACTATACTACATTGCCTAATGCTTACATATCGTTACCACACAGTGAAAAAACTAGACACGTTAACATCATGTGGAAAACACTTAAATTGATTCAAATTCATGCGATCATTATGTGAAAATCATATAAATATCATAAGAAATACCATTTCCAAATGAAGTACACGTGAAATTTGATTAGTTTAGTTATAGATTTAATGGATAGATGAATCGGCAAAATCATTGTTTTGTATATGGATAAGCACTATATGTTTTTCAAATAAATGTTATGAGGAAAGTTCATACCACAGAGATCAGACATCCATGATAGAACAAAAATATTTAAAAAACGTGTGTAAACATTTGAATTAATATACCTATCCCAACTACCCGTCAAATCCATTCCGGAACCGGTTTGAAATCCTGAATGGATTCAGTATGGAATCTTGCTCAAAGAAAACAACCGATTCCGACTCTATCGGTTCATGCATTTGAGCTGGAATTTATACTGGAAATCCGAACCGGTTCTGGACTAGTTTGACTGGGTAGAGGAATAACCGCTGTCAATTCAGTCGAACTCAGCCACAAAAAAACATGACGACAGTAGCTCTCGCGGTTTGGTTATGCTAACTACCTTCGAAACCGTTAGAGATTTGTACACAAGTTGAATGCTGAAGATGGACGTCTGTTCTCTGTGCTCATACTATGCGACTCAACAGCATGGTAACCAACATTCAATGGTAAAACATGTCGTATTCATTTGAAATTTGTATGAATGTAATTTGAAATACCACATGAACTGCGTTTTAAAAGATTTTCATGTGAAATTCGAAGGTAAATCATTTGATTGCATGTAATTGTACTTGAAAATATTAAATTTTATTTGGTTTTATAGTGTGAATTTTTATCAGTGCATGCATCACGGAAGGCGTTATTTTTGTTTAATAGGGTTACCAAATTACCTTAAAACAAATCAAGGACAGGTTGAATCTCAACTCATTCGACTGAGAAAATTTCTAATGCTGTAGTATCAATGCCATAACCCATTTTGATCTGACCTCATATTAATCTAATAAGATTTACTCATTTTTGAGTGAAAGTGCTTTTGAATCCCTTCATTCGCGGAAGGTAACTATGTAAAGCCACATTGTTGACTAGGGTGACCATATCCGACGAGTAAAAAACCAGAACAATCGTAAGGGGGCCCCATCATCTCGTTGATGCAAAATAAATTTGACAATACTTCTTGTTCGAACATAGCTGGCAGATGTTTTCCAGGTTTTCGGTAATACAAAAAGTTTGCGTTCAATTTCTGCAGATAGTTGAAACCAACCGAGTCTTTCTATCGTGAGAATAAGTTCACCGAACACTATCTCAGATTAACACACATGCGGCTCTTTCTATGCCAATCTACGAAAACTGGATGCAGATGTTAGAGAAATTTTCAAATGACGAATCAGACGAAATATCTTGAGATCATCCGCGAAGAACAGTCGTGAAGTCTTCAGCACTAAAAGTATATCATTGAAGTAAAGTAGAAACATCAACAGTATCAGTTGCCTTCCATGAGGTATTTGTTGACGTTGAAGTAAATGTTGGTACCTGGAAATCTCTCGTGAAAAACAATTTCAAATATTATTATTCAATAATAATTCTTCAAATGGGCTAATGAGACTTTTGTAAACAAACTTATTTCGCTCATTATTCCGCTACCGAGTTGAATTTCATGAAAAATACACATCAATCAACATCTTTATCCTTGGTAGAATAAATTTCAAATGTTTTCTGTGTTGAAATGATAACAAATTAAGCCAAATCAGCAAAACAAAAGTTTGTTTACAAATCTTATTAGCCCTATTCAAATGTTGATAAGGTATTGATTAAAAATATCTGCATTTTAGCGATTGTTATATCGTGGTTCGATTTATCAAAGGCGGGAGATTGGTGGTTGGTTTATCACGACATTTCATACTCTTTATTATATACGATATTATAGGATGTTTGAAACAGAAGGTAAGATGCTATCAAACGTCCAGGGGTGAAGCCATGTTGATCATCATTAAAATATTGCAGTTAGTAAGCCTTACGAGGATCTATAATGACCAGCTGGACAAATTTCGGAACAGCTCTCAGTGAAGTTATTCGATGGTTATTGACGTTCCTTTTAATAGACTGGAAACATATTCGCGGATTTCTAGCAATCCATCTTAAGATGGAAATACATATGCCACTGTCAAGAGATACTAGTACAACGTGACTTTTTAAATGTTGTGGAGAAAATCCGCTGGGTCCAGAACTGAAAGACGATTTAAACCAAGAAGAAGCTCAGCTATTTATCGTTAGTGCCCTGATTTTAGTTCACTTCCAGAACCGGGTCGATTTGTTTTCGTTGCGATTAGAATGAATCAAGCGAAGAATTATTTTTTCCTTGGAAGAAAAAAACCAGGACAAATCAATGATTTCCCTCAAAGTTCCAGGACACCAGGACAGTCTATTAAAAACCAGGACATGTCCTGGGAAACCAGGACGTGTGGTCACCCTATTGTTGACAAAACATCGCAGGAAGAGAGATGGATTAAACTGATGATTCAAAGGTTGCTTCTCCAGGAATAAACTTGACTTGAAATATTTCAAATACCCCAACAAATTTGAAGTATAATTATGAACGCTTCCCAAAATTGTCAAAATTAAGGACATGCACAGGGATACCAGGTATATTTTTAAATGTCTTCACATTTTATGAAAAATATCTTCATTTGTCTTCAACGGCCAGAATTCTGAATCGGTTATTGATTTTGAGCCAGAATTCTGCCAGAAATCAGTCAGACATCCGAATAAATTTGTCTTCAAAATAAAAAACACGTCTTCACAACATTTCAAATGCCTTCAAAATTAGGTTCTTTACTGAAATACTTACCCTCACTTTTCTTGACAGCTCGATTGTACTGTTTAAATGGACTTAGAAAAATTTATGGACGACTAGATTCGCTCAAAGCAAATCGCAAAGAATTTTTCTAAGTCCATGTAAACAGTACAAGTGAACTGTCAAGAAAAGTGAGGTTAACTGTATCAGTAAAGAACCTAATTGAAATTAGCACGGTTAGTAACCCATGAATACAGTTCAAAAGTCCATAGACGTAAAACTAAACAAACTGTCATGCCTATTTCAATCGAAACGCCGACGAATTTTTGTCCTTTTTGGAAGCTTTGAGAACAAGATAGAATAATCATAATGATATCCACTAATGTATCTTATTGGGAATGTCTTATTAGAAAAGCTCCTTTCGCAGCAAGATTAACAGTGGCATTCCGAATTAATCAACCTA
Organism: Topomyia yanbarensis; assembly: GCF_030247195.1. Classification (NCBI taxonomy): domain Eukaryota; kingdom Metazoa; phylum Arthropoda; class Insecta; order Diptera; family Culicidae; genus Topomyia; species Topomyia yanbarensis. Next base: position 45,413,285 of record NC_080671.1, on the reverse strand, counting down.
GTAAATCGAAATTGAAATAAGGAAAGAGTATTTATATATCATTTCCAATATTCAGGATCTAAGCCATTTTTGTGCAGCATATGTATTTAACATGGATTCTGTCATATAATAATATATTTTGATGAATTATGTACTGAAATTGGAGGTACAAGTCGCAATCAAATTGGAAATTTGTATTCAAGTTTCCATATAATATAAGACACATGTAGATTCCAATTCCAACAGGATAGGCATGAACGAAGTCAGAACCTAACCTATTGGGATTATTTTAAGCGTATTAGCGACCAGCAATGTCAGATCCACGGGAAACACAATAGGGTAAACAATCAATGTTGGACCCTTAGAGAAAGTGACTTTTGGTATACGTCGAAAAAGATGTATTTGCTTATGTATATTTATGAGGAAACAGTCAATGGGTGTTTCGTTAATTGATATAAACTTGAAAGTGGTATATCTTTACAACATGGAATTTCCACATTTTAGAACCGTCCACGCTAATTTGAATAGAGGTGTACTCTATTAGGCATTAGTACGTTCGGCATAATGAACGGTAGGCATAAAGACGTTAGATATAATGAGAGTTGGGCGTAATGGACGTTAGGTATAATGGACGATTGGCATAATGGACGTTAGGCATAAATTATTATGTTGAAGTATCACTTTAAGGAAACAACTTTTTGCGGTGCACAGTGGTCGGAAAAGTCAAAAACGTGAACTTAATTCACTAGAGGCCAAACCGTCGAATATATTCGCAGAGTGTCTTTGGAGGAATTGTTCGTATGAATATTACCCACAATCTGATAACAATTGAAATTAGGCATGGATTACTATGATCGAACAAAAAAAATTAACTTTTTATCCTGACGAGGTAGAAAGTTGGTGTCTTCGACAAAGTTTTAGAAATGCTCGTAGTGAAGAATTTTTTTTGAAAAACTTGAGCTTGTAGGACTAAAGGTTATCGATTTATAAGGCGTTTTCTATGGCAACCCCCTTAAATCTAGTTTTTTTTTAATACAACTTTTTTCATTGTGACTTTTCGTGCAAACTGTGTTCTAGACAAATGTGTAGATATCAAAACTACATAATATTGCCGAAGACTGCATGTAAAAATACTCATTCGTTTCAAAGTTATTGAGGACTTTTACATTTTTTTTACACCAACTTCAACTATGTATAAGAAAGAAACGTGCAAACCAAAATGCACGAACAGGCACTTTTTTCACTGTCTAAACTATGCACAATCAAGGTAAGAAGGTTTGGTGCGTGGCACTCTAGAATAGGGTAAGTTTACTTTTTCATGTTTTTTTACCTTTTCCATACAAAAATCAGCAAAACAAAAAAAATTTAAGTTTTTTTTACCACAATTTTGGAAATTTTTGGTTTGATATTCAATTACAAGTATTATTTTCACATATATCTGAATATTTCAGATTTTATAAGCGTGGGAGCAAAAATGTGAAGTTTTTAATATCATTGGAGATCCTAAACTGATATATACCCAGATAGACATGTCATAATGAATTTAATGCTTACAAAAGGATGTCATACCATTAATTACTAAATTTTACGAAAAAAATCATGGCTGATTTTTGTATGGAAAAAGTCAAAAAACATGATAAAGTAAACTTACCTTATTCATAGGGTTCTAGAGTGCCAAGCACCAAACCTTCTTACCTTTATTATGCACATCTTGGACAGTGAAAAAAGTGCTTGTTCGTGCATTTTGGTTTGCACCTTTCTTTCTTATACGTAGTTGAAGTTGGTGTAAAAAATGCAAAAATCTTCAATAACTTTAAAACGAATGAGTATTTTTACATACAGTCTTCGACAACATAATGTAGTTTTGATACCTACATATTTGTCTAGAACATAGTTTGCACAAAAAGTCACAATGAAAAAAGTTATATTAAAAAACTAGATTTAAGGGGGTTGCCATAGAAAACGCCTTATAAATCGATAACCTTTAGTCCTACAAGCTCAAGTTTTTCAAAAAAAAAATCTTCACTATGAGCATTTCTAAAACTTTGTCGAAGACACCAACTTTCTACCTCGTCAGTATAAAAAGATAATTTTTTTAGTTCGATCATGGTAAGCCATGCCTAATTTCAATTGTTATCAGATTGTGGGGAATATTCATACGAACAATTCCTCCAAATATATTCGATGGTTTGGCCTCTAGTGAATTAAGTTCACATTTTTGGCGTTTCCGACCACTGTGCGGTGATGTCCTCGGGTGGTAAGAGTGAAAATTTTTGATTTTTTGATGTTATAGAATAACTCTGAAAACTGATGAAAACCAATCGAAATTTTATTCTACTGGATATACTTAAAGAAATCTTTACTCAAATAAAAGAAGCAAAACGTTTGCTTGGCATGCCGACATGCAACTTGCGTTAGTTTCTCAAAGTACGACCGATAAATTGTCTCATTTGTATTAAGGTATGCATAACGCACATTTACTTAGATTAGTTTTTACATGGATGCCTAATGCAATTGTCTGCCAAGAAAATATACCCGGGAAGAACAGCTCATGAAAGGAAGAATGATGCATTTTATTATTCATTCAACTAATGTACGAGCATTGGTGCTTCTATATTGAATATTTCCCATATTATTAAGTTCAATGATTATATTCTTGAAACCATCAAAAATATAACTACGGAAACTGTCTAATACGGGGAGAGTTGGTGTGCTGTGACGCGTTACCGAAACGAAAAAGATATCGTCACAAGCGTAAAAATCGTAGCCTAATTCCACTTGAACGTAGAATACTTTCTTCATATCGTCCACGGGAAAAATAGAAAAAAAACTCCAAACATGTAAGGTTTGAATATCTCGCATGGTATTTTTAATTTTGAAGTCGCTCGTTAAAGTTATAGGAAGGTATGGTTTTTTTTCTAACCCGAAAAAACAAGCGTAATTTTGAAATTTCTATATTAACAAAAGCTTTACGATTACTATTACATATTTGTGAACTATGCCAGTCGTCCATTATGGCTAATGTCCATTATGCCTCGCGTATTTATGCTAAATATCGCGCACCCTTTGGGCGGCGTAAAAAATATATTTTATACACACTAAATGTTATCGAATAAATTATGGAAACGGTAAAGTTCATTCAGCTAAACCGAGGTACTGATTCATTCTTCTTGCTATACATTAAATGTGATTAAAATAAACTTAGTTTAAATAGTTTTAAAATTAAGTAGACATTGAAGAATATCATAATCAAATCAGTGATTGTGAAATAGGATTGCCACCTCTCATTAGGCCTTCAACCGGAGATTTTTAGTAACCTGCGATAAGGTTCCAAAATATGAACAGAGTAGAGTGGGGTCAAGTAGGTCAATTTCTTTTGATGAGCTCATACGATGGTATTTTTGAACTGATTCAGACAAACAAACACTTGTTGGAAAGGTTATGCATCTGGCAATGTTTTGGCAATGCCTGGCCAAATATTTTTCAAGCTAAATTCAATAAGGCAAAGATACTTTTTTCGATATTTTTAAAACCTGGGGGTACGATAGGTAAAATAAAACAATGTACGCACCTAGAAAATCAACGGTTCAACTTTTATTTGAAGAGTATGAATACTGCAGATTGTTTAAAAATCAATAACACATTATATTAAATGCAACCCATTTACGTCATTCAGACAATAAAATGAGGAAGTGGTAAATGGTAAACCAGCTACGTCTGGCTTTGTACTTGCGAATGACTTTTTCGGTATCATCGTCGTCGCCAGAGTGTGGAATTGAAGTTGTGCATTCCGGCTCACGTGGTTGCATAGCTGTGCGACGATCACGTTTGCGCGTCGAAGCATATTTTTGGATTGCTTTTCCTTCTCTTTTTCGATCTTTTTTTTCGATTATCTCCTTCAACAACACGTTAAATTATCATATTGTTAACTAACGCGAAATATCTGACGCACTTTGATGAGGAGGAAAGTTCCTTCGAGCATGTTCCACGAGCATGTAATATTTCGAACGGAATCTTGAATTGTTTAGAGGCTGGTCGAATACTGGCGCCATATTGTATTTGCAATAGCGTTCTTTATCTCCTCTTCAATTTGTTTTGGCATTTTTCACACAAAATTACGCACAATTTCGCTATAGCTAACAGTAGAATGAGAGTGAAATAGGCAGGAAAGCGGTACTGTGCGCAAAGTACACTGCGATGTCTCACGAGATTCTATGCGGAGCGCATGGCTACTCGTCACTGTATTCGCCAGGGGTGGCTCCAACAAAGGAGCAAAGCTCTCCTTCCGTGCCAACAGTCAGCTGCAATACCGAAAAAACTCGTTTGAAATAAACCAATTCTACGATAAAAGTTGTAATTATCCATTGTCGCATCAGACCCGGAGAATTGAAGTTTAACCCGGAGGCCCGGAGATCGTTTTAGAAACCCTAAGTCTCCGGGTCAAAAACGGAGAGGTGGCAACCCTATTGCAAAAACGTGTTGTTACTTCAATATGTTAACAATTTGTTAGGGCTTGGCTGATGTTTATAGCGTTTATGCACCCGGTGATGGATCTTGGAATGCCGTACCATCGGTGAGCTATTTTTACTGCCATATTATTACTGACTAAAAATGTCCCAGTGTAAATTTTCGTCAAAAATTTGTTTTCGAGATTACATCAAGATTTTCTAGTGGGTCTGAAATTTCGATTTCGAAATGGACACACTACGCAATACGCAATAACCGCATTCAATGAATATCAGTAAAAATTTAGTTTGGAATGATTTTGAGTTTGAAACTACTTTAAAATTGAAACTAATTTAAAAATTCTTAATAGATTGAAAATTTCTGGCGGAGTCCGGACCCCCCGGACCCTCCTCCTAGATCCACTGCTCATTTCAAGTGTTTCGGCGTCGACACATAGCATCTCAAGTTCTATCCATCCATCCATTGCATGTATGTTCAAATAGTACTGAACATGTAATAGACATTTCCACCATTACATTGAACATACCTTGCCAAGGAATTGTAGTTTGACCAAATTAGAAAAGCACAATTGCACCACTTGGTGGATTAGAATAGGTTTTAAATGATATGACCATGGTGATGATATTTTCATGGATTGATCCCATTGAAAGCACTATCAGAACACCATGCAGTGGGGGTGAAATTGAATTATGACCAAGGGGGTCTTATGGGCTTTTCGTTTGCTTTGGGTTATACCTTTCTTAGGTGATTCGCGTGCAATAGTCAGTCGTGTTGCATGTTGATTTTCGTAATCAAATTTTCTGCTTCGGCTAATCTTCTCAACATTATCAGTACACAATTTCCTATATAAGTCACTTCTGTGATATTACGCTACAATTTCACGTTTAGTAACTGTTGTACCTGCTAATTGCACTGGTATTTTCCCATAGTAGGGGCGTTGTTATCTTCTGTTGCTCACACTGCCTGCTTTACTGACAACTACTACGATTTTAAAGTTTTGCTCTGGGTGAGAAGAGAAGATTATTATTGCTCATTCGTTGTCATTTTTCTACGGAAATGTGAAATAGAAACTTTTCCCTTCCCGAGAATACAAAAGATTTCTCGGTATGTAGCACTGCTATGTGCCGAACTAATATTCCTTCCATCGCAAGAAGATCTGCATTGCTTAGAGAAATTTGTGAAAATTTGTTTCATGGGCAGAGACGGGAGTTAATTTTGGGCCATTTATGCGTTACGTAATTTATGAAGGGTTACGAAGAATATACGTCAACTTAACACTCAAAAAAATTGTTTGGTTCGCGTAGATCAAAGGGTGGGGTATTTTATATGTTCCACTTAACATCAAAGCGTAGGTGTAATAGGTTACAGGATTTCCTCATTTTACTGTATCTGTTCAGACCGTTAAATTGATACCTAGGAATGTATATGTTTCAACGTATAAAACTGTTAATTAGAAACCATGCGGTTGAAATTGGAGCCAAGCGCAGCTGGACAAACTAATCTGTAGGCGAAAAGGTGATTAACCAACTATGTAAACAACTCCGTTTCCGAATGCTGCATCATGGGAAATGTGAAAGACGAGCAAAGAATCCCAATCAGTCACATTATCGAATAATCAATCATCACCGCCTGCGGATGCCAAGTTCCCTCGAAAAATCCATCGCCAGTCGTCACTATCCGGTCGAAATCGGTAATCAAATAACACTTAAAACGCGTCCACAGCCAATCACGCTCTCGCCTCTTCCTCGAAGACTCCGGACCCCGTACGACCGCGTTCACTTTCCCCATGGTGGCCCGCTCCCGGCTGAACGGACCCCCTCGGGGGCTGATTAGGGAAGACAGAAAATTAATTCCCCATCACCTAATAAATAATTGTCAAATAACTGACAATATTAATGGTCCATTAATTTTCACTTTATTAAAATAATACAACGACTCACGTGCAACAACTGGGAGGGAGGTGACTTGTAATTTCGAGTCCGGGTTTTTTCGTCCCGCGGCGAAATATTTTCGATTATCAGCCGGAGACGATCTGGGTAAGTTCGACAGACAGACGGACCAAGTTCTTGATATGATGGCGTTAAAAATTATATCAAATCCCTTCCCCCGCTAGCGCGGGCGACCAGACTTGTAATGTCCATAATCGTGACCGATGGCGCGAGCAAGTGTCTAAATCTTGTTATGTTTTAAAGTTTTTGTTTTCTTTAGTCACCCACCGTTAATCCGTCCGTCGAGTCGGTGTGGTTTGGGTAAGGTGAAATTCACCTTCTCTTTTGTTTTTTTCTCCCTCGTGGTGCTCTAAACTTGCGCGACTATTAATCTTCTTGCTATAAAATTCGTGTTTGAAAGAAGGCAAGTCGTATAATGTGTGGAGATCGCTTAAGGTTATGTTCAGTTCGTTTAGCTTGTCTTTCGTTTTTGGAACAGGTCTACAGTCGATGCGGAGGAACGAAACAGGGCAGGGATCTTAAATCGTGTGTTTCGTTTTATAATCATTTTCATGCGTAATTGAACAAAACGATTATTAACTTGTTAGCGTTTTCACCTTAATATGAAACATCAATCGCAATCAGCGCATCGGATAAAATCGGTTATTTTTCGCAGCGACCGACTGGATGGGAAATGAGCAATCGAAAAAAAAACGCATCCTTTACTGATTGGAGCTCGTGAACCTTCTCTGATTGGATAACAGGTGAACGAACAGTTTCCCAAGTGGATGACTCCAATCCAATCGCCCTCTTCATCCTTTCCCTTCCACTTTGACCCGGTACTGCCCCGTACATCATCCGTTATTAGTCGAGCTAAGGTCCAGAAAATCGATTGTTTCCCAAAGCAATTGAGCTAAAAGTAGATAACTTATTTGTAAAATGAGGTAATTGGCCGTATCTTGCCCAAATGGATGCGGTAGATGGAGGCGGTGCCAGGCGGCCGCTTTAGTGTCTGACCCGACCCGATGATCGTCAGGCAGTTGAATCCTATAAGTCATCAATCAAAATTGCACGGGCTGAAGCTTATTAAGATTCATCTTTGCATTGGCACGTCATCCGCAGACATAGGTTTTTTTTAGCATTGAAAATGCTTCACTCGATCATATGGGGCTGGAGCAAGGTGTAAAACTAAAATTTAAAATTCGATCCGCGTCACGAAAATGTGGCATAATTTTTAACAACTGTAGTGCTGTTAATTGTTACGCCTTTTAAATACCAATCGATTCAGAAAAGAAAAATTTAAAATTGATTGAAATCCGTATTATTGTAAAAATATTGTGAAATCGTATGAAAACAATTTTTTTAAATGTCTAGCTCCACCAGTTAGCTGGCCGCGGTTTGTTGCGTGGTTCCAATTTTTGCTATATTGTGGCGTCAAAAGGCGCCAAAATGCTTTTGGTTAGGTCAATCGAAGAACTCTTTGTTGTCGGCTTTCGTTTTCCACTTTCGCTCACCAGTTATCCTTCTTCGTACTGCAGCAGGGTTCCGTTGACCGATACGGTATCGAATCGCCTGGTGGTCGCTATACGTATACGTTTCGCATACCTTTCGATCCATCTTCACCGTCAGTGAAGAACTACAGAATGTTACGTTGATGAGAGACTCCCTCCCGTCTCTCCTAAATGTGCTAACAGAACCTTCATTCCACAATCGTAGGTCTAACTTCGCTAGAGCTTCCTGCAGGATACACCCTCTTGTATTGGTTACTCTACTCTACCTACTCCACAGCCAAAGCGTTGAAGTCATCACCAAGGACAACCGGCTTTCGATCGATCAACTGCTCGGTCAACTGCTCCAGCATTAGGCTGACTGCGCTATTGTCCACCTTGGAGGAGCGTAACAGCTGCAAACGAAGACGCCGTTGATTTTGGCGATCGCGAAGCCCTCGTATGAGCGTTCTACCACTTATTGAATGGGGAAACTGACCACAACTTGTATCGCAGACGTTCCGAATCTATCCGCCACCCTGTTAGCATTATCAGGGTGGACTTGACACGGCTCTGCAATCGAAACGTCATCAAACATAGCTTCTGTCGTAGATTGCCTTAGATCTTGTGCGGGGTCACAGTGATTCAGATTTATCTGGGTTATTTCTTTTGGGTCCCTGGAGTCAACTGCTACGCACGGCCCCGCACACGACGTCGTTATCTTTTACAGCCTTGACAGCTGTCGTCCAAGGCGAAAACAGGAATTTTCCATTCTGTTCGTCTGTTATCTCGTGTCAAGTTCAGTTATATTTTATGTCTTGATTTATTAATAAATAAATATATATGTAGTTAACGTATCCACCCTTTCACTTATTTAGAATATTATATCAATATCCATTACTGTTGGTCTTCTTGTAGGGAGGGCATTTAAAGCCACCCGTCTGATGGTCGTTTCCGCCCGTTAGAGTGCAAAGCAAGTACTTCTGCTTTTGCGTGCAGTCTCTCGCAAGATGGCCCCTCTCCCCGCATTTCCATCACTTCCTGGATCTACCCGAGCCTTTGCAAGACCCTGCAAAATGTCCAAAGCCCAAACACTTTCTCCGTATTTCTCCGCTTGTTTATTTACTCGTGGGGCGGCTCTCAATGGGCACTGCTGTTTCAGTGCACCTGTCAGCCCGTCTTCCATCGTGATTTCACCAAGGTCCTTGCACACAATTACCATCTCCGGGTTTAAAGCTTTAACTTCTACCTTTTCACCCATTGATTTGGTGATATTTTCCTGCAAGGTCGAGCTGCTAGTCGTGGAATTCTTCCTCAGTTCGAAGAGCATCTCGCTTTTTTTGGGTGCGCCTGATTTTTACCACATTTTCCTTCAAATTCTACAGCTCCGAGTACTCTTCGGCCGTTTTGAGCAACGCTACATACGTCGTCGCGTCATTGGCTCTGACGAACACGGCTTCTCCCTTTGGCGCCTTCTGACGAGCCGAGGTTTTCCTTTCCTCGTCTGGTTCCCTTTTCGCTCCTCCTTCTATTTTTGCAATTTACCGTGTTACTTAACGGTACTCCAGTTTTCTCCCTATTGTGTGGCGTCCTTTCCTTCGACAACAGCAGCGTCCTCGAGCGTCTACCTCTTTGGCCTGCTTGGTTTTTCGCCTTCTGGCGAGCATCTTATCCTCTTTGGAGTCATGGGAACTAGCATGTTCTGCACTCCAATCTGTCGCTCTTTACCCTTTTCGGAGGGGCTAGGAAGATAGTAGCCTTAACCGACACCGATGGTCGCTTAGCCACCTCCGCGTTGCTGTGTCATACTCCTGCAAGGCAGACAGTAGCGCCTTTCGGATTTTGATGACCATCTCCTTAACGTCCTTGTGGATATTGTTTCTCGCGTCCACAAACTTGTGGAGCTACTCCACCAAGTGCTTCGCTGCCACTAATTTTGGCGCCTGTGGAGTCTAATACCTTCCGCTCTGCTCTGGCTGCTGTTGATGCTGCTTCCCCTCCCCCTGCTTTTGCTGAATGACATCAGCTGCTACTGGTAGTGGTGACATCAGCAAACCACCTCTAGCAAACGGATTCGCCGCGCCTGTTCCGTATATGTGAGTTTCTTTGTTTTGCTTCACTTTATTGGGTCCCAACTCCGGGCCGCTATCTCCACTCGTTGTGCATAGTCGCCTCTTGTGAACCCATAGTTATCTATGCGAGCTGTGAGGTCATACCAGATCGGCTTAAAATCTGGAATGCTTCAACCGATCCTAGTACCACCAACTAAATGTTGACGAGTTTTGAACGTACCCGGAGACCTTCCAGGTTTTTGATGAGACGGAGCAGCCGTCCTGTTAGCCAACTCGCCATTTCAAGTCAGTTTCATCCTTCCTTACTTAGAGAGTAGAACCGCACGCCTGTCAGCCCAAAGTCGTCGTCCAATTCGTGATTCGTGCCCTGTCCGTTGACGTTCGCCATGACTAGTATGCCATAATCAGGATGTTACTGGCGTCGATCCTGATGTGCCGGTTGGCACTCCAGTTAGGCTAGGGTGCTTTTATTGCTAAGATCTTAGATTACTGGAATCTTAAGATCTTAGCAAAAGCGTCACAGACTCGCTTCGTCGGAGCTGCTTTCGGAATTATGGCTTTTTTAAGAGGTTTAGCAGATCCCAATCCAAACCTCATCATATCCTAGCAAGACTCCCCAATTCATAGTAGGGCCGGGGAAGGCTTCGTTAAGCCCCTAGACTCCTGTCCTTCCTATCGTTGCTGCCCTCTGTGCGTATCTGTGTGTATGTTTGTGACCACCAACTGCACATCGGTTACTCGAAGATGACCAAAACCTTTTTTTATCAAACTAAGTCTCAAATGAAAGGTTCAAATTTCCATAGGCTCTCCATTGAAATTCATTAAATTCCGACTTCCCGTTCCGGAGTTATGGGTTGAAGAACGTGGTCGCACATGAAATTCCCATATAAATCGGAATCAGAATGTTATCTTGAAGATGCAAAGCTTCATAAAATGTGTTCTAAATTGCTTGGATTTGATACCTGATCAAACCCACATTGCCCACTTAGGACAGCTTCGGCGGAACCGGAAGCTACGGGAAAGTGGCCAAGTTTCTGAATTGAATGCACAACTGTTCAAATTAAGTCTCAAATGAAAGCTATAACATCCGAATTGACTGCTATAAAATTCGATTAGAATCGGAGTTCTGGTTCCTGTGCTACAGGTTCAAGTACGCGAATCCCTGCGAAATTCTCACATAAACCGGTATAACTATTATATCTAAATGATTCTCAATAACGACAGCAAAATCAAACGGTTTCCAGTATAGATCGAACCACATTCGCCGCAATGCCGAACGATGGCGAATATTTGTGGGAGGATATTATGAAGATCATATCTCAATCATGGTGTCTCTGGTAGATTCATATTCTGAAATGTAATTAGTTTAAGTAATCATCATTGGGACCAAGAGGTCTGTTGGTGACGGTATAACAAATAAACAAACTATTTAGACAAAAAAAATAAGTATCGCTAAATTACTCACTAATCGAAAGCTTAGATGCTCCTTTTTCATCTGAGCATAAATTTGAAATATTCTATCGGGGGGTTTAGAACATTAATTACACTACTTTACAGCATTTCTGAACTAAATAAGCTAGTGGTCATTTTCGATGTAAAATCGTGTGCTGAATCCGCAAATGAGGTTCAAAAAATTTACAGTGTAACAGTTTTCGAGTTACAGTGAAAAAATGAATTTTACCTTAAAAGTTCAGCAAAATCCAAATATCTTCGGCGGTAGTCCATCGATATGAAATATTATTATGTTGAATTAAAGGTAATTGAATGCACTTTTGATCCTTAGAACATTTTGTTTTAAAGCGACTACTGGTTCTGACGTCATTTACGAATCTATTGAACTTTTTCTTCATTTTTCGTCGTTTTTTAAACAAAAATGAGCGTGTGGTCAATATTTTCGGCAAGATGAAGCAATCCCAAAAAATATATTTTTATGGGAAATTAAAGCTTGCTAATAACCAATGAACATAAGCATTTGTTAGTTTAAATCCGATGAAAATTGCGAAAGTTATTCAATTTTTTGTGAAATGGCGATTTTTGTGTTTCTCTGGATCAACTTCTTGAGCCGTCTCGATTCCAATTTTTTCTAGGGCTTGTTTAATAATGTATGAGGGACTCTCTGTCATAATTCTGCTAACCAAGCAAATGGAAGAATTCTGAAAGAAATTAATGTGGGGTAATATTCGAACTCGTTTATCCAAATGATTAAGGAATTCTGATAACAATAATTTTAGCCTCAGTGGAGTAATGTCATCAAAAATTCGGCATTAAAAATACGCATAATATTTACATGTACAGAATCGTATATGTACAAAACACATTGTAAACTGCACGCTCCACAATGCCTTGATACACACGTCGGAAGCTTATGACTGCAAAATGCTAAATTCGGGCACTAGCTTCACGAATGGTGACTTATCCACCTATTACGTCACGTTTTGTTCTACTAACAATTTATTTTACGTTATTAAAACGTCTAGAAGTTTATAATTTGAAATTATATTGGATTCATATTGGCTACTATGATGTACTTATTTTACTGTACTGGGTCACAAAACTTCAACATACTACAATATATTTCGTAAAGCATCTAAGTGCAATTACAAAATATTCTACAATCTTCAAATCATTGTTAAATTCAGATTTTGAAATTTTAAACCTAAAATAAGTCTTGTTCGATGTCCTACATAGTTTCAAAACACGAACTGCTAGATGTTCTAGGAAGGAACACAAATTAAAAGTTTTACAAATTATAAATTTTATAATACTTGACGTATGTAGTATCACCTATTTATACGGATTCGTATAGTTTGTATTGACATTCTACAAAACCCAATTGAGCAGTTAGCGTTTCAAAATACGAATTTTATAACGTGTGCGGTTTAGTTTATAACGAATGTTTGTATCATAAGAGAGTTATTTTATGTAATACACTTGTAAATATTACACGTAGTATTGCATACGGAGTTAAAAATAATCGAAGCTCTTTTTTGACGGCTGAAAATGAACCTGATGCGACTCGCGGTGAATAGAAAAAATATGCATTCAAATACCCATGTTATTCATTCAGTTGAATATCGTACAAAATATTCATTACACTAATTATCTAAGAAAATGTTTTCAAATGCCGGTAAAGCATTTGAAACAACAATCATCGTCGCTTACATTGTGCCAGGGCCTACTTTGAAGCCTTTGATTCGTTGCTGCACGGTCGCTTCGTGTAATAATCGGATACGAATGAAAATATGCATGGATGAATGGGTGGTTTGCTCGTTTGACGTTTTCAGCTGCCGCACTGAATATTGAAAATGAATGCACCTGAATATGATCAATTTTCATTCAATGAATTTGAATATTTTTAACTCTGATTGCATACAAACCATTCGATAATTTCATTGAGCCTGAAATTATTGTTATCTTCTGATAACAATAAATAAATAAATAATAAACGAGTTCGAATATTACCCCACATGAAATTCTTTCAAAATTCTTCCATTTACTTGTTTAACAGAATTCTGACATATATTATTAAACAAGCCCTAGAAAAAATTGGAATCGAGACGGTTCAATAAGTTGATCCAGAGAAACACAAAAATTTCCATTTTACAAAAAATTGAATAACTTTCGCAATTTTCATCGGATTTAAATTAACAAATGCTTATGTTCATTGGTTATTAGCAGGCTTTAGTTTCCCATAAAAATATAATTTTTGGGATTGCTTCATCTTGCCGAAAATATTGACCACACGCTCGTTTTTGTTCAAAAAACGACGAAAAATTATATAAAAGTTCAATAGATTCGTAAATGACGTCAGAACCAATAATCGCTTTAAAACAAAATGTTCTAAGGATCAAAAGTGCATTCAACTACATTCAATTCAACATAATAATATTTCATATCGATGCACTACTACCGAAGATATTTGGATTTTACTGAACGCACTTTTAATTTTAAAGGTAAATTTCATTTTTTTACTGTAACTCGAAAACTGTTCTACTGTAAATTTTTTGAACCTCAATTTCGGATTCAGCACGCAATTTTACATTAGTATATTGAAGTTCAGATTTTTATTTTTATTTTGTAAACTAGTGTTATTTTTTTTAGCATTTTGACGATCAACTTTTTAGGCTTTTTTTCAATTTGTAGTTCAGAACAGATAAAACACACTGTCAGAGGAACAGACTTGTAACGTTAATGAAAACCTTCGAAGACACCATGTAGCCAGTTTCGTGTTGGTAATTAGGTATCTTGAAATTTGCAAATCAAAAGGTTTCCTTCAGTTTATTTTTCCTCGCAATACATTTTTAGAAAATGTAACTGATGTTACATTCAAAATTTTAATTTCTATCATTGTTCTATGGATTCTTTGAACAATTTTATCTCAATTAGATTTGTTTTCGTTTTTAGTTTCGTTGAAAATTATGAGCTTAAACACGATCGAAAGACTCTCCCTTTAGAAATACATAGGATCAGTGGTCCACATTTTAGTAGAAAATTATATTTTCCGCAAAATCATTTCATATTTTGTTTTATCAGCGAGAAAATGTTTGGAAGCAGCAGGGTGTTATCTGTTTTAGGGATTGTGTATTTGTTCAAAGTAGCAATTCTACTATAGGAAATATGAGAAAGTTTAAATTTTAAAGTGCACTTTATCAAGCATTTCGATTTGATTAATCGACGAAACAAAGGATTTAAATACATCAAATAATGGTAAAATGATCTAAAAAATCTGAAAATGATATAATTTTGCATATGAATCAGGTCGGAAAAGAATCCCGAGCAAAAAACATTAATAACATACAATATAAACAAAAAAGTATTGTTTCGCGAATTTGAAGAATTTAAAAAAGTTATTATAACAGATTTATAATCCTATGTTGGCCCAAAAACTCATCCGTTTAAGTCTTTTCAGAACTCGATAGTTCTCTAAATTTAAATATTTAGCAATACGTACATTACACTGGTTCAATTTTTGACTATTAGCTCCACCAGGCTCTATTGATTCCGTTCATGGCGCTTGGTAATTTTGGTACCGATCGGTTGTGTCTACGGACCCTCCAAAAATTTCAAAGTTTATGTGGAATTTAGTATGGAAAATCGATGAACACAGAAAATAAATTCTTAAAAAATCACCAACAAGTCCCTCCTTCTGATACTGAATGTCCAAAGATTCAACCCCCTAAAAGTGAGATACCTTCTGAGAGCTATTCATTGAAACGCAGTCTTCAAAAATAATCAACAAAATGTTAATAAAAAATATTGTTCTAGACTCCCCGATAGAAAATTTCAAATTTAGTCTCAGATGAAAAAGGAGCATCTAAGCTTTCGATTAGTGAGTACTTCAGCGATACTGATTTGTTTGTATAAATATTATTCTACCAGAGACACCGTGCAATATTTAGTTTTTTGTGGGGAGTTCGGGAAAGAAATCGTATTATTGTGTATTAGACTCCTCCACATTTTGAAAAAGTTTTGAAATATACATAGGTCAGCCCAGATTTTTGTTCTGCGTGTGAATTTAAGAACATTCGCCAAAAATGACTTAATTTGGACATCATTTAGAGGTGTCTCCAATCAAAAATCGTGTTTTTGCTATGTTTCCATAGTAAGATCACTCACACTCTGATTTAATAGGCCCTACATGCCCACATATTATCAAATGTTGTTCCTTAGACATATCTTAACATGTTTTAACAGGTGAACATAGCTCTAATCGCAATTGAAAATTTGTTAACTGAATTTTTATATTGAAAAGAATTTCAAAACCAAGAAAAAGTACTACTAATTTTTCTTGTTTTTGATATACTTTTCTATATAAAAATTTAGTTAACAAATTTTCTATTGCGATTAGAGCTATGTTCACCTGTTAAAACATGTTAAGATATGTTTAAGGAACAACATTTGATGATATGCAGGCATGTAGGGCCTATTAAATCAGAGTGTAAGGGTTCTTACTATGGAAACATAGCAAAAACACGATTTTTGATTGGAGACACCTCTAAATCATGTCCAAATTAAGTCATTTTTGGTGAAGCTTCTTAAATTCACACGTAGAACAAAAATCTGGGCTGACCCATATATATTTCCAAACTTATTCAATATGTGGAGAGGCCTATTGTGTATATTACCGACGGAATTGCAGTTCATAACCCAGCAATTAAAATTACGCACTGGTTGGATGTTTGTCAATCGGTTTTTACATTGCATTATCAATAATTTAAAGTATTGACAATAGTATTGATCATGCAAGGGCAAACGTTATATTTCAAATGCCAGCTCTGACTGCAGTCATGACGCACTGATTATGTCTCCGACATTGTCTGTTGCTCTTCTTATCATTTTGGATAACATAATTCATTCTGATAAACGCGCATCAATGAACTATTAATAAATTAATTGAATTTATTGAAAAAATATATTGGCGGATTAAGGAGATATTTTTGAATTATGTTTTATTGTTAAGTACTAGTTGTGACAGTTTATAAGTTCTTTTACTATTGAACTTCTAACATTCTTGAATTACAATAATTTTCAGGAAAATCGCAATTTATATAAATGCAAAAACTTCAAAAACAAACTGTCATTCTACAAATGAAGTGAGGATACATGCGTCATTAAGTATTCGAATTCAAAAAAAAACTTTCTTTCTATTCTTATTCTATATTTCAATCCAAAACATAGTCGAACTACATAGATCATATTTTCAAATACCTTCCCAATAAAAACACACTACTCACCTAGCTCGGAAATAGTGTTTCCCTGTAACCCTAATGAGATCAGATTATCTCCCCGTTCGCTTTACGCCCATAAACTGACCAACTGAGCAGAAGCGCACACCGTCCCTTTGTTTAGCTCCACCAGCCGCGACCGGCAGGTCGGTCAGTCGTACACCAGCGGAGAACAAAAATGCGGCCTCAGCCAATTTCCTCAAATCAATTTCGCCGTGTTTGATTTTCAACTTTTGATTGGAATGTCACGATTCATTAGTCTAACGGGGCTACGGCTATCTGACCCCACGCGAAATGACCGCACAGCAGACGGAGATGTTCCGATTCTGGGTTATCAAAAGCCGCTAAACTGTGACTTACAACAGGTAAAACCAACTTTGCGCGTGTACTCTAGACCTGTGTTCGTGATTACGGAATAGTGGTCATAAATCTTGATGCTCAACTCAGGATGACCCGGCAGCATTTGGGAACCGAGGAACCGGATTTTCCCAAGAATGTTTTATCGCGTGTAGTCTACTTGTTATGCTACACATCTTCGACTGAGTTGAGTCCGTTGTTCAGAGCAGACCGCTCAACCTGACCCCGTGAAAGTCCGACGTTCCACGCGAAGTTTGGCAAACATCTGCTGCTCGCCGTAGGAAAGATGGATGGGCGCCGGGTGCGTGAGAGAAAGTTCACCACCACCGCCCGGCGGGCTGGGATGGTTGTGTTCTTTTCCGCCCGAACCTCGAAACCGTGCCACCCCGTGTCGGAAAGTCAGATTTGATTAATTTCTGCGAACTGACATAATTAAGTCTTACCTATGTGGGGAACATATGCATGCGGTTCTACGGATGAAATATTTTGCTGGGAGGCCATATGCAGGAGTGACCCCCGGTGTGGATGAGGTAGCCCGGTGTTCGGTCGGATGATTTCGTGGGAATTATTGGAGGCTTTCGAATATAGTAGAACATTTAACAACTTGGAATTCAAACGCTGTTTTACACGGAGTGTGAAAGGGCCTCGCACCAGTCGCAAACCCACTTGTTGCGTACACTAAAGGGCCACTGAAAGCTACCTACTTTCCAAATGTTGCAATACAACACCACGTGCTATGATTAATGTTCGGCGTCAGTTTACTTCGTAATGGTTTCCATGTACGCAATCCATCCATGTGTGATATCAATCTGAACTCACCTAGCCACGCACCTTAACGCACCATATATCACGAGCGAGTAAGGGCGGCTGAGTTGATGGACGCAATCACGGAACAAGTTGAAACATAGACTCTACAATCGAGATCACTTTCGACGCCCGTACGGGGTCACTTCAACGAAAGTGATTCGCTCCAGTCAGAAGGCACTCTTTTGTTGGTGGTGGAATATGCTGCAATTTGTTTAGTCCACTATTTCTACATAGTTTTGTTGCATCGTGGCAGGTTTCATTTCTCAACATGGCATGGGGCAGTACATACGACATAATTTTTTGAGTTGAACATAAGCGAAGAGGTGTCAGCTTAAAAGGGAAAATATTATGATCGTTTTAAGACTTTATTTAAAAAAAAATTGATATAGGTTTGTACGGAGAAAATCACAACAGATTGCAGTGAAGAATTAGGATTCGCCCCTGTCGAAATATGAAAAAAGTCGGTCATACTGTCTTAAAACAAAGCGCTGCCAAGGTGAATAGATTTTAAATGTCCCATTCGTAGCCATGTGACATAAATTACAGCAACGACACTTGACTCTCACCTGTTGCATCCTAGACGTGTAGGCTAAAAACATACGCGGACTGAAAGACTGGTGGACAGACCGCCGGTTCGGACTCCATCATAGGTTGTAAAATGTGACCCGCAGGTAGTTACCGCCCTCCAGTGGTGTCGCACTGCTCCATTGCAATTACATTACACCAAGATTAGGAGCGTTCCAGCGCAACTTGATGAGCCATCGTCGGTCCGTTTCAAGCGAAATTATTTGACTGGTCGACTTTGGGCTTCACGGCGGTCTCTTGCTTATTTTTCTTCTGGTGTTTTGTTGCTTCATAGAGGTACTCCAACAGAGACTCTAGTTGATAAAAGTATGTTGTTCATAATCGTAATCTGACGTAAATGGACGGGTTTATGTAAAATGGAGCAAGAGTGTAGCTGCATCTGTGCTCATAACGCAAACATTTCTCTATAGTTTTGCTGCTGTAGAGAGATAGCAAAAAATGTGAAATAGTTTACATGAAAATTTTATTGCCATGTGCACAGTTGCATGAAAGTGAAAATGATTACGGATATCTTCTAAGCATCACAAGTACAAGATAGATCATGAATCATGTAGAGTAATTTAGGGAGAGATGCCGCACATTTCTAAAACCGATCCTGTATCAAAGTAAACCATTCAATATTCGATGAAATCATTTTTATCAATTGCGACAAGTTTCAAAAATACTGTGAAATGGTTTTTGTCATGAAAAAAAACATTCAATTTTCACGAACATTTAAAAAAAAGGTCATTGCGGGTGAGACGCCGCACAGTGGTTCCAAACTGGAAAATGGAGAACAAAAGTATTTTTAGCTTACTTAAGAATACTTAAGAATTTCATAACGCTCCACAATTTTGATTCCATTGAGCGCTTATGCATTTCATAAGTTCGCCCTATATGCAATTCATAGGCGCATGTAATGATGTTCATAACCGTATTATTGTGCAAATGTCATAATTTCACCATAAACAAATCCTTTATCGTTTTCATGAATAAAAAATCATGAAACCAAAAATTTTGCCATCCTTAGAAATCATGATAATGGTTCATCATATCATGATGAAAAAGACGAAGATTACTGATCATGGTCGCTACTAATGTGCAACACATACCGGCAATGTTTGCCATGTGAGAGCCTGGTTGCCACTATTTAGGGGTATTCATTCAACTGTTTTCCTTCAGAACATCATATCGAATGAGCCAAATTGAACAAATGCAGTCAGAGTCTTTCGCGATGAACGAAGAACTTTAAATTCGCTCAATGAAAGTAAGTTTGAGTCCAAGAACTATAATTGGTTTTTAGGCCCCAAACCAAAGTGTATAATCGAAACTAGTCCTTGGTGTTTATTCGAGGCTAAGTGGATTTGGACACAGTTGTTGTACTATGACGATCAATATTACAATCCTGTTTTAAAGCAGCTCTCAAGCGAATATGTTTTGAACATAGGCCAATTATCGCGATTTTTTAGCGCTAATTTCCGGAAAAATTACAGCATATTTTAATTAAAAATTTCAAAAGTTCTCAGTGTTGTATGTAGAAGTGAAATAATAAAATAATTATCACGAAAATGCCACTTGATGTGTCACCATACAACTTTTTGATAATTTTACTTTTGTTTACATATTGTGTTTTTTTTTGTTGTTTTTTTCTTATTCTAGCTTTTGCTATTATTGCTGCTATGGCTGCCGGTCCTGTTTGTATTTGGAGCACATGAAACTGTTGCTCCAGCTGCTCGATTTGCCGCATTAACTCCACCTCCTTCTGAACTTGCTGCGGTGGCTGCTGCCGCTGCTGCTGCCAACGGGGCGGTCTATCACGGTTGTACCATGGTCGTACATTTAATCCGCAACGAGGGCAATAATTCGGGTCTACCATGGCGTATCTTTTTACAGGTGATATCTTAATCCTGGCTTGTTCTCGGATCTCACATATACGGGATATATTCCGTTATTGATACATGACTATCGGAACATGTTATTCTGGATGCAGTTGAAAACTGGAAAATCTAACCAGTGACAATCGCATTTTCTCTGGTTCTAAACAATGGAATCGCGTCGGAAGTAGTGCGCTGTATTCGTATAATTCCGATATCATGGATTAGCACTAAACAAGAGAAAAAACTATTGTCGCTGGTTGGATTTTCCAGTTTTCAACTATAACGATAATATATACACCCAGGTTTTTTTACGCGGATTTTCCAATTAACGCGGTTTTTTTACGCAAATTTTCCAATAAACGCGGTTTTTGCAAAAAGTCCTTTTGAATGCAAAATGCGGAAGTCGCCATCTTGGAATGCAAAATGGCGTCAAACATCGATCTTTGTCTCCTACTCGTCAAGACCATTTCGAAAATATCCATATTGATTGAGTTATAGCGAATTTCGCTAAACCGGAAGTCGCCATCTTTGATTTCTAAATGGCCTTAAAAATCAATTTCTGGCACCTACTCTTCAATACCATTCCGAAAATACCCATATAGTTGGGGCCATAAGGAGTCTTCCAGACCCGTCTCTCCATCTTTCCGAAAATCTTCTCTTTTACATTCAAAAGGAATTTTTTTTACGCGGATTTTCAAATTAACGCGTTTTCTACGCGGATTTTCGAATTAATGCGGTTTTTTTACGCGGATTTTCCAATTAACGCGTTTTTTACGCGGATTTTCCAAATAATGCGGTTTTTTACGCGGATTTTCCAATTAACGCGGTTTTTTACGCGGTACGTATTCCCCGCATAAAAAAAAACCTGAGTGAACAGGCGATATAACCTTTTTGCATTCATCGCAGAATTCGTTAAAATCGGGATTTGTTGTGTGATCGTACTCATCACCCTATAATTCCAGAACCAGAAGTCGAGTCCAACATTTATTTGAAAAGCACCGCGTTTGTTCTTGATTTTCATGACATGTTACAAACAGACTCCGCCTTGGGGCTTTTTTGGTGATGAAACATTTTAGAATATGTTCACCGTAGCTGGATTATTACACGTGGTTTTATTATTAGTTGTTAACCTTTTTTCACAACAAATTATGTTGCTTTGGCAGCTGTTTAACCGATACATGATTTACCAAAAAAAATCAAACAATTTTAAAAACGAAAATTTAATGCGGTACTAAAAAAATTTCAACGCTCCGTGATGAAACTGGACGCACATATTCGTTAATAAAATTTTCGTGAGTTAATAATAAGGATTATTTTACATCTCCAGTGTTGTAATTCTTCGAAAGACAATATCACAATATCGTATTACCGTATGGGTGAAGATAGGGTAAACCGCACTCCCGGGGGCTGATTTTTTAATCGAAAACAGAAAAAATCATTCTGAAAACCTACTAATTGGATAACCTAAGGCTATTTAGTTGCACACTTTTGTGAAATCCCGTCAGAAAACAAAACTATTTGCTTGTTCACCGAGCATTCTTCCCCGTTGCTGCGGTGCATCCTGCCCCGTTGTAGTAGTGCATTATGCCCCGTTGTGGTACATTTTACCCTTTGTTAGCGGATTATTTGGCCGACGGCTCAACGAAAATGTGTTTGTTGATTACTGATACTACAAATGTTCAACAGTTAAGTACAAATAACTGCATCCTTTTAAATTTCGTTGCACTATTTTTTCGTTCCCTTCGATAAAAGCTTCATTTCGCGGGTACTGTTTGCTAATGGAAATGTATCTTCGACGATCGACATCCCCTCAGGCTCAATGAAGGTCGATTTGAATATCTCTCCGATTGCAAAAATAATGCCAATAAGTCTCCGTTTTCGATACAAATTATACCCATCTAATACAACCGGCCCTGGATGGTCTACTTCCGGACCATAGATAAGCCATTTAACGTCATCGATATATGCGTGATCTAAGTAAACAATGCTCGGCCGTGTACGAAGAAGCATCTTGTCTATGTACCGGCCGAGAAGTAGAGATTGATGGAGTAATCTCCGACGGGGGCCTTATTTGCGAAGTATGGAATTAGATACTTCACGAACCCTTTGCTTCATTCAATAAAAACTCTGGTTTACAAGCAACTGCGTTCAGCTAAAATCGAGGAGTATTAGAAATCAACTTATTTTCTACCACGCCCGCAAAACTGAAGTCAAAGCGAGAGCAGGTCGATGGTCCGATCACTCTTGAAGGATTCTCCGCCGTCAACTCGATCCTCTGCATCTACCATCTACCAGCCTGAGGGTCTAACTCATGTCACTGTTCTTCTCTTTGCCTGAAAGTTGCAAGTTTTGTTCTTCTTTCCCCGTCATCGTGCTCGCCTACTCCCCCATGTTCCTGATACAACTACTGCTGCTGTTACAAAAACCAATTTGTGTTGTATTCCTAGTTTTAAGATAGCCTTGAATCAAAGTCAATCAAGTCCGAATCAAAGGCAAAGACTTACTGGCATTCTTTCCACATACATCGCACCTCAACTAGTTCTAGAAGACTTCAACTCCTACGGTATGCCATAGTGTTGTCTTCACGATAATGACTGATGTATCTTACCGGCTGATACTTGCGGCTAGTTCAATATGAATACTGTGGACATGATACGAATTACTACTCCACCAGTGCGGCCAAGCACGCTAGATTTATCATTGTACTCAACCTCGCTTCAATTAATGTACGAACGTAAACGGCGAACAACCCTCTACACAATCCATCGTCTAAACTCACGCCGGGCGACGAGCGTGTTAGCCCTGATTTCGCCTAGCCACCTCTAACAATCAGCACTGTGATTTGGGCTAGTGTGAGTGATTGAATTATATAAGTAATAAACCAGTTGAATTATTTCCTTTCAGATAGATCCAGCACGTAGCCCATGAGAAGCCAAATGACCCAGCACCTGCTTCTAACACATACTCACTTACGGGTTCAATACGATACCGTCATTCGCCACTAAAGGCAAATTCAGTAAGGAAGAAAAACCACTCTAATAATACATCGCAACCACTAAACCGCAGCCTGGAGAAGAAAGGCTAGCCCTCGTTCCTCCTAAAACATGCGGATCTGAACCGGATCAAACAGATTGTGATTGCGTGTAGAGCACCACAGAAACCGATGTCTCTGTGAATAGATCCTCCCAGCCTCATTTCTCGGACGAGTGATAGAGAAAATATTGGAATAAATAAAATGAAACAAATTGTCATGGGAACGAGGCAGCCCACCTGGCCGCTCATTCGCGGTATCACCGCCCGCAGTTCGGTTTGTAGGTTTCAAGTCGAGACGTGGCTAATCATCATGAGAAAGTAATGTTCCTATATTCACGAAAAAAAATGGTAGTCTGCTGTTTCACCAAGGGTTTTTGTAAAGTGGCAGGTCGACAGGCTAGAGAAAACCACATTAAGCCTATACAAATGCACCGCTTTTTATGGTAATGCAAATATTTCTCTCAAAGCACTGCCCTCAGCCAGAATTGAAGCATTTCCCTCACGCCGTTGTTTAGACTCATAAAATCATGATACCTTCCGTCTATGCCCCCGCCAAGTGCCTATGCTTCTGCAGGGCGTGAGCCGCGCAATAACCACTCACTTCGCTCGGCGAGGTACAATAACTTAACGATAAATGGAATAAAATATATGCCCCAGCTCTAGATAATATGGGCAAAATTGAATGGGCACATAAAGAGCGATATCGCCTGGCTACTCGGAGAAAGATTGGCGTTCTAAATCGTTCCTCTCCCGCCCGCTGCGTGTCGGCATGGTCAATATCAACCGCGGCAACGGTAAAGTGCATCGTCGGATTGGTTCCCACTGTCTCGGCGAAGCCTAGGCCTAAAAGTGGCCTCCGGAGGTGTACGGAGCAGACATGAAACCCACTGACTGGCCATCATTTTGAAACAACCTGCGCATTAAAGCCAAAACAGACATTACCGTCCCGCCCAAACCCCGACGACGACGACTACGAGAGGAACTGGTAACTGATGGACTTGAGGCAAGAGCACGAACATCAACCCACAAACAGACTGTAGGGGTATAGTGATTAGTTTGGTAATTAAAGGAAACATCTTACTTTAATTGCACTGCTTTGTCTAGTTGGTCAGTGGTGGTTTGCGCGCACGGATCAGCGCTTTGCGGGAAACGATGCCGAACATGGGAAAGTCGTCTCCCGCGCGTGATCGACAATCGGCATTGAACTTGGATGTGTACTTTGTGATGGTATATTTCGGTTTAGTTGATTTGTTGCTCGAAGTTTTTATGTAAAGATCTTTGATGAACCATCTATAGGTCAATATTTTCAATAAAGGGAAATAGAAAATCTGAAAAAATCACTTCTGGAAAATACACAAAATAGATATTTAATGCATAATTTTGTTGAAACAAGCAAAAGTCGCATTCAATTTGAAAGTATCGTAATATACCTCTAAAATGACTGGTTATTAAGGGGGGTAAGGGATTCAGCATCGAAAACAAATTTCTTTTTGTGCGAATTTTTTTCAGAACTTTGGGTGAAGCAAATTGACCAAATCTTTTGTGTATTATAATCTATCATTTCAATAACATTTTGTAATTTTTCCATGCAAAAATATCGACAAGCGAGTCGGTGATGAAGCTTTTTGTAGAACGTCTCTGGAAAAAAACACGATTTGCAGTGTTAACTACCCAGTGGCGTAGTAGAATATGTTGAACAAAAATATGCCTAATATTTTAAAGGGAATTCTCAAAGCTTCATTTGCAAAAGTTATCTTGTGAGAATTTTTCCTTGTAGTGAAAATTGGCGACAGACCTCTACACCTACCGGTCGGCTCGTTGTGGAGGCTACGTCTACCGCCAAGGACTACAACAAGTAGATGGTTCCTGATATCGTGACAAAACAGGGTGCTTATTGGTTCACGAAACGGACATCGGTACCGAGAAAAATTCCGTCACATTCTGTAGTCCTTGACACCAGGCGATTGGCTACCGCATCGGCCAATGGAACCCTGCTGCAGCACGGAGAAGGACGACCGGCTAGCTCAAGTGGGAGACGAATCTTCAACAAAAACCTCTTTGTTGTGCCGCGAAAACTGGAGCCATACAGTAGGCGGCGTGCAGCTTACTGGTTAAATGAGTGGCTCAGCACACTACACGCTGCTTGTCATAGAGCCAGAAGGTGGGCTCAGAGAGCAAGATCGGAGAGTAAGAGAGCAGCGCAAGCAACGTTTCGAGAAGCTCGAGACGCTATAAAAAACTTAGTAAGCCAGTTTGCTATAAGTAGCTGTGCTGAGAAGTAGACGCCAATCCCTGGAAAACGCGTACTGAGTTGTCCTCACAATAATGAGGGCCTGTGGACACTAGCTGAAATATTCCCGGGTGAGCTAAAAATAATCGTTGACGGTTTCTTCCGGAAGCACTATTGAACTACCTGGTCACCGTCACCGTACTGCGAAGAAGAAGGAGCAAACACACCCGAGTGGCAACCGACTAACGACGAGCTCAAAGAAGTGATGATGCGACTAAAATCGGAGAAAGCCCCCGGTCCGGATGTAATACCAAACGTGGCGCTGAAAGCTACGATCCTGGCATATCTGGCTACTGCAGAAATGTTTAGATTATGGAAATTTCCCTGAAATGTGGAAGATACAGAAGCTGGTGTTGCTGCCAAAGTCAGGGAAGTCACCGGGCCATCCAGCCTCGCATAGGCTAATACCGCAGCACTGCACAGAAGAATGAGCCAGATCCTGAAGAGCTACTTCCAAAGTAACGAACGAAGACGGAAGTCAATGCGAGTCACAGCGGGCGTTCCTCAGGGCTCCATTCTCGGTCCAACTCTTTGGAACGGGATGTACGATGGGGTCCTAACACTGCGGCTGCCCGGGAAAGTGAAAATCATACATTTCGCGGACGACGTGTCACTAACGGTGATGAATGAGACAGAAGTGGAGGTGTCGGTGACGAAGACAATAGACGTGATCGAGAGCTCGATGAACTGGGTCAAGCTGCATGTAGCTCACCACAAGACGGATTTGTTGTTGGTCACCAAAGCGGTTCAGCGAATATACATCACCATCGAAGGGCACGTGATTGCATCGAAGCGTGCACTGAAGCGATTGGGAGTGATGATCGACGACCGATTGAGCTTTAACAACCACGTTGATTGCATCTGCGAAAAGTCGATCCGTTATCTAGTGTTTCGTCATCGATACTGCGATATGGGGTTCCAACCTGGGGTGCAGCGCTGAAAACCAAGCGGAACCTCGAAAAGCTGAACAGGACGTTCCGGCTGGTGGTCGTACGATTGCGTACAGAATAATATCTTCGGAGGCAGTATGCTACAATCAATGCAACACAAGAAACGTGGGGAAGATGACGAGAATCGATTCGATGGTGACGTGGCAGCAGGTATGGGACAATACGAAGAAAGGAAAGTGGTCCTACCAGCACATCCCAATCACGGAGAAATGACCTTCCGCCTGAAACAACTCCTGTAGGGTCACGGCAGCATCAGGAAATATCTTCATCGGTTCGGGTATGCAACGTCACCATTGTGCCCGGAGTGTGAGAACGTCGAGGAGACACCGAAGCATATGATCTTCGAATGTTCGAAGTTTGAAGCGACGAGATTCTTAAAACGGGAGGACCGGGCATCAAACCGGATAATGTAGCCTATAGAATGGCAAGCGATGTAAACACGTGGAACGCAGTCAATAGAGTTATGATGTAGATCATGATCGTCTTACAATCAGCAATTACTGCCAGGGAACTCTCTGCAGGAATAAATTAGATCCACCGCCGAAGACTAGTCGAGTTGACTGCAACAGAGCACCGAGCATGGGTCGTCGAAACGCTAGCGAACCGGACACCACGCTCCATCCGGAATCGCCAGACCAACCACGGCACCCCAGCGGTTATTTCGATAGAACTATAACGAAAACCAAAGGAGAATTGGTATTGGGAGTAGGGCCTAAAATTCTCATACCCATTCAATGAACGATGAAATTCACTGAATTCACCTTCGTCTTTTCGCTGCCTCCTTCGTTACTAAATTCACACAAAGCAAAACAATAAAGCCAACGCCCCTTCTTCTTTCGATTCTATGGAAGCGAGTAGCAGGAGTAGTGACTTTCGTTTTCCTATGACAATACGTTTTAATTTCAAATCAGTAATTTTGATTTTTATTTTAATTTTCATTAAATGAAATTATAGCAATATGCATCATAAAATGCAACCAGAACGCCGTAAACACAGGAAATATGCACACCAATAGTGCTGCAGTCGTTCAATATTATCGCTAGCTTGCAATTCTCCCAAATCGAACAACGACAAATAAATATCGTTACTAGTTTCTTTTCGTTTGGCCAGCGCTGTGTGCAATATCGAAGAGACTAATGTCGTTCTCAAGCGAAAACGAATGTGTGGAGGAAATGATGAAATTGAATTTACCCGGATGCTTTGTCGTAGGCCGTTGTCTCATTTTCGGTTTCGTAATGTTCTAGTGGTTTAGAAAGTAGTATTGCTCGCTCGTTATTTTCGTCAGATTTTGGTAAACGAAAAAAACATTTTTCGACTCTTGTTCCGGAGAACAAGAAGACGGGGCGCGTGAAGATCCGAAATTTGTTTAGCAGATCGCAAACAACAAATCACAATTTGTGATTTCGATTCAGCTTTTAGCTGCAATTATATTTGTTTAAATAAAGGTAATGCAGTTATACAATAAAGACTTACATAAATCGGTATTCGTTCAATTGCATACGCTATCTCCCGCTTTTAGTGCAAACTAACTCTATCGTACGCGAATAGTAGTGTTTCGCAGTAGTCCTAAGATAGGTTAAGTTTTACACTAGATATTAAGTTTTAACTAGTTAATAAGTTTTACACTAGCCAATAAATTTTAGGGTTTAGGTTTAGAAATAGAAATTCTTCCGCACGCTGTTAATCTTTTCCTTTTTCTGATTCTGACACTTCTTCCTCTCTACACTCTAAATCTTTCCTCTCTCTAAATGTGTAAATCCTACTCGTGTATGTCCGTGCTCCCAGTTCCGACCATGTCCGTGCTGCCAGTTCCAACATTGTCCGTGCTGCCAGTTCCAACATTGTCCGTGCTGCCAGTTCCAACATCCTCCCCCCCGTAACACTGGCCACCAGGTTCAGTTTTACGATCCACCTCCAAGACAGCCAACCTCGAGACAGGTCTACGCACAACCCCCCTCGCAGTTTGTACAATCGCTTGACGAATCTTCCCATCCGCTCCTTTGATGACTAACTGCACGCGACCTCGTTCCCAGCCGTTTCTTCTGTCTCCGTCCACGATGTACACCAAGTCTCCTTCGGCGACAGGCTTTACATCCCCGAACCACTTCGTGCGCTTCGTGAGGGTCGGAAGATATTCCCGAGTCCACCTTTTCCAGAAGACGTCTAGTTGAAACTGAATCTGATTCCAGGAGGTCCGCAAGGCTGCCGATGAATCCGTTGGTTCAACCGTTGGTTGACGAACACCGCTTGAGCTCCCCAACAGAAAGTGGTTCGGAGTAATGGCTTCACTTTCTTCGGAAGTCAATGGCAAATACGTCAAGGGACGAGTGTTTACGATCGCCTCCGCTTCTACGACTAACGTCTCCAAAGCTTCGTCGTCCAGCTTACGACAGTTGTTGTAGGCCGTCTCCATCGCGGTTTTGATAGAGCGCACCATTCTTTCCCACGATCCACCCATGTGAGGGGTCGCGGGTGGTATGAATAACCATTTTGTGCTCGTATTGGTGAAGGTTGCTGCAAGCTCTCCTTGTATTTCTTGCATTTGTTCCCTCAACAGTCGGCTAGCACCCTGGAAGTTGGTGCCGTTGTCGCTGTGTATCTCTGCCGGCGAACCCCGTCGACAAACGAAACGCCGTACGCACTTCACGCACGAGTCGGTGCTGAGGCTATGCGCTACTTCTACATGAACGGCTCTAATGGTCAGGCATGTAAACACAGCGATCCAACGCTTTGCGTTGCTTCTCCCGATCTTCACGAGTAGCGGTCCGAAGAAATCGAGGCCCACATAAGTGAACGGTTTAGTGAATGCGGCCATGCGTGCTGCCGGTAATGGAGCCATCTGCGGAGTTTGCGGCTTGACCTTATTTATTTTGCACCATTGACAAGCTGTTACTTGCTGCTTCACTGCTACTCTCAATCTCGGTACATAATACTTTTGGTGTATTTCATTTGTCACGGTTTCGTTGTTACCATGACGAAACTTACGGTGGTAGTCGTCCACCAATAGTGTGGTAAACCTATGATTTCGTGGGAGTATGACCGGAAACTTCGCATCTAGGTCGATATTAGGGGCTTTCCCAATGCGTCCGCCGATCCGGAGCACCCCATAATCATCCACGATCGGAGACAACTGGTAAATTCTGCTGCTCTTGTCCAGAGGTTCCCACTGCTCAGCTGATTTCTGTTGATTTCGTGCTGTTATCGCCATTTCATCGGGAAATGCCTGCCATTGCACCATCCGTATCAATGAGCGTTCTGCCGATTTGAGCTCCTCCGAACTGAATCTTCCATTTACCGCATTCTCGCTGAGTCGCTTCCGTTTCAGGTTCCCCAGAAATCTATGCACGTGGCCCATGGTCCTCACCGCCCGAGAAAGCTTTGAAAATCGATCCAAATCGATTATCAGCGTTGGCAGGATAATTCCGCGGTGCGCATAGCAAGGGCGCAACTCTTCTTCCGTGTCCACGGAACGAATTCTTTGAACAGGCCAACTTGTCTCCGGTTCGCATAAGAATTCTGGACTTTTGAACCACATACTGTCCGTTGTCAATTTTGGGCCTTTACCCCACTTGGTTGCGGCATCAGCAGGGTTAAATATCGAGGGCACCCATCGCCAGTCGCCGACATCCGTTGTGGTAAGTAACTCTCCAATACGACAGGCCACGAACTGCTTATACCTGCGATGATCCGCTCGAAGCCACGACAGCACAGTAGCCGAATCGGTCCACAAGTACCTTGGCGCTATGGTGAGACTATGAGCTTCTTCCACGAATTTCATCAACCGCGATCCCAAAACAGCTGCTTGCAATTCCATCCTAGGCACTGAGAGGGGCTTCAATGGAGCTACTTTCGCCTTCGCAGCGACCAACGCACATTCGCCTACACCGTGAGGATTCACTATTCGAAAATAAGCAGCTGCGGAGTAAGCTACCTCGCTAGCATCCACAAAAACGTGCAGCTGTAGTCCATCATAGTGTTCTAGGGTCGCTTCGTGGAAGTAACACCTGGGTATGCGCACTACGCTAACTTCGCTGAAGAGTCTTGTCCATTTCAGCCAACGCTCAAAGATACTATCGCTGACCACATCATCCCACTCGATTCCCGATCGCCAGACGTCTTGCAGAAGCATCTTACCATGGATATGGAAGAAACTCATAAGTCCCAGTGGGTCAAAGAAACCCATTAGGCATTTCAGCATCTGTCTTTTAGTTGGACGTTGGTTGCCTTCCACCAAGTTCTGGATCTCGTTCGTCATCGTTGCAGAGAAGTGAAGTTCATCTGCTTCCGTACTCCACAGTAGTCCTAGTACGCGCTCGAATCCACCGCCTTGAACGATGGTCTTCGTTTCAGCTGATTTGGTTTCGCCTAAGCCATTTAGCACTTCTGCACTGTTCGAATGCCAGCTTCTCAGTTCGAAGCCTCCTTCATCGTGTATCATGCGCATTTCTCGACTGACGCGCAAGGCTTCTTCAGCGCTCTCAAAACTCTCCAAGCAGTCGTCCACATAATGGTTTTCAATTATGCCCTCCACGGCGCGAGGATATTGTTCCCGAAACTCTTCAGCGTTTTTGTTTTTCACAAATTGCGCTGATGCGGGTGAACACGTTGATCCAAACGTCGCCACATCCATCAAGAAGATCTCCGGACGGTGTGAAGGATCCGAACGCCAGAGGAATCGCTGAGAATGGCGATCTTCTTTGCGTATAGAGATTTGATGGAACATCTCTTTGATGTCTGCGGTAACTCCAACTTTGAACTGGCGGAAACGTAACAGGACCGCTGGTAACGAAGTCAGTTGATCGGGACCTTTCAGAAGCGCCGTATTGAGAGAAATTCCGCTGACCTTCGCCGCTGCATCCCAAATTATTCGCACTTTGCCTGGCTTCCGAGGATTCGTCACCAGTCCTAGTGGCAGATACCAGACTCGTTTCAGGTCCGCATTGAGTAGTTCCTCCTTTGAAGCGAGATGGGCGTAGCCTTTTGTTTGGTATGCAGTCAACTGCTCCTGAACGATCTCCTTAAGCTTCGGTTCTCGTGACAGTTTCTTCTCCAGGCATTCCAGTCGGCTTATAGCCATATTGTAGCTATCAGGGAACTCAATATGGTCATACTTCCATAGCAGCCCCGTTTCGAAGCGTTTGCCAATACGAGTTGTCGTTTGTTCCAGGATACGATGGGCACGCTTCTCTTCCTCTGACACAAGCACGGTAACCGCCTTAGCCGCGACATCTTCTAGCGCGAAATAATCTCTCACTGTGTTATGCAGCTCTTGAGTTACAGTGCAACCGCATGAATGACAGTTCACTGTATGTGTTGTTCCATCACCCGTCTTTCGAAGCGTTTGCCAATACGAGTTGTCGTTTGTTCCAGGATACGATGGGCACGCTTCTCTTCCTCTGACACAAGCACGGTAACCGCCTTAGCCGCGACATCTTCTAGCGCGAAATAATCTCTCACTGTGTTATGCAGCTCTTGAGTTACAGTGCAACCGCATGAATGACAGTTCACTGTATGTGTTGTTCCATCACCCGTCTTTCCGCCGTAGACGCACCAGCCCAATCTGGTTTTGACAGCAACGGGTTCGTAACGTAGGCCTTCTTTAGTTCGTAGTGGAACAATCAGATTCAAATTATTTACTCCTATCAACAGTCTGGGTGTTGCATCTTCATAGCTGGCAATCGGAAGTCCTTGGAGATGACGATACTGGTTGACCAAGCGTTCAAATGATACTGTTTGTTTTGGAAGAGACAACTCCTTCACTGTACGTGCATCTTCTACCTCGTACTCCTTATTTCCGTTCACCGCCGAGATCGTCAGAGAAATTTGTTTTGATGCTGATTCCATCCTCGTCACGTTTCCGGTCCACATCAGACACAAAGGCTTCGTAATCCCGTTGGCGCCGAGCTCGTTTGCTAGTTTATCTTCGACAAGCGTCAGTGACGATCCTTCGTCGAGAAAAGCGAACGTGTTAATGGTAGCTTTACTCCCGCGTAACACCACAGGCACAATACGAAACAGGATGACTTGTTCGAGTACTCTATGCGTGAAGTTTCCCACTGAATGTTGGTGTTGGCCGTTCAAGACTTGATTGTTTCGTGCTGCGTGCAGTAGAGGATGATGACGATACTCGCAACCCTGGATGCCACACGAGCCCTTGCTGCGACAGCTACGTTTCCCGTGGGCATTCAAGCAGTTTCGGCAAAGTCCGTTCGTATTCACGTACCTCCAACGTTCTTCCATAGGCAGCGCTTTGAACATTCCACAATCCTGAATGCGGTGACCAGGTTTTCTACACGAATAGCACAACCTATCCGGAACAACGGCGGCTACTGGATTAGCAGCGTGTGTGTTAATCGATCCTCTAGTTCTTTGATTCGTTTTCTCCGGCGGCTTGTTCACTTTTGTCATTGTCACTCTACCCACAGAAGTCATCACACTGGACATGAAACTGGCGAAAGTTTTCAAATTGACTTCTCGGCAGTTTTTCAGATGTGCACCCCATTCCATTTTAACGTGAGCGGGAAGCTTCCCGACAAGCTCCGTCAACAAGGACGGATTCGATAAATGTTCACGTTGACCGGCAGCTTCCAAGTGGTCGCAAAGAGTTCGTACCACCATACCAAAGTCGATAAGGGATTCCAATTTTTCGGATTTCGGTGCAGCGACAGAACGAACCTTTTCAAGAAGTGCGTCGATTAAAAGCTCAGGCCTACCAAAGAGAAAATGCAGGTCCTCCAACACGTGGGGAACACACTCAGGTAGAACCAAACGACTCTGGACAGCTTCGTATGCAGCACCTTTCAAGCAGCGTTGTAAACGTGTTAAATTTTCGGCACTCGAATATCCACAAGCAAGCGTAGTTGTCATAAAGCTGCTTATGAATACGGGCCAGTCGGTTGGGTTGCCCGAAAAGGGGGGTAATTCTTTCGTCATCACCTGTCGGGCTGCTAACTGCGAGGGGGTTGGAACAAATGTAGACATATTCAAAAGCCCTTGAGGAACTGGAACTGTTCCAAACGAAGGGTTCGGTTGTACCTGCTCTATACACACATTCCTCGTTAGATTCTTTGGGAATACAGCATCACTCTTTTGGTTCATTAGTAATGCCGAGGGAATTTGAATGTTCCCGAACTGCTCGGTTAATTGAGCAATATTATCCTCGCAACACAGTTGGGCTTTCACTTTATTTTTACTATGTGGTGGCTTACCTGGTACTACGGGGGGTAAAGGGTTACCTGCGGGGTTGTGGGTAACGCTTACTACGGCTTGCTCAACGTTGGTTCCCTTGGGGATCGCACCGGTATCCACCAGTTGGATTTGCTTATAATTACCGGCACCTGGAACGGAGTAGCCGTATTGGCCAGCTGGATTTACTGCTGACAATGACGTACGCTGAAGTACGTTTGGTAACGAAGGATGCCTCAGCGGACTCTGGACTTGTCCTACCTGTGGCATCACTGTCCTACCGGGGTAGCAACTGTCTTTCGTGTTCCCCTCGAACTGGGATGCTTGCTGCGGCATTGACAGCGAGGCTGTTTCTAGATTGGTCGAGAATCTAACGGCACCTTCTGCTTGTTCAGCGCATTCTTCCATCCACTGACGCACCTGGTCGATACTCTGCCGCTTGCTTATCCGGCTGCGGTCCGTGTGTTCTTCGTCACATTCCAGTTGGGCCTTTCTAAGTTGGAACATTTGTGACAGATGTCGTTTTTCCGCTTCCAACATTTGTTTTTCCAAGGCTCGTTTCGCTTCAAGCTCTTCTAGTTGTAGCGCTAATCGAGCGGCTCGAGTGGCTGACGATACCGTACGGATGCTTACGTTATCTGGGGTGCATTTACGACACGACCACGGACGGCCTTCAACCGACTCCGATACACCAGCGCACGACATATGCCACCACGCGTCGCATTTGTCACACTGCACAAAATTATCCGCACTATCCGGACGGTCGCAATTCGCACAGCTCGAAGCAACGCCTCCGGTTGGCGTCTGTGGGGTCTCGTTATTACCACTTGTTGCCATATTATCGATCCGTTGGTCGATTTATCTAAAAGTTTTGTTCCGGAGAACAAGAAGACGGGGCGCGTGAAGATCCGAAATTTGTTTAGCAGATCGCAAACAACAAATCACAATTTGTGATTTCGATTCAGCTTTTAGCTGCAATTATATTTGTTTAAATAAAGGTAATGCAGTTATACAATAAAGACTTACATAAATCGGTATTCGTTCAATTGCATACGCTATCTCCCGCTTTTAGTGCAAACTAACTCTATCGTACGCGAATAGTAGTGTTTCGCAGTAGTTCTAAGATAGGTTAAGTTTTACACTAGATATTAAGTTTTAACTAGTTAATAAGTTTTACACTAGCCAATAAATTTTAGGGTTTAGGTTTAGAAATAGAAATTCTTCCGCACGCTGTTAATCTTTTCCTTTTTCTGATTCTGACACTTCTTCCTCTCTACACTCTAAATCTTTCCTCTCTCTAAATGTGTAAATCCTACTCGTGTATGTCCGTGCTCCCAGTTCCGACCATGTCCGTGCTGCCAGTTCCAACATTGTCCGTGCTGCCAGTTCCAACATTGTCCGTGCTGCCAGTTCCAACAACTCTGATTGGGAGAGCTTCTTTCGCCAGGAAACTCTCTGTCAGCGTAAGCTAGATTCACCGCTGGGGACTAGACTGAGTAGACCGCGTCGAGACACCACCAGTCGCGGGTAATCTGGGCACCAGTGAATCGGTCGTCCTGCTTCATCGGAATCACCCAACTGACTTCGGCACCAAGCCGATTGGTTTCCGTTTCTGGAGAACTCTTACCGGGGAACTCTCCGTCGGAGTCCATCACGTCCATCGTCGGGGACTAGACCGCGAAGTTTGCGACCAAGTCGGGGAGCTGAATGGTTCGTTAAGGAAGTAGTGCTAAATGGCACAAGAAGGGAACTAAAGGACTCAAGAAGTTTTGGTACTGGAACCAAAGAAGAATCGGTACCGGGAGAACAGGCACGGGACTAAATCTTCCCTCCAAACTGTTTTAATAATAAATTTAAAAACATGATTATCAGCGACTTTTAATAATTTGTCAACAACTTATTGAGAAAAGTGTGGTTTATACTTCCAGCCAGTTCGAAGCGAATGACAAATATATTTATTTTTGTGTGCCTTATCTGAAGAGCAAATGAAACTGCTACTATACTTCTTGCCCTCGTAAGCTGTCGTGATGAGTGAGTCGCAGAAGCATGAAGTGATGCTCCGGCCAAATATTGTGATTTTGATGGTGAAAATCAAGTTTAGACTTACAATAGTCACCATTATCGAGTTTTGCCATATCAGATATTTAGCACTCATAGTGTTCAATAAATTGGCTCAGACGAAAACATTAATTTTGAATAATTTAAAATACAGTGAAATTTTGAATAATTTAAAACACATGGCGCAGTGAGTGACAATGCTATAATTAAAAGCTTCATATATACGGTGAGAGAACCAATGTTCGGTTACAAGATCAGATGCCGCTTACTTGCAGTTACATGTCACAATTGGGGAGAAATGCAATACAAAACATAATGCGATAGTACAATTGCACACAGTATTCTTTGCACACATCAAAGACAAACTTTTACGTTCCAGTTCTGTGAAAAAAGGGACATTACGGTTTATCCTGGTCAGAAACCGCTGAACACAAACGATTACCAAATTTGTGCCACCTGTTCAGGTAATATTGACAATGGCAAAAGCTGCGTCAAGTATCTCAAAATCTACAGCCAGCACAATCAATGAGGAAATGCATGCTCGTAAAGGCAACAAGCAGGGAATAAATCAGATGTTCGTGAACATAAAGGCAGCAACCACGATGATGACATGGAAGTGTTCAATAGCGCGATATATATAAACGACCCCCTATACGCCGTTGGTGAGGAAAAAATATTTCCCCGCCTCATTAACAGATTTTCTACGTGCAACGGCTAAGAGCTTGCGCGAGATCTGCTGGACAACAATTAAAACTCGCTTTGTTATATTTATTGTTGGAAATAGATATAAATAGATAAAGAACCACTGCTCCGATTGGCTAAAGCATTGAGCCGAGTCCACCAAACGAATTATTAAAAAAGTATAAGTTTCATGAACGACTTCGCACTAAAACTCTCCGAAATTTAATGCTTCATCGCAAGTGATTGTCACGTTTAACAAAACTCCGATGTAATACTCAATATTGGCAACTCTACTTTAAATTTAAATGACAGGTTTTTGGATTGTATTCAATTTGAATTTCTGTATTGGGTCTCTGAACTCTGTACTCTAATACTAGATATTACATTCCTGCGTACTAGACAAACAAATATTTAAATTTACTGAGAACGATATAACCGAGACGACAGTTTTTATTTTCACGTCCTTTTAACGCAATATCATTTTCATTGGCACTTAATTACATTTTCATGCGAGGAATTCGTTCGCTGTTGCGACTAAAATGTTGTAACTGGTCGCATCTATAAGTTCAACAATTTCGATTTCATGTCTTCAGAATACGGCAGTCCCTTGATCTGTTTTTTGATCGTTTTGGAATAAAATGAGAAAGATGATCAGGAGTCACTGAGGAGGAAAAAAGAATCAGCTAATCTAAGTCCCAAGAGCATCTCTTCTATCTTTTCCATGAACTCAGAATGAGTGCTTTCGGAATTGCGCTCTGATTCTCACAATTCGGCTCAAATAAAACGACATTTTCGAAAGCACCACACGTATTCGTTATCAGCACAACGTACTACGTTATGTGCAACAACCTTAATTGAAATTGTTTCCCAAATTTTGGTTAAACCAACCTTGCCATAATAGATCAAAACACTAGTCGCAGTGGAATATGTACCCAACAAAAAACGTATAATCAAAAAGCATTATAATTTTCTTCAAGAAGTCAATCTTGGCGATGGTTGTAAAAAAACTTGAGCTATTTAAAAACGAACCAATTACTGAGCAGATTAGTGTCAACATGTTTGAGTTACCTTAGAAAGTATAACTGGAAGCATCATAGAAAATCCAACTGCCAGAAAGAACTAGACAGTAGGCCATGCACACTGCCGCTGACAAAAATTTTGCAAAAGATTCACAGGAATCGGATAAATTGCAGTAATTTATGGACAGAGAAATTTAAAAGAATCTTCGGCACAGGTGACGCAAGTGCGATGTGTTCTCTTTGATTTTCGGAAACAAGTGTGATACTAAAATTAAGGGGGTCCTCTTATATAATTGTGCAAAAGTGCTTAATGTTTGATAATTTTTTTAAAGAAGTGAAACTAAGGTTTCATCTATAAAATAAAAATTATCGAGTGTAAGGTGTCAAGAATGGCATTCAAATTGGCGGCTTCAGCAAAAGGTGTTTTGATAACCGACATCATCTGCGGGCACGATACAGGTCGCAATTCGTCGTCTGCAAGCTGCAAACCAAATAGATCTTGAAGATCACATTCCGTAGAGCCGTCCTAACCTAAAAATCATGAAAAAAATTCGATATATAAACACTTGAAAATGAAGAATCGTTTTTTCGGATGATTTTTCCACTTTGGCCGGCTGTAAAAAATCGTTATTGATCAAAATATTGCGATTTTGGAGGTTACAGCGCCCGAGAATGTTGTCTTTTTTTAGGCGGGCAAACCCCGAAGTTGATTGGTTGAATGGTTCAAAAACGAGAATGACCGCAGATTCAAAAAATCTTGCTCCGAGTAAGCCGCCATTTTTGACACCTTACACTCGTAAATTTTTATTTTATAGATAAAACCTTAATAAAAATTTTGCACAATAGCGCACATGTCTAAGTAATTTTACTGCTTAAACAAATTATTAAGCATTAGTTGCTTTTTGCCATAATTATATAAGAGGACCCCCTTGATGACCTCACCCATATTTAAAGTTTCTAGTTATTTTGGTGGTCTCATCAATGTTACATTTAACAAAATTTACGTGAATTAGAAGATAACAGTAATCGGTACTAAGGGATTTCCTTTCTATTAATGAACATTAGTAGATAAAATACCGGTTAGTTTAGTAGATTAATTCATTGTAACATACCTTTTGTATTGTCCAAACATTCATGAATTTCTAAATAAAACCTATAAGCGTCGTGTGCTCAAATGTAATATTTGCTTAATCTAGGTAATCTTGTCGAGTCCCAACGGTTTTGCAAGATTGTAAGTCAATAGAGCCAAAGTTGTTATATATGGTTTGTAGAGAAATCAGTAGTTTTTTTGCACACACTTTACATATTAACAAGCAAAATTGCTGGTGTGCCTTTTGTTTAGTTTCAAGGATCTAATAGAAGAAATCAACCAGATATAAAAAGTATCAATTTCATCAAAAAATAGGATCTTAAATAGATAAACAATTAGTTGTTCTAACTTTACTGATAATATCGCCGAAAATAGTCTTTATTGCATTATCATTTAAATTGAAAATATTATAAATTAGAGTTAAATAGGAATTGAACCGTTTCTCCGCATCTACAAACCGCCTGCCTGATCAGAAGATTTGTAGCGAATTTCAACATTTTCTTGTATTTGTATTTGTATTTAAACAATTGAAGTCCAACTGACACTGCGTGTTAATGAACTAAACTAAAAAGTGGCAACAAACGGTTACGAAACTGCGTAGAACTACAGACAAAGTCGAAGATGTCTCTATAATCGTTGAAGCGACGGGTCATCGAGGACGAACGACACGGGTTGGTGCGTAGAGGTTAATTTGTGATAGAAAATCCGGAACATCATATTCAGCCAGAAGAAGCTTAGACACGAAGGTAGCTTGCAACGTGTGTCTTTGATCTTCTAAAATGTGTAGTCCTAATAATTGACAACGGTCTTCATGTATGGTAGGTTCAGTGTTTCGTCGAAGGCAATGACGTATGAATCTGCGTTCAACAGCTTCAATTCTTAGGATCCAAATGCATCAGGCAAATGCCAACGGTGAAAATTGTAACTTGTAAATTAATAAATAAAAGTCAAACTCAAAAGCAATAATAATTCGTCGATGTACTATAGGATTTCTTGTATCAGATAACATATTGCCTATTGCCTTAGTTTTGGAACTGATTCCACTAAGAACTTTGCAAAATTACATTCAGTTTCCAGTAACTATCTCAAGTCACCAGAATTAACACATTTATGGAATAAATTTTAAGACCCTCCCGAAACAAAATCCTGGCTACGGGCCTGCTGGAGAACTTCATTTGCCGGGGCACTCTGCGTCAGCGTACAGTCAGATTCACCGCTGGAAACTAGACTGCGTAGACTGCGACGAGGTGTCTCGTCGAGCAGGGGCGCCAGCATACCGGAAGCCCTACTCCACCGGAATCGCCGAATTAACCTCGGTACCTGGCTGGTTGGCTCGCTTTCGAACTTCTCTCGCCGGGGAACTCTTCGTAGGAGTGGGCTAGATCCATCGTCGGGGACTAGATCGAGTAGTTCGCAAACTAGTCTCAAGGAAGCTCAACGAGGAAGTGGTACTAAATGGCACAAGGGAACCGAAGGATTCAGTAAGTTAGACAGTCTGAAGTTTGCCGCCTAGATTATCCTCGCAGGGGAAGAGCACTAATTCTCGACCCACAGCTAGCTTTCCTAATACCATACAGAAATTGACACGTTGTGTGAATGGTCGAAAACTGGTAGTGTGTCAAGAATGGGTGCTGTAACCCTACTGAAAGAACTAACTACTAAGTAATTGGATAGGAGTGTGTGCTGTGTGCATAAAAAACCTCTTCCCGAAGTAACGTCGTAAGGTTGAAAAACAAAATTTGCTATATTCAAATCTGTTATCTAATCACCCCAAAAATGCATGGTTTCTTAAAAGAGCCATCGCAGTCTTTGTCGTCACTAGACCACGAGGATGTATCGCACGCCAATTCCGTAGAGGTCGAGTGCCATCCTTACAGCACCGCCTAACCGGAATGGCGGGGTAGAAAAATGAATAGTATACTGGGGCTTCTTCCCGGCGGAACCACAAGAATTTTGTTGCTATCCCTTTGTCTTGTTTCGGGGCACTTCGTCTGCTCAATCAATCACCGCCTATCACAAGGTTGGCCCTTTTTTCGCAGGCAAAGTCTTTATCAAACGGTGAGCACTCTTCTCCGGAATGGCGGGGTGGAAGAATAAACAGTCGTAGCTAGCCTTTTGTCCGGTTTCGAACACTTCGCCAGCTCAATCAATGACGCCTCGCACTATATTGGCTCCTTTTTTCGCAGTGGCCCACAAACTTTATATCACACCCAGGCCCGACGAGAGGGGGGGTCAGGGGGGGGCAACTATCCTGGGGCCCGGGTCTGTTTTGGGGGCCCGCATTTTTAACCGAATTAAATTAATTTTAATTTAATTGTTGAAGTTTATTGTTTCTGTTGACACTGCAAATATATTACAATCAAATACGTTCCAATGGTTTTCTGAAGTAGGTGAACGTAACCCAATCAGATTCATTTAACAGTGCAATTGAACCATTCTGGTTTCATTTATCGCAAGTGTTTTTCAAAGTGTGCAGTATGAAGTGGTATACAATTTATCATATTCCTAGCTAACTGTCACTAATAAAAGTTGGATATTCTCGGAATAGGATTGATGAGTAGATGACGAAAATCAATGTATTTTGAAAATCAAGATGGCGAATTCCAGTTAAGACATCATTATAACCAAAAATTTTGACGTTTTCGAAATAAGATAATCATATAATCGATATAGGTATAGTGATTTGTGATGCGAATGATATGATTATAGAAAACTTTTCTCAACCAGAAGACGCTATATTGGCCTTCAAAAGGGCATCGCTCATCTACTCATCAAACCCGCTTTAAAATACCCTCATAGTTTATACAGATATTGTTCGAAATAGCTCCAAGCTACCGTTTCTATCATCTACTCGTCAAGCCCTTTTCAAAAATTCCCAAATTGTTAGGGTTATCGAGATTATTGTTCAATCGGAAGTCTCCATCCTGTATTTCAAAAAGGTACCAAATATCCATTTTCATCATGTACTTGTCAAGCCCGTTCCGGAAATACCCATATTGTTAGGGTTATCGATAATATTGGTCAACCAACGAATTTTAATAAGAATGTGAAGCGAACTTTTTTTACGATCTAAATCCCAAAAAACGAACTAATTTAAT
Source organism: Topomyia yanbarensis (assembly GCF_030247195.1). Taxonomy (NCBI): domain Eukaryota; kingdom Metazoa; phylum Arthropoda; class Insecta; order Diptera; family Culicidae; genus Topomyia; species Topomyia yanbarensis. The sequence continues at coordinate 45,371,618 of NC_080671.1, read as the reverse complement.
TTACGAACCCTTGGCTTGGTTCGTAAATGGAGGTTGCAGTGTACACATTTGATGCAGAAAATATGGGAATTTAACTAGATACTTATTCTACCCATTAGTTTCCACCAAAAGTTGAAATTCTTTCTCTCACAACTCTCTGTCTCAGTCTTTTCACAGCAGATTTCGCTGTTGGATCCCAGTCATCGCATTCGGAATGTTTTCTCTCTGAATGTCAGCGCAAATGTAAAAACTGATTCCAAAACCGATTTCCAATGGGTGACATACAATTTCATCTCAGTCCAGATTATCGTATGAAAGTTAGCTTCAGGGCAAAAAAGATTATGCATAAAATTGCTGCCTTCACCACAGTCTGAAATATTTGAAAATATCCAGCCGGTTAATGCACCCATTGGAAAATCATTCAATATCAGTGTTAACCGGTAGACGCACTAGTACACAGAGTGCGCGTCACTCAGGAAATCAAGCGAAAGCGTCTTTGAACACCAGCGCCTACTCGTTCCGTGAGCCATGCACGCGACTTCAGGAAGGCCAGACATAAAGAAAGGCCAGACATAAAGTGTATAACTTTTGAACGGGTGCTTATGGACAAACAATTTTACCTTTGTTTTGTAGGTGAAACCTAGTCCTATTAGAATAATTGATAGTATAATTACAATTTTTGCCGATAGTGAAGTCACACGGGCTCAAAAACAGGCCAAAATTAAATCAAAATCAGTTATAAGTCTTTACACAGCATTCACAGCTATCTGGTCTCTTCGGAAAAGTTGTGTGTTTTATGATGATAAAAAATACCCTAGAACATTGTTAATGCGAAAAATTAGAAATAAAAAAGTTATGAGTAAAAATAGGAATTGAAGAGTTATGAGTAAAAAAAGAACATAGAGAACTTCTCATAACTCGATTACTATGACTGACAGAGACAACATGTCTTCTGCAAAATTTATAAAAATACTCTCTTCTACAACTTTGTCGAAGACAGCCAAGCGCTATCTCTTTCGGTTCAAAAGTTAAATTTTCTATAGCCTACTATGATAATTTTTTTAAAAAGATAATATCACCAAAAGATGGCGCTTTTTACACACACAAACATAGTAGGATATGTGAAATCACTAATATGGACAGTTTTGACTCCAGTGAATTAAGTACCTCAAAACGCTGTTTTGAGCCACTGTGCAAAGTGGCGTTTACAGAATTTTGACAACCTGCTTGGTTACTGAGATATAGCGATAAACGTGCTGAGAAATTTTTCATTTTTTACTTCAATTGACTGTGTCTAGGGATTGGCTCAAATTATCTTGATGTAAAAGATGTTTTTATATGTAAAACTATCTGAGAAACACAATGGCATACTCATTTTCAAAACAAAAATGCACGAATTGTGAGAAAAATGCAAGTTAAGTTTTAAACTGGAAATGTAGCAGATTTGGCAACACTGTAACCAAAAATAACTATTTTTTCTAGATTCCCTCACTCATTTCCTTCAAAATGCATCTCATCGATTGTAAAAGTTAATAATTGCTGATTTTTTTCTATGGAAAATTTTCCATGCACGATTATGACACCCTACAAATTTTGTCATCAATACACGCCTATGGCACGTGTAAGTGTGACTTTTGTTCACATTTATAGTGAAAACTCGCAACATAGTCAACCGATTTTCGTAATATTTGAGAGATTAATACAGAATAGATAGAAGTATCAATTGCCTTCTTTGAATTGTTTGTGCAATTTCTAAGTTTCAAGATATTCAATCTCAAACTTTAAAAATCGTTTTTCTCGAAATGTGCTAAATGGTGCTTGTCATAAGATAGCACAACAGCGACGAGCTAGCATAGAAACAAGATTCAGTTTGCTCCTGAAACCGAACATATGCGAACATGAATGCGTTGTACCGAAAAGCAAAGGACGAGGGAAACAAACCAAACATTCGATTCATCGCGGCGGGCATGAATTGAATTTTGTTTCTCTTTCAAGCTCACGAAGGGATGTCAATTTTTCTAAGCTCTGATTCTGGGCAGCATTATTGTGCGTCAAGGGAGCATGAACAATGCCGATATGGACTGTATGGCAATGCCACAAAAAAGGTTTCCAATTGGAATGGTAAATCGGACGCAAGTCATTCTAATGGCCAGACACAAATATTCCTTTATTAATTTTTATTTTTTCCATCTATTACATGTTTAAAATACTGACGACTCTGTTAAGCTAACGCGTTGAATCGTGTCAAATAAACAATTTTCATAACAAATAGTTTAATTGAAACGGTTGCATCCGTATAATTTCTCTAATCGATATTGAAATAAGAAGTCATATATGGTAGGGGCCCGTCAGTACTTCAAACCCCGGGGCCCGGCGCGGCTCTCGACGGCCCTGATCACACCATTAGGGTTCGTCGCGGTTGCGGTAATTACCGCAATCGCGCGGTATTTACCGCACCCGCACCGCAAAAACTGCGGTGCGGTGAGACACTTTTTCCCGCGGATGCGGTGCGGGTAATGGCTTTTACCGCGCGGTATTACCGCAACCGCGCTTCAAAAAATAATTGATAAAGTCTGCAGTCTGCATTACAAAGTGAATTAAAACTATGACTTTTACCATTTGAGAAGAACGCAACTAGATTTATTTTCTGAACGAATGCTTAGCAATGTCATTATTAGGAAAATCCCTCTGTCAGATCGTTCGAGTTTTACTTATTACCCTATAATACAGAAACATGATAAACATTTACTTGCTCTAATTTCCATAGACTTGACATAAAACATACTGTTGCTAAGAAATAAAATCTAAAGGCTGTGTCCAATATAATTTGGCACCATTATTTTACGACATATTTTGAAAACTATTTATTTTATACTTCAAAGAAAAAATTTACAAACGAAGCTTTTCAAATACATAAAACACAAAATCCAATCATTGAAAAACAATTAAATTGTAATGTCAAATCCAATTACAAAATGCATCATTTCTCCCGATTCCTCTTGGCAATCGAATTATGAATCATTTTCGATGACATTTTCTCAACTGTGAATTTTGATTAATTTGGAGAACTTGAAGAACTACTAATACTAAGACTTAAAAACAATCCAAAGAATGTAATTATCATCATCAAACCAAACGAATTTGAAGGAATTTTTTTTCGCGTGAATCTATTGTTCGTCCAACTGGGAATATTTTCTACCAAATTAACAAATAATATTTTTCAGTTAGGAGTATTTTTTAACTTTTTGAAAGTAAAGCTTTCGAAGTTAGTGTAGAGCAGTGCGATTTTTTTGTGTTTCTCAAAGTCTCCCTCAAGGCCTCCCTTCATATTGTGAAAAGTGTAAAAGTTAGCCCAGATGCCAAATTTTGCATAGTTTGGACAGTTTTTGCGTTGATTGTAAATTTATCTCAAAGTCTTAACGTAGGGGTTGGGTATCATTTACATAGAATCTGTATACAAAGTTTGAAAGAAATCGGTTAAGTAGTTTTTGAATGGCAGGTAACATCGCAAATCATGTTTTTCCAGAGACGTTCTACAGAAAGCTTCGTCACCGAGTCGTTTGTCGATAATTTTGTAATGAAAAATTATAGTATGTTATGGAAATGATACACTATAATGTACAAAAGTTTTGATCAATTCGCTTTATGCAGTTTAAAAAATCGAGAAAGTGTTTTTTACGCCAAAACCCATACCCCCTTAATAAAACTTGCAAAGTTGAATATTTTCATAAATGTTACATGCTTAGGAGTCCGTCAAAGTTAATTTTCGTGTAAATAAGAATAACATTTTATTATATATGGATATAGGGGAACATGGGGAGACTTGACCATGTTCATCTAAAACTGCATAAATCTAAAAAAGCCTTCAATCCCCCAAAAATCATTCAGATATAATGCACATAGTTATTGCGCGTCTTCATGATTTTTTGCAGAATTTTTAATTTAATTTTTGAAAAGTTTCAACAGTTTTTCTGTGATCGTTTTTTCTGGTCAAGTCTCTCCATTGCGGGGAGACTTGACCAAGGCGTGGGGAGACTTGACCAAGAGAATTTTAAAAAATCATAACAAAAAATAATGACATAAAACATACTCTAATTATTTTTTTCCCTATTGTCGAGATCCTTAGGTAGCAGTAAAAAATATAAAAGGGTTTCATTTAATAATTTTTTATTTTTTTAAATGCATTCCTTTTTAAGGATAAACTGTACTGCTTGCATTGCATGTTCACACGTCACGAAATCAGTTCTACTATTGCTAATTTTGCTTACAAATTTTAAAATATAAAGACTTATGTTTGGGGTGGAATTTTTTTTATGGCGTGATTAACATTAACAGTAGATACCAAAGCATAATAAATATTAGGAATTTTCTTCAGCTGATCGCCACTTGGTCAAGTCTCCCCATAAAATCTTGGTCAAGTCTCCCCAACATGAGTTATTGCGTTCAATTTCATGCGAATTCTAGTAATAACTATTCCAATGTTCTAGTTTATGTATAATCATTTCACTGCTTTACAAGGATTAAGATGGTATATTAGTCCTTTAACAGTAATTAGTAGTCGATTAGATATGTCCATACAAAGTTTGATAAAAAATTACATCATTTAATGCAAATTTATTAATCACGTAATATTTTCTGCAAGGAAAGGATTTTTTACTCCAAACTTTCAAAATTACCTCAAGGGATCGAAACAAGTATAAAAATATTTTTGAAAAAAAAATTAAGAATCGAATAGAAGACGCCATAGCCGAAAAAAGAATTTTGCGCTTGGTCAAGTCTCCCCATGTTCCCCTACAACACAAATGAATATTTGTTTTTGAGCACAATTTTTAAAATACATGATTTTTACCGCATTTACCGCATTACCGCGCGGTGCGGTGCGGTAAATGCAATGCGGTTGCGGTAAGCGGTGCGGTTTTATTATTTTTTTGCGGTTGCGGTGCGGACTATCCATTTACCGCCCACATACGCACCGCGACGAACCCTACACACCATGAGCCCTTTTTCCACCACCTTTCTGCACCTCCGGCATCTTTTTTAATCTGAACACGAGTGAAGCTCTCCTTCTTTTTCGCCTTTTTCTCCAGTATATTTAATGGTTTTCAAGCGAGCGTATCGAGGTATACCTTCTTGTGTAGGGTGTGCCGTTCAAATCATTTACCATAAGAACCATCATTTATAATTCTTTTTATGCCGCAACTCATTGCGCATAACTCGCCAAATCCATCCGGACTAAATAACATAATTTCACATCAAAATACACCCGTGATTTCTGGTAAAAACATTTGCGATTATTATAAGACCAACAAATTGCCTCTAACCGAGTTTTTAGTCCTTCTCTAATCCCTGCAACCACTTCAGCAAAACATGCCAACCTAATCCTAACTTGTTTGTCATCAGATAAATTTCCGGTGGTTGAGTGGTAAGCGTGACCGCCACTCATTCCAGTTGACCTGGGTTCAATTCCAGTCGAGGTTGTTTGAGCTTTTTCTGAGGTGAAAAAATATGTGGTAACGTCTTCCTTCGGAAGAGAAGTAAAGCCGTTGGTCCCCGGTCCATGAAATTGGTGGATCGATATCTAGTCCAGGTAGTGGAATCATCTCTCTGGCGTCGGTAAAGAAGAAGTAGATCCAACTTCTATACTCTTACTAACAAAAAAATATCCTCCTCCCGTGATACTTGTGGAGTGCGCAGTAGTATATACGGTAGACTGCCCAGAAAAATAATGAATCTCTGAAAACACAATCGGCCCACCCCTGAGTCGATTCCTAGTCCCACCAGAAGTACTTGCACCAAATTTGAAGCAAATCGAACAAGTGTAACTACCGGACCAACGTACCTGAAGTTTGTATGGGATTTTTCAACGATTTACATGGAGAAAACCCACTACCTCACATTTTGGCCGCTAGGTGGCACTGTATGCATCGTATTATCATTATAAGTGAAAATAAGAAAGACAATTTGATTGTTTACAACTTTATCGAAGACTGCTAGTCAATCTAGCATTGCTAAAAGAAGTTATTAAACATTTAACGAAGTGATGTCTGAGTTAGTTTTGCATGTGGCCTAGCAGAGCATGGTTGTGTATTAGTACTCGATTCCTAGGAACAATAGAATTTTGTGTAATAATGGTTAGATTTAGCTCAATAGTATGTTCTGAAGAATTGTAGCACATAATACGAGTTATGTTTTGCTTAGAAAATTTTAGTTCCACATGTTACCGCATAGAGGGCGCCAACACTAACTTTTAATAGAAGAGAGATAGAATATCAAGATTTTCGGAAGAATTATTGCAAAATGCCTGTTCTACAACTTTGTGGAAGACACCCAATTTCTATCTCTCTCCGTTAAAAAGTTAGTGTTGGCGCCATCTATGCGGTAACATGTGGAACTAAAATTTTCCAACCAAAACATAACTCGTATTATGTGCTACAATTCTTCTGAATATACTATTGAACTAAACCTAACCATTATTTTACAGCAAAGTTTAGTTCATGCGTATTGAGTACTGACACATAACCATCCACTGTTAGGCCCCATGCAAAACTGACTCAAACATCACTTCGCTAAAAGGTTAATAACTTCTTTTAACAAAGTCGGATTGACTAGTAGTCTTCGACAAAGTTGTAGACAATTAAATTATCTTTCTTATTTTTACTTATAGTGATAATATGATGTATACAGTGCCACCTAGTGGCGAAAATGCGAGGTAGTGGTTTTTCTCCATGTAAATTGTCGAAAAATCCCATACAAACTTCAGGCACGTTGGTCCGGTAGCTAGACTTGTCCGATTTGCTTCAAATTAGGAGCAAGTACTCCTGGTGGGACTAGGAATCGACTCAGGGGTGGGCCGATAGGGGTCATTTTTTTCTTGTCACTCTAATATACGGCCTCTAGCAAAAGCAAGTATCGAACTAACCATTCCTTCCCTTTCCTTCCGCGATCTACGTTCGGGCCGGCGCCCGTATTGATCGAAAACACTTTAGGATTACCAGGAGTTGCACATTGAAAGATGTTTCGCTACTCCCAAGTATAATTATCTACTGATTCCCTGTGCAACTTCAGCTAGTCCCAATCGATAACGGAGTAGCAGCCAGGGGTGGTCGCACAAGCTCAAGCTCAAGCTTTGGTTGTCCTTGCAGGCAAAGAGGATTTAGTCTCCAAATTGTCATGAGACCGATGCTGAGGCTGACAATCCCCACGGCAACCGAACCCTACCCGCTTTCATGGATCGCCTTGACTTAATCAGCGACACCAATCCAAGAACTAGTAGTTGCTTCCGTCTTACGTTTTCTTTTCTAATGTGTTTCGTTGTAGCTGGTGTTTCTCATAGCTGACCCACGACTGCGTCAGTTTCTCTTGATCTGACAAACGGCTGGCTCTTCGAGGCTAGATTATAGTCGATTCCTTCGGCAACGCGCGACGTTGTGTCAACAGCTAAAGTTGGCAGATTGTACTGTAGCCTTGGTGCTTTGCTTCGTCTGACTCGAAATCACCGTTCTATAGTGTGTGTCCAGTGTGATTCCGCTTCTCGACGGCCTGCTGTAGTGCTACTGTTGTCTTGCTTAGCTCTGCTTCATCCGCTGCACGGTTTCGAAAACGGTTTACTTGTTGTAGACACTTTGATTCAATTTTTCCTTTTCTCTCGACATGCGTTTTCTCCCGGTCCGCTAACGGCGTGCCTACTGAAGGCTTCTATCTTCGTTGATGGAAGCCATGTCCCGTCCCTCACGTCTCAACAGCTTCTTGCTGCGACTGAGAGTTGTTATGGGCCGTCCTAGACTGCTCCTCCAATCCGAATCACGCTGTGCCATGGTGGGGAGGTAGTTTGAGAAAAGTTTTTGCTCTCCACACCATGACAGGGCACGATTTGTCCCTATTGGTTAACGGTGATTTTGGAGTACAATACTCGTGGTTAGCAGGCTGAATCCTGCCGACATAGCTGGATATTGTTTCTTTAATCCTTCTTGATGTCCTTCGCATGGTATCGACCTTTCTTCCCTGTGGTCACGTCCTCCAGCAGGTACAAGTTGGCTCCAATGATATCCTTCACTATTGCTGGAACGAACTTTGGGTAAAGCTTCTGATTCACGTTATCCGCTTTCGATGATTGTCCAAACGATCTGCGCCACACCAGATCTCCGTTTTTGAAGAGAACCACTCGTTTCCGTAGGTTGTATCGCTGCTTGGATTTCTCGTGATTGTTTTGTATGCGTCTAAGAATGAATTGCTGGATCCGCTGGATTTTTGATAAGCGCATGTCCAGGGCTATCTTGGGATCCTCCGAAGCGTTTAGTCCTTGCTGAGCGTAAAGATCTGTGTGCAGGATGATGTCTGTTCCGAAATTGGAGAGTGCGGACTGACACCGGTCGCCTCGTGCTTCGCGCTGTTGATGGCTGCGGTGATGGCTGGGAGTTGTTCGTCCCATTCCCAATAATCTCCTTCTAACAGAGCGATCGAATGCAGGCTACGAGGACTCGATCACAGGCTCGGCGTTGTTCACCATTGGGCAACAAAATACCGTCTTCATGTGGGTGATTCGAACTGCCTTCCATTGTGCGACAGTACTATTCTCGGACGCGAAAACTTCAGGAAGACTTCCCGCTCCAAGAACTCTGTCATCTTCACTGAGTCTTCACTACGCATTGGATGCGCAATCACGTATTTCGTGACCCAATCCACCATGACTGTGTCTCCGCGCTTCGACCGAGTAAACGGACCCACGAAATCAATGGATATCAATTCCCATGGAATTCTAGCCGGCTTAAGCTTGCCCATATGTGGCATCATCCTTGTTTTCGCCGCTTTACTTGCCTTGAATGTCATGTAGTGCCGTACATGTTGACTGATATCGTTTTGCATGTTAGGCTAGTGGAAGTGGTTCTGTATCTTCTGCCAGGTTTTGTGGAAACCGAGATGTGCTGCTGTCGGTGAATCGTGAAACCTCTTTATCACTTCCATTCGTTCATTGCGTGGTACTACCTTTTTCCACTTGTGGGCCGTGTTTCCGGTCTCATCCTTGATTGAACCGTTCTTGTACAGCTCTTCCCCCGCCACTATGAAATATGGAAAGTTGTCTCCGTTGCTCATTACACGAGCTCGCAAGCTGTCATACCATGGATCCTTGATCTCTTGAGCTGAGAACACCATGCTCGTTACTATTGTGGACGGCGACATTGCATATATCTTTTTGATACTTTATTTCAAAGTCGTAGGCGTTCAGGTGCAGCAACCAGCGACTCAATAGCGTCGTCGGATTTTCATCGACCGCAAATAGCTCAGCGCCACGTGGTCGCAAAACACTGAAATGCACCCCTAAACTTTTCAATAGCACGGATGAGCGCCAAACATTCCCGTTCCATTGTGGAATACTTTCTTTCTGACGATGATAACTTTTGCGAGAAGTACCATATCGGGTGTTCCTCTCCTACAAACTCCTGCGTCAGAACCGCTTTGCTGTAATCGGGAATCGCCAACACCGGAATTGATACTAGAGCTGCCTTCAGTTTAAGGAATGCTTCCTCTGCTTGAACCGTCCAACGGAATTTCGTTTTCGTCTTGGTTAGCTCCGTGATCGGGGCGTCGCCAGCCGCGAAAAATCTGCCACAAATCACCTGTACCAGTTATAAAGACCCAAGAAACGTTGGACTTCTTTCCTGCTTGATGGGACTGGAAACTTTACAATGCTTTCTACTTTTTCCTCATCCACTTACCAACCGTTCTCGTTCGGCACGTATCCGAGATATTTGATCTTTCGGCAACAGAACTTCGATTTGTCTGTTGAGATGGTCAGGTTGGCCTTTCGTAGCCTGTTCGCGACTTCCTCCAGCAACCGTATATCCTCCTCGAACGTCCTTAAGCAGATGACAATGTCATCCAGATAGTGGAAAGCGTGCGGTTTTAGATTGGCAAATAAGTACAGAGCTAGCATGCGATCGATTTCCCTATTCGTCTCCTCCAGCGCATACTGTGACATCGGATATCGTCGTTGTTTATGAGGTGGCGCGTTGCCAACGTCGATCCTGTGTTCATATAGGGATGTTCTGCCCAGGTTTCCTGGTTCCGCTTTTGGAAAGGTGGCGATTACCCGTTGAAGTTGTTGATTCTGCTCGGGGGTCAATTGCTTTCGCGGTTCATCATCTTCAACTTCGGGATCTTCTGCTGATGTTTCTATGGCACAACATACCGCCTTAACTCCAAATTTGTATAAATGATCCAAATAGTCAATGGACAAACATGGCTTCATGCTTGAAATCTGGTAGAAAACCCATCTATGATCGCATTCAAATCGTTATAACTTTCTATTCCGTCAATGAAATATTTTCAAACTTGCAGCGGATATACTTTATTACTATATCTTCCGAATGTCAAGTATCAAATAAGTAGGCAAATTTTTTTGTTTATAAATATAGGACCAAACCTGTGGGTGTTTGCTGCTAGCCTTCTGAAACGTGTCAAAAAACTTCAAATCGCCATTTCTCTCGAATCTCTCGATTGATCATTTTGAAATTTACTGAGAAGATGCTTGGATACTGTATCTTTCGAATTCTGTATGCCAAATTTATTTTTGTTAATAATGGTTTTAGACATACCGTGGAAAACACCGGTTCAATAACATCCTTGTGTCATCGTAACATATTTTTCTTAACGATGAAGAACTTTTCTTCCTCGCTCATGGGCGGCGTTACAAACCTAAACAGTGCTGCGATGTCCCGAAAGTATTTCACAAATGATTCGCTTTGACGTTAAAATCGGAAGCAAGCTTCGAGACGGAGTATCTGTGCGTACCCGCTCGGCAGAAATTCTCTCCAAATCTCCTGCTTAAAGGCCTTTATGATTTATGATTTCAGGAGCTTAGCTTTTGGTCAAAAACATCACACCTATTACAACAAAGTAATCTTTTGCAGAATAGGTATAATGTATCACAGTTTCAGCAATTTATATTTTTCTGTTTATTTATCTACCCTATTGTTTGAAGTTTAATTTGGAATTTTCCCCACTTCATCCAGAAACGGTGATGATGATTTGCGGCTACCCACTCAACCTGCACCATAATTGATCACAAACAGTCTATCATCGAGTCACCAAACCCACATCCAGAACAAAAGACATAAACTGCATTCCTGTGTCTTCCGTTGATGGTCCGACAACAAGTGACGAATCCGCTCCAACTTCCCCGCACTCGGTCACATCCGTACATACAAACACGATGAATCATTGTGTTTCTCGTTTTGGCTTGCGCTGAATAGCAGAACCCGCCAGAACCCCGAACTCAAATATGCGGCTAATGGTGGAAAATAAAATCATTAGTGCTGCTATTGCAAACTTTCAAAGAACTGCAAATAGGCCATTATCACTATCAACACCTTGACACAAAGAAAAAGAATATCCTCGCGGCGGCGGCGGTGTCGACCGTTGTCAGTGCCAGTAGGTGCTTCAGCGGCAGTCAATGTAATCCTCCGTAAAAGGAAATTAAATTGAGCAACCGACAGTCAGCCTCGCCGTGAGTTGGGTCATTCCGATCCGAGAGTCATTTCATCTGATGATGGGAAGCTATACCACCACACTAGTTGTACCCATACGATGGATCGCTGCGGGCAGTGCGGACAGAAGAGCGAGAGAGAGAGAAATTAATGACCTGTGAATTATTGAACATTTTTCCGCAATTGACAATGTGCGATTCGACGGAGTGCGAAGTGAGACGGTGAAGAGCCCAAGATTAACAAACTATTGCCACAGCTAATCACTTCTTCTGCACTTGAACTTCGACGCGGTTTGTTCGGTCAGGGTCCCCATCGGCTTTGGGAGAGCGGCGGCAACTGGGAGCAACACATGTACCTATCAAAGTCGGGACAGGCTCTTTACTACATTTTATTACACAATGATGACGCGGAGTTCGGTGTTACACTGCCGACAGCATGGATGGCGGAGACTGGGTAAATTTTTCTTCTGGCACCCCAAGTGCTGTAATGTGCTATCGGGTAGAAAGGAGTACATTTGAAACAATCATCATTGAATTGATTGCCTTTCGGGAGCGTTATCAATCGCGCAAACCGCGGGAAAGTGGCACAGGTTCTAGTCGTTAGCTATCGTGCGGGATGAATAGAAAGAATAATATTTATTTTCATAAACCGCAATAATTTAGCGTTTGCTTCAGATGGGATGTCCTGTTTGGAAAAGTTTTAATGGAAGCCGTCTGAGTGGATTTAATTGTAGATGGCTTTCTTCGGGTAAATTGGAGATCCATTTACGTGAATTTCATTATTCTATTTAAATCGGAGTTGCAAAAGATTTAAAATCCCGAATAGTTCTTAACTAACCGCCATTTTTTCTCAGCTATTTTACTTTAAATTTCAATTATCGATATGTAGCTATGAAAAAAAAATTATTTTTCGTGCCAAATAAAAAAATGAATTTCATGGAAGTGTTTTGCATATTCAAAACTTTTGTTTCGATTATCGGATTTGTTCAAAAGTGGAAAAACCAACAAGACGACGCAAGCGAAGAAATCATCAAGAAACTAATAATTTGTTAGTAATATAATAATGAGAATAAAATTAAATAATATAACATTCGAGTAAAGGTAGATCAAGTTTAGGATGTGTTATGTGAAATTTGAAAAAAATGCATTTTCTTCCCATTTATTGTTTCGATTTCAATTGGGATGTGGAACAGGCAACGAAAAAATATTTTAAACTATTCCAGACGATCTTTTAAAAATGATAAAGTTAATTCAAAATACGTTTGTCAGAGAAATGTTATTGTTTGATTCGAACAAATTCTGTTTTGCTATTTAAATAAAGAAAACAAACCGGTATGTTAGAGTTTTTTTTTTGAAAATAGCGCGGGTATCTTTGACATAAATGTTTGGTGCTACCATCCTCAAGAACTTGATTCTGAAATAATAACAGCAGGTATAATATTCTTAGAGCAGGAAAATTAGAAAAAAAAAAACACATCCATCCTCGCATAAACATCACGGTCGGTATTTGAATCGTTGGTCGCTTTGCAAACCTTAACTTCATTCCCGCAGAAGGAACCGAACCGTTTGTTGTTCCATCGGACGATCTCGAATTAAATTATTTGCACTTTGTTTCTCAGCGATGCCGCGTTTTTTTGCGCTTTCCCCGTGGAATTGATGCAAGAGTCGGTGTTGCTTTCCCGTAGATCAGCCCTTGATGTTTTGATAATGACAGCAGGTACCGCTTCAAGGACTATTCTCATGACGCCGCGAAAAACCCAGTGCCACAACCCACAGCCAGCGATTTCGAATCTTTCGCTTTTTCTGCGCTTCTCTTCCGTCTCACCAATAGTTTGGCTGCGGGGTAAATAAAACACAACCCGTCCGATGTGCTACGAAAAAGGAAGTCTCATCCTCACCTCGGGGCTTTTGCTAGCGATTTGCCTGCCTGACTGAGTGCAGCACTAGCACTGTTGCGACGCGGTGACCAGGTGGTTGGTTGGTTGGTGATGCAGCAACAAGTGCAGTTTTTTTTTCATTTTCTTTCTCCTCCTGCTGATTGCTGTGGGAAAATGTTTTCGCTAATTGAGCTAGATTGCCATCCTCAATACACCGAGTGCCGCGCTGGGTTGCACCCCCAAACGCGGCCTTCGAGCGCGATTGTTTATGCGCTCATTCAGATGAATCCGATGACCCAGATTGGTCGGGTGGCCACGGTGGGAGATTCGGTGTGCAGTCTATCGGCAGAAAAGTGTGTGAAAATAACTTCGAATCAGGAGCACTTGTAGGCCATTAGCTTGCTGCAAAGAGTTTAGTTTTACGAGGGGATGTTAGGGGAAAAATCATGGGCTGAAAAATTTGTAAGTTTAGAATATAAGAAAACCTGTTCAAGATTGGTTTCAGAGTTTGAACAAAAAAATAATTAAATTTATTTATCACTAGGTTAGAATGGAAAATTCCAGTAATATTTTTATATGTAATAATATTAGTTGTTGTTATCGGCTAAAATTTGGTGCACCCAAACGGTTGTTGAGTTCTGTGCCTCTGGCTGAAACAATTAAAGCATTTAATTGAAAATATGGTGCAGCAGCAAATCGTCTGGATCGAACGGAACTAGTAATGTTGTTTGTTGATTTTTAGAAAGGTACGAGTTGCAAATTAAAAACGACTTGGTTGATGCAGATTTTTTGAGCTTTTGAAAATGCGAGGAAAAGTTATAAAATAGATCAGGATAAGTGTGTCATTTCAAGGTATATACTAAATTATTGGTCGAAAGTTAAAATGAACAAGTAAGTCAATGTAAATAACAAGGTGACGAAAAACTGAGACTCTGCAAAAGGGGTCAGAAAACCACGTTACGGCCCCGGTTGTAACAGCTAATGAATTCAAAGATAAATATGCACTCCATCAGATAATAAAAGTAAAATTAAAATTACATTTGTTTATTGCTCTATGAATACATACATAGCGTGACCAGATCTCGCTTCATGTGAGCAGTGCCCGTTGATAATGCTGTAGTTGAAGAAAGTTGAAGGTGTTCGATATCACTACACATCCTCTTATTGATTGCCAGCCACTTAATGGCGCATTGGTGCATTTTTTTCAGCACGTTTCCAGCTCGTTCAATGCCTCACCGAACGGTTAGATAAAATCGTTCGTTGACTGATGTCATATCGTTAATAATAGCTATGTCAAGTGGAATCGTTTTACAATCAACAACAAAGTTGTAGACGATAGCAATTCGTAGTCTAAGCTCGACTCCCGTCAGTAGAAGACAAAATATTAGTCCGTAAGCTTTTAAATACTACACTAGTACCGTTATTCCAAACAGTTGTTGCCACTTTTGGAAAAATCTTCACCTTTTAACATTCATCGCAGAATTCGTTAGAATCGGGATTTGCTGCGTTATAGTACTCATCACCCTGTACTACTTGTACTAATCGATATTAACCCTTGCATGCCCAACTTTTTTCTAGTGCATGTAGGGTTTCCAAACTATTGTTCCTTGAAAACGGTGAGGTCAAGGAACTCGAAAAACCTTTCCTTGCAGTGCTAGAAGCTGCTCAATTTTTACCTTCCAATGAACACTACAATTCTCCTAGAATATTTACAATAGTCCAGCTGCGTGGAAAACGTAGCAAAAAATAGTCTAAATTGATAAGTTTTATCAGTTTTTACTAATATTGCAACATAACAAAGTTATATGAAAAATTCATTTTCCGTCGTTAACGTAAACGGTCCCTGGCAGCACTGCTCCATTGGAGTTCAATCAGACTAATTGCAATAACTTCAGTTCTAGAGCTGATCCTTGTAACTTTTAATACTCAAATGAAAGCCAATACAATAGTCACATTTATTAGCCTTAGTTGTTTTGTGAGCAAATCTTGCTTCAATCAAAAGTTATAGCTGTTTAAAAACGTCGTTGTCCACAAACAACATGGGCAAGAATGTGTTAAAAAAAATTCTGGGACAAAAAAAGTAAATTTGAATCTTAATGTAATGTAATGCCGTATTACACTGTTAGGTGGATATAACCGATTTTTTATTGCGAAATTTGAATTCTGCGACCCAAATTTACTATAGAAATGCAGTTTTGTATCAAAATTTGCATTAAATATATTTATGACCGCCTCTCTAAAGGAATGGAACCACTGTGCATTGGTCACATATACACACAGACGTACACAAGATTTCAAGAGTACAAAAAATCTCATGTTTCATACATTTTAAAGATGTATGGCATCAAAAATACGAAATCGATTTCTGAAATTTCATGGGGTTCCCCTTTGAAAAACTGTTTAGTTCCGGCTTATGTGGAAATTTTATTCACTCCATATTTCCGGAACCATGTTAGCGATCCGTACGAAATTTTATAGACATCTATGGGGATAATATACTTTTTATTTGAGACTTAGCTTGTGAAAATCGGCCCAACTACCCACAATAAACTGGTGTGAGTTTGTTATTTTTATTGGGTGGCCACTTTTCCGCAGTACCGTTTTTACGCATGGGCACACTGGGCCAGGGCCAGGGGTCCCGGGCTTTTAGGGGCCCCCAACTTAGGATGAATCATTCTGAAGGCTATGTTCCAAAAAAAATAATAGCGCTCAATTGCTTATAACTCTTTATCGTGTGGGTAAGAATGGATCAGTTGCTCGGATTCGAACATTGCACCCGATCCCATGTGACGTTTAAAAAGCATCAGACAATCAAGCGGAGTGATGGTAGTGGTAGGAAACGATGCACTGTATAACCAGGATAGTATTGGACCAATTCAAATGTCAATTCAACATTTACCCTCTCGTAGGTTGATGGGATTTACGGTATTGTATTGTCAATCATTATGACTACTCAGGATTTGATTTATACAAGAAACCCGCTTCAAGATATTGATTACAATACGCCTCGATAGTGGTGTATCGAGAAGGCCGGGATGGCTGATGAGAGCCTTTTATACTTTTCCTCTCTTTACCAACTCACAACAAACAACCAGCTATCCTATGATTAAGGAAAGGTAACGGACTACATTGAACATCTGTTTTAAACGGTAACAATCGTCTTATTGAGCTTTCAAATAGATTTTGTCTAGCTTTATCGACAGGAGCAAACCAACTCAGACACAACAATGCGCATGTCCCCTGCATGTTTTATTTCCCTAGTTTACGCTAAAAATACCTAATATTCAAAACACAACTATGGTTTGTTAATATAACTGCTCCTTTTGCTTTCATTTCATGATATGTATATTGCCTTCTCGTTTCAGTGAGGAGGCATTTTTATTTTTTTTTTGTGTCACACGGCGGAGTAAGAAACTTCTATGTCCCCTTAAACTTTAAAGAAATTCCATATTCTAAATGATCATTCCGAACTGTAATTATTTCAAAAATTTTACGATCACCAAAATCTTATTTTTACACTTATCTAGTACTTACATAGTATAACCAAGAGCATAACAATAAATAAATCGCGCGCGGACGCGATTGTTTAAAATCAGTATTCAATTTTTGCAAGTTCCTCTCACTACGAAACCACGTACAATTGCAAAGATCTATAAGGATAGTACCTGATACGAGAAAATGAAAATCGCTCACAAATAGCGAAAATTCGGAATTTTATTCAAACGATCGCCGGGAAAACTTTACACAGACACGGCAGAATACGAAAAATATTCGCGGTGTGATGGAAAATTGAACGATACTGATTTATTAAAATACAACAAATACTCCTCATAGACGGCTGCAGAAGTTTAATTTGCATATTTAACCAATCGCATTAATGAAACAAATGATAAATCCTCAAATTCTCGGCAGCCGGCTGCCCAGAGCAATTTTTACATGATAACGCTACTGGCACACTTACTAACAAATCTCCCTTTCCCGTGATACATGTGGATATGTAGAGGATTTCTCGGTCTCTAGCAGCGGCATGTATCGGACTAACATTCCTTCCTTCCCCAGAAGATCTGCATTCGGACGTGGCCTGCGTCGGTATTGATCAGCATACAGGGATTAATCTAGATTGTACAATGTCGCTCATCGTGCTATTCCCAAGCATGTTGTTCCAATGAACATTTTACAAACTTAAATGATTCTGGTCAATAACGGAGTAGCAACCACGGGCGATCTCAACTCACAACAAACAACCAACCAATAACAAATAGATGATTGAGAAAGGGTGTGCTATGTGTGGTGGTTGACTACTCAAGTATTAGTAATATTTGAAGCACTAATGTATATTTGTCACGTGATTATTATAACTTCAGCTGAATCTTATACCTGTCTAATCTATTACATCTCTCATCTATTGTGTTTTATCTCTTCTTTTCGAGTCTTATACTGCCATTCTACACCCGCATTCAGCTGGGTCAGTCAAAGATGACGCCCATATCGATCAGATAACACGTTCCATGGCGACGTGACCGGGAACTACAGTTGATACGAGAGAACTCACTCCCTTCTAGCATCTGAGCCGCACACTGAAATTAAGTATCAGATTACCGGCTCGCGCGATCGTTCAGGACCACACACAAATATGTCACAGAATCAAGTGTATACACGCGAAGTCATATACACGCTAGCTCAAGCGAAAAACACATTAGCATAAAAACGCTTGAGCTCTTCGCGACCATCCACGCACATCTACGCCCGCGATCTCGCAAACATGATTACACCTCGGTGATAGTGAACGTCTTAACACTCATACAATCTCAAACGCGGTCTCAAGCAGGAACCTACAAAAAATCCCTCGCGCACGCGATCCTGAATCGGTAACGTCCGGAAGTCTACCCGTGATCCTAGAAGCCTAGGTCCATGCCTTCAGCTGTACCAATTAAGACGTATTTTACACTCACACCTATTAGACAACACGTCTAATGGTGACATGACAGGGAACTCTAATAATATGGGGTAACTTACGCCCTGTCAGAATGTGATCCGTACACCGAAAACTAAATATCAGAATGACGGTCCGCGTGGCCGTACAAGAACAAACGTGCGTATGTCAATGGCCACAGGGTTACAAAATCGAATTTATGCACGCGTAGTCACATACACGCGACAAGCACGTCAACATACGAAAGCTTTAGCCCTTCGCGATCATCTTCGCACACCTACGCCCGTGATCGCGCAAACTTGACTACACTCCGGTAATAATGTGAACGTTTTAGTACTTACAAAGTTACAAACGGAGTCCCAAACGTGAATCCGAAAACGCGCGCGATCATGAATCGGTCACGTCCGGAAATCTTTGCCTTCCATTCTAGCAACTTAGGTCCATACATTCAGTTATATTAATCAAAAAATAAAACTCATATCCACTGGACAACACGTTCCATGGCGACATGACTCGGAGCTCTAGTGAAATGAAAGAACTAACTAGAATCTTAACCGTACACAAAAAATTAAGTATCAGATTCACGGTCCGCGCACGCTCATTCCAGAACACATGAAGATATGCAAAAGGCACACGGTTTTAACCCTTTCATGCCCAACTTTTTTCTAGTGCATGCAGGGTCTCAAAACTATTTTTCCTTGAAAACAGTGAGGTCAAGAAACACGAAAAGCCTTTTTTTTAAGATAGGTGCTTCCCTCGCAGTGCTAGAAGCTGCTCATTTTTTAATGCTCAATACAATTCTCCTAGAATATTTACAATAGTCCAATTGTGTGGAAAATGTACACAAAGACAGTCTAAATTGATAAGATTTATCAATTTTCAATAATATTGCAACATAACGAAGATATATGAAAAATTCATTTTCCGTCGTCAACGTAAATTGTTCCTGGCAGCACTGCTCCATCGGAATCCAATTAGACTAATTGCAATAACTTCAGTTCTAACGCTGGTTCTTGAAACTATTAATACTCAAATGAATGGCAATAGTCACATTTATTAACCTTACTTCTTTTGTGAGCAAATTTTGCCTTAATCAAAAGCTATAGCTGTTTAAAAACGTTGTTGTCCACAAACAACATGAGCATGACTGGGTTAATAAAGAATTTAGACACGCGAAATTACATACACGTTAGCGCACGCGACATTCAAACGCACATGCGATCGAACACGTTAACGTACAGATGTTCGAGTCCTTCGCGATGATACACGCGTTCGCGAAGTCCCTACACCCGCACATACCTGAACCGCACAATGAATATCACATTCAGAATCACGGCCCGCTGCAATTGGCCTAAAGCAGTGTTTTAGTGGGCGCAATTGGCTGTCTCGTCTCGGCTGGCAATTGTAGTCTACAGCTCCAGTAGAACAACTCTAAAAAAAAAAAATTAAAACGTCAATGCAACATTTCGATTCTAGTTACAATCCATTTTGAGCAAAAACAGTGAAATGTTTTCTAAAACACGTATGGAAAGTTCGGAAGGCATCAACAAGGTGGTGAAATTCGCATAAAGAAGTTGTACAGAAAGTGAAAGACGAAGATGTCGGAATTCGGTACACAATCCTTGTTTGGCAAGCGATCCGCGCATGTGGCAAATTATCATTTCATCATCACATCAGGGATTGTAAATAGACAAATCTACATTAATACTTCTAAAAATGGCTCCTGAACTTCTTAAGTTCCCACGAAACTTTTGCGGTCGGATCAGGCACTAACGATGTTATTTTTGTACGATCTTACGCCTTTTAACAAAAATATTTTAGGCCGTCTTAATCAGGAATCAGAATATATTGGCTCAAATGGAACGTATCCCGTAGGATTTGTGCCTCATGGCAGCGTGCGTTCAATGTGTTTACTATTTCGACTGTTTTACATGACTGGTATTGAAACGAATTTTTTTACACTTAAATTTCTATTAATTTACGTTTGGGTTTACATTTTGTATAATATTGCAGTCTAAGTGATATAGCATTAGCTTTTCATCTTTTATGAGCTTCGTTGGTAGATGATTGCATTTCTGTTTGCGGTTGATTATGAATGAACTGCTAATAGTTGTGGTAGTGAATTCTTGAAATGAGTTGTGTTGCTCATATTAATAGGTTCGAGTAATTTCCATCTTTCGCTAAGTTTATTTGTTTACGTTAATGAAGGTTATGAACACTTGTACTTTCGAAAAGTGAAAAGGCTAATGATTTAATTTTCTTCCAGCGGTCTCTTTCTGCACTCAGTGCCTATCATGGACACCAGAGAGGCGACTCTACCTTCAAAACCCTAGACTTATCACTTAACTACCGATGTCGTCTTTGAGATACTAATCCGTTGAATATGAAAATATTAATATTACTTATAATGTACTTGTTTGCTATCGTCGCCTCTCCGAATCGTTCACTATAAACGAAGGCACAAAACTTCTGTCAGAAAATATTACAAAAATCTACCACTTCAACAATTTGTGCGTGAAGAATCACTATTTCAAAGAATACTTCTATTCCAACTGCGAAAAATGCAAATATCTAAAATGAGTGATCCTCGAATTGTGCACTTAGAATCGTCATAATATCAATTGATTTCAATGGCGGCAATATTCAATATCTGTAAATGTAGTTGAATTATGATTGAAAAAATGTGGCTTTTTTACATCTGGCATTTGACTTTTTCCAGATGCATCACATCAGGAACAGTAAGAAAACGAGAAGAACATTTTATTGGAATATTGCCAAATATTTTTCCTTGATTGCCATAATGTAAGGACAATTGGTCGGTGTTACGTCAAACCGGACTAAGTGACAAAATATCAATTCGAGAAAAACGGGTTTAAAGTTTGAATTGCAGCATCCTCTACGTTATAATTGGAAATTATGTTTTGCCACAATTCTTGTTTATGGTTACATATTTCAAATTTGGCAAAAGTTGAATGTAGCTGAAGAAATTCTTTATCCAGTATTGTCATTATCTCATTTTGACTCATTTGTGACTTAGTCCGGTCTGACTTAACACCGACCAATTATTGAATGTATCGTTGACATTGTAATGTTCACGTTTAACCCACCTTACTCCATCATTCCTCATTGGTGACGGAGGTCTTCTTCATCCTCAAACAACGTCTTACAACTATGAAGATCAGATTATATCATATGGGGAGGGAATAGCGCAGCTGGTAAGCCCATTACACTGTACGCAGCTCAGCTGAGTTTTAACTCCCACAACCACATGTAGTATGTCAGGCCCTTTGCCACCTTCGGTCTGATTGGTCAGAAATGCTAATATCTTTTTAAGATATATCTAAATCATCTTCTGTTTTTCGACGGTACCTGGATTTTTACAATGCCGCCTAAAATGATGGAAATCTAAATTTTTATTCTCCATATAATTTGATTCCTACAATATTTTTAATTCTTTGACATAGTTGAATGATTTGGCTTAAATTTGAAAAATAAATCTCAAAGTGGTATGAATGGCTCCTTGATGTTGGGGATAATTTATTGATCGTCCTGCTCTACAGCATTTTATACCTGTTCAATTATAGAGGCTCCTCAGCTCAGTTTTGTCCAGGGGCCTCGAGTGGTCTTAAGATAACCCTACTTTTCCGGGCACTTCCGGAACCGTCTATGGTGGTCAATATGGTCAATGAAACTTCGGTTGGCCATCACTGACTTAGAATTGCAAATATAAGTTGTTTGATAGACATTTTAGCGAAACTTTTACCTTTTTTGCATTCATTGAAGTATAGGTTTAAATCGGAAACAGATTGTTGACCGCACCCCACAACCCGTAACTTCGGAACCGGAAGTTAGATCGGGATGAAATTAAATAGGCATTTACGGGGATAAAACACCTTTCAGTTGAAACTAAGTTTGGTTAAATCGATCAGACCGTAAGCGAGAAACTAATGTGACCTTTATTCTAAATTTGGATACTTCCGCCGGGTCATCCGGAACCGATGATGGTGGCTAATGTGGCCAAAGAGACTTTGAATGGTTGTTAGTGACCTAGTAATATAATTCCAAGCAGTTGTGGCGCCATTTTGGAAAAAAAATTCGTCTTTATACATTAATTGCAGAATTTGTTAACCCTCCGGAAGTCGCGCAAATGGCTCACTGAACGAGCACCCGCTGGTGCCCTAAGACGATTTCGCTAGATTTTAAAAGCAGCGTGCACTCAGTGCACTAGCGCGACTGCCGGAAGGTTAAAATCGGAACAGAATCGTATGGTATACGAGACTCGGCCCTTCGGGCTTCGGTTATAAAGATAATTTTCTGAGCAATTGCTATACATTGTCATATAATTAAATCCATGTAGTGGAATGGATTAAACAAAACAGGAGCGAGAAAGTTTTTCTAATCAATCCTCTTCTGGTTAAACAAAGGGACCCGTATATCCATCTCTACTAATCACGCTCTGTCTCCATGCTGGTCGCATCAGCAATAAGAACTCCAGTTCTGTACAGAGGTCAAATTAACCCTAGAACGTTGCACTTGCGTTTTCCACCCTAGAACGTTGCACTGGGGTACAAATGTACCCTACGCGTTTGATCAAAATTTTCGCAGTAAAATTGCAAACAAAAGAAATACTATAATACATCATTTTCTTCGTTTTTAAATTGCAAAAATAGCTGTGTAAGAAAAAAATACGGAATTTATTGAATCAATGATACATAAATTGGTTTGAACAAAAAAAATTGAAAAAATCGTGATTTCGTTTTTTTTCACAAAAATTCTTATAACTTTGCGAATTTTCAACCGCTTTGAAAACAATCAGATGGTTCTAAAAGTTGAAAGAATGGTATAGAAACAGTATAAAATGGAATTTCAAAATTTTTGGTAAAGTGCTATTAAAAATCCGGTTTTAAAAAATGCCTCTTAGTGGGGTGGAAATTGAAATGAAAAAAAAATATTTCTGATCAGTAATACATTTGCAACACGCAACGTTACTGTTACAGCAGATACTGTGCGCAAATTATACTTGCGAGTCATTATTTTGAAAAATTATTAAAAATAAACAATAAAACAATAAAAACCAGCAAAAATGAGAACGATTTTTTTCTACTTCAAAATTAAATTAAATTAATTGAATAAATGATTAAAAACGAATATATAATACTAATTGTTACTTACGTAGTAAAACAACCAGTATTTAAACTAGTATTGTCACGAATCACATTTCCACTGACAGCACGAAACACTAACGGCAACCGTACACTGGGGTACAAATGTACCCCACGCTAACTTTGACACCTGCTTCCACCAAGGCTATAAGCAAACTGGCTATACTACCTTTTCCTACTCTTACCAGGAACTCTGAATTGAATTATGGTTAGGTTCCCAAGTCAGTAAATGCCGAATTCTCGTCTTCACACGTCTAAAAAGATGGCGTGGGGTATATTTTACTCCAGTGCAACGTTCTAGGGTTAAGACTATCCACACCTGCTATCAAAGCCTCTAGCAGCATTCAGCCAAACATATGCTACTACCATCCTCTTTTCGCGATTTGTGCACGTCTGATCGCAGCACATCCGACTGTACATGACATTTTCATCACAATACCAATTTACCTGATGGAAAGTACTCCACGGAAGATGGAATCAGCACTGTTCGTGGTGTTTGAAACGTCCATCCAGAAATTAATATTTTCTTCCCATCAAACACTAATTGAACCCATCCTCCAATTCTTCATTCCTCAACGCTCCGGCCGGCTACCTTTCCATCATTCGTTAGCAAAAACACTTCCAATCTCGAGTGTCTTAAAGTGGCCAAAGATGAAGATAACTTTTATTGCCTGGGTGGCGGTGAACGAACCAAACTTGAGCTCCAGCACTTGATTTGGAGAAGCACAAGTGTAAGACGAAACAAGAACCGCGATCTACCGCATGATCAGAAACTGAATGCGCGCTACCTCACATGAAGTTCTGCATTCCATACCAGCCGTGGTTCTCAACAGTAGAGAGGTTCGATACGATCAGGTGAACTCCGCACTAATCACCCAGATGGGTGTTATTTTAATGATAAATCTGTTGGCTTGGAATCCACAACCAAGCAAAAAACTCTAAATCGTTTCTGGAACGTTGGTACATATTATCCCACATGATGCGGATCGTAAAATATGAAACCTACCAGCGTCAAAACGACCCACTTGCTGCCGGGGTTGACAAAATTACAAATCC
The DNA here is from genome assembly GCF_030247195.1 of Topomyia yanbarensis. Taxonomy (NCBI): domain Eukaryota; kingdom Metazoa; phylum Arthropoda; class Insecta; order Diptera; family Culicidae; genus Topomyia; species Topomyia yanbarensis. Next base: position 45,347,129 of record NC_080671.1, on the reverse strand, counting down.
GATCTTCGGCATCCCATAAACTGACCTCTTCCCCGAGAATGGCGAAAGGTGGATCAACACAACGCGATCCACTCCGAAGCAAATAACACCAACCGGACACATCCGTGATGAAATCGGTGGCATCCCGCCGAGAGATAAGCAGCTTTTCCTCATCTTGACAGGGCTGGCTCTACAGCAGCGGACCTCTACCGAGAAAGGATTTAAAATTTATGTCTTCGCCTTTCAGAATTTCGATCTGTCGCTCTCCTCTGTCTGCCTAACAAGTGTGTCCGCCTGTGTGATCAGCCGTGTCAGCTACCAGCGTTACGTCAAATCAAGCGGCGCACACAACATATACCTACTTCGGGGTGAGCCAATAACCACGACTAACCGGTGCCATTTGAAAGCTCCGCTTTTGGGGCCCGTTTCACTCAAGACATCACCTGACCGTATGGTTAGATATAGGAGCGACATTCGACGCTAATTTCGGCTCGTAAAATATGCGATGATGGTAATTCGAGGGGGAGACTGCAAACATTGTTCGGACTTTTGGTCAACACCGCTACCGCCGAGGTTGGTCAATCATCGCGAAAGTACAAGAGATATAGCTTTAATTCCGGATTCCCGTAGGTAACAAAATGGAACACCTCGCGACGACACACGCAGCAGAGCTCATCTTCATGCAATTGAGCTTAAAATGGGGTGAAATTTGGCTGGGCGTCATCGTGGCACGATCTTCGACGCGCACGATTTTCATCAGCCAGTCAGTGTCTTAAGAGCTGCCGAAAGTTGTGAAAATAGCAGTAAAATCTGCATAAGATATGCGCCAAGATCAAATCGAATGGTTTGTAGCGACTGGCGGAACTGGGAATTAACGCCATTTCGATGGTAATATCATTGAGGTTTTTTTTCGATCGCGGACTGGTAGTGTGGGCTTTGTTGTATAAGTTTTTTGCTAATGATGGTAATGTTGACTAACACGTTATACATAAAAGAGATTTGAAGTTTTTTTTTGTATCAAAGATCCTATTCGCGATTAGCTAGCGGTGTGATGGTGACATTCTCACTTTTCTAAGCAGATTATGTATACTAAATGAAAGGACTAGATACACATTATAATAACAATCTGTTCGTTGGAGCAAGTACAGTTTCCTCAGAGTTTTACATTTTTATAGTTTATCATACAAGGGGAAAAGGTTTGAAGTAGAACAAATTAAACGTTCGAAGATTACAAAAATTAAACTTGCACTTCGTTGATTTCGTTGATAGGAGTTCCATTCTGTAAACGCAAAAACATTTGCAATTACTTTCGAGATTTCCGTTACAAAGAATGATTATGAAAAACATAGCGCAAATCAAGCTCACGTAAACAGGAATTAGGATTCAAAATTCTTACCGTACCTGAACATTTTGTTGTTGTCTTAACTATATCAAGTCCAAGAATAGGAATTGTTTCTGAATATTGGTGTACCTCGTTCACGTTTTTCTGGAGCATTAATATGTTTTATTTCTATGAAAGCATGAAATAGTTTTAAATCAACTAATGTACCAGGAATCAAAACTTTCATTCCTTAGTCTCGAACTGAGAGAGGGGAAATGAAACCGATACTAATCTCTAGATATATTTTCATTTAACCGTTTCCAAATGTACTTTAAATTCAAATGTCCTCAAACGCACATACTAATTCTCCTGGAAATATTGGCAGAAGTATTTTCATGACTGGAGAGACTGGATCCTGATCAAGGTTGCTAATGCTGAATTCAACTTTATCGCCGATAACGATCAATTCAGTGCCATTACCGGCGTTGAATTTCACATTAATTTCGTCGTTATCATCAACGTTTTTTCGTTGAACTTAACGTTAGCCTTATCGGAAATTTTCGCGCTTGAAGCTTATTCGTCAGGGAAATTATTTTGAATTTTTTCATTAAGTTTAATTCTGCGTGGAATCCACAAATTTCAAATGGAATTCAAGGGAAAATTTCGCGTGAAATTGCGAGTGAAATTCCGCGCGAAATTCCGCATGAAATTCCGTAAGAAATTCCGCGCAAAAGAACGCGCAAAATTCCGCGTGAAATTCTACGTGAAATTCCGTGTGATATTTCACATTAAATGCCGCAAAATTTATGGCACTTTATTAACGATTTTAGAAACAATTTTTTTTCGTGTAGCGGTCACAATGGAAAGGTTTCTCTTACCGTATGAAGGCAGCAGTGTAGTACTCCTTCCAACACAAGCACAGCAGGATGAAGAAACTATCCGGGCCGTCATAGCCCAACCCGTTGATAGTAAATTCACCTATGTGGCCGATAGGAACACCGATTTCACCACTACAACATGCGAACCAGCCAACAACAAAATCCCAATCGACGAACAAAAGGAGATCAACAAAACTACACAAAGTCTATCCCCAGTGCCGACCGCAGTCGGTGTTCGTGAGCATAGTAGTGTAGTTAGTACGACAGCGGTTGGCACTGTTGGGCTGGACCTCTCTCAGGTCAGTTTCATGTTTGCCAACACACTCACAGGTACTGGTGCGCTAAACTTTTTTCAGATATAATTGACAATACTTTTCACATGGATTCCTGGCACCACTCGCCGCCCTCACCCGGAGAAGGCCCATCAACAAGATCATGGCCAAAGAAGCAACCAACTAAAACTACATAAAGTCTTTTCCCAGCGCCGGTCGCTGTCGATAGAAATAATAGTGTAGTTTTTTCGACAGCGGGTGGCACTGTGGGGCTAGATGTCCCACAGGTCAGTCCCATTCCAGCTCACTTACGAACGGATTCTGTTGCGGTATCTCCCGTTACAGATGTGACCAGCACGCATCGAACAAGTAACCGGTTTGGGTAAGAAGAGAAGAAAGTAGCTTCCCCATTTCATCATGAAGGGATCGACCGGGGGGAAGAGGGCTGTCCTTACCACCCGGATATACAGGCTTCTCCTGGCTTTCCACCGGTGAAGGCACATCGCGACCAATACCACCACGCCGGATATCATCTGATTCCATATCCACACAAACAACTACGGATGATTGTGATAATAGATGTTTCGCACTGCACTGGAACATTCGCGGACTTCGGACGAATGCAAATGAGCTCAAACAACTTCTTGCACATTGTGAGCCCTGTGTAATCGCCCTACAAGAAACAAAAGTGAATGAACGCATCGCTACAGCAAACTTCATTGACAAAAACTACACTCTGGTTCTGAAAGCCAACGACCGACACTACTGGCAACACGGCGTAGGCCTCGCAATTCGTGACGATATACCGTTTGAACGCATTGAGCTCAATACGAATCTACAGCTTGTTGCTGTACGAATCCACAAACCGTTCCAAGCAATAGTAGTATCGATCTACATACCACCCAGCGATCAACAATGCCAGAAAGCGCTAAACGACGTCCTAGATGGCATGGATGGTCCAGTTATGCTTCTGGGAGACTTCAATGCCCATCATCCTGCATGGGGATCACAAACAACGAATGCACTTGGTTGCTTCATCGCAGAGAAAACGCTAACAAAAAAACTCGTGATCCTGAACAGCGGTTCATCCACTCGAATCCACCCAGCAACAGGTAACATGTCAGCCATAGACCTCACATTCTGTTCCGAATCACTTGCACCGAAGTTCATCTGGCGAACTGCACCCGACACGCACAACAGTAATCATTTTCCTATCGTGATATCCACTCCCGGGTGGTCACAACCTGAGACAAAAACACGAAAATGGAAATACGACCGCGCAGACTGGGAGGCTTATGAGCGTGAGACAGCCAATGCAATATGCCCGGACGAAAAGTGGGATGTAGATAGGTTCACCAAGAAAATCATTGCTGCTATGACTAAGTATATACCACAAAGTGGTGGCAAAGTTGGCCCAAAATCGGTACCCTGGTGGTGTCCAGAAGTTAAAATAGCTATCAAGCGGCGACGTAAGCAACTAAGGGCACTACGAAGCACATCCAACGACGACTCCAGCCGAGCTGGAGCACTGGAAAGATTTCAGGAAGCGAAATCGGTAGTCCGAAAAGCGATTAAACAAGCAAAGCAGAAGTTATGGGAAGAATTCGTGGAAAAGATTTCACCGAGCAGCACAACGACTAAACTATAGCGTACGGTGAATACACTGCGTGGTAACCGACAGCAGCGAACTGTTGTACTCAAGCGAACGGACGGTTTTACGGATAGCCCTGTTGAAGTAGCAGAAGAGCTGGCAAAGAAATACAGCGAAAAATCGGCAACAAGTAACTACCCGCAAACTTTCCAAATGAGAAAGGAACGACAGCGTATAGATATCTCACCAAATACCGCCGATGTGTACAATAATGACATTAGCCTAGGCGAACTACTGTGGGCGCTTGATCGAGGACGAAGTGCATCGACAGGACCTGATAAAATTGAGTACCCACTGCTACAGCGACTTCCGCTCGCTGTAAAAACAACGCTACTAGGGATATATAACGATATTTGGCACACCGGTATCTTTCCAGTCAGTTGGCGCACCGCTATTATCGTGCCAATCCGGAAACCCAACTGTAATGGCAGCAGACCCGAAGGTTTCCGACCGATTTCGTTAACTAGCTGCATGGCTAAGGTGTTCGAACGCAGCATGAATCGCCGACTAATTACCGAACTAGACTCGAATGGGCGACTCGACAAGCGACAGTATGCTTTCCGTTCTGGACGCGGAATAGATTCGTACTTTGCAAAACTCGAGAGATCACTTCCGATGGACAATGAACACTGTCTGATCGCTTCGCTGGACCTCTCCAAAACGTACGATACTACCTGGCGGTATGGCATACTACGCACCCTTAAAACGTGGAAAATCCGAGGTCGTATGTTCAATATGTTGCAGAGCTTTCTCTCTGAACGGACGTTTCAGGTACCTGTCACGACAGCACTGTTTGAAAAACGGAGTTCCACAAGGCTCCGTATTATCGGTCACCCTATTTCTGGTCGCTATGCAGCATATATTCCGGGTAGTACCGATTGGAATAGATGTGCTCCTATACGCCGACGACATACTGCTAGTGATTCGACGACGCAAAACGGAATCACTTCATCGAAAACTACAGGCCGCAGTGAAAGTAGTTGACAAATAGCATTGGATTTACAATATCCGCTACGAAGTCCTAAATTTTTTATTGTAGTCCCAATGCTCGTCGCGATCCCAAGCGCAATATAACCATCGACCGTGTAATCGTCTCGAGAACTAATCGATTGAGAATTCTCGGTATCACACTGGACCGAACCTTAAACTTCAAAGCCCACTGCATGGCGACAAAGAAATCGTGTGAATCTCTACTCCGCATTCTAAAGACAATCGGAGCAAAACTCCCGCGTGGTAACCGAAAAAGGCTACCAGAAATCGGATCGGCTATCGTTACATCGAAACTGCTGTATGGAGTTGGTTTGATAAGCCGAGGAGGACAGGCACCCCTTCAGATCCTTGCACCAGTGTATAATCGCGCAATCCGTTATGCGTCCGGCGCCTTTGTTACAAGCCCGATCTTATCGATAATGGCAGAGGCAGGGACTCTTCCATTTGATCTGCTAGCAACACAGTGCATTTCACGAATCGCAATCCGTATGCTGGAAAAGGATGGTAGCAACAATGATCTCCCACTCGTATGCCGAACGTCGGACCACATCCAACAGCTTACGGGAACAGTGCTCCCGAGTGTATAACAACTTACAAGACGAAGCGATCGAGCGTGGTACATACCTAAGCCGATGATACTGTGGGACAAAAAGAAAATTGTGCGAGCTAGTGACCCGCCAGAGAAAGTTAGACCAATCGTCCAACAGCTACTAGACAGTCGTTTTAGGAAATCAACTACACCGATGGCTCGAAATTCGGCAATACACACCAAAAAATGATGAAATTTAAACGACATGTAAATCAATACGAATGTAAACATACACAGCTTGAATAAAAAATTTGATTGAAAATTAAGTTGAATTCGATGCACTCAATGGGAGCATCAAAAAGCATATGATTTTACACTTTCGTTCGTGTGATATTACATGTCATTTATTTTACAGCAATATTGGATTCAAAATACATTAAAGTGCATTGGTTTGCCGTTTAATGAAACTGTACTTTTCAATCAACGTGTAAAATTATAATAAAATTTGTTGTAGAAAGCATGAAAAGTTGTGTGAATTTTGATTTTACATTTATATTCATGCTCCAAATATGTGCATGGAAATAAATTTAAAATTACAAAATATTTTTTTCTGTGTACGGTTGGTACAGGGCTCTATGCAAACGGTATCGCGATGAATTCAAGCCTTCCACAATTCTACAGCGTCTTTTCGGCGGAGGCATTCGCCTTAAAAATGGCTTCCAGCATACCCAATATAAACGGCGATTCTAACGGATTCAGCAAGCAGCTTATTGGCTCTTGAAGTCGGTAAATCAAAGCATTCCCTGATCCAGGAAGTGGAAACAATAGCACAGAATAGGAAAATCCGCTTCTGTTGGATCCCTGGTCACGCTGGAGTAAGAGGAAATATCGAAGCAGAACACCTCGCAAATAACGCACGTTAGGACATACCAACTAACCATTCAGTGCCAGCAGACGATTTGATGAGAAGTATCAAATTACTGATACGACAGCACTGGGACAAAATATGGTATAACTCCAGAGATGTGAAACTTCGTGAAATCAAATCCAGCACGACACGATGGGAGGATCGAGCCAACGCCGCAGACCAACGAGTCCTCACACGACTGCGAATTGGGCATACCCGAATGACACACGCATTCCTCCTTAATAGAGATCCGCCGCCAAGGTGCGAATCATGTGGGGTTACAGTCGATGTCCTACATGCAGGGATGCAAAATGCCTACCTTTTCTGCGGCTGTAATTTTTCTGCCTACATTCTCATTTCTCTCTCAACGCGCTGTCGTTCGCTATTGCAGGACGCCCAGCGCTGTACGGCAGTCTGTAAGCAAAGCAGTAACATGACAAAAAAATACTGCCCCCATTACAGCCACCATACGCCAGCGGTACAGCCTCTCTTTTCTTATTTTACACTTTTTAATATTTTTAATCTATTCAATATTTTCAATCACAAACGACAACTATGAATGCGGTTCGTTTACGCCACGACCGGCATTAACGCTTTCGTGTGCGGGCCTCTCCCTTTGACTATGCAGAGAAAAGTGTACAAAGCGAGAGAACAAACTTTACTACGCTACACTCTCACCGAGCAGTCGGAGTACAGCAGCAAAACAAAAATATATTCTACTATTGTACAGGAAAATGTACTCGGTTTGGCTACCGTTCTGGCAAGAGCTGTAGTGATGCGTCGCTGTAGCGGGCTGTACGGCTTGTGCAAATGTAAATATACCGAAAAAAATATAGTTTACCGGTACCTTTGGCATCCCTGTCTACATGTGCTGATGCACTGCAGAAAGTATGAAAATGAGAGGCAACAACACTAATCTTCACGCAGCATTAGGAGAACTAATCTTCACGCAGCATTAGGAGAAGAACAGAAAGAGCAAAATATCTTACAATTTTTGCGTAATACTGGGTTATACAAAATGATATAAATAAATGAAATGTAAATATGAAATGATATGTAAATCTTACACTTTAATTGACACGAATGCACTGTTTTGCGCGGTGTAAAGTGTCTCTAATAAACAACAACAACAACAACGCATTAAATACCGCGTGAAATTCGATACGAAATTCCACACGAAGTTTCGAGTGAAATACCGAAGTTCCGCATGAAATCCAACGCGAAATTCCATGTAAAATTCCTCGCGAAATTCTGCGTGAAATTCCGCATGAAATTCATCACAAAAGAACGCGCAAAATTCCGTGTGAAATTCTACGTGAAATTCCGTACAAAATTCCGTGCGAAATTTCGACTGCTGCTCCCAACTAGTAAAGCTCGGTTGAACACAGTTTCGAGTCCTGGAATAAACTAAATAATTTATCAACTACCATAAATTTTACACCCATTGCGAATAAACACAACAAATTGTAGAATGTCAATTATACAAATGAAATTAAAAAAATATATTAAATAATTCCAGTAAATTGAAAAAAAAAATAAGAGATCGTACCCCCCCCCCCCCCCCCCTCCCCACTCAACCACATCATCTTCATATCACCACTATATCACAAAGCATACCAAATTAAACTGGGGAGTGGTTCGTTCGTGGCTTTTTCACCCTCCTGATAAACCCACCCTTACATGTCAAAATTAGTTAACAGAAAGACAACATTGGACTAATGCTGATTAGGCTAACTAAGTATGATATTTTTTTTTGTTTCAAATGTGTCACCGTCGACACGTAGCTCACTATGTTGAAACAAATATATCCATTAATAAAAGCATTATGCAGGTGGTACTGAAGGGAAATTGAGCACAATTATTAAACATTTGATTTTTCTTTATGGTTCTGTTTTCGAATCGTCAAAACGTGATTGTCACAAAATTTATGGCACTTTATTAACGATTTCTGAAACAATTTTTTCCGTGTAACGATCACAATGGAAAAGTTTCCCTTACCGAATAAAATTTAAAGTACTATTTTTATTGACTAGGGGGACCCAGGGCTATTAAGACCGTAGGATACGCGATTCGGACTCCCTCGATTTCTCAGAAAGCCGTAAGATATTTCTGATTGTTGTACATATTTGTGAAATCGTCGATCTAAAACATTAGTTTTGACAGCTGAATCTAATTTTCTGTTTTTTTTTTGGATTTATAAAGAAGATACAACGTGTTTCATTTTTTGCTATCCTCAAACCAAAAAACTCGTTTTGCTCCACCTAGTGGTGCAATTGTGCCTTTCTCATTTATCCAAACTACGATTCCATGGCTGGTTATGTTTAATAAAATGGTGGAAATGTCTATTTAATTTTCAGAGCGATTTACATATACGTACAATGAATCGACAGCTACGAACTTGAGTCGCTATATATCGACGCTGAAACGTTAAGAAATTTTAAATTAGTTTCTCAACTCAAGATCATTTCAAACCAAATTTTGCACTGGTTTTTCAAACCCACTAGAAAAATTTATTCTAGAGGAATTAGAAAATTTCATTCGCCTAGAGAGGTACTTAAGGAGGGAAGGGCGGTTTAGGGAAGGGTGGTGAGTGGTGTTGGGGGGAGGGCCTCACCGTATCCCCCTGACTACGACCCTGTTAAAATACAAAAAACCTATGTAAGGCAAAAAAAAGTTGACGGATTAAGTTTACGATGCTCAGAGTGATTGCATAACCTTTCTATAGGAGAAAGGCAAAATGTGAATTTGCTGTGCGTCCGTACTCTTAAACCCGTAACTCCGGAACCGGAACTCGGAATTTAATGAAATTCTATAGCAGCCTATGGAAACGTTGTACCTTACATTTGAGACTAAGTTTAATGAAATCGGTTCAGCCATTCCTGAATAACCGATGTGCTTAATTTTGGTCACATACATACATACACACGCACACACACATTCGACGAACTGAGTCGAATGGTATATGACAAACTGCCCTCCGGGCCGGGATTAAGTTCTCGTTGTTCAGAGTGATTGCATAACCTTTCTAGAGGAGAAAGGCTAAACATTATAATGGCAAAACCGTCATTAAAGCAACAAATAAAAGTGAAAAAATAACACGTGTTTTGAAAAGCTAAAGGCTACTATTTTATGCAATAATTTTTGTTTGGGTTAAAAAACAAACATTTCCAAGGCGCTCACTATTTTTATGCAAAATGAGCGTTTGGGGCTATTCGGATCCCCTATTCCATCAACCACCGTTCAGCGGTTTGCTGCTACGCACACGTTTGCATACGCTACAGCAAAGAAACAAACCAGATTAAGTTTTTGTAGGGCAATTTATTTATTTTTTTTGCTTCTTCAACAGTTTCTCCAATAAATGTCTCATAGGTAATCATAATTCCATTGTAAAAAGATACAAGGGGCAACCCTATGGGGTTGCACGAACTGTAGACGTAGAAGATAGTCCTAACATAAAATATTTATTTTCTTAGTACAGTAATGATAAATCAAATATATTTTCTACGTATAGTTTAAGCACAACCAATCAACATCGAATGTTACATATTGAACCGAACCTTCTTGGTTATCAGGTCATTTTAATTTTAGTAGGTGATCGAATCCGATTAAACTTATTTGAGAAGATCTGAAGAAAGAAGACAGAAAACCGTGACCGAGCTAATATCTGGAACTAAATCTTTATAGCACAAGATCAGCTTTTAAAAATTGTTAAAACTTTTTAATTGTGTGTGGTAAAAAACCCGGACCGAAAAATCAAATTTTAGACAATATAATCGCATTTCATGTATAGACCAAGTTTTCTAGTTATATTTTGCCATTATTCTAACTTTCCTAAAATACGCATACCAATATAGTGAATGCGGTGGTCTTAATCATATATCGAAACATAGATGCGTAGATAGACTGAGTGGAAATGAATCACGTGAAGTGGAAATGAATCAATGAATTGATCGAACGTAAATAATAAACTTTCGTTGTGCTTTCCATCGATCCGCGTAAATTTGTTGCTAAGAAAGTTTTCGTCTTTGCGCAACGAAAGCACAGATAGCTATCATGCAGGTTACGCATACAACCGCTAACATATAAGATATAGCTACCTATACATGCGCCACAAACATTGTACCCAAGCGCACAAAGTAAGCTGTTGATTATGGGTAGAGCGAAAGAGACCACTAGTATCACGACACTATGTTAGCCGTGTTTGCAAATGGAGCTGGAATGTACATGCGGTTTTGTGTACGAATAATTGTGTTCGAGATTGTACATAAAAGTGGGCTGGAAACGAGCACAATACAAAAGAAAGCATTGTGTTTAAACGGACAAGCTCAGTCGCGTGTTGGACGGCACTGGGTAGCGTACCTGCACAACCAGTGTAACGGACTTCTAACTCAGCTGCACTGGCTGTGAGAGCACACAACGCAGTGATCTGCTCCGCCTGTCGTTCAACAGACAACTGAGCTTGTCCGGCCAAATCCGTTCTTTAAATAGTCGATGATGACGTCATTCGCTAGGTACACAAATCTGTCGAGCCGGATTTGGGAAGCGCTACCTTTTGTGTGTAAATGCACGATATTTTAACTAGGTTGCACATTATTTAAATTTTTAATGCCATGATATCAAAAATCTTTGGGTTTATCTTTTGGAATCTATTTTTAGAAGTATTTCGAGGCGATATGAGCAAAAAATTTGAAAATTTATTGTGAGATGGCTGAATTATATGTGTTTAAAATTGGACCACTTTTCGTTACATACCATCGTTGTAGACCTCATATTTTTTTTTCTTTGAACTGGAGTCGACTGTTTCCAATTTTTAGGTTAGGTGTATGGATTTGCAGTCTAATTTTTAAGATGAAGACAAAATAGTTTGTTTTTGCTTAAAAATTAGACTGCAAAGCCATACACCTAAGCCGTAGACCTCATATCAAAAACAAAGACGTAGTCCTACGTCAAAATGACGGTATGAATTACTCGTACATTGTAAAAGTATCGAAAAACGTAGAGTTTTGCAAATCGTCGCCTAGCGCTGCCATGGAGTTTCAAGCTAACAAATAGGGCCTATGACGGATAAATTATTTCATATCTATCCCCCTAAAAGGACGATTTGCTTAGGTATGTTCAAATAGCCCCTGGTCCCCCTTTAATTTCAAAACAATAAAAAAGGCTATTTTTAATCTCGTCATGCCCATGTTTTATTTAATTTATTCAATTAAATATTTTTTTTCGATTGGATGACGTAGGAGCGGTGCTGACAGGTTTTGATATAAGAAAGCATAAAAGGGTAAAGATAAAATTTTCTCAATAACTATATCTTGAGAACAGCCGACGGTGGATTGTTTATGTCTTCAGCAATTATATTTTTTATTTGTAGATGAACAAATTTACCGAAAACAATAATTCACTAGAGCTAGTCGTTGAATAGTTAGAATCAAGCTCCATCTTTGCGGTAAAGCTGGATACTTAATATTGGGAACAAACTGCTTAGATATTTCTGACAGACTTTTTTGAAGCTCTCAAACCTCTAGAATCTTTTAATTTTGTCTTGCAAGAATCCATATGTGACCTATGGTTGGCATCGCACCGCTTTCAAAGGTAACCCAACTGGTTGGTGTAGATAATGTAATAAAATCGCTTTTAATCCACCTAACAGTGTGATGAGACATTTCTTATAACTCTTATCACTCTCTTCGAATATCGATTGAGAAAATTGAGAACTTGATGTTTCGCGATACTTTTGATAACACATACTATAGGCGACAATGGACTCAGAGAACTAAGACCTGAAATTTCAGCTCTTGATATCACGCTACCTCTGAAGTGCATAGTTCAATTTTACTTCGATATCGACTTTTTCTAAAAGTGACTTCCCAGTAGTATCTTCAGCGTTGCCAATGTTACAGATTTATCTGGAAGCTTCCAGATTTTTCCCAACTGAACAGACATTCATTCAAGCCAGATATTTTGCCATATTTTTAAAATTTTGCCAGATTTTTCCAGCTATTCTGAAATTTACGTTACTCCCCAGCGAGGTTACCATTATGCAAGATTTATTTGGAGGAGCCAGAGTTTTTTTTTAAGTTTCCAGCAAACAGTCAAATCTCTTATTCTATCAGATTTTTAAATTATAGATGTTGTAACAAACAAATTTTTGGAAATCCTAGTCATATTCCATTAATACACGTTCTATGAAGAGCCTGTCAAGAGTATGTCAAATTTTGATGACTTTGAGGTCGCTGTCGAGTGACAGATTTTGCCAGACATTTTTAGTCGAACGTCCAGATTTTCTTCAAAAACCCTGAGTATCTTTGATTTGAATTATTATCGCTAATCTTAATGCCAAAGAACAAATAAAAAAACTCTAGAATTTTCTTTTTCACGAAACTTTTCGATAACCTTCCGTCACTTGCGTTAGTGTACTGGATGCACACTGCTTTGAAAATCTAGTAAAATCGTCTTAGAGTACCAGCGAGTCTCATTCAGAGTCATTTTCGCGATTTTTCCCCCTGGAATACTACCAAAAAATTAAAAAAGAGATGTACCTATTATTGTTGGACACAGTGAATAATAAATGCAGTAAAGACCCATTTTTATTAGCCCCATGGTGTATTTTAGGCTGACAAAATGACATTGACTAAATCGGGACATATTTTTATCTTTCTTTATAATAAACTGTAGCTGTTCAAGTATTCTTCCCTTTCCTTGATGTCGTCTATGATAGCTATTTCTGATTATTTAATATAAATTTCTCTTAAAGGAGTCTTTAAAATATTTTCAACAAAGTGGTTTGTAATAATAATTAATTTTTTTTATTTTGATTATAGAGCTTATAGAGGGTCATTCGCCTATTTTCTAGTCTTTTGGAAATATCTCTAAACCTATATGCGGGGTAGGAAATCGAATTCAGGTGAGCTGCGTACAAGGCAATCGATCTACCAACTACGATATGCCCGTTCCCCCAGAATTAAATTTGTTTGAATAGTAAATTCTTCATAAATACTTCTTGGAGGATTAATTATTGTATCAGATGATGTGCTGTTTAATGTTTGTAAAATTCATCGAAGATACTAGAACCCAAGACCTTCTCTTGGCTACGCCGTTGCTTGTAGTTGTTTATAACGCTTTTTACTTTCCGAAACATGTTTCAGATCGTTATAAGTTAGAATATTTGCAGTCAGAAGTTTCACACAAATGAAAATTTTTGCACTGATAGGTAATCGAGTTGGTTATTTCTAGCGGTTGTAGATAGAAAAAGGAAATAATAAATTTGTTTTATCGAAACTACCATGCTATTTATAAATTTGATTTAATGGTCCGAACTTGGCGTAATTTATACTGCGAACGTATATCGATTACATTATTGACGGGAGAGAGCACAAAAATTTTTTTTTGGCAATGGACCTGCGGAATCAATGTGTGGCGAAACGACATCTTTTATAAAAGACACCATGCCACAATCGCTTTTAATGTTTGAATGCTGTACAGCGTGCAATGTGCATTATATGATGAAAGAGGGAATACTCCCAACTAACCAATAAGCATTATAACGTAGCCTAATATATGCTTTAGAACCACATATAAAGCTGTCTTAAAGAGCCGTGTAGCCCTAAATACTAATATATTGCTGATACTATGCCAGAAAAGGCGAAATATAGTGCTATTACTGTGCAGAGATTGATAGCTCGTTTCTGCACTACTAATGCTATTATATAGCACCAGCGTTCAAATGTCAAATTTGAAAGCCCAATATTGGCACTACTAATGCTATTAAAAAGCTTCGGTTGGCTGTCATTGTCCACCGTGGTTTTAAACCCTTTCTTGTTTCCTTTCGGTATGATGAGCAAAAATTTTAAATAAAATATTCTGTTTAAAACCGTAATTGATTCTCTTCTAATACATTATAATGAATATCCTTAATGGGTTTTCGTTTTCACATGATACGAATGTTTTACGAAAATTACGTTTAGTAAGTCTCGAACTGAGGTACCTTGCCTCGTCCTTCACGGTAAGTGCGCTGCGTTTGCTCCCTGGACTATATTGCATATGTTCGATTGAAATGAAATATGCCGAATATAATCTTCAAGAAGAGTTGCATAACAAATAAACCCACAAAAAATTACAATAGCATTATATCGGCTTTTTATTTGTTCTATAATGGCACTAAATGCACTTGTAAAGCTTACATGCTTTAAAGATCCTTGAAGCATTTACGCGTTATAACAGCTTTATATACGCATATAGAGAAAGTGATAATGCTATATGTCGGCTGCGCAGTTAAGCATTATTGATGCTTATATAGAGCTTTATTGCATTGTTAATGCTGTAATAGAGTTTCAATGCATCATTAGTGCAAATGTATAGCCAATATAGTGCAATGGCTTAATGCTTATGGTTACTTGGGCTGTCCAGCCTAACTTACGTAGTACCTAATAAAACTGCTTTTGGACGAATTCTTTTCGTTTTTTATGCTTCTTCATATAAAATGACCAAATTCTGATTGTATAAGGGTCTTGAAAGTGGTAAGTGAAACCTTTTATAAAATTGAGCATATCACTTGTTCTATTAACTATTGTATTATAATGATCCACAAATGTTAATCTATAGTCCAAAATTATGCCCAAGTCTCTTGCTTTAATAAATTTTTCGAACATATTGATTCAAATAATAATGTCTACTAGAAGTTGAAAGATTACATTTTGAAACATTTGGTTTTAGTAAAAATTTTCTACACCATATGTGAGATGATTGTATTTCATCTTGAAATGTATTAACATCGTCGTCATTCTTTATTTCCAAAAATAACTTTATGTCATCAGCATATCCATTCCATTCCAAATCACCATTTTTTGAGACAACGCGTCCTGGGAATTTGCACTTCAAGAACTTGATTGAATCCGGTGTGGCAAGGTGCCTCGTCTTGTTGAAAATAGAATCTGGGGAGTTGATACAGACCCGTACTCAAAGAAGTTCTTCACCAAATTACGGACTGTCTTGTTTGTAGGCGCCGAATGCCTGCCATATTTTTTACGATACGATGGATTTTGGGATATTCCCGAAATAACTTTAATTGGGATAGATAGCTTCGATAGGACAGTAATTAGCAATCATCCACCAGATTTTTATCAGATATGTGAAAGTCGTGAGTATCTAAAAACATTGGAACTAAATTACGGAAAGATTCCTCCCTCCTAATGCCTTCGTCCCAACTAGTTTCCGTTGCGAAAATTATGTCATTGAGAATTATTATTGTAATATTGAACAAAGTCAGTCAGAATCTATAATTTTTTATCTTCAATCCAATATTTTTTAAGGGGGAGATGCGTGGGGTTAGAACCCAAGACCTCGTTTTCGCTACGCCGTTGTTTGAAGTTATTCATAGTTTTTCGAGATATGTTTCAGATCGATCCGATGGATATAAGTTAGAAAATTTACAGACAGAAGGATCACACAAATGAAAATTTTCGCCCCGATAAGTGATCAAGTTCCATCTAGATAACTTGAAATTGTTCGATGGTTATTTCTAGCAGTTGTAAATAGAAAAATAAAATTCGAAATTCGTTTTATCGAAATAATATTTGGCCTATTTAAATGAATTATTATTTCATTGAAGAATAAATAGGCGAAAAAGGGTAATCCACAAACAATAATCTATAACTTTTAAAGTATTCAATATAGTTTTTTGATGTCTTCAGTAAATTTATTCGCAAAAGTAAGAGCTACAAATTTGCTATTTCAATACAATCACTTCCCAGAAAATCTATGAAAATATCGTAGGAGGATTAATCAACAAAAACACAACTCCAAAAGAAAGGCCACATTGCGTCCATTAAATCCTCCAAAGATACTATTGTCTTAAAATAAGCCGTTTTGGCGTTAATAATAGATTGCATGTTTTTGATCTTATTTGTGGCTATGGAAAATTATAAAAATCTTTCGTCCGTATGTAATGCTAAATATTTCTTTTGATAATAGCCCGATTTCAACAATCTAAAGCTCGTTGGAAAGGTATAAACTGTCTAAAGATATATGAAGAGTTTATCTAAGTCGTTAATGTTCAACAGATAATTTAAACAAACTGCAAAAACACCATTTTTACGCATTCAAAAATTCATATTCTGGAAATTAAACATCAGAATTTAATAGCGTTCTATCTGAGTGGCCTTTCTTTTAAAATTGATTTGGGTAACATCGGTTCAGCCATTGCCGAGAAACACGAATGAGAGTTTGTCCGTTACATACACACACAGAGACATTGTCCCAAATCATCGAGCTGAGTCGATTGGTAAATAAGACTCGGCCTCGGAAAAAATCTTGAAAGTTTGAGCGAATTCTATACATTTCTTTTATAAGAAATGTAAAAACGAGCAATGATTGCAATATTTCAATACCTTTGACTAGCAGGAAATGCGCATAAGCTTTAACCAAATGAACCTGTCATTATTAGACTAACTTAATTTCTACTCTTGTTTGTACATAATATCCAAAAAACACAGTCCACATGATCAAAACATTGGCAGACAAATTTTCTTATCAGGCCACTTAATCAAAACCCACCAAGCGTATTGCAAATTGAGCAAAAACAGTTTGTGAGTAGCGCTGATTTATAACCGTTCATGTCCCCGGTGTGAAGGAGCTTGTCAGCAGCTAATAGAGTTGCATTTATCTAAATTTCCCTACCATGAGGCAAGCGCTTTACTCAAAGAACTTCCTAAGTGTGTATAGCGAGCTATCCAAAATTAATGACCGCCTATTAGCCGCGGTTAGGCTTTTGTTTGTTTTATTTATCTTTTTTTTCCTCTGATGACGACCGTCGCAGTCTATTGTGGCAAAGTGGCTGGTGGACGACCGCGAAAGAATCCCTTTGGCGGAACAAATCGCTCCAACGAACGCTTTCGGCGCTTATCTATCGATCAGATAATTACTCTCGATTTGGACGCCGCCATCGCCCCGGGGACGATTTGGCATGGCTTATGAACCGGAGCCGCACCATCTGTACAAGCCAAATCGTTCTCCATTTCGCGATTTTACAGCGCCTGGCTCGAACCAAACCAAGGAATCCAAACACTTGAAGTGGGAATTAATAATCAATAAGCACACAAACTCTTCTTCCAATCCGACGACGCATCGACTGTTGATCCAAAATTATTATTAAAATATGGATCGATGTTAAGCACGTGTTCAGTGGAGCATCACTACCTCGGCATCGATCCAAATTTCGAAGCAGATCTGCTAGGTCTGTGTTCGGTTCGGCACCGCAAGCACCTGAAGGCACACTCACTCTCGAGTCCCGGCCGCGGCGAAGGTGTTTTGGTTCCTGAAGTGAGCTGCTTGACTCGTGCCGTCCTCCATCCGTGTTCGTTCGACCGACACTTCGACAGTTAGGTGTTGCATTACCACCAACTTGGTTCGATCTTCGCAGGAAATTGTAGACGATATAATTGTACTCGGTCTCGGCTCAATCCATCATAGGCTGGTACATATTTGAAATTAATAGTGAGATCTAATGAGGCTCCAGAGCGCACGTGATACACGAATCGCTGATAAAAAGAGCTTATACCAATAATGTTGCGATTTGCTGTGGTTCTTTGGAGAAATTCTTAGGTGCTGTGTGGTTTAAGGTTGAAGATCGTTCCTCAAGGGTTCTACGCCGGTGGCAATGGAGATGGATATTTCACTATTTTTCATTTGTAGAACTGGTCCGTTATCCAAACTATGTACGCCGTGGAAGCTGGCGGTTGTGGTTGGTTCATCGTTTCCACTTTGGTGGTCGAACCTAGCGGTGGACGAGTGTGAAGATGATGTTGATTTACGGCACCTGATTCAGCTTGGGAAAAGAATGTGTTCTCCGATTTGTAATGCATTTCAATTTATGGTCGAAAGTTACAGGTGGGCGAAAATTATACCCATGTGGTAGGGATAATCATTTCCCCTCTTTTTAATGACATCATTAGGGTTAAGTATTCCATGCAATCAATTCTTGTAAAAATAAACCGTGGCAAACTACTGGTTGAAATATCAACTTTTCAGCAAGAACATGAAAACATGCAACCCATGTCAATATTCTGCAGCAATAGCATTAGGCAATACATTTCCTGTCACTCCCTTAAACCAACTCAAGTTTAAGTAGCAATCAGCCAGCAAAAGCACAATCGTTAAATAGTTAAGAAGCTTTACATCAATGACCAATCCGAATCAGTCTTGCTCCGTAAGCCAACCAACTGGTTTGCAACCAGATATCCGGAGATTGGCAGAGCGGTGCGCGGGAACACATGTAATGTGTTTCGCGTGTGCCCCCGTCGCCCATCGCAAGAGGCAGCATCGGCAAAGTCGGCGAGCGCGTGTCCAAATCCGCTTTGGCAGCAATCAAAACTGATCGATGACATCGTTAGAAGAATTATAGTTAGATGATGTGAAGTTTGTCGATTGCAATGCCAGTTTGTTTTTTTCTCAAATACCGCGGTTCTACGCATAACTGTCCCAGGGAACTAGGGTAATGCTGGCCAAATCGAAAACAAATTGTTTAAAAAGAATGCGTATTACATCCAAGACAAATGCAGTTTGAGCTAGCGATTCTTACATTAACGGAAGAATCGCTGGTTCAAACTGCAAGAGTTCTGGATATGCACAAAAATGCGAAAATCATTCTTGCATGTAAAGCAAAAAACAGAACAAAAGATTTTTGACGTAGGACTACGCCTTTGTTTTCGATATAGGGGTGCACGTTGCAAATTCTACGAAAATGGTATGTAACGAAAATCCAATTTTAAACGCATATAATTCAGCCATCTCACGATAAATTTTCAATTTTTTGCACATGTCGCCCCGAAATACTTCTAAGAATAGATTCCTATAGATAAACCCAAAGATTTTTGATATCATGGCATTAAAAATTTAAATAATGAACAACCTAGTCAAAATATCGCGCATTTACACACAGAAGATAGCATTTCCCTAGTCCAGCACGACAGATTTGTGTACCTAGCACGCTACGCTTCTATGAATGACGTCATCATCGACTATTTAAACGGACGGATTTCGCCGAAGCAGCTCAGTCGCCTGTTAAGCGGCAGGCGAAGCAGATCACTGTGCTGTGTGCTTTTACAGCCAGTGTAGCTGAGTTAGAAGTCCGTTACACTGCCTGTGGAGGTACGTTACCCAGTGAATGCGAATGAGCTTGTCCGTATGCTATCTTTTGTGTTGTGCTCATTTCCAGCACACTTTTATGTATAATTATTCGTACACAAAATAGTTTGTACATGTGAGCTCCATTTGCAAACGCGGTTAACATAGTGTCGTGGTATTAGTTGTCTCTTTCGCTCTATCATCAGCGTTGATTCATTTTGCTTTGTGCGCTTGGGTTTAATGCGTAGGTAGGTAGATCTAATTTGTTACTAAATTGCACAACGAAAGTTTATTATTTTCGTTCGATCAATTCATTGATTCATTTCCCCGTCACGTGATTCTTTTCCACTCAGCATATAGTACTTTGATTCTACTAATAGGTACATACTACAAAGCCTATTTATGAATGAATACACTGCCACATCTTGTGCACATATAAAATAGTTTTCGATTCTTATATATTTATAGTTTCGATATATGATTAAGACCACTGCATTCGCTATATTTGTATGCGTACTTTAGGAAAGTTATAATAATGGCAAAATATACTATGCTATATTTCACCCTAAGAAGGTAAATTTGGTAAAAACCAAAATTTCTCGCTAGGGTGAAAATTTGTTGGTAAAAACCAGTCTTTGTACAGGAGGGCACAAATCCTTATTTCATACTGTGTTGCGTTTCGGCTTCGCCTCATGTGTCTCATCGGCATAAACAGAACTTCTACTCGAACGGGACATCACGTTTGATCAGTCGTTCGATTGAAACACAAAGTGTGTTTTAGTTTTAAGGGATTTGCGTCAAGCCGGCGCTAATCTATTCCGACAATAAGTTAGTGTTGGTTTCTTATGAGGCGAAGCCGAAACGCAACACAGTATGAGGCAAAATATAACTAGAATGCTTGGTCTATATATGAAATGTGATTATATTGTCTAAAATTTGATTTTTCTTCACTGGTCCGGGTTTTTTACCACACACAATCGAAAAGGTTTTACAAGCTAATTTTATTCTATAAAGATTTATTTCCAGATATTAGTTTGGTCACAGTTTTCTGTCTTCTTTCTTCAGATCTTCTTAAATAAGTTTAATCGGATTCGATCACCTACTACAAATGAAATGATCTGATAACCAAGAAGGTTTGTTTCAATATGTAATATTCGATGTTGATTGGTTGTGATTAAACCATACGTAAGAAATATGTTTGATTTATTATTACTATAAATGTACTAAGAAAATAAATATTTTACATTAAGTAGTATAGTCCTACGTCTACAGCTCGTGCAACCCCATAGGGCTGCCCCTTGTAGTTTTTTGGAGATAATATGTGTTTTGGCAACCAATACAAGTTTGAAAAACGAGCCCGCTAGGGGTCCATCCATAAATACGTAGCATTATATGGGAGAAGGGGAAGTTTGGTATTTTGTAATGATTTGTGACGAAACGGGGGTAGGGGTCATTCAATGCTACATAGCATTTTAGGGAGCAAAGGATTTTTTTTCTTGACAATATAATTTTCTTTCTTTTTGCATTGTCTATAATAATAATAATGTTTTAAGAGTACGTTCTTAACGTTCAAAACCGTAAAGTAGAAACTAAACAACTTTGAACGAAACCGATTTTTAACGTATTATTATATTTGCTCATGAAAAACGTATTATTATATTTGCTCATGTCAGATACCTGGATGGATAGGGGAAAGGAGTGTGTGTGACGTAGAAACTATGTTGTGGCTTGCTTGTATAATGTCCTTAAGTCATCTTCGAAGTCATGGGTCAAACACAAAATAATTGTAGCTATGGCTACATGAACGTATACGATGACACGAGAAAATGCCTACTGAATGAATACCAATACAATCAATGCTTCACTCATAATAAAAAGGAGCTGCATCAATATGATCCAGTAGACAAAATGTCTTTATCTTTTAATTTTGTATTCATTGCATAGCTTTGACTCACCAAGCTAACTCATGGAGCCGTCTACAATAAACGAACTAAAATAACCGAACTTATGCAAAGCTAGTAACTAGCTCTCTGACTAAAAAAATTCCAGACTACAAAAATTTCAAATGATTCCATACCCGTAAGTTAAAAATTTCATGATCATAGAAATCCACAGGATGATGATTAGAGCCAAACTACGGTTTATTACTTAAATCTAAATATGTACAAATGTATAGTATTTAGCTGAATATCTGCCGCTGCAGTTGAAACACCAGCACTTTCGTACGCAAAACCTGATTTTTGAACTTTACATTTCCCGACGGTTTTCAGCTTCCCGGGATTCGGGAAATAAAATAGAAATTTCCCGGGAAATCCCGGGATTACAGAAGCAAAATAAAAAAGTTAATGATTTTCTTGAAAAATCAAATTGAATTAAATTGAAAAGTTTTCAAACCCGTTTGAATGTATTTATAACTGTCCTAAAAGCAGTTGTTAGGTGACGATGTGGTGGACTACACAACATTGAATCAAAGTTCGTCACTCAGTTTTCACAACATCAACTTCTTTTGATGATTTTTCTTGGATACATGTATTACCTAAATTTTGGTAATTACGATTACAATTGGGACGATATACTTAACGCAATTAATGATGGAATTTTTCTTACTATGTTTACCAATAGAAAGTTTTAGTTACTCAGTAATATGTTTAAACGTATTTCGAATATATACCAATGAAAAATACAAAATAAATCTTGTATTGTATAAAGTAATTCTCATATAGGTGTTATTTTCCCCAAATCTCTTAGATTCAAAATCAAAATTTTCCAAAATTCTATTTTGTATTTGAACATACAGTGAAAACCCGATTTTGTCTACCCTAGATTTTATTAGCTTTTTGACCCGATTTTGTCAGCTTCATATGAAAATTGATAGTTGTTAGTTGGGTGGGCTCTAGCATACGAATCCAGTTAAATTCAAATAAATCCTTTCTTGAGCATGCTTTTCTTACCTTAGATATACAAAAAATGCAAAATACATTTTTTATTTTTTTTTTTTAAATTTTGCACTGTCAGACCCCCCTAAGGAAAATTAAACCTTCAAAAATGAGATATTTTCAATCGAAAACCGTGAATAGCTCTATAAATACAAGCACTAGCAAGTTAACGTATCAGTCTACTTTCTACTTCTGCCCAAGTCAGACGTACAATCGAACCAAGTGAACAACAACTAGCAACCTCTCGATCTAGTGTTCATTGTCTCGAGAACAAAGGAAACTTTTAATTTATTTTTGCCATCATGAGTAAAGTTGACGAAAAATCTCTGCTCCGACCCAACACAGCGGTCGTTGACTTTAAATTCTGTTCAATAAGATTGAGTTTTCGTGAAGTGGAATACCTGCTGAAGGTGAAGATGCAGCTAAAGCTCAAGGAGGTTATGTATCTACAGTATCATTATCTTCGCAATGTAGTGCTCATATCATTCAACACGTTAGCACAAGCCGAACGTTTCGTTTTGCACAACAACTTGAAGCACCTGGCTGAAAGTGATAAAGTTGGAATTAAGATTCCCGTGTATATAGAAAAAGACTATGTAGATGTAAAATTACATGACCTATCACCACGTACCCCTCCTGACCTAATCGCAAAAAACATGTCGCAATACGGAGAAAAAAATCCGTTACACGTGATACGTGGAGAAATTTCTTCCCTGGTACACCTAACGGTGTTCTTGTGGTGAGGATGCGGATCGAAAGACCTATCCCCTCCCACTTGACTATAAAACTTAAAACCCACGAAGCTACTATTCATCAAACTACGTTATGCACCCATGAGGGGCAAACTCCTACGTGCAAGTATTGTAATCAGACAGCACACCACGGACAACCTTGCGCGGAAGATACAGAAGAGAATGTATCGCTACCGATTGCCAACGAATCCACGGAAAACCAACCCAAAAAAGAATTTTCAATACCAATACCTGAACCACAAACGGTTGCCAAATTTATGGCAGCTGTTCAGTCCATATTGACAACTGCCAAAGTAGCATCCAGCACCCCTGAAACAACTGTAAGTAACATCGGTGATGAAGATAATAAGAATGACGACGGATTTACATTGGTCACCCATAAGTGCAAGAAGCAGGAAAGAACATCTGGTCGCGAGCACCAAGGCATTTTTCACGATGATGACCTTGATACAGAGGACAGGAGAGAATTAAACGGTCCCCAAGACGCAGTAGGTGAGCCGCGAAAGAAGGTCTCCGCTCGCAATAAAAAGTTGCGCGCACGAGATCTAACGGACAAACAATAATATTTGTTTTTATTTTTATTTTTTACATATTGTAAACATTGTAGAAAATATTTAATTCTCACAACTAAAATCGATTGCAAGGTTGTCCTGTATCCGGAAGTCGTTCGAGAAAATGACCTTGTTTCGCCGCTGAACACAAACAATTACCAAATTTGTGGCACCTGTTCAGGTAAGATTGACAAAGGCAAAAGCTGCGTCAAGTATCTCAAAATCTACAGCCAGCACAATCATTGAGGAAATTCACACTCGTAAAGGCAACAAGCAAGCATGTTTGTGAGCATGGAGGCAGCAACCACGATGATGACACGGAAGTATTCTATAGCGACATAGATATCAACGCAGTTTCCCCGCCTCGCAAACAGGTATCGACGTGCAATGGCTAAGAGCGAGATCTGCTGAACAACCATTAACACTCGTTTTATTATTTTTATTGTTGGGAATAGATATAAATAGATAAAAGGACCACTATTCCGATTGATTAAAGCATTGAATCGAGTCCACTGAACGAATCATTTAAGAGCAAGTAGATGTTTCATGAAGTACTAAAACTCCAAAAGTGAATTCTGCATCGCAAGTGAACTAACTGAGAACGATATAGCTAAGACGACAGTTTTTGTTTTCGCATCATTTTAACGCAATATCATTTTCATTGGCATCTAATTTCATATTCATGCGAGGAATTCGTTCTGTATTAAAACACTGTTGCGACTAAAATGTTCTGACTGATTGAATATATATGCCCAATAATTTCGATTCCATGTTTTCAGTAGATGGCAATCTCTTGGTCTGTTTTTGTTCGTTTTGGAATAAAATGACAGAGATGATCAAAATTCACGGAGAAGGAAAAACAGAATCAGCTAATCAACGTCGTCTCAAGAGCATCTCTTCTATCTTTTCTGTGCACTCAGAACGAGTGCTTTCAGCATTTTCAAAAGCAACTTACTTCTTCGTTACCCGCACAACGTTCAGCGTTAGGTGTAACAACTTTAATTTCAATTATTTCCCAAATTTTGTTAAAACATTAAAAATTAACGCGACATTACAGCTTTCTTCAAGAAATCATCGCTTCCAATCTGTGTGATGATTGTTAAAAAAACTTGAGCTAATTAAAAACGAACAAATTGCTGAGCATCTTAGTGTCAAAATATTTGAATTGACTTAGAAAGTGTAACTGCAAGCATCATAGAAAATCCAACTTCTAGAAGGAACTAGGTTGGCTTTACACAGTGTCGATGACAAAACTTTTGCAAAAGGTTCACAGGAACCGGATAAATTGCAGTAATTTAAAAACTGAGTAATCAAAAACAAAGTCTCTTTGGCACAGGAGAAGCTAGTTCGATGTGTTCTCTTTGATTTTTGTAGGAAGCAAGTGTGATGCTAAAATTACTCAGCTCACCAAATATTTATAGATTCTAGTTATTTTGGTGATGTCATCAATTTAACCTACATTAAAAAAATTACGTGAACTGGAAGATAACAGTAATCAGTACTAACAGATTTCATTTCGATTAGTGAACAGTCCTTTAGCAGATAAAATTCCGGTTAGTTTAGTAGATTAATTCATTGAAACATATCTTTTATATTGCTCAAAAATCCAAGAATTCCGAAAAGTAACAATATGCTCAAACTTAATATTTGCTTAATCTAGGTAATTTTATTGACTTTGAGTTTGTAAGATTGTACTTCAATATAGCTAAAGTTCTTATTTATGCTTTGTAGAGTAGTAGTTTTTTGTACAGAACCAAAATTACTGGTCTGCCTTTTGCTACAGTATCAAGGATCTAGTAGAAGAATTGCGTAGAAAAATCAGCCTGTCTAATGATGTAAAAAGCATCAATTTCATAAAAAATAGGCTCTGCTAAAAAAAAACTGAATACTTTAATGGCTAAATAATCAGTATTTCTCTTTTGTTTGATAATATCGCCGAAAATAGTCTTTCATGTATTATCATTTAAATTGAAAATATTATAAATTTGCATATATAAATCGCGTATGTCCGCATCTACAAATCGCCTACCTTATCAGAAGATTGTTAGCGAATTCCGACATTCTCTTATATTTGTATTTAAATATTTGAAATCCAACTGACACTGAGTCTTATTAGGAATCAGGAATCAGTAGCGACTGGCTCAAATAGCACGTTCCCCATGTTGATCGGAGATTTGTGCCTTGCTATAATTTATGTTTTCATTATTTCCATGAAGTGGTAAAGTTAGGGATAAGAAAAATAACGACACAGAGAACATAGACAATACGGAAGTATTCTTCACCCCCAAGGGAAAGAAAACACTTCTCGATGAGCGAATATATCTACACCTACACCTATTGAGATAACTAAACGACAACGCCCCCGAAGGGATTTTGTCATTCAAATTCGGCCTAAACCGATTTAGGTTTATAAACAATCGTCGTGAGATTTGGAAGCCATAGTTCAGTTTATAACCATTTTTCGTTAGAGATTTTACAGAACGGTCGTCTATACTGCAAAAATACTGATATATTTTCTCCGTAAGCCACTTGATTCTCAGAACTTCCCAGCAAACTGCCCACAAACCAGGATTATGGAACTCCAGCCTTATCAAAACATCAGTACTCTTCAAACATTCCTTGGGATTCCACGGAATGTAAAGGAATACTTTATTCTAGTGAAGGCTGTATGGTTCAACAATAAAACGAAAATCCCCTGCTTTCTCACATATCTCCTCCAATTTCAATTTCAGCCAGATACAGCTTTGTTCGTTATTCGGAGAGAATCAAACAATACCATACCTAGCCAAACTCACTGAAACTGGGGATGGATGAGTTAGGAGGGATTGTAAGGATCATCCTTCAGCGCAATCGAAAAGTGATCTTTCTCCAACTTTGCTTGCACTCGATAAGTATGGAGTAAGTACTCAAAGACTGTATACAGTGAGCTGAAGCATTGTTGAAGAGAGCACCTCTGCTGTTGTGCTTATTTTCTTTGATTTTGATCAATTTGTTTCCCATTTTTTAGGATTTAGAAGAAGCACGTTTCTCGCAACTATCAGTATTCCCACCTGGCATTGTGGGAAGTGACTTAATTTTCGATTCCCCGAAAATCCAAAAATGATCTACACGCATCAACGGTTTCACCAAAACGAGTGGAAATTTACAATCTAGCAAAGTCCACGTAATTAAATCCACATTTGTCTACCACTTATTTAAAATTGAATTATCACACAGTAGAACCGTAAAAGGTTGCTACATCTAGACTTTCAAATGAGCAAAGATGATGTACTTATGATCAGATAACGGCGGTTCATGCTCGTTGGGTACGAGCCAGTTGTCAACTCATGCGTAATACAGTCAGAGCAGAGAGTTACATGTAACACCACTTCTCTGCCAAATCGTGCAAATGTTAGATGATTTGCTACATTATCCCTCCGGAAGTCGCGAAAATGGCTCATTAAACGAGCAGCCGCAGCTGCTCAAAGACGATTTCACTAGATTTTCAGAGCAGCGTGCACTTAGTGCACTAGTGCGACAACCACAAGGTTAAGTATTTGCAAATTTGTGCTGCTCAAACAGTCCATCAATTCGGTGCCTCTCAAATTAATATCTGAGCTGCCTCAAATTATGTGGTGGGTATTTGCATCACTGCTGATTATGAGTGGAAACCCATTTCTGCCACAGTATGATACAACCCTTTTGAAACCATCAGAAGGTTTCAAAAGGGTTGTATCATACTGTGGCAGTTTGATTCATTATGCGGCGAATATGCCGAACCAGTTCATGTTATCAACAGTAATATTGACTGTGACAGCACAAACATCACGAGTTTGAGGCCGGATAAAAGATATGCGTCGATAGTACTATTCACAAGTTTCCATGCACGAGCCATTCAGCGTGCATTTGTCATGCCATTTTGTTGTAAGCTACGAATCCGGGGTTAAGTAGCTATCCAAAATAGAAATTCCCTTTCCTGGAAGTACGGTCGTTATGAGTAGAACTAATGACGAAATCGAAGATGTCGCTGTAATCGTTGAATCGACGGGTCATTTCTAATATTGACCTTTTGGCAGCGTAGATAGTGTGGCGCATTTCACTCTGCAGCACTGTTCGCGGGCGGAGGGCGTGGGTTGGTGCGTAGAGGTTAATGTGTGATGTGAGATCGGGAACGTTATATACAGCCAGAAGAAGCTTAGACACGAAGGTAGCTTGCCTTCATATAGACAATTCTGCAGCACCATCCTGAACATGTCCGGGATTTCTAGGATCGAAAGATTATCTTCAGCTTACCCAGGCTCATTTCGACAGGCGTAGACGAGCCCTTCATTTTCGCCAGCACGACTTGATTCACATCGCCCCAGGGATTCACGTCTACTTCTCGGCTAGGTTCCTTGTGGAAAACTGACTTGCTAAGCTTGATCTCCCGTTTTAAGACGATCCTATCTTCCCGAAACGTTGCGCTTCTCTATATCTGGCTCCGATACTGCTCTTTGAGTCCGCCTTCTGGCTTTGAGACTAGTAACGCGAAGCGTACTGAGCGACCACCAGTAAGCTGGACACCGTCAATTGCGTGGCTTCAGTCTTCTCGGCATTGTGGCGTCACAAACCGTAACAATCCTTCTTGGTAGATCAACTGCATCCAATCTCTCGTACACACTGTCCATCCGAAGTGCCTCCACGAAGAGGTCTTTGTTGAAGACTTTCTTCTTCCGCTTTCGCTCGCCGGTCATCCTTCTCCGTGCTGCAGCAGGGTTCCGTTGGTCGACACGGTAGCGAATCGGCTTGTGGTCGCTATGGGTTACTTTTCGCATGCTCTCCAGTCCACGTTCGCGGTCAGTGAAGGACTGCAGAATGTGATGTCGATGAGAGACTCTCTCTCGTCTCTTCGAAATGTGCTAGCGGAACCTTCATTGCACAATCGTAAGTCTAACTTCGCTAGAGTTTCCTGCAGGATACACCCTCTTATGTTGGTTACTCTACTGCCCTATTTCACAGCCCAGGCATTGAAATCACCACCAATGACTACCGGATTTCGTCCGATAAACTGCTTCGGTATTAGGCTGAACTGCTCCACGGTCTGACTGTATGACAACTGTTTCCCTTTTATCCGCCACTAAGTTACCGTTACTAGGTGGGACTTCATACGGCTCAACAATCAAAGCAACGTCACACATAGTTTCTGTCGTAGATTGCCACAACAGTTACTGTCACAGTGATTCAGGTTTATCTAGATTATCTCCATTACCGTTGGCTTGCAGTCGCCCTCTCGTAGGTAGCCACCCTCGTCTGATGGTCGCTATCATTCTCTGGAGTGAAAAGAGTTTGTTTGTTTAGACTAATTCTGAAAACATATTCAATCATTATATATTTAAAATAGATGTTAATTGATATTGTACAAAGTATTTCATTCTATTGTAAAATTTGAGTGACCAGAGTTCGTATAATTCGAGCCTAACCAGAATAAAAGAATCTGAAAGCATTTTTAACTACTACACTTGTTTTGTTTCAGTAGTTTATCAATGTACAAAGAGTTTCATACATTTCAACGCTTTGGAGTATTGAATATTAAAAATATTTTAGCTGAAAATAATCTGAAATTATTGCCAACTAGTTCTACAGAAAATTGTTTTTAAAATAAGCGAACTATTTAAAATAAATTTGGCGCACCCCACTCCAACGAAAAATTAGAATAATTTATTACTGTTGTTAAAATCTAAGATTTATTTGCTTTATAAAAATATACACTATACGAAGCTTCGTAAAATAAGGTAAAGTAAAATTTCGGTTTTTTGTGTTTGAACAATATACTCGAAAAATATAACATATCAGTATTTTATAAGTTTTAGAGCAAAACTCATTTCAAATTTTAAGGATCCGGCAGACTATTCGGGCCACATAAGCAATCTACGAAAAAAGTTTGGAGTGATCAAAGTCACCCCGATGATCAAAGTTTAAGGTTTACGGTACACGAATCATCGCTATCTGAGCTCCTCCGTACCCCTTCTTTCATCGGATGTGTGCTATTTGCACCATGCCCAGGTTGCATTGATGCTTCAGTGCACCTCTCAGCTCATCTGCAGTCGTGATCTCATCCAAGTCCTTGCAAACAATCACCCGGGCTCCGGGCTTGAGGCTTAGACTTCTGCCTTTTCGTTTAGTGATTTGATTATAATCAACCGGCATGGTCGAGCTGTTAGTCGTGGGATCCTCCTTCAAATCGAAGAATATCTCACCTTTTAGATCGCCTGGTTCTCATCACGTTTCCACCTAAATTCCTGAGCCCCGGGTCCTCTCTGACTTTCTCGAGGGGCACTGCATACGTCCGCTTCATTAACTTTGACGAGCACGGCTTTTCCCTTTGGCGCATTCTGACAAGCCTGAGGTTTATCTTTCCTCTTTTGTTCCACTTTTCGCACCTTATCCTGCTTCTGTTGTTTCCTTCGCTTCTTCTTCCAACCTACAACGGTACTCCATCTTTCCGCCTGGTCCTCCATCTCCTGACAAGGATCTTGCCCTCTTTGAATATATGGAAATTGGCGTGTTCTCCACTGTGGTCAACTTCTCGTTCCTCTGCTTCAGGGGAGCTAAGAACAGGGTAGTCCTTGCTGATGCCGGTGCACGCTCAGCTACCTTAGCCCCTTGCCGCTTCATACACGGATTTTTTCGTCCCAGTTGGTCAGCTCAGGTATGGCTCACCACGCTATGTTCTGGTTGCTACTGTTGTAGCTTTTGAGGCTGTTGTTTCTTTCTTCCTAATTTTGCCGAATAACTTCAGCTGCTGAAGTTGGGACTCCACTCCGAGTCTCTGTCCAAGGCCGGCGGAAAGCGTGGGTAGTATGGGTAGTATTACCCACTCGAAAATAACCGCGTGGGTAATTACCCACTCGAAATTTTGAACCATTTCAAAAAAAATTAGATGTACAACGCATGTATCTCGCACTACACACATTTGAAAATATCGATGTACCACAATTCCATTTGCATAAACGAACGGGATTTAATGTGAATGTAATGGAAGCGTGTGCATTGCGAAAAGGGAAAACATCCTTACTAATGGACCCCTCACCCTATGCTTTCTACCCACTCGGGCATAAAGAGTTTCGCTGACTCTGTCTCTGTCTCCACTCGTTGTACATAGTCGCCTCTGGATATCCATTCAATCAGGGAAGCCATACTAGGGTTGACGCTATCCTTCATGGGGAGTAGTATTCAGAACCGAATAGATGTAAAATAAGGAATGGTCCATCTGAACCTAGTACCACCAACTGTTGGTGACGAGTTTTGAACGTACCGTCAATCACTAGCTATTATGAGTATAAATAATGCTAAGAAATTTCAGATTGATTGGTTCAACGATTTTTGCGTTTCGGTTTCTAATCGTGAGGTCAGTACTAACGGATTTTTTGAGTGTTAGGATTTTAGTTGATCTGCTAGACCTCCCCGCAAAAACCGCATCTTAAAATAAAGTGTTTTTTTTTGGAGAATGGCCATAACTCCGCCAATTATCAATACTTTTTTCTAAACAAATTTAAGTTTATTCACTGAGAAAAGTACTAAAAACTATAACTTCGATGTAATAAAATCCTTGCTTGATACCTGAAAAAATTTAAACGTTACTTAATGGTTACTTGAGGGTAATTCAGTTTTTCTATACATAATACATTTATTGAAACACTTAGATATTTGATTCGCAAAGGATTAGTAATAATTCGATTGTCCGTCTAATTTAGGAGCTATTTTCTTTTGCATTGTTATTGAATTCATTTTTACTTTCGAGATTTCTGACAAAGCTGATTTGGTAGTTTTTCCCACTGACCCATGTAGTGTGTGTTATCAAAAACATCGCAAAACATCATAAACGTTCTTAACCGGTATCATATCCGAAGAGAGAATTATAACAGTTAAAAGAAATGTCCAATCACTCTGTAAAGTGGATTAAAAACGTTTTACCGTAAACGATTCAATCCAAACGTGATACATCTCAGTAATCCAAACATCGATGTTGCATACTTTTTCTCAGCGAGCGAAAAAAATTGGAGACTTGAATTTTGTCCCTTAATGTGAAATGGTAATTTGTTCCAATTTTGCTACGACTTGTCAGCTCTCCAAAGCTGTGGAATGAGAAAGGATCTGCGAGACAACAAACTGTAGCAGTAGCAAAATATCGAAAAAAAACATTATTAAGTTCAAGGTTATACTTTGCTGTTATCTTTGTTAGGGACCATTCATAAATTACGAACAAGAAAATTGCACAAAAATTACTTCTCCCATACAGAAAAATGCCACCAATTCCTTTACTCCTCTACTAGTACGTAAAAAATAATTTTTAAAAAAATTACAGTAAAAACATTCAACGTACCATTTTAGCTTATGTCACAACAAGTCACTATAAAAAGGATTGCGTAATTTGTGCACGGTCCCATTAGGTTGTTGCTCCATGCTCCGAGGCAGCTTTCGCTGAGTAAAATTGGGCGAAACAACTACCTACCTACTAGACGATGCTAAGTCATTATTTACTAATTTATAATACTCTTGTAGCCGTAAGCACAAAGGCGTACTAACTGTTTTTAAACCGGACTAACTTTTAAACCGGCCTAAAATATTTGGTAAGCTTTAATCAAACGATGCTGTCATTTATATGGCTGCGTTCTAATCTGCGTTACATCTGCGTTACTGCGTCTAATCTGCGTTACACGTCCGATATTTCCTTTCAAAGATAATTTTGACAGTTGGCTTTTAAGCTGACAGTTAATGGGTTATTCCACTGTTATTGAAAATGCGTAGTTTTCCACGCATTAATTGGTATTTCATTTTATTAGTGTAGTTCGACAGTGCTTGTCTTTCCTACCTGATAAACTGGCTTATTTATTGCCATCTTTATTGCGAGCGAAGAGAGCCACATTTATCCAGAAGAAAGCCGAAGAGAGGATTGAAAATAACGAAATGTATGCAAGAGAAGCACGACAAATTTTTGCATATTTTTGTCTTCCTCCGGTAACATGATGCTGCCATTTGCATTGCTGCGCTCTGATCAGCAATACACGGCAATATTAAAAACTGTACAATGAAGTTAATTTAAAGTTCACTCTTTATGCCATTTAATAGCTTGATGTATTTTTGTTTTTAAAACGATTTTGAAATCCTCGGTTTAGCTTGAGCGTTTACACTACTGTAGAGCACGAAAAAATAGGTTTATTTCGAGAATTTTTTATTGCTCAATAAAAAGTCGAATCGACTCTTGTTGAATGGGATTTATAACACAAGTATTGTATCAAACAAAATAATTTTTTCGAGCAATTTCATCACAAGATGGCATTTTCACCTCATGCGCGTTTTTTGGAAGGGGTCCACGGCCGGAAATCTATCTCCCGTGATTTTTGACCTAGCGCCAAAAACTAAAGATTTTCTGATTCCTTATGTCAATAGCGATGTACGTAGGATTTTTTCGATATTATTGTTAGGCGAGGAGCTTCTCTAACATTACACTTAGTAGTCGGACAGTTCAGCCAAATCTGACTGTTTCAAATTAAATCAAATGCTTATAGAAAAATAATGGAAACTTACATCTTTTGAAAAGTTTGTATCAGTTGCTTTTCTGCAACACATGAAAAATGCCATAAAAATTACTTATTTGCTTCAGATAATTATGTCGTCCATGCAATGGAAATCTGACATTTTAGCCTGGTGGGGCTTATTATACCATCCTACCCAACTACTCTACTAACCACGCATATAGAATTTGGCAGACCTACTTTGCTGAAAATGAAGTAATTCAGATTATCAGCACGATTACCCAATTAAGCCTGAAATACCAAAAGTCCAGTAATTTTAATTAATAAAAATTACAATTAGTGACTTCCTATAGTCTGATAATGAATTGAAAATTATAAATTTACAAATTGAACCTGATACTGGATGCAGATAGTGAATCTTAAGGAGGCACCTCGACGAAATGCGGTGTAAATAATATCTCAAAATTTCTTGGACCAATCGTTCTGAATTTTGCACAGTTTTTCTTCTTCACATCATTGCTCAGGCAACTACAAGAGCTTTTTGCAAAGTGCTAAATATTATTATTTTACAATAACATGTTAATCGTTGTTTTAGCAATAATCGGACTTTGGTTTAAAAGTTCTACGAAAATCGATCAAAAAATAAAAGCTCCCTTAATTACTTGTGAAATGCTGTGAAAAACAACTGTGCAAATGGCTCAACGTTTGGTTCAGTAGTTTTTGAGTTATGGTGTATACCGCAAAACAAGTTTTCGATATGCTGCCGGACTGAAAAGACGAACAATCTCTGTATCGAAAAAAATCAAGTATCCAATTTTTTCCGATAATACCTTACACAACCCCCCTTAAGTTCCGACACAATTTAGGCGATTTTTCCATATTCAACTTTTTGCGTAATTTTGTCAAGTCATCTGTCTAGTCTCAGCTTTCACAACTTTTTCATACCCTGTGCATATCTGGTCTATCATTAAATGAAAATTTGTACTACAGCGGAAATGCAAATTGTTCAAGATATGCTTTTGAACTCTTTCGAAAGCAGTAAAAATATAAATAAACTGTGATTGTATATTCTTTTCTTTTCCTCTTGTTAAAATAACTAAAAAATTGTGAGCAAATTAAACGTCACTTATTTTGATAGCCATAGGTAAACTAACAAATGAAAACAATTTTCATCTCTGAATCCGATTATAAAATTTCGTTCGACAGTGTGTTTCAATATGATTCGACTTCTGCTAACCTGCAATATAACTCTTCGATGTGGCGTTTTGAAATGAGCGTGTAGCACCTTCTAGATATAGGAAGATAAATAATATTAAAAAGATTTCATTTAAAATTCGATTACACCTGTTTTTCGTACGGGATGAAACTTGCTTACTTGCCCTCATATGGTTTGTGTGCAACATAGGGCATAATATTGCACATGAAGGTCAAAAAGTTGATTCAAATTATTGATATGTATGCAAGAGGAACATGGCGGCCTTTTACATTGTTTTCGTTTGGCTTCAGGATACAGCCATTTCTGCAATGACAGGTACTCAGGCCTAAAATCAAAGATAGTACCGTGTGGCGGTACCAACTAGATTCAAGCTTACCGCTATTGGTGTCACAAGCAAGGCATGTTTCTAGGAAGCAGCTCCACAAAGTGGCCAATAAATTAGCTAGAAAAACGTTTGACACGAAGGTAGCTGGCGACAAGTGTGTACGATCTTCTAAAGCACTCTTTAGTCCTAATAATTGACAACGGTATTCGTATGCCGGCAGGTTCAGCGTATCTTTCCAAGGCAATTGACGTAACGCTTATCCTATGAATCTGCGCTGGACAGATCCAATTCGTTGGCTCCAAGTTGCATGATAGGGGTACCCACCAAACGATGTTTGCAAATTCCAACTGTGAAAATTGTAGTTTGTAAATAAAATTCAAAAGCAATAATACGTTGATGTCCTATAGCCTTTCTTGTATCAGATAACATATTCTCTATTGCCTTAGTTTTGGAACTAGAACTTTTCAAAATTACATTCAGTTTTCAATCACTACCTTAATTCACCAAAATTAACACATTTATCCAACAAGTTTTAAGCCCCTCCCGAAAAATAATCCTGGCTACGGGCCTGTGGTGGGCGTTCTTCCTCTGAAAATTTCTTATATATTTGTAATCAGTCCAATGTATGCTTTACTGCAATTAGAAATCGATATTTTGTGTACCAATGATCTATTCATACCACCTATTGGACGATCTTTTTTGGCTATTCTTGGTGTAAAAGTTTACAAAACAAAATAGTATCTTTGCTTCCATATAATTATTAAGACCGATTTTTCAGATTATTGTGTTGAGATCAATTTTATATTTTCATTTATTTTCCAACAATGTCTATTACACCATCAAATTCCATATTCAAAAACCTCATCAGCAGCACCCACAAGTATGTAGTTCCTCCCCATACGTGTCATGTTAACTATCAATTAGCACCACGTAATGATTTAATCTTCTGCAGTCACTCCGCACCGACTAGCAAAATCACAACGCGCCCAAGCATCAGTCCGATCAGGCTTCCGCCGAGGCGTACTGGAAGCTACCCAATCAGTTGACCTCTGACCAGCGCCGCCTCGTAGCTGTACATGACTTCAGCTTGCGAGAGCGAGGGAGAGATAGAAATATGAACTT
This sequence comes from Topomyia yanbarensis, assembly GCF_030247195.1. NCBI lineage: Eukaryota > Metazoa > Arthropoda > Insecta > Diptera > Culicidae > Topomyia > Topomyia yanbarensis. Next base: position 45,311,090 of record NC_080671.1, on the reverse strand, counting down.
TTCTTCTGATTACATTCCCCAATGAGTGCCGGCGTAGTATGGTATACTACTATTTATTATAAACTGTTGCCACCATATCTGCCCTCTGTGCGGTGTGGAGTGCCGGGAAGACCTCATGGCACATGTTTTTCCGTCGCTAAGCATCAGAAGCTACAAGCAAGCAGCGGAGGCAGACCACAGTCTATTATCGCATCTTCTTTGCGAGTGGAGAGTGGCGGACAAGTCACTTGCTGTAAAATATCATGTAGGAGGTAGGTTTCTTCGCGATGGATGCCCAACTTTGGAACTACGCCGCCGCGGCCGCCACTACCGATCGACTGCTGTCTGGCATGTTGACGGCTTCGGTGTGTGGTGGCGATGCTGGTGGTGTGCTGTTCGGTTGTCCGGGCCATTGAGGCAGTTTGATCGTTTCGTCTAATCGTATGGCACGCAGGCGCGGTAGGCAGCAGCGGCGGTGAATTTAAATATAAATGTGAATATTTGAATAAATGGTTTTCCTATATGGTACGGCTCTTTGCGGAACCGGTCGATCCACGCGTAGGTGTTGAATGAAATGTATCTTCGGTTATTTATTGCTAACGCTTTGTAATTGTATGAAATATTTGAAATTATGATCAGCCAGGTGGATTGCAACCTGCCGTACCGCATGGGTGGGGAGGGCCCGGTTGGCGCGGGGTCCTGAATCAAGTTTCGCTGTTCGGTTTGTGTTAACAACGTACTTTGACCTATTGGTAGTGGGATGAAGCGGTTGCTGTTTTCGCGAGCAGGTTGATCCCAGTCGGTGGAGTTCAACTTCGGGTCATTCAAACAAGTATAATGGTTATATTTCATAACTTTTTAAGACCGAAGAGTTGAATCACTCGGCCGGGCACTCCTTCAGACACGCAGCAAACGGACGCGCGGATGGTCGGTTTTATGGCGAGTTCTTGAGCGGATTTTCGGAGGCTTTTATTCGAATTCCTAAGGAATGATCAGCGGGGTTATATTTTTCACCTCTCGTCAGCTAACGATGGACAGTGAGCCGGCCTCTCGGTCAACCTAATCCGATAAATGGCTCAAGCGCTTTGGAAGGCTCGCACTGTCAACTTGATGTCTGCTCGAGGTGATGAAAAACAAATAAGTGCGTGCGAGTTAGACCCATATGCAGTGGGTGGACTGTAATTGGTTTGGGTTAACGAACAGTAGGTTCAACTTATACGTAATGTATTGCCTGTATATTTTTCCAGTTCTAACATGTAGAATATTCTAATAAGTAGACATGTTTTCAGAGTTACTGGCGGTCTTTGATTTTAGCAGGCTTTTCGAAATCTTCCCACATTATCCAAGTAATATCTTTAATACTTTTCGAAGTTATATAAATATTATGGCAATCAACATAAACTCTGTCAACTTTTTGAGGGTGATAAACAATACAAGATAATGCAGTAATTATGTTATAATTGCAAATAGAACAGCTAAATATGTCAATGTATAAAGATATTAAATGGAAACCTGTCCATGAAACCACACGAAATTTACCAGTAGGCTCGGAAATATCTATTTTTACCTAAAACGGTAGAAGTTCCACGTCCCCGTTTCTAAACTTTTGAGGCGTCTCCTTCACCAGCAGATGTTCAACATAACAAACGGATGGAGCTTACCTGAGTTCGATTCCCAACCCCCAAAAAGAGGCGAATGACTTGAAGCATTTATAATAAAAAAGATGCTGAAATCGATTATTACTGTGCTAAAGCCAAAGGATCGATTAGAGATGTTTGTCGTTAATTCCAAAAGCTTCACTTCTCAATTCGAAATCTAACCTACCCATTGATCAAATTTAAATGAATACCGTCCTCGAAACCATTCCTCGATTCAGTCACGGAGCCTCTAATACTCTGGGCTGTACGAACAACAAAAAAAACACAAGAAGAAAAACATGATCTCAAACAAACGATCCCGTCAGTCGTTCGACACCCGCCCCGCCGGATCGACCTAATGCCAAATAGCAATCGGATCGATATCGGTCGTTTCGAATTGGTCGGACGAGCGGGCCGGGTTCCACTGGAGACAGCCAAAACAACTTGTTTTGACACTTTGAACGAGCGCAACCGATGAGCGTGCACGAGCCTCGAATGCCACCAGCAGAAGATTATTTAATCGTCTCATCGCACGCCGCAAACCGCTCCTGCGAGATCCACACACGATCGACGAACGGCCATCATCGATAAAACACTTAAACTGTTATTTATAGCTGGGTGTATTATAATAATGTGATAATAGGCATAATATTTCCCCGAACAAATTGGCTGACAAAGAAGAGGACAAACGAAAGCGGAAAAAGTTTGACGTTTTTTTTCTTACTTTTTGGATTTCTCTAGTTTTTGGCGGTCAGCTTAGTCAAAGTTGAGTGAGGACCATTTCCTGTCGATATTCGAAGATTGGTTTCCGAACCTACTCGCGGTGTGATGGCGATTTAATAAATTTCCGAATTATGATAACTGAACTGTGTCTCATCAAACGAATAGATACGACAAGCCGCTACTTCTGTGATCTGCTAAATTATAAGAGGATTTTTTTTAATTGAAAAAAAAAAGAAATTTATCTATCGATTTATGCAAAGCGGATATTCTCATTAGGAGGTTTTGATTTTACAATCGTTGACTTTGATCCCATGTTTACAGAAATTGACATCACTCTTTCATTTTTCATGGTCGACCAATAGATTGTGAGCTTTACCGAATTAAGTGCAGACTTGTGCATTAAGTTGCTCTTCTAAATACATAAAACCAATTCGTTTATATCTTTTGGAACCTATATAGCTTTAGCTTGAGTACAAAGATTCTTGAAGTACAGAGTGTCTCTATGAGGATATTATGAAAACCATATAGAATTTGGCGCAAAAATACGCAAGATGGCAGCTACTTGAAACTATACTAAGCTGTGAGTCATAATAAATCATCCATTGGAAGGGTTATCTCAAAAATTCCCAAGCTTGTAAATACGAATTACTGACATTGCATAATATTTCTCATTTGCTTCTTCGTGGCCAGTTCTTGAGAAATCGCCATTTGAACTTTGTAGGGTGCTTTTTATCATTTTTTTTTTCAAATTCAAATAAAATGCGAATGAAACCATTGCTGTATGTATATTTTGGTAGCATATGGTCCACAGTTTTATGTTTTGAAATAATCTTAGATGTACATCCACCCGGACTATATTTCAAAAATCTTTTTCGGTGGGATAGTTTTCGAGAAAAACTGAAGATATTTCGTGAATAAGACATTAAATGTTGGCCTGTAGCTAAACAGCTTGCTTCTTTATTTTTTTTTACCTTTGCGTCATTCGTCTCTAGTTCAGATTAGAAAAATCTCTTTAGAAAAATCTTTAATCCTATGTGCGGAGATGGGACTCGAACTCAAGTGAGCTGCGTACAAGGCATTCGATTGATCAACTACGCTAAATCCGCCCCTCAATTGCTTGCTGGTCTCTAGGATTTTCGCTGGCTGTTCATAATACCGAATAATATACCTGTAATACCGCGGGGGGGAGGGGGGGGTACTGGTTTCATACACCGCGGATTAGGGTAGTGGATTTCTTTCTATTATACATACATGAAGATGCTATCACTCACTATTTACGCAAACAAACTTGCGGGTGACTATCCATCGTTTGAGTTAACACACAAACACAATTATTCTCATAAAATTTCTTAGGTTTATTGATTATGCCCACAATGTACGAATTTATACAATTCATACACTCAACTACGCGGCCGGGCGAGAGCTACTTCAACGAACTGACTCCGACTTTCGTACGCAAAAGACTTTTTAACCACGCGGATTTAGATCACTTTCGCGCATCTCTGAGAGAAATGCACGAAGTTCTTGAAAACATTTTCTAAAGCTCTCACTAGAGCTGTCGGTCGCTAGCCGATTCAATTACGGTTTACGGTAGGGTTGCAGCGTAATCAAACAATTTTGTATCATTAAACATTGCCTTTGCGTATGCAAGGCGCAGCGTCAATGAAACTTGCTTAGCTTAAGGCTAAGTTTTTATGATGCAACTTAACTCATGGAATCGAAAATCCAAGAGATGGGCAAATGATAATGAAATATTACCGGGATTGAAACCGAAGAAAATTAGGGACTCTGCATGCCCCCTTACTTACTGAGCTTGATGTTGCCTCGGAGAGACGCATCATCAAGACGATTGCGCGGGTCATTAAAAAAAGGAATGTGTTAGAAGTCTTTTGCGTCCTAATACCTAAGATTTCCATTACAAAATTATGTTTGTTGTTACTTTTAGCAAAACAAAATATTTACAATTTTCTATCATTATTTGACATTCGCTTAACAGCCTAACTTTACGGTGGTACTAGTGCATGCCTCGCTTTCCAGCTTCAGGGCTCCTAGACTCGATTGCGATTGCGTAGTGATTCTCAGAATTCAGACTTCGGGTCCCTCGTGCAGCGGTATGCTTCCAATCCGTTGGGCAGCGACACGTGGTTCTTTGTTCACTGAGAGGTCTGATTGTTATCCTCTTAGGCTATGGTGGTCTGTTCCGATTCTCCATTTATGTTGACTTTTGTTGATTCGTGTTGCAGGAGCGGATCCAGAAAAAAATTTCGGAGAGGGTCCAAAATTTCGACTTTGAAATGTTCATTGTACAATACGTAATATGTAATATCCTCATTCAATTAAAATCGGTTATGGTTATCGAATCTGGTTTGGAATTATTTTGAACTTGAAATGAATTTAAAATAGAAACTATTTCAAAATTTCTCAAGAAGTTCAAAATTTTCGGGGGGGTCCGGACCCCCAAGACCCTCCCCCTGGATCCGCCACTGTCGTGTTGGTTTAGTTGGACTGGCCAACTGATTTCCTCGATTCTGGTTGGGATTTATTTGTGGTACCAACTCTCGATCGATTGCCTAGCTATCGACGTCCTTTAAGTATTTGTTGACATAGATTTCTTTCACCGTTTGGCTTATTCGGGTGATTTGACTGCTTGCTTGCTACCTTCAGGCCATATTGATTGTGGGCTACTGAGGCGCCATTTCCATGCACACAGACCGGGTTTGACTGTTCCGATTCCGGCTTTTATCTTTGGTTTAGGCTGATCCATGTTTAGTCTTCGTTGTCGCTACTCGACTCTCAGCTTTATCGAATTTTTCGTTAACTATCGGTTGTCCTGCTTCCTCCGTAGTTTGACCATTCTTCCACCTCCGAGATACCCTCCATCTTCTTTCCGGCATCACGAACAACCGTCCTTTCCAAATCCATCCTTGTCGAACGCGTCGGGTAGTACTCGTGACTACCTTCTCCACAGGGCACACACTATTCTGGACTTCTGCTTCCGTTTATACTAAATCTCCTATGTGTTATTATTATTTTCATCATTGAACGTTATTTGCTTATTTGTTTTATGGTTTTGATAAGTTGCTAGCTGTAAATTATTATTTTTGTATAAAAACTAATTTAATCTTTGTGTGAGCATCGTTTTCATTCTTTAGTTTACTGTATTTATTTAGCTATTTCAATTTTTGTTTGTATTTAATTATGTACTTTACTCTTTAGAACCTGTCGTATGGGAACTTACTTTTGTTTATAGTTTATTTTAAAATGAGAAACCGACTCGATTTGGCAATCTTCCAAATCTTCTCTTGTCGGATATGTATTTCAAGCAAGAACAAGGGTGTTAGTTGTTAGTAATTGCCCCCAATTCCTTCTTTTTCCTCATGTGTGTTTTTTTTGTTCGAGATCTTTTGCTTACTTTGCTCGTTTTAATAATTTCGAGTTGTTTTGCCTGTTGTGCTCGTTTTTAGTATATTTATTTTTTGTAATATTGTTTTAGACTCGAGATGGATAATGATTTTTTTTGTGTATTGCTCGAGTTTTCTTTTTTTTTTTGAGCTTCGTCTGAAAAAATGAATTTGGGCATTTGTGAAAAGTTTGCTAGACTTGAGTTGTTTGAATATTCCGATATTCAGCCCATGAAATTGAGCTAAGGCTTTTGAATAATTCATCTAAACGTACCAATGTGGTAAATCTAAAATATATGATGTTATTTTGGTATGTTATATCGTCGCTGTTGTGCTATCTTACGACGAACGCCATTTTGGGGTAAACTGAGTTAGATATGCCACATTACTAAACTACAAATTCTCTACAAAATGGCGTTTTCAGAATTTTGGAATTCTGCTCAATTACTGAAGTATAGTGAGAAAAATGATGAGAAATTATCAGTTTTTTGCTACAAATCTCTGTATCTTGAGACTGGCTCAAGTTATATAGAAGTTTTAGATGTTTTTATATGTAAACATTTTTGAGGAACACGATGCAATAATAATTTTCAAAATAAAAATATATATATTTCAAGCAAAATGCAGTTTTGGTTTTAAATTAAAAATATTACATAATTGGCAGCACTGTAACCAAAAAATACTATTTTTTCTAGATTTCTGGCCCAATTTCCTTTAAAATGCATCTCACCAATTGTTTCTAGACGCAATAGAGCCGAATATCCCAATAAAAGTTAATAATTGATGCTTTATTTGAATTGAAAATTTTCCATGTACAATTACAATACACACCTATAACACGTGTTAGTGCGACTTTTGTTTACCTTTTTAATAAAATCTCTCGATATAGATAATCGATCTTCTTAATATTTTAGAATAGATAGAAGTATCAATTGTCTTCTATGAATTGTTTCTACCATTTATAAGTTTAAAGATATTCAATTTCAAACTTTAAAAATCGTTTTTCTCGAAATGTGCAAAATGGCGCTTGTCATAAGATAGCACAACAGCGACGAATATGTAATATCATTGGTACACCCGCAGTGTTGACAAAAAAAATGATTTTTGGCATTTAATTCGATCTATCGAACTTTGAACAGCTATAACTTGTTTTAGAAACATTCTAACACTATGCATCCTTCAGAGTAGTTGTTCAGCATATCCTGAACTACATTCCATACTGCAAGAAGAATTGTAGTCTGTAAAATTGAAAATGCGAAAAAGTAGGTTTTCCCATACTAATTTGCATACAAATTTCAAACGCAATGCGCTACGCCGGGCCAAAACCAATCGACCCCAAATTTTGCACAGTTATTTGGGAGCCCAAATGGAACCAAAAAAGTGCTGTGCTGAAAACACTACAAGGGACAGCCCCATGAGGTTGCACGAACTGTAGACGTAGGACTATACTACTTAATGTAAAATATTTATTTTCTTAGTACATTTAGATTAATAATAAATCAAATATATTTCTTACGTATATTCTAAGCACAACCAATCAACTTACATAGAGAACCAAACCTTCTTGGTTATAAGGTCATTTTAATTGTAGTAGGTGATCGAATCCGATTAAACTTATTTTAAGAAAACTGAAAAAGAAGACAGAAAACCGTGACCGAACTAATATCTGGAACTAAATCTTTATCCTATTAGCAAAATCAAAATAGGATAGAATGAGTGGAAATGAATCAATGAATTTATCGAACGTAAATAATAAACTTTTGTTGTGCTTTTCATCGATCCGCGTAAATTTGTTGCTATGAAAGTTTTCATCTTTGCTATCATGCGGGTTACGCATGCAACCGCTAACAAACAGGGATGACACATTGAAATCTGTTTTGCGGCCAACAATATCGTTTTACCATCTGTGAAATAGGAAAAAAATCTATGATAAATTTCCGAAAAATCTGTGAAAAATCACAATATTTCCAAAAATCTGTGAAATTTTCATCAAAATGACAAAAATCTGCCATCTGTGAAAAAGAATCTGTGATCAAAAATTGTGAAAAAAATCTGTGACATAAAAGAAAAATCTGTGAATATGGTAACCCTGCTAAATTAGATATACACAATCGCCTCAAACATTGAACCCAAGCGCACAAAGCAAAATGAGTCAACGCTGATGATGATGGGTAGAGCAAAAGAGACAACTAGTACCACGGCACTATGTTCACCGTATTTGCAAATGGAGCTTGAATATACAAGCGATTTTGTGTACGAACAATTGTGTTCGAGATTGTACATAAAAGTGTACGGGAAACCATAGTGTTTGAACGGACAAACTCAGTCGTGTGTTGGACGGAACTGGATAGCGTACCTCCACAGCCAGTGTAATGGACTTCTAACTCAGCTACACTGGTTGTGAAAACAAACAGTGCAGTGATCTGCTCCGCCTGCGCGATATTTTGACTAGGTTGTATATTATTTAAATTAATGCCATGATATAAAAAATCTTTGGGTTCATCTATTAAAATCTATTCTTAGAAGTATTTCGGGGCGATATGCTCAAAAAATTTGAAAATTTATCGTGAGATGGCTGAAGCTGGCATATAGCGTTTAAAATTGGACCACTTTTCGTTACATACCATTTTTGTAGAATTTGCAAAGGGAACCCCCATATCAAAAACAAAGACGTAATCCTACGTCAGAACAATGTTGCTCATAGTCGGTTATCCGGACTTCAATTTGTTTATTTGGCCAATCGTATTAACTCGACAAATGATACATTTCCCAAATTCTCGGCAGCCGGTTGCCCAAAGAAATTATTACATGATAACGCTATTGAATGATTCCATGTTTCGTCTAAATTTTCATATCAGTGTTATGAATTTTTTAATAATTTTATCAGATGCAAAAAGTAGCCTTTTTGGAAAAATTGTCACAGTTCGCAAAATAATATATTCAAGAATACACTAAGTCTCTATACTAATAAAATTTGTTTTATATTTTCAGTTGCGTTGTTGGACAGTTGTTGGGATCATATTCGCGGCAAGGCTCTCTGAAAAAAATCGTTTAGCGGAAATTATTGTAACTTCTAATATTAACAAATTCGGAGAACACTATTCATTCGATGATCTACCGGAAAGAAAAAGAAAACCAGTACTGGCTGACCCAAAATTGGACCGGAAGGTAGTCAAACTTATCAATCGAAATAAATCGATATCGTTTCGTGATTTAGCGAAAAGGGCTGAAACAAACGTAGGTCCAAAGGATATGTCACAACACAACAACACATATAAGAAGCAGAAAATAATAAAACAAAGTTCTGAGCAAAAATTTATAGAAAGAGCTGGGAAATTATATAATTGGATTTTGCAACTATCGTTTTCGTGTATTTTGATGGATGATGAAACGAATGTAAAGGAGGATTCCAGGACGCTTTCAGGACCGCGATTTTATACGTAGGTTATTAGCGAGGATGTTACTGACATTGAGAAGTCGATTCAGGTGCAAAAATTTAGACAAAAAGTTCTTCTGTGGCAGGTAATCTGTTTGTGTGGCTTAAAATCATTAATTTGCTACACCAATGGAACCATAAATGCTGATGTTTACCGTACTGAGTGTTTGCAAAAAAATACTTCCATTATACAAGAAACACAATACTCCATCATTTGGACCTGATTTGGCATCAGCACATTATGCCAAAACCACTATACAATGGTTACATGAGAATAAGAAAGATTATTCATTTCATTTAATAATTTGATTAGTTTTATTAAATTTATTATTTTCATGAATATTATCAATTGTATATATTATATTAATTTTATTGACTTTCTTAATTTTATTCATTTAATTTCAATAATTTACTAATAAATTCATTTAATATAATCAATAGAATTGGATTAATCAATTAAATTAATTTTATGCATTTAACGTATTTTATATATTTCCATCATCTCCATCATTTTAAATAATTCACACATTTTATTTCGTTTCTTTCCTTTATTAATATTAATAATTCAGTCTTTTCCTTTTTTCATTTCAACCCATTTTTTTAATTTGACTCAATTCAATTCTTTCTATTAATTTTGTAATTTATTTTTGAATATTTCAAATTTTTCATGTAATGAATTGAATTTATTTGATTTATTTATTTTATTATTGCGGTTTAAATAATTCATTCTACTCATTTTATTAATTTGATGACTTTTATAAATTTTTTAGCTATATTGTTTTTAAGAATTTCATTCATTTTTTTTGATTTTCTATAATTTATTTAGTTTATTCATCGTTTTCTTCAGCAAGTCTCGAAACTGTGTTCATCCCATCTCTAGTTGGGAGCCCAATTCGCATAAGTTCTGCAAACTAATGAATAATCCATCTGTGATATGTGTAAGAAATGTCATCTTACTGCTAGCTGGAAGAAATTGTTTTTTTGGGGACGATCCATAAATGACGTAGCATTTTTTGAGTGATTTTTAACACCCCCTTCCCCCATCGTAGCATTTCGTCATAAACCTCTAAATACCCCCCTGGTAATTACGTAGCTTGACGGTAATTCTCCCCTCCCCCTTGTCCTCGCAAAATTAAAAAAAGAAAATGAAAAACGATGTTAGTTATTCCCCTTTAAAAAAGCTACATAGCATGCCATGACCCCCTACCCCCCTGTCGTCACACATCATCATAAAATACAAAACTCCCCCCTCCCCCATATAATGCTACGTCATTTATGGATGATCCCTTATAGAGTTTCCGGATTTAAGTTGACTGGTGGACTTGTCGTGATCACTGTTAACTTCACCACAATTAGTGCTTCCATCCCGGGAATTTATTTACCCGGGAATCCCGGGATTTTTGGATGTCCCGGGATGCCCGATTTCCAGTAAATTGTGTTTTCTCATTCTAGGGATTCGGGAAAGGTTTTTTAATTTATTCCAAAAGGCTTATGTTCTGCGAAAGAAATTCTGTAGGAAATATCTTGACCGGCAAACAATTGCAGTGAGTAGTGAACGCAGATTGTGCTTTTTCAACTGATCTTTTTTGTAGAACAATGGACAGGGCCGCCGAGAGGGGAGGGAGGACGGTGTGTTTCCCCCCGGGCCCGGAATTGTGGAAGGGGCCCGGACTTTGAACAGAAGAAAGCGATTCATATTAATTTCTCATATTTGCTTAAAAACATATTAATTAAATACGAGAATCCGAAAATATTTTTCATCAATAACTAACTTTCTCAATTTTACTAATTTTCCTCATTTTTTGGCATTTCGTCGGAGAAATTGCATATGAAGAATATCATACAATCTAGAGTTTCTATTGATGTCAATGTTTTCTCTTGGTCTATTGTTTCATATTTTAATTTTCTGCATTTTTTGTTGTTTCTTCTTCCATTTGATCTAGGATTTTCAATCTTTCCAATTTTTTTATTGCATCTATTGTTAAGTTTTACTTTATAGGATTTTTTTCTTATTTAATTCATTTATTTTTTGAATTTCTCTTACTTTTCGTGATTGTAATATTCCTACATTTCCCATTTCTTCTAGCATTTTCATTTCTACCTATTTAAACAATTTTGTTTTCTATGATTTCACTTTTGTCCGTTTTTGGGCCCTTTCCACTTGTTCCTGTTTCCTATTTTGTTCCTCCAATCAATTCCGTCCAATTGTTTCCATTTATTTCTACTTCTATTATTCCATGGCACTTATTCAGTTCTAAATTAGTTCACTTAAAAAAATAAGTTGTCGATTTTTTTTAATTTTTCTAAACTAAAAAAAATGTATTAATCCATGGTCGTTCTTTGAAATATTTGAACATTTTTATTTTTTTCCTGTTTTTATTCTCTCAGCCCCCGATTTCATCAGATTTTGACACGATTTTATGAGGTTCATATAAAAATTGATAGTTGGTAGTTTGATGGGCTCTAGCAGACGAGCCAAGTTGAATTCGAGTAAATCCTTTCTTGAGCATTATTTCTTATGTTAGAGATCCGAAATAGGATTTTTTTTTTCTAATTGCACTGTCAGACCCCCTTAAGGGAAGTTTAAGCTAAATAATCAGGACAGGTTATGAGGCTATATCTAGAGACTATGTCCTCATTTTATCAGCCTAAAATTCACCAAGGGGCTGATAAAAACGGTTCTTCTCTGTATTTATTTCTTCCTTTTGTCGTTTTTCCTTTTTTCTATACTCATGATATTTTATTTTTAATTTTGTCATTCACCCGTTTCTCGTTTTTTTCGCCATTTTGCGACATATTTCTATATTTTAAATTTTAGTTAAATTTCCTTTTTCATTTCCTTCGTCTAATTTAATTGTTTCATTTATTTAATCTGTTCTATGTTTATATTCATTCAATTTTTTTTACAAACTTTAAATTTTCAACTTTTCCACTGTCTTAATATTTCTCATATTGTGTTGTTTCTCCACTTTGTTTTTTTTTGTGGATATTGATAGGTTTTTGACTATTTCCATGTTATTGATCTATTTCCATTATTTTAAATGTCAATCTTCAGCTTTCTTGTTTTGTTTCATTTTATCTACTCATTATTTTTATCTCGTTTGTTCCTTATTTATTTTTTTCTCTCTCTTTATATTCTATTTCCATTGAATGTTTTTTGTTTTTTCTTAATTTATTGCGTTTCTATTTTGCTACTTCAATTTACATAAAGTTGTAATTGTGAGTTTTAAATAATACTGTTCTAAATATATAAATCGCAAACATCAGTTTTCCCCGAAACCGAAGAAAGTCAACAAAACTGTCGAGCAAATGAGATACTGTATTTTCAGAGGCTGGCAATGTTGTAGTGCACCGACTCGTCCGAATGTTTTTTTTTCAATTCTATATGAAATTAGACAAAGATGCGAACAAATCCATGCAATACCCACTCCGGGATAAATATGAATTATAGGTAAATAGGCTCCTTTCAAAATTTCGTAGAGATATTTAAAGGGTTTTACGATCAAAATATGGTCGAGTTGACACATTTCTTTGCACGATATTCAAAAAAACCGAAAAACTCCGTTTTGTCTGCGTGCAAAAATATGCCTCTTTTTTGATTTTGACATTTGCTCTTCAGTTATAAAAGTGCCGTCTGTATAAGAGGAGCAGCTTAATGAACTGCAACCAGCATAATGCCAACCAGAAAGGAAAGTGGCCGATATTTTCAAGCATTTGAAGTTATCAAAGTTCACACAGAAATGTCTGATTCGGCAGACTTTCTGTACCTGTGGTTTGAAAAGTGTTATTTTCATTGCAACCGAGAACTTTAACCAGGAAATTGACGCGAAATAGTTCTTGAAAAAACGTTTGCTACCTTTCGTGAAGCAACACGATCGTCCTATGCTATTTTGGCCGAGTTTGAATCCAAGAACCCTCCCTACATACTAGGGTAATCGAGGACTGTTAGTCCATCGTCAAGTGGAGCCTGTTCAAGTAAACTGGCTGTGGCGAACAAAGGGGACGGGTGGCTGTATAGAATTTATTGGCAGTAGTTAAAAGACGCTTAACCGAAGGCTTAATTTAATATTTTTCTGTATTTTACACTGATTGAATTTATGAATAAAATGCTTGTACAATAAAAAAAATAATCAATTTACGTGCATTCTTGTTCAACAAAATTGTGATCAAAGACTGTGCTGGTAAATGAGTGGTAAGCGTGACTGTCATTTATCCCAGTGGGTCTGGGTTCATTCCCAGCCGAGGTCGATGAGCTTTTCTGAGGTGAAAACTCTGTGCCACGACTTCCTTCACAAGGGAAGTAGTGCGGACAGAGACCGACGGAAAATTAACAAAAAAAAATTAAAATAAAAGCAATTTGAATTTACAGCACTCAGTGTATTCTACTACAGTTCCGCCACAAAAGTTTATATGCACTATACTTAAAAGCAGAGAACTATCGTTTCAATAAATTTCGGGATCCGTGTCTGTGTTCAAAAAATCTACAATGATGGAGGGGCCCTTTTGCTGGACCCCCCGGGGCCGCAGAATGTTTCTAGAACGTCTAGAGATATTTAGTCAGTCTTCGAATGCATATTTCGTTAAATTTGTTATACCGGAACTGCAATATCTGATTTATCATGAATTTTGCATGCCCGGATATTGATTTTTTTTGGATATGAAAAGAAATACATAACGATGTATCTTTTTTTTTTTTTATTTCAATTATAGAGGTTTTAACCTTAAGGTCATTCGCCTCTTCGGGTTAGAAAAATCTCTTAGGAAAAATTTCTAACCCTATGTGCGGGGTCGGGACTCGAACCCAGGTGCGCTGCGTACAAGGCAATCGATTTACCAATACGCTACGCCCACTCCCCAACGATGTATCTGTCCAATATCATGCGAGTCCTTAAATGTCGCTTTGAAGGATGCAGGCAGGATTTTTTAAGGGATAAGATCAAGCAATCCAGACACTCTCCCGTAACAGGAAATCGATGGTAGACTTCATCCATCGCCGCACAGTTCGTCCATTATTTGCTTAATTTTGATTCACACTTAATTCGGAATGATGTTGACGGAAATGGATTCCATATATCAAATTTTCTCATTTGATCGGAAATAACTGCACACTACCCTGAAGCAGCTCAATCTTTTCACAAAAGATTACCAAAGAAGGTGTGCATTAAGTTGATCACATTCCATCGAAATGTTCTGATACGAATTCCAATTATTGGACAGTAACTTCAGCAGCTGCATTTAATATATCGTCCCAATCGCAATCGTAACTACCAAAATTTAGGTTAAACATATAGTCAAGAAAAATCATCAAAAGAAGTTCATGTTGCGTAAACTGAGTGACGAGTTATCAAATGATTCAATGTTGTGTAGGCCACCAAATCGACATCTTCTGACCAGGGCCGTCGAGAGCCGCTTTGGGCCCCATGGCTTGTATTCCTGCCGGGCCCTTTTAAACCTAAGCCCTCTAGTTCAGCATGAGTTAATATCTCTTCAGTCATGAAAAACTCGTGAGCCCGTGGTTTCTATTTGTCTCCGGTCGACTCATATTGCCACATCCACATATAGCGTGCCAGAGAGGTGAATTTCGACAGCTTCTTATACCTTGGTATCCTCATTGAGTAAAATTGACATAGTTACGAGTTTGTCAATTTGCGGGTACTCAGGAATCAGAAATCAGTAGCGTCTAGCTCAAATGGTACGTTCCCCATGTTGATCGGAGATTTGTGCCTTGCCATGAATCGTCTTTTCATGATTTCCCTGATGGGAAGGATTGGGGAAGTGATAAGGTTAGGGCTAAAGAATATACCCAAGAGACCACGAAGCATTATTTAATGGCTTTAAACATGTTCTATATTCGCATACAAAATATATTCTTTACGGCTTCATAATTCTATAGTGATCATTAAAGCACACTCAATCCCGGAAAAGGCGAAATAGTGTGCCAGGATTGAGCTAGTTCAGAAGCACCTTGATGGCTGTCACCAATGTTTATATAGAGCCGCGCATTTAAAAATAATTCTTCCCTTCTTTATCGACACAACAAAAGAAAAAAATAACTTTCGATAAAATCCCCACCCTTCCTCTTTTCTTTCGTTTGACATGCCGACTGTTTGAATTGACGATTTAGTGCCTATAGAAACGGGGTTCGATCCACAGTCGAAAAGCTCATCTCATTTTGGTATACGCGTTTGATCACTGATCTGTGAGAAGATTTGCATGTATACTTGGTTTAATCTAACCTCTAAATAATTTATTACATGAAGGCATACGAGTTTAGGTGACTATTGGAACGCGTACGTAATACGTAATACGTATTACGTATATTTGTTATTGTTCGGTGTTGGAATTATAAGAAGATTATATATTAGCACTTAGAGTTTTCTATAAAAACTTCATAACATTTATCTTCAAAAGCTTTTTGGGACGTTGGCTATGTTCTCGTTGTCGATATAGTGCTACATTTAATGCTTTACATTTTAGGTGCATTGCAGCATTAAAAATACTTGTATATGGCTAGTTAGCAATGGAAATGCTAACTTCTAGCTTACCTAAAGTTTTAAATTAATACTTATGGTTACTTGGGTAACGACACAGAACAACTAAAACAGAACATTCTGCACCCCCGGAAGGATGCTGAACGATCTGCAGGTGCTACAATACTATAATACTTCCAATACTATAATACTTCCAACCCACGGAGGGATTTAGAATTTTTATTGTAACAGTAAGCGGATATATCTCGTTTCACGAACAAACGCTTCTGCTTGATTGATGATCAGCACGCTATGTCTAACATGGTGAAATTGTAGGGTGTAAACATTGGCCATCTTAAGCTCCATTTGTACTTTTAACAATAGATCTTAAGGATCGCCTCGAAAAGTAAACTGGAATATAATTTGACTACAATAGGCAACTTTCCGCTTGTAATCGTCTCTCATTTCTTTCAACATAGTGGGTTGGAACACGATATTTTGCTTCTACTATGCAGACAAAGCGACACAGGGATTGATTTATTTGCTGGTAGCGGTGGAGCAGTTTTTAGCTTTTGTTGTAAGGGACCATCTATAAATGACGTAGCAGTTTTTGAGTGATTTCAAACACCCCCCTCCCCCATCGTAGCATTTCCTCACAAACCTCTATTCCCTTTTAAAAAAGCTACGTAGCATGACATGACCCCCTACCTCTTGTCGTCACACATCATCACAATATACAAAACTGCCCCCTCTCCCATATAATGCTACGTCATTTATGGATGATCCCTAAGCAAAATGAGAAGGTAGCAGATGCAACTCGAAATTCTCGCTTTAAATTAAAAAGATTTTCAACTTACATAAGTTTATCTCATATTGAATCCAAGAAAACCGTTTCTAAGGGGTCGTACACTTCTGACGTAGCTTTTTTCAACGATTTTCGACCCCTCCCTTCCCCCTCATAGCATTTTGTCGCAAAATTCTAACCTCCCCCTTGTTAATATCGTAGCAACTACAAATCCCCCTCCCCGCAATGCGGCCAAGGATGAGAAAAATTAAATATGTTTCACAATTCTTTCAAATACCTGCATGACCCTACAAAATGTTTCACGGATTTGTCAACATTTTAATTATAACAGCAAATAGCGTACAAAATAAGTCCATTTCATGACGAATATAGTGTTGATAGTTTTGCTTTGAATTTAATATATCATGGAGCATGAAGAGAAGTTCTCTCTGTTCACAATCCTGCAACTGCCAATGATTCTAAGAAGCATACGTACAACTAAGTTACTACCCAGCAAACCATCAATCGTATAACAAGGTAGAAAAAGACTCGAAAAGATGTCTACAAAGAGTCAAAATCGTTATGACAGTCGATTTTAGTCTGTAGAAATTGATTTGTAATCGCATATTAGTACCAACATGATTTGAATACGACCTTTCATTCAAAATCGTGTTGATGTTCTAGTTAAATCGTGTTCGATCGAAGTTGGTCGTAGAGCACTGGCAAACTTATATGCATATAACTACAAATATTTAAATCATTAAAAATCGTATTTTGCTCACATTTGATCGTATTTTACTTCGAACAATGTCGGATTAAAAACTTAATAAAGTCATTGTGGTCGTTCCTATGTGTAGAAATAGTCAATAAGCGACATAAACATATCTACGACTGCGATATACGTCACAATTATTTCAAAAAGTTAATAAGCAACATAAACATATCTACGACTGCGATATACGTCACAATGACTTCAAAAAGTTAGATACGACTTAATATATCACAACATATAAGAAACCCGTTTTCTCGAAATTACTCACGACACTCTCTACTTGAAGATAAGATATGATTACGAAATATTGGTACGCTTATAACAATTAAAATAGTTCTGTGTAGTAAGTCCTGTCCTACAATCCAAATGTCGTAAGTTCGAATCCCACCTTAACATGAGAGGGGGAGACCTCAATGGGTTGGGTTTTGCCTTCGGTTCACAACTACCGACATTCGTTTTTTTTGGAGATGATTTATGTGCCTGTTAACTGTTCCTAGTTTTTGCTCTTCTTTACCGACGAATGAGAGATAATCGTATATCGTGTTCCGAAATCGTATACTAGTTATGGATATCGCATATAATGCGATATTGTTTCGCATATCCAATCGTAATACATTCTCTAGAATCGCTTTCATACTAGAAATTATCCCGCCAAACGTGAATATTATTGTCATAAATCGTCAATTTCAATATGTACGTATATCGCCTCCAGTTTGGTACGTATATGCCGATTTTCTGCATTTTATACGACTTTTTAGTGGGATATAAATACGTATAATTCAATTACAACTTGGATATACCATCAAAAATACTGGCTGAAACTATATTTTTGCGCCCCCGGTTTAAAGTTTACATGGGATTTCGTACGGGAGAATCGACATTTGCAAAATAATTCTTTCAAGAGTCGCCCGTTACCTCCTAACAATAGATAGATTTCTGATTTTTATAGGAAATTTGTCTAGGAAACAAAGTCTCGAAAACCGCAAAATAATCTGAAGCTTATGGAAAAAGTTATTAAGCAAAAATCAATTGATGCCCTGAAGATTGATGAAAATTTTAATTTTATAGCATCACTGCTGCTGACGGTAGAATTATATACAACAATTTTAACTTACTCTTATTATGTAAAAAATATGCCTCAATTTTTCCCTCAAAACTCTTGTGAAGTGGCCAAACAGTTCCGATAATTGATTTAGGCACATTAAGAGAAAATCAAAACAGAATTGTATAAAGTTAAACAATCAGCAGAAGTGGTGCTAGAAAAAATATATATTTTACCAAGCGTCAGAGCATCAATCGGTTTCTACAAAAATCGGTTTCGCAGAACAACGTGCAGCACACCAACGAAAGCTGTCACGTTATCAACATCATCCCCGTATATATAGGCAAGGAATTTAGCGAGATGTGATTACATGAATTATCTCCACACACCACTGACATCATGATTAACCAATTTATGTCAAGATACGGAGAAGTGGCTTCCATAACAGCTGTATCTTTGCATTTTCCTGGAGGTCCCTAACGTTGTTCTTTTGGTGAGAATGCTTCCGTACAAACCAACTCCTTCATACGTAACCATTTTTTGGAGATCAACCAAAAATGGGACGTTTCATCAGATAACACTGGTTATGTACCCATGGTAGATTCCTTAACGCGAATTCTACAAAAAGACACTGCACCATGGAAAACTTTGTGCAAAAGCAACTAAGAAAAGCCCACCAAACCACAAACGACTACAAAACCAATATCTACGGATCTGACAGGAAGAAATATTCACTCAACAACAATTACACCAAGTATCTCCAAGCCAACAAGCGGCACCACCAGCAAAGAAGCGAACGTAGAAGAGGACGGATACGTTTATCCGTGCGCTCGCATTTCTGTTTGATGCTCTATTGCTTTCTTCGAAAATACTTTAAATTGGTCTCTCAATATTTTGTAGTGTATTCCGTAGATTCAAGCAATGAAACTCGTTTTTTTAACAAAGTAGACAATTCCCTTTAGAACTTTTTTTTAACAAATGTCAACTATCAAATAGTTTATGCTTTCATCATATAGCAATTTAATAAGGTGAATGATTACAAAGAAATTACTATTACTATTTATATTGTTGTTCTATGAATACCAGACGTGTTCGCCCATCTTCCGGGTTAAAACGCGGGCCCCCAAATGCGACACGGGCCCTAGGGCAATTGCCCTGGCTGACGGACCCTCTCATCGGGCCTCATTCTGACAAATTCTTTTAGGACAGATATACATGCAATCAAACGGGTCTGAAAACTTTTTAATTTATTCTTTAGTTTTCAAGAAAATATTTCATTTTTTTTTATTTTTCTTCTGTATTCCCTGAAGCCCGGAGGCCGAAAACCGTCGGGAAATGGAAGCTCTAATCATAAAATGCAGTTTTAGAGAAAGGACCATAACGCTACCTATTAACAATATTTTCTATATGCTGATTCTTGATTTTTCACTGAGAAATGGACTTTCAAAAAACAACAACTTTCATCTTCAAAAATTATTATTTTTTACCTTTAAAAAACTCTAATCTTTCCACACAAAACGGAAGAAAACCGTCCGATCTTTTCAATCTTTTTTGACTTTCTCTCCATAAGTATTTTTGATACGCAATATAGCAAATATATCCAACAAAAGTATGTCAAAAAAGCGCCCGTAAACGATCAGTCTTTATCAAGACCACCGCTAGAAAATTTCTTTCCCACCGTGCCTGCCGTATCATTAATTTATGTGTGCCAAAACCGTTCAACAGATGGAACACTAGCACCGACCTCCCAACGAGCAGATCGGACGCCAACTAACTAACCAAAAACTAAAAACACCTCTTTAGCCGAGACATCATTAATGAGAGATAAATTATCACCTTCCCCCGGCTATGGGTGGATCTCTCACCGGCTCGAGCGTGAAAAGTGTTATTAGATTCAATTAGAGAGCTCGAGTGCACCTCTTTCCGAACCCTGAAGAGCCCTGGTATCCGCAAGTGCGCCTCTTCTGTGATTAACCGTCCTAACCGATTTGATCGTTAAGAATTTCGGCTGCCTCGAAACGCGAGCCACACCACGCCGCGCCATCTGATGATAGGAGATGAGCATTTTGTCTCTGATGCGGATGGCACACCTTTCGCCCTCAATGTCGTAATTAATAGTAATGAGATAGCCCGCAAATGCTCTGGGTCTGGTGTGGCGTTGCGAAGGTGTTAGGCTCATCAACGCACATTTAGAGAAATACTTTTGCCGCCGGATGATGTTTTATGGTTCGAATCACATCACATCAGCCATTGGAGCAGTCGCAGACGCACGAGTTTTAGCGGGACATCAAAGGCGGACAACGATGGCCTACATTCTATGGAAAGGAGGTACAGCTAGTGCAGAGCTTTTTTGTTTACCTCTCAAAATGGACATTGCGTGTGGTGATTAGTGGGAGATTACCGTAACTGTGTGCTGCGATAGGAACCACTCTGAGCTGCCAATAGGTTCCGACGGATGATTTTTTGGAAACTATATTATGTTGGGTAGGGTAAGAGCTACATACACGAGCTTCGCAGGTTACTCATAAATATGAACGACATGGAAAACAAGTACACACTGTTTAAGGTTGCCTTAATTAACCTTGTATGGTTAAATAACTTCAAACGTAACCTAAAAATGGCTGAGCCCATTCAACCGCACTATGTAGTTGCAAAAAAAATACTGCGTCAGTGTCTTTGTCAGTATGAACAAATGAGGTTGTACTTCGAAGTGGACACTTGAACACCGTATTACACAATTTTTCGTCGGCCGTGGATCACCAGACCGATTAACATATCGAGTCAGTACAGCCAAATGACCCAGAATGTAAATGACCCATCTAATTTGATTAATAAAACAAAAGATCTTCCAGTGAGACTGTTTTTGTTAGCAAAGAGCCATTTCGGTTATTCTCCATCAGTTCGGCCACCGAAAGTTGCTGCCAATTTTGGGTGAAAATGTTTCACCAACCTGCTTCAAGTAGGCAGAGCAGCGAAACGATGATCAAGTTGAAAGGTGAGGCCGATCGGAAAATTAGCATACAGACGCGGTTGCGGTTCAATTATTTGGTGCTTCACATAAATTAAATTGTTGTTGTCGGTCGGTCGCTCCGGTTTCGGGGGTCCTAGTCCGGGGCTGATCCACGACGACCAACCTCACCGGTCTATGAGTGATTCATTCGGCCTGTTATGGTATTCTGGCGCTCATTAAATCGCGTTTCGGCGCGGAGGCACTTGGCAAGTCGGTCTGTAATAAATTCATTATAAATTCGAGCTCAGACTCAAGTGTCTTCGTCGACGCTTCTTGCCGCTACGTAATAGCAATTCACACAGTCTGTGCCTTGGCGTGGTACAGGGTTCAAGTCTTTCCATTATGGTGATGTTATGTAATCTGCCGACCGGAGCTTTCAGGTTTTTTCGGACTGATTTTTGCCTGTTTTTGGCATTAACAAGTTAAACAGCAGCTGATGGGTCTTCGGATGGAGTCATCGCCGAACAAGAGTGAGATTGATGTCGTGAATGAAGTGTGTTGTTGAACGAGAAAATATCTTAGCCTTTACCGGTAACGGGTTTGTTTGATTGGAAGATAAAATGCAAAAATGCGAACTTTCTTTGTATTAAAATGTAAATTGTCGTTTTTTTAAACTGAAAACAAACATAACGATAATGCTAAAATAATCAGTGAACGATTATATTTGATATTTGACCGAATTGTCGAATGCAAAATCCAACAAAGAATGTAATTCTAATGATGCCGTACTTCAACGACCACAAATCCACGATCCCTCATAGTACAGCACATCGGTAACCATCATCGTAACCCGAATCTACGAATTGTAAATCGATACCCTCACGATATCTGCCGGCAAGAAATTCACGACGACGGCGCTGCGGAGGGCATACCTTCATACCGCTCTAGTCGGCGTGGGTCATTCAAACGCGCATTTCGTAACATGATTGAATTCTGCCGCGGCGACTACGAGAAAAAGTTGCCTCCACCACCACCACTGCACTGCCGTCCTGCAGTTTATGATCCCCAGGACGCCACCACCAGTAAACTATATCGGTAATCATAGGTTGACCTGTTCCGCTGCTAGCCTAGCGTACAAAGACCTCAACGGTAGAAGTGGGACGCATCATTGCTGCCGCGGCTGCTGCTGCTGCGGCTACTTCGGTGCGATGGCGTTTCGTTTCGTAATCACTATAATAAAGTCTTTATCGTCAATACACTTTGATATTTAGAGCATGTTTATTGAGGACTGAACCTCCTATAAGTAGATGGTAATGAGGTGGAATTTCGTTTTTTTTTTGGTTTCAACTTCTGATTTCTCGGGTCAAGCTCGGAAGGTGAAAGTTTTCCCACTTTCCATTGCGAAGCGCGGGCGTTTCAGTCAGATGCGTTCGGTGGCATGAAAGAAGGTCTTTGAAGTGACTCGTTTGTATTACATTCAAGCAGGTAAAGATACATCCTTGTTTGGTTCTCAAAGGTTTGTTTGTTTCGTCGAATATTTTAGTAGTGTACAGAAGATGGCCTATTTGCGTAATCTGTACGTAGGCGACCGAAATCGTTACAGTTTCTATGATGTAATGCATCGGTGGTATTCGATAAGTTGTTATGGTAAAGAGAGACAAGTCTGTCTTTTGTATCGATTTTGTTGGCTGTTTTCGGCAAATTTAAGGCTAATAAAAACGAAATCAATGAGATTGAAAGACGGATATGTATTCTAGAGCGAATCAGTTATAAACTTACAACGGAAAACTAGGACTAGGCAGGATCATATGGACATAATCGAAAGGAAACGTGAAGAATCCTTTGCCTTCTGCTAAGTATGAGTTGGGCTTTGCACCCAAGTCTATCTTTTTTTTTATTATTTTAGATTATAGTGGTTTTAACCTTAGGGTCATTCGCCTCTTTGACGGGTTAGAGAAATTTCTTTAGAAAAATCTCTAACCCTATGTGCGGGGTTGGGATTTGAACCCAGGTGATCTGCGTACAAGGCAATCGATTTACCAACTACTATCTCCACCCCACCACCCAAGTCTACCCCATAGTCGTTGATAGAACATAATTCATAATCATGTTTTACCGCCTTTCAATTTCATTGCTTCCGTTTCTCTTAGTCTTAAATTTTCCGAAAATAGCCAACAAAATCTATACAGTAGAACCTTGCGGCAATTAAAACAGTAGCAAGTCTGTCTTTGCAGTGAGATATGTTTTTTAGACTTGAGCGATTCTTAGTAACTCTGCCTAAGCTCGACTCCTGCCAGCAGAAGACAAAAATTTAATCCGTAAGATTTTCAACCTGCTTCTAATGACCCTGCCACTGCTAGTTTTCCGATCTGTACATTTCACGGCCTTGTTAATCTCTAGCTAATTGAATGTAAATTTTAGTTTTCAATACAAATCAGCGTCATATGTTTCTACATGGTAATGTGTATGACAAAAATTTAGTTACCTCTCCAATACATAAACTCTGATTGTAATCCTCTCTAATTTACTTGAGGAATACTGAGCACTCAAACGAAAAGTGCTGTAAATTATCCACCGTCTATTAATTGTGACAGCGATTCTCATTCAAACTTCAATTGAAGCGCTCTCATACTCATACGCCGAATATGGACAACGGAAACCTACGCTATAAGTTCTATCTCCCGTGGAGTGTTCAGAGAGTTTTTGGAAGTTTTTTTTTTCTCAGATCTAATATGTGGACATTTTTGGACTTTGATCCGTTATTTTTCATAATAGTTCATACCAATACTATAAATATGCATTTTCAACAATATCATCACAAAACAGGTATCCTTAGTTTTCAAATGACGTATTTGAACATATATTTCATTCCAAATGCAATTAAGAAAAAATACAAAATACAAAATACTCGTGGAATGTCTCTTTTCAAAATTTTCATCCGTAATGCCAGTCAGTTAAGTTAAGTCAAATATTTTTCCGAGATAGCCAAGGATTTCTTTAATCATAGTGTATATAAACGCTCGGCATAGAACTGAATTAAATTGGAGTATGTAGTTTTCGATTTTTGGTCATATGTCTCCTCACAGTGCAACGTTTCGAAGGTATATCTCTTCATCTTCAGGGTAGAGTAGGGTTCAATAACTTGTGCTAGCAAAGTCAGTTTGGTTTAAAGTTTTCGAAAATGTCGTAAGCAATTAAATTATTTTTCTTATTTTCACTTGTGATGATAATCTGATGTATACTAGGGCATTGCAAATTTGTTGTTCTCAAAGGCCCCCCTCTCATATTGTTAAAAATGTCAAAGTAAGCTCAGATGGCAAATTTCACATCATTTGGACAATCCTCCGCCCACTTCGCTTGAAATTTTTGAAATTGCTATGGGAAAATATGGAGGAAAAATATACTAAATGCTATAACTTTAGAAGTGGCACTCATAAAATTAGAATTATCACCTCATTCTAAAGAAAATTCTCGTTTCTCCAAAAATACGAGAAGGTTGGGTTCTGGGTCAGTTTGTCCCCAAAAACGCATATTTTTAATAATTTTTCTGCTCCGTGATGGAAATCATACATAGTTTGCAGTTTTTCAAATGTGAAAATAGCTCAGAAATCGAAAGGAACCTTTTGAAGTTGGAGCTATAGGACCGATTTAATGTTATAAAGGGCGAACACGAAATTATTGCGACACATTCAACAGGACATAACTTTTTTACCATTGGGTAAAAATCAACCAAATTTTGCACACTTTCTCATTGATGTGTATTGTTTACATGCTGTCAAACTCGAAGTCGTGTTCTTCGATTCAACGAAAATGGAGGTGAACAAACGCGAGTCGATAGAACAAATTTCTTCCAAACACCTGGAATTTCTTGACATGTCGCACCGGCAGTTGGAAAAAATGTTGACATTGGACTACGGCAAAGGAGCTGGAAGAAAACCGGGACCGGAGAACAAAAAGACGGAGGGAAAGGTGAAGCGGATGATTAAAGCAAATCCCAACGTCTCAAGCCGTGATTTGGCTAAAAAGTTGTCGCAGAGCTACGTCCAGAATGCAAAGAAGAGAGCTGGACTACATACATACAAGGTACAGAACTTCCAAAACCGCGATGAGCAGCAACAATCGACGGCTAAAACTCGGGCACGGAAACTCTACGAAAAGATGCTGACAAAATATGGCTGCTGTGTGATGGACGACGAAACGTGTATAAAAGCCGATTTTAAGCAAATTCCGGGGTTGGAGTTTTTCACCGGCAAGAGCAAGTTCTATGTGGACGACAAATTTAAGAAGAAGAAAATGTCGAAGTTCGCCTCCAAATATCTCATTTGGCAGGCCATCTGCTCTTGCGGGCTGAGGAGTGAGCCTTTCGTGACAAAGGGCACAGTGAATGGTGAGATCTACAAATCTGAGTGCCTCGAGAAGCGCCTTTTGCCGTTCTTGCAGCAGCACGACGAAGCTCCGCTATTTTGGCCTGATTTGGCATCATGCCACTATTCTAAAAGTGTCCTGGAGTGGTATGAGCCAATTCTGTCCATTTTGTTCCAAAGGACATGAATCCGCCAAACTGTCCGGAGCTGCGCCCGGGTGGAGCAGTACTGAGCAATGATGAAGCGGGAACTTCGGAAGAGCAAGAAGACAGTCAAAGACGAGAAGGACATGTTAAGAAAATGGGAAAAACTGAGAAACTGGTACCGGATGACACTGTAAAGACTTTGATGGAGGGCAACAAGTTAAAATGCGTTCAATTTTACACTCAAGGCTCCATCGATTAACTTTTCTTTTGATTTTTGAAGTAAATATATGTATAAAACTACCCTAAAATTTTGGTTTGATTTTAAACATTATAAGAAAATTGGCATGACATTTTCGGTGTCGCAATAATTTCGTGTTCGTCCTTTAAATGTGAAATCGAGGCTAAATGTCGAAAAATTTGATGTTTATGAATTTTTCCGGCAACAAATCTACATTTATTATATTCCTGAGGATTTTCCACGCTCAACAAGTTACAGTTTATTAAAATTGATTGAAGAATAATAGAGAAATATGCATCAGAAAATGATAAAATTTAATTCTTACTTGATACGCCGAGTGAACAATTCTCCTCCACTGAACCCGGTCCTGGGCCAATCTCTTCCAGTCACCCTGGACATTGAGTGCTTTTAGGTCGTCTTTCACTGCAAACAGCCATCGTGTACGCTAGGGCATTGCAAAAAAAATTTTTTTTTGAATTCTCAAAGGCCCCCCTCTCATATTGTGACAAATGTCAAAGTAAGCTCAGATGCCAAATTTCACATCATTTGGACAATTTTAGACCCCCGCCCACTTCGCTTGAAATTTTTTGAAATTGGTACTATGGAAAAATATGGAGGAAAAATACATTAAATGCTAAAACTTTTGAAGTAGAAATCAGAAAATTAAAATTTATACCTCTTTTGGAAGGAAATACTCTTAGTGTTTGAATGGAGATATATTTGTTTCTAGAAAAATACGGGAAAGTGGGGTACTGGATCATTTTGGCCCCAAAATCCCCTATTTTTAATTATTTTTCTGCTCCGTGATGAAAATCATACATATTTTGTAATTTTTCTAATGTAAAAAAATCTCAGAAATCGAATGGAACCATTTTGATCTTAGTCCGAATACGAGAAGTTGGGGTTAAATGGCCTTTTGACATTAATATTAACCTTCATCATTTTCTCGTGAATATATCTCTATTATTCTTCATTCAATTTTCATAAACTATACCTTGTTGAACGTGGAAAATCCTTAGGATTATAACAAAAATAGATTCGTTACCGGTAAAATTCAGGAACATCAAATTATCTGACATATAGTGTCGATTTCACATTTTTATCATAAAATCGCACATATTAACTCCATTTAACAACAAAATCCTTATTTAATTTACTACTTTTAGTGTAAAATATGCTTAGGAATCACATGAGAAAAGTTCCATTCCTGGAAAAATAGGGGAAGTTGAGGTATTAGGACAAATAATGAAAAAAATGAGATTTGTAGAGTAAATATCAAAAAGTTTGATGTTTTTGAATTTTACCTTTAACGTTTTTATTTTTGTTTTATTCCTCAGAATTTTACACGTTCAATAAGTTACATTTTATGAAAATTGATTGAAGAATAATAGAGATATATGCATGAGAAAATGATAAAATTTAATATGACTGACAAAAAGCCCTATAACCCCAACTTCTCGTATTCGAACTAAGGTCAAAAGGGTTCCGTTCGATCTCTGAGATTTTTTCACATTGGAAAAACTACAAAATATGTATGTTTTGCATCACGGAGCAGAAAAATCATTAAAAATAGGGGATTTTGGAGTCAAAATGACCCAGTACCCCACTTTCCCGTATTTTTCAAGAAACAAATATACCTTCATTCAAATACTTAGATTATTTCCTTTCAAAAGAGGTATAAATTGTAATTTTCTGATTGCTACTTCAAAAGTTAGAGCATTTAATGTATTTTTCCTCCATATTTTCCCATAGTACCAATTTCAAAAAATTTCAAGCGAAGTGGGCGGGGGTCTAAAATTGTCCAAATTATGTGAAATTTGGCATCTGAGCTTACTTTGACATTTGTCACAATATGAGAGGGGGGGCCTTTGAGAATTCAAAAAAAAGTTTTTTTTGCAATGCCCTAGTGTACGCGGCCTGCCACGGAGTCGTCGGCCTCTTCCCGGTTCTCTACTGAATATTATCTTCGCCTGTCGTTCTTCCGGCATTCGTGCCACATGACCAGCCCACAGCAGCCTGCCGTTTTTATTAGCTTGACAATATCCACTCCTTTATATACTTGGTATAACTCGTGATTCATGCGACGTCGCCAGATGCCATTTTCTTCTTTACCGCCGAGTATTCTTCGCAACACCTTACGTTCGAAGACACTGAACGCTCTACGATCAACTTCCTTTAACGTCCACGTTTCATGGCCGTACCGGAACTATCAATGTCTTGTACAACGCGAATTTTATCTTCGTCTGCAAACTACGGGATTTCAGCTAGCTACGAAGTCCGTAAAAAGCCCTATTTGCAGTTGCAAGACACCTTTTCACCTCGCGGGTAACATCATTATCGCACGTCACTAGAATTCCAAGGTACACAAATTCTTCCACCACTTCAAATTTATCACCACCTAACACCACCTCACCACCAACATCACTATTGAACCCACGTATCCTTCCAGCTATCATGTACTTCGTTTTGCTGGTGTTGATTGTGAGACCAATTGCGTTTTAAAAGGCACGTCTTCCACGGCTCGGCGGTCGATTCCAATAATATCAATATCGTCCGCAAATCCAGGAGCATATTCGACCGAGTGACGATGGTACCGTTCCTTTGCACGCCTGCTCTCCTGATGGCACCTTCAAGAGCAATGTTGAACATCAAGTTTGACAGTGCATCACCCTGCTTCAATCCGTCTAAGGTTACGAAGGACGTCGAAATCTCATCCGCAACCCGAACACTTGATTTCGATCCATCCAGCGTTGTACGAATCAGCCTAACCAGTTTCGTCGAAAAACCATGTTCTACCATTATCTGCCATAACTCGTTTCTTTTCATTGAATCGTACGCCGATGTGAATTCAATAAACAGATGGTGTGTCTGCAAGTTGTATTCCCGGAATTTATCTAGGATCTCTCGCAGGGTGAACATTAGATCCGTTGTTGACCGGCCTTCACGAAAACCACCTTGGTATTCGCCGACGAAAGACTCCTCCGACGGCCTCAGTCTGTTGAACAGAATACGTGACATAATTTTGTACGCCGAATTGAGGAGCGATATTCCTCGATAATTGGCGCACCCCAGTCTGTGTCCCTTTTTGTATAAGGGACAAATGAGGCCCTCTAGCCAGTCAGGAGGTAGTTCTTCTTCTTCCCATACCTTCAAAAGAGTACGGTGAAGTATTTCGTGCAGCTGCTGCTCACTATCGTATTTGGAAAATTCGGCCGGGAGCTCGTCCTTTCCAGCAGCTTTACAGTTTTTCACCTCTTTGATTGCCTTTTTCACCTCTTATAGCGTCGGAGGCTCCACAGCTTGTCCATCGTCACTTATCCTTATTCTGTTCGTTGACGCGCTAACATTCTTTCCATTCAACAATGTCTCGAAGTGCTCTCTCCACCTGGCTGCTACCATAGTTTTATCTGTCAGTAAGTTACCCTCACGGTCATTGCACATGACGGGAGATGGCGCAGTTTTTATCCGTACGCCATTGACAATTTCATAAAATTTCCGCATATCATTTTGATCTATACTGTTTTGCGTCTCAGTAATGACGTTCTCCTCATATTGCTTTTTCTTTCTGCGGTGACTTCTTTTTTCGGCTCCTCTTGCTTCCTTGTACCGCTCTCTGTTCTGCCGGGTACCAGACACTAACATCCGGCTTCTGGCAGCATTTTTCTCATCCGTCACTCTCTGGCACTCCTCATCGGATCAACCGTTTCTGGGTCGTCTCTGAGCAGCACCTATTACTTCTCGCGCTGCTGTGCTCACCGCTCCGTGGATTGACTCCCACAGATTGTTGAGGTTGTCGTCTACGTTGATTCCCCTTATCCGCTCATCAAGCTTCTGGCGGTACTCGTCCGTCACACCTTCTACTGAGAAGCGCTGGATGTTGAAACGCAACGGTCCCTGAGTTCTTGAGTTCGCTACGGTTGATAGCCGTGCTCGTGCTCTTACTGGCAACGAGATAGTGATCAGAGTCGAGGTTTGGTCCTCTGTAGGTCCTCACATCTATAACATCCGAGAAGTGTCGGCCGTTTACCAGGACATGGTCTATTTGATTGCAAGTTTCGCATTCGGGTGCATCCAGGTGTGTTTACGGATGTCTTTGCGTGCAAAGTAAGTGCTGCTGATGGTCATCCCTCTAGCTGTAGCGAAGGTCACTAGTCTCAGGCCGTTGTCATTGTTTACAAAGTGAAGGCTCTCCTTACCAATGATTGGACGGAAAAAGTCCTCTCTGCCGACCTGAGCGTTGACGTCCCCGATAACAATTTTCACATCATGATTTGGGCACTCTCCGTAGGTTTTGTCGAGACACTCGTAAAAGCATCCTTCACGTCATCGGGTTTATCGTTTATCATTTGTCGGTGCATAGATGTTGATCAAGCTGTAGTTGAAGAATTTGTCCCGTACCCTCAATACACAGATTTGCTCGCTAACCTTATAACACGCTTCATCTGTTTACCGATCACTATGAAACCGACTCCATGTTCTGCCTATTCGCCGCCGCTATAGTAGATGTTGCATTTGAAGAAAGTGTTGGCGATGGGATTCACCGCCCTGAATTCACGTTCTTCAGTTCTAGGCCACCGCACCTCCTGAATCGCAGCCACGCTCACTCCAACCGTCTGCAGTTCGCGAGCCAAAAGACTCACTCGTCCGGGTTCAATCAAAGTCCTGACATTCCATGTTCCGAGTTTCCAATCATTGTCCTTATTTCGTAGCCGGGTCGGTTGCCGAAAGTATCGTTCGTTTTTCTTTTCTTCTTCACTTTTCGTGGTAAGTGGGAGGGTTCGGTAGCCTACCTTACCGGGGTCGCGCTACCTACATCGCCCTGGTGGGGCTGCCAGCTTAGGTATAGCTGACGCGATACAGCATTTCATACTCAGCCACTGAATGCCAGAACAGACGCTGTTTGAGCCGCACCTCGTTGGTGAACAGACGCTCGGGACGCACCTCCTCAATCGAGCTAAAGTCAGAAGGACAACAGTGCCCAGGCTGCACTACCAGCTAAGCACACAACTCTTAGCTGGCGGTCGTTGTAGTCATATGACCCGGGGAAGCATGATGTAGGGACTTGTGAGGACCAGAGCTATGTTGGACGCTCCTTCCAGGTTGTCGACTCACCGTTTTGCAGCCCATATAATTTAATATAAATGACAAAAAGCTCTAACCCGAACTTCTCGCATTCTGACAAAGGTCAAAAAGGTTCCGTTCGATTTCTGAGATTTTAAGAGTTTCAGTGTGAAAAAATACACTTTTTGCGAATATTTGTAGAACTATACGTGAAGCGAATTGATCGAAACTTTTGTACATTATAGTATATCATTTCAATAACATTCTCTAACTTTTCTATGCGAGAATCGCGACAAACGACTCGGTGACGATGTTTTTTGTAGAACGTCTCTGGAAAAACATGATTTACGGTGTTACCCGCCATTCCAAAACTTCTGAACCGATTTCTTTCAAACTTTGCATACACGTTCTATGTAAAAAATACCTAACCCTTACGTTGAGTTTTTGAGATAAGTTTTCAATTAAGGATTTTTTTCCTCATTTCAAATAAAATTTACAATTTTTCACCAAAAATTCCGCCTTTTTATAAATAAACACCCCCTTAAATGAAAATATATTCCAAAAACTCAAAGTAGGGGTTAGGTATTTTAACATAGAATGTGTATGCAAAGTTTGAAAGAAATTGGTTAAAGTTGTTTTTGAATGGCAGGTAACACCGCAAATCATGTTTTCCAGAGACGTTCTACAAAAAAATTCGGCACCGAGTCGTTTGTCGACATTTTTGCAAATAACAATTACATCGTGTTTTGGAAATTATGCGCTATAATGTACAAAAGTTTTGATAAAAAATTCGCAATAAAAAAAGTTTTTTTTACACGCTGAAATTTTTACCATCCCCCCCCCCCCCCCCCTTAACTAACAATTTTGACCTGTTTGCCTGGTCAAAAAATCGCAAAAGATATTCTTTCATTCCAAAATATAGATTCGCAAAAATGTTTTCCCAAATTTTTAAGAAGATTTCAGCAGTAGAAGCAAAGATATAGCGTGATTATCTCGAAATCATGTTTTTCTGGTGACTACGATCGCCAAAACAGTTTCGAATCTTTGTTTTATTCAAGCGTAAATGAACTTCCTTGTCCTTGAACGATCCCATTTTTGGTCAAAGTTTTCATATAAATGTTATGAATTTAACTTTTTCAGGCGAAAATAGTGGCTTTTTTAAAAAATTCATCCCGAACTCAAAAATAAAAAAAAATATTTACAATGAATCGCTCAAGCACAGCTTGTTTTCAGTTGAGCTGTTTGACAGAAATCATAGTCACGACAGTTTTTTGAAGAAAAAACGCGTTTTGCGGAAATTGTTTTAACCTTGATATATTTTTTAATATTTTTCTTGTTTTCATGTGAATTTTGCAAATTAAAGATTGTACTACGCTAGACGTATAACAAGTGTTTTATATAAATATGGCTACAAACCTTTGCAAAAATTCAAATATTTTCCTTTTTCCTGCATCTCAACATATATAACCCCTTAATTTGGTTTTTTTGCTAACATTGTAAGGTAATCTGCATTACGATACAACTTAATTATACGGACCAGTTACAATTGCCGAATACTTTAACAAGGAAGGTTGTATAATGACACTATTTTGTGAAATGGCGCCTGCCACAACACGGGTTGCGCTCTTTTACGCATGACTGAACAGGCGGGTCCGTCAAAGAATTCCCCCTCATCGCTACCATGTGAACGAGCGTATGTTCAAAGAAATTTGATTCATCCGTTAGTCCTGCTTGCCTGGTATAGGAAAATCGCCAAATTTCACGATTCGGTGAGCACATTAAGAACCAACAAGGATTGGAATGCTGTTACCTCCTTGCACAGTGTGCGACTCTATTACCGGAGCTATTCCTTTTGCGCTTGACTGAACACAGCTGGTTGATAGGAGCATTGTTGATTGATTGCGATTTTCCGGAAATCAGGTTGGTGTTTGACTTGGATAAGGAATTCTGTCTTGCACTAGGTCGTGGATGGTATGATTGTTGTTGTTAGTTGTGTTGTGGTGGACATAAGATGGGGTTCTCGTTTGGCTCCGTTTACGTCTCATTCGAAGCATATTTTTGACATCTGCTCATGCGCTGCTCAAGTTGAAACGATTCAAATCATTTTTTGTAGGGTAACAAGCTCATTCACGCCCTTTATTACCCATTTGAATATGCCAGATTGTGAAAATAGCCACAATAACTATCATCTAGGAAAGATAAAACGATTCCCTATACTCGTCAGCGACCCAGAACATCTATGTGAGGTTAACCGAAACACCACTCGGTAGCAGCCAGTTGCTATAGGAGTTTACACATATTGTATGGACTGTTTGGGTTTTGTGTCGATCTGGCGCCAATTTGATGATAGTTTAGATCAAAATCGAAAACATGTTACCCGTTTGTTTAAATTTGATATTTCAATAATTTTTGTGTTTTAATTTTCATATTTTCTTCAAAAATTTAGCTGATTCAACTATTAATTTAGATATAATAATTTAATTAATTTTATTTAGTTTTACCAAATTTATCGAGTATTTTATCAATTTTATTCATTTATTATATGTTATCAATGCATTCATTTCATTTCATTAAATTTATTTGGATGCATTTGATTCGGTTCTTTCAGATTATTCGTATTATAACATTTTATTTATTTAATGGGGAATTTCAAATGCGTATATCTTTTTCGCAATCTTAAAATGAATTGTTATATAAAGTAATAACCTGTTTTTTTATGAAAAGAACAGGCATAAATCTTTCATCATTATTTCGAAGAAATTCTCACTCTTTTGTCTTGTTACCGTTTATCAGACGGCGCATGCTTTCTTAAACCACGCTCTTGGTTAGCGCATTACCGAAGACCCCATATCAAGAAGACTGGGAACTCTTCTCTAGCTCCATATATCTGTCAAGCGCCATTGAGAACAGCGCCTCTACCGTGCCTAGGGAGGAAACTCAATGTAAAAGTGGTAGTGAGAAGGTAACAAATAAAAGATGCATGTGTGTTTTGTTGTTACTTTGTTTGTTTTGATTACTTCCTTTATTTTTAGTTTGCAAGCAGCAACAATTTTGGGAACAGTAATATAGCGTTACGATGATTATCTATCTCGTCAGTTCTTTCTCCTTGTGCAAAGATTATCGAGATTTTTTCTGATTTTCTCATACACGAAAGTATGAATGGTGCAGTGGTTTGGAAGATTTTTTCTTTCTAGCAGTTAAATAAAATGATACATGTTTTATTTCAACAAATTCAGTGTAACGCTACCCACTCGGGTAAAAAATATACAGGTATCAAAGTTTTTTATCCCTTTCCAATTCGATCCCTCCAATACGGGAGCCTAGAGATTATCTCCATTTGAGCATTGATAATTCTACATATTTTAGTTATACGTTCTCTACTTCAAGAATATCGACGCAGGTTAAAATTCAACTACACTGATAAAATTCGAGACGCTTCATTTAAGTGTTTACTCACATGATAATGAAGCAGACATTAGCATCAAGGTTGAAAATTACTTCCACTCAAATTCCTGAAATGTTACATTTCAAAATCAAATGCTTCAGCACATTATTACAATATTCAGAACCGCACTACGATTTCAAGTGTTTTTCTTTTGAATTCAATGTCATAAAATTTCATATACTCTTGTGGATGACCTATCATTTTGCACCACTGTTTTGTTACAGTGCATTTCAAATGATTGACATTCGAAAATTATTTGTAAACAATTCCATCAATAGTGGTTGTATGATGGAAATAAACTAAAAGAAGTCTCAAACAACGATGCCACAGCGGGTCATTAACCGGTTCCAGCGGGTGAAAAATGTCAGGTAAATCAATAATAAAATGTGCTTAATTGCGAGAATTTAATTTTGTTATTTCCTTTAGCACAAGTGTTTTCCGTCAAGGTGGCTTTTCTACGCGATTGACTGCCCGGTGCCACATAGCTGTTAGTAGAACAAACAAACTCTAACTAGGATCAAAGTTATCAGCTCGTATTGAAAATTTGGTTGGTCATGGTCACAAACATGCACTGGAACCACACGAGATGCAGGAGAACAAATTCCTTCTGATACATACTACAGATGGATTTGCTGCAGCAGCTTGTCGAAATGACTCGATGCCTCGAACATTACATTACCTGGAACATTGCATTACCGCAGATCATTAGAAGCATCTGACAAACATTGAGGTGGCATAACAGATGCAGAATCTATGTTCGCAGTGTGTAGTGGCTCTAGGCCTGATACTGTTGGAAAAAACAAAGGTAACTATCTTAATGCAATTAGCTGGCAATACAGTTATACTGCCCATAATCGCAAGTCAGCCCCATGTTCTATGGGATTCCCTATCTACATGGGACTGGCTTGCGATCACAGGCAGTATATGTGTAGCACAATTTTGTTTTCAGTTTTTCGTCATTATCTGAACGAGAATGATAGTACATCGTTATGTTTTGCTGTTTTTTCCAGTTGGTTGTTTAGAAGGTTCCATTTTGAGCGTCATGCGGATTTGTTCTGTTGGCTGCTATATAGTTCGACTGGTGCCGGTAGTGATTTTATGTCCGCTACCTAAAAAAAAGAGTAAATGTACCATATTATCGAGCGCTCCAAAATCTTCGATTGGAACGCAGAATTACTTGAGAAACGAGTTTGTATGTAAAATTCACAGTTTAATTCAATACAGTTTATTTCTTATTTTCTTCTAGTCTGTCAGCATTATCACATTACAGTGCGTTTTCATGATTGCAACCAGCGTTATGCACCTTCACAACTGTTTTACGTGAATACAGCATGGTGATTTCAATAATCGCAGTCAACTGCTTCATGTACCCTTATGATCGTCATTGGATCAGTGGAATATATACGGAGATCACCGATGCTACAACAAATAAAATATTCAATAAAATACAAAAAATATAATTATAATAAGCATTAAGCGGGAAAGTTTGGATAATTGTAATTGCCAATTTTTGCAATTGGTTAATGATTTCTTTTTGCATATTCTGTATATAGTTAACAATAAAAATAGTAATTATTCATTTTATTTATTGTTACTCCATTTACATATACACGTTTATGAAAATTATGGTGGAGCATTCAAGATATTTTTAAGATCTTTCCCGCGGTTTAGAAGTGGTTGTCTAGAACGTAAATAATGTTAGGAATGAGTTAGAAATTTTATCTCACATATTACCTTAATCGATTTGGATTGTTTCTTTCTTAGTTCAGAATTATTATCAGTTGGAGACAACATTTTTGAAAAGGACACTATGTTCAACTTTTTTGCTTTCTCAGTTTTCTTCGATTTCCTTTTGCATTGACTCATGTCTTTAAAACAACTATTCATTTCTCCCAATTTACAAGCTATCAACATGTTCAGATACTTATTGGTGATTCGCAGGGCACATGTTTCACACAGAACATCCATAATAAGTGTTTCCTGATGTTCAATGCACTCCTCTTCGCTGCTATCATCGATCGCATTATTCTGAACTCCAGAAAAACCAAATTTTAATTGGATCATGTCCATCATTTCCTCTTTAACGCCAACGGTATCAAGACTCAAAAGCGACTCGAAGTGTATTTCGAAAAGCCTACAGACAGCTGAGAAATACTGGAAAATCTTTTCTCCTGGCGTGATAATTTTTGATGTTTCAGAATACTTTTTGAAATCGGCTAAAAATGTGACATCCTGATCAACTGCATCACTTCCTGCTGTTGCACGTGTTAGGCATTCTTTATGGGCCAGTTTGCTACATGCCCATCCAATAGTCCAATGAATATTGGCTAGTTTATTCACATCACTCGGTTCGGTTATCGGGGTAATCGGATCGTCTGATTCCTTATCCAGATACTTTGGTCGTACATGGCATTCTTTTACGATCTGGATTTTTGATAATTCATGCCTATTTATCATATACTTGCTCAGATCGGATTGAACATTGCCAATTTGCTCAGGTAATATTAGATGGTTTATTACCAAAGCTTTGTACGCAGATGAAAAAAGAGAACTATCAGGATGACTATTGTTTCCATTTTTCCAACGAACTGTTGAAAAAAAATGTTCCAAGCAATCCTGTGAAAGATTTCTTGTTCTGAGAAACTTAAACCCGTATATCTCGTGCAGTTCATTCCACAGTAATTTTACCGCAGCAATATATAGTAACCATCCTTCAATAAAATATGGTGAGCGAGACTGTTTGACCAGAGGTTTGAAGTTCTGTTCCTGGTAAAAGAAATGGTAATCATATGCACATGTAACGATTAAAACGCATATTAACCATATCAACATCGAAGCAATTATTGTTGATGAACCTCAGTGCTTTAAGTCGGTCCACCATAGAATCCATCAAGGCCCAATGAGCTGAATGTTCTTGGAGAGGACGTTTCATAGGCTAATGAAAAAAATGTATAACTCAAAAAGTTACATTGATGAGTTTGTGAATTTTGTAAAATAACCTTCGCTGTGTTGAAGTTTGATGAATTAGCCGCATCGAACAGTTCGTCGAAATCTTCACAATATGTCGCTGTAAATAATGCTGCCTTCGGAAGCTTGTTGGTTCGCACGTAAGCGCGTAACCCTACGGCTACAGATCGGCTAAGCGTTTGCGCAGCCAATCCCACATTCATCTCAGCAAACTGTGAGAGCTTAATATGGTCGTATGTCAAACCAGGGACAGTACGGGGAGTATGCTTGACGTCCTCCCAATACAAGTCAATAATATGTTTGAAACTACAAACTCCATCGTCATATACCGCATTATGCTTCAGTAAATTATTCCTTGTGGATTTATATAAATGTGGTGCATCAGGCATGCAATAGATACGATGTATATTAGACTCAATTTGCACTTCAAAATACGGCCTTTCTTCACAAACACTATACTCCTTCGTAAACAAAGCACGATTTATAGAGTTTTGATCGCAAACTAGTACTTTTGGTAAGAAACCAGATTGAATGACCAGCAGAATGGCTTGATCTATAATTGCTATTAGGGCTCCACTTTTCAAATCTGTGCAAAAAAAATATCCAATAGATTGTTTAAAACCCGACCTAATGGATTTTATCATAATCACAAGAACCGATTTGGCACGTACATTTGTATCGATTACAAATTTTCCTGGAAGCTTCGTTTGGAAACCTTTAAAGTAGTCAGGTTTCGCATTACCGAAATAAGATACTTTTTCAGTTATTGCCATCTCATCGAAGAAAATTGAGACCAGTTTTTCTTCCGCCGGCAAGACCGAAGCTTTGATTTGCAGTAAATTAAAAATATTCGCGGAAAAACCTTCACCCACATCTATTCTTTCCAACCATTTACGGATAGTGCTTATAGAAGGTAATGCAAAAAATTGCCTCATTTGTTTGTAAGCTTTTGATGAACAGTAGTGTAAAACAAGTGCTAAATGTTTCATGGTATCGGAAAATCTGCCACCACGGCATTTCCGAAACTTATTCGCTTGGAGTTCCAAAAGAATAGGATCTTGCAGTTGAGCTGCAGTATCCTTTTTAAAGTGCTGCTTCAAATTTGCTATCTCGAGTCGAAGGTTTTTTATGATGTTTTGTTTCTTGGAAACCATCTTTGATTTGTTCCGCAGTTCCTTTTTCAGATGAATTTCCCGTTCTTCCAGATCAAGCATTTTCTCAGCGATCAAGATGCTTCGAATTGGATCGTGCAGATAGTCATGGTCATGCTCGATACTTGGGTATACTATTTTTAATATCGGCGCGTCCATTATTTCACAGATGGGGTCGGAAACAATTTCCATCTCACCAGCGATATCAAACAGAGGTTCGGGATTTTCTGCTGTTTTTGCTCCTAGTTCTGACTCAAAATAGTTCATTGATTCGTAATCACAGCCCATTGGAAAGTAGTCTAGCATGTCATGAGAATAATTTACATTTGTTTTCTTCCGGATAACAGGAACTACAAATTTACGAAGGCTGAAATTATTACCTTGTTAAATTTCATTAAATATATTGATTTATTCCACCGTACCCTTGGCTTTTGTTGTCCTTGTTTATAAAATCACGTTCTTCGAAATGATCTTGACAAACAAATCCGACAAACTTTCGTCCTCGCATATTCTTCTCCACGCATGGGAATCTCTGGAATTTGAAGCGTCATAAAACAATTCCACGGCTTGTATGTTTCAAGTACATACCTGTTCTTAGCTGTTATAACGAAAAACGACTTATTTGTGTTCATGGAGTTGTTATTACAACCTTTCATTCTACAACTTTTATACCCCATAGCAAAAATATTTAATTAGAAATTTGTAACAATAACACGCGACACGGTGACAGTTGGCGGCAGTGCTAACTTTGATGCGTAGAGAAAATCAAATTGATAGCATCTGTATGTGGGGGAAAATGAGACTCACACCAACATACATTAGTACCACCTTGTCTCGAAAGAGGTGCTGTTTTCAGTGTCGCTCGATTTTTGACAGAGCTGCCAGTCTTCTTGATATGGAGTCTTCGGC
This sequence comes from Topomyia yanbarensis, assembly GCF_030247195.1. Taxonomy (NCBI): domain Eukaryota; kingdom Metazoa; phylum Arthropoda; class Insecta; order Diptera; family Culicidae; genus Topomyia; species Topomyia yanbarensis. The sequence continues at coordinate 45,271,615 of NC_080671.1, read as the reverse complement.
ATTACACTAATTCTTCATTCGACCATTATGGCGCTGGTGACTGCTACCTTAATCTTCATTATCGTCCATTGCTGGTCTATTGGACGAAACCGGAAATAATTTGGTGCATTCAGTTCTTTTAGAATGAGCTGTGCTACATTGCCGTTGAGCCATTATCGCACATCCTTCCTACAATAGCAACTGCCTAGATCTGGTCAAAACGTAACTAAATCATCATGTGACTTAATCAAGGGTGAAATTTGGTTGTTACGGTACCTCTTTTTCAGCACTTTCAAATTCGTAGTCTTCTCCGACACAAAGGCGCTGGTTTTCTTGCTGCAGGGGCAGATGTCTTACCAAACCATAGTTTTTTTTCGTGAAAACAAACTTAAATCTATCAGGAAATTTGCGGCAAAGCAAACGCTAAAGAATTTGTTTAAAATAGGCTTTCGCAAACGAGTCATCGTCGACCATGACACCATCGTCGTTCTTCATTCACAACAAGAATTTTCTTCTCCTATGAAACATTTTGCTTGCATAGGATATACAGCAAAACAACTTGACGCAGTGAACGCACCCGAGCCGCACCGGCAGCAACAATTAAAGAAGAAAATCTATTGCTATTTTGTCAGTCTGGCTTGAACCGTCGTTCGATCCGGTCACTAATCTTGATAGCTCCTGGTTTGTCTAGAGTTTTTTAACAGCAACAGTCTTTCTCAGGACCTATATTTTTTGCTCGATCAGTCTTTCTCAAGACAACCTATATAGTTTTTCGACAATCAGTCTATCTACCTGCCTTTTTAACTCAATCAGTCATTTTCAAAACTAAAACGTGTTGCAAGAATAATTCATCCTAAAAAAATATTTAATTCTTCCAACATGTCCGGGATCTCCCGGAAAGGGCCTATGTGCCAAATATTAAAAAAAAACGAAAAAGGATAACTTCTCCACCCGCAAATCCAATTGATTGTAGCAACTCATTCGATGATTTATCCGAATCGTGAAGCAAAAGATTGTAATTGTAATTTTTCTTCGCATTGTGCGTAATGCTAATGAGAAGAAACACCAATCTCCTCCGCCGATGACAGTGATGATCTCCGACTTCAGTGCCTATTGAACTGAGCTTTCGACGTTCCTTCCAGACGTGAAAGCCTCTTTTCAGGCTGACCGAAATGAAGAATGTCGAGTTACAGCGGATGGCTTGATTGGTCACAAACGTTTTCTTCAGTATCTTACGGAGAAGTTTTATAAATTGTGTGCATATGATTTAAAGACAGATAGACCATTCAAGGCTTGAAACGGTTACCGCAAGGTTAAACTTTGGACGAAATATACAACAAATTGAAAAAATACTTAACTGTTTTTCCTTTGCAAGTTATTTTTATGAAGAGAAAAGCTAACGGCTCAAACGAGCCACAATGCTCTGGTATTATCCAAGAGCTTTATTTAACTCATTTTAATGTAATGAATGAATGTAATGAAACCTCAACAATTTGAAAGTCTGGTGGTATCCAACGGGGAAAAACGATCGGAAATGGTGAGTGAAGCTAAGCAATCATGTGAAAAAAATTCCCCATCTAGAGGCGAGACTCGAACTCGCAACCTTTGAGACTCCGGCCCAATGCACTAACTCTTATGCTATCCCTGAGTATGGTGACATCCCAGAAAGAACATATGATTATCCCACTGGCGACGGTGATCGTACCCTGCCTGCAAAGCGAGGAATCACACACAACGGCAGCTGATCACCCCAACACATTTGATCTATTTAATTTCCCCGCTTGATACCAAGGCCCGGGTTTTTATAATCGTCTGATGTCTAATTTTTCAGTTCATTACCCATCGTACTTCGGTGGATGACAGAGCTAATGAAGACTGTCGATTTCTGGTCCCTTGCCCAGTGAACAGAGGTATGACGGGATCATTTTTCCCCGTTGGATACCACCAGTCCTAAATAAGGTATTGGCACTTAAGTCAAAAGACAAAAAAATTTGAATTATTAGTTTAATTCGAACGGGCGGGTTCGCTCCCGTCATACATCTGTTCACTGGGCAAGGGACCAGAAATCGACAGTCTTCATTAGCTCTGTCACCCACCGAAGTACGATGGGTAATGAACTAAAAAATTAGACATTTTAAATTGGGTGGGAATTTGCTACCAAATTGTAATGAAATTTACGTTTAATACTGATTTAAAATAATCTTTTAAATTTATTAAATGGGTATGATCGTTTATTAAAAACGAACGAAGACGAATTTTTCAACTTCTTGGGGGTACATAATGTGTATATAGCCGTTGTGACCGAAACGTCTTTTAAAACAATTATTAAATTGAGAAGTAATTCTAACTATATTATTAATCGATTTGATCGAATTGTTGGATTCGGTGGAAGATCTGCAATAGCGGTTAATCGCAAAATCATACATCGCGTCTTGCCATCTCTTGACACCAAGGTGATCGAGAGTTGAAGCCGATCATTTTAGTTTTGCTGTATCGATTTTGTTGGCTATTCTCGGCAAATTTAATACTAAGAGAAACCATTGCTCTCGTTGAATATTGAAAGACGTATAGGTATTCTAGAGCAAATCAGTTATAAACTTAGAACGGAAAACTAGGACCAGCTAGGCTAATATGAACATGATTTAAAGGAAGTGTGAAGATTTCTTTGTCTTCTGCTGGTAGTAGTTGGGCGTTCCACCCATGTCTAGCGCACGATTGTTGATAGAACATAATCCGTCTTCATCATCGTATATTTATTGCATGGATATATGATTAAGACCAGTCCATTTACTACATTTATATGTTTACTTTAGGAAAAATACAATAAAGGCAAAATAAAACCAAAATGCTTGATCGATACATGAAATGTGACTATATATACTGTTTTGTCCCCAAAATCCCCCATTTTTAATATTTTTTCTACTCCGTACTGCAAATCATACATATTTTGTAGTTTTTCTAATGTGAAAAAATCTCAGAAATCGAACAGAACCTTTGCGATCTTTGTCCGAATACGAGAAGTTTGGGTTATAGGGCCTTTTGTCATTAATATTATATTTTTTTATATTAAAATTTTTCATATTAAAATAAAAATAAACTCGTTACCGGTAAATTTAGAAACATTTTTTTTTTTATTTTTATTGTTCCAAATGATTTTTTAAGTTCAACAAAGAACATTTTGTGAAAATTGATTGAAGAATAAGAGAGATATATGCACGAGATTAGATTTTTACATTAGAAAAACTGCAAAATATGTATGATTTGCAGCACGGGGTAGAAAAATTATTAAAACATAGGGGATTTTGGGAACAAAATGGCTCAGTACCCCAGTACTTTCCCGTATTATCAAAAAATTGTCCAAATGATGTGAAATTTGGCATCTGAGCTTAATTTATACAATTGTCACAATATGAAAGGGGGGGACTTTAAGAACTAAAAAAATCGCAATGTCCTAACAGATATGGATCCGCATAGGAACCCCATAACCACACAACATAAATGAATAGGATGGAAAAAGTTCAAAAAAGGTGTTTTATGTAAAAATGTCTGAAAAATTTATTGCTGACATTTACAATGACCGCATGGCACGCACTCATATTCGTTTTAAGTTTTGACCCAATTCCTCTTTTTGTATGAGATTATATTCAAGACTGAATATATAACTCGGAAGAAAGTTGAAAGCGGCTGACATAAGTTAGTAATTTATATCTAAATAAGTCCAGAGAATCGATTGAAGATAGTTATAATATCACTAAACGAGTATACCCGTTTTACCCCAATTCTTCGCACAACTTAAGTTTGAAGTTAACCCTGGCTCTATATTACAGTAATAGGCTAAATGCGGCTTATCGAAAATGATAATTCTTTTGTAAAAAGTCCCGGTTATCGTTTGAATATAGTCGGAATGACCAAATGAAACGTATCTAACTGTTTTACCCCAATTCCTTCTGCAACTCAAGTACAAAGTTAAATATAGCTATACATTTCAGAAAGAGGCCAAATGCGGCTGTTCAAAAGCAGTCATTCTTATGTGAAATAGTTTAGGGCATCGATTGAACATACTTAAAATGACCACACGAATCGTGTGTAGCCATTTGCCCCCAATTCTTCCCAGTTTTACAACAATTCAGAGAAATTGCTGGAAGTAGCTGATCAAAAGTAACTGTTCATTTGATTTTTTGCAGCAATCAATGTTTCAGTTGATGACTGCAATGCTAAAGTCTACCTCCATGTTCGAAGCTTTTCAAAGTGGGTGGGAATTTACTAACAAAATTGTAATGAGTTTAAAGTTAAGTAATGAAAATAAATAATTATTTAAATTTATTAAATTGGAATGATCGTTCATTAAAAACGTGCGAAGGCCAAATTTTCAACATTAGTCTAGGAAATCGAATCAAAATAGCTACAGTGACCGCACGAAACATGTGTGCTCGTTTTACCAATTCCTCCCATAACTCAAGTGTGAAGCTAAACCTAGCTGTACTTCTCGGAAATAGGCTGATTTAATATTTCTTATGTTAAAAATTCTAGAGAAACGATAGCAGAAAATCAGTTTGATCGCTCGAATCGTGTGAATCTAATTTATCCTTATTCTTTCCATTACACCAACTACCAAATAAAATGGTTTTTGATCTCTGAAGCAGGTTTGGATTTGAGGTGAAATGAGTAAGCTTGTTTCGTGATTCTAACTATCGCATTGACTCTTTCAGTTGTCTACGCCGTCTCATATGAAATCATAAAAAGTAAATGTACTGGTGAGTGGAATTAGCATTTACATTCAACATTTATGCAAGTCGATTTATTAAAAGTTAAAGAACTTTTGGATCATCGAAGTCGTAGAAAGACTTTGCGGCCGATTTTAGTACAAAGGACCATTGCAACACTTTAGCCTTTGAACCGTCAGATTATAGCTGTATTCTAGTACAATTATTAGATGAAAATTTTCAAAAATATTTATATAAACTTCTTCGATTTTCCTACATTTGTTCATTCTATAAAAACTTATTGGACCGATCCAGAATGTATAAAACTCAAAGACACCTCCATGATCGCCGATAGTTGCAATATTTCTCACATAAATTGGAACGATTCCCCAACGAGCCACAAACCCGATCCAGTTCGGTGTTACGGAACAGTTCAAGCCCAAGATCAATACTGCCATAATTATTCGAAAAAACCTCCAAACTCCATTAACCCTGCAGCGATAAGAAAGATCTTTCTCCCGGGAGCTACTGCCGGTCGGTCGAAACGGTCCGTTTCCAATTTCCCGCAGCTGTCAGTAGTAAATCACAGAGCCTAATTCATTTCCCTAGTCGAGGCGGTTCCGCCAGCAGCGCTGCCGTCGTCTATGTCTTCGGATTCGGATGCATATCGCGCGCGCATGACGATCGGGGGAAAACACCTCTCGACACCTTCAAACTAGAGTTCTCGCAGTCATTCAGCAACCGAAACGGTGGATGAATAGGTGAATAGGAATAAGAGAATAGCAACGAAATAGCAAACAGCAGCAGAATCAATTCTACTACCGGAGAAGTCACGATTTCCATGTACACATCTTCCTTCCATGTCACCCCCGTGGATATTCATTCCCGAGAGCAGAGTTTGTGTGTGTGTTTATACTTCCTCCGCGAACTGCAGCATAATCGACAGTGCTGCCAGCCGAGGTGGAGTTGATTCAAAATTCGGTCCGGACTCAGGCTCCGCATAGAACAAATATTTGACAACCCTGCCCCAGTCGATCTACGCCGGCTGATTGCAGTTGCCACCTATGCTGCTGAAAAGTGCAGCCGCTGCCGGTACAGAAGTGAAAAGTTATACGTGTCGGAGATTTATTTTCACTCCTAACGGTGTTTGGCGTCCCTTCGCCACCATCCGGAGGCGCAGACCTCACACCTTTGCCGGGAGGCCAATCTCGGTGAATTATGCAATTTCAGAAGTCGCATAAGTCGGAGGTATTTCGGAATCAATTGTTTTGCCGGAGGGATGGGATGGGATTGGGCTGGGAGGTTGGAGCAGGCTGGTTTCAACGAACGTCGTTAATTTCCGCGGCTTCTGCTGTATAGTCGCTATTGTGTGACAGAATCAAAGCGAATTATTTATCGCAATCGTTTTCAGCGAGAATTATTTTTGAGCACAAATTGTTTCTTTGTAGAGTAGAGGGCTGTGTTTTCGGAGATGAAAAAACTCCTCACGTCGACAGGGTTTAGATAAATATTACGGCTTTGAAAACGTGTTGCATAACGACGACGTCCAGTCGCCGGAGCCAAAATCGTGGGTCTTCGACAGATCGAATTGGAGCAAGAAACTGTGTTCGTGCACCCTATGATTAGATCTGACAATTTTGGACGGCAACAAGCGGCCCCATCATAAACAATAATTCGACCACGAGTCGTAATTCAACACATTTGGCGGACAATTGAACAGTGTGAAGCCACCTCGGCGTACAAAAGACCCAACCCGTGTAGCTGCAATTGAGAGAGGTATTGTACGATCCATAGCAATTCGTATTAGAAAGGAACATTTGAATAGCCGAAAAAATCCTCTACGACACGCCACAGTGACGCTTTTCAGAAGTCAGAAACCTGAAATCTTAAATCAAAAAACACTACACTGATGCATCCAACATCCCACGTTAAAGCCAAAACACCTTCTTCAACATTAATCAATGGTTTAAGGCACGTGACAGCACTTCCACCCATGCACCCAAAGCATAAAACCCCGTTCCCCTCTAATGACTACCTAAAATACTTGTATTCATAACCACACAACACTAATCAAAAGATACCTGTACCGCGCACCAATTTTTACACCAATCACAACCGCACGCGACCGAATCACCTCATCACCGTTAAACGTTACCATTTGCGACCATCAAACTGTCCATCAAACCTGCAAAACAAAAATTCGGTGTTACTCTCCGAAAATGCATTCACACGAAAATCCGACGCATGAGCGACATGTTGAACGGTATCATAATTTCGGCCAGCCACACCACAGGGACGGTTTCGCGGATCGTGATTTCATTATGTTGATCCAAATATTGACACTCTTGGAAGCCTCACTTACATACATTCATACATCATACAAATAGTACGCGTGAGCAAACGATGCTGGTGGAAAGCAAATATTTATCCGGTCAATATTTGCTTTTGCTCCATTTGTAAAGAGTAGATCTTATTTTGACAGGCAGCGGGCGGTCGATCGGTCGGTCGGCTAGTCGGATCTAGCTTGTTTGGTCCATCGCCGTTACGTCAAAACAGTCGAAAATAGAACGGGGTAGGGGGGAAATTTCGTGGAAGCAGATGGGTGCCTTTTAATCCGCGTATAGCATCAAACGGGCTCAAGTGCTCATACGTGAGCATGATCTTTGGACGTTGATTTGCTTTCTGGTTCAAGTGCACGATTTTTTTTGTTCGGGGAGGCGTCTCGTAGTTCAACATTCCTAGACCGTGTGGTGTACAAGGTGCATGACCCTCTTGAGAAAGTGAATGTTTTGATTGGACGCGTCTGTGCGCGGAAAATAGGGTTGAATGAAAGCGAATTCGGACAATGGACGAATGGGACCACTTTGCTGGTTGGTGAGTTTATGGAAAGTTATCAAAATACGATCGGGGATGATTGAAAGTTGACTGGAATGGTTACCTCGGGCGTGATGGTAATCTGAAATATCAATAAACAGTTGGAATCATTTGGATATTTTCGGTGGAGAATGGAGGACATGGTCCATATGAGATATGCTTGAGTAGTCCGATTTTGGCGATTCAAGGATGATGGATGTGGTAGTTTTAGTAAATTTTCCGGATTTCGGTACGTCAATTGAAAACTCTCTTCATGATGAGGTGAATACGATGGAAACAAAGAACAAAATTTAATATTTGAAGTAGTTTTTAGTGGTCAGTGAAACCATATGGTCAAGGCTCCGAAAATAGCAACCACAGGCGAAATTATTTTTTATCAAATTTTGCGTCAAACTGTTTGTTTTCCGTATGTATATAACCTCTAATATTAAAAAATATGAATGGTGATGCCAGCAGAAAATTTCATGTCTGTCATTTATGAAAGTTTGTTAATGCTACTTGCATGGCCTGAAAGTGACTAAAAGACCATAAGGAGATAAAAAGGTAAACAAAATCCATATTTTCAACTTTTTGCTTGCAACCACATTTTTCTATCGCAGTCTAATTTAAATTGGATGATATTGCTTGAAATTTTTTTATGAATATGGATTATTGCTTATTTTCAGTTGTGAAGTAATGGAAACCAAATAACTTGTAACGTCACAGATCAAAAATTCAAAAAAGTTTTGTGGACCACACCAACAGCATGCATACAATGTCTAACCTGCATTTTTTCTTACTACTTTGAGTCTACTTTTTGAAACTGTATTGTGAAAACTTTAAAGTTTTATTAATTTTTAAGAAAACTCAGTTTATCTTATGTAACGTGACAGATTTTTTCTGTTGTAAAGCAATTCTATCAAGTTCGATTCAATTGCGTCAATATTGGTGACCATCTTTGATTCTGATGAAACCTTTTACGTTTCATGTATATGTGAGACTAAGTATTTTTCAATATTAAACAAACAATTTTTTTTCAAAAGTAATATTTAAAAAAGGGCGTATGAGATCTTGAATGCACTACTTTCAATATATATTTTTCGAAAATCGCCACTTGTGCAGCAAAACTATATGATAGCGAGTTCTAGGGAATTAATTGTTCTATGTGAATATTTTTTATGAAATTAAAAAAAAAGCAAAAAATGTAAAGAATACAAATTTATTGTTAAAGAAAACAAAAAAAAATGAAAATACAATTACAGAAAAACAATGTTTTTTTGTTAACGAAAGGAATTTATTAGTAAAAAACATTTTTAACTTCAAGTATTCTTCTAAATTTCTTAGTATTTGCCAGTCATAAAGATAATTTTCTTATACAATATTAATACTAAATATAATTTCGAAGCAAAATGCTCTTAAGAAATTTTTTTCGAAATATTTTGATTTTTTTTCTACAAAAATATCTAGTAGTGAAAATACGCCCTTTTAATAAATTACTCACAAATACCAAACGCAAAAAACACAACACGTTTAAAATTTAATTGCAAATAAAAAAACTTTAAAATATAATTGCGTCGTAGAGAAAATAACAATAAAAAGTTTTAACATATTTGAATAATTCTTTTAATTTTGAATTTTTCATTTAATTTTTTTTTCTTTGAGTAATTTAGTTATAGAATGTATTTCAAAATAGGTTTTCAATTCAAAATGCTCACGAAAAATTATCCTTCAAAATGCAGATGTTTTCAAGTTATTTTGGATTTTCTTTCGACATAATATGTTATTTCGTGAAATTACGACCTTTTCAAAAGTATTTCACGTTTGTTCATCAAAACCAATATGTTTTTCAAAATAAACATGAAATTTTCCGTTAATACTCAGTTCTTAGATTAAGGATGATTTGTGTTCGATGGTCTTGATATCCTTGCTTCAATGAAAATGCAGAACTGTAACGTGACAGGTTCTGGTTGTAACGTGACATATCATTGAGAATACTCCATAAAATCGAAAACAAAGTTTTCCTTCAGGAAAACTATATTTCATACTCTTCCTTGCTTTCTAAGCTTCAACTTAAAACTGTTTTCATGCAAATTTGGGGGCCAACGGAACAGACTTTTTCTATTTAGTCGGGCAACCTCCAAACTAACTGCGAAAATTGTGTAACGTGACAGACGAATCAAAATGACAATAAAGTGAAAACAGTTCATGATAGAAAAAAACTTTCTGTAGAAAAAATGTGCGATTTAGTGACCTTAATAATGTGCAGTTGTGATAGAATATGGTTTTATTGTTTTTGCTGACTTATCTTATGAAATATTCGTAAAAATGTAACGTGACAGACAGAAGCCTTGACCATATGATCAATAATATGGTAACCACCCTTTATTTTAAAGGACACGTCCTTAATTTCGATGATTTTGGATAGCGTTCTTAATTTTACTTCAAATGTTCTTAGTTTTAGTCCATGTATATTTGAAATCAATCAAATTATGTTCGTTCAAGCGAATGAACATATATTTTTTATTAGTCACTTCCTTATGGTACTTTTGTTATATTTAGATTAATGATTCAAAAGCATTGATGAAGTTTATTGGTATGTTTCAAACTAAAACTTGTTTCATGTTTCTTATCTTTTTTGGCAGAAAAGAATGCTTTTGTCCTCTAATTCTAACTTTCAACTTTTGAACAACTATCATTTTCTCGCACAGGGTTCTAGTCCTCAGAGTAGTCATCTCGGAGCATTCATATTTTTGCTCTATTTAAACGGCATAAACCATTTGCTGCATGAAACTTACTTTTGCTGACGATTCCATACTATTTCACCTTACTAGGAATGTCAAAGACGCAAAATTCTTGCAGCTCCAGTTGGATGTATTCACCAATTGAAGCTATGCCAATAGGATGATGTTAAATACTTCCTAGTGTTCGCCCTAGTAACAATTGCGGTTAAATAGATTTTACTTGTAAACACTCAAAAGTTAATTTCGACTACAATCTTTCACAAATCGATCTCAAATAGGAATCTTCTGTTAGATTGGGGCGCCTAATTAGATCCTGAAATAAACTTCAAGCTCCACATCGAGTACACTATTTCCAAGGCCCCTGAGCTGCTAGGATTCATTTTTAGAGTCACCAATAACTTTACCAATATACAATGTTTATAAGCTTTCTATTGTAATTTGGCCCGTTCTATACTCGAATACCGCAATGCAGTCTGGGTACATTATAACCAATATGATATTGAGACATTCACCGAAACATACACGCCGCACCAACTCCTTACTAAAACCCGCTTTAAGGTTACCAATAAGTTGTTGGTGTAACTAGTACTTGTATTTGTATTTGCTATTTGCGGTAGTAATAAGCCTCCCATTTTGGTTTAAACGCAAGGACAATTTTTAAAACAGAATTTAATTAATAAGTATAGCTCATTAAATCAATTTTATCACTTTTGAATTCTAAAAAGTAATTTTGAATTTCAATGAATGTGGTGAATGTGGCACCACGTTGCATAACGACCTACTGAATCCACCGAACTACATAGATCGCTATAAGTTTATTGACCTCGATATCTTGTCTGTACGCCGGGATGTTTCGAAAGAAGTTTTAATTTCCGATTTACTGCAATCTCAAACCGACAGTTCCGAGCTTTTTCAACTTTTGGACATCGACTTTCGTCGTCGTAGTCTTGGAACCCATCCTTTTTTCGCATTCCGGTAGCTAGAACAAACTATGGTTCTAATGGACTTTTCGTCAGTATGTGTCGTCTTTTCAGTCGCTGTTCCAATGTCTTCGGCTGTTATTTGTCCCGTAATGCTGTTAGGCTTGCCACCCATCTGGGTTTGACCAAGAGATTCCGGTTTTTGGATACGATCTTCGGGCCTCCGGGATTTACAACAATTTCTCCGGGTCCATTGAGACGATGAATAATTTTAACTTAATTTGTTTGTTTCAAAAGAGTTCTTTTGGCTTTATTATTGGCGGTACCTACAGCGGCCATTAACTGTTGACCAGAGAGAAAAGCTTTTTTTTATGCAACCTCCATAGCGACTGTGATGATGAATAACCTAATTTGTTCCCAGCAATAATTCCGGAAGACATCGCAGTGTGCTTCCCGGACGTTGTTACTTCGCTGCCTGCTTCACTCTATTTATCCTGCTAACTGTGGCAGAGGGCAATCCTTGTCAGGCTTATCCTCCACGGCGAGAGTGGTCGATGCTAATGGATTTTTTGTCGTTAGCTGGCGAATTTAAATTTCGCGAAAATGAGAAAAGCTCAGAACAGTGGTGTGCATTATGCTTTACTAAAACAAAGCACTCAACGGTGAATGTGAGTCAATTTTGGTAATTGATACCTTGACGAGTTACAGAAAGAAAGAAGGAGGTTATACTTGTCTCATTTAAACTCAGCAGGTAGGTCTGGTTTCAACCTATACTCGTGCTTTTATAAAAACCTATCCTAGGTCAGTGAAAATCTTCGTGTGAACGCGTCACTGGAAGTAGTAACCCTAATTGCTGTCAAGAAATCTCTTCTGAGCTCATTATCCTGTTAGCTGTAGTCTAGTGCTAGTTCCTACTAGTTATAAAGATCATGCTGTTAGTTTTAATTGTAGTTATAAGTGTCGAAATGTACCATTTGGATGTTTGTTATCTGCTGATATAAAAGATGAGGAGGTTTTATGCCTACTGGAAGGAGAGTAAAACAAATAAACAAAAATTATCTTCGTCACATTTCTTAGTCACTTCAGTATACTTTAGATAATATGTTGTATACTTCAAGAAAAACTTTAGTTTTTGGAAATTGAATGCAAATGTAATGCGGGATGCCACGCTATAACCAATTGACTTTATATTTTGCACTGTTCCTTGGGCCCCGTAGTCCCAAAAAATCTGTTCTGAAGAAAACAATATTGCGAATCTATTATAAAAACCACTCAACAAATCAAATTTTACTCAAAGACGAATACAATTTGTTGGTCTCGGTCAAGATTCAAGATGTCCTTATTTTGCTCTCAGCCCATTTGTAACCCAATCAATAATGAATAAAATAATAATGAAGCAATCGCCTCATGTCGAACATACATTCGTGAAGAGCGAACGCAAGATTGATCAAAGTTTGTTGCTCTATGATACTTATGTAAGGGGTTACATCGTCGCTGTTGTGCTATGTTGTGACAAGCGCCATTTAGCACATTTCGAGAAAAACGATTTTTAAAGTTTGGCATTGAATATCTTGAAACTTATACATGGTAGAAACAATTCAATGAAGGCAATTGATACTTTTATCTATTCTGTATTAATCTCTCAAATATTACGAAGATCGGTTGACTATGTTGCGAGTATTTACTATAAATATAAACAAAAGTCGCACTCACACGTGTCATAGGTATGTTATGTGACAAAATTTGTATGGCGTGTCATAATCGTGCATGGAAAATTTTCCATAGAAAAAAAGCATCAATTATTAACTTTTATTCATATCTTTGGCTTCATTTGGTCTATAAACAATTGGTGAGATGCATTTTGAAGAAAATTAGTCAGTGAATCTAGAAAAAATAGTTATTTTTGGTTACAGTATTGCCAAATATGCCATATTTCCAGCATAAAATTAAAACTCCATTTTACTCACACTTCGTGTATTTTTGTTTGGAAAATGATTATGCCATTGTGTTTATCAGATAGTTTTACACATAAGACATCTTATGCATCACGATAATTTGAGCCAATCCCCAGACACAGTCATTTGAAACAAAAAATTGAAAATTTCTCAGCAGCTCGCTATCTCAGTAACCAAGTATTAGGGTGATGAGCCCATTTGCGCCATGTTTCTATTATCACCCTACCCATTTGAAACCGTTGGTTAGAGCAGTGTCTGCTATCTTTGTTCAACGCATTGAGTCAAATGGTAGCGCAACAATAGGGGCACTCGATTCGAGTTTTCATTGCGCTCAAACACAAAAGTTTTCAGTGCATTTTTGTTATTATATTGGTTTTTAACAACGAAGCAAAGCTGTTGATGTCAATTTTTACGTATTCCATTGATTTTAAAGCGAGAAATTAACGAATTAGTGAGGCACCTTGGTTAGTATGGTGAAAATAGGCACTTCACCCTATGTCAAAATTCTTAAAACGCCACTTTCTAGAGATTTTTTTCGACAAGTAATGTGGCATATCTAACTCAGTTTACCCCAAAATGGCGTTTGTCATAAGATAGCACAACAGTGACGACTTTTTGTTTTTCTCATATAGAAAACTTATTGTAAGAAAAAATTTAAGAAAGTTTGAATTGATGTAAAGGCATAGAGCTATAATTTTATTACATCAAAGTTATAGTATTTTGACAGCAAATTTTTCAGTGGAAAAAACTAGCATTAGTTTAGAAAAACTACAACGGGCAGCCTTATGGGGTTGCACGAACTGTAGACTTAGGACTATACTACTTAATATAAAATATTTATTTTCTTAGTAGATTTTGAAAAATAATAGATCAAATATATTTCTTACGTGTAGTTTAAGCACAACCAATCAACATCGAATGTTAAATATTAAACCAAACCTTCTTGGTTATCAGGTCATTTCATTTGTAGTAGATGATCGAATCCGATTAAACTTATTTGAGAAGATCTGAAGAAAGAAGACAGAAAACCGTGACCGAACTAATATCTGGAACTAAATCTTTATAGCACAAGATCAGCTTTTAAATTTTGTAAAAACTTTTCACCCGGACCGGTGAAGAAAAATCAAATTTTAGACAATATTGACTTTTCATGTATAGACCAAGCTGTCTAGTTATATTTTGTCATTATTGTGACTTTCCTAAAGTACGCATACAAATGTAACGAATGCAGTGGTCTTAATCATATATCGAAACTATAAATATACAAGAATCGAAAACAATTTTATATAAGGACTAAGATGCGTTTGCAACGGTTTTTCGAGTGGTAGTGTATTCATACATAAATAGGCTTTGTAGTATGTGCCTACTAGCAAAATCAAAATAGGATAGGCTGAGTGGAAATGAATCAACGAATTGATCGAACGTAAATAATAAACTTTTGTTGCGTTTGCCATCGATCCGCGTAAATTTATTGCTAAGAAAGTTTTCACCTTTGCGCAACAAATGCACCCCGGTCAAACCATTCGGAATTTGATTTGGAATCCATAATGACTCCATTCAGAGATCCGAACCGGTTCCGGAATGAGTTTAACTGGGACAGATTGCTCTCTTGCAGGTTACGCATGCAACTGCTAACAAACAGGGATGCAACATTGAAATCTGTGTTTCGGTCAATAATATCTTTTTACCATCTGTGATAACGGAAACAGGAAAAAAATCTGTGATAAATTTTCGAAAAATCTGTGAAAAATCACAATATTCCCAAAAATCTGTGAAATTTTCATCAAAATGTCAAAAATCTGCCATCTGTGATCAAAAATTGAGAAAAAATCTGTGACATTACAGAAAAATCTGTGAATATGGTGACCCTGCTAACAAATTAGATATATCTACCTACGCATTCGCCTCAAACACTGAACCCAAGCGCACAACACAAAATGATGATTGGTAGAGCGAAAGAGACAACTAGTACCACGACACTATGTTAACCATGTTTGCAAATGGAGCTCGAATGTCCAAGCAATTTTGTGTACGAATAATTGTGTTCGAGATTGTACATAAAAGTGTGCAGGAAACGAGCACAACACAAACGAAAATGTTTGAACGAACAAGCTCAGTCTCGCGTTGGACGGAACTGGGTAGCGTACCACCTCCACAGCCAGTGTAACGGACTTCTAACTCAGCTATACTGGCTGCGAAAATACACAGCGCAGTGATCTGCTGCGCCTGCCGTTCTTTAAATAGTCGATGATGCCGTCATTCATAGAAGCGTAGCGCGCTAGGTACACCAATCTGTCGTGCCGGACTTGAGAAGTGATATCTTCTGTGTGTGAATGTGCGATATTTTGACTAGGTTGTACATTATTTAAATGTTTAATGCCATGATAACAAAAATATTTGGGTTTATCCATTGGAATCTATTGTTAGAAGTATTTCGGGGCGATATGTGCTAAAAATTTGAAAATTTATCGTGAGATGGCTGAATTATATGCGTTTTAAATTGAACCCCTTTTCGTTACATACTATTTTTGTAGAATTTGCAAAGTGCACCCTCATATCGAAAACAAAGACGTAGTTCTACGTCAAAATATGTTACATAACGTTCGAGCTTACTCCTCCTCCCCCATATGTCACAACATGTCAGAATTTGTTGTACCCCCTCCCTCCCCGAAAAGCGCTACGTAATTTATGAATGGCCCCATACGGGAACGTTTTTCCTAACAAATCGATGTTTCAAGTTCTGAAAATTGTGTGAAAAAATTCTAATCCATAAAACAAAAATTTATGCATATAAAGGAAATCGTTAAAATACGAAAAAAATTAACGATGATCAATTGAAAAAAAAATGAAGAAAATCGGTTTAGTAGTTTTTGGGCAATCGTGATCACGGAAAAGTTAGACCGTGTGGTGTCCGGCGGGCTAAAATCTTTTTGCACTATTTCAGCCACGAATAGCACCACTGGGAACCTGCTCCCATATCGTATGAGGCGACTAACAATATGTTAGGAGTTCCTAGGTATTGCTCCGTACCGGAGACTTAACCTGAACGGACCTTAAGGTTTTGCATCATAGCCTTCAACCATTCTGTATTTAGTGAAACCTTTTCTGATTCACTATTCCCGATTGTGTACCAATGGCTTAAGATGAAGCTGTCGAATTGCACAAAAAGTTTTTTGTGTGGTAACCGAACTATAAATGTGTCAAAATAAGCCAGTTTTGTTTATTAAATCTGGAACCGTCTACTGACAAATCTACATTGACAAATACCTCCAAAAGTGACTTCTTGAGGTTTCATGAAGGTCTGACACTAGCTTTGTACTACTTTTGCTTCTCCAAACAGTGGTAAATATTTCAACACTCCAGAACTACACTCTGTCAGGAAATGTAGGGCCATCAAAAGCTAAAATTTCGTGAAATCGCACTCTTTGTCCTTTCTTCAAAATTATCCAGTGTAGTACTCTGTGTCACTCATTCGAGTTTGATCCGCTCATATAGTAGTCGGTCTTTGCCAGTATTGCTCTTCTCCCATCCATTCTTCTTCTGGACCGCCGATGGATCAAGAGCCCTTGTCGTTAGTTTTATTATATTTATTACGCTTAATAAATATGGAACATTCCACGCGAAGTGATCAAAAAAAGATTCAAATTTGAAATCGACCTCCACGGATTTGAACAAAATTTGGAGGAATTGTTCATCTAGGGCCAATATATAAAAATCCAAATTTTTGTGCCAATTGAACCACCCCTCGGGTCATGGGAGCACCCCCCGTTTGGGAAAATTGCCAAAACCCTTGATTTTCTTATGATCATATCTCCGGTTCTATTTACTCTAGAATCAAACCACAAGATGGCTTTTGAAGAAAATTGTTCAAGGAGTCTAGAAAAAATATTATTTTTGCCGACAGTGCTGCCAACTATGCAATTTTTTCAGTTAAATATTAAAAGTTAATTTTTCTCTCAATACATATATTTTAATTTTGAAAATTTTAATGCTATCGCGTTCCTCAGACATTTTTACATAAAAAACACTTATCGTCCCAATATAATATGAGCGCATCCTGAGATATACCGTTTTGAAGGGAAAAACTCCGATTTTCTCATAAAAAAATCCATTTTTATTGGCCAAAATTGAGAAAATCTTCAAACTATCATAAAAGTCGACCCTGATCTGCTAGAAGCAAACCATCATTTCTCGTCTACTTCACGAAAAATTATGTTCGAACTCAGAATACTAAAGTTGGTTTTTTAGTGTTGTGCGGTGTATCTCAGGATGCGGTCATATTATATTAGGATGATGAGTGTTTTTTATGTAAAAATGTCTGAGGAACGCGATGGAATTAAAATTTTCAAAATTAAAATATATGTATTGAGAGAAAAATTAACTTTTAAGGTTTAACTGAAAAAATCACACAGTTGGCATCACTGCCGGCAAAAAATAATATTTGCCATAACGGGGGGTGCTCCCATGACCCGAGGGGTGGTTCAATTGTCACAAAATTTTGGGTTTTTATATATTGGCTCTAGATTAACAATTCGTGCGGCGATGCAGCAGACGACGAGGATGGCACGGTAACGCACCTGGGAGCACGCGCGGAAGACATTACACTACCGGCTCCGGATCTCCAAGAAATCCAGGAGGAGATTATCCGGCTCAAAAATAATAAAGCCACAGCGGCTTTATTATTTTTGAGCCGGCTAATCTCCTCGCTCGCTCGCTTGGTATTTGGTCATTTGGTATTTGGTCGCTTGGCTCTCCGAGCTCGCTTGGTATTTGGTCAACCACAGCGGTTGACCAAATACCAAGCGAGCTACTAAAACACGGTGGCGAACCACTGGCTAAAGCGTTGCACTGGGTGATTACCAAGATTTGGAAGGAGGAGATTTTACCGGAGGAGTGGATGGAAGGTGTCGTGTGTCCTATCTACAAAAAGGGCAACAAGCTGGATTGCTGTAATTACCGAGCAATCACCCTGCCGAACGCCGCCTACAAGGTACTCTCACAAATACTATGCCGTCGACTATCACCAATTGCAAGAGAGTTCGTGGGGCAGTACCAGGCGGGTTTCATGAGCGAACGATCTACCACGGACCAGGTGTTCGCTCTTCGTCAAGTACTGCAGAAATGCCGCGAGTACTATGTGCCCACACATCATTTGTTCATCGACCTCATAGCCGCATACGACACTATCGATCGAGATCAGCTATGGCAAATTATGCACGAGTACGGATTCCCGGACAAACTGACGCGATTAGTGAAGGCGACGATGGATCGGGTGATGTGCGTAGTAAGTGTCTCAGGGACGCTCTCGAGTCCCTTCGAATCACGCAGAGGGTTACGGCAAGGTGATGGTCTCTCGTGTCTGTTATTCAACATCGCGCTGGAAGGTGTAATAAGAAGAGCAGGGATCGACACGAGTGGTACGATTTTCACAAAGTCCGTTCAGCTACTTGGCTTCGCCGATGACGTTGATATTATTGCACGAAACTTTGAGAAGATGGAGGAAGCCTACATCAGACTGAAAAGAGAAGCCAAGCGCGTCGGACTTGCCATTAACACGTCGAAGACAAAGTACATGATAGGAAGAGGTTCACGAGAAGAGAATGAGAACCGCCCGCTTCGAGTTTGCATCGGTGGCGACGAAATCGAGGTGGTTGAAGAGTTCGTGTACTTGGGCTCACTGGTGACCGTCGACAATGATACCAGCAGAGAGATTCGTAGACGCATCGTGGCAGGAAATCGTGCTTACTTTGGCCTCCGCAAGACACTTCGGTCGAACAGAGTTCGCCGTCGTACGAAGTTGACCATCTACAAGACGCTGATTAGACCGGTAGTTCTCTACGGGCACGAGACCTGGACCACGCTCGTGGAGGACCAACGCGCACTTGGTGTCTTCGAACGGAAAGTGCTGCGTACCATCTACGGTGGAGTGCAGATGGAAGACGGCACATGGAGACGGCGAATGAACCATGAGCTGCATCAGCTGTTGGGGGAGCCGCCCATCTGTCATACCGCGAAAATCGGACGACTACGGTGGGCCGGGCACGTAGCCAGAATGTCGGACAATAGCCCGGTGAAAACGGTTCTCAATTGCAATCCGACCGGTACAAGAAGACGTGGCGCGCAGCGAGCACGATGGATCGACCAGGTGGAAGACGATTTGCGGACCCTTCGCAGACTGCGTGGCTGGCGACGCGCGGCCATGGACCGAGTGAAATGGAGGAATCTTTTGTATACGGCACAGGCCACTTCGACCTTAATCTGTTAATAAATAAATAAAAAAGATTAACAATTCCTCCAAAATTTTGTTCAAATCCGTGGAGGTCGATTACACGTGCCTTGATCACTTCGCATGGAATGACCCGTATGTCGTTTGCAATTTGGCATTTAACCCAATTATGGAAACATGTCTGATAAGGAGAATGGAGATGCCAATTTCTCATTAAAATTACGCAGTGAATTTCTTCACATTCATATTAACATATTGTCTATAGATTATATCTCTATTATATTCCACGCGGCTTTGTCCTTTTATGTGAAGCCCAGCGGAAGAATAAATATTAAAATGCATATTTGAACAGCATTCATTTTTGAACGGCATTCATATTTCAACTGGAGGTTGCACACCTGAAAACTTTGATCTAAAATGAAAAGACAAAGCGCTTGAGTACTTAGCTAAATCTTCTAAGACATATCCTGAGGTAGTGAAATGACCTACTAACGCCAATCCTACCCTGCGACACTTGTGGATGATGCAGAGAATACCTCGGTCAAAATAGTCACAAGGGTTGAACTAACATTCTTTCCCATCCCAGAATTGACCTGCATGGGCGTGGTCATCTACGTTATTGATGATACCATAATTTTAGTCTCTTTAGGTTGCAAGTTGAGTATGATGTACTGCTCCCAAATACATAGGGTGATGTGCCTATTATGGCAGTAGAGCCTATTGTGACCCTATTTCGTACCCCTTGGTTTCGAATCAAGCATATGAGATAATGACACTATCGATTGGGCTAAAACAGGTGAGAAAAAATAAGCTCAAGTTTTATTCTTTATTTGTTGTGCACATATGTATTTAGAACTATCCTCTAAATCCAACTTTTAATTAAAACAAAATCACCTTATTGAAATATCTACTAATCCGCCTCACTCACGTAGTGAACCGAAACTGGATGCAACGGCGCTTAGCAAAATAAACACTTACGAGCCAGCATTTACCGCCTCATATCTCGTTATTCCAGCACAAATATACTAAACATTGCACTGATACATACCTTTATTTTAGCTGGAGAACCTTTTTACGATTATTTCACTTTAAAAGCACTCGTCAAACACTAGAATAGGCCTAGTGTTATAATAGGATAAAACTAAATACGGGGGTTCCTATTATTGGCATGTTTTGCTGATACACTACCACAATCAAAACCAACTTTTTGCATCCATCATACAGAAAAGAATCACCAGTGCGGCCAAACCAAAACATGAACTTGAAAACATAATGTTATGCAATTTCAGGTACAGGTCGGACTCGATTATCCGGGGATTTGAAAAAAATCTCACCCCGGATAATCGAATCACCCGGATAATCGAATCAAATTTTTTTTTGCGTTTTTTCATGAATTTAAGCTTCATTCGTGGAGAAATTGGAAATAAAATGACCAGGACAAATTTTCCTATTATGGTAAATATAAATGTACCTATTTTGGACCTAGTCGATTTTTCAGACTTTCAGGGTGTGATTTGTATTTTCAGTTGGTTTTCATTTATTATTCATATTGGTAACGAGTTAACGATATGTATCAGTTGCTTATAGCTATTTGTACAAGAATTCGAAGATAAACTTTTTAATAAGGTATGTCTTTTGCAATACAAGTCAAACTCGATTACCCAGGGCATAGATTTTCCGAGGTAACTGATTCGATTACTCGAATACCAGAAAAAAAATTTAATAAGTAAACTGGGGGTCGTCTGTTTCTTGGCTCCAGTTTAATTTACGTGGAGTGTCACATATCACAGCTAACATGTCTAGTCATTCTAATTAGAAGCGTGCGTGTTGCGCACCCACAAAGAGATCCTTGTCCTTGTAGCATCATTTAGTTGACATATGCTGGATTGTCAGGTAATAACTACGCGTGTAGTCTTCGCAAACTGTACCACTCATACTTGTCACTAGCGAAGGACTACCAGGTTCCCGGGCGCCTCAGCGAGAAGTACTGCTGGCGCCCTCTTTACATAGCCTATCATCCATCTTTGCTTGAGCTACCCAAGAATTGAAATCACCTCCAGTGACGGCCGGGTCTCTTTTCAGAATCTCGTTAACCATTTCTTGACCAACTTTTTTCTACCACGTATAGGGTCCCAAAACTATTTTTCCTTAAAACTGTTGGCGTCAAGAAACACGAAAAACCTGGTTTAACCCTTTCATGCCCAACTTTTTTCTAGTGCATGTAGGGTTTCATAACTATTTTTTCTTGAGAACGGTGAGGTCAAGAAACTCGAAAAACTTTTTTTCATAAAGGTAGGTCCTTCCATGGCAGTGCTAGAAGCGGCTCAATTTTCACCTTCCAATGCTCACTACAATTCTCCTAGAATATTTACAATAGTCCAACTGCGTGGAAAACGTAGCCAAAAATAATCTAAATTGATAAGTTTTATCAGTTTTCACTAATATTGCAACTTAACAAAGTTATATGAAAAAATCATTTTCCGTCGTCAACGTAAACTGTCCCTGGCAGTACTGCTCCATCGGAGTTCAATCAGACTAATTGCAATAACTTCAGTTCTAGAGCTGATCCTTGTAACTGTTCACACTCAAATGAAAGCCAATAGTCACATTTATTAGGCTTACTTTTTTTTGTGAGCAAATCTTGCCTCAATCAAAAGCTATAGCTGCTTAAAAACGTTGTTGTCCACAAACAACATGGGCATGAATGGGTTAAGAAAGATAGGTGCTTCTTTTGCTGCTGCTCAATATTTACCTTCCGATCTAGTCCAATTGCATGAAAAAGGTAATTGAGGGCAATCTAAATTAGAAAGTTTTAGCAGTTTTCAATAATATTCCCAGGCTAAGAAAACATTCCAAAATTTCATTTTCGCCGTTAACAGAAACTATCCCTGGCAGCACTGCTTCAGCGGAACCCAACCAGATTAATTGTAATAACTTCTGTTCTAATGCTAATACTTATAACTTTTAGTGCTCAAATGAAAGATCTTAGTCGCAGTTATTAGCCTTACTTGACGTTGTGTAAACCAAACGTTATAGTCATATAGAAACATGGTTGTTCATCAACCAGAAGGACACGAACGGGTTAAAGATGCTATTGGAATTCTGAGCAGGAATCACTTATTGAAGGGGATAATGGGAGAAGAGCAATATTGTTTGTGTCAAAGTCCACTGGAACTCAAAGCAGGATATTCATCAGAATATTACACCGGATTCCAATGATAATAGGACCATGATTCTGTCAGTATCTGAAATAAAGCATAATCTTCAGCAGAATTCTATCTTGAGAAATATTCCACTAGACATTTAAGAAGCTTTTCTCTAGAATCCTACATCAAAATTCAGAGAAAAAGCCGTAGAAATACGGATAAATATTGAATCGAAGTTCTGAAATAGATTCCATTGGGATGCTAAGACAACTTCGATCAGAATCTTGAAAAGTATCCAAACAGAATCCTGAGAAGCATGTCATCATTATCCCAAGAGATAGCCAGAAACCGACCGAGCAATGTAGGTATAATGACGTTTTATGTGGCCTACAGTAACCGATGTATTACGAGGAAAATGTACTTTTAGTGTAAAATTAAAAAGTTGCATATTTGGCAATATTGGCATTAAAAACTTTTCATTTTTTTGGAATCCCTACACAAATCTTTAAAAAAAATATCTCGCTGATTGATTCTAGTGCAAACAGTACCAGAGATATAATCCGAAGAAAAACATTTTTTTAAACAATTTGTTAAAATTAACCGTTATGTGTCCAACAAAAAACACCTATAACAGGCCAACGAGGGTACCCGGGTACCCACAAATTAAAATGCTCATAACTATGGCTTCCTTTAACCGATTTTGACACTTTTAGATGTTATAGATTCAGGAACTCGTCCACTTTTGGATTCTGTAACATTGAACCGGATTAATGGATCTGGTTCTTGGTGATCCGGATTTTCCTGAGTAATGTTCCAGTACTAGGGTATGATTTGTAAATTTAAATAATGCCCTAGCAAAATGAGTATCAAAACACTTCAAATTGTCTCGGAAGTCTATTATTTATTGTTACGGGACCCTATGGTAATTTGAAAAATGGAATTGGAATGGAATGGCCATTCACGGCCCTAGGGGAACCTGCTCCGGAATGTCCGTTCCGTGGTGAAATCACCAAATGGTTCCAATACCATGAGATACAGTCTATTGATGCTATGCCAAGGATTTTGATACCCATATTGCTAGTATTCCATTGATATTCACAAATAGTATCCAAGCACTGGAACATGCTTCCGGAAATCCGGATTCCCGAGAACCGGTTGAAATAACCCGATTCATTTTTACCAAGTCTAAAAGTGGATGAGTTCTTGAATCCAAAACACCCAAAAGCATCAAAATCGGTTGGAAATTACCTTAGCTATTGGCATTTCAGTTTTGGGGGTACCCGGGTATCCACGTCGGCCTGTGACGTAGTAAAAAATTCAGGAGCCCCTCCTCACTGCCTTCTTACTACATCAAAAACATTATTACCCCAAAAACTTGACTTAGTGAAGTTCCAAGATGTCACAAAGTTTCAATTTCCAGCTACGGATAAAACATCGGAATTTCATAATTTTTCAACCTAAAAAGGTATCCGGGTACCGCGTCGGACACATAACGGTTAAGAGTGTTCCCATGGACTGAGGGGCTGTTTAAACGACACAACAATTTAGGTTATTATATATTGGCTCTAAATGAACAATTTCTTCAAAACTGGTTCCAATCCATGAAGGTCGGTTCCAAGTTTTGTTTTTTAGGTCACTTTGCGCGGAATAACCCATATATAAGCTATTTTTGAGGTAGGTTAAAATTTGAGAGGAGGTTAACCCTAGACCTCCAAATTGCCCGAAAAAATGTTCCATTGACTGCAATGATCGAATTAGCACTATAATAAGACATTATAGTTGAAATTTGATTTTTTTCAAAACACCCGGATAATCGAATCATTTTCCCCGGATAATCGAATCACGGATAATCGAATCCCCGGATAATCGAATCCCCGGATAATCGAGTCCGACCTGTATAAGTAATCAATTATTTCAAGTTATTCAACTAATTGTTGATTGCAGATATTTTATTTTCATCTGCACATACAATTCGGATCGGGAGAAAGCAATGTGTGATGCTGATGTGAAACTTGTCATTCCAGTTGCTAACCTTCGAATGGTTTTTTTTCTGCGTGCGCAATTCTGGGCGCTCTTCTACTAACAGCTGATGAGTTTCATTGATGTGCGTGATGTTTACGTTTGTTTTGATCTGCTGAAAAAAGCAGAATGATTCGTTTTACAAATCACACGTTGGCGTCCATGATCTGGATACCTAGTTAGAATCGACGCAAATGGAATATGAGACATTGCGTTTCAACTAGATTGTTTTTCGATGAGGTGGAAATTGGCACACCCATGAGGCGATAATTGGATCGTTGAGGTGGGAATAGATGCACAGAATGGAACATTTATTTTCATTTATGCTGAAAATTGAGGCAATTCTGCTAAATAAGCATTATATAGATGTTTAAGAAACAGTACACTGATACTTTATTCTGAGAAAGGTTATAGATAATATGGCTTCTTTTAAAGTTGTTCAAAAAATTGTGCGATCCTCTCCCTAATGGTGCCAAAATAGGCTCATCACCCTACAATTGGTTCAATATGCAATTTCAACAGGCTTTGATCAATCACGGGAAACTCATGGGTGGTGAACTAAGCTAAGCTAATCGTGATCACGGAAAAGTCATTTTTGGAAAAACGACATTCCAAGAATATCGAGTTTAAAGTTTTAAGTTACCACTATGCCCATACTCGCATATCAGTCCCATATGAACAAATCACTATGTCGTGAGAATACTTTTGCATTACTTTCCTTTTTTCACATGTTCACATAAATCTTTATGATATTGTACTATATACTTCAATTGCGACCTAAGCACTTATTTCATACTGAAAAATATAACTAAAATTACATTTCTTTTTGTGTAAAATCTGTGATAAAACTAGATAGGACTCATATGCGGGTACTTCTGTTGACGAACTCAAATGTACTCCCATATCAGTCTCACATCTAGTATGCTTAGTTTTTCTCGTCCATTGGCACATTGCACGTGGTTTGGTTTTAAAATATGTGGTGTAAATCACAGCAGCTTCTTTAAGTATGTCAGATATTAACGCAATTAAAGTGTACGGAAGTGGATCTGGTAGTGAAGCTAGTTCACATTCGAATTTTAATGGATTGGATTCGATCAACACTTGGGAGAAGTTCCCGGAAACATCCATGCTTGGCTCTTTTAATCGGGTTAATGACAGAGAAGCACACGGAACTTTTTCAGGCGGTGACGATCTTTCGATGGACACTGTAAGCACTACTAGTGAATTGATTGATTCGGAAGGAAACTATTTTGAAGAAGCACGTAGAAGTTGTTATAACATTTTTCTTTAAAGGTTACCAGCTGCCGCGCCTCGAAGCTTTCAAGACCGTCGTTTTATCGTTTAATGAGTCATTTGCTCCAGTTTGAAACTGTGCTAGATCTAACAATATCATAGCATGCCTGTGGATTGAAGCGGTTGCAGGCAGATTAGTAAATGATATCATCATCTGTTTCAATCGGGCCATTGGACACCTCGATAGTCTACGCAGAATTACTTCCTTGGTGGATAATTACGCGTTTTGGTTCTGTTAAATAATTCATTCATTTGGTTCTGTTAATTAACCCCAAGTCAGCAAGCAATTGTCCTAAAAAATCTGCCCTCTCTACTCAACGCATTCGATCAAATGGTAGGATGAATAAGGTTACGTTATACTCGACTTTTCACTTCGCTCAAACGCGAGTATTTTACATTTTCCAAACCACATTTTTATAAAATTGCTTCTTAAGAACGAAGCAAGCATGCTAATACTCATTTAAACACAATTCAATAACTGTGAGTCGAGTTACAATCGAAATAGTGTGACATCCTGACAAATGAGATGAATAACGGCTCGTCTACCCTATAAACATCGTGTACATGCACCGGGTGCATACAGAAGAAAGATACACACAAAACAAAACGAGTCAACTCTAGTGATGATGAGTGAGAGAAAGAGAAAAGTAGTATCAAGAACCTGTGCGCCGGCGAACATGTGTACGTGTTTTTGTACTTATCAGCGTGTTCGAGTTTGCACACGAAATGCGGGTTTAAAATGAGTACAGAACTAAAGCGCACATGGTGTTCGATGTGCATTTGGGAAGGCTGATCTTAATAAAAACTTGAAAAAATGATTTCAAAAACATTTAGTTGCATAGATATGAAATATCAATCTGGTCAAAATCTAAGTTTCTCTACTTCGATAAACCTACCCAATCTGAAATGCTTCTAAATCAGGCATAGAAGCAACTCAAACTTCTATTGCAAAATTTCCTAATAGCATCACGTCCAATTAGACAGACGACCAGACGATAATAATCGTCCCATCCTCCGAAATGGTTAACGTAACACATCTACAATTTCAGCTGCCTGATAACCTCCATCGCGCTCTGCAGAAATGCGGGAAATCAAGTGAATGTATCTTTTCCTGTCATCGTAAGAGCGAAAAACATTGCCTCCAATTTGACTGCACAATAAGAACCGTCGTCGGTGGCTATAGGCAACGTGGCCTGTTTTATTTTTTGCTTCTCCGGTGTCTACCACGAAATCAGCGCTGATTGATTCGGGCGCACTCATTCATACATCACGACGAGAAATTGAGTAGGAAAAACTTTCGCGCACCGTCCCAAATCTGCCTACCAACCAACCGATACGACCGGAGCCACAACCGACGAGACCTCGTCATCATTTGACTGGCTGGCTTGGGCTGAATTTGCATTATTATTGGAGGCTGTTAGCAGAAGCAGAAATGAAAGTACAGGTAGCTGCTTGTTACCACTTTATCGAACAATCGTCAAGTACCACACAAAACGACCGGAGAGACAGGAAGCACCGAACCGAATTCGTCGCCGTCGTCATCGCCATCATTCAAACAACAACATCAACATCCAACACCCTCGGTTTGTCAGCAGTGTGCAAGAGAAAGCTTCTGCCCATGATACGATGCCACCCACTCGACCCTATATACCAGGAGCTCGTTTTGGCAGCTATTGCTCAAGCCACACCACCGCCGTTGCTACTGCTACTGCTCATCAGATCGACAGACAATTGCCAACATTTTGAGGGAAAAAGGAAGTGAGAAAACAAACACGGTGTTTACCACCAACGAGAGTTTGAATATCTGAGCAGCGCATCCCGAATTAGAGGTGGCTCAACTTACCTAAAGAACCCGGAGCACTCTTCCACAAACGGTACGGTACCACGCGCTAGGGTGGTCCCCCTCACTAACTTCATCAAGCTTAGCTCTATTTTCGCCTATCAGGTTGCAGTCCAACCCAACCCTCGAAACACCTGAATATGTTCAAATTGTATTTAAATGTGGCAATTTTCTGCTCGTGGCTTTTGAAACTAACTCGCGCGCGCGCCAGGTGAGAGATGCGAAACCAGCATCAGCCAGCCCCGGTAACATTCAGTAGCAGCTAAAACGACCCACAAATGATGCCAAAAGTCGTAGGTGTTTTCATGTTGTCACCCAACACTACCGGATCATTGTGGGGACACCTTGTGGCTCGAGCGCTGCTAAACAAAACAGAGTTCAAACCCCGTTGCTTTCCTGCCCGTGTTGCTTGAGTCCTCTATGCAACACTATTTAATGATGATTTTATTCCCTCATTATCGTTCAATCCGTCGTCGAGTCGTGTTTCGCCATTTCCTTCTCTAAATTGGATCAATTTCGCCTCGTTTTGTTTAGCTTCCACTCCCATCATATTCGGCTACAAAGACTCGCAGGGGGACCTCTATTTGGCGCACGGTTTAATAACAACGACAACAAAAAACGGCAATTTCACTGTAGGACTAATATTTGTCTTTGCTCTGAATTTAAGCACAGTTTGGACTCCTAAAAGTACTCAAAATGATATCCGAGCATCTAACGGAACAATTTGCCTAAATAAGAAAGGGCACAACGGTTTGCCGCTCCAACCAGAAAGCAAAAAAAAAGAGAGAAAGAGACACCCAAGTGATCACAAAGCGAACAAATAAAATTTAATTATTGCGACTCACGATTTTCGTTGCTACGTCGCAGCACTGTCGAAAAGCCTATTTACCGAGTGCTCCGAAGCTCATTATTTTTATCTCAGGTTGATTATTGTTATTATAATTTTATTATAATTGTTGCCTTTATGTCTCGATATGGAAATCGGATCGGGGTGAAATGACGATGCCTGTTTTCGGATTATCGGGTTTACAGTCGTCCACGAAATGGAGGGTAATTGGAATTGAACTATTTTAAATTAAAATGGATTCTTCACGGATTGAATCTCAAACGAACAAGAAAAAAATTGTCTTTCTATACTTCTTTGCCTCTAAGATTATCAGTTTAGGGGGGTGGGCGTAGCGTATTGGTAAATCGATTGCCTTGTACGCAGCGCACCTGGGTTCGAGTCCCGACCCCGCACATAGGGTTAGAAATTTTTCATAAGAGATTTTTCTAACCCGAAGAGGTGAATGACCTTAAGGTTAAAACCTCTATAATCAAAATAAAAAAAAAAAAAAAAAAAAAAAAAAATTATCAGTTTATTTGACTTTAAACTTCTTTGTTTGTATCCGTCTTTGCTTCTTCACTTCTTTGTGTTTTTGCTTCCTTGCTTCTTTACTTTTTTGCTTCTTTGCTTCTTTGCTTCTTTGCTTCTTTGCTTCTTTGCTTCTTTGCTTCTTTGCTTCTTTGCTTCTTTGCTTCTTTGCTTCTTTGCTTCTTTGCTTCTTTGCTTCTTTGCTTCTTTGCTTCTTTGCTTCTTTGCTTCTTTGCTTCTTTGCTTCTTTGCTTCTTTGCTTCTTTGCTTCTTTGCTTCTTTGCTTCTTTGCTTCTTTGCTTCTTTGCTTCTTTGCTTCTTTGCTTCTTTGCTTCTTTGCTTCTTTGCTTCTTTGCTTCTTTGCTTCCTTGCTTCTTTGCTTCTTTGCTTCTTTGCTTCTTTGCTTCTTTGCTTCTTTGCTTCTTTGCTTCTTTGCTTCTTTGCTTCTTTGCTTCTTTGCTTCTTTGCTTCTTTGCTTCTTTGCTTCTTTGCTTCTTTGCTTCTTTGCTTTTTTACTTCTTTGCTTCTTTGCTTCTTTGCTTCTTTGCTTCTTTGCTTCTTTGCTTCTTTGCTTCTTTGCTTCTTCATCAATTTTTAGCATCTTTTAGCCGAAAATATATGAAATATGCGAAATTTCATGATATATACATATTTTACCGCCCCAATATTGTTTGGATTATATGTATTTTCATTCAAATTCTGGAAGTTTTGAGAAAAATGTAGCATACGATATCCTACAATAAAATTATTGCCTTACTTAATATTTTATTATTGTTTTTCGAGAGTTCGTTGAGTTTCACCGAAGACTACATATTAATAAGACTGATATCCCTTTCCTTCTCCCATATAAACGAGAAGCGACAGAGGTAGGAGAGCTTAATGTAAAAGTGTATATGTGTGTGTGTGCATCACTATGGGAAGTACCACCTATACCCGCAAGTGGCGTTGCTGTTATTGTCTCCAGATCCTGGGCAGAGTTGCCAGCCTTCTTAATATGCAGTCTTCGATTATACCGAGGTAGGTATAACTCAATGGAACCGAGACACAGTTATCTACCTCTGTTACCTATGTAATTAAAAATACATATATTATCTGGTAAAGGTTGAACATATTTCTCATCCGTTGAGTATGCGACCTACTATTCGTTTTAAGGCATCTGAAATTGTAAAATTCATTTTTTGTTTAGTAATATTTTGTGTCGGAAATTTCATACAGTGGATTTTTAGCAAGAAGTAACTTTTACTAAAATCCAATTCCTGAAGTAAAAAGTATTCTTAGAATTGAAAAGCAATTCAAATTAAGTTCTGAAAAGCTGGAAAAGGCTAGAATTTATTAGAATTATGACATATGTTGCTTGAGGACTAAGGTACCAATAATGAAAAAATAAGCGTTTCTTCAAGTACTTACTAGTGTAATTGTATAGGATTGCGTGGCAAGATCAAAAAAGAATTCGTATTTTACTGAATAATTATACCAGTTGCATTGTAATACTGAGATCGCTTGTTTGTTTTTGTTTTCCACTAGAGATACATTTACCCATGTAATAAAATAGAGGCGAAGCTGTGCTGTTTCTACTTCAAGATTATCGTGTATTAAAACTTTTACCTTACTAACTCGGTCGAACCATTTCTGGTATTTTTAAAGCCCAGAAATAAGGCTCAAATTGTTCTTTAGATTTCGAGAGAACTAACGGTACGACATTCGACTGTAACCGAACTTTCTGAAAAGCTCAGAGTTGTGGTTTCCAGTCTAAAACAAACGAATGACTTTACTGGGGACAAGACCCTTACGAAGGTATATAAACGTACCCGCACACAAAGTGGAGATCAATGGCGTGAGCACCGATCCGAGTTTGACGTACGTGGATCCACAGAAGCGCTTCAATGACCCTACGATTTGCTTTTAAAGCTGTCTGACTGTCAGACCAAAAAAAAATTCTTTTGCCATAATTGGCGAATTTGATCAACACTTTCCTGTATTTTCACTGCGAAATATTGAAAATTGGCCGAGTGACACTGAATATGCAAGAGACACATCGAAAAAAATGCGGTGAACACCTTTACCTCATCATCTCCTGGACCAGTTGTTTTGAAATTTCGCATAGTTGTGCCTCACATCAATGCCCCAGTGTTCTACAAAATTATAATAATTTTTATTATTTTTGTAGTAACATTTTAATAGTTTTTTTTTTATCGAAAATGGGGGTTAGGCTTCAAAATGCTACGAAAAATTTAGAAAATCGAGACAAATTCCATTATTTGCTGAAGAATGGTGTGAAGAAGTTTGGAAACAAGTATTCCAGCAGTTTTTGAGTTATTATGGACACCGCAAAACAGCCTTTTGAGAAATTTTCGGTTTAGGACCGTCAGAAACAATAAATGTTTTGTATGATTGCACATGAAACATTCATTGAAGCTAGAGGTTGAAGCTTCCTTCGGAGAAGAACTTGTACGTAGAGAAGACTTCCAAAAGGCGGGCACGTCCGACAACTTCAGGAAGTACGCGATATTGCAAACGAAAATCAAGAGAATGAGTGAAGTCAAAATAACACAGTTATCGATGCCTTCTCGCCGAGAAACATTTATTACGATACTTTGGGGCACTGCGCAACCGAAACAATGTCATCGAAAGGGGGGAATAATACAGCTGGGAGATATTCAATTTTTTAGAGTTGTCCTACTGGAACCAAGCTCTATGGTTCTCAGATTGGGTTCTTGTCAGGATCATTAGCTATAATTGCAGACGAGAGAGGAAATGTCACCCACTGAAACACTGCTCAAAGTGGGTCGTGATTCTGATTGTGATATTGTGTGTAGAATTCAGATGTGCAGGTGTAGAGACGTCATAATTGCATGAAAATGAAAATTTATTTATTCGCACTTCAGACCTCGTTGATTAGATTATAAGTTCTATAGTGTTCACTAAATCATCAGGACGTTTTCTGGTTGCGAAATCTTGGGCATAGCTGTGCGTGGATGGTCGCGATTGCATTTTTGTATCATCGCGAAAGGCTCGACCGTTCATGTGCTAACGTGTTCGATCGCGTGAGTGGTTATTTGCCGCATTTCCTACTGTGTATGCTATTTCTCGTGTATACATTCGGTTTTATAACCGCGTGGCCATTAGCATTTTTGCTTGTGTTCTTGAATAGTCGTGCGGACCGTGAATCTGAAACTTCATTTGAAGTGTACGGTTCAAACCACTAGAATTCCATGGCGGTGTTATCTAGTGGATATGAGCGTCATTTTGTTTGATTGGGCCAACGGAAGCCATATACCTAGGCTTTTATGGCCGGTAGGGAGGTAGGAATTTCCGGACGTGACCGATTTATTATCACACGAACATTGGTGTTTGTAAGTTCTCGCTTGAGACAGCGTTTGTGAATTTATCTGTACTAAAACCTTCACTTAATCACCGGCGTGTTTTCTTGTCGGTGAGACCAGGGTACAGTAGCATCTCCCCATACAAAGTTTTGACAAAATTATGGAAATTAGTTCAGGTTGCTAAAAATTGGGTTTTAACTAATTTTGGATTGCTGAATCCATTTCAGCTATCAGTTCTGAAATTCCATAATTATTTTTTCCGACTATTTTTATGTAAACCCATTTGAAAGTCTTGGTCGTTAAAGGGTTAATATACATGTTATAAATAGTAACCAATCACATCGGATAGCAAAAATGGATGACAAAACTAGTAAAAATCACCAATTTTTCAGCTGTATGATCTTGGTTAGGCAACCAATTCGTAAGAAGATGTATGAGCTACATGGCGTCTCCATATGGGTACCTTTAAAATGCCAGATGCATGATAAGTGACCCATGGGAGACCATTTCAAAAATTGTAAGACGTATAAGGATAAATTAGTGATATCACATTCAGTTTCTCAATTGCTTTTTCTTGATGCAGAACAAACGTAAATAATTTCTGCACGAAAAGCTCAGATTTGGAGTTTAACACATTCATTCTTCCTTCCAAAGAACTCAAAACTACTCGGATCGGCCGTGTAATTCTTGACATATCGCTATATGAAGTTCGAAGGTATGAACAGTTCAGATGAATTGAATTGAACAGAAATCCTCGACAACACTTGCTTCAACGACATGTAAAAAATTCATATCCAAACTGAGTGTAAAATATAATAAATATATGCAAAGGAATTATTTTTGGGGTTTTGTCACTTGTCGTGCCACTGTGCGCGGGGTAAGTGTGCGTGGATGATCGCGGAGGGCTTAAGCATTTGTATACTAACGTGCTGAATGCTAGAATAAAATGAATTTCCCGATATTACCAGAGTTCGCGGTCTTGTTGACATAAAACGCATTGTTATTTGGGCGAATGACCAAATGGTTAAAGCCCTAATAAACAATAAATACAATAATAAATATTTTGTTTAGTGGATAAGACCGCAATTTTCTTGTAAATCTACCAGGAATGTTCAGAAAAGCAGTCTACAATAGACTGCCCAGAAAAATGATACATTTTTGAAAACACAATCGGCCCACCCCTGAGTCGATTCCTAGTCCCACCAGAAGTACTTTCACCAAATTTGAAGTAAATCGGACAAGTCTAACTACCGGACCAACGTGCCTGAAATTTGTATGGGATTTTTCAAAAATTTACATGGAAAAAACCCACTAGTTCGTATTCTCGCCACTAAGTGGCACTGTATGCATCGTATTACCACTGTAAGTTCAAATAAGAAAGACAATTTAATTGTCTAGAATTTTGTCGAAGACTGCTAGTGAATCCGGCTTTGTTAAAAGAAGTTATGAAACTTTTAACGAAGTGATGTCTGAGTCAGTTTTGCATGGGGCCTAGCAGTACATGGTTGTATATCAGTACTCGAGTCCCGCGAACTATAGAGGGCGCCAATACTAACTTTTTATAGAAGAAAGATAGAGTATCAAGATGTTTGGAAGAAATACTCAAAAATGCCTGTTCTATAACTTTGTAGAAGACATCAAATTTCTATCTCTCTCCGTTGAAAAGTTAGTGTTGGCGCCCTCTATGCGCCAATACGTGAAACTAAAATTTTCTAATCAAAATATGACTCGTTTATCATCAATTCGTTAAAAGCTTCATAACTTCTTTTAACAAAGCCGGATTGACTAGCAGTCTTCGACAAAGTTGTAGACAATTAAATTATCTTTCTTATTTTCACTTACAGTGATAATATGGTGCATACAGTGCCACCTAGCGGCGAAAATGTGAGCTAGTGGGGTTTCTCCATGTAAATTGTTGAAAAATCCCATACAAATTTCAGGCACGTTGGTCCGGTAGTTAGGCTTGTCCGATTTGCTTCAAATTTGGCGCAAGTACTCCTGGTGGGACTAGGAATCGACTCAGGGGTGAGTCGATAGGGGTAATTTTCTCCTGTCACTCTAGTCTACAACCTTTCCCCGGCATCACAACTCCCAAAATAGCAGACCTACCGAGGCAACAAATCAATAGCTGCACCACAAAGCTCAAATCCCATTCTGACTCAAAAGCTGTCCGAGCACCAGAAAGTCGACCCCAAAAAAGGATTTTCCCGACACCGGATCATTCCCGATGCCAAACGCACACTAAAGTCAGCCATAAAAAATACGAATTCAACCCCGAGACCCCACATGATCCTTCCTCAATTACGGGTGAAACCGCTCAAACATCGATCGCCTTAAGACCATGATCGACTGAGCCATATCTCCGTTCCGCACTTCTCCACCCACAGCACGGTCTTGATTCGCTTCTCGAACCATTACCCCTGTTGAACCATCGATTGTAACTCGCTAATTGGAACGAGTGGCAGTTGTTAGTAGTATAAATCTATTTGCATTTAGTTACTTTTCAACTGGACAATGGTCCACTTAGCGGAAGTCCCACAGTTTCCAGTCAGCGAATCGCGACCGCATAACTCATAAAGCCAACTTTTTGTTGACAATCTGGTCCGCGTGGACTGAGAAATTCTTCAAAACTTTATTGACCTTACATTGATTTCTTAAATTGCACAATTAATTTTGATGAGTTGGAAAAATTTCCGTCTAGAAAAAGTCAAGGAAAAGGTTATATACAATGCGATGTACGCACGACTGTAGTTCCATCATAAGTGATACCCTTATTTGTAATTTTTCTGCTCCCAGAGCCAAGTGTGTTAAAGAAATTCGATGGTCAAAAGTTTTTCCAGCTCCACAGAAAAACTTTTTTACAACCGCAATGTCCCCAAAAACAATTTTTTTTTATTTCGATTATAGAGGTTTTATCCTTAAGGTCATTCGCCTCTCCGGGTTAGAAAAATCTCTTATGAAAAATTTCTAACCCTATGTGCGGGGTCAGGACTCGAACCCAGGTGCGCTGCGTACAAGGCAATCGATTTCCCAACTACGCTACGCCCACCCCCTCCAAAAACAATTATTTTTTTTACGCTTTTTGCCACATATTTTTTTCACATCTTACTTTTTCTGCTTCGGCATCAGATCTCGACGGTTCATGGATTTGGAAATCATAAGGCATAATAATAATATCTTTGGATTCCGAGTTTTTTATCAGTCCTTGGAACTAAAAACAAAATTAAAGTTTTTAGCGGTTTTCGTTTGTTTTGCCACTAGATGCTGATGTCTCATATTATTTTTAAAGATATCTCGACACAATTTTTTTTTGGATTTTCAATAAAAATTTTCTTTGTATTTTTTCGAATATTATTAAATTAATATTCAAACGTCGCGCGCCCTCAATGATGTCCGATTGAGCTAAAAAATTGCATAGATGTAATTTATGCATTTGATGTAAGCAGGGCCGCCGAGAGGGGGGTGGGAAGGGGTGTTTCCCTCCGGGCCCGGGTTGTGAAGGGGGCCCGGATTTTTAAAGGAAGCTAAAATTAATAATTTTTCAACAAAAAAGTACTTTCGAATGCAATTAAAAATTTAATATCTTGTGTACAATGTAATTAGAATAGCGAAAATTCTAAACTACTGCATATTTGATGTCAAATATATATTTGTACCCAATCAGAAGATCAGATCGATTGCCACGTATACAGATCACCTGGGTTCGATTCCCTACCCCGCACACAGGAATAGAGAATTTTTAAAAGAAAATTTTCTAACCTTTATGAAAAATAAGATCAGACTTGTTAGGGGCAAAAAAATAAGTGATTTTTTTGATTTATTGAATTTCCTGGCTTCGCAACTGCTGGATTATTATCGAAAGTAATTATTAGAAAGAGAAAGAAAACTTCTCAAACTTCTGTTTAGAGTTGCCACACCGGTTTTTGGTGGCGAATTCGGGGTCTTCGTTCAGGTAATTCGGATTTCGCGTGAAAGAATCCAGTGGATTATTTTGCAATTTTGCGTTGCCCTTTTCTTGACCAGGAACTCTCAGCATCATTTTATAAATTGTCCAGCACACAGTCATCATTGACATCATTTTCGGGTTGCAGGCCCTAATCGATATAAAGAGGGCCCTCTCGGTGTTGGTCAATAAATTCAAAAAGTGTTCACTACCATTTGGATTCCGATTTATTTCACCCCACAGGACCTTCGCTTATATGCTATATATATTATATGCTCATCACAAAGCTCGCTCGGGTTATCCTTCACAGCGAGAGTGGCTGGTGCTTTTTTATTTTTGCGGTTATTCGAGGAACTGTAGTACTACACCCAATTAAATCAACAAAACTGTTCACAAATGTGAAAAACACATGTGAACGATATAGTGGTGTGCTCTACTAAAACATTACACTATATGGTGAATGTGAAGAAAATATATTTTTTCCTAGTTCTACGAGCTATATAAGAAATAAAGCAGAGCATAATTAGAGCTTT
The DNA here is from genome assembly GCF_030247195.1 of Topomyia yanbarensis. Classification (NCBI taxonomy): domain Eukaryota; kingdom Metazoa; phylum Arthropoda; class Insecta; order Diptera; family Culicidae; genus Topomyia; species Topomyia yanbarensis. The sequence continues at coordinate 45,234,787 of NC_080671.1, read as the reverse complement.
TATTAATTTTTTTCGAAACCAGCATAACGTAAAATCCAACCAACATAATTTGAAATTTGAATCATGTTTTGCTATTTTTTCCATTTCTCTAATTTTTCTTGGATTTTTTTAAAATTTTGTTAAAATTTCATTGATTTTTTTAAGTTGTAGATTTTTTTTGTATTTCTGCAATTTTAACATTCTGCCTTTTTATCTATTTCCATTGATACCATACTTTTATTTTAACCATCTTTGCACGTTCTTCATTTTTGCATTTTATCTATTTTTATAACTGCCACTTACTTTAATTTGTAATCACTTTCTTTATTTCATTTTTCTATTGTTTTATATTTTGATATCCTGCTTTTTATTTGTTTCTTTTTCATTCCATCCAATATTTCGAATTTATCTATTTGCTCCATTTATGCTTATCATACCCTTTATCTATTTTCTTTTTTCTCCATATATTTTTGCATTTCTACAAGCATTTCTACTTTTTTTTTAAATTCATCCTTATTGTTCCATTCTTTATCTTTCTCATATTTTGGTCCATGGTTTTAGTTTTTATTTTGTTCGTAACTGTTATTTTTCATTTTTTTCATTTAACCTATTTTCAATGTACTTTTTTCTGTTGGCCATTTTCCTACAGGTTTACTTTTTTATTTTTATTTATTTTTCTAGAAAACATTTGATTTTTTGCCATTATGCGCACTTCTTCTTCGCTGTACATTTAGTCCGTTGTTTGAATTTATTTCAAATTTCATTTCTAATGTTTTTTTTTTTTTCAATCTTTAAATAATTTAATCAATTTTGTCAATTTCTTCTTGTTATTTTCTTCATTTTGTGTGTTTCTATAGTACACCATTTTCAAAATTTTCCTACCTTTACCGATTTAAAAAAAAATATTTTTACCATTTGTTCAATAATGTTTGACTTCTTTAATCTGTTCAATTTGTTCATCTAGTTACCTATTTTCTTTTATCGAGGTTTTATAGGATCTGTTTTGGTTTTCTCGATTATGCATTTTTGACAATTGACTTTAACCCTCAAAAGGCAACGGGTCTCAGAGGCCCTGCTAGTTGCAGTTGTCTAGTTTCAATGAGCTTGAATTATCAAGCGTTTTCGGACTTTCGATTCTCTCCCTGATATAACGACGAAATGTTATTTAATTTCATTGGGTCTTGAACGATGTTTCTTGATGTTACTATTTTAGCTCGTCTTTTTGAGCATCAATTTGTTTATTAGGTTGATGATGCTATTTTGAATTTTCTGTTTTTATTTCAATATTTAGTTTTCCCATTGTTTTTTTTTTCTTTTTCCGGATTTTCTCTCTACGGCCCTGTATGAGAGAATTCATGCGAAAATTAATGATGTCCATTTTCATTGATATCTTCCCTATTGAACACCTCTAGTTCTCCACACAAACTTTGGATTTAAACTGTGAAACCAAGTTCCATTTCTTCCAAAAAAACACTTCACACTTTTTCCATTTTTTTTTTCGTTCTGCTCCCAATTTTTTTTTATTTAGGTTCGCAGGGATGATTTAAACAAGTTTTCTGGATCTATTAAAACTCCCACGTGGGTAACCAGATTGTTGCAATCTTACCTCTCCGAACAATGCGCTTTCGTTAGAATCGGCGCCAGTGTATTTGAAACGCCAACTGGTGTCCCTCAAGGAAGCTTCCCAAGTCCCCGCATCTTTCTCTTCTTCATCAACGATCTTCCCACTCTATCCAATCCGAAGAAACACTCTACGTTGATAATCTGAGAAGCTTTCGGTCAATTACCTCAGGACTCGATTCCGCTGTGCTCCAATTTGATATTGTCAATATTGAAGAGTGCACACCAAAAAATAATGAAATTTAAACGACATGTAAATCAATACGAATGTAAACATACAACGATTGAATCAAAAATTTGATTGAAAATTACGTTAAAATCAATTGGAGCATCAAACAGCATACAATTTTACACTTTCATTCGTGTAATATTACATGTTATTCATTTTACAGCAGTATTCGAATAAAAATACATTGAAGTGCATTGGTTTTCCGTTTAAAGAAACTGTAATTTTCAATCCACGTGTAAAATTATAATAAAATTCGTTGAAGAAAGTACGTCAATTCGTGTGTATTTGTGGTGGAACTTAAATTTATATTTATATTCATGCTCCAAATATGTGCATGAAAATAAACTTAAAATCACAAAATATTTTTTTCTGTGTGGTGCTTGCTCAATGGCATAGAACTCAGCATCGATAAACGGCGCTTGATCATTGTAAGGTGTTGCAAATATAGCCTTCTAGTATGAATTATCGAGATGGTGAATTGTATCAATCAATTGTGAGTTTTATTTGACAGAAAACTTCGTTTCACCGACATCACTACCTCAACGGCAAAGGCTTTTGCAATATTGGGCTTTATAAAATGGAATTCTCTTGGTTTTGTGGGTTTCTGCGCACCGAAAATTGTATACCGTGCACTGGTCTGGAGCTTTTTGGAATATACAGTACAAGCAAGCGCCGCACTTATTAGAATGTAAAAGCCGGATATTAACTTCAAGCGTAAAAATGGACTGAAGTCCTACAGCATACGAATGGTTTAAAAAGTTCTCCCCGAGAAAATCGGTAAGAAGGAACTTTCAGTATTAAAATCGGTTAAAAATAATTAATTAATTCGAAGGAAAACTTACATATCGCTACATTCAAGAATAAAACCCGTAAAAAGCCGCTTGGTGAAAAACGACTGTATATTTGATTGATTTTAATGGTGATAATTTTCTAAGCCATTCGTACATCGCTGAGCTCCAGTCCAATATTTATGCTTGAAGTTTATATCCAATTTTTATATTTTTAATATAAAAACGGCATTGGTAGTTCCTAGAACTGAATGAAGTCCTTCAAGCTTTTATTTTCGGTCGCATAATTTAAATCATTCAGATTTCGCATTCCGATAATTTCAAAAACTAATGAACCATATTTTCAGTAATCGTAAAACATACTTCCTAGTTTTTGGCACGTCAAATGTCCTGAAATTCGTCTACCAAATAAATGCACACGACTAATAATTATACATGACTTCCTAAAAAACGTACGTGGAAATAATTTCGCTGGACTATAACATGAATACCTTCACAAGGCAATAACTTAAGCACGTTGATGTTCACGATCTACTTTGGCAATCTATCTCTTATACTGTATAATTTTATTCATTAGCCAATTACAAGGTCAATAATAAACCAAACAAATCATCATCATTAATTAAAACATTTGAGTTAACCTGTAGCAAACGGTAGCCTGTATATTGCGCGCAGAGTCTTTGACGATCTTATTGATTTGGTATCCATATCCGTTGCTAACGCTGACGGCTGGTGCCGGCACCTCGCACGATATTCAATTTCAATCAATCTACCGGACAAGCAAGCGGCCAAAGCAAAAATTAACCATCAATCACTGAGCTCTGATTATAAAAAGACTCTCTCGACCTTGTTCCGAATTTTTACAACCCCTATCAGACATTCGTGATCGATTCACCACCCGTACTGTACAGCCAACCAACAGTCGATAAAGCACCACCGTTACACCACCGAGGGCGAGGGCACGCGAAAAACCACACACAAAGGATCAGTCCTACCCAAGTCTGGCCCCGTGGCCCCGTGGGGTTGTGTTGTGGTCGCTAGTTTGTCGTTTGGCAGTTCACCTCCCAACCCAGGTTGCATCGGAATGAACATTTTCAATTTAATTTTTGGGTTTGAACTGGCACAGGTTTTGCAAACCATTCGCCACCATGTTTGACCACCAGAGACCCAAGACCAGAGCCCCCGGTGTTTATTTAACTCGATAAATTATTGCACCTCCCGCGTGTCCGACGTTGCGAGACGAGTGATCTTTTTCGGTGGCTTTAGGTACCTAAATCGATAGCCAATAAGCTAAGCCCGATCGACTTTAAACTCAAGCACGACCGAAAATAATAACAGTAGTAATGCATATGACCCAGTTCGATCTGTCGGGTAGAACCTTACTGCGATAGCGATCAAGAGGTCGTTTGTAACAGTTCGACTGCTCCAGCGAGAGGAAGCTAGTAACTTATACTTTGGTTTGGTTTCAATCAATACTTGTTGACCGGAGGAGGATTACAGAACATTTCCTGGCAGGTTTTAACTAGCTTGCCGTTATTCAACAAAAGTTGTAGCTGAGGAATCATATTTTGACACGTTGGGATGTTATCTAGTTCCTTTTTTCATAAACGTTATCGTTCTCGAATGTTCCAGGCATTCGATAAGGCAGCAAACTCCTACCATTGCTATTTTTATTAGTCATCAATGAGTCGTCGTTGTTGTAACAGATGATTAATTAAATGAAAATGTTTATTAATTATGCTTAATCTATTATTACCTTAAATTTATTTCACTGACTTTAACCTAATAAGATATTCCCTCCTGCCGGTCATCAGCCAATAGACCTGCTTGGTTGACCCAGAAATCCTGGGAAATGAAAACAAATCGACGCACTTCACCTTCGCGACCTTTCAGCACCACATTCGTATACTGAAAGTAACAAACGACCGAACCCTCACTTACCTGATAGACTCACACGTTAGTCATTGAACAATCGTTGGCAATTTGTTAAACCATCAGAGATCACCATCGCGTCTTTGTTTCCCTGTCTTGCACGACGAAGGGGCATAGATAATTTTGAGCAAAATACTTTTGCTTTTCATTGCCTAAACGAGATTAATTTTTCATCACCGGCAATCAACGAAAATCAACGGCGCATAGCCTGCCAAATTAAATTGTTTCGATCGGCCGCCATGGGAGGGCCACGGGTGGCGACCTGTCGGTGGGAATTTCGGAGGCTCTAGCTGCGTCAATTGCTGGCTCTCAGTTGGTTATATTTTGGTATAAAATCTTATAAATTCAATCTCTGTGCGCCTTTGAAAGGGTGAGATAAATGGATTAGGCTAAATGAATCATGGAGGAGAATGACGATCAAGGTTAAATCCACCCTAATAAACAACACCCGATAGTCGGCTCACAATTAGTTTACAATCAAAAACCGAAACGGATTAATTGGAAATCACAGAAATTCGTGATGATAAACGTTTCTAGTACAGAATTCCTAACATGTTGGCTTATTCGAAAGTTCCAATCAAAAAACAACTCGCTCATATCCTACGAAAATCTATTTCAAAAACTCGTCTTTACTCAAAATAATCTGATATTGTTTACGATCAATACACTGCTGCTGACCGTTACCAAATCGAACAAACAAATAACAATCGAATGTGAACTAACCTCTAAACACCACCAGCAGACAATCAGCAAAACCACGAACGGATCCCACGTTTCTATTGGCTCTGCCGTTGCCCCCGGAGGCAAAATTGATCAGCCGTGCCCAACGAAATCCATAGCGAAACCCATCACACAGCGTCTGGTTAAACTGCTGCCCATCGGGAGGTCTCGCCCCAGCAAGCAGAGCGGTGATAAAAGGGGAGCATTTATCTTTCGAGGCCACGAAGTCTGCTCACCTGATCCAATTGTTGTTCGTCCCTATCACTTTTACCACGCAGTTCGAGCGAATGTGTTACGACATACCTGTCTCCTATTCTGGTTTCAGCACAGACGAAGCGGAGGTCAGAAGTCCCGCTGGGTCACGGATGGAACAAGTGCCAGTACTATATATGTAGAGTTATGAAAGTTTTAGGTACCGGTCGAATACTCTCTCGGCGACTGCCGATTCGATTGGGATAGTTTGGACGCGGTAACACTGATGCGATGGGACAAGGTAATTTACGTGGAACGCCCTTCTTTCGTTGGATGAAAATCTGACGGCCTACTGTCGGCGAAATACACGACGTGACATGAACGTGCTGTTTTGGGGACAACGTACAAACACTCGAATTACATAAAATGATAATACGATAAATCATTTTGACTTTTAAAATATCTTACTCCAATATCTGGGACTGGGTGTCATTTTAATTGGAAATTGTTTTTAAATTTCAATGGCTGATTACTATAAATCCCACGAAAATGATGCTTTGGCGGAATAATTTAAATATTTTCATGAGCGAACAAAATAAAGGGTATCCCATATCAAATTTCATCACGGAAAGAACGCTGTAGAAAATAACCCATAGGTTATGTTGTCTTAAAAATTTGGGTAGAAGTAGTTTAGAGTGTATTGTTTACACTGTATTTTTATCGCTGTCAGGTTTTCGAAAATTGGAATAAATGGCGTCACCCGAAAAGCAACGTCCTCAGCTCTCTCATCGGGACATCGGAAAACAACTCGGAATCGTGCAGTCAACGGCGAGCCGTGTGATTAAACTTTACTATCAAACTCTGAGCATCGAACGGAAGGAGAAATACAGCCAGAATAGATGTTCTATTAGTGATCAGAATCACAAGCGTGTAGTGAAAGCGTTTACCTGGGTTCCCAATGCTTCGGTCAGGGATGTGACCAAAAAGTTGAATCTGTCCAAGTCTGGCGTTCATAGAGCCAAGGACCGGGAGGGACTGCATACGTACAAAGTGCAGAAGGTTCCAAATCTTAACGAACGGCAAAATACGGTGAAAAATTCACGGGCCCGGAAACTGTAGGGGAGACCGGGGCGGTGTTTTCAGTGGCATGAAAGGGCAGACTGTTGGAAACATTCCTGAAATTTATCAAAGTGTTTGATTCATTGTCTTTGTTTTTATAAACAGAAATATGTGACAGAGAAAACCCGCCAACTTATCCCGGCCCCGAGATAAGTTGGCGGTATGTATGGGTACGCCAGAAAATAAGAAATCAAATGGAGATTGAATTACATCAAGGGTCCTTATGGAATGTGCTGAATATCTTTTCAATAAAACTGTATATTACCGACAATTGCCAATATATTTCAGAGTCAATTTATTTTCGAAATTCTTCTCGTGATTGGCGGAAATAAATAGGGACATTGACGAAAAGATTTTTTTACTTTGAAGTGAATTTAAAAAATAAAAATATTTTATGACTATTTTTGTACAGTAATTAGTACCACCAACATGCCCTGCGTGCGTCACCACCAACTGACCCCAACCACCAGTGCTGGGAAAATCACCATAAATCAAAAATCATCAGTGATAATTATCACTGCTGATCATGCTGGTCCACGATCACAACCATAAAAAATCACTAGTGATTTTCTCTGAAACGATAATGTGCTAGCAAAAAATCAATGCCCCAATAGCTGTGATGACGGCCTGATTATGATTTTATTTAACAGGATTACGAAGTCTAGAAAATCAGGTACGATAGAAAAGATGTAAAATCGGGGGTGATGGTATTATAAATAATTTTTGTAAGAAACTCCTTATGATGGTGATTTAGCCAAATGATTTTGGGAGTGAGAGCGATCCAGCAAACATGTAGGGATGCACAATAATCGAAATGCGTTTTCAATTTTTCGGGAAAGTGTTTTATATTGAAGGGCAAGTTGAGGGCTGTTGAAAATCAATAGCTTTGGACATTTTCAATGCACACTGGGATCCGCCGATGTGTCACAATGGAATTTTTTGAACTTTTTGGGAAAGTGTTTTGTATTGAAGGATAAGTTGTTGGTAGTTGAAGGTTTTACTGAGAAAAGTTAATACGGTTATGACCCGATTTTATCAGCTCCCGTTTCTGTATACCCCCGATTTTATTAGCTTTTTAACCCGATTTTGCCTGCCTCATTTTAACATTTGTTTGATGAGTCCAAAGGATTTAAACCAATTGGACGAACCACGTCCAATTCGTATAAATCCTTTCTTGGGCTATGTTTAGGGACTATCGAATAATACGTTAACAGCTTCGATTTAAAAAAAAAACCTGTTTTAATCCACCTAGAGGTGCAATTGTGCCTTTCTCATTTCTCCAAACTATGATTTAATAGCTGGTTTGTACAAAATAACATTATGGAAATGTCTTTCATTCTTACTACACTTGGTAAGTATATATAAGAGCACCTTTTTGCATTCATCGCGGTATCGGTTTGAATCGGAGTTTTCTATGTGATCGCACTCCACAACCCGTAACTCCGGAGCCGGAAGTCGGATGGAGATGGAATTTAATATCAGTTTCCGGGGACGCAACACCTTTCATTTGAGACTAAGTTGATCAAATCGGTCTAGCCATTTTCGAGAAACCAATATAACCGTTATTCTGACTTTGGATGCTTCCGGATCCGTCGATGGTGGCCAGTGTGGCCAAAGAGACTTTGAATGACTGTTGGGGACCTAGATCTACAAATTCAACAGTTGTGTTTACATTTTAGAAAAAAAATCACCTTTTTACATTCATCGCAGAATTCGTTAGAATCGAGATTTGCTGCGTGATCGTACGTATCACCCTGTAATTCAGGAACCAGAACTCGGATCCACACAAAATTCAACAGCAGTTGATGGACCTTTCATTGAAAATTAAGTTTGTCAAAATCGGTTCAGGAAATTCCTAGAAACCGATTTGGAAAAATCAACAAATTTTGTTTTGTAACCATACTCTTCAACTCGTAATTCGGAACAAGATGTCGGTTGAAAATGAAATTCAATAGCAACCTATGGGAATATTATACCTTTCATTTGAATCTTAGTTTGTAAAAATCGGTTCAGCCATCTCCGAGTAACCGATGTGGACATTTTGTTAACAAATCCGCACATACACACACATACATACACACATACACACATACATACACACAGATATTTTGCGATCTCGGCGAACTGAGTCGAATGTTATATGAGACTCGGCCCTCCGGGCCTCGGTTAGAAAGTCGGTTTTTGGAGCAATTGCATAACCTTTCTATATAAGAAAGGCAAAAGAATAATATTTAATTAGCTTAATAAGCATGAGTTCAATGTTATCTTCATGTGATTATAATTTGCAAAGGTTGGTGGAATGCGTTTGAACGTGTAGGGAATGGGGGTTTAGTAGAGTGGGTGTGGACGATGCGTCAGAAATCCTTCATCTTATTTCGGTATACGGGGTGGATGAAGGAAATCTGGGCGTGAGGGTGATCCAAGAAGAGGGGAGTGATGAAGGAGGGAGGTGTAAGGGCAAGGTGGGGAGGGGGGGGGAGGGGCGGCTACGCAATACTCAACTGCATATTTTGCCTTCCATTTGAGACTTGGTTTGAGAAAATCGGTTCAGTCATCACCGATGAACCGATGTGACTTTAATTGTGAAATATGCCCGGAATTCCGGACTTCCGGAATCGTCGATAGTGGACAATATATTCAAAGAATGTTTGATTGGCAATCAGTGATCTAGATCTACGATTAGAAGTAATTTGGTGACCATTTCAATAGTTTTTAGCCTCTGAGGTATTACGATTGTACCGATTTATATGGGAAATTCCAGTGTATCCTTACTAACACCCCTGTAACTCCGGAAGCAAGAGTCAGAACCGAATGAAATTCAGCAGCAGTCAATGGCATTACTGTATCTTTCATTTGAAATTATGTTCGTAAAAATCGGTAGAGAATTCGTTGTGGAATGGGTGTGATATCAGCTTAGGAACTTGGCGTGTTCCCCGAGGGCGTCATGAACCGTCATAGGTGGCCAATGTGGTCAAAGCTGCTTTGATTGATCATTAGTGATCCAGACCCGCAAACTAGAGTAATGTTACATCAATTTTAATATGTTTTACATCATTTGAACATTATGGTGCTACCAGTTTATATGGGAATTTGCTGTGTGACCGCACTCTTCAACCCGTAACTCCGGAACCGGAAGTCGGATCAACTAAAAATTCAATAGCAGCTTATGGGAGCGTTATACCTTTCAGATGAAACTAAGTTTGCAAAAATCGGTTCAGCCATCTCTGAGAAAATTGTGTGAGTTTAAATGACACACACACACATACATACACACACAGACATTTGCCGATCTCGACGAACTGAATCGAATGGTGTATGATACTCGCCCCTCCGGACCTCGGTTAAAAAGTCGATTTTTACAGTGATTGCATAGCCTTTCTTTATATGAGAAAGGCAAAACCTGTTTTAATCCACCTAGCGGTGCAATTGTGCCTTTCTCATTTCTCTAAACTATGGCACGGAGGCTTTTTATGTTCAACATAATTGTGGAAATGTCCATTACATTCTTAGTACACTTTGCACTTATACACAATGGCATGCCAGCCACGAACTTGATGAGCTACATGTCGATGGTGAAACACTTGAAACAAAAAATATCATACTCCATTAGCCTAATCAGCATTAGATCAATGTTATCTGCTGAAAACTGAAAACCGTCGGGAAATGGAAGTTCTAAAAGCAATTGTCAGAAAAAGGCGATTTGGTGTCCTACACATCATTCAATCATTTGATAACTCGTCAATAAGTTTACGCAACATCAACTTCTTTTGATTTTTCTTGGCTATATGTATAACCTAAATTTTGGTAATCACGGATACGATTGGGACGATATACTAAACGCAGCTGCTGGAGTTACTGTCCAAACTTGGGATTCGTTGTTCTGATACGATGGATCAATTTAATGCAAAGCACCTTCTTAAGTAATCCTGAATGAAAAGATTAAGCTGCTTCAGGGTATTGTGCAGTTATTTCCGATCAAATGAGAAATGTGATACATGGAATCCAATTCTGTCGCAGTAGGATCAGCATCATTCCGAATCAAGTGTGAATAAAAATCAAGCAGATAACGGACGAACTGTGCAGCGATGGATGAAGCCTACCATCGATTTCCTGTTACGGGCGAGTATCTGGATTGCTTGATCTTATCCCTTCAAAAATCCTTGAAAGCGACATTCAAATAGGTTGGATGCGCATAATATTGGACAGCTACAGCGTTATGTCTTTCTTTTCATACATCCAAAAATTTACAGATATTACAGTTGCGGTATAACAAATTAGACGAAATATGCATTCGATGAACCGATCAAATATTTCTGCAGACGTTCTAGAAACATTCTTTATTTTAAATAGCGTTTGCGTTTAGCATGATATCACTACAAAGCATCCCAAGTTTCGAAACAAACACTCATCGATTTTTTAAGAAATTACCGCCATTTCAATTACTAATTTGATTGCATTCATTCAAGATCTTTAATTCAAGATCTAACTATTAAAATAAACTATTAAAAGAACTGTTAAAAAATATGATCATTCGGCTCATCGGTTGCAGAGACATCCATTAATCCATACCTAAAAAATAATGAAAACATATCAACGAGTCTAAACATATATAGTCCAAAGATCTGCAAATCAGTTGGAAAAGCACAATCTGCATTCACTGCTCACTCTAAATGTTTACCGATAAAGATATTTCCTACAGAATTTCTTTCGCAGGACCTAAGCCTTTTGAAATAAATTAAAAATCTTTTTTCCCGGGATTCCCAAATCCCGGGAATGAGAAAACACAATTTCCCGGGAATCGGAAATCCCGGGAAATCCAAAAATCCCGGGATTCCCGGGAAATAAATTCTCGGGATGGAAGCTCTAAGTGTCACGTTATTCCGAAAAAAAAACGATAGTAACCAAAAAGTAATAGATCACAATTAGGCGAAGACAATTTACGAATACCTTGGTAAGACTGTGGATATCATGAACATTAGTCATATTACTCTTCGTGTCAAATTTGGAAGTAAGTTTTAAAATAAAACATTACGATAACTTGAACAGAAATTACGAAAATCATGACTAAGATCCTGAAATTATGAACATGAATTACTCTATTTATGACTAAAATATTACGATAACATGAGTTACAAAAATCGCGACTAAGATCCTGAAATCATGAATTTTAATCCCGACATAATCTGACAGAAAAATGCAATAGTAGACTCATGAATAAGATAGCATGAAATCATGAACACCATTTGACTGTCGGCTGTATATTCCCAAATCATGAACTAGAATCACAACAAAAACTAAACATGTCCAGGGAACAGCAACAACCAAACATTCTAATGTAACGCCATGTATATATTCGGGGCGAACTAGTTTTTTTTGAAAACACAAATAGTTTTATGAATTCGAGAGGACCGGGATTAGGTTGACGATGTTCAGATTGATTGCATAAGAAAGGCAAAAAAGTAAGGTGAATTTGTATGGGACATAACTTTTTTCACTTAAACTATCATAACAAACGAACAAAACGCACCAGGACTTCTAAATTTCGAGAAACACCGTTGATTAAGCTTCAAAACAAACGCTAAAAAATTGGTGCAGTTTGTTTGAACAGAAAAAAAGTTATAATGAGAAATTAGGGTGAACGAATAAATGTGGGACACACTGTATTTTCCCATGAAACCAATATCAAAAACTTCAAACAAAGTGGGAGGAGGTCTAAAATTGTCCAAATGATATGAAATTTGGCATTCAGAAATGAGTGTTTTTTGCAATGCCTTAATGTGGGTGCGACGGCGACCAAAGGGGGGGGGTTGATGAAAGGTGGTGGTGTTAGGGTAAGTGGGGCGCTACTACACCAAACTGCATATTAAACCTTCCATTTGAGACTTGTTTTGAGAAAATCGGTTCGGTCATCTCCGAGTAAACGATGCGCAATTGTTGGCCACACACAGACATACGAACATACGAATACACACGTTTTCCGAATTCAACGAAGTGATTCGAATGGTATAAGAGTGTCAGTCAACAATTTCAAGCAATTTGTAACTCATTTTAATTATTTTTGCATCATTTATACATATATTGACTACCGGATTATATGGAAATTTCGCATGTGGTCGCATACTTGAACCCGTAACACAGGAACCAGAGTTCTGATTCAAAGAAAATTTAATAGCATTCAATAGGAATATTCTAGCTTTCATTTGAGACTGATTCTGTGAAAATTGAGTCAGACATTTCTGAGAAGCAGATGTGAATTCAACTTCCGGTTCCGCCGAAGTTGTCCAATGTGGTCAACGTGGGTTTGATTGGGCATCAGTGAGCTGAAACTATAAATTCAGACATTTTCGAACATATTTTATGAAGTTTTGCATCTTTTAGATACCATGCTGATTCAGGACATGTCACATTTTTTCATCTACGAACTTCAGTCCTTGTTGATGAAGACATTTTGAACTAATTAGTTAATTCGCCGAGGAATATGAAGTCATTGCATCGAGATAGCGAAGATAGCCAGCGCATAGATAACAGTGAAGGAGACCACTTTAAACAGCAACACCCAATATCCCGGAATAGCGAAGATGGTAGCTTCCGTGATCAGTTCGACCAGGAGCGCTAAGTTGTTGGTGACGGACGCAGACTTCCTCAAGTTATCACAGCAAATTGTTGGAAAAATGCCTTCGAAGGACGAATTAAAGGTATTGTTTCAGGATAATTGTCTGACCTCTCCAACAATCAAGCAATAAGGTAAATCCCTGAATAACGTCTCCGGTAGCGGGTACGGTCAGATTGATGGCGTTCAATATTGGATGAAGAATGGTACGACGAGCGTTGCGGACAATCTAGTGAGATTCTTATTTCTGTATTTATAATTTTCACTTTCGTGGATGTGTTTAATGGAATGGCTTCACTCAAATCCAAATGATTAACTGTGCCTATAGCAGGTGTGCGGCTCATGCATGTTTGTGTTCGTCATAAATGTCGTTTCCAGACAAAACGCAGTTTTGATAATGAACACAGAAAGTAATTGAGGTACGCCTATCTGTTGTAGATACAGGTCGAGTAGTGATATTCAAAGGAGATCTAAACATTCTTTTTAGAGCGAGTAAAGGCGCTTTATCCTAGGCTTAACAGCCAGGGCAAGGTGTAAATACCTCTGTCCCATCCCACAGGACCAAAGGAGTTACATTAACCTTCTTAGCAAAGTCACTCCCAACGATTTATCATGTCCCCTTCAAACGGAAACGGTTGTACTCGTTTCTTCCTCCTTTAAGTTTCAAAACGATTCGTCATTCAAATTATTCATTAATTGAATAATTTGATTACCGTTTAATTTTGAAACATCTTTAAACCAAACTCTGCACAGTAGGCCTGGCCGGTTTAATATTTGCGACATATGAAAATATGCTTCAAATATTAACAATGACAAGAAAACACTATAGAATAACTTTAGTGTTTTCCAGGATGCTTTTCAATACTGGCTGTGTACGGGTTAGAATAGAATAGAATAGAGAATTTAGATACTATGCTGATTCCGATTTATATGGGAATTTCATGCGTGAACCCACTCTTCAACCTGTAACTCCGGAATTAGAAGTCGGAATTAAATGAAATTCAATAGCAGCCTATGGGATCGTTGTACCTTTTATTTGAAACTAAGTTTGAAAAAATCGGTTCAGCCATTCCTGAGTAGCCGATGTGCTTATTTTTGGTCACATACATACATACACACGCACACACACATACGCACACACGCACAGACATTTGCCTAACTCGACGAACTGAGTCGAATGGTATAATAGACTCAGCCGTCCGGGCATCGGTTAAAAAGTCGGCTTTCAGAGTGATTGCATAGTCTTTCTATAGGAGAAAGGCAAAAATTGGTAACTGGTTTTCGATCCTTCCCGCGAATCGTCAATTCTCAACCCTCATACATGATTGAACTTCATGATTCATTCCACTCAGAAAAGACCATGCTTTTTCCCCATGCACATTTAATGTCCTAAATACTAAACAAGTATAGAACCCTTTCGATCATGCCCATATGAGCCTGCCAAGTTCTAGTTTTCCGTTCTAAGTTTATAACTGATTCGCTCTAGAATACCTATCCGTCTTTCAATTTCATTGCTTTCGTTTCTCTTAGTCTCAAATTTGCCGAAAATAGCCAACAAAATCAATACAGTAGAACCTTGCGGCAATTTAAACATGGTAATAAATATAGAAATTAGATTGCTCAGTCCAAGTCTTCTCGATTGGTATCACCCGCCGGACACGTGTTCTTATAATGCCCTCAAATCATCGACCATTTAAAATTTCAGGAGACCAAATATGTGCAATTTTGAAAATAATTATATGAAAACTACTACTTATTTGCAATACAATAAGAACGGAAAAAAATGAATGCATAACCAAGGTGGCTTATTTTCAAAGGTAGCACTGTTGATGAACCACCTAATAACAATAGGTGATAAGGGACGCGTATGAAAATAGCTGACCACTGCCAGAAGCCTCCGAGTCAATTCTGAAGAATGTATTGTGTAATCATTTTCCATATCCCTACCTGTTTCATCCACCTCTTCCTTTAAGCAAGTCGTGAGACCCCAATCACAAATATTCCTTTCAAATTTTAGCCATGCAAAAGCTACTATGTCCAGAAAGAATACAAGATGAAAATACAATATCAACTTTTGAACAAACAATATTATACAAATTATATCACAATCAAAATGGCACTGGAACACGCCCCGTAGAACCTAGAGTCCCAATCAAATGTCACCGAACCGTCGATTCCGGTCAACGCCAAACAAGTGGCAAGTAACGAAAGACTAACAAGTGAACGGTCCGAAAACTCGTGACTGAACGTGAGTCTCAATTGATCAACAAATATTTCGTTTGCCTAGAGCTAACCGGTACTTTTTGCTCATTACCGCGTGATCCCGTTTTGTGGCAAGTGGGACACGTATAATTTGTTGAAGGGATACCTTTAATGGAAACAATGCATATAACGGGGCTGTAGTTTGTAGTGAGAGAAAAAAATCTCATGACTTATTTTATTTTTTAGCGCTGTGGCGGTAGCTACCCCGAAACAAGATAGTTGCACATTATGGTCCGGTCAAAAAAAAATCCACGTCTTCGGGTCGAGCAACGGCTAACAAAAAAAATCTGCTCCGTCATTATCGATTCTCGTGCTTCGTGTACCGTCGTCGCCGTCGTCGTAGTTGTCCCGATATCGACAGGAGAAGGTGCGGCAAAAATCCTTCGTCATCAAACAAACGGCCGCAGAAATCACCTGTTTGAAAGGCCTCCGACGGTCTAAAGATACACATCAGATATGTACCGACCGTCATCGTGCTAATGGTAATGCTAATATTAGATTATAATCAAACGTGCATACTTTTAACGAAATTTTCTTTCCCCGACCCGTGTAGTCACTCTGATTGATACCTTTCCGATTAATTTTCGACAAAAGTGCCCGATCGCTATCAGTCTGGCGCGATCTAATTTCGAAACAATAACTCACGACGGGACCGTCCAAGGAGTGGAGTCCGAAGCGGCGCCCGATTGTCAGAAAAATTGGCGCGTGCATGCAAACGCCGCACTAATTATACGAGGGCATAGCGCACTTTGCTCGCAAATCAATCAAACTTATCGCACCGAAATGATCTGACTTGGCGCGTGTTTGATTTTGACTATTTCGATCCGTGCGTGTGAGGGTAAGCAAAAATTAACAAATCGGTTCTTTTTAATTAACACTGATCGTGTTTGAAGAAACGACATTTTTGTGTTTCCTCCAGACATACTGCCGAGTGCAAGACAAAGAAGTAACTAAACAAGAAACATGACCTTAGGCAGGATCTGCTATCTATACCATCAATGTAATATTCGATAGGTTCTGTCCAACACTATTGTATAGAATAAATGCCAATCCGCGGGCTTGATGAATCACCGTTGATGGCATAAATGCCTTAATTTTTCTGGAGAACCCTCTCGAACAACAGTATCAAAAGGCTATTGCGAAATCCGGTTACCCAAATGAATAAAAGTTCACTAAAAATACAAACTTGTTGAACCACTAGATTATTTTTACGTCTAACACACGCATGTTCATTTTAAATATATCCTCTTCCATCTACCACTGAGCATGAAAATTGAATTAGCTACATTTGTGATTTACATTTTAAATTCAAACAAATTATTCAGAAAGTTCTCGCAAAACTGGTTACCTGTATAGGTGAATTAGAATCCAACCAATTTCATATCCAAGAGACCTGTTCGGGCGATGCTGTGACAAATGAATATTTCATGAGCATGTTCCCGTACCCGAATCAACTAATTAGCACGATTCCATATTCCGTGTAGCACTCATTATCGCTTGCGCTGCGGAACCTGACACAATTTTTCAACCGATGTGGTACCTGCTTTTACTCTCGCCTGACCCTGCAGCCTGCAGGGAAATCATGCAAAGCACACATTCTTCACGCCAATTTCTTCCAGCATACATTACTCGGTCGGGTTTCTATGAGAGTGGAAACGAAAAATCAAGTTCATTAAAAGTCACCTTGTTTCAGGTGCACTTTTCGTCGAACCATCGATCGCCGCCCTCCGTCAGCCAGCCTCGAGCCTTGGGTAATCAAGGCAAGATGTCGTCGCGGGTACGATCTTCGCTACTTCGCCCGAAGCACTTGACTTGGAAATTCTTTCGAAATCTCATGTCTGTGATTTTGTCTCACTCTGTAGGCAGACATCACCCACCACTTGCCAACAATTCCGCCCGTTCACCGGAGTGCCATAACGTCTTACTTATTTAATTAAACGATCTGCTTTCCGACAAGAGGCGACCATCCCACAACAACGATGCACCGTACCTGCCCTTGCCGTGGTGTGGCGCGAGAGGATTGTTTTTCTTGCCTTGCTCTCGATTGACCATCGAACATCGCGACCAAATCAATTCGTCTCAATCAGAACATGGAACTTGTGGTTTTAGCCTCCACTCACAGACCAGCACAGCGGAGAACCGGGATGGCGCAAAAGCGAACAAGTTTCGCCACCAAATGAAGCATTATTAATTCATCCACTTCGTCATTTTAATTAGGAATACAACGTGTTCGGGGGCGCTCGAACGCGATAACATACCACCGCGAGTTTTGTGCCCGTTGAACGCAACTGACCGAGGTTTGATATGCCAAACCTATCGCAAGATTTGTGACCACAGACGTCGATCCATCCTCTCGCGACCCCGGTAGGCAGGTAGGTTTAGTTGGACTCTGCCTTGAACACAGTCCTTCTCTTCACTGCACCGGTTGATGCCTATTAGTTGAAAGGAAGAAAAAAAACTGGCATGTGTGTTCCAACATTTTGTGACTTTTAATTCCTTCGATGTACGACATGGTTGATAAAAAATTGGTGCCCGGTCGGTTGCCGGTTTACAGCCGAGAACTGTCTGTGTGGTCCCGTGTGGTCACTTGCGAGCCAAACTAATAAATCATTCGATTGAACTAAAAAACCGTGAAAATGGTAATAGAGTTGAGGAAGTTTTGATGAGCTGGTAGTTGCTGGATTGTACCCAAGATTAATCGATGTTTATATAGTTCGCTGAAGATAGTAGAATGTTTCCGGATGTAAAACCCATCTTCATTTTTGATGTGTTTATTTGCCTAGCGCTGTACCACAGCTGCCTAAAGTTAACATTATTGCCAAACAGTTGCTGGCCAGTGCGAAGGGTTATAACCTCTCTTCCCACCAATCCAACATTAGTCAGTAGAGGATTGTAGATCGATAAATGTGCAACCAATCTACGCGAAAGTTGCAAGTTACAAGGTACGCCATTGGTAGTCGAATTTATCTTTGGTATTACACAGGGTACTGTTCTATGATCAGTTTTGTTTACCCAATACATTAACGGCATCATGAGAAGAATCTTAGAGAAGGCGGTAGTAAACCTGTTTGCCGATGACACAGTTTTGTATATGATCAGTGATACACAGCTGAAAAGTCAGCTAAATCTGAATCCTGTATTTCAGATCATCGACATTAGTTTACTGATGTTTAGCGATTTATTTTCCGACGGTGTGCAAAACAAACGTCACTTTACTCGGTACAAGATTTGTTTTCAGTTGTGCATAACTCGGGAAAAAATGCGACTAAAGCTAATGTTACGTCAAATTCAATAGTAGTTTCGACGAAGGATTCTGACCAGGGCTGTAGAGACAAATTACGGGCTCGGGGGTCTGGCATAAGGGCCCCCTCCATCATTGTAGATTTTTATAACACAGAAACTGTTAAGCTCGTAATCTGTAGGAAAAAATAATTATCAGCTATTATGTATTGTATAGAGAACTGTAGGAGAATATATCTAGTGCTGTTAATTACAATGACTTTTTTTCATTTCAAAGTGTGTTACGGTAATTTTTTTTTGTTTATTTTCCGTCGGTCTCTGTCCGCACTATGTGTCTTTCACTGACATCAGAGAAGTGACTCCACAACCAGATATCGGTTTATCAACACATGGACCGGGATTAACAACTCTATTTCCCTTGCGAAGAAAGACGTGACAAGGGGTTTTCACCTGAATGACCTCGGCTGGGATTGAAGCCAGACACACTGGACTGAACGGCGGTCACGCTTACCATTCAACCATCAAAATTTGGCTCCGCTTGACGATGGAGCACTAGTTCTCTCTTGTGCCGAGCGCTAGTGTATTAGGAGGGTTCTTGTCCATGGGCGCCACCAGAACCTTATAGGTGTTGTACCACAACATGTCCTTTCTCCGCAATGGCAGTATTCAAATCCGCTCAAAATAGCGTGGAATAATCGTATTGCTTCATGAAAGGCAGTAGACGTTCGGGCTCGGTCGCAATGAAAATGTCGCTTCTCAACCCACAGGTACAGGAAGCCTGTTAAACCAGATATTTCTGGGTAAACTTCGACAGCTTCATATGCTTGAAAATATCAGCTACTGTTCCTCCCGGTTGTCATTACACTGGTGACAGTTGATTTTATCACTTTCAATAGTTTCGCTGACTTGGCGTGCCAGTAATTTGAAATCAGGTTATACGCGAGCGAAATTTCTCTGTGTTGCTCCTTTTGTTTGGTTGCCACTTTTATAACGGAAGAGCAAATGTCAAATAGAAAAATCATCGTTCTGCACGTAAGCAAATACCGGGTTTGCGGATTTGTTGAATTCGTGTTAAGAAATGCATCAAGTATAAGTCGACCAAATTTTACTCACAAGTTTTAAATATCTCTACGAAATTTTTAGTGGCTTTGAAAATATGTCCTTATTTATCAGGATATTTGTCTGGTTTCACCTAGAAGTCGTTAAAGAAACAACACATTCGGCCAAGTCGGTGAGCTACAACATTGCCAGTCTCTAAAAATATAACTACTCATTTGTTCCATAGTGTTGCTGACTTTTTTTGGATTTAGGGGAAACTGGTTCAGGTGATTTTTGCGAGTTCTTCATTTATATGTTTGGTACAATATTATTGAACAACTCATAATTAAAACTTTTCATAAAATGCGAGATAAAAGCAAAAAGAGCAACAAACAAGGAAAACCTAATAAATAAATAAAATGAATCAAAACAAGAAAGGTACAAAATGACACCTAAAATAATAGAAAATTATTAATAATATGCAAATATTCAAAAACCTAGCTATTAGAAATAAATCCAAAACGGAGAAAAGACACGAAATTGTAAAAATTAAGACAATGGCAAAATTAAAAAAAATTAAAGAATAAAACAGATTGAATAATTGAAACAATCAAATTAAACGAAGGGAACAAAAAATGAAAATTAGACCAATATTGAACAAATAAAAAAAAATATTGCAAAATAGGTGAAATGAAATACCCGCTTTTTAGGGTAAAAAATGAAAAATAAAACATCATGAACATGGAAACAGTAAAAATTGCAAAATAAAGAAAAATAAATGCAACAAAAAATATAAAAACAAGACAACAACAAACAAATATAGAAATGAACGAAACGGATCCACGTAAAAATATAAATTCTACAAAGTGTTTGAAATATAAAAATTAGCAGCAAATTTAAAAAATTGAAAGCATGAAAACAAGAAAATGGGAAACTAGAAGAAATGATAATGTATATGAATGGAACAAAAAAACTAACCACGAAAAATATAAAAATGGACAAGTTTTTTTTAAAGAACTAGTAGAAATAAAAATGAATGTGAATCAATTGCACGAAATAGATTGAAGAAAAAATATAAAACAGTAACAAGTGGAAATAGCCCAAAAACAGACAATAGTTAAATCATAGAAACATGTGAAAGCAAAATAGTTTAAATGGGTACAAATCGCAAATTCTAGATAAAATGAAAAAACAGGAATATTATCACAAAGAAAAACAAGAGAAAATTTTAAAAAATAAATGAATCTATAAAAAGCAAAAAAGAGAAAAAATTAAAATTTTATGAAATGCAAAACCGAAAACATTCAAAAAATAAAGATCAAAATAAAATAATAGGAAAAATATTTAAATGAAAGAAGTAACAAAATAGAAAACATGAAATTCAAAACTGTTTTGATGGGTAAAAAAGGAAAATACTAAAGGTAATGAAACATACCAATAAACAAAAATGGGAGAATATTGAAAATTCATACCAAAGAAAAGCATATATTTCAAAACTGATAAATGGAGAACAGAAAATTTCACAACACGAAAAAAATTAAAACGAAAGAAAAAGAAAATAATATATATTGAGCAAATGAGAGAAACCTAAACTGAAATAGGTGGATAGAGAAAGACTGAATTAAATTTAGTGGAAGATATGAAAAATACAAAAAAAAATACAGTAAGATTCCGTTTTTGGCACGTTCCGTTTTTGGCATGCTCCCAATTTGGCACACTCCGATTTTGGCAACAAATGGGTTCTGTTTTCGGCAAAATTTTTGTTGTACATAATAAGTCTTTTAAAAATGTGCAATAGATATTGCCTTTCTCATATAGAAAGGTTATGCAATCACTCTGAAAAACGTCAACCTAATTTTTTTCGACTCGCATAAGGTTTCTGGATTTTAACAGGGGCGTATTATTATTATTATTTATTTATATAGGTTTTAACCACAAGGGACATTCGCCTTTTTAGAAATAATAAACATTTCAGGTAATTTCATTTCAAAAGTATGCGAAAATTATTGCGATCGTCTGTGCTGGGCGCACTGCTTGCTGTTTCTCGTTATCTTTCTCGGGGGCGAAGCGTTATTGCCATTATTCCCTTTACCGTTTGCTGCTTGTTGGTTAATCTGTGTGTCCTCTCCATCGCTCTCGTGTACGTCCATATCACTATCGCTAGAGTTGGTTGATTGTTCACTGTTGGCTGATATTTGATGCTTCTTGTGTTTACTAGTGACCTTGGTGTATCCGTCTTCTTTTTTGGTCATTCCTGCGGCCGGTGTACTGGATGTTTGCTTTGGGCTATCGGGGATTATCTTTTGGCCGATTGACTGTGGTTTAGCGGTGGAAGGCTGTTTATCAGTGCGTGTTGTAGTAGATCCATTTTCCGCAGCAGTTTTAGCGCATGGTTTACCGTAGTGTGCCGTTTGGTTGCAGAACTGGCACGTGGCCGTCTGCCCAGGGTATGTGCAAAGGGTTTTTTGAATGTAGGTAATCCCTTGAGAAGATTTACATTCAAAGGTCAAGTAAGATGGTATAGGTTTGTGCAGCTGCATTCTGACGATACGAACCCCGTTGAGAATACCGGGGAAAAAGTTTCTCCAGGTGTCATTCTTAACGGATTCCACTTCTCCGTATTGGGACATGTATTTTTTAATGTACTCGGAGCTGGTGCGCGGTGCTAAATCATGTAATAAAACTTCAGTAAAATCTCGGTCTATATAGACGGGGATCTTGGTTTTAATGTTGTCGTATTCGATTTCGTGTTGCATATTATTCATCACACTAAAGAATTCTGCATCGGATAGCGTCTGGAACGTTATTAGTATCACGTTTTTTGTATGATGCAGCTGGAGGTGTGTAACTGCCGCAAGATCAAGATTCATGTTCACTTTTATTAACTGTTCCACCTCACGCACTGTAGGTCTTCGTCGAGTTTGCGTAAAGTCAATCACGACAGTGTTTTCCCTTAGTGGGCGCACTTTGCTTTTTTGTTCGCTCACTTTGCTCACCGTGGGGCAACGAGGCTTTTTGCTGTTACTGGTGTAAAGAAGAAACGAACAGGGGCGTAGTTGATGGTTTACGGAGAGGGGTTACACCCCCCCCCCCTCTACTGTTCACTCCCCTGCTTTAAAAACCTCCTTAAATCACCCCTCAGACCACCACCCCATCCAGCCCTCATACCCCTCCCTTTCAACCCCATCATCTTTAAACCACCACTATATCACAAAGCATACCAATTTAAGCTGGGGAGTCGTTCGTTCATGGGACTTTCGCCCTCCTCACATACCCACCCCCGTATGACAAAATGAGTTAGCAAGCAGATAACATTGATCTAATGCTGATTAGGCTAATGGAGTATGATATTTTTTTGTTTCAAGTGTTTCACCGTCGACACGTAGCTCATCAAGTTCGTGGCTGGCATGCCATTGTGTATAAGTGCAAAGTGTACTAAGAATGTAATGGACATTTCCACGATTATGTTGAACATAAAAAGCCTCCGTGCCATAGTTTAGAGAAATGAGAAAGGCACAATTGCACCGCTAGGTGGATTAAAACAGGTTTTTTTTAATCAATTGACATCACATTTGACTTTATTTTTAAACATGGGAGTCATATTAACCCTCAAAGGCGCAAATCATTTTTTTTTTAATTTTGTTAACATTGTCTCATAGTTTCAATACATTACTGTGAAAATTTTGAGATGATTTCGATTTTCGCAATGTTAATTTAAAACAGCGTTATGCATTTAAGGGTTAACTATATTTTACACTATACATGTCGTATTTAATGATTACAATAAGTATTGCAATGTATTTTTTATGTATAATATGACTGGTAACAGTGTAACTAGTGTCTGACGGAATCAATTTTTATAGTAAGACCCAGAGCCTGAGATTTTAAGAGTCAAGTACAGAGGAATGCGCTACACTGCATAATAAGACTAGTTCTGGAAAAAAATTTCAATTGAACCGTAGTAACATTGCGAGCCTCTTTCTCTTTCGATTAATTCGACGTCACTACAAAACTTGGCACTAAATTTTCAGTACATATCGAAAGCTGGCCATAGTGCGTTCTAAAACCGTATTTAAGAATACAAAACTGAAAACTGTCAAATAATTTGTTTCAGCTTTATGATGTCTTTGGCAAATTTGTTAGTTTTGTTTCGCCGATTTTTTTCAAATGAATGAAATTAGGTTGGTCCTTGTGGTTGGAGTGTTCAAAGTATCGTCTGTTTAGATGCGTGAAGTTTACCTGTACAATTTCCTTCAATATATTAACAGAAATAAAATGAAGCAAGTTTGCTGAATAATCAAGGCTATCTATAACGGTTTATTTATTATGATTTATTTTAAAATTTGAAGTAGGGTGGCTCTTGAAAAATCGGGTTGCTTATATTATCTTTTGATGTGTAAATTTTTCGCAAATACATTGTTCTAGAGATTTTAGAAACATTCACTGGAGCACATTTTTACCGTAGCACCCTTTTATTTGGACAGTTTCAAGTGATTTTTACAACAAAAATGGTTTTCTTAAAACCTAAATACCTTCAAGCATTACAATTTGATTTTCAATCTATCAATTCAATATGAAAGACAAACGGTTGGTTAGCTATGGAGAGTTGATAAATTTATTTATTTTTTAAAGGAGCTGTGTTTTTTAACCAAATTGTTCATTAATTTTCAGAAAGAACAGATAACAGCCTCAAGAGCGAAATCAACACTACCATGCAGTGAATTGTTTGAATTTTGACGTCCAGCGGCCGAAGAAAAGCGATTCGAATTGAATGATATATTACACCTCCGTCATGAGGGACACGAGAAATGTGCGAAGATTATGAGAATTCTACTGGAGGGCGCACAATGTCGCCTAGCCGCACAAAACCTCAAAAAATTATTTTGGGTTTTTCATTACTTAACAATTTTCTCTGTTTATAAACAAGTTGAATAGAGTCTTTCCAAAATATATAATATTTTTGGGAATATTAATATTTGTCTTGAGGGCGAAAGATAGATTTATTTACAGAGCGTCAAAGCTGAAATAGATGATCAATTCTCGAAAAAACAGTGTTCAAATTAAAAAAAATTAAATAAAATCGAAAATATTTATTTTTGTCATTTTGTTGTTTTATTTACAGCAACATATATTTTCATTAAGATTCAACTTGTTACAAGTTATGGATTTTTTAAATTAAAAATTGAATATACCCTTTTCAAAAAATCGAGTCTAGGAAACAGCGAATTAAAGTTCCCAAAATTTTGTTGTGACTAGAGAAAACAGACATTTTGCGCTATTTTGCTAAGAATTTTTCTAAATCAATGCGGTTAAATAGTGATTTGTTTTAAGATATTGCATAGACTTACTTGTATGAATATGACAAAATCATATACATTTCTTAGTAAATATGTTTCAATTAGATCTCGCCTTTTATCGTTATACTGAAATCTCGAAATAAGCTAACGTGTCGAATTAAATCATGATAGCAAAGCTAGCGGTTATGCACTCATGACCAGTTAAATTGTGAACAATGCCAGATGTTTCCCTAAGTAGACGAGCACCAAAATACCACCACAACACTTTCCCAACCGCATACTTTTAGGAGAACATGCTTGCAATCACGCAGCAACAACAGCCAAGATACATAAAATCACAATCGGTGCACGTTATCCAAATTACGGTCCCCGAAGATCTTGATTGTGGGCAACTCATTTCATAGCATCTAATTTTGCCCCTATTCGCGGTTAGATTCAACCACTTCGTCCACATATCAAGCAAGCATTATTAATCCACCGAAATTAATTCCGAGCACGTTTCACGCAAAGGTGCACAAAAACTAGCCAAGCGTCGATTGTTGTCGTCGTCAGTTTCGTGACGGGAGAAAAGGTCTCCGAATAATTTGACCGGTAATTACAGTGATTCCTTTTCACTAACATGTCATCAACTGTTGTCTCCCGCTTCGAACCCCGCCCCAGCCGATCAGTCGATTGACCTGTCAGTCAACCTGCACTCCCGCGCGAGCGCGCTTTCCACGTAAATACGTAGGTATCGTACGTCCGGGACCAGTAGCAGTGATCTAATTGTTTCCATTTGCGTATTGTTTCGCGGCTAACTGGTTCTAGTTAGGATCTGGCGCTCTGGTCAGTGGACTGCTGACAGATTGGATTAAGCAGCAGGCAGTAGAATAGCAGTGGGATAGCAAGCGGCGAGGTAAGCAGACTATGGATGAAATTCCGAACCATGTGAGTCACGATTCGATACAGTGCCAGTGGTGGTATTGCGTTCCACTCGAACCAAATGCCACCAACCGTTCTGAAAACAACCTGTTGAACTTGACGTTGGTATTTGAGGCGGATGGAGTGTAGCCAGTGCAGCCTTACGTTACTATACTGTCTGTCGACGTTTATTAAATAGTGACGATTTATTACTGCGAATTGAATTACAATATGCTGTACCAAAGGGTTGTTTGAATTTTATGTGCGAGTTTCGATAATGGTTGGTACTTTTTCTCAGTTAATTTGATTTGAAAAGAATGTCACAGATACATTGAAATTGTTGCTAGCTTTTAGTTACTTCATGGTTTGGTGGCTGGTTTCGTATTTTTGGTTTTTCATTGAGTAAAATTTATATTTCTATTAAAAAATTAAAAATAAGAATTTCCAGATTTTTTAGTTTTCGTTAGGCTTGAGTTTGAACTTCACGTTAAATAACAAGAAAGTGTCTTGAAACATACCCAATTAGTTGGACAAAATGATCGTTTTTTTCAGCGCAAGATTTTTTTGGTTCCGCTTGAGTTTTTTGAAAAAAAACTCGAACTTCTTTGAAAGAGAAATTGAGTATGATTTTCGTTTTCAGCGACCCAAAATTAATCTAAAAAAACTTTTTCTTGCAGCTAAATTTTTCTTGTAAATTAGTGTAATCTTATTTAAGAGATATATGAAAAACAGAACAATGTTCACTCTGTGCTTAATAACATCAACTGTTTTTATCGGATTTTCGTGATCTTAGGCTTAAAATTCACGTAAAAAATTTATCTGTCACATAAAACTTTAAAAGATTTTTTTTGTTGAATTTTTTTTATTATGAAAAATCGACTAAAATGAGTGATGTTACAAAAAACTTTTGCCTTTCTCCTATAGAAAGTCTATGCAATCACTCTAAAAACCGATTTTTAACCGAGGCCCGGAGGGTTGAGTCTCATATACTATTCGACTAAGTTCGTTGAGTTAGGCAAATATCTGTGCGTATGTGTGTGCGTGTGTATGTATGTATGTGGACAAAAATATGTCCATCGGTTACTCAGAGATGGCTGAAACGATTTTTTCAAAGCTAATCTCAAATGAAAGGTACAATGTTCCCATAGGCTGCCATTGAATTTCATTTAATTCCGACTTCCGGTTCCGAAGTTACAGGTTGAAGAGTGGGGTCACGCAGGAAATTCCCATATAAATCGGAACCAGCATGGTATCTAAACCATGTAAAACTTTATGAAATGTGTTCAAAAATGTTTCGAATTATAATTTCAGCTCACTGATGCCCAATCAAATCCACGTTGATCACATTGGACAACTTCGGCGGAACCGGAAGCTTCGGGAAAGTGGTTATGTTCGTAAGTTGAAAAGGCATCTGCTTCTCATAAATGTCTGACTCGATTTTCACAAAATAAGTCTGAAATGAAAGCTAGAATATTCCTCATACTATGTTGCGTTTCGGCTTCGCCTCATCAGAAACCGACACTAACACATTGTCGGAATAGATTAGCGCCGGCTTGACGCAAATCCCTTAAAACTAAAACACACTATGTGTTTCAATCAAACGACTGATCAAACGTGATGTCCCGTTCGAGCAGAAGTTCTGTTTTCTGTTTTCTTCTGCTCGAACGGGACATCACGTTTGATCAGTCGTTTGATTGAAACACATAGTGTGTTTTAGTTTTAAGGGATTTGCGTCAAGCCGGCGCTAATCTATTCCGACAATGTGTTAGTGTCGGTTTCTGATGAGGCGAAGCCGAAACGCAACATAGTATGAAATAAGGATTTGTGCCCTCCTGTACAAAGACTGGTTTTTACCAACAAATTTTCACCCTAGTGAGAAATTTTGGTTTTTACCAAATTTTCCTCCTTAGGGTGAAATATAGCATAGTAGAATATTCCTATTGAATGCTATTAAATTTCCTTTGAATCGGAGTTCTGGTTTCTGTGTTACGGGTTGAAGTATGCGGCCATATGCGAAATTCCCATATAAATCGGTAATCAATAATGCAAAAATAATTAAAATGAGTTACAAATTGCTTGAAATTGTTGGCCGACACTCTTATACCATTCGATTCACTTCGTTAAGTTCGGAAAATGTGTTTATTCGTATGTGTGTATTTCTGTGTGTATGTGTGTGACCAACAATTGCGCATCGGTTACTCAGAGATGACCGAACCGATTTTCTCCAAACAAGTCTCAAATGGAAGGTATAATATGCAGTTGGGTGTAGCATCGTCCCCCCCTCCCCAACTTACACTAACACCTCCACCTTTCATTAACCCCCCTCCCTCCTTGAACACCCTCGCACCCGCATTAGGGCATTGCAAAAAAACACTAATTTTTGAAATCTCAAAGGCCTCCTATTGTGACAAATAGCAAAAAAGCTCAGATGCCTAATTTCACATCATTTGATCAATATTAGACCTCCGCCCACTTTGCTTAAAGTTATTAACATTGGTTCCATGGGAAATTACAGTGTGTCCCACATTTTTTTCTATTCAAGCAAACTGTACCAAATTTTTAGCGTTTGTTTTTAATGGACGATGTTTATCGAAATTTAGAAGCCCTGGTTCATTTCGTTCGTTTGTTATGGAAGTTTAAGTGAAAAAAGTGATGTCCCATATTTATAAGTTCACCATACTTTTTTGCCTTTCTCATATAGAAATATCATGCAATCAGTCTGAACATCGTCAACCTAATCCCGGTCTAATTTTTTTTTACTTATATAAGTTTTTTGTATTTTAACAGAGTCGTAGTTAGGGGGATTGGGTTAGGGGTTACCACTCCCCACCCCACAGTGGTCGGAAACTCATTCATTCCACCTTTTCCTTATACGTAGTAGAAGTTGCTGTAAAAAATGTAAAAATCTTCAATAACTTTGAAACTAATGAATATTTTTACATACAGTCTTCGACAATACAATGTGGTTTTTGATAACTACACATTTGTCTTGAACATAGTTTGCACGAAAAGTCACAATGAAAAAAGTTATATTAAAAAAACTAGATTTAAGAGGGTTGCCATAGAAAACGCCTTATAAATCGATAACATTTAGTCCTACAAGCTCAAGTTCTTTAAAAAAATTCTTCACTATGAGCATTTCTAAAACCTAGTAAAAGACACCAACTTTCTACCTCGTCAGTATAAAAAGTTATTTTTTTAGTTCGACCATAGTAAGCCACGCCTAATTTCAATTATCAGATTGTGGGGAATATTCATACGAACAATTCCTCAAAAGACACCCTGTGAATATATTCGATGGTTTGGCCTCTAATGACGTTTTTAAAACTAATTTAAAATTTCTTAGCAAGTTGAAATTTTTTGGCAAAGTCCGGACCCCCCGAACCCTCCTTCTGGATCCGCTGCTAGGTTCAAGTGTTTCACCTTCGACACATAGCTGCTACAGTTCATGGTTTTCGATCCATATGTATGTGCAAATCGTACTCAATATGTTATGGACATTTCCACCATTATATTGACCAGCCATGGAATCGTATACGGAAAAAAATCCGTTCATAAATTCACGAACAAAAGGTCACGATTTCGTGAACTGAACGATTTACGAAAACCATGACCAAGTTCCTGAAATTATGAATAATAAACACATGTTCAGTTTTTGTTGTGATTCTAGTTCATGATTTGGGAATACACAGCCGACAGTCAAATGTTGTTCATGATTTGAAGAGCTTATTCGCGATTCATGAGATTTCTCCTCACGCTATTGTGTTATCTTAGTTTACTATCGCATTTTTCTGTCAGAGTAGCGGGATTAAAATTCATGATTTCTGGATCTTAGTCGCGATTTTTGTAATTTCTATTCATGTTATCGTGATATTTTAGTTATGAGTAGAGTGATTTATGTTCATGATTTCAGGATCTTAGTCACGATTTTAGATATTTTTGTCACGAGTTGTACGATTTGTGCTCATAATTTCAGGATCTTAGTCTTGATTTTCGAATTTCTGTTCAAGTTACCTTAATGTTTTATTTTAAAACTTACTTCCAAATTTGACACGCTGAGTAATATGACTAATGTTCATGCTATCAGCAGTTTTATCATGGAATTCGTAAATTTTCTTCGCCTAATTTAGATCTATTACTTTTTGGTTACTATCGCTTTTTTATTCGGAATAACGTGACAATATGAACTGCATCATAAAAATGCGACTGATTCGCGATATCTTGTTCTGTGAATTATATCACGCACACTTTTTGGGTTTCTCAGCGCAGTTTTCATTTTCTATCCAGACATCACCATGAACCTTATCGAATGAATAACTAGGTTCGAGGTCCTAATGGTTTTTATTATATCTAATGCTCGTGTGTATTACTATGGTCGCTAGCAGCTGAACATTTCATAAAACATTGCATGGTATAAAAATGATTCCACGAATAATTCTCCAAATTTTGTGAAAGATTTCACGGGAAAATTTCATTATAACGTTGCATGAAATTGTAAATGATTAGCGATATCTTCTAAATATCACCAGCACGCAAAATAGATTATAAATCATGTACTAGGCATCATGAATCAGTTCACGAATACATGAATATTTTATGCTTTCGTGATCTATTTCACAAAAATGAATGTGAGTAGTGACTTATACTAGGTATCTGGTTCATGATACATGAATTATATTTCATGATTTCGTGAACTATTTCACGTGCACGCATATTGGATCGTACCTAATATATTAAAGATCATGAATTAGTTCACGAGAATTGAATGGATTCATAGATAAAACATTAAATTTCGTGAAATAGTAGTTAGTGAAATAGATCATAATATTTTGATTTTGTGAACTAAGGCTCCTATATCTATGAAAATCATCATGAGTCAACGTTTGTTTTATGAATAATGTTCATAAAGTTGTGACCTAGTTCGCGTATTGAAAATCGCATTAGAAATGACTTAGCGGAAATCGTGACTGAAGTTCACAAAACAAAAACAAATAGTTGCACTAAAATAAGCGTTATTCAGGCGTTACAGAAGGGAAATTGAACATAATTATAAAACACATGTTTTTTGTTCATGGTCCTGTTTTCATAACGTGAAAACGTGATTGTTCCAGGATTCATGGCACTTTATTCACGATTGTGAGAACAATTTTTCCATGTATTTTGGGTAAATGAGAAAGGCATAATTGTACTACTAGATGAATTAAACCAGGTTTTTTTGGTTCCGATTGAGGTCCAAATAACGTCGAACCCGAACGAACATTGTTCAAACTCTAGTTCAAACATCCGTGTGCATACACCGGGTGCGTAAACGAGAACGGTTCACGCAAGGCAAAAAAGTCAGCTCTAGTGATGATGAAAGTGAAAAGAAGAAAACTGGTGCCACGAACCTGTGTGTACGAGAGGTGTATGCACACTAAAGTGCCCAGAAAAATGACAAATTTTTGCAAATTCTATCGGCCCACCCCTGAGTCGATTCCTAGTCCCACTAGGAGTACTTGCTCCAAATTTGAAGCAAATCGGACAAGTCTAGCTACCGGACCAACGTGCCTGAAGTTTGTATGAGATTTTTCGACAATTTACATAGGTGACACTGTGTGCATCGTACTATCACTGTTACTGAAAAGAAGAAAGATAATTTAATTGCCTATAACTTTGTCGAAGACTGCTAGTGAATCCGGCTTTGTTAAAAAAAGTTATTATACGTTTAATGAAGTGATGTCTGAGTCAGTTTTGCATTGGGCCTAGCAGTGGTTGTGTATCGGTATTCGATTACCACAAACTATACATTTTACATTTAGCTGAATAGTATGTTCAGAAGAAGTGTAGTACATAATGCGAGCTATGTTTTGGTTAGAAAATTTTAGTTCCGCCTGTGACCGCATAGAGGGCGCCAACACTAACTTTTTATAGAAGTGAGATATAATATCGAGGTGTTCGGATGAATTATTTGGAAATGCTTGTTCTACAACTTTGTAGAAGACACCTTATCTCTATCTCTTTCCGGTGAAAAGTTAGTGTTGGCACCCTCTATGCGGTAAAATGCGGAACTAAAATTTTCTAACCAAAACATGACTCGTATTACTTACTATAAATCTTCTGAACATACTATTGACCCAAGCCTAACCATTATTTCACAAAAATGCTCAGTTCGTGCGAATCAAGTGCTGATACACAACCTTGCGCTGCTACGCCCCATGCAAAACTGACTCTGACATAACTTCCTTAAAAGTTTAATAACTTCTTTTAACAAAGCCGGATTCACTAGCAGTTTTAGATAAAATTGCAGGCAATTAAATTATCTTTCTTATTTTTACTTATAGTGATAATACGATGTATACAGTGCCACCTAGCGGCGAAAATGCGAGTTAGTGGGTTTTCTCCATGTACATTGTCGAAAAATCCCATACAAATTTCAGGCACGTTGGTCTGGTAGCTAGACTTGTCCGATTTGCTTCAAATTTGGAGCAAGTACTCCTGGTGGGACTAGAAAACGACTGAGGCATGGGCCGATAGGATTTTTTTTCCTGTCACTCACTGTCAATGCACACCGTGTACGTACATGGAGTTTGGTTGTGCAGGCGAACAGGTGATCGTGTTTTGGTACGAAATAGCGTGTTCGAGTTCGTTCACAAAATTGTGGGTTTAATATGAGCACAGAACCAGTGCGAACATTGTGTACGATGTTCATTTAGGAAGACTGCTGCCAGTGTGCCATTGATAGCCACACTTCAAGCTAAAATAACAATATTTTGTTTTACTGAATTGGTATGTTCTGATTAGCGATTCAAAAGCATTTACCCAATTCAATATTAAATTTACCTACCATTAGTACAATGGCAGTGTTGCCAAAAACACTGAGGTTTTGCATTTAATTCGAGCCATCTGACTTTGAAAAGCTATTACAATTTTCAGGAACATTTAAGCATCATATTTCCTTCGGCGAAGTTGTTAGGCATATCTTGGACTATGCATAAACGATCTAAATTGCATTCTCCAGGATATATCTGGGGTTTTTTGAAAGGAATTTGCAAAAAAGTAGGTTTCCCCATTCGAATTCCCATACAAATTTTAAACGCAACATGCTACGCTGACCAATCGATTACTATGGGGAAATTTTAGAAGCTCTTAGGAATTCATCACTCGAGTATAAAATGTATCATAAACAAGCTTGGGGAACACTGCTTTTTGGAAAAAAAAACTGCCAGGAATATGTAGAAATTCCGAATATTCCAATCCGGAACAGGACCAGAGAGTAGCATCTCTAATTAGGATGAATAAATCAATATCGATACGTGATTTTTCCAATAAAGTGACAGAACGTGCTAAGAAACGAAATAATCCGAAGAACCATAAAACGCAGAAAATCGCTGTACAAAGTGCAGAACAAACACAACATGCTACCGTGGTAGGGGCGCATGAAAACGATGCGGATCGGTCAATTCAAATGAAGAAAAGTGTTGAAATATGAAAAGTGTTGGTATGGCAGGCAATATGCTCCTGTGGTTTGAAATCAATCCATTTTTACCCTACCGAAACTATAAATGCTGAAATCTATGTCTGCAGAAGTAGCTTTTGCCTGCCTTTATTCGAGAACCATAGCACTCCTTGATTGTTTTGGCCGAAATTAGTATCGACGCACTGCATCACTCTCAAGCAGCTCAAGTCGGGGTGAGGATCTGTTGTATTTATAGGTGAAAAAGTACTAAAAAATCCATCTTTTTCAGTTCAGTGTATTCTCACGGATTAGTGGTTGTTTTGATCACTCAGGATATTGTGTAAATTTGTAAATGCAATTTTCAACTATTTTGTAAAATTTTACCCGTTATTTTTTGTATCAATCAGCTTCGAATTATATTTTCACCGTTAATTTATTGACGTTTCAATGTGTTTCTTGTTTGTGTTTGTATTGTGGAAACAGCGAATGGAGCAAATGGTCAATATTGTGCCACTCAACCACCAAATATCACCCGATTGCAGTTCTGTCTAAATCTAATAGCTAGCATTCTCATATCTACGTGCACTTTGGAAACTGCATGCGATTATTGTGCTAAGACCGTCAAAGCTCTTCTACCTAATATTTAAAATCTGACATGTTAGTCATTCCCCAAAGGGGAAATATATAGAAATAGAATTAACTGTATCAACCTGGTAGTGGATAAAAACCAAACATGCTTTAATATTGTGTCAATGTGTACTAGAGATGGTCGGGTTCGGGTTTTTGAACCCGAAACCCGGACCCGACCCGAACCCGACGGGTTTCGGGTCGGGTACGAGTTCTATAAATTTAAGCTTCTCGGGTTTGGGTCGGGTTCCGGGTTTTCAAATTTGGAAATCTCGGGTTCGGGTCGGGTCCGGGTTTTTGCAATTTTGAACTTTCGGGCTCGGGTCGGGTTCGGGTTTTTCAAATTAGAAATGATCGGGGTCGGGTCGGGTTCGGGTTTTGAACAAAACAACCCAACCATTTCTTGATGCAGTTGGCGTCTGTACACAAAACCCAGTGTCTTTTTGTAGTAGTGTATTATACTTCTTGATACGAATGTATGACACATATAACCGTTCTAAATGTTAGCACATTTGAATCGCTAGAATTCGTCGTTGTTTTCTGGTGCTCAAATATTGTATTTTTTCATTCTTGTATAAAATTCCCTCTCTTCAGATTCGCAAGCTACCTGAATTATTTTATTTTTTAAACGAACATGCATTTTAGAGTATTCAACAATACGTTTCAAATCTAAAATCTTTTTGCAATTTATTTTTCATGATAATTAGTAACAAACCAAGTCCACAGAAATTTCTCGGAAAATATTGGTTCAACTTTTTATTATAAATTTCGATAGGTACTTTAAAACTGATACTTAGGCCGCGGTTAGAGTAAACGCGTGAAACTCGGCTAAAGCCTACAGCAAATCGTATCTACAGCATAGCGAGTGAAAATCTAAGGGAAGTAGAGACAATAAAAAACTATCTATTGATCCGCTCCTGATTGGTCATTTTGACAGTCGCGAGAAATGGAAAAGTGGGTGTCGCGAGTATACTGAATAGTAGTACTTTTTGCTACATATTGAATTATAATTGTTTTAACTATGTATATTATAAATAGAAACATGAATTAAAATGATAATTAAATTTCAAGGCAGCACGATTTGTATATTCTTGGCATAGTTGCGGTCCACGAGATGCTTTTCAACCATTGACTACAAAGACAAATTCCCATATATTGAACTCACAGATTGTCCCCGGGCTGGGCCGTTGCATGATCCGGATTTCTCCATGAAAATATATGAATTTCCACGCTCTTGAGGAATTAATCGCAAATTGTGTGTTCTGTTGAAGCCATTGACGGATTTTTTAAAGTTTGGAGTCGTTTCGAAAGCTCCGTTGGAGATGTCGAAGCATCTCTACTGGCGCGCTTACCGTATAATCTGAAGCATAATATAATTTAGATACCCCATCATAGATAGTCCTAACGCTAATGATGTGACATAAAAAACGCGTTAGAGAATCACGCAGAAAAATAATTATTAAAGTCAAATAATATGAGGGTTAAAACAACAAATTTATCAAATTGTTCTGAGTTCAATGAAAAATGTATGTTAATATAAATAAAACAAATGTCGAAAAAACTCTGAATAATTTATTGGGTTAAACATGAAAAAAAGTTGAATCAAAAAAATGTTTTGTTGATCTCATCATCACAACAATCCAAACAAAAATACAAATTTGTTGTTTTAATAAGTCCGTTTTGTTGCTTTAAACAATACAAATATTTGAATCAATACATATCAAACATTATAACGAAAAAAACTATTTTATCAATTCAAATTGTACACTCGGTTGTTTTAAATATAAGAAACGTTCAAAATAATGCATTTGAAATGTTGAGTCAAACCCAATTTTGTTGCAAAATGTTATTATATTTTTTGTAGGGCATATAATTTCAATCATCGCTCCTTCACCTGGCACATTCGCATCAACTTCAGTAGTAACAATTGGAATATTTTCCGTGACACTATCGAGCGTTTCCTGTTCATCTGCAGAATTCACCGATTCAGGGCCAATTTCAGTATCATCTATTTAATCGTGAAAAAACATCGCTACTGTCGCTGTAACCTGACGAATATCTCGTACTACTAGAACTGTGTCTTCTACAGAGTTATTCTATAAAATGAAGTTGAAAGCAATCAAGACTCTATGGATGCCATCGTCTCTGTTCTATTTTTTGACGCGTCGAAAAATCTATCAGCAGATTTTTCGTAGCATTCGTTGTACCTTCAAATGAATAAATTGTTCTCAACTCATTGCGCAAGACTAAATGATAAGTGACTTCCCGAATAGAAATGTACAGTAACAAAACCATGATTTTCACTGTGACATTACAGTAAGTTTTAGTGTTATGTGTTATGGGTCGGGTTCGGGTTTTCAAATTTTAAAATTCTACGGGTCGGGTCGGGTTCGGGTTTTACAAAATTTTCATTCTCGTGTACGGGTCGGGTCCGGGTTTTTCAATTTTAAAATTTTCGGGTTCGGGTCGGGTTCGGGTTTTTCAAATTTTATAATTTCGGGCTCGGGTCGGGTTCGGGGTTTTCAATTTTCAAGCTCTCGGGTTCGGGTCGGGTTCGGGTTCGAAAAAACTGAAACCCGACCATCTCTAATGTGTACCACTAAGAAAAACATAACCAAAAAAGCATCAATTTTCACTCATAGTCAAACCAAACGTCTGACTATACCATTGCCCTGATTTCAAGGGAAATCACCAATATCTTCGTTAGGATTTTATTCCTGAAATGCTTTTCCGGGTCTATAGTAAAAAATAAAAATCAGTTTCAGCGAGAGTTGACCGTCCAATGATGCGTTTTCAGCATTAAAAATAAAAAATTAAAATTATTGCGTTGCTCGTCCCTTTAAATACATCCATCTTTCCAACAACAACATTAGTCGGATTCTTCCGTCAAATATATTAATGTCTTCGAAAATCAACCTGCCAAATGAGCAATAAAACTCGCTCACTAATCACCACAATTACCACCAATAATGCCAGTCGTTTTACAAATTACACCATTCTTCCCCTCTCTCACCACCAATGCACCAATTTCAGCTACCGAGGTGTTTCGGTCCGGTACAAATATCTTCCCCTTATTTAGGCAAGTGATTGAATTTCATAAAACTTCTCATTATGAGAGGCAATTTTCAATTTAAACATTTTTCTTCCATCCATCCCCGGCGGAACCCAACCCACCCTTCCGCGCTTTGTAACTGAAGTAAACATAACAATCAGCGAAGCGAGAAAAGAAAAAAAACACACGGGCTAATTCGAAAATGACCCCACAATCAAGTGATGCGAATTGAAATTATCTTGCTGGAAATTAAAGTTTTTTCCTCTTTCCAAACCAGTGCCTGTTTTCTGAATGACCGTGTTAGCACCCCAAAAAGACTCACCTGATCACAAGCGACGAACCTCTGCCCATTTCAAGTTATATGCATGGAAATGGCGGGTGGCAGATGGGCCTCGGGGAACGAACAAAGAAATATGTTTTGTTGCTCATTTAAGAAGAAATTCATCTTCATTTTTTATGTGAGTGCGTTCCTCGTCGGTACTGCTGTGAAGTGAATGCTACATGATGCAACTGACGGTGGTGGTTGCACGGGGCGTGCGAGGAAAGCGGTTGGGTATTTTGCGAACTTCAATTTATCATAATTTGAAAATTGGCTTGCCAGTTTATTTAACAAAAAAGTGTGCTTTTTCACGGCTTTCGTGGTCAGATGGTAAGCAATACCCTTTTCGGGTGAGTGTGCAGTTATCGTCTCCACGGCTTGACCACCGGAGAAAATTGTTCGGAACGTTGCAAGGAGTCCATTCCGCGGATATACGCATCGGTGGTGCGTGGAGAAAAGGCAATTACGGTGTCATTTAGAGGCTGAAAATGGGTTTGCATAACGTTGCACAAATTCGATGATAAATATTCGGTTATCCGAATTAATTAGCTAAGCATACTCGTTTCGGCTAAAAGGGAAGATCATTATGCAGATTGGCATCAGCGTAATTCGATTTCGGCTTCTGATAGGCTGAACGCTTGTCTTACCTTTCTTTCTGAACGGGGCTTGCAGTTAAACGATGTCGAAAATAACTCACTTCCCTAATGGAAAAGTAGGTTCGCTAATTTTGGTTCAGAAATTAACCTTTCTTGCCATTATCATTGATAAACGGAGCGTGTTTATTTTCGCCCAGGTGTCTAAATGTTGCCGAATAGGCAGAAACGGGGTTACCAAACAATCTTCATTAGATTAACTTCCGAACAAATCATTACTGCCATGAAAATGCTAAGTTCCATTGCGAATTCCCACCATCGACCTACTCGGCATCAAAATTTATTGATGCCCAATTTCGATTCCATATTATAATCTCCCAAATTAGTCGGTGATAATTAGCACCCGAGGTGCTTTTGCTGTGACCATCGTCTACTACAGTCGACGTCTGATTTACAACACCCGAGCTGACCTCCAATAACCGTATCGAAATGGCTGCGGATTACCGCACTTCGGTCCGGGACCGATTCGATTGATTTCGAACATTTCTGTCCAGCAGCCGGCAGCCACGTGCTCTTTTGAGGGCATCATCATAACCATAAAAAACTAACTTTTGACCATTATGCGGACTAAGCTGCGACTATGGCGCTTCATCGCCAACAGCGTCTTGGAGGTCGAAGCAAAAGTATTGATATTTATCCGAGGCTGGAGATAACCAAATGGCCAGATAGGTCGCTGAAAGATTGGCGCCGTCAGTAATGTGCGATGTGGGGCGTTTGTTGTGAAATTAACTGATAATAATTTGCCATAACCTGGATATCGGTTCTCAGTTGAAGTTGCAGCTGCACCTCGGTGGCAATATACAGTCTGTGCAGTTTGTGCTTAATTTTGAAATTTGGAATAACGGAGTGTGGATGAGTTGAAAACAATTCTCAAAGTAGCTCACTGTTGTCCAAATTAGTGTTTTCTTTGTAATTATTTAACCAAACTTATATGCTAATTTTCTATCTAGGATAAATCTTGGCACAAAATTTGATTTTATTTCAGTTAGTGATTGTGTCCTTCCTTCACATACTGGTATAACCGAAGACCCATTATCAAAAAGACTGGCAACTCTGTCGAAAATCAAGCGACACTGAAAACAGCACCTCTTTTGAGCTAAGGTGGTACTGATTTACGTTGGTGTGAGTCTCATTTTACTCCACATGCAAACGCTGTCAATTTGATTTTCTCTACGCATCAAAGTTGGCGCTGCTGTCTACTGTCACCGTGTCGCGTGTAGTTGAAACAAATTTCGAATCACATTATTTTACTATGGGGTATAAAAGTCGTAGAATGAAAGGTTGTAATAACAACTCGATCAACACAAATAAGTCGTTTTTCATTATAACCGCAAAAAACGTATGTAATTAAAACATACAAGCCGTGGAATTGTTTTATGACGCGAAAAATTCCAGAGATTCAAACACGTAGGGAAGAAAATGTGAGGATAAAAGTCAGTCGTTTTATTTATTTGTTTGTGAAGATCAATTCGAATATCGTGATTTAATAAACAAGGAGAAGAAGCCAGTGGAATGAATCAAAATATTTAATGAAAATGTTCCTGTTATCCGGAAGAAAACATTACCCTCATGTCATACTAGACTCTTTTACAATGGACTGTGGTTTCGAAACAATGCACTATACTGAGTTAAAACTAGGAGCAAAAGCAGTCGAAAACTCCAAACCCTATTTCGATATCGCTGGTGAGGTGGAAATTCCTTCAACCACCACCTGCCAAAAAAAAGTATTAAATAGAGTATACCCAAGGGGTGAGTCGCTTAGAACAATATGCCATACACACTCTATCAGCTCAGATAAAACGATATCAAAATACGATTCACAGTAATGCACAATCATTTCACTCGTTAGCACAATGTGTGGAACATTGAAGCACGCTTCTGACAACTCAAAAACAGTAAACAAAGTGCAGTTAAATAATCATAGCAACCCGCGTTTTTTGTTTTGCTAAACACCATGGCACACATTGGTGTTCGCACGGGGGTGGGGGGTCTAGGGGGGCCCCTAAAGCTTCGGGATTTTTAAAACAAATTTAATAAATATGATAATAATGTTAACGACATACAAGAAATATGTGAAATTTACTGCATATTCCATTTTCTTTAAGCAAGCTTAGAACGCTTCTACAAAAGCAAAATTTGGCGCAAGTTCGTTGAAATCAGGAATCTCTATCGATAAAAAGATAAGGTTGCTGGGAGGAAGCGGTAACTGCAGCAAAGATTCGGGTACCGACTTAAAAAGACAAGAGTGCTGGTGAATAATTTAATTTTTTGCTAACTATTTATTGCAAATGATTAATGCAGTAGGTTGAGGCATATACATTGAAAACCCGTTTTTATCAGTCCCTGTTTTTATCAGTTTTTTGACCCGATTTTATCGACCAAACATTATTACGAGGCTATGTCTACCCGGATAGAATTTTACAATAGCATTTACCCTACAAACAATCATAAAACAATAAATATTATAGTTATTACTGTTTACACATTGTTGGATGCAAAGTTCTCACAGTAGATTTACAATACAATTTCATGTAACATTAAATTTCACTGTTCAGCAAAAAACTGATACAGTGCATCCACATTAAATTTAACTGTTTTCAAAAAAAAATGTTTAGAGAAAAATTGATTTTTTTAATGTTAAGATACATAACCACCCCCCTTTTTCACTGCAAAAGTCTATTTTACATTGAAATTTACTGTAAAAACGCTAAAGTTTATTGTTTTTGTATTGTAGTATAACACTAAAACTTACTGTAAATTATTGTAAAATTACTGTACTGTCACAGTGAAAATCATGGTTATGTTACTGTACATTTCTATTCGGGTAGGGATTAAAGAAGAATATTTTTAGAGCTTCGGTTTATTAAAAAGAAATGAACAAATATGTTTTGCCATTGTCCCCATTTTGTCAACCTAACATAAACAAAGGGGGCTGATAAAAACGGGTCTTCGCTGTATGACGATTCCAGGAGGTATTACATGGAAAGCGATAACAAGAGAAACTTTCAACTCTCTTTTTTTTAATTCGTTTATTTGACACAGCTCATAGCGGTAGCTTAACGGAGCCGTGGATCTTTTATATGTTTACAAATGTAAAAAATAAACATATAAACAAATATTATTATAATATTGGATCTCGTGCTCGCAACTTTTTATTGCGAGCAGAGACCTTCTTTCGCGAGGTTTGCTGGCTATCTGCATCTGGGGGGTCATTTAATTGTTTTTTGTTTTTCACGTCCAGATCGAAGCCAGCTTGGTCTCCGCGATGAGATGTTTTTCCTGTTTCTTGCACTTATTGTTGATCAGCGTAAATCCGTCACTGTTATTGTTATCCTTGCCAATGTTGCCTACAGTTGATTTAGCGGTACTGGATGCTTCTTTTGTGATTGTCATTAGGGACCATTCATAAATTACGTAACGCAAAAATTGCCCAAAATTGACTCCCCCCTCCCCCCATGTAACAAATTGTCACAAATTTCTCCATTCCCCCCTCCCCTATTACGTAACAAATTCCAAGAAAAAAAAATTTTCTTCGGTGAAAACATGTTACGTAACGATCTAGCTAACTCCCCCTCCCCCCTATGTCACAATATGTCACAACTTGTTGTACCACCTCCCCCCCCTAAAGCCGTTACGTAATTTATGAATGGTCCCTTATAGTCTGTGCAACTGCTGCCACAAATTTGGCCACTGTTTGTGGTTCAGGCATTGGTATTGAAAACTCTGTTTTGGTTTGGTTTGCCGTAGATGAGTTGGCAATCGCTTGAGATGCATTTTCCTCTGCATCTTCCGCACAAGGTTGTCCATGATGAGCTGTCTGATTACAATACTTGCACGTAGGAGTTTGCCCCTCATGGGTGCATAGCGTAGTTTGCATAATTGTAATTCCGTGAGTTTTGAATTTTATTGTCAAGTAGCAGGGTACAGGCCTTTCAACCCGCATCCTCACTAGAAAAACGCCGTTAGGAGTACCCGGAATGAAGTTTCTCCAAGTATCAGGTGTAACGGATTCTACTTCTTCGTATTGCGACATGCATTTTGCAATTGGCTCAGGAGGGGTACGAGGTGATAGGTCATATAACTTTACATCTATATAATCATTCTCAATATGTACGGAAATGTTAATTCCAACGTTGTCACTTTCAACCACGTGTTTTAAGTTGTTCTTCAAAACGAAACGCTCGGCTTGTGCTAACGTGTTGAATGATATTAACACTGCACTGCGAAGATGATGATACTGAAGGTACAACACTTCCGTAAGTCTAAGTTGCATTTTTACCTTCAGAAGGTATTCCACTTCACTAAAACTCGGTCGTTTTAAACAAAATTTAAAGTCAACGACCGCAGCGTTGGGTCGGAGTAGGGCTGTTTCGTCAACTTTACTTATGATGACAAGAATAATCCGATGTTTCCTTTGTTATCGAGACAATGCGCACTAGATCGAGAGGCCTGTAGTTCACTTGACTCGATTGTACGTCTGACTGATTTCAACTCTCTTCTGAAACTTAACAGTAACATAATCTTAGAAACACTTTTGGAATTATATAGATGTTATTTGTTTGAATAACAATTTATTATAGTTTTTTTTCCTTTTAATAACACTAAATTAGCTACAGATTACTAAGTAGGAAAATGTATATTTAGTCACGAAAGGATTTTGAATATACAGATAGGAGCTGTCGGTTCTCATGGTAAAGAGGCACGACTCTGCTGTTGCCGTGAGACATGTTGGTAGATTTTGAACAATTCGTCGTAACTCTGCCTAGCTCGACTCCTACCAGCAGAAGATAAATGGTTAGTCCGGAAGATTTTAACCCTTTATAAGGCCCAGAGTTTGGGGCTTTTAATGAATTTTATATTAATAGAAACACGGTTCTCTCACTTAGTTTAGAATATATTTACATTTACTTCGTAATTAAAACTGTTTTGAATTTATACTACTACCGCCCGTTAGAAAATGTCAGTCTTTGCAATGTTTGCTGTTTTTCCAACGAGATTGGTGCCAATATAAAGACATATCGAGCTGGATCAGAAATACCTGATTAACAGTAAATAACCCCTGGATTCTGAGGATAAGTTGAAAAATGAGACCACAGATTACGGCCTTTAATGTATTCATTTTTTGCAATTTTTACCACTCATTTTCGGATTAAAAATAGTTGTTTTTACAAATTTGCATCACCAACTTATAGGGTCTAGAGCATTTTTTTTTTTCAAAAACGAGCTAATTTTATTGTCCAAAAGGAAATAAGATTGGAACACTTCTCTCTTCATATTCCTGCATTTTGAACGAAACGAAAAGGTGGCAATATAATTGTCACTTCCTTATACAAAGTTAAGCTTGTTCCTAGTGACCCTATCAGTTCTAGTTTTCCGATCTATATACAGGGTGTTTGGTTCATTAGTAAGAATCTCTCGAGGGGTGATTTACTGTCATATTTGGAGCAAAAAATCGTTCTACACATACCATCGAATCTCAACCGTTACAGAGTTATTGAACTTTTTGTGTAAAAAACTTGTTTATCTTAAAACACCTCTAACTCAAAAAGTATACCTCGTATTTTAAATCTTTTATCTGCCATTGGAAAGGTGAGAAAATTTTCTATTGAATAATGTTCTCATATCTTTCAGATAATTAGTTTTAATTACCTTTTAGTTATAAAGTAGTTAAAAGTTAGCGTTTTTGTTGAGGTTTTTGTTAA
The DNA here is from genome assembly GCF_030247195.1 of Topomyia yanbarensis. NCBI lineage: Eukaryota > Metazoa > Arthropoda > Insecta > Diptera > Culicidae > Topomyia > Topomyia yanbarensis. The sequence goes on along the minus strand of NC_080671.1, from coordinate 45,191,073 downwards.
TTTTCTCAAAATAATGAATTATGATTATAGCAATATCTATTATCCAAAAGTTGGGTTTGAGCACGATCCATAATTTGTTCTTCAGAATGATATTCCTATCTCTTCTCGTTTCCTTGTAATTTGACTTCTAAACTTTTCCTGCAATTCACTTGCAAGTTCTTAAATGACTCTAATCTAAAAAATGTGCTTTATATCGCTATTATCAGGGCTTCATTGGAAAGCTGAAAAAATTTCCTTTCGATGTATGTACAGATATCTTTTAGTTAAGTGTACTATATGACTTTTTACTAGTAAAATAACTCAAAATTTGCGTTTTTTGGTGATTTTTGTAATTATTCTAATTATTATTTAACTAAATTTGTCGTCACTATTGTTCAATTGGAGCCCCTTAATATTATCTACAACTTGTTATTTGACACTTTATCCCTATCGCTTTTCATTTCGCTGCAATTTAATAGTTAACACAGCATGGCCTTATCACAAAAGCAGTGGGTTCGAAATCGTTGTTTTTGCAAATGAAACGAGAAGATAAAAATGATTTTGCTTCGAAACTAAAAGAGATAATTTAATGGAGTCAAAGGAAGAATTGTAGAACTTGCTGAGATGCATTAATTCCATGATAAAAATGGCGAAGTTTATTATTTACTATTTTAAGAAATAACGAAAATGCTAATAACAACACTAACTTTAAACTAATTAACATCTAGAAGAATACTAAATTCACTTAACTGAAAGGTATTAATACATTTTTCTCTGCAAAATTTTCCTGGCTTTCGAATAAAAATAAGAAAAGGTAAATAAGTTCCATACTTTTTCAATAAGAGTTAGTATTAGTGAATATGAGATTAAAATACCCAAGTTCAATAACCCAAACACACTAAAACAAGACAAGATAAGTATATCATGCCCAAGAACAAATTATACATCTTTTCAAGACTAACAATTTGAATTATTAAAATAATGATGTTAACTATTAAGATTTTTGCGAAGTGAACGAAAAATCGATCAAAATTGTTAAATTTTAAATAAATTACTGTGAAAAGATTACTTGAAACATTTGAGGACATTTTTCAGTGGAAAATTTTCTCACCTATCCAATGAATCTAAAAGATTTGAAATACAAAGTATATTTTTTGAGTTAGAGCTATTTTAAGACAACTAAGTTTTTAACACAAAAAGTTGAATAACTTAGTAACGGTTGAGATTTCATGGTATGTGTAGAACGATTTTTTCTCCAAATATGACAATCAATCATCCCTCGACCATGAACCACACCCTGTATTTTAAATCCTTGCTCTCACTTTAGTACCATGCTTAAAAATTTTGTAACTTTCCCTACTAAGTAATATCTACCAAATTTAATGTCGTTAAAAGGAAAAAGGAAATGTGCAGGATCTCTACATTATGCGAATGAGAAATATGAAAATAAGTTGTTGGGCGCCTCTTTGAAAAAAACGGTTTTATTCAGTTTATAGCTATTATGTTAATTTGTTATATTTTTAGTTGAATTTCATGAAGAGATAAAAAATTTGTTCTGAAACATCTGAAAAGATTCCAGTGAATACTTTAGGAAATTGAAAAAATATATTAATAAACATGGTTAGTTGCTGAATACCAAAAAAACATATCCAAATTTCATGTTTCGTGGAAAGCGATATGAAATTCCGCCGATATATAATTTCCGCCGACCAACAAGGGATTGCCTGATCACAACGTAGCAGCAAGTTCATGCGGCGATCAGTAGATAACTGGTTCAATGTAGAGTGCCAACGAGCAACAGATGAAAAAATTCAGACTAGGAACTTAATGCTGGCGCACTGGCTATTTATTCGAACAATGTAGTGAGCTGAAAGCCGCTGCAATCATGACAGAGGTGTATAAGGCTTGAGAATTGCGGACTAGCTGTTAGAGTCAGTGCAAAATGATATTCAGGAGTTGAAAAACGGCACGAATGATTGGATGGCCTCATATGGCTTATCTACAGGCTCGACGTGATAATTATCGAGACATAACTCAATAAAGCTCGTATAAGCTACTCTTCCGTGTTCTGTTTAGCAAACAACGCCCATTGATAGAATATTTTGTCAGTGATTACCATAGCGTGCTATGAGAAGACAAACGACGGACCATTGTCTTATGACAATACTACTTGCAGGCTGATAATCAGATCAAAAGATAAATTGAACCATGGACATGCACTCGAAAATATAATACGATACAGTGTACGAAGAAACGAAACCATAATCACACGCTTCTTGGCTTCATGAAAGACTTCGGAATTGGCGTCGATCACAGATCAATAGAAGATGACTATATATAAATTCCTCCAAACTACTACTAAACATTTTAGGTAGGGAAAGTTATGAAAATTAGAGCCATAGTACTAAAGTGAGAGCAAAGAAGTGAAGTAAACAGATCGGAAAACTAGAAGTGGCAGGGTCATTAGAACAGGCATAATATCGTACGGGCTTAATCTTTGTCTGCTGTTAATGAAGGTCGAGCTTAGGCTGTATAACTACGAATCACCCGAGTTCACTAACATGTGTCTTGGTATCGATGGACGTGTCTTTTGAAAAGGGTCAAACTTTTTTTACCATTTTTTTTCAAACGGCTATAGTCTAAAAATGACAAATCCTAAAAAAAAATGTTGTAGGAGTGATTTTCACATAATTAGTCAAATTTTTGAATGAAAATATTGAAAGCAATCTTCATCGACTTCTACACTGAAAAAAAACGATTTTAAAAATTGAAAGTCGGTTTACAAAAAAAAACCCATCTTTTATTTGGATGAATTTTGTACCAAGATAGCTAATTATGTTCACTACCTACCGTCAAAAATTCAAGTTGGGTACTTTTAAGGAAAAAAAGTTATTTGAAAAAAAACTTTTCCTTGTCCAAACTGATTTTTCCAGCGCATTTTTATCGAAAACTGAACCAATTAAAGTCATAATCATTTCAGAATCCAACTTCCCAACTGCTAGTTACCTGATACATGCAAAAAGTATCAGTAACGAATTTGGTATAGCATCTCGGACTGGAAGGGCCGAAGGGATTCGTTTAACGGAGATCTGGTACTAGAATATTTAGCGCACGACCAGACAAAATGTTTAATATCGCGATAACCGCCACCACAAGCGCTGAGACCGCTCTCCACGACCTCAATACGCCGGAGATGGGCCTTGCCATCATCCATTCTCTTGGACCAAGGTTTGTTGATACCTTTGGGATTCTGTCCTCTGAGAAGAAATCTTTAAAAACTTCACTTTCTCATTATCATTCTAATCCAAGTGTCTGCCTTCTCATTACCCGGAATGGAGCACCGCGAAAAAATTCAAACTAAGGTAATCTGCTATGATTTTCTCAGATAAAGTACTCAAAAACTCCCATGTTTTCCCAAGGAAATGAAAAGAGTGCTTTCCATGCTCCATCAAACGGAGAGCCTCATGTAACTGTAACGATGTAGGCATGGTAGTTGATAGGTAAATATAAAAACATCAATTTTGTGGGGAGAATGTTGGCAGCACAGCTTCTTTTATGATTGCACTCACCCCTACTGTCATAATAATTATCATAAAAGCGATGTATAGCTGTCAGCATATGACGAACGTTCCGTGTATTCCAATCACAGGATAAATCGAATACACAACGTAGGCCTTAGCCACCACACGAACCATTGTTTGATCTGATGATCTGTCCGTTATTCCGTCGACGGACCGGTGCCAGTAATCGCGTTTTTCAGCTTTCACCAAGTTTTTCATTTTCATTTGTAGTGTCGCGTATATTACCGAGACCAGGAACCACTTACTTCGGTTTTGTAACAGCACCCTTCAAGGGACACTCTCAGGCCTTTATGAGGAAGCTTAGGACAGAAAACTGATTTTTCTCTTTCGGAAATTTATGGGCACATTAGAAGATGTTCCCACAATGAGATGGCATACGAGAGTCGTTGTCGGTGGCGTAGCGCTTTTTTGCATTATCGGAGTGTTTCTTAAAAGATTATTTCGTTTTGTTCATACATAATTTATATGCATTTTCCACAGCGTGCCTTGTTTCTACAATAAGTTCATACCTCGCGGCACAAAAAGGCGAACAGGTAGACTAGCCCCGCACAAAAGATCAAAGTTTGGAAGAGCAGATTCGGCGAAAGGTTCGACATGAGGCTGATGGAAAACAAGTTGTGTTCAAATACTCCTTGATTTTTTCTTGAACGCAATTACTTGCGAACAAGAATTTTCACTGGCTGAAACAAAGGGTTCTTGAAGGAGCGAACCCCATACATCGCAGTTAAGGCCCCTGTTGGAGACTACACCATCAATCTCTACTTCGTCGGCGGGTACACTCAAGATTGTTATGAATACATACCAAATTCGTTACTGATACTTTTTGCATGTATCAGGCAACTAGCAGTTGGGAAATTGGATTCTGAGATGATTATGACTTTCATTGGTTTAGTTTTCGATAAAAATACACTGAAAAAATAAATTCAGTTTGGACACGGAAAAGTTTTTTTTCAATGACTTTTATTCCTTAAAAGTGCTCAATTTGAATTTTTGACGGTAAGTAGGGAACATAATTAATTATCTTGGAACAAAATTTCGTCCAAATCAAAGATGTTTTTTTTCTAAATCGGCTTTAAATTTCTAAAATCGATTTTTTTCAGTATAGGAGTCGATGAAGATTTTTTCAATATTGTTATTCAAAAATTTAAGTAATTTTATGATAATCACTCCTACAACATTTTTTTTGTAGGACTTTCGTTTTTGGACTATAGCCATTTGAAAAAAAAATAGTTTGACCCATTTTAAAAGACAGTCTAGATCATTTTTGAAAAAACGAAGTATGCAACTTGGCTTTTTATGACAAAGTTCTCACGCACAGAAAGTTTCATTAAAATATGAGAACTCTGAATACGATTTAGCGCAAAATTCGTCTATATAGCACAACAGCGACGATGTGTAAGAAATGTCTCATCTCATTACTAGGTGGCTTAAATCGGTTTTTATTAGTTTTATACTTTGTAGAATTGGATATATTTTTAGTAAACACCGGCATTTTCACATGTTACAATAGAGTCTACCCACCATTCCTATAATTTGCTCATGTTAAACTGTCTCATTATCCAATGGCTGCACTTGAGATTACTTAGAGAGCAGCGGTGGCTATGTTATAGTAGTTACTAAACTTTGGAACAAACTTAAAATTTGAAAGCAGCTACGCACGTATTTCGAGCGCACAAGAAGCGATTCCATTTGCACAAACGCATCGCAAGAGATTTAATGTGATTTGCAAGCGCGTGCATTGCGAAAATGCGTCCCCAGTATAAACTCCTCACCAAATATATTATTCTTACTATCCACTCGGGCCAAAAGTGAATCGCCAGCCCTACTTTATTTATTCAGGGTATCTAGACATCATAGAGATATAGAGCAAAATTTACAAAAAAATAATCAATTCAATTATTTTTCAATATAACCATTTTATTCTGTTTCAGTGCCTCATACATTGATAAAAAAATGTGTAAGTCATTATACTAAACAACTTTGTAGAAGGTCAAACACATGTAAAACTTTTCACAAAATCACAAACATTAATATTGGAATAATTTGTTTGAAAGTTATTCTTCGAAAATAATCTTATATACCTCGATATCCCGAATGCCTAGAGCATTCATGTCCCCAACAAAGTTATTTCCACTATCATTTTAAACAACTACACTGAAGACACCAAGTCTCTAAATAATTGTTTTTGAAGAATTAAGTCTCAAAATTATCATTCATTTTCAAATGACGTATTATGTTTTAAATAATCTTCCACCACGCAAACCCTCTAAAGTTGACGGTCTCTAAATTATGTCACCATAATCGTAAAAAATTGTTTTTGAACGTTTATTTAAGTATTTTTGACTTTATCAATGCATATCTTAAGAACGCGGCATTGTGTACCAAATCTGATCATGCCATTGAACTCAGCACTATACCAAAATTCAAAAACTTTTTTAATTTCTTATTCCCACTCAATATAATTGATAATACAAAAAAAAATTAAATCCTGGCATGGAGGAATCACAAAAATAAATTCCCGGGTTGGAAGCGCTAGTCTAGCTCTAGAAAAATTCCACTGCAATACCTATCGAATAAGAAGGTCGCGGACAATCGCAATTAAGTAGGATTACTTCAAAAATGTCATGAAGGCCGCTAATTCTTCAAAAGACGCATTATTATATAAGACAAAACCACCGAAATTATAATATTCCACCAAATGACCATTTTCTCCTTTTTTCCACTCAAAGCCATTAGATCTGTTAAAAACCATTCAACTTCTGTATTTATGGGCCATGATTTGGAAGATCATAAATATTTACAACCACTGTGGCCAAATTAACACAACCTCGAGCGGTGCCGTGGAACCGTGCACTTGGCAGATCGATCTCAACCTGACGCAGCATCCGTCAAACTTCAAAGCTGAACCATTTGAATAATAATAGGAAACTTGTAAAATTTTGCAGTAAATCTTTTAATCTTGCATCTTGACCCAAAATGGGGTGCCCGCGAGGAAGTGGCCTTTTTAATGACACAACGTAAAATTATGCTAATTTTTAGGCGTTTTTTTTGACGGAAGGATAAAGATACAAACGCTAAGAATTCTACCTGTTCGAAACCATCCGGCGATCCTGCAGATGATCTCACGAACTTCAAACAATTGAAACGATACCGACCACGCCGGCTGCGAACCTCACCAAATGTCATAAATTGATATACTGGGCCCGGTGATGGTCACGTTCGGCGAGCAACCCTAAAGCGATTATGGTGAATATAATAAAAAACAGGCTTCTTCCCAAAACGGATTTTGTTATACCTCAAAAACATCACACAAAAAGACCTCTAAAAAGCTGTGAAAACATCGCACTTTATTACTGACTACAAAGAAACTAATTTAGGTATATTGGTGGAACACCGTTTACGGCAATCGACGTCATTTTATTAGATTATTAAAACGTTCTTACCTACACGGTAGCCATTGTCCAACCCACCACCGTCTTAAGATGTAATCTTATCTGCGGAATTTCGAAACGGTAAAATTTGATTGGTCTCGAGCCACACATCACTCTCACCTGACAGGCCCATTTTCCGAACACAAAGTGAATGGACATCATCTGGGAGAGCTTTCGTTAGTGGCCGCATAATGATGCGTGCGTAGGTCTTACCAGTCATAAACCAACACGTATCGAACGGGTAAGGTATGCTAATTCAATAGATACTCTCCAATATCCCCGTTTCTCGGCTATGAACGCACAGTGCACCTGATGCTATTCAATTATCCAAAACAATGGTTGATGACTGCGAAGGTATCAATTTCAGACCGCAACAGGCAGCAGTAGCCGACCGTACATGTGGGTAATGACTTGGCATTATTGATTAAGCGAAGGGAATAAATAACAATTTTCCTCCATTCACTCCGTATTTGATGGCAAGAAATTCGGGAGTCTGATGAGGCGCTGCCCACATTCACTCGTGGCTTTTGGGGCTGTTCAATAGATTGTGGTTTTGTGGTTCGGTAATTACGGGTTGTACAAAAAAATGTTTCAATTGCAACTGAGTTCAGGCTGATCGACCGTGGCCACAAACGTAGTCAGATTTGCAAGTGGAATACCTTTTCGAGACAGAATAGAAAGACACAATAGTTCAGTTCAGCTCGGTGCTAGAATAGGTGACATTGTTTGATGAAGTTCCGTTATGCTGAAGGTAACCTTTTTTGGTGCCTAGAGGGTTCTAAAACTATCGTTCATTAACGCTGTTGTGGTTGGGAAACACGATAAACCTATTTTGATCTAGATAATACTTCTCTCGCAGTGCTGGATGCTGCCCAATGTTTACCTTCCGATGCTTAATACAGATAGCCTACAATATGTTTCTGGAAACCGTAGTTAAGGTGAAATTTTTGTTTTTCAAGAAGATTCAGGAAGCAATAAACGCTGAGAAAAACAAACGTTTTTCTGCAACTACTGGATTCCCTTTCAGCATATTTCAACGAACAACCTGCACCACCGGGTTGTGCAGATACATCCGCTTCAAAATGTCAGTACCTCATTACTTTTCCTTGGTATTCTATTATAAGCCTCCTTATCGCCTCCCTGCTCGTATATCAGTCCCAGTTTCTACTTAAGCCTCAACTGAGAATGTCTCACAATGCGGCCAACCATCGCCCAGCGATAATTCATTACCTTTCTTGAAGAAGCTAAAGAATGCCTGAATGCTTAGAACTGAATCCACACCTTTTGATTGAAAAAAGTGGAATCCGCTAGTTCGATTCCATCTGGAATCTGCCATCCTATGATTTGCACTGTTACTGTAGATAGTTTGACCGTAACCCTTGGCAAAACAAGAAAGCTTACTTTGCGCGATGATGACGAGATTCAAGATTTGATTGTCGCTTGAAATCGTTGGTCCACTTGTGTTGATGCATGACCAACGCCTAGAACAGAGATGTCCACCTTCCCTCTTGATACATTGAACCGTTAACATATCCTTTAGAACCGGAATAGGCTAGAGTCTTAGCAAGAAATACATTGGGTGATCGGTTTTGAGCGAAGTTATATCAACAGATCAACACGGGTTCTTCCCAGGTAGATCAACATCCACGAATTTAGCACAATTCACTTCACACTGTATTAAAAGTTTTGAATGCGGAGCCATCAATCGTGTTGATCACTCGCTTCTACTGGCGAAGATAGAAAGATTGGGTGCCTCACTCAACTTCACCAAGTGGCTTAAATCATACCTTGTAGGCCGTACCTTATCTGTCAAATTAGGAAATGTTGAGTCACATAACTTTATAAATTTATCAGGTGTGCCCCAGGGTAGTAATCTTGGACCCTTACTGTTCTCCTTGTTCTTCAATGACGTTTGTAATGTCCTTCCACCAGGATGCAAACTTTTCTATGCAGATGACCTTAAACTGTTTCTTATTCTACGATCTGAATTGGACTGCATTGAACTACAGCGACAACTAGATGAACTTTGTAACTGGTGTACTCGAAATCGGTTGACTATCAGTGTATCCAAATGCTCAGTAATTTCTTTCACGCGGTGTTATACTATCTCATACTATCTCAGGGAAACTACTGGATAGAGTGTCAGTTGTCAGGGACCTTGGTGTACAGCTGGATTCTAAACTGACGTTTAGAGATCACTATTCCCACATCATTGCGAAAGCCAACCGGAACCTTGGTTTTATCATTAGAATAGCCAAAGAGTTTACTGACCCATACTGTCTGAGAGCACTGTACTTCTCTCTTGTACGCTCCATCCTGGAAGCTTCAGCTGTCATTTGGTGCCCGTACACAAATGTCTGGATTACCAGAATTGAATCTATACAAGCTTGGTTTCTCCGATATGCCCTTAAAACCCTGCCATGGCGCAACCCGATAGAGTTGCCACCTTACATTGAACGCTGTCGCCTGCTCGACATGGACCCTCTTTCAAAAAGGCGAAATATATCCAGAGCCGTGTTTGGAGGGAACGCTCTAACTGGTAAAATAGATGCCCCAAATATACTTTCTCAGATTCATGTAAATGTGCCCGCTAGAAGTATAAGATCGTGGAATTTTTTAAGACTTGACTATCAAAGTACTGATTATGGACAGAATGAACCCATAAGAGCGATGTGTAGCGTATTTAATAATGTTTATGAATGTTTTGACTTCTCTGTATCAAGTGACGTTTTTAAAAATAGGCTTAAACGGCTAACTTAGTGCATAAGATGTGATTTAGATAGGGATTTTGATTTGTTAGATGTATTATTAGTAACACATTGTAATGTAATGTAATGTAATGTAATGTAATGTAATGTAATGTAATGTAATGTAATGTAATGTAATGTAATGTAATGTAATGTAATGTAATGTAATGTAATGTAATGTAATGTAATGTAATGTAATGTGTAATATTGTTTAATGTGTATATGTGAAAAGATAATGAGGTTTTTACGCGCATTTGGAGGTTGTTTGATGGACTCCAAATGGGGTTTTCCTCATTCTATATTTCATGTAGACCATGTAGATCAGATGAAAATAAAATAAAATAAATAAATAAATAAATAAATAAATAAATAAATAAATAAATTAATGCTCTTCCCCTACGAGGACAATCTGGGCGGCAAGCTTCAGACTGTCTAATTTACTGAGCCCTTCAGTTCCCTTGTGCAATTCAGTACCACTTCTTCGTTGAGCTTCCGACTGGTTCGCGAACTACTCGGTCTAGTCCCCGACGATAGATCTAGCCTACTCCGACGGAAAGTTCCCCGGTGAGAGAAGTTCGAAAGCGAGCCAACCAGCCAGATGCTGCGGTCAGTTCGGCGATTCCGGTAGAGTAGGGCATCCGGTTTGCTGGAGCCCCGGTGGTGGTGTATCGTCGCGATCTACGAGGTCCCAGACGAAAGAAGTTCTCCCGATACCGATTCTTCAGTACTACAACTTCTTGAGCCCTTTGGCTCCGTGACCGGTGCCATTTAGCACCGCAACTTCTTTAAGCCCTTTAGTTCTCTTCTTGGGCCATTTAGCACTACTTCCTTGATGATCCATTCAGCTCCTCGACTTGTTCGCGAACAATTCGGTCTAGTCCCCGACGATGGATCTGACCTACTCCGACAGAGAATTCCCCGGCGAGAGAAGTTCTCCCGAGATCGAGCTAATCAGCTAGGTGCCGAGGTCAGTTCGGCGATTCTGGTGAAGCAGGGTGTCCGGTGCACTGGTGCGCCGATGACCCGCGACTAGTGGTGTCTCGTCGCTGTGAATCTAGCTTACGCTAACGGAGAGTTCCCTGGCGAAAAAAGTTCTCCCAATATCGATTCTTCTTTGGTTTTCGCTATTTTTCTATCGGAACAACCGGTGGGGTGCCGTGGTCGGTCTGACGAATCCACATGGAGCGTGACGTCCGGTTCGCTGGCGTTTCGACGACTCATACTCGCTGCTCTGTTGCAGTCTACACGACTAGTCCTCGGCGGTGAATCTAGCTTATTCCTGCGGAGAGTTCCCTGGCGGTGATTGCTCTCCCGAAACCGTTGTTCGATGTCCATTCCATTGTAAGACGGTCATGATCTACATCAACGGTTCTCAACCTTTTTCGTACCACGGACTCCTTAGATATCACACTGGGTTGCTGCGGACCCCCATAGATAACATCAATTTTGTATGCTATCAATATGTTATTTTCAATTTGTTAGGAAACATGACTTGAAATTTCAATATGCACTCGGAAAATATATTTTTCTTCGCGGACTCCCAGCAATGACTTCGCGGCCCCCTAGGGGTCCACGGACCCCAGGTTGAGAATCACTGATCTACATCATATCTCTGTTTACTGTGTTCCACGTCTTTACGTCGCTTGTCATTCTGTAGGCTACATTATCCGGGTTGATGGCCGGTCCTCCCGTTTTAAGTAGCTCCCTGCACGTCACTTCAAACCTCGGACATTCAAAGACTCTCCTCGGTCATTCAAAGACTTCAAACCTCGGACATTCAAAGACGCTCCGGTGTCTCCTCGACGATCTTACACTCCAAGCACAGTGTTGACGTTGCGTACCCACACCGATGAAGATACTCCTTAAGCAACCGTGGCTCGGTAGGAGCTGTTTCAGGTGAAAGGTCATCTCTCCGTCCACTTTCCTTTCTCCGTATTGTCACATTCCTGCTGCCACGTTACCATCGAATCGATTCTCATCATCTTCCTCACGTTTCTGGCTTTTCATTGTTTGTAGCACTTGATATCCTCCGTCAGGGTAATGTAGATGGGGATCATCTCGGCGACAAGGCATACTGCCTCCGGTACACAATCGCAACTCGTACGACCAGCAGTCGAAGCGTCCTGTTCAGCGGTTTCATTGTCTCCGTCACCGACACCTCCATTTCTTCAAGTGTCTCACCGTTAGTGACACATCGTTCACGAAACCAACGATTTTCACTTTCCTGGGAAGTCGCAGTGTTAAGACCCCATCGTACATCTCATTCCAAAGTGTTGGACAGAGAATGGAGCCCTGAGGAACGCCCGCTGTGACTCGCTTTGCCTATTGCCCGTTTGTTCGTCTGGTACAGCAGTGCTCTACTCTGGAAGTAGCTCTTCAGGATCTGGCTCATTCTTTTATGCCACGCTGCGGTATTAGTCTATTCAAGGTTGCATGGCTCGGTGACTTCCCACACTTTGGCAGCAACATCAGTTTCTGCACATTCCTCATTTCGGGGATTACCATCATCTGAAGACTTCAGCAGTAGCATCCTGAACATGTCCGGATACGCCAGGATCGCAGCTTTCAGCGCCACGGTTGGTATTCCATCCGGACCGGGGGTTTTCTTTGATTTTAGTCACATCGACGCTTCTTTGAGCTCGTCGTTAGTCACTTACCACTCGGCTGTGTTACCTCCTTCTTCTTCGTCGTACGGTGTCGGTGAGCAGGTAGTTGAATCGTGATTCGGGAAGAGACCCTCAACGATTATCTTTGGTTTTCCCGGGTATATTTCAGCTGGTGTCGCAGACCCTCGTCTTCGTCATGACGGCTCAGTACGCGTCCCCCAGAGATTGGCGTTTATTTCTCAGCACAACTACTTATGGCAATTGGCTTGCTAAGCTTGATCTCCCGTTTTAAAGAGTCCCTACCTTCTCGAATCGTCGCTTGTGCTCCTCTCTAACTCTCCGATCTTACGCTCTGAGCCCGTTTTCTGGATCTAAGACAAGCAGCGTGTAGCGTACTGAGCTACTCATTTAACCCGTAATCTGCACGCCGTCTACTGCATGGCCCTAGTTTTCGTGACTTTGTAACGTCACAAGTCGTCACAATCCTTCTTGCCGCATCAACGTACTTGATTCCGTTGTTCGCCGAAGTAACTCAACAAAGAGGTTTTCGTTAAAGGCTTTCGTCTTCCACTTTAGCTTGCGGCCCGTCCTTCTTCGTGCTGCAGAATCGCCTGGTGGTCTCTATGGGGATACTTCTCTCACACTCTCCAGTCCATGTTCGCCGTCAGTCACGGACTACAGAATGTGGCGAAATTTCTCTCGATACCGATATCCGTTTCGTGAACTAATAAGCTCCCAGCTCCTCGCTTCGCCGCGATCTACTTGTTATAGTCCTCGGCGGTTGAGCTGACCTCCACAACGTGCCGTCAGGTAGGTGTCGAGTCTGCAGCCAATTTTCACTACAAGGAAATATTTTCACAAGATAACTTTTGCAAATGAAACTTTCATTTCATTTAAAATTTTAGGCATATTTTTGTTTAACATATTGATTTTTTTCAAAATTCTCCAAAATATTTCGGGGGTGGTTTCGTCCCCAAACCCCCCCCCCCCCCCAGCTACTACGCCACTGTAACAAATACGTTGTACCAAAGAGAGATGATATGACATTTGAAAGAACTACTTGTTTATTAAATTTACCACACGATGACCAAATCCAATGTTAATAGAACGCTCTCGATTCGCCTCCGATTCTTATAATCTGCTCTGTTGTTGAAGTGCACTCCAACCACGCCACAGGTTGGATACAGATTACGTCCGTCCGATGTTCAAGGTTTCGTAGGGATAGTTAAAGGGGATAAAGGACGATTGTTAGATGGCGCAAGTGGAATTTCGGCTGAACATATACGTAGTCTATTCCACATACCGGACAGAAAATAGACGGATCTTGTCGTTCAGTTTTCCAATTCCTTGCGATGAATTCCTTCCAGGTGCGATAAATTTCGAAAATTCGTCAGCATGCAAATACACTCCGTCGAGTTGCAGATTGGATAGCGATAGCTCGTATCCAAATTCGTTCAACGATATGTTTTTTGTACATAATTATTTTGAGGATTTTTCGGAAAGAATCGTTCAGATTCCGAAGGATTCTCGTAAATATCAGAAAGGCTTTCGTATATTTCATCGAACAGTTCGTTTTAGTAATTTGTAATTAGTATAGCGAATTTGTAATAGTATAGTAATTGCAATTAGTATAGCGAATTTTGCTAAACCGGAAGTCGCCATCTTTGATTTCAAAATGGCATCAAAAATCAATTTCTGGCACCTACCCTTCAAGACCATTCCAAAAATACCCATATTGATTGGGTTATAGCGAATTTCGCTAAAACCGGAAGTAGCCATCTTTGATTTCAAAATGGTCCTAAAAATCAATTTCTGGAACCTACTCTTCAAGACCATTCCGAAAATACCCATATTGTTGGGGTGCGGGCCATAAGGAATCTTCCAGACCCGTCTCTTCCATCTTTCCGAAAATCTTCTAAGTCTTTTGCATTCAAAAGGACTTAGAATATTTTTTGCAAAAACCGTGTTAATTGGAAAATCCGCCTAAAAAAACCGCGTTAATTGGAAAATCCGCGTAAAAAAACCTCGTAAAAAACCGCACAAAAAACCGCGTAAAAAAAACCTGGGTGTACATTCTTTGGGTTGTCTTTAAGACTTAGCATCATTAGTTTTTCTCTGATTACTTCAAAATTCATAGTTGAAAAAATTGGTATCGAAAACGAAGTGCCAAGAGGAATCGGTAGAAGTGATACATTTAAAAATTGGATTTAAGAGTACAATTAAATTGTTATTCAATGATCTAATAATTTTGCCTCTATTTGGAAGAAGCATTTTATGTATTTAAAATGGTTCATTTGTAAAGTTTTTCTCAGAAGTATAAAAAAATAGTGTCCAAATGTGTTGAAAAAATTATGGTGCCAAATTATTTTGAACACAGCTGGATTTTCTATCTTAATTGCCCTATGTTTATCAAGTTAGAGTAATCAAAATGTAAGAAAATCAAGCAATGATAGTTTGATTGCAGATTGTATTCGTATTTTTAATCAAATCATGGCTATTCAAAGTTTTTTTTTTCAAGTTTCTCTATTGTAGGAAGAAAATTTAAACTCAAACATTCTATCAGAGAGATTTTCCTAACAATGCATTTCGCTAAGGAAATAAATCTAGTTACAATCTTCTTAAATGGTGTAAGTCCTAGTTTTTATCAATGCGGTGAGGTTGCGGAAATACTGCGCGATAAAAGCTTTTGCGGTGCGGGTGCGGTAATTACCGTTCTTGTTGATTTAATTGCCTTTGCGATCTATAGTCGGAAAAACTGTCCAGGAATGCTTTGGATATGAAGAATAAATGTTCAATTTTAAAAATTTAAATATAAAAAATATTGCGCTGCGTCATTTAAGGCTCGGGAATTATTTTTTTCGTTATTTTATTGGGTTTGTTTCGGTACGCAGTGTTTTTTGTAGCATAGGACATATAGTACGGTACTATAGTGAAAGCAGTGGTTCGAAGACCCGCCACACCGCAACTACAACATTCACCGACACCGCTAAACACTGATTATCCTGAATCCCTTTTTCCTCTGAGTGATCTAGATTTAATCTAAAATGAAAGATGCTCCTATTCTTGAAACTATGTTCAAGTTGTCGAATTTTCGATTGTAATTACGATAGTCTAATTTGGTAAAAATAGAATAATTTAATCAGTTATCATTATTTTAAGTCCCTTTAAGAAATTTTCTTTTCGTTTTACTTCAATAGCGCCCAGAGGTCTGACTGGTCTTTTTCCACTCTAATGTAAAAATATGCTAGGAGGTTTCATCTTTGATGTAAATACGGCTCCCTCATCTAGCTATTGATTTGTTGTTAGTTTTGGATTCATGCAGTAGCCGGCGCCAAAAACACCTATTCCAATATTCCTGGCCTCCTAGCTCTGTAGCTGTCTAATATTTATTACTTGTGCCGATTCAATCCGGTCGACTTTTACTGCAGTAGTAGGTACTACTCAGTCTTCGGTGATTTATGCAAAAAGAGTTCCAACTTTTCCTCTACGGCGGCGGCGCGGCAAAATCGAAAACTCCGAGTAATGCTTATTTCCCCTGGCTAGAAAATATCACCGCAAATCCACACAATGGCACTTGGCAGCTTAGTCAGTGAGTGCGCTGCTCTTGGCGAACGACGGGCGACGCCGACAGCAGAGCAGTGATTTATTTTCGCCACTTTCAAAGCCACATCAGTGCGACCGTCTACCGGTCGGCGTCGTCGTCACCGTCGCAGTCATCGTTGGCCGGCTGGTGGGATATGTGGAAGAAATCAATTTGTTTGCCATTTCGAGCTGTATGTGAGAAAGTACTAAACATAACAACCAGGTTAGCCCACCGCTGTTGCCGCTGTCCTCGCCGTCACCCTGACGCAGTGAATTTGATCAAACAGGGATGTTAGCTAATCGGGTTTTAGTCGGGAGTCGTAAAAGCGTCAGCCATTGAGATGCATGGAAAATTGGTTGTTCAATTTTTTAATGCATATTTTATTTCTATGGGAATAATGGGAAAGTGTTTATACAGTTGTGAAAAGTTCATGTGAAATGATCTCCCTGACAATGGAGTGTCAATTGAGCGCGTTCAAGTTCAGAGCTTCACAGGGCTAGCTGTGGGAAGTTTCCACCTTCAGGCAATACTATGCGACCATGTGACAGTCGGTTCAATCATTCGAATAGTTATGAAGATTAGGTAATGGGAAACAATCACTGAATCATTACGGAGCATACTTAGGTCCATTATCCAGGTGCAATAATCGCTAATCGCCCCATTTAGCCGAAGCCCATTTCGGGTCTGTACGGGCCCTGACGGGTCCCAACTTGTCTCCAAAGCTTTCAAACCGTTACGCCTGATCGGTTCAACAACGATCGCGGCACTGTTACCGTTGCTGCTGCTGCTATCCTACTTACCAGGTGAGATCGTAAGGAGGTGCTAATCTTCGATTGATCAACCAATTTGCTTTTTCAAATGGAGGATAAATTGATATAATTGGTACCTGTTTCGTCACGTAACCTGTCTTTTCGGGTCGCCATAGTATGACTGGTGGCCTAGCGAGCGTAGGTAAGGGCGTATGACGAATGGTGCTACCAACAATTCTGACTCAAATTATTTCTGATAAAGTCTGGGGCGTCACTAGGGAGGGGTTACATGGCCGATCGGGTCAGGTTATCGTCGTAGTATGGTGCGCCGCAATTTCTCCTTTAATTGAATATTTTAATAAAGAGTTGAATATGAGGTAGCATAGCTATTACTAGTCACTTTCCTTGATTTTGTTTATTATCAGTAGCTGCCAGGAAAGACTATTAAGTCAGTATCCCACAATTCTCATGCATACTTTTTTTAAAAGCTGTAGAGCCTTGATTTCCACTGCGACCATGCATACTGGATACTGCATACTGGAAATCAGCTACGAAATTTGACGAAAAAGGGATGTCAAATTTCGCACTAGAAAGCAAAACCAGGCCTTGCTTCTACTATAAACAGTAGAAAAATTTAAATCAACATTACCCCTCCTCCCAGCCTCTGGCTACGCCCGAATAAGTAAAAGCTGTTTGTTTGCTCTAAATACTTCCAAATAATCCAACTAATAGGGACTAATGATTACACAGCGAAAATTATTGTAGGATTGAATGAAGGCTTCAACATCTGCCAACTGTGGTGCTGTAGGGTGAGATGAGTGTCTTTATCTAGATGTAGCCTTTGGGAAAGAATCATCACACCATGATCTCAACAAATAACATTCATCTCAGTTCATGGACGGAATAAACTCAGTTCAACGTGGATGGCGCAGTTTGACAACACACAGACCCCCATCGAAACGAAAGATGCCACGGTGGTAATAAAAACACATTTTTCGTCGCTTTAGTCCGGACTAAGCTCGAAAATCGATTTAATAAAGTGCCAAACTAATGACTGCTCCATTGGGTTCGGTGCGCGCGTGTGCTTCTTCAATCTATTAGTTCGAAGAAAAAGTTAACAAAAAAACGGGACACCAATCTGCTGCTGTTGTTAAGCCGGGAAATAAAAACGGTTTGGTCACAGCCTCCGTCGTCCGTCTTGGTTTGTTTGGCTAGTTAAGCATCGTTTGAAGTGTTTAGGCAAATTCGTTGTTATAATCGAAAAGAGTGTTACAATTTTGATTAGATTTTGTGTCATTTTTCTTAAGTTGTGATGTTTTGTTTAAACGAAACCACAGATTAGTGGCCTACTTGAAAGAAATAAAATTTTATGCTTGTCATGTTTCTGGGAACTAACGTCAATAATATTAAATGTAATCCTTTGTTGTGGGACCCACATATTCCAATTTTATACATCCTCACAAAGCTTAGCATTTATGAATATAATTTATTAAGTTGATAGAAATGTTGGTATACGTAGTGCTTAAAAACAGCAGCGAAGCAAAACATTCTTCTTTACATTTTGCCGGCTGCTCGGCATTCTATGGAAGCTGTCCTTCAATGTCAGCTTCTTTTTCAAAGCAGCCTAGCTAGCGATGATCGACTATATTCAGCCGGATTTTTGTTGACTGGGGGTTAGGTGAAATTTTCGGCTGATGGTGAAGATTTGCTGAGTTTCGATTATCAATTTTCGACGTGTACAGACGAACCTGCCCAGAGGTCGTGTGGCATCCGGCCAAGAGTTGAGCCACTGCACAGTGGTCCCAAAGAGCAAAAGAGAGGGTTTGTTAGATTACGTCAAAACGGTTGACTTTAGCAATATGGTGTCTTCTAGAAAGTTTCTTGGAGATAGGGGAGAAGGGGAGTTCCCCTTCTTTCTGTCTTATCGGATTGATGATTAATCCCCCTAATAGCCAATTTATTAAACCTCCTAATATTTAGTGCACTGGGTTCCTGCTCCCATATCGTACGAGGCGATTGAATCAAGGAGTCTCTAAGCCAAGGTGTATTTCCGTGCCGAGGACTTAATGGCTGGATGTTCTAAAATATGCCAGTCGCACATGGCGCATTTTGGGTATTGCCCTTACTGTGTTATACGATTCTCTGACACAGTGGACCGTTATTTTCATCACAATTCGAGGGAATCAAACGATCTTGTGCCATTCAAACGTGATATGGCTTACTAATTGCGTTAATATATGTCGATCATATGTGAAATTGTTAGTGTTGCAAGCGACCCAATTTAAAAAAGTCAATTTTGATCATTCTTTAAAGTTACTCATTTTTAATAATTTTTTTTGCGGTGAAAGAAATTTTTTTTGTTCCTTTTAGAATCTAAGATGACATATAATATGTTTACGTCAATTTTAAGCCTATTATCATTAACATAGAATGGAAAATTTTAATGCTATGGTGCATTGAGCGAAAAAAATGTAATTTTAGCAGACCCTGCCCTAGTGTAGCGATTCAGAGGATGTAGCACTGGTCTAAGCCTGTCGTCAAATATTCGAGCCCCTATCGGAAAGGAGTCTCAGTGGAATCGTAGAAGGAGTCTCAGTGGAATCATGTTGAAGCAGCAGACAAAAATTCCTCTAAGGGATTGTACTATCAAGGTTTTGTAATAGCGAGACGTTGACGAAATGTGTATCTGCAAAGTTCAATAAATACCTACCACTTAATGGAATTAAAAAGAAATCTTCTTTCTATTATCTATTAATATGCTTTAGTGTTGTTCACACAAACACACAGCTTAGAATCCAAAAAATATATAAGCAGTAAGAGCATTTTCAGTCAACCGATTACTGGAACGATTTTTAATATGGTATTACAACAAAACTTTTCAATGAATAGTTGCACATTTAAAAAAGAGCACATAGTTGTACAATGAAAACCCTGTTTTAATCAGCCTAGCAGTGCAATTGTGCCTTTCTCATTTCTTCAAACTCCAGGGCCGATTATGTTCAATACAATTGTGGAAATGTCTATTACATTCTAATACAATTTGCACCTACACACGCTCGCCAGCGGGGGAGGGAAGCGTCCCCTTACTTCTCTAGCTACGCTCTTGTAAAATCCATAAATTCTGTCAGTCAACAAAAATTAGGCTGACGATTTTCAGAGTGGTTGCATAATTTTTCTATATGAGAAAGAGAAAAATGTGCCAAAATACAAAAAAAATCAACCTTTGGCATTTTCTTTTCGAGATTTCATCAAATTTAGACATTTCATTAATTTTAAAGACATTTGGCATCAAAAATAAAATTCGATTTTTAAATTTTCCTTTACTCCCCACATTGAACATTATTTAGTTCCTACTTCTATGTACTCAGTAACTGTCGTAGATGGCCAATGTCAAAGTGACTTTGAGGTGTCATTAGTGATCTACAATGGAAAATCCAAACAATTTTTCATCCATTGTAAAAGTTAGGGAAATTTCTGTGTGGTCGCACTCTTAAACCCGTAGCTCCCAAACCGGATTTCAGATCGACACAAAACTCAACAGCCGATAAGAAGGTTGTATCTTTCATTTGAATTTAAGTTTGTGCAAATCGGTTCAGCCATCTCTGAGAAAAATGAGTGACGTTTTTGACACATACGCACACACGTACTCACACACTTACACACACATACAGACTTTTTCAGATCTCGACGAACTGAGTCGAATGGGATATAACACTCGGCCCTCCGGGCCGGGATTAGATTAGCGATTTTTAGAGTGATTGGTTAACCTTTCTATATTAGAAAGACAAAAAGATTCAAAATTCCTAACAACCGATTTTTGTTAATTTTTTTTCTACATTACATTCTGGCAGTCGTGCTAGTGCACTGAGTGCACGCTGATCTGAAAAGCTAGCGAAATCGTCTTAGACCAGCTGCGGCTGCTCGTTCAGTGAGCCATTTTCACGACTTCTGGAGGTATAACATAAAATCTAGTCGTTTCATGCATTTTAGAGACATTTGGCATCGATAGTAGGGGACGGTGGGGAGTTGTGAACATAGTTATGTTTTCGGAGAATAACTACCATAATATTTGGTCGATTTTCAACGTTAGACTTGGTATTTGTTAAGGACACCTTAATACATCCGCAGGCTGAAGCAATTCAAAAAAATCATTGTCTGTCTTGTTTGAGATATGACAGAAAGCGTGAAATCGGTATTTTTTAGTTTGGTGGGGAGTTGTGAACCATCGCAAAAAGTAGAAGAGATGGAATATTTTTGTGATTAATTTATTAGAGCTATAGAAGATAAATTTTAAGATATTTCCAAACATAAGATGAGATGGAAAAGTGATATGATTCGCAATGAGTCGGTGACAAAATTGTGGCAGAATCCTGTTCTTTGCATAAAATAGAACATTTTTATATCATAATATGTATGATTCATCCCTGATTTTCGAATTATGATACTGTTCTATGTAAAAAAATACTATAACCGTACTTTACATATCTTCGAGAAAAACGTATCTCCATCGACACACAAAAGGTTCTTCCATTTTTTTGTCGATGAAAGCCAATTACCAAAGGAATGTTTTGCACTAATTTATTTTGAAATCAGTTACATAACTCGACTCCACATATTACAAATACAATTGAGTGAAAAAAAATTTTGTTTGGAATATTTAGTCGCTACCCGATCAGAATGAAATAACAAGATTATAACTGAACACAATTTTTGTAACATATTGTGTTATAAATGAGGTCTCGTTAGTAGTTAAAATAACAGAAATTTATAACAAGTAACAATGAGAGATATAGTTTTGAAATATTTCTGTTATGTGTTTCTGATCGGGATAGTTACCTAAAAAAAGAACATGAGTTAATGCCAAATTTGCTAATGAGATTAGTGACGTCATGACAGTAGAAACATTTAACAGTAGTTACCACATTTTTATCATCTATAGCTTAGCGGGAATTGACGGTGTTCACAACTCCCCACCGTCCCCTACGAATTCGATTTTTGGAATTTCATGTGTTCCCCCTAAGAAAAAAAAATGTTCCGACTTATGTGGTAATTTCATATGTGACCGGATTGTTCAGTTTATATTTCTTGAACCATATAACCGATCCGTACGAAATTTCATAGACATCTATGGCGATTAGAGATGGGCGAAACAGTTCACTTCGAAGAACCATTCCCGACTGAACAGTTCTGTAAAAAGAACTAGTTCAGATGAACCGTTCTTCCGTTCAGCTGATAATTTACTTGTATCTAGCGAATGTCTCTCAAAACATTCGATTCTTGGAGAGGAACCAAACAGATGCTGCCCAAACTATTATACCCCTGTATGCTTAACAAATTCATCAAGGGTAGCGATTTCTTCATGATGTATAACTAGAGAAATAGAGAATGTGATGAGTCGTTCTTCGCCGGTTCCATTCTGGGAGAGCACAGAGAGCGGTTTGTGGGACGGTAAGTCGGTTCATTTTCATTCGTTCGCCTAAAAATCGGTCCGAGAAATTCGCCAAACGGCTTTAGGTCAGGTTCAGTTCATTCGCTTTGAAGAGAATTGAGAACTACCGTTCTTTTAAAAAGATCTTCCGTTCGCTCATTCTCTTCGAAGAACCAGTTCACTTGAACCGTTCGCGAACGAATGGCCCATCTCTAATGGCGATTATATACCTTTCATTTAGGACTTAGTTTGTGAAAATCGTCCCAACCATCCCCTATAAACTAATGTGAATTTATTAATTTTGATAGGCAACGACTTGTCCGGGGCACTTCCAGAACTGTATAAGAAGGTCAATGTGGTCGATAAGACTTCGATTGGCCGTCAGTGACCTAGAACTGTAAATGAAAGTTGTTTGACACATATATACATTTTAGTGAAATTTTTACCTTTTTGCATCCATCGCGGTATCAGTTTGAACCGGAATTTGCTATGTGACCGCATGCCACAATCCGTAACACCGGAACCGTAAGTCGGATCAGAATGAAATTTAATAGCAGTTAACGGGGTAGTAAAAGCTTTCATTTAAGTTTGGTCCAAACGGTCTAGCCATCTCCGAGAAACCGTTCTAATTATTATTCTGAATTTGGATACTTCCGCCTGGGTCGCCGGATCCGGCGGTGGTGATCAATGTGGCCAAAGAGAATTTGAATGACTGTTAGTGACCTAGACTATAAATTCAAGCAATTGTTGTTGCATTTTTGAAAAAAAAAATCAGCTTTATACATTCATCGCAGTATCCGTTAAAATCAAGATTTTCTACGTGATCGTGATCATCATCCTGTAGTTCAGGAACTAGAAGCCACACCCACACAAAATTCAATAGCAGCCGATGGAAATGTTGTACCTTTCATTTAAGACTAAGTTTGTGGTAATCATTTCAAAAAAATCCGAGAAACCGATGTGAACAAATTGTAACAAGATTTTCTATGTAACCGTACTTTTCAACTCGTATCTCCGAAACCAGATGTCGGATCAAAATTAAATTCAATAGCAGCCGATGGGACCTTTGTATCTTTCATTTGCGACTACGTTTGTAAAAAATGGTTCACCCATCTCCGACAAACTGATGCGAACATTTTGTTAACATGTCAGCATATACACACACATACATACACACAGACATTTTCCGATCTCGACGAAACTAGTCGAATGGTATATGACACTCGGCCCTCCGGGCCTCTGTTAGAAAGTCGGTTTTGGAGCAATTGCATAGCCTTTCTATATGAGAAAGGCAAAAAATCCGAATTAAGTCAAATGCCGCAGTTAAAAAACGCTATACAGGGTGGCAAGTGTAATTATACACTCACTTGAGAACCCTTTATTGCAACACCACGAGAAATCTGTGTGTATTTTTTTTGTACAAGTTCTGGCTGGACCATTAATGAAATGTGATATTAGGGTTTTGGCACGGGGGCAAGGTAGGTACTGCTGGATGCAAGCTCGAGAAGTACCCAACACAAACGATAACTATCAAGTGTGCCTCATACCATCTACATTTTTCATCCAATTTTTGTGACCATTGGCTTAAAATTTATGTAAAATGATTATCTATCACATTAGATTATTCTGTCCTTGATTTGTTATAAAAAATTACTAGAAATATGGATATTTTTTTTAACAGCGAACATTAGACTTTTTTTACTGTTGTCGCCTGTAATCATAATAACGGGTGTTCAATAATAAATGAGCATGATTTCAATACCTTTCTGTAATTAAAGTAAAGAGCGTAATTTTTTTTTCTCTCCAAGATAATTGCTCTCTGGACTCCCCAGAAATGAGTGGCATGTTTCTTTTCGCTGGGCTGCTGTCAGTTCAATCGAAGATGGCGCGAAACAGCAAGCACTCCGCGAGCGTGTTGTACGGTTTTACGAAACGCATGGTCATCGTGGAAAAAAGTTTACTTTCGAGACGAAAACGTGCCCGTGAGTACAGTTTACTGGATCCTGACATTCCTCAGCGTGGAGCGGAATGCCGGTAACGGCTGTCCGGCGAAGATAATGACGAACAAGAAGAAGGAAGCGTTGAAAAAGCTGTTCGAAAACAAGGAAGGAATGAGTTTGCGTGACGCCAGCCGAAAATATCACTGCTCCCATACCTTGATACACCGAACCCTTAAGATGGAGGACATCATCTGTCGAAAGAAGCTCGATCGCCGGAGTACACGGACGAGCAGATAGCGATCGTGAAATTGCAGTGCCGGTGGATGACGGAGAACTACCGCGGGACGTCGTTCGTGCTGGACGACGAAAGTTACTTTCCGCTCTGAAATATAAGTTTAAGCATAAATTTGAAACAGAGGGATTTCAATGGCGTGATTCAAGCCGAGCGGTCTGGCCATCAATCAACAAGTGTATCAGGAGGAGTGTCTTGAGAAAAATCTTCTGCCGTTCTTAAAGGAGCATCATGCGGATGAGAAGTACATCTTCTTGCCGGATAAGGCATCTTCCCATTACGACACACAGTGGCACGACGAGTGACAAAACCCCAAAAATCAATGTCTTTAAATTCTTTTGTAAATATTTATTTTATTTTTCTCTCAGTTTGAATAAAGGTATCTCAAAATTTTACTTTAATCGGATGAAAAATGAGTTGTTAACATACCGCTGAAGCAAGTGATATCGAGGATTTCTGTTCAATTCAATTCATTAGAATTGTTAGTACCTTAGAATTTAAAATGGCGATATCTCAAGAACTACACAGCCGATTTTAAGTTCATTAGAAAGAAGAATGAATATGCTAAACTATAGATGTGAGATTTTTGTGCAAAACAGATTTACGTTTGTTCTGCATCGAAAAAATCCAATTGAAAAATTTCATATCATGTCAGTAATTTATCTTTATACGTCTTCCAATTTTTGAGATGGTCTCCCATGGGTCACTTATCATGAATCTGACTCAAAATTTAGTGTAGTTTTAAGATATACAGGGCTCATCTTGCGCATTTTTGCCCCGAAGTTGGTATATCTATGTTTTTGAAAATACCCATATGGAGACGCCCTGTAGCTCATAAATCTACTTACAAATTGGTTGCCTAAACAACATCATATTACTGAAAAATTTGTGATTTTTACTAGTTTTGTCAACCACTTCTGCTATCCGATGTGATTGGCTACTATGATTAATGTTCATAATAACCCTTTTACGACCAACGCATTCAAATGGGTTTACATAAAAGTAGTCAAAAAAAATTAAATATGGAATTTGAAAACTGATATCAGAAATGGATTCAGTGACCCAAAATTAGTTAAAACCACAAGTTTTAGCCACAAAGACCAATTTTTATAATTTTGTCACAACTTTGCATTAACAGGTGCCACTGTGCGGCAAGAAGACGCTGGAGTTATTTTGAACAGAAAAAGATACCGTGCCAAAAGAAAGGAATCCGACCAACTTGCCCCAGTGTCGTCCCATTGAGAATTTTTTCGGTTCCCTCAGTGCCCTAGTGTACAAAAATAATTGGCGGGCCAAGGATACGATGTTGTTGACCACCAGGATCCGAAGTGCCGTCCAGCGCTCTTGTGAGAGCATCGCGACTAAGTTGCGTCGTACGGCTCACCAGGGCCTCTTTTCCAATATTCAATGACGTTTTTGCCTTTGTCATTTTTTTTTCTAGGTTATGCAATTGCTCCAAAAACCGACTTTCTAACCAAGGCCCGGAGGCCCGAGTGTCATATACCATTCGACTCAGTTCGTCTTGATCGGAAAATTTTTGTGTGTATGTATGTGTGTATATGTTAGCGGATATGTTAGCAAAAAGTCCACATTGGTTTTTCGGAGATGGCTGAACCGATTTTCACAAACTATACTACCCATGATCGCATAATTGTCCCGTTTTCTATGGGATTTCCTATTATTATGGGACTGATATGCGATCATGGGCAGTATAGGACTCAGTAGCGTCCGGCTCAAATGGCACGTTCCCCATGTTGATCGTAGATTTGTGCCTTACAAACTTCAGTAATCAGAAATTTTCGTTTCCATCGGCTGCTATTGATTTTTTGTGCATCCGATTTTCTATTTCCGAATTATAAGATGATGAGTATGATCACACCGAAAATTCCGTAATGTAAAAAGGTGAACAATTCCTTTCAATGTTTCTTTTGCAACATTGACCCATAGACGGTTCCGGCATTCTAGTCTAGTCTAGTCTACACATACGCAGCCAATACATATAGGGATCCTGGAAAATTGTAGAAGTTCGCCTACAATTTTTCTTGTCAATATTAATGTTTGTGGTACATATGAAAAATGACACAATCATTAAAGCGGCCAAGCCAACTGTGCAGCGTACAAAGTGAAGATGATTCAAAATTATACGGCAATTAAATTATTCATTTAATGAAGAATTTAATCCACGAACTATTTCAAACCGTGAATAAGGAAGAAACGTGGACAACCGTACCGACCGTTTCAATTTGATGGGGACTTGATAAATCGTAAGATAGAAATCCTGAAAATATCGGTAATTCTGACCACCACAAGAGTATAAAAATGAGACGAAAACTTTGTTATATTTATACCAGACATACGTATGAGTCCCGATGCCAAGCAACCGTCTCCGCACGCGTTATTGATGTTTGCGCGCCAACTTTTGAGATTTGTCGGACTTTTGTAAGGTATGGATCACTGTGCGTCGGTATGGCTTCGCGTTCTGGAATCTTCATAGACGGTTCCGGCATTCCCGAGAAAAATGGCCATCTTTCAAAAGTAGCGAATTCACATAGATTTCTCGGAGATTGTTAAACCGATTTCATTAACTTAGTCTCAAATGAAAGGTATATTATCACCATAGACTATTGTGAAATTTTGTACGGATTGGTTATTTCGTTTCGAAAATATAGACTGAATTATTCGGCCACATATGAAATTCCCATATATAAGCTGGAAAAGGAAACTTTTAAAGGCAGGCAGTACACTAAACTTTAAAAAACGAATTTGTATTTTTGATGCCAAATGTCTTTCAAATGCATGAAACGTAGAGATTTGATGTTATCTCCAACGAGGAAATTAACAGAAATAGATATTTTGTCAAGGGGACGGGCATAGAGTAGTTGGTAAATCGATTGTCTTGTACGCAGCTCACCTGGGCCCAGTGGCTCAAAACAGCGTTTTGAGGTACTTAATTCACTGGAGTCAAAACTGTCCATAGTAGCGATTTCACATATTCTACAATGTTTGGGTGTGGTGAAATAATTTTTTTTTAAATTGATCATAGTAGGCTACACAAAATTTAACTTTTGAACCGAAAGAGATAGCGCTTGGCTGTCTTCGACAAAGTTGTGGAGGAGAGTATTTTTATAAATTTTGCAGAAGACATGTTGTCTCTGTCACTCATAGTAATCGAGTTATGAGAAGTTCTCTTTGGTGAACTTCTTCATTTCCTATTTTTACTCATAACTTTTTTATTTCTGATTTTTCGCATTAACAATGTTCTAAGGTATTTTTTATCATCATAAAACACAACTTTTCCGAAGAAACCAGATAGCTGTGAATGCTGTGTAAAGACTTATAGCTGATTTTGATTTAATTTTGGCCTGTTTTGAACCCGTGTGACCTCACTATCGGCAAAAATTGTAATTATGCTATCAATTATTCTAATAGGACTAGATTTCACCTACAAAAGGAAGGTGAAATTGTTTGTCCATAAGCACCCGTTCAAAAGTTATACACTTTTGAAAACTTTATGTCTGACCCTCCTGAAGTCGCGTGAATGGCTCACTGAACGAGTAGGCGCTGGTGTTCAAAGACGCTTTCGCTTGATTTCCTGAGTGACGCGCACTCTTTGTACTAGTGCGTCTACCGGAAGGTTAACACTGATATTGAATGATTTTCCAATGGGTGATATACAATTTCATCTCGGTCCGGTTTATACCGTATGAATTTTAGTTTCAGGATATGGATAAAGAAGTAAAAGATACACATTTTCTATATAATTGCTGCATTAACCGGCTGGATATTTTCAAATATTTCAGACTGTGGTGAAGGCAGCAATTTTATGCATTATCTTTTTTGCCCTGGAGCTAAGATTCATACGATAATCTGGACCGAGATTAAATTGTATGTCACTTATTGGAAAATCATTCAATATCAGTGTTAACCTTCCGGTAGACGCACTAGTACACAGAGTGCGCGTCACTCAGGAAATCAAGCGAAAGCGTCTTTGAACACCAGCGCCTACTCGTTCAGTGCCATTCACGCGACTTTTTTTTTTTTTTCAATTCGTTTATTTGATAAGGCAGGTTTGCGTTAGCTTAAAGGTGCCAATTTTGTTTTGTTTTACATTTTAAATTACTTAAAACTAGGGGCTTACATATTGATTTTTGAAATTAAACTAAGGCTAATTTATAGCTATACATATACACAAGGGGGTAGTATAATTTTCGTAAGATTAGAGGGGTCATTTAGTTTTTATGGCAATATGGTTTGACATTTTTAGCAATGAGATTATTGGAGCAAATAATGTTTAACTAAGGGGGAAAATTTTTACGACTATCTTAAAAGTAGAAATAATTAGAGGGCGTGATTAAATTTTGTAAAGATTCGGAGACATTAATTAGAGTTATTTTATGTGGTAGTAGAGTTGGGCATTTTCAACGAGATCATATAATATAATAGTTAAAACTAGAAAAGGCAAGAAGAGCTAAATGCTTCATGAAGATATTTGGGGGGGGGGGGGGAAGGGGTGTTACTTCTGTGTATAAGAGTCAGGGGAAGTAGGGTGGACAAACATGGCAGGGGGAGAACATTATTTCAGTTTCAGACTTCGGGAGATCAACGGATGGATTACAGAATCAGGGTGGTCTTCATCAGGAAGAATCATGTACTGGGACGCCGGGTGGTCATTCTCGAGATGGCAGGGGTTTCTCCAGACGATTTCGTAGTGCGGCTCAGATGTTGATCGGCTACACTTCGAGTTGTGCGTGTGATGTTCGTGCTTTAGGTCCCGTGTTTGTTGGCTCATTCGACAGGGATGTTTTGTGTCGCCTTGGAGTCGCATCAAACCATCGTGGGTGTATGGTACAGGTGGAAGAGAGCGCTTCTGAGAATGATAAGGAAAAAGGGGCAGTTAAAGTTGGATATTGATGGTTTTTATGAAGGTGTATATAAGGGACATATAGAGGACATCGCGGCTTGCCAACACATCTCGAACCGGGACGTTGGGTGGTCTTCCTCGGGCCCGGAGGGTGTCCATAAGCCGAGACCTGGCGGAACTGTACTCGGTGCACGCCCAGACTATGTGCTCTATATCGTGATAACCGTCGCCACAAGCGCAGATACCACTCTCCACGAGCCCAATACGTCGGAGATGTGCATCCAGCGTGTAATGGTTCGCCATGAGTCGGGACATCACACGAATGAAGTCACGACCCACATCCATCCCCTTGAACCAAGGTTTCGTCGATACCTTAGGGACTATCGAATGTAGCCACCTTCCTAGCTCCCCATTGCTCCACGAGGTTTGCCAACTTTCGAGGGTTCTCTGATGAGTAATACTGAAAAATTCGTGGAAGCAAATTGGTCTTTCAAAAACGTCACCTTCAATGGCACCCACCTTAGCTAAGGAGTCCGCCTTCTCATTGCCCGGAATGGAGCAATGAGAAGGGACCCACACCAAGGTAATCTGGAAAGATTTGTCAGATAAAGCACTCAGTAGCTCCCGTATTTTCCCCAAAAAATACGAGGAATGCTTTCCATGTTTCATCGAGCGAATAGCGTCAATAGAACTCAGACTATCCGAGACGATGAAGTAATGGTCTGCGGGTAATGTGTCAATGACTCCAAGGGTATACTGAATAGCAGCTAGTTCTGCGGCGTAAACTGAAGCAGGGTCACTGAGTTTGTAGGAGGCGGTGAACTTTTGATTGAAAATACCGAAGCCAGTGGACCCTTCGAGGTTTGATCCGTCAGTATAAAACATCTTAGAACAGTCGACTTCTCGGAATTTATTATAAAAAATATTTGGAACCACTTGTGGGCGTATATGGTCCGGAATTCCAATAATCTCATCTTTCATGGATGTGTCGAAGAAAACAGTAGATTCAGAAGTATTTATGAAATGCACACGGTTGGGATTGTAAGAAGAAGGATTAATATTTTGCGCCATGTAGTCAAAGTACAGGGACATAAAACGGGTCTGAGAATTGAGCTCAACAAGCCTTTCGAAATTTTCAATCACCAACGGGTTCAAGATATCGCATCGAATGAGCAATCGATATGAGAGTTCCCAAAATCGATTTTTCAGCAGGAGAAGGCCCGACAGGACTTCGAGACTCATCGTATGGGTCGACTGCATGCACCCTAAGGCGATACGCAAACAACGATACTGAATTCTTTCGAGTTTGATGAAATGTATGTTCGCGGCGGATCGAAAGCAGAAGCATCCGTATTCCAGTACCGACAGTATCGTTGTTTGATACAACCTAATTAGGTCTCCTGGGTGGGCACCCCACCACGTTCCGGTTATTGTACGAAGAAAGTTGATCCTTTGCTGGCATTTCTGTTTCAGATACCGAATATGGCATCCCCAAGTACCTTTCGAGTCGAACCAGACCCCTAGATATTTTACTGTGAAGACCTGAGCTATAGTTTGACCCATTAATAGAAGCTGTAGTTGTACTGGTTCACGCTTCCTAGAAAATACAACTAGCTCAGTTTTCTCCGTGGAGAATTCGATACCCAGCTTAATAGCCCATGCAGACAAATTGTCCAAGGTATTCTGTAATGGTCCTTGTAGATCGACAGCTTTGGGTCCCGTAACAGACACCACGCCATCGTCTGCAAGTTGTCTTAACGTGCAGGAATTGTCAAGACATTCATCAATGTCGTTGACGTAGAAATTGTATAACAGGGGGCTTAGACATGAGCCCTGGGGAAGGCCCATGTAGCTAAATCGTGATGTCGATAAGTCACCATGCGAAAAATGCATGTGCTTTTCCGACAACAAGTTTAGTAAAAAGTTGTTTAAAGTCGCTGAAAGACCATGCTGGTGCAGCTTCTCTGAAAGAATGTTGATAGAAACTGAATCAAAAGCCCCCTTTATATCTAGGAACACTGATGCCATCTGCTCTTTACTAGCATAGGCCATTTGAATTTCGGTTGAGAGCAACGCAAGACAATCATTCGTCCCTTTGCCTTTGCGAAAGCCAAATTGTGTATCTGACAGTAAGCCATTTGCTTCGACCCAATTGTCGAGGCGGGATAGGATCATTTTCTCGAACAACTTCCGAATACAAGATAGCATTGCGATCGGTCGATACGAATTGTGGTCGGAGGCTGGTTTTCCTGGTTTTTGGATGGCGATGACCTTCACTTGCCTCCAATCGTGTGGGACAATGTTAGCCTCAAGAAACTTATTAAATAAGTTCAACAAGCGTCTCTTGGCAGAGTCTGGCAGATTCTTCAACAAGTTGAATTTGATTCTGTCTGGCCCTGGAGCTTTATTGTTACACGACAAGAGAGCAAGTGAGAACTCCACCATCGAAAAAGGTGTTTCGTTCGCGTTATCGTGACGGGACGCGGCGCGGTAGATCTTCTGTGCCTGGGCGGAATCCGGACAAACCTTCTTGGCGAAATCGAATATCCAACGGTTTGAATATTCCACGCTCTCATTAGTACTGTTTCGATTTCGCATACCTCGGGCTGTTCCCCAAAGAGTGCTCATCGATGTTTCTCTCGTTAATTCGTTGACGAACCGGCGCCAATAACCGCGTTTTTTGGCTTTCATCAAACTCTTCATTCGCTTGTCTAACGTCGCGTACTGTCAAAAACTAGCGGGTAACCCGTCGTTCCGGAAGGTCTTAAACGCGGCGGCCTTCTCTGCGTACACGTCTGAGCACTCTTTATCCCACCAGGGATTGGGAGAACGTTTTTGTATGTTCGCGCCGGGTACTGGCTTAGTCTGAGCTTGATTCGCGCTGTCGAGAATCAAGCCAGCCAAAAAGCTGTACTCTTCCTCCGGAGGAAGTTCTTGAGTAGATTCGATGTTGTCGGATATCGCGGCAGCATAGCTCTTCCAATCGATATTTCGTGTGAGGTCATACGAAATATTGATTGTTTCCAATGGCCTTGAGCCGTTATTGATTGAGACTACGATCGGCAGATGGTCGCTACCGTGGGGATCAGGGATTACCTTCCACGCGCATTCTAACTTTAGCGAGGTCGAGCAAAGGGATAAATCTAATGCGCTTGGGCGCGCTGGTGGGGGAGGAATCCGTGTCATTTCACCCGTGTTTAGAATTGTCATGTTGAAGTTGTCGCAAATATTGTGAATTAAAGAGGAACGGTTATCATCATAAAGGCAACCCCATTCCGTACCGTGAGAGTTAAAGTCGCCTAAAACTAGACGCGGTGCAGGCAGGGATTCTATGATGTCATGTAGCCGGCGATGCCCAATCGCGGTGTTGGGGGGAATATATATGGAAGCTATGCAAAGGCTTTTGCCTTTGGTTGTTACTTGACAAGCGACAACTTCAATACCTGTTATCGAGGGAAGGTTAATTCTGTAGAAGGAATAGCGCTTTTTGATCCCCAAAAGCACTCCTCCATAGGGGGTGTCTCGATCCAGGCGAATAATATTAAAGTCGTGGAAGTTGAGATCTATGTCGGAAGTTAACCAAGTTTCACATAATGCAAATGCATCGCAACTCAAATTATTTATTAAAATTTTGAAGGAATCGATTTTCGGGATGATACTTCTGCAATTCCACTGTAGAACAGTGATCAAATCCGTGACCTCGTTCGATGAGTTAGCCATCGAAGGATACAATCGCTGAAAGGAGGGGCCATTTAGCAGTCAACTGCTTCAAAAATGTTCTTACTGTAGGGAGAAAAGCTAACATAAGACTTTTAATAGGATCAGTTATATTGAAAGTTTTTATTATCCAGTCCACAATGTCCGAGAGTTTGATAATTCCAGTGCCGCGATTATTCTCGAACTGAAACAGAGGAACACTTGGGATTTTTGATGTTCCGGGAAGTGCTGGGAACTCCTTCTCTGAGTTTAATCCTCCGAGACCAGGAGCTAATTGCTTCGGTTTGGTTGCAACACTTCCAATAGATGTGACTTTCTGAGTCCCGTCAAGGGATACCTTCTGGCCTTTACAACGAACTTTAGGAGAGGAAATGTTCCTCCTCTTCCTATAACTTCTAGGCGCCCTAGTAGATGTTCCCTCTTGTGGGTCATCAGCCTCGCCCTCGTTAGGAGGCAAGTGAGCATAGATGTTTGTTGAGGTTGGTGGTGTAGCTTTCTTTAGCATTTCTGCAAAAGAACGTTCGGATCGTCCAGCAAGGGAACGTTTTAGTTTATCCCCGCGTAGTTTGTACGCGGGACATGCCGAGATATCATGCAGATTCTCTGCACAGTAAGGACACTTCTCAGCATTCTTACTGCACGAATCATCTAGATGATTCTCCCCGCATTTTCCACAGCGGGCCTTATTGCTACAATGGGTGGCTGTGTGACCCAATTGTTTACACTTTGTGCAATTCATGACCCGCGGCACAAACAGACGCACAGGCAGACGAACCTTGTGCAAGAGGACGTAATTTGGCAAAGCGGTACCAGCGAAGGTCAACCGATAAGAGTTTGATTGGGAGTACGTTTTTGAACCATCCCCCGCAACTACTACTGAGTGCAAACGCTTGCACTCGAGTATTTTCACTGGCTGAAGTAAGCGGTCTCTGAAACGGCCAACCCCGTACTGCAGCAGATCCTCGCATGTCAAACTGTCATCGGTGACAACGCCTTCAGACTGTACTTTCACAGCTGGAATATACACGTGATAGTCCTTCGTAAAGTGCTCGCAGCAAGCAATATCGTTTGCCTGCTTTGAGTTAGTCAGCACGACCCTCAGCCTGTCTGAGCGGACCTTTTTTATTTCGATCACAGCCGAGAACCGTTCCGTTAGGTCTTTTGAAATCTGTAATAGATTCAGCGATTTTGTTTTGGGCCGAAAGAAGACCACAAAGGGACCGGTCGAGAGCTCTGGATATTGTTTGGGTCGGGGGAGAGCCTTAGGAGTCGACTCGATCTCCATTTGGCCATCCGGGGAGGAAGCCATCGACACCGTCAACGCACGGGGTCAGCACCCGCGCAGACGGGAAAAAGCCGTAAATGTATCAAAAAGGTAGATTTCACTTATCTGTATACTCGTTTCCCACGACGCACCAGTCCAGCTTAAATAGCTGGTTATTGTTCAATCCTCGCTTTACGAACAAAAGGTTGAGGAATGTGGCCTAACGGTTAACACACGCACAAAAGAAAATAAAAGTCCAAACCTCGAAGAGGCAGAGAATGGCAAAATAACCTTGAACGCGGATTACTGCACTGTTCTTTTTCCAACAGACCGAAAACAAAACACTTCTATCTCGATCGAGCGATGCGTAGAGACTGATTCACGCGACTTCAGAAGGGCCAGACATAAAGTTTTCAAAAGTGTATAACTTTTAAACGGGTGCTTATGGACAAACAATTTTACCTTCGTTTTGTAGGTGAAATCTAGTCCTATTAGAATAATTGATAATATAATTACAATTTTTGCCGATAGTGAGGTCACACGGGTTCAAAAACAGGCCAAAATTAAATCAAAATCAGCTATAAGTCTTTACACAGCATTCACAGCTATCTGGTCTCTTCGGAAAAGTTGTGTGTTTTATGATGATAAAAAATACCTTAGAACATTGTTAATGCGAAAAATCAGAAATAAAAAAGTTATGAGTAAAAATAGGAAATGAAGGAGTTCACCATAGAAAACTTTTCATAACTCGATTACTATGAGTGACAGAGACAAAATGTCTTCCGCAAAATTTATAAAAATACTCTCCTCTACAACTTTGTCGAAGACAGCCAAGCGCTATCTCTTTCGGTTAAAAAGTTAAATTTTCTGTAGCCTACTATGATCAATTTAAAAAAAAAATTCACCACAAGATGGCGCTTTTTACACACACAAACATTGTAGAATATATGAAATCGCTAATATGGACAGTTTTGACTCCAGTGAATCAAGTACCTCAAAACGCTGTTTTGAGCCACTGTGCTGGGTTCGAATCGCAACCCCACACATAGGGTTAGAGATTTTTCTTAAGAGATTTTTCTAATCCGAAGAGGCGAATGATCTTAAGGTTAAAACCTCTATAATCGAAAAAAAGATTTTGCATTATCCTACCTACCACATATAAAGGGCTTACGCAATTGCTTCAAAACCAACTTGCTAACCGAAAGCCAAGTTATATACCATTCTTGTCAGTACATCGAGATCGAAAAATGTCTATGTATGTATGTATGTGCGTAGCTATATGTGTATATGTGCCGAAGTGCTAATAAAATGTGCACATCGGTTTCTTGGAGATGGCTAAACCTATTCTTACAAGCTGAGACTTAAATGAAAGGTGCGTTAATCCGACTTCATGTTCCGGAGTTACGGATAATTATGTGAAGAAAACTCAAAATGTTGTTGGAACGTATGCCAAATTTCTTGAGTTTATAAATTTAGGCAACATGTTGTCTCTCTCAGATTATTGCCCACCTGCTCCGGAAGTCCCGAATGAAGTAATCAAGGTCCTGAATTAATTTCTCATCCGTTTCTCATATTTTCACTAACTTAGTCTTAAACGAAAGGTACAACGTTTCCATCGGCCGCTATTGAATTTTGTGTGAATCCGACTTCTAGTTCCTAAATTACATGGTGATGAGTACGATCACGCAGAAAATCCCGTTTTCGTTATAAGCCTAAAACGCGCCTTGTTCTGACAAAATTACCCATATCTCAGAATTTAAAAACCATTATCTAAAATCAAATGAATAGCGTAAAATTTTCATATTGCGGCTTTCATTTGAAACTAGTTCAGCGATTGCTGACATAATTACATGGCATTATTTACATTTTAACGACATTCAATTAGCTAGAGATTACTGGGTAGGGAAAGTTATGAAAATTAGAGCCATAGTACTCAAGTGAGAGCAAGGATGTGAAGTAAACAGATCGGAAAACTAGAAGTGGCAGGGTCATTAGAACAGGCTCAATATCGTACGGGCTTAATCTTTGTCTTCTGTTAATGAGGGTCGAGCTTAGGCAGTATAACTACGAATCACCCGAGTTAACTAACATGTGTCCTGGTAATAATAGACGTGTCCATCTTTACCGTGACAACCGGCATTAGTTCATATAGATATATACACATTAGACCTCTACACATATTGGAAAAGTTTTGAAATATATATTTTTGTTCTAGTTGTGAATTCAAAAGCTTTCGCCAAAAATGACTTAATTTGGACATGACTTAGAGGTGGCTCCATGTATATTTAAATTTATATTTAATGTATATTTAAAAACTTTTTCATTATAGGAGAGTTCTAATACACATACACACTGACACACACAGACATTGTCACAATCCGTCGACCTGAGTCGATTCTATATATGTTTTAAAGATGTAGTGTGATGTAAAAATGAAAATGGACCGGACCCCTGTGTCTAGCACACTTTATTGCATAATACATTATACATAGCCAAATCAATTATGGAGTACCTACAAAAACAGATTGGAACGTGTCAATACTGCCGTTAGATTGCTCACTGCTGAAAACTATATTGCAATGTCAAAAAAATCAACGTTAAATTATTTAAGTTAAAAAAAATCAATGACATAGTCCCGCGGCTTGAGCATTCACTGCTAGGGGCGAAGGTTATTCAAATATAAGCAACTTCAACGATGATCCTTTCGCGTTTCCGGCACTGGTTTTCCATTTCGATCATTTCAGCTAGAAAACAAAGTGTATTGAAAAACGACCCTTCCCACATAGTCGCGAAACAATTAATTGAAAAATCCCACGCGATTTCTGTCTCTCGTCGAGTCGCAAGTGGAAAGTGCAACGAGAAGCATGCTGGAAATCCATTGCTCTGCGCGGCACTCCAATGACTGTTATAGTCATTCATTCTTTCCTGAAAATAAGAGTCTATTTGAAAAAAAAACAGGGAATGAACGGTAAAGTTCACTTGGCGAACCTCTCGTCGCCTTTCTCGGGTAGCACAGATTATCGCCCGCGTTGTGAAGATGATGATTAAAAATCTCCTATAAAATTTTACTATTGTAATAGATTTTAATCGATCGTGTTATTTTTCCGCCGAACAATCTCCGCGAGCCCATATATGGGGAAAAGCACGCGGGGAGATCCCCGCATTCGTGCAGGTCTCTCTGGCTGCCTTGTTGCGGGCTGCTTGTAGAACGGTGTCTATTTTTCACCTCCAAAGTACTCCCCATTAAACACCATCACTGTTGTAAACCCGACCGACCCCACATCGCCTCCCAAGACAGGTCTGAGTAAGTAGGTTTGATCATGCAAGTTTTTCATACACTTAAAAAGCGAACAATTTAGCTGAACGATCAGACCAATTCAGACTCCGCTATACAAACTCAACGCCAATGAATGGGCTGGGATTTCTCGATTCACGAAGCAATTTGGTCGGAAGGTGGCAAATAGTCCAGTGCACGTAGTGCTATAGAGCCCAATAACGGGAGGAAAGTTTATCGCTTTAGCGAGATCTTTCGCGAGCGGTTGACTCCATTCAACGCCAGCCAATTGTGCGGCCTGGGTGGCGGCCAAAGTTGATGCGTCTGCAGTGTTTTGCTTGAGCGGGGCCCTGGTGTTGCCGGGCATTAAGATTAAGCAGAGCGATATTACGCGGGAGACGTGGCCAGTTAGTGGAGTTCAAGGTCAAACCAATCGATGCAATTTGTGGTTGATTCATATGAAACTGAAAAATTTTGGTTTTTACGAATGAGTTTGTTTGATGGTTCATTGAATTTCTCATTTAATTGGTACGTCTTGGTGTATCGCCATTAATAATCGTATTACCAATCGTATTTTGCACCTCTACGTTGCAGGAAAAACAGTTTCGAAATTCTTGGTTTTAAGCGATGAAATTATGTCCTAATAATTATTAAGGCTTTCTCATAAAATTATTATTATTTTCTTCCATTTTTTTCGAAGGAAAACTATTGTGAATTGTTAATAAATCTGTCATGCATTCATTACTGACAAACCTATTAAACGATGAGCGAGGTGAGACAAATAACATTCAGTTGTAGGTTTCGTAAAAGAAGTTACAGGTAGATATTTGAACCTGCCTTATAATACTGACGAATCAATTCAGTCAATAGTTAAAGTACATCAAATTTACTGATTCGAAATCGATACTTAAATAGCAATTATCTCCGTGAGGTTGAAACATGTTCATCACCTTGAAAGGTATCTCCCCATTGCACAAGGGTTCCGAACGATATAAAAGCGGCCCTTGAATAGTCCACACTGGAAATGTAAGATACAAGCCCAAATATACGTCCCGAGCTATCTCCGATTGAGTGGTAAAGTGTAAAAGAAACAGTAGTAGATCGCCTATCAGTGTTTGAACTTAATTGCGCCAAAAGCCCTGATCAAAGTTTCATTCAGGAAACCTAACCACTAATGCCGTTCAATTATCGTAGCACGAAAAGAAAAGCATCTCTTTCCCACTTACCCTGACCTACTATCAATGCCAGTAAATTAATTCACTCGTTCGCATCCCGCCGTGATCAGTTCTGCTGAAATCAGGGATGCGCCGTTCATTTGCCGTTTTAATTGCCGGTACACTCCTAACTCGAAGTCAAGTGAGCGGGCTTATCACTTCCACGAATATCAAAACCCATTCACCTAAATTATAGACAAAGTTTCTCGCACT
This sequence comes from Topomyia yanbarensis, assembly GCF_030247195.1. Lineage (NCBI taxonomy): Eukaryota > Metazoa > Arthropoda > Insecta > Diptera > Culicidae > Topomyia > Topomyia yanbarensis. The sequence continues at coordinate 45,152,194 of NC_080671.1, read as the reverse complement.
GCTACTATCTAGCCCGGCGCATCGCTATCAAGCCTAACTTTGCCCAGCCTAACTCTTAACTGGGGGGAGTTTTAACTGTGATCCTCTCGCGATGCTATCGATGGCTTCTTCTGTCTACCGCCAAGCTTTGATGAATATTAATAACAACTCTACCAACCACACCATTCATGTGAAGAAATTAATTTTCGCCCATTTTCAACTCGTAAACTTCCCAATAAAACGATGACCATCCTCAACTGGATGGAACTCGGGCCATTTCGACGGTCGAACATTTCGTCGATAAGATCATTGCTTAGACACACTTTTTGGACAGCTTTTAGTGCCGGTTACTGCGCCAAGTGGCCACCATCATACCAGCGCGATGGAAGCAACAGGTCCACCATCTGATGCAAGCACTTGTCGATCCGGCGGTGACTGGCGCGAACGGTTAGATGAGCTGCGAAAATGCTGCCGCACTTTGGCCGGTGTCCATTTCAGCCCTCAAAACATCGATCGACTGATAAGACCGCAGAAAAAAAAGTAAGGTGTTTCATCGGAAGCTCGGCGTGTGGAAGATTTTCGTCGGTCGATAACCGGAGGCGCTTTAGTCCCATCTTCGATTCTGCATCGGTTCAGTCCCAGAAACAGTGACCCCCTGTGTCGGCAGTGAACACTGCGAACGTTTCTCTTTTGCCATAGGTGGAATTATTCAAACTGCGATACCGGTGTCGGGAAATGGATGCTGTGACTGTTTTTACATAATATTATTATAAATTCATAAAAACAAACAGCTCCCGTGCTGAGTTTTCAATAAATTAGCAAAATTTACGATAGGCGGGATTTACCACATTCGAGACAATGAAGCCACGTGGCGATTGTTTTGTAACAATCCATGGATCATAGTAAGGGAGGAATAACGTAAAAAGTGGGTTATACCCACATGGAGGGAACTTATTTGCTGAAATTTATTGCATTAGGTAAGGGAACACAAAAATCATTAAGTTCTGATATACTTTGGCATTGATTGATTTAAATCAGCTCTATCTTTTAGTAGACGCATTATTGCAATAAAAATTCTTCTTCAAAGATATGCTCTAAAGACGACCATATTCCAAATTACGATGCACTGCATTTCATGAAAAATGCTCTTGAAAATATATTTTGATTATTTTTTTCTTTAATAAGTCACCGAGAAAAAATGTTTAATCGTTATCTTGTACAATGTTTTTCGTTTTCATATTTTTAATACATACTCTGAAGTTCCATGTACTTCGTAATAAATTTGGATGGCATACATTGAGACGAAAAGTTTCTTTTGACGAAGATAGTCTCTAGCGCTCGAGGTATTCATTTAGAAAGATTGATTTGCTCAGTAAAATATTACGGGCTTGATTAATTAGTATTATTACTTCTATTGAAACTCATCTATAGAACCGTTTTCTCTTTCGACACATGCTTCGTCATAAAAAGCTATCTTCAACAAAATTGTTTGATTCGACATTATCAGCATATACTCCGACGACCACTATAATTTTAAATGCATGATGGTCTTGCACAATAGTGGATTTTCCTACAAATTTGACCAAAAGTCAACCAACTTTTGCAGAGATTTGAACGGCCGAGCACTCGGCACATTCATTTTTCACTGAGATCTCAGTAAAAACTCCAATTGTTTGCTGAAGAAATATATCGCTAAAAATCAGCAAACAAAGAACACTTTTCCGAGAGATATTAATACAAACAATTACTAATTACTCGGCTGTGCAGGAAATTACTGAGCTCAACTAAGTGTGTAGTTAGAACTGAACACAAGATTTAAAACCTTCACATTTTTTACTGGATACAGAAATAAAACAAGCAGTTTGTTTACCATGGATATATATTTAAAATAAAATTTGTCGCACCAACACATACTGTTAAAGGAAGAGATATAGAATATCGACATGTTTACAAGCATTACTGGAGAATCTATCTCTCTCCGTTGAGAAGTTAGTGTTGGCGCACTGCATGCGGTTAAATGAAAAACTAAAATTTTCTAGCTAAAAATAACTAATACCATGTTCTCAAATTCTTTCAAACGTTCTATTTAGCCTAACTTAACCATTATATATGGTTATATTGTTATATTGGTATATTGTTTTACCGATATAATTCGAAAAACCAGCTCATTATAAAAAGGACAACACTGTGAAACAAAATATTGGGAGTAGAAAAAAAACCAAAAGTATCCGAAGTTTTAGGTTTGAGGAAACCCACGATGAAGAAATGTTCGAAAAAATTGGAACGAGGCTTCACAGTGTAAAGCCACAGTTTGTGTGGAGAACTAGGAATGTTCTATAGGGAAGCTAACAATGAAAATGATCATCTTTTATTATCCCATCAAATCATGCAGGAAATGCTTATTGCTTAGAAAAAAGGAATCGAAGTTAATTTTAAGATTAATCGTACTGCACTAAGGGGGGATAGAGTAGTGCTGCCTTTGAATATTGGATTTTTAATACTCGAAAAATAAATAAATGGGGGGGGGGGTACAAGAAATGGAATTTTTGTTTGGCGAAGTAGGTTTAAAAATAGCATGACACATCAACATTTAGCGCTAAAACAAACAAAAACTGAAAAAAGCAAATTTAAAAGCAAGTCGAGCAAAGGATTTTTGAGATCAAAAATGTTATTATAAGGCAAATTTATCTCCGCACCTGAGAATTCACTCATATTTAAAGTAAATTATCGGCCATTTTGGAGGTACCATTTTAGCTTATATAAATCTTATATCAAAATCATAATCTGTGCCTCCAAAAACAGCAGGACATGCGCGATGTATGACATTTCACAAAACATACTCGTAAAAATAGATTATCAATTTTTCAGCAGAAGTCATTATGAAAAAAAAAAGCTAGAGCAAAAAGTTAAACGTATAATTATTTAGTTGAATGTCTTAATTCAGCTAGGGTTTCTTCGGGGAAAAAATAATATTCGCTCATTGCAACCGGCTTTAGAAATAAAAATGTTCTCTGTTTGCAGTTGTATTGTCCACGATCTTGACAAGCAACAGACAAAATATCAATCGCTGCTCAAGGTTTTTGCAAATTTGCTAGCTATTTTGGTATTCCATCCAGTATCATCCTAACACAGTGAGCCAGGCCGAGAGCCCCAGGATTTCGTGGACCCGCGCTAAGAATGGATCTAAATTCACACTAAAATCGGTATTCAAAAAAAAGGTACACTCGATTATTTCTAACTTTATAGTGAGTTGCTAAAATGGCAGAAATTTAAATTCAAAATCTTTTATAGTTCAAAGTTTATATTGCCAGTTTTTCTTTAATATGCTAATGCCTCTTATCGAAGAAGTCCAAAGAGCATCAAACAACCATGCGAAATTATGCTACGGGTAACTCAAGCATCGCTCCAACATTTCGATTCAAGCTTGAAATTAATTTAAGTATAAACAATGTTATGTATTGGAAGACGCGTATAAGAAGTTCGGAAGGGACCGAACCCTAGCGACAAATAGAACACGATGGCTACCAAATCTATGTCTTGCAAGCGTTCTGCATTAAGGAGAATCGTTTTTTTGTTTTTGGATCTAGCGTCAATCCGGTGCTTAGTCCTGTCACTAAATTAATGTCGAATTCTGATGAGACGAAGTCGAAACGCAAATTCCATAGCATTAGTTATAGGTTTTGGGCTCTTAATGCGGTGGTGGTATTAACGTCACATCTACTTCTCCTAAGTTTTTATTGGATTTCTAGTTAGTGTTCACATATAAATACGAATTCTTTCTTTTAATCAACGCTTAAGGATGTAAGTACAACTAGCACAAAAAATTATGTGAATTTGTTAATTATTTGTTAGTTATAAACAATTAAAACTCGAAAATCTCGCTTTTATAATAAATTCGGCTGTGTCTAAACCAAAAGTCCTAGAGATCTATTTTTTGTGAGTATCTCAACTGAACTAAATAACTCAACTAAATGATAGATTTTTTGCAGAATTTTTCGTACGTCAGTTTTTTCGAAAAAAATTATTAAAACATGCAAAAATTGAGTTTATTATTATGTTAGTGTATAAAAGATTCTATAACTTCTCAACTAGCATAAAAATAGATTTTGTGGTTTTTGAGGTCGCTGATTACGATTCTGATAATAGAATTTGAAAATTCTTAATGGCAGCTACACAATGGCAGTCATTTTTTACGAAATTTGCAAATTTTGTTACAATGAGCATAACACAGTCGCCATATTGAATTTCACATTTTTGTTTTATTTTTTTGGCGTCGGAATCATAGTTAGCGACCACGAAAACTCCCTTGTGAAACGTTTTAGGTCAATATAAAATAACATGAAATTTAGTCAAGCACAGTCGCCTTATTTCGGCGTCAGAATCAGAAATAAAGACCCTGAAAACCCCCTTGTAAGACGTTTTAGGCCAATATAAAAAACCTATTTTAATCCACCTAGCGTTGCAATTGTGCCTTTCTCAATCATGAATTACGAGAATGTGTGCGTTGTTTATTTTCATTAAAAGCTTTTAAATGCATATATTACATTTTATTATTATACATCACATGACAACTATATACAGGAAAATAAATCATTATTCGAGTTCTAAAATTTTGAAAAAGAAAAAACAGCCACGGTAATATTGAACTGAAAAAAGGTGCAAAATCGGCAAAGTCCCAAAAAGTCGATTTTTATAAAAAAAAATTTTTTTCGAGATAATATAAAATCTCGACGTTTCATGCATTTTAAAGATGTTTGGCATCAAAAATACGAATTCGATTTCTGAAATTTCATGAGGTCTCCCCATTGAAAAAAAAAAATTGAGTTCCGGACTATATGGGAATTTCATATGTGACCGGACGATTTAGTCTATATTTCCGGACCCATATAAGCGATCCGTACGAAATTTTATAGACATCTATGGGGATATTATAGCTATCATTTGGGACTAAGTTTGTGAAAATCGGCCCAACCATTTCTGGGAAACTGATGTGAGTTCGTAAATTTTGAAAGATGGCCGCTTTTCCCGGGCACTTCCGGAACCGTCTATGGTGGTCAATGTAGTCAACGAAAGTTTGGTTGGCCGTCGGTGACCTAGAACAGCAAATTTAAGTTGTTTGAGAGACATTTTAGCGAAATTTTTACCTTTTTTGCTTTCATCGGAGTATCGGTTTGAATCACAATTTGCTATGTGATCGCACGCCACAACCTGTAACTCCGGAACCGGAAGTCGGATCGGGATGAAATTAAATAGCCATTTACGGGGACGCAATACCTTTCATTTGAGGCCAAGTTTAGTCGATTCGGTCTAGCCATCTCCGAGAAACCGATGTAAATGTTATTCTGAATTTAGATACTTCCGCCGGGGTTTCCGGAACCGATGATGGTGGCCAATGTGGCCAAATAGACTTTGAATGGATGTTAATGACCTAATACTACAAATCGAAGCAGTTGTGGTCATATTTTGGAAAAATTTTCACCTTTATACATTCATTGCAGAATTTATTAAAATCGACATTTTCTGCGTGTTCGTACTCATCACCCTGTAATTCCGGAACCGGAAGTCGATTCCATTAGAAATTCAATAGCAGCCTATGGGAACGTTGCACCTTTCATTTGAGACTAAGTTTGTTAAAATCGGTTCAGCCATCTCTGAGAAAAATGAGTGACATTTTTGGTCACATACACACACACACACATACACACACATACATACATACACACATACATACACACACAGACATTTGCCGAACTCGACGAACTGAATAGAATGGTATATGTCACGAGGCCCTCCGGGCCTCCGTTAAAAAGTCGGTTTTCAGAGCAATTGCAATACCTTTCTATTGAGAAAGGCAAAAAGGTGCAAAATCGGCAAAGTCTCAAAAAGTCGATTTTCATAAAAAAAAAATTCGAGATAACATAACATCTCGACGTTTCATGCATTTTAAAGATGTTTGGCATCAAAAATACGAATTCGATTTCTGAAATTTCATGGGGTCCCCCCTTTGGAAAAAAATTTGAGTTCCGGCTTATATGGGAATTTCATATGTGACCGGACGATTTAGTCTATATTTCCGGACCCATATAAGCGATCCGTACGAAATTTTATAGACTATAGCTATCATTTGGGACTAAGTTTGTGAAAATCGGCCCAACCATTTCAGGGAAACTGATGTGAGTTCGTAAATTTTGAAAGATGGCCGCTTTTCCCGGGCACTTCCAGAACCGTCTATGGTGGTCAATGTAGTCAACGAAAGTTTGGTTGGCCGTCGGTGACCTAGAACTGCAAAGTTAAGTTATTTGAGAGACATTTTAGCGAAATTTTTACCTTTTTTGCTTCCATCGGGGTATCGGTTTGAATCACAATTTGCTATGTGATCGCACGCCACAACCCGTAACTCCGGAACCGGAAGTCGGTTGGGGATAAAATTTAATAGCCATTTACGGGGACGCAACATCTTTCATTTGAGACTAGGTTTGGTTGATTCGGTCTAGCCACCTCCAAGAAACCGATGTGACTGTTAGTCTGAATTTGGATACTTCCGCCGGGGCTTCCGGAACCGATGATGGTGGCCAATGTGACCAAAGAGACTTTGAATGGCTGTTAATGACCTAGTACTACAAATCGAAGCAGTTGTGGTCACATTTTGGAAAAATTTTCACCATTATACATTCATTGCAGAATTTCTTAAAATCGACATTTTCTGCGTGATCGTACTCATCACCCTGTAATTCCGGAACCGGAAGTCGGATCTATTAGAAATTCAATAGCAGCCTATGGGAACGTTGCACCTTTCATTTGGGACTAAGTTTGTAAAAATCGGTTCATCCATCTCTGAGAAAAGTGAGTGAGATTGTGTTCGCGTACACACACACAGACGCACATACACACACACATACATACACACACAGACATTTGCCGAACTCGACGAACTGAATCGAATGGTATATGTCACTCGGCCCTCCGGGCCTCCGTTAAAAAGTCGGTTTTCAGAGCAATTGCAATACCTTTCTATTGAGAAAGGCAAAACATGAAATTTAGCCAAGCACAGTCGCCATATTAGATCCGCCATTTTGAATTTTGCATTTTCGACCTCATAATCAGAATCAGCGACCCCGAAAACCCCCTTGTAAGATGCTTAGGCCAATATAAAAAAATATGAAACTTAGTCAAGAACAGTCGCTGTATTGGATCCGCTATTTTGAATTTTACATTGTCAACGACAGGATCAAAATCAGAGACCCCGAAAACCTATCCAAAGCAAAAAATTAACAATGAAAAAATTCTCGTCGCAAACAATATCTCCTTAGCGGAGAAAAAAAGTTACATTTCTTACAAAATAAATGAATAAGAATTCGATCAAACTATGAAAACTTTTCCGAAGCCATGAGGGCCGAGTCTCATATACTAATCGACTCAGCTCGACGATTCGGGACAATGTCTGTATGTATGTGCACTAATTGTCATGAACTCTGCTTTTTTGCATGCTTTCATGGTAACAGTCGTCAAGTGAATGTCGAACGACGCTCTTTGTTTCACTCATTGAACCGTTGCTAACGCGTTGCCAACACGCACACGTGAGTAAATGGTCTAACCGAAGATCGGCCGATCCATGGTTCACATATGTATATGCAAACCGTGGTCGGAACAAAGTCTTGCGCATCCATATTGAATTTGTTTTTCGCTCGTCCTAATTGCTTTTTTCCAAACGCATGCACACTACCCGGGAACAAAGGAAGCGAACGATAGCTTCGAAACTCAGATAAACCATTAAAATTGTTGAATGTATTGGATTCCGCTCCTTTTTACGTTTGAATCATGGATGTACGCTCAGAACTCATTTAAAAGTATAGAGTAAAAGGACAAATGCAAATGTCGGTATGCACCGTGAATTGAATGCTATATGCTAAAATTAAACCAAAATGTTTTCTCTTTTCGATTTGGTTCATATACGTAGTTTCCATTTCCCACACTAATGTAATGTAATTATCTCATCAACGGCTGAACTAATCTTGACGAAACTAGTTGCAAATGACAGGCCAAACGTGACCAATTGACACTATTATTTTGATATACTGTTTACTTTCTGCAATATGGATGATTATGTCAAAACACAACATGTTTTAAGCCGTTCTCGAACGGCGGAGATATTATACATTTTATATTTTTCTTCCTCACATAACTTTTCAATAACTGAAAATCAGATCGTTTCATACAGAGTATTGCTTTATCGGTGTCTTAGTAGCAAAACTAAACCGATTTTTAATATCTGGGTAAGAAAACAAATCTGCGCGATTCAAGGAAGTCAATTTTGAAAATATTTGGCGAAATAATTCAATAATAAATTAACTGTTTTTCAAAAATTAATATGTAAGTTCACTTCACAAAGCAAAGCAATGTGTAAGTAGGTATACTTCAAAGTAAAACTATGTCCAGAGTTTATGTATTTACCCGTTAAATTAAGCGTTGCGTTCAGTCGTGACGTAAATGTTGGGTGATATCTGAATACATAGATCATCAAGTAATCCACCTAGTTTCAATAAAATAGATTTATTATATAATTCATATTCATATTATACTCGTAGTATCAACGAGAGCATATGTATTTTTGAATCCCAAAATTTTAGTGCAAATTTGACATCTTTTGCAAGATTTATGTTGTACTGGTTGTGGTGTAAAAATTCCATTTGCATTATTTATAATAAGGATGCCAAATATCGACCTAATACACAAAAATAATGTCATAGCACTGACCATCATTTACCATTCCTCACACGGCCACCCCCTCTCTCTCCCGACGTGTGCGTGATAATTATCACGACTTAAAACTATCCTACTATTTCCCTATCCACTTCTAAGTTGTAACATAAGGTCTGCAACTAATTTGATATTTGTGACGTAATTGTGTAGGTTTATGAGGACAAAACAATTTTTTATCAGCTAACTCTCTGTAAATAGTTTTTAGATTTTAGTGAAGAGCAGAGCCACTCGCATGAACAAACTTACTAATACATTCTGAAAGAAAATATTTGTAGTACTGACAAAATTTTGCAATATATATGTTTAATGAGAAAACTAATTTATGTTCATACCCTGCTGAAGACGAAGTGATATTCCCTCGAAACGTTGCACTATGGATAGTCATGTGACCAAAAATCGAAAACTGTATCAACTCTAATTTGATTCAATTTCATACAGAGCGTTTATATATACTAAAATTAGGAAAGTCTCTGGGTATCTTAAATTTGGTAAAATATTGTTTGAAGGTGAAAATTTTGAAATGAGACATTCCGCTTGCATTTTTTAAACGTAATGAATTTTGAATAAAACTACATATTCAAATATGTCATTTGAAAACAAATAATACCTGTTTTAAGGTGATATTATTGGAAATGCATATTGATGGTATTGGAATGAACTTTTAAGAAAAATAACGGATCAAAGTCCACAAATTAGATCCGGGAAAAAGTCGCCCAAAACTCTCGATAGGGAATGCAAGTATAATGATTCTTCTAACTTATAGCGAGATACACTTTCCATGACCACTTGCTTTTCGACGAATTTAAATACTTATTCTTATAGTTTGAACCACTCCTTTGTCATGGTATTGATTTGCATAGGTCTCACTAACCCATACCTCCGGAACGAGAATTCCGCAGGAAACAATTCACAAGCTATAAGGATTACTGTAAAGGGACTACATCGTAATCAACTGAATGCGATTCCACCATCTTAGCACTAGGCTTATCACTTAATCACCATCTTCGAATAATCAATTTGTTAAGTAGGAAGACCGTTATTACTACTTAAATTTACGTGTTTGCTTTCTATGTCTCCCAGAACCTGTCACAATAAACGTATGCACAATACCTCTTCCGGAATATGTAACAAAAAGCTACCTCGCCAACAATTCGTGCTAAAAGAAACAATATTTTTAAGAATTGCTGGTTCTAATCCTGTAGTAAGGAATGCGAACATCGAAAATCAAGGCAACTCACGCACTTGGAATCAAGACAATATCGATGGATTTCAAAGGCTACAATATTCGGCCATCTGTAAACGAAGTGGTATATTGATATTGATAAAATTGGCTTTTTCCAAAATTACAAATCGGCTTTGTCCATTTTCATTATATCGAGAAGTTGAGAACAACACTGAACGAAACAACCCAAGCAACCAAAAGTTCGTATAAGGGAGCAGCATAAGCTTCTCGTTTTAAGTAATTTTTCAGTACGTTTTATGTTCTAATAGCGGCTTAAGCAGCTTTCAAGTTCCATTAAAGCTTAAGCAGCTTGAAAGTTTTCTAAGAACTTTATGTGAACTTCAAAGTGTACTTTTTAAGTATTATCCGAACTTCTGGTTGCTTGGGAATGCAACTATTGTAGTCTTAGTGCTGAAATACATACGTTTCATTAACATGTTTTAATCGCAAACAAAACATAATCATAAGTTGAATTTATTTGCATATTGCTGCTTACTTTTCATTGATTGACATAATGTAATTTCGGGACTGTTGTAGTAGTAGTTAAATCAATTCTCGATGTAGTCGTGTATTTGTCCCTAAAAATGACATTTATTCTCTTTAGAACTAATAAAAAATCTATTGAAAATACAAACCAAAAACGGTCAAAATTACTGGTTTCATATATTGACAGTTACGTGTCTAATAAAAAATGTGCTATTTTGGTGATAGTTTTGTAACAGAGCAATATTTACGCATCTGTAAACGAAGATTGATAGCTGCTGGCGTAGAATAGCCTCAGTTTTAAGAAATTCAGATTTAATATGTTAAAATTACATGAAGTATTCGAGAAATAATAAACAGTAGTGTGCTTCTATTAAGGTTACAAATTATGGAGCATGCACAAAAAAAAATTGCTTACTGATATATTTTATTTAGAATCTACGCAATTCATCTTGCGTTATTCTTCGATATTTGGACATCAACGATGACACCTTGTGATGGAAGTCTGAAATCGTGTTTTTCTCCGTAATACGGAGTCCGTATAGTTTACCACACAATTTCTTAAGAATTTCACCTTGGTTGAATGATTTGGCTTAGAAAAAAAAAATCGCAGGGTGGAATGGATTAGAAATGACTCCCTGACACTGGGGGTCATTTTTAAACATCCTACTCCACAGCAGTTTATACCTGTTCAATTATAGGTTCCCCTTAGCCTAGTAGTGCCCCGAGTGAGCGACGGTCTTGACTACAGGTAAGAAAAGTATGCTCGTTACAGGTGTTACTGCCTGCAATGAACTGCCTCTGGTCTGACTGTTGTCGCGTTCAAAACTGCCCTTAAGAGACATTTAACCCTTTAATGCTCAACTTTTTCCTAGCACATCTAGGGTTCCAAAACTGTTATTTCTTGAAACAATTCTGATCAAAAACACTGAAAAATCTGTTTTGATCAAGATAGGTGCTTCTCTCGTAGTGTTAAAAGTTGTTCAATTTTTTCATTCAGTTTCTTTATCTATTTCTCTTAGTATATTTACAATAATTCAAATACACAGACAAGATAATCGAAAACACTACAAATATATTCGTTTTATCAGATTTCAATAATATACCAAAACAAAAAAAATACATGGTAATTTTAATTTTCGTCGTTAACTAAATCTGTCCCTGGCAGCATTGAACCAGCGAAATGCAATCAAATGAAAAGCTATTACTTCGGTTCTACGCATAATACGTATTACTGTTAATAATCAAATGGAAGTTGCCAAATTATTATTTGTAGGTCTATCAGAATAGTTCAAATAACTCACACCCCAGACTCTGCAGAATATTGAGTGACTCAATATTCCCGCTACTAATTTGGAATCATTCCATTTACCGGCTTCCGACAGGTTCTTATTTGAATAGAGATTCAATGATATTGATGATTGCTCAAAGTAGTTTAGTCGTAAGATTAAGTTTACATTCAGTTATTTTGGAAATTTATTAGCAGTGTGTGTTCACCAGCTACACACCATCCAACAAACAATTTTCAGAAAAAAAATCCACAAACTCATTAGGTACTCCATAAAAAACTTATCATCATACAGTGAATAATCGTTCGTTAAAACCTGCCACAGCCAACATCGGGAACATCGGGAAAGATCTTAATTCTCCATCTCGGTAAGTTCTTGACCCCTGGCAAAGCGCAACGACGACAAACAACATTTACAATGCGTCATAAAATCTCACAGATGCAGAAACCACTTGGCATGATACCATTAGCTCGGAGATGGAAAATCCCCCCGAACACCGCCATGAGAACTGGTCCAATCTAGCGGCCAGTCGGTGGCGGTTTCCAAGAAGCAGCAGCAACTTCCCCATATAATGCAACGACTTTTGAAACAAAGTACACATCTTACCATCCGAAATTTGCATACATTAGTGTGCAAGCCGACAGACAGCGCCGGATAAAAGCTTGAACACATAAAGCTGGCTTATCGTCAACTGGCAGCTATTTCCCTTTTTGTTTATGAAAATCTTCAAAAAACTAATCTCCGACTTTGGGTTGACGGAAGAAGCCGGCTCTCACCAATTCCTAAACAGTCCGTTCGTCGACTCTCAGATGGACAGAAATCAAACCTCAAAATAATATAATATGGCAAACAATGTGACTTTTATCAAGTCACCGTTCATATTTGTGTCTGCGCTTGTTCGTCGCTGGCTGTTGAACATTATGATAATGGCCCAGCCAGGTCGCTTCTCCGTGGCCCATTGTCCCATTGCGGGTACGGGTTCAGGTCAAGCGAAGCGTCAAAGTCAAATCAGCGTCAGCCGGCTTTCTCTCCCGGCGGCGACGAGGCTCGGTCGGTTGGTTGGTAGCCGATCTACCGGAGCTGTCATCAGCCGCATAATACACCGTAATAATGACAATAAAGCTGATCATCTTTCATACCAGGATGGGGGGAAAGCCGTCCAACTGTGGACTGTGTGGTTCCTCCCACGGATCTGCTCAGGATGTGCAAGTTTTTCAGCTTGAATATTAACCGAATGAAGGGTTTCGTTTTCTAAAGGACCATAATTTATAATAGTTAACAGTAATAGCAGAATTATGCACGTTCGTTTCGGTGTCTTTTCAGTTTTTATTGATAACGAACTCATATGGTTCACTTAATCTCGGGACAAGTTGGGAAAAGTACAACATACGAACGAAGCAATAAGCAATCAACCGAAAACCTTTCCGAACCACCGACGTAAACCCCATTGTTTTCGACACACTTGATATCGCACAATACTTCTTCGTGCTCAGCGTTTCAGGGTGTGGACTTTTCTTGGAGCGGGTGCACAGACCACATTTCCCGGCACGTCATACATCTTGCTAATGGAAATCATCGGTCCCCTTCTATTGATCGGGATGTACCCAGACTTCTATCGCACTAATAATAACTCATTAGCCATAAATCAAGAACAATATGCGGATGAGCAGCGGCACTCCCGTCCTGTGTGATGCTCGCAAGGCATATAAAAATGTACCTGAAACAGCGACATAGCGAATTGTAAGGGGAGGAAATGAACCGTGAAAAAAATCGTGGATCAAGGTCAGTGAATATAGCAACGCACAGTTGTAGGAAAGTGGAAAACATAGCATACATTAATAATATCTCGTAGTTACGTTTCAATTGTATAGCATCCTGAGCATCAATATAGTTCGTGATTTGGCCGCTTGGGCGGCTCATCCCTTGCTGTCCAATAACGCAAAATACCACGGCAGTGTCTTCAGCAAAGTTTTCAACAATATGATTTTGAGCATCTCTTCTGGTGGCCTTGAGTTTTTGCGCATCTTTGGAAAAAATAGCGTGACACTTTGACTCGGAGATTTTTACTGACCTGGGGAAACATTTCACGAGAAACATGACCATCTGCTGAAATCAGATCTAATTTTGAATCAAACCGATTGCTCGAAAACAGCTTGGAATACTTTCCTCGCTTTTCATCTAATAAGTTAAATAGAACCAAGTACAGGAACATGGGGAGACTTGACCAGGTTTTCAGCTAAATTTGCATAAATCTCTAAAAAAATTCGAATCCTGCAAAAGTCATTGAGATATAATGTGCAAAGGTATTGTGCGTGTTCATGATTTTTTGCAGAATTTTTAATTTACTTTTTCAAAAGTTATGAAAGTTTTTCTGTGAACTTTTTTTTGTCAAGTGTCCCCACTGCGGGAAGATTTGACCAAGACCTAGGGAGACTTGACCAAGAGAAATTAGAAAAATCAGAACAAAAAATAATGACATAAAACATACTGTAATCCTTTTTTTATATGCTAGTGATCCTTAGGCAGCAGTAAAAATATAAAAGGGTGGAATTTCGTAAATTTTGACAGTTTTAATGCATTTCCTTTTAAGAGTTAACTGTACTGCTTACACTAGTACTAAAAGATATTGTATGATGTTTGATATGTGAGTTTTTTTGTGACGTGATTAACATTAACATAGTAAATAACAGAAATTTTTTATTTTTCTTCAGCTCATTGCCACTTAGTCAAGTCTCCCCATAAAATCTTGGTCAAATCTCCTCAACATCATTTATTGCGTTCAATGTCGTGCAAATTTTAGTAATAACTATTTCAATGTTCCGATTTATGTAAAATATTTCACTAGTTCATAAAGAATGCAATAATGTATGAGTACTTTGGAAGTAATTATTAGTCAAGTAGATATGTCCATACAAAATTTGATAAAAAGGATTTTTATTCTAAACTTTTAAAATGATCTTAAGTTACCGAAACAAGTAAAAAAAATTAAATTTTTTTAAGAACCTAATAGAACACGTCATAGCCAATAATAGAATCCTGCGCTTGTTCAAGTCTCCCCATGTAGGTGGAGGAGAGTGTTAAGAGAGGTATTTATCAGCATTTGAATAATATTCTAGCCTGAATATAAAAAAAGGTTAAGAAGCCAGAAAATTAATAAAGACAAATTAATCAAGTGAGCAGTAAATTTAAAATCTAAATCCAGTTGTTTGGATTTATTTGGCAACAGAACTCCAAAAAAATCCAATCCGATTTTCGAAATTATTCAAAAAATGTAAGTATCTCTACAATCCTGATTGATTTCTTTTATCAATTGAACGTTCAAATTGGAGGTTTTAGAATATAGATGAATATAGATAGTTTTGGGATTCGCTCTAAGAAATTACATTTCGTTGTGTTTCAATATTTCTGTAATCAATAACACATAATTGCACGAATATTATATAAATTTTTAAGATTTCTTTTAACGGCTTTGTCAGTCTTTTGATAAATAAGGGAACCAATTTTAATATTTGTCCGACGTTTCGACGTTTGCCAAAAAGCATCTAAACGTCGGACAAATATTAAAATTCGTTCCATTATTTATCAAAAGACTGACAAAGCCGTTAAAAGAAATCTTATATACACCGTAACAGTCGAAATCTTCATTTATAAATTTTTAAAAAAAAGTACTAGTAACTGTAAATATGATTTCATGAAAACATTCGAATCCAACTCTCTGATTAGTTGTCCGTTAAGAAATGGTTTATTGCGTAAACCTTGTAATTTGTGCACTGCTAATTTCCCAATATAAGAAAATATATAATCAGTATAAAATGGGATTAAAACAATAATTCGTAGAGTAGAGTGGGGTCAAGTAGGTCAATTTTTTTTAGTCGAGCTCGTGCGAAGGTATTTTCGCACTTTCGCACACACACGCCAAGAAAATCAGTGGTTCAACTTTTATTTGAAGAGTATGAATGCTGCAGATTATTTCAAAATTAATAACACGAATAAAAAAATTTGAATTTGCAAAATATGAAACCGCGGCGCGAAAGAAATGTTGAAAATGTTGTTTTTGTTTCAGCAGCTGTAACTGGTTTTGAAAAAAAAGTGTTGGGATATTCTTGCGGTTCACTCAGCAATGACAACAGCAAAAGCTGCGCCCGGTACTCACAATTCAACAACCAGCACCATTGGCGAGCAAGCTAGTATCAAAGTAGGCAGTTTCGCACTTGTCAGCAGGAGAAACAAGAAAGAAGGATTTCGTTAACGTGTTGAGCCGTGTCAAAAAAACGAATTTAAACATCAATAGGTGATTGTGCAGACCGCGTTAAATAATGCGAAATGCCCGAGAGAAAATAGGCTTAGGGGCTAGGTATTTTTAACATAGATGTGTATGCAAAGTTTGAAAGAAATCGGTTAAGTAGTTTTTGAATGGCAGGTAACACCGCGAATCAGTTTTTTTCCACAGACGTTCTACAAAAAGCTTCGTCACCGAGTCGTTTGTTGATATTATTGCATAGAAAAATTACAGCGTGTTATTGAAATGATGCACTATAATGTACAAAAGTTTTGATAAATTTGCTTCACGCAAAGTTCTAAAAGCATCCGCAAAAAAGTGTTTTTTGTTCAAGCTGAAACCTTTAGCCACCCTTTAGCGAATAAAAGAGAAGTCGATTTTTTACCCGCTACACCAGACACTCCCCTCAAGGACACGGCAAATAAGTTGCGAAAAATTCAAAACAAAAATTGGAATCGGCCGAAAGATATTTCGGCAATCCTATTCATTGCAACAACGTTTTTGGAAAATATGATTTGGAGATTATTCATGTTTAAAGTTTCGCGCCACGCGCTCCGCCCCCCTAAAGTAACAAGCTGAACAGCGCTATTACTTTGCTTCTGCTGCTTAAACCTATATAAAAATTTGAGCTAATTTCTTATCCCTACGGTACTCGCGCCAATGGCTCCCCGAATGAGCAGCCGCTGGTGCTGGAAGAAGATTTCGCTAGAGTTTCGGAAGGTGTTGCGTAAAATACAACGGCGCGAGTGCCGGAGGGAGAAGAAGAATCTACACACGGTGTGTCTAAAACCATTATTAACCAAAAAATGACCATAAATTTGGCACATGGCATTCAAAAGATACAGTATCCAAGCATCTTCTCAGTGAATTTCAAAATGATGCATCAAGAGACTCAAGAGAAATGGCGATTTGAAGTTTTATGACACGTTTCAGCAAACCTATATAATTGAGATCATTTATAGTGTCTATTATTTGTGGTATACTATTTTATATTCTTCTACAGGAATTAGAGTCAGTCAACAAACCACTGAGATATGGCCTTTTTAAGTAAACATTCCAACTTTTATTCAGTTTTTTTTTAATTTACACGTTATAGTTAACGTTAGGTAGACAACCCTATTTTCATATTTTCTTCAGCGCAGCATATAAATAACACCTTTTGGGCATTATATTTGTGTAATTAAATAGTAAGGTTTTTCTTTAAACAGCACAACGTATAAACGATCTAAATAGCCAGTGGACAAACATGGCTTCATGCTTGAAATCTGGTAGGAAACCCATCTATGACCACACACCGCATTAAAATCGTTATAACTTTCGATTCCGTCAATGAAATATTTTAAAACTTGCAGCGGATATATAAGTAGACAAATATTTTTGTGTTTATAAACATAGGACCAAACCCGTGGGTGTTTACTGGTAGCCTAATGAATCGTGTCATAAAACTTCAAATCGCCATTTCTCTCGAATCTCTCGATGGATCATTTTGAAATTCACTGAGAAGTTGCTTGGATACTGTATCTTTTGTATACCGTATGCCAAATTTATGGTAATTTTTTTTAGCTAATAATGGTTTTAGACACACCGTGTATACTTTAAGATAAAAGAATAAAAATGATCGACTTTTTGACCGACCTCATGATATTTATTTATTTATTAAACCCTCAAAGGGGGGGTAATGGTTTCAGCAAAAACATTTTTTTTTGCGATTTTTTTACCAATTTGGGCGAAGCGAATAAACCAAAACTATTGTGCATTATAATCTAGGATATCAATAACATTCTGTAATTTTTTCATGCAAAAATATCGACAAGCGTATCGGTGATGAAGCTTTTTGTAGAACATCTCTGTAAAAAACACGATTTGCGGTGTTAGCTGCCATTCAAATACTACTTAACCGATTTATTTCAAATTTACTGCTTGCTACTCATTTGAAATAAAAATTGCTATCTTTCATGAAAAATTTCGTAATTTTATGAATAAAAACCCCCTTTATTGAAAAATCATCACAAAAACTCAACGTAGGGGTTAGGTATTTTTTAACATAGAATGTGTATGGGTCATTCCACGTCAGTCAACCAAAATTTTGCTTCCTTCTAAAACTTTTTCATGCATTCTTCAGCTAAAAATAATTGACACGTATTTTTTGTTTTAGCTGAATATGATTTTGTTCCAAGTTATTAGTTTTTGAACTTTTGAAGTTTAATATATTGAACATTTTTAAACCACTGATAACTCGAAAACGATTCGATATATGAAAAAAAAAATTAAATAAAAAAAGTTGCGTTTTCAAATCAAAAAAAAATTGCAAAAAGTTAGTTTTTGTTATATAACTGATTAAATTTCCAATTATTTCAAACAAATTGAATTTATTAAAAGTTGAACCATTTTTTTACTTAATATTTTCTTTAAATATTAAGAATCATCATACTATGTTGCGTTTCGGCTTCGCCTCATCAGAAACCGACACTAACGTATTGTCGGAATAGATTAGCGCCGGCTTGACGCAAATCCCTTAAAACTAAAACACACTATGTGTTTCAATCAAACGACTGATCAAACGTGATGTCCCGTTAGAGCAGAAGTTCTGTTTATGCCGATGAGACACAAGTGAAGCCGAAACTTGTCTTGGCTTAGCAGGCCTATGCGAAAGCACTATGCTATATTTCACCCTAAGGAGGAAAATTTGGTAAAAACCAAAATTTCTCACTAGGGTGAAAATTTGTTGGTATAAACCAGTCTTTGTACAGGAGGGCACAAATCCTTATTTCATACTATGTTGCGTTTCGGCTTCGCCTCATCAGAAACCGACACTAACGTATTGTCGGAATAGATTAGCGCCGGCTTGACGCAAATCCCTTAAAACTAAAACACACTATGTGTTTCAATCAAACGACTGATCAAACGTGATGTCCCGTTAGAGCAGAAGTTCTGTTTATGCCGATGAGACACAAGTGAAGCCGAAACTTGTCTTGGCTTAGCAGGCCTATGCGAAAGCACTATGCTATATTTCACCCTAAGGAGGAAAATTTGGTAAAAACCAAAATTTCTCACTAGGGTGAAAATTTGTTGGTATAAACCAGTCTTTGTACAGGAGGGCACAAATCCTTATTTCATACTATGTTGCGTTTCGGCTTCGCCTCATCAGAAACCGACACTAACGTATTGTCGGAATAGATTAGCGCCGGCTTGACGCAAATCCCTTAAAACTAAAACACACTATGTGTTTCAATCAAACGACTGATCAAACGTGATGTCCCGTTAGAGCAGAAGTTCTGTTTATGCCGATGAGACACAAGTGAAGCCGAAACTTGTCTTGGCTTAGCAGGCCTATGCGAAAGCACTATGCTATATTTCACCCTAAGGAGGAAAATTTGGTAAAAACCAAAATTTCTCACTAGGGTGAAAATTTGTTGGTATAAACCAGTCTTTGTACAGGAGGGCACAAATCCTTATTTCATACTATGTTGCGTTTCGGCTTCGCCTCATCAGAAACCGACACTAACGTATTGTCGGAATAGATTAGCGCCGGCTTGACGCAAATCCCTTAAAACTAAAACACACTATGTGTTTCAATCAAACGACTGATCAAACGTGATGTCCCGTTAGAGCAGAAGTTCTGTTTATGCCGATGAGACACAAGTGAAGCCGAAACTTGTCTTGGCTTAGCAGGCCTATGCGAAAGCACTATGCTATATTTCACCCTAAGGAGGAAAATTTGGTAAAAACCAAAATTTCTCACTAGGGTGAAAATTTGTTGGTATAAACCAGTCTTTGTACAGGAGGGCACAAATCCTTATTTCATACTATGTTGCGTTTCGGCTTCGCCTCATCAGAAACCGACACTAACGTATTGTCGGAATAGATTAGCGCCGGCTTGACGCAAATCCCTTAAAACTAAAACACACTATGTGTTTCAATCAAACGACTGATCAAACGTGATGTCCCGTTAGAGCAGAAGTTCTGTTTATGCCGATGAGACACAAGTGAAGCCGAAACTTGTCTTGGCTTAGCAGGCCTATGCGAAAGCACTATGCTATATTTCACCCTAAGGAGGAAAATTTGGTAAAAACCAAAATTTCTCACTAGGGTGAAAATTTGTTGGTATAAACCAGTCTTTGTACAGGAGGGCACAAATCCTTATTTCATACTATGTTGCGTTTCGGCTTCGCCTCATCAGAAACCGACACTAACGTATTGTCGGAACAGAACTTCTGCTCTAACGGGACATCACGTTTGATCAGTCGTTTGATTGAAACACATAGTGTGTTTTAGTTTTAAGGGATTTGCGTCAAGCCGGCGCTAATCTATTCCGACAATACGTTAGTGTCGGTTTCTGATGAGGCGAAGCCGAAACGCAACATAGTATGAAATAAGGATTTGTGCCCTCCTGTACAAAGACTGGTTTATACCAACAAATTTTCACCCTAGTGAGAAATTTTGGTTTTTACCAAATTTTCCTCCTTAGGGTGAAATATAGCATAGTGCTTTCGCATAGGCCTGCTAAGCCAAGACAAGTTTCGGCTTCACTTGTGTCTCATCGGCATAAACAGAACTTCTGCTCTAACGGGACATCACGTTTGATCAGTCGTTTGATTGAAACACATAGTGTGTTTTAGTTTTAAGGGATTTGCGTCAAGCCGGCGCTAATCTATTCCGACAATACGTTAGTGTCGGTTTCTGATGAGGCGAAGCCGAAACGCAACATAGTATGAAATAAGGATTTGTGCCCTCCTGTACAAAGACTGGTTTATACCAACAAATTTTCACCCTAGTGAGAAATTTTGGTTTTTACCAAATTTTCCTCCTTAGGGTGAAATATAGCATAGTGCTTTCGCATAGGCCTGCTAAGCCAAGACAAGTTTCGGCTTCACTTGTGTCTCATCGGCATAAACAGAACTTCTGCTCTAACGGGACATCACGTTTGATCAGTCGTTTGATTGAAACACATAGTGTGTTTTAGTTTTAAGGGATTTGCGTCAAGCCGGCGCTAATCTATTCCGACAATACGTTAGTGTCGGTTTCTGATGAGGCGAAGCCGAAACGCAACATAGTATGAAATAAGGATTTGTGCCCTCCTGTACAAAGACTGGTTTATACCAACAAATTTTCACCCTAGTGAGAAATTTTGGTTTTTACCAAATTTTCCTCCTTAGGGTGAAATATAGCATAGTATTAAGAATCATGTTAAAAAGATTGTGTAAAAATTTGGGAGTGGATTACAAAATACTTTGCGAGATATTACAATTATAAACCTACAAAAGGCAATTTTACACTAAACGCCCGTTATAAATGAAATATCTCGTAAAATGCTTCGAGTTCCATCCTGAAATTTACACGCAATCTTCTAGATATAATTATAAATGGCAGCCCTAAGTTTGCGCCGCTAAAACAACAAAAATGATCCATAAAAAATTGAAAAACGATCCATAAAAAAGTCCATGTTCCATAAAACAAAACTGAAAATCCATAAAACAGTGTGAATGATCCATAAAAAGGGGTGATTTGATCCATAGATTATGTAAAATTGAACCATAAAATGGTCGCAAAAGAGCACTAAAATAGTAATAAAAGAGCAATTAAAATCAACAAATGCCCCATAAAAATATTGGAAATGTTCCATAAAATGATACATTTTGCGCCATAAATTAACTGACATTGATCCATAGAATATTAACAATGTACATTAAAACATGTCGATATGTTCCATAATATCGACAAAAATGTTCCACGGTATTACAAAATGGAGCAATAAAATGTCAGAAAAAGTTCCATAAATTTGATGAAAATGTTTGCTAAAAATTTTTTCTTGGTCCATAGAAGATGTAAAAATGAACATTAGAAATGATTCATATATCGAACGTTAAATTATTGTTCATGGATATTTACAAAACGATCCATAGAAAAGAAAATGTAAAACGATCCATCAATATGTGCTTATGCACTAGAAAAGAATTAAATTTAATGAATTCATGCGAAATTTTTGCTATTCGAACTAATAATAAAGTTTATTACATTTGGTTGTAATGTCAAACTACAACAAACAATGCATACATTACAGTTAAACTTCAGCTTCCGTATCCCACTAGTCAGCTAACTGACCTTAGCTAACCTGAAATCATTATGGCAACTCTTTAAACGTCAGGGTATTTATGATATTAGAGCGCTGGGAGGTTTTAGACCACTGATACGGGCTGGCATGAGTCGCAAATACTAGCTGAATAAATATCTGAAGCGAAAACGGACACTTTATAAACGAACTAATGTGGCTACGCCACATCGCTTTCTAGTGTACTGTCCGACTTCGCTGCCGCTCAGTCGGCTTTTAACTAGCTATAGCCCCTATGTTTAAGTAAACCGGGCAAACGAGCGGACCACAGGTTTGCTTGCAATTCCAGCTACGGGTTAATCAATGCCTCGTCCAACGGATCCTCAGCGGCTTTGCGCCGCTTCGGATCCTTGGCCTCGGATATGCGGCCAAGCCGCATCACGCTACCTCCCAGTATAAGCTCACTTGTTAAAACACTGTTACTGTTATGAGAACTATTAAGCACAACTTATTTTCTTATGGATCGTTTTGTAAATATCCATGAACAATAACTTAACGTTCGATATATGAATCATTTCTAATGTTCATTTTTACATCTTCTATGGACCAAGAAAAATTATTTAGCAAACATTTTCATCAAATTTATGGAACTTTTTCTGACATTTTATTGCTCCATTTTGTAATACCGTGGAACATTTTTGTCGATATTATGGAACATATCGACATGTTTTAATATACATTGTTAATATTCTATGGATCAATGTCAGTTAATTTATGGCGCAAAATGTATCATTTTATGGAACATTTCCAATATTTTTATGGGGCATTTGTTGATTTTAATTGCTCTTTTATTACTATTTTAGTGCTCTTTTGCGACCATTTTATGGTTCAATTTTACATAATCTATGGATCAAATCACCCTTTTTATGGATCATTCACACTGTTTTAAGGATTTTCAGTTTTGTTTTATGGAACATGGACAACTTTTTTATGGATCGTTTTACAATTCTTTATGGATTATTTTAAATATTTTATATGCAAAAGTACATTTTCCCATTATAAATTATTTGAAAAAGCCAAAAAAAAATTTTTTTTGGAGCGGGCCAAAAAATCATTTGCTTCTAATATTTGCAGAATACATAAATTACATAACCAAAACAAATATTTCAACAAAAAATCCAGCGAGATCATGCGAAAACGCAACTTTTATTATTTAATGCTTTTTTCGACTAATCTAATAGTTTCTAAGTTATCAGGGATTGAAAAATGTTCAATTTTATTAAAATTTTTAAAATTAATAAAATATTTTAAAAAGCTCCAAACCTCATAACTTGATAAACATATCTAATTTAGCCAAAGCTAAAAATTTGTGTCAATTTTTAGCTAATGAATTCAAAAATAAAATTGAGGGACTAAGATTGCAGTTGTAAATCTGACGTGGAATGACTCACATTCTGCAAATTTAAAACTTTTTTGGTGGTATCCAAGTATTAGAAGCAAATAATTAACCCTGAAAACAATTTTTTTTGATAACATAAGTATATTAAGAAAATTATGTTAAAATTTCTGAATGAAACTCGAAGTATTTTACGAGATATTTAAATTATAACAGGCACGCCACCTTTGATGATATGTGGGCATGTAGGGCCTATAATATCAGAGTGTAAGTGATCTTCAAATGGAAACATAGCAAAAACACGATTTTTGATTGGAGACACCTCTAAATCATATTCAAATTAAGCCATTTTTGGCGAAAGTGTTTAAATTCACACCTAGAATCTGAGCTGACCCATGTATATTTCAAAACTTTTTCAAAATGTGGAGAGGTCTAGTGTACAGGGTGAAAAAGGTTGGTTGTCAGTGTTTTTGGTCAATGGGCATTACGTAGTACGCTTCATTTATTCAAATTGACCTATTTACATTCGAAAGTGTAAAGTGGCTTAGGTATTGAAACAGTTAGGGGTGCCAAAAGGGAGTTAATAAATGTATCTAAAAAAACGCAGGACCATGTAAGATATTAAAAAGGCTTAAACACTCAGCTCAGCGTCAACGAGGGGTAAATCTTCGGTACTATCAAAAAGTACAAAAGTACCAGTATGTATCAGGGGCAGATTAAAAGGGGCAGGGGGTTCGCAATTCTCAAGGACAAGTTAGCTACTCAACGGAAATGATTTCAAAATATATCGAGAGTGATGGTTTCGGGAGGAATTTCGAGACATGCCAAGTTACTTATCTATTTGTTTATTTGTTGTATCAACACCAACAAGTCCCTCTGTCCCAATGGTGGTTCTTAGTTACATTTACAAAAACTTATATTCAACCAAATTTCTAGTTCAGTGGAAATGGATTCCTGTGACAAGTCTATTAAAAACTCGCTTTACTTTTTTTGATTACTTTTGTTCTGTTGATTTTCTATAATTTATTCAGTTTATTCGTCATGTTATTCGTGCAGGACCCAAAACTGTATTCATCCCACCGCTAGTTGGGTGCCTACTTCAACGAATTCTGCAAACGAATGAATGATCCATCAGTGATATGTGTAAGAAATGTCTCATCTCACTGGTAGGCGGATGAAGTTGGTTTTTATTTAGTATTTTTACTACCGAAAAAGACAAAAATGTTATACGATTTTAACCCTTTCATGCCCAACTTTTTTCTGGTGCATGTAGGGTTTCAAAACTATTTTTCCTTGAAAACGGTAGGGTCAAAAAACTCGAAAAATTTTCATAAAGATAGGTGCTTTCCTTGCAGTACTAGAAGCTGCTCAATTTTTAAAGGTATTCCAACTGCGTCAAAAACGTAGCCAAAAATAGTCTAAATTAATAAGTTTTATCAGTTTTCACTAATATTGCAACATAACGAATTTATATAAAAAATTCAATTTCCGTCGTCAACGTAAACGGTCCCTGGCAGCACTGCTCCATCGGAGTTCAATCAGACTAATTGCAATAACTTCAGTTCCAATGCTGATCCTTGTAACCGTTAATGCTCAAATGAAAGGTAATAGTGACATTTATTAGCCTTACTTATTTTTGTGAGCAAATATTGCCTCAATTAAAAGTTATAGCTGTTTGAAAACGTTGTTGTCCACAAACAACACGGGCATGAATGGGCTAACATATTTGTTATCAAGAAAATGATACATTATAATCAATTTCCTACATTACCGGGAAACGGTTGTTTTATTTCTCAGCATCCTTGGAAGCTGAAAATTGTCGAATACAGAAGCGCACTTGAAACCTGCTTTGGTATTCGCCGACAAAGGATTCTGTCAGCAAGTGCAGTTTTCTGAACAACATTGTAGGATGTTCGCTGTATTATTGTAGTCTTAGGCCCAACCTCTAGTATATGAGAACATATCTTATCCAGCCAATCTGATGGCATTCCTTCCTTTCAAATCATCCCCATCATGCGATCATTCAATGCCTTTCAAGCCCCAAAAATCATACGTACAGATTTTTTAGGGTTTCAACCAACTTGCACTCATCAAAAGACTGCGCCCATGATAAACTTATCGCGCAAATGTCGGGTAGCTAATTATATCTTACGCTTAACTTACGTATCGGACATGCCATATTTCTCGCTTACGTGAGCATGATGCTATAATTACAAGCTTTCCGATCTCCTTCCTCCCCACCTTGCGACCACAACAACAACGTCCGAAGCTTCTTCGAACCATGTAAAAAGTGAAGAAACAACGAACAAAAAAAAACAAGCGCATTCTCCCATAAAAATGTCGAAAATCATCACGACACGCAAAACGCGCACCACGCACAGTTTTATGACAAATGGATTTCTTTTGTTTATGCTCGCATCGCAGTGTATGCGCTTTTCAGTTTTCTTCGACGCCCCCCCCCCCCCTCCGGAACGGACAGAGCCCGGTGGGTGGGTTTCGACGATGAACCACCCGATCGGGGAAGCAAGCAGCAGAAATTGATTTGAATATTATACGCCAAACCTGGGCCGAACCCTAAAAAATCGCTCATTTCCTTCTGAGTCTGCCTCGTCAACAGCTCGATGCGGAAAGCGTATAAAGCGCGGTAATAATAATAACGATCTTCGTCTTGGAAATAATAACAATAAAAAAACACACTCTATACCACGGCTAACGTCGCTACAACGGCACGTCAGGTCATAAGTGCGCATCTCCTCCTCAAATTTTTCGAAGCGCCCTCAAACCGACAACCGTGGCTCTGGCTGTCATCGTTCCGCTGGCTGTGGCAGGTTCATCCAAGCTGAAAAACTTGAAACCTCTCTAGACGGGTCGTTTGTCATCGACCGGTCTTCTCTTGGCTGCTAGAGAGGAAATTGGGCGGCTGCGCACACAATGGAGATATATGCGACGTTCGGCCCCGCGATCGAGCTCGAGGATGTGGAATATTTAATTTGGAAACAATGGACTAATTTTTATGCATCAACGAACAGGTTGATTCAAGTGGATCGGATTGGCGTCTTTGGAGCGTGGCTTATGGGATTTTTTTCTTGTTTGTGGGGTGGAGAAGTTTTTTTTATCATAAACTCATTTTATGCTTTCAAACAAGTCAGTCAATACTATATGTCTCCCAAAAGAGAAAATTAGTTTAAAACTTTTTTGTTTCGGAAGAGCATAAAACCTAACTTTAGTAGGTCTAGGAATTTACATTTCGACTGTGTCTCATCAGTATCTGGTACTGACTTAGTGCAATAGCGATGTTGAATAGTGTTTACAACTAAACAACTGCTCTGGTCGAAAACCAGGCTCGAGATCTCACTATGTTTCTGTCAGCAAATAGAACATCTGTATTTATGCAACATCGCTAGTGAGCAGTTGTTTAGTTGTGAACTCTAGGAGTGTTTCCATTTTTAGATTATCGTCTGTCTGGTGTTAATTCAGTGACAGATACTGATGAGACGAAGATCTAGACTGGAACCCGTATCCCCAAAACGAAATTGAGATAGTGCGGATATTAGTACATGTACTTTGTAGAAAAGTATTGGAGAGCCTTGATTGAATGACTTCCTCAGATTAATTCATTCATTAATCATGTATTATCTACGCCAACTTATCTTCTAAAACGATTCAGTTCTGCGCATTCGAATTCGAGTGACTCTCGCATCAACACCAATATTAAAACGGTTCGAAAAATTAAAGTTGCCCCGTTTGGAGCCTACCGACTGGAAATAGTTGCATCCGATAATACACATCCGATTAGGCTTGTTAAATAAATTGACACCTTTACGTTTTATATCGCGGTCCAATTATGACTTAATTAGCTGATATATTGGTTTCGATTGCAGTGCATATAGAAAACTACGGACACTGTACGGATCTCCGGCTGGATCAGGTAGCAAAGCAATTAAAGCTCATTTGCGTAAGATTCCAAATTAAGATATCACACCGTTTGTCTGTGGCTGGAGTCTGCCCTGGTCCGATATGTGGCAGAGAAACGCCTCACTGGAGCCAGTAAAAAATGATCCAAAATATCGATTACAGAGGAGATTCATTAATCAAAATTTCGTCTTTCGTTTCTGCTTGGCGCTTTTGCTTTGCGAAGTGGGGCACCGTGTGTTGATTTGTGTGATACTTTTGCGCTGCAACATAAAAGCTGATGCGAAGGATACTCGACCTCAAGGCAGAGCGATTTTTTTTTGCGGTTCAATTTTTCCCAAAAGATTATATTATATAATACTTGTTATATTGTTATTGAGGACGAAGTAAAGATCTTGATACCGATTCAAGTTAAATTAATCGATTACTAGTCTAAAATTCATAGAATAATTCGGCAGCCTACAATTTATATTAAAACCCAGAAAATACACCCTAGAATACCACTCTACACTTCAACTTCCATCCATACAGTGCCGCATTTCACGGCACCTGTTGAATATCGCGCGCAGCAGCACGGTACAGCATACGCAACATGAATTATGAATCGTTGAACCATGCAACGCAACGATTATGATGCAACACGACTAACTTTCACCAGTCACCGCTAGCGATCGCTGCCATCGGTACTATTTTATCCAGGTAGCCATCTGTAGTGGAATAGTGCAAGAAAGTGGGATACAATGCCAGTCACGAATGATACAAGTTTGAATGCAAGCTAACCTAAGGTAAAGTTATGGTGGTGGTGATTGATGTTTCAGAAAATAGGATTTTTATATTCAAAATGTATCTGGTTTACCTTAATATTTGCGGAAGAAGTTATATATTATTTTATGAGCCATTTCTAATGAACTTCGCTAAAGGAACTTGCATGTATGTTGGATAGATTTAGAAATGTTCCTCTCTTCCATCGGTGTTCACTAAACGTAATTCCTAGTTTCCAGCATTGTCACCTCTACACCTTTTAGTTGATAAAATATTTTCCAAATTAATACATTGGTAAAGAGATAGTGCAGATCTACATCTACAATATGTAAATATGGACAAGAGAAATAATCTACTATTAAAATTATTACTCAATCGATTGTCATTCTGATGCAAAGCTTAATTTTCTACTGATAAATAGACATATTAATGGTTTAAATAATATACAAAATGCTTCCTTTCCCCTGATTCCTCTTATCGATCGTAGAATTATGAATCGTTTTCGATGACATTTTCTCAACTGTTAATTTTGATTAATTTGGAGAACTTAGGGATAAATTAATGATACTACGACTTAAAATAATCCAAAGAATGTATATGAAATCAATTAGATTAAATTCACTCAAGCGAATGAAACATTTTACTTGCCATTTTAGTTGTTCACTTCGTTATACACTGAAACCTCCATTTTCGAACCAAACCGGGGGTTCGTAAATTGAATTAGTTCGTAAAAAAAGTGTTCGTTATTTGGAATTTAGTTCGTAAAAAAAGTTTGCTTCACATTCTTATTAATATTCGTTGGTTGAGCAATATTCTCAATAACCCTAACAATATGGGTATTTTTGGAACGGGCTTACCAAGTAAATGATGAAAATTGACAATTGGAACATTTTCGAAATCCAAGATGGCGACTTCCGTTTGGGCAATAACCCTAACAATATGGGTATTTTTGGAATAGGCTTGTCAAGTAGACGCTGAAAATGGACAATTAGAACCTTTTCTAAGTTCAATATAAAGATTGACGGTTGAGCAATATTCTTGATAACGATCAATATGGTTTCTATTTCCATCATGCACTCATCAACCTTATCCCGAAAATACCCATATTGTTGAGGTTATAGAGAACTGGATTTTAATATAATTCAAGACATCGATTTCCGTCATGCACTCGTCAACTCCATTCCGCAAATACCCAACTTATATTAGTAACAATTAACTAAGAATACATAAGTATATAACTTCTTGCTGTAATGTACGAACTCAAAATTTCCAAAAGGAGTTCGTTATTTCGAATTTTGTTCGTAAAAAAGCGTTCGTTATTTCGAATTTAGTAAAAAAAAAGTTACTTAAATCGAATATTACGTAAAAAAGGGTTCGTAAATGGAGGTCTCAGTGTAGTCTTTTGATTTGTTATGTTCAGATTAATGATTCAAAAACATTGATTAATTTTATTGCTTGAAGAAAAGTTATAAACTAATACTTTTCATGCTTCTCATCTTGTTGAGCGCCGACAGAAAAAAACGATTTGTCCTCTAATTCGAACCATCGAATTTTAAACAGCTATCACTTTATAGCACAGTTGGCGAATTTCTTAGTTAATTCATGGACTTTAATCAATAAGTTCTATACTTAAGAAAAAACTTTGATTTTTGGAAATGAAAATGAAAAAAATAGGATTTCTCGTACTAATATCAATACAAATTTGAAATATAACATTGGATGACACGATCTAATATTCTGCATAGTTTCTTAGGACCCCAGAAGAACAAAAAAGCGGTGTTCTAAAAAAAATATTGGAAATCTTTTCTTAACACCACTCAACCGAACACATTTTAGTCAAAGATGAATAAAATTTGTTAGTCTCGGTCAAAATTCAAGATGTCCTTATTTCGCTTTCAGCCCATTTAGTAACCCTAGAAATCATACACTATCAGAGTTGAACAAAATCATGACTATCACTTTTACTTCAAAATGTACGCAAAGCTTCGGTCACAAATCAAAATGATCGTCTTTTTCAGTTGAGAGAACTTGAGCAACCGAAACTGAGCATAGTGAGTACCGAGGAAGAGTGAGAAAAAAAATTGACGGGGCGCAGACAGCCGAGTCAAGTGACAACACAATGACAATTTCTCTTTCCTTTTGTCTACCACGCAAATTCAACAAGCGTAGTTTACATTCACCAAATAATCACCATATACGATACAATCTCTAGCCAGTGTTTATTGACCCTTCACACTTACCAAGTTAAACTTGAAATATACTTATACCTTATATGCTCCTGAATTGGAAGTAATGCATGTTATTTTTAACTAACCGAACACATCAACATGATCAAAACACAACAAATATGTCTATTGATTTCCTTGCATTTTAACCCTGCCTACTGTGATTGGGTGCTCTAGAATGAGATTGAACAGAAGATAGTTTTATGTTATTACGGAATCCCATAGAACACAAAATGAATAATATATTATTAGTATTTATGATATATGACATTACATGAGCAATCTGAGTGGCTTGCAACTATTATCACAACTGTGCCAGAAAATGAAAGACAATATTTCTCAAACAATTTTCGGTTAGCAACCAAACCAATTGTTTAATAGGTAATGTATTTGAGCTGTAATATTGAATTGAAGACTTGCATCATGCAGAATTTAAAATTTTCTTTGCTAGGCTTAATGACAATAATTTTCAAAACAAACTGTCATCGAGAGACTTCAGTCAAACTGAGTGAACAAAAGAGCGAAAAGACAGAACATTTTTTTCGCAAAGGCACTCACGTAGTATGACTGACACTATATGTTGCTGTCACAGTGTTAGAACTTATATGGAAAGAGAATCGAATATGAGTAGTTGCGACCGTGTAGGAAGGTTTTCAGTTTACGGTTACCGAATGCAACACTGTTTACAAGGAAGTTTAGGAGAAGAAATGTTCTTCCTCTTCCTATAGCTTCTAGGCATTCTAGTAGATGTACCCTCTTGTGAGTCATCAGCCTCACCTTCGTTAGGAGGCAAGAGAGCGTAGCAGTTCGTTGAGAATGGTGGCGTGACTTTCTTTAACATTTTTGCGAAAGAACGCTCGGAACGTTCCGCAAGGGAACGTTTTAGTTTATTCTCGCGTAGTTTGTACGCGGGACATGCCGAGATATCATGCAGAATCTCTGCACAGTAAGGACACTTCTCAGCATTCTTACTGCTCGAATCATCCTCATAATTCTCACCGCATTTTCCACAGCGGGCATTATTGCTAAAATGGGTGGCTGGTGTAACCCAATTGTTTACACTTTGTCCAATTCATGTACCGCGGTACAAATAAACGCACAAGCAGACGAACCTTGTGCAAGAGGATGTAGTTCGGCAAAGCGGTACCAGCGAAGGTCACCCGATAATAGTTTGATTAGGGGTACTGATTTCACTGATTGAAGTAAGTGGTCTCTAAAACAGCCAACCCCGTACTGCAGCAGATCCTCGCATGTCAAAATCTCATCGGTGACAACACCTTCAGACTGTACTTTTACAGCTGGAATATACACATAATAGTCCTGCGTAAAGTGCTCGCTGCAAGCAATACCGTTTGCCTGCTTTGAGTTAGTCAACACGACCCTGACCCCGTCTGAGCGGACCTTTTTTATTTCGGTCACAGCCGAAAACCGTTCCGTCGGGTTTTTCGAAATCTGTAAGAGATTCAGCGATTTTGTTTTGGACCGAAAGATAGCCACAAAGGGACCGGTCGAGATCTCTGAATATTGTCTGAGTCGGGGGAGAGCCTTGGAAGTCGATTCGACCTCCATCCGGCCGTCCGGGGAGAAAGCCATCGACACCGTCAACGCACGGAGTCAACACCCGCGCAGTCGGGGAATGGCAGTAAAAGTGTCAAGAAAGGTAGATATAACTTATCTGTATATTTGTTTCCCACGACGCACCAATCCAGTTTATAGTATAGCTGGCTATTTTTCTATCCTCAATGTGCGAACAAAAGTCTGAGGAATGTCGCCTTGAAAAATGAAACACAAAGCGAAACCAAGACAAAGTGAATAATCACACACTGTAACGAGTTTCGAAAGGACCCGAACTGGTTGTACCGATGATTATTCAAATTTTGTTGCTGAATTTCAAACATCTTGAAATAAACGATCGATACCGCACCGATGAAAGTAACGGTCCTTTATTGATCACACTGGCTTGGGACGACTGTTATTTTTCGATTGTTTTGCTTGCTTATAGCACTGACACGGTACATGTAGACAGCAAACTGTAAGTAAAAACGCTCGTTTGATACACTGTTAACATGTAGAGCGATTTTAGTTTCCGATCCTATCGAGATGAGAAAGTAAAGTCAAAAAAGGATGCGTTGTATGGTGTTACAAAACTTCTTCGAAAGTATTAAATCACCAAAATTGGCGGGTTTGAAATTACGCGATGTTGACCGTAAAAACTGTCTTTGAACATATAATTCAATGCTCTGAACTTTACACATGTATTACTTGAAGAAACGACGTTCTATACAAGATCTAATTATGCCAAACGGAAAACGATTTTTTTAAATATTCCGTCTACATTCCGAAAAACAATATGCCATCACAGCACTCGGTCTCCTAAGTGGTTTTTTTGTCGAACACTGTCATACAATTGAATTTACACACAGTTACTAGCACACGCGACATACAAACGCCTACGCGATGAAACACGCTGACATACAAACACTCGAACCCATCGCAATCTCGCAAACAAAAGAAACGCTCCTGTGAATGAATGAACGTTTTAAGACATCTCAATTTATAAACGTACTTTCCAGCGCTAACATATAAACGCTCGTTCCCACGCGATCATGGAGTTTCCACGCCCCCACATGATAGCTGTACACTTACTATCACAATTACGGCCCGCAGCAATTGACCTTCGACAGTGTTTCAATTGGTGACATTCTCCGTTCCGAAATTGTTATGAGCAGAGCCGGCGAAACACCTTTTTCCCGGGAGGGTAGTAAGATTCGAAGTGATTTCTCCTCGTACTGACAAATTCAGGCCGGAATCTGCACCAATTTTGGCATATATAGGCGGAATTACGGATTTTTATAGGGTAACTTGGATAGTAAAAGAAAATTTTTAGGCAGTTTCCGGATTCGACACAGCTCCAGATCTGGATCAGCTCCCAAAGCTCCCGGATCTGGATCAGTTTCCGGATCTGGACTAGTTCCAGATCCGGACCAGTTTCCGGATTCGGACAAGTTCCCGAAGCTGGACCAATACCCGGTAATGGACTAGTCCCTGGATCTAGCCAATCCCCTTTTCCCCTTACGAGGTCAGGACTTGAACCAGGCCCATATTTAGTGCTTAGATCCAGACAAGAGTCTGGATCCGGACTCTGGGATCGGATACGTGGATCCAAACTATATGTCTTGCTTTCCGTACATGACGGGAAGGAATGTTAATGTTTTGTGCAGTCGCTACCTTGCTGTTGACGTTCGTGATACAAAAAAAAATTAAATTTAACTACGACCGAAATACCCCGAAATACTGACGGCTTCTTTCTGACTGTGCTTTGAAGCTAGCTGAGTGTGAGCCGATGGGTATCTCTGGCAACCGACATCCTTTCAGGCTTAGTGGAGGTCGATTTAAATATTTCTCCGATGGCAAAAATAATACCAATAAGTCTCATTTCCGATACAAATTATATCTAATACAACCGGTCCCCGGATGGTCTACTTCCGAACCAAAGACAGGTCATTTAACGTCATCGGTAAATCGCGTGATCTAACTAAACAACACTCGACCGTGTCCGAAAAAGAATTTTGTCTGCGTAACCGCCTGGGAAGTAGAGATTGATGGTGTAGTCTCCGAGAAGTGCCTTGATTGCGAAATAGCGGGTGGCTCCTTCCAGGTCCATGTGCTTCAGTCAGTGTAAATTCTGGTATGCAAGCAATTGTGTTCAGTAAAAATCGAGGAGTTTTAGAAAACTTATTTTCCATCAGCCTCATTTCGAGCCTTTCGCCAGATTTGTTCTTCCAAAATTTGTTCTTTTGAACGGGGCTCGTCTACTTGTTCGCCTTTTTGTAACCCGGGCATGAACTGAATAACCCATTGTAGAAATAAGGCACGGTGTGGAAAATTCGGAAAGGATCAACACATTGGCTCCTGGTCTCGGAAACTTACTCAATATTAGCATTATTCGCCATGGCCGAAAACAATATTGAGGAGCGTTTTGGGGATCAAAACGTGCTACTATTTGCTTTGCTCGGTACCAGATATT
Organism: Topomyia yanbarensis; assembly: GCF_030247195.1. NCBI lineage: Eukaryota > Metazoa > Arthropoda > Insecta > Diptera > Culicidae > Topomyia > Topomyia yanbarensis. Next base: position 45,117,811 of record NC_080671.1, on the reverse strand, counting down.
GAAGTTGTCGCTTGTTAAATCCGAATCATAGGCAAAGATTCATTGATATTCTTTCCATATACATCACACCTCAACTGGTTCGAGAAGATTTTAACTCCCACGGCATGTCATGGGGTTGTCTTCATGCTGATAACCGATCTATCTTACTGCATGATATTCGCGACAATTTCAGTATGACCATCTTGAATATAGTGGAAATGACACGAATGCCTACCAGCGCGGCCAAGTGCGTTAGATTTATCGTTGTACTCTACCTAATTAGTGTGCCCATTGATTGAAAGAGCTACGCATCCACTACATCCGAAACAATCGAATCAAAATGAAAAATTCCTGCGGTGGAAGTGTGCAACGTTTTGACTGGCTTGTTTTTCTACACTGAGATTAAAGGTCAGACAAAACGAATACCTGGCGCGAACAATCGTGGACGGTTTCCCACCCCATTGTGGGCAGAGAGTGCTCAGAATTGTGTGCGAAAAGGTCCTATGAGGACTTTTTGAACGTCAGATCGCTTAAATTTTCCGAATATACGCGACGTTAGAAACGCAAATAAAAAACATGATGCAAACTGAAAAACGCAGTTATTGGCACCGGTTCGTCAACGGATTAACGAGATATACAATATTTCGTCTAGCAGCTGGTCTCTACGTCAGTGTACTCGATTCGATCTTTGATCGGAATACACGGAACTAAGAATTCTTTATCGGCGACAACTGCATTCCACGTAAATTCACATTCAAATGATAGACGTTTCGCGATGAAATTATAATAATGTATATAAACGTAATAATTGTTCTTCAAACACACAAATTTATCTGACAGAAAAGATACTCGCGCTAAGTATTTTCCCCACAAAACTGGTTTTGCATTTACCTACGACCATGTCTACATCGTTATAGTTCCAAGCGCCTACGCTTCGATCGATGGAGCATGGAAAGCACTCCTAATTTTCCCGGAGAGAATATGGGTGATCCTAGATTCTTTATATTGAAATCGTTACGGATTGCCTGATACAAATATTAGTTTGAGTTCATTCGCATTGATCTATTCCGAGTAATAAGAAAAGTGACACTTAGATTAGAATGTACTTTCCAAGCACAGTGCCATAAAATTACACATTTTAAACATGTGGAATAAAATTACGTGACTGGGAAAATTCAACGACATGTTAAATTAAAATCAAATGTAAAACTTTTTCATTTTTGATGCTCGTATAGTCATGGTCAAGAGACGTAAATTTACACGATTTTTTCTAGTTGTGTTGCGCCAGATCTGCGTTGAACGAATTTCTTCGGCCTGGTTCTAGTCCGAGATATGCTGGCTATCCTCCAAATTTATTTATATCTACTATTTTGGTTGACTTATTAACACGTACCTGCAAATGTGATCCCAAGAGTTCCAAGCGGATTAAAGGAGGCTACTTGGCGATCCGGTTCATGATGTCCTGATAGTGATCTTCCGTTTGCCACAAAGCTACAAGTTTAATTTCTTTTTTTTCTTGTCATTTTTCTCTGATTGTTCTCTGATGCGGTCTCTGCTACTGATGTTGGGATCAACAATCTTTTGCCTTCCTTATACAAAGTCTTCTGATTGTCTAGTGTTTGTTTCTCCTTGCTTAAATTTTTAATCAAATGATTATTCATGTTAAAAAATTGTTTCCCTATTCGAATCTGGCAGATAGGCTGAGGTACCCAAACAGATACTAAAAGTTCAAATTCCACTCTCACAGCAGAAAGACGATACTGATGCTCGTTTGGTCATTTCTCATACCTGTAACAGTTTCAAAGCACGCAAATCGAGCATAATTTGAAGTACATCAAGCTAAATAATTATTCTAGCGCGATTGCAAGAGGATAGAACTTCTGGCTATGTAATTAGCACAACAAGTCCGTTGCAACTGAGAAATTTGCTTACCAACTTTTGTTGAGCTTAAAAAAACCGAAAAGTTCCCAACTCCCCGTTCCAAGTTGTTTTGAAACTTCTGCAACTTTCACTGCATAGCCTTACCAACCGAGGAATAACTCATCGCGTACCTATTTATCGCACCAGTGTTAGAGCAGGAACAAACAGAAACAGCAGGAAAAACACCGCAATTCAAGCCCATCTGAAATAATAACACCATCCGATTCTGACTGGCAGCTCACACCGTAAAATGTGATAAAATTCCAACTGAATAGGATATGGTCCAGTAAGGGCGGGAACGGAAAATGATTCAATGAATGATTCGAAAAAGTAGGCCACAGTGGGAAATTAGAAAAGCGTTCTTTTTTGCTGCCTTTCGCACAGGCTCTTCAATGCAATTTCGACAGTAGAGGTAGAATGATGAAACAAAAAAACAGTGCCCTAATAAAATTCATCTAACCGTTTCTGTCGCGTAGGGTTGGATTATCTTTTTTATTCCCCTTTTTACTAATACTAACACTAAAAAGTTGCTAAGAATTTATACTCATATAAAACGATGATAGCAAAATTCACCTGTTGCTACCCACTCGATTGTGTGGTTCGTTTGCTGAAATGAGAAGAACCTTGTTTCCCGCACAGAGGATTTAGCAACCGCAGAAGCTAGGAAACCAATTGTGGGTAGGCTAGTTTCTACCGGATCAAAGCAAACGACCGAATAGGTTTCATTTAACGTCGACCAAGTGCGTGTGGTTGCTTGGATTAGCCGCCCACCCATCGCGTTTCTATGCGGATGTATACACGTTAGATGATGCATGCGATGCGGCCGCAAACATGCACTCGGTCAATTACTTTGCGGTGTGGTATGTCGGAAATAGCGCCCACTCAATTCGTTGCAGTGCCTACTTTTCTCCGGCACCAGCGTACATATTACCCATCGAGTACATTGGTTCTACGTGTTTGATTTCTCCGGTAAATCTGGCTGGGTATGCAAATCGACGAATCGATGAGCACGCAGGAATGTGAATACATTGCGTACCAGTGTTGGGAGTTGGAATGAGGACTTGCCCAATTACGTATTAAGTTCTATAGATTGCCACTTGTTGGCAATTTTCGAGGGATATATTTGCAGCGTTAGAATTTTATGTGATGTTATTTAAGGACATCATATAACGAGGTCTAAAGCTGAGTCAATCCTAGATTCTGATGAGAATTGGCTTCTTTGATTAGGAAAGAAAATCTCAATCAAAATACGCAAATCTGACTAGTTTATACAAAAATTGAAATGTGTGAAAATGTAAAATGTCTAAAAATTAATTCATGGTCCACATTTTCGGTTAAAAAATGAGCATATGCAAAATTCCCAAATGGGAAAAATTTTGGAAAAGACCAAATTTTTGTGCAAAAGGACACAAGACTTGAGCATATGCATGGCAGTTCGCATACCAGACCGGTTCGAACATAGAACGTGCACTCCAGCTAATATGATACCATAACTCGATTGGCATTTCATAATTTCTCAATCTCGGCTTCCACACTCGGAGGCAGTGGTGGCGACTGTTACGTCGCAATTCATTCCGTTTGGATTGATAGGATCCAATTTCCTGAGACGTTATCATTATTCGATACACAACAATATCGTCCTAGTCTTCGTAGTTGCATTTGTCGTACGGATCTCCAGTTATACCCTGCTAACAGCTGCTAAGGCGGCCTGCCTCCAGCTACTGCTACAGCATTGCGACGCACGGTTCAACCTATATGGGCTCTTCTTATGCCTAGTTCTAGGATTTTCTCAGTCGCGGCGGAACACAGCTCATCAACTACGGGTTGAAGGTACTAGCGGTGAAGGCAATGGGATAACAATGCGGGAATTTTCAATAAATGTAACTGAATAGAAAATATAGATGGTATTCCCTATCCTTTCCAGATAGCGAAGGCAACGGTGAAGAAATAGAAAATTTTCCGAGTAAAGCTATATTTTTAACATTATTATATTGTTCGAGCAAACAAAGTTGCGCAAAGGTTTCTTTATAATCTCAACTTGAATTGCCGAGAAAAATGAGCCATAGGGTTAAATCCTCCATAATAAACAACATCTAACATCGACGTGAATTCTCAGTTCTCATTTCACAATTTTCTATTCTTAATACTCAATTCTAAAATCTAATCAGAAAATCAGACATCAGAAATCAGAATTCAGGAATCAGAAATCTGAAATTAAAAATCAGAAATCCGAAATCAGAAAGCCGCAATCAGAAATCAAAAGCCAGAAATCAACAATAAAATCGAAAATCGGAAATTTTGCACGTGCAATTTCGTGCTTGGAATTTTTAACGTGCAATTTCGTACCTGAAATATAGCGGATGGCGGATACCGGATAGTGGATAGCGGATAGCGGATAGCGAGTAAGGGTAGCGGATAGCGTATAGCGGAGAGCGGATAGCGATAGCGGATAGCGGATGGCGTGTAGCGGATAGCCATAGCGGATTGCGGGTAGCGGATAGCGGATAATGGATAGCAGATAGTGGACAGCGGATAGCGGATAGCGGATAGCGGATAGCGGATAGCGGATAGCGGATAGCTGATAGCTGATAGCGGATAGCGCATAGCGTGTAGCGGATAGCGGATAGCGGATTGCGGATAGCTGATAGCGGATAGCGGATAGCGAGTAGGGATAGCGGATAGCGTGTAGCGTATAGCGGATAGCGGATAGCAGAGAGCGATAGCGGATAGCGGATAGCGGATAGCGGATAGCGGATAGCGATAGCGATAGCGATAGCGATAGCGGATAGCGATAGCGGATAGCGGATTGCGGATAGCGGATAGCGAGTAGGGATAACCTATATTGTACAGCGTATTATGGACAGCGGATGGCGTATAGCGGATAGCCATAGCGGATAGCGCATTGCGGGTAGGGGTAGCGGATAGCGGATAGCGATAGCGGATGGCGCATAGCGGTTAGCCATAGAGGATAGCGGATTGCGGGTAGTGGATAGCGGATAGCGGATGGCGGATAGCGGATAGCGCATAGCGGATAGCGGATAGCGATAGCGTATAGCGGATAGCGGATTGCGGATTGCGGATTGCGGATAGCGGATAGCGGATAGCGGATTGCGGATTGCGGAGTGCGGATAGCGGATAGCGAGTAGGGATAACCTATATTGTACAGCGTATTATGGACAGCGGATGGCGTATAGCGGATAGCCATAGCGGATAGCGGATTGCAGGTAGCAGATAGCGGATAGCGAGTAGGGATAGCGGATAGCGGATAACGGATAACGGATAACGGATAACGGATAACGGATAACGGATAACGGATAACTGATAACGGATAACGGATAACGGATAACGGATAACGGATAACGGATAACGGATAACGGATAACGGATAACGGATAACGGATAACGGATAGCGATAGCGGATAGTAGACAGCGGATATCGGATAGCAGATAGCGGATAGCGGATAGCGATAGCGATGACAATATAGGTTAGTGATTGCGGATAGTGGACTATCGCTATGGACAGCGGATAGCGTATAGTGGACTGCGGATAGCTGATAGCGGATAGCGGATAGCGATAGCGGATAGCGGATAGCGATAGCGGATAGCGATAGCGGATAGCGATAGCGGATAGCGGACAGCGATAGCGGATAGCGATAACGGATAGCGGATAGCGATAGCGTATAGCGGAAAGCGTATAGCGTATAGCGGATAGCGTATAGCTTGTAGCGGATAGCGGATAGCGGATTGCGGAGTGCGGATAGCGAGTAGGGAAAACCCATATTGTATAGCGTATTATGGACAGCGGATAGCGGATGGCGTATAGCGGATAGCCATAGCGGATAGCGGATTGCGAGTAGCGGATGGCGGATAGCGATAGCGATAACAATATAGGTTAGTGCTAGCGGATAGTGGACAGCGGATATCGGATAGCAGATAGCGTATAGCGGATAGCGGATAGCGAGTAGGGATACCGGATAGCGATAGCGGATAGCGATAGCGGATAGTGGACAGCGGATATCGGATAGCAGATAGCGTATAGCGGATAGCGATAGCGATAACAGTATAGGTTAGCGGATAGCCATAGCGGATAGCGGATTGCGGGTAGCGGATGGCTGATGGCATATAGCGATAGCGATAACAATATAGGTTACTGCTAGCGGATAGTGGACAGCGGATATCGGATAGCGGATAGCGGTTAGCGGATAGCGGATAGCGATAGCGATTGCGGATAGCGGATGGCGTATAGCGGATAGCCATAGCGGATAGTGAGTAGGGATAGCGGATAGCGTGTAGCGGATGGCGGATAGCGGATAGCGGATGGCGTATAGCGGATAGAGGATAGCCATAGCGGATATATAATATAGGTTAGTGATAGCGGATAGTGGGCAGCGGATATCGGATAGCGATTAGCGGATAGCGGATAGCGATAGCGATAGCGATAGCGATAGCGATAGCGGATAGCGGATGGCGTATAGCGGATAGCGGATAGCGTGTAGCGGATGGCGGATAGCGGATGGCGTATAGCGGATAGCGGATGGCGTATAGCGGATAGCGGTTAGCCATAGCGGATAGCGGATGGCGTATAGCAAATAGCGGTTAGCCATAGCGGATAGCGGATTAGCGTATAGCGGATAGTGGATAGTGGACAGCGGATATCGGATAGCGACAGCGGATAGTGGACAGCGGATATCGGATAGCGGATAGCCATAGCGGATTGCGGGTAGCGGATAGCGGATAGCGGATAGCGATAGCGATAGCGATAGCAATAGCGGATGGCGTATAGCGGATAGCGGATAGCGATAGCGGATACTGGACAGCGGTTAGCGGATAGCGATAGCGATTGCGGATAGCGGATGGCGTATAGCGGATAGCGGATAGCCATAGCGGATAGTGAGTAGGGATAGCGGATAGCGTGTAGCGGATGGCGGATAGCGGATGGCGTATAGCGGATAGAGGATAGCCATAGCGGATATATAATATAGGTTAGTGATAGCGGATAGTGGACAGCGGATATCGGATAGCGGTTAGCGGATAGCGGATAGCGATAGCGATAGCGGATAGCGGATGGCGTATAGCGGATAGCGGATAGCGTGTAGCGGATGGCGGATGGCGTATAGCGGTTAGCCATAGCGGATAGCGGATAGCGGATAGCGGATGGCGTATAGCGGATAGCGGTTAGCCATAGCGGATAGCGGATTAGCGTATAGCGGATAGCGGATAGTGGACAGCGGATATCGGATAGCGACAGCGGATAGTGGACAGCGGATATCGGATAGCGGATAGCGACAGCGGATAGTGGACAGCGGATATCGGATAGCGGATAGCCATAGCGGATAGCGGATAGCGGATTAGCGTATAGCGGATAGCGGATAGTGGACAGCGGATATCGGATAGCGACAGCGGATAGTGGACAGCGGATATCGGATAGCGGATAGCCATAGCGGATTGCGGGTAGCGGATAGCGGATAGCGATAGCGATAGCAATAGCGGATGGCGTATAGCGGATAGCGGATAGCGATAGCTGATACTGGACAGCGGATAGCGGATAGCGGATAGCGATAGCGATAGCGATAACAATATAGGTTAGTGATAGCGGATATCGGATAGCAGATAGCGGATAGCGGATAGCGGATGGCGTATAGCGGATAGCCATAGCGGATAGCGGATTGCGGATAGTGAGTAGGGATAGCGGATAGCGTGTAGCGGATGGCGGATAGCGGATAGCTGATAGCGGATGGCGTATAGCGGATGGCGTATAGCGGATAGCGGTTAGCCATAGCGGATTGCGGATTAGCGTATAGCGGATAGTGGACAGCGGATATCGGATAGCGATAGCGGATAGTGGACAGCGGATATCGGATAGCAGATAGCGGATAGCGGATAGCGAATAGCGATAACGGATGGCGCATAGCGGTTAGCCATAGCGGATAGCGGATTGCGGGTAGTGGATAGCGGATAGCGATAGCGATAACAATATAGGTTAGTGATAGCGGATAGTGGACAGCGGATATCGGATAGTGATAGCGATAGAGGTTAGCGGAAAGCGGATAGCGATAGCGATAGCGGATGGCGTATAGCGGATAGCGGATAGCCATAGCGGATAGCGGATAGTGAGTATGGATAGCGGATAGCGTGTAGCGGATGGCGTATAGCGGATGGCGTATAGCGGATAGCGGTTAGCCATAGCGGATAGCGGATTGCTGATTAGCGTATAGCGGATAGCGGATAGTGGATAGCGGATGGCGGATAGCGATAGCGATAGCGATAACAATATAGGTTAGTGATAGCGAATAGTGGACAGCGGACATCGGATAGCGGATAGCGATAGCGATAGCGGTTAGCGGATAGCGGATAGCGATAGCGATAGCGAATAGCGGATGGCGTATAGCGGATATCGGATAGCGATAGCGGATAGTGTACAGCGGATATCGGATAGCGAGTAGGGATACCGGATAGCGTGTAGCGGATGGCGAATAGCGGATAACGGATGGCGTATAGCGGATAGCGGATTGCGGATAGCGGATAGCCATAGCGGATAGCGGATTGCGGGTAGCGGATAGCGTATAGCGTATAGCGGATAGTGGATAGCGGATAGCGGTTAGCCATAGCGTATAGTGGATAGCGGATAGCGAGTAGGGATAGCGGATTGCGGGTAGCGGATAGCGATAGCGATAACAATATAGGTTAGTGATAGCGGATAGTAGACAGCGGATATCGGATAGCAGATAGCGGATAGCGGATAGCGATGGCGTATAGCGTATAGCGCATTGCGGATTGCGGATAGCGGATTGCGGATTGCGGATTGCAGATTGCGGATAGCGGATAGCGGATTGCGGATTGCGATAGCGATAACAATATAGGTTAGTGATAGCGGATAGTGGACAGCGGATATCGGATAGCGATAGCGGATAGTGGACAGCGGATATCGGATAGCAGATAGCGGATAGCGGATTGCGGAATGCGGATTGCAGATTGCAGATAGCGGATAGCGGATGGCGTATAGCGGATAGCGGATAGCCATAGCGGATAGCGGATTGCGATAGCGATAACAATATACGTTAGTGATAGCGGATAGTGGACAGCGGATATCGGATAGCGGATAGTGGACAGCGGATATCGGATAGCAGATAGCGGATAGCTGATAGCGGATTGCGGATTGCGGATAGCGGATTGCGGATAGCGGATTGCGGATAGCGGATTGCGGATAGCGGATAGCGGATAGCGGATAGCGGATAGCGGATAGCGTATAGCGTATAGCGGATAGCGGATTGCGGGTAGCGGATAGCGGAGAGTGGACAGCGGATAGCGGATAGCGGTTAGCCATAGCGTATAGTGGATAGCGGATAGCGAGTAGGAATAGCGGATAGCTTGTAGCGGATAGCGGATAGCGGATAGCGATAGCGGATAGCCATAGCGGATAGCGGATTGCGGGTAGCGGATTGCGGAGAGTGGACAGCGGATAGCGGATAGCGGATAGCGGATGGCGGATAGCGATAGCGATAGCGATAACAATATAGGTTAATGATAGCGGATAGTGGACAGCGGACATCGGATAGCGGATAGCGATAGTTGTTAGCGGATAGCGGATAGCGATAGCGATAGCGAATAGCGGATGGCGTATAGCGGATAGCGGATAGCCATAGCGGATAGCGGATAGCGGGTAGTGAGTAGGGATAGCGGATAGCGTGTAGCGGATGGCGTATAGCGGATAGCGGATAGCGGATGGCGTATAGCGGATAGCGGTTAGCCATAGCGGATAGCGGATTGCTGATTAGCGTATAGCGGATAGCGGATGGTGGACAGCGGATATCGGATAGCGATAGCGGATAGTGGACAGCGGATATCGGATAGCAGATAGCGGATAGCGGATTGCGGGGAGCGGATAGCGGAGAGTGGACAGCGGATAGCGGATAGCGGTTAGCCATAGCGTATAGTGGATAGCGGATAGCGAGTAGGGATAGCGGATAGCGATAGCGATAACAATATAGGTTAGTGATAGCGGATAGTAGACAGCGGATATCGGATAGCAGATAGCGGATAGCGGATAGCGATGGCGTATAGCGTATAGCGCATTGCGGATTGCGGATAGCGGATTGCGGATAGCGGATTGCGGATTGCGGATTGCGGATTGCGGATTGCGGATTGCGGATAGCGGATTGCGGATTGCGGATTGCGGATTGCGGATTGCGGATTGCGGATTGTAGATTGCGGATAGCGGATAGCGGATAGCGGATAGCGGATAGCGGATAGCGGATAGCGGATAGCGGATTGCGGATTGCGATAGCGATAACAATATAGGTTAGTGATAGCGGATAGTGGACAGCGGATAGTGAGTAGTGGATAGCGGATAGCGAGTAGGGATACCGGATAGCGTGTAGCGGATGGCGGATAGCGGATAACGGATGGCGTATAGCGGATAGCGGATTGCGGATAGCCATAGCGGATAGCGGATTGCGGGTAGCGGATAGCGGAGAGTGGACAGCGGATAGCGGTTAGCCATAGCGTATAGTGGATAGCGGATAGCGAGTAGGGATAGCGGATTGCGGGTAGCGGATAGCGATAGCGATAACAATGTAGGTTAGAGATAGCGGATAGTAGACAGCGGATATCGGATAGCAGATAGCGGATAGCGGATAGCGATGGCGTATAGCGTATAGCGCATTGCGGATTGCGGATAGCGGATTGCGGATTGCGGATTGCGGATTGCGGATTGCAGATTGCGGATAGCGGATAGCGGATAGCGGATAGCGGATAGTGGATAGCGGATTGCGGATTGCGATAACGATAACAATATAGGTTAGTGATAGCGGATAGTGGACAGCGGATATCGGACAGCGGATAGTGGACAGCGGATATCGGATAGCAGATAGCGGATAGCGGATAGCGGATAGCGGATTGCGGATTGCGGATTGCAGATTGCGGATAGCGGATAGCGGATGGCGTATAGCGGATAGCGGATAGCCATAGCAGATAGCGGATTGCGATAGCGATAACAATATACGTTAGTGATAGCGGATAGCAGACAGCGGATATCGGATAGCGGATAGTGGACAGCGGATATGGGATAGCAGATAGCGGATAGCGGATAGCGGATTGCGGATTGCGGATAGCGGATTGCGGATAGCGGATTGCGGATAGCGGAAAGCGGTTAGCGGATAGCGTATAGCGGATAGCGGATAGCCATAGCGGATAGCGGATTGCGGGTAGCGGATAGCGGAGAGTGGACAGCGGATAGCGTATAGCGGTTAGCCATAGCGTATAGTGGATAGCGGATAGCGAGTAGGAATAGCGGATAGCTTGTAGCGGATAGCGGATAGCGATAGCGGTAGCGGATAGTGGATGGCGTATAGCGGATAGCCATAGCGGATAGCGGATATCGGATAGTGAGTAGGGATAGCGGATAGCGTGTAGCGGATGGCGTATAGCGGATAGCGGATAGCGGATGGCGTATAGCGGATAGCGGTTAGCCATAGCGGATTGCTGATTAGCGTATAGCGCATAGTGGACATCGGATAGCGGATAGCGGATAGCGAGTAGGGATACCGGAGAGCGTGTAGCGGATGGCGGATAGCGGATAGGATAGCGGATAGCGGATTGCGGATAGCGGATAGCGATAGCGGATAGCGGATTGCGGAGAGTGGACAGCGGATAGCGGTTAGCCATAGCGTATAGTGGATAGCGGATAGCGAGTAGGGATAGCGGATAGCTTGTAGCGGATAGCGGATAGCGATAGCGGATGGCGCATAGCGGTTAGCCATAGCGGATTGCGGGATAGCGAGTAGGGATAGCGGATAGCGCGTAGCGGATGGTGGATAGCGGATAGCGGATAGCGGTTTGCGGAGAGCGGATAGCGCATAGCGGATAGCGATAGCGGATAGCCATAGCGGATAGCGGATTGCGGGTAGCGGATTGCGGAGAGTGGACAGCGGATAGCGGATAGCGGATAGCGGATGGCGGATAGCGATAGCGATAACAATATAGGTTAATGATAGCGGATAGTGGACAGCGGACATCGGATAGCGGATAGCGATAGCTGTTAGCGGATAGCGGATATCGGATAGCAGATAGCGGATAGCGGATAGCGGATAGCGAGTAGGGATACCGGATAGCGTGTAGCGTGTAGCGTGTAGCGGATGGCGCATAGCGGATAACGGATGGCGTATAGCGGATAGCGGATTGCGGATAGCGGATAGCCATAGCGGATAGCGGATTGCGGGGAGCGGATAGCGGAGAGTGGACAGCGGATAGCGGATAGCGGTTAGCCATAGCGTATAGTGGATAGCGGATAGCGAGTAGGGATAGCGGATAGCGATAGCGATAACAATATAGGTTAGTGATAGCGGATAGTAGACAGCGGATATCGGATAGCAGATAGCGGATAGCGGATAGCGATGGCGTATAGCGTATAGCGCATTGCGGATTGCGGATAGCGGATTGCGGATTGCGGATTGCGGATTGCGGATTGCGGATTGCGGATTGCGGATTGCGTATAGCGGATAGCCATAGCGGATAGCGGATTGCGGGTAGCGGATTGCGGAGAGTGGACAGCGGATAGCGGATAGCGGATAGCGGATAGCGGATAGCGGATAGCGGATGGCGGATAGCGATAGCGATAGCGATAACAATATAGGTTAATGATAGCGGATAGTGGACAGCGGACATCGGATAGCGGATAGCGATAGCTGTTAGCGGATAGCGGATAGCGATAGCGATAGCGATAGCAAATAGCGGATGGCGTATAGCGGATAGCGGATAGCCATAGCGGATAGCGGATAGCGGGTAGTGAGTAGGGATAGCGGATAGCGTGTAGCGGATGGCGTATAGCGGATAGCGGATGGCGTATAGCGGATAGCGGTTAGCCATAGCGGATAGCGGATTGCTGATTAGCGTATAGCGGATAGCGGATGGTGGACAGCGGATATCGGATAGCGATAGCGGATAGTGGACAGCGGATATCGGATAGCGGTTAGCCATAGCGTATAGTGGATAGCGGATAGCGAGTAGGGATACCGGATAGCGTGTAGCGTGTAGCGGATGGCGGATAGCGGATAACGGATGGCGTATAGCGGATAGCGGATAGCGGATAGCCATAGCGGATTGCGGGGAGCGGATAGCGGAGAGTGGACAGCGGATAGCGGATAGCGGTTAGCCATAGCGTATAGTGGATAGCGGATAGCGAGTAGGGATAGCGAATAGCGATAGCGATAACAATATAGGTTAGTGATAGCGGATAGTAGACAGCGGATATCGGATAGCAGATAGCGGATAGCGGATAGCGATGGCGTATAGCGTATAGCGCATTGCGGATTGCGGATAGCGGATAGCGGATTGCGGATTGCGGATTGCAGATTGCAGATTGCGGATAGCGGATAGCGGATAGCGGATAGCGGATAGCGGATTGCGGATTGCGATAGCGATAACAATATAGGTTAGTGATAGCGGATAGTGGACAGCGGATAGTGAGTAGTGGATAGCGGATAGCGAGTAGGGATACCGGATAGCGTGTAGCGGATGGCGGATAGCGGATAACGGATGGCGTATAGCGGATAGCGGATTGCGGATAGCCATAGCGGATAGCGGATTGCAGGTAGCGGATAGCGGAGAGTGGACAGCGGATAGCGGATAGCGGTTAGCCATAGCGTATAGTGCATAGCGGATAGCGAGTAGGGATAGCGGATTGCGGGTAGCGGATAGCGATAGCGATAACAATATAGGTTAGTGATAGCGGATAGTAGACAGCGGATATCGGATAGCAGATAGCGGATAGCGGATAGCGATGGCGTATAGCGTATAGCGCATTGCGGATTGCGGATAGCGGATTGCGGATTGCGGATTGCGGATTGCGGATTGCGGATTGCGGATTGCGGATAGCGGATAGCGGATAGCGGATAGCGGATAGCGGATAGCGGATAGCGGATAGCGGATAGCGGATAGCGGATTGCGGATTGCGGATTGCAGATAGCTTGTAGCGGATAGCGGATAGCGGATAGCGGGTAGCGATAGCGGAAGGCGCATAGCGGTTAGCCATAGCGGATAGCGGGATAGCGAGTAGGGATAGCGGATAGCGCGTAGCGGATAGCGGATTGCGGGTAGTGGATAGCGGATAGCGGATAGCGATAGCGATAACAATATTGGTTAGTGATAGCGGATAGTGGACAGCGGATATCGGATAGCGGATAGCGATAGCGATAGCGGATAGCGGATAGCGGATGGCGTATAGCGGATAGCGGATAGCCATAGCGGATAGCGGATATCGGATAGTGAGTAGGGATAGCGGATAGCGTGTAGCGGATGGCGTATAGCGGATAGCGGATAGCCATAGCGGATAGCGGATAGTGAGTAGGGATAGCGGATAGCGTGTAGCGGATGGCGTATAGCGGATAGCGGATAGCGAATAGCGGATAGCGGATAGCGGATGGCGTATAGCGGATAGCGGTTAGCCATAGCGGATAGCGGATTGCTGATTAGCGTATATCCGATAGCGGATAGTGGACAGCGGATATCGGATAGATAGCCATAGCGTATAGTGGATAGCGGATAGCGAGTAGGGATAGCGGATAGCTTGTAGCGGATAGCGGATAGCGGATAGCGGGTAGCGATAGCGGAAGGCGCATAGCGGTTAGCCATAGCGGATAGCGGATTGCGGGATAGCGAGTAGGGATAGCGGATAGCGCGTAGCGGATAGCGGATTGCGGGTAGTGGATAGCGGATAGCGGATAGCGATAGCGATAACAATATTGGTTAGTGATAGCGGATAGTGGACAGCGGATATCGGATAGCGGATAGTGATAGCGATAGCGGTTAGCGGATAGCGGATAGCGATAGCGATAGCGGATAGCGGATAGCGGATGGCGTATAGCGGATAGCGGATAGCCATAGCGGATAGCGGATATCGGATAGTGAGTAGGGATAGCGGATAGCGTGTAGCGGATGGCGTATAGCGGATAGCGGATAGCCATAGCGGATAGCGGATAGTGAGTAGGGATAGCGGATAGCGTGTAGCGGATGGCGTATAGCGGATAGCGGATAGCGAATAGCGGATAGCGGATAGCGGATGGCGTATAGCGGATAGCGGTTAGCCATAGCGGATTGCTGATTAGCGTATATCCGATAGCGGATAGTGGACAGCGGATATCGGATAGATAGCCATAGCGTATAGTGGATAGCGGATAGCGAGTAGGGATAGCGGATAGCGCGTAGCGGATTGCGGGTAGTGGATAGCGGATAGCGGATAGCGATAGCGATAACAATATAGGTTAGTGATAGCGGATAGTGGACAGCGGATATCGGATAGCGGATAGTGATAGCGATAGCGGATAGCGATAGCGGATAGCGATAGCGGATAGCGATAGCGGATAGCGATAGCGGATAGCGATAGCGGATAGCGATAGCGGATAGCGATAGCGGATAGCGATAGCGGATAGCGATAGCGGATAGCGATAGCGGATAGCGATAGCGTATAGCGGATAGCGGATAGCCATAGCGGATAGCGGATTGCTGGTAGCGGATAGCGGAGAGTGGACAGCGGATAGCGGATAGCCATAGCGTATAGTGGATAGCGGATAGCGAGTAGGGATAGCGGATAGCTTGTAGCGAATAGCGGATAGCGGGTAGCGATAGCGGAAGGCGCATAGCGGTTAGCCATAGCGGATAGCGGATTGCGGGATAGCGAGTAGGGATAGCGGATAGCGCGTAGCGGATGGTGGATAGGGGATAGCGGTTGGCGGAGAGCGGATAGCGCATAGCGGATAGCGATAGCGTATAGCGGATAGCCATAGCGGATAGCGGATTGCGGGTAGCGGATTGCGGAGAGTGGACAGCGGATAGCGGATAGCGGATAGCGGATGGCGGATAGCGATAGCGATAGCGATAACAATATAGGTTAATGATAGCGGATAGTGGACAGCGGACATCGGATAGCGGATAGCGATAGCGGTTAGCGGATAGCGGATAGCGACAGCGATAGCGGATGGCGTATAGCGGATAGCGGATAGCCATAGCGGATAGCGGATAGCGGATAGTGATTAGGGATAGCGGATAGCGTGTAGCGGATGGCGGATAGCGGATAGCGGATGGCGTATAGCGGATAGCGGATAGCCATAGCGGATTGCGGGTAGCGGATAGCGATAGCGATAACAATATAGGTTAGTGATAGCGGATAGCAGACAGCGGATATCGGATAGCAGATAGCGGATAGCGGATAGCGATGGCGTATAGCGTATAGCGCATTGCGGATTGCGGGGGATAGCGCGTAGCGGATGGTGGATAGGGGATAGCGGTTGGCGGAGAGCGGATAGCGCATAGCGGATAGCGATAGCGTATAGCGGATAGCCATAGCGGATAGCGGATTGCGGGTAGCGGATTGCGGAGAGTGGACAGCGGATAGCGGATAGCGGATAGCGGATGGCGGATAGCGATAGCGATAGCGATAACAATATAGGTTAATGATAGCGGATAGTGGACAGCGGACATCGGATAGCGGATAGCGATAGCGGTTAGCGGATAGCGGATAGCGACAGCGATAGCGGATGGCGTATAGCGGATAGCGGATAGCCATAGCGGATAGCGGATAGCGGATAGTGATTAGGGATAGCGGATAGCGTGTAGCGGATGGCGGATAGCGGATAGCGGATGGCGTATAGCGGATAGCGGATAGCCATAGCGGATTGCGGGTAGCGGATAGCGATAGCGATAACAATATAGGTTAGTGATAGCGGATAGCAGACAGCGGATATCGGATAGCAGATAGCGGATAGCGGATAGCGATGGCGTATAGCGTATAGCGCATTGCGGATTGCGGGTTGCGGATTGCGGATTGCGGATAGCGACAGCGATAGCGAATAGCGGATGGCGTATAGCGGATAGCGGATGGCGTATAGCGGATAGCGGTTAGCCATAGCGGATAGCGGATTGCTGATTAGCGGATAGCGGATAGTGGACAGCGGATATCGGATAGCGATAGCGGATAGCGGATAGCGAGTAGGGATATCGGATAGCGTGTAGCGGATGGCGGATAGCGGATAACGGATGGCGTATAGCGGATAGTGGATTGCGGATAGCGGATAGCGTATAGCAGATAGCGGATAGCGGATTGCGGGTAGCAGATAGCGGAGAGTGGACAGCGGATAGCGGATAGCGGTTAGCCATAGCGTATAGTGGATAGCGGGTAGCGATAGCGGAAGGCGCATAGCGGTTAGCCATAGCGGATAGCGGATTGCGGGATAGCGAGTAGGGATAGCGGATAGCGCGTAGCGGATAGCGGATTGCGGGTAGTGGATAGCGGATAGCGGATAGCGATAGCGATAACAATATAGGTTAGTGATAGCGGATAGTGGACAGCGGATATCGGATAGCGGATAGTGATAGCGATAGCGGATAGCGATAGCGGATAGCGATAGCGGATAGCGATAGCGGATAGCGATAGCGGATAGCGATAGCGGATAGCGATAGCGTATAGCGGATAGCGGATAGCCATAGCGGATAGCGGATTGCTGGTAGCGGATAGCGGAGAGTGGACAGCGGATAGCGGATAGCCATAGCGTATAGTGGATAGCGGATAGCGAGTAGGGATAGCGGATAGCTTGTAGCGAATAGCGGATATCGGATAGCGGATAGCAGACAGCGGATATCGGATAGCAGATAGCGGATAGCGGATAGCGATGGCGTATAGCGTATAGCGCATTGCGGATTGCGGATTGCGGATTGCAGATTGCGGATAGCGGATAGCGGATAGCGATAACGGATAGCGGATAGCGGATGGCGTATAGCGGATAGCGGATTGCGATAGCGATAACAATATAGGTTAGTGATAGCGGATAGTGGACAGCGGATATCGGATAGCGGATAGTGGACAGCGGATATCGGATAGCAGATAGCGGATAGCGGATTGCGGATTGCGGATTGCGGATAGCGGATTGCGGATATCGGATTGCGGATAGCGGATAGCGGATAGCGGATAGCGTATAGCGGATAGCGGATAGCCATAGCGGATAGCGGATTGCGGGTAGCGGATAGCGGAGAGTGGACAGCGGATAGCGGTTAGCCATAGCGTATAGTGGATAGCGGATAGCGAGTAGGGATAGCGGATAGCTTGTAGCGGATAGCGGATAGCGGATAGCGATAGCGGATGGCGCATAGCGGTTAGCCATAGCGGATAGCGGATTGCGGGTAGTGGATAGCGGTTAGCGGATAGCGATAGCGATAACAATATAGGTTGGTGATAGCGGATAGTGGACAGCGGATATCGGATAGCGATAGCGATAGCGATAGCGATAGCGATAGCGATAGCGATAGCGATAGCGGTTAGCGGTTAGCGGATAGCGGATAGCGATAGCGATAGCGGATGGCGTATAGCGGATGGCGTATAGCGGATAGCGGATAGCCATAGCGGATAGCGGATAGTGAGTAGGGATAGCGGATAGCGTGTAGCGGATGGCGGATAGCGGATAGCGGATAGCGGATAGCGGATGGCGTATAGCGGATAGCGGATAGCCATAGCGGATTGCGGGTAGCGGATAGCGATAGCGATAACAATATAGGTTAGTGTTAGCGGATAGTAGACAGCGGATATCGGATAGCAGATAGCGGATAGCGGATAGCGATGGCGTATAGCGTATAGCGCATTGCGGATTGTGGATTGCGGGTTGCGGATTGCGGATTGCGGATTGCGGAATGCGGATTGCGGATTGCGGATTGCGGATTGCGGATTGCGGATTGCGGATTGCAGATTGCAGATTGCGGATAGCGGATAGCGGATAGCGATAACGGATAGCGGATAGCGGATGGCGTATAGCGGATAGCGGATAGCCATAGCGGATAGCGGATTGCGATAGCGATAACAATATAGGTTAGTGATAGCGGATAGTGGACAGCGGATATCGGATAGCGGATAGTGGACAGCGGATATCGGATAGCAGATAGCGGATAGCGGATAGCGGATTGCGGATTGCGGATTGCGGATAGCGAGTAGGGATAGCGGATAGCGGATGCCGTATAGCGGATGCCGTATAGCGGATTGTGGATAGCGGATAACGGATAGCGGATAGCGGATAGCGTATAGCGGATAGCGGATAGCGGATAGCGGATAGCGGATAGTGGATAGCGGATGGTGGATGGCGGATAGCGGATAGCACATAATTCTGCACGTGCCTGTTCGAACCTGAAATTTTGCACGTAGAATTTGGCACGTGCATTTTCTTATCTGGAATATTGCAAGTGAAATTTCGCTCGTGATATTTTGCACGTGCATTTTTGTACCTGAAATTTTGCATGTGTAGTTTCTTGCCTGCAATTTTGCACGTGTAATTTCGTACCTAATAGCAGATAGCGGTTAGCGATAGCGGATAGCCATAGCGGATAGCGGATTGCGGATAGCGGATAGCGGATAGAGTATAGCGGATAGCGGATTGCGGATAGCGGATAGCGATAGTTATAGCAATATAGGATAGTGATAGCGGATAGCGGATTGCGGATAGCGGATAGCGAGTAGGGATAGCGGATAGCGAATAGCGGATAGCAGATAACAGATAGCGAATAGCAGATAGCGGTAGCGGATAGCGGATAGCGCATAATTCTGCACGTGCCTGTTCGAACCTGAAATTTTGCACGTAGAATTGTGTACGTGCGTTTTCTTACCTGGAATTTTGCAAGTGAAATTTCGCTCGTGATATTTTGAACGTGCATTTTCGTAGCGTATAGCATTTTCGCAACCTAAAGTTTTTCACGTAAAATTTTGCGCGTGCATTTTCGGACCTGGAAGTTTTGCACGTGCATTTTCTTTCCATTAGAAAATCGAAAATCGGAAATCGATAATCGAAAATTCAAAGTTCAAAAATCTAGCAAAACGAGAAAATCGAGAAAGTTGAGAAAATCGGGAAAATCGAAAAAAAAACGAATAAATCGAATGTTGTAAAATTTAAAAAATGAAAATAATCGAAAAAATCAAAAAAATTGAAAGAATCGAAAAAATTGAGAAAATCTAGAAAATTGATAAAATCGAGAGAAGCGATAATCGTAGCAGTTGACAAAATCGTTAAAATCAAAACAAAACAACAAAAACAATCGAGAAAATTGCGAAAATCGAAATTGGGAAAATCTATAAAATCAAGAGAATCGAGAAAATCGTCAAAATTGAGAGAAAATCAAAAAAATTAAGAAAGTCGAGAAAATCTTAAAAATAGAAACAATCGAGAAAATCTAGAAAATTGATAAAATCGAAAATAATCAGAAAATCGAAAAAAATCGAAAGGCGAAATTCGGATATCCAGAAACCAGAAATTGGAGATAAATCAATAATCGAAATTCGATGATCAAAATTCGAAATTAGAAATTCGACATTCGAGATTCGAAAATCCAAATTCGAAAACCGAAGTTATTCAATACAGTAAAATCCAAGACTGCTTACCAAGATGGTTACAAACTCTGTACAAAACCTGACAACCTCCGACGAGTAAAGGTGGTCCTACCTTCGTTCAATAGAGACGCTGTAACTTCTATCGCTTCCTATTTGTATGCGAGAAGGAAAAGGATATCAGTCTTCTTGACATGCAATCTTCGATGGAATGGAAGTTACTAAAGTATAAAATCTAAAACATTTACCGTAAACAATATTTTCATGCAGAGCTTTTTATTGAAAACTTAGAGGTATTCGGCACAATAAACTAGTTTTTGAAACAGCTGTTTGTTACAAAACTAGCTGTTATGATTGGATTCATCGCTCTTTTTATGTGAAGTGATGGATTGTCGTTTAATGTCTGCTATATGCGCAACAAGCTTCTAATTTGTGCATATAAATTGCTTTTATTGAACACCGTTCTCATCGCGATCGTCATCGAAAACTGAGAAGGATCAAACAACAATGCATTATGGGGCCGATTTCCTCCTTTCGGAACGCACAATACTAGCCCTACAACGACACTTGGTATTGTCGACAGGGCCGTCTTTAGACTGTTCGGGGCAGATGATTACAGAAAAATCTTAATTTTATCGATTATTGAAGGTCGAGTCTTTCTTAAAATGGCGAATTATGACCGCATTCTATTTCATTTTACAATTCACCCATACAAAATAAGCATTTTGTGTCGCAAAATACCTTGCTAGAAGATTGGACCACGTTAATTTTTACCGCCTTAATG
This sequence comes from Topomyia yanbarensis, assembly GCF_030247195.1. Lineage (NCBI taxonomy): Eukaryota > Metazoa > Arthropoda > Insecta > Diptera > Culicidae > Topomyia > Topomyia yanbarensis. The sequence goes on along the minus strand of NC_080671.1, from coordinate 45,096,780 downwards.
CAGTTTTTGTTTCAAACAATTTGCGGATGGAAAAGAGCCAACCGTTTTGAAAATATTGCATGAAGAGCTTTTATTGTATAACCGTAAATTTTATTAATCAATCGCGCTGTCGCTGTAAAATATCGCGTTAGAATGGGATTTCAGTATTGGATAGATATTTTATAATAGACCCACTTAAAGGTGTGCTATATGGATCGGTTTGAGAATCATTTGCATGTTTATCACAAGTAACGCATATGACACGAAGTTAGCCTTTTTGAGCTACAAGTGCAAATCGCCTATTAAAGCAAATGTTTTGTTAACATTTCCTAATTGGTAGGAGGTAATCCGAAGAATTTTAAAGTTTTTGAATTTTTTAATTTGATAAAGTAGAAAAGGAATCGAAGACCGCTTCACTATCTGTGTCGCCCCTGGCTCCAGTACAGTGTGCCCATTCATAAAGGCTGTACCGACTGTCGGACGGAGGACTTATTTGGTTCGTTTGCCGCTGTCTGCTGGCAAATTCCTCAATACGTAGCTCCCACGTCAGCTGCACGGATGAAGAGAGCAGCGCAAGAAAATACGACAGAAAATTGCTCCCCCGACTGCAACGGATGTTGTTTTCAAGATTTTCACTTCGTTTCCGTTCTATCATATTTATTTTGTACCCGAAACTAGTCCATCCGACGGCAGTCTTACAACCGACAGTGTATCGAGCAAAAAATAACACGACGTGAAGGAACGGGTCCTTCGCTGCTGGGACAGATGGAAAAGTAAGCTACTTATGATTTGAAAACATCTCCCAGATGGTAGACACTACTCAAAGACGACGGCTTCCACATTCTTTGACTGTGAGTGGATGCTCGGGAGGAAGGGGATCGAGAAGGAAGCATATCATGTGATGTTACGGAAATCATAAGGATGTTTCTCAGACTACATTATGTATCGAAGTTGAATCGCATTCAAATAATCCCGAAACATACCATTGAAAAAAATACCCAATCGTCAGCGGCATTTCTGTGGTGGGTGGTTGGAAAAATTAATTAAAAGCCAATCATTTTTCTTGCAGCCTTCTGTCGAATTCCATCAATCATTAAAATATCCTCCAGCCAGTGAACTCAAGTGGTTCCTGTTCAAATATTGCTTCTCAGTCGACGCAGCTTGTTAGCTCCGTACTTTCCACAATGGAATTTCTGCCGGAACACGAAAAAGCTATTCAATTAAGCTGAAGTAGGTTGGCGGTACTTCTTCACCCGGGTACGCCGTTCAGTGCTGGAACTGGACCGGAGGAAATTGAAGTTGTCGTCTTTGGAATCCCGTGCGCTACTACTCGGTTTGTTAGCTATAATGTTTTTTTTTCTGTTCCACAACGCAGGTAAAATGTTAAAAAAGAATACACTGTGTTGACGGTAGTGAAGACCAAGGAATATCTGGACATAGACAGTTGCGGAGTGTGTTCTCTCCGGCAAAAGTACTTCGCTGTGAATTGTTTGTTTTGGTTTTTGGTACGTACTGTGAAGTACCAGAATGAATTGACACAAATGGTTCCATTTTGTAAAGTGTGCCCGGAAAGTAATAGGTCTACTAAAATCAGAAAGTACTTAAGAGAATAAGATGTGCAGTTTACCGGTTAACATAAAGTATGACAAATTTAAAATCGGAAACACTCTTTGGAAATAATGTTTTTTAAAGAAACTGCGAAGTTTTATTACAGAAGTTTCCAAGGCAATCTTCGTGAATCACCTTGTTCACAAACTCACTGTGACCAGTGGTGCATACATAAAAAATATGGGAATGGGGGGCTTTATATTTTATTTGCCTAAAATGTGCATTAGGGTCTTAAAAGTAATTCGTCAAAATATGAAAGGCGGCAATAACATACAAATGTTCAGACTTTTAATTTTGCCGCAACACCTCTTATGTATACCTTGAGCGAACTGAAAACTTTAGCCACGGTTTTCTCGAAGTCTATTGTATTGAGCTGACTGGATATCTAACGACAACAAATGATTGTTGATAGTTTTGAAATTTTCATTCATATTTCATTTTTAATAAGCAATTTTGTGTCGCTTTTCATAACATTTTCAGCGTTTTTATATTAAAAAATGTGCCATTTCGTGAAAAAATCAAAATACTGAAAAAATCCTACGTATGTTATCGTATGATGTAATGAAACGTCGAGATCTACTGCCATCCTAATTTATGAAACTTGGAAAATTCTGGATTTGAGTTGATACTGAGGGATTCCATGAGAAACCGGCCGACCGCAAAATATGATCATCGTCGATTCGAACGAAACTTTGCAGGTGTGTTCGCTGTATGATATTCTCTGGCAATTGGAATATTTTGATACAAGAGTAATTTTATCAAAAGGGCGTATACGTTTCTACGTGTATGAATTTCAATTTTTTTTTGTTCGATTACTGTATTTTATACAGCAAAACTATCTGAGAACAAGTTACAGGGAATGAATACTTCTGTCCGAAAAAAATATACACTGAAAAAATGTGTCATTTTTCAAAAAAAACAAAAATTTATGATAAAAATTTAAATTGCGAAAAAACCCATTTTTTAATTTTTTTTATATTTTGTTACCAAATACCTAAAGAGAAAAGAAACATATTGATTGTGATTGCATGATGGAGAAAAAATCGGTAAAAAAGTTTTTCTAACAATAACTTCGTACATGTTTTTAAATTTCATACTAATTGACATACAAAATTGTAATTTTATTACAGAATATAATTCTAAGCACCATTTAAAATCAAAATGCATTCAACAAAAATCTTCCAAAATGCGATAGTTTTCGAGATATTTGATATTTTGCTACTTCAAAAACAATTATTTCGTGTAATTATGCTCTTTTTAAAAGTTATTCGCGTTACCCTATCAAAAAATGTCAAAAATTTAATGTATATCGCTTTAAAGACGTAAAAGCAACCTTTTTAGTGTATTTGGATCATGGAGAAGCTTTCAATAAAAAAGTTTTCCTAACAACAACTTTTGAGATTTTTTTATAATTCTTACTATTTGCAGTCAAAAATACAATTTTCTTTTTGAATATGATTCTAAACGACATTTTAAATCGAAATGCTCTTAACAAAAATTTTCTAAAATGTAGTAGTTCTCCAGATATTTTAACTTTTGTTTAAACAACACAATTATTTTGTTTTATTACGACCTTTTCATAAGTTAGTCACGTTTCTCCATCAACAATAATAGGTTTTTAAAAACGTAACTTTCGTGCAACTTTCTCTTTGACATCAAGGCGATATTGTAAACCATTTGAAAGTTACATAAAAGCAACCAAAATATATTTCAACCATCTGTCTGTTGATTAAACTATATAGCTGAATCATATGTTGGTTGTTTTCATGTAACTTTAAAAAGTTTCACAATATCGCCTTGATGTCAAAGAGAAAGTTGCAGGAAAGTTTACGGGCCTTTTGAAAAACCTATTATTGTTGATGGAGAAACGCGATTAACTTATGAAAAGGTCGTAATAAAACAAAATAATTGTGTTGTTAAAACAAAAGTTAAAATATCTGGAGAACTACTACATTTTAGAAAATTTTTGTTAAGAGCATTTCGATTTAAAATGTCGTTTAGAATCATATTCAAAAAGAAAATTGTATTTTTGACGGCAAATAGTAAGAATTATAAAAAAATCTCAAAAGTTGTTGTTAGGAAAACTTTTTTATTGAAAGCTTCTCCATGATCCAAATACACTAAAAAGGTTGCTTTTACGTCTTTAAAGCGATATACATTAAATTTTTGACATTTTTTGATAGGGTAACGCGAATAACTTTTAAAAAGAGCATAATTACACGAAATAATTGTTTTTGAAGTAGCAAAATTTCAAATATCTCGAAAACTATCGCATTTTGGAAGATTTTTGTTGAATGCATTTTGATTTTAAATGGTGCTTAGAATTATATTCTGTAATAAAATTACAATTTTGTATGTCAATTAGTATGAAATTTAAAAACATGTACGAAGTTATTGTTAGAAAAACTTTTTTACCGATTTTTTCTCCATCATGCAATCACAATCAATATGTTTCTTTTCTCTTTAGGTATTTGGTAACAAAATATAAAAAAAATTAAAAAATGGGTTTTTTCGCAATTTAAATTTTTATCATAAATTTTTGTTTTTTTTTGAAAAATGACACATTTTTTTCAGTGTATATTTTTTTCGGACAGAAGTATTCATTCCCTGTAACTTGTTCTCAGATAGTTTTGCTGTATAAAATACAGTAATCGAACAAAAAAAAATTGAAATTCATACACGTAGAAACGTTAACGCCCTTTTGAAAAGTTGCTTTTGAGTCAAAATAATCTTATTACCTGTGGAAAATATTTAGTCTTGCATGACGGTGAAACGTGTAAAGTTTCATTGGAATCTAAGATGGTCGGTCACGATTTTAAAGATTTTCGGACGGATCTTCGTGGAATTCCTCTACTGGGATTTGAAAATGCTGCTTTTAATTTATTTTCTATGCCAAATGTCTTAGAAATTCATGTCACAACGGATCATGTATCTTCTTGTTAAAAAAATTGTTTTCACAAAAGTTGCTTCTCTGGTATTTTTAATTTGAGATTTTGAAATAAATTTTTTTAAAAAATGTTTTTTTTCGAATTGACAGCAGATTTTGACATTTCATGGATTTCTAAACCATTTGACATACAAAAAAATAAAAGCTGCCTTTCTAAGCTCAAATCCTATTTCAATTCTAGAATTTTCTTTGCACCACAAAGGTATTTTGTCAATATTACACCAGATCTCGACGCTTCATGACATTGTTTTTTGATTGCGCTCCAATGGGGAATATTTTTCGAAGCACCAAAAATTTTGAGGCACGTCCGATTTGAAATTTCAGGTAGAACATAAATATTGGCACTCTACTGGTAGTGTAACAAATACACTGAGGAGACAATTTTTGGAACTGATTGGTGGATTGTTGATTACGGTGCATATCATTAGATTTGAATTACCAGTAACAGCATTTCGGTTATATTCCAGACTGCATCCACTCATCTTTTTGCACAAGCAAATGAAACAAAGATGCTTTTCACATATTCTCCGTTCAAGTTCCTAATGAAATAGGTTGCATCCAACCATATATCATGTGAAGATAGATAACCACGAGATTCTTTTACTATCAAATTCAGATTGTTCTTTAAATTATATCCCCCATGATTTCTGTCTCTTCCTTTCTATTCTTCAGTTTTCACTTTGCGTCTGGCTCTTGCTCCGTGCGTAAATAAACTCTCCTGGATTGACCCAAATGATCCTAAAATGTATGTCGGTTAAGATTTGTCGCAAAAGACTCCTAGCTTCCATTTAAAATCAAACACATTGAACTGGGTTCGACCATATCTGATCTTCTATCGGATCACAGATAGTCCGCGAAGTATTGTAATATTCCGCAAGTCGCAGGATGCTGTGCCAGATATCTCGAAAGTTCGCCTAGATAAGCTCAGAATTGTAATATTTTGTCTAAAGCAAACAAATGATGTTACTGACGACAAGACATTCATGAAGAACTAACGCGTTCACATTCCCGCTCATAGAGTTGAATTCGATGGTGTAGTTATCGATTTGAACTTGGCATACGTTGGTTCTACTGAAGGCTGTTTCAATAACCCCTTACTCCAGTGAGCGAAGATTTTGAGTGATAATCGCACCGGGCGAGACTGATTTGCGTCTTCTTTGACAAGGATCGCATCCATGATCGGTTTTTTTTGTGCCGCGCGTCATGCATGCAGTATTGCACTAATTACCAGTAAATGGGTGTTTGGAACAATAATTTTTTTTTCTCTCTTGAAAGGCCGCCAAATTTACCAGCAATAGAAAGCTCTGCCACAAATCCGAACCAAATAGCACCATGTCTTAGACAATTGAGAAGAAACAACGAGTTCTAACGCTTCCAGGAACACCATAAATCTCATATGACATGTCAACCAGAGATTCAACTCATTGCACTTAGTGCTGGATTGGTTGGACCTAGGTTGGGAATCGGAAACTTTGTGATATTGCGGAACTCCTCCCGGCATCGAAAAGACTTCAATTTTCATGGTTCGGCATGGGGTTATCTCGATGATAATTTATCTAGCTTACTCTACAATCTTTGCTACAACCTTAAAAAGGTAACATACTTTACTGCCTATGATCATATTTTCCAGGCTCGATTCATCTCTTCAGGTCTATTTTAGTGCTGTACAGTAGAATACACATGTAGTACCGATACAATTGTGACTTATTATTGCTGATAATGCAAAATAATGAAAAATCATCAAGTTTTGGAACATATGACAATTTGTAGAGTTTTTAGGTCATTTATCGGTGTTCGGAAAAATCTGAAAAATATTTTTCTTAAATACATTTGTCATTTGACTGCTAGTATTTCTAAACTGTGTGTCACAATTAAGTTTAATAAAAAAGCGAAAAAAAGATTCGTGTTTGCCATTTTCCAAAGAAATCTAGAGAAATTGAAAGTAGTGGTTCGAGTACCTAAATGTACCAGAAAACTTTAGCCAAGAACTGTAAACCACCGCGAATGTTTTTTCACGGTTCTTCCGATTACTCTTGCGTTCAGGAACAAGAGGAGTGTATCCCATTGATGCCACAATAGTGTACAATATGAATGTTAAAAATTACTCAGCGGTTCGTTTGGCATATTTGACTGACGGATGCTGATAGTGCAAAGGTGCCGCATAAAGGGAGTATCGTTCATTTATTTTTTATCGATATTGTTCAAAACCCGTTCGTTTTCTATTTATTACTTTCTATTTATTACTAGAGCTTGTCCTTTTAATTATTAATTCGGTAAAATTGTGCTTAATGGTTTTCTCTAACTTTAAACTTTTTGCAAGCGTAAGCAAATGTATCTTGGTAAGTTGCTAATAAAACCCAGAATGGTACTCGATGCAAAACGGGGAGCGGGGAAATTTCTAATTAACCACTTTCGCCAAAGCCGAGTGAAGGTGCTTAAACCTAGGCTCATTAGCCAGGGCAGGACTAAATACCTCTGTCCCATCCCAGGACCATAGGACCAAACCCTTTTAGCCATGTCACTCCCAACGATTTATCCAGCCCCCATCAAATTGAAACGATCGGTATGGTTGTTCACGTTTCTTCCCTATTTAAGACTCCAAATGATTCGTTGATTAAATTCTTCATTAAATGATTAATTTAATTGTCGTATAATTTTGAATCATCTTCACTTTAGACGCTGCACAGTTGGCCTATCCTGGGTGATCACAAAAATATAGTCATTAGCTGTATTATATGGGAGATGATCATTAAAGGATGAAGAAAATTTTTATATTGAAAGAATAAGTATAAAGTATCATTCATGAGCTGTTCTTTAAGGTCAATATTTTCTTTTTGAACAATTGCATGTATGTATGTAACAACTAATCAAACTTCGCGAAACATACTTACAGCTTGTTTTTATCGGGTTTGTTTATATGTCTCGGTACGTTTACATTAGCTTGACTGTGTCAATTCATTATTTCACGATTGAAAGTTGTTAAAAGTTACACTTCCCATTTTTTTGTTTCAAACTAGTTTTTAGGCTATTTGAAACTTGGAAAACAGATTGATACAATAAAGACATTGATTAAATTTTTCGTGACAAAAGGACAATTTTAATAGATTAAAATCAAGTTTGGAATTTTTTATAAGATAGATGATTGGTTTTAGCAACCTAGGAGAAACACTTTTCGGCTGCTTGTAAGCGAGGCAATTCATTCTTTTGATGGATTTAGTAGCAACGACCATATTAATGAAAGAGAAAAGTGAAAGGACACCAATCACAAGGAGAAGAAGGTAACAAACTTGCAGCTTTATGACGAGATCAATGCCATAAGTTCCGGCTGATCTTCAGGGAATCCATTTAATGCTAACATCCAGGACAGATTCTTGACAACTCTGAGAATGACAGATAAATGAAAAGATAGCTTTAATTAAACTTGTATATTTGAAAGCCAGACCATTCCATCGGGTTCGAAGAGAGTCAATACGCTGAAGTGAAAAATGAAATCTCCACCAACAGACATCCCTTTAAAAAAGATTTCGTCGATACCTTTTGGATAATAGAGTGTAACCAGCGATAAATCTGCCATTGTCCTGCGAGGCTTTCCAGCTTTCGGTATCCTTTGACGAGAAATATCGAAAAAAACTGTTGAAGCAATTTGATCGTCCTTCCATGTTATTTTTTTATAATGCGTCCACCTTCGAAAAGAAGTTCGCGTATCTCAGCCAAGAATTGATCCACTGGGTTCCGCATGTCGTAAGAGGCGACTGAGTCCCCAAGTCAAGGTGTTTTTTTCCGTACAGAGAACTGAATGGCTGGTAGAACTAAAATATGCTAGTCGCGTACGGAGTGTCTTGGGTTTTATTCTTACTGTGTTAAGCGAATCTCTGCCACAGTGGACGCTACTTTCTTCGCAAATCGTGGGATTCAAATGATGGTCATATCCCTAACATTCATATCGGGGTTCGCTATAGGCGATTATAATCCAACATGTTTGGTATCTTCTAGTTGCTGTACAATAAGTGCTGACGATGAAATGTGTAGTGCTGTGATCGAGTATGGTTAGAGTAGCACAAATTAATCTTCAGCAAAAACAATTCATTAATCCCGCCTTGTGTAGGAAGGAAACGCTTCCATAGAACCGTACTTCCATAAAGGAACTTCATTGCTGGAAAGCTACTTAGCCCCGTCTTCGTGGCTTTCAAACAAAAATGGTATGACAAATTCACGTCAAATTCCTCGTGGATTACTTGCGAATAGTGCTATTGACGCATGTCTTATATCCAACATCACAACTCACGATATTTGTGCTATCACAGTGTAGATGACTGTTGAAAACATATACAAGAAATTCAAGCAGCTTAGATAGCAATTTGAGATTCACCGATTTGATGAACTACTTAAGTACAAACCTGCATATATTTAATGTAGAAAAGTATTAGATGTAACTCTCTGCTCTGACTATATTACGCATGAGTTGGCAAACTGTTACGTACCAGACGAGCTTGAACCGTTATTATCTGATCATAAGTATATTGGTATGCTGCTACCATGAGTGAGTTTGTTTTATCCACGACCTCACTCAAGTTACTTGGAGATTCAATCGTCGGTAGATCCCCATGAAACCTAATCACCAAGCACTCTTCGTAGAGTTCCCAGTTCACAGATTTGGGATTACGATATGTTATGATCTACAAAGTCTTTTATTATTGAAACGTCTCGTTAGATCATAACATATCGTAATCCCAAATCTGCGAACTGGGAACTCTACGAAGAGTGCTTGGTGATTAGGTTTCATGGGGATCTTCCAACGATTGAATCTCCAAGCAAATTGAGTGAGGTCGTGGATAAAACAAACTCACTCATGGTAGCAGCACACCAAGAGGTTTGTCCACTTCGAGTTATGCGTGGTTCAAGAGGAACGCCTTGGTCAAATACCGAACATATTCGACTCAAAATGTTATGTAAGAGCGTTTGGAATCGCAGACGAAGGAACGGATCGGAGGCATTTAAGTTGGCTCGCAAAGCATACAGCAACGGCCCTTCGATCCTCTGCGAAGTGTTTAGAAAGCTTCGGTACAAATATCTCAAATCTCAACGAGACTAGTAGATTAAATAAGTTACTTTCAAAATCGAAAGACGTTCATGTCAGTTTGATTAGAAATGCTAATGTTGATTACTAGTCTAACGAAGATGTAGTACACAACTGTCTTTTTGATACACACTTTCCAAGCTGTACGTAGCCATAACTGACGACTACTTCTAAGTCCCTTTCAGGTAGTCCTAATTCTTGATCATTTGCTCAGGGAATTTTAACCACCGATTCAATCAAATGGGTGATTGAAAGTTTTGCTCCGTATAAATCTCCGGGAAAAGACGTAATCATTCCAGTTCTACTTCATGGACGATATGAACACTTCAAGCATATTTTGAAAAAAGTTCTTATTTGTGATCTTGCAACAGGATACATTCCATTAGCATGGCGGAAAATGATTGTAAAATTTATTCCCACTTATGAAGAGGCAAAGAGCTTTAGACCGATCAGTCAGACCTGCTTCCTTCTTAAATCAGTGGATCGTTCAATCGACCACTACATTCGGAATGTTAGCACACGCTGTATGCAATGGAAGTCTACCACCGCTCTGTTACAAAATGTTGTCTACAACATTGAAAAAGCTTTTTCTAAAAAGCAATCAAGCTTTGGCCGAACAGTCTGATAAGTCTAACGCACATAGACGTACCAGAGATGTAGGAATCTATGTCATTTCAACTATATTCTAAATGGCCAACCGTCAATGTAGGTGGATGCAATGCAACGATCTTTGCCTGTGATTCTGACATGGCAAGCGACAGCTTCAATGCCTGGCATCAAGGGGAGGTTAATTCGATAGCAGTCATATCACTTTTAGATCCCAAAAGCACTCCTCCGTAGGGGTCTTCTCAATCCAAACGGAAAACATTAAAATCGTGAGAGTTGAACTCTATCTGTGAAGTGAACTATGTTTCGCATAAGCCACATGCGTCACATTTCGAATTATTTATTAAATGCTTGAAGGAATACTTTATCGGATTAAGACTTCTGCAATTCCTTCGTAGAACTGATCAAATCTGTGGCCTTACTTACCTTACCGTTTAGGCTAGAGCCTTGTTGTCTCTTGCTGTATGCAGAAGCCGTCTCCACTCCACTCGGTCCATTGCTGCTTGTCGTCAGCTTCGCAGTCTTCGAAGGGTCCGCAGGTCGTCCTCTATATGGTCGATCCATTGTGCTCGCTGTGCGCCCCGTCTTCTTGTTCCTGTAGGGTCGCCCTCAAGAACCATCTTCACCGGATTGTCGTCCGACATTCTTACGACGTGTCCAGCCCACCGCAAATGTTCTATTTTTGCGGTATGCGCGATAGATGGTTCTTCCAGCAGCTGATGCAACTCGTGGTTCATTCGCCTGTGCCACGTTCCGTCTTCCATCTGCACGCCACCATATATGGTACGCAAAACTTTCGTTCGAAAACTCCAAGGGCGCGTTGGTCCTCCACGAGCAGAGTCCAGGTCTCGTGGCCGTAGAGGACCACCGGTCTAATCAGCGTCTTGTAGATAATCAACTTCGTGCGGCGGCGAATTTTGTTCGACCTGAGCGTCCTCCGGAGTCCAAAGTAGGAACGATTTTCCGCCAAGATGCGTCTCTGAATTTCTCTGCTGGTATCATTGTCGGCGGTTACCAGCGAGACCAAATACACGAATTCGTCGACCATCTTGATTTCGTCACCGTCAATCCGAGCTCGGGATGGAAGGTTCACATTGTCGTCTCTAGAACCTCTTCCTCTCATGTATTTTGTCTTCTTTAGCTTTCAGTCTGATGTACGTTTCCGAAATCGCCTCAAAGTTCCGTGCCATTATGTCAATGTCGTCAGCAAAGCCAAGAAACTGGACGGACTTCCTGAAGATCGTGCCACTCATGTCTATCCCCGTTCTCCTTATTACACCTTGTAACGCAACGTTGAACAGCAGGCACGATGCATCGCCTCGCCGTAACCCTCTTCGAGATTCAAAGGGACTCGAGAGTGTCCCTGATACTCGAACAACGCACGATCCATCGTCGCTTTGTCTAATAGTGTTAGCTTATACGGAAAACCGTACTCGTGCATTATCTGCCATAGCTGATCTCGATCGATTGTGTCATATGCCGATTTGAAATCGATGAACAAATGATGTGTGGGCACGTTGTATTCGCGGCACTTCTGTAGAACCTGGCGAATCGCGAATATTTGGTCAGTGGTGGCGCGGGAACCCATGAATCACGCTTGGTAGTGCCCCACTAACTCCCTTGCAAATGGTGACAATCGGCGGCAAATAATTTGGGAGAGGACCTTCGAATCTGTGGCCTCTCTTGATGAATTACCCATCGAAGGAAACGATCGCTGCAAGGAGTCTTTTCACAGTCAACTGCTTCAAAAATGCCCTCGCTATATGAAGAAAGGTTATCAAAAAACTTTCAAACGGATAAAAAATGTTAAAAGATGTAAACATCAAGTCCGCGATGTCAGAGATTTTCATTAGTTCAACGCTAAGTTAACTATCTGGCTAAATTGTTGAGATACTTAGGATTTTTTGAGTCCTTGGAAGCGCTGGAAACTCCTTGTCTGTTCAAAAATTTCGAAAACCAGGAGCTATCTGCTTCAGCTTTGTAGGAACACATCCTCGATCTAGATATCTTTAGTGTCCTCTTAAGTGAAACAATTTGGCCTTCACTGGCAATTACAGGTGAGGCTTTATCTTCTAGGCACAGTCAAAGATTGTAGCGCGTGCAAGACGCACCAGCGGTTCTGGTCTGCGAAATTGCTCCCCAGGGAACTCAAACAAGCGATTTATGCGCCACCTCCGAAGAGGACCGCTTGTCACGTTTTATTTGCCCGGCAAGAGTCTGAACCTCAGGGCGGATTCTCGTAAAAGAACCCGGAAATATAAATGAACGATTTGGCAGACCTGGATAACCTTCCAGTGACTTTGAATCGGACCAAACAGCGCTGAAAAGAAAACTAGGAGAATCCCGTCGTTCAGCCAGTCAAGAAATACCACCATTCACGTGTCTCATCACAGGCACAATTCCTAAATTCAAACTGACCCGTAACGCTTCAGAAGTGGAGGGGGTTGAGGTTCCCAAGCAACCCAAGACTTGGAGTAAAAAAACAGAAAAGAAGAAACTAGAAACTACTGAACGAACGACGTGAAACTCCTTTTAAACCGAGCCAACCATTGCGGGGAAAACTATCTACAAAAATACACTCATTATACACATTTTACATTAATTATAACAGATTTTTATTTACGGACGGCATTCATTTCACCTCCTCATTCTCTTCCTTCACTTTTCTTTTCCCCCTCAAATCTTTCTATCTATCGTGTGCGGTTTAAGCTCTAGCGACATTTATCGGCCAAGAACCACCTACTCTACTAAAAGCTTCGTGTGCTATAATATGGCTATTTGATCATGCGCATGTCAAAGGTCTTTACTCACTCATTTGTTGGGCTTACGTTCGCTGCAGCGCTTCTACGGTGATGATGTCGGTATTGCAGGTGCTCCGACGTGACGAAACGGCGGTCTGATGATATTCGCCGCGTGGTGAGTTTTTCCCAGTTCTACGACAGGGCGGCGGCGCAAGTAGTCAACGGCTGGTCTGCGCTCTAGGCCGGCGGTGCAACGGTCGGCCACTTCCGACTGATGCGTCGGGTTGTTCGACCAGGAAACGTGGAAGCGTGCGAGAGTGATTCACAGTGAGCCGAGCCTCGGCTTACGCGTCGCTAGAACCGTTCGGTTGGTTCTCAACTGTCCGGAAAAACGCTAGTCGGCGGGAAATTCGCCGGTGACGAAAACTGTCAAATAAAAAGCCGTCGAACGGCTTTGGTTTTAGAAACACTCGCACACGTTTACCGCACAAAATCTAGCTTGGACTTTTACAACACCTCGACATTACACCGCGAAACAAACTAATCACTCGCACTTCTGTCTTCTTCCACGATCCAGGACAAATTCGATAGGAAATTGCGATAGGTCCTCAGATATACGCGAGTGTTAATTTTCGGGTTTTCTAACCGGAAGTACGTTATCTAGCCGAAACAGGACAACGACCTTTACCAATACCCGAAATCTCCCAGAGTTCAGTTCTGCGCTGATTCAATCCTACATCTCCCTCACTCTCAAGCTGCCCAGATCAACCCATTTAGTTTCGACGCGCATCTGTGTATAATTATAAAGAATCCCCCCGCCGGTTAATTCTTGCCAGGCTGTAGAGAACGCATGGGAAAGCAATTGGGCGCTTACCCCAAACCTCCCGCTAAGGTCTACACATTCGCGCAATAGAAGGAGCGGGTGAAATTTGTCAGTTCATGAACGGGATTATTTGTATGCGTGCGTTTAGTGTTCATTTCCCATGAAGGGGTTCATTGGGTTTTTTGGAAGTTCGTTTCATTTGTAACGGTGCTATGTGAACTGGAATACACTTTTGAAATGTTGTGCGTATGAACAAGAAACATGCAAGAATAGAAAATATAATGCAAAAATATGAAGAAAATAATATAAAGTATATTTACAAAAGTTCAAAATGTGACCATGTTACAAGATGACCCTTTGTATTTCTGCAAAACAGTGCTTAAGAGAACACTTCAATTTCTCTTCGCGCTGTTTTACGCGGGAAAGGTCAAATGAATTCTCCTCACAGTAGGGACACTTTTTGGCATTCCCACTGTAAGAACCTGATTGCTACAATGGGTGGATGTGTGGCCCAATTTTTTCCATTTAGTACAATGCATGACCCGCGATACAAAGAGGTCAACAGGCAGACGAACCATGTCGAAGAGAATGTAATTAGGCAAAGCAGACCCGCGAAAGTCACTCGATACGAGTCTGATTGGACATAGATTCTTTCCCGTCCTGTGTAACTGATTCTGAATGCAACAACTTGTAATCCATTATCTTTACTGACTTGAGCAAAGGGGACGTTAAAACTAAAACAGATCCACGCATGTCAAATTCGAATCGTTGACTACGCCATTAATCTCTATCTTATGAGCGGGTTGGAAAACACGGCATTCCCCCGTGAAGTTCTTGCTTTCAGCAGTCTCATTGGGAACCACGACCCTGAGCTTATCTGGACAGACTTTGAATTTTCAGTCAGGGCCGAATATTATATCGTAGAATCTTTCGGAATCTTCAATAAACTTAGCAACCAATATTTCGCAAGCTATTAAAATTCGTGGAAAACGACTACTGATTCACTACCATGTGCTGTTAGGCCCTATGAAAAAAACTGACTCAGACATCATGTCATTAAAAGTTTAATAACTTCTCCCAAACTCCCAAAGTTGGATTGATTTGCAGTCTTTGACGAAGTTGTAGAGCATAAAATTATCTTGCTTATTTTCACTTGCAGCGATAAACTGAGGCATACACTGGTACTTAGCGCTGAAAATGCAAGTTAGTGGGCTTCCTCCATGTTATTTGTTTAAAAATCCCATATAAACTTCGAACACGTTAGTCCGGTAACTAGATTTGTCTCAAATTTAGAGCAAACACTCCTGATAGGACTAGGAATCGCCTCAGAGCTGGGTCGATTGAGTGTTTTCAAAAATTGTTTTTGGGCAGTCTAAATACCCAAAAGCCTGCGACTTTTGACGCCCTACTACCAGATGCTAAAATAGAAAAGTGCAGTATTCAGCCGAACGATACTAAAAGCTCAATGTCGAGTCTGGGACCGAACGGAATATTATTGGCGGACCTATATTCGTTGTTGTTTCTTCATTCCGTCCGACGATGGTCCGACGGGGATACGGAAGATGTCCTGAGAAAACGCAGTCATTCAATTATTTTCGTTGACTTCTTCCTACACCATAAGCCATATATGTAATACATGGCTGTAAATAATACAAATAATTTGTATCGAACATATGTACTTTATAGTTGCAAGAAACTTCGATCCCAATCAGCTAATACTTCAATTCCCTACAGAGGAAATCAAATCAAACTACTCCCAAGGAAAAGTGCTTCCATTCCAGCCTCACTCGTAATTCCTCTTAACGAACTTCGTCACTTCATCATGCATCACTTCCTTTCGACAACATGAAAACTTCAAAACTGGCACAACTTTCCGCAGTAGTTGCAGCAGAATGTATTTAGCTTCAAGTTGTTCCCTTTCAAAGGAGAGCTTCAATAACAGCAACAACATTTCCGTTCGTTTTGAAAAGCACTACTCGAAAGAAGCAGGAGGAAAAAAACTCTTTATAACCGACTGAACACAAAAATTATGATCCTCGATCCAGCTATAACTTATCCATCGCCGTCGATGGGAGAAACAGGATACGGAGCCCCACATTAAAACACTACTGAAAGTTGTAAACAAAACTTCCTATTTCTGGAAAATTGCAACTGGAGGCAACCAGCCTCCACGCTTTACATTCCATTCCATAGAAACAGAAAACTGTTCCCACAGCCCGGCATGAAATAGAGCCTCACAGAAACGAAAAAAAAGTGAGCAAGAAAATACACTTTGAAACTGAAAAGTGGTGACAACGTCTTCCCCCGGCTACATCATCATCGTCACCCCTTACGGGCAGAAGTGGCGTAAAAAGATTGTCGGTCGCTGTCGCCGTGACAGAAAAGAAAAAGAGGCGAGAATTTTTCCTCCATTTCCCCGGCAGAATGATGAAGAAACGTGGTGTCAAAAGTGATGAAGTTGGCTGCAAGGCTCGTGCAATTTTTTCTCACTTTCTTTGAAAGGAAAGACGGGCGCGCACAGCAAGAGAAGTAACACCGCATTCAGCAACCACACCATAGCGTATTTGAGGGTTGCACATTTAATGGTTTTACGAATTCGGTTTGTGCACGTTCGAGAAAAAAAAAGTTTGGTCTGGTCCTGTACTCCAGCGGAGTAAAAGATTTTTTTTTCGATTGAGATTTTTTCGACGTACTATTGGATAATATTTTTCGTTTAAATTGACTATCAACATGAATGGCATTTCAAGGCTCAACCACTTTCTTCAAATTATCCGTTAATCAATGAAAATCAAAAATTAAATAATAAATTTTCGCCTTATAAATTATATTTACTATTCAAGCTTTCACTCATCACCGCTTACCAGTCGAAGCAATGGTCCGCACTTTGATCTGAGGGCCAATCTTTCGTTCAAATTTCGCATGAACATTACTCTTGCATTGACCTTCCAGCATACCATCAGAAGAATGCGACATGATAAACGAGCTTATATACGATATCCAATTGCGAAATTCCTTCACACAGCGCTTTGAATACTCAGTTCACTGCCACATCAACATGACACACCACAGGCACTTTTCATTTTATCGGTCCATCGTCCCTCCCAAGAGTTTCATACGAGGCAGCACACATCAATAAACTACTACATTTTCCGCTGAACATTCCTCCTTTCCCCCGTTCAACTATGCTTGCCGGTCCATTCCATTCACCCTGGCAGTATGCGCCAGAGAACACCACTCAACTAGGTAGATAGTCTAGGGGCGAACTTGTGTGTGTCGGAATTTCATTGACTTCCAGTAACGTAGAAAATAAAATTCCACACCCAATTATGCCACATAGCACACAGAACGGAGCAGCAAACCCCTTGTATGTTGCCGTCAACTTCGTGCAGAATGTTGCTCAACTCTCTGCCAGTCTCGGCATCGTTCGGGTGGATAATTTACTTGGTTCACTTGTTGCACATATGAGGAGGATGCTCAAAAGATAGTCGATAACAAGGAAAGGGTGCAAGCGATTCTAGAAGGATGTTCTTGTCGATAACTACAAAGGGTAGGGAAGAGTTTCAGTTTGAAACATCGAAGTATGGATATGTTCCATCAAACTAAATCAGTTCAAAATCTTGGTTCCACACTCCGTTGCGGAACTTGACCATCTATTCTGGCTCTTTGGGTGCGGGATAACTAAGGGGGTAGTGCTACGATACCATAAATCACGAATTCTTCCTGAGCCGGGTTTGAGCATACGACGGGTGGACTACGAGACCATTGTCATAACCTCTGCACCGCCAGACCATAATACTACAAACAAAGTTTGAAAAAATAGAATAAAGCAATGTTATATACGCAAAATTCATAGTTGGTACGGCAAAAGTTTCTTCCGAGGCTAAACTATTTCTAAATATACCAACTATTAACAAACAGTTGTGGACAAAAGTTTAGTACTGTAAATAAGGAGTGTTTATATTTTTCTCAGACCGTGTTCCATAATAAGTTTGAATAGAATTATTTTCTGGATGTTTGGGTTGTGATACGGTATACCTCCTCACCAGGGTACCGTTATTAAACCTGGTGATGGGTATGCAATCTAGAATAGAGCTGACGAAACACTGAATTCTTTCTTCTGTCTTTTTGTGCTTGTTCCGGATCAGATTTCGTTTCCGCTCCCAACTTGGGGAATATTTAGAAACCCATGAAAATGTGACCATAACATGGAGTCAGACGCACATCAGAGATTTACTTTTGCCCTTTGTATACGAACAAAGATTTCAGCGCGAGAAAACGTATATCTTTTTTACATTTTAACGACATTCAATTAGCTAGAGATTACTGGGTAGGGAAAGTTATGAACATTAGAGCCACAGTACTCAAGTGAGAGCAAGGATGTGAAGTATACAGATCGGAAAACTAGAAGTAGCTGTGTCATTGAAACAGGCTTAATATCTTACGGGCTTTTGTGTTCTGCTGACGGGGGTCGAGCTTAGGCAGCATAACTACGAATCACTCATGTTCACCAGCATGTCTCTTGGCAAAGACACACTTGTCCCTCTTTACCGTGAGAACCGACCCGTACGATACTAAGCCTCCCTAGTAATAATTACGATTTTATAGTAGTTTTAGAGCCACTGATAAAACTTAGATTGCACTTGAAGCGTGCTATAAAACTTCAATTGTTACTTAGGCTGTTCTAATGACCCTGCCACTTCTAGTTTTCCGATCTGTATACTTCACATCCCTGCTCTCACTTAAGTACTATGGCTCTGAATTTTCATAACGTTTCCTACCCAGTAATCTGTTTGTATGATTATTTTTGGCTTTAACCCTAGGGGTCGTTCGCCTTCCCAGTAATCTCTAGCTAATTGAATGTCGTTAAAATGTAAAAAAGAAAATGGGACTACAAAGTCGAAATAAAATATCACAGTGTCAAAGGATTCACGTGCCTATGCTAGTGTTATAGCTACGCACGCCGAGTTTTTAATTACTGTCTGCTTTTTATTCATTCCTCACCTACATCATCAAACGCGGTATTGTGGCTTATTCATTACATACGGGACAGCATCAAATTGCGGATGTGCTGATTGTACGAGTTTTAACGTCTATTGCTTATGTGCGAGAATAGATCAGCGCTTATAGCCAATGCTACAATGCGTAAGGGCGTGAATTCAAATATGGGTGAGTCCTTTCTTTTTTCATTAATTGTTAAATCATACAAATGTGAATATAAAACTTTTATCTACTCATAACTGTCTGATAGCATGGCTTGATGGATAAAATATTGGTTAGTGATCTGTACGTGCGGGTTTCTTTTTACAAAGAATTTTCTAACTCATATTCGTCACCAATACACATATATCGTTAATACATAAGAAAAATTAGTTTTTTTACATTTCTTATAAAAGAAATGTATAGAATTCGCTCAAACTTTCAAGATTTTTTCCGAGGCCCGGAGGGCCGAGTCTTATATACCAATCGACTCAGCTCGACGATTTGGGACAATGTCTGTGTGTGTGTGTGTGTGTGTCTGTGTGTGTGTGTATGTAACGGACTAATTCTCATTCGTGTTTCTCAGCAACGGCTGAACCGATCTTATCCAAACCAATTTTAAATGAAAGAACTAAAAAACAGTATGAACGCTACTAATTTGTTTTTGATTCTGATGTTCAGTTTCCAAGATATGAATATTTGAATGCGTAAAAATGGCGTTTTTTGCAGTTTTTTTAAATTATCTGCCGAAATTGACAATATAGATTAACAATTTATATGTTTTTAGACAGCTTTAACGACTACCTTTCGAACAAGCTATAGACTGTTGAAATCGGACTATTATCAAAAGAGATATTTAACATTAAATGCGGACGAAAGATTTTTATCATTTCCCATTGCCAGAAATATGACCAAAAACTTGTAATCTATTATTAACGCCAAAACGGCTTATTTTAGGTCAATAGTATCTTCGTAGAATTTAATGGAGGTAATATGCCCTTTTTCTTGGTATTGTGCTTTTGCTGATTAATCCCCCTATAAGTGAGATATTTTCACAAATTTTCTTGGAAGTGATTATATCGAAATGATGCCTTCAGCAAATTTGTAGCTCTTACTTTTGCGAATAACTTTACTGAAGACTTCAAATATCTATTTTGAATACTTTAAAAGTTATGGCTTGTTGTTTGTTGATTACTCTTTGTCGCCTATTTATTGTTCAATATAGTAATAATCCATTGAAATAAGCTAAACATTATTTCGATAAAACGAATTTTGTATTTCATTTTACTATCTACAACCGCTAGAAATAATCACCGAACACTTCCAAGTTGTCTGGAAGGAACTTGATAACTTATCAGTACAAAAATGTTCATTTGTGCGAACCGTCTGACTGCAATTTTTATTAACTTATAACCATCGGATCGATCTGAAACATATCGGAAAATGAAAAGCGAAATAAATAACTCCAAGCAACGGCGTAGCCAAGAGAACATTTTGAGGTTTAACACCATACAACCCCCCCCCACACCAAAAAAAAAATATTGGATTGAAGTTGAAAATTTATTGATGCAGACTGATTTAATTCAATACTACAATAACAATTATCTGATCCGTAGATTGATAACCTGTTGTTGTAAACGTCATGAGGACTTTTGATAAATTGTCGGAATGGGGTCCTGATATGTAACTGATCTATTGGTCTTGATTTCACAGTTGTCTAATAGCATCAATATCAAATTCCTGCCTGAAAACCTTCCAATAGAAAATTCCAGAGTTCTGTAATCAATCATAATTCTCAGATTTATTTTCAAATTTTCAGCTTTTTTCCTACACAATATTACGAAAGCTTATTACACAATTTTTCCTAATAGGTTTGTGAAAATTATAAACTATTTGAAATTTTTTAATAGTTTTATTTTTTATTTAACCGTGATTTTTTAATAAATAGTGATCATCGCTTCACAACGTAGTCTATTTTTCATGGTTTGCGGTGAGCACGAACTCTCGAATTGCTGAACTGAAAATTATGGAATAGAAATTAATTTTTAGTATTCTTTACAGACCCGCTGGTGCCCTAAGACGATTTCGCTAGATTTTTAGAGCACTGTGCACTAGACTGCCCAGAAAAATGATGAATTTTTGAAAACTCAATCGGCCCACCCCTGAGTCGATTCCTAGTCCCACCAGGAGTACTTGTACCAAATTTGAAGCAAATCGGACAAGTCTAACTACCGGACCAACGTGCCTGAAGTTTATATTGGATTTTTCAACAATTTACATGGAGAAAACTCACTAGCTCATATTTTCGCCGCTAGGTGGCACTGTATACAACGTATTATCACTGTAAGTGAAAATAAGAAAGATATTTTAATTATCTACGACTTTGTCGAAGACTGCTAGTAAATCCGGCTATGTTAAAAGAAGTTATTAAACTTTTAACGAAGTGATGTCTGAGTCAGTTTTGCATGGGGCCTAGCAGTGCATGGTTGTGTATCAGTACTCGACTCCCGCGAACTATATATTTTTGTGAAATAATGGTTAGATTTAGCCGAATAGTATGTTTACAAGAATTATAGTAAATAATACGAGTTATGTTTTGGTTAGAAAATTTTAGTTCCACCTGTGACCGCATAGAGGGCGCCACTACTAACTTTTCATAGAAAAGAGATAGAGTATCAAGATGTTCAGTATAAATACTGAAAAATGCCTGTTCTATAACTTTGTAGAAGACACCGAATTTCTATCTCTCTCCGTTAAAAAGTTAGTGTTGGCGCCCTCTATGCGGTAACAGGTGGAACTAAAATTTTCTAATCAAAGCATGACTCGTATTATTTACTATAATTCTTCTGAACATACCATTGAGCTAAACCTAACGATTATTTCACAAAAATGTTTAGTTCGTGTGAATCGAGTACTGATACACAACCATGCACTATTAGGCCCCATGCAAAACTGACTCAGACATCCCTTCGTTAAAAGTTTAATAACTTCTTTTAATAAAGTCGGATTTACTTGCAGTCTTCGACGAAGTTGTAGACAATTCAATTATCCTTCTTATTTTCACTTACAGTGATAATACGATGCATACAGTGCCACCTAGCGGCGAAAATGCGTGCTGGTGGGGTTTCTCCATGTAAATTGTTGAAAATTCCCATACAAATTTCAGGCCCGTTGGTCCGGTAGTTAGACTTGCTCCGATTTGCTTCAAATTTGGTGCAAGTACTCCTGGTGGGACTAGGAATCGACGCAGAGGTGGGCCGATAGGGGTCATTTTTTTCCTGTCACCCTACTGTGCACCCAGTGCATTAACGCAAGTGACGGAAGGTTATCGAAAAGTCTCATGAAAATGAAAGTTCCAGTAATGATGATGATTTTCCCAAACGGTTCGTTTTCGTGAGGTTTTTATTTGTTCTTTGGCATTAGGAATAGCGATAATAATTCAAATCAAGAATACTACTGGGAAGTCACCTTTAGAAAAAGTCGATGTCGAAGTAAAATTTGAAACTATGCACGCATGTACTTCAGAGATAGCGTGATATCAGGAGCTGCGATTTCATTTCAACGCTTTTTTGTGAAAAGAGCGATACTTACAAATGTAAACATAGGGCTTTTTTCTTACATGCGAATGAGGGCTTTGAAACATAACAAATTAACCTAAAAATTTTGATTCTACGATATTGCTTTCTTAAACTACAGCAAAAAATACAACGGGCGAAACTGTATTTTTGTTTGTTTATTTAAAGTTTCGCCCTCCACGCTCCATGCAAATAAACAGGGCGATACTTTTTTGCTAGCAGTTTAGAGGCGAAACTGTTATTTTCGTATTTTTTTAGGATTATCAAGCTGATACCAGCTGTAAATAGTAACAATGATTTCTATTGAAAAAACCCGGACGAAATCGGTGGTGTAAAACGGTAGTTATTGTAAAAAAACGTAAGGGCGATACTTCAATGCTGATAGATGGGACCGAAAAAGTAAACAATCGCCAAAGGGGCGATACTATCATTTTGTCAATTTCAATAGCAAAAACAAATTTTAATTTAATAATTTCAAATACTTTATGAAGTTTTGGGTTTCGATCACTGAATCATGCAATCTAGGATGTCAAAAGACACAATAGTTCTTAAATAGGAAATAAAACCAAGTCTGGAAATATTCACTGTTGATTTTCTTTGAATGGTATCACTGCTAGTATCGCCCTTTTCAAGAAAAAGCGTTGACTTCTTAGTTCTCAGTCGCGTTGGAAATTTGAGTAAAATATAAACTTCAAATCGATTCAAAAAAAAATCCACCACAATATAGATATTTTATTAACAGAGCGTTAACAATAATTCGTTGGTATGTCTATTTTATGGGCCATTTTTTCGCTTTCCCATTGATTTGGTTTGAGATTTCTAGCACTGATGTTGTCCTATGCTGATTTGAGCGATTCTCTGAGTCCTGCCACTATCCCATGTAGTATGTGTTATCAAAAACATCGCGAAGCATCAAGCTCTAAATGCTCTCAAACGATATAATATCCGAAGAGAGTGATAAGAGTTATAAGAAATGTCTCATCACACTGTTAGGTGGATTAAACACGTTTTTTGTTTCTTGCATTACGTGCAAGGAAGCTTCTTGCAATTTTTGCACATTTCCAGAACGCTTGCAATTTTCGCTCGTATTTATTGCATTAATATAAGCGAATCTTACCGGGTACGTTTTGGGTGTAGGTTTCGAGGGGGCGTCTCGCATTCACCCCGAAAACATCTGGACACTTTAGGGTAATTCCTAAAGTGACCATATGTTTTCGGGACGAATACGAGACGCTCTCCAGAGACCTATTGAAGATGTACGTTTCCTAACCACTTGAACAACTATAGTGAGACTGAGACACACACAGATTGGATTGGAGATAGTGGAAAACACGGCACATCACGCAAAACTAAGGTTTGGAGCTAACGTCAATCCGGCGCTAGCTTAGTCCTGTCACTACGTTAGTGTCGCATTCTAATGAGATGAAGTCGAAACGCCAATTCCATAACTAATGTAGTCAACGAACAAGACACGGATCACGAATTGGAAGGCGGCTTTGGGCTGACAGGCATGCTGTTCTACTCCCTTGTAACCGTTCGTTACAAAATCCTCTATTTGTTTTAAATATGTGCCTAAATGTTTAGTTGTACTGTCACGTCACTAAATGTAAAAGGGTTAATTATTAGTAGGTTTAGTAGGGTTAGTAGTATAAAATGTGAATTTTAAATCATTTGTTAATTTTTAAAATTAGGATTAGTAGGATTTGAATAAACGCACAAATTATTGTCATCACACTAAAACAACACAGTGCAGTGGGTACAAGTGGGTGGTAAAAGTAACGAACACCAAACCGTAGAACAGTTAACGAAAGGGGGAGGAAAGCTGTTATACGGCAGGCGAAAAATGGTAGCGCGACACACCCAAAGTTCGCCCCCAAGAAAGCTGTGGAAAACCGCCAAAATGTTACGCTACCTAAGGCATAAAACATCCCTCTGCGACTCCGCAGAAATCACAAGATATCTGGCGTTCGTGTGCTCGACACCTTAAAAGTGGAGTAAGTTAAAAAAAACTAATAATTCGAAAAGTGAATTAAAGCGTGAGGTGAACCAGATACATTCAGGACCTTCTTTTGGTTTTATACATTTTTCTGTGCCTTGGGTGAGCCGATCATCCTCACTCGGCAGCACACGATTCGGCCTAGCGAGCCCTGGATGCTTGCTACGTCTAACCCGTCAAAGACCAGCGATCGTCCTCTGGCCGTGGGCCATAACCGTTTACCCCTCTCGGCACGGTCACTCCGGTATCGTCCTGGGCCTGTTGATACTAGTCAATGAGGGAAGACGCCAGCAGCCGTCATTAGGCTCCACCAACGCCGTCAAGAACCCGCCGAACCCACCAGTGTCACCAGTTTCCGAACCCCATTGTCGTCAGCAGCAGCCGCACGAGCGCTCGCAGGACGGCCCCGAACCACCACCAGCTTCCAGCAACAGCAGCGGTACGTACCGGTCAAACCCCACAGAACACACATACACTCACTCACACACCAGCAATAGTGAATATAGATTTTAAATTCAAAATTAGTTTCTTTTAATAAATTTTCAAGTCTCCTGCATTTCAATTGTTCAAATCAATAATTCCATAGCCCACGCTCAGTTAGGTGATAGTACCCTGCACAGTTGTCCGCGAAACCCCTCCGATTACCCAGTAGTAAGCCGACTCTGAGACCCAGTTAGAGGGGGCTCTTGCTACTTAGCTTTACCGGGATACATAGTAGAAGAGTTACACCCTTAGGAAGGATGGTTAACACCGACTTGAAATGGCGAGTGAGCAAACACCACGGCTGCCTCGCAGTCTTCGAAGGGTCCGCAGGTCGTCCTCTATCTGGTCGATCCACCGCGCTCGCTGTGCGCCCCGTCTTCTTGTTCCTGTAGGGTCGCCCTCAAGAACCATCTTCACCGGGTCGTCGTCCGATATTCTTACGACGTGTCCATCCCACCGCAAACGTCCTATTTTTGCGGTATGCGCGATGAACTGTTCTTCCAGCAGCTGATGCAACTCATGGTTCATTCGCCTGCGCCATGTTCCGTCGTCCATATGCACGCCACTATAGATGGTACGCAACACCTTCCGTTCGAAAATTCCACGGGCGCGTTGGTTCTCCACGAACATAGTCCAGGTCTCGTGGCCGTAGAAGACCACCGGTCTAATCAGCGTTTTGTAGATAATCAACTTCGTGCGGCGGCGAATTTCGTTCGACCGGAGCGTCCTCCGGAGTCCAAAATAGGCACGATTTCCCGCCAAAAACCGTCTCTGAATTTCCCTGCTGGTAAATTGCTTAACAAGTTGAAAATTTTCGGCAGGGTCCGGACCGCTCGGATCTTCTTCCTTGATCCACCGCTGGTTTCAAACGATGTTTCAGTGTCGACACATAGTATCTCAAAATCGTGACTGTCGATCCATTGTATGTTTGTAGTGCAATTCGTACTGAAAATGTAATATACATTTCCACCATTGTATTGAACATAACCAGCCATGGAATCGTAGTTTGGACAAATGAGAGAGGCACAATTGCACCACTAGGTGGATGAAAACAGGTTTTTGTTTTAATCGATAGCTGTTCTCAGAATTGTGGAAGGTTTGCCACTTGAAAGAGGACGCGGCGTCGAGCCCGCTGGAGCGCGTTTTCTCAAAACTGTGTTTTTTAAATTGACGTAGGGGTTACGAAAAAACTAGTAAGCAAAATTTCTTCGCATATTTTGAAGGGCATGAAAAATTGTTCTATGTGAACCACAAAAATACAAAAAATTAGCCTTTTTGTCCCAAAAATAATCGAATTTTTTCATTAATGTTAATGTTAATGTTTGTGGTAAATGTTTAAAACTAATATTTTTTCGATTGAACGACGGTATACAACCCAATCAAGTAAATAAATATGTCGTATTATGACTTCAGATGAGAATTGAGATCAGGATTACATACGCTAATTTCAATGTTCGCGGCGAGGTGATTTACAATATCGACCAGCTCATTTATAATTTTCAATTTCACATATTGTTGTATATTTTCATCTTTAAACATTATCCTAAATATATATTATACCAAATTGGTGCGTACTATGTTCATTTTCCCAAAATAAAACGTCAAAAAAGTATTTTTTTCGGTTCCTCGTAAGGAGATGATTCTCAGAATCCGAAAGGGGCTAGTGTCTGCCATGAAGGAGTATGACTCAACAATGCTGAGGGCTGATGAAGCTGAGCGAGCATTGGCGTGGCTAAGGCTACTATCTTCCTAACTATGCCGGCACCCCCCACCCCCTCCGAAGCAGAGAAGGAAAAGCTGGAGCTAGAGCAATTGATCGGCCGAAAGCCGATAGTAATTGGTGGTGACTTCAACGCCTCGGCTGTCAGTGGGGCAGTAGAGTAACCTACACAAGAAGGTATAACTTGCTGGAAGATCTAGCGAAGTTATTCTTACGATTATCCAACGGGGAAAAACGATCGGAAATGGTGAGTGAAGCTAAGCAATCATGTGAAAAAATTCCCCCCAGAGGCGAGACTCGAACTCGCAACCTTTGAGACTCCGGCCCAATGCACTAACCCTTATGCTATCCCTGGGTATGGTGACATCCCAGAAAGAACATATGATTATCCCATTGGCGACGGTGATCGTACCCTGCCTGCAAAGCGAGGAATCACACACAACGGCAGCTGATCACCCCAACACATTTGATCTATTTAATTTCCCCGCTAGATACCAAGGCCCGGGTTTTTATAATCGTCTGATGTCTAATTTTTAGTTCATTACCCATCGTACTTCGGTGGGTGACAGAGCTAATGAAGACTGTCGATTTCTGGTCCCTTGCCCAGTGAACAGAGGTATGACGGGAGCGAACCCGCCCGTTCGAATTAAACTAATAATTCAATTTTTTTTTGTTCTTTTGGCTTAAGTGCCAATACCTTATTTAGGACTGGTGGTATCCGGAGTCTCAAAGGTTGCGAGTTCGAGTCTCGCCTCTGGGGAGGAATTTTTTCACATGATTGCTTAGCTTCACTCACCATTTCCGATCGTTTTTCCCCGTTGGATACCACCAGTACTAAATAAGGTATTGGCAGCCAAAAGACCAAAAAAAATAATGAATTATTAGCTTACGATTATGCAATGAAGGCTACCCTAGCACACGGGAGAAACGGGAGAGAGTCTATCATCAACGTCGCATTCTGTAGCCCTTCACTAACGGCGAAATATGCGAGAAGTATACGCATAGCGACCACCAGGCGATTCGCTAATGTATCGGCCAACGGAAACCTGCTGCAGCACGGCGAGTGATGACCGGCGAGCGAAAGTTAAAGACGAAAGTCTTCAACAAAGACCTCTTCATTGAAGCATTTCTGGTGGACGGCGACACCGAGATCGTCGATGCAGCCGAGCCGGATTTTGGCGCAACAATGCCGCGAAAACTTAAGCCACGCAATAGACGGCGCTAACTTACTGGTGAAACGAAACGCTCAGTACGCTACGTGCTGCTTGTCTCAGAGCTAGACGGCGGACTCAGAGAGCAATATCGGAGACAGACAGACAGGAGCGCAAGGCAGCGTTTGGGGAAGCTAGGGCCGCTTTAAAACGGGACTTCAAGCTTAGCAAGTCAGATTGCCACAAGAAGCTGTGCCGAAAAGTAGACGCCAATCCCGAATACAAAGTCATAATGGCGAAAATAAAGCCGAAATGTACCCGGGTAAGTTGAAGACAATCGTTGAGGGTCTCTTCCCGAAGCACAATCCAACTACCTGTCCATCAATACCGTACGGAAGAAGGAGCAAACCCGGACGATCGGCTAGTGACTAATGATGAGCTTGCAGAAGTACCGAAGCGACTGAAATCAAAGGAAGCTCCCGACCCTGATGGAATACCAAACGTGGTGCTGAAAGTTGCGATCATGGCTTACCCAGACATGTTCCGGATGGTGCTGCAGAAGTATCTAGATGAAGGCAACTTACCCGAAATGTGGAAGGTACATAAGCTAGTGTTGCTGCCAAAGCCATGAAAGCCAACGGAGCACCCAACCTCGTATGTATGTCTGCTGGATACACTTGGAAAAGTCTTGGAAGGATTTTTTCTTAACTGGCTGACGAAATGCACGGAGGGTAAGCGCAATCTCTCCCAGAAGCAGTTTGGATTCTGCAAATGAACATCGACAGTGGATGTAATTCGGACAGTGCTCGAGAGTGCCGAGAAAGCATCTAAGCAGAAGCGATGAGAGGGTCGATACTGCACTGTGGTCACGATAGATGTGAAGAATGAATTTAACCCTCCGGAAGTCGCGCATATGGCCCACGGAACGAGCAGCCGCTGGTGCCCTAAGACTATTTCGCTAGATTTTCAGAGCAGCGTGCACTCAGTGCACTAGCGCGACTGTCGGAAGATTAACAACCCAAGCTGGGAAGCCATAGCCGCAGCGCTGACCAGAATTAGGGTCCCCGATTATGTATGCCAGTTCCTGAAGAGATACTTCCATCGCAGAGTGCTGCTATACAAGACGAACAAAGGGTAGAAGTCATAGCGACCGTTTCTCAGGTAGACGTAGACAATAGACGCGATCGAGAAGTGGGTGAACGGGGTCAAGATAGCTCACAACTGGATTGAGGGGTTGCTGTTCAGCAACTGCAAAGCGGTTCAGCGGATGCAGATCGACGTCGGAGGGCACACGATTGCATAGAAGCGTGCACTGAAGCAATTGGGAGTGATAACACTAGTTTACAAAATAAAAATCTGAACTTTAATATTCGAACACCATTTCTGATGAAAAATTTTATGCTGAATCCGAAAATGAGGTCCAAAAAATTTACACTAGAATAGTTTTCGAGTTACAGTAAAAAAATGAATTTCACCTTTAAAATTAAAAGTGCGTTCAGTAAAATCCAAATACCTTCGGTTGTAGTGTCTCGATATGAAATATTATAATATTGAATTAAAGGTAATTGCATGCACTTTCGATCATTAGAACATTTTGTTTTAGTGCGACTACTGGTTCTGGCGTTATTTACGAATCTATTGATCTTTTTCTTGATTTTTCGTCATTTTTTGAAGTAAAATGAGCGTTTGGTCAATATTTTGGGCAAGATAATGCAATCCCAAAAAATATATTTTTATGGGATATTAAAGCCTACTAATTACCAACGAATATAAGCACTTATTAGTTTAAATCGGATGGAAATTGAGAAAGTTATTCAATTTTTGTAAAATGGAGATTTTTGTGTTTCTCTGGGTCAACTTATTGAACCGTCTCGATTCCAATTTTTCTAGGCTTTGTATCATAATATATGAGGGATTCTCTGTCAGAATTCTGTTAAACAAGTAAGCGGAAGAATTTTGAGAAAATTTAATGTGAGGTATTCGGGGGTATATTCGAACTCGTTTATCCAAATGATTCAAGACTTCTGATAACAATAATTTTAGGCTCAATGAAATTATAAGTCATCGAAAGATTGGTATGCAATACTGCGTGTAATATTTACAGGTGTATTACATAAAATAACACTCTTATGATACAAAACTCATCATAAACTAAATCCTCACACGTCATCAAAATCATTTTTTGAAACGCTAGCTGCTCAACTGGATTTTGTACAATGTTAATACAAACTATACGAATCCGTAGAAATATGTTATACTACATACGTCAAATATTAAAAAAATAATAATTTGTAAAACTTTTAATTTGTTATCCTTCTTCTAACCATCTAGCAGGTCGTGTTTTGAAATTATGTAGGACATTGAATCAGACTAATTTTAGGTTTAAAATCTCAAAATCTGAACTTCAGAATGATTTGAAGAACGTAGAATATTTTGTAATTGAACTTAGATGTTTTACGCAATATATTGTAGTATATTGAAATTTTGTGAATCAGTACAGTAAAATCGGTACATCGTAGAAGCCAATGTGAATCCCATATAATTTCTAATTATAAACTTCAAGACGTTTTAATAACGCAAAAAAAATTGTTAGTAGAACAAAACGTGACGAAATAGGCGGATAAGTCATCATTCGTGAAGCTAGTGTCCTAATTTAACATTTGCACCGTCATTAGTTTTCGATGTGTGTATCCAGACGTTGTGGAGCGTGCAGTTTACAACGTTTCTTGTACATATGCGATTCTGTATGACACATTTGAACATTGTGCGTATTTTTTAATGTTAAACTTTTGATGACATTACTCCACTGAGCCTGAACTTATTGTTTTAAGAAGTCACATTAAATTTTCTCAACATTCTTCCACTTACTTGTTTAACAGAATTCTGACAGAGTCCCTCATATATTATGAAACAAAGGCTAGAAAAAATTGGAATCAAATAGGTTCAATAAGTTGACCCTGAAAAACTCAAAAATCTCCATTCTACAAAAATTGAATAACTTTCTCAATATCCATCCGATTTAAACTAATAAGTGGTTATTTTCATTGGTTATTAGTAGGATTTAATTTCCCATAAAAATATACTATTTAGGATTGCATTATCTTGCCCAAATTAATGACCAAACGCTCATTTTTCTTCAAAAAATGTCGAAAGATCAAGAAAAAGTTCAATAGATTCGTGAATAACGCCAGAACCAGTAGTCGCGATAAAACAAAATGTTCTAACGATCGAAAGTGTATTCAATTAACTTTAATTCAACATAATAATATTTCATTTCTATGCACTACAACCGAAGATATTTGAATTTTACTGAAGGCATTTTTAATTTCATAGGTGAAAATCATTTTTTACTGTAACTCGAAAACTGTTCTACTGTGAATTTTTTGGACTTCATTTTCGGATTCAGTACATGATTTAACATTGAAAATGACCACCAGTTTATTTAGTTCAGAAATGCTGTAAACTAGTGTAATCGACGACCGGTTGAGCTTCAACAATTACATCGACTACGCCTGCTGCGAAAGTCGTCCAAGGTAACGAACGCAATAACGAGGATCGTGCCAAACGTCGACTGCCCGAGAAGCGGTAGGAAATGTCCGCTATCTAGTGTTTCGGCATCAATACTGCGATGTGGGTTTCCCATCGGGGTGCAGCGCTGACAAATAAACGGAACCGCGAAAAGGTGGAGAGAGCGTTCCGGCTGATGGCCGTACGAGTCGCAAGCGCGTACGACCAATAAATTCGTCGGTGGCAGAACGTGTTATCACCGGGATGATCCGACTGGTAGAGGATAACGAATGCTATAATCGGAGAAACACCAGAAACGTGAGGAAGATGGTGAGAATCGTTTCGATGGCGAGGTGGCAGCAAGAATGAGACAATATGGAAAAAAGGAAGGTAGAGCTACCGACCAATCCCAAACCTGTCAACGTGGATCAAAATAAAGCACGGATAAGTGAACTTCCACTTGACACAGCTCCTGTCGGGCCACGGCAACTTCAACTAGTAGGTGTCTTCATCGGTTCGAGCACGCTACATCATCGATGTGACCGGAGTGTGAGAACGTTGAGGAGATTCCGGAGCATGTGGTCTTTGTATGTCCGGGGTTCGGAGTGACACGCAGAGAGATGCTCGAAACAGGAGAGCTGGACATCAACCAGGATAATGTCGTTTACAAAATGACAAGCGACGTGAACACGCGGAACGCGATCAACAAAGCGGTGGTGCAGATCATGACTGCTTTATAGCGGAAATGGCGTGAGTAACGGTTTGGGGCGAACAATCACCGCCGGGAAACTCCGCCAGAGTAGACTAGCTTAACCGCCGGGAAGAGTAGACCGCGATAAAGCACCGGATATGGTATGCCAGGGCGCCAGCGAACTGGATGCCACGCTCCACCCGGAATCGCCAGACCGACCATGACACCCTACCGGTTGACCCAAACGAAAAATAGTAAAAGCTTAGAAGAACCGGATCTAGAGAACTTCTTTCATCGGGAAACTCTCCCTCGGCGTAAGCTAGTTTCACCACCTGAGACTCCACCGGAATCATGAAACTAACCGCGACACTTGGTTGGTTGGTTCTGTTTCGGTAGAACTTCTTTAGCCGGGAAATTCTCCGTCGGAGTAGGCTAGGTTCATCATCGCGGACTAGAGCGAGTAGTTCACGAACAAGTCGGGAGCTCAACGAGTAAGTAGTGCTGAATGGTACGAGAAGGGAGTTTAATGGCACAAGGGAACCGAAGCGCTTGGTAAATTATACAATCTGAAGTTTGCCCTTGGTAGAGAAAGAGCACTAGGTCTCGACCCACAACTAGCTCTCCGGCTGCCATGCAAAAACTGCCAGCCTGTGCGGATGGTCGAGAACTGGTGGTATGTCGAGGAGTGGTGCTGTAACCCTACTGAAGGAACTGACTACTAAGTAGTTAGAGTGGTTGTAATGCACATAAAAAGCCCTTCCCCGAAGTAATGCCGTAAGGTAGTGCCGGGGAGGAATCCGGTTCTGAGGAAGAGTAGTGGTTTTAGTGGAACGGGTGGCAACCCAAACCCGTTTCCTGAGACGTTTTTTTACGTTTTTCCTGCTTACTCAAGGCTTTTTTGAAAGTTTTTTTCTGCTCTCTGAAAAACACACACACATACAGAACTTGTACCAATTGATCGAGCTGTGTCGATTGTTGTATGAGAATTGGAAAAAGTTTTCGACGTTTAATGTTAAAAGTCAGAGGAAATTATTCTTGTGCTTACTATTGATTTCACATTACTTTCATCAAAACCCTTGAAACCTTTCATTTCATTGTACATATATTGATACTTTACCATCATACAGAGCATTTCCAGTTCGATTTGTAAAGAGTCTCCGCCCTGAAAGGCAATCAAATCCTCGTTAAGAAACTAACCAATTGCAATTTTAGATCTATCCACTCAAGCGGGTACTTACCGGAATTGCATCGACCAAAAACGCATTTAGTTGAATTGTCATCGCATAAAAAGCAAGAACAAAAAACTGCCAACCAAAGCCAGCAAATCAAACACAGAATGGAATACGTTTTCAATTCGACATAACTGATAAGGTAATTTATTTTCAATTTCGCTTTTCCAATAGGACCATTCACCTTTTTCATTATGTGTCAGCTATAGTGCTTTATTCTAACCAATCTATCGCTCCGCCAGCGAATGAACAGAGCTTTTCACATGTACATTTAATTCTATATCACAATATCAAATGATTACAGCTGTATTTTCAATTAGGTATGGGGTTTTGATTGTAAACTTAGGCAACGCTGCGCATCCGTGGGTCTGTCGCGGGCGTTTTCCGGTTTATATCGATTCCGAAAGCGGCAGAGTTGACAATACGGTTTGGCCACTCTCTGGCACCCTGTCACCATCAGTTGCACTCAGGTAAGTAACGAACGAATATATGCTATATTTACAACCTCGTCGAAAAGTTTACCTGCCATTTGGCGAGCCATTTCCTCGAACGGAGTGCCTTTTCATGCTGTCAGTAGTCGCGAGGTTTGCCGTAATGCAACGGTTTACCATCATAGATCCAAATCGGAGAACAGTTTGGAGAACTCGTTCAGCTTGCTGTAACTGTCGTAATCGTCGACGCGCTTACATTTGATGGGGATGTTCTGAGGCCGGGGAAGTGACAGCGGAACCGGAAGCATTTCCGGCATCACCGAATGGTGCGTTATCAGTGCTCTCAGCGAGGAAAATTCCTTCGTGAAACCCTGCGGGAAAAAGGGAATGGGACTTTAGTAATAGCACATTTCATCGTGATGTTTGTGATGCTGCAAAAGTGAGTTTAAAGATTATTTCTGATGGTGTAAACGCTATGTGAAAATAAACCCACCTTAATTTTGTACCCCCGTTCGGTTTTCAGAATCAAATAATGTACCACTTTTGGGCCTGGTGGTGGAACGCGTAGCGAAAGTGCGAAGCAGCCCTGTTTCGTAGTGCTTCTTCGAACCAGAAAAGCACCAGGAGCTCGCTGAGTTAGTACTTCGAACGAAATTTCCCGTGGCAATCCGGCCTGGAACCACGACGCACTGTCCAGCTCATTATCCTCGATGCTGTTCAAACTATCCGTCCTCTTGATGTTCGGCACGAATCGCTTCGGGCTCGAATTGGCACTGTTAGTCTTTCGGATCAGCAGATTACGCCGAAACTCGTACTCCACGTCGCTGCCGTGCCTTAGCAACAGTTGCGATTGGGGTGCAGTTGGGTAGTGGTGGTGATGGTGATTGGCGGTAAAGGACTGTTTGCACGAATCGCCAAATTTGCTCGACACGATTTGATCCAGACTGTAAATATCCTCCGCCAGAATGTCGTTGAGCTGCTTCTGTGGCGACGTCGGTGACGATTTATGGTACATCAGCGGCAGACTTTCCTCGTTCGAGCGCAGAAAACCCATGGCGAAGCGTTTAATCTGTGTGTTTGGAAGCGAGAGGGACATAGACTGTGAACGAGTTGGATGCGGAAAATGCTAATCGTATTCAAAATATGTATGAGCCTCGACAGAACACAAAAGAAGCAAGCTTTTTGGACTAACAATTGTACAAAAATTATCATGCAGAGGAGACAATTATTAATTTGAATCATTTTTCACCTTGTACTTGAGCACTTAAAATTAATGGTTGTACAGCTGAATGCTTCTCTTTCATTCAGCATCACGTAAAATTCTGCATGATAGAACTCACTGCCGATTTTTTGCCTTTTTAGAGAAGTCAACTCAAATATATAAATTACAAACTTCGAGAACAGATACGTTTTTTCGTGACAATCCTGAACAAAAATTAGTTAAGAAAACGGTCACGGTCTTTTATTACATAGGCAGTTTCAACCCATAAGAGGGAGAGGACAGAATATGCCATTCTAAATAATATATATTGAATTTACTATATATCGATACCATCGAAATTTGTTCGACCTAAACAACTTTTTTAATCGTGGCTGTAAAAAACCTCTCATTTTGTAGGTATGCCGGATAATACCTCCATTTTGATTTAGATATTTGTCTTCAGTTTTGAAAATGGAGGAGTAACATATAGAGTAACATCGCAAAAAGTCAAACAATTCACAGTGTCTTTTTTTTACCAACTTTATGCAAAAAATTCAGCATCTCTGAAACTTCAGGATATGAAAGAATGGACTTTCCCCTTTCATTTGAAACTAACATCAAAATAATCCGTCGGGGGTTCTAGAGCAACTTTTTTTTAAGTTTTTTTGCGTGAAAACATAGATTTTACAATATAACTAGTTCATATTTCTATCCCTAGATGGTGCTTTAGACATTCGAACAACACTAATAGTGAGAATATGATAGATATTTTAATTGTTTACAATTTTGTTAACAACTAAAAACCGATTTGAAATTATCCGGAAGAGTTGTTTAATATTTTAACGAAGTCTAAGTCTAAGTTAGTTTCACAGAAACCCTAGTGGTTTGTAAGTCAATTCACACGCACTTTTTTCATTTGCCAAATACCTGTGTTTAATTGAACAGTGCATTCAGCGGAATTTGAGAGCTTGGAAAGTCTCATCTTTTAGCTGCAAATTATAATTCCAGATTCCACCTGAGTAAAGCCATGTCAAGTGTTCCTCGAATTTTTCGCAAAATCACCGATCTTCATGAGGTATATTTTATTGTGTAGGGATTATGGTGAATAGCTTTTGGTATAAATATTTCGTTAAAATTCCTTTTTTTCTTTAAGATATTAACCCTTAAACTTTATTGCATGATAAAATTGTTAATTTTATATCTCAAAAACTACTGAAGATAATTCAATGAATTTTTGTACACTTATGAAATGATATTTGCAATATCTTGTAAAAATGTTTTTACTCTATAATTGTGTGAATAACGGTACTTTGAATCTATTTTAAATTTTCAATTGTATTTTTTCTTGTGTTCTTCACGCTAAAAATTTCCAAAACGTATGTCAAATTATGCGGCAATCTTTCACCTTCAATAATCTGTATTGATAATTTGTCATTTTTGTTCCTATCGAGAGTTATGGAGGATTTTGTAACAGTGCGCTCTTTCAACGCACGGCCCACTTTGATGCAACCCGCGAGAACGTTCATATTGGCAACGTCGCACGTCGCAACCACAGAATGCGCATCGCATGGGAAGTGCGCATCGCATGACTATAAGAAACCACATCTCTCGGTTAGCGCAAAAAGGCAAACTTTTCAATACGGATTATCGAAGGTCATTTTTTCCGTTTATTTTGAGATGCGTTAAATTTTTTTGACCGAAGTGCGCAACAAAAATTATAGTTGTTTAATATATTTATTATTATTATAATTTAATGTTACTAACAATTAACTCTTTAAAAACACTTCTGTTGGTCAAAATACATCTACGTTATATCCAAATTCATTTTTAGTCTGCAACATTAATATATGAAAATTGAAAATCTTATGCCAACAGCATTTTATTTCACGTTTTTATTTTCGCGAGTGATATTACTTTTAAACAACGATGTGTCTTTTGAAAAAAGTTTACATAAAATCTGTTGTTCAATCGCATCGATGTTGGGGTTTTTTTATCACTATTGCTTCTGTTAATTCTGTTAATTGGTGGTTCTCCAAGTTCTGGTAAGATATTATTTATTTTTGTCGAATTTCATTTAATCATCAACGATCTTTATTTTAAAATCATCGTTATAGTTTTCCGCATGTACCTGTTCAGTCATCGAATATTCCAGTTCCATTACTTTGGCAAACACCATAAGAAGAAAAATTAAACGTTAAATTTTTCTATATTTTAAACGCGTTAACCATTTACTATAAACATGGGATGTAAAATTGAAAATTTAACGAAAATTGTGTTTTATTCATGCCCACATATATTTTCGTTGTATTTTTTGCGCCCATTACGACATATGCTACATTTGTGTTGACCAATATAATATTTAAATTTATCACTCCACATGGATGCCACAAAAATAAGATACGACGAACATATTTATGAATTTTTTTTTACGGAATACATCATTCGTGTGATCGACCCATATTTATAACATAAAACAATCGAATGTTTTTTTGAGCAAATATTGTCTATTTGGGGATAATATAGCATTTCGCGAGTTGTCTCTATATGGGAAACACCCAAGTGCGATCGAAACAAAAACAAAAACAAAAACAAAATGAGCGCGTAATTTAACGCACGACCCGATGGCGCATGGCTGAAAAGTCGCTATGTGGATTTAAGAAAAGATTCGCAATATAATGTGCTACCTCTCAGACAGAACCAACTGGAAATAAAACGTGGTGAAGTATGTCAATTTGCAAAAAATATGTCAACGCAGCTTAAAACATACCCTCTGCTCAACTTTGCTCATCGGCTGGCAACATCCGAGTGCGGTTGTCCGAGGTATTGAGTGACAGAAAATTAAATAACTCCTGAACAATATAATAACGCTAAAGAGCAAGTAAATTATACAGAAAACATCACTTTCAATTATCCATAAAGAAAAGCTTGTCTTTTTGCTTTAACTTCAGAGATGCCATTTTTGAACATGAGATACGCTCCTTCAAAGCGATGCGCATTAGGACGTTGCGACGTTGCCAATATGAACGTTCTCGCGGGTTGCATCAAAGTGGGCCGTGCGTTGAAAGAGCGCATTGTTACAAAATCCTCCATAACTCTCGATAGGAACAAAAATGAAAAAATATCAATACAGATTATTGAAGGTGAAAGATTTCCGCATAATTTGACATACGTTTTAAAAATTCTTAGCGTGAAGAACACAAGAAAAAATACAATTGAAAATTTTAAATAGATGCAAAGTACCGTTATTCACACAATTATAAAGTAAAAACATTTTTATAAGATAGTGCAAATATCATTGCATGAGTGTGCAAAAATTCATTGAATTATCTTCAGTAATTTTTGAGATATAAAATTTTCAATTTTATCTTGCAATAAAGTTTAAGGGTTAATATCTTGAAGAGAAAAAGGAATTGTAACGAAATATTTATACCAAAAGCTAATCACCATAATCCCTATACAATAAAATATACCTCATGAAGATCGGTGATTTTGCGAAAAATTCGAGGATCACTTGACATGGCTTTACTCACCTGATATAGGGCACCATTAATATTTTTGGGACGAGCAGTCTTAGATAAGTGTTGACCAAACTAGTATGATATTAATAATCTTTTCCAAGATGGTGAGTGATTCCTCCCGCAGAAACAGCTTTTTCAATGATGTATGCCTTCTTTTTCATTTTTTCGATTGTTCTCGGGGATGACTGATAACTATTCTTGCATGAACCTCCTACTTTGTTAGCATCTTCGTATAAAATTCACTTGTCCTGAACTTCATTTCAATTAAACTGTTAAAACCATTGAAATATTTCGCGAATTTCATTGCAATGCTTGGTTAAAAACGCTGATTATCTTTTTAAAAATTAACTCAATGTGACAAACAATGAACAAAAAACTTTGAGTTTTTGGATCAAGATAATTATTTTTTTATTCGTGGATTTGTATATATATATATAAGGTTTTTTGTACTCAAATCATATTTTGTTTTCGCATAATCTAGGATCAATTTATTAACGATTTCTCGCATAATTGATAGGAAATGGCCGTAAAATCCAACTGCCACAATATACTTTGCGGAAAAAATTGAATGAATCGTTTCACGCAAACCACTAATTTGGACAGTTACTTCTGTGGTTTGCGTTCAATTATAAACTGTGTGTCCCAACATTTCGTCTTGAACAGAATTATAATAGCTGACTTAAACGATCATAACCTAAATTATGCGACGTATGGTCCTTTCTAAAACATAAACGTAAGCAAACCCTTGTAACCAAGCAATACCTTCCGATGAATGGTAGTTCATTCGAACCTATCGGGAAAGATTACAAACTTGAACCAAAAGCACAAATAGTTTTCAGTCTCTGTCAAACATCCTAATTTTCAGAAGGTCAATAGGAATTGTCAACGAAGAAGTTGTAATGAATCCCGTCAAATATTTTCATGTAACTAAACCCAATTATTTTTTTGGCAGTCAAATAAGTGCGAGAAAGTATATTTCCAAACCTAGGCCTCGTGTGAAACTATCTTAGATATAACTTCGTTAAAATCTTAAACAACTTTTCCGGGTGATTTCAGATCATGTCTTAGTTGTCAACAAACTTGTAGACAATTAAATTTTCTATCAAATTCTCACATTTAGTGTTATTCGAATGTCTAAAGCACCATCTAGGGACAGAAATATGAACTAGTTCGAGTAGTAAAAGCAATATTATTACGACGGATCATTTTGATGTTAGTTTCAAATGAAAGGG
Organism: Topomyia yanbarensis; assembly: GCF_030247195.1. Lineage (NCBI taxonomy): Eukaryota > Metazoa > Arthropoda > Insecta > Diptera > Culicidae > Topomyia > Topomyia yanbarensis. The sequence continues at coordinate 45,057,288 of NC_080671.1, read as the reverse complement.
GAACGTCCATTCTTTCATATTCCGAAGTTTCAGAGATGCTGATTTTTTTTGCATAAAGTTGTTCTAATAAATACACCGTGAATTCTGACGTTGAGTTAGCAAAAGAATTAAAAGTGAACGAATGAAATGTCCACGACGTAATAAAAGAGTTCGGGAAGCTTTTATCGACGGCCAGAAAACTTGGAATAGGAAGAAATCGACAGTTTGAAGCCGCAGCGACAACCAAATGATTGGCCTGTGATTTCATGCGGTATCCAAATCTCTCCGTCCGAGTTGTCACAAACAGTCTGGGAGTGTCATGTACAAAACGTACCATAAACAAAAAAGATGGCCAAAACGTGGTCACGGTGGTGACGAATTTCGAATGCGTGGTAAAGGATAACGAAAGGTACACCAAGGCAGCTCTCAAACAGCTTGCATGGATTTTATACGGCAGCTGCAAGCATATGAAACAGATAAAGTTTGGAAAGAAATATTTGATTTGGCAGGCTATCTGTACCTGTGGCTTGAAAAACGATATTTCCATGGCAATCCGTAAATTTAAGTGAACGAATGAGTACTCCTCTTCTTGGATCAACAGGAAAGCTCCGTGCTGTTTAGGTTGGATTTGGTAAGTTGATATTACGGAATAATTGCCATGCAGCTATTGGTCACCAAGAAGGTGCAGGTTGTGCCTAGTGAAAAGAACACTCACAACAATGTAGAGTTTGATCCAATCAAGAAATTTTCGACCATCGTCAAGTGGAACTGTTCGAAGCGAGATGCAGTTTAAGGCAAAATAGAGTATGATGCGACGGTACAGAATCTGATGGCAAGAGTTGAACAAAGACCCGATTTCAGTCAACTGGAAAATTGACCACGATTCTCTTTAGAGTCTATTGTTTACATCTGCATTGTTGTTCAGTTGTCAATGAGATTCCGGACGAGTTGGAAGAAAATCAGCAAAACGTTCATGGAAAAATATAGATCACCCACATGCAAATTGCTGGGTTGTGGTATCATGCCTTGGATAGCTGATAAATATACGTCACTCGACCGTCTCAAAGGCTTCCAAACGGTTCATGAACAAACGACAGAGGACAAGTCAGGAGCTGGAAAAAATCGGGAGCAACACGCAAAAAACCGAAAGAGTGCTGATTGGCCATTTCAAGCGGAACCCAAACACGTCGATTTGGGATTTGGCAGCAACCCCCACTTTAACACCTCGTGTGTATCCATCAGTTCCACGATAAAGAACTAAAAGACTGCGTGACACTGACAACGAAATTATCATCATCGCACGTCCACCGTCCGGTGAAACTCCTGAGTGGAACAGTAAATTGTACCTCTGGTTGTCTCCGAGTATCGCGAAGACTCAGGCATTTGATAAAAAATCCTAACTCCTGCAGTAGAAGACAAAAGGTTAAGTCATCGGGAAACTCTAAGCTTGCTCATATGACGCTATTCCACGCTTTTTTGAACTTTTTTTCACCCCTTTTTTGCGATAAAGAAAACGACGAGTGAGTGGATCTTTTGCAAATCACTTCCGAGATGTCTATCGCAATACTTTCTTATAACATTGCTAACCTATAATGTCAGCCTGTCCCGTCATAACGTAAATGACGCCGGTGTACTGAGAGCTTTGTCCAGCGTTGACACATCGAAAGAGTTAAGTCCGAATTGTTTGCCTCCTATTTTCGTAAAACGTTGTGTCCGAGCGCTTTCTGTGCCATTTAGTACAGAACCCCCCGTGGTGATTGTTCGTAAATTCAACATTACGTATATAAAGTGCACTATACCTAATAATTAATTTTCAAAAAATTTAGTGTGGTGAATTTTTAGCAGAATACACTTTTTTTCAAACGTTGATAATGCTAGATACCTTTACACCCAGGTTTTTTACACGGTTTGTTTTTGCACGTTTTTTACGAGGTTTTTTTACGCTGATTTTCGAATTAACGCGTATTTTTTACGCGGATTTTCAAATTATCGCGGTTTTTGCAAAAATATTCTAAGTCCTTTTGAATGCAAATGACAGAAGATTTCCGGAGAGATGGAAGCAACGGGTCCGGAAGATTCCTTATGGCCCGCCCCTCAACAATGTGGGTATTTAATGGTGTTGACGAGTAGGTGCCAGAAATTTATGTTTGGCGCCATTTTGAAATACAAGATGGCGACTTCCGGTTTAGTGAAATTCGCCATAACCCAATCAATATGGGTATTCTAAGTAATCTCTAAGAGGCTTGAAATGCGCTTGAGCCTATACTGTCCACTAGACTGCCCAGAAAAATAATGAATTTTTGAAAACTCAATCGGCCCACCCCTGAGTCGATTCCCAGTCCCACCAGGAGTGCTTGCTCCAAATTTGAAGCAAATCGGACAAGTCTAGCTACCGGACCAACGTGCTTGAAGTTTGTATGGGATTTTTCGACAATTTACATGGAGAAAACCCTCTTGCACACATTTTCGCCGCTAGGTGGCACTGTATACATCAGATTATCACCAAAAGTGAAACTTAAGAAGATAATTTTATTATCTACAACTTTGTTGAAGACTGCAAAGAGATCCGACTCCAATAGGAAAAGTTAATAAACTTTTAACGAAGTGATGTCTGAGTCAGTTTTGCATGGGGCCTAGCAGTGCATGATAGTGTATTAGTACTAGGTTCTAACAAACTAAACATTTTTGTGGATTAATGGTTAGATTTAGCTGAATAGTATGTTCGGAAGAATTGCAGTACATAATACGAGTTATGTTTTGGTTAGAAAATTTTAGTTCAATCTGTGACCGCATAGATGGCGCCAACACTAACTTTTCAACGGAGAGAGATAGAATATCGAGATGTTTGGAAGAATTACTGCAATATTCTTGTTCTACAACTTTGTAGAAGACACTTAATTTCTATCTCTCTTCGTTGAAAAGTTAGTGTTAGCGCCATCTATGCGGTCAGATGTGGAACTACAATTTTCTAACCAAAACATAACTCGTATTATGTACTACAATTCTTCCGAACATACTATTCAGCTAAATCTAACCATTATTCCATAAAAATGTTTTGTTTGTTAGAACCTAGTACTGATACGCTACCATGCACTGCTAGGCCCCATGCAAAACTGACTCAGACATCACTTCGTTAAAAGTTTAATAACTTTTCCTATTGGAGTCAGATCGCTTTGCAGTCTTCAACAAAGTTGTAGATAATAAAATTATCTTCTTGAGTTTCACTTTTGGTGATAATCTGATGTATACAGTGCCACCTAGCGGGGAAAATGTGAGCAAGTGGGTTTTCTTCATGTAGATTGTCGAAAAATCCCATACAAACTTCAAGCACGTTGGTCCGGTAGCTAGACTTGTCCGATTTGGCTCAAATTTGGAACAGACACTCCTGGTGGGACTAGGAATAGGCTCAGGGGTGGGCCGATTTTTTTCTGTCACTCTACTGTCCACTTAAATGGAGATAGCATCGAACACATTCACGGCAAAAATAGAAAATAAGTAGCAGTAGTTTTTTCTGAGCCGAAAAGACGAATTTAAGGTTGAGATCATAGGGGAAGATCACTTGTGATGCATATTCAAAAATCAACCAAATTAAATACATTTTCTTGCATCAAAATATAAATTTTGAATGCATTTTGCGTTGCGTGTAAGATGTCAAAACTCTGCAACAAAGTAACTGTACATCCAACAAAACATCGAACGAAGTGGATCAGCATTAGGCGTTTGTTGAACAGACTTGTCTGCGAGGGAGTGTAAAGTTGATTCAAAAATGGACATAAAATGCATTTTTTTAAATTCTATACGAGGGGTGGAGATAGCGTAGTTGGTAAATCGATTGCCTTGTACGCAGCTCATCTGGGCTCAATTCCCAACCCCGCACATGGGGTTAGAAATTTTTCCAAATAGATTTGGCGAATGACCCTAAGGTTAAAACCTCTATAATCAAAATTAAAAAAAAATATGCAGATTTGATATAAATTTCTAGAGTTATCTGCCCCTAGTCGAGATCTCTACAATAAATAAACGATTACTCTTATATGTTCGTGAGTTATACCTAACGTATATTATAACAATTATACCTAACGTCCATTATGCCTAACGGACTTATGCCCAACGTATCAATGCCTTACGTCGCGCACCCAATATTTTATAGCATTAGATTTGCAGAAACCGGGCTGTTAATCTGTGCACTGTAATAGTACAAGATTTCGCCTTTACTGGCATTATATCGGCATTAATTTAGTGTATAGGACAGGTCTAAAACAGATATAAGGCTACGTTTCAATTTTTAATGTTTATTGGTTACTTGGGAAGTGAGAATTATGTAGGTGGCATGGTAGAACATCAATCAATCAATGGCATTAACAGTTAAATTTAGTCAATGTAAAAAATGTCAAGTGAGTTTTTTCTTACGTAAAAATTAATGCTGAACAAGAGTTTTGCGTTGGTTCGCGATATTTTTGTTTTCGAAAAAAATGCGGACATCAACATGAAACATACGCTTGGAGCACGATAAGTCAGCCGTTTGGGGACAGTATAAGTCACTACTATAATGTAAATTAGGATTATTTTGACAGGAAAATTTTCTGTAATTTCGTGTGAAAAACGCCAGAGCCTAGTGAAGAGGACGTAAAGCACACAATTTGTAGATATTAAATCAGACCGGCCTAAGAAACAATTGATTGATTTCGAGAAAAACGAGTTTAAAATTTGAATCGCAGCATCCTTTACATGATGATTGGAAATTACTTCTTGCCATAATTATTACTTTTTGATACATATTTCAAATCTGTCAAAAGTGGAATGCAACTGAAGAAATTTTGGATCCAATGCTATAATTATCTTATTTTTTATGTTTGCGATTTAGGCCGGTCTGACTTAACGCCGACCAATTGTATCTGTTCAAGATGGCGCCAGTATACGATCAGCCTCTAACCAATTCATGGTTCCGTTCAAAACATTACGTGCTCATTTGAAAGGAAAGTGCTCGTCATCAATGAAAGCGCGTCAGATATTTCGCGTAATAACATGATCGAAAAGGAGAAGCAAAAGGAAATCAAAAAAAGCTCCGAAGCGCAAACGTGATCGTTGCCGGAATACACACTTTCAATTCCACACTCCGGCGACGACGAGGACACCGAAGAAGTAATTCGCAAGTGCAAAGCCAGACACAGCTGCTGCACAAAACATGTTTTTTCAACATTTTTTCTTTCCTTCCGCGGTTTCATGATTTTTCACATCATTTGCTACATCCTCATATTTTTCCTTAATGAAATTAATGGATTACATGTATTATTTGTGTTATTATTTTTTAAATAATCTGCAGTATTCATACTCTTCAAATAAAAGTTGAACCGCTGATTTTCTAGGTGTCTACATTGTTTTTTAACCTCTAATATCGTACCCCTAGATTTTAAACATCGAAAAAAAAATCGCTTCATTGGGATTTTGCTTGAAAAATATTTAACCAGGCTTAAAATCATTATTGCCGAAACGTTGCTAGATGTATAACCTTTTCAACGAATGCTTGTTTATCAAAATCAGTGCAAAAATACCATCAAACGAGCTCGCCAAAAAAAACTGACCTACTTAACTCCACTCTACTCTCTACTCTACTCTCTCTTATAGGAAATTTAATTCAATCTTTAACCCACCGGAAGCCGCGCTTATGGCCCACTGAACGAGCACCCGCTAGCGGCTTAAGACGATTTCGCTAGATTTTCAAAGCAGCGTGCACTCAGTGCACTAGCGCAACTGCCGGAAGGTTAAGGCAGAAATAGACTGCCATGTTCAAAATAACAATTTTGCTGATACCCGATGGAAAGTTTGCTTCTCAGGCAATGTTTCAGAAATTGTTATTTCTGTCACTTTGCCGAATACCTAACGACCACTCCACGGTTAAGTAGCGCTTCTTGGTAATCACATAAAAACCAGATTTATGTTGATAACTGTTTTCGTATTTTCCTTAGCACTTGAATATATTCTGAAAAGCTGTGAATATTATGAAAACTTATAATGTTGTTCACAATTTTATAGCGCTATGATGGGGTATGAATGAGTTTTCTTTTGAAAAAAATATCACCTTTTCTTTGGATAAGGGAATATCCAAGCACAGAAGTTCGGGCTTTGCTGATGGGAAAAGTGTAATCCGAAACAGTCTACATTACACTTTTCCCATCAGCAAAGCCCGAACTTCTGTGCTTGACTTCCGAGACATCGCTCGGGACAAGCCAGTCGTTTATGTTCATGCAAGACGTATGACTATTTGGATTAAGCATCTAACTAGTGCCAATCTTGGTACAGTTTCGACCCGTTTTTATAAACTCCCGGTTTTATGCACCCCCGATTTTATGAACTTTTTTTACCCGATGTTATCAACCTGCCGTTAATTCATTCTTTTATGCCAGTAATTCAGGCCCACAGTCTTACAATTATATTCAATCAAGATAGTTGGTCCTGCACTATTAGGTAGTAGTCAAAGTGTAGGGTAGTTTATCCAATTTTGATGCTATTTAAGGTAATTGATGAACTAGAATCGCATTTTCCTCAAATTTTCAAACAAAAGCAAAATTTTTATAATAAACTAACAAATTGTCACATATTATCCATGGAAAACATAACAATTGAAAGTGACGTTGTATGCAATACGAATTGAATACTTAATAATATTGTTTTTTATGTTGTGAGCATGCCATACTGCAAACAAAATTTATTTTTGCGAACTGTCTATAAACACCGGTCCGGAAGATACAATTTAGCGCATAATAGTCTCTAAGATTGTTATCTGTACTTTATCTACCCCTTTAAAACGATCTCCTGCCAGCGCGCTTGAATCTTCACTAAACAAACTTCAAATTGAATTAGCTAACAAGTTTCCTGTTTTCGTTTGTTATCTTCTATGTCATCGAAGCGTATTAATCTATTCACTTGTTAGTAGGAACACACCAACCTGTCCGAATCAATGAGAACGGGCGAAGCCTGTCGAAAGGCACAGAACCAGACTCAAGCCGCCTATCTGTATAAAAATACGTGTGCCTGTTTCAAACTCTTTGAAATCGGACGAAAAACCCTAAAAAATAGCAAACCTGTTTATCCCATTGTTGAAATTCTTCGCATAACTTTCCCACTACTAAAATAACCAAGAAAGTAAATAGTAAGTTTGTGGAAAGAGATAGTTTCATTGATTTAGACATGTTGCTTACAAAAACTTAAAACATGGCAAATACATCCATTTCCGATTTTAGTAAAACTAAAAGTCGCCCGCTCAACAAGAAAGCTATCAGCGTACACGTTCGTAAACAAAATGAATAGATAGCATCGTGCATCGTGGCTAGACCAACAGGCTCAGAATTTTTTGATTTCTATCGGATTTTACCACTGTAATTTTTTCTTCAAATATTTTGTAAATTAAATTCTTCCTAATGAAGAACTGGACTAATTACATTAGAAACGTTGGATATGAACGTAATTTTAGAATGTAAAGCTTTAATTGATGTAGCATTTCTCTCCAGATCGCTAATTTAATTTTTAACTTCAATCGCGTTTTTCTTAATTGTCATTTTTGGAACATGGGCGTAGAATAGTTGTGAACTACCAACGCCCCAAGCAGCACTTGCAACATGTTCTAGAAAAACAACAAAAGTTATATGTTGCATTACAATGACAACAGAATTGCAAAAAACATGACTGTTGCATGTGTGAAACACAGCTGCTATACTTTACATCTTAGTTATTTATTTGTGGTGCTTATGTTTTCTGAAACAATCAACTTTGACACATACTATTGATGTTTTTTGCAACGTGTTTGTGACTCTATTGCACAGCTAAAACAATTTTGTTGCAAGCATCATCGCGTAAACTGGAGATGACATTATTATTCAACTTTTCAGCAAATTTGATTCCGGATACACTTATAAAACTTTTACTCAACTTCAGTTTGTAACATAGTAGAAATAAAAACAACCGCCATATTTATTGATAGAATTAATTCTTCTCGATAAAAGTTGCTGACGAACAGTTAATATGCATAGATTTTTTGATCGGAACCCAAAATTTTCATCATTAATATGCTTCAAATTTTTGATTACTCTCGAAAAAAGCATATTTGAGCACAGTTCTTTGCGTACGATAAATAATTCACAAAATAAGTACAAAATTTATTGAGTTTATATCAACGTTGTTTTAAGGCGCTTTAAAGATATCAAAGTATTTTCAAAAATTACTCGATTCAATTTTGTTGGTTAAACATTTTCACCCACATTAATGATATTGTCATATTTGAATGTGAACATAATATTTATACTTTGTTTGCATAACAATTTCATGAAACACATTAAGTTTCATTTCAATTCGACAAAGTTGTTTTCAAAGCAATCGCTAGCATTATTGCAACAATCTTTGTTGTTATTATGATTCTTGGTACATCATTCGGAACAAATGAATATGTTGCCTATAAGCTCCGCCTCTTGCGCTTTTTTAATTGCATAACAGTTGAATAACGCTTGCTGCAGTAACATTTTTACAAATTAATGTGTGACATTGGTGTTGTAAAAACAGCTTATCAACATACCGTGTTGCTTGGGCCCTGTGTCTAACTAATTAAAAAATAAATTCTACATTGCACTGTTAAGGAGATTAACTATTAAATTTCGATGGCAGATTACACTGTCATTCATAATGAGTCTATCTGCAATATTTCAGATCGATTCTATGCTTGGAAGTTGGATTAGACAACTGTCGGACGGTTCGGTTAAATACAATTTTTTGCACTGATAGGGCATTAGGTTTGATTTTTCTGCCAACTAACAACTTGAGATAGTTCTCTGGTTGCTTCTAATTATGTAGGATGATAAAATGAAGATAAAAAAAAATCCCGATTTAATCAACTTCCCCGTTTTATCGACCAAAATTTTTCGGCTGGTTGATAAACACGGGTCATTACTGTACTAGTTTAGATTTAGCATCTAACTGGTACCAAGAAGGTGCTAGTTACTGATGAGGAGAATCCGAAACGCTAAATACTAACTAAGTTAGGTATTGTGCCCTTTCGCACTAAAACTGGTTGATTCCAAAAAAAACTATTTTGTGCATAACGATTTATTTTTAGAAGGCATGGGCGACTCCTGGGGAAATTATTTTGTGAATGTCACTTATCCCATATGAAATACAATGTAAACTTTAAACAGTGGGCGCAAAAATATAGTTTCACTGATCGAGCAAAGATTTTACACAGCTGTTCTAGGACCCAAATGGTACCCAAAAAATTTCAGAAATCTAATTTTTGTCCTACCATACTGTGCAGGTGCACTCTTGAAATTTGAAGAAAAAACATACTATTTGGTCTCTATCGGACTTTTCTACCGTTTCGGATATTTTTCAAGGATCGATTTATATTGTGTTTTCTTGTTGTGCAGCAAGCAATTGCTTTTATGATTAGCCAAATAGCAGTTGATTGTTGCATAACATTACAGCGAAAAAGAAAATACAAATTATCGAATCGTCTAAAAAGGTCCCAAACGGACCCTAAGGTCGGATAGAGACATAACAGTGTGTTTTTTAATTCAATACTCATAACCTAAAAACGGAAACAGTCGACTCTCATTAAGATGATAGGCTAACTACAACTCATACTGCGTATTCTCATTTACCCATAAGCATATGAAAAGCTTAAATGAATCGAATTATTTTCGTTTGTGATTTTCATCCCAAATTCAAATAATCGTACTCAATTATTATCAATCCGTTAAATGCAAATCAATGCCACATGCAAAATTACGCGAAACCAAACGGAAACACGGAATGAATACCAAAGCTAACAACCCGCACACTTACCAGAGTCGGCTTCTCCCCAAACTTGATACAGTTGTTCATTTCCGTGGGTGAGTTATCGTCTTCCGAGGACGACGGTGAAGTGAACGCCAGCAGAGGATCAGCGGTGTAATTTACATTTTCATCGCATTTGTTATACTTGCGGTGGTCCAGTAAATCGTAGCTACATTTCCGTGAATCGCTCTGCTTCTCCGACTGCCCTTTTCGTTCATCGCTAGCATTACTGCCGACACCACCACTTCCGTTTAAGGTATCGTTAAAATACTCGACTTCCTGCATCCCACTGATTTTTTTACCCCCTTCTATTCAATTTTTTCCAGCTTTCGAATTCACTTGCGCTGGTTCGTGTTTGGGCTGAGTTTGTCTATTCCCGACTGACCGTTTTTCTGGCACTTTTTTTCCCTCCCGGGAGGTTGGTCACTTCGATTTCCCAGCCGCTTTGGTTTTTCTATTATTCCAACTCGCAATGGCTGTCCCTTGGCCGGAATAATAAAAACCGAGATCCTTCCTTTGCGTCCGAGTTTCACCTCTGTCCCCCGTTCACTCACACCAGCGCAGTCCTGGTCTCTTTTATCTTCATTAATTTATTACTCACTATCATGCTAGCGGACAGGGACCGGTCCAGAGTTGCCCCAGTCTTTTGTTTAAAATTTATTCGTTTTTGCCCACAACCTGCTGATCCGTTGGATTCCTGTTCGGAGCAAACAAATAAGCGAGTCGGTGGTCAGCACGACACGGGACGACCAGAGGCTCGAGCTTTTGTTACTCATTCGTCAGGATTAAATTTGTGTCCATTTCTCCTGGTACGTGTGGGTATGTGTTTGCATGTACGTAGTTTGTCCGGGCGCCGGTACAGAAGATAGATCAGATTGTGTGTAAGCCCGGGCTTCGCAATACTGTGTCAGGGATCTGCAAATGGAATAAATCACAGAAAGTGAAATGAGAGACAGCTCGGGAAAGAGATGCAAATGAGACGGGTTTTCGCTGATTTTAAAGTCAAAAAATTTAATTTTACTGACAACACGTCAGGGGATGACCGGAGGGAGTGGTTCAACTTTTGTTTCGGTAGTGATTGGTTTTAAGAGATTTGCAATAGTATTGAATCGGAGACTGATTAAACCCGGAAATTTGGGGTAAAGTTTTCGCTGGATCATACCAAATGAAGAATTTACTTGGCTTGATAGGGCGACTGGTTTATGAAATGGGCTAATTATTAAAATACACGTCTTACCTAGACTCATCAGAAATATAAAATCTAATGAGTATAGCGATTGTTGATGTCTCATTGTTATAAAATCTGAAGCTAGTGTTTAAAAAACTATTTCTACCCTCCATTCTACGTTTACTCTCTGTAAATCACGTCTAGACACGACTGGTTAGTGCAAATTATTCCTGGCCTCGAGTGACCCAGTTACGAACAGTCGTTTCGGTCAAATATCATGATGGCTTTCCAGTCCACATGTGAAAATCGCCTGTCAAACCAAGTATTTTTTTTTTTTGCTTAAAATTATCTCGAATCATTCTTTTTCCGATAACCTTATACTATTGACCTAGGAGCTGCACTTTGACACACGCTTCATCGTTCATTATGACGCAAAATAACTTGGGCAAACGAGTGGATTACAGGTTTGCTTGCGAGGGACGGCCACTTCCGACGACGGGTCGGTAGCCATCTCGCGCGGTGGATCTACACCGGCTTTATGCCGTATTGGGTCCTTAATTTCTGTTATGCGGCAAAGCCGCGTTACACTGGTTTCACCACAAGTTCATTGAAAGCGGATGACAACTGTGATAAATTTATTATTTTAGTTTGATTTCCGCATTAATTATTCACCTTTCTTGGATTAACAATAAAAACTATACTAATATACATTTTTCAGTAGGTTTGTTTTGTAGAATACTTGGGAACATAGATTTAATAGAAATTTTTGTATGGGATAATACTACGATAACTAGGTTATCGAAACTAGTCTTGAATTCTGATAATAACATTTTCGGGTTCAGCTGTTATAGAATAAAATAGATGCTAGGCCATTAAGCTAACTCATCACTAGGCCGTATAGTCATTAAACCGAATGATCATTAGTCCGAAGAAAATAATGCTAAATGAACCAAATATAGAACTAAATTGAGTGAAAAACCTGTTGAATATCGTCTGGGTCAAAGGGTACCGTAATAGGACTGGTTGGATAGCATGTTTTACATTATATGTAATTCGAAAGAAAAGCTCATGATAAAAAGAAAAAAATAATAGGCAAATAATTTTTATTGAAACACTGTCTTGAATAGCGGAAGTTCACAGGCGGAAAACTCCGGACGTGTAGACAAATGTGTGTGCAGGCTTTCCCATGATCTCATAATATTTGATTATTGCCCAGCATCGTGGCGAAATATCAACCACAGCGCGTAATATTGAAGTTGTGATGTGAAGATGTTGAAGGAAGCCGAATAAAAACCGTGGTGTTTGTGCGATATAGCGCAAACAGTGACGATCTGACAGAAAAGGAAAAAAGTCAGCGACTTTTCGTGTCAAATTATCACTACGTAAAGGGGAAATTAGCAGATAAACGCAATTTGAATAGCTTACATACTGCCTATGATCGCAAATCAGTCCCATAAAGATAAGAAATCCAAGAGAAAATGGGACAACTATGCGGTCTTAGGCAGAATATTGATATGAAAATTAAACATACAGTATGAATTTGAATGAACTGCAAAATTTTTTTTCAAGATATACTTCAACTTTTTTTCCTTCTCTCTGTCAAACAGTCGGTTTTGTTGGTCTTCGGCCTATTGCTTATTCGGTCTAATGTCTATTCGGCCTGTTGTCTATTCTGCCGAAACAGTCCCGACCTAATGACCTTCGGTCTAATGGCTAAACGCCAATGAGATTCCCGAACAATTGGTCGAAAACCATTTGGGCATATGCCGTTTAACTTAAGGCCGTTTGGCCGAATGGGTCATTTGACCGAATCCTGTTAAGCCGGACGCCATTGGGTCAAAAGGGTGATTTGGTCGAAAGGGAAACTTGGCCGAACGGGTAATTTGGCCGAAAGGGTGCGATTTGGCCAAAAGGGTAATTTTCTCGAAAGGATAATTGGCCGAAGGAGTAATTTGGCCGAAAGGATAGTTTGGCCGAAAGCGTAATTTGGCCGAATGGGTAATATGACCGAAAGGAAAACTTGATCTAAAGCGATGAACGTCTGCAAGAGCTATTGTACCAAGAGGATTAATTGGCCGAAAAGGTTATTTGGCTAGAGACGTTATTTTACCGAATGAGTTATTTGGCAGAAAGGGTTATTTGGCCGAAAGAATAATTTGGGCAAAAGGTAAACTTGGTCGAAATGGTAATTTAGACGAAAGTGAAGTTTGGCAGAAAGAGTAATTTGGCCGAAAGAGTAATGTAACCGAAAGATAATTTAGCAGAAGGGTAATTTGGCCGAAAGCGTAATTTTGCCGAGTGGGTAATTCGGCCGATAGAGCAATTTGGCCGAAAGGGTAATTTGACCGAAAGGGTGATTTCTCCGAAAGAGTAATTTTACCGAAAGCGTAATTTGGCGAAATGGTAATTTCGACGAAAGGTAAATTTGGTCGAACGAATAATTTATGGCAAGTGCGATTTTGCCGAAAGAGCTATTTGATCGAATAGGTTAATTGGGTTATTTAGTCGAAGTGTAATATGGCCGAAAGAGTAATTTGGCCGAAAAAGTAATGTAACCGAAAGATAATTTAGCAGAAGGGTAATTTGGCCGAAAGCGTAATTTTGCCGAGTGAGTAACTTGGCCGATAGAGCAATTTGGCCGAAGAGGTAATTTGACCGAAAGGGTGATTTCTCCGAAAGAGTAATTTAACCGAAAGGGTAATTTTACCGAAAGCGTTATTTTGGCGAAAAGGTAATTTCGACGAAAGGTAAATTTGGCGGAACGGATAATTTATGGCAAGCGCGATTTGGCCGAAAGAGCTATTTGATCGAATAGGTTAATTGGCCGAAAGGGTTATTTGGTCGAAGTGTAATATGGCCGAAAGGGTTATTTGGCCGAAAGTTTAATTTGGCCGAAAGGGTTATTTGGGTGAAAGGGTAATTTGCCCGAAAACAATATTTGCCCGAAAGCCTTATTTGGCAGAAAGGGTGATCTGACCAAAAGGGTGATGTGACCAAAAGGGTGGTGTGACCAAAAGGGTGACGTGACCAAAAGGGTGATTTGGCCGAAAGATAAATTGGCCGAAGGGCTTTTTTGTCCGAAGAGGTAACTTGCTCGAAGAGGTAATTTTGCCGAGAGGGTAATTTGGCCAAGAGGGTAATTTGGCCGAGAGGGTAATTTGGCCGAGAAGGTAATTTGGCCGAGATGGTAATTTGGCCGAGAGGGTAATTTGACCGAGAGGGTGATTTGGCCGAGAGGGTAATTTATCCGAGAGGATAATTCAGCCGAGAGGGTAATTTGGCCGAGAGGGTAGTTTGGCCAATATGGTAATTTGACCGAGATGGTAATTTGGCCGAAAGGGTAATTTGGCCGAGAGGGTGATATAGCCGAGAGGGTAATTTAGCCGAGAGGGTAATTTAGCCGAGAGAGTAATTGGGCCGAAGGGGTGATATAGCCGAGAGCGTAATTTAGCCGAGAGGGTAATTGGGCCGAGAGGGTTATTTGCCCGAGAGGGTAATTTGGCCGAGAGGGTAGTTTGGCCGAGAGGGTAATTTGGCCGAGAAGGTAATTTGGCCGAGAGGGTAATTTGGCCGAGAGGAAAATTTAACCGAGATGGTAATTTGGCCGGGAGATGATTTGGCCGAGAAGGTAATCCGGCCTAAAGGGTAATGTGGCCGAAAGGCTAATTTGGCCGAAAGGGACATGTGACCGAAATGGTTATTTGACTGAAATGGTAATTTGGTCGAAAGGGTAATTTAGGCAAAAGGGTTATTGGACCGAAAGTTTAATTTGATCGAAAGTTAACCTTGGCCGAAAGGGTTATTTTGCCGAAAGGATTATTTGACCGAAAGAGTAATCTGGCCGGAAGCATAATTTGACCGAAAGGGGAATTCGACCGAAAAGAAAATTCGGCCGAAAAAAATACTTGGCCGAAAGGGTAATTCGACTGAAAGAGTTATTTGGCCCAAAGGAATATTTGATTGAATGAGAAATTAACCCTTTCATGCCCATGTTGTTTGTGGACAACAACGTTTTTAAACAGCTATAATTTTTGATTAAGGCGAGATTTGCTCACAAAAACAAGTAAGGCTCATTAATGTGATTATTGCCTTTAATTTGAGTATTAACAGTTACAAGGATCAGCTCTAGAACTGAAGTTATTGCAATTAGTCTGATTGGATTCCGATGGAGCAGTGCTGCCAGGGATAGTTTACGTTGACGACGGAAAATGATTTTTTAATATATCTTCGTTATGGTGCAATATTATTGAAAACTGATAAAACTTATCAATTTAGAATGTCGTTGGCTACGTTTTCTACGTAATTGGACTATTGTAATTATTCTAGGAGAATTGCATTGAGCATTAGAAGGTAAAAATTGACCAGTTTCTAGCACTGCCATGGAAGCACCTATCTTTATGAAAATAGGCTTTTCGTGTTTCTTGAACCAACCATTTTAAGGAAAAATAGTTTTGAAACCCTACATGCACTAGAAAAAAGTTAGGCATGAAAGGGTTAAACTGAAAGGAAAATCTGTCCGAAAGGGAAATTGAACGAAAGGGAAATTTGGTCAAAAGGGAAATTAAGTCGAAAGGGAAAATTTAATCGAAAGGGGGATTTGACCGAAAAGGAAGTTTAGCCGAGCCAAAAAAATTTCTGAAAGAGAAATTTGACGGAAAGGGAAATTCGGCCGAAAGAGAAATTTTGTCGAATGAAAAATTTGAACGAAAGAGTAATATGGCCGAAAGGGAAATTTTATCGAAAGGAAAATTTGGCCGAAAAAGTAACTTGGCTGAAAAGGTATTTCGACTGAGAGTTATTTGGCTCAAAGGGATATTTGACTGAAAGAGAAATTTTACTAAAAGGAAAATTAGGCCGACAGGGAAATTTCAACGAAGGGGAAATTTGGTCAAAAGGAAAATATAGTCGAAAGAGTAATTTGACCGAAAGGGGAAATTGACCGAAAGGGAAAATTAGCTGAGAAAAAAAAATTGACCGAAAGACTAATTTGACCAAAAGGAAAATTAGGCCGAAAGGGAAATTTAGTCGAAAGGGTAATTTGACCGAAAGGGAAATTTGATCGAAATGGAAATATGGTCGAAGGGATAATTTCACCGAAGGGATTATTTGGTAGAAAGGGTTATTTGGCCGAAAGGGTTATTTGGTCGAAAGGGCTATTGGGCCGAAAGGGTTGTTTAATCGACAGGGTTATTTGGCCGCAAAGGTAATTCGACTGAAAAAATTCTTTGAGGAAAGGAAAATTTGCCATAATGCGAATTTTAGGCCAATTTGGCCGAAAGAAAATTTTAATCGAAAGCGAAATAATTCCGAAAGGCTAATTTGACCGAAAGGGAGATTCAACCGGAAGGAAATATTGGCCGAATGGGAAATTTAGCCGAATGGGTAAGGGAAACACATCGATTGTCTGCGTTCCTCACTATTCCAACACTGTTGGAATAGTGAGAAATGGAGACAGTCGAGGAGTAGGCGTCCGCCTAGCGGTCAACAAGTCCACGAAATAGAAAAGGAAATCTAGTTGAAAGCCATTTGGCCTAAGGTGTAACTTGGCCGATTGGGAAATTTGGCCAAAAGAGAAATTTGGCCGTAAAGGAAACTTGGCTCAAAGGGAAATTTAATCAAAAGCCATTTAACCGAAAAGTAAAATTGGCCGAAAAACATTTGGCCGAAAGGGAATTTTAGCCCAAAATCATTTGGTTGAAAGCCACTCAGATTAACGACCAATTCGTCTAGATGGAATTCGACTCAACGACATTCGGCCAAACTGCATTCGGTCAAATTACATTGGCAACTTGATTCGTTTGAGCAAACGGCATTCGGTCAGGCGACACGTTTGCTTAATTGGCATGCACCCAAATGCCCAAACTTTTTTCTGAACATTTGTGTACTCCTCTGATCTGAATTTCTTAAAAACTCTCAGAATTAATCGAAACCATTCCACTCTTCTACCGAACACATGAAGTTGGGTTTTCATCATATTCTGTTCCAGATGTTACATTTCATTGAATGTATACGTAACACTCCGAGTTAGATGTGGATCCATAAAATAATCAAAGATTATTTCTCTATCGACAAATTTCATAATGTTTAGGTTTATTGCCATTCTCATACCTGCTCTTCTCTCCTTCTACCTCACACGCAGAAAACCTTTACCTACGAAAACTTGGAAGGCAATTTATTCCCCAAATCTTCCATTTTGAAAAGTTTGCAAACATAGTTGATACATGTATTTCGATTCATCGATATTTACTATTTACCGTCGGCTCTATCGAGTGTTCAATTTATCGGCAAGTGCCATGCACTCTCGATCGTTCATCTGCAGAACACAACTTACAACGGTCCAGTCTGTGATAAATACGGCATGTATTTTATTCGCTATAAATAGCTTTTTTTCCAATAACTGTTATATGTATTTCGGTTTCGGGTCGAAGGTTAGTCCAATTCCTCCACCTCTTGGACAGCAGAAATTTCATTTCAAAATATGACTTTAGAAGATCTATCGTGTCCCATGTCCTTCGCCATCGTTAATGCTTCCAACACTTCTATTTTAAAATAATGAGTCTACTATTATTTAAAAAATATTATCAGTTTTGAGAATTGGCTGACAAAGAAATTGCCATTGATGCAAATAGGATCCCAAACCAATGTAATTGCTACAAAGAAACTATCCTCATCTAACAAAAAACCCATCACCAGCAAACAGTTTGAGACAACTACTGATGAATTACCCAGCTGTCTTTGATTTGCTACATATATTTCTATCCCCACGAATAGCAACCGACGTCGAAAGTGCATTAGTAGATTAAAGAAAATCCGCACTCCACAATTAATCTTGCTTGTCCTGTACTGTGTCCTTGTCGCAACACCAGGGGAAAGGGAAATTCCCCAAGCTCATTTATCATCTTCGAGACAACTGATGCCATCAAAAGAAATCAATGACAAAACTTGTCCCCGCAGCTTTGCAGCATAATATGGGAAAGACCAGCTCAGGAAGAGCAGTGTGACACATATCAATGGCCAACTGACGGCTCCGGCCATCCGGCATAGATGGAAAAGGCAAGATGTTTGTTTCTCCATGAAGCAGCATGGAACTGATAAGAAGTGAGCAAAAACTTTGAACGATCGCTTTTTGGCTACCCCTTCCTGAAATTCCCTATCCGGTGTCGATGCGGTTTGCGCTATGTATGGGATACAAAGCATATCCTCTGTCAGTGCCGCTGGGCACTTGGGCTTCGGTAAACAAACCAAAAAGGAAAAAGCTTTCCAGCAATTCTTTTCCCTTGTCCGCTGCGGACAAAGGAAGAAAACTTATTGGAAGATTGCATGGGTAAGTGATTGATTATTCATTGGTTATAGGTTGGGAAATTATTCGTCCCTTGAGATATGTTCAATTTGATGATCTGAAGAAAAATGTGTGCTAGCACAACCGACCAAGCGTAGTGACTCATTCGAGAAGCTTTACGAATCGAAAACTTTCTTATATTCTCTTATAGAATTTAATTATTTTCCTTTTATTTGTATCCTTTGTTGGCAGCAAAACCCGCTTATTCCACCAGCAAGCGGTAGAAAATCCGAAAAAAAACCGGACCAGTCACAGAAAGTCAAACTTTGTCTATCGTTTATTTTTTATTGTAGTCTAGCTGCTCTTCTGTTTATGTTTACCCTGCATTTGTAAGCCACCAGCGGGCACCACTATGAAAGTTTAGATATAACTGGAAACGACAGTTGGAGAAGCTATAAAAAGACGATTTACTCGTTCGGACGATAGTAAATGAAAAAAATCGATTGATTGTTTGTCTGATCCGGGCCGAATTTCCACTAATAAGACCGAGGGGAACGCGAATGATAGGCCATCGATAAAATGGAAGAACCTTTGCATTAGTCATCCGAAATAAAATCCCATGGGTAAACAAACGGCATCATAAACCGCAATTTGATAGCTGATCGACGTTTGACATTGATTCATTCATCATCGTCATCGTCGTCGTCGTCGTCGTCGTTTTCATTTCGCAACGAAGAGTCGTGGGGTAAGAAAAGGTTGAGTCCACACAGGAAAGCAAGTTCATGGCTGGGATAATTTGGTGCTCTGTTTGATATTTACCGGTCGTCGCAAGCAGTTTTGGCGTTGTTCGGAGTGTTTGGTTTCATGTGAGAAAATTCTACGTGAAATAAACGATTTATAGCTGTTCTGATGGAAACGCGTGGTAGTTTGTATCGAATAGAGCCATGTGCATATGTTTATCACAGTTATTTGCTGTAGAAATTGAAGATTGGAACGTTAGATTATATTTTATCCACTTTGTCGTGTTCTAGCGCAAAGTATATTAAACATTCCAGTTTCTCGCATATATTCTTAAATGAACGGCGCCGGTGGTTAACCCTTTCATGCCCAACTTTTTTCTAGTGCATGTAGGGTTTCAGAACTATTTTTCCCTGAAAACGGTGGAATCAAAGAACACGAATAGCCATTGCAGTGCTAGAAACTGCTCAATTTTTACCTTCCAATGCTCAATACAATTCTCCTAGAATATTTACAATAGTCCAATTGCATGGAAAACTTGACCAAAGACAGTCTAAATTGATAAGTTTTATCAGTTTTCAATAATATTGCACCATAACGAAGATTAGGGCATTGCAAAAAAAACTTTTTTTTTGAATTCTCAAAGGCCCCCCCTCTCATATTGTGACAAATGTCAAAGTAAGCTCAGATGCCAAATTTCACATCATTTGGACAATTTTAGACCCCCGCCCACTTCGCTTGAAATTTTTTGAAATTTGTACTATGGGAAAATATGGAGGAAAAATACATTAAATGCTCTAACTTTTGAAGTAGCAATCAGAAAATTACAATTTATACCTCTTTTGAAAGGAAATAATCTTAGTATTTGAATGAAGATATATTTCTTTCTTGAAAAATACGGGAAAGTGGGGTACTGGGTCATTTTGGCCCCAAAATCCCCTATTTTTAATGATTTTTCTGCTCCGTGATGCAAATCATACATATTTTGTAATTTTTCTAATGTGAAAAAATCTCAGAAATCGAACGGAACCCTTTTGACCTTAGTTCGAATAAGAGAAGTTGGGGTTATAGGGCTTTTTGTCAGTCATATTAAATTTTATCATTTTCTCATGCATATATCTCTATTATTCTTCAATCAATTTTCACAAAATGTAACTTATTGAACGTGTAAAATTCAGAGGAATAAAACAAAAATAAAAACGTTAAAGGTAAAATTCAAAAACATCAAACTTTTTGATATTTACTCTACAAATCTCATTTTTTTCATTATTTGTCCTAATACCTCAACTTCCCCTATTTTTCCAGGAATGAAACTTTTCTCATGTGATCCCTAAGCATATTTTACACTAAAAGTAGTAAATTAAATAAGAATTTTGTTGTTAAATGGAGTTAATATGTGCGATTTTATGATAAAAATGTGAAATCGACACTATATGTCAGATAATTTGATGTTCCCGAATTTAACCGGTAACGAATCTATTTTTGTTATAATCCTAAGGATTTTCCACGTTCAACAAGGTATAGTTTATGAAAATCGAGTGAAGAATAATAGAGATATATTGACAAGAAAATGATGAAGTCTAATATGAATGTCAAAAGGCCATTTAACCCCAACTTCTCGTATTCGGACTAAGGTCAAAAGGGTTCCGTTCGATTTCTGAGATTTTTTTACATTAGAAAAACTACAAAATATGTATGATTTTCATCACGGAGCAGAAAAATCATTTAAAATAGAGGATTTTGGGGCCAAAATGACCCAGTACCCCACTTTTCCGTATTTTTCTAGAAACAAATATATCTCCATTCAAATACTAAGATTATTTCCTTCCAAAAGAGGTATAAATTTTTATTTTCTGATTGCTACTTCAAAAGTTATTGCATTTAATGTATTTTTCCTCCATATTTTCCCATAGTACCAATTTCAAAAAATTTCAAGCGAAGTGGGCGGGGGTCTAAAATTGTCCAAATGATGTGAAATTTGGCATCTGAGCTTACTTTGACATTTGTCACAATATGAGAGGGGGGGCCTTTGAGAATTCAAAAAAAAGTTTTTTTTGCAATGCCCTAACGAAGATATATGAAAAATTAATTTTCCGTCGTCAATGTACACTGTCCCTGGCAGCACTGCTCCATCGGAATCCAATCAGACTAATTGCAATACCTTCAGTTCTAGAGCTGATTTTGGTAACTGTTAATGCTTAAATGGAAGGCAATAGTGAAATTTATTAGCCTTACTTGTTTTTGTGATCAAATCTAGCCTCAGTTAAAAGTTATAGCTCTTTTGAAACGTTGTTGTCCACAAACAACATGGGCATGAATGGGTTAAGTGGCAAGCGTGACCGCCACTCATTCCAGTTGACCTGGGTTCAAACCCAACCGGGGTCATTGAGATTTATCTGAGGTGAAAAAATCTCTGGATCTGTGATCACGTCTTCCTTCGGAAGGGAAGTAAAGCCTTTGGTCCCCGGTCAATGACTTGATGGATCGATATCGAGTACAAATGGTGAAGTCACCTTTCGGACGTCGATCATGAAGAAGTAGAATCTATACTTACTAACAAATATCCTTCTCCCGTGATACTTGTGGAGTGCGCAGTAGTATATACGGCCTCTAGTAAAAGCAAGTATCGTACTAACATTTCTTCCCTTTGCTTCCGCAATCTACGTTCGGACCTGGTCGGCACCGGTGTTGATCAATGAACACTTTAGGATTGCCAGGAGTTGCACATTGAAAGGTGTTTCACTACTCCCAAGCATAATTAGCCACTGATTCCCTGTGCAACTTCAGCTAGTCCAGATCGAAAACGGAGTAGCAATCGAAATCGATAAATCGGATAAAGGGGAGGGTGTATAATGTGCTACACTACCGGCTCCGGATCTCCAAGAAATCCAGGAGGAGATCAGCCGGCTCAAAAATAATAAAGCCGCTGGGGTTGACCAAATACCAAGCGAGCTACTAAAACACGGTGGCGAGCCACTGGCTAAAGCGTTGCACTGGGTGATTACCAAGATTTGGGAGGAGGAGATTTTACCGGAAGAGTGGATGGAAGGTGTCGTGTGTCCTATCTACAAAAAGGGCGACAAGCTGGATTGCTGTAATTACCGAGCAATCACCCTGCTGAACGCCGCCTACAAGGTACTCTCCCAAATACTATGCCGTCGACTATCACCAATTGCAAGAGAGTTCGTGGGGCAGTACCAGGCGGGTTTCATGAGCGAACGGTCTACCACGGACCAGGTGTTCGCTCTTCGTCAAGTATTGCAGAAATGCCGCGAGTACAATGTGCCCACACATCATTTGTTCATCGACTTCAAAGCCGCATACGACACTATCGATCGTGATCAGCTATGGCAGATTATGCACGAGTACGGATTCCCGGACAAACTGACGCGATTAGTGAAGGCGACGATGGATCGGGTGATGTGCGTAGTACGTGTCTCAAGGACGCTCTCGAGTCCCTTCGAATCACGCAGAGGGTTACGGCAAGGTGATGGTCTCTCGTGTTTGTTATTCAACATCGCGCTGGAAGGTGTAATAAGAAGAGCAGGGATCGACACGAGTGGTACGATTTTCACAAAGTCCGTTCAGCTACTTGGCTTCGCCGATGACGTTGATATTATTGCACGAAACTTTGAGAAGATGGAGGAAGCCTACATCAGACTGAAAAGAGAAGCCAAGCGCGTCGGACTTGCCATCAACACGTCGAAGACAAAGTACATGATAGGAAGAGGATCACGAGAAGAGAATGAGAACCGCCCGCTTCGAGTTTGCATCGGTGGCGACGAAATCGAGGTGGTTGAAGAGTTCGTGTACTTCGGCTCACTGGTGACCGCCGACAATGATACCAGCAGAGAGATTCGTAGACGCATCGTGGCAGGAAATCGTGCTTACTTTGGCTTCCGCAAGACACTTCGGTCGAACAGAGTTCGCCGTCGTACGAAGTTGACCATCTACAAGACGCTGATTAGACCGGTAGTTCTCTACGGGCACGAGACCTGGACCATGCTCGTGGAGGACCAACGCGCACTTGGTGTCTTCGAACGGAAAGTGCTGCGTACCATCTACGGTGGAGTGCAGATGGAAGACGGCACATGGAGACGGCGAATGAACCATGAGTTGCATCAGCTGTTGGGGGAGCCGCCCATCTGTCATACCGCGAAAATCGGACGACTACGGTGGGCCGGGCACGTAGCCAGAATGTCGGACAATAGCCCGGTGAAAACGGTTCTCAATTGCAATCCGACCGGTACAAGAAGACGTGGCGCGCAGCGAGCACGATGGATCGACCAGGTGGAAGACGATTTGCGGACCCTTCGCAGACTGCGTGGCTGGCGACGCGCGGCCATGGACCGAGTGGAATGGAGGAATCTTTTGTATACGGCACAGGCCACTTCGGCCTTAATCTGTTAATAAATAAATAAAATAAATAAATAAGTATAATGTGCTTTCCGAATGTTTAATGAAAGTTAAAATCCCATGATATTTCCCGCATTTCACTAAATTCATTACAAAAATTGTAAAAATGATCTATGCAATAAATCTCAACTCTAGTAAAAAAATAGTCTATACTTCTTGCGCACCGAAATCATGAATAAAGTGCCATGAATTCTGTAACAATCACATTTTTACGTTACGAAAACAGGACCGTGAACAAAAATCATGTGTTTTATAATTATGTTCCGTTTCTTTTTAGTAACGTCTATATAACGCTTTTATTAGTGAAGATATTTGTTTTTGTTTTGTGAACTTCAATCATGCTTCCCGCCATACCATTACCAAATCAATTTTCTGTACGTGGACTAGTTCACAACTTTATGAACATTATTCATAAAATCAAAAGCTGAATCGTGATTTTATTCAAAGCTTTTAGAACATTATTCAGAGTCCAACTATGCAACGTGATGTGATTCGTGATTTGTTACATTTGTTCATGATTCCTTGTATAATAGTTGCGACGTACCGTTCGAGCTCGTGAAATAGTTCATAAGATCGAAAAATAATATTCATGTTCATGTGAACATGAACTGATTCATGATTCCTAGCGACTGATCATTCGTGCTCGTGAAAAAGTTCACAAAACCATGAAATCTTATTCGTGGAAACACGTGAGCTGATTCATGATTCCTAGTATGTATATTAGTCACGCCTGACCATACGCTCCCCTTGAAATAGTTCACATAATCACAAAATATCGTTCCTGTGTTAGTTAACTGGATTCCTAGTGCAATTTTCACAACTGACCATTCGTGCTCATGAAATATTATTGATGGATTCGTGAACTGGTTCATGATTCGATTCACGATCTATCTTGAGTGATTTTTTCATTCAATCCGTTTATTTGGTAGCGTTAGCTTAAAGGTGCCAATTTTGTTTTGTTTTATATTTTAAATTGCTTAAAACTAGGGGATTGCATATTTATTTTTTATGAAAGAGATTTCATAGCTATCTTATACATCTACAAAAGGGGTAATATAATTTTCGTAAGATTAGGGCTGCCATTTAGTTTTTATGGTAATATTGCGTGATATTTTTAGCAGGGAGATTATTGGAGCAAATAATTTTTAACAAAGGGGGACAATTTTTACAACTATCTTAAAAGTAGGAAAAACAAGAGAGCGTGATTTTATTTTGTAAAGATTTGGGGAGATTAATTAGAATTATTTTTATGTGGTAGCAGAGTTGTGCATTTTCAATGAGATTGTGTAATATAATAGTTAAAACTAACAGAGACAGGAAGAGCTAAATGTTTTGGGAAGATATTTGGGGTGGTGGGGGGTAGGGATGTTACTTCTGGGTATAAGAGTCAGGGGAGGGAGGGTGGACAAAGGTCTTGAGTGTTTGTGATATTTAGATGACATACGAAATAATTTTCATTTCAATGCAATTCTGCACATGATCCTCAAATTTTCACGTGAACTATTTCACATAATTTTGGGTTTTTTAATGAAATAGCAACTAGTAATAGGTTCGAGCAGAAAATGTAAGAAATCTATTAAGATTTCGAACATGGTATTGATTTGATAAGGTTCAATGTGATGTCCAGACAAAAAAAGCAATAAAAATATATTATAGAGCCATAAATCGTGTTCGTGATGTTGTTCGCAAAACAAGATACCGCGCATCAGTTTCGATTTTAGGATCCAATTCATATTGTCACGTTACTCCGAGTAAAAAATCCTATAGTAATTAAACATGAACATAAGTCACATTATTCCACTTGTCAAATTCGGAAGTGAGCTCAATAATAAATTATCAAGAAATGCGGATATAAATTACGAAAATCATGACTAAAATCCAGCATTCATGAATATAAATTCCAATACTCGTGACTAAAATATCAAAAGTCGTCACTATGATCCTGAAATCATGATCACACTTGTGACTAAATTATCACGATAACGTGAAAAGAAATTATGAAAATCGTGGCCAAGATCCAGAAATTAATATAAGTCATACTACTCTGCCAGAAAAATTCAACACGAAACTCGCGAACAAAATATCACGAAGACATGAATATAAATTATGAATATCGCAGCTAAGGCCTTGATACCATGAACATAAATCGTGCTACTCTACCAGAAAAATCCAACAGTAAACTTATGAATAAAATATCACGATAACGTAATGAGAAATTACGAAAATCGCGATAAAGCTCCTGAAATCATGAATATCGTTTAAATGGTGGTTCTTTTAGTTGATATGATTTATGCAAACCAGTGTATCCCCAAATTATGAACAAAAATAATAACAAAAACTAAACATGTCAAGAGAACAACCACCGTAACCCAACCAAGAATTGCAATGTAACGCTATGTTTAGTTTCATGAATACGAGATGTATTCATAATTTCATGAACTTGGTTACGATTTTCGCAAATTTAACGAAATCGTGATTTTTTTTCATGAATTTATGAACGGATTTTTTTCCGTAGGAAGTCATGTAAAATTGAAATGAATTGAAAAATTGAATTGAAAAAGTCTTAAATACAAGTATAGTACAAGTACAAGTAGCTATAACAATTAAGGGACTTTAATGGGCTATTACGAACAGTTTTCTGTAAATTACAAATTGTGCAATTTGACAAAATCAAACAAATCGATATTTCTGTATTCTTGATTTTTTTTTAAATATTTTAGCTTCTTCCCAAATATGAACAACCTTTAAATTACACATTGAAAGCACTGAGAACTGATATAAAATTTGTAATATGTAAAGTTGTCGTTTTGAAATGCCATCAGCAAGTAGCAGCTTACCACTAGTCATGCTCGGCCACCAACTACTATACGGTGCAAACTGCGCGCCATGATGACTTTATACGTAATTTTATTAAAATGTTTACTTTCTTATGTTTTAACGACATTTAATTCTACAACGGTTTCGTGACTTTTTCTATGCGTAAATGGTTTTGTGGGGTACATTCACTAAAATTGCTCTAATATGTCTAATTTATATTCAATTTTTAAATAAATTTGTGTAGTTTTGTTCTAAAATCATTTGTAAAGCAGCCTGTTCAAATATATTCGTGTTTAGTCTATTTTATTATGTAATATTTATTTTTTTTATAGAATATGTTTTTAAAATACGTCATAATTCCCGATTTTCCTTAATATTTCTATAACTCCAGTAGTTTCCAACCGATTATAACGTTCTATACGGCATTGTGAAGATTATTAAATTTTCTTTTAAACAAAATGTAAATAATTCCAAAACCAGCCAAAAAGTGTTTTTATTCCGATGCTTTTTTGAACAACAAACGTCAACACAAACGGTAAAGATACAGCAATATGCAGTTACGGCGATAAAACAGGAAGGCGTCAAAGGGATAGGTAGAGCCAGATCATTGTGCGTGTATATATAATAAGGGCGTTCCTTGAGATACAGAAGATGCCGAATTGAGTGGTGCGTGATGCGTATTATATACAAATCATATTCACGAATGAGTTTTGTCTTTTTCATCCGCAAAAGCGAAAAATGTGATAACGATCCAATCGCATTTTCTAGTTACTTTGCTTTATTATATCAAATAACAAATTCTATTGTTCCGCAATGGTGAGGTTTATACAATTTTATACAAGTTTCTCGCTGACTATGTATCGATACAAAAAAAGATATAATCAATTCTCCGAATTATGTACACATTACAAAACACTAACGTAAACGGGTTTGTGGGGTACATTTGTACCCCAGACACACTTGAAGTGGGCACTGTTAAGTTGGTCAAGTGAAACATATAGGTTGCACCTGCTATAATGGGTTAAATAATCAAATTGATTTATGGTAAAGATTGCTTGCAGGTAAAATAAACCTTACAGATTTACAGGGAGGGATTGTAAATAGCTCTGTGGTATAAATGTACCCCACAAAACCGTTCTAGGAATAATTAGCAAGGGTCTGGAAGGTGCGAAATATTTTTCAATATTAAGAGCTATAGTACTCAAAAAAACAAGGTGTTGAAGGAAGAATGTTTAAAAAAGCGTGGAATACGGTCATTTGAGCAAGCTTAGAGTTTCTCGGCGATTTAACCTTTTGCCTTCTATACGCAGGAATCAAGATATTTTGGCATTAAATGTGAATCACCTGAGACTGCGGCATGCCCGGACAAGCATAAAGTCGGTCACGGAAAACTTCCACACCAAGCATTTTGCGACGTAGAAACTCTTGAATGAGCTGGTTTTTGTCCTCACCAATTGCCTGCCAGGGTGTTTTATTTGATCGACTATTGTGTTTGGCTAAAATCGAAATAATTTGATGTCCATTTCAGTAGATTTTTAAACTCTGCACGGAAAAAAATCAGTTCATAAATTCATGAACAAAATGTCACGATTTCGGGAACTGAACGAGAGGGGTTACTGTTGTTGTTCCCTGGACATGTTTAGTTTTTGTTGTGATTCTTGTTCATGATTTGGGACTACACAGTCGACAGTCAAACGTTGTTCATGATTTCAAGAGCTTATTCGCGATTCTTGTGAGTTCTGATGACGTTACCGGGATTGAAGTTCATAATTTCGTAATTTCTATTCACGTTATCGTGATATTTTTGTCAAGAGAAGAGTAATTGAAGTTCATGATTTCAGGATATTTGTCACGATTTTAAATATTTTTATCACGAGTTGTGTGATTTGTGTACATGAATTCAGGATCTTAATCGCGATTTTTGTAACTTCTACTAAGGACGGGAATGGCCACTCTGTTTGTAGATTCAAAGGTGGATTTTTAGTCTCTAGTTTCAATCACAGAACATTTAATTTGCGTTAAAGTTTCAAAGAGAGTATCCCTTCATCTTCAGGACAACTACAATTTGTTACAAAGTATTACTAACACTTTTCACAAAGAACAGTATTTAACAAATTTATTCACAACGACTACAAATATTTTCCTTTTCGAGTAGGGTGCATCATTTGGAAAGTGCCCACAAGCGGCTTCTCTACACTAAAAAGCACACACAACGTACAGATTTAAACATACATTTGATTTGAAAATTTAATTCTCATTGTAAACTTACACACAAGCTTCCCGTACACATAGAAATCAGATTGAACAGTGCAATGTTTCATATTGGTAGCAGATCACCAAAAAAACAAAATAGAACGAGAGGAGAGCAAACGACGAGCAGTGACAGTTGGTGAGAGTAATCTGAAGTGCTGCTTACTAGTGTGTGAGTGAGTGAGTGCAGCAGACCAGAATATGCTACATTCAAATTTTGAGTATCAGTTCGAAAATTAATCGTTGAATTGTCGCTGTAAATATGACACATTTCAAGAATCTGCAATGCATGAATTCGTTCGTCATGATTTAAGATTTGTACTTTTGTCAGATCGAAATTATTTCTAGAGAAAATTTTCAATAGGACGTAAGTAACTATGAGAGATTCTCTTTGGGGTCTTTCTCTTCCGTTCATTACTCGACCATTTCAACATTTTCTACTCTACTCGTGGCGTAATATTCTAGTAAAAACCGTCGGCTTTCGATATGTACTGGAAAATTAGTGCAAAGTGTTGTAATGACGGCGTAATAAACGAAAGAGAAAGTAAACAAAGAGAGGCTCTCAATGTTACTTACGTCCTACTGAAAATTTTCTCTAGATTTGTTAAATTATTTTTCACTTCACCTGCTCTCACAGAAACTAAATACGGCCACTGGATTTATTAAGAGAGTTTTTCGGTTATCAACACGCAGATCGTCTTGCGAAAATAAGAAAATAGTACGTGAGCATTTGTTGGGCATTCAATTATTCAAGTTCGCTTATCAATCGTTTAGTCAATAGGTTTGTGAACAAACCACAAACTGAAATTCACAACGCGACTGATGGAGAACCTAAAATCTTCAGGTCCCTCCATCACGTAGACTCCCTAACCTCTGCACTCGCTAGAAACATCAAAAGAAATCATAAGAATGTGGCTTTAAGTTCCAAGTTTTTCATTTTTTTTTTTTTGAATTTTGCGCTGTCAGATTAAGGGAAGTTTAAGCTAAATAATCAGGAAAGGCTATAAGGCTATATCTAGGGACTAAAGAAGAACACTTTAAGAGCTTCGGTTTCTTAAAAAGAAAGAAAAATATATGTCCTGATTTTATCAATGTCCCCATTTTATCAGCCCAAAAATTCCCAAGGGGCTGAATTATGCAGAACAGGCTTTGATGTTCTCTCCAAAGTTTCGACTATATTTTCTAGTCTTTTTCAAGGATTGCCATAACATAAATTTTAATTTTGAGCTGTATTGACCTAATCAACCAAACACCGCATTTTAATAAGATCATAACCCAGACAGTCGGGACAACAGAATCATTTTAATATATATTCCATCATTTGGCCATCATGGTGGTCGCACTTTTCAACCCGTAACTTCGAAATTGGAACTCGAAATGGGATCGTAGGCTATAGGAACGTTGTTTTTCATTTAAGACTAAGTTTGATAAAATCAGTTCAGTCATCTGCGAGTAACCGATATGCAATTGTTGGTCACACAAACATAGAAAAAATACAACTAATTTTTCTTGGTTTTGATATACTTTTCAAAATGAATATCCAGAGCTTTGTTCACCTGTCAAAACATGTTAAGATGTCTAAGGAACAACCTTTGATGATTTGTGGGCATGCAGGGCCTATTAAATCAGTAAGTGATATTTCTATGGAAACATAGAAAAAACACGATTTTAGATTGGAGACATTCCTAAATCATATTCAAATTAAGCCATTTTTGGCGAAAGTTTTGAGATTCACACCTAGAACAAAAATTTGAGCTGACCCATGTATATTTCAAAACTTTTTCAAAATGTGGAGAGGTCTAATACACACATTCGTAGGGATGTCCGTTCGAATCTTCAGTGCAGTTTGAAGAAACGAATAATTTCGCAAAAATAATTTTTGACAAAAAACTTCGAATTGACCAACCGAATCTACTGCGCCTTCTCCAACCAATAACTTTCACTTTCTTCGCATGTTTATTCCGCCTGTCTGGTTGGATCACAACTGGCAGAAGAAAACTACACTCGCAATACAGATCATCGAGAGCAACCGGGAAAAGGCTTACCGATTATAAGACCGTCTGCTCACCGTTCGTTGGTTCCATTTTCCTTCCACCGCCCGCAGGCACTGTGTCACTCCAACAAATTCGTGCAAATCTGGTGAAAGGACAAAAATCCTTACTGCCTGACGTCGGTCTCGTCGTATATCGTGGGGGCAACAGAGCAGTTATAGTGTCGTCTTCATCGTCGTCGTCGTCGTTCGTCGGAATCGTTAGACTTGGAAAAGCTTCTCACCGCGCAAACCACCCCCGACCGACCAAATCCACCAGCCATGAAAAGCAAGCGAATGTATGCTAGTTGAAATGCTAAACTGCTTCTCGTTATGGTTCGGGTAGGACAGCTCTAAGCCAGCCATCTTGGTGGGAGATAGTAATTCTTTGTGTTATTCCCGTGTTCCGGCGTTTAGCTTTTTATCGTCGGTTCGTGAGTAATAAAATTGATTAAATCGAGACCAATATGAAGTGTCTGTGCTGCGGTTATCCGCATGTGAGGGTGACTAGACGAACAAATTGCTGTACTGATTGTGATAAGGGGACCGGGATTTAGTATCATGGTTCATTGATCCGAGGAGATTAAACGATAAACAACTTTCAGAAGAAACAGTTTAATTCTACCGCATTTCAACTGCAGTCATGGCGATTCTTTTCTACACTAATTACGAAGTTAGAATGGGACACAATTTTTGATTATAATTCATTCAGTTTTTAACCAATGAATCAATGATCGTTTTCTGCTTGGAATCCGTGCGACCAACCATTTATTGTACCGGAAAATGCCATGCTTTTGAAATTCAACTTCATTCGATAGCTGCCAATATTGAACTAAACTTTCCGGAAGCACCAGCTAAGTGAGGTCAACAAGTTGAAAGTGTTCCATCAAATTGAATCCATCCCATTCAACTGGTCAGTCTATTACCACTCTAGCTGTAGGCTCTGGCCACCCGCCAAGTCGCACGTTGTCCGTGATTTTCCACGTTTTTCGCTTCTGCTGGAAATACAACCTGTCTGAATTCGCCAGCTCCGTGTGTGTGTGTTTGTGTGTGTGTGAAACCCACGAAGGACGAATATGACCCATCTCCCCGAACCAATATCTCCTATTGGAACGTACGAGTATCCCCCTAGGGTGTTGTGGAAAAAATGATCGGAATTTTACCGCTCATTGCACCATCAATAAGGACGTGCTTTCCAGCGTTGGCGAAAGCTGGTCATAGTTGCAAAACCGACGGCAGCAGAGCAAATTTGATATAAAATATTGAGTTTCGTGTGCTTATCAAAATACAATAAAAAATTCATTTAAACTATTTTCCTTGGCTTTGCTTTCACCGATCGACTCCGCCAGCTATCCACAGGCTTCGTGGTGGGGTTGCTCCATTTCCCTCTTACTTCGCAATATTGAAGCTGTGGTATCCTAAGACCAAAAAATTCGCATGATAAAAAGCTGTTTGCGGAACTGACTGCATCGATAGGACCCATCGTCCACCACCCTACCACCCCCATTGTTGCCCCGTGAGGGTGCAATGTTTACCGAGCGGCTAGGTATTGTATTACTCTGTCCCCCATCATCCACGTCGTTTGATGTTCGCTCGATGCAATAGGAAACTCATTCTCTTTTTTTTTACTTTGCCCGCTGGGTCGAAAGTTGCATCGTGGTACGGCTAGCTGGATAAAACTCACTTCATGGGAAAAATGAATGCTACAGAACCGTGAACCAATGATGGACTGCCCCTGCCCCTGTTCGTTCACTGCCTCATTTGTGAAATGGACGAAAAGAACCAAACCAGGTCGATGGAGGGAGTCGACATCAATCAGCGCCACACTGCGTGTGTAGAGTTACTTTAGCGTCAGGATCCAGCCGGCAGTTGGTCGATCGATCGATGTCGAGTCAACAGAGATAGGAGTTGGAACCCCACCCTCAGGGTTGGGTTCGATAAATCAATTTACTGTCTGCTGACAGTCGAGTTAATCGTGGTGAAGACAATTGCATTTCCTTTTTATTTTGTGATGGCTCATTCGTTGAATTTTAGAATAATTAAAACATCCATCTGTGTAGAATGACACCGTGAAGAACGTATTGGTAACTGATTTGATACGCGATATTATTGTGACTTAGGTATTCATACATAGTGAGTGAGATTGTTCCAATCTCATTTCACGATAGTAGACACTAGCACCAACACGTCCGTCAATCAGAGAACCGTCAGTGTAACAGACCATTTGCGTTTGTTGTTGTCTTTCCATATAGTCAGACAACCACTCCTCTCGAAAGGAAAACTTCATATGAAATGTCCTGTAAGGAAAACTACGTGTTAGTAATGTCGCTCGGAGTAAGAATATCTACACCCCATGTAACCATTTGTGACCACAATCGTGTATGACTGGTACCAAGATCCACATGGTTACTGTTTCAAAGCCCAGTAACCTGCAATCTGTATGCTTCTTGTTTGAGGTGTGTAATGGTTTGATATTTAGAAGTGTCTCAAGAGCAACACAAGTCAACGCCATGAGCACCATTCATTGCAGATGGCTTAGCTTTGACTGGAACGTCATCAGCTCTTCCCTCTGCCACTAAGATAGTATCGTGTAAATCCAATAGATATTTAGGTTTGAGACCCCAGGTCTTTTCAAAAGTTCGTCTGCACTGACCGAAGGCCATACACGCTTTCTTGACTCTGAACTCAATGTGAGCAGACCAATTCAGATTGGAATCCAATACAACTCCAACGTATTTGACTTGATCTGAGCACAGTAGCTCAGAATCAAAGAACTGCAAGGGACGAACCCCGGTTGTTATTCGCTTCGCCATTGAATTTTTTTTGAGTTAACTGATAATTTAACTTGTCAACACCACTGTTCGTAACATTAAGTCAAAAATTACAAAAATTGCTTGTTACATTAAGTCAAAAATTGTTCCGATGCAAAGTCCAGTAATTAATATTTGGAAATCGTCATCAAACCGGTAGGTTGGAAATCCAAGCTCATTGAGTTTCTTCGATAAGCCATCGGCAACCATATTCCATAACAAAGGTGATAGAACGCTACCCTGAGGACAACAGCAAATACTCAACTTGCGTATCTCAGCCTATCGCAGTGACGAACAAAGAATGCGGTTACTAAGCATTGCGTTTAGCCAACCCGAGATATATGGAGATACTCCATGACCGCACGCCGCTTCCAGAATATACTGGAAGGACACATTGACAAAAGCACCTTCAATATCTAGGAGTACACCCAAGCTAGATTACTTGAGCGAGAAGACCTTCTCAATATTGTAAACAATATCGTGATGGTGCATTTCCCACACTCATATATGCAACCCGAGCAAAGTCTAATATCGAATTGAGAACTAAACTTGATGTTGTGATGTAGTAGGTAATGATTGTCAGGTTGTTATCGTTTTGGTCGTTTTAACGGTTAATAGATCAAAATCGAAAGCAGAAAAATTGTCCTATGACATCAAATAGAAAACTATTTATGCTATCAGTAAAAGCAAATTGAAAACCCATTGAGATATTGAAATATTTCAATAATAACAAAATATGTAATAAATTTGATGTTTGCCAAAGGAAAAATAGAAACAAACATTTTTTTCTAAAGAACGCAAAGCACATCAAAATGAGATCAAAATATGATGTCATCTCTGAAAAACTTTAAACCGATATCAAAATAAGATTTCAATTTGATGACTGATATCAAAATATGATATCTACTTGCTGCAGGCCCGTTCGCAGAAAACTCCTAAGGGGAGGGTTTTAATTTTTTTCCGTTTATTAAAAAAGAAAGGTATAGAAACCCTCAATTTTTTTTCCCGTGGCCTTGAGGGCCAAGTCTTTTGTACCAATCGACTTAGCTCAACAAATTGATTAAATTTCTATTATCAACAAGAATTCTTCAACATTCACCGCTTCTTACTGGATCGTGGTAGTGTAGGAAGAGTTTCTAGCAGTTAATTCAACTTTTAAACAAAAACCTCTTGTTTGTCGCAATCCTCATCCATTCTGGGCTACCGTTAGGTATTACTTCTACTCTTACTCTTTTTATTTTATGTTGATCGTTTCTTGCTTGCTGTCCAACCTTCGCGGTATATCTTAGCTGCTCAAATATCACCACCTGTTGAGACACGAACCGATCCAGAGGTGTCGACCATAATGATTTACATCTCTTACAACCATCTTCGCAGAGTTTCTTATCCTTCTTGACGCTACTCGCCTCTATGTACGATATTCACGGAAATCAGCGATCACATTTTCATCGTCACAACTTTAAAATGCATATACAAATCGACTCCAACCGTTCCAGAAAAATATATTGTAGATAACCGCCGTTTGAACACCGAGTTTTCTTCCTTCTTGAGTAATATTCCGTCCGATATGCCTCCTTTCGCAAAACTATCTATGATTACTGAAGAATACCGATCAATCAAGCATCGCAACTCCAGAAAAATAACTATAAATGCAACGCTTAAATCGCCTCTCTGTCCTTGGATCAATGTTGACATATGGAATCTAATTCGACATAAAAACAGCCTGATTAAGAGATATAAGCGTCGCCCTAACGATTCGCAGCTAAAATCCTTGCTTGACCAAGTGTCAAAAAATTGATAGATTCGAAACATGGGGCAAAGAACTAGTATTTCAACAGTTTACTGAACACTTCAAATCAGAAACATCAATGAAATCTGCTCAATGAAGTATTAGGACGTGGGGAAGGTAAAAACGATTTACTTACGCTAAAGTATGGTGATGATACGGTTTCAGATAGTGGTGCAATCAGTGAGATATTTAATGATCATTGTAGTCAGGTGAGGCCTAAGCTTGCATCGAAAAATGACAGTGATCGTGATATAATGAGGTTCAATTCGATCGAATATAACCCGTCAACGATTTTTATTGCTCCAGCATACAAAGAAGAAGTGATTATTTTGATAAGCAAACTAGATTCAAAAATGTCTTGTGGACCAGATGAATTTCCTGTCGATGTTTTGAAACATCACAATGCTGTATTCGCCGAGTTGTTGACAGATGTTTTTAACGAAACGGTAATGAACGGAGTGTATCCAGACTTTCTGAAGGTTTCAAAGATCATTCCGGTGTATAAATCTGGAGATAAAACGTCAGTTGATAATTACCGAGCGGTTGCAATGTTATCTGTATTCAACAAGATACTAGAGAAGATTCTTGCAAATCGGCTTACAGCGTTTCTTGAAGAACTTAATATACTGTATAATATGCAATACAGGTTTCGATCTGGTTCAAGCACCACCAATGCCCTTCTGATTCACTGTACTCTGCATTCGAGCGAAAGAAAATGGTGAGAGCAGTTTTCCTGGACCTAAAAAAAGCGTTCGACACGTTGGATCACGAGCTCTTATTGCGGAAGTTAGCGGCTTACGGAATTCGCGGAACTGCTAATGATATTCTACGGAGCTACCTAACAAATCGCTCACAACATGTTGCTGCAAACGGTGCTGTGAGTTCATCGCGAGCTATGACAGTAGGTGTTCCACAGGGAAGCAGCCTTGGGCCATTGTTGTTTTTAGTATATATATATATATATATATATATATATATATATATATATATATATATATATATATATATATATATATATATATATATATATATATATATATATATATATATATATATATATATATATATATATATATATATATATATATATATATATATATATATATATATATATATATATATATATATATATATATATATATATATATATATATATATATATATATATATATATATATATATGACCTTCCTAAAATAGGACTCAAGGGAGTTCTTCGCTTATTTGCAGATGATACGGCCGTTTTCTACGAGGGAGACACAGAAGAGGAGGTATCTGCGTTCGCGGAACAAGAATTCGAGAAGTTCCGCAAATACTTCGGTGCAAACTTATTATCACTTAATGTGTCGAAAACCAGATTTATGCTCTTCCATTCTAAGCATAAAATCTCGACGAACTGAGTCGAATGGGATATGACACTCGGCCCTCCGGGCCGGGATTAGGTTGACGTTTTTCAGAGTGATTGCATAACCTTTCTATATGAGAAAGGCAAAAGGTAATTCAACCTTCTGGTCTCACTGTGAATGGAGAAGTAACACCTTGTGTTGATAGATTCAAGTACCTCGGGCTGATAATGGATCCCAGATTTCAGATAGTCGTATCTCTGTTCTACCAATTATTGGATTGTACCACCAGCAGATAATAACATATACTCATGCCTTCAAGAGCGGACGTGATATTGTATCCAATGTGAACTTCCACGTAATCAACCATAGTCATCACACGAGACAAGCTCATCATATACCTGTTCTAAAACCAAGCATACCTTGGAGCTTTCCTTTACAACCGGATATTAGAAGATATAAAACGCAACCGAACACGCCACTACTTAAATCTTAGCTTAACTTACATCTGAAATCAAATGTTCATAGGTATTCATTGTAATTTTTTTTACGAGTAGTAGCCACCCATCGCAAGCGAAAATTGTACATCGCTCATCCCCTTCAAAGAGTCAGCGGCTCACTGTGGATGCTGAACATGTCTTGGTGTCGTTTGTTGTGGTTGTGGCCAGAGTGCTAGCTCTGGTACACAATGTACCCAGCCTCCTGGGGTATATCTGGAATGTATGTGTGACACCAATGTATAGAATCTATTTTACTAAAAAAATGTATCTGCTAGCTGATGCTGTGAATTTCTTGACGGTGGTATTTCTCCTTATACTGATGCCATTTGACTGGGGTGTACCCCATTAGGCATAAATACGTTAGGCATACGCACGTTTGGCATAAAGACGTTTGGCGTAATGGACGTTTGGCATAATGGACGATTGGCATAATGGACGTTAGGCATAAATTATCATGATGAAGTATCCTTTACGAAAATAACTTTTTGGTGGTGACAGCCTCGGCTGGTAAGAGCGCAAATGTTTGATTTTTTTTATGTTGTAGAATTACTCTGGAAGCTGATAGAACTCGATCAACATTTTATTCTATTGTAAATACCGCAAAAACGCTAAACTCAAATAAAAGATGCAGAACGAATGCACATCGAATGAACGAATAAACAAATTGCACATCTCTAAAATAGGCTTAATACTCTTGTTTAAAATCGGTCTATTTTGTTTAAAGGCATGAATAACGCACATCAACCCCTTCATGCCCATAATTTTTGTAATCAACAACGTTTTTAAACTGCTAAAACTTTTTTTTTTTTTTATTCATTTCGTTTATTTGATAGGCACAAATGCGTTAGCTTGGCGGTGCCAAATGCTTTTGTTTTTACATTTGGATATCTTAAAACTAGGAGGTTACAATGTTGAAATATTTTTTTTTACAAAGGAAAAGAAAGTTTACAGCTATCTTAAGACTAGAAATAAGATTCAATATACAAAAGAGGGCCAAAAGATTTTTTTATGAAAAAATTTAAAACAAGAGATTCACTTTGATATACAAGAGTGGGAGTAATAGTATTTTACGAAATATTTTACGGTTATCTTAAAACTAACAATATAGTTTAGTACACAAGGGGGGAACAAATATTTATGAGAAATTTCACAGAAATCTTAAAACTAGGGATTCAATTCTATTTACAAGATGGAGGACAAGAGTTTCAATAAAGAGTAAAAATTATAGCTATCTTAAAACTAGGAATACAGAATACTAATTTGAATTTTTTAACTAAAACTTATGCTTGGTCAAGATATTCAAAGGGTGGCTTATTTCCGCATCAGTGTAGCAGCAGTTGTATCAAGGACAGGGGAGAGACAGGGAAAGAAGAGCAAAACTTGCAACTTTTGCTCGAACGGCGGGGGGGGGGGGAGGGGGATCAGCGAATCAAATTTGCGCCTCAGTATAGTAAGTCGTCGAGTACCGGATTGGCGGATGGTATTCTTCGGACCCGCGAGGAATCCTTCAAAAGTCATCGGACCTCGAGTCGCTCTCGCTTCAGTTTCCTTCTATGCAGGCGTAGTGGTAAGGGCGATGGCGGTTACATAGTGGCACTCTGGAGCTGATCGGTTCCACAAGGCAGGAGGAAACTCTAAAAACGAGAAATAAAAGAGAGGGGCTAAATTGGGATATTTATCGTTTTTATGAAGGTATAAATAAGGGACATATAGGGGAAATCACGAGTTGCCAGCATATCTCGGACTGGTACATTGGGTGGTCTACCTCGGGCCCGAAGGGATTCCTTTAACTGAGACCTGGCGTCACAATACCCGGCGCACACCCAGACAACGTGTTCGATGTCGTGATAGCCCTCGTCACAAGCGCACAGACTACTCTCCGCAAGCCCAATACGCCGCAAATGCGCATCCATGGTGTAGTGATTGGACATAAGTCGGGACATTACACGAATAAAATCCCGACCCACATCCATCCCCCCGAACCAAGGCTTCGTTGATACCTTTGGGATAATCGAATGTAGCCATCGTCCAAGTTCCCCATTGCTCCACGAGGTTTGCCAACTGTTGAGCGTCCTCTGACGACAAATACTAAAAAATTCGTTGAAGCAGATTGGTCTTTCGTATATGTCACCATTTAATGCGCCCACCTTTGCTAATGAGTCGGCCTTTTCATTGCCCGGGATAGAACAATGAGAGGGGACCCAAACAAAGGTAATCTGATAAGATTTTTCAGATAACGTACACAAGGACTCCTGTATCTTCCCCAGAAAATACGGTAATTGCTTTTTAGGCTTCACCGCACGAAGAGCCTCGATAGAGCTGAGGCTGTCCGAAACGATGAAGTAGTGATCTGTGGGCAGAGTGTCGATGATCCCAAGGGTGTACTGAATTGCAGCTAACTCTGCGACGTAAACTGAAGCGGGATCATTGAGCTTGAATGAAGCGGTGATAATATTGTTGAAGATACCGAAGCCAGTGGACCCATCGAGATTTGATCCGTCAGTGTAAAACATTTTGTCGCAGTCGACTTCTCGGAATTTATTATAAAATATATTGGGGATCACCTGCGGGCGTATATGGTCCGGAATTCCACGAATCTCTTCCTTCATGGATGTGTCGAAGAATACAGTAGAATCAGAAGTATCTAGGAAACGGACACGGTTGGGATTGTACGAAGAAGGATTGATGCTCTGTGCCATGTAGTCGAAGTACAAGGACATAAAACGGGTTTGAGAATTAAGCTCGACGAGCCTCTCGAAGTTTTCAATTACCAACGGGTTCAGAATGTCGCATCGGATGAGCAATCGATATGAGAGTTCCCAAAATCGATTTTTTAGCGGAAGAACGCCCGCCAGCACTTCGAGACTCATCGTATGGGTCGAGTGCATGCAACCCAAGGCAATGCGCAAGCAACGATACTGGATTCTCTCCAGTTTGATGAAGTGTATGTTCGCAGCGGAGCGGAAACAGAAACACCCGTACTCCATCACCGACAATATCGTTGTTTGGTACAACCTGATCAGGTCTCCTGGGTGAGCACCCCACCATGTTCCAGTTATTGTTCGGAGAAAATTGATCCTTTGTTGGCATTTCTGTTTCAGATACCTAATGTGACATCCCCAGGTACCTTTAGAGTCGAACCAGACCCCGAGATATTTAAATGTGAAAACCTGGTTGATCGTTGCACCCATTAATAAAAGCTGGAGTTGCGCCGGCTCACGCTTCCTAGAAAAAACAACCAACTCAGTTTTCTCCGTGGAGAACTCAATACCCAGCTGAAGAGCCCAAGCAGACAAATTGTCCAAGGTATTTTGTAATGGTCCTTGCAAGTCGGCAGCTTT
The DNA here is from genome assembly GCF_030247195.1 of Topomyia yanbarensis. NCBI lineage: Eukaryota > Metazoa > Arthropoda > Insecta > Diptera > Culicidae > Topomyia > Topomyia yanbarensis. Next base: position 45,017,012 of record NC_080671.1, on the reverse strand, counting down.
GGGCCCTGTAACAGAGACCACCCCGTCGTCTGCAAGTTGCCTTAGCGTGCATGAATTGGCAAGACAATCATCAATGTCATTCACGTAAAAATTGTAGAGCAGGGGACTTAGACATGAGCCCTGGGGAAGACCCATGTAGCTAAATCGCGATGTTGTTAAATCGCCATGCGAAAAGTGCATGTGCTTTTCAGACAACAGGTTTAGCAAAAAGTTATTTAAAATTGGTGAAAGACCATGCTGGTGCAGCTTCTCTGACAGAATGTTGATAGAAACTGAGTCAAAAGCCCCCTTAATATCCAAGAAGACTGATGCCATCTGCTCTCTGTTAGCATAGGCCATTTGGATTTCTGTAGAAAGCAACGCAAGGCAATCGTTCGTCCCTTTGCCTTTGCGGAAGCCAAATTGTGTATCTGACAGTAAGCCATTTGCTTCAACCCAATTGTCGAGGCGAAACATGATCATTTTCTCGAACAACTTCCGAATACAGGACAGCATTGCAATCGGCCGATACGAGTTGTGGTCGGAGGCTGGTTTTCCTGGTTTTTGGATGGCGATGACCTTCACTTGCCTCCATTCATGAGGGACAATGTTACCCTCAAGAAACTTGTTAAATAAATTCAACAGGCGCCTTTTTGCAGTGTCAGGTAGATTCTTCAGCAAGTTGAATTTGATTCTGTCTAACCCTGGGGCGTTATTGTTGCACGATAAGAGAGCAAGTGAGAACTCCACCATCGAAAACGGTGTTTCGTTCGCGGTATCGTGAGAAGACGCGGCGCGGTACGTTTTCTGTACCGGGACAGAGTCCGGACAGATCTTCTTGGCGAAAGCGAATATCCAACGGTTTGAATATTCCACGTTCTCGTTGGTACTATTATGATTACGCATACGTCGAGCCGTACCCCAAAGAGTGCTCATCGCTGTTTCTCTCGTTAACCCGTCGACGAACCGGCGCCAATAACTGCGTTTTTTGGCTTTCATTAGACTTTTCATTCGCCTTTCTAACGACGCGTACTGTTGATAGCTAGTGGGTAACCCGTCTTCCCGGAAGGCCTTATATGCAGTGGACTTTTCCGCGTACAGCTCTGAGCACTCTTTATCCCACCACAGGGTGGGAGACCGTCCATGGGTATTCGCGCTGGGTACTGGTTTAGTCTGAGCTTGATTCGCACTGTCGAGAATCAAGCCAGCCAAAAACCTGTACTCTTCCTCCGGAGGAAGTTCTTGAGTGGATTCGATTTTAACGGATATCGCGGTCGCGTAACTCTTCCAATCAATGTTCCGTGTGAGGTCATATGAGACATTGATTGTTTTCGATGGTCTTGAACCGTTAGCAATTGAAATCACGATAGGCAAATGATCGCTACCGTGAGGATCAGGGATCACCTTCCACATGCAATCTAACTGTAGCGATGTCGAGCAAAGCGATAAATCCAACGCGCTTGCGCGTGCTGGTGGTATAGGAATCCGCGTCATTTCTCCCGTGTTTAAGATGGTCATGTTGAAATTATCGCAAAGATCTTGGATTAATGTTGATCTATTATCATCATGAAGACAGCCCCATACCGTACCGTGCGAGTTAAAGTCTCCCAGAACTAGCCGCGGTGCCGGTAAGGATTCCGTGATATTACAAAGCGTTCGGTGCCCTACCGAGGCTCTAGGAGGAATGTAGATGGAAGCAATGCAAAGGTCTTTACCTTTGATTAAAACTTGACAAGCGACAATTTCAATGCCTGGTGTCGAAGGGAGGTTAATTCGGTTGAAAGAATAGCACTTTTTGATCCCCAAAAGTACTCCTCCATAGGGGTTTTCTCGATCCAGACGAATTATATTAAAGTCGTGGAAGTTGAGATTTATATCGGAAGTTAACCAAGTTTCACATAATGCGAAAGCATCACATTTTAAACTATTTAGTAAAAATTTAAAGGAATCGATTTTCGGGAGGATACTTCTGCTGTTCCACTGTAGAACAGTGATCGAATCGGTGACCTCGTTCGATGACTTAGCCATCGAAGGATACGATCGCTGCAAGGAGGGGCCATTTAGTAGTCAACTGCTTCAAAAATGTTTGCACTATAGGGAGAAAACGTATCAGAAGGCTTTTAAGAGGATCAGTAACATTTAAAGCTGTGAAAATTAAGTCCACTATGTCAGAAAATTTCATTAGTCCGCTACTGGACTGAGTATCTGTTTGAAAAAAGGGGACACTTGGGGTTTTTGGTGTCCCTGGAAGTGGTGGGTACTCCTTGTTAGAATTAATATTTCCAAGTCCTGGAGCAAATTGCTTCGGCTTTTGTGCATCACTTCCGTTGGATTTATTGGTTGTAGATGGCGCACTCTGAGTGGACGACACCTTGGCACCCTTACGGGGCAATGTAGGGGAGGCTGGATTTCTCCTCTTCCTGGATTCCCCTGGGTTAACCAAAGATGTTCCCTCTCGTGGGTCGTCAGATTCTTGCTCAACGTTAGCCAAACCAGCATAGGGATTTTCGGACAGGACAGATGGCGAAGCATTCTTTAGCATTTCTGCATAAGAACGCCTTGAGCGTTCCTTAAGGGAGCGCTTAATTTTATCCCCGCGCTGCTTGTACGCAGGGCATGATTTAAGAGCATGTGAAGGGCCCCCGCAGCAAATACACTTTTCAGTTTCTTTGTCGCAAGAGTCATCCTCATGCTCTCCTTCGCATTTGCCGCATCGTTTCTTATTTCCACAATATGTGGCTGTGTGGCCCAACTGCTTGCAATTGCTGCAGCTCATGACCCGCGGTACAAACAGGCGAACTGGTAGGCGAACCCTGTCAAGGAGGATGTAGTTGGGAAGAGAGGACCCGGCGAATGTCACCCGAAGCGAGCCTGATAGAGAGTAGGTAGTCTTACCTCCCTCGGTGTTTGCGGTATACAATTGTTTGCATTCTAAGATCTTAATCTGTTCAAGAGAGGGGTCCTTAAAGCAGCCAACCCCGTGCTCCAACAGTTCTTCGCATTTCAGGCCCGGTTCGGACACTACCCCATCGATTTCACAGGCCACACAAGGCACGTACGCTTTAAATTCCCGCGTAAAGCGCTCACAGCAAGCAATCGCGTTTGCCTGCCCGAGATCATTCACTAGAACACGTATCTTGTTTGCCCGAACACGTGTTATCTGAGTTACGGCCGGGTAATTAGCAGTCAGATCTCGAGAAAGTTTTAAAATATTAACCGGTTTCTCTCCGGTCCGAAAATATACCACCCATGGCCCAGAGGAACCTTCTGGGTACTGCTTTATACGGGGAGCAATGCGAGTAATAGGGGGATCAGGGACTTCCATGATTACATCAGATGGTATTTCGCCCTCGGCCATTTAAGCACGAGGGCAGAGCGTTATATAAACGGGAATGTGTCTTATTATTTAATTACAAGGTAGAGTAAAAGTAGGGAAAAGGAAAGAAAGCAAACGAGGGAAAAAAAATAAAGCAAAACTTATCTGCAAACAACGTCGATTGTTCCGCACCAGCGAAAACAATGTGCTGGATTTACTTTCGGCACCAGCAGAACTGCAGCTAACGAACGAACAAAGGATGACCTTGACTCACTAAAATTTACACACCGAACACCACTGTGAAATATAACGATCCGTTCCGTTCAAAGGTTGGGAGACGTATGAGCTAAAACTTTTGATTTAGGCAGAATTCACTCAAAAAAACAAGGAAGACCAGTAACTGGTACTATTTGAACTTAGAACTAAAGTTATTGCTATTAGTCTGATATAACTCTGCTGGAGCAGTACTACCAGAGATATTTACAGTTAGCGTTGATAAATGATATTTTGATATATCTTCATTATATTCCATTGTAGTTGAAAACTGATAAAACGTATGAATTTGGACCGTCTTCGACTATCTTTCCTAGCATAGAATTGTGTTGAGTACCGGGAGGTAAATTTGCTCGGGAACCGTGCCCAATGATTTTTTTCGGAATTTCGGGGAATTTCGAAAAATCCCCTATATTTTTCGAAGTTCCTCTGCCGCATGCTGACCAGGGCTTAACCCGGCCACTACAAACTCAATTTGCATATGGCAACTATTCAGCGCGCTGAGTCTTTTTCATGTGATCTTTGTGAATCTGACTACGAAACCTCATATCATCTGATATGCAACTGTCCAGCGGTAGCGCAATTGCGATTTCGAGTTTTCGGCCGTCCTTGTATAGACAAAACCATGTTTGGACGACTGAAACTCAGAGACATACTAACGTTTCTTATCCAATGTGGTAAAGAGCTTCAAGCTTACTCGCAGGCGAGTTGAACTACTTGTAAGTTTAATTTACCTGTTGTTTGTTTTTGTTTTTGTGATGTTATTTTGCCCACTCTACTTCCCCCTCATCCTTGTCCTTTCGTTCCACTCAGGAAATGATGAAAACACACGGTAAGGCACAAATCCCCGACTATATACGGGGAACGTGCCATTTGATATATTCTGATACCTGATATGCAAGTTGCATTTTGTGCAATGGATGTTCGACTAAACTAGCGTTCCTGATGTGATGATCGATTATCCGTTCCAAAGCTTTTAGAAGAAAAGAACTTAAGCTGATAGGCCTAAAACGCTTGGCTTCTTCATAGCTTGGGCGCCCCCCCCCCCCACCTTTGGGAATCGATTTAACAATCTTACCGATCATCGGCGACAAAACTTCGGTAGAGCGAACGTTCCGCTGCATACTGGGGTTTTCGCCCGGCTCTTTCCAGGCTCCGTTCGCCATTGAGAATTTTTTAATCTCCCTCTACAATTTTACCCATAGCACGGGTCACATGACATTAGGGAATTGAGGTTCCCTGTTTGGTGGGTTTTTACCACCGGAAGAGGTAGTCCGTAGTGTAATTCTTAACCGGATGAAACAACCACTACCGACACCTCACGGCTTATCCGTACAATTTCAAATTACCTAAAAATAGATTATGAGCTATAACGTCGAAATCTGTCAACCGATTTGCGAAAACTTATGTTTTCCTGAAAGCTCAACCGATTGCGCACATTTTTCCTCTCAAACGGTTTTTCGCGATCGCATTCTATTATCCACACTCCGATTAAACGAAAACAGTTGATAGTCTCACCCAAAACAAGATATTAACTAAAATATATTGTCCGGCAGATCTGAAATCACGATAATACTTTTGACTTAATTAATTGTTGTTATAAAAAAAATCTTGTTTTTCGGCTTACACATTTTTCAAAACAGGCGTTCCGAAACAACATTCGCCTCTAGTGCACGCATACGAAAACTGAAAACCGTAAAATTTTGTGAGATAGAACAGAGCTACATGACAGCCACGAAAATGATGTATACGCTTTTCATAATATTACCATAGCTGAGAAATAGCTGGGGGTCCGAATTAGCCCACTTCCCCCTATGAATTATAACAATAGGTCAAAAGTTATTGTTATGGGGAAACTTTTTTATTAAAAGCTTCTCCATGATCCAAATACACCGAAAAAGTTTCCTTTACGTTTTTAAAACGATAATCATTAGATTTTTAACATTGTATGATGGCGTAACGTGAATAACTTTTAAAAAGGGAATAATTATACGAAAGGACGATTTGAAACGATACCTACAATTATATTCTGATATAAAATTACAGTTTTGTATTTCAATTAGTATGAAATTTAAAAACATGTTTAAAGTGATTGTTAGAAAAACTTTTTTTACTGATAAGGTCTCCAGCATACAATCTAATTCAAGATGTTTCTTTTCATTTTAGGTTTTTGTTGACAAAATATAAAAGATTAGAAAAAAATTAAATTTTAACACAAATTTTTGTTTTTGTGAAAAATTACCTAACATTTTTTTTCAGTGCATATTTTGTTCGTACAGAAAAATCCATTCCCTGTAACACGTTCTCAAAACTTTTTTGCTGTATAAAATACAGTAGGGGACCATGGGGAGACTTGAGCAAGCGCAAAATTTTATTTTCGGCTATGGCGTCTTCTATTCGATTCTTAATTTTTTTTCAAAAATATTTTTATACTTGTTTCGATCCCTTAAGGTAATTTTGAAAGTTTGAAGTAAAAAATTCTTTCCTTGCAGAAAATATTACGTGATTAATAAATTTGCATTAATGGATGTAATTTTTTATCAAACTTTGTATGGGCATATCTACTCGACTACTAATTACTATTAAAGGACTAATATACCATCTTAATCCTTGTGAATCAGTGAAATGATTTTACATAAACTGGAACATTGGAATAGTTATTACTAGAATTCGCATGAAATTGAACGCAATAACTAATGTTGGGGAGACTTGACCAAGATTTTATGGGGAGACTTGACCAAGATTTTATGGGGAGACTTGACCGAGTGGCGATCAGCTGAAGAAAGATACGAAATTCCTAATATTTATTATGCTTTGGTATCTACTGTTAATGTTAATCACGCCATAAAAAAATCCCACCCCAAACATAAGTCTTTATATTTTAAAATTTGTAAGCAAAGTTAGCTTTAGTAGGACTGATTTCGAAACGTGTGAACATGCAATGAAAGCAGTACAGTTAATCCTTAAAAAAAATGCATTTAAAAAAATCAAAATTTATCAAATGCAACTCTTTTATATTTTTTCCTGCTACCTAAGGATCTCGACAATAGGGAAAAAAATAATTACAGTATGTTTTATGTCATTATTTTTTTTTATGATTTTTCAAAATTCTTTTAGTCAGAAAAACCGATCACAGAAAAACTTTTGTAACTTTTCAAAAATTAAATTAAAAATTCTACAAAAAATCATGAAGACGCACAAAAAATTTGCGCATTATATCTAAATGATTTTTGGGGGATTGAAGGCTTTTTTAGAGATTTATGCAGTTTTAGCTGAAAACCTGGTCAAGTCTCCCCATGTTCCCCTAATCGAACAAACAACTTTTGAAATTCTTACACGTAGCGCGTAGACATTTCTACGCCCTTTTAAAAAATTGCTCTTGAGTCAAAATAATCTTACTGTTTAGTGTTCCATTCCGGTGAAACGCGTAAAGTTTCATAGGAATCTAAGATGCTCGGTAACGATTTTAAAGATTATTGGACGGATCTTCATGGTATTCCTCGCAGGTAAATGGTGTTAGCGGTGTGACAAGGTTTGTATGAAGGACTGCCGCTATACATGGCCGCTCACAAAGTTGAGATCGACGGCGGGATCGCAAATTCGAGTTTGTCGAGCGTGGATCTACCATACCACGGGGTTGGCTGCTACAAGTTTTCTTTGCTACATTGAGTGAATATTTGTGAAAAGGAATTGCACTGGACGGGACAAATATTCCTTCAAACTCCTATTGACAAATATTCCTTTGCTGTTTAATTGCGTTTGCTTCGACAAGGTTCATCTGCCTGTTCATTGTAGTAATTATGCTTGGAGTGAAAATTGCGCAGAGTACCATGGGGACTATTGCATTGGAAATCCTGGAAAATGTGCGTATCTTGGTTCAGGAAGAGTGTCATTCTGAAGATTCCCACAGGAAAACATATTTTACTGCTCCTAAAACAATAGTCAAATGAATTAATCAATTTCTCTTGAAAGGCTGCCAAACATAACAGCTCATGTATGCCCTGACTCAAAACTGAAGCAAACTCCTACTGGCCTTAGAAATTTGAGATCAAAAAAGAAGTTTTCAGCACTTCCAGGAACACAAAAAAAACTCATGTGATATTTCAACCAGAGATTAAACTTACTGCAGGACTGGTTGGGCCTAGGTTGGGCTCCGGCAACTCTGTGATTACGGAACACTTCCCGGTATCAAAGAAACTTCAATTCTCACAGTACGGCATGATGTCGATGATCTTTGATCTAATTTACTCCACAATCATTGCTACAGCTTTAAGAAGGTGGACTGCTGCTTCTCGTGACCACGTATATATCTCACTTGTGTTGCGTTGCGTTGCGTTGCGTAAGCACGGTATACTTCGTAGATTGCAGACTGATGCCTCTCATTTCCAGCCAGACTACTTGAGGAGCTTTGTTTGGGAATAACAATTGATCCAGTCCAAGCGAGAGTTTCGCCTGAGAGCCACCATTGTGGGCTACGACCATCTTTACCGTAACTTGGGATGAGAAAGGAAGTGTTGATGTGGTACTTACTTAACGGAAGGCCCCGACTCAGTGACACTCCCATAAGTACCACGGATTGGGTAGTGGGTGGGTTGTTAGTCAGGATTCGCTTCAAGCAAGCGATGCGACTGAGAATATATTTTCGTGCATGTTTGAATAGTTTATTGACTGTAAGATACTTAAATCTTCTAGGCGTTTAAACTCTGGCTAATTGTTTATCGAGATTGTTTCATCGAAAACAACTTGAACTCCGGACAGCCGGCTATCGGGAGTGTTGTCGACAATGTAAAATGGACCGTAAACAATGAGTTTAAAAGTGGTATTGTGGAACCTTCATAAATTATGTCACGCAAAGAATACCCAATACTAACTAACTCTCTGTCATATTACCACGTTATTTTTCCCCTTGGTCTAAAAAGAATCAAATTCTTTTAGTATTTCCTTCATTTTGGAGTAGCACTTTTATGCCGCTACTCGCAAAAGTGTTCATGTTCTATGGAGTTTCCTATGTACATGGCGCAATCGTGCGTAGAACGGCCGATTGCGTCAAAGCACATGACGTGCTCCCCTCCCATTCATGTCACAATTAGTCATATTTCTTCCTCCTAATAGCGTGGCAGAATTTATAAATGGTCCTTATTGGTAAAATCACAACCATATTGAGATCTCGTAACTTGAAATTTTTCACCTCGTTCGAGTAAACGTTCCGATATTACAATAAAGACACGAAACAGAAAAAATATAAATGCTGCGTTCCTAAACGATATTAACATCATACACGAATCAAACACTCTCCGTTTCCAAATAGTAGGTACTTATTCTTAGCTCAGTATAATTGACTGATGAGTTAATGGACTAAAAGTAAAGCATTAAATATGACCATAAAACGCTTGTTCCTCGTGCTGAAATGATTGCCGCAAATTGGTAATTGGATTTGAATTGATCTTGCGAATTGTCAATTCTCCACCTTCATACATAATTCAAAAGTCATTCACTCAGACAAGACCATGCGTATTTCCCACACGTAATAAAGACCCAGTGGATTCGTTGCCTAGTTCGCACGTATATATCTCACTTGTGTTACTTTAAAAGTAAGAATACTAACGAAAAAGTTTGCAATCATTTTCGATATTTGAAATTTTCGTTTCATGCAATTCAACCGTGTTTGTCATTAACTCTTTTATCTATTTTGCATTTGAGTCCAACACGATTTATTGTGAATAAATTTGAATGGGACTGAAAAGGTCCATAACGTGATCTTCTGTCGCCTTTGGTGGAATCTTATGCCGTTTTATCCACTCTTATTTTTACTCACTTAGTCCAATGCATTATTTCAGCGCCCTCTGAGGCTGGCCCCTTTGATGAAAATAGTTGATTTTTTGAAAATGATAAAATTTAGTATGAATTTGATAAATTATTGAAAACTCAGAACGATAAGTACTCTAACAGGTGCCATTCCAGTCAACAAACAAGGAGAATCAACATGGAACAGTTTTTAAACCTCTGTAGATTATTTTCCTGTATAAAAAGGGATGCTCGAATACTTTTTCAACGGTCAAGATCACATTATTTTGATATGATCAACTTTGAAAGTTTAACAACTTTGAAGAAGTTTACTAACATAAAACAGCGCATCAGTAATTCTCCAGAAAGTAATTATGGAGAGTAAACTCTTCAAAAATTGTAGGGGACTTGGAGCCTTCAGCAAATTTGTTGATAATGTTATTTTAAACAATTTTTTGAAAATATGAAGGCTACATGAATACAGCATATAACTAACATTCAGGAAAAAATGTTGTTTTATTCTCGAGAAATAAAACAACATTCAGGAAAAAAATCAAAACCAGTTCCCTTCCATATAACTGTTTTTCTAAGCTTCACAGTCTCATACCATGAATGCAATGTGAATTTTATTGTTTGTAAACCACAGAAGAGATTTATCAAATACAGTAATATGCGAATAACTTCTTTTGAAGGTTTTCCTTTGCATATAGTCTACTATATTTCGATACTCTAAATATATGGAGTAATCATGTCGTCAAAAAAGTTGTTTTGAAATATCATATAAGAAAACTTTCCTGAAGACATTAAGTCTTGAGCAATTTGTCTTGAAGAGTAAATTCTCTGTAATTACTTCTAGGAGCATTAACCGACAAAATTATGTTATCAGAAAATGTGCTGATTTACGTTATAAAATTCTTCAATGTTAACATCGAAATTTGACATTTTCGAATGAATGTGATCGAGACCGCAAAAAAGTTATCGAGCATTTATTTCACTTTTTTCACTATTGAAGCTCACAACTTAACTACGATTATTAGTTCCTAGCACACGGAATTTTATTACGCCATCCAATTCAGCACTCAAAAATACAACATTAATAGCCAGTAACTTGAAATATATTGAAATTTTAATTAACTCCAATCCTTCTGAGAATCAATACACATAATTGATAATACAACAAAAATCAAGTGCCCATAAAAACCGATCCTGACCTGCCAGAGACAAACTGTAAAAGTCATTTTTCATCATCTTCCATTTACTTTCCGAAATGTAATTTATTATTATTCATATCAAGATTTTGTCTCAACTCTAGGCAATTTGAAAAAAATATAATTTCAGCAAAAGAAAAATCTATGCCAGTTTTCGGTGAGTAAGTTTATGTTTTATAGACAATCAGCCTATTCAAACTTAGCTTCCCATTCGATGAATTGCCCATAATCCATATTTTGGAACATCTCTCCAAAAAAGAGCTCAAAATGATTCAGGCAGTTGTTTTATGCTGATGTAATTTGACAACTATGGGATATCGGCTAAGAGATAAATAACAAGATCCCTTTCCCATAATTTTCCAAAAGGCCTCATGATGCTTATTGTACATACCTTTTTGCGAGAAAAATTTGAATTTACGTAAGGACATAAAGCAATTATTTTATTACATCAAAGTTATAGTATTTTGGAAGTGCATTTTTCAGTGAAAAAATCAAGTATTAGTTTATAAAACCAATTTATTCCACCTAACAGTGAGATGAGACATTTCTTATATATCGCTGTTGGATCATTTATTAGTTTACAGAACTCATGCGAAGTAGACAAACAACGGTTTCTAGTCCTGCACGAATAAAACCTCGCATTAACTGAATAAGTCATAGAAAATCAATAAAACGAACGAAATAAAAAAATAAAGCGAAAAATGAAAAAAAGGTTCCTAAATTCATAAAATGAATAAAATGATCAAAATAAATCAAATTAATAAAATACATAAATCAAAAATATTAGAATAAATTAAATTGACTTAAACTAACAAATTGAATAAAATAAATAAGTCGAATGACTGATCACGAAATGAATAAAATGAACAAAATAAATCAAATGCATCAAATACATCAAATGGATTGAATAAATTGTATGAAACCAGTGAATAAAATAAATAATGCAATGATCATCTACTTAAAATTAGTCAAATATTAAAAATGAATAAAATAAACAAGACGAATGAAATCCATGAAATGAAGAAACTGAAAAAATTAACTACTTAGAATGAATGAATGAATAAACCGGATTGCAAGAATTTGAGAACCATTGTACACTCAGGTTTTTTTTTACGCGGGGGATACGAGCCGCGTAAATGAAAACCGCGTAAATGAAAACCGCGTAAATTTCAAAATCCGCGTAAATGAAAACCGCGTAAATTTCAAAATCCGCGTAAATGAAAACCGCGTAAATTTCAAAATCCGCGTAAATGAAAACCGCGTAAATTTCAAAATCCGCGTAAATGAAAACCGCGTAAATTTCAAAATCCGCGTAAATGAAGACCACTTGAATTTCAAAATCCGCGTAAATGAAGACCACTTGAATTTAAGAATCCGCGATAAAGAGAACCTCATTGATGGGTACCGCGTAAATTCCAAAATCCGCGTAAATGAAAACCGCGTAAATTTCAAAAACCGCGTAAATGAAAACCGCGTAAATTTCAAAAACCGCGTAAATGAAAACCGCGTAAATTTCAAAATCCGCGTAAATGAAAACCGCGTAAATTTCAAAATCCGCGTAAAAAAAAACCGCGTAAAAAAATACCGCGCAAAAAAAAACCGCGTAAAAAAAAACTTGAGTGTATTAGAAAGTTATGAATTGTTTTAAAAATTCCTATTATCTGCAAATGGCTAATTAAAATACAATGGACTTCCTAGGTTTTCTATTCTTTTTTGTTTTCATCTTTCCGTTTTCGTTCTTCTTTTCTTGGCGGCGTCGTTTGAGATTATCTTGTGTTTCTACTATATTGATGAACCATAATTAGTCATCAGGAACGTTCAATTTGTTTAGGAATTCAAAGTTGTCTTTTTGGTCACATATTCCCGAGAAAAAGACTTTTGCACAGAATACGTAAATGCAAGCAATTCGAAATAGTAAAGTGAGACAAGGTCACATGGGCTTCCATGTTCCTTAAACAAGGAGCAATAGAGGGTGGATGCGATTCGTGAATGAGGCAGGTCGATATTGGATCGTTTTCATTTGCATTGAAGTAAATAGTGTGAAGTGTCCAGGCTATATATAGCACAAAAGCTGTGCATTCAGTTCATTATAATGCAGTCTCTTCCCAGTCAGCCTTATAACTTGCATATTTTTTCGTTCAAAATTCTCGTCCAGGAAATATGGTTAAATGAGTCCTATACAAACCAATTGAATGAAAAAGAAATGGTTCAAACCATCAGGATTAGTATTTAAATTGTTGGAAATGCAAGTGGCCATTGAAAGTTTCACTGATTTTGATGGATGGATATGCTTGAAATTACAAGTCTTAATTTTCTGCGAATAAATATGTTTCTAGTTACATTGATCATGAAACGGGTACCTTCGCGTTCATTTGTTGTTACACAGTAATGTGTATGGCGAAAATGTAGTCAGATCAACTATTTGTCCAATGCATAAACTCTTGTTGTAATCCTCGCTAATTTACAATTTAAAGAAAACTCAAACGAAACGTGTACTGAATTATCCAACGCCTCTCTACTAATTGTTACTGCTATTGAAACAACCAATTGAATTGTACTCATTATAAAGCAAAAATGGACAACCATAAGTTAGACGAAACATTGTACTTGCATCCCCCATCGAGAGTGGGGTCTTTGGGAGATTTTTTTTCTGGGTCTAATTCGTGGATATTTTGGGACTTTGATCCGTTATTCTTCATAATAATACTAATCATACTAATACAATGAATATGTATTTTCAAACGGTGTTCTTACTTTTCACATGACACATTTGAACATGTTTCATTCAAAATTTCAATAGAGATTCGAAGAGTTTATTAACGCACGTGGAATGTCTCTTTCCCAAATTTTCATGAATTTCCTTAATTATAGTGTATATAAAAGCTCTGAATAGCACTGAATTAAATTGGAGTTGGTGTAGTTTTCGATTTTTGGTCACCTGCCCACCCATAATTCAACGTATCGGAGGGATACTTTGCAAATTTTCTCAGGACTACAAATATTTTATTAACCAAGTAAGATAAACTTGTTTTCGCGAGTAGATCTTTTCTACACTAAAATGCAAAGCACTATAGGGTAACGGTAGACAAAAAAAAGTTTTGTTCTCTCAAACCTCCTCAATTACATCGCACACATGATTGGACATTAATAAACATTAAAGATTAGCAGAAGATCTTATCACACAACATATAAATGGATAGAGAAACAGTAAGAAAGATGTGAGTCGTGAAAGTTGCCACGAAAACGAAGGAAGAAAGAGACGAAGAGAGAGAGTGAGTGAGGGTGAGGGAGGGAGGTGAGAAACGGCAAATGATGGTTAGTGCCGTGACCTTATATTAATAGGTATATTAAGCGATATATTTATTTCCTTACACCCTTATTACAAATAACGCAACTAGTGATTTTTGCGCAATGACCAGTATAACCTAAATCTTGCAAAAGAAGCCGCTTGAATTTTGGGGTTCAAAAATACAGTCGCTCTCGGTGATGCTACGAGTATAATCATATGAGAATTTTTTATCTCACTACTAAGTGAATTAATTGATGATCTATGAAGTGATATACCCTCCAACATCTACCTCACGGTTGAACGCAACGCCTAATCGAAGGGCTAAATACATGAACTCTTTGTACATACATACATACACACATACATACAGACATTGTCTCGATTTGTCGAGCTGAGTCGATTGATATATGAGATTCGGCCCTCTGGGCCTGGGAAGAGTTTTCAAAATTTGAACTAATCCTTTACATTTCTTTTGTAAAAAATGTAAAAACATATCCGAAGCTCCAAGTGAAAATAATGTACTGGAATCTCAGTTGTTTGTTACTGTCAGATTCATAGCCAGACGATATGCATTTAATCCGTTTGCACAGATGGCATAAAACACACATTTAATTGTTATCAAAGTAAAACGAATATGATGCAATGAATCAATAATTTCCAAACGGTATTGTTTGAACAGTTTTTCTTTGAAATTACGCTCTTGCTATTTATTTTCATTTGCTCATACAAATAAAAATGATGATTTTTTTTCTTGAAACCCAATTGCAAGCACTGAAACCTAGTTTAATATTGTCACAATAAAAAGAGCAATTTTAAACAAAGCCATTAAACATTTCATTTCATCAGCGTTGACATAAGTTGGGCAAACATATTTGTTTATCCGCTCACAGCCAATGTTCGGGAAACAATTCAAACACAAGCCCAGCCCAACCAATCACGTCAGCAAATCGTTATCCCTGGTGGCACGAGATGGCCCCATTTGTCCACAGTCCACGTCATGCTTTCAGTTGCTATTTAGCTGACTTTCACTTGCTCCCAGCCGGTCCAGCAGCCGGCTGAACTGCACACAACCGAGAATCCTCTGCGGCCAACAGGCAAACAAGCAGTTGAAATGTGCACTTGCCTTAATGGGCCATATATTTTCAATTTGGTCCGCCCCGTCTGCTCTGGCCGCTGTCCGTTCGGGACAGTGCAATCGTTATGGGATATAAAAATAAGTGCAACACACGGACGCGGCCACATTCGTCCCTTCTTTCTTTGGGCAACGGAACGGGAAAGCGAACTCCGAATCCCCCACCACCGGCGATGGTAAAATCCGTTCTATCCCATTTATTTTTCGGCTTTCTCACTTTTGTCTTCCTGTTACACACCCACAGCATGTCCGGTGGACATCAGACTCTGATCTTTTCATTGCACGGTGCGGAGGAGTGGGTAAAGGGGGTCGAGTTCAAGTTTCTCACGTGCAATGTTCTTGTTCATATGTCCGGGGTTACTTCCCGAGGGATCTGCTCCGGTAGTTGTGTAAGTTAGTGGAACCTCTTGCTATCCACTTCCTATATCTTAATTTATCCAAGAGTTTCATTCGTTACGGTGGTACTTTTGTCTCTCGACTAGAGATTGCAGCTACATAGCTATATATTGTGGTGCAAACGAGTTTCTTCACAGTTGGGGTGCTTTGAATTGCTGGACTTCAGATTATTGCTATAGTGTGCATTCAGTTTTATTGGCGGGGATGGTGAGAGGTCCCACTCTCAACTTTAAAGCTGGATTGTCGTGGATTGTATGTAGTATGAGGATTGGTATACACAAGGATACATATATTGAAGAATATTCATCCTAAATATGAGTTTCTCAAAACCGTTTTCGAAAACTTAGCGTAGCATATAGAGAAAAAGATTTTAAAACGTAAGAGCTAAATGTTGAGCATGTATTGCAATTCAATTCAAAGGGGATTTTATCAAGTTGTATAATTCATCAGGTTTACGGCAGTAACGCAAATGCTCATCACATCATTTGGGTTAAATAGAATATCAGTTAGAGTACAGAAGCTAATAAGGAGGTGACCCCAGTTGTGAACTGGGTTTTCACTTCTACCAATAAAATTCGTTTCGATCATTTGAATGCTTAGTTCTATACACCGCTTGGAATACGTGACAAATAGCCAACTTTCCGGCGATGAAAGTATATTGATGATGCTCGAAACAAAAAAGTTATGAGCAATTTTTAAAGGAGATGTTTTTTAGCCAACAATATTTCGTCTCCGTTTTTGGACCACTTAAGGCTCAAGTTACCTTTTTCAGCATGTGTTAGAATTGAACGCTTTGTAGTATGCGTAGGAAAAAATGTGTTCAGCTTTGCCACCGGATTATCCATATAAAACCTTATCAAACTCTAAAAGCAGAAAGCCAGTCTATTTATTAGATGATCACGATTCAAATCATGCAAAATAGCTGCTGGAAAAACTATCGGCTTAACTGAATGGTGCTTTTGAAAAAGTGGCTGTGGTATTTCACTCATCCAATACATTCAAGTCAGAATCACAATGAACACAACTGAAATAATTGTTGTGCATGTGTAAACACTTCAAATTCACCGACTGCGTTTATGTGTTTCATGCGATGGAATTGATTAAAGACCATTCGCCTGGCATTTTAATATAATAATGATAAAAAATCATCTTCTTCACAGAAGATGAGCTATTCTATAAAGAAATTTTGTTTTCTCATTTCGTAGGTAATCAAGGCTCTCTCAGGATTTTTTTTGGGTTCGATGGCTTCGATGGTTTGAGGAAAGTCTTCGAAACTGAATTCTTTTAAACTACTTGGAAAATTGAAAACTCTGAAATCAACGAGAAAACCACAAAAATAGTCGACATGTGGTAAAATCCACTTGAATACACACCATAAATGACATCTGGACCTTTTCAAAGTTGATACAAAAAATGGCCTATAACCTGGAATGATAGTTTGCCAACGACATTATATTTTCTTTTCACTTTATGATTTAACAAAAATCTTTTTTTACGATAAACTACGCCTCTAACACTTAGTTTATACAATTTTTATTCGCAGTCTTTCGATGATTCTATGAAAAAAATCTATAACTTATGTTAGGAAAATCGCCTTTCTGTTGATTTTTCAACACTGTGCTCAGAACATGCAATTTTTTTTGGCACAAAAATTAAGTTATGTTAGGATGTGACGCTGTGCGCGCTAGCAAAACATAGACGTCAAAAATGACCGAGGCCCAAAACCGGGACACTCTCCTACACTCAATAAAAGAAATCATCCAACATTTGTAGACATGACACGAAAGAGATGTTAGATGTAACTCTCTGCTAAATATAAGCTAAACAAAAAGTGATCCCACGGGGTCGACTGGCCCTTTGATATTTTTTTAGAGGTCCAAGCCGTATACCATTGTATAAATTTCTAGAACCTCGACTTCACTATTTTCTACATTGCAAGAAATAATGAAAGTCAATGTAACTAAGCTTCGCGTTAGCAAACGGGATAACTTTCTGTGAGCTCTATACACGTATTGATGCCGACTAATGTCGTTGAGATTGACGGTGTTGTCACCGGACCGGGCAATGTTTTATCATCAGCTTGAACTATGAACCCCATGGTTTTCAGACCCGGACACAACTATGGTACAGAGTCTCTAATCAAGAAATAATACTATTAAGAAACCCCCCTTAGGATATCAAGATAAAAAATTGCAAGCAATTGCATTCGTATAATTCGAAACGTGGGATAGCTTTAAGACTCAGACTGCAATGATTGTTTAGGCTGGTATATTAGGTGAAAAATTATGAGGGAAATGTAAGAGTTTCGAACGATTTGCCTTACTATTCCTTCCTATATGTAGAAACATATTTTCATTATGTGTGCTGTATTCATCAATTTCATTGTTTTTGTAATTCATTGCATTGATTATATTATAGTTCATAGTCTATTTATACACTGTATTACATTGCGTAGTCTTCTCTCAGAAACAGCGTGATTGGTTTCGTGATTAAAATTGTCTAGAAGGGTGATAGAACATCAAATTCGGGGAAAATTTGTCGTCACATACCATCAAATCTCAACCATTACAGTGTTATTGTACTTTTATGAAATTAACTTGTTTATCTCTAAATGCCTCTAGCACAAAAAGTGTGCTTTGTATTTCCTTCAAGTCGATTCGAAAAATGAGAAAATTTTCTATTATAACATGTCATCATAGCTTTCAGGTATTGAGTAAGTAACCTTTTAAAAACAAAGTATTTAATTTTTTTCCTTTTTTATTTAGACTATGTTAGTCACATTTTATTTACATTTTAACGACATTCACTAAGCTAGAGATTACTGGGTAGGGAGTTATAAAAATTAGGGCCATAGTACTCAAGTGAGAGCAAGGATGTGAAGTATACAGATCGGAAAACTAGAAGTGGCAGGGTTATTAGGACAGGCTTAATATCATACGGGCTTAACTTTTGTCTTCTGCTGATGAGGTTCGAGCTTAGGCAGCATAACTACGAATCACTCGAGTTCACCAGCATGTCTCTTGGCATAGACAGACTTGCCCATCTTTACCGTGAGAACCGACAAAAGAAAAGCCACGCAAGAGCACCACTGAAAATCTAAACATTTTCCACAGTCAATAAGATTATTTTGACTCAAGAGCAATTTTTTAAAAGAGTGTAAAAGTTTTTACATGTAACATTTTGGAAAAAAATTGTTCGATTACCGTATTTTATAAAATAAAACTATCTGTGAACGAATTACAAGGAATGAATTATGTCATTTTTCACAAAAGCAAAAATTTGTGTTAAAAATTTAAAATCCATTTTTTTTGTATTTTGTCAACAAAAACTCAACAAGGAAACAAACTTTTTGAATGTAATTACATGATGGAGAACTTATCAGTAAAATAGTTTTTCTAATTAAATATACACTGAAAAAATGTGTCATTTTTTACAAAAACGAAAATGCATGCTAAAATTTTTAATTTCAAAAAAAAACTTTTTTTAATTTTTTATATTTATCAACAAAAACCTAAAGAGAAAAAAAACATGTTGAATGTAATTACATGATGGAAAACTTATTGATAAGTTTTTCTAACAATAACAATTATTTTTTTTTAAATTTTATACTAATTGTCATACAAAACTGTAATTTATTAGAGAATATAATTCTAATTATCATTTTAAATCAAAATGCGTTTAACAAAAATCTTCCAAAATGCGATAGTTGTCGAGATATTTTAAATTTTGCTCCAGCCAAAACAGATTTTTAAAAGGTATTCGCGTTACCCCATCATAAAATGTCAAAAATATAATATTTATCATTGTAAAGGCACAAACGAAACTTTTTCAGTGTATTTGAATCATGAAGAAGCTTTCAATAAAAAAGCTTTCCTAACAACGACTTTTGACATATTTTTATAATTCAAACTATTTGCAGTCAAAAATAAGATTTTTCTTTTTGAATATGATTTTAAATGCCATTTTAAATCGAAATGCTCATAACAAAAAATTTCTTAATGTACTAGTTTTCGAGATACAGCGGAGGCCCGATTTAATCAGCACCCGATTTTATCAGCCCCCGATTTTATCTACCCCCGATTTACCAGCTTTTCGACCCGATTTTATCAGCTTCATATGGAAATTGATAGTTGGTAGTTTGATGGGCTCTAGCAGACGACCCAAGTTGAATTCGAGTAAATCCTTTCTTGGGCATATACTTCTTATCTTAAACATCCGAAAAATGCAAAAATAAAAATGCAAAAATAAAAATATTTCCGGTCTCCAGTTTCCTATCGGCCGAATCCACCGTCTACTGAGAAAGGGCCAATATGCCGGAGTATCCGTCTAGTTAGCGGCCGTAATGGAATATCTCGCCGTTGAAATAATGGAACTGGAAGGAAATGCAGCCCGTGGAAATAAAACTAGGGGTAGGTAACGTCCAGGACATTACCGGGATTTTGACGTAGAACAATTATATTTTGTGTACAAGTTCTCTGTATAACAAAAAATATATGTCCCGATTTTATCAATGTCCCTGTTTTATCAGCTTAAAATTCGCCAAGGGGCGGATAAAAACGGGTTTTTACTGTATTTTGAATTTTGTTTTAATAACACAATTATTTTGTTTTATTACGACCTTTTCAAAAGTTATTCGCGTTTCTCCATCAACAACAATAGGTTTTTCAAAAGGCCCATAACATTTCTTGTATCTTCTCATTTGATATCAAGGCGATATTGTAAATTATTTGAAAGCTACATGAAAACAACCAAAATATGATTCAACTACAGTAAATACCCGTTTTTATCAGCCCCTTGGCGAATTTTAAGCTGATAGAACAGGGACATTGATAAAATCGGGACTTATATTTTTTGTCTTTTTAATAATCCGAAGCTCTTAAAATAGTCTTCTTTGTTCCTTCGATATAGCCTTGCAACCTTTTATGATTATTTACTTTAAGTTCCTCTTAAGGGGGTCTGAGAGTCAAAAATTTAAAAAGAATAATATTTTTATTTTTGCATTTTTCGGATGTCTAAGATAAGAAATATATGCCCAAGAAAGGATTTACTCAATTTCAACTTGGTTCGTCTGCTAGAGCCCATCAAACTACCAACTATCAATTTCCATATGAAGCTGATAAAATCGGGTCGAAAAGCTGATAAAATCGGGGGCTGATAAAATCGGGCCTCCACTGTATCTCGAATATTAGAACATTAAGAAAATTTTTGTAATGAGCGTTTCGATTTAAAATGGCGTTTAAAATTAAATATTAAATAAATTAAACCGGGGGTAGATAAAATCGGGGGCTGATAAAATCGGGTGCTGATAAAATCGGGTCTCCACTGTATATAGTTTAATCATCAGACCCTATGGTTGAATAATATTTTTAATTTTTTTTCATGTTGCTTTCAAATAGTTTATAATATGTATCGCCTTGATGTACTTAACCTCGATCCGAAAAGTGCACGTAAGGATCTGACCTAAGTTTGCGATCACCGTTGTTAGATTATCAGTGATTTGCATCCAAAACCAGGTAAGAACGAATATGTTTGGCATCTGGATTCTCACAACATGAACTGTGGAAAATACATAGGAAAAAGTTTCTTCAACTAAAATTTATCCTTTCTTCTTATTTCGATATGATTCCTTTAATCGACGTACCTTGATTTTATCATCATTATACACGGGAATCTTGGCTCAAGCGTTGTTGTATTCGATGTTGTGTTGCATGAAATTCTTCACAATGACGCTTTCAGCCTCCACTTCAGCGAATGTTAGCAGTACGACATTACGCTCACGATGTAACCACTTCCGTGGGGATTATCACCTTTAGGTGCTGTTCCACCAAGTGCACATTTGACCTAATACGGTTTGTTTAAATTCAGTTGTAAGTAATATTATTCTCATAGTAGAGGCAATTCTGTGGCTTTCTGATTTCATTACTCAGCCGGAGGAACGATCATGTACTGTTTGTGCAGTAGATAAGCAACAAAGCAGTAGAAATAGCCGGCGAGGTGTACTGAAAGCTGCATCAAAGCACTTTTTTGCTTTGGCTCTGGGCGAGATTGGAAGGTAGACTGAAGTATATAAAAGCTTACCAATAAAAGTCGCTCTTGTATTTTTTTAGTTTTTTTATAAAAACATTCCAGTATCGGTATTTTGCCAGTACAACTGGTACTGAGGGATACAGTACCGGGGCACCGGTTTTCGCCAAAAAGGGTCGGTACTAGGAACCCTATTTCTGATTATTAGAAAGTAGCACACAGCTACATACTACATTTCAACATCAGGAGGTTAGGTCATTATTAGGATTCAGCCGCCTCAGTGAACTGACTGTAATAATTAGTTTGAACTTCTCCGTGCTAGTAACGAGGACCAATTGAAACAAAAATATCCCACCCAGAGAACATTTTCTTTGAAAAATAAATTAGCTCTTAGCAGCGCCATCAATCATTCTAATGCTAAGATGTGTGAAATAATAAGCCGCAAATATTGAACTGATTTCATTCGATGGCCAGACCATTTGGCTGCAAACGTAAACTGAACTGAGTGCAGAACCAGGGATCGTATGCAAGTGCAGTATCATTCATGTGTTACATTCGTGCTAGCTGCACCACACATACGCTTGCTATATCTGGATGCGATAAAGAAGGAAAGGTGGAGGGAAAACCGAAATCCAGCTCGTTTCTTTCCGGTCTCCAGTTTTCTATCGGCCGAATCCACCGTCTGCTGAGAAAGGGCTAATATATCGGAGTATCCGTCTAGTGTTAGACCGTAATGGAATATCTCGCCGTTGAAATATTGGGACTGGAAGGAAATGCATCCCGTGGAAATGAAACTAGAGGTAGGTAATGTCCAGGACATTACCGGGATGTTGATGTAAAACAATTATATTTTGTATACAAGTTTTCTGCATAATGTTAAAAATCCTGACCAAAACATGTTACTTTTATTAGTCATTCGCCAGGTTTAATTTTCGAATTACTGAACTAGTCAGCATTCCTCAACTTTTATCGGTAGAAATTTACCGAAAATTGTATACTCTTATTGGCAGATGTTTATATATATTTTGTGAGAACTCGGTAATAAAATTGTTTTACTGAATTGAGCACCGCGCGGGATACTATTCAAATCCCAAAAAAAAAATTAATTGAAGCCGGCTAAACAACTTAATGTGTAAATTTAACCGTTCGAAAGAGATTCAAGCAAATTTTTAATAATGTGTTACAACAACGAATACGTCAATATCGCTGTTATGTTCCGGACATTACCCACCACTAGTTTTTTTTAATTTCTACAATAAAACAATTATGCCTTACGACTTGATCATTTCTACAAGATGTTTTTTTTTCATTCTTTGACTTTTATTAAATTGACTCAGAGCCTTTCGGTGATAATAATAAGCAGGGGTGTCAGATATAGTACATTGATGTTATCTCTTGCCAGCTTGACTGGTGTGGCATCAATCGACGGTACGTGATTTTCGTTATTTGATGCTGGATGATTAAGCCCAATTTGCTCCTGCGTACCGAGGCCGAATCACGTCACAGATGGTGCATGTGTAACGAGGCAAACGCAGTTCTCGTTACAGAGTCTACCAAATAATTGACTCATTTACCAAGATATCACGAAAATATTATTAGACCGAAATACAAACTTCTTCTAAACAACTTCGAATGAATAGAAGGCTTTATAAATGACAAAATAGGTATGACATGGGGTACAGAAATAGTTTTATTCGCTTGTTTTTTAGCTTATTTAAGCGTTTCTTGAGCGTGGAACAGTTTTTGCTGCCATTAGATAGTTGTTGATTTCGGGCACCTCTGATCTGGTCAACAGCTTAAACGATGCACTGAAACTTCGATTGTATTTATCCCCTGCAAAAATATTATAAATTAAATGTTGAAACTTTTCATACTCATCAGTAACATAAATCGCGTACAAAATGGCACCGGCAATCGATCCAATGGTTTTGCGATTTTTCCATGCCCAGCTAGCGGCACTGCTCACCCAACCGTGAGCCAGTTCCGGGTCATTGTCGATAGAACGCTGAATAGCCAGTAGTTGGTCAGTGAGATCTTCGGCTGGCACGGCCAAGGCTATGGCCAACAGCATCGCAAGGACTAGAACGAACTTCATTTCGACTTGATTTTGCTTGACTTGCGGAGCACGGGAGTCAACACAGAAGTGATGATTTTTGAAAAATTCGATTCTATTTGAGCAGGTGTCGTCGTTGTCTGACTCTGGTAACAATTAACGAACATAACAGCGGTACTGGAAATATTCCGTACCTAAATCTGAAAAAAAAACATCGAAACCATTGATTCAGATTCATTAATGCTTTAAATGTGGTACTGCTTGTAGTACGTGGCCCTGGGTATACGTTCATAACTGTGCAACCGTAGTTTTCGGTACCATTAACTCAAGCAAGACTCCCAGACGCTTGAGTCTTTCCATTTATCACTATTTTGCTGGAAATTGTGGAGATTATGTCACCATACAGCATACGGAAGAGGCAGACACTGACTGGCGCCAATAAATTCACTATACGCTATAGAGTTCCATGAGACCAAATGATTCAAATGCTGCTACATTTTTCGTTTAATCTCACAGTTTTACACTTTAGCACGTATTCTTTTTTTGGACGGGCTCAAATCCCATTTTTCGTTCCATTAACTTTCGGGTGGCAAAACGTCCGCTTGTTTATCAACGTCAACATCACTGTCATCATCATCATCATCATCATCGTGGCCACCGTCGGCATCGTCAGCTGGAGGAAATTTCATCATGTTTCACTTGCTTGGTCATATCACGGATGGTTGTTACGTAAATTTTTAGGAGTATGACACAAATGGATAATTTCTAGCATAGAAACAGCTATGTAGGTACTGTGCACGAGCATGGTTTCTATAGTATTAGCGCGATAGGGTCACTATGCAGTTTTAGTGAGTTGTAGAGCGGCTAATCCATTTAAGGTTTCCCACCAACGAGTAACTACCGAAAGCAGAAATCAGCAATTATGCTATTTCTAATTTGTAAGCTGCATTGGAGTTCGACAATTGAGGGACCACGGAATCGTATTTTTTAGAAATACTTTCTATTCAATCTATCCTAGTTTGAGTTCCCGAAATATCTTAGCTATGCAATTATGACATAACAGAAACCAAATTGAACAGAGTTGCAAAAGAAACATTATCAAATGGATGCCATCCAACGAATTCCAGGAAGGTTCTACCAGTACTACACTTGAAACCGTCGTATCGCTACTGCAGAAGAATATCTCATTCAGCGAATATTTACTCGCTGATAAAAGACCATCACATTTTCCTTTCAAAATGTAAATCTTCTGCATTTTTCTCGCATTCCTTCGCTGATAAACCAGTCAATGGCACGCGCCGTAAATGCAGCTAGCAAACGTATAATACCGAGAGTAAACTCATTTTATCTTGCGCTTTTTTTTTCGATGGACACATTTTCCACTGCAATTTTCCTCATTGCTCATCAAGCTTACGAACGAAGCATTGCCACGGCAGCCATTCGAGAAGCACACTACTTTCAAGGGTGAGACGGACTGTTCTCCGGGTAAAAAGGCTATTTAGTGATGAAAATGGAAGGAAACAGACACTATTGAAAGCTTCGCTTCTGCCTCGACCAGTTATGGTGTGCGCTGATCCACTTCTGGAACTGCATCACCCACCGCCGCCGTTGCAATCATCATTAGCCTTAGCTAGTCAGAATGCAGCAGGAGATTTTTTTTTGCGGCCCCCTTACCTTAGAACGCTTCGATGTGTAGCTGGCTGTAGTGCTAGGATTTCGTTTTTTTTGCAATTACTATTCGAGACTCTCGCAAGCAAGAAGGGCTGACTGCAAAGCGATATCAAAACGAAAGCCAAGTCGCCGAGCACTCGGGAGAACTTTCATCCACTGCCGTGGACGGATAGAGTGGCAGAATTCAATCAAGCGAAATAAGAGGACTCAAGTTATTAGAGATTCTCGTCGTAGCAGCCATTGAAGGGAGCAAAATTCCGAGTGAGAAAAAGAAACGCCAAAGTGGTATCATTGTGCACTAATTGAAAACGCTAAAAGCTAATTACGAAATGCCAGTGAGGAATTAGCAGATGTACCGAGGTAATAAGCATTTATAAATGGATGAATGGGATTGCAGCTACAAAGAAACTTGGGGAAACTAGAACGGATGACGTTATTATCAAGTCTGTATCGGCTACATGTAATAATGTCCACCGTAAGCTATCTTCCGAAAGAGTTTCCAATCCGCGAGGACTTCTTGGTTAATAATTTTAGCAGTTAATGATCAAGTTATATCATTGCATTCATGGTCAGTGTTTCGAGCTTAAGGGAAGATTCTCATTCAAAATTTTCAAAAAAATTATGTTTTTTCTTTGCATTTTTCGAAAGGTAGAAGTGTCTTTTATATTTTATTAAACGGGCTTTTCGATCCACGCATCAAAAAAGTTTCTACAGACGATTGTTCGAAGCGATGTCCTGACCGCCTTGGGACGCTCACGGCTCGAGACGCGCGCTACAGGTAGAAACCTTTTATACACGTTCCCAGAATGCTCTACGTTGCACTGTACATGTGTACAGATCTCGAGAACGTATTTCACGGCATGATCTGTAGAGGCATCGCAGACTAATCGTGAGTTATCAAACAACCACAGAAAACGGTACAAAACGAAAAAATTTGATCAAAATTATTAAAGTCACATTTTAGTTCGCCATATTGGAATCGCCATTTGTATTTTTATGCATATTAACTCAAATTCGTGTTTATAAATCACTAAACCTTTTTTTCGATTTTGGCTGAAATATCACTTATTTTTTTAGTGGAAGTCCGCCATATTGGATCGGCTATTTTGAATTTCGAAAAGCTTATCTCAGGTTAGTAATCAGCCATGTACAAAACCCATAATTCCATGTAATTGTTACAAAATGTTGACATTCTACCACGAATAATTCATCGAAAGTTTTCTCAATACATTAAAAAAATGTTTATCTCAAAACATGATTTTTAAAAACAGCATTCAATCTCATTTGAAAACGGTTCAAATTAAAGACTTCACCTATTACCCCTCGAAAGAAAACCTTTTTGATTGGAGGAATGACCTACAAAATTTATTTTTCGTGAAGCCTTGACGCGGAAAAGAGAGGTAAAAGATTAATGTCAAAGTTTGAGATCGCACCAGTATTGTCAAATTTGAAGTTTTTTTCCCGTTCTTAGGTCATTACTCCAATAAATTATGTTAACTTTATTATTAGTTTTGTTTTTCAAATAGATCCTGAGACAGCAGGCTGTTCGCTGTTTCAGAATCCCACGTGCACCTAACCTTAGACAGAACGTCACCACATGCGCCATTTTGTTTTTTCGCTTTGAAAAATGCTAATCAAGACGTTAATTAAGTTCTTTTAATCCTAAAACTGTTTCCTTATATTTTTTTCATCGGCTCACAAAAAATTCCAATCTCTGCTTATTTTTGGTTATTTGAATAAAAACCTTCTCTTAAACCTAGCACATTCAAGTCAAAAAATCTGTGCAATATGTATTCCACAAAGGGAAAAAGTGGATTAACGGGTGTTCAATAAAAAATTAGAATGATTTCAATACCTTTCTGCAATTAAAGTAAAGAGCGTAAATTCTTTTCTCTCCAATAGAATCGCTCTCTGGACTCCATAGAAATGGGTGGCATGTTTCTTTTCCCTCGGGTGCTGCCAGTTCAATCGAAGATGGCGTCGAAAAAGGAAGCACTACGCGAGCGTGTTGTACGGTTTCACGAAACGCATGGTCATCGTGAAAAAAAGTTTACGGTTAATTAATCACAATTTGTTGATTTATAGAAGCAACCAATCGCAACATTTTAGTCTCCGTGATTGCCTATTGATCTATTCGTTGTATTGTCGCGTCGTATTCAAATTTACTTGGATATTAATTGGCAACTATAGGTAGCTACTAAAATGCTGCTTATAGTTTCAACATCAAGTTCAGCGTGTGAACTTAATCTAAGGGCGCCAATTGCAAACTAAATTGATGTATTGCAAATGTCTTATGTGACTGAATTACTGACATGTGATTTAGAATCAAATGACATCCGATTGAAAGAGAGAGAGAGCAAAATCTCGATAGTCAGTCCTCTTGCTATTATATTTTTGTCTTTAAATCTGCAAACTGAAAAATAAACAAGTCTGTTTAATTCACCGGTAAATGAACCCACTTCTCTGTAAACCGGAAGGTTCGCCTCTTTCTGCCCTGTACTTTTACATGAATGGTTTACACGACCTTTTAATTCTTTAACCGTTTTCATTAGGGCATCGCAAAAGAAAAAAATTTGATTCTCAAAGGCTCCCCTCTCATATTGTGACAAATGTCAAAGTAAGCTCAGATGCCAAATTTCACAACATTTGGACAATTCTAGACTCCCGGCCACTTCGCTTGAAATTTTTTAAATTGATTCTATGGGAAAGCATGGAGGAAAAATATATTAAATGCTATAACTTTTGAAGTAGCAATAACAAAATTACAATTTATACCTCATTTAAAATATCCTTAGTATTTGAAAAGAACCATAGTATTTGAATGGAGATGTTCATGCTTCTAGAAAAATACAGGAAAGTGGGGTACTGGGTCATTTTGGCCCCAGAATCTCCCATTTTTAAAAAATTTTCTGCTCCGTGATGCAAATCATACATATATTGCAGTGTTTCTAATGTAAATAAATCCCAGAAATCGAACGAAATCATTTTGACCTTTGTCCGAATAGGAGAAGTTTGGGTTATAGGGCCTTTCGTCATTCATATTAAATTTTATCATTTCCCGTGCATATATCTCTATTATTCTTCAATCAATTTTAATAAAATGTACCTTGTTGAACGTGGAAAATTCTAAGAAATACAACAAAAATAGATTCATTAGCGGTAAAATTCAGAAACATCAAATTTTTTGACATTAGCTCTACAAATCACATTTTTTCATTAAATGCCCTAATACCTTAACTTCCCCTATTTTTTCCGGGATGTAAACTTATTTTATATGATCCTCCAGTGAATTTTACACTAAAAGTAGTAAATTTAATAAGAGTTTTGTTGTTAAATGGAGTTAATATGTGCGATTTTATGATAAAAATGTGTAATCGAGACTATAAGTCAGATAATTTGATGTTTTTGAATTTTATCGGTAACGAATTTATTTTTATTTTGTTCCTAAGGATTCCACGTTCAATAAGGTACAATTTATTAAAATTGAGTGAAGAATAATAGATATATGCACGAGAAAATGATAAAATTTAATATGAATGACGAAAGGTCATATAACACCAACTTCTCGTGTTCGGACAAAGGTCAAAAAGGTTCTGTTCTATTTCTGAGATTTTTTCACAATAGAAAAACTGCAAAATATGTATGATTTGCATCACGGAGCAGAATTTTTTTTTAAATTAGAGGATTTTTTAGGGCCAAAATGACCCAGTATCCCACTTTCCCGTATTTTTCAAGAAACGTAAAAATCTCCTTTCAAATACTTAGGATATTTTCTTTAAAAAGAGGAATAAATTGTAATTTTTTGATTGTTACTTCAAAAGTTATAGCATTTAATATATTTTTCCTCCATATTTTCCCATAGAACCAATTTCAAAAATTTCAAGCGAAGTGGGTGGGAGTCTAGAATTGTCCAAATGATGTTAATTGTGGCATCTGAGCTTACTTTGACATTTGTCACAATGTGAGATTTCTCATATACCAGTCATGCAATTACTCTGAACATCACCAGCCTATTCCCGGCCCGGAGAGCCGAGTGTCATATACTATTCGACTCAGTTCGTCGAGATCAGAAAATGTCTGTGTATGTGTGTATGCGTATGTGTGTATGTGTCAAAAAAATTTCTCAGATATGGCTGAACAGACTTGCACAAACTTAATCTCAAATGAAAGGAACAACCTTCCCATTGCACAGTGTTTTAAAACGTCGTTTTCGTGCTCAAAATTAATAGCGTCTAAACCGTTAACTTTAGAAGTATAGTTGGTTCGGAGAAGTTGTTGTTTTTATGATTGCGCATCTACAGAAGTATATCGTTCAGCGATTAATTCACCTATAAGTGATATACGAAATTTATTTTCCGATCTAATTAAGATAGAGACTTTATGTCTTCAGCAAACTGGTAGCAAATGTTACTGCAAAAGAAATTGCTGAAGACACCATATATCTAGCTTTAATAGTTTACAAGTTATGGAACATATTATATGGAAGACCCCTTAAAATTAGTTTTTTCATGATAACTTTTTTAGACATTCTCCTATCTTCTTAGAATCTTCCACAAAGTTGTTTGCAGTATCAAAACACATATTTCTGTTGAACATAGTTGCTTCCTATCGGTTGAATTTAAATATATACTCCAAATTTTACGGTATTTTTGGGGTAACTTCCACCTTATATAATTCGTTAAGGAGCAAAAAGGAGCAAACAACATCATAACATACTGAAAGTACTAGCTTTTTACTTTCATATAGTGGCCCGATTGTTAGTCGACGCGATTCTCCCCGAGTGCTATGTTCAATACAATATGCCATTGCAGTGGTATAAAATGAAATATTCAAGCGCACTGCGACACGTTCACCTATAACATGCAATGCATATGGTTTGCCTTTCAAAAATCGAAGTGTAGATTTGGATGTGTTTAATAATGTCGATATTATTATTTTCATTATAAATTTGATAAATAAATTTATTTTTAATTATCGTTTTCTCCGTCATCTTCAAAGCTTTCTCTTCCGCTAGAAGAGCTTTGGCGTCTTCTAAAAATCGTTTCATACTTTTTTAGCCATCCCCAAGCTTCCGTCACGACCAAGGATGCAAAATGCCTACCTTTTCTGCGGCTGTATTTTTTCTGCCTACATTCTCATTTCTCATACGACGCTCCTGTCGTTCGCTAGCGCAGGACGCCCAGCGCTGTACGGCAGTCTGTAAGCAAAGTAGTAACATGACAAAATATACTGCCCCCAGTACAGACACCAGACGCGAGCGGTACAGTTTCTCTTTTCTTATTTTACACTTTTAAATATTTTTAATCTATTCAATATTTTTAATCACAAACGACGACAATGAATGCGGTTCGTTTACGCCACGACCGGCATCAACGCTTTCGTGTGCGGGCCTCTCCCTTTGACTATGCAGAGAAAAGTGTACAAAGCGAGAGAACAAACTTTACTACGCCAGACTCCCACCGAGCAGTCGGAGTACAGCAGCAAAACAAAAATGTATAGTACTGCTGTACGGAAAAATGTACTCGGTTTGGCTACCGTTCTGGCAAGAGCTGTAGTGATGCGTCGCTGTAGAGGGCTGTACGGCTTGTGCAAATGTAAATATACCGAAAAAATGTAGTTTACCGGTACCGTTGGCATCCCTGGTCACGACCAGGATCCACATTGTGAACAGGTGACGTTTATCAAGCTCCATTATAAATGTCACCAAAGACATTAACAAACCTTCTGGTGGGATTTGCATCATTTTCTCAAGCTTACAAGTATCCACTGATTGTTTAAATCTCACTCGACACACTTCTCGAACGCAAGATATGCTTTTCGTACTTTGATATCGATTGTGGTCAAAGTTGCCTTTTCCTTTTTTTAGACATCGATGAATATGTATTACCATAAAAAGATGAAGCAGTGCGCTTGAATATTTCATTTTAAACCATTGCGATGGGATATTATATTGATCATAACACTCGGAGAGAATCGCGTCGACTAACAATCGGGCCACTATATGAAAGTAAAAGGAAAGTACTTTCAGTATGTTATGATTTTGTTTGCTTCTTTTTGCTCCTTAACGAGTTATTTAAGGTGGAAGTTACCCCAAAAATATCGCAAAATTTGGAATATCTTTTTAAATTCAACAGATAGGGAGTAACTATGTTCTGCAAAAGTATGTGGTTCGATACTACAAACAACTTTGTGGAAGACTCCAAGAAGATAAGAGAATGTCTAAATAAGTTATCACGAAAAAACTAATTTTAATGGGTCTTCCATATAATATGTTCCATAACTTGTAAACTATTAAACCCAGATATATGGTGTCTTCAGCAATTTCTTTTGCAGTAACATTTGCTACCAGTTTGCCGAAGACATAAGGTCTCTATCTTAATTAGATCGGAAGATAAATTTCGTATATCACTTATAGGTGAATTAATCGCTTAACGATATACTCCTGTAGATGCGCAATTATAAAAAACAACTTCTCCGAACAAACTATACTTCTAAAGTTAACGGTTTAGACGCTATTGATTTTGAGCACGAAAACGACGTTTTAAAACACTGTGCATTGGTCGCTATTGATTTTTGTATTGAACGCACATCCGGTTCCGGAGTTACGGATTGAAGCGGGCGATCACCCAGCAAATTCCCATATAAACTGGTGCCACCATGATACCCAAATGATGCAAAACTCATTAAAATAGGTGCAAAATTTCTGGGATTTGCAAGTCTAGATCAATAATGACTAATTATAGTCGTTAGGGCTAGGGGATATGGGTTCAACCCCCCTACATTGCACACCAACCTTCCTAAAACCCTACAAATAGTTTGAATTATAAAATTATGTCAAAAGTTGTTAGGAAATTTTTTTTATTGGACGCTTCTCCAGGATCGAAATACAGTGAAACAGCTTATTTTACATCTTCAAAATAATAAACATTAGTTTGTCGACATAGTATGATGGGGGAGCGCGAATTTCTTTTTAAAAAGGCACGAATTTATTGTTTTTGTTAAAGCAAAATTCCGAATATCTCGACAATTATCGCATTTTGTAAGGCTCTTATTAACTGCATTTTGATTTACAATGATACTAAGAATCATATGCGTTAAAAAAATTACAATTTTGTATGTCAATTAGTATGAAATTCAAAAACATGTACAAAGTTATCGTTCCAAAAACTTTTTTACCATTAAGTTCTTCAACATTTAAAATGTTTCTTTTCTCTTTGGGTTTTCGTGGACAGAAGAAATACACGAAGATCCGTCCGAAAACCTTTAAAATCGTGATCGACCATCTTAGATTCCAATGAAACTTTACACATATCACCGGCATGGAAGACATTTTCCATTATCAGTAAGTTTATTTTAGCTCAAGAGCAATTTTTTAAAAGGGTGTAGATTTTTCTACGTGCATTCATTTCATTTATTTTGTTCGATTACTGTATTTTATACAGCAAAACTTTCTGAGAACGAGTTACAGGGAATGAATATTTCTGTATGAAAAAATATACACTGGAAAAAATGTTGTGTTAATTTCCATAAAAATAAAAATTTGTGCTAAAAATTTAGTTTGCAAAAAAGCCAATTTTTTCCAATTTTTTATATTGTGCAAATAAAAACCTAAAGAGAAAAGGAACATTTTGAATGTGATTCTATGATGGAGAACTTATCGGTATTTTTTTCTAACAATAACTTTATACATGTTTTTAAATTCCATACTGATTGACATACAAAACTGTTATTTTGTTACAGAATATAATTCTAAAAATCGCTTAAAATCAAAATGCATTTAACAAAAATCTTGCAAAATGTGATAGTTTTCGAGATATTTGGAATTTTGCTCCAACATAAAATGTTTCAAAATGGTTTACAATATCGCCTTGATGTCAAAGAGAAAGTTACATGAAATATTATGGGCCTTTTGAAAACCCCATTGTTGTTGTTGGAGAAATGTGTATGACTTCAGAAATGGTCGTAATAAAACAAAATAATTGTGTTGATAAAGCAAAATTTAAAATATCTCGAGAAAATTTTAAAATGGCGTTTAGAATCATATTCAAAAATAAAATTGTATTTTTGACTGCAAATAGTATGAATTATCAAAATATGTCAAAAATTATTGTTAGGAAAACCTTTTTATTGAAAGCTTCTCCATGATCCAAATATACTGAAAAAGTTTCTTTTACGTCACTAAAACAATACACATTAGAGGGGGGGGTGGGCGTAGCGTAGTTGTTAAATCGATTGCCTTGTACGCAGCGCACCTTGGTTCGAGTTCAGACCCCGCAAATAGGGTTAGAAATTTTTTATAAGAGATTTTTCTAACCCGAAGAGGCGAACGACCTTAAGATTAAAACCTCTATAATCGAAATAAAAAAAATAAAAATTAGATTTTAGACATTTTATGTTGGGGTAACACGAATAAGTTTTATAAAGGCATAATCACACGAATTAACTGTTTATGTTGGAACAAAATTCCAAATATCTCGAAAACTATCACATTTTGGAAAAATTTTGTTTAATGCATTTTGATTTAAAATTATATTCGATTTAGAATTATATTCTGTAATAAAATTACAGTTTTGTGTGTCAATCAGTATGGAATTTAAAAACATGTATAAAGTTATTGTTAGAAAAACTTTATCACCGATAAGTTCTCCATCATACAATCATATTTAGAATGCTCCATTTCTCTTTAGGTTTTTGTTGACAAAATAAAAAAAAGTAGAAAAAAAGGGTTTTTTTGCAATTAAAATTTTTAACACATTTTTTTGTTTTTATGAAAAATGGCACATTTTTTCCAGTATATTTTTTTTCGTACATAAATATTCATTCCCTGTAACTCGTTATTAAAAAGTTTTGCTTTATAAAATACAGTAATTAAACTTTTTTTAAATTAATGCACGTAGAAAAGTCTACGCCCTTTTAGAAAATAGCTCTTGCATCAAAACACTGCAATTGTCAGAGAAAATTAAGGAGATTCATACACCGAACCCAACTTCAAAGTTTCGTACGAATCGACGATGTTCATATTTTGTGGTCGGCCGGTTTCTCAATCCCTCTATATAAAAAAATTAAAAAATGGGTTTTTTGCAATTTAACTTTTTTTTGTTTTTGTGAGAAAATCACACAACATTTTTTTCAGTGTATATTCATTCCCTGTAATTCGTTCTCAGGTAGTTTTGTTGTAAAAACACGGTAATCGATTTTTTTTCGAAAATGCTACATGTATAAACTTTCACGCCCTTTTAAAAGGTTGCACTTGAGTCAAAATAATCTTATTGACTCTGGAAAATGTCTATTCTTCCATGTAAGATGGTCGGTCACGATTTTGAAGATTTTCGGACGGATCTTTGTGGAATTCATTATTTCCATCATTATATTGAGCATAATCAGCCATGGACTCGTTGTTTGGACAAATGAGAAAGACACAATTGCACTACTAGGTGGATTAAAACAGGTTTTCATTGTTTGGAATAAGAATTACGAGCTGAATTTTTACCGGCAAATAGGTGTCACTGAACTGACATTTTCAAACAAGAACCTAAGTATTCAAAAAGCTAGGCATCTTTTTCCCTAAAAAAATCGCGTCTAACAGTTCCTTTTTGCCTCCTAAAGCAAGGCACCTCCATTAAGACTTCCAAACATGGAATTACAGTGGATCCCAATTCCAATAGCAAAAAATTTGGCTTCTTCAACGGCTCTGACCTAGTACGGCGTACTGCTAACCGTTCAAGCACCGAAGAGAAAGTTTCCAGTACGACCAACTTTTCTTCTCCGAATCCATGTACTGATCCTGATTTTCATACACAAAACCAGGCATCAGAACTTGTTTCATACTGTAAGCGACCACCCACCGACTGCTCTCCGATGTCATAAATGACTTTGCCTGCTTGCTGGACCCCGGGCTGAGATTGGACGGTACTGTTGCTGCTTTCGGTTGCTCCTGTCGGAAGAGCAGGCGGTATCCTTGGCTACCCCGGTGAGTGCGAAACAAGAGCCTAGCCGTTATGAAAAGTGAGACACGCTTTAGCAAATGCTTTAAATCATACAAACTTTTTCCGGTGTGGAGTTTGCGAGGGCTGTATAGTGTGTGTGTATATATGTGAAAGGATACGAGAGAGGGTCGGGACCGAGCGAGGTGAGATATGGTATAAATATTAAAAATCATTACGTTTCGGTGCGATTATGGCTGAAAGTTGGTGGTGCTTCCTACTGCTCCGTGCGCTGTAAGCTAGTTGAGGTTCACAGCGAGAACTTGAAAGCATAATTTGATAGCACTTCCCAAATAGATAATGGAAAATGGTATTATACTCGTATGTATTTAGTTTTCAGGAAGTTGCGTGGTTTCGAGAGTAGGACTACAATTTTGCTAAGCAGATTAATTTTGCGAGCGAGTAGATTTTCGACAAGTTTTAAATATTTTAAACCTTTTTAGAATTCCAATGTTTTGAACATTTTTGGATTTCATTTTTGTTTGATGTTGGATTTTTTACAAGAGTTCCGCAATCCATTCCGATTAATTAATTTGAACAAAACGACACAGCATCGCTTTGTCTTCGGCTTGCGAAAAGAGAACTCTTTACCTGACAAAACTTTATCGTCATGCACAATATTGCTCGACAAAAACCTACGATTTATCACCGCTATTCCAACATTCCTCGAAACAATGGCAGCAAATGCTAGGATGGGAAAAACTCCTCTCGGGAAAACATCCCGGTGCTAGATATTACGAAAGAAGAAAATAAATCTGCTATTCAGTATTTATGATAAATTAAACTACTCTCATCTGGTAGAGAAATCCTGGTTTTCCACTACCCAAGGCCGCAAACGAACAATAGCTCGCACTGAATGGTTTCCATGTTTTGGGCCGTGCTGGAACGTGCAAGAATGTGGGCAAAAGCACGACAAAAGCGGGAATGGATTTCGAGATGGGAACATTACGGCAGCAGCTCGTTCTCGCCCACAAACCGATTCGAACTGCTGCGGTGTGCTTTAGGATCAGTCCTTTGTCACATACCACAGGAAAAGGACGGAACAAACTCACAGAAGAATCGAGAGAAAAAAACTTTATCCATTCCTCCGCGGAAACGATCGTGGGTGGGTGGAAATGAGTACTTCAATACAGTCGTATGAGCTTCGGTTTGCTGTGGGCTGCGGGTGGTAGCAGCTGGAAAACTGCATTTTCAACCATCCCAACCGCATGAGGACTGCACACCGGCAGTACCTTCCACAGCTGTTTCTGATTTGCTCCCGTAATGGATATCGCTTTTTGTTGTGCATTCTTTGCTTTCGCATTTTCCGGCTTTTCTTTGCTTGCTGGCATGCGGGAGAAAAATAGTGAATTGTTTCCGTCATAAAAGGGGCGGCAAAAAATGACTTACTTTCGCAGAGTCCTACCGTCGCAACCGTGGAGTCGTTCAACGAAAACTGCAATTGGAGCAGCGGATGAGATTTTTGCTGTGAATGCTTCTATTATTCTTAATAATACCCGGCGGCATTGTCACTTAGTTGAAACAACAGTTTAATAATATGTGGGAATTGTTATATTGTCCTATTTTATGGTTGTTTGTAGCACCTTCTAACGTGACCGACCGACAACAGGATTGTGCTAGTTCTCCGGTGATTTTTATTGCTTTTGTTGATCTTCCTTCGTTTATCTCCAGACTGTTTACTTTTGTGGGTGATTTAGCGAATGATATAACTTAATTCTAATTAGAGTATTATGATCACCTTTCTTGAGCTTGAGTTCGACTAGCTGAAATTGCATGGAGAATCAAAAGATGATACTACTAGCGAATAACAAATCGTCCTTTTCTGTACAACTCCTGGTAACCTAAGTTATTTATTGATCAATTCCGGCGTCGGCCATGACCGGACCGAGATCATATGGGAAATGTAAGGGTTTTTATCTTAATACTTACTAGAAGCCGTATATACTATGTACTGCGCACTCCACAAGTGCCACAGGAGAAGAGTGATTGTTATTACGGATAGGGATTCAATTGAAAAGTTTGATGCATTAGGTAGCCAAAAATATGTTTTGGGAATATCGTAACAACGACTTACGAAAAGGTGTTTATAATAATATTATTCATTATGTATTCATTCTGATCGGTTATAAACTATACTGTTAACCTTGCATTGAATGTCGACAAACTAACAATTTCATGCGCACGTCGTTTTTTTATTATTCCAACTATTAGAAAGAGAAGCAAGCAGGTTTATTACGAATAAGAAAGAACAATGGTAAGAATCAATTCAATAATTTAATAAAAAAAATAGAAAGCCTAAAAGATACAGGAAGTGAAGAAGAGAGTCCTGTTTCTGTCACTTCTTAAGACATGGGAGCAGGAACCCAGTGGATCAATTCGTGGCTTCTGCCACGGGATATAACGGGATATAAACTCCTCCTAGCGTGTTTTGTCCATTTTTCAAATCTGAAAATTTAAACTATATTGCAGACGAGGTCAGGGCCATCGAGAGCCGCACCGGACCCCATGACATACATAACTGACAGGCCCTAATAGATTAATACTTGTTTTAATCTTGATTTAAAAACCAGTTTTAATCCACCTAGAGGTGTAATTGTGCCTTTCTCATTTCTCAAAACTATGATTTAATAGCTGGTTCGTACAATATAACATTATGTCTTTCATTCTTATTGCACTTGGTAAGTATATATAAGAGCACCTTTTTGCATTCATCGCGGTATCGGTTTGAATCGGAGTTTTCTATGTGATCGCACTCCACAACCCGTAACTCCGGAGCCGGAAGTCGGATGGAGATGGAATTTAATATCAGTTTCCGGGGACGCAACACCTTTCATTTGAGACTAAGTTGATCAAATCGGTCTAGCCATTTTCGAGAAACCAATATAACCGTTATTCTGAATTTGGATACTTCAGGATCCGTCGATGGTGGCCAGTGTGGCCAAAGAGACTTTGAATGACTGTTGGGGACCTAGATCTACAAATTCAACAGTTGTGTTTACATTTTGGAAAAAAATCACCTTTTTACATTCATTGCAGAATTCGTTAGAATCGGAATTTGCTGCGTGATCGTACGTATCACCCTGTAATTCAGGAACCAGAACTCGGATCCACACAAAATTCAACAGCAGCTGATGGACCTATCATTTAAAATCAAGTTTGTCAAAATCGGTTCAGAAAATTCCGGGAAACCGATGTGGACAAATCAACAAATTTTGTTTTGTAACCATACTCTTCAACTCGTAATCCGGAACAAGATGTCGGTTGAAAATGAAATTCAATAGCAACCTATGGGAATAGTATACCTCTCATTTGAATCTTAGTTTGTAAAAATCGGTTCAGCCATCTCCGAGAAACCGATGTGGAAATTTTGTAAACAAATCTGCACATACACACATACATACATACATACATACATACATACATACATACATACATACACACATACACACATACACACATACACACATACATACATACATACACACAGATATTTTGCGATCTCGGCGAACTGAGTCGAATGTTATATGAGCCACGGCCCTTCGGGCCTCGGTTAGAAAGTCGGTTTTTGGAACAATTGCATAACCTTTCTATATGAGAAAGGCAAAAGAATAATATTTAATTGGCTTAATCAGCATGAGTTCAATGTTATCTTCATGTGATTATATTTTGAAATGTTGGTGGAATGGGTTTGAAAGTGGAGGGAATGGGGGTTAGTAGAGTGGGAGTGGAGGATGCGTCAGAAATCCTTCATCTTATTTCGGGATACGGGGTGGATGAAGGAAATGCGGGCGTGAGGGTGGTCCAAGGGGAGGGGAGTGATGAAGGAGGGAGGTGTAAGGCCAAGGCGGGGGGAGAGGCGGCGACGCAATACTCAGCTGCATATTTTGCCTTTCATTTGAGACTTGGTTTGAGAAAATCGGTTCAGTCATCACCGAAGAACCGATGTGACTTTAATTGTGGAATATGCCCGGAATTCCGGAATCGTCGATAGAGGACAATATATTCAAAGAATGTTTGATTGGCAATCAGTGATCTAGATCTGCTATTAGAAGTAATTAGGTGACCATTTCAATAGTTTTTAGCCTCTGAGGTATTACGATTGTACCGGTTTATATGGGAAATTCCAGTGTATCCTTACTAACACCCCTGTAACTCCGGAAGCAAGAGTCAGAACCGAATGAAATTCAGCAGCAGTCAACGGTATTACTGTATCTTTCATTTGAAATCAAGTTTGTAAAAATCGGTAGAGAATTCGTTGGGGAATGGGTGTGATATTAGCTTAGGAACTTGGCGGGTTCCCCGGGGGCTTCATGAACCGTCATCGGTGGCCAATGTGATCAAAGTTGCTTTAATTGATCATTAGTGATCCAGACCCGCAAACTAGAGTAATGTTACATCAATTTTAATATGTTTTACATCATTTGAACATCATGGTGGTACCAGTTTATATGGGAATTTGCTGTGTGACCGCACTCTTCAAGCTGTAACTCCGGAACCGGAAGTCGGATCAACTAAAAATTAAATAGCAACTTATGGGAGCGTTATACCTTTCAGATGAAACTAAGTTTGCGAAAATCGGTTCAGCCATCTCTAAGAAAATTGTGTGAGTTTAAATGACACACACATACACACACATACACACACATACATACACACAGACATTTGCCGATCTCGGCGAACTGAATCGAATGGTGTATGACACTCGGCCCTTCGGGGCTCGGTTAGAAAGTCGATTTTTACAGTGATTGCATAGCCTTTCTTTATATGAGGAAGGCAAAAAGGTGTGTATTTAACTGTTTAAAATATATTCGTAAATCGCTAGGAATTAGTTTAGTACAGAAAATTTTCATAAAATATACGAATTTTTCGTACATATAATGAATCGTTCGTAGCTCTATTGAAACACTTTTATTTTTTATTACGAGTTTTTCGTGAAAGCCACGAAACGACTTTCGTTAGCTTATTACGAAATGGCTTCATTAGGCAAACGAATTGTTCGCTGGTATATACTAGGGTTGTGGTACCGGTACCGAAAATCCCGGGAATACCGACCCATTTTTGGTACCGTAATACCGGTACTGAACAAAAGCCAGTACCGGTATTTTCGGTACTATACAATTTTCTGACAAATATGTTAACTCTGCAGGGGGATCTGTTTCAAAATATCGGTCTGCAAGATAACGTTTAATTATATTAATTTGCCTTCTAGATAAATCGTTGAGATAACACCTTTGTGTGGGAATGAGGTGGGGCCATCATCATAATAATTCTAGAAGTTAAAGTTTTATTAGCGACATTCTGATTGGTTTCCATTATTCACTGGGTGGGCGTAATAAGACTATGGTCTAAGTCATTTCTGTATTTGGTTTGCTCATAAACGTTTATCTATAAAAGAACGAACAGCGATTTAGTAGCTAACAGTTTTAGACTTGGTAAGCTGCTTCAAATGGGGCGATTTGTAATTATTGGTGATCGGAAAATTCAGCAAAACTCCATAGTTTACAGGAAAGCAAGGAGCTTTGATATGCATTAGAGAATAGTAGGCAAACGACATAAAGGTCGAAACCAATTTTCAGAAAAGCAAGAGAGTAAATGCGATTAACCTGCTCGGATTTACTGCCATTTTCGCTTTGATTTACTGTTGTTAATAGGGTTTCATACATTTACCATCTGTTCAAGTCGACGAAAGTCGCACCACTCAGCAGTTATTGATTTTAAAGTTGCCTAGATTTCGAAATAAAAGAAGGTGCCCTATACGAAAAATATCTTCTGTGAAATGAGTCTTGCCATTGCGAAGCAATTAAAAACAATAAACATGTTTTTTGATCAGCACAAATCAATCATCTGAGAATAAGATCATCAGTTTTCAATTTCAGTTTGAAGCTTTTTTCGATTTTTTTGAAAAATATTTGAGTACCAGTACTTTACCGGTACTACCGGTACTGAGGGCTTCAGTACCGTAGTACCGGTTCTCGCCAAAAAGGGTCGGTACTGCGACCCCTAGTATATACGAAAGTCTTTATAATATTTACGACCACCACTCGTCAAACCGTCAACGTCAAAGAAGCTTCAATAGAGGTAGAATATGGAGTCATTGTCGCCATACGTCAGATAATTGTGGATCATCACGACGGTCTCGGTCTGACTATTTAGTAGCTGTATCCATGTCCACCGGATTCAGGAGAATTTTCTTAACCTCTTTCTCTTCCATTTGATCCAGAATCCGGAGCATAACGGATTCAGTTGAGCCATCGCGAACTGCTCGTTGGTTAAGTTGAATAAGTTTGAGTTTGCCTCTGCAGGAGCAATGTCAAAATAATATGCTAATAAATACGAAAGATTCTCTTAGATGAACGAAATGAATTCGTGCGACCAACGAGATTGGTCGTAATATACACAAACATTTATTAAAATAAACAAAACATTTCGTTTCATTCACGAAAAACAATGTCGCTATCAACGATTACATTCGTGCAATGTAAACTAAGCAAGTAAAATTTACGAAAACTTTCGTTCATCAAGCGGCCATTTCTACATACCACAATAAAATCGATTTTGCCCGGATCTATTTCTTTAATTAAAAAAATCAGTCTTGTCAAACATCGATCCCAAAAGATCGAATGAAAAATAAGACGATGATAAATACGAAAACTTTTCTAAGATGAACGAAAAGAACTCGTGCGACCAACGAAATCGTTCGTAATAAACATGA
This sequence comes from Topomyia yanbarensis, assembly GCF_030247195.1. Classification (NCBI taxonomy): domain Eukaryota; kingdom Metazoa; phylum Arthropoda; class Insecta; order Diptera; family Culicidae; genus Topomyia; species Topomyia yanbarensis. The sequence continues at coordinate 44,975,192 of NC_080671.1, read as the reverse complement.
ACGTTTATTAAAATAAACGAAACATTTCGTTTCATTCACGAAAAATAATGTCGCTATCAACGATTACATTCGTGCAATGTAAACTAAGCAAGTAAAATTTACGAAAACTTTCGTTCATCAACCGGCCATTTCTTCGTACCACAATAAAATCGATTTGGCCACATCGATGTTTTTAAATAAAAAAATCAATGTTGCCAAACATCGATCCCAAAAGACTGAAAACAACAACAGGCTAATAAATACGCAAAGTTTTCTAAGATGAACGTGTGAGCAATGAAATCGTTCGTAATATACACAAACGTTTATTCAAATAAACAAAACATTAAATGTGTAAAATTTACGAAAGCTTTCGTTCGGCAAGCGGCTATTCTTGTTCATGAAATGAACGAATTCGTGCATTGCATGCTCGATTTCGTTATATTTACGAATTTATATTATCAGTGTAAATTATAAAAGGATGGAAAACGTGGAATTTTGAAAATCGTCGTCTTTCGCTACCACGGAATGGTGCAAATGAATTTCCCAGAAGTGGGAATGAAACACGTCTAGTTGCCTGCTCTTCTGCTAAAAAGTGCAACACCAGTGCAATCCACCGCCCCGGGGTTTTTCAATGAAAAAACCCATAAGTATTGAGTTACAATCGGCACGTCCGGCTCGGCACCTTGTTTGTTTCGGCAATTCCTCGCAGTACATGAAATAATCTCTCCCTCGCATCAACCGTTTGAAGGCAACAAGTATATTTATTAATGATTATAAGCATTGAACTGAATAATATGGGAAGCAATCATTGTGGAAATAGTGTATTCATTACATGGCTAATAATAAATTTCAAGCTAAATATTTTCTTCTTAGACAACTGCAATATGAAAGAATCCAAGTAAATCTGTGTTATGGATACCGTAATATACATGAGATTTATTTGAAAGAAGTGTCTTTAACCTATTTTGGTTATACTTCTATTGCCAACCCAAACCATTTGAGTCTATTGCTTTGGTTTAAATGATCGAATTGAGGTGGGGGAAGAAGCTTCACTTCGCTTCAATAGACAAGTTTACTTTTTCACAAGTAATGTAATTGTACTGTCGCTCGGAATTTGAAGCAGAGATATTGATGCCATCATATATGCACCCTAAACAGCCCGCTCACATTTTCTGGTTTTGCGCTCATAATCTAATTTCCATGAGCAATCCTTCTTTAAACATAGAGCTATTCGCGCATAGTTTGAGGTGCGTTCGCCGGCATTTTAGCATCATCATTGACACATTTAGCTTTGTACCATTTTCCCACTGTTATTAATATCCCGTTTGTATGTAAGTGTTGGGAACTAAGCCTCGCTAGAAAAAAATTAAGGGTAGCATCAGGACTAGAACGGACAAACATCTGCTCGTTAAAACGTCTTTTTACACTCTAGGCCATAATGACACATTATTACTAGCAGTTCGAATCAGCTATATAAACTTCCGATCATTGCAGCAGAGATCATAAGTGAACATGGACAGTAATGTACCGTCGGGAAAAATTCCATAAGTCATAAGTCGGATGAAGAAAAATCCTTTGTAGGAATTAGATATTCTGTGTACAGTTTCTATACTGAAGTTTTTTTTTAATCGGCTCTTACATCGAAGAGCTCCTGTCCGAATTTTACGCATTAACCTTATATGCGATTTTTACATGACGGCACCGGTGGTTGAGTGGTAGGCGTGACCGCCACTCATTCCAGTTGTCGTGGGTTCAATTACAGCCGAGGTCGTTGAGATTTTTCTTAGGTGAAAAAATCTATGGTCACGTCTTCCTTCGGAAGGGAAGTAAAGCCGTTGGTCCCCGGTCCATGAGTTGATGGATCGATATCTCGTTCAGGTAGTGGAGTCACCTCTATGGCGTCGGTAAAGAAGAAGTAGAATCCAACTTCTATACTTACTAACAAATATCCTCCTCCCGTGATACTTGTGGAGTGCGCAGTACGGCCTCTAGCAAAAGCAAGTATTGGACTAACAATTTTCCTTCCCTTTCTTTCCGCGATCTACGTTCGGGCCTGGCCGCGGCGCCGGTATTGATCAATAAACACTTTAAGATTACCAGGAGTTGCACATTGAAAGATGTTTCGCTACTCCCAAGCATAATTATCTACTGATTCCCTGTGTAACTTCAGCTAGTCTAAATCGATAACGGAGTAGCAGCCAGGGGTGGTCGCACAAGCTTAAGCTCAAGCTTAATCTTATATGCGATTTTTACATTAGGGAAAGGGTGTTAGGGGCGAATGTTACTTCAAAGCACTTTTTTTTTTGAAAAAAAGTGTAAGCCAAAACAAAAGATTTTTGTTGGCAACAACAATATAATAAGTCAAATACATTATCGTGATTTTGGATCTGCCGGATAACATCTTTTATTTAATATCTTGTGTTGGGCGAGACTTTCAACTGTCTTTGTTTAATCGGTGTGTGAATAAAAGAATATGGGTTGGTCCAATTCGGACCTTTTGCCGTATATACACGAAAAACTCTTTGAGAGGAAAGTGTGCGCAGTCGGTCGAGCTTTTAGGAAAACATAAGTTTTCGCAAATCGGTTGACGAATTTCGACCTTATAGCTCATAACCTATTTTTACGTAATTGGGCCCAGCTCTTACTTTTTACTATATATTTACTTCAAAGTTTTATCTATCAAAAAGAACGTTTCCTTTCACAATTCAAAATTTAGTGAAAATCAAATAGGAATAACTTTGGCCGAAATAGAATTTCATTTCTTTTGCAAAAAATCTATAAGAAATGGGTGGTTTGAATTGGAACAAGGTTGGGGTAATTCGGACCTTTTATGTACTTTTGCGCAGAATCGTTTTTACACAATACGGTAAAAGATTGGAAAAAGACGCCTTAGAAAAAAATGTGCGCAATTGATCAGGTTTTCAGGAGAAAATATTTATTTGTGAATCGGTTAACACGTTCCAGTTCAATAGTTCATAAACCATTACTACGTCCGAATTGGCCCAGTTCCCACTATAATATATTTAAAATGGGCTTTACCGAGTATGTTCTGTTCTTGCAATTTTTATTTTCGATCACGCATATAGCCCGCTGCCAAACATTCAAGCTCGATTTATATAAAACAACGAACAATAGCCATAGTCACTGTGACAAGTGAAAATCAGAATAATCGTGTGATGTTGAATCAACTTGTATCCTGCTTGTTACTCGCATTGTTTGCAAATTTAAAAAGAAATGTTTAAGTAACCATAAATTAATAATCAATTATTAATACACCAAAAAACTCGCAAAATCCAATCTTCCCATGAAAAAAACCCGTTTTGCCGGGAAAAACCTTGGGTTTCTTCCCCAAAATTATAAAAAAATAACCCGATTTGATACATCACTGAGTGTATCACGTATACAAAACAGTTTGCTGAAAGCCGCATGCAAGATGCTTTCCTAAATTCTTTATCACCGCCTATCACCAATAACAAGAAAGTTCGTAGAGCAATATCAAACAAGATTAACTGGAACTCGCGCAACTACGGTACAATATTGGCGGGTCTGTAAGCAGGGTCGGCGAATCACGTGGATAGTGGAAACTTTCGAAAAACCCTAAACCTGAGCGCGCACACAAAACTGAGAGACATATTGGGAAGATCAAGAATAGCCAGAACATCTACGACTGGAACGAGGCAAAACGGAATCGTTTACCGGTAATCTGGCGTCATAATACTAGACACAGGACCAGACAACATGTTCAGTGTCGCGATAACCGTCACGACAAGTGCAGAGACCGCTATCCACGACCCCAATACGCTGGAGATACACATCCAACGTATAATAAATGGATATGATCTATTGTTCTACGAAATTTGCCCATTTTTAGCGCCCTCTGACAATAAGTACTGAAAAACTGAAGCTAAAAAATCTTTCATAAATATTACTCCCTAATGCCTAGGTGTCCACCTTCTCATGACCAATCTAATCCAAGTGGACGCCTTCCCATTACCCGAAATGGAATGGAATTCTGAAAGAATTTCTTGGGTTGTATACGAAAGTAATTGCCTTTGATACAGGCTAGACACGTGTCAACATCAATACCTGGTACAGAGGAAAGTTTAGTTCGATTGAAAGTCATGCAAATAAAAAAATCGATTGAAAGAATAGCACATAGTGTTTTCTCAGTCCTAGCGAATTATGTTAAAATTGTAGAAGTTAAGATCTAAGTCGGAAGCTAAGCAGGCTTTAATCAACAAAAATACATAACAATGCAATTTTATTTATCAAATGTTTCAAAGATTCGACGATGCTTCTGCAGCCAGTGATCAAATCCGCGACTTCGCTCGATGAATTAGTCAGAAACCGAGACTTGACTTGAGTGGTATAATTTGTTAAGCTTTTTGGTTTCGCCGACGATGTGGCACGAAACTTTGAGACAGTGCTAATTACATAATCTAACTGAAGATTGATGCAGAGCAGACTAGTCATAAATGGAAGGACCATTACATTTCACACAGCGAATATCTTGACGATATTGAGGTGATCGTTTAGTTCTTGTTTTTGAACTCAGAGGTACCAGTGCCATCAGTCGAGATATTCAGAGTAGTAAATATTCTCCGAAAAAATCTTCGATCGATTAAAGATGTACTGCCTATGATCGCATATCAGTCCCATAAAGATAGGAAATCCCATAGAAAACGGGACAACTAAGCGATCATGGGTAGTGTATACAACACGAAATTAACAATCTGCTAAATGCTCATTAGACTGGTTTTTCTCTATGACCACTATACTTGGTCGGCTGCGGTGATCTGGACATGGCGTTATAATGATAAACAACAAGTCGGTGAAATGGTTCTCGAAACTAATCCGACAGTTACAATAGGAGTAGTGCAGGTTGAAGAAAACTTAAGAGATTCACTGACAATAAACTATCATGAATCGAGCGAACCGGAGACAACTTCATGATACAACAAAGAACATTGGGGCTTGAGCCTAAACGGTTAATGGTATGTAAAGTCATTTTTTTATATTTCACCATTAGGTCACACCATAACTCAGTTCGTTGACTCCAAGCCATAATTTCGACTATTACAATTAAACTTCACACAAAAGTTTAATATAATTCACTACATCCACTTGAGCTGCCACGAAGCATTATCCGTCCAGCCCGATTCACATTTATATTAAATTCTTCGCTCTCCAGCTTGCCAACATAATACCGACCTGTCAGCAAAACAGAACTTTCATTGCATTCGACACATATTTCACCAAACCATCCCTGGGACAGGCCGGCAGCTCCAGTGGTTCGTTCATTCCTTGTTATGCATTTGGTAATATAATATCAGCCGCCAGCATGGCGAATTCTTCTTTGACTAGCTAGATGCATTGGTGCTGTTTTGTACCAGGCAGGAAATCATTCCCGTACAAGAAGGTATCTCTTACCTTGCAAGATCGCTGCAGGTGGGAATGTAACCACATTTCTTCGCCGCTGGGAGCTCCGATGGACCGAGTGAACACGATCCGCCTGGCGACGACAGTTAATAATGGATCACCATCATTTGCATGCATCATCATCGTAGCCTTTACCCCACCCAGTAACGGGGCGCTTCAACCATCGCTAAGAGCACACTCTTCCAAGAGTTGGCATTTCTGGAGAGGACCTTCCCATTTATATCTGTGTGCTGTCATGGGGACCGAAAAAGGAAGTTTTCCTTCTGGTGAGCTCATTTTCCACCCACCATGAACAGCCAAACGATCCGCTTTCCACCTCCTACCTCGGCCATTGCCCCTCGCCCCTTCGCCCGGTCGTTCTCTGTCATGCAGATGAGCACAATGGAGCGGAAAATGTATGAGTTCGTTTCCAGTTGAAAGGAAGAGTGTCATAAATGGGAAAAGTTTTCTTCTGCATCAAACTTTCCGCCTCCCCGGTCGGTTTGCTTTCAGGCGAGCCTCTTGTCCCTTTTATGTGTGATTTGTAGCCGGAATCTGAATTTCATTTCGTTTCGTTTCGCTTTGATGGGGAGCATTTTTCCAATTATTCTGGTACCCGTCGTAGGTCGGGAAGTGTTGTGGAGATTGTGATCGGTTGTATATTGTACTGTTTCACAAATTGGGAAATATATCTATAAATTTCACCGTGAAGGGGAACAAAGTTCTTTGTTATGTTCGTCATGAGTTGGAAGAATTTGCTTTTATTGTGTTGTATTGCTGCCCATGACCGACGGCACTGTACCGGTGTCTCTTAGTACTTCGATTGTTCGATCAACATAAGTACACACAATTTTGAGAAATAAGTATTTTTTGTGAATCTTGTATCATTTGCAATTGAATGGCTGGCGTCCAAGAGGGGTAACCCACATTTTTAACGATATTGAATATTATACATTGTTTAACCCATTATAACCCAGGGGTTTCAAAAAGTGAGCCAAATGCAGTGATATCTTCAATTCCACCAAAAAATGTATCAAAGATTATGGGAAAAATAAAATCACCGCTTAAAATGGTTTTGAGAATGAAAATTTCTCGTGCAAAAAATTTCGTGCGCTTAAATAAAAACAACAAATTTTAAGTTGTTTGACATATTTCTTCCGATTTTCTAATAGACAACACTTCTTTTACATCTGTGGGAACGTTTTGTCACATAATGGAATTATTAGCAGGAATTCCAACAATAAAATTCAATTAAATGTATTGCTTACTTTTCAGCCGCCATTTGCCCCAGCTATACACGGTTCAAAAATGTAAACAAAATTATAAAAAATGGCAGTTGCCTTGTTTCACAATGAAATATGAGGTGCAATGATCCCATTGGTGCAATAATAAAACAGTTAGATGCCAAAATTCTGCAGTAAATACGCGATAAACGATGGATAGTTCTGCGTATGAAATTTCATACGCTAGGATATAATGGGTTAATAGTTCTAAGTAATCTCCCTTGTTTGAATATGAGTGAAGCAGATCTGTTGAAAGCTTTATCCAGTGTCGACCCATTGAAGGACCAGACCCAGATTGCTTGCCTCTGATACTCATTAAAGGATGTGCACGATGGCTGTCATTGCCGGTTAGTATTATTTTTAACCGCTCATTTACTGAAAACGTCATCCCGAGTGCAGAAAGAAGCGGCTATAATTCCAATTCACAAGGCTGGAGATACTGTTGAAAATTAGAAAGGGATCACGCTTTTCAACTGTTAAAATCCTTGGCAAATTTGTTTACAATGAGATGTAGGCTGCTGCCTTTCGCATCATCGACGAACGTCAGGATTTGTGAAGCAACGTTTTACCACATAAATTTGGAGATGTACACTGGTATCTTACTCCCTCTGTTCAGAAGCGTCAGCAAACCGATGCAATATATTTTGACTTCTCAAAATTATTCGATAAAATACCTCACAACATTACTCTTCTGAAACTGCAAAGTCTTGGATTTCCTCGAATGCTTAACTGGATGGTTGCGATCTTATCTGTCTAGTCGGAGTGCTTTCGTTGGAATTGGTTCAACACGTACTAGGTATGCTAACCGAAGTTCCTCAAGGTATTCGCCGTTAGTTTTCATTTTATTCATAAACGACCTTTGCATTCGTATCAAATCAGGAAAACTATTCTCCGTCGACGATTTAAAGATTTCTCGTTCCATTGCTTCTGGACTTCACTCTGCTGCGCTTCAAGATGACGTACTTAATATTGAGTAATTGTGCCTGATGAATGGCATGCAGGTAAACGTTGAAAAATTCAACAAAAACGATGCATAATGAAATGTGGGTAGGTCTTGAACGCTTCTAGCTCGTTCATTTTACGCTAAACGCCGTATCGGAAACAACAGACGCAACATGCAGGCATATTCACACACTTCACACTGCGCACTGTATGTGAACTCGGTAATCATATGTATGTGTTGAAAACGGTATTCTGCGTCAGTTAGCCAGTTCAGAAGCATGTACCAGCAAACACTGAAGCGGATTGTTTTCAAATGTGGAAAGCATCTCAGCAGACTGTTTTCAGTTTTGGGAAACACCTTCAAACATGTACAATGTATCCTAGTGACTGGTTTTACTCCAGCTTACTTCTTATTTACTGCTTGCACTTCACTCGGTTAGCTTAAAAGAAATAAAACAAAATCACAGCTGTTTGCATTTTTTACTCTGTATGTCTATTTTGTATGGCAGGATACGTTAGCTTAAAGGTGTTAGGATACGTTAGCTGTTAAATGAAAAACTGGCACCTTTAAACTAACGTATCCTCCCATACAAAATAGACAGACAGAACAAAAAATGCAAACAGCCGTGACAATATGAAACCGATTTAATCTACCTAGCAGTGAGATAAAACATTTATTTCGAGTCCTGAACTAACAAAATCTAAAACTGGATAAAAAATAGAAAATCAATCAAACAAATAAAATAAAAAATAATAGGGTAAAAAAATTAAAAAATCATCAGGTTTAGAAAATTAGTAGAATAATTATTATAAAACAAAATAAATTAATCAAGTTAGTTCAGCCCGCTGAATGCAAAATTCGACACAACGAAACTAAGCAATGGGTTGACATAAATAAACGGAATGACTGAACCGAATTAATATAAATAAGAAACTGAATAAAATGCATGAACTAGGAAAAAATCACGAAGTCTACAAAATAAATAAACTGAACGAAATGCAAGAATTGTAAAAATCGAATAAAATAATATATGAAACGAATAAAATGAATAAATCAATTGAAATAAATCAAAGAAAATAAATAAAATGATACGAATTTAAATAAATATATCAATGAAATTTGCAAAATCAATAAATTAAATGGAATGAACAAAATTTTAAAAAAAGTGCATGAATAAAACGAATTGAAAAAAATCAACGGAATTAAATGATCAAAATGAAAAATTAAAGACATTAAAAAGTTATTGAAAATATAAAATAAGTAAAATTTTGTCAAATTAATTATTTGGATGAAATGAATAAATTCAATGACTGAAAAAATAGTCAGATTATTGAAATGAAAAAACTGAATAAAATTATGAACTGGAAAAAAATTATAAAATTCATGAAATGAAAAAAGTGCACAAAATAAGCTAGATGAATGATGTAAATAAAATACATGAAATGAACAAAGCGATCAGAAAAAAATCAAAAGATTAAAACGAATAAAATAGATTAAATGAAATGAAACTAACAAATTGTACAAAAGGAAAGTGGAATAAAATAAATGATTAAAATGAAATAATCAAATATTTAAAATTAATCAAATATTCAAAATGAAAGAAAATGAACAAAACGAATAAAATTCATGGAGTGAATTAACTGAAAAAATGAGTATATAAAAGGAAATTAAAAGAAATGATTTATTATTTATTGAAATGAATTGTACAAATTCGAGAACCATTGTTTCAGAAAGTTAAGAAACATTTGTGAAAATTATTTTATATGAAAATGCGAACTAAGATATAAATACAATGCCCTTTCTAGTGTTTTCATTCTTTTTCGCTTTGACCTTTTCGTTTTCATTCTTCTTTTCTTGACAGCGTCGTTTAATATTATCTGGCGTTACTACTGTTTAGATGAACCTTAATTAGTTATTAGTAATTTGGAACGTTCAATTTGTTTTGGAATTCAATGATGTCTTTTTAGTAACAGATTTCGGAAAGAAAGTCAGAAAGCGAAACAGGGACAGAATGTGCTTCGTGAATAAGACAAGTAGGAAAGTACTCATTTGCATTGAAGGAAGTGTGAAGTACTTCGGCTATGTTGTAGATTATTTTATTGACAATAGCGCAAAAGCCGTGTTTTCAATTGTTTAAGATGCAGTCTTTTTCCAGTCATCCTTAGACCCCACAAATTGTTTCGTTCGAAATTCGTTCCGGAGATATGAATTAATGAGTCATCGAAAAAGAAATGGTTCAAACTATCACAATAAGTATTTAAATTTTTGGAAAAGCAAAGGACCATTGAAAGTGTCACTGGACATATAAGCTGCTTTTGAGACATGAGCATTTTGGAACTTTCAAGTCTTAACTTTTGGCAAATAAATATTTTTAGTACCATTAATCATGAAAAAGGTACCTTGTGGACAAACCAGTGTCATTTGTTGCTACACAATATACAAAGAATATAGGAAGAATTTGTAAAACGCTCGGGAAATGTCTCTTCAAAATTTTTATCTTCAAGCATCCATATTACCCAGTTAAGCCAAATAGTTTTTCAAGATGCCCAAGAATTTCCTTAATTGTAGTGTATAAAGTCATTCAGAATTAAATTGACGTTAATATGGTTCTCGATTTTTGGCAGCATATCTCCTCATAGGGCAACGTTTCGAAGGGATATCACCGTCATCTTCAGGGTAAAGCAGGGTTTGTACATAAATTAGTTTTAGTTTTCTCGTAATACAAACATTTGGCAAATTTTCAGGGCTACAAATATTTTCTTTGCCAAGTATGATGTAATATATAATTTATTCCCGCGAAAAGCTCTGCTCTACACTAAAATGCAAAAACTATTTATAGGGTTTTGTAGTTGTTTTGGACTTGAGAATGTCTCTTGACTGTCGAACTTATTTGTAAAGGGTATTTTTCGGCTTATCAGTCGTGGATTAGACAGCGAAAACTACTATATTGTTTTTACTTCCAACGTTTCGATGGCATTATTCCACCTTTATTAAGGATTCTAAAAAGAGTACGTAGTTACTGGAGTGTACATATAAAAATTGTTGATTTTAAAGATAATATTGATTTTAAACTCACAAAAAGTTAAGATGTTAAGATTTGTTGAAAAAGTGAACCGTCCTAATATTTTGTCAGCGTCAAATAGTGGTTATGGAAGTCGTATGTTGTAGTTGTTACAAATATTTAAAAACTTATTGCACAATATTACTCACTGCCGTCGTTCGCATATTTTGCACTTCACTGTATCTGATGAATACTTGGGAAAAAAGCGCTAAGGTTTGTCTGCTAACTCTGCTGTTGAATGTTTGCTATAATTGTGTGTGGTGGTGTTGGTGGTGTCAGTTTTATAGTTGCTGATTTTTAGTGTATGTATAATGCCTGCGTATATAGAGCTAAGCCTTTCGGTGTCTGTGCGTTTGTTGACAGTTTTTTGTTGATTTAATATGTGACACATTTCCAAGATGGGAAGAGCTGTCGTTCGGTGGTGCTCATCTAGCACTTTCACTTTGTTTATATCGAGGTGGTGTTGATTCGATATGCTGTGCTCAAGTAGAGCAGTTTTTTGTCATCTTTAGTGTATCCTGCTTCTACAAGTAAGTTGAGTCTTTTTTGTTAGATCGGTGTGCAGCCATCCTTGTTTTGAGCTGGTTCGAAGTCATGCCCACATAGGAAGACTCACAGGTTTTACATGGTATGCTGTAAATAGGGTTCGTCGCGGTTGCGGTAATTACCGCAACCGCGCGGTATTTACAGCAATCGCACCGCAAAATCTGCGGTGCGGTGAGACACTTTTTCCCGCAGATGCGGTGCGGGAAAGAGCTTTTACCGCGCGGTTTTACCGCAACCGCACCGCAAAAAAATAATTGATTAAGTGATAATTTTGATTATTCTAAATTGATAAACAGACTGCTATAAATGAAAGAAAATCTAGCTGTGTCCGAAATATTTTGACGCTATTATTTTTACGCGACATGTTTTGGACTAGTTATTTTATACTTCTAGGTAAAACTTCACAAACTAACCATTTCAAATACATCAAATGCAAGATCCAAATAGAGACAAAATTATTAGATCATTTAAAACAATAATTTTTTCCCAATATATACGCGAACGGAGGTCTTAGTGGAATGTATGTAATGTTTCAAAGGTTTTCTTCCATTTAATTCCACTATGTTTAAATTTTTACTCCTAAATCCAATTTAAAAGTGCATCACTTCACTCGATTTCTGTTGGAAATCGTGGAATTATGAATCGTTTTCGATATCAAATTTTCAACTGTGAATTTTGACTAATTTAAAGGAATTAGAGATGAACTAATTATGCTGGGACTTAAACACAACCCAAAGAATATAATTATATTCATCAAACCAAACGAATTTTGAGTAATTGGCAGTAAAGTATACAAATGTATTAAAGTGTCCAAAATAAGGAGGGGTCCAAATTAGGATGATTATTCTATTATTCGTTCATCAACATTGCTGTGAAAATTCAATGTGAATTTTTCTGCAGTCAATTTTCTTGGAGTCTTTCTCAAAAAGTATGCTACATGACTTTTTTTCGCGTACTTCCATTCAAATTTACTATAATTTCCTACCATATTAAGTCCTAATATTTTTCAGTTAAGATTATTTTGTGGCTTTTTTGAAGCTTTTGTTTCCAAATACCACATAGTTTGGCTCCCGTTCACTTCAATTGAAGTTTTTGCCATTGACTCTTTGGGAAAATATTAGAGGAAAATACATTAAATGCTAGAACTTTCGAACTAGCCTTTAGAAAATCACACTTCATACATTTTTAAAGAGAGCAATCTTAGTTTTTGAATGATAATACATCTGTTTCTTGAAGAATGCGGAAGTTAGAGTTTTGGGATATTTTATCCGTAAAACTCCCTATTTTTAAAAATCATTTCTGCTGTATGCTACAAATCATTCATTTTTTGCAGTTTTTCTAATGTTCAATAATTCTGTACCGGTTGAGACCGGACTCCTGATTAGATGTAATGTATAGAGCTTTTTTTTTTTGTCAACTGTGGCGTCGTTCTTATTGATGAAATACAATATGTTTTTATTTCACTGTATTGGAATATTTCGACTTAAATTTTTTTTTGTGAAATTCCTTTAAAAATGAAAGGTGGTTTACTGTGTAAATGCGAGCATCATCCATTTCATTTTCATATGTCAAAAACATTGAAAATATGAAAATTTAAAGAAAAAAATGCAACTTCATTCTTTATTACACTTTTATTCCACATTTTTCAATTAACTGAAGGGTTGCTAAAATAAAAGTTTTCCTATTACTGCAGTAGAACGTTTTTGAATGTATAATGTTTGCCTTAAAATGTACGGAATTTCATTAATAGAAAATGCAAAATTTGATTTTTTTCATAAACATTACATTCTGAGGAGTCTCTTAAACTTAAATTTCGTGTAAATAAGAATAATATTTTATTATATATGGTTACACAAATGTACAATTTTTCTACACTATTTTTAAAAATATAAAGATTTTACCGCATTTACCGCATTACCGCGCGGTGCGGTGCGGTAAATAAAGTGCGGTTGCGGTAAGCGGGGCGGTTTCAATATTTTTTTGCGGTTGCGGTGCGGACAATCCATTTACCGCCCTGGGCTATGTTATTCTTGATCTTGCTAAACAGGTTCCCGACTGTTTTGTGGTTGCGGAGAGCTAGTGTGACATCTGGATAATCCTTTTTCAGGTCTTTCCCTATTTTATGCGACAGCGTATGTTTGGAATGGATCGGTAGGTATGTTTCAGGTTTTCATCGGGGGAAGAATGTTGTACGGTAGGTACTGTGTAGGGTTCGCAGTACCGACCCTTTTTGGTGAGAACCGGTACTACGGTACTGAAGCCCTCAGTACCGGTAGTACCGGTAAAGTACCGGTACTCGAACATTTAAAAAAAAATCGAAAACAGCTTTAAAGTGAAATCGAATGCTCAAACTGATGACCTTATTCTCAGATGATTGATTTGTGCTGATCAAAAAAACATGTTTTTAATTGCTTCGGAATGGTATGACTCATTTCACAGAAGATATTTTTCGTATGCGGCACTTTCTTTTATTATAAAATCTAGGCCACTTTGATATCACTAACTGCTAAGCGGTGCGACTTTCGTCGACTTCAACAGATGGTAAATGTAAGAAACCCTATTAATAACAGTAAATCAAAGCGAGAATGGCAGTATATCCAAGCAGGTTGCTCGCATTTCCTCTCTTGTTTTTCTGTAAATTGGTTTCGATCTTTATGTCATTTGCCTACTATTCTCTAATGCATACCAAGGCTCCTTGCTTTTCCGTAAAGTATTGAGTTTTCCAGAATTTTCCGATCACCAATAATTACAAAGCGCCCCATTTGAAGCAGTTCACCAACTCTAAAATTATTAGCTACTAACTCGCTGTTCGTTCTTTTATAGATAATGGTTTAAGATCAAACCAAACACAGACATGACTTAGACCATAGTCTTATAACGCGCCACCCAGTGAATAATGAAAACCAATCAGAATGTCGCTAATAAACACAATAATTGCAAGTCTCTTACGCTAGATGTGAATATTTTGAAATTTAGTGCAAGATCGTTAAATTTTAATTTCGACAAAATAAAGCAAGAATTTAAACATACCGTTCAGTACAACGGGAGCTAGTAATGTTTTACTTCTAGAATTATTATGATGATGGCCCAGGTGTTAGCTCAACGATTTATCTAGAAGACAATTAATATAATTAAAAGTCATCTTGTAGACCGATATTTTGAAACAGGTCCCCCTAGAGAGTCCACATATTTTTCATAAAAAAAAATGTATGGTACCGAAAATACCGGTACTGGCTTTTGTTTAGTACCGGTATTACGGTACCAAAAATGGGTCGGTATTCCCGGGATTTTCGGTACCGGTATTACCGGTACTACAACCCTAGTACTGTGTGTGTTGTTCTGTTGTTGATTAATCTATTTCGTAGCGACCTTGGATAGTCGTTAATCTTTAAATGTTTTCCATTATGTTGACTTTATCCGATTTGTTGAGGTTTGTGGATAGTCTTTCAACTCTGTTGATGAAGTTTTTAGCAACGTTTATTTTTTGCTGATATGAATGATATGAGTGGAAATTTAGAAAACGTCTACTTGCTATTGGTTTGGAATACCATTCGGTGCGTATTTCTTGATTTTCCTTGCGCACTAATAGCATATCGAGGTACGGGAGCTTACGATGTTGAAGGTATGATGAACGTGTTTGAGTTGGTTGAGCGGTATGGCCATTATAAAGTCGTCCACATATTTTTTGAGCACTGGTGGTTTGAAACAAAGTTTTGAAGTGGTTTCATTTAGAAGTCCTTCTAAGACCAGGTCAGCTAGAACAGGAGATAGGAGATTTCCCATGACGGTGCCAAATGTTTGCCGATAGTAATTGTTGTCGAACTAAAAGTAGCTGGAATTGATGCAAAATTCAACTATTTCCAAGAATAGGTCCAGATTGATGTTGGTGTGTTGTTTAATGTTGTTCCAGTTGTAGATGATGTTGTGTGTCACCAATGCTTTTGGTATACACGTGAAAAGCGAAACTACGTCGAACGAAACTAGTACGTAGTCTGGAGGCAGAGTTATTGAGTTGATGTATTGGCAGAAAGTGAAAGAGTCCTTTATGTTGTATGTCGTAGAGATGGAGTTTTGCAGAATTCGTCCAATGAATTTTGAGAGGTGGTATGATGGTGCGGTCATGTTGGGAACGACCGGTCGGAGGGGTAATCCAGGTTTATGTGCTTTGGGCTGCCCATATATTCTTGGGCAAGAAGCTTTGTATGTTGTAAGTTGGCTTGCAGTTCGATAGTCTATGAGCTTTAGTTGTTTGAGTCTTTGAACAAGATTGTTATTCTGTTTTTGAAATTTTGAAGTTGGATCACGGTCTATCTTGAGATATGTTGCAGAGTCGCTGAGTAATTTGAACATCTTGGTTTGGTAGTCTGCGGTGGTCATAACTACTGTTTTGTTTTGTTTGTCTGACTGGAGCACTGTTAAATTTGGATTCTCTTTTAGAAAGGCACGTGTTGTTTTGGTAGCTGAATGGCAAAAACGTTCGAGGGGATTATTGATAGTAGGTTTTTGCAGTAGACGGTGAATGTAATTTTGCATGCTGTTCACGATCATGCATCGGTTGTTGTTCTGAATGTTTTCGTTTTGGTTTAGCTGAAGAACTGCTTCGATATCGGTAATGAGATGGAACATTGGTGTTTCGTTGATATGTTTGTATGGTAAAGCGAATTTTGGACCTAGGCTTAGAATGACAGCTGCTTCATGAGGTATCTGTATCTGTGTTCCGTTGTGAATGGCATTTTCTTTTAATTGTGGGGTTGAGGTGTCAGCGGTTATCTTTTGTAATATTGCATCGAATTTCTTCTTCGTGGTTGAACATCGCGCTTTAAGGTTAGATTTATAAAATTTGTCTTGTGATTGGAAAAATTATTGACTGATTGCTTCAGGGACAGCTGTTACTATTTGTTGTTTCGTGGATTGGATTTCGTTTTGGATGGAACGTAGCATGAAGTATGTTTGTTTGATTTCGATATTGAGTAGCGTTTTCTTGAATTTGTTGATGCCTCTATTTAATTCATTGAGGTAGGGGCTATTAGACTCCAGTAACTGGAAAATGCATCGGAACGTGTTGCTGATGTGTGATGGGAATATGCCTCGTTTTCTGCATCGCACAAGAAAACTTTTTCGGCTTTGCGCACTTCCCAGTTTACACGTTGCGTTAGCTAGGATTTTGAATAATTTTTGTGCCTCAGCTCCATACGTTTTCCCAACGTTGTCATAAAAATTGACGCTTTGTCTTGGTGCCATTTGAGTAATTGAGAATGTCTCTTGACTGTCGAACTTATTTGTAAAGGGTATTTTTCGGTTTATCAGTCGTGAATTAGACAGCGAAAACAACTATATTGTTTTTACTTGTTGTTTTGGACATAAACATATATATCAGATTAGTAGAAGATCTTCTGACACAACTTAGAAATGGATAAAGAAATAGTAATATTAATGTGCCACGACCACGAAGAGAAAAAAAAGAATGATAAATGACGATGATTATTAATTATTATTATTCCAACTATTAGAGCAGGTTTATTACGAATAAGAAAGAACAATGGTAAGAATGAATTCAATAATTTAATGCAAAAAATAGAAGGCCTGAAAGATGCAGGAAGTGAAGAAGAGAGTCCTGTTTCTGTCACTTCTTACGACATGGGAACAGGAACCCAGTGGACCAATTCTTGGCTTCTGCCACCGGATATCACACGGTCACTAGGGTGGGTTTATCTGGAGTAAGATAATAGTGAACTCCCCCTAGAGTATTTTGATCATCTTTCAAATCTGTATATTTGAACAATATTGCAGACGAGGTCAGGGCCATCGAGAGTCGCACCGGACCCCAGGACTTAAGGTCACTGACGGGACCCTTCTAGATAAATACTTGTTTGAATCTTGATTAGAAAAAATGTGTATATTTAACTGTTTGAATCAAACCATGTTGGAGCCAAACTATCACACCCGCAGATCACTTGCCAAATAAGATTTTTTTTGGCGAATTCCTACAGCACCTTCTTCCGTACATTCTCAGGAGTAGCCGCCTTATAACATTGTCAACGCGTAGTCCAAAACGTTTATTTGGTTTTTGAACAAAAAAAAAACGAATCTCATTAATTTTTGCCACATCCCGAATCGAAAGGATGGCCTTCTTTTGATCTGCTCTGACGTTTTTTGTGTCGCTTGATTGTCTGATGCTTCTTGAACTTCTCAATCTTATGAGATACGGTTATATGTGCGATTTTGCGCTATTTGTCGATCCAGCGATGAGTAATGTTATAATTTTCGGAGTGACCGAAAATTTCCTCGGCACTGTGACCTCATTTTCCGTAAAATTTAATAATTAATGGTATGACATCCTTTTGTAAGCATTCAATTATGTCAATCAAGTCATTATGACATGTCTATTTGGGTATGTATCAGTTTGGGATCTCAAATGATATTAAAAACTTTACATTTTCGCTCCCACGTTTATAAAATCTGAAATATTCAGGTATATGTGAAAATAATACTTGTAATTGAATATCAAACCAAAAATTTAAAAAAATTGGGGTAAACAAACATTAAAAAAATTTCTGCTGATTTTTGTATGGAAAAGGTAAAAAAACATGATAAAGTAAGCTTACCCTTTTCATAGGGTTCTAGATTGCCACGCACAAACCTTCTTACCTTTATTGTGCGTAGTTTAGACAGTGAAAAAGTACCCGCTCTTGCATTTTTGTTTGCACCTTTCTTTCTTATACGTAGAAGTTGGTGTAAAAATGACATTTGGGTTTTTGTACATTTTTTGCCGGCTCAGGGTTTTCTTGAAACTTTTTTTAATGCTCTCTAAAAAAAACACGCATATATACATTGTCCCAATTTGTCGACCATAGCGAGCGAAGAGATCCGCGTTGCGAAATAATAGAGAATAAAATACAACTGATGTGCCTCTCCATTGCTTGTTATAGCTTTGACTCGCGTTTGTTCGCTGCACCAGGTTGCTATGCATCATGTTCTAAGCAATCAAAATGCATAACAACTTAAGAAAGCTTTCTCATAAGCTTGAGCTTGAGCTTGTGCGACCACCCCTGGCTGCTACTCCGCTATCGATCGGGACTAGCTAAAGTTGCACAGGGAATCAGTAGATAATTATGCTTGGGATTAGCGAAACACCTTTCAATGTGCAACTCCTGGTAATCCTAAAGTGTTCCTGATCAATACCGGCGCCGGCCAGGCCCCAACGTAGATCGCGGAAAGAAAGGGAAGAAATGGTTAGTCCGATACTTGCTTTTGCTAGAGGCCGTATATACTACTGCGCACTCCACTAGTATCACGGAAGGAGGATATATTTTTGTTAGTAGAGTATAGAAGTTGGATATATTTCTTCTTTACCGACGCCAGAGAGGTGACTAGCATATCGATCCACCAATTTCATGGACCGGGGACCAACGGCTTTACTTCCCTTCCGAAGGAAGACGTGGCCACAGATTTTTTCACATCAGAAAAATTTCAACGACCTCGGCTGGAATTGAACCCAGGTCAACTGGAATGAGTGGCGGTCTCGCTTACCACTCAACCACCGGCGCCGTCTCAACTGAAGAAAGCTTTCTCATGAATGGAAAACGAAAGGGTCGTGATGCGATTTTTCCCATACTTCCGCAAAACGTGACTTGTTTCTCTTGTTGTTTTCATGTTCTGAGGATGTTATCGGCTGAATCAGTCAAAATAAAACGGCAAAAACGAAGTATTTCTTCTTAATCCGACAGTTTCGGTGATTTTATTTCACCTTTATCAAGGAGTTGAAACGGCTCGTTTTTTGTTGAGTGTGTTTGTGGATTAAGAAGCAATACTTCGTTTTTGCCGTTTTATTTTGACTGATTCAGCCGATAACATCCTCAGAATAATAAACAACAGTCGTCAAACAAATTAAAGTTGTTTTCATGTTTAAAAAAATCCTAAAAATCACCTTTTTATGAGCCAGTGATGAGGATTCCTCTTTATGGAGAAATGCGAATAACTTATGAGAAGTTCGTAAATCAACGAAATAATTGTATTTGGTGAATTAAAATTTAAACCGAACACAACTGCAAAGTTGTTTTTTTTTAATCGGCGTTGGCCAAAAAGCTTTGTCAACTCAAGTTTGCATAAGTATAAAACCGATAAAGCGCAATGTAAAAATCGTAAATGCCATTAGATTGTAGTCCATTATAAGTTGCAGCGAAAGTTCACGATGTCGCTACGGTACTTCATGAATATGATAAGATGCTGCCATTGATGCTTTTGAGTGACGCACGTTGCGGTACAATCTTTTGCAACAATTAGCTGAATATTTTCATTGAAAAAAATCAATAACTTTAAAAAGGAAATTCAAGTCTCGTTATCATCACCAACGGAAAACAATCTTTGAAACTACACAGACGCTCCCACTTTCATGCCGCTTCCACAAGAAATTATCATCAACATGTTGGTGCTAACAAATTAATTAATTTGTTTACCATGCTGCGAAGACAGCAACCTCATCAGCAGGCAAACAGTGCAAAACCCGGTTTAGCTACTCCCCCTGTGAATAACGAACGTTAGGTGGAAGGAGGAGTTTTAAGGGGCGCACCCATACGTACCCCCTACTCGAAGCGAAACGCATCAGAGCATCACTAAAAACTGGCAAGTAATCAGAATAATGTAGATTAAAAGTTGGACGCTTCGAGTCTGGTGGTGCCCTTTCGCGGAAAAGTCTCACCAGCACCAGCGCTGCGTTGCGCTGGCAATGGGTGGGTGACGCGTTCAGCTCAATAAGCAGCGTAACATGATAATAAAATATTCCACCCGCGAACTATGGCGGCTTCGGTTGGTAGCACTTTTACACTAAGCCACCTACCAACAAGCCAACCAGCAGATAGATAGAAAGCGAAGCGAAACATTGTTCGAATAGCTATTTGCCTTTTCCTTGTTGAGAAAGATTAAATAATCCTTTCCGTATACTCGATAAGTTCAGATGGGCCTAGTTCCTGAATCGAAGCTCCCTATGCCAGACGTCCTACACAAACGCAGCTTGCCAGACTAATACATTTGTAAAACAATGATTGTTTTACAAGGTACCTGATAGGTGGATTAAGCTTAGTGTAACTTCCCTTCGGTGCGGCAAAGTATGTAGTTGGCACGGTTGCGGAAAGAATCATGAGTCAAAGTTTGTTTTTCCGCTCGATTTTATCTTCCGTTTCGGCGTTAGTTCGTTGGTTCATGGTTGGATTCGTGTAACTTATTCCCAGTACGGTTAGAAGCTATAACTTTGCGGGGCAAATGCTTTCGAGTTTAATTTTCTGGAACAACGGAAGGCGATCTGTAAGCCGCACGTATCGTAAGTTTTGCCGAAAATATATTCCCTGTTGCGACCGCATTTTTATTTTTTTTTCTTGCTTCGAGTCCGGACGAACGCGAAGTTTAACAAGTATAAGGATGCTTGTTTACTACTTCAGACTTTGACTTTCGACGTTGGAATAATGGTCTGAACAAATCGCCCGACTATGCTAATTATATTTATTTACGCTTCAGGATTCGTTTCCGGCGTCTTCGTTGGAAGGATTTTTTTTCAAGATATTAGATAACTCACTAGAGGTGTTGGGTTCAATTCCCACTCTGTACATAATCCTTCTATTTGATTTGAAGCATTTGAAGCGGTGTACATGTTCGTAAAAAATATGGACATAGTCTAAACTGTCGAGGGAAATGTATAATAAAATTCACTTTATACTAAATGGCATCGTTTAAAGAATCATTCAAACATTCATTATTTCAGTTTTATCACCATCACCCTAACCATCATCAACCTACCACGATTTGTTTCAACCGGATGTCGCAATACTGTTCGCAAGGTGTTGTTTACAGAAGTTTTAATCATAAACATCACCATTACCACGGTGATGATACACACCGGCGACCGGTTGTCAGGGCGGTGGTGGGTGGTTTCGACCGGAGTTGTTTTGTGATAGTCATCTTCTTGAAAAAGTTTAACCATTCCGGTGCAGACATCTGCTGCTGGGTAGTCAGTGAGGGAAACAAATTGCTCAGAACGCTTTCTTTTCATCCTTTCTCTTTTTTCTTAGTCAGGTCTAGCAATGGTGCTAGATTTTTTAAAAGGCGAACGTCGTTTGCTGCAGATTTTTGAATAGGTGCCAATTCGATGTCTTACAGTATAAGTTTCGTGGAGGATTTATCTTTTGGATTCCGATATATAAAAATCAAACACGTTAACTCCAACCAATGAGCAACCATGCTAAAAAAAAACTAATGTCAGAGGCGTTGTTCGAGCATTCGGGGTTCCACAACTGTAAAGATTCACTTTTCAAGCTGATGGATATGTTAGAACAATGAAAAAAAATATATCGCTATCGAAACAGTAAATTATATCTACTTCTACCATCTTTCTTTACCAATGTATCCAAATGCTACTTATGGTAATTAATCATGATAATTTTATCAAAGTATGACTCAATATCTGATTCTATCGTAGATTGGAAAAGTATATGTTTCGGGGAACTCGGGGCTATTAAGACCGTAGGGGTATTTGAGACCCCCTCGAATCGTTGGACTTGCTGACTTCCCTACATATTTGTAAAAACACCACTCTAAAACATTAATTTTGACAGCTGAATCTCATTCTTCAGATTTCTAAAAACGGAGAAGTAACGTGTATCTTTTTTTTCCAATCTCAAAACAAAAATCAGTATAATGGCGCAACCGTGATTAGAGTAACTGTTTGTCACAATACAACACGTCTGGTACTACTCATCACAGTTTCACCATCTAGATCGGCGGTTCTAAACCTTTTTCGTACCACGGACCCCTTAGAAATCATCCTGGGTTGCTGCGGACTCCCACGGATAAACATCAATTTTGCATGCTATCAATATGTTATTTTAAGTTTGTTAGGAAACAAGACTTGAAATTTCAATATGCACTCGGAAAATACATTTTCCTTCGCGGACCCCCAACAATGACTTCATGGCCCCCTAGGGGTCACTGTCTGTCCTGTTCAACAGGTTACATTCTATTAGCGTGGCGGGAAATAACTGTAAAATTCATTGCCAAAGGAGGCCGCGTCACTTATGAGGAGGCAAAGAGTTTTAGAGCTTCAGTCTGACCTCCTTTCTTGTCAAATCAGTGGAACGTTTAATCGACCACTACATTCGTGATGTTAGCTTGGGCAAGCACCTGCCCGCTGCATTCAATGACACATGTATACTAGCGGGGGAAGTCTACTACCACCCTTGTACACAATGCTGTCAAAAAAATTGAAAAAGCTTTTTTGCAAAAGCAACGACAAGTTTTGGATTTTTTTGGCATTGAAGATACTTTGAACAACGTATCTTTCGAATCCATTTTAGAAGCAGCACGAGGTCATGGAGTACCTTCATACATGACGAACTAGATACACGCAATGCTTAACAACCGACGTCTATGCTCATTGTTAAGACAAGTAGAGATAAGGAAACTAAGTGTCTGCGGATGTCCTCAAGGTGGTGTTCTGTGGTGGTGAAACCTTGTCACCGATGGTTTATTGAAGAAGCTTAACGAGCTTGGGTGTCCGACTTATGGTTCCGACGATGATTATCATATAATGATTACCGGTATTTACATTAACACACTTTTTGATTTAATGCAACAAGCTTTATGTGTTGTTGAGTAATGGTGTCTTCATGTTGGACTATCAGCTAATCCAAATAATACATCAATTGTGCTTTTTACGCAACGAAGGATTGCAACCGGAGTTCGCCCGTTGCAATTCTTGGACTCTGAAGTTATTGTTGCAGATCAAGTTGAGTACGTTGGGGGTAATTTTTGACTCAAAACTTAATTGGACAGCTCACATCGATTTGAGAATCAAGAAAGCTTGCATGGCCTTCGGTCAATGTAGACGATTTTTCGGCAAATCTTGGGGACTCAACCCCAAGTACATTCAATGCATCTACAAAATTGTTAGGACAATAGTGGGATGCGGGTGCCTTGTTTGGTGACGGAAAGGAGAACTCATGACAATGCTAGCTAAACAATCTTAGAGGATGGGGCTATGTAACAGTAACCCAATAGAACGTGCAACTAGCCACACAAGACTGCAGCCCCAAAAGGTTACTTGGGATGAGTATAAACTTGCTCCCAGTGATCTTACACCAACATGTAGTGAGAATTCCTTCTCGTGAGGAATGGTTGTGTGGCTGGATTTAGCGGCAACTTGAAGAATACGTAATTTGTTATAATTTATAATTAATTAATATCAACAGACACAGTGTGGTCCTAATGATAATTTATTAGTCTATTTAAAAAGTCAAATTGTAATCTGCTACGTGGAATGTGAAGATCGAACTCGGATGACACTCTGTTGAAGGTCCGCTGCAAACCAATGATGGCACCGTATACTGACGGTTCTTTGCTGGAGAGCCGAGCCGGTGCTGGTGTCTATTGTCGTGAAATGAGATTAGACCAATCTCATTCGCTTGGTAGATACTGTACCGTTTTCCAAGCAGAAATCTTCGCGATTGTGTGTGTCGTACAATCGGAACTTGAACAAGGAATTTGCGGTAAGATATTCAGGATAGGAATGCCTTTTCTAGGTATTTTATTGTTGAAAAGTCGAACTGAAAAAGAAAGCCAATGTAAACACCAAAGGGGCGTACATCACTACAGTCCTTTCAGTCTGAATCAGATTAATTCACAATAAATTACGTTGTTCTTAAAAGTAAAGTGGGTAACTAAATAAACGATCGTGTTTAAGTCGCACGACAATATAATTTTGAATGCAATGACTTCAAGTTTAGATTAATAGCGCAAATTACTGCAAACTTTTTTCGCTCATTTTCTCAATTTCATGAAAACAAAAGTGGGACAGATATGTGGTCATAGAGAGACCCGTGCCATACCGCGAAAATTGAAATCTCCACAAGATCACAAAGTTTCCGGTGCCCAACTATTGCTACACTAAGTTGAATCTCTGGTTGAAATGTTACATGATATTTTTGGTATTTCTAGAAGATCCTTGTTTGATTTTCAATTTCTAAGACCAGAAGCTGTTTATTTTAGCTTCGTGTAAGAGCTTCCTCGGGCTGATATATTTGGCGGTCTCTCGTTGGAAAAATTTAAGCATTTACAAGGAATCTCATCTGCCTAAAGATTTAAAGAGCACTAAAAGATGGAATCATCAGAGTCACACTCTTCCTGTGCCGAGAGAGCATAATGATTTGTCGTGGTGAGTGGCGATGCTCTTTTTAGTATTTCTACACAAGAGTACTTAGATCATCGTTAAATGTAGCGCTTTAGATTCCTCGGGAACTGTTTGTGCGCGGGCATGGTAATAGATCAAGTGGAGTCACTCCACAATAGGCAAACTTTTCAGCATTTCTATCAGTCATCCTCATGTTTCTCTGCGCAATTGTCAAGCCTTAATGCTACAGTGGTCCATTTGTACGAACGGTCGAACAGTCAGACGACCCTTTTCGAAGTAGTCGTAATTAAACGCAAAGCAGTTTGAAGAGACACACCATGTTTCCTTGTACAGTGCGAATACCATTCAAAATCATTGCTCACTAGAGCAAGGGGTCCTTGTAACAGCAAACTTCACGCACACACACACTCGAATCGGTACACCGTCGATATCAACTTTGCAAGCGGACGTGTAGACGTTGTCACCGGTAACGTCATTGCTTTGTTTATCTGGGTGAACTTTCGAAATATTTGTCACGGTTGAATATCATTAGTGGAATATCTTGGATCCGAAAGAAGATCATATATTGTCCGATCGAGTTAAATGTATATGGATTTAAACGGAAATTTAATGACTAATCTTTTCGACATTTATTTTACCAACCACTTAGTCCTTTCAAGAGAGTTTATTTATGCACAGTTCTAGAGCCCAGAGGAACCGAAAGAATACGAAACAAAATATATTACTGGAGATATCACAAAATCTCTAGATGACACTAGATCTCAACGTTTTATGATATTCGAAGATATTTGGTTTCAATAATTTGAATTCGATTTTTAAATATTCAAAAATCGATATATAATAATATATAATATAATAGTATATAGTATAATTGATACCAATTGTCTTAGAATGTCATGAAACGTTGAGAGGGGGTGGAGGGTTTTTTAAATGTTTTATCACAGGTGAAATTTTTTGCACTTTGACCATTTTGCGCGACCGATTGAGCTCAAATTTTACATAGAGACTTTTTTCGAAGTTCTAATGCTTTTGATGTGTGGTATTTTACAAATCGATGGTCACTTTTTTCCCATACATGCCATTGGCACCCTAATATACAGCTTCCTGAAAAGATGCACCCTCTATCGCCTCCAAACACCTAGCGTCAACTTATTTTAATTCGCGAGCGACAGTCAAAAACGAACGAACTTCGGTCAAATCTTTTGGAAATTGACTTTTTTGGTATTTCTACAAACTTTCAACTATCATAAATAAAGATAACGGTTGTTGAAGTAACAAATATTCAACCAAATTCGTCGTATTATTGTATGATAGAGACGGGATGAATTCGGATATTATTGTACGATAGAAGCTGGTAAATCGTCAGCTCAGTAAACCGATCTGCATGTACAATGTTCCAGAACAATCCTCAGTCCGTCGCCTTCAAACACCTAGCGTCAACTGATTTTACAAAGTTTCCCGACGTGCTCCATCCGTCACCCTCAAACACCCAACATTGAAATATATTACAGACAAATCTGCAGCATTCTTATATTAAAAGATGCATAAAACAATAATGTTGAGGATCCATCTCAATGACTTTGCCCGAAATAGGCTGGAAAATTTCAGTATTTTTGCACGCTTTTGAAAGATTTTCAGAACATTAGTTTCCACTTTTTTATAAAAGTCATACATACTTCGAAATTGAATAAAAATTGGTTGAAATTTTTCCGACTGTTGTGTAAAATTCTGTTCAATTTTTCAACGATGTATTGTACCCTCTGTGCAAATTATCTCTGGAAGTAGTTGGTTTATGTGAAAATCTTCATCCTTTGTACCTACAGTATTTCAGGACATTGAAATATACATTACTTGTCCGTTAGAATGTCTTACGGATACTTAACTTCACATTCACCACGACATATTCCCTGACAATGCTGGTATTGTAAAATTGAGACTCCGCCAAGGGCGCCAGGCCCACGCTGCGGGCCTGTACATGAGTTTTTAGGAGCGTGTCAAAAGCACTTGAATAAATTTCCAAAATTATATCTCTTCAGCAGTATAGCCAAAAGTTCGTCTTTGGAAAACGTTCAGTGAATTTCAAGGATTTTTCGATAATTGCTCAGAAACAAAACAGTACTAACAATCTTCCTATTAAATCCTACAAAATCAATGTATCATTTTCGAATTTAGAAGTTTACTAAAGACAATTTTTTGCAATGGTATAAAAAGCTGTTTTTGGCCCTATTATGGAGGATGCAAAACTGTTGTTTGAATAACTTTTATGTGAAGCAATTCTATCTATAACCTTTCACAGAATAATTGTACAAAATAAAAAAATGATTCCTTCCAAAAATTTTCTTGCGCGCTTTAGCGAAATATAATTGACATGCATTTTTTTTTTGTTTAGGCTGAATATGACACGTTTTTCAAGTTATAAGTTTTTGAACTTTGAAATATATAAAAATGATTTTTTTTTCAATCACTGATAACTCGGAAACTATTCGACGTATGGAAAAAATATTAAATTATAAACGTTAGTTGCGATTTTACATTTAAGAATTATGCATCACTTTTAAGGGCAGGTGGTGCAACAAAATGTTACACTTTGTGAGATTTGGGAGGGGAAATGTGTTAAATGGTTGCGTAAGATGTTTTACCGAGGTAAAAAACTACAATGATCAACGCATTAGGGATGCACGAACTATTAACGTAGAACTAAACTTCTGACATATACTTATAAATTTTCCTAACCCGTAAAAAGAAATGTAGAAGATTAAAACCTCTATAATCAAAATAACAAAATAATAATAATAATAATTGAAATGCTGCTTTTATTCTCATGAAGTAAACAGTCGGGTTCTCCAAAAATCAAATGATTTTATTATTTATGTTATTTAATGTAATGTTCCCGATCTTGTCAAATCACTACATGTTAGATGCGCAATTCCGGCGAATTGGTCTTATGGTGATTTGATATTACGACATCGAGCATGTTGTCTGGACGTGTGCCGAATATTGTGGTGCCAGGTCTCAGTTATAGGCCTCCCTCCGTACTCGAGAGAAATCACGCAACGTTCAGTTTGGGATATAATGCCATGCCACGATCTTCCATATATGTCCTTACTGTACCTCTTTCCAAAATCAATCAATACTCGGATTTTGTCCTCTCTTTCTCTTTCATCGTTCTTAGAAATTCTCTATTTTGCCTTTGCGACTCGCACCAGGGTGTGCTACTACGTTATCGGCTTTATCCTCCATATCCTGTGCCAAGATTCACCAAATTTGAAACCGAGAACGACCTAAAGATCTGATACGTTTCGTAAAATTTCCTGCGGTTTCGAGGAGGACCTCTAGACGTTCTACTGCTTGGTGAATTGACAGTCCGAGGCTGTGATTGGCCTTTTGTTTCCCATAAGGCTGACAGCTTCATGTTGTTTTTTTTCTCTGCCAGAGTTGTGCACCCTACCCGCTCCATTTACGAATGAAGTTCATACAAAACTTTGAACACGATTATCATGGAATGGGGGGAAATCTTTGGGGGAAAAATGCGCTTCGGAGGAAGGACCATAACTCTGACAATTTTCAATATTTTTCAATACAACTTGTTATTATTTTCTACCATAGTACCACCAACAAATTGACTTTCGCTTTTTCAAACAAAATTTACATAAAACCAAAAAATCACGAACTTACCTCCTTCACCACTAGACTGGTTCAATTTTTGACTTTTAGCTCCACCAGGCTTTTCTGATTCCTTTTATGGTCCTTAGTAATTGTGCAAATTTTGGTACCAATCGGTTGTGTCTACGGTCCCTCCAAAAATTTCAAAGTTTATATGGAAGTTTGTATGGAAAATCGGTTAACATTGAAAATAAATTCTTAAAAAATCACCTCATCATTCAATTAATCGGAACACTATATATTTCTTAAGGTATTCTTCTACTGAACACATTCGGGGAACATTGCAAGTTTATGAAAATTCGTTGAGAAAAGTTATTAACGAAAGAAGCAGTATGGCTTCAAAACAAGTGGATTTTATTAGTAACCATAGCAACCCTGTTTGAATAGCTACATCGTTATACCAGTGTAAACAAGACTTGCCACCCACCGTTCGCGTATGTCAGATACAGCTATTCAAACAGGGTTGCCAAGAATAATAATAAAATCCACTTGTTTTGAAGTCATGCTGCTTCTTTAGTTAATAACTTTTCTCAGCGAATTTTCATAAACTTTTAATGTTCCACGAATGTGTTCAGTAGAAGATTATCTTTAGAAATATATAGTGTTCTCATGAATTGATTGATAAGGTGATTTTTTAAGAATTAATTTTCAATGTTAACCGATTTTCCATACAAACTTCCATATAAACTTTGAAATTTTTGGAGGGTCTGTAGACACAACCAATCGGTGCCAAAATTTACACAATTACTAAGGACCATAAAAGGAATCAGAAAAGCCTGGTGGAGCTAAAATTTAAAAATTGAACCAGTCTATTCACCACCCTCTCCACGCACATTTTTTTTCATATCCCCTTAATTCACTGCTGTCAGCACGTCTATTAACTCTCAACGTTTCCTAATCAAACTTAAAGAACCCCTCCAAATGCAGATTATTGAAAATCTGCATTAATAATGGAAAAATGTTACCGAAAGTAGTATCATTGATGATTAACAGGTAACGAATCAATCATAAATAATACGCGTATTTAGAAGGGGTTGGAGTGTATTATATATAACTGTGACAAGTGACATTCTATTGCGACATAAGGTGATGTGGAGCTAATAAAAACGCGACCTATTAATGCAAATTGTGAAAAAAATTAAAATGGAGTGAGCACAAATCAAGTATGCGTCAAATCTCGACCGAGACAAGTGATAATGATGTATTACCATTATCAAAACTAAAATATCATATCGAGTTCTCACAAATTTCATTTTTTTTTGGTGGTCGTACTTGATATGATGTTAAAGCGATTTGTTTGAAAATAGACCTTTTTCAGTGGTGAAAGCTTAATCTTCATATGTATTAAAATAATTATACTAGATGAAAGACGAGGAAAGAAAATTGATCCAACCGCTGTGAAAACCCATTTCTACAGGCTCCCGGGCAAAACTTTTATCTCACCACAGCACCCAGCACAAATAACTCGTTGTTGCAAAAAAATTGCCGCGGAGATTGCCCAGTCCATTGTTGGTTTTTCAACGTGGGTGCAGGGCCGTCGAGTGCCGCGCCGGGCCCCGAGGCTAAAGTTACTAACGGGCCCTACACTAGATGACTTATTATTTGAATATCTATTAGGAACATTGTACGAACTTTCTAAATCAAACTATTTTTAATACAGTGGGACTTTTATATATTTACAAGAAGAAAATCAAAATAAAATTAGAAAGCGAATATAAGTGACTGTCCGTCAGAATATCTCATGCGCGACTTGCTATTACGAATGTAGACCTCTTTTCGCGGTATTATAGAACAAGTCCACGTCACTGTTAATGCTGCCTTGATGATCGTCAACAGCTATAGTTCCTTGGTTCGAGTATGAATCCGTCGAGTTTTGCAATTGCTTTCTCGTTGATGATCTTTGCTGTTGATTTTGGGGTACTGGATGAAGCTGTTGTAGTCATCAGCAGCCACATATTTGGTTACAGTTTGTGATTAAACTAGTGATAAATATGTGTTAGGTATAGGTTCTTAATATAATCCGCAAACTAACAGACTTAGCACCGTAACATAAAAAATTATGAGTCTATTTATCTATATATTCAAACGAGTTATATGTATCTAAGTACTAATTACTTTAGTTTTTTCTTTAAAGTGCCAGGCACTAACATTCATGAACGCATTAATTTGCATTGACGTGAATTTTGGGGAAAACGAAAATTTCAACGAATTAATGCTTCCTGAAGCTTTTCAAGGATAAATCTAAGTGTATAAGTTTATTGTACGGAGAAACCGTCAACAAACAAAGATAGCTAAAATCATAGAGCAAGGATAAACATTTTTTTTTAAAATGCACAGAAGGCAAATATTACTGTTTTGTCGTTTGCTTTACGCTGGCTCGAGTCTAAGCAAAAGTAGACGAAGCGTTGTCTTTGTTAAATAGAAACAGCGAACGATGTTGGGTCGATTCGCTTTAAGTATTGATAAAGTCCCATTCTCGTTCTAGTAAAACCAAAATTAAGCGAATCCAAGTTGAAGATTGAACTTCTCTAATAAAACCATAAAATTACCAATTTTTTATTTGCTACATAGCTGCGTATCTTAGTTTAATCGTAAACTTTATCTTCATTTGTTAATGGTTCGTACAGATTTTTTCTTGATCGTATCTACCAGGGACCTAACCAAGCTCAATCGCAATGTATTAACATTTAACGTGAAACTGCTCAAAGTTTGCTTTTAAGTTTCTTCGTCCATTAAAATACACTCATTGAAATTCGTCATGACACAATAGTAACGAAGCGTTGGACACTTTTCGACCACCAAATACTTCTTCAAGTGCCGGTTTCGATGTTTACTGGCACTATAGTTGGTATCGTGCACCATCGATGGATTGGATGTAACGCACCTTTCTCCTCAGTTCTCGATATCTAGCTCAGGGTTCTTGAACATCCGTGGACGCAATTCCACGCTTAGGTTTTCCTTGTAGCATTGACTCTACTGCGTTCTATCGATATCGGAGAATTCAGTATTTTGGCTCAGAACTTGGACCGGACCATTCAGGATTAGTGTACAGTGCAACGCGAGAATTTATCTTTATGAATATTGCATCAGTTATAGTTTGTACACCCAAAACAAACCATATAAGAATCACTTGCATTAATACAAGGATCGCTAGCTCAAATTGCAAGCGTTCTGGTAATGTGCAAAAATTGCAAGAAGCTTTCTTGCATGCAATACACAAAACAGAAAAAAACGATTTTGCCTTTGCATTAGCGATATCTTTGTATTAATGACCAATACACGTTAGACAAAAAAAACTGCTTGCATTGAGAAGCGAGCCTCGCACTGGCAGATGACTTTTCGATGACAATTTCACGATTAATGAAAAAAGTACCAGGCACACCCACATTTGAACTCATGCTCTGTTGTACTGTTCTTGCACATGAGAACAGAGCGTTAAAACTCGTACAATCAGCACATCCGCAATTCGATACTGTCTCGTGTGCAAGGAATGAGCCACAATATTGCGTTTAATGGTGTTGGTGAGGAATGAATAAAAAGTATACAGTAAATAAATATGCGCCGTACGTTGCTATAACAACCAGGCAATCCTTTGACAGTTGTGCTGAAGAAACCTGTTTAGCTATAGCAAGAGATGAATTGATTTTATATCTTTGCAAAAATTGCTAGCGTCTTTAGCTGCCAAATTTCATGCGAGGCTAGAATTATTTGCAAGTGATTCATCCAGTTTTATTTAGACGAAAAAATGCGGGCCCCCAAGATAGACCCGGGCCCCAGGGCAGTTGCCCTGCCTGACCCCCCTCTCGTCGGACCTGCGTGGGTGATCTAGCATTTAGAGTAAAATAAGGTACGGTTCTCAAAATTGATGAAAGTAAGGACATGTCCTTAAAATAAGAACGATTGGTAACCTTAATAATGTTAGTTAGCCTGAATATAAATTCGGATGCATAATTTATGTTATTAATAATGGTTTACAAAACCCTCGGTTTACGAACTAGCAATTATAGCAATTACAAATATCAGATCAATGGAAATGGCGATTTTTTACAAAAGCTACAACTAAAATAAATGAAATGAAATAAATGCTATTATCTACTTTTTATTAAGAGATACTAGAGCGACTAAAATAATTATAACAACTAGCAACCGTTCGAGAATAGATGGGTTTCTCGCAGTTCTTTTATACCCCAACAACGTTTATGTTGATAAACAATCATTACTTTCCCAATTTCAGCTGCACAAGCAAATTTTCCGAAAAGTTGTCTAAATCTCAATTTGATGCTAATTTGTGCTAAAAATAATTATCATCTACATTCGTTTAGGACTAAAAGATTACGGTTTTAATATAGCGGTAGCAACAGTACTGTAGCTTATTCCACCAACAAACTCGATAAACTCCCTCTCGAAATCTCACAACCCTCACGCAAAGATAAACACTAAAATCAGGTTCTAAAAATTCAATTAGAACTTTGTGTGCGCCTCGGATCTATGACGATCGGCGAGAATATTTTCCATTTCACGTTCTTCTTGGCAGCAA
Source organism: Topomyia yanbarensis (assembly GCF_030247195.1). Lineage (NCBI taxonomy): Eukaryota > Metazoa > Arthropoda > Insecta > Diptera > Culicidae > Topomyia > Topomyia yanbarensis. The sequence goes on along the minus strand of NC_080671.1, from coordinate 44,942,588 downwards.
CAGTACGCGCAGAGTGGGAGCGAGTGTCGCGATGGAGATATCACAGATATCAGCTGTGGCACGTGTTTGCCGACAGAAAATAGAAAACAAATTTCCATCGCTCTAATGCCAACCGTAGGATACGAAAAAAAAGGTGCAAACATCACCCCGAATTTTATCTCAGCAAAGTGCCGTTCTCTATATTATATGCAAACAAGCTTTCAATTGATTGTCAACTCGATTCTGGCCCTCGGTTTTCCTTATCCCGCAGCTGGAAAGTAAATTTCCAAGGAGACGCCAAAGTTCTTATCGAATTATCTCCACCAATAAAAATTGAGCCTCAGCTTTGTAGGATCGAGCCTGCTCGAGGGTGCGCTGCTTGCAACGGCTCATCAGCAGTGGCGGCGAAGAGTAAACAGCAGCCAACCGAGCAGTTACAAGTACATTACAGCAGTTACAAAACGGAAAACTTGTTCGTTTAAAAAAAAATCTCTACCCGACTGTAAGCGCACAGCGTTCGAGCTGTTTCCAGGGAGTGTGGTCTGTTTAGAGTACGCGAATATCTATAACAACAGTAAGGGATCGATTCGATGAACGAAAAAAAAATTGCTGGCATGGCGAATTTGTTAGCCGGTTCGCCACCGGGAAGCGGAAATCGAACTGAGAGCGGAAAAAAAGTTTAAATTGCGTTTTTTTTTTCTTCTTCTTGGTCCTTTTGGTTGGGACGCGAAATAATCACCCCCACGAAATCGGAACGAAGAGGGTGATTACAATAGATTATTATTTTCCTGTCTGTTATGGGGGTAAAGAGGGGTCGGGGTATTTTTCATCATTGAAATAAAACGTAGCGTCTCAAGAAGACACTTTTGAATTAGGTACAAATTGAAAACTCGAATTCTTTCGATTCGGTTCAATTCGTTTGCTGAATATTGAAAATAGGAAAAAGTAGCTTAATTTTACTTACCAATTCAAGTTGTACTGTGTGTGCCATAATTCGCCTGAAAATTGAAAAGAGGAAAAAATAAATTAATAAAGGTTTGTAGTTTGCCTTTGTGTAAAATGTTTACAATAATATTCAATAACAAAATTACTAGTGTCGACACTCACTGCTGAATAAATGGCAGAAAAGTAATTTTAACATCAAAGTAGGCATTAATGTTGTAGGAATATTACGCCTCGGTTTGGAGCTAGTTTGAAAAATATTAGGATTGTTCCAGTACCAGGAGAAACAGGAAGCACTCCGGAGCAAACAGGGAGAAAACCGTTCTTGTACTCTCTTCTGCTGTTTTTTTTTTTGTTGTAGCAAACCGGAGTAAAAAGAAACTAGTTTTTTCCCTCTGTTGGCTCCAGAGCAACTAGGAGCAAGAAGGATGCACTGGAACAAACCTATTGTTGCAAACATTGCTGAGAACTTGAACTGCATACGTATTGTCCTATCTTATCAAGTCGATATGATATTCAGCCTTCCGGGTCACGTTACTGATACAGACCAACACAAACAAAATTATTTCCATAGTGAATCACGAAGCGAACCAGAAGGAAAACCTTTTCCTCTTATTCATCCCAGCCACGAGCCAATCTTCTCTATTATCTTCGAACCCCACTTTCCCGACATCTTTATTCCTTATTAGATTAGCAATGGAAGGGCCCCTCGGATGTGGAGAGGAAACTAGCGCTAAGTGATGTAATCGAAAGATAAATGAATTAAACCGTATCGTAAGAACTTCATCGCAGTTACAGATGATAAAGTGCAGAAAGGACAAGCTGAAGCTGAATGGCAAGATGAAAATCTCCCCTATGTAGCTCTCTGCTATTATCCCGCTTCTAATGACTTGTGAAAAATGAATATTTTCTGGTTTCGTAGCTTGAGCGGTGCGTAGGAGCGTGGCACTTCCGCCGACCCTTCCGGCCGTTGTCTGTGGTAACGGAAGCCAATCTATCGAACCCCCGGCGGTTGGAGTTTTTCTAGCGTAAATGTCAGTAAAAGGGGGAAAATTAAATTCCAGCTCGCAAACTCGTGACAATACAAACGCTATAAATACACATTTATGAATAACAAACAATGATGCATAGATTTTGCGGGACATTTCACCCGTTCTTTGAGGGGGGGGGCAGTATGTGCGTTCGTGCTGGACCCCCGGAATGTCTTATCTGATGTAAATGTTATATAATTTTCGCATCCAAATTGATTGACATTTAGCGAAGGAACAGACGATGTAAACACTGTCTGAGCGTCATAACAAAAAAGGACTCCAACAGACTCATACCCTGCCTCCAGCTTACCGATGGATTATCACTGCGACGTTGGAGATTCGAGGATCAGAATCACTCACACCAGAGCACGAAACTGCGCTTACAGCTGTATCGACAAGGCAACACTGTCAACCTTCCGGAAATTTATCATCGGCAAACAGCGAAAATGACATCCTGTCAGCAGCAGAAGCACTCGCATAAGAGCAAAAAATGAATGGGCGAACGTAAAAAAAATACTATGAACGACAAAGAATTTGTTGTTACTGTTTGAGGACGGTGACAATAAGGCGGCCATGGAAATTGATTGACGTTGGAAGGGTGGGAGGAGAATTTTATATGCTTTGATTAATTTTCTTTCGGTTGGGCGACTTCATCGCCAAAAACATTATGCGGATGATGCCACTAAAGAGGAAAAGAATGACTTCAGCTTCACGGATCCTATTTGAAAATCCCTTCATGCTTGATGGTACACTACACAGGTCTGAATTTTTAATAAACAACGATTTACGAAAATCATAATTAAGTTCCAAAAATTATGAATAATAAACCTCGAAGTTTTTGTCAGGTTTCTTGTTCATAATTGGGGGATACACTGTTAAACGTTGTTCATGATTTCAGGATCTTAGTCACGATTTTCGCAAATTAAATGCGTTTTCATCGTGAGCCTACTTTCGAATTCCACTTATTTTATCGTACGCGTTATCGTGATATGTTACATTTTGGTCGTTCGCGGATTTTTCATTAACGGAGAAATTCATAGAACAAAAATTATTCAATAAATAATATTCCAAATTTTGTGAAATAGCTCACGTGAAAAATTCAAGACTATGTGCAGGAAATGCATGAAAATGAAAATGGTTAGGGATTTCCTCTAAATGTCACAAGCTTCCAAGATACATCGTGAATAATGTACTAGGAATCATGAATCAGTTCACATATACATGAATAGTGTTTTAATTTTGTGATCTGTTTCGTGAGCAGTTATGACTATTGTACTAGAAATCGTTCACCAGTTCACGTAACCATGAATAATATTTCATGATTTTGTGAAATATTTGACAGGTTTAATATACTAAGAACCATGAATCAGCTCACGAATCCAAGAATAATGTTTTGATTCTGTTTTGATTCTAAGAACGAATCGGTGTAAATCGTGTAAATAGGTGCGTGCTTCAAAGAAGGAGTGTTTGTCTAGGACGAGATAAAGAGAAAAACTGGAAAGCTTTATTCTTCTATAAAATGAGTAGGGTAGGCAAACAGAAAGAAGTAGGTAAGAGCTTTTCATCCATGTTCTACTGGCGGAGTTAAATAGATATCTACTATTATTATTTACGACAGATCAACATCTTTCCAGCGTTAAATAATGCACTTGACAAATTTGAAAGGACTGTTCTAGAACAGAAATTTGGTTCAAATATATTTTTTAGAGTTGTCCTACTGGAACTGTAGAGCTAGGTTCTCGGAAGAGCTCCCAGTCAGAATCACACACTACAATTGCACACGAGACAGGCAGTGGCGCCCACTAAAATACTGCTTAAGGCCAATCACAGTGGGTCATGAGTATGAATGTGATATTTTCTGTAAGTTTCAGATATGTGCGGGCGCGAAGACTTCGCGATTGCGTGTATCGTCGCGCAGGGCTCGAGCGTTGGTCGTTAACGTGTTCAATCGCGTGTGCGTTTGTATGTCGCGTATGCTAACGTGTATGTAACTTCGCGTTTATAAATTCTATTTTATAACCGTGTGCCTTTCGTATATTCGCGTGTTCGCGAACCGTGAATCTAATACTTAATTTTTGATGTACGGTTCAGTTGCTAGAAGAAAGCGAGATCGTCCATATCACTAGAATTCCCGGTCACGTCGCCATGGAAGGTGTTGACTAGTGGATATAAGCTTTATTTTTTGATTGGTCCAACTTAATGTATGGATCTAAGTTGCTAGGACGGAGGGTAATGATTTTCGGACGTGACCGATTCATTATCGCGCGAACACGGACGTTTATGGATTCGCATTTGAGACCGCCTTTGCTATCATAAGTGCTAAAACGTTCACCTTATGACCATGGTGTTATCAACTTTGCGCGATCGCGGGCGTAGGTGTGCGTTGTTGATCGCGAAGGACTTAAGCGTTCGTATGTTAAAGTGTCTGTCGCGTGTGCTTGCGTGCATGTGACTTCGCGTGTATAAATTCGATTTTTTAACCTGTGACAGTTCACATATTCGCGTGCGTTCTTAAATGGTCACGCGGATCGTCATTCTGATAATTAGTTTTCGGTGCACAATTCACATTCTAACAAGGAATAAGTTACCCCATATCACTAGAGTTCCCGGTCATGTCACCATGGAACATGTTGTTCAGAGAGCTTGCTTTTTATTAATTAGTCTAATTGAGGGCATGGGCCTATTCAGCTAATATCAAAATAGAGACTTCCAGAAGTGACAGATTAATGATCGTGCGAGCGCGGGAGTTTTTAGGTTTACACGTGAGACCGCTTTTGAAATTTTATAAGCGCTGAGACGTTCACTTTATCACCGCGATGTTATCATGTTTGCGAGCTCGCAGGTGTAGGTGCCGTGGATGGTCGCGAAGGGCTCAAGCATTGATATGTTAACGTGTATATCGCGTGTGAGACTTCGCGTGCATTAATTCGATTTTGGCGTGTATTCTTGAATGATCGCGCGCGAACCGTGAATCTGATGCTTAGTTTTTAATGTATGTTAAAAGGTAGAAGAGTCAGTTTCCGCATATCACTAGAGTTCCCGGTTGGCGTGGCGCGGGTGTAAGTATGTGTAGATGATTGCAATTGCATAGTCGCGCTTATAACTAGGTTTGTGTTATCGCGAAGGCCATGAGCGATTGTACGTATATGAGTATAGATAGGGTATAGTTTAGAGATATAATAATAAAAAGAATCATAACATGCCGAATAAAAAAAAGATTATTGGTGCGTGGACGATCGCGTTTGTACGTTCGCCCCTCCCTATCGTGGCGAGCAAGGATGCAAAATGCCTACCTTTTCTGCGGCTGTAATTTTTCTGCCTACATTCTCATTTCTCATACGACGCTGCTGTCGCTGTTCGCTAGTGCAGGACGCTCAGCGCTGTACGGCAGTCTGTAAGCAAAGCCATAACATGACAAAAAATACTACCCCCAGTACAGCCAACAGACTCGAGCGGTACAGCTTCGCTTTCCTTATTTTACGCTTTTTAATATTATTATGAGGAGTTTTTCGGATAATCAGTCATAAATTAGACAGCGAAAACAACAAACTTTTTAATATTTTTAACCTCTTCAATGTTTTTAATCACAAACGACGACAATGAATGCGGTTTGTTTACACCACGACCGGCATCAACGCTTTCGTGTGCGGGCCACTCTCTTTGACTATGCAGAGAAAAGTGTACAAAGCGAGAGAACAAACTTTACTACGCCACACTCTCACCGAGCTGTCGGAGTACAGAAGCAAAACAAAAATGCTGTACGAAAAAATGTACATGATTTTGCTACCGTTCTGGCAAAAGCTGTAAAGATGCGTCGCTGTGGCGGGCTGTACGGCTTGTGCAAATGTAAATATAACGAAAAAAATGTAGTTTACCGGTACCGTTGGCATCCCTGGTGGCGAGGGACTCAGGCGTTTGTATGGTAACGTATTCCAAAGTGTTTGAGAAATGGATTTCAGGAAAGAGTGGTCAGGGTTCAAAATGATATTGATAATGAGATGAATGTGATGATTGGGACTGCAAAGATATTTAACAAACATATTCACATTGGTAAAAAAGGTAAAGGTTGTTTCACCTTTACCATACAGAAAAACTACTTCGGAGCCGAAAGTTTTCTTATGACCACATCACAATCAGCGGTGCGTTTAAAGGAATTCCACGAAGATCCGTCCGAAAATCTTTAAAATCGTGACCTATCTTAGATTCCAATGAAACTTTACACATTTCACCGGCATGGAAGACTAAACATTTTCCACAATCAGTAAGATTATTTTGACTCAAGAGCAATTTTTTAAAAGGGCGTACACATTTCTACGTGCATCATCTTCAAAAAAAATTTTGTTCGGTTACTGTATTTTATACACAAAACTTTCTGAGAACGAGTGACAGGAAACGAACATTTCTTTACGAAAAAAATATACACTGAAAAAAATGTTGTGTCAATTTTCATAAAAACAAAAATTTGTGTTAAAAATTTAAATTGCAAAAAAAAAACATTTTTTCTAATTTTTTATATTTCATCAACAAAAACCTAGAGAGGAAAGGTACATTTTTTTAATTATGATAGTATGATGGAGAACATATCGGTAAAAAGTTCTTCTAACAATAACTTTATACATGTTTTTAAATTGCATACTGATTGATATACAAAACTGTTATTTTATTACAAAATGCTAAGTATCGTTTTAAATCAAAATGTATTTAACAAAAACCTTCCAAAATGCGATAGTTTTCGAGATATTTGGAATTTTGTTGCAACATAAACAGTTAATTCGTGTGTTTATGCCCTTTTGAAAAGTTTTTCGTGTTACCCCATAATAAAATATCAAAAATCTAATGTTTATCGTTTTAAAGACATAAAAAAAATTTTCAGTGTATTTGGATTATGGAAAAGCTTTCAATAAAAAAGTTTTCCTAACAACAAGTTTTGACATATTTTTATAATTCATACTATTTGCAGTCAAAAATTCAATTTTCTTTTTGAATATGATTTTAAACGCCATTTTAAATCAAAATGCTAATTATTAAAATTTTCAAAAATGTGGTATTTCTCGAGATATTTTAAAATTTGTTTTAACATCACAATTCTTTTGTTTTATTACTACCATTTCAGAAGTTACTCGCATTTCTCCATCAACAACAATAGATTTTTCGAAGGGCCCATAATATTTCCTGTAATTTTCTCTTTGAAATCATATATAAATCATGTATATTTTCTTCGTACAGAAATAGTCATTCCCTGTAACTCGTTCTCAAAAAGTTTTGCTGTATAAATTACAGAAATCGAACAAACAATTTTTGAAATTGATGCACGTAGAAATGTTTACGCCCTTTTAAAAAATGGCTCTTGTATCAAAACATTGCAATTGTTAGAGAAAATCAAGCAGATTTATAAACCGAACTCATCTTCAAAGTTTCGTTCGAATCGACGATGGTCATATTTTGTGGTCGGCCGGTTTCTCATGGAATCCCTGTACAGAATAAAATCAGACAAATGCAATAACGACCAAATAATAATGTAACAACTCAAGGTAAGTTTATCGATAATTGCGAAAATAATAATTGTTAGGTTGTGCACACGGAATAATGGTGTACATTCAATTAAAGGAAGCTGTTGGTGAAGTGTATCACAACTCATACGTACCGTGACTCTCAGACAGTTAGGGTATTTTTTAATTGCGTTGCGGTGTGTGATTATATGGGTTTTTTTTCTCGGTTTCGCTTTGTGTTTTATTTTCCAAGGCCACATTTGTCAGTGTTTTGCTCGCGCAGTGTGAATTGAACAATAGCCAGCTGGATTGGTGTATGGTAGGAAACAAAAATAAACGATAAGTGATCTCTACCTTACTTGACACTACACTATACTGCTTTTTCTTGTCTGCGCGGGTGCTGACCCCATGCGTTAACAGTGTCGATAGATCCCTTCCCGGACGGCCAAATGGAGGTCGAATCGACTCACGACCCAAACAATATCCAACGCTCTCGACCGGTCCCTTTGTGGTGTTCTTTCGGCCCAAAACAAAATCGCTGAATCTCTTAAAGATTTCGAAAGAACTGATGGAATGGTTCTCGGCTGTGGCCAAAATAAAAATGGTCAACCCATACAAGTTCAGAGTCTTATTGACTAATTCAAATCAGACAAACGATATTGCTTGCTGAGAGCGGATTACGCAGGACTAAAGGGCGAACACGAAATTATTGCGACACCGAAAATGTCATGCCAATTTTCTTATAATGTTTAAAATCAAACCAAAATAGAACTTGCTCTTGCCGGTGAAAAACTCCAACCCCGGAATTTGCTTAAAATCGGCTTTTATATACGTTTCGTCGTCCAACGTCAACCGCTCCTGGAACCGCTTCAATACTCTGGAGACGGTTGAATGGTGAATCGCGTTGGTTCACCTCCATTTTCGTTGAATCGAAAAACACGGCTTCGAGTTTGACAATACACATCAATGAGAAAGTGTGCAAAATTTGGTTGATTTTTACCCAATGGTAAAAAAGTTATGCCCTGTTGAATGTGTCGCAATAATTTCGTGTTCGCCCTTTATTATGTGTATATTCCAGCTGTAAGGGTTATCACCGATGAAAGTTTGCCATGCGAGGATCTGCTGCAGTACGGGGTTGGCTGTTTTAGAGACCGCTTACTTCAGCCGGTGAAATTACTTGATTGCAAGCGTTTGCATTCAGTATTAGTTGCGGAGGATGCGTTACGTTGTGATGATGATTTTGGCGGATTGCACACTAGCTTCATAATGTTTGAATGCTGATTATCTAATAAGAGTTGCTTAGGAAATGGTAAGTTGGAACTCATACCAATCCTACTATTATCGAAACCACCTCTTCGGACCGTCCCCATCTCCATCGTTCACGAGAAGGAATAAAGGATAAGATAGAATAGGGAAGTGTTGATGCTCCACCTACTTGGTTGATGGTTTAGAACGGTATAACGTCTAGGATTCGCTCCAAGGAAGCGATGCGACATGTAGAGCATAGTTTATTAGGTAGTAGTTTAGTTGATTTTCTAGTACACGATCACTCGAAAAAGAAAAGATCTGATTTAGTTTTTGGTTATTTTTAAACTCTGGGTAGCCAGCTACCGAGAGTATCCTATGTTTTCTAAACAAAAGCAATTTGAACTCCACACAGCCGAACGTGGGAGTATTGCCAAGAAAAGTTAATCTTATCTGCGTAATAGGCCGGATCACTAATTATTGAGACAGCATTTAGACAGATTTTGCTATTTCTTCGCTTCGATATATTTATTGGATTGAAAACTACCGAGTGAGAGCACGTTATATAGAAAATGCGTCGATTTCAAACTAGATTCATGATAGTATACTTCATCCATATGGCGCAAGGTATTAATCCCTCTCCACGCGCTTCTATCTATGTTAATCTCCAAGATACTTCTAATTCCACTGTACTCTTCGACACGTCCATGCAAGAAGAGACTCGTGGAATCCCGGATAAACTGCGTTCGTAGAAGATCCCAAAATTTTCTTTCAAATGTATACAACAACGTTAGCTGTGACAGAATATTCTCCACTGGCGGATCGCGTATCGAAGAGTTCACTGGCTCCGGTATTTTCAAATACAATATATCCGTCTCCTACAAGCTCAATGATCCTGTTTGATTTTACGTCGCAGGGCTAGCTGCAATTAAATATGCCCTTAGCATTATTGACACTCTGCCCATAGACCAGTATTTTATCTTAACTAATAACCGATAAACACTCCTCGTGGGGCACACACGGAAAAGTCTAAGTCTTTGGCTGGGAAATCATTTCATTTGACCATTGTATGAGTTCCTGCTCATTTTTCAATTCCAGGTCTGGGGCGGTGGTAACATTCCATTATTTCTTAGGTATTGACGGAAGCAACCATTGGTTGGATGTGTGTTGGAATTTAATTCGCGTGATGTCCAGGTTCGTTACCAATTATTATACAATCGATGCTCATCTCTTCCGCATTGCGCTATTTGAGTGTAAACTTTGTATTTGTGGGAAAGGTCACGAAGACATCGAGCATGTTGTTTGGTCGTGTATAAAATCTCGTGGTGCTAGATCCATTTCATAAATTTATCTACGGATTTAAGGAAGACCATACAACGTTCAAGTTCGTGACAAGCGCGCAAGCCGTGACCTCTCTTACATGTCGCCGATCTACTATTTTTTGAACACCATAAATATGCATATTTGACTTTTGTCTCTCCTTGTTAGTGTTGTCCCTTTATCCCCTATCCAGATGGTATGCTAATCCGATATTGTAATATTCCTTTAGTTATAAGTCACGGTCTTTCAGAGTTTAATCAAATAATAAATTGTCTCCCTAGTTTTAAATAAATTTAATCCACCTTAGCAAAATGAAAATAATTGTAACATTAATTGAAAGAAATTCTCATATTGTTCCCTTCTGGCTTTTTCTCCAGATTTCGATATTATCATGATAATGATAAAAGTTATTGTGACAATTCGGTTCTCTTATCAAACAGCTCTCGCGTTTTGAAAATTGAAACCATTAGAAAAAAGCACAATGTCAGCATTGAGCACCCAGGTTAAATCACTAACGACCAAACCGCCCAAAACAGGAGTAGATAAAGAAGAAGCCTCTCCCTGTTTCAATCTTCGTAATCCTAATATAATTAATATCAATTTCATTACGAAAATATCCAAAATCATTATGCTTTGTCGGGTGATTTTCCTCTTCGTCGATTCTCTGCTGCCGTTGCTACTCAGAGACTTTGTACACGCGGATTTCGGGGGAGTAGAAACCATCGCTGTCGGTCGGGTTTCCACTGGCTTCTGCCCCTCTCTGACCCTGCCAAACCTCTCCTGTTCCTATTGTGCTCAGGCAACATAATAGCTGCCTGCTTGGTGGTGGTGTCTGTTGGATCCAGTAAGTGAAGAAAAAATCCCGAAGGAACGAAAAATAACAACATCATCACCAAGCGCCATCATTATGGCGTTCGCCATCATAATAACAATCATCGTTATTCGGTTGGAAAAGGAAAGAAGAAGCATAAAAAATGAATTATGATTATGCATATAAATTATGACGTGTTTATAGTGTTTTATTTTCGGTCATGCCTCAAAACACCGCTGGGCGCCAATGATAGAGCAGTTGTATACTACTAGGAAATGGAAATCTAAGATATTTTATAAATCGAATATTTACAAAAATTAGAATGTCATCGTTTTGTTCTTTTTATGTACAGAAATTTACGAGCCACTTTATCACAGGCAACAGTTCAGTGGACGTCGGATGACCCGGACTAAGTGGTTGGAAATGCTTCCCTAGAAAGGGCAACAGAGGTACCCCAGTATTCCCAAACCCGACTCTTGTTTCCGAATTTTTAACAACGTCAAGTATTTATTGCCGGGACGTGATTTTACGAAACGGTCATGTTTCGTGTCTTGATGCTGAGGTTGTTTGCCAGCCATACTGGCTGCATGCCGGAAGAAAAGGGGTGAGATATTGCAGTCGTGCTAAATTTGTTGGTATACATCGGTCCAGTTCAAGGAAGTAAGGTTGCCTTGCCCGTGGCGGTTCATCCACTGTTGCAGGATCCCTGGGACGTGCGGTACGTTTTGTGAAAAAAGGAGTCATTAAGCAACACAGCTTTTGCCGTAATTAAATGCATCCTCGTGTTTCCAGGGAGCAATTATGATAAATTACTGGGTGGTAATTGAAGTGGAGACGCATGGCGATTCATAAGAGATGGGTCGAATTTCGGGAGCCCGTTGAAGCTGCTCTGGGTGTTACAGCGTGCTGGTGTATTTGATGTACATAATTCCTTGTTCATACCATTTGGTCAGTTAGTTCGTAGCAAGCACAAATTTGAACAATCAACAATTTTCAATAATCAAACTAAGAAGCAGAACATAAAACAGTTTGTCTTCTAACTCTGTACTGACGTACAAAGTGAACAATTCAAAATAAACCAAAGAATGGTTAAGGCGATGGCATGCTGGCGTAGCTGTTGGGCAGGATATTTCGAAGATTCTAGGCAGCAAACTCTTATTTTTGGATGAGTAAACTCAAAGCTGTAATTGATGTTTTGTAAGCGTTATTTCATATCTCACTTCATGTTACTTACAATTTGTCTCCTATTTTAGTTTTTTCTCCTACCAACAGATTAGTTTTAATTTAGAAGTAAGTAGATCTATAATTATAAATTTAGTGAGTATAGGATTACATAAATTCATGTTTTAACAATATAAATTTTCGATCTACGTGTACAAATTCTTTTGTCTGAGTGTCATTTCCGTCAATGTTTTTTTATTCATGCTGTACCATTGCCAACCATTATTTGCCCACTGTCAAATCTTTTGGCTCACGATTTCCGTACGAGGGACATCGCTACTACGTTTGTTCCGAACAGTAGCGTTTGAACGCGTTCGCCGACTTATTTGCTTCGTTTGTCGCTACCGTGGCAGCAATAAAAACCCTAATACATGCTTGGAATGAATTGAGTCAAAGTTAGGGAAATTTTTTTTGTGTGCTGTCAGACGTTCCGCGGTTAGTTGAGCTTCTCGGAAGTTACCTGTAATCAGTTTCATCACATAAGAAACGTGATAAAGCCTTCATCTAAAAGGCTGAAATTTGTTTACTTGATCAAACAAAATCAACAATGCAAAACACTTGTAATATAATCAAAAGTTATCTTTGAGTATTATACCGACTGGAACAATCTTTTGTGAATATTTACGGCTTTCTCAGTCAATTTAGCTTGAGCAAACGAATTGTTTTTAAAACTGCCCGACGTTTCGACCGTTTTTGGCGGCCTTTTTTCAAGGGAAATTAAATTTCACGACGACACGACACGATTAAATTTCCCTTGAAAAAGGCCGCCAAAAACGGTCGAAACGTCGGGCAGTTTTAAAAACAATTCGTTTGCTCAAGCTAAATTGACTGAGAAAGCCGTAAATATTCACAAAATATAATCAAAAGTTTCTTTCGTTTTTAGGCACTATTAAATATTATCGTCCCATATACTAAGAATACGCTGCAAAATCTGTCGAAACATAAGCTCAAGTTTCGCAACGAAGTCAACACTTCGAAGACTATAATAATTATTATTCTTAGTTTCTCACTCAAATAAACCAACAACGGATAAAAAATCTCGCAATATGAATATATCATTTCAATACACAAGAGGAACGGTAAGCTCCATCAGTTATCAATAGCAACCGTACAGTATTGCACCCCAGTTTCCATCAATTCCCCTGACCTCAACGATCCATTCTAATCCGCTTCCACCGTCATCCATCCCTTCGATTCTTCATTTCTCATGCTGCAATGTATTTAAATCAAACCTACAGTGTCACCTCCGACCTATCAATCTAGGGCACATTATATATAGTTACCTTCGACGGGGACATTGGTTACGTTCTTCGGAAAAGTGTGGCAGTCTTCATTCAATTTAGCTAAATGCTTTATGATGTACGGCTCTTTCATTGTTGTGTGAAAATTGAATTGGCGGTTTTCATTATCTACTTCATCATACGTCAGCCCCATATCGTTGAGGTTGCCGGTCCCTTACTGTTGCATACATACATACATACAAACATAAAGGGAGCGGGTAAGAATCACCATCGAATGGTGCCTGCCAATGCCATCTGCGTAGTAGCGGGCGGTGGGGGTGAGTCTTTCAATTTGACTTTAATTGAATATCATCAGCCGAAGAGGAGACAGGCTCCGGTATGGATTGGAAACGGGCGTAACGGGTGGGAATCGTACGAGTACCCTATAGAAGAAGGAGAGCTTTCCAGAGGTGAAGAACCTCTTCATAAAGGACTACTCGTACTCGTACCCCACACGCTTCAAGTCCACCCACTCAGCTCGGAAGTTCGGTGGCGTTCGGGTGGAAGGAAACGGATGATAATTATAATTACAGCTATGCACAGCGCCTGTAAGTGGATTAGACTCAAACGCCCGTATGAAAAGGGAGTTGAACGTCTCATTTAATGCGGAGATTCCCGCATCTTCCCATCTTGGTTGCCTTATGCATCCGACAACCAGGCCAGGCAACCAGCGAGTGATGCGATTTTGCAGCCGTATGCCTCGACAGTAAATATAACCGGAGGCACGCACTAGCGCGTGCGTTAGGGTGTCTCTGCTTTTTTTGTCTATTTCAAGCTCATTGCAGCTCATTGCGCATTTTACTTGCTATTAATTGTACAAAAAAAATAATAAAAAACAAATATGTAGAATTCGACTGTGACGGTATACTGTATTTGTTTATTTATTTTTGACGCTTTATTTAGTCGTCAAAGAATAAGTAGAACGCATTTTAATTTTTGTCCGACGTTTCGGTACTGTTTGGCACCATCTTCAGGAGGAAAATAATTCGTTCTTTGAAGCTAACTGTCTGATTTGTTGTTTGATGGTACATCTGTATAAAAAGTTTCCGGAAAACTTATTTATACAAATGTAACACCAAACAGCAAACCAGACAGATAGCTTCAAAAAGCATACAGACAAAGAACGAACTATTTTTTTCCCTGAAGAAACGTCGAACAAAACTTAAAATGCGTTCTACTCATTATATAAAGAATGAACGTCGTCAAAAATAAATAAAATATTGCATGGTAAATAGAGCTTACTGTTTGTCTCTCGCGTGTTAGGAATGGTTTCTATAAGCATTTGAAAAATATGTTATTCAAATGTGAAAATAGTTAGGAAGCGACAAAAATAATGGAGACAAATACATTAAGTGAGCAGTTAAGTATTACTGTAAATTTGAGATCTAAATACGATTGTTTGGATTTATTTGGCAATAGAACTCCAAAAAAATCAAATCCGATTTTCGAAGTTTTTCAAAACTTTTAAGTATCTTTATACTCCTGATAATTTTTTTTTTTTGAACATTCAAATTGAAGATTCTAGAATATACTTTACAATATATATAGTTTTCGGATTCACTTGGAGAAGCAACACTTCGTTGTATTCCAATATTGCTTTAATCGATCACACATGATTATTCGAATATTACATACATTTTTTAAAGTACAAGTACAAGTAAATGTAAATATGACTTTATGAAAACTTTCGAATCCAACGCTTTGATTGATTGTCATCATTTACTGATTTCCAATAAAAAATAGTTTGTTGTGTAAGCCTTATAATTTGTTCACTGCTAATTGAAAATATGTAATCAGTATAAAAACGGATTAAAAACAATAAATTGTGCGCATGAAAATCCTTATACCATTCCATTCAAGACTGAAAATTCAATTTTTATGCTTGAAGTCCGATTTCCATCCAAAAAACTAATGACTTCTCGAACCATCAGCTAGAAGATTCTTCCACACCAGGTTTTTTTATAGTGTCCGGTCATTTGGTCGAATGCCATTTGGCCGAATGCCAATTTGTCATTTGGCCAAGAATGCCATTGACTGAGAAAGCCAATTTAGCCTAGAATACCAATTTGGCCGAGAATGCCAATTCGGCCGAAAATGCCAATTCGGCCGAAAATGCCAACTTGGCCGAGAATGCCAGTTTGGCCGAGAATGCCAGTTTGGCCGAGAATTCCAATTCATCCAAGAATGCCAATTTGACCGAGGATGCCGATTTGACCAAGGATTCCGGTTTGACAGAGAAAGACAATTTGGCCGAGAATACCAATATGGCCGAGATTGCCAATTTGGCCGAGAATGCCAATTCGACCGAGAATGCCAATTTGCCCGAGAAAGCCAATTTGCCCGAGAATGCCAATTTGACCGAGAATGCCAATTTGGCCGAGAAAGCCAATTTGGCCGAGAATGCCAATTTGGCCGAGAATGCCAATTTGGCCGAGAATGCCAATTTGACCGAGGATGCCGATTTGACCAAGGATTCCGGTTTGACAGAGAAAGACAATTTGGCCGAGAATACCAATTTGGCCGAGAATGTCAAGTTGGCAGACAATGCCAATTTGGCCGAGAATGCAAATTTGGCCGAGAATGCCAATTTCGCCGAGAATGTCAATTTGGCCGAAAATGTAAAATTGGCAGACAATGCCAATTTGGCCGAGAATGCCAATTTGGCCGAGAATGCCAATTTGGCCGAGAATGCCAATTTGGCCGAGAATGCCAATTTGGCCGAGAATGCCAATTTGGCCGAGAATGCCAATTTGGCCGAGAATGCCAATTTGGCCGAGAATGCCAATTTGGCCGAGAATGCCAATTTGGCCGAGAATGCCAATTTGGCCGAGAATGCCAATTTGGCCGAGAATGCCAATTTGGCCGAGAATGCCAATTTGGCCGAGAATGCCAATTTGGCCGAGAATGCCAATTTGGCCGAGAATGCCAATTTGGCCGAGAATGCCAATTTGCCCGAGAATGCCAATTTGCCCGAGAAAGCCAATTTGCCCGAGAATGCCAATTTGGCCGAAAATGCCAATTTAGCCGAAAATGCCAATTTAGCCGAAAATGCCAATTTAGCCGAAAATGCCAATTTGGCCGAAAATACCAATTTGGCCGAGAATGCCAATTTGGCCGAGAATGCCAATTTGGCCGACAATGCCAATTTGGCCGACAATGCCAATTTGGCCGAGAATGCCAATTTGGCCGAGAATGTCAATTTGGCCGAGAATGCCAATTTGGCGGAGAATGCCAATTTGGCCGAGAATGTCAATTTGGCCGAGAATGTCAATTTGGCCGAGAATGCCAATTTGACCGAGAATGTCAATTTGGCCGAGAATGCCAATTTGGCCGAGAATGCCAATTTGACCGAGAATGCCAATTTGGCCGAGAATGACAATTTGGCCGAGAATGCCAATTTGGCTGAGAATGCCAATTTTGCCGAAAATGACAATTTGGCCGAGAATGCCAATTTGGCCGAGAATGCCAATTTCGCCAAGAATGCCAATTACGCCGAGAATGCCAATTACGCCGAGAATGCCAATTTGGTCAAGAATGCCAATTTGGCCAAGAATACTAATTTGGCCGAGAATGCCAATTTGGCCGAAAATGCCAATTCGGCCGAGAATGCCAATTTGGCCGAGAATACCAATTTGGCCGAGAATGCCAATTTGCCCGAGAATACCAATTTGGCCGAGGATGCCAATTTGCCCGAGAATGCCAATTTGCCCGAGAATGCCAATTTGCCCGAGAATGCCAATTTGCCCGAGAATGCCAATTTGGCTGAAAATGCCAATTTGGCCGAAAATACCAATTTGGCCGAGAATGCCAATTTGGCCGAGAATGCCAATTTGGCTGAGAATGCCAATTTGGCCGAGAATGCCAATTTGGCCGAAAATGTCAATTTGGCTGAGAATGCCAATTTGGCCGAGAATGCCAATTTGGCCGAGAATGTCAATCTGGCCGAGAATGCCAATTTGGCCGAGAATGCCAATTTGGCCGAGAATGCCAATTTGGCCGAGAATGCCAATTTGGCCGAGAATGCCAATTTGGCCGAGAATGCCAATTTGGCCGAGAATGACAATTTGGCCGAGAATGCCAATTTGGCTGAGAATGCCAATTTTGCCGAAAATAACAATTTGGCCGAGAATGCCAATTTCGCCAAGAATGCCAATTACGCCGAGAATGCCAATTACGCCGAGAATGCCAATTTGGTCAAGAATGCCAATTTGGCCAAGAATACTAATTTGGCCGAGAATGCCAATTTGGCCGAAAATGCCAATTCGGCCGAGAATGCCAATTTGGCCGAGAATGCCAATTTGCCCGAGAATGCCAATTTGGCCGAGGATGCCAATTTGCCCGAGAATGCCAATTTGCCCGAGAATGCCAATTTGCCCGAGAATGCCAATTTGGCCGAGAATGCCAATTTGGCTGAAAATGCCAATTTGGCCGAAAATGCCAATTTGGCCGAAAATGCCAATTTGGCCGAAAATACCAATTTGGCCGAGAATGCCAATTTGGCCGAGAATGCCAATTTGGCTGAGAATGCCAATTTGGCCGAGAATGCCAATTTGGCCGAAAATGTCAATTTGGCTGAGAATGCCAATTTGGCCGAGAATGCCAATTTGGCCGAGAATGCTAATTTGGCCGAGAATACCAATTTGGCCGAGAATGTCAATTTGGCCGAGAATGTCAATTTGGCCGAGAATGTCAATTTGGCCGAGAATGCCAATTTGGCCGAGAATGCCAATTTGGACGAGAATGCCAATTTGACCGAGAATGCCAATTTGGCCGAGAATACCAATTTAGCCGAGAATGCTATTTGGCCGAGAATGCCAATTTGGCCGAGAATGCCATTTAGCCGATCATGTCATTTGGCCGATCATGCCATTTGGCCGAAAATGCCATTTGGACGGGAATGCCATTCGGCCGAGAATGCCATTTGGCCGATAATCCAATTTAACCAAGAATGCCAATTTGATCGATAACGACAATTTGACCGAGAATGCCAATTTTACCGAGAATGCCAATTTGGCCGAAAATGCCAATTTGGCCGAGAATGCCAATTTGGCCTATAGTGCCAATTTGGCTGAGAATGCCAATTTGGCCGAGAATGACAATTTAGCCGGGAATGTCAAAAGAAAAAAAAGATCCAGGATGGTTTACAGTGACGACATAGCGACTACGACTGCGTCAAAATGATCCCTATTGGCCAGTTACTTCTCAAGTAGTTTCACGACTGACGTGCCATCTGATATCGAGCTCGAAAATGCGGCTCGTGATATTCCCGTTGATGCTAGTTCTGAAATTATGAATACATCGATATTCATAATTTCAGAACTATCGGTTCTCTATGCAATTCCGATATTTTTAGCGATCCCACTGGCACACATTTCAATATGTCACTTCAGCAGCAAAAATTTCCTGAGGATTGGAAGTCTTCGATGTTTCCGATGTACAACAAAGGTGTCAAATGCAACATCGAAAATTAAGTTTTTCGAATCGCTCAACAATGAGGCACTGCTTTCAGCTTGCCGACACAAACTTAGCATTTATCAGCACGTTTTCTTCCCTGGTCTATCAGTGGAGACAAACTTAGTCTCTTTCACGTCCTTCTGCACAGAACAAATGTCCAAACAACTGCAAGTGGACACGATCTACACAGATGTTAAGGCTGCGTTTGACACTGCCTGAATGTACTGCCCGATTCTGCCGTTGGCTTTGATCATATCTTGTTCATCGTGAAGTCGTTGTTCGAATTGGTTTCCTTTTCCAACCATTCTGGATTTCCTCAAGGTAGTACGCTTGTCCCGCTACTATTTTCACTATTCATGAATGATGTGGTTTTCGTCTTATGCGTGGAGGGAAACCGTTCTTCGACGACGACTTGAAAATATTTGTATTTATAAGGAAAGAAGCCGGTTGCAGTGAGCTACACTATCTCGTTGATACCTTTTACAGTTCTTAGTGTTGCTAAATACTTTATTATTAACTTTAATCGAACGAGGAAGATGCAACGCGTTGACCATGTAATAGATTTGGGCGTCATCCTAGATGAAAGACTAACGTACACCCATCACTTCTCAGCGATAATTGACAAAGCAAATCGTCTACTAGGTTTTATGTTCAAAACATCCAACACATTCCGGGATCATTTATGTCTCAAAGCGTTATATTCTTCAGTGATACGCTCTCGGTTGGAATTCGCAAACCGCGTCTGGTACCCATACCATGCAAGTTGGAGCCAAAGAAATAGATGTAGATTGATACGACATGCGTTCGTCAATTGCCTTGGAATGATCCTCTGAACTTGCCACCATACGAAGAATGTTGTCGATTATTAGGACTGCACTACACTTTAGCATAAGATATTCCCAGTCTCCTAGCTCTAATTAATCTCTACGCACCAACCTGCGTCCTTCGTCCTCGAACACTGCTGCAGACTGAAATGTGCAACACTAACTACGCTACCAACAGCCCGATATTAGCAATGATCTGTCGCTTCAACGATTTTAGCGACATCTTCGATATCGTGATTAGTTCTGCACAGTTAAATACGAAACCGTTTGTTGCCACTTTAGGTTAATTATTTATAGTTTAATTGTAGTTCATTAGAACTCAGCGTCAGTTGAACTTAAATTGATTAAATACATATATACACAAATATTGTCCGTGAAATTGAAGAAAGGGTCCTTCTACACGCTCAAAACAGAAAGATGGCTTCGTTTTCTGCTTTACTACTACCAGGGGTTTACTACCAGAATGCTGGTGGCTTCAATTCATCAATGGACTGCTATTTGCTCGCAACAACGGGCTGCTATTTTGACGTCATCGTCTTAACCGAGAGGTGGCTCGGCAACCATACTCTGTCTCGCCAGATATTTGGTTCAACATTCGATGTCTACCGCAGTGACCGCAACGCCCTCAACGGCCACAAGACATCAGGTGGTGGTGTGCTAATCGCCGTTTGCCATGGTATAAAAGCCCGAGTGATCAACGATGATCGGTAGGCCAAGTGTGGATATGAGTGAAACTTGCCGATCGCAATCTGTTCCTGTGTAACGTGTATTTTCCACCAGACAGAGTTCGCGATTTCAGCCTGATCGATGTAGATCTTTCCCCCGTTTCTTTCATCACCTCGATCGCTGCCCCGTCTGATGATATTGTTATATTGGGCGACTTATCAACAATGCCAATTGTATTCTGGACAGCTACAGCAGTTCAACTCTTCGACAAATCAATAATGTCATAAACGAGAATGGACGTACATTGGACCTCTGATTTGTAAGTGCAGCTAAAAGAATCCGGCTTACCATCTTGTATGTCACCTAATGGAGTTTTTGATACTAAGGAAATTTGGCAACTGTTCTCCGACAAATTTTCTAGCGTTTTTACCGACGAGTGCCTTCCACCGCAACAAGTCGCTGCTGCTGCCAATCTTACTCCTTTTCTAGGACGAACCATCAATCAAATTTGCGTCGATAATGCTGCCATTCTTGCAATAAATTTCTAGCTAACAGCATCTAGTTCCCTAGGCCCAGATGGCGTGCTCTCGATTTTTATTAAAATGTGGATTAGCGGGCTTCGTGAACTGCTTCAGCGAGTCTTCGTGCTATCACTCACTACTGGAATATTCCCATCCTGCTGGAAAGCTTTGTTTAAGTGCCGTATAAAAACTTTTCGAGCTGGTTGTTTTAGACCCTATTTCCTTTCACTGCAAACATTAGATTACAGACGACCAACACGGTTTTATGCCTAAACGATCGACAACGACCAACCTGTTCTCGTTCACAACATATGTACTCGATGGATTCGTTGACGGATTGCAAACCGATGCGATTTACATGGATCTAACTGCGGCATTCGAAAAAATCAATCACGATATCGCAATAGCAAAGCTGGAAATAACCGATATTCATTGACAACTTATGTGCTGGTTTCGTTCCTACCTCGATGGAAGGCAACTCAAAATCAGCATTAACGACTGTCTATCTGCACCATTCATCGCTACATCCTACATCTCACAAGGAAGCCATCTCGGTCCAGCAATATTCAACCTCTACTTTAATGACGTCAATATCAAATTACAAAGCCCCGCCTTTCTTTCGCCGACGACATGAAATTTTTTTCGACAAATACGGGATACAACCGATGCTGCATTTCTTCAGTGCGAACTGGAGAGCTTTAGTACGTGGTGTGATCTAAACAGAATGGTTCTAAAACTCGAGTAAATGCTCAATCGATACGTTACGCCATCCGAGTCAGTATCACTACCATTTCGTCGACTCGAGCATGTCAAGATACTCTTACGTCAAGGATATCGTAGTCATCATGGATTCGAAACTAATAAACAGCATACTTCGTACGTCGTGGATAAGGCAGCAAGACAGCTTGGGTTCATCTTTCGAATAGCAAAAAACTTTAGGGACGAATTAGCTAGAGATTACGGAGTAGGGAAAGTTATTAAAATTGAGAGCCATAGAACTCAAGTGAGAGCAAGGACGTGAAATATACAGATCCATATACAGATATAACCAGAAGCGGTAGGGTCATTAGAAATGGCAATGGTCTAATAAAAATCTACCCCGGCATTCGAAAGGTAAAACAGAGATGAACAGCAGCATTTCATTGATGCTGTAATCGTCTACAGGTCTTCAGTGGTGGTCATACTTGACTTCTCGTTTGTCGGTTCTCGCGGTAAAGAAGGACAAGTTTGTCTTCACCGTTGAGACATGTTGGTAGACTTGAGCGATTCGTAGTAATGCTGCCTAAGCTCGACTCCTAGAAGACAAAATATTAATCAGTAAGATTTTAAGCCTGTTTCTAATGACCCTGCCACTTCTAGCTTGCCGATCTGGCGCCAAGGGGCCTGTTGGTGAAGGTACAACAAATGTGTATCACGCAAATAATACATAAATAGGTCTGGTTGCGCCGAAGTACGATGTTACCCTTATAATCCTAAGATAAACTCTTATCTCAGATGAAACGACTTTATTTTTCAAGTATATCGAAATCGAATTTTATTACGTCAAACATTTTCAGAAATCGAGCGAGAAAGCAATAGAATCTGTCACATTGGGA
The DNA here is from genome assembly GCF_030247195.1 of Topomyia yanbarensis. Lineage (NCBI taxonomy): Eukaryota > Metazoa > Arthropoda > Insecta > Diptera > Culicidae > Topomyia > Topomyia yanbarensis. The sequence continues at coordinate 44,920,210 of NC_080671.1, read as the reverse complement.
CCCCCTAAGGTTGATGTTGACCTCAGTAAAATGTACTTGCTGCCTGTCAATTCGATATTAAAATGCTGCAAATCCTCAACTTTAACAGAACTGCAATTACAGCTGTCCTCAGTTCGTCTATCAGAATTAAACAAAAATATCTGAATTGCATGTATTTGTTAATGAGAAGCATATTTTCCTCAATTGAACGACAGAACAACCGAACGCGTAATAACCAAAGCTTCCCTTCCTCCGCTCGACCATATTACATCAACCAGAAGTATTTTATTTAGACAAACAATCGCATTGTTTATCGCATTCATACCACTGACTGGTTAAAATGACGAAACAAAGCCTGCCCACTCCCATGGAAATGCAGAACGGCAAGCCTTATCATCACTGTCAACGTTGGCATTTTCGAGGAAATATCCTGACTCCCGCGCACGAGCCACAATCATAATATGTACCCACTCACTGCAACTGTCGGCACTCTCCTAAACTTGCTCAACTGGTATGTCCACGTCCACACACACACATGCACACATTCGGGGTTCAACTCCTATCAACAAAAACAGCATCTCATAATGACGTTTATGGAAACCAGACAATCACTGGCTCGACAGCCGCAGGGAGCCAGCCACCCATCCACCCATCATCGGCAAACGTTCCGAACAACAGCAACCCGTTCCGTTGCTGTTGCCGTCCGTCGTCGTCGTAGTCGTCGTCGTCGTTTGGTAAGCGTTGCGTTGGTTTATTCCTTTGTTCGGCATTATGCTAACGCATCCCAGCATCCATAATGGGTAATATGCGCAGCCATGCTCGAAATACCCTTATCTTAATTTGACATTTAAGGATCGAGAACAATACCGAAGTACTGATGATGGGCACCATTCACAATCACTATTTGCCGAAGCTGTTCACCTCCAGGTGATATTGCATATCTGCACTAAATTTATGCAGCTGGACGCGGGGTAATTGCAGTTTTGTGTTGGTCTATCATAATTTTAGCATTATTGAAATATTAGTTGCTAATGGAATGTTATTGACAATCAATTTAAATGTGTAAAAGGGCATGTGTTTAAAAACCCGAATTTGTTAAAAAAATTATTATAGAATATTAATTCCTATATAAAAATGAAACTAAGATGGGATGTTTTCGACTGGGGATTAAATAATCTATGGTGAGTTTCGGCAGTACAGTCAAATATTTTTGCGTCGATTATTTCTTTATCTTCGCCAACGTTTCGACCCGCGGTTTAGGCCTTCTTCAGGACCTATTTATTAAACGTTGGCGAAGATAAAGAAATAATCGACGCAAAAATATTTGACTGTACTGCCGAAACTCACCATAAATTAAAAATGAAACATTTGAACAATACATTCTTAAATTACTTTTGCAAAATGTTAAAAATCGAGCGAATGACAATGAATCTCCGGAAGCGTCTAGGAAAAATTACGGTCTACATCATAATTCAAAATTCACTGAACAAACGCTTTGAAAGTTTAGGCAATTCTTCTTCACATCAGTCCCCAGGCAACTACTCTCTTAATTAATAATACTTCAATAATAACAATTTAACCGATTTATTTGCCATAATCGGATTTTGTGGCATCCGGTGGTAGCAGCCATGAATTAAACCATTACCATATCATAAGAAGCGACAACGACTTTCTTCTTCATTTCCTGCACTTTTTAAACTTTCCAACGAACGTAAAAATGCTAGTATGTCCGTCATACAAGGTAAGGTTTCTGCACCCAAAACAAATCCTCGGGAGCGTTAATGCATCTGTTTTTTTTGCTCTAGAACTGTGAGCGAAAAGCTCCCAAATGATTCATACTTGCATAATGCAATATTGAACCCCATTGCTATACGTCCTTGACTATCCCGTCTGTCTAGTCCTGATGATGAAATTGTGAGTGAAGGGTGAAGGTTGAAATGTAAGGCGCAAAGGAAGCGTTGCGCTCTCAAACTGTGCACGAATAGATCTGTGTTTCGAAAGGATTACTTTTTGATATGAGGTTGTGAGCACAAGAACAGAAAATGTGAATGCGCTTTTTCGAGTGTAGTACAGTAAAGGCTTGCTTTGGGCGGCTCAAAACAGGCCCGTAGCCAGGATTTTGTTTCGGGAGGGGCTTGAAAATTATTGCATAAATGTATAAATTCTGATGACTTGAGCTAGTCACAGTAAACTGAATGTAATTATGAAATGTTCTTAGTGAAAACAATTCCATAACTAAGACAATAGACACTAAAACCCTAAAAATATGTTGTCTGTTACAAGAAAAGCTATAGTACATCGACGAATTAAATTTGATTATTATTAGTTTATAAGTTAGAAATTTCTCTCAAGATTCATCAAGAGATCAAAGTATTTAGGGCTGATTGAAAATGCTACGCATTCTAGACTACACGTTTACAAGGTGTAGAAGACGCTAAATTGGAATGAGTACAAAAATATCCAAAAACCCGCCTAACAAAACTTTACACGCATTTGCTAAACAGGAGAACGAAACCAACGTCAAGGTTGTCTCCATGGATAGGAATATATCAGTGTGAAATCCAAGTTTATCGTTGCAAAGAATGTCCGAACAAAGTAAACTTCAACTCCTATTTTCATGATCAGGCTACTATTACTAGTTCTGTGACTTCATACTGATTTTCCTATATCCCTGAAACTATAGTAAAAGTCAAAATGTAAAGTGAGTGCAAAAAACTACTGATTCCACTACAATGCAAGAATAAGTTCATTAGCTCATTGACGTTCACAATTTTGCAAAACCGTTGGAACTTGAGAAGATTACCTAGATTAAGTAAATATTATATTTGAACATTTGAAGGTATTATTTCGGATTTCATGGGTTTTTGGACAATGTAAAATATATATTTCAATGATTTAATCTACTAATGAAAACTACCCAGAATTTAATCTACTGAGCGAAACTGCTCAGAACTTGTTCACTAATCGAAAGAAAATTACTTAGCACTGATTCTGAATGCTTCTAATTTACGTAAAATTAGGTAAATATATCACCACCAAAATAACTAGAAACTATAAACACAAGTGAGCTTAATAATTTCAGCATCACTTGCTTCCGACACATGGAAGAGAACACATCGCACTTACATCTAATTTTCAAAAGAGGCTTTCTTTTAGAGTTGTCTGTTTTCAAATCACAGCAAATTATCTGTTTCCTGTGAAACTTTTGCAAAACTTTATGTCAATTCGTCAATTTTGACTTTATGTTTGCGAATGTCTGATTTGTTCCTTGCTTCTCGCTCTCAATAATTATCCTTCCGAATGGATTCCATTTCTCCCAAATATGACATTAATCTGCGAGTAAGCGATATCCGATCTTGTAGCGGAACATTGATGTTCTCATCGTCCATATATAGGAGGATCTTAATTATAGCATTGTCACTTTCAACCATGTGTTTTAAGTTGTTCGAAATGAATGGTTTCATCTGGGCTAATTTGTTGAGCGCTAAATGCCTGACATGGTAGAACTCGCTTCCGAAAGTCCAACCTCCATTTACACCTTCAGGAAATGTTCCACATTATGAATACTCGGTCCTAAGCGAATCATCAATAATTTTATAATCACCGTATTTGGCTGGAGCACCACTTCTTGCTTCTCGACAGATTACTACAGCAACAATTATAGTAACAGTTTCTTTTATTCTTTAGGCAAGACACACAATATAAAAGTTACTATTTTTATCGTTCGCGTCGCACTGGCTCGAGCAAAAGCATAAAGTGACTGAATTTCGTGACCATTGCCTTTGGTGGTTAGAAATAGCCTTCTTCAACTTTTTCTCAAAGATTTGTTCAAACTTTGAATTTGAGCAACAAATTTTGTTAAACATCGCCGGTTTTTGAAATTCATTTTTGAAAAATTTCGGGAGGGGCTTTAGCCCCCTAGCCCCCCCTCTGGCTACGTGCCTGGCTCAAAATTATTTCATATTCTCGCCGCGTATACAATCGATAGGTTTTTAGTTGTGGCCTCAGTTGATTTTCCACTCCAATACATTTGAGGCTATTTGGTGCTTTTGTTTTGCTAGTATATCTTTTGTAAACAATATTTGAAATCAGTACTTAGTAGTGTGTCCAATATTTATAGGTTTACCGTATTTTTCAGTATAGCTCATTTACTTTTATTACTATTAGTTTAAAGTTTTCTTAACGATGTTTCTTCAAATTTGGAAACCCGGATGTATTTTCTTCTTCTATTATGGCAGCTTTTGTGGAAAAAGTGCTGTCCAAAAATTATTCGTTCACATAGAAAAAATAAGGTTTTCCCAAACATTGCGCTGTTCATGAAATTATCAACAATATATCTAGTGGTAAATCGCATTCCTATCGTTTTTGAATACCAGTTTTATTCGCTACGGCAATGAAATCATTATTATTTACTACATTTCTTGCACTGAACTTCTCATACGCAGATTTGCTTGCCTTCCTGTGCTTAGTGTTGTCATAACCATCACGCACCGTCATTCCCCATAAGGCCATTCAAATATTAGAATATTTGACTTGGTCCAGGCTCATAGCTAGGATTTTGGTTCGGAACGGGCCTAAAAAATTATTGCACAAATATATTGGATAGTCACTAGATATTCCATAAAATATTGAAACGTTGTTAGTGAAAACAATTTCAATCCTCTAGAAACATATTGTCGAACATTAACTAATCGCCGATTTAAAATTTGATTTTATTGATTTATTCACAATTATTATACAATTTGCTCTAATTACAATAATAGATATTCTAGATCAAAAATTATTTATGTAATAACCGAATATGACAATCCCTGACAGACTACATCATTACAATGCCGCCAAGCCGGATGGAGTAAAAACATCCAGAGAATGTTAGGACGAATAGAATAAAAATCTGTTTTGCTTCAAATCTTCTGATCTGGTAGGCGATTTGTAGATGTGAAAATCGGTTCAACTCCAATTTTCTTGATCCTATAGCGTTTGACCACTATTGCCAGTTCTGTGGTATAACGCTATCACATTTTTATGATTTTTTTAATTTAAATGCAACTTACTTTCAAGATTGGTCCTGGCCAGGCGGAACAGAAGGTAAGGTGAGGGACCCATAAGTCACTCGTCGTATGTTTGAGCCCCAATATGAATTCTGTTGAAACAGAAGATCCTGTTGCACTATAGAATGTAGTACCAAGGCTATGCTTTGTTTTTTACATTAAAGTCGTCCGTGTACTGTTACAAATATATTCGGCAATATTGCCAGACAAAGAAAAGCAATCATTTATTTATCTATTTAAATATTTAGGTCTTCTGCTGATCTTATTTTTTATGAAATCAGTACGTTTTATATCACTGAACTAAAACATTAAAAAAATATAGCGGACAGATTTTCCTAGTGCGGAAGAATTTCAAGATCCCTACAACAAAGGCAAAAAGCAGACCAGTAATTTTCAATATCACATTCAATAACATTTTTAGTTTATTCGAAATGGTGTGCACAAACCCTACTAATTAGAAAAAAAAAAACATCGGCTCTTAATTTTTTTTTCCAGAATCGCCATAAACACTGGAAAAAACGAGCAGCTTGAAGAAATCTGTAATACTGGTTTGATAATAGGTTTAATTTATCACAATCTGGGAGACACTTTCAATTAAAGCGGTTGCACCTAACGCACCAAAGTCGTACGGATAGCGAAGACGTAAGGGTTTTTCGAAAATGAGAGGATCAAAGTGCAATTCCGAAAGCACTCGAGTTGAGTGCATAGAGAAGACAGAGAGGAAGGTGATCTTAAGTCGATTTCTATTAATTAATTATCTCCGTGATTTATGATCTTCTCTCTCATTTTATCCCATAACGAACCCAATAGAACGGAAGACTGTCACATTCAGAAAAAATGAAATCGAAACGATAATCTAAACTTATTTACTTACATATTCAACCAGTTGCAAAATTTTAGTCACTTTCCGTGATTACTTATTGATTTCTGTTCGCTGTGTCGTTACATCGTTTCCTAACTTACATAGACGTTTATTGAAAGTCATACCTGTTGGAGCGTGTTTGTGTGCTATTGGTTGGGGATTATCTGCCCGGCTGATGCCGCTTTGGAACAAATTGTGTTTTTTTAAAGTTGCAGCAACGCGCGATGGGTATTAACTAGTTTTGAATAGATATGTTGGATTATACTGATACATTTGCTATTGAACGACTAACTGAGCAGTTCGAAAACATCAATTGTAGTGCATGAACCGTTCTTCAAGCAGTACCTAATGGCGTTCTCCGTTTGGTTTTTAAAAGCATTTTTTTTTGTTTTATAAATTGCCACCACTAGTGACTATTTTAGTGTATATTTGAGAGCTAAGTTGCATAGCGTAATTAGATTTCGGATACAAGGTCGCGTTCTTAAGTTATATACTTTGAAAGTCAAGTATACTGAACTATATTCAAAAACAGTTTTTTACCGGGGGTAGGCGTAGCGTAGTTGGTAAATCGATTGCCTTGTACGCAGCGCACCTGGGTTCGAGTTCTGACACCGCACATAGGGTTAGAAATTTTTCATAAGAGATTTTTCTAACACGAAGAGGCGAATGATCTTAAGGTTAAAGCCTCTATAATCGCAATAAAAAAGTTTTTTACGGTTAAAGATCATACAATTTCGAAACCATCAACTTTAAGAACTTATATAACTTAGCAGCACATCTATTGAAAAAGTTATTACGGTGATCAAGAGGTAGGTATATACCAGGTACGTAGCCATAGGGGGGGCTAGGGGGTTAAAGCCTTCTCCGAAAGTTTTCAAAAATTAATGTAAGAAAGAATCACGTTTTTCGGTAACTCCTTACAAATTTGTATCTTGTTTGGTATGAACAAATTAATGAGAGAATGTGGAGGAAGATTGCTATTTCGAATCACCACCGGACACGATACCTACTCAGTATGTTGAGTGTAACAAAAACACTTCCTTCGATATTGCGTGACTCGTCAGAAGGACAAAAGAAACTGTTACTTTCATTCTTGCTGTCATGAACTGTCGAGATGAGTGACTCGCAGAAGCAAGAAGTGATGCTCCGGCCAAATACGGTGGTTATTAACTTGCTTCCTTTTCGCATAAAACGCATGAGGCATTTGTTGAAGTTAAAAATGGAGGTTATGCTGAGGGAAGTGGCCTTTATCGAGTTTAACTATGTCAGGCATCCAGTGCTTATAGCGTTTAACAAATTAAACCAGGCGAAACCAGCCATTTTGCATAATAACTTGTAGTACGTGGTTTCTACGAAGCCGCTATAGCTGAAATCCCCACATTTGGATGAAATGGAATTCATTATAAATCTAGGGAGTAATCCTCCATGTTTCAAATGGTATTTTTGTGGTGAGAATATAAGTGGAGTGACGCATTACCCCCTACCTGAACCTGTACGTACAAAACATAATGCGATAACATCACTGTCCACATTACATCTTTGCATATCCATAGTCTCCAATACCATTACTTAGACACACACAATTGCTAAATTTGTGGCTGCTGTTCAGATAAAATTGACAGCAAAATTTGCGTCAAGAATCTCAAAATTAACAGCCAGCACCATCATTGAGAAAGTTCACACTCGTGACCCGTAGGGTATGAAACGAAGATGAAATCAGATGTTCGCGAACATGAACATGGCAGTAGCCAGGATGATGACACGGAAGTATGCGAGATAAAATTGAACGACCACCCCGATGCTGTTGGTTAGGAAAAATATTTCTTAACCTTGTAAACAGGTATCCACGTGCAATCGCTAGTCACTCGCAGGAGATCTGTTGGACAACCATTAACGTATTATCATTTTTATTGTTTACATCATGGACATATATAAAAGACCCACACCTCCATTTAGCTAACGCATTGAACCGAATCGAATAAACTATTTATATAAAAAACAAGTTTAAGATAAAATTGAGCACAAAAACTTTTCAAAAATGAGCACTGTATCGCTATTGATTTGCACGTTTAACAAAACTCAGAAGCTAGATATTGGCCAGAATAAAGTTAGCTAAATTATACGCAAATTGAATGTCTATAATAGGTTAGTGCACTGTACGGTTAGTATAAACACCAGGCATCTCAATCAAGCGTGCTAGGCAAAAAAAAACAACCAGCAGCAGCATTTTAGTCGCTTTCGATGGCTTTTTACATTTCATGTTTTGAGTATGTGACAGTTCTTCGTTTTATTATGTTCGCTATGGAATAAGAGAAAAAAGAATCAATCAATTAAAATCGAGTCAAGAGCACTACTTCCATCTTTTCTATACACTCAACTCTAGTGTTTTCGGAATTGCGCTCTGATGCTCTCATTTTCGAAAGTCTTCGTTATCCGTAGGACTTTGATGCGTTAGGCGCAACAGCTTTAATTGAAACCGTTTCTCACATTGTGATAAAATTAACCTGTAATCAAACAGACACTACAGCTTTGTTCAAGTAGTCGAATATCTTGATAAAAAAGTTAGAGCAAATTACTTTTATACAAAAACAAACCAATTATTGAGCAGATTAGTGTCAATATATTTGTTTAACGAAGTGACGAATTGACTTTAAAAGTGCATCCGAAATCGTTATAGAAAGTTTAATCACAGTTTAATTTTACGTAAATTAGAAAATAGTAGCGATCAGTGTTAAGTGATTTTCTTTTGATTTTGATTTGATTTGTGGATTTTAATAAATTCAATTGTGGGCAGTTTCAATCAATTGATCAAATCATTGAAATATATATTTTAATCCTATTGATCATCAAGAATCTTTTCTGGCCGGTGATCTGATTTGCCACGCTAGGAACAGCCTTGAAAATAGTTTCATTTAAATAAAATGTATTAAAAATTGTGTTAGCGTAATGCCACAGAACTGATAATAAGGACAACTACAAATCGTCTGCTAAATCAGAAGCATTAGTAGAATTTTCGTGATTCTCTTTATGCGAACAGTCTAATAATACTTTTCTACTCGTTTCGGAATAGCCTCTTCTACACCTTAAAAACGTGTAGTTTAGAATACCTTGCACTTTTTTATCTCTGTCAAGGATTGTCATATTCGGTTAGCATTTAAATATTTTGAACTCTTGAATATCCGTTGTTGTAACGAGAGTAATTTGTAGCTTGTAAATAAATAATAAAAATCAAATTCAACATTGATAATCCGTCGATGTACAATAGCCTTTCTCGTGACAAAGAACATGTTTTTAGGTTTTTAGTTTACGCTGTCATACATTTGGAATTGTTTTCATAAGGAACTTCTCAAAATTTCATCAGGTCAGAATAAGTCTTTAATGCAATAATTTTAAAGCCCCTCCCGAAACAAAATCCTAGCTACGGGCCTGGTATATACGTTGAAGTCGATCAAAAAATCGTTTTTGCCTTTCTCATATAAAGAAAGGCTATGCAATCACTGTAAAAATCGACTTTTGAACCGAGGCCCGGAGGGCCGAGTATCATACACCATTCGATTCAGTTCGTCGAGATCGGCAAATGTCTGTGTGTGTATGTATGTGTGTGTGTATGTGTGTGTATGTGTGTGTCATTTAAACTCACACAATTTTCTCAGAGATGGCTGAACCGATTTTCGCAAACTTAGTTTCATCTGAAAGGTATAACGCTCCCATAAGCTGCTATTGAATTTTTAGTTGATCCGACTTCCGGTTCCGGAGTTACGGGTTGAAGAGTGCGGTCACACAGCAAATTCCCATATAAACTGGTACCACCATAATGTTCAAATGATGTAAAACATATTAAAATTGATGTAACATTACACTAGTTTGCGGGTCTGGATCACTAATGATCAATCAAAGCAGCTTTGACCACATTGGCCACCTATGACGGTTCATGACGCCCTCGGGGAACCCGCCAAGTTCCTAAGCTAATATCACACCCATTCCACAACGAATTCTCTACCGATTTTTACGAACTTAATTTCAAATGAAAGATACAGTAATGCCATTGACTGCTGCTGAATTTCATTCGGTTCTGACTCTTGCTTCCGGAGTTACAGGGGTGTTAGTAAGGATACACTGGAATTTCCCATATAAATCGGTACAATCGTAATACCTCAGAGGCTAAAAACTATTGAAATGGTCACCAAATTACTTCTAATCGTAGATCTAGATCACTGATTGCCAATCAAACATTCTTTGAATATATTGTCCACTATCGACGATTCCGGAAGTCCGGAATTCCGGGCATATTCCACAATTAAAGTCACATCGGTTCATCGGTGATGACTGAACCGATTTTCTCAAACCAAGTCTCAAATGGAAGGCAAAATATGCAGTTGAGTATTGCGTAGCCGCCCCTCCCCCCCCCCCCCCCTCCCCACCTTGCCCTTACACCTCCCTCCTTCATCACTCCCCTCTTCTTGGATCACCCTCACGCCCAGATTTCCTTCATCCACCCCGTATACCGAAATAAGATGAAGGATTTCTGACGCATCCTCCACACCCACTCTACTAAACCCCCATTCCCTACACGTTCAAACGCATTCCACCAACCTTTGCAAATTATAATCACATGAAGATAACATTGAACTCATGCTTATTAAGCTAATTAAATATTATTCTTTTGCCTTTCTTATATAGAAAGGTTATGCAATTGCTCCAAAAACCGACTTTCTAACCGAGGCCCGGAGGGCCGAGTCTCATATAACATTCGACTCAGTTCGCCGAGATCGCAAAATATCTGTGTGTATGTATGTGTGTATGTATGTATGTGTGTATGTGTATGTGTGTATGTATGTGTGTGTATGTGCGGATTTGTTAACAAAATGTCCACATCGGTTACTCGGAGATGGCTGAACCGATTTTTACAAACTAAGATTCAAATGAAAGGTATAATATTCCCATAGGTTGCTATTGAATTTCATTTTCAACCGACATCTTGTTCCGAATTACGAGTTGAAGAGTATGGTTACAAAACAAAATTTGTTGATTTTTCCAAATCGGTTTCTCGGAATTTTCTGAACCGATTTTGACAAACTTAATTTTAAATGAAAGGTCCATCAGCTGCTGTTGAATTTTGTGTGGATCCGAGTTCTGGTTCCTGAATTACAGGGTGATACGTACGATCACGCAGCAAATCCCGATTCTAACGAATTCTGCGATGAATGCAAAAAGGTGATTTTTTCCAAAATGTAAACACAACTGTTGAATTTGTAGATCTAGGTCCCCAACAGTCATTCAAAGTCTCTTTGGCCACACTGGCCACCATCGACGGATCCGGAAGCATCCAAAGTCAGAATAACGGTTATATTGGTTTCTCGAAAATGGCTAGATTTGCTCAACTTAGTCTCAAATGAAAGGTGTTGCGTCCCCAGAAACTGATATTAAATTCCATCTCCATCCGACTTCCAGCACCGGAGTTACGGGTTGTGGAGGTCGATCACATAGAAAACTCCGATTCAAACCGATACCGCGATGAATGCAAAAAGGTGCTCTTATATATACTTACCAAGTGTAATAAGAATGAAAGACATTTCCATAAAGTTATATTGTACGAACCAGCTATTAAATCATAGTTTGGAGAAATGGGAAAGGCACAATTGCACCTCTAGGTGGATTAAAACAGGTTTTTATACTTTTATCTTAATGTACAGGTTATTCCAAATTTTTATGCAGATCCAATCATTTGAAGTAAAGTTATAGCGTTTTTCATCTTGCTCGGGCAGCATGGTCAAAACTTGAAACTTTGAACGTAATTTTCTCGAAAACAACAAAGTCATTGCCGAAAATGTTTTTGATCGATTTCAATTTTTTTTCGTTCTTCATAATTTATTTGCCCTGTCTTTGAATGACAAATTTTTTTTTGATGCATCGTCCAAGGATACCACAAATCCTTATGCTAATGAAATTTGTTTGAGTTAAACTGTACGATTATAATTATCGTCACTGCAAGCCTCTTTAAAAGAAACGCGTTGTACAGAAATCGTTAAAATTGTTATAATTATTAGCATTTCATCAAGTTCGCCAGCTGATTTTACAGATTAGTTATTGTACGACTCATATTCCATTTCTATCCTATTTAAATTAACTACCTTTACCTAGTATACACTCTAGCGAAAATAAGCATATGGTTTCCATATGCTGTAAACGCAGACAAGCACCCAGTAAAATATATTCGATAGTTTTCATTGACAAAACCTATCGCTTTCAAAGCACTTTTTCCACCGTCCAGTTCTATCTATGGACACGCACCCTCGGCTCGAGTAGCGACAAACCATAAATAGCCTTTCTGTCTCTCTCCAATTGGCTTTTCCCAAAAACCACCAAATTTGTAAACATGTCGCGCAATATGCAAGCGCTTATAAAAAGAAGGAATTTTAAATAAATCGGAATCAGTCTGGTACGCAGACGGAGTGTGTAAAAACCCCGATGCAAAAGTATAAGTGGCCAACACATGGCATAAAAGCCAACACACGCACAACAAGTAGTCAGTAAAAGTATGGCTACATACCTTTGAAAAGAATCAAGCTTTTCCAGAGACGCAACAAATATCTAAATAATGTTTTTAAAGAGATGATTTTTTATTATTACTTCTGGGAAAATGAAGGGTTTATGTTAAGGTTATGGTATGTTAAGTTACAACATATCATTAACTTAACATATATAAACCCTTAATTTTCCCAGAAGAAATAATAAAAAATCATCTCTTCAAAATACATTATTTAGATATTTGTTGTGTCTTCAGCAAAGTTAAATGATATTAGACACAACTTTGTTAAAGATATAAGCTCTGCATAAATTATCGATTATTTAAATATCTTTGCATTATTTTTAACTTACTGAACGAATCATTTTTGCTGAAATTCTAGACTCCACCGTCCTTCGATCAATCAACTATCGAACTGGTTTCAAGGTAGTCAGCTATTTTTGGCATTCCGCGGAAAGTTGAGCCACCGATATAATTTCCAAAATAAGTGAAATCCTACAACACACCCCGTATACGTTTTTGCAGCATTCAACATGGCCATCTGTAGGACGGCAGGGCTGGAACTGGATGTACATCACTGCTACACATACTGGTTCCGCCGTTCAACTGCGTTAATAATAGATGAGATGAGGGTTTGCCCACCGCTCGTAGCTTGTAGCATCCTTCACGGTACAGCGAGAATCTATGTCAGTGGCATTTCTCGGCCGGGGCCGCACACAAGAGAGCGCGCGAGTGGAGGCGAAAATCGAGGGGAAATGATTTTCTTTCATTTCCTTGGCAGCAGTATTTTTCCCGGTTTTATTCTGTTTCTTCTTCTGTGCTATCCACTTCTCGCCTGTTTGTGATCTGCGAAAGCGGTAATGTTTATCTTTTGGGCTGAGGACTCGCTACTGATGCTGTCGGCATGTTTCCCGTTCCGTCAAACTGCATGCTAGATGAGCAAGGTTCTGCTTTCTTGCAGCCAACTCGCAGCAATTGGCTAAAGGAAGAGTGTGGTGTTTTTTTGCGGATTGAAAGTCACAGACATCCCAGCTGCCTTCGAGAAACGGATAACTTGTGAAATCAACGACTCGCTGCCTACTTTTATACAGTCTATTGCTCAACCAAACCTTCTTAGCGGAATTAAGTTTCCATGTTCGAGATAAATTGATACTGACAGCACTAATTGTTTTGTAAACAGATAGATTCCAGGATTAACTCGCTGCTGGGATCCCGCCCAACCTGATGACGGTAGTCAGTCGGATCTTACCGTAGCACGGCCTGGAGCAAGGATTGTCGGCTGATTGACTGAGTGACTGACACTTTTCATTTCGACATTACCGGGAAGTTTGAAGCGAAAACGAACAAGACTCGCACGAGCTTAACTGTCGGAAAAGGTAAGATAAATCATGGTTATCCTGCTTCCATCTCGTTACAGCAGAAGGTAGCAGTGAGCAGCACTGCTCATGCTCGAGACTGAGATGACGAGATACCAACTAACCATTGTAGCAGGTCCATCGCCAAGAGTCGGCCGACTACGGTCCTTTCATGATGTGCAGGCTCCTTTCCGAAGGGTGATTATCTACAGCAGCCAACTTCTGCGGTTGATTTAATGTTGCGTGAACAATTGTTTGCGTTGGGGTGGGTTGGGTGCTAGTTGCACTGATGAATGGATTGCTTATCCTTGCAAGTACCTACTGTTTGTGTACGCCGTTAGTTGGTAGAAGTTGTTTGCTTAGGCATTCTAGTTGGTTCGCTATTTTGCAACATCGGTAGTACATTGTTCGGTTACAAGTCGACTGTCGGTGAGTGTAACTGTTTCCATCAGAGGACGATTGTTCGAGTTCGGACAAAAGCCTTTTGCCTACGTACAGTAGCGCGCAAAAACCCGAAACCAACTACTCAATCAAAATTTGAATAACTTCCATTCTCACTGGTATGGTAATTTTCATCCCTCTATGCTTGTTGTTTGGCTCAGTTACGAAAATGTCGAATCCTGAGCTGTTGGGTACTAGTGCGTTTAGAAAAGCCATCCGCCGCTTTTACCGATTCGTTTGCTTACCGATTTTTGTTGGTAGTATCAGATGCAAACTCGTCTCATTTTACAACATGTTACTTTTTGTTGTTTTGTTACTTTTTTTACGGAATACACAGAAAAAAATTATTTTGCCATTTTAAATGTATTTTCATGTACATATTTGGAGGACGAATAAAGATGTAAACTAAGCTTCACGATTTGCAGTGCTTTCTTCAACGAATTTTATTTTATTGATTGAAAATGACAGTTTCATTAAACGGAAAACCAAAGCACTTTAGAGTATTTTTAATCCGATATGTCTGTTAAATCAATGGCATGTAATATCACACGAATGAAGGTGTAAAATCATATGATTTCTGATGCTCCGAATGCACTATGGTCCCAAAGGTGTATTTAGGATGACAAACTGTTTGCCCCCAAACCGATGGTTTTAGATATATTGTACCTTCTTCAAACTTTCTTAGAACTTTCTTGCCGGTTTGTTATATTAATTGAATTAGGGTGGTCCTACTGGTTAGGGTGTTCAAAGTATCAACTTGTTAGATATGTAAAATACAGCTACATATTTTTTTATTCAATTCGTTTATTTGATAAAGCGCGTTTGCGTTAGCTTAAAGGTGCCATTTTTTCTTTGTTTTACATTTTGAATTTCTTAAAACTAAGGGGTTACACATTTAAATATTATTTTGTTTTTATATAATGAAATTAAAGAAATTTTACAGCTAACTTATACATATACAAGAGGGGAGAATATAATATTCGTAAGATTAGGGGGGGGGGTCATTTTGTGTGTTTTTGTAGAGTAATGCACTTTAGGATTTTTAGAAGAGATATTATTGTAGCAACTATCTATTAACTAAGCGGTACATTTTACGAGCATATGGTCAGTGTTAAGTCAGACCGGACTAAGTGACATCTTATTGATTTCGATAAAAATGAGTTTAAAGTTTTAATCGCAGCATCCTTTACGGTATAATTTTAAATTATTTTTTGCTATATTTCTTGCCTATTGTAACTTATTTTAAACTAGAAATAACTAGAGAGAGTGGTTCAGTTTTATAAAGATTAGGAGAGATTAATTGGAGCTATTTTTAAGTAGTGGTACTGTTGGGCATTTCTTATCGAGATTATATATTGATCAATTAAAACTAGAAGACAGGGGGGCACATAAGTTTTGTGAAAATATTCAAGTTGGAGGTCTGAAGTCCTACATCTGTGTATCAGAGACAGTGGAGAAAGGTGGACAAGACTGACAGGGGGAGGGAAGATATTACCTTTCAGTTTCCGGCATCGGGTATTAACGGTAGGGATTACAGATGCGGATCGGATACATCATGTATTGGGACGCCGAGTGGTTTTCTTCGAGCCGGCAGGGGTTCCTCCAAACGATTTCGTAGTACGACTCAGATGCGGATCGGCAACACACCGCGTTGTGCGTGTGATGTTGTACTGTAGGGTCTCGTGTTTGTTGGGTCAGTCGACAGATATGTTTCATGTCAGCTTGAAGTTGCGTCAAACCATCGTTGGTGTACGGTACAGGCGGAAGAGGTCACTTTTGAAAATGATAGGAAAAATAATAGAGGCTGTTCAATCTGAATATTGATGGTTTTTAGGAAGGTGTATACGAGGGACATATAGAGAAAATCGCGGCTTGTCAGTACATCTCGAATCGGGATATTGGGTAATCTTCTTAGGGACCGGAGGGAATCCAATAGTTGAGATCTGGCAGAACAGTTCTCGGCGCATTTCCAAACAATATGTTCGATATCGTGATAACCGTTGCCAAAGGTACAGATACCGCTATCCACGAGCCAAATACGTCGGAGATAAGCGTCCAGCGTGTAGTGATTGGACATGAGCCTAGACATCACAGGAATTAAACTCCGACCCACATCCAAGGTTTCGTCGATACCTTAGGGATTATCTAATGCATCCACCTTCCTAGTTCCTCATTATTCCATAAAATTTGCCAACTTTCGGGTGTTCTCTGATGAGTAATACTGAAAAATCGCTGAAGTAAATTGGTCTTTAATATATGTCACCTTGTAAAGCGCCCGCCGTAGCTAAAGAGTCCGCTTCTTCATTACCTGGAATGGAGCAATGCGAGGGAACCCAAACTAAGGTAATCTTGTACGATCTTACAGACAAAGCACGCAGGCGCTTTCAGATTTTCCCCAGAAAATATGGAATGTGCTTTCTAGATTTCATTGAACGGAGAGCCTCGATTAAGCTGAGGCTATCCGAGACAATAAAGTAATGACCGGTGGGCAAAGTATCAATGATCCCAAGGGTATACTGAATAGCAGCAAGTTCTGCGACGTAAACTGAAGCAGGATCATTGGGTTTAAATGAGGCGGTGAGGTTTTGATTGAATATACCGAAGCCAGTGGAGCCGTCGAGGCTTGACTCGTCGATGTAAAACATCTTGTTGCAGTCGACTTCTTGAAATGTGTTTGGGATCACTTGCGGACGTATGTGATCCGGGATTCCACGAATCTTGTCCTTCATGGATGTGTCGAAGAATACAATTGAATCAGAATCTTGAGGGAGATTGACAAGGTTGGGATAATATGAATAAGGATTGATATTTTGTGCCATGTAATCGAAGTACAAGGACATAAATCGGGTTAGAGAATTGAGCTCGATAAGCCTTTCGAAATTTGCAATTACAAACGAGGTCAAAATATCGCAGCGGATGAGCACTCGATATGAGAGATCCCAAAATCGATTTTTCAGCGGAAGGACGCCCGCTAGCACTTCTAGACTCATCGTATGTGTCGAGTGCATGCAACCCAAGGCAATGCGCAAATCGCAATATTGGATTCTCTCCAGTTTGATGAAGTGTATGTTCGCAGCGGAGCGGAAACAGAAACTCCCGTACTCCATCACCGACAATATCGTTGTTTGGTACAGCCTCATCAGGTCTCCTGAGTGGGCACCCCACCATATTCCGGTTATTTTACGGAGAAAGTTAATCCTTTGTTGTACTTCTGTTTCAGATACCGAATGTGACATCCCCAGGTTCCTTTAGAGTCGAACCAGACCCCGAGATATTTGAAAGTTGAAACCTGAGCAATAGTTTTAGCCAGTAATTGAAGCTGTAGTTGCACTGGTTCACGCTTCCTTGAAAATACCACTAGATAAGTTTTCTCCGTGGAGAACTCGATACTCAGCTGGAGGGCCCATGCAGACAAATTGTTCAAGGTATCTTGCAATGGTCCTTGCAAATCGACGGCTTTGGGACATGTAACAGATACCACACCGTCATCTGCAAGCTGCCTTAGCGTGCAGAAATTGACAACACATTCTTCAATGTCATTCACATAAAAGTTATGGAGAAGGGGACTTAGACATGAACCCTGGGGAAGACCCATGTAGCTAATTCGTGATGTTGACAAATCACCACGCGAAAAACCCATGTGCTTTTTAGACAGCAAGTTCAACAAAAAGTTATTTAGAGTCAGTGAAAGACCATGCTGGTGTAGCTTCTCAGAAAGAATTTTAATAGAAACTGAATCAAAAGCCTCCTTTATATCTAGGAAAACTGATGCCATCTGCTTTTTGCTAGCATAAGCCCTTTGAATTTCAGTTGAGAGCAACGTAAGACAGTCGTTCGTGCCTTTGCCTTTGCGGAAACCAAATTGTGTATCTGACAGTAAGCCATTTGCTTCAACCCAATTGTCGAGGCGAAACAAGATAATTTTCTCGAACAACTTTCGGATACAGGACAGCATCGCAATCAGTCGATACGAGTTGTGGTCGGAGGCTGGTTTTCCTGGTTTTTGAATGGCGATGACTTTCACTTGCCTCCTGTCATGAGGGACAATATTACTGTCAAGAAACTTATTAAATAAATTCAACAAGCGTCTCTTGGCAGAGTCTGGCAGATTCTTTAACAAGTTAAATTTGATTCTGTCTGGCCCTGGGGGTTTATTGTTACATGATAAGAGAGCAAGTGAGAGCTCCACCATCGAAAACAGTGTTTCGTTCGCGTTATCATGAGGGGACGCTGCGCGGTAGATTTTCTGTGCCGTGGCGGAGTCTGGACAAACCTTCTTGGCAAAATCGAATATCCAACGGTTTGAATATTCCACGCTCTCGTTAGTACTGTTTCGGTTTCGTAAACGCCGGGCTGTGCCCCAAAGAGTGCTCATCGATGTTTCTCTCATTATCCCGTCAACGAACCGGCGCCAGTAGCTTCGTTTCTTGGCTTTCATCAAACTCTTCATGCGCGTTTTCGCCATCGCGTACTGTCGGTAGCTAGCTGGCAGTCCGTCGTCCCGGAAGGTCTTATACGCGGTGGCCTTCTCCGCGTACACGTCTGAGCACTTTTTGTCCCACCACGGGTTGAGAGGACGCCCGCGAGAGTACACGTCTGGCACGCGTTTAGTCTGAACTTGAATCGCGGTATCGAGAATCAAGCCAGTCAGGAACCCGTACTCTTCTTCCGGAGAAAGCTCTTGTGTCGATTCTACTTTTCCGGATATCGCGGACGCGTAGCTTTTCCAATCAATATTTCGTGTGAGGTCATACGAAACATTGATTGAACTCGGTGGCCCTGAACCGCTATCAATATTAATTACGATTGGCAGATGGTCTCTGCCATGGGGATCAGAGACTACCTTCCGCATGCAATCCAACCGCAGCGATGTTGAGAAGAGGGACAAGTCTAAGGCGCTTGGAGGAGCTGGTGGGTCCGGAATCCGTGTCATTTTACACCTGTTCAAAAGCTCATGGAGTAAGGTAGATCGATTATCGTCATGACTAGCCTCTGTGCGGGGAGGAGTTCCGCAATATCTCAAAACCGTCGGTGGCTAACTGAGGCTCTAGGAGGGATGTAGGTGGAAGCAATGCAAAGGTCTTTGCCTTTAGTTCTGGTTTGGCAAGCGACAACTTCAATGCTTGGTGTCGAGGGGAGGTCGATTCGGTTGAAAGAATACCACTTTTTGATCCCCAAAAGTACTCCTCCGTAAGAGTCTTCTCGATCCAAGCGAATAATGTTAAAATCATGGCAGTTTAGGTCTATTTCTGAAGTAAGCCATGTCGCGCATAATGCAAATGCATCGCATTTCAAGTATTTTAGTACGATTTTAAAGGAATCGATTTTCGGGATAATGCTTCTGCAATTCCACTGTAGAACAGTGCTTAAATCCGTAACCTTATTCGATGAATTAGCCATTGAAGGATACAATCGCTGAAAGGAGAGGCCATTTCGCGGTGAACTGCATCAAAAATGTTTTTACTGCGTTGAGAAAACTTATCAAGATGCTTTTAAGAGGATCAGAAATATTTAGTGCCGTAAAAATACGGTCCACAATATCCGAGAAATTTATTAAGTCAGCACTGGTTTCTTTCTCTGGCTGAGATATGGGAACACTTGGGGTTTTTGATGGTCCTGGAAGTGCTGGGAACTCCTTTTCTGAGCTCAGGTTTCTGATACCGGGAGCAACTTGCTTCGGTTTTGCACCAGTACTTTCTTGAGTAGTTATTTTAGGGGGGCATGAAGAGACACCTTCTGGCCTTTACGACGAAGCTTAGGAGAGGAAATGTTCCTCCTTTTTTATTGCTTCTAGGCACAGCAGAAGATGTTCCCTCCTGGGGTTCATCACAGTCGCCTTCGTCAGTAGACAAGTTGGTACAGATGTTCGTAGAGGCCAATGGTGTAGGTATCATAAGCATGTCTGTAAAAGATCGCTTAGAGCGTCCCTGAAAAGAACGCTTAAGTTTCTCCTTGCGCTGTTTGTACGTTGGATCATGCCTGGAGATCATGTGGGTTTCCCCCAGAGTAGAGACACTTTTCGACATCTCTTCCACAGGAATCATCCGCATGATTCCCATCGCATTTCCCACAACGGGCCTTATTGCTATAATGAAAGGATGTGTTGATTGTTTGCAATCAGTAGAGTTCATGCCGCGGCATAAAGAGGCAAACAGGTAGACGAACCTTTTCAAAGAGGAGGTAGTTGGGTAGAGCAGAACCGGCGAAGGTCACCCGATAAGAATCTGAGTTGACATATATTTTCTACCCGTCAGCTGCGACTGATGCTGAATGCAAACGTTTGCACTCCAGTATCTTCACTGGCTTAAGCATGGGTTCTTTAAAACAACCAGTCCCATATTTCAGCAGGCCCTCGCAACACAGACTCGAATCGGAAACGACCCTACAGACTTCAACCCTGTTAGCTGAAATATACACTCTGTACTTCTTCGTAGAAGAACCGTAGCCAGCAATATCATTGGCCTGGTTTAAACTATTTACAACCACCCGAAGCTTATTAGGGCGAATTTTCGAAATTTCTAACACGGCCGAATACCGATCCGTCAGAACTCGAGAAATCTGCAACAGATTCAAATACTTTTTGTCTTTGTTCCGAAAGAAGATCACGAAGGGTCCGGTGGCAAAGCTTGAATATACTAAACTTGTGTATATAACGGTATCCAGACGGATTACTAGAAGCACACGGCTTCACTTGTCAGTGGACAGCTAACGATACTCAGAAACAGAAACACAAAAGAAAGGGAGAAATGCTGAAACCTCGAAGAGGCTGAGATAACCTAACGCAGATTAGCACAATTCTTTGTCGCTATACACTGCACGGACTGGCAATAAAACACTTGTGTCTCGACCGAGAGCTCGAAAACGAATGAGAGATAAAATTCTTCTGAGTTCCTTACACTACACGACTCTCACCATGTTAGATAAAATCAACGCACCTCATCCATCTTTTCCATTCTATTGTCTCCTTGTTATATTATTAACGGCCGAGAGTAAAGACGTCAACACCACCTCCATAGTACTAAATATTGCCGCAGTCCAACTGAGTTAAAGGGTAAGGCCGCAATGCTAAAATCGATTTTTGATCAGCCTAAAATTTTTCTCAATTCATCCAGATTAAAAAAAAGTACTTGACGACAGTCACCAGTAGGTCATTTTTGATAGTTTGCGATGGCGCCACCCGACACTAAAAGCTGTAAATGCGTTTTTCTTATCTTCAAATACCTTTAAAATCAGGCCAACCAATAACGGCTATAAATCTTTATTAGTTGCTTTCAGATGTGAAAGGAATTATTTTACAATCATAATCCTGTGGACCACGTAAAAGTTTTTTGTATTTTTTTAATTTGCAAGAAAAACTTTTGTTCCAGTTTCATATTTAAAAGTTATAAAGATGATTTTGGTCAGAAATAATAATAAACGTGTTGGAAACCTAAGATAAGCTCTCTAAACAAGCAGTCGCTAGTGTTCAAAGACAGTTTTGCAAGAGTTCCTGGACGTACTGCATTCAGTACACTACCACGGCTACCGGAAGTTAAGCTTTGTTTGTATAAAAAGTGCTTGCTGTCCAGTCGTACACGAACCAAGCGCAGCAATCAAGATTAATTAGTAGTTTTAAGGCATTCATTAGGGATCTAGAAGGACAACAAGTAATGAGTCTCAATTAAAACTTTCGTAATTAATTAAGAAATGGTCCTGTTTAAAAAAAACCGCAGCTCATGAAACGGACGAACACGGCTGTGACCGTTTAATCTGTCTTCCTAGCATCCCAGACGCACAGCAATCAATCATTTTCGCCCGGAGTCTCTAGCATCAATCTTCGTACGAAAAATTATTTACAGTACAGCTTACAGGTTCTGCTGTCTCCATAATCCTCACAATCAAATTTCCGTAGGCAAATCCTCGGCAGAGGCTTTTCCGTTCGTTGCCACAACTCACTCATCGTAAAACCGTCTCTTTTATGAACCACCGTCTCGATCAAATATGGTTCGTTGCATGAGAAATAATAATCCCTTCTTTATGAACCCAAAACTCCCACCCGGACCGACCGCCACTCGGCTGTGTTGCCAAATAAATCCACACAAAAAAAAGAAACGGATGCTTGTCACAGCATCATTCAGTAGGGCCATCTCAGCCGTCTCCTCCAACCCGCGTAGAAAGTTAAAGGGTTTCCGGTCTCGGTTCGTGGCTTCGCGTCGAAAATAATCTAACCACGTCGAGCCGGCTCACCCTTGGCTGCCTGCTCCGCACACCGCAAGCTATTGATGCGAAAGGAATGTAACGAAATCCGCTTGGATAGGCCTGTCTACCGATGATATGATACGGTATGGTTACCTTTCGGAAAACCAAGAATTTCTCTTACTGATCCGACTGAATGACGGAAGAGCTACGGCGGGAAGAGAATGAGCGAGAACGAACGAGATAGTACATTCAAACGCGAATTTGTTTGAAGGACGCGCTAAGCGAGGCTTAGGATCTAAGCGCGGACGGGTAGATACCGCGGATTGTCTTACCACGGAAAACGATGATGGCGTAATTCCTGTAATGCCTTTCATAAACATCTGCCATCGTTCTCGTGCTTCCTCGGTAGCTTGCGGGGAAACGAACAGATGTGGAACAGGTGTGGTGTTTTATTTTCGATTCGAAATTTGCGATAATTCACTAATATTTGCCTATAGCAAGAAGTGTGAGCAATGAACGTCATTGATGTTAAGCTCATAGAAATTGTATTTCGAGATTCTTTTATACGATTATGGCAGCTTGAGAGGTTTTAACCTTGCCGGAAGCGATAGCAATTTCAAAGGAATTGAGAAGCTCTGTGGTTTATATAAAACATATGAGACACAACGGAAAATTCTTTCAAAAACTCGAAAGGCTTCCTTTTGAAAGCATTTATCCGTTAATGCTTGATAAAGTGTTGACTCAGAGATAAATCAAGACCACAAACTCCCGATAAAACTCTCAAAATGATATAGCTTGTTGTTTACGAGATCTTTTGAGATAGTAGGGCGAGAACGGTCCCTTAAGTTCTGCCAACCGAACTAACCTTATGATCTGCCTTTCTTTCGGGCTCGTATTGTTGGTAGTAGTCATTTATTGATCATTGTTAGGCTCGATAAAAATATGCTCAGCAGTAACTATGCACCGTTATATCTGAAACTATGAGTGCCTCAGTACCCATGAATTCCATTTCAAAAGAATCCGAAACGGTATTGGGCTGACATGATACTATCACAATGTTGCTTCCGTGGACCATCTCATAGATATTTCGTCAAAACTTTCAATAGAGGAGCCATCGAATCTTGCATATCAGTTGCTAAGAACTGTGGAACCGTCGAAAACAACCAATCAATAACCAGTTTCCAGACAAAAACTATAAAAGTAAAAGAAAAGCACAGCATCATCGATTATCAACGCGTTTTTTGTTTGACATTTCGAGGAATCCTCTAGTATATCATGAGTTAGTACCTCTTGCGTGATAGGAAACTCGTGAGTGCGTCGTCTCTATTAGTCTCTGGTTGATTCATATTGCCACATCCACAGATAGCGTACCAAACAGGTGAATCTCGACGGCTTCTTACTCCATGGTATCCAAATCGGCTAAAATTTCCATACAAACGACTTTGTTAATTTGCGGGTAGCTGGGTACCCTGTTAAAAGTGTACATAACGGTTAACAACGTTAATAGAGGTACGCGGAGCTAATTTGTGTATTCGCACCTCTATTGTGTCATCGCCTATATAAACAAAGGATTCTGACTTCATGTTCCCATTCTAAACGATACATTTCGTTTCACGAAACAAACGCTTCTGCTGATTAATGGTTTGGAACAGCGGTTCTCAAACTGTTTCGTACCGCGGACCCCTTAGAAATCACCCTGAGTTGCTGCGGTGCCCCACGGATCGATTTTGTATACTATCAATATGTTATTTTCAGTATGTTAGGAAACAAGACTTGAAATGTCAATATGCACTCGGAAAATATATTTTTCTTCGCTGATCCCCTGCAACGTCTACACGTCCGCGGACCCGTAGTTGAGAATCACTGTTGAGAATCACTGGTCTGGCATAATCAGTACGCCATGTCATGGTGAAATTTTAGGGTGTAAAATTCGCCATATTTAGCTCCATTTATACTTTTGATATTTCTTCACTTCTCGAACAGGTGATTTTAAGGGATATCTCGAAAAGAAAACAGGAATACAGATAGACCATTCGGATTACTCTCTGTGTGTAATCGTCACTTAGTTTTATTCACATTCGACACAGTACACAGTGGGTTTTCGCCAAAACCGCACGATACATTAATTACGCCTAAATCGTAAAATTTGAATCAATGACGTCTTCGAAGCAATTTGTCACCATTAAAAGCCCTTTCATATTGTGTTGTTATGTTAATGATTAATCTCCCTTAAAGTGAGATATATTTACTAACTTTTTTGCGAGTGCATATGGTTAGTGTTAGGTCAGACCGGGCTAAGTGACAGTGCATTGCATTCGAGAAAAACACGTTTAAAGTTTGAATCGCAGCATCCTTTACATTATAATAGGAAAAAATTTTTTACCATAATTCTTGTTTATTGTTTCATATTTCAAATCTGGTAAAAGTAGAATGTAAACGAAGAAATTCTTTATTCAGTGTTATCATTAACTCATTTTTTGATGTTTTGCGACTTGGTCCGGTATGACTTAACACCGACCATATTTTAAAATTATGTCTTCAGCAAAGTTATAGAACAAGCTTTTTCCAATAACTTTGCTGAAGAAATAAAGTCTTTATCTTTAATATCTTCAGCATTATTGCTGGTTGTTTTTGGATGACCACTTTAAAGCTAATAATAGGGGGACCCGGGGCTATTGAGGAATTCCACGAAGATCCGTCCGAAAATCTTTAAAATCGTGACCGACCATCTTAGATTCCAATGAAACTTTACACGTTTCACCGTCATGCAAGACTAAATATTTTCCACAGGTATTAAGATTATTTTGACTCAAGAGCAACTTTTCAAAAGGGCGTAAACGTTTCTACGTGTATGAATTTCAATTTTTTTTTGTTCGATTACTGTATTTTATACAGCAAAACTATCTGAGAACGAGTTACAGGGAATGAATACTTCTGTCTGAAAAAAATATACACTGAAAAAAATGTTGCGTCATTTTTCAAAAAAACAAAAATTTATGATAAAAATTTAAATTGCGAAAAAACCCATTTTTTAAATTTTTTATATTTTGTTACCAAAAACCAAAAGAGAAAAGAAAAATTTTGAATGTGATTGCATGATGGAGAAAAAATCGGTAAAAAAGTTTTCCTAACAATAACTTCGTACATGTTTTTAAATTTCATACTAATTGTTTGCGCCAAATTCTTTAAATTTTCTGAATTCAACCTAAATGTATTTTGTCCTAATTCTTGAGTGTATTTTTAAATCGTATGTTTTGAGTCACCCTAATCTAAATGTAAAGTATCATTGTGTATCCTAGTAATGTAAGCAAAATCAGTACTAATAAAGAATCCAACGGGAAGCAAGCAAATGGCAACAACCGCGAAACCCGCAGATTAGTTCGATACCGAAATAGTGTGTATATCTTTCTCTCCGAAGACCCGTGATCCCGCTATCAGTTTCTCGATCCATGTAGCTTATAGAGTGGTGAAGGTGCTGTAAAATCCGCGAAAGTGTTGACACCTGCGTAAATACTTTGTTGCCCAAGTGAACCATAGCTCTGATTCGCTGCAAGCTATAGGCACTAAGAAAAACCTTTGGGAAACCGGCAATATTAAGATCCAGCGCGATCACTAATAGACAAACAAAATTGTAATTCTATTACAGAATATAATTCTAAGCTCCATTTAAAATCAAAATGCATTTAACAAAAATCTTCCAAAATGCGATAGTTTTCGAGATATTTGAAATTTTGCTCCTTCAAAAACAATTAATTCGTGTAATTATGCTCTTTTTAAAAGTTATTCGCGTTACCCCATCAAAAAATGTCAAAAATTTAATGTTTATCGTTTTAAAAACGTAAAAGCAACTTTTTAGTGTATTTGGATCCTGGAGAAGCTTTCAATAAAAAAGTTTTCCTAACAACAACTTTTGACATTTTTTTATAATTCTTACTATTTGCAATCAAAAATACAATTTTCTTTTTGAATATGATTCTAAACGCTATTTTAAATCGAAATGCTGTTAACAAAAATTTTCTAAAATGTAGTTGTTCTCGAGATATTTTAACTTTTGTTTTAACAACACAATTATTTTGTTTTATTACGACCTTTTCATAAGTTAGTCGCGTTTCTCCATCAACAATAATAGGTTTTTCAAAAGGCCCGTAAACTTTCCTGCAACTTTCTCTTTGACATCAAGGCGTTAAAATATCTCGAGAACTACTACATTTTAGAAAATTTTTGTTAACAGCATTTCGATTTAAAATGGCGTTAAGAATCATATTCAAAAAGAAAATTGTATTTTTGACTGCAAATAGTAAGAATTATAAAAAAATGTCAAAAGTTGTTGTTGGGAAAACTTTTTTATTGAAAGCTTCTCCATGATCCAAATACACTAAAAAGGTTGCTTTTACGTCTTTAAAACGATAAACATTAAATTTTTGACATTTTTTGATGGGGTAACGCGAATAACTTTTAAAAAGAGCATAATTACACGAATTAATTGTATTTGAAGTAGCAAAATTTCAAATATCTCGAAAACTCTCGCATTTTGGAAGATTTTTGTTAAATGCATTTTGATTTTAAATGGCGCTTAGAATTATATTCTGTAATAAAATTACAATTTTGTATGTCAATTAGTATGAAATTTAAAAACATGTACGAAGTCATTGTTAGAAAAACTTTTTTACCGATTTTTTCTCCATCATGCAATCACAATTAAAATGTTTCTTTTCTCTTTAGGTTTTTGGTAACAAAATATAAAAAATGGGTTTTTTCGCAATTTAAATTTTTATCATAAATTTTTGTTTTTTTGAAAAATTACACATTTTTTTCAGTGTATATTTTTTCAGTGTATATTTTTTCGGACAGAAGTATTCATTTCCTGTCACTTGTTCTCAGATAGTTTTGTTGTATAAAATACAGTAACCAAACAAAAAAAAATGAAATTCATACACGTAGAAATGTTTACGCCCTTTTGAAAAATTACTCTTGTATCAAAATATTCCAATTGGCAGAGAATATCATGGAGATTCATACAGCGAACACACCTGCAAAATTTCGTTCGAATCGACGATGGTCATATTTTGCGGTCGGCCAGTTTCTCATGGAATCCCTCTATTAAGACAGTGGGGTAATTCGGACCTCCTCGATTTCTCAGAAAATAGCAACACTTTCTGACTATCGTACATATTCGTGGAACTGCTATTCTGAAACATTAATTTAGAAAGCTGAAGTTGATTCTTTGTAGAAAGAAGATACAACGTATTTCGTTGTTTTGCCATTCTCAAAACAAAAATCATTATAATGGAAAAACCGTGACTAAAGAAACAAATAAAAGAGAAAAAATAAAAGGTAAGTGTTTTGGAAAGCTTGAGTCTCCTAATTTATGGAATGATTTTTATTTGGGTGAAAACAAAGATATTTTCGAGATGCTCACCACTTTTGTGCGATATGAGCGCACGGGGCTATTCGGACCCTTATTCCATCAACCACCGTTCAGCGGCTTGCGGCTGCGCACACAATTGCACACGCCACAGAAAAGAAAATACATGGGCCGCCAATCGAGAGTTGTGAGATTAAGTTTTTGTAAAGCATTTTTTTTTGCTTCTTAAGGAGTGTCTCTTGTAACTAATTCATAGGTAAACATAATTCCATTGTGAAAAAATTAAAGAAAAATGACGGTTCGCGAATTACCCCTACATTGTAAAAGGATGGAAAAACGTAGAAGTTTGCAAATCGTCGCCTAGCACTGCCATTGAGTAATGCAAATGAACCTTTTATGGCACCAAAATTTAGCTGAGGTTTCAAACTAACAATTAGGACTTTTGACCGGTAACTTTTTTCACATCTATCCACCTAAAAGGGTGATTTTCTTAAGTAAATCCGAATAGCCCCGGGTTCCCCTATAATATAACTTTTGAAATATCATTCTGACGAATTCGTTAGTTCACTAAAAAGCTTTTAATCATCAAAATGGAAAACTTTCTATATTACAACAATGGTTTATCTCGTGTATTTTCAAAGGAACTTGCAATTCTTGAAAAATAAAGTGTTTCATATGGTGTTTGGTTGTCAATGGGGAAACGGCTGAGTTTACGTCAATAGTGTTTTCAGACTACTCATCAAAAATAGCAAGGCTTGTCATTTGCTGCTATGATTTTCGTGATTAATCTTCCTATAAGTGAGATTTTTTAACTGATTTTTTTGGTAAAATAATTGATCTAACGTCTTTGAAAAAGTTGTGGAGATTGCTGCCACGAATGTATTTGCTGAATAATTCTTTAAATGCTTAAGAAGTTCTAGTTCGTTGTATTTGGATGACCCCTAGAATTATTTTTTTGTAACTATCTTCTGAATAATCATTCAGGTTTCATATATTGTTTTTCATAGTTTGAAAAAAAAATATGGCAAATATCTCACTTCAAGAGGGATAATTCACTATAACTTTATCATCAAAATGAAGCTCTTGGATCATCATGAAACATCCTAGAAGACATCTTTGCTCTACGCTTTACCGTTTTCGCGTTAATAATTTTTCACACGTTTTTGGCGAACTACCACTGTGCAGTGGGTTGAGCACGATATGTATTTTGCTTCTGTTGTGTAGACAAAGCCAGAAACAGGTAGATTTAATTGCTGGGAGCGGTGGAGCAGTTTTTAGCATTTGTTGTAGGCAAGATAAGAAGGTAGCAGGCACAACTCGTATTTCTCGTTTGAAAATATAAAATCAATTGATATCATATAAAATTCGAGAAAATTTTCTAATCGCAACATTCATGTAGGTTTTTTTTGACAAACAATGTGCTGCAGCCAATGTAGGAGTCGGTTTTGATACGCTGTGAGAATATGTAGGAACTGACAACAATAAATACATAGAACGCAGTAATAAAGAATCAGACGCAAATAAAACAACTGCGAATACAGCGGGCAATCGACTGCTGGTGCTGATGGCTGAACTGAACTGATGTCGCACATAAAAAGCATCCGAATTCACCGTTCTATCTCAACATAATGCATGGAAAAAATATCTAAGCGTGCTACAAAATTATAAAAAATCAAAAATACCTATTTTAATAACCGGTTCTACCTTCTCATCTCACTCAGAGTGAAAGCTACACCGAAGACCCTTTGGTGTATCTTTGGTTGACAAAATGGAAGCAAAGACGAAGCATATTTATTTATTATCATTTATAAACCGAAGCTGTTAAAACATTCAACATTAGTCCGTATACATAGCCTCATAACCCTGGTTGGTTGGCGAAATCGAGTCAAAAAGCTGACAAAAATAGGGGCTGATCAAAACGGGTTTTCACTGTAGTAAGAAATTACAAATTTCATGGATGCAGCAAACCATTTCACGCATATGGTATATACTCAGTGTAATTTAAAAAGTGAGATATTGTCAAATTTATATTGAAAATAACAATCCATGAGAATTTAGTTTGGATACGAGAAAATGGCTCAATCTAGGTGGAATAAAACAGGTCAATATTTTTTTTACTTATTTTAAAACCATAAAGGATCCACGGCTCAGATATTGAGTTTTGTCAAATAATCCTTTTTCATAACTAATTGAACAATAATATGCCTAAATTTTCATATGACTAATTTGTTTCCCTACTGACTCTTTTAAAATAGTATCTTTAAGGTGAATCGATTAGCTCCAAATCCCGCCCCTGAGAACTAATGGAGAAAGAAAAGTTCAATTTATCAACAATACTACACAAAACCTAAAAATCATATGAAATAGGAGGATTCCGTTGTGTAACAACTGAACGAATACACCATTAGTCTCATTTTGTCTTGTTTTTTTTTCAGCTGAAGCAAAATTTTTCCATCCTTTCAAAATCAATTGGCTGAAAACATTAGAAGTACTCACGTCTGCATCTGTATGCAGCTTACACAGGATAACACCATAGGGAAGAACGCTATTTGAATACCAAACAGAGCTGTGAAAATCTGTATCTCGAAGTGCCAGGATTTGTTTTTTGCTTTAAACTATGAACAGAACACACTTTTTTTCCACTGGATCATTCACAAAACTTCGCCGGGATGCGCGTGAAGCCCGCCCGCCTGCCATGTTGCGAAAAGTCAACAGTAAAGAAAGCGATTATGAATTTTTATGACCTTTAGTCCTTCTCACCAGCAACCAGCCCCATTTGGTAGATCAACTCGAGCCCTACAGCTTTGATAGTGATAGTTTGCTCCTCGCAGCAGGCAGATTTCCTTTTCGCTGTAGCTGTAGTTGCAAAGTTTCACGTCACGTTTGGGCTTTCGCTGCATGGCGCGTAAACTACGAACAGTTCTCGGTCGACCGGAGTAGCAGCAGGAACGTGGCTTCGAAAACCGGATAGTCGTAAAAAATGCTACGAGACAAGCGGAAGGTTCTAAAAAGTATCACTTCCTCTCTCTAGTTCCGATTCCGAGCAGCTGAATGGTTGCGAGTTGAAATCTACACTCAGCCTCTGTTATACGTGTCTGGTTGAGTATGGCTGCCAGTACGGCTGAGAATTGAGCCAATCGGTTGTACATACAGACTCCAAGTTACAATCAGACCATGCTTGGCGACGGTCATCTGTATAGGTAAGCGAGAAGCAACCAGGACTGATCGGTGGACAGAGACACGCATCGAGCGCAATGTTTGATAAACTGTCCAAATGAGAAAAGTTAGATTTATGTTATGACTGTTGGAAAGGATTGACAATACGAAAGTTGGAAGCGGTAGGCTTCGTCAGGATGATTCTTGAATTGGTCGTACCGTGGATGGTAGACGGATGGGAATGGCTGTGCAGAGATTGGTCTGTTCCATTGTTTTATTCCTTCCATTCATTGAAAAAGAAGAAAGCCGTACAAAAAATGGGATTCATACCTTGTTGTATGGATGGGATTATAAATTTTGTTCTTTGAATAGGAACAGGTTTTGAGTGGCATCGTCCAATTACGGTTCATTACTTCGAACTAGGGAATCCCTTGCAGAGCTCGTGAAGAAGCCTAGTGTAAGCAGACTAAGTTTACTATATTTACGAGTTTTCCAACGACTACCGGGATAATGTTTTACACAAGAAGAAAAACCTTCCGAAATTGGTAAATAATTTGCCAGAATTTCAGATATAATCATGTTCTTACATTACGAAAATAGAACCGTCAATAGAAATCAAGAGTTATGTAATTGTGTATTTGTAATTAGTAATTTCTCGTCTGTGATGTCAATATATCGTTTTATTTCATAGGATTTTGATATTTTGTGAACTTCAGCGCCAGCTTCCGCTATATCATTTCCAAATAGTTTACGATTTTATGAACATTATTCATAGTTCGATTATTGACTCGTGATTTGATTCGTAGAGGATTTGTTTGCGATCCGACTGTACGGCCTTAACTGGTGCTTACTATACCATTACTGTGATAAGCAACAAGATGTGAACTAGAGACCAAAAACGATTTTTTTTGTGCGAAAATGCCGGATTTTAAACCAAGATGAGGACACCCATTACTTTGTATCAAAACATGTATTTCACATCAATATCTATCGATATACATTATAAATGTTCATGTTGGAGATAAAATCTCATCAATGATGGATATTTAGTACATCTAAGAATAGTCATATTCAGCAATTATTTTTAACCTTTATATTACCCCTGTTGACAGTTAATAAACATTACTCACTTTGATGAGCTGGCCGGAAATGTAACTCGAACACATGAATTTATATCAAAATGTTCACAGTACATTCAAAATTACTTTCGCGAACGACGCACAGGACGGGTCTTCAAACAAAAGTCGGACAAAACCTCAAATGTTACTTAATTTGGCTGAAAATCACAATTTAAGCTAATTTTGAGATGCTGAGCTCATTTTTGATGTCAAAGGTAGTAAAATATTAAATGCATTTTTCCATACAGTGTCATTGAACCTTTCTTATAACTATGATCCCGTTTTCAAGATAGATTTTCCGTTACTGTTCACCAATGTCAGCAATATCATAAAAAATGAAGAACACTATTTTAAATCCATTGTATAACGTGTTGATTTACTGTAAACCTATTTAAACTAAAAAGTCATAGTTCCAAGCAAATTTATCAAATGTATTTTATTCACTAACCAAACTCTTTCGCTCCTCTACACAGTGAAACTAGTAGTGCTAAAATCGGACCAAAATCAAAAGAGCAACATGCATTTGAAGTGAACAGAGCAATGGTGGTTTCGGAAATGAAAATCATTAAAAAGTCCGGACTTTGCTACGTTTAAACTCATGTTAAAAATCGTGTTCTTATCCAATGATCATAAAATTTTGAATATACATCATTCAATACATGAAATATCAATATTTCAATATCAAAAAAAATATCAATATTTCAAAAATATATTTTTGAGGTTTTGGCCAGCCTCCAGCCACTGTGCGACGTACTATTTTCGTAGTATTTATTTTTTTTATTGTATACATTTAAGTGGGCAATTTTGTGTACATTTTAATTACATTTTTGGTGTTTTTCTATCAAGAAATGTGCCCTTTTGCGAAAAATTTAAATATTGAAAAATCCTACGCGCGTCGAAAAATATTAGTCGGTGGATACTAGACTTCAATTTTCAATTTTTGACTATTAGCTCCACCAGGTTCTACTGATTCATTTTATGGCCCTTAGTAATTGTGCAAATGTCGGTACTCATCGGTTGTGTCTACGGATCCTCCAAAATTTCAAAGTATGTATGGAAATTTGTATTGAAAATCGGTTAACATT
Source organism: Topomyia yanbarensis (assembly GCF_030247195.1). Lineage (NCBI taxonomy): Eukaryota > Metazoa > Arthropoda > Insecta > Diptera > Culicidae > Topomyia > Topomyia yanbarensis. The sequence goes on along the minus strand of NC_080671.1, from coordinate 44,887,094 downwards.
GAAAATAAATTCTTGAAAAATCACCTCATCAATCAATGCATGAGAACACTATATATTTATAAAGGTATTCTTCTACTGAACATTACAAGTTTGTGAAAATTCTCTGAGAAAAGTGATTAACTAAAGAAGCAGCATGGCTTCTAAACAAGTCAATTTTATTATTAATCATAGCAGCCCTGTTTGAATAGCTGCATCTGCCATACGCGAGCGGTGGGTGGCAAGTCTAGTTTACACTTGTATAACGATACATTTCCGCCCGTGAATCCTTGCTACACAGCTATACAACCACCATCTTGTCATAATACTTGAAATATTATTTTTTGTACATCACAATCAGCATCGAAAATCCCATTTTGCAACATTTGTATTCAGTTCTTCAATGGGGCAAGAAAAATGTCTGAAATGTGCCTATTTTACATGCGCTCCAGTAGTGTGACCTCTTAAATTAGCATGCGGTTGCCCCATCTAAATGACAATACGTTCTAGTACACAAGCACAAAGTTCTATGAGTTAGTTTTCGACTTTTTGGCGGATTTTCGGGGAAATCCGCCACTATAGTCGTTCAGATAAGTGTTGTGGTTTCAAGTTTTACATAGGAATACTGCGATATTGTTCCTGCTCATAAAGTTGAAATCGACGGTGTGCTCATCGATAGGAGTGAAGCATGCGTTGCTCAGGTGGAGTACGGTATTAATCAGTGAATTTAGATTACAGCATTAATTACAAAGAACGAGACAAAATCCTATGCCCATTTAGACCAATATCAAATGACTTTTGCTCGGAGTATTATGCAGCTCCTGGTTTCAAAAAATCCCAAAACCAGGAAACCCAACTTCCGATCACAACTTGTATCAGGTATTGGAAATTCTTTCCTGTATCCGCAAATTACACTAGTTTGCAGCATTTCTGAACTAAATAAGCTAGTGGTCATTTTCAATGTAAAATCGTGTACTGAATCCGAAAATGAGTACGTTTAGTAAAATCGAAATGTCTTCGGTTGTAGTGCATCGATATGAAATATTATTATGTTGAATTAAAGGTAATTAAATGCACTTTCGATTGTTAGAACATTTTGTTTTAGTGCGACTACTGGTTCTGACGTTATTTACAAATCTATTGAACTTTTTCTTAATGTTTCGTCATTTTCTGAAGAAAAATGAGCGAGTGGTCAATATTTTCGGCACGATAAAGCAATATTAAAAATACATTTTTATGGGAAATTAAAGTTAATAACCAATGAAAATAAGCACTTGTTAGTTTGAATCCAATGAAAATTGCGAAAGAGTTTCTCTGGGTCAACTTATTGAACCGGCTCGATTCCAAGTTTTTCTAGGGCTTGTTTAATAATATATGAAGGACTCTCTATCAGAATTCTGCTAAAGAAGCAAATGGAAGAATTTTGAAAGAATTTAATGTACGTATTATGCGTATTTTTTAATGCCAATTTTTGATGACATTACTCCACTGAGCCTGAAATTATTGTTATCAGAAGTCTTGAATCATTTGGATAAACGAGTTCGAATATTACCCTACATTAAATTCTAACAAAATTGTTCCGTTTCCTTGTTTAACAGAATTCTGACAGAGAGTCCCTTATATATTATAAAATAAGCCCTAGAAAAAATTGGAATCGAAACGGTTCAATAAGTTGACCCAGAGAAACACAAAAATTGCAATTTTACAAAAAATTAAATAACTTTCGGAATTTTCATCGGATTCAAACTAGCAAGTGCTTATTTTCATTGGTTATTAGCAGGCTTTAATTTTCCATAAAAATATAATTTTCAGGTTTGCTTTATCTTGCCGAAACTATTGACCACACGCACATTTTTCTTTAAAAAAAAAATGATGAAAAAATAAGAAAAAGTTCAATAGATTCGTAAATGACACCAGAACCAGTAGTCGTTTTAAAACAAAATGTTCCAACGATCAAAAGTGCATTCAATTACCTTTAATTCAAGATAAAAATATTCAACCAAAGATATTTGGATTTTACTGAACGTACTTTTAATTTTAAAAGAAAAATTCATTTTTTCACTGTAACTCGAAAACTGTTCTATTGTAAATTTTTTGGACCTCATTTTCGGATTCAGCACGCAAGTTTACATCAGAAATGGTGTTCGAATATTGAAGTTCAGAGTTTTATTTTTATTTTGTAAACTAGTGTTATTCAAGAAAACAATTCTATTCCGGCTCGACAATTAGGTTGCTGACAAATACACAATTCAGCTACCGCAAAGACAAAGACACGAACGATTGATTAACGTCACATAGTCACATAGGCTCGCTAAGAGCAACTGATATTAGTATTCTTTGATTTTAAGACATTTTTGACTATTTCTATCAACATTCTTCCAGAAGTTCTGCAACAGTATAGTCTTTCATTGATTTTAACTATCCAGCCAATTTTTGTAACTCTCGCGTTTTACTTTGTACAGCACAGATACATAGTCCTGATCATTTGGAACACTAATCTCTTCTGCTAACTTGGGCATTAGAATTCGGATGTCGGTATTCTGCAGCCAGACGGCGATAGTGAGCAATACATTTTTAGACCTCAAGTTTCTGATGTTTTAGATCTGTGTCTTCAGAAAAGTTGTTCAGGAGATAATATTCTACGATGTAGTATTTGTTTATCTGTTCACCTTTTTATTTGTGCAATATTCATCTGACAATGAAAACTTAATATAATCTGACATCTGACAATGAAAACTTAATATAATTTTCACTTAAAAAATTAAAATACGTATTGTTTCGTACACTGCGAATAACGTCCGGTTCTGAATTGTAGGACTTTTTAAAACTTTTGAATCGCCGTTCAACCTTCGCTATAGAAATGTCAAGCACATCAAAATCTATAACATCTCTTGGAATTGATTGCAGGACCAGTCTTGCTTCCTCAATTGTTGGGATACAATAATGAAAAACGAGTGCAAAGTTCTGAGAAAAGAGTTCACATTTCTGATCAAGAGTACGAACATAAACATCACATAGATGCAGCGATTTCGGTAGACATTCTCCTAGCGTTTTGAATTTACAAAGCTCCAAAAACGCCTTGGAAAACAAAATAAACGTTACCAAAAAGCTATCGAGATTGAATAAGGTCATCTAGTCAGATTTCCATAAAAACGTATACATCTTAATCCGATGCTAATGTGGACAGAAACACCTCGTCAATCTTGGTACTTGGTCTACGAACGTTTTGATAATAAACTTTTAATACTGATGACGAAATGTCAGCTACAATAACGGTGCCAGCAGAGGGTACATTTGCAACAGTATGAAGGCGACTGGGTCGGGTAGCTTCAGGGCATCTATATAACAGTATACACGATGCATACTAGTGTCCTCACATTCGTAAGAAGTGTGCCGATATCTCTGTGCTCAGCTGAAGGGAATCCCAGCATTATCAATGTTACGTTCACAATTAACCTTCTTGCAGTCGCGCTAGTGCACTGAGTGCACGCTGCTCTCAAAATCTAGCGAAATCGTCTTAGGGCACCAGCGGCTGCTCGTTCAGTGGGCCATAAGCACAACTTCCGGAGGGTTAAGTAGGGGAATCGGAGAGCTTTCATTTACCACAAATAACGCCGCCTTTTGGCAGAATCACGAATTATTTTGAAACGCGGCCAAACGGGTTACTAATGGTTATTGTTTTAATTCTACGTGTACAGTTTTGACTGATTTGTTTATAAATCAGTCAAAACTGTACACGTAGAATTAAAACAATAACCATTAGCAACCCGTTTGGCCGCGTTTCAAAATAATTCGTGATTCTGCCAAAAGGCGGCGCTAGTGAGAACCTTATTTCTGACCTATTATATCTCGAGTTCCAGATTTCATAGTAAGGCAGTGTTTTTTGATATAATTGCTCAAGAGACCTTGGATGTCATTACCAAAAAATTCGCAACTTTATGAAGAGTATTTATAAACCAATTATTGACTAGTGATTTTATTCATAGACCAAGGAACATTGTTTGCGTTTGGAAACTAAACGACGTTAACTGATTCATGATTCATTACATCTTGATCGGGATCAAGTATACCATTACAGTAATAAGTATAAAATAATGTATACATTATTTTGTTTTGATTCAGAAAATGTGTCAATTCCCAGAAAATTTGAGCAAATTGGACCAAAGTTAAGTTTTATATGGTAAATACACGTATTTTTTGTATGTTTTTTTTGAAAACTAATAACTTTTTCTGTAAATGTTCGATTTTTTTTTAAACCTAATAGAGTTTGAGCAGAGGATGGAAGATTTAAATAATAAAAAAAGAATTAAAACAAAATACAAAATAAAAAATCAGAAACATGTGCATTAAAAAAAACAGTTTATATTATTTTTTTAATCGAGAAAATACTTTGAAACTTTGTATCACGTGCTCAATCTGTCTAATTTTCTAATTTTTTTTGAGTAATGACTTATGATTTTGTTATTGTTGCCGTCTTTATTTGTTAGCAAATTTAAAACTAATCGTCGCTGTTGTGCTATCTTATGACAAACGCCATTTTGGGGTAAACTGAGTTAGATACGCCACATCACTTGTCTAAAAAATCTCTACAAAGTGGCGTTTTCAGAATTTTGACAATCTGCTTAGTTACTGAGATATAGCGAGAAACGTCCTGAGAAATTTTTCATTTTTTGCGTAAAATGACTGTGTCTGGAGATTGGCTCAAGTTATTTTGATATATAAGATGTTTTTGTGTGCAAAACTATCTGAGAAACACAATGGCATAATCATTTTCAAAATAAAAATATACGAATCGTGCGAAAAATGCAGTTTATGTTTTAAACTGGAAATATAGCATATTTGGCAAATACTGTTACCAAAAATAACTATTTTTCTAGATTCCCTGACCCATTTCCTTCAAAATACATCCCACCGATTGTTTATAGACCAGATGAAGCTAAAGATATGAATAAAAGTTAAAAATGGAGTATTTTTTTCTATGGAAAATGTTTCATGCACGTTTATGACACGATACAAATTTTGTCATGTCATGCATATGACCTACATTTATAGTAAAAACTCGCAATACAGTTAATTTATCTTTGTAACATTTGAGAGATTAATACGGAATAGATAGAAGTATCAATTGTCTTCTTTGAATTGTTCATACCATTTATAAGTTTCAAGATATTCAATCTCAAACTTTAAAAATCGTTTTTCTTGAAATGTGTTAAATGGCGCTTGTCATAAGATAACACAACAACGACGTAATAGAAACGTAAGCTATGCATTTGAAAGAAGGATAGGAATTCGTACATCTTCATTTATTCGACACCAACTCTCGACAATAATCCTCCTAGAACTGGATGGGACAAGGACTCCAACATAACTATTAATCCTAAGCTCAGCTTATTTCATTAATTTAGAGCGTCATATTTATTCGAGTTAATTAGATTACCTGTCTAATCCGTACCGATCATGTCACTTTTCAAACAATAAATGTAATGTATCGTTGATACAGGTGCTGCTGCTACCGAAACTAACTTTCTCAGCTTCAACATCATTTATAACACCGGAAACATGACATTTCTTCTGCCACACGTAGAACCTACATGATTTGGGACAGCTATTCTGCAGAGTTTTCACGTTCTCCAAAACTATTGCCAGCTGCAGCCAGCCAGCATGCAACACGACTGGCAGCGAGACATTCCGGAATAATTGCAATCCCGAAACACAGTACAGAGTGCCAAAGTCAGACCCCGGAAAACTGCTGTGATAACTCATGGCAAGAACCCGGCCACCACGTGTTTGTTGGGCTGTAGTGCGGTGGCTACAGGGAAGACCCAAAACCATTCATTCATATTACATTCATTCATTTTGGAGAAAGCTCTTCCATCATATGAATAAATTTCCGTAATGACTGCATATGTGCAAGGCTAACCGAAAGTCTTTAGCAGGGAGTGTGTGTGTGTGTATTTTTGGATGCAGCTGCTGTTCTGCACTCGTACCTTTAGAGCTTCAAATATTTTTCGGAATGCAGCTCCCACCCGGCACCCTCCCGCACACTTTTGGCCTTTCCAATAAGACAAAACAGCAGTGATTGCACTTGTGCAAAACGGCGTTCCTCTATTTCATCCGGAAAGCAACGTGAAACGTGCAAAGAGCTACACGCCACAGTCCCTCAAAAGCACATGTGATGATGAATTAAAATTTTAATAGATGTTTGCATAGATAATAATTACTGCTGGTGGCTCTAGTTTTGGCACACTGCACGAAAAGCGAGAGTGCGATTTGATGGTATGAGTTTATGGCTTCGACGACCAGCTTGAACTCTTTTGTTGTTTTTTGGTGCGTAGTTTTGTTCTATGGCGTTCCGTGACGATAAACGTTTGCATAGGGTTGTCTGCCTGGTGACAGACAGAACTTTTAATTTAGAAGTTTTTTTTACCGAAACAAAATAGGTACCACATCCAATGTGATATCGGTATCTCTTTATCAAGATGCACCGAAAACCCGCCTAGCTGACAAAACGGTGATGATGGTGGTCACATTATGCTAATTGAAACGGCAGCCACCGAACGATGTTTGGTCGGATTCTATGCCACCGGCGTTCTGTGCACTGCTGATGGTGCTGTTTATCCAGTTCAAACATTTGTAATCAGTGGTTGGCTCATTAGGAGTTTGGAGACGTGGAACGTTCGCCGAGCATGCATTCACTTCTGTGTTATTGTTTGGCGTGGTTTGAACTATCAGATAGGACTGAGTTCCGGGACTAATGGCGGTGGAGTACAAATTTGATTCTTCGTGTTAGCTACTAATTTTGGGGCAAATTTTTCCATGGGACTAGTGTGGTATGCATTGGTAGCATAGCCCGATGGGAGAAAAGTTTACCTCAGAATATATATAGAATTTAAAACGATGAGTATCGGTGCAGTTAAAACACATTCGATGCATGTGTAACTCACGAGCACAGGTTGAAATATGCACTCATTTCAACGACAAGCAGTTTAACGCACATCCTTTTTATCCTTAGTAGGCAGAGACCTAACTTTTCGTTGTTTAAGAAATTACGAAAAATTGCTGACAATGCAGTATGGAAGCGTGATCATTTTGCGGCTCCATATCTACATTTATACAGTATTTCGATTCTAAGAAGTTATACCGATACTCATCTATGTGTTTTTATGTGGAAATAAGTTTTGATCACGAAAATATCATACCGCGAAAAGGTGAGGTTGGATACCATCTTATCGCGAAAAGTTGACAGCAAATAACGTTGTATCACTTGCTTTACTTTTGCTGGTCGAAGTAGGTGGAATATCGCCTATTTCTGCTCACGAGTTTTCAAACTCTACTCACGAGGTTTGCAAGGTTACCCTCTAAACCGCCAGACCAGGGATGGATGCTGTTTGAATAAATTTAGCTATTCTGGACCAGGTACCGTTTACTCTCCAAGAAAATACTGCACAACTAAATACTTCATTTTATAACAAGCTACAACCCCTGTTTATACATAAAATGTCACTTCACAAATGGAATTGTACCAAACATTATGACAGAGCTCGGTAGAGTCTTGTGCTAAATTCTGACGAAAACTGGTGCTGGATTCTGAGGGAATAATGCTCATATTTTTAATGGAATTCCACTCGAGGGCATACTGTCAAGCATTCTGATGCGAATAGGTTTCGGGGTTCTCACGGAATTTTCCTCAGAATTTAGGCATAATTTTTCACATTATTTTTGTGGAATCCTACTATTTTGGAGCAGTTCTTCTCCATCACAGTCCAAATGAAAATACCGTCAGAATTCTGAGCGGGTTACTTGAAATGTTGAGGAAATAGTGTCAGAATCATGTGCAAGAATAGTGTACAGGATTCGGCCATAATTCTGATGAGTAATGTTAAGCTAATAGCTGAAGAATTTCCGAAGATGTGGACCGTACTCATGCTTCGAAAATATTATTGATTGAACCGAAAAGCAGTTTATAATTTGGAAACATTACATGCGGCATGAAGGCTGTAAAAATCTGTAGATGTCGAGGCTTGGTGTCCTACAATGTTTCACAAAACAACACGTCTCTTCTTTCAACCCCAAACAATGCTTTTATTGAACCCGTCGTATTTGTATTTGTTGTTTGTTGCATTGTTTTATTTATTTGAACTTGTTTATGTTATCTTAGTTGATAATAATCAGCACAATGGTGAAAAAATGCCAGAACGAACATTGTAGGCTATTTTTGAGTCCTTAGAAAATAAATTCTAAAATCAAAACACACTATCTCGCATAAAACCACTATCTCGCATAAAACATTAATTTCACATCAAGACTAATCGGTATGCATCGTATTAGAAGTCAAACTTCCTCAACGCTGTATTCTTAAATTCTTAATACGCCCAAAAATTGTCATTTTCAGCAAAAAAAGTTTTCAACTTTATATTACCACTGTTGGTAATTTATAAACATTATTAAGTAAAACAAATTGTGAATGTACTAAAACTATAATATAAAGAAAATAAGGCAATTTTCGGTAAGAAATGCTTAGGTTCAAAAATGGAATAACCAAAATATGCATAGGGGCGTTTCTTATGTAAAAATTGCTCAACTCTTCTTATTTGGGGTTAATTTTGGTAAAAAAAACTACAAGGGACAGCCCTATGGGGTTGTACGAATTGCAGACGTAGAACTGCAATACGTGAAATATTTAATTTCTTATTACATTTGGATTAATAATTAATCAAACATTTCTTTCTACAGTTCACTTCATGAATCAAGCCGTCTTGCTCATCAGGTCATTTTATTTACAATGAGCGATCGAATCCGATTAAAGAAAGCAGACAGAAAACTGCGATGGAAAACCGAACTAATATCTGGAACTGCTTTAAAATTTTAAAAAGTTTTCTATTGTGTGCGGTAAACAACCAGACCGATGCTTAAAAATCATGTTTTAGACAATACACTCACAGTTCTTGTATAGGACAAGCTTTATAGTTTTATTTTGCCGTTATTGTAAGTTTCCTAAAGTACGCATAAATGTAGCGAATGCAGTGGTCTTAATCATATATCGAAGCAAAACATATACAAGAAACGAAAATAGTTTTATGCAGGGATGCCAAGTGCTTTTTCAAAAAATCTGTGATATTTTTTGGAAAAGTCTGGAATTGTCTGGATCGCTTAAATATTTTTTGAAAAAGCTTTATTGCTCATCTATGAGCTAAATTTGTAGGTATGTTGTTTCCAGATTTTCTCAAAAATTAGATAAAAAATCAACGACTACTTTGCTAAATCTGGACAAATTTTCTGAAATCTGGATCAGACAAAAATAAATCTGTATATCTGGAGGACGTTTAAAAATCTTGATGAATCCAGATAAATCTGGAAGGTTGGCATCCCTAGTCTTATGGATGGACTTAGATGCATTTTTTCAGCGATTTTTTGAGTAACAGTGCATCCATTCATAAATAGGCTTTGTAGTACCTATGTATTCGTAGAATCAAAGTGGGATAGGTTGAGTGGAAATGAATCTCGTGGAATCAACAAATTGATGAAACCTTCGTTGCACTTTCTTCTATCCAGTCGCGTGAAATTGTTGCTAAGAAAATTTTCGTCTCCTTAGCCTGTCATGGAGACGACAACGCAAAGAAAAACCAAAAGCTTTCGCTTCGCGCAACGAAAGCTCAGATTTCTATCATACACGCAACAATTGTATATACCTACACATTCGCCTCAAACAATGAACCCAAGCGAACGGTGTACCGTGCTTGAATCAAAAAGCTATTCCAGTACATCGTGCCCGTACACGAATGGAAGATACGCACCAAGCACAATGAATCAACGCTGGTGATGATGGGTCGTGCTACACTGGCTATGGGAGCATGCAGTGCAGTGCTCTGCTCTACCTGCTGTCCAAGAGTTAACTGAGCTTGCCCGACCAAATCTGCTCTTTAAATAGTCGATGGCGACGTCATTCATAGAAGCGTTGCGCGTTAGGTACATAAATCTGTCGTGCCAGACTAGGGAAGCGCAGCCTTTTGTGTGAAAATGCGTGGTATTTTAATTATGTTGAACATTATTTAAAATTTCAATGCCATTATATAAATGACATAAATGACGTAGCATTTTGGGGGTAGGGGGTTATACCAAATTTGTGACGAAGTGTGACGAGGAGGAATGTGACGTAGCATAAAATTTAAATTTTTTTTGACGGGCATCAAAACCCATTGATTCGATAAAACAATTTAATGTTCCTACTTTCCCCAGAGAAATTAGTTTAAATTCATACAAGTTACTTTTCACGCGGTAATTCATGTGGTAAATTTTACAATTTGCGGACTTGCAAGCTTACAAAAAACGAAAGGATTTTGTATGCAGATTTAATTTGCTACATTAGGTAGCTAGTAGACTTAGTTTGGTAGCTGAATTAAATCTTCTCTTCGGATTAAACAAAAATTTAGTAGTTTAGATGAACGGATGCTTCGTAGAATCATTAGCAGCTGCAGAATTGTGAACTGAGAGAACTTCTCTATATGCTCCATGACATATAAAATTCAAAACAAAACTAACTTTATTCGTCCTAAAATGGGCTTATTTTGGGCGCAATTTGCTATTATAATGAAAATATTGATAAAAGTCGTCAAACATTTTGTAAGACATGTATTTGAAAGAATTGAAAAACATGTCATTTCTTACATGCCCCGGCCGCGTTGCGCATGGAGGAGATGGGGAGGGTATTAAATGCATTTGTGTACGACCCCAAAGCAATCATGTGAAAAAAATCAACCAAGAGGTAGGATTCGAACCTTGAGACTCCGCCCAAATTTACAAACCCTTATGCTATACCTAGGCTATGATGACTTCCCAGAAAGAACACATGACTATCGCATTGGCGACAGTGCTTCTATTACTGTCTCTAAAACGAGATCATAGACAACCACCACTGACAACTAACATACTTGATCTATTTAATTTCCACGCTAGATACCAAGGCACAGTGTTTCACGAAAGTTTCAAAATTCGGTTGGGGCATTATCGTACGAAAAACTTTTTTTACTTAATCATAGTAGACTATAAAAAACAATCTGGAAAGAGTGGAGTATTTCCATTAATTTTGCTGAAAACTTGATATCTATGTCACTCACGGCTGATAATTTATAAGACGTTTTTTATGAAGAACTTCTTAACATGGTATGTTTACAGATTTCTCGTGGTTTCAATGCTCGTGACACATTTTATCACGACAAAACCTTATCTGACGGACCAAGTCGCTGTGAATTCTTTCGTAAAGATTTTGATTTTTTTTTAACCTGTTTTTTTGATATCTGGGTCTTTTGCCTTTCATTTAGGAACTTACAGTCAGAAGCATTATCCGTAGAACTGAAGTTATTGCTATTAGTCTGACAGCATTCCGATAAAGCAGCGCTGCCAGGAACATTTTCATTTAGCGGTGAAAAAAAAAATTGTTTATATCATAGATATCTTGCAATATTATTGAAAACTGATAAAACCCTCCAATAAAGGTTGTGCTCGATAATCTTTTACTTACATTTAGACTACTGAAAAAGGACCATTCATAAATTACGTAACGCTTTTAGGGGGGGACAAGTTGTGACATGTTGTGACATAGGGGGAGGGGGAGTTAGCTAGATCGTTACGTAACATGTTTTCACCGAAGAAAAAAAAAATTTTCTAGGAATTTGTTACGTAACAGGGGAGAGGGGGATGAAGAAATTTGTGACAATTTGTTACATGGGTGGAGGTAGGAGTCAATTTTGGGCAATTTTTGCGTTGCGTAATTTATGAATGGCCCCAAATATTCTAGGAAAAATTGAACAGTTTGTAGCACTGTGGGGGAAGCACCTATATTGATCAAATCAGATGTTTAGGGTTTCTTGACCCCAATAGTCCTAAAATCAAGAAAATATGTTGGAACCTTATATGCAATAGAAAAAAATTGGTTTAAAACGGTTAATAATCTCTTGTATAATTTGAAAACAGAGAGTCATGTCGGTTTGTCGGTTGAAATTTCTACACCATTGAATGTTTGAAATATTGATTGTTTTATTAATCGCTACATGTACCAGCTCAATCGCCTCACTGACTAAATGGTGACTGGATTCAGAAGTCAGTTGATGATGCTTTACTTTTTTTGGGTTCCATTTTCTCAGATTCAGCTTTATCACCTATTCGACTATATTATTCATTTTCTTTTTAAGGGGTTGCTCCTGGGGTTACACCACCGTAGAACACGAAAAGGCTTGACGCAATAAGAAGATGAATCGAGATCTTGTCAAATGGAATTTATAATACTAGTTATGAAATTCTAAAAATATATTATTCAATTAACTGCAAGACGGCGGTAGTGCAGTATTTTCCCGCAGGGGCGTGTTTGGGTCTATCCAGAAAATTCTAAAGTTTTTTTCCTTTCCCTTATAACAAACGAAGTACGCAGGTTTTCCGATTTTTCGATAATTTGATTTACGCAAAATGGCGCTCTTTTCAGTAAATACACTGAAAATGCCTCAAAAATCAACACAAAATTTAAAAAAAATAATCCTACGTACGTCGCTCCAATGAAGTGGAATCATGGAAAACGCGGTTCAAATTTTTAGTACGCTTCCATATACATGAAACGCGTCGCGCAGAACTAAAAATATTATCATTTAGATAGTATTGTTACCTTCCAATTTTTGGTAACAATAAAAAATCAGTTTTAAATTCTACCGTGGTGTTGGTGTAACCTCATAATTTTCAAACTTTTCATCGTAATCAGTGTAATCGTCCTAACCCTATCGTGTACACCGTTTTAAAAACATAGTTTTGAGAACTATATTTTATAGTTGTGCCAGCCCAAAATTAAATGGCCCTCTCTTGTATATTCAATCTTATTTCTAGTCTTAAGATAGCTGTAAACTTTCTTTTCTTTTGTAAAAAAAAATATTTCAACATTGTATCCTTCTAGTTTTAAGATATCCAAAATGTAAAAACAAAAGAATTTGGCACCGCCAAGCTAACGCATTTGTGCCTATCAAATAAACGAAATGAATTTCAAAAACCCAAAATTAAATGAATGCTAACCGGTTTACTTTACAGCGAATCCGCATCCGAAAAGACTACAAGTAGGTATTAACGAGCAAGTAAATAACCTAGTTCTCAAACTTGGGTCCACAAGCTATACGATTAGGTGCTAACGATAAAACCCACGTAAAAGTTGATTTCAGATTAATCCCGCGATTCGAATTTCACAAGGTTCCAGCTCGTGTTAGGATTCCTGGCAGATTCAAGTTTGCTTTAGCGGATCAATTTTCGGAAAAATTATGATTTGGCACGCGATATGTTCCTGTGGTAAGAAAATCAGTATTTTGTGACTACAGTGCCGCAACAAATGAATTTTAACTTTCATTAAAGTGAACATGATAATCTGTTAAGGTTTTGACAAAATCTAGCCATCTACCATTAAAGCAATAACATGCCGCAATAGTACGACAATTGAGTCCAGTTTTTACCAAAAGAATTCACCAATTTGTACCCAGTTTCGCCCAATACAAAAGAATTGGGCGATAACAAAGTGGAAACTAAAGCTGAAGGGAGGCTAGACCGTGACTGAAAAGGGTGTGTGGCATACATGAAAAAGTACAAGAATTTCTTCGATAGATTTTTTTAGTTACTTTCATGATTTGAAAAGTTTAATTATCTTTGTTTCATCCATAGAAAGCTTTTAGAATAAAAAGTTTTAGAACGCACTTCAAACCTTTTTTAAATAATCAATCCTTTAGATTCCAAAGACCCATATGATACAATAGATCGGGCATGTCCTAACAACCGGGACATTATGAAACGCCAGACTGTCATAACATCCAAAAACGGATGTGCATCATAATGTACTGGACATTATGACATTCATTTTCAGATCTTATGTCGTAGTCGATGTCCTGGACACTGTGACGCACTTCTAGTTTCGGACATTGTGACGCATAATACCTGCGTCATATGGTCCCAGATCATATCGTAAGTGGATTAAAAATAGAATTCTATTGAGGAATCACTCGTATTCGAATACAGTTATTTTAGTGCAATTTTGCTAAACACCAGTACCCTTTTAAAACTCTGTAGACCTCTGGCTACGTCTGTAAGAGACTATCAAAAGTCTGTAAAATACAGACATGTCTGTAAATCTGGCATCGCTGCCTGGAAGTACGTTTGAGCCAAAATGGTGGAGTTTATATTTTCTTAAATCTTACAAAAAATGTTTTACCAAAATTTTCCATACTGAATAGGTTGTGTGGAAGCTTACTTTTTCATATATGCCAAAACCAATGTATTCAATTTCTTATACCATGAAATGTAATAATTCCACTCTTAGAAAACAATGTGTAGAATTCTATTGATTGTAGAATTGTAGACCGGTCTCGGATACCAATAAATGTGTAAAACTCGTCATTTTGCTAGGCTTGACTTTGAATTTTGATCAAATTTACACGTAACAGCAATCACTTCGGTGATCAGACGGTACATCACGGAATTCTATGCACAGATTTTCACCTAAAACAGAGAATGTTACCAAATTTATGGCTGATGCTCACACAATAAAGAGAAAAAACTGCGTCCGATACCTCCAAATTTACAGCTAGCACCATCAGTGGGCGAACTAATACCAAAAACCGGCGGAATCACACACATCGTGTAAGAAGTATAAAAATCATCTGACAGCGTTAATGTTTGGTGACACTAACGTGTAAACAAATGTTTTTTTCGTCACAAAAGAAAGTCTAACTGGGCAATCTCAAGTTGTGCGCGCGTGATCCGAGGGGCACCCACTACTATTCGTTTATTTATTCTTTATGTTTTCAATTTTGTAAAAATTTAAAAGCAGGTTTCATTAGGCTAACGTATTAAGCCGTGTCAAATGAACGAGTTGAATAAGAACTACTTGCTAAGTTCGAGTCGGATCTCATAAGAACAATTTTACTGTTCCTGTGAGAAAAATCGACTTCTTGGCCGAGACACAGCGGGGCAGAATACTAGTTTCGACAATCAAAACTTCTAGCGCTCTGGCTATTTATCCTAGAGATTTACTGCTTTTGAAAAAGTACCTTAAGCAGGAGTGAGCATTATTTTTACAAATTTGGTTTAGATCTAGATAATTCGACACCTACCTAGATGATTTCTATGTTTTGATAAAGGCATCCTACCAAAATACTTTTTTTTGCAAAGTTGTTTGTCTTCCATTTCTGACAAATGTTTCAAAGGTGCATATATACCATAAACTTTGCAGAATGGCGAAGAGAGAAAGACGGGGCAACATGGGGCTTTTTCCCAATAGATGCTTGAAACGAGTGAAAATTAAAATCCAAAAAATTCCCAGTTAGGTTGACACATTTGACTGATTAAAAATATGTGTAACCCTATCAAAAAACTATCATATTCCTTATTTTTAAAAATTCGAGAATAAAACAACTTTTCTCGGAGGTTTGTACTTAAAAAAATGCTTTATTTTTACAAGTAATTTATTTGATTAAAATATGTATCGTAGAGCGCCATCTACATACGCTTTATACTATAGAGATCCATGGAGCACGTTTTGAAAATGTCAAAGAAAACAAATTTGTGGGACATTATTTTACTAGGAGATTCAATTTGAAAGATAGAACTGATCTAGATCAAATTAAAAATAGTTAGATTGTAGTTCTATTCAACGTAAGATACTTTACTGAAGAATGTATACATCGCGCACTAGAAACTCTATCTAAAGTAGCATTTTGGCCAAATGTGTGCCTTCTAAATAAGTTATGGAATATATAGATGGCCTCGTGTTTTATATTAAAACTGGTAAAACTATCGTAATTATATCAAATAACGATAGTATATTTTTCTCAACGGCTTATGCATGCAGAAATGATAAAAACTCATCTTGGGAAGTATTTTTCATGAAATGCTTTACTGCACTATCTACATAAATTTTGGAACATGGGAACTTTCAGAACAGAGCAAATTCCAAGGCTACAATAGAACAGGCAGAGAAAAGTTTATTTTGCTAAGAACCTCTTTCAAAAGATAGAACTTATCTAGATTAGTTTCCTGTTATCTAGATCAAAACCAAACTTATCAAAATAAGGAACATTTTGAACGAAGTATTTTGCTGAAGACACCAAACCATTGGGACCGTAAACCGGGGTGACATTGATCACTTTTCGAAATAATCATTGCATATTTTTAGACGCAACACATTTTTTTCAAGTTTAACATTTTTAAATTATGTACTGATGTATGGAGAACAAGATTGGATGGTTTTACCTAAAATTGTCCGCTTATAGCTATTTTTCCAAAAATGATTTCAAGTTGAAGTCCGCTTTCGTATTCGGGGGTGACTTTGATAACCTGCATGTGCACCCACATCAAATGATTGATACTCATTGTTAAATAGATGTTAATTGGTATGATACAAAGTATTCAATGTACTGTAAAATTCGAATAGCCAAAGTTCGTATAATTTGTGTCCAACTAGAATAAAAGATTCTGAAAACCTTTAAAACTGCTAAAATTGTTTTATTTCAGTGCTTTATCAAGGTACAAAATGTTTCATCCATTTTAACACGTTCGAATATTGAACAATAAAAAAGTTATGTTTTAGCTTAAAATAATTTGAAATAATTGCCAACTAATTTCACAAAAAATGTATTTAAAATAAACAAACTCTTAAAAGTAAATTTGGCACATCCCACTCTAAAGGAAAATAAAAACTCGCTTGTAATTTATTACTCTTGCTCAAATCTGAGATTTATTCGTTTAATAAAAAATAGACACTTTACGAATCTTCTTAAAAATAAGGTAAAGTCAAATTTCGGTTTTTGTAGTTTTTGTACCTAGAAACTGAACAAAATACTCAAAAAGAATAACAAACTAGTATTTCATAAATTTAGAGTAAAAATCATTTCAAATTAAAATCATTCGGTAGACTATTCTGGGTTAATAAGCGATCTACGAAAAAAGTTTCGAGTGATCAAGGTCACCCCGATGATCAAAGTCACCCCAGTTTACGGGATGTATATCCAGAGTAGTAATGGTTTTGATCGTCGAAAGACTTTGTGCCCAACTGTGGGAGGCCTGGATAGCCGAGAATGATATACCATTCGACTCAGTTTGTCGAGCTCGGAACATGTCTGGGTGTAAATGTCATTTAAACTCACACAAGTTTCTCAGAGATGGCTGAACCAATTTGCACAAACTTAGTTTCAACTAAACGATGTAATGCCCCTGTAAGCTGCCATTGAATTTTTAGTTGATCCGACTTCTCGTTACAGAGTTATGGGTTGAAAAGTGCGGATACAGAGTAAATTCCCATACATGAACCATCATGATGTACGAATGATGTCTTCATATTAAAATGGGTGCAACATTATTTAGATTAGCGGGTATATATCACTAATGAAGTAGCTTTGACCGCATTGGCCATCCTATGGCGGTTCTTGATACCCCCGGGGAACTCACTAAGTTACTAAGCTAATGTCCCACCTATTTCGCAAAGAATGCTTGACCGATTTTTACAAACTTGATTTTAAACGAAAGATACAATGTTTCTATTATCTGCTATTGAACTTCATTCAGTTCTGACTTTTGGTTCCGGAGTTACAGGTTGGTACTGCAGTCACATAGTATTTTCCCATATAAACCGGTTAAATCGTAATATTTCAAAGGTTGAAAAACTATTTAAATGAACTTCATAGTACTTCGATTTGCAAAAATAGATCTCCAATTGACGTTAACGATTTTTGAATGTATTGTCCGCTATCGATATTTCCGGAAGTCCCGGGTTCCGGCTCTACTGCAGAACTAAAGTCACATCGGTTCTTCGGTGATGACTGAACCAATATTTTTTAAACTAGTCTTATATGGAAGGTCTACTACACGATTGGGTGCTGCACTGACCACAGCTCCGTTAAGCTTAGCTTATGCGAAGAACTGTGACAAATAAATTAATAAAACCCTTCCCAATCCTTTTACTACTGCTATATTATTCGAATCTTGACAACAAAATCATCCATCGCAACATCAGTCACAATGAAGCGGGCCGAAACCAAATCAACATGCCAGGAATCATTCACCACACACATGCAGGCAGCTGCGTTGCTAGGCACAGGTAGCAAATTTCCCATTCAATTTTCGCGGTAAACTCGCACTTCTAGGCACCCACCACGGTCTGATGAATAACACATCCATGAGGTGGATAGCAGTCAATATGTTTGTTGAATCAAATCATTTCCAGGCAATACCCTGACCTGCTAGCATCATCGCACAGTACGAAGGGCTTCGTCCGGTGAGAATTGGTAGAACTTTAAAAAGTGCTCGGATGTAGATATCAGTTCCATTTCATTAGAGCAAGTAAATTTATTGTTACCATATCGACCGGAACTGGTCTGGCACAGCACGTGGTGCTTTCGTATAGCGCAAACATTGGTGCTCAAACAACGGTGTTTCCGCGGGATACCGTGCTACGATTTTCATTGCTTCCTCGACCCGTGAACGCCCGGCTCGAACTGCCGGATTTCTGTAATGAATTATTAACTGTTGGTGATTTGTTGTTGTCTACTCGGATGTGAAGTCTCGGCACATAGTTATAACGCGATGCCATCAGGATTCGAGTGTGCGGTTGAGCGAGGATTCCATTTTTTTTGCAAAGTATTTGTATGATTCTGACGCACGGATGGTGATTCAAGGAGGGTGCAAAAACGGTTAGTCACGTTAATCATAACCGCTCAATGTCGAAACGCAGAATGGGATTGTATAGTATACCGACATAGAATGGGTTGGATTTTTTAGTTACGCAAACAATTTTCGTCATAGATGAACTGTTTATTCAAATTAGAGGAAATGCTTCAGTAAATGAAAAACAAATTATGCGTCTGGGATGGATAAATGTTGTGCTTTGTATTGGCAGGATTACCGTCGAAATTAACCGCTTGATTGGGCTTGCAGCGAATATTAATGTGTTTTGAATTGCGCTATGAAATACGGCACAGCTATAGCTGCTGCTGTTCCATTGCTATAAAATTCCATAATTATCCGTCAAATTAGTGGTACCGAAAATAACCGAGAGGAATACGAATTTCAGTTAATTCAAGCATATTATTATACATACGTAGCATCATTTGAATGGTTTTCGCGAAGTGCGGTTAATACTTCAGGACTCAAAATGTGGAAATATGACGAGATGCTTCGTTTGTATATCACTTGAAAATACTGAATTGTATCCCTTTGACTAAGGACTTACATAGATGCGTTAAAATATATCTTTAATTAACTACAATGAATATTAACTTACCACGATAACTATACACAGTATACTGTATCCACATCAACTCCAAACAATGTTCCCACTAAATTACCTGTTCCTCGAGAACACCAGTTTCTTGCAAGACTACACTCGCCACACGGTTTCGATTAATCACGTAACAATCAAATTATTTTATCCACTCATCGATAGATAAACACTAAAGATCTTCTTCATTCGGAAACCGCCTCGAAATCACCAACAACCAAAATTCCCACGCAGTCCACCGGGACAATGTTTCGCTGTGACTGACAGTAGAGGCAACACCCCACGCAACACAAGATTTTCCGATCCGATCAGAACCACGCTTGCCAACAAACTAACGGCAAACCAATTGCTGGCGGTTGAAATTTAATCTTTAACAAGGAAAAACCCGTGCCGATTCAGTGCATCCAACAAACCATCGCTGCTGTAGAGAAAATGAGAAAATCTCGGAAAATCTTTCTCTCGCTCTTTAGGGTATGCTCTCGTTGACAGATCACCACGTGGACGACCTTTCTGTTGATGTAACGGGGAACAGATGTTCGCTAGGCGCCGGCAAAACAAATCCCCATCAGTCAAGCAGATTCCCCGTGTTTACATTGGAGACGCCGGCAAACAGTGCCGAATGCGCCTGTGCAATGAGCGATTTCATCCTGCAACTTCTCATTCATGCCATTCATGTACATTAGTCCCCGCAGCAGGACCATCTTCCATCTGGGATCCACTCAGCCGTTTCAATAGATGAGCGATAGCCGCTGTTCGTATTATAAATTTCTTAACACACTGACGGCAGCCAATATGTGAAGGAAAACGACAGCAGTTTAGCAATTTGCGATAAGGAAAAAAAACGGGAACCGAAAAAAGAGCATCGTGCATGCTCCTTTATTGACTGACTGGGGAGTTCGCCTTCCACCATGAAGCATGTAGCGGAAATACATTCGACGAAATATATGTATAAACAAGCATGTGAAAATGACTGAATGTGGCATGTTCACAGCGGAAGAGAGAAAGGCCCGAGTACGATTCAACGCGACTAGGATGACTGGGTGGGCAGTGGTGGGGTGATGTTAGATGAAAATTTCCTCAATTCAATTTCCTGAAACTGCTCGAAACAGTCACGAGGACATAAACGAAAGCGGAAAGCGTGTTGAGACAAGTGGGTGCTCCACTTGTTTTGAGGTTTGAGTGCAAAAACAAAGTCTTCGGGGAATTGACATCCTTTTAGTGAAGTGTTATACTTTACTATGTTGTTCTTAAAATGAATGTGGAAATTGAAGGATGCGAATGTTGCTTCCAAAGTACACTATTCCTTTTCGGGAAACAAATATAGACAGGTATTGGGCTGAGTGCCATTCAAGTGTAGTTAGTTTTCTAAAGAATCTATCAGGTATTTGAAGTCTGGTCAACGTTTGATCTAGAATCTGTTCCGGTATTAATTTAAAGAAACACCTGAAACACTAAATTTGTAGATAACATAAATTAATATGCCCATTTTCCAGGGTTGACGCAATACTTTAATCCTGTGTGGGTAGATAAGAATAGGGAAAGAGTCTATGTATTACTAGAAATTTGTCATATTTTCGCAATGTACACGCTTACTTTCCAAACCTAAAGTAACTCGCAATATGTTTGTTCGAATGAAATCGTCAAAACCGAGTTAGATCTCGACGGAGAAGATTCAATTTTTGTGTTGCTGTTGTTCGTTCTTGGCGTGATTTCTACCTGTAGTGTTCAGACATCACGTGTGTAAGTGAAAATAAAAATTTCCGGATAATGTCTGGTGGTGAAATTTCCCGTTCCCACCGATAGACCCTTCTTTTCGCGGGTAGTGGTACTGTTGGCTAATGGGAAACCATCTGTGACGACCTATATCCCCTCAGGCTAAATTGAGATCGATTTGAATATTTCTCCGGATGGCAAAAATAATATTTTTCAATACACATAAAGTCAATCTAACACAAACGGCCCCTGGATGGTCTGCTTCTGAACCAAAGATAAGCCATTTAGCATCATGGATATATCGTGTGATCTAACTAAAAACTCTTCGGCCATGGTCCGATCAGATTAACGTGGGTTATATGAAAAAAACCTTGAATAGGGAAATATGATTGAAAAAGTAGTTTGTCTGCGTACCCGCCCGGAAAGTAGAGATTGATGGTGTAGTCTCCAATGTGGGCCCTAATCGCAAAAATCTACTGAAGTATCCTTCAG
Source organism: Topomyia yanbarensis (assembly GCF_030247195.1). Taxonomy (NCBI): domain Eukaryota; kingdom Metazoa; phylum Arthropoda; class Insecta; order Diptera; family Culicidae; genus Topomyia; species Topomyia yanbarensis. The sequence continues at coordinate 44,865,625 of NC_080671.1, read as the reverse complement.
GAACCCTTTGTTTCAGTCAGTGAAAATTCTGGATCTCGAACAATGGCGTTTAGCAAAAATCGAGGCGTATAAGAAAGCTATTTATTTTCCATTAGCCTCATTTCCGGCCTCTCGCAGGATCTGCTCTTCCAAGCTATGTTATTTTGAACTGGGCTTGTCTTCCTGTTCGCCTAAAAATTTTCGAAAGAGAAAACTAATTTCCTCTTTTAAGCTTGACATTACGAACCTGAAGGTGTCCCTAGAATGACCTCTAAATATAATAGCTCGAGGAAATGCTGCACAGTGGGAAAAAAGCATCAAAAACGAGACTTTACTCAATAGCTGGATAGAAGGCTAAGTATTGTTATCTAAAATATACACTCCTTATGTAAAAATATCTGGGGAATCGATTGCAGGTATTTAAAATTGCCGTAAAGTACGCTATCATGCCCGTTTTGTCAAAATTCCCCTTTTCATTTGAGTTTATGTTCAATATTGAATATAAGACTCGAAAGAAAGTTGAATACGGCTGACTACAATTAGTACATTTCGTATGCAAAGAATTCACACCCCCACCCCCCCCCCCATGAACGTTTTGAAAGTAAGCCCCCCCCCCCCAATGAGCGTTTTGAATTACTTTTAAAAATTTATTATTTTCCTGTCCAGGAAAAAATATACTGCAAACCGTTTGGACACATAAAATGTCATTTGAGTTCGGTCGCTCTACAAACAAGTCAATGAAGAAACCAAGGACGAAACTTTGCGAGGGTTGCTGGAAAGGGATGTATGTGAAGTTGGACGGCTAGCGAAGGATCGGTTAACGTTTCGACAAGCTTCTATATTAGCAAAAATAGTGAGTATACTCTATAGACAGCAGATGTCGGTCAGCGTACTAGCAACGGCAGTTAAGGAGGAAAAACACGAAGTTGGAGCTAATCGGGATATCGTTGTCTAGAGAAATTTTACCGTCGATGATTATTCCGTTGTAGTAGCAGCGAAATGGATCGCGAAAATGGGCATCGGTATACGGTGGGTAAAATACTCCCGCCAAGAGGTTCTCAGCACCAGCTAGCAGATAAATAGGAACGACTAGCACCAAGAAGGATAAGAAATCCAGCGAAGGTGGTTATAAACAGATGTAAATCCTTATGATCGACACCTCCGGATCGGTTCATGTACCAACAGGGTACGATATTTGCAGCAGACCTGAGCAGGTGAGATATATCGCGAAGGTTTGACAGCAAGTAAGGAAAAGTAGCTATGGATAAAAACATGACGATTAACACAAAACAAAATAAGCAAAAACACAATCCTTACTAAAGCAGTACTTAACGGTTGCCCCGGATGGATGAGGATTACGGGATACAAGAAGTTTAAGTTTAGTCGGTTGGCTTAACAACTACTACAAACCAATCCGAATCCACCAAGAGCCAGCAGTCAACGCACAGTGGTCGGAAATGCCAAAATCTTCACTAGAGGCCAAACCATTGAATATATTCATAGGATATCTTTGGAGGAATTGTTCGTGAGAATATTCCCCACAATCTCATAAAATTTAAATTGAGGCATTGCTTACTATGATTGAACTAGAAAAATTAACTTTTTATACGGACGAGGTAGAACGCTGGTGTCTTCGACAAAGTTTTAATGAAGAATTTCGTTGAACAACTTGAGCTTGTAGGACTTAATGTTTTCGATTTATAAAGCGTTTTCTAAGGCAAACCCCTTAAATTTAGGTTTTTAATATAGATTTTTTTTGCTGTGACTTTTCGTGCAAACGATGTTCCAGACAAATGTTGAAGTATTAAAATCACATAATATTGTTGAAGACTGCATGTAAAAATATTGTTATACACTGCATATAAAAATTTTACCTGAAATCGGCGGCGCGGCGCACACCTCTTGTAAAAATACTTATTCGTTTTAGAGTTATTGAAGAATTTTAAAATTTTTTGCACTAAGTTCAACTGCGTATAAGAGAGAATAGTGCAAACCAAAATGGACGAGCAGGCACTATTTTCAATATCCGCACTACGCATAATAAAGGAGGTTTTAAGCTCATTTTGTAATGTTTTTTACTTGGGTATTTTTACTTACAGTCTTTAACAATATTATGTGGTTTTAATGCCTCCACATTTGTCTGGAGCACGGTTTGCACGAAAAGTCACAGTGGAAAAAGTTATATTAAAAAAACTAAATTTGAGGGTGTTGCCGTAGAAAACTATTTACAAATAGATAACATTAAATCCTACAAGTTCAACTAGTTCAACAAAATTCTTTATTACGAGCATTTCTAAAACTTTGTCGAAGACACCAACTTTCAACCTCGTCAGCATAAAAAGTTATTTTTCTCAATTTGATCGCAGTAAGCTATGCCTAAATTTAATTTTTATCAGGTTGTGGGGAATATTCTTACGAACAATTCGTCCAAAGATACCCTGTGAATATATTCGATGGTTTGGCCTCTAGTGAATTAAGTTCACGTTTTTTGGGGCTTCCGACCACTATGCAGCGGTGTCTTTTGATGACTCCTTCTCGATAACAAACATTTACCCAATTTGTTGAGCAGAGTCGTTTGGTTCACAAGACTAGGTCCAGGTCTCTGAAAAAATCTTCAAAGTTTGAGGGTTTCGGTACGTTTCTTTTAAAATAAACGTTAAAAAATCAAACCCCCCTTGTGAATTTTCTGCGCACGGGCCTGGCATAAGTTATATTCTAATTATCTTCAATCAATTCACTGAACTTTTTTACATAAGAAATACTAATATTGGTCAGCCGTATTCAACTTTCTTCTGAGTTTTGACCATTTACTTAAACGAAAGAAGGAATTGGGGCAAACGGGCAACCTTTTCTGGGAAACGTCATCCAGCCTTTTCAAAAAAAAACTTGGGCGTTTTGGGTTAATTTTTTCCCACTGTGTGCTGTTACAAAACCCAAGTAAGTGACTCCTGAGCTCAGAAATCTTAGAAACTAGCAGGAATTTCCACATATGACATCGAAAACTCAATCTAGTACTGGAAAAACGAAATTGTGTGTTATTTATTGTAATTTGTTTATTTGCGGCTGTCATCTTTATGGTAATTTGCCCATGAAATTATCCGAGATACCGTGGGCGGAATATTAAAAACTTTCAACAGTAAGAAATTGTTTGTAGTAGTTTTCTACTAAAAAACCCTTCTTGAGCTATCGTTTCCTTCGGTGGCTAATTCAACGAACGAGGGCACGGATTTGATCACTGTTTGCAAAAGTATCATCGATTCGTTGAAACATTTAATAAAAAACTTGCAGTGTGAGCTTAACTTCCACAATTTTAATATTATTCGCAATCGAGGAAGGATCGAGGAAATACTACGAAGGACCGTTTTTGCGGATCTAAATGTTCTATTTATTAAGTAGCTCGATACCAGGTATTGAAGTGTTCACTTGTCAAGTTCGAATCAAAGGCAAACTCGTTTGCATTGCTTCCATATACATTCCACCGAAGCCTATCAGACAGCAAAAAACTATACTCGCACCTCAGCTGTTTGAACGGTGCGACATAAGGTCTTCATGATGATAACCGATCTACCTTACTTTATAATATTTGCGAAAATTTCAATTTGCCCATCTTAAATTTGGTAGAAATGACATATATTCCTACTCCACCAGCGCACCCAAGCGCGTTAGATTTATCATTATACTCGACCTCGCTCCAATTAGAGTGTAGCCATTGATTGAAAGAGCTACACATCCACTATATCCGAAAAATTCAAATCAAAACGACAAATTCCTCCTTTGGAAGATTACAAAGTTTTGGCAAAATTGATTTTCGACACTGCGATTAAAGGACATACGAAACGAGCACCCGGCACGAACACCCGTGGACGGTCTTCCACTCCATGGTGGGACAAAAAGTGTTCAGAATTGTACGCAAAAAGTCCTATAAGAATTATCTGAACGTCAAGTCACCCAAATATAGTGGAATACACGAGAGGTTAGAAGCATCAATGAAAAACTTGTCGAAAGCGGGAAAACGCAGATATTGGCACCGGTTTGTCGACGGATTGACGAGAGAAACAATGTTTCGTCCGGTGACTAAGCCCAACGTTGTGTATTCGATTCAACTTTTGATCGGAACCAAGAATCCTTTATCGGCAGTAGCAGCATTCAATGTAGATTCACATTCAAACAAAAGACCTTTCGCGATGAAAAGATAATACTGTATATAAAAGTAATGGAATCGGCGGTAAAACATGATGTTGAGTTATGTTCTATTAACGACCATTCGTTGGAATTGGGTGGAAAGCCCAATTCCTACAAGCGGAAGGCAATATTCTTCACATTTCCTTTCAATCATGTCCATATGAGCCTGCAGAGTCTTAGTTTTCCGTTCTAAGTTTAGAACTGATTTGTTCTAGAAAAGCTATCCGTCTTTCACTTTCATTGCTTTCGTTTCTCTAAGTCTTCAATTTGCCGAAAATCAATACAGTATAAATAATATTTAGAAATCAAATTAATATGGATTATGGAAGAGGACATATCGCATACCACAGTAACGCCCGGTATAGATGAGACTGTAGACCACAATCGCCACTTTCTAATAGTTCGAATGAGATGATTTCAAGTAGTTTTGGTAAGTTGAATACATTTTTGACATTGGAAAATATATGAAATAACATTAACTGTTTATTAGGGCGACTCAAAAAAAATATCGTTGTGGAACAAATAAGATTTTTCAAGTAATTTCGGTGCGCTGACATTATTTTTTGACATTATAATCTATAGAAAATAAAATTGACTGTTGACTACGGCAGATCAAAAAATCGTAACCAGGGTTGTTCAATGATATTTATTTTCTTGTTGCGTTACAAATAAACAAATGTGACACTGAAGCAACTCAGCAATGGTTATGCTGTCAAACGATTATACTTAGTCAAGCAGTTATTATATTTACATCTTGTATATAATACTGTCGCGAAATACCAGTAATACGGTTGAAGTAAACATTTGTTCAGAAGTTTCGCCACATAACTAAAATGATTCAATTTTATAGATTTTTTTATATTTCGTTTATAGAGGTTCTAACCTTAAGGTCATTCGCCTCTTCGAGTTAGAAAAACCTCTTATGAATAATTTCTAACCCTATGTGCGGGGTCGGGACTCGAACCCAGGTGCGCTGCGTACTATGCAATCGATTTACCAACTACGCTACGCCCACCCCTTAAAGATTTTATAGATGCTTTCTTATCAGATATGGTACTCCTAAAATTACAGGGTCTATGGATCCAGGCCAGTGCACTGGCCCACTGCAATAAAAACTCCCACGCCCACTGCTCAAGCATTAAAACTACACTGAATGCGAGTAAGTAAACTTCTGGCCACAAATTTCACATTTGAGTAAAAAAAAACTCTCTAGTTGTGCTTCGGAGTTGCTTTACAGAAATACAATTGTTAGTGATTATCGACAAAATCGATAAGTTTTCGGAGTTTATATTTACCAATGGAAGGAAATATTATTTTATAAATTTGTATTTTATTTTTCCCACTTGTTGCACTGTCAGCGTCTAACTGATTATAAATACAACAATTATTATTTTATTCAGTAAATTTATACGAGTTGCAAAGATTTGCAAAACAAACTACTATAGACAACTATACTTTTACCGCCGGCGTCGGCGGTAAAACATGATGATGAGTTATGTTCTACCATAGACCATGCGGTAGACTTGGGTGCAACGCCCAACTCCTACAAGCGGAAGACAAAAGATTCTTCACATTTCCTTTCGATCATGCCCATATGAGCCTGCCTAGTTCTAGTTTTCCGTTCTAAGTTCGCTCTAGAATACCTATCCGTCTTTCAATTTCATTGCTTTCGTTTCTCTTAGTCTTAAATTTGCCGAAAATAGCCAACAAAATCGATACAGTAAACTACTATAGAGACTATTTAGATGAATACCCACATAATTATTGATGTCTTTGAATGTTTCAATGTTTTTTCTTCTTTTACAAAGCAGCATTGAATAAACTTCACTCTGGTACTATTTGAAGGCATTGAAACATACATTCCGATTTCAGGCAACTAAATGAACAGAGGAAACAAGCATTCAATTCGATAATTGAACAGTTCTCCCGCTTTTCAAAAGTAATAATTTTCGCAATTTATATGTGAAGGTACATCACAGGTGAAACGTAACACGCATTTTACGTAACTCAACACCCAGATTGAAGCTGGACCACCCAATTCATATGCCTGTACACCTTACTTTACAACTGTCCGCATGCCGCCTGGGAAAGCAGATTGCAAGTGGGGCGCAAAATAAAAGCCACTTCAATTATGCATAATGAGCTTTTATATTTTCGCTTATTGTTTCCAAATGTGGAAATATTATGCATTTTTTCCACTCTTTTGTATTGAGAAAGGCCATGCAATTGCTCCAAAACTCAACTTCTCTGTCGAGGGTGGGGTAATGTGAAATTTCAAAAAGTTGATTTTCGTTTTTGATGATACGTTTTTCGAAAATACTAGAAATATAAAATATTTATATCATCCTGTAAAAAAAACCCTCGAATCATAATAGTTATCAATGAGAAAGGCCTAATTGCATCTTTAGGAGGATTAAAATAGATTTTTTCTGTTTTTGAGTTTTTCCACAAGTTGCACCCGTTGTAGTATAACATCGCCCAGAGTGGACATGTAATTGGTGTATGGAGGATCTGTGTACGATTTTCATTTTATTTTCTGTTATTCAGGGGGCTTACGAGAGCCGTTCACGATGGAGTGGCATTTAACATAAAATCCTCTTTAATACATTGTTGCCTTTTGGATTTTGTTACAACAGGGCGGCTGCGAATCGTGTTTTATATAGAAGAAATATCTATTTCATTAATACTCATGAATTTGTCTATTTCACCATGTGTTCAGAACGCAACAAATTTAAAAGCTGATAATTAAATCTCGACAAGTAATTTCGCTAGTTTCTAAAATATTCTTTGCCGGATCTCGAGAGAATATTGATCTCAATCACACTATTTGTAAGCGCAAACCACTCGAAGAATTAGTATCGCATGATGATTATTATTTTCTCTGATCTTTTTCTATTTTCTGCATGTTTAATGTTTTCCATTTTATCTAATTTTAAGTTTCACTTTATATGAATTAACTTATTATTTAACCCATTAAGTTTTTAGTTTTCTCTCATTTTTCTTTGTTGTAATATTTATATTTCTTTTTTTTCCTTCCAACTATTCCGTCCAATTATTTCCTTTTATTTCTATTTCTATTATTCCATTGCACTGTCCATTAAAAAATAATTTGCTCATTTTTTTATTTGTTCAAATCTTTTTTCATTTATTTTTTCTATGGTCGTTCTGCATCATTTTGAAACAGTGCTGAGCTCCATCACGGTTCTGATGGCAAACCTGCTAGACAAAAGAGAATGAAACGGTTAGTAGTTTAAACAGTAAGCGATGCTTATTGAGTTACGGTTCTCATTCCAGTGAATTGACAACAGTAAGACGGTTCTCTTTTGAATCTCTCACTCATTGGAATTATTATTGAGAGGAAGGCAAACTGACCGTCATTTCATTAACAATATAAATACGGTTATGGCGGTCATCTTATTACAAACAACGAGCTTGAATTAACAAACAGGCGGTTTCACATAAATAGCTATGCATAAAAGAAACATAAATGTGGAGAAAAAATCAACAAAGCACCGCATGCTGCCTGAATACAATACACTGATAATATTTCGTTTACTATACCAAGACAAAATAAATGGTACTCAATCTGTCTATCATTTCAAAGCATTCTCTCTCTGTCACGGCTTCTGTGAGAGATAGTTAACTGAAACACTATCCGAGGAAAATGGAAATGAAATAACGGTCATTTTTGTTGTGATACGGTCACTTCATATTTACCCTCACAATTCAAAGACCATCGGGAGATTGCACAGCACTGTTTTGAAATATTTACAACATTTTTCTCATTTTCCTGTTTTCATTCTTTTCATTTTTTATTTTGCTACAAATTTTCATATTTTTTAAATTTTGTATTATTTTTATGTTTATTTTTACGTCTAACTCAGTGGATCCATTTACTTCATTTCCATATTTCCTTACTTTTTTGTAGCCTTGTTTTTTTTGTTATATTCATTTTTCTGAGTTTTTTCGTTTTTCCTTTTTTCCATGATTATATTTTATTTGCATTAGTTTCCAATTGTTTGCAATTGTTTCTATTTATTCAATTTTTAAGTCTAATTTCTTTTTTATTTTCATTCAGATTATTTCATTTACTCAATCTGTTTTGTGTTGCTATTTATTAAAAAAATTGCAAACTTCGACTTTTTCATTGTCTTAATTTTGTTCATTATCTGTTGCTTTTCTGCTTTGAATTTATTATTTTGGGTATTAGTAGGTGTTTGACTATTTGCATGTTATTTATCTTTTTCCAATATTTTAAATGTCACTTTTCAGCTGTCTTTAGTTCCATTGTATCTACCTGTTATTTTTTCTCATTCGTTCCTTATTTTTTTTTGGTTTTTCTATCTTTAAATTCTACCTCTATTTAACGTTCTTTTTCTGTTTTGTACCAAATATATAAATGAGAGACTTGCAAAAATCAGTTTACCCCGAAACCGGGAAAAGTCAGCTACACTACCGAGCAAGTGAGATGCTGTATTTTCAGAGGCTGGCAATGTTATAAAGCACCGACTTGGCCGAATGTGTAGGTGAAACTAGATAAAATCCATGCAATACCAACACCTAGATAAATATGAATTGTTGGTAGATAGCCTCCTTTCAAAATCACTAAAAATGTCGTAGGGATATTAAAAAGGTTTTACGATCAAAAGATGCCTCTTGTTTAACCCTCCGGCACTTGCGCCGTTGTATTTAGTGCAACACCTTCAGAAACTCTAGTGAAATCTTCTTTCAGCACCAGCTCATTCGGGGAGCCATTCGCGCGAGTGTCGAAAGGTTAATTTTGACATTTGCTCGTCACTTATAAAAATCTCGTTCAAGCAAAAAGAGCAACACAGCGAAATGTTGCTCGCGTGTTGCCTGAATCCGAACTACTTGCACGCTGAGTTGATTTGGCTACTTTTTAAGATTTCCCTGTCTTCAAAAGTAGCCAAATTAACTGTCACCAGCATAATGCCAACCGAAAGAAAGGCCGATGTTTTCATGCATTTGAAGCTGTCGAAGTTCACACAGAAATATCTGATTCGGTAGGCTTTTTGTACCAGTGGTTTTAAAAGCGATATTTTCATTGCAACCGAAACCTTCAACCAGAAAACTTGGGGTGCATGAAAGAACTTTGCTACCTTTCGTGAAGCGACACTATCGTTCTATGCAATTTTGGTCGGATTTTGAATTCTTCCATTACGTCTTCCTTCGCAAGGGAAGCATAGCCGTTGGTTCCGGTTCATCTGTTGATGACTAAATATCTGATTGTGGGAACAGCTCTCTGGTGAGCAGGGATGTAATGCACCTCAGAGCAAATAAAGAGAAGAATAAAAAACGCTCTTTGCACTTTTCATGCGAACCACCGCTCTTCTCTAGCACAATACATATACCTCTTCATTCCCATGTATGTCGCTCCCATGCGTGCATTCTACTCCATGGCTGCACACCTCAAAGAGTTGAAATGAAGAGGCACTTTAGTGTGAATCTTGGTCCCACGCGCACGGAAGCAGAGAAGGCAACCAAAAAAACACTTTAATAACGTTCTCCCTATCAAACTTTATCTGAATTGTAGTTTGATTCGCCTTCCTATCTGCTTACCAGCGAGGGGAGGCACAAAAAAGTGGCTCTTCAAGGTGACTCTTTGAACGAACTTGTACAGCTCTTGGTGCACAGATGTTTCTCTTTTGCGTTTTCAAGTTTCTCTTTGTGCGGTTGTTCTGCACATCGGAGTGTTTTTGTGCTGCTCTATTTTTCATCGGTGTATTTTGCTCTGTGTGAGCAAATAACAAGCCTGCTGGTGAGGATGACAGAGTAATCAGGAATCAGTAGCGACTGGCTCAAATAGCACGTTCCCCATGTTGATCGGAGATTTGTGCCTTGCCATGTACTGATTTTTCATTATTTCCCTGCTGGTAAGGATTGGGGATGTGGTGAGTTTTGGGCTAAGGAAAATAACATACAGAACAATTAAAACAGATCATTCTCCACCCCGGAAGGATGCTGAACGATTTGCAGGAGCTACAATAGCAGAAATAAAACTTCCAACCCCCGGAGGGATTTGGAATTTTTATTTAAACAGTGAGCAGATATATCAACACCCCCAAAGAGATATTGTCATTCAAATATGGCTTAAAATATAGTTCTTTACCACACCAGGTTAGGAACAATAGCATATCCTTGAGTTTCAATTCTCTGTTCATATGTTCATCTATGTATGGAGAACCAAAAATCCGGATACGCAATTGCATTACTGCTGGTCAGTTACATATCAAATGATATGAAGTTCCGTAATCGAATCCACAAAGATCACACGCATAATACTCAGCACGCTGAATAGTAGCGATGTGATAAATGAATTTGCAATGACGATCAAAGGGCATTTCTGTATGCTTTACGAGCCAATTTAAAAGCCTCCGACCCGTCCCTGCGTCTGGAATTCGAAGCCCCTCCTCATATTTTTTTGAGGTGTTCCTATAGAAGCACGCATAACTCGAAGCGGATGAAGCCTCTTGGTATACTGAGTGAGTTTATTTTATCCGCGACCTCATGCAAGTCACGTAGAGATTCGATCGTTAGAAGACACCCATGAAACCTAGTCGTCAAGCCCTCATCGTAGAGGTTCCAGTTCGTAGATTTGAGATTACGATATGTGACGATGTCTAGCGAGACGTTTAAATGATCAAAGATGATGTACTTATGATCAGATAATGACGGTTCAAGCTCGTTCGGTACGAGCTAGTTTGCCAACTTATGCGTAATACTGTCAGAGCAGAGAGTTATATCTAACACCTCTTCTCTGACAGATCGTGCAAATATTGGACGATTTATACATTAAGTATGTGCAAATTTGTACTGCTTAAGTATTCCATCAAATCGGTGCCTCTCATATTGATATCTGAGATGCCCCAAATTATGTGGTAGGCATTTGCATCACTGCCGATTATGAGGGAAAACCCATTTCAGTCACAGCATGATACAACCCTTTTGAAATCATCAGAAGGTGATGGTTCATTATGCGGCAAATATGCCGAACCATAGACGTATTTCGTGTTTATGTTATTAACAGTCAAATTAACTGTGACAGTACAACTATGGCGGTTGTGAGGTTGGATATAAAACATGCGTCAATAGCACTATTCGCAAGTATGTATGCACGAGGCATTTCACGTCGATTTGTCATGTCATTTTTGTTGATAGCCACGAAGACGGAGTAAAGTAGTTTTCCAATATAGAAGTTTCCTTTAAGGAAATACGGTTCTTAAACCAAAGCTATAGAAGCTTATCCTTCCTGCACAAGGTGGGATAGATTCAAAGTTGCTGTACGTTTATGCTGAAAATTAATTTGTGCTTCTCTAACAATACTCGATCACAGCACCATCATTTGTATCCCACGATTTGCGAAGAAACAAACGTCCACTGTGCCTCTTACGACATGGGAGCAGGAACCCAGTGCTTCAATTCTTGGTTGAGAAATTCTTGGCCACACGGCCTCTAATGAAGGGGCGATTTTGCTGGACCTACCCGGACCCGTAATTTGTCTCTACAGCCCTGATAAAAATGCATCAGTGGAAATCAGTCAATAACTACTTTTCTTCTTGGTCTGTGTTATTAGTACGTCAGGGGCTGGTGTCCTGTAGGAGGTTGATAATGCTATTATCTTTTTCCGAACAAAATCAGCCTAGAAGCCGTGTGGCATTCGGCGGCAGAAATCAAGTATCAATGCAATCCTTGCTTCCATACCCTAAGGAGAAAAAAAAATTATGCTTAAGTTACCGCATCTTTAAGTTTCTCTAATTTATTGTACTACATTAAAAAAAATATGTTTTGTCATTCTTATCTATACATAATAAACATGCCTTCTTTCTATTACGTTGAATTATAAAAAATGACATGCACGTAAAATTATTAATATGCCTTTTATATAGCTAATTGAAGATCGTTAAAAAGTAAAAAAGAAAAATATGGCTATATGGCTGATCGAGGTAAAAAATGAAAAAAAAAGATAATAAGATTTTTTGAAAACCGTGACAAGCGCATTATTATTTATTCCATTATTGCGATAGAACCGTTGACCTTATAATAAACTAATTGGAATTGTTCAAGATATTACTAGTTTAGTATCCTTTACAGACGCATCAAACATCACTACGCAGGACGACACAGGATGATTCGCTTTTACACATAAACAATCAAATTTCTTTTATTCTTGGAGCAGACCAACGACATCGAATATAACAAGTAGTTCCTTTGCCTCAAATTGATCAAATTAACGTTTAAACAAATTAATTGCAGGGAATCACTTTTCCGGTTTTACGCTGAGCGAGGCCTGACTGTGACTCCAGGTTAAATATTTATTCCAAATCATGCAGCCAAGCGAACGTCAATGGCAATGGTGACAATTAACAACTGTTTTGTGCAATCCATAAAACCGCACTGGTCAAACTCCGTTCCACATTCGCTATGCCACTGATTACAGGACAAACAAGAACACAACTGATCAAAGCTGACCGTTAATCAAACGAACCGTTACCCAACTATATGTTGTAGATTAAATTGGTTGTAATTAATTTCATTCGATCGAATCGAACAATACGGTCCAGTGAAACAATCTGTCGGTTCACAGAATCGCACCAGTATCCTGGAGAATGATAGACGACAAGCCGATTAGCAACATTGAGCAAATCCAACCTATTACATATTTGTTTTCACTTTGGGAATTACAAATTCAATAGATTTGTTATTTCATGTACGGTCATACCGAACTATTTTTTTATTATTTTACTTCATGGAAGCTCAACAATATATATTCCTTGATTGCGCTTACCGATAGGGTTTTAATTAAAAACAAACTGGACAACCACTGTGCCGTACTGGCTGCAACCCGATTGGGACAGAGATCATGAGTCAGATCTGATGCAGGTTTTTTTTACTCGGTGACGACGGCATGTGCGGCAGGTATGTTCTACTCCCACTAGATTCAAATGGTGATAGGGTCATCTCTACTCTCGGACAACATTTCAAATCCGTTGTCAATTTTAAAAAAATTAGCACCAGTAGGATATTAGTTATACTGGTTAGTGAGAAATCTAACCACAGAGTCTGTCAAAAAGAAGATCAAAATACCGCAACGAGATTATAGTAGGTATTAAAGAAGAATCATAATCGTAGTAATAATATTTTCTAACTCCATAATAATGATAATTTCCTATTGCCCTTTATACGCAGAACCCAAACCAGAGGTACCACCCCAGCGCCTATTGCAAACGTATCTATACCAGTGGAATCCAAGGCTAGAAGAGTCCCGCCGCATTGTCCACATCGATAAATTACTCCCGGTGAATTTAAATGTCGTTTTACGGCTGAACAGGCGTAAAGATTTTTAATTGATAAGCCTCCGTCCACTTTGAAGTGGATTTGCTAGCCCCCTGGTCGTTCCGATTCTATACTGCCACTGAATCGACAAACCATCGACATCGGTAGTGAAACGATCCGGGCCGGTGTAGCTAACCTTTCCCCGGCCCTGCCACGTCACGTTCGCTGGAAGCGAAACGATGGTCCTTGCCGATTGCGGGCGGAAACATATTTTACATTGGACTCTTCCGTTTGCTGAAACCATTAGCATTAATTAACTTTTTTGTGTGCTCCAGGTTCGCCTCGGTCTATTAGTGATCCACTTTGGAGTGGAGGAAAAACTCGAAACTCTCGAGCGAAAGGAAATAGGGAAAACCTCATCATTTTCAGCATTCGTTGATCTCTCGAAGAAATAAGCAAAACGAGAGGCACTTGGCTCGGTTCTCGTATTTTTCAACTACCTCCTCCGGGGGTTGGAAGAATGAATCAGATCAAAATCTTTTCCGTCTGATAAACTTTCGGCTCTCATCCCGTTCGCAGGCTACACTGTAAACGGAGTAGAGCCGGGGAAGGTGAGGAGGTTCGGTTTTCCACAGTCAGATTTCAACGATTTCAATGAATAAGATGATGATGCTGCTGACGATAGCGCTGTAGGTTGGGTTTATTGGCTGGGCTGTATTTACATACTAGCCTCTAGTTACTGCTTTTGAAAGCGAAGTTTGGATAGGAGATTAGTACATGCTGCAGGTAATTGTTCCTTCTTCTTCTTATTCAACATAGCCAAACTGATGGTTCGATAGTTCATTAATCTCCCTTCCAACGACTATCTAATGTTGATTCGACTGGAACGATTAGTGTATACTAAACAATAAATATTTCAAGACCTGCAATTAACGCGAAACTGTCATCTTGTGTGCATTGTTCTGCCGAGGTGATCTATCGAGATCAGAGCTTCACACTCAACCCAATACTGTGGAATATGATGTACGGAGTATTAACACTAGAACTGCCGGGAAGTCGAGATCGTCGGCTTTGCGGATGGCGCCGTTCTTGCGAAAAACGGCGAAACTCTGCAGGAAGTGGAGATGGCTGAGACGATAAACATCATTGAAAGCTGGATGCTGTCAAGTTCCAGTTTGCATGTAGTGCTGATCAGCGACCGTAAAAAATCATGTGTCGTAATCAACGTCGGGGGACACTCAAATCCATCTAAGCGTGTGCTGAAGCATCTGAGTGCGATTCAACAGCTATCACTTCTCTGAGACAAGATCATGCGTATTTCCCACAAGTAGTATCCCAGTTCTGGGTCAACCTTCTCAGATTTTAGAGAACAAGATGAAAACATCCAGTTCTTTTTCTAGCACGGCCCAATAGTGGATCAGTTGCAGCATCGAGAAAATATTGCGTGTCCAAACCGGTTAAAAATTACTATACCCTGCAGCTTTTTTATTTGGGTAGCTGTTAGAGTCACTGAGATAATATATTCGTAAATGTGCTACGAATAGGTTTCGAATATTTTTTTTTTCGTAATATATGCAATTTTTTCGTACATATGATAATATATGATCATGCGTTGCTCTATGGAAACGTTTTCATTTTTATTGTGTGTCTTTCGTAAAAACCAGGAAACGTTTTTCGTGGGCTGACTACGAATCTGTTTCATTTATCAAACGAATTGTTTGATGAAATAATAAGAATGATTTTTTCCAATAAATCCTCAAAATAATTATGCACAAAAACTCATATCGTTGAACGCATTTATTCGTAAATCTACTACGAATAGGTTCATCCGCGAATACGAGCATTCTTGTGCATTGCAAATAGTTGGGTTCCTTCATTTCACCACCTAGAAACATGATTGATGATGAACGAAAAGTTTCGAAAATTTACATATTTAGTGCACATTGCACGAAATGTACTATCAAAGACGAAACTATTTTTCGTGAATGAAACCAAATGTTTCGTTATTTTACTAAATGCTTGTGTATAGCAGGAATATTTCATCAGTCACACATTTTCATTTCGCTCATTGAACAAAATTTTCGTATATTTTTTCATCCGATATAGTGGTTTGGTAATTTGACGCAAAATAAATATTTTTTTCCGGAATATGCGTCCAAAAAAATCCTTGAATTCCAAAAGAGATTGAACGTTCCAGTTAATTATCAGGACACATAAGGTCCATCAATAAACTAGTAACACCAGATAATCATAAACGACGCCGTGAAGAGAAGGATCAGGAATTCTCATTTTTTTTTCTTTCGTTCTACATACTCATTTTCTTAGCTTATTCATTTCATGGATTTTATTCATTTTGTTTATTTTATTCGATTTCAATATTTGGCTATTTCAAAATGTATGATTATTTTATTTTAATAATTTATTTCATTCAGTATTCTTTTCATTCATATCATTCATATCATTCATATCATTGGTTTAACTTATTTCATTTTACTGTTTTCATTTGATGTATTCAATTCATTCTTTCCAGTGCATACATTTAATTCATTTTAACAATTTCACTCATTCATTTAATTCATTTCATCCAATTTGTTAATTTGTTCTATTAATTTTATAACTTTTACAGCTGACCTACTTTGAATCATTTGTTTTATGAATTTGAACCATATAAATAATTATCTATTTGATATTTCATTTCATGAATTTGATTTTTTTTGCATATGAAATTTTTAGTTTCATTTGTTTTATTGATTTTTTTATAATTGTTTTCCGTTTATTCGCGATTTTATTTGTGCAGAACTCGAAACTGTGTTCATCCCACCTCTAGCTGGGTGCCTACTTCGCACGAGCTCTGCAAACTAATTTATTTATTTATTTCTTATCTTCGGTATACACCGTACAGACACATTTTAAAACCATAAATTTTCTTATTAACAACTTATATCTATGCTTGGAAACGTTAAAATCATACACTGAAGAAGCTTCGTTAAATCTCCGGCAACATCTTTCCATTGGATTATTTTGTCCATATGAGGTACGGTGTCTAGGGATCCACAACAGAGTGGGGTTACGAAGAACACGAGGAGGCGCATACAAATCAACACCCGAGAGAAGATCGGGACTGTCGATAGTACCAGACAGAAAGTCGAAAACAAAAACTCTTTGCAGGAAGATACGGCGAGTCGCCAGAGTCTACAGACCGAGTAGCATACATCTATCGGCATAAGGAGACCACCCAACTGGATCATTCCAGTTTCCTGAGGGTGAATCGCACAAAACATCTTTGTATACGTTCTAGTCGGTCAATTTGAACGGCATGGTATGGTGCCCACACTTGCACAGCATACACCAGAACACTTCTGATCAGGGCACAGTAAATTGCTTTTAGTGCGTAGAAATTATCGAAGACCGCCGTGTTCCGCTTTAAGAAGCCCAGCATTCCGAAAGCCTTAGCAGTGTGATATGGTCGGAAAAGCTCAACTTCCTATCGAAGAGCACTCCAAGTCAAGGATCGAATCGGCGCTTTCAATTGTTCTTCCTTTTAGGCTGTATTCATAACATCCTGGAGTAAGCAAGCGTGCGAAACTGATTACTTTGCATTTATTAACGATGACCTCCATTCCGTTAAGCGTGCACCATTCTTGAATAGTACAGATATCTTCTTGAAGCACTCAAGTGCAGAAGCGATAGTTCGGAAGATTTTGAGATCGACCGCGTATAGCAATTTCCCTGACTTGATCCAACTACAGATATCGTCAATAAACAGAATAAAAATAAGCGGGCCCAGATGACTGCCTTGCGGGACACCTGTGGGTGTTCTGAATGTGCTTGAGCGCGTGTTTTTTAAACTCACGAATGCCGAGCGATCGGAAAGATACGACTGTACCCAGTTAGTCAGCCAGGTGGGAAATCCCTCACGCTTTAATTTCATGATTGCGATGTTGTGCAGTACTTTGTCGAAAGCTTTTGAGAAATCGATGTAAATTGCGTCCACCTGATGACGCTTCTCGACGGCGGGAAACAACTTAGAAGTGTAAGCTATCAGGTTAGAAGTTGTTGATCGTCTCGTGATAAACCCGTGTTAATACTCCGAGATAATGTGGGATGCAGCTGCATACGTGACGTTGTGGACCAGCTCATGAATTATTCAACAGAGATATGTGTTGGAAATGTCTCATCTCACTGCTAAATGGATTAAGTCGTTTTTTGTTGAAGCTAAAAATGACCCTTTTAGGATTGTTTTTACCATCGTGTTGGTTATGTGACCATTCAATACTCAATGCAATAAACAACAATTACAACTTTTTCCGATGTATTTTACCGAAATAAAACATTGTTTATTCTGTGCCAATATTTTCAAGTGACTTGTGCGGGTGGTTATGATTGAAACTTTAATAAAGGAAACAACTTAAAATTCTTGTTTATGTTTATATTTTAAAAATCCAGTTGGGTCATAATCGCAAGAAAAACTTTTTATTTTTGAACCACTCTAGTCATACTATTTATTCCATCACGAAGTCTGCTCTGTAATGCTCGTAAGTTACATAGTAACAAAAATATTTATTAAAATAAATTCCTAAATTCAAACAGCTCTGCAAAGTTTATAAAAGGCGGGCATTGCGTAGTTGGGACCTCTACTCGAAAAAGAGGTGAATGACTCTAAAGTTAAATAACATCACGAAAAGGACCATAGTAGGCAATGCGCGCATGTACAAACAATGCTCTTACTAACTAAAATTCTCCTGGAAAAGAATACCAGAGACGACATATCGCCATTTTGGGGTAAACTCTCTACAAAGTGTCGTCTTTGGACTTTTACATTCTGCTTGGTTACTGAGATCGAGAAACACGCGATAAAGAGTTTCTTCAGCTACATTCGACTATTGCCAAAGATGAAACAAATTATGGCAAAAGTTCATTTCGAGCAATAAGGAAAAGAATGCTGCGATTCAAACTTTGAACTCGTTTTTTCTCACAATTAATACAATGTCAGTTAGCCCTGTTCCTGTTTTGAGCAAGATAAGTACTTCTCTAGTAATTCCAGAAGCTGCTTAATTTTTTCCTTCCGACCCTCAATACACATCTTCTGCAAGGTTTTCAATAGTTAAATTGGGCGGAAAAGGTAGTCGAAGATAGTGTAAATTGATAAGATTGATCAGTATTCAAAAATATTTTAAGATTACGAAGATATATGCTAAAACGTAATAGTCACAGTAATTAATCTTACTCGTATTTGTGGGGAAATCATGTCTAATCCCAAAATTATAGCTGTTTGAAAACGTTGTTTGTCCTAGACAACATGAGCACACAAGGACTAATAAAATCAATAAAATGAAGAGAATGAATAAAATAAACAAAATTAAAAAAAAATCAAATGAATAAAAAGAGAAAAAAAATAAACAGAAAAAAATCTTGAAATTGAAAAAATTGAACGATATTAAAAGAGTTAACAAAATAATAGAATCAATTAAAATGTGTCTAATTAATATTCTTGATGAAATCAATTACCACAAAACTTCGTCAGATTATTAAAATGAAGAACGTGAATAAAATGCACAACATGAAATAAGTGAAAAAATGAGTTAAGTTAAATGAATGATGCGAATGCATGAAAATGCATGAAATGAATAAGCTGATCAGAATGAATCCAAGGAAAGAAACGAATAAAATAGATAAAATGAAACGAATTAAATATAAAACAAAAAGAATGGTGAGATCAAGGATGTGAAATATACAGATCGGAAAAATAAAAGCGGCAGTCATTAAAAATAGGCTTAAAATCTTACGGACTAATCTTTTGTCTCCTGCTGGTAGGGGTCGAGCTTAGGTAGTTACTACGGATCGCTCGAGTCTTCCAACATGTCTCACGGTAAGGATAGATTTGTCGCTCTTTACTATGAGAATCGCTGGTGAACAAAAAAAACTTGTTTTAATCCACCTAGTGGTACAATTGTGCCTTTCTAATTTGTCCAAACTATGATTCCATGGCATGTTCAATATAATGGTGGAAATATATATTACATATTCAGTACGATTTACACATACATACAATGGATCGACAGCCACGAACTTGAGATGCTATTTGTCGACGCTGAAACACTTGCAACTAGAGGCGGATACAGGAAGAGGGTCCGGGGGATCTGGACCCCGCCGAAAATTTTCTGCTTTCAAATTTCAATTTTGAAGCATTTGTTTTTGTTAGGGGAAACTTTGCCACTGTGACCACTATTTAGGTTATCTTTTGTGGCTGCCCCTGTTTACTCTACATGTTACAAATTGCCCGAATCTAATGTAGTTGGAAGCGAGTTGTTTGTTTGCCCAAATGTGTCGTCCCAACCGGGTAGTACATTATTAGCTGAGGATCCGTTTGGGACAGGTATGCCATATCTCGTGAGGCGTCAGAAGATGCCTTCGGAAGTATCGCTTCCTTCGAAGAAATTGTACTGCACAATGGCAGAGAATATGTTCCGAGCTCTCGGGCTCGTAGTTACAAAATCGACAAATGTCATCTTGACTTTCGCCAATTTTTTTCAGATGATACTTAGCAGGACAATGTCCCGTAAATAAACCTGTGATTATACGTAAGTCTTTACGTTTTAGATCCATTAGTTTTTTGGCTCTCGTTGTATCTGGATGTATGAATTTCTTAGATTGTCGAGCGCTTTCTACGTTACGCCAGTCGTTTAGTAGTTGGTCTCTTGCCCAAGCCGAAAGTTCTAGTTTAATGGCACAGGTAGATATACCTAGAAATGGTTCTGGTCCAACAAACGTGTTTGATGAACCACGCCTGGTCTATTCGTCGGCTACTTCGTTACCATCGATTCCTTGGTGACCAGGTACCCAGAATATCATTACTTTATTCCGAGTTGCCAGTTGTTGTGAAGATATGATGCACTCCCAAACCAGTTTGGACTCACATTTCGACTACCTTAATGCCAACAGTGCTGCTTGGCTGTCCGAGAAGATTGCGATTTTTGCATGTCTGTAGTTTCGTTTCCTACAGACCTCCGAGCAGGTTTATATTGCATATACCTCTGCCTGGAAAACTGTAGGCCACTTTCCCATTGATATCGCTTCTTTAATTCTTGGTCCGTAGACTTCCGAGCCAGCCAGCTCACCCATTTTAGAATCATCCGTTTAGAATGATATTGTACCTTGAGGCAGTATACAACCCCCTACATCCCACATCTGACGATTTACTATGTGGACCTCATATGAGATATCGAAGTTCGGTTTAGCCTCCATTTTATCTTGAACTATTGTCAACACAGGGTTTAGTTTGAGTTCCTTTATTATACTCAGGTGACCATTTAGTTTTACCCTTTAGCACTCTCAGAGAGCCAAGTCTCGCCTCCCCCATAACGTGTTTGTGCAATGAAGGTAGATGAAGTATGGCTTCCATAGCTGTGGTGGGTGTTGATTTCATAGCGCCTGTGATAGAGAGGCAGGCTAGCCTCTGAACTTTAGTTAGTTTAGCTTGGGCGGTCTTTTGCTTAACTTCGGGCCACCACAGAATGGAGGAATAAGTTAATCATCGTGGTCTGGCGATGGTCGTGTAGGACCAGTAAGTCAACTTCGGTTTGAGACCCCAAGTTTTCCCGAAGAGTTTACTGCACGCATACAGTGCTGTTGTTGCTTTATTAACGGCGTATGTCAGGTGCGAGTTCCAATTCAGTTTTTTGTCTAGGATAACACCTAGGTGTTTCGCTTCTTCTGCGTAGTTGATTGTAGTTCCACTGAGAGTTGGGGAAACCAAATTCAGTTTTTTCCCTATTAGTAAATGGTACAATGACCGTTTTTGTAGGGTTCACGTTGAGTCCCTCATTTAAAACACCATGTCATGATGAAGTTCAGGGCTAGTTGAATCCAATCGCTTAGTACAGATTCATGTTATCCCCTCACAATTAGGACAATGTCATCTGCATATCCAACAATCTCGAAACCCATTTCAGTCAGATCATTGAGAAGATCGTCCGCCACTAGTGACCAGAGCAGGGGTGATAGCACACCTCCCTGGGGACAACCTCTATTGGCTGTTGCTTTCGTGTCTCCCAACGTTGCTGTGATCTCTCGACTCTTGAGCATTGCCAGAATCCAGTCCCCTATCGGTTTTTCCACTCCATTTTATGCCAGTGCCTTGTGAATTAATATGTAGGACGTATTATCAAAAGCACCCTCGATGTCAAGAAAAGCGCAAATTGCTATTTCCTTGAAATCAAGGCTTTTCTCAATAAGTGTCACTAAGGTATGTAGGGCTATTTCCGTAGATTTGCCCTTTTGATATGCAAACTGGTATTTGTTTAGCGGAACTTTCGATAAGTGCTCCGTTCGAATATAGTGGTCCAGCAGTTTTTCCATCAGTTTTAGAAGTGTTGATGTCAAACTAATAGGTCTAAAGGCCTTGGGCAGTGTCGGGTCTTTTTTACCCGTTTTTAGAATAAATATTACCCTAACTTCTCTCCAACTTTTCGGTGTGTGCCCAAGCATAAGACTGGATCTCAGGATGTTTAGTAGATTCGGAAGAATTATGTCTGCCGATTTTTGTAGAAATATTGGAAGAATGTTATCAGCGCCGAGCGATTTGTAGGGTTCGAAGGTGATAGCCCATTTAATTAGAGATGGTGTGAAAATCTGACAGGTAAGTTTTTGTGATGCCTCACAAGTCCTGTTAGGACGGAGTCCATCACAATCCTGACCTGTCGAATTCTCGTCTTTCGCATCCGACCCAGGAAAGTGGGTGTTCATTAGAACATCCAATGTTTCACTATTGCCAATTGTGAGAGAACCATCACCTTTTTTCACTTGCCCTAGGCTATTTGTGTGATCCTTTGATAAGGCTTTTTGGAGACGAACTGCCTCTGGAAAGTGTCCGATGTTTTCACAAAGCTCGCGCATTGATAGTTTTTTGGCCTTTCTCAACTCGGTGTTGTATTTGGTAAGAGCGGTCCTGTAGTTTGACCAGTTACCAGTAATCTTCGCTTTATTGAAAAGGCGCCTAGTTTCCTTCCTAAGTGTTGCTAGATTTTCGTTCCACCAAGGAACATCACGACATACAGACCTCGTTACAAGAGGACAACTGTCATTATAGGCGGTTATGATCCTCTTTTGTAGGTCGTTTGCCGCATTATCCAGATCTGCCGGAGATTGGATCTTACTCCCCATTCTCTTCAACTGTTCCAGGTGTGAGCGGAATACACACCAATTTGTTTTTTTATTTCCCTGTGTTTTTGCACTGTGAGTTTATTGGCTTCTATTGCGAACATTATGTGTCTGCGATCGGACAGACTAGGCTCGTCGGAAACGTGCCAACTCTTTATCTTTTCCGTTATTTGAGCGCTGCATAACGTGAGTAATTCGCTACTAACTGCGATCATAAATGTAGGTACAACTCTCTTGTTACATGCATTGACATCGTTGACGACAGGTATTCTAGTAGGTACTCACCTCTGGTATTTATATCAGTGCTACCCCATATTGTGTGATGTGCATTGACATCACATCCAATGATAAAGGGCTTGTTTATTCTTCTGCAGTACTTTATGAGGGCATCAATTTCAGAAGGTGGTGCTGTATCCGCATCGCCAGGGAAGTATGCAGATGCGATCACAATCTCCTGCTTTCCTCTAGCTGTCGGTGCTTCCACTGTTATTGCAACGATGTCTCGTTGAATGAATTCTGTAATTGGAGAGAATTTTATTGCTCTGCTTTTCAAAACTAAAGCTCTTGGAGTTAGCTGGTCGAAAAATTTGAAGTAGTTTCAAACTTAACATCATTTCGAACCAAATTTTTCATTGGTTTTTAATAAATGTGGTTATTACGTATCACGTAATGTGTTTATTTCAAAATCGAAATTTCAAACTCAATAGGAAATTTTATTCTAGATTCGCCTCAGCCTGAAACAAAAATATATAATATTTAATTAGATTGATCAGCATTATAAAATGAAGTGAAGGGGAGTAATAACCCAAAACCAAACCACCTATAACAGTCAAAAAAAAATTGGCCGGGGTTAGGTTACTGTTTTTCAGAGTGATTGCATAAGCTTTCCATATGAAAAAGGCAACAATGTGGTTAAGTCCAAAAAAGTCAATTTTCGAGGTTACATCAAATCTCGACATTTCATGCATTTTAAAGATATTTGGCATATAAAATACAATTTCGATTTTAAAAATTTCCTTTACTCCCCCTTTGAGCATTTTTAAATTCAGTTTATATGGTAATTTGCTGTGCGGCCGCACTCTTCAACCCGTAACTCCGGAACCAGAAGTCCAATCAATAAATTCAATAGTAGCCGATGGGAAGGTTGTGCCTTTCATTTGAGACTAAGTTTGTGCAAATCGGTCCAACCATCTCTGAGAAACAGAGGTGACGTTTTTTTCCACATAAACAGATACGCACACACAGTCATTTTCCGATATCGACGAACTGAGTCGAATGGTATATGACACAGGGCCCTCCGGGCCGGAATTAAGTTGCCAATTGCATAACCAGATGATTGCAGAGCCTTTCTATATGAGAAAGGCAAAAACGAAATAAATTATCAAAATGAAATGATCAGATATTTAAAATTAGAATAAAATAAACAAAACGAATAAAATCCATAAAATTAATAAACTGAAGAAAATGGAATAAAAAATAAAAATGTGTAAATAAAGTAAATCAATAAAACTAATTAGACGAATTTGAGAACCATAGTTTCAAAAAACTCAGAAATGTTTGTGGAAATCCCATAATTTGGAAAATGGCTAATTAATATACAATGTACTTTCTTGCGTTTCCATTCATTTTTGGTTTTCACCTGTCAGGGGCGGATCCAGAAAAAAAATCGGGAGGAGTTAGAAATATCTGAACTTGCACATTTTTTCATCGTTAAAAACCTATTTTTTTAAATCTAGTTCACTTATTATTGAGTTGAATTCCAAAGAATATTGCAAGTTTAAGCGAATCCTATGCATTTCTTTTGTAAGAAATATAAAACTCCATGATCGAGTCGTTTCCTACGGATAATCAAGTTGCGGAGAATTTAATCTTCACGTTTTCCCATCGCACAGTCAACAGTGATCATAAATATATCCTATGCAAGTTTTGACACAAATCTATGTTGAATTATTGATCCTAATTCAGTATGAAAATTATCATTATCGTAGGGCGCTTTTTATTACACGAATTATTCATATTTATTACCCGATTTAATTTTTTAATACCATAATTTTTTTAAGAGCATTCAATATTTCCATATGCATATAAAAAGTTAAAAAATATAACATATCCCAAGAAGCAATTAATAAAGTATCCCAAGAAGCAATTTACACATCAAGCAGAAATGTAAAAATGTTGTAGGAGTAATTACAATGGGTAGCTGTGGAAATGAATGTTTAAAATAAATATATTAAATGAATGGAAACCGTTCTTTCTAGGAAACAGTTTTTCTTCATGAGTAAAACAAATTAACCGAACAAGAAATAGAAATTTGCGCTAAAATTTAAATTTTTATTAATAATTTTAATAAGAAACATCGCTTCAAAATAAGATTCCAAATTTAAATTAACACTTAAGGTATCGAACTAACCGCAACGATACTTTTGAAAATTAATATTTCGAGAAAATTGGTGTAGTACGGCGTATAATTATGTAATTCAAGCTCATATGATTGTGAAAATAATAAATTGAAAATATGAAATAGTTTTGTTTCGATGTTTTTATCTGCATTTTATGCACAGCTAGAATCTAGTTCTAGCGAAACTGAATGTACTGAAGAAAATTTGGTAAGTTTTCTAGCGAAATTTAAGAAGTAGGTTATTTGTACGTAAACTTCGATAATTCCAATTCTATTCACAGCATATAACTATTTCATTTGACATTAATATCAAATTTATCATTCAAAATCCATCAAAGCATATTTTTTGACGAGTAATAATATACGAATTTATTGGTAAAAGACGAACCACTTAACGCGTTTCTAAAAATTCCAAAACAGCTATTGGGAGAATAAAATAGCTACGAAATATACATTGGTGACTACATTAGCGAAATACAAATAAAGGTTTCAAACTAACTACTGGCATCACGTCGAATCGTTTTTGTTTTATTGGATATGTCCATAATTTTAAAAAACTTTAAATGTCTTTTTTGGTATCAAATCAAAACATATTCCAAATCTTTCAGATCAAGCTTGTTCTGAGAGAAAGAAGCCTTCCTATTTTTATTATCTTCATCCAACTATATTATCCATGTCGATTTGCTTACCTCATATGGTCGGTGTTAAGTCATACCGGACTAAGTGACAAAATATTGATTTCGAGAAAAACGAGTTTAAAGTTTGCATCGTAGCATCCTTTACATTATGATTGGAAATTAATTTTTGCCATAATTCTTGTTTATTGTTACATATTTCAAATCTGGCAAAAGTCAAATGTAGCTGACGATATTCTTTATCCAGCGCTATCATTATCTCATTTTTGTATGTTTTGCGACTTAGTCCGGTCTGACTTAACACCGACCATATGTGATCAGATATCCCTCAAATGACTTGTACAAACGGCAGTGAAAATAAATTAACATGATTGTATGAACATTTTTTTTCCTTGCCAAGGTAGACAGTTAATCGACAAGAGTAAAGCAGATATGGATTTTTAATAAGTCTCTCGCAAAGGAATTGTCATCTCTAAATATATTAAACCAAACAAATACATTATAAAAACAGTCGGTTTTATTACAGAGACCACCAGTCTCTCCTCGTTAATTCCAGTTATGATTGCTGAACATGTATAATCTTATTCTAAAAGCCTAAATACATTCAATCCTTTGTAAGTGTCCCGAGCAACCTAATCGGAGGCCAAAATCCATAGCCGGGATCTATATTGAGTTCAACGCCACTTCACCAAACGATTTCTTCAGGGTGGTACTTTTTGGTACGATTCTTCCAGTATGTCCTCCGAAGCCAACGGCAGAGATGTTGACTCCGGCAGTGGCAGCTCCCACTCGGTGTTCGAACAACCCGGTAAACTTCTGGTTGTCTGCTCATGGTTCGGTTCCAGCACTACAGCAACCGGTTTGCGTCCATCGCTCGATCTCTTTTCATCATGCATCTGTCGTACGTACAGTTCATACGGAGAAAGTTTCTTTGTCGGCACCTCCAGCATCCGGTAAGTCCGACCGAATAGCAGCATCGGCAAGTAGTAGGACTTGATCGGTACCTGCGATCCTGGATTCTTCTGCTCCGCAATTCGACGATCAATGTCCTCCTTCCTTCTCAACGAATGAGTAGGGAACCAGTTTGGTGTTCCACCGCCCGAAACAGCCTCCGGCACGCGGGGGAAGTGTCCCGCACGAACAACTGCCCGATCCAAGTGGCGCTTCCATCGGGAGTAACCGCTCATGTCATCTCGACAGTCACCTACGTACAAACAACACTGTCTTGCGTGACCGTGCTCACAGTGAAAGCAGTAACTTTTTTCTGGACTCGAACTGCGCCCGATCGGTACGTTCCGGTTTCTTCGCAGCAAAATCCGCTCCATTTGAAAGTCCTCTACGGCGTGATCGATAACACTGTTCGAATTATCCAATGACACATCGATGGCTGAATTATTCACTTGTTTCTTGTTTTCCGATGATCGCTTCATCTTCGGGAAACTGCACGGCACTTCATCATTGCGTAGCTCCTGCTCGGAAATTGCAGATTGGCAGCTGTCGATCGATTCGGTTGATGATGATTCACTGGTAGGCAATTTTACTATGCGACTGTTGGCACAACCCATTTTGAATACTGTTAACTGTTCACTGTACAGATGGAAAATGTTTGAAGATTGTACCACAGGCGAGGAGTTTTATAGCAGTGCTTGCTACCCAGGGTTTAGGTATAATTCGCATAGATAAAAATTTCTGCAGGTCAAAAAGTTAATGCTCTCCATCCCTTGCTGATACAGATTTTACAGGCAGTAACGAAAGTGTACTTGGTCATGTTAATGCTTGTTTATACTACCCATTATCAGATGTAGGCAAAGCGATAGCTGATTTTCACTTTTCCATCAGACCTGACCGGAAGCCAAGTTTTCAGACTTAAAGAAATAGCGAAAAGTTAAGCTCATTACCCTATATACGATGTGAACGTATATAGGGTAATGGGCCTATTTTCGCCCTGTTTCCATTATCACCGTTTGGTTAGATCAGCGACTGTCATCTTTTTCAACGCATTAGCTCAAATGGCAGTGCGATAATTGGGGCATTCAATTTTAGTTCTCTTTGCACACAAACAGAAGTATTCCACCAATATTAGTCCATTTTTGATATTATATTGATTCTTAGGAACGAAGCAAAAATACTGACGCGAATTTATGCGCATTTCATCAATTGTGGACCGCGTAATTAATATAATACCCACCCGTATAGAGCCAAAATTAGCACTTCAAGATATATGATTTTTGTTAAGTTTGGCAGCGTTCGGGCTTGCGATAAATGCATACCTAATTATTCATTACGGCCATCTGCTGCAATAATAAATTGGAAATCTTAATATAAAAATGGTGAAAATAGGAAAACAGAATGCTTCCAAGATTTTGAAAAACAATACATTGTCTCCTATATCTATGTACATTATTAGAACGATAAACATTGTCCACATTGTTATTATCTTTTTCAATCAAGCACCACAACTGAAGGGTAAATATTCAAAGTCGTATAACCGCCATTTCTAATTTTTTACAGGAGAACAGAAAAACGCTCGCATTTTTCATTTTCAATGTTAAAAACACAAACTCGCGAGTGCTTGTTCATTATAAAGTAATACGACAATTATTAAAGTTTGAAACGATTTCGATTTAAATTGAGGAAAATACGACGACTTAACCTTGACAGAAATGTGGTTGGCAACGGGTCGAAAATTGCTATTTTTAACAGTTCTCACAATAAAACTATTGCCAATTTTGACTTGCTGTTCTCGCCAAAATGACGGCATCAGCTTAGAGTTAAAAAAAATAATTGAACAAATTTTGAATAATTGGCGGTTATGATTTTGAATATCCACCCTTCAACTATAATTTAATGAGCGTTATTTTTAAATAATATGAAGAGCTATCACGGCCATTGTTACATTTGACGGTTAATTGGTAAGTCAGGCGAAATCACTCATGGATAGTTGAGATCTCAAAATATTAACTCAAAGGTTATTTTCATATTAAAATTTGGTTTGGGTTGAAACTAATAATCTGGTACTAGTAGTTTCACTCTTGAGTATAATACAAATACAGTTTGAAATTACGATTATTCTCCAGCTAATCAGTCTCTCACATTAAATGTCGCACTAAACAAGAGTGAAAATGTATTTTGAAACGAGAACTATTGTTCGTTAATATTTTCAATACGCCCAGTTTTTTATTCCTACTCAACATCTAATGATGATTCCAATTCTAAATCTTGTATCTTCAGTCTATGGAATCCGAATTGTTTTGTCTGAAATACACATATCAATTTTCATAACAAAGGTAAAACATCTTATTCTTATTTTGCTCGTTTGTTTACTAATTGCGTAAATTCATTAAACGCGACATGGAAAAGTTACCTGAAATCGGTTGTTTTTGACTCAAATTTAAGCTATTGTTCAGCACAGTAAATTTAGGTAAAACGCACTGAAGGTAGTTTCCATACAACCATAGCAAAAATAACAGTCAATTACAAGATTTTCAATGCTAAAGATTGAGTTTGTGTATTGTAGTTAACTTTACCTGGCGGGGATACCTAAAAATCTCAAAAATAACTCGAATGAAAAGTAAAGACTGAATTTAATTTCAAGTTCTTTCGGGTCACATTTAATTTATTTCCATGTAGACATTAGTAGCCCCCATTATGCAGGGGTACAATGTCATATACCTATGTGCACATTACAAGTAAAAATTAGTTTACGACACATTTTTTATGTAGAAATATATTACTAGAAAGCATAGCGAAGATATAGGGTGATGAGCCTATTTTGGCACCATTATGGAGAGGGTCGCACTATTTTTTGAACAACTTAAAAAGAAGCCATATTACCTATAACCTTTTTCAGAATAAAGTATCAGTGTACTGTTCCTTAAACATCTGTATAATGCTTATTTGGCAGAATTGTCTCAATTTTCAGCATAAATGAAAATAAATGTTCTATTCTGTGCATCTATTCCCACCTGAACGTTCCAATTATCGCCTCATGGGTGTGCCGATTTCCACCTCATCGAAAAACAATCTAGTTGAAACGCAATGCCTCATATTTCATTTGCGTCGATTCTAACTAGGTATCCAGATCATGGACGCCAACGCGTGATTTGTAAAACGAATCATTCTGCTTTTTTCAGCCGATCAAAACAAACGTAAACATCACATACACGAAAGAAACTCATCAGCTGTTAGTAGAAGAGCGCCCAGAACTGCGCATGCAGGAAATAACCATGCGAAAGTTAACAACTAGAATATAAAGTTTCACGTCACACATTACTTCCTCCCGATCCAAATTGTATGTGCAGATGAAAATAAAATATCTGCAATCAACAATTAGTTGAATAGCTTAAAATAATTGATTACTTATACATGAAATTGCATTACAATATATTTTCAAGTTCATGTTTTGGGTTGGCCGCACTGGTGATTCTTTTCTGTACGATGGATGCAAAAAAGTTTGTTTTGATTGTGGTAGTGTATCGGCAAAACATGGCAAAATTATGAACGCCAGTATTTAATATGTTCCTATTATAACACTAGGCATATCCTAGTGTTTGACGAGTGCTTTTAAAGTGAAATAATCGTAAAAAGGTTCCCCAGCTAAAATAAAGGTATGTATCAGTGCAATGTTTAGTATATTTGTGCTGGAATAACGAGATATGAGGCGGTAAATGCTGGCTCGAAAGTGTTTATTTTGCTAAGCGCCGTTGCGTCCTGTTTCGGTTCACTACGCGAGTGAGGCGGATCAGCAGATATTTCAATAAGGCGATTTTGTTTTAATTAAAAGTTGGATTTAGTGGATAGTTCTGAATACGTATGTGCACAACAAATAAAGAATATAACTTGAGCTTATTTTTGCACACCTGTTTTAGCCAAATCGATATTGTCATTATCTCATATGCTTGGTTCGAAACCAAGGGGTACGAAATAGGGTCACAATAGGCTCTACTGCCATAATAGGCACATCACCCTAATCATTATCTTTGTACTACAAATGTTCATTGTTTCAAAAATATTCATAATTCTAAAGATAGTTAAATGTGAACTCAAACTTATATTCGTACGGAACACATATTCTTCTAATAATCAATTGAAATTTCTTTCACAAATAATTAAAGTGGTAACTTTTGATTGTAATTATGTATAGCTTTCAACCGTATTGGAATGCTGTCAACTAGTTTATGTGTGTATTCAACTGCACTTTTTCTCACATTCTTCAGAATAGTAATTTCTACGGATTCGCACTTTTTCAGGATGAGCTTGAGCATGATGACCGTACAAATTGGATAGTTTCGCACTTTTTTATCTAAAAGCTCCCATATATTTTCTATTAAGTTAATAAACAGGGACTGTTGAGCAAGCCCCTCGTGCGCAGCGCACCTCGCTCTTCAGCACCTTGGTCCGTGAACGGACAACAGCTCGTAGCGGAAGACACACTGTCAGTTGGAAGGAAACCACATTAGCATTTGGGACATAGTGGAACATCGTTTGAAGCTTACACGCCGCACTTTCGGATTCTTATTAATTGAATTAATTTGTTAGCCTACCTAGTTAAATTAAATTAAATTGAATTATACTATAACTAGCTAGAGGTAAATTATAAATTATTTAAATTTGGAGAATATGTACAATTAAAACCTTTATATTTAGGGTTACACATAAGTGAGGTTAAACTCAAGTAGGCTCGCTCGTTCCGGTTCTAGAGAAGCCGACACCTACAAAACGTGTGTTCAAACACATTGAATTTTCCATGTTGTAACGTTAATGATTCTTGCAGGAGATTTTAATTTTCCCGTACCGAAATACAGAAATTGAAAATCACGGAACCTGTTTCTCTGTTGCCACAGCAACAGGGACTGCATTGGTTTTTTTATAATTCGTTTATTTGATACGGCTCATAGCGGTAGCTTAACGGAGCCGTGGTTCTTTTATATGATTACAAATGTAAAAATAAAAATATAAACAAATATTATTATAATATTGGATCTCGTGCGCGCAACTTTTTATTGCGAGCGGAGACCTTCTTTCGCGGGGTTTGCTGGCAATCTGCATCTGGGGGGTCATTTAATTCTTTTTTGTTTTTCACGTCCAGGTCGAAGCCGGCTTGGTGTCCGCGATCAAATGTTTTTTCCCTGTTTCTTGCACTTATTGTTGACCAGCGTAAATCCGTCACTGTTATTGTTATCCGTGCCAATGTTGCTTACAGTTGATTTTGCGGTACTGGATGCTTCTTTTGTGGTTGTCATTATGGTCTGTGCAACTGCTGCCACAAATTTGGCCACCGTTTGTTGTTCAGGCTTTGGTATTGAAAACTCTGTTTTAGGTTGGTTTGCCGTAGATGAGTTGGCAGTCGGTTGAGATGCGTCTTCCTCTGCATCTTCCGCGCAAGGTTGTCCATGATGAGCCGTCTGATTACAATACTTGCACGTAGGAGTTTGCCCCTCATGGGTGCATAGCGTAGTTTGCATAATTGTAGTTCCGTGAGTTTTGAGTTTTATTGTCAAGTAGGAGGGTATAGGCCTTTCAACCCGCATCCTCACTACAAAAACGGCGTTAGGAGTACCCGGGAAGAAGTTTATCCAAGTATCAGGTGTAACGGATTCTACTTCTCCGTATTGCGACATGTATTTTGCAATTGGCTCAGGAGGGGTACGAGGTGATATGTCATATAACCTTACATCTATATAATCATTCTCAATATATACGGGAATCTTAACTCCAACGTTGTCACTTTCAACCACGTGTTATAAGTTGTTCTTCAAAACGAAACGCTCAGCTTGTGCTAACGTGTTGAATGATATTAACACGATATTGCGAAGATGATGATACTGAAAGTACAACACTTCCGTAAGTCTAAGTTGCATTTTTACCTTCAGAAGGTATTCCACTTCACTAAAACTCGGTCGTTTTAAACAAAATTTAAAGTCAACGACCGCAGCGTTGGGTCGGAGTAGAGCTTTTTCGTCAACTTTACTCATGATGACAAGAATAATCCGATGTTTCCTTTGTTCTCGAGACAATGCACACTAGATCGAGAGGCCTGTTGTTCACTTGGCTCGATTGTACGTCTGACTGCGGCAGAAGTAGAAAGTAGACTGCATTGGTTTTTTGCTAGCATTCAAACATTATAACTTTCAAGTTTTTTTAAATATCTGCTCTACGTTTCGCCACATGGAATCTTTTAACGACACGTTAGTCGGACGCAACTTTTCAACGATTTCAAATATTTCATAAAGCGATTTACTTTCATTTTGCTGAGTAATCATAAGTTCCATGATGCCAGTTAGATTTCCTTTTTTACCCATTACGAGAATTTGTGAGAATTTCTGGAATTGACGTTGAGGGACCTCTGCTAATGAATACTGTTATGTACAACGTTTGTCACAACATCTATTTTCCTAAGCAAAACCAAAAAACAGGAAATAACAGATTTCAAATTACAAGTTAATTGACTTTTCAAAAGCGTACGAATATAAATTTGAACCATTTTCACACCGAGTACCTAATCATTTTTTATTGGTTGTGTACGGAAACTTGCACAAATGGTGATTCCTCTATCATATTTACAAAACAATATCCTATATTCAATAGCGCAAGCAGCTAAATACACTAGAAGTGTACGTATATGTATTTAAGTTAGTGTAGTTTGACGGGAAAAAATTAAAATTCGGACTTTTTGTGAAATTACAAATATCGATTTAACGGTAATAACGATAAAAAATTCCTCTGCAAAGATTTTTTTACAGTGAAATTGTTGAAACAACGATAAAGAGTAATCAGTTGTATCAAAAATACCGCTGAAAAAAATGTTTTCATTATTGGAAATAAATAAAACGCCGCATACAGTGACACAATCTCATATTCGTACACCTGTAGTGTATATGTTTAATATTGTTTTATAAATGTTTGCGCTATTTAATATAGGTATTGTTTTGTAAATGTGCTAGTAAAATCATCATCTGTCATTTTCTTATCATTTGTAATCAAAAATGTGCAAGTTTCCGTACACTACACATAAAAAATCATTACTTGGTGTAAAAATGGCACAATTTCATATTCGTACACTTTTGAAAAGTCAATTAATTTGTAATTTAAGACCTGTTATTTCTTTATTTTTTTGTTTTACTTAGAAAAATTGATTTTATGACTACAAAAAAGGTTCATTTGCACAGTTTGCTCTACACTGGTTTAAGAAATTCCCTCAAATTGACGTAATGGTTCAAAAAAAGTAAACTAACTGCCATTACGGGACGGAAACTAATTATTAGTTACCAAAATTAAGCTAAATCACTTCATGAAATCTTTGAAATTGTTCATAGGTTGTGTCCAACTATTTAACATGTCGTTAAAAGCTTTGATGTGGCGAAACGTAGAGCAGATATTACGAAAAACTTGAACCGTAAAAATTTACGATGAGGGATAAACGATTTTTAATTAGAAAAAATTGGGAAAATCGAGTAATTAAGGTTATATACATGGTAAATAAATTGAGTCATAGCATTTAAGTATAAGTCTGCTCTGGTACGGCTCGAAATGTATGGAGAACGGACAATTACAATGGTTGTGTTCTGAGCAAACAAAGAATGGATTTTTTATTAACTAAACAACATTGAAACATTTTATTGGAATATTGGAAAGATTGTAAACTTTGTCTACGAGTCCAAATTCAACATCTTTGACTCAAATGGCTGTTGTTTCGAGTGGAGAAAATCGAACTCAGACCTGGACGTAAAAGCCTTATAACAGCAGCTAAGCGCAGGCACAGTGGAGTTATTGTATAGGGTATTATATGTTCACTACAAGGTACTCTCCCAAATACTATGCCGTCGACTATCACCAATTGCAAGAGAGTTCGTGGGGCAGTACCAGGCGGGTTTCATGAGCGAACGATCTACCACGGACCAGGTGTTCGCTCTTTGTCAAGTACTGCAGAAATGCCGCGAGTACAATGTGCCCACACATCATTTGTTCATCGACTTCAAAGCCGCATACGACACTATCGATCGAGATCAGCTATGGCAGATTATGCACGAGTACGGATTCCCGGACAAACTGACGCGATTAGTGAAGGCGACGATGGATCGGGTGATGTGCGTAGTACGTGTCTCAGGGACGCTCTCGAGTCCCTTCGAATCATGCAGAGGGTTACGGCAAGGTGATGGTCTCTCGTGTCTGTTATTCAACATCGCGCTGGAAGGTGTAATAAGAAGAGCAGGGATCGACACGAGTGGTACGATTTTCACAAAGTCCGTTCAGCTACTTGGCTTCGCCGATGACGTTGATATTATTGCACGAAACTTTGAGAAGATGGAGGAAGCCTACATCAGACTGAAAAGAGAAGCCAAGCGCATCGGACTTGCCATCAACACGTCGAAGACAAAGTACATGATAGGAAGAGGTTCACTAGAAGAAAATGAGAACCGCCCGCTTCGAGTTTGCATCGGTGGCGACGAAATCGAGGTGGTTGAAGAGTTCGTGTACTTGGGCTCACTGGTGACCGCCGACAATGATACCAGCAGAGAGATTCGGAGACGCATCGTGGCAGGAAATCGTGCTTACTTTGGCCTCCGCAAGACACTTCGGTCGAACAGAGTTCGCCGTCGTACGAAGTTGACCATCTACAAGACGCTGATTAGACCGGTAGTTCTCTACGGGCACGAGACCTGGACCATGCTCGTGGAGGACCAACGCGCACTTGGTGTCTTCGAACGGAAAGTGCTGCGTACCATCTTCGGTGGAGTGCAGATGGAAGACGGCAAATGGAGACGGCGAATGAACCATGAGTTGCATCAGCTGTTGGGGGAGCCGCCCATCTGTCATACCGCGAAAATCGGACGACTACGGTGGGCCGGGCACGTAGCCAGAATGTCGGACAATAGCCCGGTGAAAACGGTTCTCAATTGCAATCCGACAAGAAGACGTGGCGCGCAGCGAGCACGATGGATCGACCAGGTGGAAGACGATTTGCGGACCTTTCACAGACTGCGTGGCTGGCGACGCGCGGCCATGGACCGAGTGGAATGGAGGAATCTTTTGTATACGGCACAGGCCACTTCGGCCTTAATCTGTTAATAAATAAATAAAAATTATATGTTCACTAGAAGTGCTAGAAATTTGGTCTCCATTGATGGAATGATGGATCAGAATGCGTATTTTAATATGAATATCTTAAAATAAATTTTAAAGCAAAGCTTCCGTAAAATGGTACTTTTACTAATAAATGGTGGGTATTGGAAATTCGATCTGGAGAAGAACTTAAAGCATAAGGAGTGCAAAAAACGTTCAGAGTAAACTTATAATTGTTTAAATGTTATGGATTCTCCACTGCGGACCCCGTTTATTAACTGATTAGAAAAATAATTAGGAACATTTAGACAAAAAGTGCAAAACTATCCGAATTATAATGAGAATGATCTTAAAAACTACTAATTAGAAGAGTGGGATAAAATTTAAGTTGAATACACACAAAAACTAGTGGTCAGCATTCCAATACGATTGAAAACTGTAATTACAAACAAAAGCCACCACATTGAATATTTATTATAGAAATTTCAATTGATTTTTGAAAAAGTATGTGTACTGTACGAATATGAGATTGCGTGTATATTTGACTTTCTTTAGAATTATGATTATTTTTGAAAAAATGAGCATTTGTAGTACAAAGATAATTATTGCATCTTCCCTATGGTATCTATAAAATTATTTCTACATAAATAAAATGTCTCGTAAACTAATGTTTTACTTGTAAAATGCATATAAGCATTCCGCATAGCGGTGTACGAAAATGAGATTGTGTCACTGTATACGTGTCAGTTATATTTACCACAATTAGATAGCGTCAATATGCATTCAGCGAACGATTATATGCATACGAAAATATTCAATAACCCATTTACTTTTAATTGCAGCAGTAAGAAGCCATTTTTTCAAGTTCCTCATTTTATAACTTTGTGAGACATAAACTGCACTTATGCCTGTTTTTCTTTCGTTTGTTATTTTCAGTATGGAGTCCATTATAGAAATTTTCCTCCAAAGTAGAGAAAGATATACCCCATCATTTTTACAACTATTTCTGATTGCATTTGCTAAAATCGTTATGTTTAAGGTTCAGATTCACCTATATGTCGTGTGTTCCGTCACATACTCTTAATCTTCTACAGGCGCCAAAACAATATGAATTCAAGCGGTTCACACGTGTTTGATGAAACTTGATATATTACTAACAAATAATTTAAATATGTTGAGCAGAATATGCCGCCCCCTAATTTTGCAACTAGGAGCGGCTGTCCTCTTCGCCCGCATCCTACTAGCGTCGCTACTGCACTGATTGTATTAACTCGTCTAAATATCCGAGAATTCAATTAATTACATAATATGACATCTACCGATCAATAGCGTAAACAGTATAAGTATGATGTTTTTGTATTTTCCATATCTATATGTGTATTAGACAACAAACCTGAATGTTGCCCCTACATAGTAGGTAGTCAAAAAAGTTTCAAGGGTTTTTATCAAATAAAATGAACAAAGATTTTTCAATGCCCAGAACAACTTTTTTCAAACAAGTAGAGTGCTGTGCCTATTACAGTAGTAGAGCCTATTCCCACCACATATCGAACCTCTTATTCTTATTAAGAACACATTTCTTCCAAAGTATCAGTAAACACTAGCTTTTAACTAAAATAAAGGTTCCTCCTTGAAATATCCGCAACTTCGTCCTATTCTCATAGCGAACAGAAACAGCATGCAAGAGTGCTTAGCAGAACTCTTGAATTTAGAGGCCGATTACCACATCATATCTAACGACATCGTCACAAATATATTGAACAATACACTGAAACATACTTTAATTTTAACTGGAGAATCCATCTATGCTTAAATAGCGCTCGTCAGTTACTAGGTCTATAACATTTTGTAATTTTTCTATGGAAAAATATCGACAAACAACTCGGTGACGAAGGTTTTTGTAGAACGTCTCTGGAAAAAAAACATGATTTTCGGTGTTACCTGCCATTCAAAAACTGCTTACCCGATTTATTTCAAACTTTGCACTTTTCAATTAAGGGGGTTTTTACTCATAAAAACGCTTTTTATCTACCTAACAGTGTGATGAGACAATTCTTATAACTATTATCACTCTCTACGGATATTATATCGATTGAGAACATTTAGAAGTTGATGCTTCGCAATGTTTTTGGTAACACATACTACAGAGAATCGCTTAATTCAGCATACGACAACATCAGTGCTAGAAATCTCAAAGGCTAAACCAAATCAATGAAAAAGCGGAAAAATAGCCCATAAAAAATACTTACAAACGAACTATTGCTAATGTTCTGTCTATATTATTCAATCAATGCATTGTGTAGCTAAAACTTAATTTTCCTAAAGTGATTATATATGTTGTGCTGAGCCAAAAAAAATCGAAAATTTTTTTTATTAAATTGAAGTTCATACTCTCAATAGCGTTTACTCAGATTTCCAACGCGACTGAGAACTAAGAACTGAAATTGCAGCTCTTGAGATCACGCTACCTCTGACGTGCATGCGTGCATAGTTCAAACTTTACTTCAATATCGACTTTTTGTAAAAGGGACTTCCCATTAGTATCTTTAATTTCAATCATTCTCGCTAGGCCCAATGCCAAAGAACAAATGAAAAACTTTTGAAACCCGTTCGGGAAAATCATTATCAATGCTGGAATTTTCTTTTTCACGAAACTTTTTGATAACCTTCCGTCACTTGCGTTAGTGCACTGGGTGCACGCTGCTCTGAAAATCTATTAAAAATGTTCAAAGTTTTTAATGAGCAAAAAAGCTGAAAATTTGTATTTTCTCAATCTGCAACATATAAACCCTCAAGCATATCAATTAATTTAGGATAACCTTTTAACATAAACTATCGCACAAATGAGAATAGGTTCGCCAAATTTTAGAATAAGTAGAGAAAATAACCCCTTGAATACTACCAAAAAATTAGTGCAGATCGATGCAATTGAAAAAAATATCATCAAAAAATACCTATTAATTTGGGGCACAGTGAATATAAATACAGTAAAGACCCGTTTTTAGCAGCCCCATGGTGTATTTTAGGCTGATGAAATGGTGACATTGACTAAATCGGGACATATGTTATCTTTCTTTATAAAAAAATGAAACTGTTAAAATATTCTTCCCTTCCCTTGATATAGTCTGATAACTATTTCTGGTTATTTAATATAAATTTCTCTTAAAGAAGTCTTCTAGCTTAAAAATAAAAAAAAATTGTTTTTTTTTTATTTTTGCATGTTTGCATCTTTAAGATAAGGAAACATTTCTCAAAAAAGGATTTACTCGAATTCAGCCTTGTTCGTCTGCTAGAGACCATCAAACAGATTTTCATGTGTGGCTGACAAAATCGGGGGCTGATCAAATCGGGTCTCCAATGTATTGTAATAGATAGGCAGTATTGGAAGAAGTTTCTTGTGGACGAGTGTAGAACGACTTTGTTTCTACTTACTTGAAGTCAGCGGCGTAGCCAGAAATTCGGTTTGGTGGAGGTTTGGTGAAAAGCGAACTTACTGTCCAAATGACATAATTCCGAAATCATCATTTTTGAAGTTTTAAAATTGTGGAGAATTAATTTTTCAAAAAATAACTACAGAGTTCGCGTTTTAGCGAATTTGTGGAGCCTATCACTTATAACAACTTTATTGCAGACATAAATACAACGTGTAGGGAGTATATCGAGTTGAAAAATGATATTTACGAAATGTTCCTAAATCTACTTTTTTCTAAAATAACTTGCTGTTGTGAGCTTCCCAAACTCAATCTTTGAATAAAATGTAAATTTTATTGTTTATAAACAGTAGAAGAGATTTATCATCATAATAAAAAGTAAAATCATAATAATTTATTCTAGAAGTAAATACAAATAGCCTAAAATATTTTGATACCCTGAACAAATGGAGCTTTCGTGTCTTCAACAAAGTGGTTTGTAATAGCACTCCCCAAAATTTTGCTGGAGATTTTAGGTCTCGAACTAAATTTGTTTTAAGAGTAAATACTTCTTGGATGATAGGAAATCTGAGAATTATGAATGATTTCAGAATTCTGGAATGAGTTTTATTGGAATATTTTTATTGATTGGACTACCGGTTCCGGAGTTACGGGTTGAAGAGTGCGGCCACATAGCAAATTCCCATATAAACTCAATTGAAAAATTCTCAAAGGGGGGAGTAAAGAAAAATTTCAAAATCGAATTTGTACTTTTGATACCAAATGTCTTTAAAATGCATGAAACGTCGAGATTTGATGTAATCTCGAAAAAAATTTTTGGCGCAAATTGACTTTTTTGTACTTTGTCACATTTTGCCATTCTCATATAGAAAGGTTATGCAATTACTCTGAAAATCGGCAACCTGACTTATAAAGACGTAGGTAGGGGTATGCAGTGAGGGGTTGAGAAAGGCACAATCCACTAGATGGATTAAAACAGGTTTTTGGTCTTATTTCTGGGTTTGGGAAATAATAAATATCTTTCGTCCGTATTTAATGATTAATACCTCTATTGATAATAGTCCGATTTCAACAATCTATAGCTCGTTCAAAAAGTGTACGAATAAGCTTTCTAAAAATATATAAAGTGTTTAATTATTGCATCATCAAACATTCATATCTTAAAAACTAAACATATGAATCAAAAACCATTTAATAGCGTTCTGTCTGGATGATAGGCCTTTCAGTTAAAATTGGTTTGGATAAGATCGGTTCAGCCATTGCTGAGAATCGCGAATGAGAGTTTGTCCGTTACATACACACAGACATTGTCCCAAATCGTCGAACTGAGTCGTTTGGTATATAAGACTCGGCCCACCGGGCCACGGAAAAAATCTTGAAAGTTTGAGCGAATTCTATACATTTCTTTTCTAAGAAATGCAAAAGGCGGAATTTTTCGTGGAAAATATAAATTTTTATAAGGTTGCATCTCTAGTCTTAACACCGTAAGTTAATCTCTAATTGCTCAAAAATTCGTCACAATTCCCAGTCGATACTAAGTTATCGAAAACGATTCATAATTAAACTATTGCCAAGAGGAATCGGTAGTAGTGATGCATGTTCAAAATGGATTTAAATATAAAATTCAATAATTAATAAATTTTGTCTGTCTTTGGATTATGCATTTTATAAGTTTGGTAAGGTCACTTTACGGTAATGCCAAAAACCATTTCACAGTATTTTAGAAATTTGTCGCGATTGATAAAAATGATTTCATCAAATATTGAATGGTTTACTTTGGCGCAGGATCGATTTTTTAGAAATGTACGGTATCTCTCCCCAAATTACCCTACTCCTAGGACTACACGCAGAAGAATCAGGCCTTTGTGAAACAACAACACGGTTAGTTGAAGTTCAGACTTGACGAATGACTGTTTCAAACTGAAATAACCGTTTCTTGAAAGCATGTATTTGGTTTAGTCCAACAAATACTTCTGTTTGCATTTTAAACAGAAACATTGTTGAAACATAATAAAATTTGTTAGATCGAAATGATCCCTTGGTTGAAAAGCAACAGAATCTATGTTTGATTTGAGTTGTTCTCCCATTGGGTTATTACTAAAGATTTTTTTGTTTCTTCGAACTTGATTGTTCGGTTAAATTTATCATGATTTTGTTGTTTCAAATGAAATATTAGTGTTGAAACTATTGAAAAGCCAACAAATGAATTTGTTAGTAATTGTGCAATAGTATTGATTGAATCAAACCTGAATCTTGTTTGTCACTATATCAAACGGGAAAATTGTTATTTAAAACCAAAATTTGCTTATTTTTACTAGTTTTTTTTTTCCTGTGTGTACCCATCAAAGCGTAAGGGCCGTCCAGATTCCACGTGGACAATTTAGCGGTGGGTGGGGGTCACGAGAAAGTCCACGCTTGTCCGATGATTTGTGGTTAAATGTAAAATCTTTACGGATACTGAAAGCTCTTTTAGGCGTTATCGAAAAATATAATTATTCGCGGAATTGATTTAAACTTATCATAAATAACACAAAATATATAAAATTAAAAAAAACTTAATACGCTATCGAAAACACAATATCGCCCACAATTTGTGGTTACAAAATAAAATGTTATGCAACATGTTTCACATTACTCGAGATCAAAAGCTTTGTTTATGTTAAATCGTCGCTGTTGTGCTATCTTATGACAAACGCCATTTTGGGGTAAACTGAGCTAGATATGCCACATTACGTGTTTGAAAGATCTCTACAAAGTGGCGTTTTCAGAATTTTGAAATTCTACTTTGTTACTTAGATATAGCGAGAAACATGATGAGAAATTGTGAGTTTTTTGCTTCAAATCACTGTATCTAGGGATTTGCTCAAGCTATATTGAAGTTTTAGATGTTTTTATATGTAAAAATGTCTGAGGAACACAATGGCATAAACATTTTCAAAAGAAAATTACACGACTTGTGAGAAAAACACATTTTTAGTATTGAACTGGAAATAAAAGATATTTGGCAACACTGTAACCAAAAATAACATTTTTTTCTAGATTCCCTGACTCATTTCCTTCAAAATGCATTTCACCGATTGTTTATAGACTATATGAACGCAAAGATATGAATAAAAGTTAAAAATTGATGATTTTTATCTATGGAAAATTTTCCATGCACGATTATGACACGTCATACAAATTTTGTCATCAATACACGCCTATGACACGTGTGAGTGCGACTTTTGTTTACATTCCTAGTAAAAACTCGCAACATAGTCAACCGATCTTCGTAATATTTGAGAGATTAATGCAGAATAGATAGAAGCATCAATTGTCTTCTTTGGATTATTTATACCATTTATAAGTTTGAAGATATTCAATCTCAAACTTTAAAAATCGTTTTTCTCGAAATGTGCTAAATGGCGCTTGTCATAAGATAGCACAACAGCGACGAAATGGGGCGCCGACCGTGAAGCCAAATCTACCTATCGATAGTGGCTCGATGAACATGCAAGAAAAACGTCAATGTTGATAAAAATAATATTATAGCAAAATATTTCAATCGACAAAACAAGACGCTTTATTAATTTTATTACACACCTTTGTAACAATGTACAATAAATTACATGAAAGAGCAAATAATAAATTAACTAAAGTGCTATAAGCTACGAAACAGTATGTTGTCTAATCATTCCGTATGAATTTATTGTGTTATTGCCAGCTCCCTGGCAACCCTATACCATAATATGGAGTTTAACAGCGACCAACATATATGGGGCGTTATAGCTATAAAGCCTCAAAGAGTTATGTTCGGCACTATACACGATATTCAAGCATTCCACACGATGTTTTGCATCTTGTGGGATGATTTACTACCATATTATTCAGAAAATCAACATTCAGTAACTAATTACAGCTTTTAATCATTCGATTCAAAATTAATGTTTTGATTTTCATGGCAGTGATTCTGGCTGTACAGAGACGTCGTCCTTGACAGGGGCTGGTTATTGCAAAAACGGTGGTTGCCAGGAAGTAGTCATCATTTTATGCAGTGTTGCGCATTTCTCTGTACGGGACTCTATAATACTCGAGACATACACCTAGAAACAGCGTCATAACAGCGTGCTTCTGTTATGCTAATCTCAGTGTTTCAAAAATCACTCCAATCAGCATGCGTTGAAAAAACCATAGTTTGATAAATCATTAAAATCCATGATTTCATCACTCATGGTTTTTTTGGCTCCTGAGGAGTGAAAACCGCCAAGGAGTGAAAA
Organism: Topomyia yanbarensis; assembly: GCF_030247195.1. Lineage (NCBI taxonomy): Eukaryota > Metazoa > Arthropoda > Insecta > Diptera > Culicidae > Topomyia > Topomyia yanbarensis. The sequence continues at coordinate 44,822,229 of NC_080671.1, read as the reverse complement.
CAGGTTACTAGATTATAATTGCAGCATACAGTTTAAAAGCCCGAGCTCAATTTAAATTTTCAATTTTCATTTCATCAAGCACAAAAGCAAAACAGATCCTTGGTACAGTTCATGGCGAAAGCTTCTTTTGGATAGACCTCGAAGGTCAGCATTCAATTGTTAGCGTACTAGGCTAGGCTCAGGCCATTGCAGTAATAAATAGTACACCTGTTTTGCAACCTTCCACTATGCATTTGAACTTTTGGATTTCATTACTTCAGCAGAAAGATTTTTACACCGGATTTGAGATATGTTTGCCCGTTATTATTGTTATAATAATATATTTACTAAAGAAAATTAAATTAAAAACAAATGACTTGTTTCAATATAGGGTGTGGAGACTATTTTCGCCCTATTTCTATTATCGCCCTACCCATTTGAAGCCGTTAGTTAGAACAGCGTCTGCCATCTTTGTTCAACGCATTGACCCATATGGCAGTGCGAAAATGGGAGCATTCGATTCGAGTTTTCGTGGCGCTCAAACAGAAGTATTTCCCCATTCTCAGGACATTTTTGGTATTAAATTGGTTCTTGGGAACGAAGCCAGGATACTGATGCCAATTTATGTGCATTTCATCGACTGTAGACTGCGTAGTTAATACATTAATGGGGCACCCTCCCTAATGGGGCGAAAATTAAGTCTTTACCCTATACATGGTGCGCCATCTGGATGTATCCTATTTCAACATTGAACAGCTCCGCCATTTTCCAACCGATTTTGACAGATAAACACAATTATGAAACATCATTTAGTGCCATTTTAGCTATAAGTCGTTTTACACCAAAAGAACGCACTGAAATCGTAGCGCTTTACGTTGAAAATTGTTGACTTTGGGGGACACAGAACCCACACGTTATACATCAAACACCACTGCACGACCAGAAAGTAACTTTTTTGGGCCGGAGTGTGCTCCAAAACAATCATCGGTCCTTATTTTTTCAAAGAGCGAGAGACCATCAACAACGCACGCCACTGTTGGATTTTGGCGCACTTTGTCTGTCCACAAATGCAGAAAAAAGGTCTGAAAAACTTCTATTTGTAACAAGACGGGGCATCTTGCCACACCGCAATCAAGTTCTTGCAGAGCAAATTCCCAGGACGCGTTGTCTCAATAAATGGCGATTTGGAATGGCCTCCTCGTACTGCGGATTTAACGGTGCAATACTTTTCTGTGGAATTACTTGAAAAGTAAAGTGTAGTCTAGCAAACCTAAGTACCTTGGCGAACTCAAAGTTAATATACCAACTGAAATTGCTGCGATTAAGCCCGACATGCTGCGTAATGTCATGCAAAATGCCAAAAAATGTACTAAAAAGCTTGTTTACTTGTGAAAACGGCTAAAAAATGGTGAAGTTGTTCAATGTTCAAAAAGGATACATCCAGCTGGCGCACCCTGTACCTTCTGCTGGTATAATTGAGAAATTAAACATACAAATTTTGAAGACCTGTTAGCAAAGTTTGAAATTAAATTAGGTCTATAAGCGGCGACAAAACAAGAATCACAAACCGGAGTGGACAGGAGGAGCCAAAACCAGGAGTGGAAACCTAAGAGTCAAAACCCACTTGGATTGCTTTGATTTTTTGGTCACTCCCAGAAACGTGCATAACAATGATTGGTTTCCACCGCTCCTTTGGAAACAGGCTCCTTGGTTAGAAATGCGTAGTTTATTTGAAACACTGGCTAATCTAAAACAATATGGCCCCTACACGAGGCGCTAGTGATGTCATTATTGAGCAGTAATGTCACTTTTAATGATCGTGTAAGGTAATGATGGAATTCCCTTACAATTCCAGTAATGACACTACTTAGTAATGATACTTTTATTGCTCGTGTAAGGTCCCCTAATAGGCAGTTGTTTCGTATTATCAATCGTCGTGATTTACGTGATGCGACTCATGCCCGTAAACAATGTGATATTGTTTATTATTTCAAATACCGCATAATTTCATACAGAGCTGTATTAGCTTCCCAGCAAAATAGATTACTCCGGAAGTAGAAGGCGCCGGTGCCAGTAACCATTATTATTTGATATCTCAAAACTCCAATCAGACCTCACTTCCTCTTCCGGCAAACACAATAAAAACAACATTTTGGACTAAACATCACAAAGTCCGGAAAGTAAGCTATTTCCCAGGCGAAACGAAGCAATCGTGGGTTTACCCAAGCAGCTCCAAAAACAGTGTGCATCAAAACAGTCGCTTAGTTCGGGCGTAAGCAGTATAGGCACTGGTTACCGGCGACAGCAAATCCCACCACTCACAGACGGCCGGCAAATTATGAATGAAACCCGAACGGGGAAAACCCCCTTTTTGCTGAGCTTGAGGAATGTTTTGAGCACTTAGCCTAATCCTTTCCGCATGCGCCCAACCCGATACGCCCGCTTTTCTTTTGTTTCGGCACAATAAAACCCGGTAGACGCCAAAAAGCGGAGGCTGCCTGGCTCGCAGCCAGTGCACCTGTTTCATACCGTGCGTTGCTGAATTACAAAACCGCCAGTCAAGTACTTGGATGGGATAAATTGTTATGAGTCTCGTATAAGTTTTTGTTTTGGATAATATAGTTACACACTATACACTCAGAAAAAAAAAATCTTGTAAATTTAGGTCTGCTGAGCATCACATAAAAATGACATAATTTTACTTCAGATTGCGTAATTTTATAGCATTATATACTGAAGTAAAACGCTTTCAATTGGTTCATGTGTAAATAGAAGGTAATAATAACTCGTCATTTCGTTCATTACTCCTTGAAGCCATATTTGAAAATACAATGAATGTCATATGCAATATGCAAAAAATGTACCCTTAATTTTAAGTATTTTAGTCAGTAATTCAGCCATTAAAATGTCTGTGGGGTTACTGAAATCTCAACTGTCATTTGATATCAACAAATCAGCAGTGTTCGTCAAAGGAAAGAACAACATTTAGTATTTACAAAGTGGAAACTATTTCCAGCATGATGAATGAATACTGCTAAATGATATTTTTTTAAATTTAAAACCTTGAACATGCTGGAGAAATGATAGAAGTCTGCAATTTGCCGTATATAATTTCAACTGAAGTAATATAAGCATTAGTACCACTTTGCTGACACTGAATTGGTTGAAACTCGCTTTTTTTTAAATCGACTAAATTGCGATAAAAATACTAAATTGGTTGAAGTTAACTGAAAAACTTTCAAATCGCAGAAATACTTTAGTTGAGAAGATAGAAAATGTGAAATTAACTACAAATGGAAACTCCAACCAACATTTTAACTACATTGCATCGTTATTATTCGTATATTAGTCTAGCTGTCACAAAAGGAATCGCCATCATATTGGCGGGATTGTCATCTCAGTCTCTCGAGCACTTTTACAAATAGACGTATCTAGCAATGACATGCATACTTTCTCTTCTGTAAATTTTTCATTTAACGTTTGACTCTGTGCATGATAAGCTAATCAAAACAATTATCATTCGACCTGTACTAGAAAATAATTGAAGATTTATGATGGCGCCGTAATAAATAAAAGAGAAAGTGAACAAAATGTGTCTTTCATTGCTAGATATGAATTCGCCATTTACTCAGACGCTTAAATCACAATTTTTGCGATTGTATAAAAGGATTCCAACGAGATTAATTTTCCAAATATGCTTTATAATGATATTACTGTAACTATAGATCATTGCATATATTAGATATCATATGGCTCCCATGAAGCCACTGTTTTCAACGATTTTTTAGACTTTGCTTCCAGGTAGGCCTCACACTGCTAGAACTTTCGCTGATAGGTACTATAATGCATACTATTTGTTTTGTTTAATGTCCATATTCATGAATGTATTTCTCGTAGAAAAACCCCAATTTAATAATGAATGAACGTCAGCTCATTCAATAAGCGATATGACTCACACATCTTTAACTTACTGTAGCGAAAATTCTACCCAGATCCATTCAGCTCGTACCGTTGGTAAACAGAATTGGCCTAACATGTCACCAGGTAGGTTTGCCCTCTTTCACATAAATCCTCGTGCTATCCTTTGTGAGTACTTCATTCAATCAGTGAAATCGGCACTAGTAATACGAAACAGAAATGGGAGCTAGCGGTAGTCATAGTCACTCCGGCGAAAAAGAACCAGTGCAAAAGTTGATCGCGGCCTGCCTAGCCGGACGGAGTGTCGAGTATACGAACGTGATCGATTGTAGTGATATCATGTCTTGCTGTTTCCCGACGGGACGAGTGTCGCGGCAGGCTACGAATATAACTGATAGTTCAAAAGTGGAGCAAAAAATCATCGCCCGGATTAGCAAGATTAAACAATCGGACGAAAGTTGTCACATGGAGAAGAAAATTTTGAAGCAGAACAAAAATGTGCCGATCGGGCGAAGTTCTAGTCCGAAGCGAGATTCTTGTCAACACTGCAAACATAGCCACCAGGAAAAGTGCTGCCTATACCCTGGGGACAGTTTGGACGATTTATTAATGTATCCCCGTTGGAAGAAGTACCTGGAACAAACCGCAATCGTCCCTGGTGAATACCCCTTTCTACCAGAAGCAATTTCTGCCGGCAGTACGCCAAACTGGTTTCCCGCTACAACATTAATCCAGCCACAGTTTTCGGTGCTTTTAAAGACAACCCAAACGAAGCGAACGTCTGTAGGATTCGATAGGAGTCCCGATGAAATCTTCTACCATCTAACCATCCTTCACGAGTTGGATAACGACCTGGAAGTTCTGCCGGAACAAAGGCCGACTCCGTACCAACTATATATGCAGCAACAGATAGAAGGCAAGCATCCTCATGTTATCGTGTGGGTGCCACCTGTATCTCCCGCAAAACCGCTTAAACTGGAATACAATCTGGAGAAAGCGGACATATCCGCACCACCTCCGGTGCAACGTTCGCTCAAACCGAAACAGAAAGAGATTCAAAAGGTGAAAACTTACCGAAGGGTAAATCCAACCGAGAGGTCTTAGAATCGTACTGAAGCTGTTTGTCTGTACAGATATTTTTAAGATAGAAAACTGGTGCAATATATAAGCAATGAGTAGATTTCAGTGTGTTTGGTCCATCAATGCAATTCAGTGTATCATTGATCGACCATTTGAACCAATCCCACAATGGGACTTTTTATGTGTGAAAAACCTTAGATTTAATATTTATTCTAGTTTGTAGGAAGAAAGTTTTAAATACAATTCGCTAAAGTTCAAATACTCGTTTTAATTACACCCTTAAAGTTCTTATATTTAATCGAAATTCGACCGAGTTGGCTTTATTGCTTAAAAACCTTTACTTCAGTAGTCTTTTTGCCAGATTGAAACCGTTCCGAGCTCCAGTATGTCATACTTGCTGTCTGCCCTGACGGCGCCAGACAGAGAAACGCCCCTGTTAGTCTCGGGAAGTATAATCTCAATTCGCTGGTTGGGGCGTACCTCGACTCAGTATTGTCTATCTCAAGATAATCTAGCATTTCATCGAGTTGGTCCAACAAATAAACAACTAAATGTCAAATTTAAGTTTAATTAACTTTGACAACCAAACTGACAACGGGTAGAGATGTGTACATATCCATTAACACTACTAGCATCCTTTTTGACAAGTTTATGATATCTTTCAGAGATTCCAACTAGCCATTCAAATTGGTCCAGATGGTGGTCCAACCAGCGAATCAAGACTGTATAGCACAAGCAAACGCGTCGTATGCAAATTACTTATACTTTAGGACCTTATCTTTGATCCATGTAAAAAACGTTTCCCAAAAAATATGTAGGAGTTACTTGACAATATTCTGGAAAAATTAGTTAAAATTTCCCATGGAAATTTACTAAACGCATTGCAAGTGCTGCCTCAAATTATATTCATACAACATTCACCCTGGTTTAGCGTTCAGAGAGTAAGGCGCTGGTCTCATGAGCCACTTATGGTATGTTCGAGCCCCAACCAGGAGGGATTTTTAATGATTAGTAGGCCATAGCACTAGCCTTGCAATTGTCATGTATATTTATGCTGTTATCGGTTTTAGAATCGAGTCGCCCTAGGTTCGCTCTAATGTTTACAGTTTCCATACAAAAGTGACAGCTCCGAGCGAACCTAGAGCAACTCTGATCTAAAAACGAAATCAGCATTAGAACTGGCTTTGAAGTCTGTCGAAGCAGCAAGTCAAGTTCCGCAGAGGAATGTAGTACCAAAATTTTACTATGCTTTTACCGTTTTCACAAGATCACGACGAAAACAAGATAAACGAGAACAAAATATAAAAAGTAGAGCTTATGATGTTTTTCCGAGCGTATACCGCCTGTGCCAGTGAACGAAACAGTGACTAGGTGCGTGACCAGACGTTCCGGATTAGGCGGAACAGTTCCGAATTTCAAGGTCTTGTTCCGCATGGTAAAGGCACCGAAAAATATTCCGCATTTACCAAAATGCTGATTTTTAATCAAAAATAATTATATTGTACAGTCATATTTTACAAAACACACAAAAAACGTTTCGAGTCATGCTTATCGATCTCCGAAATACGTGGGGAACGTGCAAATTGAGCCAATTTATTCTGTTTGTCACGGTGTCCTAATATGAGCCAGGTCATGAATCCTTACAAAGTTTCTCAGTCTTACACAAGTTGAGTAAATATTTGAGAAACGTACCCCTATTACAGGTATCTTGAGCACGTTGCGCATTCGTCCTGAAAACATCTGGTCACGTCAGTTTGAATATTGAAATTTTGTTCTATGCTAGCCGCCATAACTTTCAGTTCATTGTAAAAATAATTTACTGTATATTATGCAGTGTTCACAATAAGAGTGTACAGTCGATATAAACTGGCGGCGGCGGGGAACGTAATCCAATGCAACCCTGTCGGTTGGTTGTTTACCTGAGGTCATTCACCGCTACTCACACGCTGCCACGTATTGACCGAAACGTACTGACGTGTGAAGAATACACATCCGCCATCCGAAATGACAGTACCTGAAGGCAGACCTTATGAAGAAATACGACGAACAGCAAGTTGTGAATTAGTAAACATAGCACGCAGTAAATGTCATACCGGTCGGACTGGGGCTCCTGTATTTTTTACTCGATATACGAAACTAATCGATTAGAATAATCGAATATTTTTCAATCGATTATAAGCTTTTAATTTAATCGATTATCAGCAGAGATGTCAGATACTTTTTCAAATGTCTGCAATAATAATTTTGAAAGTCTGGGAAGTACCAAAAAGTCAGGAAAACTATTCTTGACCAAAAATGACTTATTGATGATGTGTTATATCAAATGAAAATAGTGCTTTATAGCTATAGATAAGTAGAGAAAAATAGCTTATGGAGGAAAAACCTAAAGTAGATAAAGTTTTAATTTTGAAACTAGTGTAACCAAAATCCTTTATTTTCAAAAATCTGTAAAAAATCTTTAAATATCTGCAATTAAACTAAAAAATCTGCAAATATTTGCGTCAACGAAAAAATCTGCAGCTAAAATTAAAAGTCTGCGAATTCGCAGACTTGTCTGCTAATCTGGCATCTCTGATTACTAACTGTCTCTTAACAATGTCATATATACAGGTGGGGCTAAGATGGCATTTTGGTATTCGTAAAGCGGACCCCACATGAGCAGAAATATTGATAATAAATCATATATTAATCAATATATTGATGGTGTAAGGTCATGTTGAAAATATTGATTCTGTAAAATTTAAATGGGATTGATGGATTAAAGTAGTCTTATCGATATATTTATTGACATTATTTCTGTCTCGTGTAGGGTCTGCTTAACATGAATCTTACGGGAGTGGTGTGAGTGATATCAGAATAAAATGACTTGCTTACGTCATACCGTCACCGATGCCAACCTTCCAGTTTAAACTGGATTCTTCCAGTTTTTTTTACTCGATCCAGTCAAACAGACAAATGTGTAAATCGTCCAGTTTTTTTAAATATTGTCCAGTTTTATCCAGTTTTTTTCCCAGAGGTGTGCGCCAAAATTATTTCCTCACTATTTAAGCATTACAATAGTAGTTTACTATATAAACTAGTAATAAATAATAAAATAAAATAAATGAAATTGTGAAGAGTACAACCTCTCTAGGGAACAAGGGAAATTGTTTTTCAGTAACCATATTTTGCTGCACCCTGTCGTATTTCAATACACATTAGAAATTGATATGCTATGGAGTGCAAGATTAGCAGATATTGTTAATTAAAATGAAGATTGTTTTTTTAGTCTGTTAATTACACATGGCATAGTGCGTTAGTTTGAAGGTACCAATTTTTTCGTTTAACATTTCAAATTTCTTAAAACTTGTAATGTGAAATTATCTAAAAGTTATATTTAAATAGTAGCGATCGCTTTTATACTATCTTAAACTAGAAATTCGCTGCTATATGAGAATTGTTTTCTTATTTTGTCTAATAGCTGAACGTTTTCATATTGAATGTTTGTCTTCATATTTGAGAATCCTGTTTTATTAAAAATAGATCCATTTTATTTTAAAATACTTTGCATCCCTAAACTACATTCCCTTTTGCAAGGATAAATTTGGTTATTCGGGCATCCAGTTTTTTCCAGTCTTTTTTAAAGAGAGGTTCCAGTTTTTTTGAAAATAAAGTTGGCAACGCTGACCGTTCGTTCGGCTCCCATTGAATCATGTAAACACTGTGCTTCTGGATTGTTTACATATTTTTGGTTGTCAACATTAGAAAACCAACGATACAAAATGCTAAACCGAGGCGCCATGTTTCAGTCCGTGAATACATGGAGACAGTAGCCCTGTTAAGCTCAGCCGGAAATGAATTGGAATTCTGGCTGGTTCCAGTTCGTATTCCGGCTCTAGTGGTACAACCAAGAGGGTGACATGATGTCATACTATTGTAGTCAACATAAGAGCATTGATTGTAACGAAATTTATTCTAAATACGAACGAGGAGCACTTTTGTTTGCATCAAATCGAAGAAAGTGTGCATTGTTTTCCATTGTTTACTGCAACAGCTGTTTCTTAATGACATTTCAACCGATTTTGACGTTGTCAAACTGACCCCCATCGATCGGTGGAAAATCGATGTTGCATATTGTCAAACTCTGTATGTGAAGATAGGGACGTCAGTTACCTGGGTACAACCGATTCTAGTTAGAATCGGTTGTATCACTGGAGCCGGAATACGAACTGGAACCAGCCTGAATTCCAATTCATTTTCGGCTGAACTTTACTGGGAGCGCTTTGCTTCCTGTAGTAGTTATAAGGTTTGTTCCAGTACACAGAAGTTACTTCGGAGTAAACAGGAGCAAAAATACTTGCTCATTTTTACTCCGATTTGCTACCAAAAGAAGAAAAAAGAGAAGAGAATACAGGAACGATTTTCTCCGGAGTACTTCCAGTTTCTCCTGGTGCTGAAACAAACCTATAAACTCTTTTGACTGAATACTACGCAAATTTTGAGTTCACTCAGTACTCAAACTTTAAGTTCAATGTGTCCTATCCTACACTACTTTTACAATACACGGCAGGTTACGGTGGGTAGCCTAGAACAAAGTTTCAATACAGCTTTTTACAATAATCGTTTACGCCAGCTTGACAGCAACGACCAGTTGAAGACGTCGGGCGTTCATTGAATAAACATCCAATGCATTAAACTAACGTAGGATGACTTAATCTCACTGGGCAGTTGACGTAAACGATTATTGTCAAAAATGGGCCATTAAACGTATTACAAACTGAACAATTTGGACCGCCATTATGGTACGTAAAAGGCTGGATAGACTACCGGTCGCCAGCATTTAGTTTAGTCGGCCTTTCGTTTACTGGGGTGTTACCAAAAATGCAGCGAACAACGCTTTTGGTATTGGATTTTACAAAAGAGATAACTACTACTGTCTCCATGAACTCACGCACTGCAACATTAGGTCTCGCTCTGGCATATTGTATCCTAAGAGAAAAGAAGACAATCGCGTAGCTAATTTGATCCAGTCCTAACTTCAATATTGAACCAACTTCTGATTGGTTGTTTTGCCAGTCAAAAGCGTTTATAATATTTACAAACGGGATGAAAAACAGTGTTGCTGAATCTATTCCGGCTCCTTTTCATACACATAAACATTTTATGCAAATTCAATAAAAGTTTTGAATGACGATATGACAACGTGTATTGTTAAGAGAGACATAAATAAAAATTTAATTTAATTTTTAAATGCAACTGCATTATAAATTCTTGGTTGTGAAAAGCATCTACAAGAAATCTGACAACGATGAACGCTAGTTGTCTTTAAATTTACGGATGGGCCTAGTCGAAAAAATTAAGAAGAGAAAGAAGCCTGTCTCTTCTCTACACGCCACCGAAAAACTACCTAAAATTCAGTACTTTTGACTCAATCTCGTGGTATCGTGCAGGAAGGTAAAATTAGGTAAACCGTGTTGAAGGTAGGTTTAATTTAACAAAAGCACTGTTTTGAGCGACTTAGTGGAATGTTATATTAAACACTTTAACCGTTGTCTTCCGTTATAATTCCACTATGATGAACAATTCAATGAAAAAAAATCGGGAGGAAAGCTTTAAAGTAGTTTAAACTGGAAAAATAAGTTATTCCCACTTACCTTTCTAACAATGGCATTGAGGGTTAAGTCCGACTGAGCGGCAGCGAAGTCGGACAGCATGGCAAAAAGCGATGTGGCGTAGCCAACATAGTTTAAGTCCGACTGAGCGGCAGCGAAGTCGGACAGCATGGCAAAAAGCGATGTGGCGTAGCCACATTAGGCATTAACAATTTTTTTTATTTAGTCACAATAGGATAGTATTTATTCACAAAAATAAAAGGTTGCCAGTGCCGAATGTGGCCACATCCAAGTGACTTAAACTAGGGATAGCCCCTATGTTTGAGTATACCGGGCAAACGAGTGGATTACAGGTTTGATTGCACCCTTCGATAGCAAGATCAAAACCACCTCGTCCGTCGGTTTCTCAGCGGCTTTGCGCCGCTTCGAATCCTTGAACTCAACTATACGGCAAAGCCGAATCACACTATCTTCACCATTAACGTCATTTTCTCATGAACAATGCCATTGTTAGTAAAGTAAGTGGGAACAACTTATTTTTCCAGTTTAAACTACTTTAAAGCTTTCCCCCCGAATTTTTTTCATTGCTTGTTATGAAATTAACCCTCTTTTCGAAAAAGCCGCGATTCGGAACAATTACCCTAAATTTAAGTTAAAAGAACTTATTCTGTCGGTTATTTTATGGTTGCGTGTAAGCTTTTTTAGATCAGAGTTGCTCTAGGTTCGCTCGGAACTGTCGCTTTTGTATGCACGGAAAAATAAAACAACCCAGAGAATAACTTCTTTTAACTTACTTTTGAGTTGTGCGTCGCTTTTGCATATATTAGTGTTGTCAAAAACAAAACGAGAGATTCGACTCAGTCGAGGTCTTCCATGCAGTAAAGTACTTTTGAGTTGCTTGGGGTATACTCAAAATTGGGTAAATTCAACTTAATTTTAAGTATATTGAACTCAAGGTAGAGTATAAAAAACCTATCAATGAGTTGTGATTTTTGCCGTTGTTAAAGGGAAACTACCTTCAACACGGTTTACCTAATATTACCTTCCTGCACGATACCCCGAGATTGAGTCAAAAGAACGTAATTTTAGGTAGCTTTCCGTTTGCATGTGGATATTGTAAACATGAGAGCGAACCTATTGGCGATTCTACGTTGAAACCGCTCGCAGATAGCGCTGGGAGGAAAGTGTTGTTGATTTTATTGTTATGTCATAGTGCATATATTTTCTGTAAACATTGGTAAAAAAATGACTTTTAAACACCAAATTACCGATCAATTTGTTGATAATTGTTTATGAAAATGGAGGAAAATCATCATTTTATCAGATGATGAGTAAACATCTTGCGAAAAGAGTGTAAAACATAGTGGTTTCTAATATTATTCGCAGAGCTATATGCGCGCTGTTTCGAAATGTAATTTGTTGAGCACCGTAGCCGCCGCAACAGCATTTCCCGTTCGTCCTAAGTTAAGCTAAACCTTCATGAGATGGTGTAAATTCATGAAACTCTCCAGATCACGCGAGGAAAGAATATATCCGGCTAATAGGAAAGTGTCAGCTTTGTATCATGCACAGCTGATCCTTCTCTCCGATAGTCTTCACTGAATCTCCTACGTAGTTCTAAATATAAAGGAGTGTGACATTGGTGCTGATTGGGTCTCGGTTTCGAGTTGGAACTTTATTTATGGAACGATTTTTTATAACCACAATAATACCCCGATTACATTTCGAAGAAATGTATGAGTGAAATAGTTGCAAATGGCTGTAATTTCAGAATAATCGCAAATAAAACTAAATTTCTTACTCGTTTCATTCATATTTTGGCAGTGGTAAGCTTTTTCCGAGAAGATAATAAGGATTTTGGTGTAAGCTACGACTCACTTACGGGTGAAAAAAAGCAAACTGTATCACTTTGCCAGTTCATGAGCTGAATCATAGGTGTCGCATGACTAATTTTGGCTTTGCCGCAAATCGCCAATTGGCGATTCTACGTTGAAACCGCTCACAGATAGCGCTGGAAGCAAAGTGTTGCTGATTTGATTCTGTTCTGTCATAGTGCATATATTTTCTGTAAACATTGGTAAAAAAATAACTTTTAAACACCAAATCACCGATCAATTTGTTGATAATTGTTTATGAAAATGATGGAAAACCATCATTTTATAAGATGATGAGTAAACATCTTGCGAAAAGGTTGTAAAACATAGTGGTTTCTAATATTATTCGCAGAGCTATATGTGTGCTGTTCCAAAATGTAATTTGTTGAGCATCGTAGCCGCCGCAACATCATTTCCAGTTCCTCCTAAGTTAAGCTATACCTTCATGAGATGGTGTAAATTCATGCAACTCTCCGGATCACGCGAGGAAAGAATATATCTGGTTAATAGGAAAGTGTCAGCTTTGTATCATACACAGCCGATCCTTCTCTCTGATAGTCTTCACTGAATCTCCTACGTAGTCCAAAATATGAAGGAGTTCGACATTGGTACTGATTGGGTCTTGGTTTCAAGTTGGAACTTTATTTATGGAACGATTTTTGATAACCACAATAATACCCCGAATACATTTCGAGGAAATGTATGAGCCAAATAGTTGCAAATGGCTGAAATTTCAGAATAATTGCAAATAAAACTAAATTTCTTACTCGTTTCATTCATATTTTGGCAGTGGTAAGCTTTTTCCGAGAAGAAAATGAAGTTTTTGTTGTAAGCTAGGATAGGATCCGCCAGCTGGCTTCTTCTTATATTTTGCTAATCCCTGCTGAAAACGACATACCCCCACTCGACCAATGTTGCCAAAATATTTGTTTTGTTACAGTCGTGTCCAAAACTTAAATTGTTCTGATTAAAATATTCTATATTATGTATCAATTTCACGCTCCGGGAAAAATCAATGATTTAGTCTTTATATCCGCATTTAAATGATCATTACGGGTCTTCCATCGGAATACAGCAAAACAAAATAATATATATTTCTCGACAAACATATGATTACGGCCTAAAAGCCAACTGTCAAAATCCACTTTGAATGGAAATTCTAGACAAACCGTTACTAGTCGAATACAGTTCACAACAGTTTATGAAAGATAAAACTTTTCTCTTTCATTTACTACCAACATCTGTGATTGGCGTGTAACGGTTTGTCCGGAATTTCCATTCAAAGTGGATTTTGACAGTTGGCTTTTAGGCCGTAATCATATGTTTGTCGAGATTTGTTGTTGGCCATTACGAAAAATATTTCCATGCTCTTAATTTTTGTAAGTTGCTTTCTGAGTCGAGCAACCTCATTCACAAGATCAATCTTCTCTGTTCGCATTTGGTTTAAATATTCTAAAACTACTTTTTTGCAAGGCTTAATTTTTGTTTAGTTTGTATAGGTGTTTAGGTTTGTTCCAGTACTTCATGTGATTTTTTCGGACAAAACAGCAGTAGAAAATAACACGCTCCTATTTCCACCGATGATTGATGCAGTTAAAAACTGTAAAATTCAACTGTATCGATAATACTAAAAGAAGAACAACAAGCGATTTCCAGGATAACTCTCACGATTTGCCCCAATGTATTGCGAATCTTTTCTTAAATCCACATTGCGACTTTTCAGCCATGCGCCACAGGGCCGTGCGTTGAATTACGCGCCCATCTAGTTTGCATCAGTGCGAGTGAGAAAACATTTTGACGTTTGTTTTTGTTTCGACCGCACTCGTGTGTATCCCATATAGCAACAACTCGACGAAATGCTATATTATCTCGCGATAGACAATACTCCCAATTTACTCGGCGCTGGAACAAAGACAATTTTTACATGAAGTTGAAATAATTTTCATACTTAGGCTAAATAGTCAGTTACTCGGTTAGACTTCGAAAAGAGAGATAATATGTTTGAATTCGTCTGCCAGAAAATGCCTTTCACTTCATAATTACAGACGGACGTTATTGAAAGAAAGCGGAATCTCAAGAAAACCAAAAAAAAAAAACAAAACGGTAAACAAACGTTGCTTTACGTTTTATATCACAATACGACAACACTTCCAAGCAGCCCTTTAGTACTTTTAGTTTCCAAGCCGAACGTTTGCCAATGTCACTTTCGTCCAATCACGAGCTGGTTCAGAATTGGTTCAAAAACAGTAGACAGAGCTGGCGGATCCTATCCTAGGTTGTAAGCTACGACTCACTTGCGGGTGAAAAAAGCAAACTGTATCACTTTACCAGTTCATGAGCTGAATCATAGGTGTCGCATGACTAATTTTGGTTTTGCCGCAAATCGCCAATAGGGCGACTCGTTTCTAAAACCGAAAACAGCATAATTCACGCTGACAGTGCAAAGTCGACAAATAACTGTCGGCGGGCAAACGTTACCCCGCCGTTGTCGAACCAACCCAACACAACCCTGACGTTTGGTTGTTTACTAGTCGAACTGTCATTGCTAATCATATACGTTTCTTGCTCTTGAGTTTCTTGTTGGATTTCTGGTTAGTTCTTTTTCCACGCCTTCACCAAGAACATCCGAAATGAATGGATATATTTCCATTGTTCTTTGCCTATTACTTCCGTTAGAAATTGTGCTAGCGCTTCAAAATGGTGATTGTGAGGTCTGTGTTAAAACAATTGAAAAGTTTGCCGCGACATTAGACGAATCGACCATCAAAAGTACCAGCCGGATCGAAGATGAATTCCGACGTTTCTGTAAGAACACCAACAATAAAGAGCGAAGATTCTGTTACTACTTAGGTGGTACAGAGGAATCCGCTACCGGAATTTTACAGGAACTCTCCAAACCGCTGAGCTGGTCCATGCCGGCTGATAAAATTTGCGAAAAACTGAAAAAGAAGGATGCCCAAATTTGCGATCTTCGATTCGATAAAGTGATTGACGTCGATTCCGTCGATCTCAAAAAGCTTAAAGTTAGGGACTTGAAAAAGATTCTTTCCGACTGGAACGAGGAATGCGAGGGATGTTTAGAAAAGTCTGATTTAATTAAAAGAATTGAAATGACTAGAAAAAAGCATACAAAAACTGAATTGTAGTTTTTTGTTACAATTAAATTGTTAACCTAATAAAACATTAAAATACTTAAAAAAATGTTTCGCCTGTTTTAATTTTTTCTCGTATATTTATAAATATTTTTAAAAGTATAATTGCATTCGAATTGTTGAATGTTCGAAAATTTTGGCAGGCTGTTTTCCCCTCATATTTACGGTTTCCAATTTACCGTTAGTTACACGTCATTCATGATGAAACGGTGTCATGACAATAAATGTATATGGTGAGTAAAATTTACTAAAATGAATGAAATACATGTAATATAATTTATTAAAATAGTAATTACACAAACATTTTCAATAATTACCGCTCAAGTTCAAATGTTGGTAGGTTAAAATCGTATTATTGTATTTGTGCCTTTCTTTTCTACTATTTTCAGCATGCGCAGCTAGTGTGAATTATTTGTATGACGATGCACTACAATATACACAGGATGTGTATTAGTTGCGCACGCTAAAATTACAAGAAAAAGGAAGCCGGAGGTATAATATTTAATAATTTTAACTGCAACCAGAATAGAATTAGGAGTCGCTTTTCATTTTAATACCGAATCTCTTGACATTGTGGTTGGAAGCGACTTTTTTCCTTAGGAATTATTCGCATTTTCAGGAGGTGAACGACGACGTTACGATAGGTTTTCGCTCCCTCCGTTCCCGGAACAGTTGAAGATTGATGGCCATTTCGCAGTTGTTTCGGGAGAGGATGAATCGCTATTAAGCCACGGTTTTAGTGGATATCTGTCCGGAGTGTTTTGCAGTTCTAGCCTAGCCGTGATCATCGATGTATATCTGGAAAAGGTGAAGTCGTTTTTGAATAGAATAAATTCTAGAATGACCGATAGTGGCCAAAGTTTGATGTAGACACTTAGAATTATATCCGTATTAAATACTTTACAGATCGCTTGTTCGCATGTTTCAACAAGTTTATGATATGACGAACCGGAAGGTTTTTTCCGGCAAGCTATGAAAACTCAACACCGTTCCTAATGCATGGAAATGATCGAATTCTTACTGATTGCTTTCCAAAAAGCCGCCAAAAGGTGACTGCTCATCACGCAGAATTGGTGCGTGTATTTGCACAACTTCGGAAAGGCTGACAATCCTGATACTCATCGGGTATCTGTAAGAGGAATAAAAAAAATTAATACTCTTACTTGTAAAATACAATTCCAAAAACAAAGTGTTTCGTCTGTTGACAAGACTAGGCTGGAAATTTTTCATCGACATCAGTGATATTTTGACAATACCTTATCCAATAATTTGAAACTGCACCTTTTACTGATTTTTCGAATAAGTGTGATTTGAATCTGACTCCCGTTTAATATTCTGCTGTCGTTATTGAGAATACAAATTACTTTTGCCCAAAAAAGTGATTCTTTAATGCAGAGTCGTTGGTAAATCTATGACACAAGGAATCTTTCTTTTCTCGCCTACTAATCACTGAGAAACGCTAAATCGTCAATTGCGAACGCATTGTTCGTCCACTATTTATATCCTAATATACAATTCCACCACATTTAATCATGTTTAACTTCGCTAACATTTTCTTTAACAATGTCATCCCCAACGAAGCGTTTAAGCTTTCCTACTAGAACCTCGTCCAGCGTAAACGAATTGTAGATATGCTTTCCCAGGTCGGCAGTCTCGGGGAACCCATTTTCCGCGCAGTACTGTAGGCAGGTAATCGCTAAACTAGGCTTCCGTTCGTCGATACACAGTTGAATAAAGGATCGCAACCCTTCAAGCTTAGGCTCCCCAACGATAGCGTTCTGCTGATTGTTAATTTTATCGAACAGTTTCTCCGATTTCTCAAAGTCCTTGCCCCTACAAGAAATCGTTAGGATGTCTCCCAGCATAACACCGGACAACGCATTTGCTTGAGTGCGCCGTTCTGCAGCTATCAGCTCTTCTAACCGTGTGAACATATCCCATGCTATGACCGTAAAACGATCTACCATTTCCGGATCCTTCGGAGGGTTTGCCAGCATTATCTGGAGAACTAGAGAAAGCAGATTCTCTCGGCCAATCAGCTCGAACTGTATCATATGGGACCAAATCTGCGGGAGGTAGTCGATTGCACAGTTCACGTCAATTGACTTCAGAATGTTTTCCATTACGAACGCTTCCGGGATGTAAATATTCGGCACTAGCAAATTATACGTTTCCATGAAAGTTTCCAGCGTTTCGGTACTACAAAGGATGCTTAAATAGTGACGGTAGTAAGCGGACTCTTTATTCGAATCTCCAATTAAATTGTAGTTATCCTTGAAATGCAACAAGCTGTCAACCCTCCTAGCTAAATCCTTATCGTGCAAATGATTCCGGCATACCTCCATGGCCGTTACGAAAAAGAGAGTGTCTTTTGGATCTACAATCGAAAACTCTTTATTTTCGATTTCATTCATAATATCCTGTAGGACGTGACTGGTCGGTCCTCGTTCCCGACAGAAAATCGACAGTATGTAGTACCAACTGGCTAGTGATGGTTCGATTCCCAATTTCTTAAATTCTGATAGTGTTTTTAGCGCAAAATTTCTCGGATTATTGTGACCACCAATTGAGGTTATAGTTTGCAGAACGGCATTCAACGTTCCAATGTTCGGTTTCAGGTTTTGGTTTTTCATCGCGGTCAAAAGCTCACACACTAATTGCCACTTCGTATCGTAGCTATCCTTCAAGTAAGAGGAAATTTCTATTAAACTGTTGAACGTATTCGTATCCAGAAGTATGTTCTTTTCGATGGTCTCCTGATACAAAGCCCATGCCTTCTCCACCTGGATGTACTTTGCCATTCCTCGGATCAGGGCGCAATAATGAACCGACTGTTTCGAATCTATTTCGTGGAAAAGCTGTTCGGCTAACTCGAAATCTTTCCATGACTTTTTCTGTCGTCCCTTTACTTGACCTCCCTGTCGGAACCAACGTTCTTCAATGTATTCCTCAGCAAGCGACTCTTCGTGATTGAAGAAACACAGTAGTTCCAGTAGTGACTGCTTCACTTCCTGGCTTACTTCAACGTTGTTCTTTTTCAGGAGACTGTACACCAAAATAGCATCCTTGACATCGACATTCTCGATCAATTTCTGGAGGTCAGTCGCTTCAACCTGGCTTTCCTCGGTATAAATCATTGTAGGGAAAAACGCTTGAACAGGCGGATCTGCTTCTTTATGCTAAAATGGTTCAAAATAATTGGAAGCATATGGACAAATGTCATAATTTACCACTTTACCTGAAACAGTGTAGCATTCTCCTGACGAATCCAGCGTGCTGCCTTTCGGCCGGCTTCTTGAGCCATGGCGTAGGATTTCTTGCTTAAGATCGTCATCGGAAGCAAAAAGGGATCGTCGTGGTACTTGTAGTGCGATGCTGTTGGATCGAATCCTACTGTGCTGGAAAGAGCGTTCAGAATGTCGGTGGGACCACGTTCGATACGCTGGGGAATCACGATTTTGTTCTGCTCTGAAACTGTGGAAGGTGTGGTGATGTCACTGCTTGAAAATCGACGATTTAGTCTGAAATTTCGGAGCACAGGTTTCAGGTTCACTCGACACACGCATTTAGGTAAATTATTCATGGCTTTAGCTATCAAAATACGCTTTTCCACAAGAAACTTATTAAAAGAAAACCGTCTAAAAATCAATCTGCTGGGGGTTATGTCACACTAATGTCAATAAAAACAAACTTATTTAAACGTCAAACTTGTGGTGAGGGGTAACACACAAATGACGACTACTTTTTTGTCAACTTTGGAACTCTCTTCTCTACCTTTGTGGTATTCTTCACAAAATTTTAACCATACTCATAAAAACAACGTATAAGGTTGTTTCGAATTGTATATTTCATGGCACATAAGTACGTGAAGCGCTTTTTGTCAAAAAAATTATATCTAATGCTACGTCACACTGCTACTAATCTTACGTATATGTTACGTCATTTATGAATATCACACCAACACCAACTGGCGATACCTGGCATCAAATGGAGGTATTAAAAAAGCATTTCCAATGACTGCAGACACCCGACACCTGCCCACTGAGAAGTCCAAAAAATTGTTTCAAAATCGTTCAACACGGGTCCAACGATGGACGTTCGTTGAACGGTTATTTGGACGATGTCCAAATTGGTCCAATGAACGTCCTTCATTGGACGATTTTGAAACCAACCGTTCTTAGAGGGTGGTATCCAATGGCCAGCGATGCCAGATTTACAGACATGTCTGTATTTTACAGACTTTTGATGTCTCCTACAGATGTAACCAGAGATCTACAGACTTTTAAAAGAGTAATAGTGTTTAGTAAAATTGCACTAGAATAACTGTTTTCGAATACGAATGATTCCTTCACAATAGAATTCTACTTTCAATCTATTTTTAAAGTAAAATTTTAGCGTAACTAGGATTTACACAACAATCTACAGACTTTTACAGACATTTTAGTTATTCTTCTACAGACATTTCAAAAAAACATGTGGCATCGCTGCCAATGGCAGTACTAAAAAGAGCGCTCGCATCTGCACACTATACACGCTCATTCAAAACTTCTCAAAATTTTACTTCGGAGTACTTATGTTTAATAACTAACAAAATCTTGGCTGTTGTGTATCTTTTGGCAATGTCATTTAACATTTTTGGAGGAAATCGTTTACAGTTTAAGAATATCTTGACAGCATTTGATATATTATGCATTTGATACATTTTTGAGACGACAATTGTTGGAGGAATTTCCGGTATTCCACCAGTGGCGTAGCCTGAAATTTGGTTTGGGGGTGTTTGACGAAAATCGTTGATTTTTCGAAAATGTTTCAATTAGGGTTGCCACCTCTGGAGAGGCTTTGATCCGGAGATTTTGCTAACCCGTTGGGTGGTGGATTTTGAGTGGAACTAGACCGAAATTCGAATCAAAGCGATTGCTCGGTATTTTAGCGCACTTTTATCGCTTTTTATTATAGCGCATTGCGCACATAATAAGTGCGACTGAAAGTGCGGAAACGTAAATAAAACTGCGCTTTTATATTGAATTGTCTTGGTGACTATTACGCACTTATGAATTATCCAACGAGGAATAAGTGCGCCTCATACATGAAAACGATTCAATGTAAAAGCGCACTTTTATAAGAATAATCGCACTTTTATGGAGTCCAGTTTTAAATGGCATCAATAATACTATGATAAAGTAAACCTGTAAAGGCTACTGTATACCTCGAGAATTTGATCACGGGGTTTTTGTTCCCCAATCATTTCAAATGGGAGATATATTTTTGATTTTCCGTCACGGAAAAAAAATCTACTCGGAATTAACATTCCCGTAGTGTAAACCCAATTCTGGAAAATGTCACGGGTTTTTAAATTCTCCACAGTAAAAATGCGGCCGAGAACAATTCAACATGAATTGTTTCCGGCGGCAAAAATTACGTTTTTATTACTGTTCTGAAACAACTGGTATTTTTTAGAAGCAGAAGAAGTTTTATTTTGACAGTTTGCAGAGATAGTGGCGGAAAATTTTCCGTGATAAAAATCCAGCACAAAATCCCGGCCCAAATCCCGCGATTGAATTCCCGAGGTGTACAGTAGCCTTAAATGTTTCACGTTTGAGAACGGTTTGACGGTTTAATCTGGAGTAGTATTTCACTTCCCGACTAAGTGCCAAGAATACAGAAGCACCAGCTACTCTCGCTGTGGAGGATATGTCGAACGAGCATTGCTCTCCTCCATAACTAACAGGAAAAGGAGAGCAAAGGAGACAGTGCTGCGGGAACACATGGGAAGCACTGTGTTGTGTCGGTTATTTATCAGTAGAGCTCATAACAAAGTGGCAAAAAACTCACCTCCCTAGCCAACAGTTAAGGGGTTACACAACTGTTGAATTTAAAAAGATCGATTTTTTATTTATTAGCCTAAAATGTGCTTTAGGATGTTAAAAATGATATCCCAAAACATAAATGTTCAAATTTTCAACTCTGCAGCACGCCTCTTACGTATATCCCGAGTGTACTGAAAACTTTAAAGGTCAATTTCTTCACTTGGATTAAAACCGGTTTTCGCTGAAAACCGGTTTTCGGCCAATTGGTCACCAGTAACCTGAAAACTGGTTTTTAGCGAAAACCGGTTTTCATCCAGTGAATAAATTGGCCGTAACCGTGTTTTTCTCGAAACCACTTTTTTGAGCTGGCCGGATACGTAAAAAAAACAAATGATTTTTGATCGCTTTGAAATTTTCACAGTATATTCGAAATTGTTTCCTCCAGCGACGTACGTAGGATTTTATTTTTTTATTGCTTAACTTTTTTTAATTGCCATTTTTGTGTCGATTTTTATGACATTTTCGACGTTTTTTCACTCAAAAACGCGCCATTTTAACGTAAAATCAAAATATCGAAAAACTCTTTCGTACGTTGCTTCCTATTGACATAAGGAATCGTAAAAACTTTAGTTTTTGGATCTAGGTCAAAAATTACGGAAGATAGATTTCCGGCCATGGACCCCTTCCAAAAAAACGCGCGTGGGGGAAAATGTTGCACAGCCGCCATCTTGATTCAATACTTATGCTATAAATCCTATTTAACAAGATCTCGATTGATCTCTTTATGGCGCCAAGAAAAATCCTATTTTTTCGTGCTCTACAGTGGTGTAACCGCTTAAGGGTCACTTCTGGAGTAGAAACCACACCAGAAGAACTCGTTTGATGTTGGCCTAGTCAGTTGGATTAGAACAAATCTGTCATACCTTGGTGCAGCTGGTGATAAGCACCACAACAGAGAACAGACGTCCATCTTCAGCATTCAACTTGTGTAAAATCTCTAACGGTTTTGAAGGTAGTTGGGATATCCAAAACAGGTGCGCTGCTGTCGTAATGCTTTTTTTGTGGTTGAGTTCGACAGAATTGACATCGGTTATTCCTCTACCCAGTCAAACTAGTCAGGAACCGGTTCGGACTTCCAGCATGAATTCCAGCTCAAATGCATCAACCGATAGAGACGGAATCGGTTGTTTTCTTTGAGCAAGATTCCATACTGAATCCATTCAGGATTTCGAACCGGTTCCGGAATGGATTTGACGGATAGTTGGGATAGGTTGGTGTGGTGGCGCTAGTGTTTATCGTATATTAATTCAAATGTTTACACACGTTTTTTTTTTTAAATATTTTTGTTGGATCATGGATGTTTGTTCTCTGTGGAATCGGTTTTCGAATCGGTTGTTACATTTGCGCTTAAATTCTAAAAGAAAACATTCCGATTGCGATGAGTAGGGATCTGCTGTCAAAACGAGTGAAACAGAGAATTGTGAGAGAAAGAGTTTCAGTTCGAAATCCTAAATGGATTCAGTATGGAATCTTGCTCAAAGAAAACAACCGATTCCGTCTCTATCGGTTGATGCATTTGAGCTGGAATTTATGCTGGAAGTCCGAACCGGTTCCGGAGGAATAACCGCTGTCAATTCTGTCGAACTCAGCCACCAAAAACATGACGACAGCACCTGGTTTGGATATCCTAACTACCTTCGAAACCGTTAGAGATTTTACACAAGTTGAATGCTGAAGATGGACGTCTGTTCTCTGTGCCGATTCATTCAGGATGGATTGTTGCCTTCGGTTGGAATTCCACCATAAATCAGCCCATATTCCGAATCTCATTCAGGATATAATTTACTGGGATGTGGATGGGAAAATTGACAATTGGTGCTTCTATCTTTTGAGTATTAATATCTCAAATATTACGAAGATCGGTTGACCATATTGAGAGTGTTTGCCAAATGTGTAATGCACTCACACGTGTCATAAAGTGTGTATTGATGAATAATATATATGACGTATCATAATCGAGCATGAAAAATTTTCTATACAAATATAGCATTAATTACTACCTTTTATTCATATTTTTGGTATAATTTGGGCTATAAACAATTGGTGAGATGCATTTTGAAGGAAATTATTCGGAGAATCTAGAAAAATATTAATTTATTGTTACAGTGTTTCCAAATATGCTACATTCCCAGTTAAAACTAAAACTGTATTTTTTATATTTCATAATTCGTTTAATTTGGAAAAGTTTATGATATTGTGTTTCTCAGATATTTTTACACAGAAAAACAACTAAAACATCAATATAACTTGAGCCAAACCCAAGACACAGTCATTTTCCTCTAAGAACGGTTGGTTTCAAAATCGTCCAATGAAGGACGTTCGTTGGACCTATTTGGACAACGTCCAAATAACCGTTCAACAAACGTCCGTCGTTGGACCCGTGTTGAACGATTTTGAAACAATTTTTGGACTTCTCAGTGGGTTGAAGCAAAAGGCAATTTTGCAGCACGTTTATCGCTATATTCAGTAGCCAAGCAGAATGTCAAAATTCAGAAAACGCCATCTTATAGAATTTTTTCAGACTAGTAATGTGGCATATCTAACTCAGTTTACCCAAAAATGGCGCATGAGATAGCACAACAGCGACGATATAGTCTAATATGGTTCGATATTCTGAATACACGGAGAATTTATGTCTTGAACAAAATTAGTAATGGAATGTCTTCAACAAAGTTTTTTTAATTTTGATTATAAAGGCTATAGCCATTAACTTGAAATATTTTGAAATTTTTATAATATATATTTTTATAATATCCAATCCTGCTTAGAGATTATTCATATAATTGATAATACAAAAAAAATACTCATAAAACCAATCCTGACCTACTAAAAATAAACCGTAAACGTCATTTGTCATCATTTTCCTTCTACTTTCCAATATATTATTATCGTTGTTAGACACACTGAGTTTTTGTCTCAACTCTCAAAAAATACATTTTTAAAAAATATGGAATTGTATGCACTCTTTCGGTGAGCAAGTTATTTATAAACATCAAACTGCGCTTCCCATTCGGAGCATTGTCCTTAAGCCATATTTCGGATGATCTCTTCAAAAAAGAGCTCATGGTAATTTTACAATATTGCACTGATAATATAAATTCGTAAATATAATGAAATTGATTGTGCAATGCACGAATTCATTCGTCGTTTTCTGCAACGAAGTATTTTCGTGCATTGTAAATACTAGGTTTCGTTCATTTCATGAACAAGAATAGCCGCCTGCTGAACGGAAGCTTTCGTAAATTTTACACATTTAATGTACACTGCACGAATGTTATCGTTGATAACGACATTATTTTTCGTGAATGAAAAGAAAGGTTTTGCCTATTTTATTGAACGTTTGTGTATATTGCGAACGATTTCGTTGGTCGCACGAATTCATTTCGTTTATCTTAGAAAAGTTTGCGTATTTATTAGCCTCTTATTGTTTCAGTCGATCTTTTGGGATCGATGTTTGACAACATCGATTTTTTTTAATTTAAAGAATCGATGTGGCCAAATCATTTTTATTGTGGTACGAACAAATGGCCGCTTGATGAACGAAAGTTTTCGTAAATTTTACTTTTTGCCTTTCTCAATAGAAAGGTATTGCAATTGCTCTGAAAACCGACTTTTTAACGGAGGCCCGGAGGGCCGAGTGACATATACCATTCGATTCAGTTCGTCGAGTTCGGCAAATGTCTGTGTGTGTGTATGTATGTGTGTGTGTATGTATGTGTGTGTGTATGTGCGTCTGTGTGTGTGTACGCGAACACAATCTCACTCACTTTTCTCAGAGATGGATGAACCGATTTTGACAAACTTAGTCCCAAATGAAAGGTGCAACGTTCCCATAGGCTGCTATTGAATTTCTAATGGATCCGACTTCCGGTTCCGGAATTACAGGGTGATAAGTACGAACACGCAGAAAATGTCGATTTTAATAAATTCTGCAATGAATGTATAAAGGTGAAATTTTTTCCAAAATACGACCACAACTGCTTCGATTTGTAGTATTAGGTCACTAACATCCATTCAGAGTCTATTTGGCCACATTGGCCACCATCCTCGGTTCCGGAAGCCCCGGCGGAAGTATCTAAATTCAGAATAACAGTCACATCGGTTTCTCGGAGATGGCTAGACTGATTCGACTAAACTTGGCCTCAAATGAAAGGTATTGCGTCCCCGTAAATGGCTATTTAATTTCATCCCGATACGACTTCCGGTTCCGGAGTTACAGGTTGTGGCGTGCGATCACATAGCAAATTGTGATTCAAACCGATACTCCGATGAAAGCAAAAAAGGTAAAAATTTCGCTAAAATGTCTCTCAAACAACTTAAATTTGCTGTTCTAGGTCACCGACGGCCAACCAAACTTTCGTTGACTACATTAACCACCATAGACGGTTCCGGAAGTGCCCGGGAAAAGCGGCCATCTTTCATAACTAGCAAACTCATATCAGTTTCTCGGAAATGGTTGGGTCGATTTTCACAAACTTAGTCCCAAATGATAGCTATATTATCCCCACAGATGTCTATAAAATTTCGCACGGATCGCTTGTATGGTTCCGGAAATATAGACTGAACGGTCCGGTCACACATGAAATTCCCATATAAGCCTGAACTCATATTTTTTTTCAAAGGGGGGACCCCATGAAATTTCAGAAATCGAATTCGTATTTTTGATGCCAAACATCTTTAAAATGCATGAAACGTCGAGATTTTATGTTATCTCGAAAAACATTTTTTTTATAAAAATCGACTTTTTGGGACTTTGCCGATTTCGCACCTTTTTCAGTTCAATATTACCGTGGCTGTTTTTTCTTTTTCAAAATTTTAGAACTCGAATAATGATTTATTTTCCTGTATATAGTTGTCATGTGAGGTATAATAATAAAATGTAATATATGCATTTAAAAGTTTTTAATGAATATAAACAACGCACACATTCTCGTGATTCATGATTGAGAAAGGCACAATTGCACCGCTAGGTGGATTAAAATAGGTTTTTAGTTTACATTTCACGAATGTTATCGTTGATAACGACATTATTTTTTGTGAATGAAACAAAATGTTTCGTTTATTTTAATAAACGTTTATGTAGCTTACGAACGATTTCATTGCTCACACGAATTTATTTCGTTCATCTTAGGAAAGTTTTCGTATTAATTAGCATACTATTTTTTCAATCGATAAGTTAAGATCGATGTTTAACAACAACGATTTTTTAACTAACTAAAAGGATCGATCTGGCAAAATCGATTTTATTTAAACCTGCTCACCTCTACTGGGGACCACAGTTCATAAAGAACAGTTGCGCAAAGACTGAAGCAAATCTACCTATTGAACACTCAAAACGTCTACCTATCGGACACGAAGAATAACAATGCTCGAATGCGTGGGGAGTATCGTTATTATGTGATTATAATTATGAGAAAAAATTCAATGATGTGATATTAACATTATTTAAAACCAGGAATACTTCGCTTAATGACAATTATTAAAAAATATATGTTCACTGATATTCAAATTTGGCACTATTTCAAACACCGGAACAGCTCTGGGTAATGTTAATAATCTTCCACCGACAGTGGAAATATGAAGGTATTTCTCATAGTTAAAGTGCAGCTAAAATTTTGACAAATTTGTGTATGCATTCCACTTATACATATGTACTTATTCAAATTTATCTTACGCTGCAAATTCGATTGTTTTTGTCACACCCCAATCAGACGACAAGCGGCAAAAATCAATGCATTTCGTTCTTAGTTGCGGATCAGTTGAGAACCGGAAAAAGCTTAAATTCTTTATACGATGTTATTTATCGTACTGATTTTTACAAAATAAAACTAAACACTTAATTTTAAATTTTTAAATGCGCAAAGTTAACTTCTAACTGAAGCGTTCGGGTGAAGTCATTTGAAATTTAACTAAAAATAAAAGGTTGCCAAAATTTAAAAAAGACCAATGATTGGTCCAATGTTGCCAATCCTCTTTACGCAACTCTACTATTAAAAACTCTGCTGGGGACTAGAAAGATTGTGGTGCGAAATAATGGCCGCTTGATGAACGAAAGTTTTCGTAAATTTAACTTATTTAGTTTACTTTTCACGAATGTTATCGTTGATAACGACATTATTTTTCGTGAATGAAACGAATTGTTTCGTTTATTTTAATAAACGTTGATGTATATTACAAACGAGTTCGTTGGTCGCATTCGATCTTTTAGGATCGATGTTTGACAGCACCGATTTTTTTTTAATTAATGGGATCGATCTGGAAAATTCGATTCTATTTCAACCTGCTCATCATTATTGAGGACTAGAAAGATTGTGGTGTGAATAGCCGCTTTATAAACGAAAGTTTTCGTAAATTTTACTTATATAGAGTACATTGCACGAATGTCGTCGTTGAAAACGACATTATTTTTCGTGAATGAAACGAAATGTTTTGTTTGTTTTAGTAAACGTTTGTGTATATTACGAACAATCTCTTTGGTAGCACGAATTCATTTCGTTCATCTAAGAGAATTTTTCGTATTTAATAGCATATTATTTTGACATTGTTTCTGTAGAGAAAAACTCAAACTTATTCATACAAAACCAACGAGCAGTTCGCGATGGCTCAATTGAATCCGTACTGCTTTTTCTGGATCAACAGGAAGCGGAAGAAGTTCAGAAAATCTTCCTGAAACCGGCGGACACGGATACGGTTACTAAATAGTCAGACCGAGACCGTCGTGATGATCGACAATTATCTGACGTATAGCAACTCCATATTCTACCTCTATTGAAGCTCTTTCGACGTTCACGGTTTGACGAATGGTGCTCGTAAATATAATAAAGATATTCGTATATAGCAGCGAACAATTCGTTTGCCGAATGAAGCTGTTTCGTAATAAGCCAACACTGAAAGCCATTCGATGAAGAAAATAACAAAACAAATTTTTGTTTTCCTAATTAGTTGATTTCAACAGAAAAATGAAGAACGTAACTAAATTTTCTCTTAATTTTGAGAGATTCTCAAATAATAGTTATTGAAAATTATTATTGATTTTGATTCAAGATGCACATCATACGAAATGACAGCAAGTAGCTAAGATGCACACCTTACTGAAATACATCAAGGTAGCGACAGCAACTATGTTCATACACGCTGGGCATAACGGTTAAGCACGTAGGTAGTTGTCTCAGCTTGGAAAGCTTGTTTTATCCTGGACGCAACTACCTGAACCAGTACACAAAAAAAACAGAAATTCAACTGACCTCATTTTGGTTTTACCTAGTTTTTCTTTAAAAACTTTTCAATAAAGGGATGATTTTTATTGACATTTTTTTCAATACATGTGCACTGAAAATTGAAAGTATTGTCGAAAATTGTCAAAATCATTCTATTTCGGATTTAGTCGATTATATAGTAACATTTCAATTATTAACCAATGTAATATGTAATATGATAATTATTTTTCATCGTTTGAGATTCCAAACTAGATGTGGAATAAGTATGAAGTTTTTTTTTGTAGTGCTGGATAGTGTTTGTGACTAAATAGAAAAAAAAATACCTTTATTCTAAAATTCAAATCAATCAATTTCCAACAATCCTTAAATACCTTTGGCTATTTCGTCTCATTTAAAATTGCAGTTTATAAAAAGATAACATTATGAGAAACATAACTCTGTATTATATTTACGTGTGAATTACTGACATACGGAATTTTTCAACAATTTAATTCCATACCTTTCATCCGTCGGTCGGTGAAACAAAACGTTTGAAATATCCTATGTTGTATTTTACGATGAAGCAGTTTAATTCAACAATGAGATTAGTTGAATTCTAGTCGTTTGTGTCTTGGCTGAAAAGGTAGTGTAACGGCATATGCAATTGTGTCTGGACTAAAACAAGCGTTAGAAGCTGAGACAAGCGTTTCAAGCTTTAGCTCATGTAGCTTTTCAAGTTTTGTGCTTTAGCTTTTTAAGTTTTGTGCTAGGATGAAACGTTCGTGTCCAGACTGGAACTGACAGCATCAAACCAACAACGTTGGATTATTGTTTGCAACAAAAATTTAGTTCGCCGAAATATTAACTAGACGAAACCAAAAACTCAACTAATTTTTTAGTTGAAATTGTGATGAATCGGTTTTCCGTGAACGAAAGTCGTTTCGTGGTTTTCACGAAAAACTCGTAATAAAAAATAAAAGTGTTTCATTAGAACTACAAACAATTCATTATATGTACGAAAAATTCGTATATTTCACGAAAATTTTCTGTACGAAACTAATTCTAAGCGATTTACGAATATATTCTATCAGTGTGGACCCCGACAAATAGATTACAGTTACAGTTACAAGATCCAATACCTACAACTATTTAAAAGTTTCCATAATGCTTAAACAATAGGTTCTCAATGTAGTGATCAGACATTATACTTACAAAATTGACATTATACTTACAAAATGGCGCAATATTTTATTACGTTAGTCAGCATCATTTTGTTTTTCAATCCAACAGATTTTGGCTTGGGGGACCCTTCCCCCCCCCCCTTTTTACGCCGCTGGCTTCAGTTATATTTTATTGTCTGAAAGTTTGAAAAGGATCGGTCCACTAGGTAATTTTCCACGCGTTTTTTCTGTGATGAAATTTGATGTTCAGTTGATGATCCCATAGAGCACTGGCGCATGACTACCAGGGGAGGTTCACTGTTTTCTGCAGCTCGTCTCTTCAAGTTTTCTCTAATCCGCGAACGTTCCACCTGACATATGGTTATGCTCTGCTTGTCCGTTACTGTAGACCACATCTCGACAAATATATTATTACGGCTTAAAAGCCAACTGTCAAAATTCCCTTTGAAAGGAAATTCCGGATAAACCGTTACTCGCCAATCACAGCTGATGGTAGTAAACAAAAGAGAAAAGTTTTCTCTTTCATTAACTGCTATGAACTGTGTTTAGCCAGAAACGGTTTGTCCGGAATTTCCCTTCAAAGAGAATTTTGACAGTTGGCTTTTAAGCCGTAATCATATGTTTGTCGAGACATAATGGTTATCGATCAGCGTAGAGGAAACTTTTCCGCTATGCGGATTCTCCTTTGACCTCTTCTAAACAAAGGACCAATAATATGTCAGGACCAATAATAATAAAAATAATATTGCGCACTTCCCACCAACCTGGACTCCGCACTTTCAAAGTGCGAATGATCAAACTGCTACGGAAAACTGCGAGCTGTCAAAACACATGTATTTCAAGTGATAGAGATGGTACTTTCATAGACAGACCAGTCTATGAGAAGAATTTAATAGAAGAATAGTAAGTGTGCAGTGCGATTAGAATCCAGTTTTTAGTGCCACAAACAATAATAATAATAATAATAATATCTTTACCTGTTGCATAAAAAATTGCCCTAGAATTATCATACACATGTTGAACTGCGAATGAGGAAAAATAAAATACTCTTCAACATGTAGTTTGCAATTTTACTTATATTGTTATTCAAAGGGTATAAATATTCGCTCGGGGAACAACAAATCCGCAATACCAAATAAAATAACGAACCAACAAATCAAATCATTCCATCTTATCACATTTATTCTCACGAACTCCTACTTATTATCGTGTCCCTGTCATCGTTCTTAGTTCGTACCTTGTTCCCGCATATTTGGTGACCATTCCTATAAGATAACCGCAATGGTATTTGGACCTTAAAAACCATTCCCTGAAGTTTCCTTTTATCATTAACGAAACGGTAAACCAACGCTACCGGCAATCATATTGACTATTCCATTTATGGTCAGCGCCACTTGTACCATTTGCCGAATAGGTCGTTAAGTAACGTTACCATTCAAAAATGCCGATTTCCTCGAACAAGTTTTAGGGCATATTATAAGGGGAATGGTGATCTTATAATCCATTTTTGCGGTACTACATTGTTATTGGATATAACAAGGTACATTAAACATTCTACCATAAACATTTCTTCACACGCAGCGAAATTTCAAACGCTTAAACCAACAAAATGGATTTTTGATTTGAATCGTCACTTTATTATTGATTCAAAACTCAACGATTTTTTAAAAATACATTGTTATATTGTTGAATTAACAATATTATTTTTACTTTAACCAAATTTGATTTTATGTTGGTCTTGCATAGTACCAAATCAGCGTGTATTATGTATTTTTGTGTGTATTCTATGTACGGTACGTATTTTTGTTCCGCATACATGTATGTATGAAAAGCAAATCAAAAGCATCCAATACCTTTACTAAATGTAAAATTTCTATTTCCACTGACTTGACAACGTAGTCACAACATACAGGGAAGTTGCGGTGCTAGTGCTACAATTGTTCTGACGCAAAGGATGCTAAGTCTGGGTAAATGTAAATATTAAAATAATTTAAATATATTAACTGTAACATTATCTTTTTAACTTACAGAACAACTCTGAAATGTTGAAAGTTGTAGGGCAGCTGACTATGTAAGCTTAAGGAAGGTTTTATTATAAATAAAAATTAAACCCTTAAAAAAATTGTTTTATTTTTATTGAAAAGAAACAAACATTACAATAGAAGGTAATTGTTTAATATATTTATCGTTGCTTCAACAACAGAATATTGTTGAACTAATCGTGTTCACATCATTCGATCAATAACACAGTGTCGATCGTTTCAACAATTTTATTGTTGATTCAACCGATAATGTGATTAAAATCTAGAAACGTCAAAACCAGAATTTATTGTAGAAATAACAATATTATGAATTGAATCAATTAATGAATATTATTAGCCCTGAAACAATAATAATTATTATTGAATTTGACCAGAATATTGTTATACCTACAATACATTTTTCTGCGTGCACCATGCTGTGCGATTAGTATAATCTTACACTATACACAATTCATTTAATGATTTTTTTTTACAATATATTTTTTTTTACAATATATACAATATATACAAATCGTGACGCAAAACAAACATGGTACCATAACACAAATCGTTTCGATCATTTGGTGTATTGTGACCACAGATAACCATTTCTCGAATAGTACAGTTATAGTTTTCGAGTGACACTATGCCATGGGCAAAATATGATGAGTGTGTATAATAAACTACTTTATCGACACTATCAAATGCGGCAGATGTAAAAAGAACTTTATAAATGTTTTTTTCTGATTCACCCAAGAGCCTCTTCCCCCTCCCCCCTCATCAGTTCGAATAACGTTTTTACATTTCTTATATTTATTCTATCGATTTATGGTAATCTGTGATTTGATTGCATGCCGTCCTCCATGTTCGGTTGTTGACATCTTATGGTGGTGGTGATGGTGAGCCGTGTGTTTGATACAATACATTCATATATAATATATAAACCGTTGAATCTGGTTGGTTAGGCAAATGGAGAATCTGGATGATGCATCCGTTATTAGAATTGACCATCTCTCCTCGTCTTGACAGGTGTACCAACTTCCGGCAGCTGTGTACTTACGTTGTTAAAAAGATTCGTGAAGCATACGAAAAATGTAATACATTTACATTGATCCACTTAAGAAAAAGGTATAAGCTCGGGTATTAGAGGTGGATTTGAAATTCTTGAGTTGCTAGGATTGCAATACATGGTGTTAGAAGTCCATTCTAAATTCGTGAAGCTCTTTCCTACTAACAGAACTTCTTAAACGGCAGTGTTACGATGTGATATATTTTGCCATATACGAAATTAGATTATGATTAGTTTTACCATTTTGCTGAATGTGCTTATAAACAAATTGTTGCTATAGACGAAATGTGAATTATTCTAATCGACCTTCGCTGAGCAAAACATTATTGACAACCTTGTGGATTCATTTCACCTTTTACAGAAAGATATTAAGCTTTAGATTTTGTCCAAAAACGAAACCTGTGTGCCAAAAATTAAATTTGGAATTTCTTTTATCCAACCTAAATAATCTGATTTCCACTTGGTAAGAGATAATAATAATGTATTAAAGCACTTTATCCGAGGATAAATTATTATTTTTCCCAATAAATATGTGCAATAAACAAAGATTTGTTATTTCATTTTAACAACACATTCAATTCAATATAAAGGATTACTGTAAACTGTAACCAAACGATTCGACTTGAGGTGAACATTATGGTAATCTTGTAAGGAAATTGTAACGATACACGTTTTTCTTTAAAGCAAACCTTACAGAACCATATGAAAACGACTAACATAATTGTGACTTCAATTCAAATCGTTTCGAAATTTTTTTTAATAATCCTGCGGAAGCACCTCAATTCTTTTCTAACTTACAATATTATATTATAACCATTCCCTATATTGTAACAATAACTCGTATCTTCATTCTATATTTTCATATAATTTTTAATTTTTAACACGTATCTTCATTCTATATTTTCATATAATTTTACAGGAAAACGCATTTATCGTAATATCATAAATAGACCTTAACGTATGTGGTTACCATAGCACTTATGATTTTTGTATAATATGGAGGATTCCAGATAAAGTTTTTATTTATGCGGATTATATCCAATAACAATGTAGTACCGCAAAAATGGATTATAAGATCACCATTCCCCTTATAATATGCCCTAAAACTTGTTCGAGGAAATCGGCATTTTTGAATGGTAACGTTACTTAACGACCTATTCGGCAAATGGTACAAGTGGCGCTGACCATAAATGGAATAGTCAATATGATTGCCGGTAGTGTTGGTTTATCGTTTCGTTAATGATAAGAGGAAACTTCAGGGAATGGTTTTTAAGGTCCAAATACCATTGCGGTTATCTTACAGGAATGGTCACCAAATATGCGGGAGGACCAAACTAGTGCCAGATTGATGCTAACTCCAAAAACGGAAACAATCTGTTCCTGAGTGAACCTCTAGTCAAGCGTAATGTCCCATAAGAAAAAGAGGACTAAGAAGAAAATTGGGTAAACCACATTTGTGCGTACAGCGCACAAAACCTATAACTAAATTAGTTATGGGATTTTCGAATTTGACGGTTCGAGATAAACTAGGATATTAAAGATAAATATTTCATTAGACACCTACTACAAAGTACTTTAGTCGAAATCAGATTTATTTCTTTTATTTTTCAATTTTTCCAGATTTTTGAGTAAACTATTAAAAACAAAGGTGAACAAAATCAGTTTGCCGACCCGATTTTAGGCGACCCGATGCTGCTACGCATCGGAAATAGGTCAAATTCTGCGCAAAACAAACAGTGGCGCTTCGATGGCAAATTCCACTGGCTAAAAACAAAATTATTGCGCATTTAGAAGAGTTGCACGTTTTACAACATTCAAATTATTTGCGAAAACAAAGGCTCGATATCAATTTATCTGGTCATATAGTCACACGAAGACATAAAAAACTGAGGTTCTGCGTCGTTGACCATTCAAGCTCAATTGAACCTAATTTATTGATCAAATAAAACTACAAAAATAGACATCTATTTATAGTTGTTTTTTCAAGATGGTGGTGGAAAGTTTTAGACCTATAGTCATTGTGGGGGTGGAGGACTGCGCCAGTCTTGTGGGAGGCCTGTGAGAATCAAAAGGTGACGCAGTCGCTATGGGACGTATGCAAAATGTTGGTCCAAAAATAATTCACGGTACAATGGCTGCGCCAATATCGCAACCTGTTGCTAATTGATCTTCTGAAACGATACGTCGATCGATCGAGAGCTTTTATAATAATTCGCTCGATCGATTTGATTCAGTTCCGAATTGATTTTCGTGCCGAGATAAGTGCTTCCTAAATCGTGTTTTGGAAAAGTTAAAGAAATATGTCGGAAATTGAGGTAAATTAATTGACATGACTCAATGTTCAAGATCATTCAAAGCTGACTCTCGATTCTCTAAATTAATCTAGATTTACAATGATTCTATTCAGTTCGTGTGTGATCTGTGCTCGCTGCGGTACTCTACGTTCGAGATCCTAATGACTCACAACCGGATTAAACACTACCATTCGATTCGGTTCCGGTGCGGATTTTGCAACGAGACCTTCATGAACGAGGACGATCTTCACTGCCACTTCATCCTCACGCATCGTGTCGATCCGTACAATCTGGAGAGCAGTCAGATGGTTCATCATCGCAGGTCCATCCACCAGACGGTGCTGAGCGAGGACGAAAAACAACGCATCATGACGAGGTGCGACTGTTCCGACGGGGAGAGTGTGGATCACGAAGGGCTCATGGTTGACCAGGAGTTGGATGATTTAGATGAGTACGATCAACTCGAACTGGACTACAATGAATTGTTCAAACAGCGGAAACAAAGTGCGATGACTCAGGAGGAGATCTTGGAATTGACGGATGTTTTCAAGAAACCCGCCGAAGCTATGTGTATTTCGAAAATGCACTTTTAAATTGACTGATCGTGTTATTGCGTGGAGGGCACGTGAAATTTGAAACGTCGACGCGGACTTGGAGGTGCTAATTTTTGGGCTGGTTCCAATGCGCACCAAGTTTAACAACGGCTTTACTTTATAGAATGTATGTGTATATATAATTATTGTTAAGGCTGACGTCGACTGTTTGCGGCTGGGTGCTAATCTGTGCGATAAATGGAGACTTTCATATTGTAAGATAAGTGTAGCTAGCCAATAATATATACTTATAGATATATTTTCAATGCACCGTTTTTTTACTCTAACATCAATTCACTGAGCAAAGAATCATTCTTAATTATGAGTGGACTATTCTCTTCAAACCTTGCTAATTTATAGAATCAATCCAGTTGAATAAAAACATATCGCAATATTTTCACGCAGCAAATGCTTACCAATTATCAAATAGATAGTGGATAAACATCGAACAGAATTTATGTTCATTAGTTTTAAAGTGCACTTGTAAATAAAATTAGAAATATTGTAAATATTCGCAAACATTACAGTAAATATCACGGGGGAGGTGTGCTTATCGCTGATGTATTAGATAATCTCTTCCATAGTAAAGAAAATCGAGTCGTACTAAAGCTTGTTTTTGCATAAATACAGAAAGGAAATAATGAGACCACATTGTAAATAATAAACAGATACACTGAATCTGCGTAATTATTCAGATAGGATGCATATTTGACAATACTGTGATCGGGTGAAAAGCTGAATATTTTCTGCTTTGTTGTAAATGTATTTCTACACTCATTCGTCAATATCAAAACAGCTCCCACTAGTATACATTTTCTTTATGGTAAGATCTATGGCGAGAATCTAAACTGTCCCAACAAAGTTTGCGATAAAGATTTGTGTTTTAATCGTTACAAGATATTGACATTCTCCCACGAATAATTCGATCTCAACGTCCGAGATCGCGTTATTACGTAAAATTTGAAGTGCTTAGGTCATTCCTCTTAGTTTACTTTAGAACCGTATTACTAGTTTTGTGTTTAGATCGATCCTGAGGCAGCAGGTTGTACACAGTTTTGGAATTCTACGCTCACCTAACCTTAGACCGAAAGTAACCACGGGCGCTATTTTGTTTTTTCGTCTTAAAAAAAATTGTTAATGAAGTCGAAAATATAAGCTTTTCGAATCTTAAAACGGTTTCCTTCTAAGTTTTTTCATTAACCCACAAAAATCCAAATTTTGCGTATCTCACCAATATTGAAATACAGGAAAACCACGAATCAGTAATCAGAACAGATTGGCTCCATTGACACGTTCCCCATGTTCCTCCCAAGATTTGTATCTTGTTTTTTCGTGTCATTTTCCTAGCAGGTACAGTACCGTCTTTACGCACGGGGTGACTGGGCCAGGGTCAGGGGCAAACCGATTTCAGGGGCCTCACATCAAGTACCTGCTTATACTAAAGCTTATATTTGATGGTCAAAACTTATGCAAGGAAGTTGCACAGGTAGTAGATGAAAAAGATTTTAGAATTCGCCATAAAATCTCTGCCTGGCAAGCCAGCTGCAGATGTGGCTCAATGATTCAGTTCTTCATCAAATCTGCGATTGTTAACAGACATATCTATAAGGACAAATCCCCACAAAAGTAACTGCTGCTTGAGGCTTTTGAATGCGTTCGTAAAATTATCTCAGCTATTTTAAAATTAAAACCTATGTTTATTTATGTTAAATTGAAAACCTAAGTTTACGGACAGATGCTAACACACATTATGAGCCACGACGTGTTTTCTGTTCCGGCTATCTTAAATAGCTGGTGTTGAATAGTATGGTATTGCTTATATGAATAGATTCGAATAATTTTGATCCATAGCTTTGCAAGCAATTCGAAAAAAAATTACGTGTTTCTGAAGATAATTTATTTTAACTCAAGAAAATAGCATTTTTAAAGTATATTCAATTTAATTTCACGTAAATTTCGCCTCAAACTTCGTGTGAAATTCTGCCTGAAATAATTCCTCGCGTTACGAAATTTCACGCGGAATTTCACGTGAAAATTCATGCGGAATTTCGCGTGAAATTAACGGTGAAATTTCACGTGGAATTTTCACGCAAAATCTCTCGTGAAATTTCAGGCGGAATTTCATGCGAAATTCTAGAAGAAATTTTCCCCAAAAGTTCACACGAAACATCACCTGAAATTTTACGCGGAATTTCAAACGAAATTTGACGCGCAATTTCACGCTGAATTTCACGCGAAATATCATTCGTATTTTAGGCGAAATTTCACGCGATATTTCACAAGGAAATTCACGCGGATTTTGACGCGGAATTCCACAGAAAATTTCTCGTAAAATTTGACGTGAGCTTTCATATGAAATTTCACGTGACATTACATTTGAAATTCCACGTTAAAATTCGCGCGAAATTCCGCTTATATTTTCATGTGAAATTTTGCATGGAATTTCGCCCATAATTTCGCGTGAAATTCCGCCTAAAATTTTGCGTGACATTTCACTTGAAATTTTGCGCGGAATTTCACGCGGGATCTCACGCGACGTTTCAGGTGGAAATTCATGCGAAATTGCAAGCGAAATCCCACGCGAAATTTCACATGAAAATATAAGCGGAATTTCACTTGAACTTTTACTTGAAATTTAAAGTGGAATTTCACATGAAAGCTCGCGTGAAGTTTTATCTGAAATTTTAAATCAAAATTGGAATCCCACGTGGAATTATACGTGAAATTTCATGCGGACTTTTACGCGAAAATTGTCGTAGAATTTCAGGCGAAATTTCCCGCGATATCCCATATAAAATTTCACGCGACATAAAATTTTCCGCGATACTTCACGCGGAATTGCACGCGGATTTGCACGCCAAATTTCACGTGAAACACACTGAAAAATTTCACACGATGTTTTGCGTGGAATTTCAAACGGGATTAAACGAGTTATTTCACACGATATTTCACGCGGAATTTCGCGCGAAATCTCACGCGGTATTTCACGCGAACTTTTACGTGGAATTTTACTTGAAATTTCACGTAATTCCGTAATTTGATATCACGCGTAAAATTTCAGGTGAAATTTCGCGTGAAAATCCGCTTGAAACTTCGGGTGAAATTAGGCGTGCCATTCCGCGTGAAATTACTGGTGATATGTCGAGTGAAATTCCACCCAAAATTTAGCATGAAATGTCCCATGAAATTTCGCATGAAATATCGCGTGAAATTGCTCATGAAATTCAGTGCGAAATTTCGCGTGAAGCTCCGCGTAAAATTTCAGGTGAAATTTCGCGAGGTGGAATTTTACGTGAAATTTCACGCGAACATTCACGTGAAGTTTTGCATGAAATTCTGCGTGCAATTTGGCGTGAAATGCCGTGTGAAATATCGTGTGATCTTTCTCGTAAAATTTCGCGTGATCTTTCGTGTGAAATTTCGCGTGATATTTCGCCTGAAACTTGGCGTAAAAATTCATGGTAAATTTCGTGTGAAGTTCCGCGTGAAATTTCGCTTGAAATATCGTGTAAAATTTTAGGTAAAATGTCAAGTGAAATTCCGCATGATATCGCGTGAAATTTCATCTGAAATTCTGCGTGAGTTTTTGCGTGAAATTTTGCGTGAAATTCCGCGTGAAATTCTGCCCGAAATTTCACGTAAAATTCCACAAATACTCGCGGAATTTCACGCTACATTTCGGCCGAATTTCACTTCAAATTTCACGCTAAATTTCATGCGGAATTTAACGCGAAATTTCATGTTGAATTTCACGCAAAATTTCATGTTAAATTTCACGCGCAATTTCAGGCGGAATTTTACGTGTTATTTCACAAGGAATTTCAAGCTAAATTTCACGCGTAATTTCATACAAAATATCAGACAGAATTTCACGCGACATTTTACGCGAAATTTCGTACGAAATTTCACGCGTAATTTCATGAGAAATGTCACGTGAAAATTCAATCGGAATTTCACGTGAAATTTTACGTGGATTTTCATGTGGAATTTGACGTGACATTACACGCGGAATTTTATGCGAAGTTTACGTCTATGTCGCCATCGGTACTGCTTTCATGCTGTTCACGACCTGGAATTTTAATTTTTTTTCTTGATGGTTGTTGCGCTCTCGTCAGAATAGGATGCTTTTATCACCGTCAGTTTTCTACTGTACATATTAATTGAAAAAAAAATGTTCACCATATATAACCATTCTGCGTGGAATATCACGCGAAATTCCGCGTGAAACTTCGCGTGAAATTCCACGTAAAATTTTACGAGAAATTTGGCGTGAAATGCCGCTTGTTATTTCGCATGACATTTTGTGAGAAATTTCGCGTGAAATTTCATGTCAAATTCCGTATGAAATATTGCGTGAAATTTCGCGTGAAATCTCATGTGAAATTTCGCGTAAAATTCTGAATGAAATTTCGCGTGAAATTTTGCGTGAAGTAAGGCGTCCATAGTTTCGAGTGAAATGTAATGTGGAATTTCGCTTGCAGTTTCGCGTGAAATTTCGCGTGTAATTTCACGTGAAATTTCGTGTAAAATTTTGCCTAAAATTTAGCGTTAAATTCTGCGTTGAAATTCCGCGTGGGATTCCTCTTGAAATTCCGCGTGAAATTTCGTGTGAATTTTCGCGCGACATTTCGCTTGAATTTATCCTGAAATTCCGAGTGAAATTTAACGTCAAATTCCGCCCAAAATTTTGCCTGAAATTCCGCCTGAAGTTCTTTTTCGACTCCAAACTAGAGATGGTCGGGTTTCAATTTTTTCGAAGTTGAACCCGATCCGAACCCGTAAGCTTGAAAATTGAAAAACCCGAACCCAACCCGAGCCCGAAATATTAAAATTGTATAAACCCGAACCCGAACACTTTAAAATTACAAAAAACCGAACCCGACCCGAACCCGAAAATAAAAATTTTGTAAAACCCGAGCCCGACCCGAACCCGATATTTTCAAAATTTAAAAACCCGAACCCGACCCGAACCAGAAAATTTATAGTTAGAGAAACCCGATCTGACCGGACTTGTTAATACGGAGAATCTACCAAAGATCCCGAAGATTAATTTAGGCATCCGAGCTGGATCCAAGGATCATCCAAAAGAATCATCCAAAGCTCATCCAAAATAGTTATAGAATCACTCGAACCTGAAGCAGCACCATACGTGTCCAGTTATATCTATCTATGGTAAAACGAATTACTGGCGAGATAACTGGCATTTATATTTACTATTATTAAACGTCGCAATTGTAATGTTCTGAGAAACTTATAAATCGTCGATATCTTAATCGGAAACGCATGGGGAAACGAGAGGCATAATGATGACAGATTCAAACAACCTTGCGCGTCGTACTTAACCAAAATTTCTAGTTTTTTTTTATTGAAAACTATTCCTGCAAGAGTAGTTTTGTATAATTTATTACATGTATTGCATTAAGCACTGTCAATTGGCAAGCCGTATTCGACAGTTTACACGACGTCACCCGCGTTACTGGTTGGTACGGTCAAACTTAAACTTGTGTCGAAGGGTTTCAATCAAGATTCTCTGTCGCGTTCTTGGAGTCACATCGTTATCTAGTACAATATGCGCGCCAGTAGAGATGCCTCGACATCTCCAATGGAGTTCCCGGAACGACTCCAAACTTCTACAACACAGAAAAAAATATTTTGTAATTTTAAGTTTATATTCATGCACATATTTGGAGCATGAATATAAATGTAAAATTAAGTTCCACCACAAATACACACGGCTTGTCGTGCTTTCTTCAACGAATTTTATTATAATTTTACACGTGCATTGAAAATTACAGTTTCTTTAAACGGAAAACCGATGCGCTTCAATGTATTTTTACTCGAATACTGCTGTAAAATGAATGACATGTAATATTATACGAATGAAAGTGCAAAATTGTATGCTGTTTGATGCTCCAATTGATTTTAACGTAATTTTCAATCAAATGTTTGATTCAATCGTTGTGTGTTTACATTCGTATTGATTTACATGTCGTTTAAATTTCATTATTTTTTGGTGTGAAATCCGCTCATGGCTTGAACACAGCACACAATATTTTTAAGATTAATTCCTTAAAATAGTGGAAATTCATGTATTTTCATGAAGGAATTCGAATCATGCAACGGCCTAGCCCTGGGACAATCTGACAGAAAGTACTTGTTTCATTTATGTACCACTGATTTGATGGTGGCGCTAGCATACCATTACCATATGAGTGATATTGTTGATAGATTGCCCCTACTTTCCGTAGATTCTTCTTGCTTGAACCAATATATTTTCCGAAAAATTTACTTTGACTTGGTTTATTGATGATTTTCATGAAAAATAAATCGCATAGAGATTTTAGACGCGAAACACTTATTGTTGAATGTTCTCTCATGAGTACTCGTTTAAAAAATAAAACAATTCGGACTGTTTGCGAATCTGAAGAGAAGAAATTTTACACATGAATAAAAAATACAATAGTTGAGCATCAGAAAATATAACGAATTCTAGCGATTTAAAGGTAAGCAAATTTAGTACGGTTATATGTGTCATCCATTCGTATCACGAAGTAAAGTAAATAAAGTTAATACTACAAAAAAGAGACTGGATGTTGTGTGTAGACCCAAACAGCATCAAGAAATGGTTGGGTGTGATCTGTTTAAAAACCCGAACCCGACCCGAATTCGAAAATTCTAAATTCGAAAAACCCGAACCCGACCCGAACCCGAAAGATTAAAATTTCAAAAGCCCGTACCCGACCCGAACCCAAGAAATTGAATTTGAAAACCCGGAACCGGACACGAACCCGAGAAGTTTAAATTTACGAAACCCGAACCCGGTCCGGGTTTCGGGTCCAAAAACCCGAACCCGACCATCTCTACTCTAAACTCAATGTGAGCAGACCAGCTCAGTTTGGAATCCAATATAACTTCAAGGTATTTGACTTGATCTGCACACAGTACACAAAGGACTTCAAGGGACGAACCCCGGTTGTTATTCGCGCGTGAAAAGAACCATTGAGATTTTGTTTGGATTAACTGATAATATAACTTGTCGACACGACTGTTCGACAACTCTTAATGCTTTTTGCATTAAGTCAAAAATTGTTCCGACGCAACGTCCAGTAATTAGTATTTGGTAATCATCAGTAAATCCGTAAGTTGGAAATCCAAGCTTATTGAGTATCCTCAATAGGCTGTCGGCAACTAGGTTCCATAGCAAAGGTGACAGAACGCCACTCTGACGACAGCTGGAATACTCTTATCGCTGCCTGTATCAGTGACGAAAAAAGAATGCGGTTACTAAGCATTGCGTTTATCCAAACTGAGATTCATGCAGATACCCTATGACCACACATCGCTTACAGTATATACTGGAAGGACACATTGTCAAATGCACCTTCAATATCCAGGAATACACCCAATCCAGATTGCTTGAGAGAGAAGGCCTTTTCAATGTTGTAAACAACATCGTGTATCAGACTGATTGTGGATTTTCTACACTGATATGCATGTTGCATTTTG
This sequence comes from Topomyia yanbarensis, assembly GCF_030247195.1. Classification (NCBI taxonomy): domain Eukaryota; kingdom Metazoa; phylum Arthropoda; class Insecta; order Diptera; family Culicidae; genus Topomyia; species Topomyia yanbarensis. Next base: position 44,778,908 of record NC_080671.1, on the reverse strand, counting down.
TGCAGTGGATATTCAACTAAACTAATGTTCCTAATATGATGGTCGACAATACGTTCCAATAGGCCTTAAACTCTTGGCTTCTTCATAGCTTGATCCTCTCTCCCCTTGGGAATAAATCTAACAGTTATTCTAACGCCACGCTTTCGGGATATACCCGGTAGCAAGGCTGGAAAGCATAATCTTTTTCAAGACATGTTTGAAAATATCAAATCCCTTTTGCGGTAGCACGGGAAAGAAAATATCCAAAAAATTTAGGCACCAAGTTCCCCAAAAACAGTTCCCAGTTTGTAGATATAGAATTACGATGTGTTACCACACCACATGTTTCAACATTTATTTATGATCGGATAGACGATTAAGTTTTATTTAAAAGCTATCAATTTCCCAGCTCATGCGGAACGCTTTCAGAGCAAAGTGTTATGTCTAACACCTCCTCTCTCCCAGATCTCGCAAAAGTAGGTCGGTTTCCCACATTCAGAATACGGAGATTTATGCTACTTATGTCCTCAATCCGTTCAGAGCACCTCAGATTGATGTCTGAGCTACTCCAAATGATGTGATGAGTATTTGCATCTGTGTCGATAATGAGCGAAAGCCCATTTCTGCTATAATATGTTAAGATTTCTTTCCTTGGTGATGACGCATTAGTTGGAACTGAGAATCAGTGCGTCTGCCTTCTTTCGCCTTGTGGTTTACGTTCATGTCGTCATCGGAACTGGATTCATGCTGTTCACGGTCGGGAATTCTAATTTGTTTCTTCATAGTAGGCGAGCTCTCGTCAGAGTAGGATGCTGTTTTCGCCGCCAGTTTTCTACTGTACATTTTATTTAAAAAAAAAACAGTTTGTTTTTGATACTACGTGCCATTATTATGCCAATGCATAATCAGTCAATCAGCGTTCCCGGGAAAACTTTGTCCACGTGGTGCCAACCAGAAACTGTTAGTTGCTGTGATTGGCCTGTCGGCTTTGGAGTTGCCTCTGCGTGCAGGGGCGAAGTAAGGGACGGCTGTTCGGAAATATTTCACCGACTGTTAGGTTAGGTCGGTGCGTCTTTAGAAACTGATTTTAGGGTTAAGGTTTTCTTAGCAGTCTCTACGCAAGGTTTTCCATAGTGTACCGGTTAGTCACAGAGCTGGCACGTAGGAATCTATCCTGGGTGCGTGAACAATGTTCGCTGGCTATATGTAACACCTTGGAGACACGGAGACTCCTATCATCGAATCCTTACGGTAACGATTTTCTTTTTGATTTTTTATGCACCCTTTCGCCAAACTACTAGTGATAACTTTTTTATAGGAATGTAGTTAACATGTAACCCATTTTCGTAGCCAAAGTTCCAGGGAGCTATATACGGAGAAATACTATCAATAGCCGACTAAATCAATTCAATCGTCCGATTCTGTTAGCCAAAATTCAATTATTAAACATCCTTAAAAGTATGGTTTTTTGTGTTCAAATCTCGACAAAATTTGCAAAAAATGCTGGACTACAGCGGAAAAAATTAAGTGTAAAATCTGTTCTTTTGGTTTGAAACACGTAGCACTAAGCGAAGGGTTCCAAAAGGAAAACAAAATAAATGGAACCAAATCTTGTACGTGAGAGCACAATACTTAACCCATTGTAAATGTTTCTCATTCTCCTCATCTCAAGACGTATGACTTTTTGGATTTAGTAACTAGCTGGTGCCAGTTTGGTGCTACCTTGGACTTATCATCAAAATGGACCCAAGTTGGTACTAGTTACTGATGAAAATCCGAAACATTAAAAATTAAACTTCTAATCTTACATTTTCAATACAATGTTGTATGCACTTTATCTTAGAACTCCTGTTACTGTCGCTCTCTATGGCATGGTAGCCGGAATCCAGTGGATTTGTTTTGGGATGAGATACTTCTAACCGCTGGATACCACATTATGGTTTGCCCGGAGAAATGTAACAGACTGTTATCATCCTCGAAATGGCCCACAACCACACGGCATTCCATTGACCTTTCCACTAATGGAACAGTGTGGCGTAGTAATTTATTTAAACCAGTAGCTTAGCCCAGCTGCTTTCTAATCTAGATAGAAAGAAATGAACTGTGAATCCAGATTGTGATCCATAACGAACAGTGGATTGGTTACAGCATTTTCCTCACAACTAATGCATACATACAATTATGTTTTAGTTCAACAAAAAATGGCATGGTCATATACTTGGACCCTACCTCAACGACACTAATGAGAACGAAAGTGTAAACATCCATTTTTATTTAAAGTTCCTACAAAGAGTGTTACGCACATTGCTCTACTTCGCACAGCATAAACAATTTCTCCATTCATCATACCGCCCGAAGCGAAAAGTTTGGGTATAAAAAACGATCTGCCTATACATAAACCGTTATCGCACATCGTAAAAGCGAAGCGAATATTATTACTTTGCCGGGCCGGTCCCGTCGGCTGCAACATTTTTTATTTAAAGTACATTTTAATGAAGAAAAATCTTGTCTCACATCTCAGATATCAGGTTCTCATAGGCACCAAAGACCTCCAAGGGGCGGGCATTCGATAAAGGTCCTGACCGCGTGCATGGGTTATCGAACGGCAATTTATCAACGTTTATTTTGCGTCGTTCACACATAAATATCACAATCACTTCTTTCCTAGCAGAAGCCAAATGGCGTCGGTGCAGTCAATCGAGATTCGTCCACAAGGTTGTGAGGGAGGATTGAGAGGGTTCGGAGATGGCACTGCCGCAGGATAATAAATTTTATGAAAATACGGGGTACGATCATTATGCGATTGGTACTTCGGCAAGACGCCAACGACAACTGCCATGGATGAATTGGCCTATTATCGTGTGGGCAATGAACATGTTACCAGCGTGGATTTCGATTACGAGAGGCGTGAATTATGGACAGGTTGAGCAGAGTGTGATAAATGGATCTTCTAGTTAAACGCATCCCTAAACAATGATTCACCATATTAGAGAGAATTTTAATTAACGTTGATCGATTTTTTATCGTTTTAATTGTTTAAACTCTATTGTATGTGTGTTGCCTGGATTTTTTCAGCAAGTAAATTAAACTATTATGAAGTGAAGTTTCCACTAGATTTTTCCACTAGACAGAAATTATTCCAATTATGCCCAGTTTCTCTTTGAAGTGTGTTGTTAACATTTTGTGATTGCGTTATTGTGTATTTTATTTCGGTCAAGATGGAAATGAGTCATTCGGAGTACCATATGAGAAAACTTCGTACGCTTCCTTGAAAAATCATACCTATTATCAAGGCCGGCGTATGCCCTGTTGTGGATTCAGAAAACTCCACACATTCAATATATTCATTGATTCCTTTACGACGGGAGTTACAGTAATGGGTATTCAAAAATTTTCTCAAAATTGAATTGAACAGTTGAACTCATTTTTAGCCTGATCAGGCGTTCTGCCACTATTAACCGTTCTGTGGCATCACGCGAATTTGACGCATGTTAAGATCATGATGTTGTAAATTGATTCGAGTGTGTATCTTCGTCGCGAGCGGTTGACTCTCGTAGAGCTCCCTTCGAGTCGGTTAATTTTCATCATTTTCGGCACATTTTACTGCCTCCCGGTTATCAAAAGTGTGAATAACGGTGCAATTTAACGATTATACAAAGTGAAATGGCCTATAAAAGCATTTTTCGGTATATTTTCGACTGACGCGAGTAGTGACAGTTTGTGAAAATCGAATTCCAGCAAATGAAAAAAAATCTTCCTCGCATTACGGGCCGTCGATTCCCGATGCAAGGACAATAAAAGTGCACAGAAAACATTTGGAAACACACTGTACATTCTAAAAATAGTGAAAAATGGGTTTTCAGAGAAAAAATTCCATCCGAAAAGTGAAAAAATACTGCAATAAGAAAAACTGACATATTCAAATAAGTGGCGTTTCACCGGCGACTAGCGACTACTAGGTGTAGCCCCAAATTTCTTCGCCTGAAAAATAGGTGGCAAACCAGCCGGTCGGTGCTCAGCTATTTTCGTCCGCGTCCCTTGTCACCTATTTTTTATTGGATGTTTCATTGGCGATAGCACTCTTTGAAAATGAGTAGAGGTTTTGATTCTTTTATATTCGGCATTGCAGATATTTTGTCGCATGTAAATTTTGGGTGCACGTTGATGTGACGGCACTGTAAGGGAATACGTATCCACCGGTCGGCCAACTTTTCTTTGGGGTGAGCAAACTAATTTCTATGTTTATTTAGGGTTTGTTTTACCAACGGGGGAACTGATCCACAGAGCATTCAATGTGCATAGGGAAAACACATGGCCTTATTTGTGTGGAATGATCACTTCAATCATATATAAGGTTTGAGAATTGACAATTTGCGAGAGGGATCGGGGACCGCTTGGCAATTACCTTCAGTTATGTCAGCACGAAGAATAAGTGTTTTGCTGTTATGTTCATTGGTTAGCTTTCAATTCTATCTCATGCCTCCACGCGAGTCTAGGTCTATTGATGACATTTGGTCCTTAGACCGGCGACGACTGGGTGCTTTCGGCCTTCTGCCGATAGTGGCAGAATGAGGGTACGAACGGATCTAGCCGAGAAGACAATACCGTAAAAATCAATAGTTGTTCGGAGGTCGGCTCCAATGGGACTTTGATTTGACTGGTATCGATGATCGCGAGTAAATACGTACCGAAAATTCGCCGCGTCTGTTTTAATGAATCTAATTTCAAGTTCCGTTATTGGCCCGTGCATCAGGCTAACGATCCTCTGTATTTCCGTTCAATGTTCGACATTATCGTTCGTATATGTGTATTTCAAAAACAATATGGAAAAGAGGGAATGCTTTCGTTGATTTTCAACATCTCGAGCTATCATAACTCTGTCTGTATAACGTGTTATCACTCGGTAGTTTGCAACCCAAAAATATATCGTAGAGAAGGAATAGCGAAATTCGTCTAAATAATGCCGCAATAAATAGTGATCCGGTCCATTACGCAGATAAGATTAGCTTTTCTAAGCAATACTCCCACGATCGGCTGTGTGGAGTTGGAATTGCTTTCGTTTAGGAAACATAGGATGCTCTCGGTACCCAGAGTTTAAAAAGAACCAAAAGCTAAACAAGATATGCTTTTTCGAGCAATCGTGTTCTCGAAAACTAACTAAACTACTACCTAATAAACTATGCTTTACAGGTCGCATCGCTTGCTTGGAGCGAATCCTAGACTCTATTTTCTTCCAAACCATCAACTCCGCGACACCTATGGAAGAGTCTGATGAATCGGAAAAATTCGTCGCGTGATTGAGTATTATTTTAAAATATAAGCAGTGCTCCTTATAGCCGGCTATCCGGAGTTCAAGTTGATTATTTTGCTAATCTTATTAATACAGCAAATGATAAATTTCCCAAATTCTCGGCAGCCGGCTGCCCAGAGCAATTATTACATGATAACGCTGTTGGCACACTTACTAACAACTCTCCCCTTCCCGTGATACATGTGGAGATGCAGAGGATTCCTCGGTCTCTAGTAGCAACATGTATCGGACTAACATTCCTTCCTTTCCCAGAAGATCTGCATTCGGACGTGGCCGGCGTCGGTATTGATCAGCATGCAGGGATCAATATAGATTGTACAATGTTATTCCCAAGTATGTTGTTCCAATGAACATTTTGCAACCTAATTTGGTTCTGGTCAATAACGGAGTAGCAACTACGGGCGATCTCTTATGCTTATGCTTATGTTAAGATCATGATGTTGTAAATTTGAAACCTAAACTACATTAAAATTTGTGTGTACTGAGAAAATGTCATGCCAATTTTCTTATAATGTTTAAAATCAAACCAAAATTTTAGGGTAGTTTTATACATATATTTACTTCAAAAATCAAAAGAAAAGTTAATCGATGGAGCCTTGAGTGTAAAATTGAACGCATTTTCGCTTGATGCCCTCCATCAAAGTCTTTACAGTGTCATCCGGCACCAGTTTCTCAGTTTTTTTCCATTTTCTTAACATGTCCTTCTCGTCTTTGACTGTCTTCTTGCTCTTCCGAAGTTCCCGCTTCATCATTGCCCAGTGTTGCTCCACCGGGCGCAGCTCCGAACAGTTTGGCGGATTCATGTCCTTTGGAACAAAATGGACAGAATTGGCCTCATACCACTCCAGGACACTTTTAGAATAGTGGCATGATGCCAAATCTGGACAAAATAGCGGAGCTTCGTCGTGCTGCTGCAAGAACTGCAAAAGGCGCTTCTCGAGGCACTCAGATTTGTATATCTCGCCATTTACTGTGCCCTTTGTCACGAAAGGCTCACTCCTCAGTCCGCAAGAGCAGATGGCCTTCCGAATGAGATATTTGGAGGCGAACTTCGTCATTTTCTTCTTCTTAAATTTGTCGTCCACATAGAACTTGCTATTGCCGGTGAAAAACTCCAACCCCGGAATTTTCTTAAATTCGGCTTTTATATACGTTTCGTCGTCCATCACACAGCAGCCATATTTTGTCAGCATCTTCTCGTAGAGCTTCCGTGCCCGTGTTTTAGCCGTCGATTGTTGCCGCTCATCGAGGTTTGGGAAGTTCTGTACCCTTGTATGTATGTAGTCCAGCTCTCTTCTTTGCATTCTGGACGTAGCTCTGCGATATGCCGATCTTTTTAGCCAAATCACGGCTTGAGACGTTGGGATTTGCTTTAATCATCCGCTTCACCTTTCCCTCCGTCTTTTTGTTCTCCGGTCCCGGTTTTCTTCCAGGTCCTTTGCCGTGGTCCAACGTCAACCGCTCCTGGAACCGCTTCAACACTCTGGAGACGGTTGAATGGTGAATGTTCAACATTTTTCCCAACTGCCGGTGCGACAGGTCAGAAAATTCCAGGTGTTTGGAAAGAATTTGTTCTCTCGACTCGCGTTGGTTCAGCTCAATTTTCGTTGAATCGAAAAACACGACTTCGAGTTTGACAGTATGTAAACAATACACATCAATGAGAAAGTGTGCAAAATTTGGTTGATTTTTACCCAATGGTAAACAAGTTATGCCCTATTTAATGTGTCGCAATAATTTCGTGTTCGCCCTTTATAGGCAATCAATCGAAGCCAGATCGTGTCGTCGTATCTCTATTTTGTTGTTTCAGATTGTTTTGAAAACCGAACTTTCTGCATGAGCTAACGTGTAGAATGATATCAGTACTGAATATGATTAATTCCCCATTCCGAGATCAGCTTCTAAGTGACTGTTTTGACCCAACCAATGCCCACCCTATCATATATAGTAGGTTGGTTCAACCGACTGAGAACTACCTACCATTTTTAAATCCAAGATGGCGCTTTCTGGTTACTTCAAAATAATGAAAACAACTATCAATATGGATATTAAATGAAAAGGGGCGATCGCTAGATGATGGAAATAAATGATTGCGGCTATTTTGAAATCCAAGATGGTGGTTTCCGGTAAGTATAAAACATTAAAACCATCACCAATATCGGACATTTGAGATTTGAAATGGGATGGTCAACAGAAGCTGAAAATCGATGACTGAAGCCATTTTGAAATTCAAGATACGCCATTTCGGTAATTACAAGAAAATGAAAACCATCTTCAATATGGTTATCATTTCAAAGGGACTCATCAAGAAAGATGACGAAAACCGTTTACTACAAAAAAGTGGAAAACACCTTTGATGTGGGTATGATTTGGAGGCTAATAGTCAGGAGATAGCAGAAATAGATGATTGAAGTCATTTTGAATTCTAAGATTACAACTTCAGCATCTTATAACTTTCGAAAGCTTTATGAAGCAATGGAGTTTTGTTTAAAAAAGGGAAAAGGCAGATGACGATAATCGATGTTTAAAATGATTTTGATTTTCTAGATGACTACTTCTGCTTATCATCCATGAACATATAGTTTTCGACAACTAATTTGATGTAGCTGCTACATACATATGTATAAAATTCATTTCACCCAGCAATTATGCAAAATGTGAAGATATTCATTATAAGTGTAACTCTTACCGAACAAAAGCTTAGGTAAATGTTCAGAAGTCAAATGCAAGTCAGAAGATACTCATTTTCGAGAAATAATGGCAAACTATCATATTTACAGACTAATTTATACAAAAAATCTTCTCAACTTTTTTTTTTCATATGGTACTGTAGTACAATATGGTAACCAAAAGTAAAAGAAACTTTCCGTCAACTACATATCATCCGATCTCAAATTACATTCCAAAGATTAGTAGGAACCGAAAATCGCCTATTTAGACTTCATTTGCTAACCATCTACTTATAAGAATTGAATCTTGGTTAATGTCTCAAATGGTGTCCGGCCATTAGGCCGAAAGCCGTAAGGCCGAAGGTCATTCGGCCGAAGGGCATTAGGCCGAATGGACATAAGGCCGAATGGTCATTAGGCCGAATGGTCCTTAGGCCGAATGATCATTGGGCCGAATGGACTTTAGGTGGGGTGCTTAATAGAGAGGAGGAAATAGGATCCGAAAAAAAGGGACCCGAAGCTTATCCCGTACAGCTTTCGGAGCCTCTCTATGAGCTAAATTTTCGTATCTCGATTGAACGAATCTCGTATTGTTTTCATTGTCTGGATACCATAAATATTTTTTTTTAATTTAAAGTCCGGGCACACGGATTGGAGCGATGCGGGGTAGCCACGTTAGGCGCTATTATAATTTATTTTTTTACATTACGTCGGCAACAATATCCGGTCATTAGGCAGAAGGATACTATAAAATTTGTCTGTAATTAAAATAATCTGTTCTATGACAATTTAATCAATAATGCATTATAAAGTCTTGTGGAATGGAAACAATCCAATTTTCTTCTTTCATATTTCTTCTCTACCATTTTGTCTCACCCTCTTCCACTATCTCTTACTTTTCTATTTTGTTCTACATTCTCTCTCAAAATCTCTAATTATTTCCTTAACTCAATTAATTTAAATCACCATGTTTTATCCTTCTTTTTAATATGAGCTGTTCTTTCAAATTATATCCTGTGCATTCCACGACTTCTATCTAGCTAGTTAAATTACGGAAGTTGACCTAGATGACAAGTCACATTCATAAAACATTGTATACAACTTTTACTAAAGTTCAATCTCTTTAATTCGATTACGGTAATTAAAGCGGATAACTTATTCTGGAAGTTGTCATGGTACATGCCACTAAGTTGTAATTTTTTTTAGAAGGCTTGAACAAAAACACTGTCGGGTCAAATATTTCACCAGAAACACGCATATTTATTTATTTACTTTTTGAACTTTCTACCGCATGCAGCGAAGCCTGTGTGATGCGGCTTTGCCGCATAACCGAGGCCAAGGATCCGAAGCAGCGTAAAGCTGCTGAGGATCCGCCGGACGAGGTGGCTGCCGACCCGCCGTCGGAAGCGGCGCCCCCTCGCAAGCGAACTTGTGATCAACTCGTTTGCCCGGATTATTCAAACATATGGGCTATCAATTAGTTTAAGTCCGACGGAGCGGTAGCGATGTCGGACATCACCCGGATTGAAGCGATGTGGCGTAGCCACATTAGGCGTCCATTTTATTTTTTATTCCATGCAGTCAATAAATCAGTAGCGAGAAATGGGGTGTAAATATGCTAAACGTTATAATTTTAAGTTAAAAAAAATCTAAATAAATCACCCTTCAGTGAAAACTGATCATTCTTTTCCGTTCCAACCACTTCATCTATCACTCTCTTTGGTTTATTTGTTCTAATGGCCTTTCAGCCTTTTGCATTCGGATGAATGGCCATTCGGCCTAATGACCATTCGGCCTAATGACCATTCGGTCTAATGACCATTCGGCCTAATGACCATTCGGCCTAATGACCATTCGGCCTTATGACCATTCGGCCTTATGACCATTTGGTTTGTGGCATCAAATCTCTGATTTCACAACGGTCGAATTCAGCACTTTCCGTCGTCTACTAAGATTTCACCTTGCATATGACACCCATATTTGTGATAGTCTTCACTGTTTCACTGTTTCTGGGAAACCGAAAGTAGCTATCTTGGTTTTGTGGGACAGGCACAGCGTAGTTTGTAGATCGATTACCTTGTACGCAGCTCACCCGGGTTCGATTCCCAAGCCCACACGTAGGGTTAGAAATTTTTCCAAAGAGATTTCTGTAACCCGAAAAAAGCGGTGATTGACCCTAAGGTTAAAACCTTTATAATCAAAATTTTAAAAATGATGGGTGCGTAATGTCTGGGACATAACCGAAGTGAAGTAGAATATACTTACACTGTTAATTCGAATGCTGCAATTTTTACTATCTTCTGCATGGTTGCATTAAAATCAGTTATTTCGGTATTTGTTGTAGAAATCCAAATATAATAGTTTCCCGTACATTATTACTGGAAATATATCGCATGTTTGCATTACATTCATATAAATTACTAGCGATTCGTGGCTTATTTCAATTGTTAGGCTTGCTCCAAAGTTTCAACCCGCTAGGTTATTTTGCAGTGGGTAGTATTGTCTATATTACCTACCTTACCCATCGGGCCTGATTATTGAAATGAATGTAGAATTCTCGCAACAACTCTGCAATTATCACGTATCTGGGTTCGAGTCCCGACCCCGCATATTTTTATAACCCGAAGAAGCGAATGACCTTAAGGTTTAAACCTTTATAACTGACATTGAATTTATCGCTCATATGAGTATATGCGCCCGGATAGTTTGCTACTGCGACAATAAATTTTCACACGAAAAGTTATTGGCATTTCTCCGGATAAATAAAACAGCCGAAGAATGAGTGAATGAGTTTATCACGGTATCCTTTTTGCGTTTGCTGATTTGCTGTTGTTATTCCAAAACGCGAAAAAACAAGTCTATCATACTTGTTTGCCGCTTTTCTTTGTAATTAAATTTTTTTTTTAAGTTTTAATTGATTTCCACGAAATTAAAATTTTATCACCTTCTCCGGTGAGAAGGAAAAAGTCAAATAAATTTTACCCGGAAAATCATTCTTACGCTATTTGTGGAGACGGAGAATTTTGCGACTCATCTTATCTCGGAAAAGTTGAACATCGGATAAGCTTCTTCTCGCGTGAGTGAGAGAGAATTACAATACCTGCTTTATAATAAGCAAAGTGTGATAATAACCGACAGCGAATGTAGTACCAGGACATTACTTTTAATAAAGCGTTTAACTTTGAGCCGCAAAATTCACAAGCAAAATAAGTAAAAGAACATTGAGTCATTAGGCCGAGCATAAAATAAATCCGTCTTAACGTGGATGCACAAATCCCGTCAGATATGCACCTATTATACAATTAATCTGGTTCTACGGATCGCTAGAAAACTGTGCTAGTAGCATATACGATGATACGTAAAGCAATTCGTATCATATCATAAGCAGAAAATTATAATATCAGCATCCTATAAGCCAACATCATTTCCTTCGCACAACGTAACCACCTAGGAATGAGCGAAGTCAATGCGATTTTTTCAATATCGATCTTTTTGTCTCGAAACATCGATTTTTTGCATCCGATCTTCTCGGCCCGTTTGTTGATCTGCCACAACTATTTCTACCACATGGAATCAAATCGTCAATCGCACCCGCTTGCAGGCGGAAAACGAACCAAAAAGCGCAATACAATGTATACTCCAGTGTATTGATATATCTGATGTTAAAAATACGCACACTGAGACCTCGCATTTTTATACTACCGCCCTCTTGTCAGTCCCAAAAGCGGTTTGTTTGCCTCCCAATTCGCCGTGTGAAAGATTTATTTGCTTCCCAATTTAAACGTCAAAGCGGTGCAATACTAACCCAACTGGGTAAGTCTATGCACGCAAATATAAAACAACCCACAGAATAAGTTCTTTTAACTTAAATTCAGGTACTTTTGAGTTGTGCGTCGCTTTCGCACTTTTTAGTGCTGTCGAAAACAAAACGCTCTTCGACTCAGTCGAGGTCTTCCGTGCAGTAAGGTACTTTTGAGTTGATTGGGGTATACTCAAAATTAGGTAAATTTAACTTAAATTTAAGTAAATTGTGTTGAAGGTTGGGTTTTGACTTTTGCCGTAGTTGAATGGAAACTACCTTCAACGCAGTTTACCTAATTTTATCTTCCTGCACGATACCCCGAGTTTGAGTCAAAAGTACTCAATTTTGAGTAGTTTTTCGTGTGCGTGTACAACGCACTTTGAAGCGCGGGCCGTGGTGAATTTACCTGAAAACGCCACACATAATTTCATGAGCAAGAGAGCGGGGTCTCTCACACCCAACATCTTCATCTCCAGTGCAAAGAAAAGAGCGTTCTGCTTTTTCTGTGGTAAATGATCATTGTATGCATGAAACTGGCCTGCCTGTGCATCATTGGAATGATTGCTGGCGGCAGTCATGGAATACGCATATTGCCCCGAAGAGTTTGATCTAGCATACAACGTTTGCTTACGACGAGGTCAGAAAGCAAACTGACGATTTTTTCATGTGTTCTGCTTTTATATGTGTGTCGCTTTTTATTGGATGACTAAGAGGCAGTCCCAGCAACGCTCGCTGCTTGGTAGAATTGTACGTGCCAATCATGGAGTAGATCAGTGATTCTCAATCTGGGGTCCGCAGATACCCAGGGGCCGTGAAGTCGTGACTGGGGGTCCGCGAAGAAAAATATTTTCTCCGAATGGATATAGAAATTTAAAGTCTTGTTTCCAAACAAACTGAAAATGATATATTGATAGCATACAAAATCGATGTTTAACCGTGGGGGTCCGCAGAAACCCAGGGTGATTTCCAAGGGGACCGTGGCATGAAAAAGGTTGAGAACCACTGGAGTAGATAATCACTGCTTTCACAAAATCCATTATTTCTAGTAATTGTACATACTACGGAATTAGACACAAAATTGTTGTACATATTTCCAATCAGATAGCTAACAAATCTTACATTTTCATTCAGTACAACGGCAGATATTCACGTTCAAAAACTCGGGTAAAATTTCGGCTGAAATGGGGCCCCTATATTAAAACGTTAAAAGTATTCTACTTCAAAAATATCTTGGTTTTCAAAATGGCCCAAATTATCAAATTCCATCACATACTGACCACTTTTGAATAGACACTGCATAAGTTGAGAAAGTCTTATTGGAGAATGAAACAGGATCATTAGCAACCAGGTGTATCAACTATACAAACATGCTGGCATCAAAAGCTAATATAGCACGGCAGACTACAGTGGGCTGGGCATGTAGCGCGAATGCTGAAAGATAGGCTTCCAAAGTTCTGTTCAGTAGAGAACCTGGAAGATGTCGTCGATTTCGGGGCTGATCCCACAATTGCTGGTTGTATGCAATTGACGAAGATGTGGGTGCGGCGGATGTATAGGGAGACAGAAGATTACCAGATCAAGCGATTTAAAAGTATGAAATATATTCAGTTATGGTTCAAAATACTAGAATTGTTCATCCAGGATGATGCTGCTGATGATGATGAATGTGTCTGCGTGTGATGCAGTTTCTTGAATTTTCAGACACGACTTCTATAAATACCAATTGCTTAGAATGGAAGCACTTATTTTTTGGTGATAGCGGCACTCTAAGTTGGTGGTAAGCTTTACAGTCATTTTTTGTGTGTAAACAGTTCTGCTCGGGCTATGTTTTCCAGTTTAAAACTAAGGTGGTTCAAAAATATTCATAATACAGGAGAAAAGAAAAAGGATTGTTCGCAATTACCTCCAAAATCCATAAACGATAACTCGGAATCTGGAAAAACTAATAGATTTTTCAAAAAATGCTGTGGTTTGTGTAATTAATGATTACTGGGAAACTCTTGTAGCTATTTGTAAAATGCAAACCAAACGTTGGAGTGAAACCATTTATTATCAACTGCGGATGAAAGATATTCGAAAAATTTATCTCAGATTATGAAATGGCGCAAAAACGGAATACTAACCGCTGTGCTGAATGAAAAAGTTAAAAATGTTACCGAGCAAGTAAACAACACAACCTAAAGCCTGACGAAACTCGATGTATGTGTCTAGATCGACGATGGCACTGCGATAGTCGATTTCAAACAAATTCGAGGGCTTCAATTCTATATGATTTCCTGCTCACGGCAAGGTTTTTGGTTTATTCAAGTCTGTTTTCGAAGACAAAAAATTTATGATTTGGCAAGGGATCTGTTCCCGTGGCAAGAAAACCAGCGTGTTTATGGCGGATAAGACAATGAATTCGTAAGTACACAAAGAGCTTCAAAACAGATTTGATTATTCATTATCCAATCATTGTTCTGTTACGTTTTGGTCAGAACTAGCGAGCTGCATTATAGCAAGGGTCAAGTCAAATCAAAAATTGTATTAACTGTCAACAAGTCAAAAACTGGATAAAGAATCGATGAAATTAGCTAGTTAAGACCGTGACTAAAGAGACGCCGAGAGTCAGTGTACACCGACTGATGAGCGACATCAAAACATAAGTTTGGGATTTTTTTCCATTTAACGAGGGTTCAGTTATTTTCATGAAATATAATGTTATTACATTTGAGTCATCCTCAGGATGTTTCCCGCTTCAAATAAATGTTAAAAAATACAAGCATTTGAAAGCGTCTCATTTGTAAGTGATCTATGTAGTGAACCTACATAATTTCACAAAATTTCACTATTCGGTGGTATTCTTTATTCATGGTTCTGACTGCGTATGAGTCCTTGAGACGGCCCTGATACAACTAGAAACCAAATTTGTGTCGCTATGATGCGCGCTAACCACTTTGCGAGTGTCGAAAATGTCATGGCTTATTCACGTGTCCATGCGGATTACGCTGTAATACGAAGGAATCGATTGTTTACATACAGTACATCACTACCGATCAACAGCTTTACCCACAATTTCATTTCCCAGCAAACTGCACCACTGATCGTAGCAAGTCTTCAAGTGACAAGGATGACCCTGGCCGAAAATGATCTGACACGCTATATGATACAGTTATCCTGCAGCAGAAGCGAAATTAAGATACCGTTCAAAGTGAGCCATAAATCTGTACCCCGGCTCAGCTGGTGGTTTTGTTTATATGGCTCAGCATCGTTAACATTGCTGCTGGTGGTCACTTTTCGATGTGCCATTCATGGTTTTTTGCTTCTTACATGCCATGCCGACGATAAGTACAATGCTCAAGTGGGCAAAAGCGGTCCATTATTGTAAATAAATTTAAAAGAAGTCATAAATGAATATTAATCGTCGATTATTATTATGTTTCGCTGCGGTTGAAATTTATCTTGACTGCAGGACAATGCCAGTATGCACTCGGAGGCGTTTCTGAACTTGCATAAGTGCACTTCTTGTCAGTACGGAATGACCTACGAGTTATGTGTATATTTAAAAAGTGCTTAAATTTACATTTTTCACCAACGAAGGATCGGCTAGCTTAAGGTTGCCACCAACAAATTATAACGAATACATATTCAAGTGGAACACAATGTCCCTTTTTACCTTAAATAAATATAAATGAACAAAATCTGGTGCAAAAAAAGTGGCAACCTGTTCCGGACAGACTGAAGGGAACCGACAGACAAGACGAATAAAGACACATTAAGACAGAGCCGCGACTGAATGTTCAACAGCTTTGCCGTGTAATGGACAAATTAAATGACACCAGCAATCAGAAAGTCGACAGCCAAGCCAATTGAGTTGATACTGGATGAGCATGAGATGAAACTTTGTGGTGGTACGGAATGACACTACACTGAGAGGCGTATGACTTGAGAATGTCATTGTTAACGAGCTAGCTGATATGGCGAAGAAGAGTATGACAAATTTTCACGTCATAAATGTACTTCTCCGGTACATGATTTTCTGAGTACCTGTTTGCATTGATCGGAAGCAGAGAAAAATAGGGCTTTTGTGTAATAACTCAAGCGTGTTTAGGTAAATTCAGTTATAAATTACTTCTTCCTTGTTTTAACAGCTAGATTTAATGTTTTAAATGCAGAGCGATATTTATACAAAGTAAATTTTAGATCGCATATATCTACATCTATACATAGTCGATTTCCACAAAAAATTTCAAAGTTTTCAACAATTTGATCTACTCTAACAGTTTTATTATTGAAGACTGACTATATATAAGACGGTAGACTCAACATGGTCCACTTTTTCCCGTTTCGCCATTCACATCTTGTGAATAATGATTTATTTCTCCCTGAATGCCACGTGGAACGCTTCGAACCTGAACCTAAAAGACGGCAAAGCGCCAGATCGGCGTTGCTCGTATTGATCGTTCAATCATGTTTTACCAAACACCAGTGTCGCGTCTGCCGGGCAATATGAACAGATTGAAATTGGTTGTGTGGTAGGGTGGAGTAAATTACACTTTATGAGGTGAACCAGTGGGGAGGTAAGAATAGAATAAAACTAAGAATACATGGGTGTTGAATTTTTTTTCAGATCAGAAAATTCAAAATAAATCATATTCAAAAACGCATTCTTAAATAGTATATATTCTATAAGCAAACCAGTCGCATAAAAAAGACAGAAGGTGTACCTATCAATTTAATGAACAACAATAATGAGAAATAAGTAATAAAACATTTTTTTTTTCAGAATGCGATATAATTCGTCCGAACGGAAATGTTCCGCGAATCCGTTTTGTACCGATTTTCTCCAGTGGCAGTTGTAGTTTTGCTTGCAGACACCGGGTACCGTCGTAAATGGCTGCATGGGACCCGTTCGAACCGCGTGTAATCGATTAAATTTAACTATAGGTACACACACGCGTCTGACGATGAGATAATCGGGATGCGTTCGTTCGAATGAAAATCGTTTTACTAGTCATTCAATAAGCTATTTCATACCAGTAATTAGGTTTTATGGTTTGTTTGATTTGCCAGGATCGCAGCCTCGGGGTCGGGTGGCTGGTGGATTGTGGGTGCATTTTATTGTAGTAACTGCTGTGAACCGGTACAAAGTTTGTGTGATCTTAGAATGAATTTATGAACATAACATTTTTGATGTCATGTCATAATGAGTGTTTTTTCAGTTTAAAGGAGCCGCGAGTCGTTGTTATATTTACAATAAACGGTGGAACGGTTAAAAATTGGTCAAATATAATTTAATTGTTATATAAATGGACATAGTATATTTCTCTTTGAAGCCCAGAAACTAAAAAAATAATCATATGATTAGGCATCTGAAGCCCCAATACATTTCACACCTTCAATCAGATTTTGTACCACTGTAGTATCCTAGTTTACTAGATGCCGTACGTTAATATGATTTGAATTGTTTCTCATCTGGGGAATGATAGTCTAATATTTTTCACTGGTTTCAAATCTGGCGAGCGGTACCTCAACAAAATTAGGGAATAGTAATCTAATTTTTTTTTATTCATTTCGTTTATTTGATAGGCACAAATGCGTTAGCTTGGCGGTGCCAAATGCTTATGTTTTTACATTTTGGATATCTTAAAACTAGGAGGTTACAATGTTGAAATATTTTTTTTACAAAGGAAAAAAAAAGTTTACAGCTATCTTAAGACTAGAAATAAGATTCAATATACAAGAGAGGGCCAAAAGATTTTTTTATGAAAAAATTTAAAACAAGGGATTCACTTTGATATACAAGAGGGGGAGTAATAGTATTTTACGAAATATTTTACGGTTATCTTAAAACTAACAATATAGTTTAGTACACAAAAGGGGGAACAAATATTTATGAGAAACTTCACAGAAATCTTAAAACTAGGGATTCAATTCTATTTACAAGATGGAGGACAAGAGTTTCAATAAAGAGTTAAAATTATAGCTATCTTAAAACTAGGAATACAGAATACTAATTTGAATTTTTTAACTAAAACTTATGCTTGGTCAAGATATTCAGAGGGTGGCTTATTTCCGCATCAGTGTAGCAGCAGTTGTATCAAGGACAGGGGAGAGACAGGGAAAGAAGAGCAAAACTTGCAACTTTCGCTCGAACCGGGGGGGATCAGCGAAACAAATTTGCGCCTCAGTGTAGTAAGTCTTCGAGTACCGGATTGGCGGATGGTATTCTTCGGACCCGCGGGGAATCCTTCAAAAGTCATCGGACCTCGAGTCGCTCTCGCTTCAGTTTCCTTCTATGCAGGCGTAGTGGTAAGGGCGACGGCGGTTACATAGTGGCACTCTGGAGCTGATCGGTTCCACAAGGCAGGAGGAAACTCTAAAAACGAGAAATAAAAGAGAGGGGCTAAATTGGGATATTTATCGTTTTTATGAAGGTATAAATAAGGGACATATAGGGGAAATCACGAGTTGCCAGCATATCTCGGACTGGGACATTGGGTGGTCTACCTCGGGCCCGAAGGGATTCCTTTAACTGAGACCTGGCGTCACAATACCCGGCGCATACCCAGACAACGTGTTCGATGTCGTGATAGCCCTCGTCACAAGCGCACAGACTACTCTCCGCAAGCCCAATACGCCGCAAATGCGCATCCATGTTGTAGTGATTGGACATAAGTCGGGACATTACGCGAATAAAATCCCGACCCACATCCATCCCCCCGAACCAAGGCTTCGTTGATACCTTTGGGATAATCGAATGTAGCCATCGTCCAAGTTCCCCGTTGCTCCACGAGGTTTGCCAACTGTTGAGCGTCCTCTGACGACAAATACTAAAAAATTCGTTAAAGCAGATTGGTCTTTCGTATATGTCACCATTTAATGCGCCCACCTTTGCTAATGAGTCGGCCTTTGAGGGGACCCAAACAAAGGTAATCTGATAAGATTTTTCAGATAACGTACACAAGGACTCCTGTATCATCCCCAGAAAATACGGGAGTTGCTTTTTAGGCTTCACCGCACGAAGAGCCTCGATAGAGCTGAGGCTGTCCGAAACGATGAAGTAGTGATCTGTGGGCAGAGTGTCGATGATCCCAAGGGTGTACTGAATTGCAGCTAACTCTGCGACGTAAACTGAAGCGGGATCATTGAGCTTTAATGAAGCGGTGATAGTATTGTTGAGGATACCGAAGCCAGTGGACCCATCGAGATTTGATCCGTCAGTGTAAAACATTTTGTCGCAGTCGACTTCTCGGAATTTATTATAAAATATATTGGGGATCACCTGCGGGCGTATATGGTCCGGGATTCCACGAATCTCTTCCTTCATGGATGTGTCGAAGAATACAGTAGAATCAGAAGTATCTAGGAAACGGACACGGTTGGGATTGTACGAAGAAGGATTGATGCTCTGTGCCATGTAGTCGAAGTACAAGGACATAAAACGGGTTTGAGAATTAAGCTCGACGAGCCTCTCGAAATTTTGAATTACCAACGGGTTCAGAATGTCGCATCGGATGAGCAATCGATATGAGAGTTCCCAAAATCGATTTTTTAGCGGAAGAACGCCCGCCAGCACTTCGAGACTCATCGTATGGGTCGAGTGCATGCAACCCAAGGCAATGCGCAAGCAACGATACTGGATTCTCTCCAGTTTGATGAAGTGTATGTTCGCAGCGGAGCGGAAACAGAAACACCCGTACTCCATCACCGACAATATCGTTGTTTGGTACAACCTGATCAGGTCTCCTGGGTGAGCACCCCAGCAGACAAATTGTCCAAGGTATTTTGTAATGGTCCTTGCAAGTCGGCAGCTTTGGGCCCTGTAACAGAGACCACCCCGTCGTCTGCAAGTTGCCTTAGTGTGCATGAATTGGCAAGACAATCGTCAATGTCATTCACGTAGAAATTGTAGAGCAGGGGACTTAGACATGAGCCCTGGGGAAGACCCATGTAGCTAAATCGCGATGTTGTTAAATCGCCATGCGAAAAGTGCATGTGCTTTTCAGACAACAGGTTTAGCAAAAAGTTATTTAAAATTGGCGAAAGACCATGCTGGTGCAGCTTCTCTGACAGAATGTTGATAGAAACTGAGTCAAAAGCCCCCTTAATATCCAAGAAGACTGATGCCATCTGCTCTTTGTTAGCATAGGCCATTTGGATTTCTGTAGAAAGCAACGCAAGGCAATCGTTCGTCCCTTTGCCTTTGCGGAAGCCAAATTGTGTATCTGACAGTAAGCCATTTGCTTCAACCTAATTGTCGAGGCGAAACAAGATCATTTTCTCGAATAACTTCCGAATACAGGACAGCATTGCAATCGGCCGATACGAGTTGTGGTCGGAGGCTGGTTTTCCTGGTTTTTGGATGGCGATGACCTTCACTTGCCTCCATTCATAAGGGACAATGTTACCCTCAAGAAACTTGTTAAATAAATTCAACAAGCGCCTTTTTGCAGTGTCAGGCAGATTCTTCAGCAAGTTGAATTTGATTCTGTCTAACCCTGGGGCGTTATTGTTGCACGATAAGAGAGCAAGTGAGAACTCCACCATCGAAAACGGTGTTTCGTTCGCGGTATCGTGAGGAGACGTGGTGCGGCACGTTTTCTGTACCGGGACAGAGTCCGGACAGATCTTCTTGGCGAAAGCGAATATCCAACGGTTTGAATATTCCACGTTCTCGTTGGTACTATTACGGTTACGCATACGTCGAGCCGTACCCCAAAGAGTGCTCATCGCTGTTTCTCTCGTTAACCCGTCGACGAACCGGCTCCAATAACTGCGTTTTTTGGCTTTCATTAGACTCTTCATTCGCCTTTCTAACGACGCGTACTGTTGATAGCTAGCGGGTAACCCGTCTTCCCGGAAGGCCTTATATGCAGTGGACTTTTCCGCGTACAGCTCTGAGCACTCTTTATCCCACCACAGGGTGGGAGACCGTCCATGGGTATTCGCGCTGGGTACTGGTTTAGTCTGAGCTTGATTCGCACTGTCGAGAATCAAGCCAGCCAAAAACCTGTACTCTTCCTCCGGAGGAAGTTCTTGAGTGGATTCGATTTTAACGGATATCGCGGTCGCGTAACTCTTCCAATCAATGTTCCGTGTGAGGTCATATGAGACATTGATTGTTTCCGATGGTCTTGAACCGTTAGCAATTGAAATCACGATAGTCAAATGATCGCTACCGTGGGGATCAGGGATCACCTTCCACATGCAATCTAACTGTAGCGATGTCGAGCAAAGCGACAAATCCAACGCGCTTGCGCGTGCTGGTGGTGTAGGAATCCGCGTCATTTCTCCCGTGTTTAAGATGGTCATGTTGAAATTATCGCAAAGATCTTGGATTAATGTTGATCTATTATCATCATGAAGACAGCCCCATACCGTACCGTGCGAGTTAAAGTCTCCCAGAACTAGCCGCGGTGCCGGTAAGGATTCCGTGATATTACAAAGCGTTCGGTGCCCTACCGAGGCTCTAGGAGGAATGTAGATGGAAGCAATGCAAAGGTCTTTACCTTTGATTAAAACTTGACAAGCGACAATTTCAATGCCTGGTGTCGAAGGGAGGTTAATTCGGTTGAAAGAATAGCACTTTTTGATCCCCAAAAGTACTCCTCCATAGGGGTTTTCTCGATCCAGACGAATTATATTAAAGTCGTGGAAGTTGAGATTTATATCGGAAGTTAACCAAGTTTCACATAATGCGAAAGCATCACATTTTAAACTATTTAGTAAAAATTTAAAGGAATCGATTTTCGGGAGGATACTTTTGCTGTTCCACTGTAGAACAGTGATCGAATCGGTGACCTCGTTCGATGACTTAGCCATCGAAGGATACGATCGCTGCAAGGAGGGGCCATTTAGTAGTCAACTGCTTCAAAAATGTTTGCACTATAGGGAGAAAACGTATCAGAAGGCTTTTAAGAGGATCAGTAACATTGAAAGCTGTGAAAATTAAGTCCACTATGTCAGAAAATTTCATTAGTCTGCTACTGGACTGAGTATCTGTTTGAAAAAGGGGACACTTGGGGTTTTGGATGTCCCTGGAAGTGGTGGGTACTCCTTGTTAGAATTAATATTTCCAAGTCCTGGAGCAAATTGCTTCGGCTTTTGTGCATCACTTCCGTTGGATTTATTGGTTGTAGATGGCGCACTCTGAGTGGACGACACCTTGGCACCCTTACGAGGCAATGTAGGGGAGGCTGGATTTCTCCTCTTCCTGGATTCCCCTGGGTTAACCAAAGATGTTCCCTCTTGTGGGTCGTCAGATTCTTGCTCAACGTTAGCCAAACCAGCATAGGGATTTTCGGACAGGACAGATGGCGAAGCATTCTTTAGCATTTCTGCATAAGAACGCCTTGAGCGTTCCTTTAGGGAGCGCTTAATTTTATCCCCGCGCTGCTTGTACGCAGGACATGATTTAAGAGCATGTGAAGGGCCCCCGCAGCAAATACACTTTTCAGTTTCTTTGTCGCAAGAGTCATCCTCATGCTCTCCTTCGCATTTGCCGCATCGTTTCTTATTTCCACAATATGTGGCTGTGTGGCCCAACTGCTTGCAATTGCTGCAGTTCATGACCCGCGGTACGAACAGGCGAACTGGTAGACGAACCTTGTCAAGGAGGATGTAGTTGGGAAGAGAGGACCCGGCGAATGTCACCCGAATCGAGCCTGATAGAGAGTAGGTAGTCTTACCTCCCTCGGTGTTTGCGGTATACAATTGTTTGCATTCCAAGATCTTAATCTGTTCAAGTGAGGGGTCCTTAAAGCAGCCAACCCCGTGCTCCAACAGTTCTTCGCATTTCAGGCCCGGTTCGGACACTACCCCATCGATTTCACAGGCCACACAAGGCACGTACGCTTTAAATTCCCGCGTAAAGCGCTCACAGCAAGCAATCGCGTTTGCCTGGCCGAGATCACTCACTAGAACACGTATCTTGTTTGCCCGAACACGTGTTATCTGAGTTACGGCCGGGTAATTAGCAGTCAGATCTCGAGAAAGTTTTAAAATATATACCGGTTTCTCTCCGGTACGAAAATATACCACCCATGGCCCAGAGGAACCTTCTGGGTACTGCTTTATACGGGGAGCAATGCGAGTATTAGGGGGATCAGGAACTTCCATGATTACATCAGATGGTATTTCGCCCTCGGCCATTTAAGCACGAGGGCAGAGCGTTATATAAACGGGAATGTGTCTTATTATTTGATTACAAGGTAGAGTAAAAGTAGGGAAAAGGAAAGAAAGCAAACGAGGAAAAAAAAATAAAGCAAAACTTATCTGCAAACAACGTCGATTGTTCCGCACCAGCGAAAACAATGTACTGGATTTACTGCCGGCACCAGCAGAATGGCAGCTAACGAACGAACAAAGGATGACCTTGAATCACTGAAATTTACACACCGAACACCACTGTGAAATATAACGATCCGTTCCGTTCAAAGGTTGGGAGACGTATGAAATCTAATTTTGTTGAGGTGCCGCTCGCCAGATTTGAAACCAGTTAAAAATATTGGACGATCGTCCCCAATATGTTCAAGTTGGGCGAAATTCTGGCGAGTTTGAAGGGAGTTTGTCCCTGGGTACTTGCACGTTGTTGGAGATATACCTGAACTATTTTCCTGTATTGACAGAATGTTTCTTAAAAAAAGACAACGTTTTGTTACATTTCTTAGCATAAATATATGGATTTACATTGCCAGTTGTCACGAAAATCATGGTTTTCAGTCCAGATGTGCAAATTGCTGGCCACAAAAATTTTTTTTTTTCCGGAAAATTCAACAACTTTTTCTGCTTGAGCTCATAGCCGTGTAAAATGCTTAACCTTTGAGTTTCCAGAAATGCGCCTTGAAGTATGTTTTATTGTTCATTACGACGCAATCAAAAATAGCCAACGATGTTGTGAACAATTTATGCTTTAATCGTGGTGATTTGCTTGTCGCGAAAAATAACCTGCAACATGATGTTGTATATAACATCATAGTCAAGATCCCTGTGTGAGTGAATGAAGAACAGTGAGTCTAGTTGTGTACAGTATGCAAACAAGGCTCAATGGATGATCCAAGTCAGTCTTGGATCTTATACATTTACAGCCACATAAGCTGTTTCTTCATCCTATTCTCATCTCCTATTCGACAGTATTCACAACGTCACCCGCGTTACAGTAATGGAAGTCTGAAGTATTCTTGATGGTCACATCCTTAGCATTTTGGCTGAAAGTTTGGCAGACAACCTCAATTGAATAATAGAATAGAATATTCATACGTAATGTAGGAATTAATTTAATTCGTTTCAGATAGTAGGACACTGCAAAATACGGCAAATTGTTCTTTTCCAAGCACGGAAAACCACTGATCTAGGTCTAAATCAAGTGTCAGTGTAAACAAAAACATTTAAAGAACACTCGTAAGAAGGGAAGAATAATAAAAGTGATAAACAATCTGGTAACAATCGGTTTCTTACCTTCTGTAGGGAATCGAAAGCCTTTTTATAATGTTTCAATCCATTTGATACAAACATTATATTACATATACACATCAGAAACAAGACCACCGTGTATATGGAAAAAGATTTGGTGGCTGTTCGTATACATGACCGCGCACTAAGACAGATTTCATCAAACAAGTTATAACGCAATATGGAGAAATGGAATCTATTACGAATGGAACTTGGAGAATTTTTTGCAGCGGTGTTCCCAAAGGCGCGAAAAAATGGTTTTCTGAGGATACCTATGCATGAAAACTTTATCTAAAGCCAGTAAATACATGTACTGCTTTTTGTCTATATCATGTAAAGAAAAGCTATGCAATCACTTTAAAAATCTACTTTACCATTCGATTCAGTTCGTTGAGATAAGAAAATGTCTGTGTGTATGTATGAGGGTGTGTTATTTAAACTCACTCAATTTTCTCAGAAATGGCAGAAGCGATTTACACAAATTTAGCTTCAAATGAAAAGTAGAAGGCTTCGATAATCTGCTATTGAATGTTCAGTGTATCCGACTTCCGGTTCCGGAGTTACGGGTTGAGGAGTGCGGTCACACAGCAAATTCCCATATAAACTGGTACCACCATAATGTTCAAATGATGTAATACATATTAAAATAGATTTCCGGGTCTAGATCACTAATGATCAATCAAAGTAATTTTGACCACATTGGCCACCTATGACGGTTCATGATGCCCCCGACCAATTTCCAATTTCCCAAGCTAATATTACACCTATTCCTCAGCGAATGTTTGACCGATTTTTACAAAATGGATTTCAAATGAAAGATATAGTAAACCTATTGACTGCTATTGAATTTCATTCGGTTGTGACTTTTGGTTCCGGAGTTACAGGGTGGTTAGAAAGATCACATTGGAATTTCCCATACAAACCATTACAATCGTAATAAAAATCTTTTGTAATGGTCACCAAATTACCTCGATTCGCAGGTCTAGATCACTGATTGCCCAAACATTCTTTAAATATATTGTCCACTATCGAAAATTCCGGGTTTCGGGAATATTCCACAATTAAAATCTCATCGGTTCTTCGGTGATGGGATACTTGCTATGTGTAATAAAGATGGATATGTGAGAAAGGCAATTTTTTTCACCGCTATTCTTTGCGAAAAAAAACTTCGGAGAAGATACCTAAGCATGAAAATGACATCTAAATCCAGCAAACCCTTTTGACAATCTTTTAACGGTTTCGGACCACTGTGCGCGGGATTTATATTGTGAGAATGCGAGTGATTAAATTATATTACTTCTTATATGACCATCGAATGGAAATCACCAAGATATATCAAGACACCTACTAAGGGAAATCTTGCCCCCAAGCAACTAGTCAAAACTCATCTACTACTGCCAACTCTAATAAGCAACCACAGATACTGTTAGATAAACCACAAACAGTCACTCAATCAACCAATAGCGCATGTATTACGCTACGACAAGCACTTCCAAACCAACAATCAAGCATCATAAATAAAGGAGCAAACACCGATAATGACAGGTTTTCAATAGCGACCCATAAGAACAAGAAACAAATAAGAGCATCTGACTGTGAACAACAAGAAAGCAATATGACGATAACGACGTGAACGATAACACGAGAAAAGGCAAACCGAATGACCCCCAAGCAGCTGCGGATATTGCAACTAATGCTTCACCGCCAAAGGAGCGGATCTCAGCACGCAACAGAAAACTGCGTCAACAAGTTCTGGCAGACAGACATTTTAAGCATTTTTTTATTTTTACTTATTGTTAAACCATAAAAGATCCGCGGTTTAGTTGTGATAACGCATTAAACCATGTCAAAAAGAACCTATTAGCATTATATACGTTTGAAACTGCTAGCAAATCTTTTTCTGCGTTCCTGCGGAATTTTGGACTTTGAAAACCAGTTGAGGCAACATTTCGTACGTACACACCTCTACAAATGAGGGATGTTCATGCTTTTTGTACGATTGCACGATTAACCGTTATGTGTCCAACAAAAAAAACCTTTAACCTTCTTTAGGTGTTGGGGTCAATATGACCCCAAATGAACTTTCAAAATGCGATAACTTTTCAAGTTTTGCATCTAGAAGAATTTCTTGAATTTTCCTCTTTCGTGGAGAGAAACGATTTTCAATAGAATACTAATTATAAACAAAAGCAAAACAAAAATGAAAATGTTTATATTAAATTTGGAATGATACGACCGATCTTGGATGTCCCGGATACCGATACCGATTCCGGCGGTACAATAGTATTTCTTATAATATTGATCAAGCAATAATGTGGTCAATCAATGAAAGTAATCCCAAAAATTTGTAATATGCTTTAATGTTTATATAAAATGCCATCCAAAATGATATCGATACTCTCATTCAAATACCGACCCTGGATTCTACGTGAAATCATTTGGAAGATCCGGAACATCCGTAAAACTGGCTATTTCATGAATCTAGTTCTAGAATTCTGAAGTTTTTCCGAAAACATTTCCGAGTGAAAGATTGGCCCTATTGGTCACATAAAACAAATCCGGATCATTCGCTGAACTGATCAATTCATAAAGTTGGTCTTAGAATCAGGTGTTTTTTATTGTTTCTTGAGTTCAATGAAAATTCGGAGTTCTAGGACTAGATTCCTGAATTCAGCAGTTATACGGATGTAATCTGTTAAATAATCAGTATCAATTTGAGTAGAATTAACTCTACTTGTGAGTAACCTTTAAATGTTATTGTGAGTTGATTACCGCAAGGTTCTACTGTATCGACTTTGTTGGCCATTTTCGGCAAATTGAAGACTAAGAGATATGAAAGCAGTGAAATTGAAAGACGGATAGGTATCGGATCAGTTATAAATGGAAAACTAGGACTAGGCAGGCTCATATGGACATGACCGAAATAAAATGTGAAGAATCCTTTTTCTTCTGCTGGTAGGAGTTGGGCATTACATCTCGCATGGTCGTTGATAGAAAATAACTACGTCGGCAAAAAATGTAGCGTTGTGTATATTTTTGTGACAAATTATTTTTTTCGAAACACAAATTTTTCCACGAACAGGAGGTTTATCATTCATATTTTTAAGAAATTGAGATTTTTTTCTCATGAATTTTTGAACGGCATGTCGAAACCCCGCGTTCACAGGTTCCCGGCAACAGTTTCTTCTGGTCCCCGGCAAATTCAAGCTTGCTTTCGCCGATGAATTTGCCCAGAAACTGATTATTTGGCAACGAATTTGCAGCTCCAAACTCAAAACCAAGCTTTTCATCCCCAACAAAACGATGGACTCCTAGCTGTATAAGCAAGAGTGTCTGGTCATTTCAGTTTCTCATCTTGCTCAGTTCAGAAGTTAGAAATTGCTCCGCTGCTTTAGCAGGGCATGTAATCAAATTTACCCGCGCACTGCTTTGTCTTTATCTAAAAGCAAAAATTGATTCCTTCCAACGTGAACAAACAATGAGTGACAATGCAAAGCAAGTTTATACCTCGTTACGGGTAAACGGTGTTGCTATTGTCTTTTCGAAATGTCCGGAAAGACCATCGATTCGTGAAGTGGAGCAATTGTTAAAGGTAAACATGAAACTCAACGTAGCAGAAGTTAATGCTGTGCAATTTCACCATCTACGTCATGCGGTACAGATTATGTTCAAAAGCATCAGTCAAGCAGAATTATCTGCTTCGCAGAACCATTTGAAACAGATCGTTGAATGTAATGACATTTTTACAGCATCATATATTGATAATGACAATATTGAAATAAAGATACATGATCTGGCACCACATACTAGTTCCGCCGCTATCAAATAACTCATGTCAAAATACGGAGAGGTGGATAGTGTTAAGGAAATTGCTTGGAGGAACTTCTTCCCAAGACTTCGCAACGGCGTTTGTGTGGTGGGAATGCGTCCGATATGCGTCTGCATACTTGCCGTCCCATACAAACTAGTTAAAGTATTGTATATTCTCAACGAACACTTTGATCAGCCGCTATACCGTGAAAAACCTTGCGCAGAGGCTACTTAGGAAATTCCATCTGTTACGACCAAGGTCGGTATACAGTTGTCGTATGCTGAACCACAACCGGTTGTTAATGCAAGGGCTACGGATCGGGCAGTAACAAATACCAGCTTAACAACAATCGCGCCCAGTACCACTAAACCAACTGCCATTACCAACAGCGAAGTAACAACGATTGCACCAAACGCCTCCAAACCAATAACCAACACCACCAATAAAGAGTCAAATGCCGATGAAGAAGGATTTACAACAACATTTACAATCCTTAAGTACAAAAAACAAATAAGTACATCCGTCCGTGAGTACCATGAATGCAGTACCGGTGACGACTTGGACATGAACCAAAACACGAAAGAAGACGGACCGTAATGGATTCGGGTTTCGACTCCGTCGCATCAGTATCTAGCATAAAATCCAAACTCGGAAGCACTGTTTGTGTTCATAAGCAGACAATTGGTCCCTTATGATGGCACGCAATCACAGCAGTTCTGATTGCTGATGACATCATAGTGGAATTGAACATGGTTCGGCATGTAAGCCATGGCATGGAGTTGCTCTTTTTACATAGGGAGTAATATAAGAAAGAGCAACTCATTGGTTTACAAGCCGAACTATGCTTTGATTTCGATCAGTAATCAAAACTTTTCGACAGGGGGGAATTTCTATTCTGGAATTTCCTTTACTACAGTTATATAAACATCTCACAGCAAGCTGAAATAAAAATAAATCCAGCAACCGTTATCTGACGTAAATTGACCGTAGTTGTCAATAATATAAAAAATGATAGTTTTCCAAAAACAAACAAAACCAATTCTTCTCCAATACAGATATATAAAAATAACCGTACAAAAGCTTTGCTGATTCTCTTTGAAGTCACCGCATAGCCTTTCTTTATTATGGTGACATAGAAGAAAATCGCATATTTCATGTTTAGATGGAGAAAAGGAAACTAAGAAAGTTTCTTACTCCGATAAAATATTTTCCATGTGCTTCCAAAGACCTACAAATAAGTTATGTTGCAAAAGCTGAATCCACTAAAGACTGTGCTGATCTTTGACTTTCAGCTATATATACCTACAGCAAAGAAGACATCGGACACGAAAAGGCAGAAGCAAACAATATACGTTCCACTTGAATTGTGAATTATTCCTGCCGTACTATTTATGTTTGCGCTGCTACTGGGATTGTGGTGTTATTAGCATCGTACGTACTATTCCAGTTTCCTTTATCCTTATAGGATTGTTCGAGGAAAATTATCTGTGGAATTTACAGCATTGAGGCCTTCGGTAGTACATCGTGCCAACGTGGCGTTGGCTTGGTGGTTGATAAAAAGTTCGAATCCTGTTCGGTCGAGTATTTAAGTCTCTCAAGAATTCCTTGGATCTTTGAACTATAAACTGCTATAGACAGTGAGGTAAATAAATAGTAGCTGAAAATTGTCACAAATGTTGCGATGTTCAGTTTTTTACTGCACCGGTTTTCGATAGCCATGCACGGAATGACGACTGTAAAACAGCCCAGCTTGCGCCTTACCAAGAGTGAGATTTTCCCAGAAGAACATTATAGATTTATAGTTGTACAATTTGCTGCTGTGTTGTTGCTTTGGATGCGTAAGGGGTTCACAGTGCCGGCGAGGATTGGAATGCCGCTTTCATATATGATTCATACAGTGTATATCCTTTCGATCTGATATCGATTTTATGGACCAGTCTGCGTCCTTATGAAGGCGAATATTTCTCACCCAAGGGATGAGTTAATAATGCGAGAAAGGACGGAGTGTATCATTGCTCCTGATACCATGTTTGGGTTATTGTGAATAGACTTCAATTTAATATTTTGAATTTTTATTCTTTTGCTCAACTTAATGTGTACTATTTTTTATTGAATCATTGCAGGGGATTATTTTTGAATCATTACTGGTGATTATTTATGAAGTTTTACGAAGATAGATTTGTTAAGATTTTCTCAAGCTTAAAATATATGATATAGATCTGAAATGGATTAAGGGAGCATTATTATGTATACGCTTTAAATTATACTGAATCTCTTAGTTGGATTTGCAGTCTAGATCAATAATGACTAACCAAAGTAACTTTGACCACATTGGCCACTTCCGGCAGTTCTTGATTCCATGTAAGCAGGAACTGAAAAAAGGTCAAAGGGGGGAGTAAAAGAAAATTTAAAAATCGAATTTGTATTTTTGATGCCAAATGTCATTAAAATGCGTAAAATGTCGAGATTTGATTGAATCTCGAAAACATTTTTTTGACGAAAATTGATTTTTTTGGACTTTTGTACATTTGTGCCTTTCTCATGTAGTCAGGTTATGCAATCACTCTGAACATGACCAACCTAATCTCGGAGGGCTTTTTTAGTTTTTTTTACTAAGATAGGTTTTCTGTATTTCAACAGGGGCGTAGCTAGGGGAATGCGATGAGGAGTTGGCTTTAAAATTGAGACTACTTAGAAATTTCTTAACAAGTTAAAAAAATTGGCGGGGCCCAGACCCCTCGGAATCTCCTCCTGCATCTGCCGCTGGTTTCAAGTATTTCAGCGTCGATACATCGCATCTCAAGTTACTGAATCGTACTGAATATGTAATAGATATTTCCACATAACATAACCAGCCATGGAATCATAATTTGGACAAATGAGAAAGTCACAATTGCACCACTAGGTGGATTAAAACAGGTTTTTTCTTTATTCGGCATGTTGTTTCTTTTTATTAGTATAGCTTAAATCGCTTCAATTCCAAACATACAAACGCTCATGGCCTTCGCGATAACACAAACCTGGTCACAAACGCGAATATGCAATTGCACTCATCATACCTACGCCTGCGATCTCACTTACACCAATACACTCCGTTACTTAAGTGAAGGCTTTAGCACCTATAAATTTATCGCGTGTATCTCAAACATTAACTTACCGCTCGTGCGGTCATGAATCGGTCACACCCGGAAGTCTCTAGCCTCGGTCCTAGCAGCCCAGCCTTCAGTTGAACCATTCAAAAAATGACGTTCATATTCATTAGATGACACGTTCCATGGCGACATGACCGGGAACTCTAGTGAAATGGATGAACTAGCTTACTTCTAGCGTCTGAACCATACACTAAAAATTAACTATCAGATTCGCGGTCTGCGTGCGATCATTCAAGAACACGCGACAAAAACGTTAATATAAAACGCCCGAATATTTCGCGATCATCCACGTAAACTTACACCGGCGATCTCGAGAACCGGATAAATGACTAAGTGAACGTTTAGACACTAATAAATTCACAAACGCGGTCTCATGAGTGAACCTACAAACGCCCGTATTCGCGCGATCATGAATTGGTTACGTTCGGAAGTTCCTATTCTCGACCCTAGTAGCGTAGGTTCAATGCCTTAACCCTATATAAGGCCCAGAGTTTGGGGCTATTAATGAATGTTATATTAATAGAAACACGGTTCTTTCACTTAGTCAAAAAATATATACACATTTATTTCGTAGTAAAATTGTTTTGAAAATATACTTGCGCCCATTAGAAAACGTCAGTCTTCAAAATGTTTGATGTATTTCCAACGAAATTGGTGGTGGTGGGTTACTGGTTATTACCTGATTAAATTTATTAATTTTATGGACCAAAAGGAAATCGCCGTATTTTTTTATCAAAAAAGTCTTCATCAATCTGACACTTTTCACTGTATCTCAATAAATAGTAATAAGAAGGGTTGTCAGACTCCTAACAAGTAGATTTCATAAGATTGGGACACTTTTCACTTTTTATTCCTGCGTTACGACCGAAACGAAAAGGTGGTAATATAGTTGGCATTGTCTTATAAAGGGTTAAGGTGGACCAAACACAAAAATGACGCTCATATCCACTTAACAACACATTCCTTGGCGACAAAAAAAAATCGAATTTATCGAAGTCACATACACGCGACAAACACGTTAACATACAAATGCTTGAGCTCTTCGCGATCATCCACGACACCTACACCCGTGATCTCACAAACTTGATGACAAGCATCATCAGGATAATGTGAACGACTGAGCATTTATAAATTTTTCAACGACGTCTCTAGCGTGAACCTACAAAGACCGTGATCATGAATCGGTCACTTCCGTAAGGCTCTATCCTCGGTACCAGAAGTATAGGTCTATGCCTTCAATTGGACCAATTAAAAAACGAAAGCTCTCACATCCACCAGATAACACGACATAACCGGGAGCTCTAGCGATATGGGGTAATTCACTTCCTGTCAGAATCTGAACCATACACCGAAAACTAAATATCAGAATGACGGTCCGCGTGACCATCCAAGAAAACACGCGAATGTGTGAATGGCCATATGGTTACAAAATCGAAATTATACACACGAAGTCACATGCGACAAACACGTTAACATATGAACGTTTGATACTACGTTCACACTGCGAGTTAAAACGTGTTTTAACGCTATCTTGATGACATTTTTCTTGTTGCTAATTATTATAACGTGTTTTAACTCTGTAGTGTGAACACAGTATAAATCTTTCGCGATGATCCACGTACACCTATGCCCGTGATAGCGCCTACTTGATATTATCCCGGTGATAAGGTGAAAGTTTCAGTACTCACGAAGTTGCAAACGCGAACCCACAAACGTCCGTGTTCGCGCGATCATGAATCACGTCCAGAAATCTTTACTCTTCGTCGTAGCAACTTAGGTACATACATGCAGGTCGATCAATAAAAAAATAAAGCTCATATCCACTAGACTTGGCGACATGACCGGGAACTCTAGTGATATGGAAGAACTCACTTTCTTCTAGCATCTGAACCATACACTGAACATACAAATGCACTACGCGATCGAACACGTTAACGTACAAACGCTCGAGCCCTTCGTGAAGTCCCTACACCTGCACATATCTGAATATTCAGAATCACGGCCCGCTGCAATTGGCCTTAAGCAGTGTCTAAGTGGGTGACATTACCCGTCTGCAATTGAAGTGAGTGATTCTGACGGGGAGGCTTTCCGAGATCCTATCTCTACAGCTCCAGTCTCAAACGTAAATCATTCCATAGAAAAGCTAAGAATGTTTCCTTTAAAAAAAGGTATAAATTCTAGTTTCGGTGTGCCACTTCAAAAGCTATACCATTTAATATATTTTTTCCTCATATTTTCCCATAGTGCCAATGTCAAAAACTTCAAGCGAAACTTCAAAAGTTGTCCAAATGATCTGAAATTTGGCATCTGAGTTTACTTTGACATTTGTTGCAATGTAAAGAGATGGTGCGTATTGAGATTTCAAAAAAGCGCGTTTTTTTGCAATGTCATTTTATATATCCATCATTTTTATTTATTTTGCCATTCAAATTTTTTGTAGTTGCATAAATATATATTCAAAAATGTACAGAAGATCATTTGTTTCTCTTGTTTTAATTTTCAAAAAAAATACCTAAAAAACACATTTTTAAGAGCCACTGATGAGGAGACCCTCGTAAATAAGTACCATATGAGTATTCTGCCATAGATGTGTCCGTGAATCGCCGCAGTCCTTATAAATATACAGTACAGGAATGAACAGCGAAAGAATTTTGTACTGAACAGATGAATTTCCCTTTGAAGTCTTCTACTTACAATTAAGGCTGTATTTTGAATTTGGTCCGTCCTAAAAATATCTACCAACTATCAATCCAATATTGCTTATAGTATCGGTACTGTAGTCAAGATTACAAATTGCATCGATTGTTTCACTATATTCGTCAACATTTCGACTTGTGCTTTGGGCCTTCTAGAGAGCTCAACAAATGGTTTGAGGTGCGCTTGGTGTCCCTGGAGTCGGTAACTTGGCTTCATTGATCCTACGATGTATCGTTTAAACATTTTTAAATCGAATTTTCAGGCCAGTGTGAAAAAATGGGCTATTGAAATTTTTTTTGTACTGTTCATGACATTATTTTTTGTTTATTTATTTATTTCACTAAACAGACGAAGGCTAGAAAAAATGATTCTACAATGATTACTGATATACTGTTCATTACACGGTGCTACAGTGATTTTGTACTTTTCAAATGAGCTAGTATAGGTTATAAATAGATTTCATCAATTGTAACACACAATAATGTATGAAAAATGCTCTATAACCTAAAAATCTTCATTTATCGCAAAAAAACAACAACTAGTTTGCATTCGCGTTTCTAATATTGCATATAGTAGCTAGCTGGTGACTAACCCGTCGTTCCGGAAGGCTTTATACGCGGCAGCCTTCTCCGCGTGTACGTCTGAGCACTCTTTGTTCCACCACAGGCTGGGAGAACGTTGTTCACGCCAGGCCCTCATTTCGTCTGAGCTTGAATCGCGGTATCAAGAATCGAGTTGGACAAAAACTTATACACTTCCTCCGGGGGAAGTACCTGTGTCGAATCGATAGTTTTGGATATCGCAGAAGCGTAGCTCTTCCAATCAATGTTTCGTGTGAGGTCATAGGGCGGCGGCGGTCACTATCGTGGGGATCAGATATTACCTTCCACTTGTAATCTAACCGTAGTGAAATCGAGGATAGAGATACAATGTCCAGTGCACTTGCTTGCACTTGTGGTCTAGGAATCCGTGTCACTTCCCCTGTGTTCAGAATTGTCATATTGAAGTTGTCACAAAGGTCTCGAATTGTCGAAGATCGATTATCGTCGTACAGACAGCCCCACCCTGTACCGTGGGAGTTGAAGTCTCCAAGAAGCAGGCGGGCCGAGGGAAGGTGTTCATTCACGTTGGAGAATCTTCGGTATCCCATCATGGCCCTAGGAGGAATGTTAATAGAAGCAATGCATTTGATTGTTGTTTGGCAAGAGACAATTTCAATGCCCGACGTCGAAGGGAGGTTGATGCGATTGAAGGAGTAGCATTTTTTGAACCCTAAAGGTACCCCTCCATATGAGGTATTATCTTCGTATCAGCACTTCTAGTTGATGAATTATTTTTATTTTGTACCAACCATTACAGGGAAGTTCGGGTGAGTTTGGATTAGGTCTTTTCCTAGAGTTTCCAAGCGGAGCCAAAGAATGCCCCTCGTAAGGGTCGTTTGAGATCGTCAGTTGAGAAGAGATCGTATGGGTTTTAGGGGGTAGATGGAGCAGCTCTTTCGGAGCATTTCTGCGTAAGAGCGTCTGGAGCGATCTTTGGTGGATCGCTCCAGTTTAAACACACTTCTCAGCAGGCCTACTGCAAGCAGCATCCGCATGGCGTTTCGCACATTTGTCGCACCGTTGCTTGTTGGTATAGTAGGTGGCCGTATGTCCTAGTTGTTTGCAATTGGAGCAATTCAAATTAAAATCTTATCTGATTAATGGTAAGGATCCTCAAAGCGGCCAACTCCATCATTCATCAGAACATCGACAGTTAGACCCGCATCACTTACAGCACCGTCAATCTCCACATCGCGAGAAGGAATGCAGACGCAATACTTCAAAACAATAGTTTCATATTCTGTATCGAATTCGCTCTGGTCAGTACTACATTTCCACCGAGAAAAAAAAACAATATGGTAGACTTTTTAATTTTCGACCCTTTTTTGAACTCGGGTCGAACATTAAAAAGTCCGCAATTTTGTTTTTTTCCTCGGTGGAAATGTTTCATTGTAGTACCGACCAGAGCCAATTCGACACAGAATATGAAATTATTTTGTTTTTTGCTTTCAGACGATTCGTTTCTAAGAAATGATGACACTCGCCAAAAATTCGAACGAGTTAGAGCGCAACTGTTTTCAGAGCCGACATAACCAAAAAAATGTTTTAAATAGTTTAATATATGTACTTTTACCTGCCCTTTGGAGGAATCTGACCTTAAAGAAATGTCGTTTATGGGGACGGGCATAGCGTAGTTGGTAAATCGATTACATTGTACGCAGCTCAAATTGTTGTTTATGTACAAAATAAAAAAGAAGAGGGGCCTGTGGGATGCCAGAGGAGACGTGAAACATTGATTATGATCCGAAGCATAAGCCTTCGGTGATAAAGGAATGGTTGCTGTACAACGTTAAATTGACACTTTCTCATCCTACCCAGTCTTCAGTTTTAAACCTTATTAAGTATTTGTGGGACTATTTCGAGCAAAAAAATCAGGAACATACAATTACTAGCATGAATAAACTAAAAACAGTCATCCTAAAGGAATGGGGAATAAATCCGCCAAAGACAACCAGGAAGTTGGTTCTATAAATGAGAACAGTTGCGAAGGGAGGTCACTAGAGTGACAGAAAAAAATGACACCCATCGGCACACCCCTGAGCCGATTCCTAGTCCCACCAGGAGTGTCTGCTCCAAATTTGAGCCAAATCGAACAAGTCTAGCTACCGGACCAACGTGCTTGAAGTTTGTATGGGATTTTTCGACAATCTACATGGAGAAAACCCACTTGCTCACATTTTCGCCGCTAGGTGGCACTGTATACATCAGATTATCACCAAAAGTGAAACTTAAGAAGATAATTTTATTATCTACAACTTTGTTGAAGACTGCAAAGCGATCTGACTCCAATAGAAAAAGTTATTAAACTTTTAACGAAGTGATGTCTGAGTCAGTTTTGCATGGGGCCTAGCAGTGCATGGTAGTGTATAAGTACTAGCTTCTAACAAACTAAACATTTTTATGGAATAATGGTTAGATTTAGCTGAATAGTATGTTCGGAAGAATTGTAGTACATAATACGAGTTATGTTTTGGTTAGAAAATTGTAGTTCCACATCTGACCGCATAGATGGCACCAACACTAACTTTTCAACGAAGAGAGATAGAAATTAAGTGTCTTCTACAAAGTTGTAGAACAAGAATATTGCAGTAATTCTTCCAAACATTTCGATATTCTATCTATCTCCGTTGAAAAGTTAGTGTTGGCGCCATCTATGCGGTCACAGATTGAACTAAAATTTTCTAACCAAAACATAACTCGTATTATGTACTGCAATTCTTCCGAACATACTATTCAGCTAAATCTAACCATTAATCCACAAAAATGTTTAGTTTGTTAGAACCTAGTACTAATACACTATCATGCACTGCTAGGTCCCATGCAAAACTGACTCAGACATCACTTCGTTAAAAGTTTAATAACTTTTCCTGTTGGAGTCGGATCTCTTTGCAGTCTTCGACAGAGTTGTAAATAATAAAATTATCTTCTTAAGTTTCGCTTTTGGTGATAATCTGATGTATACAGTGCCACCTAGCGGTGAAAATGTGTGCAAGAGGGTTTTCTCCATGTAAATTGTCGAAAAATCCCATACAAATTTCAAGCACGTTGGTCCGGTAGCTAGACTTGTCTGATTTGCTTCAAATTTGGAGCAAGCACTCCTGGTGGGACTAGGAATCGACTCAGGGGTGGGCCGATTGAG
This sequence comes from Topomyia yanbarensis, assembly GCF_030247195.1. Lineage (NCBI taxonomy): Eukaryota > Metazoa > Arthropoda > Insecta > Diptera > Culicidae > Topomyia > Topomyia yanbarensis. The sequence continues at coordinate 44,741,314 of NC_080671.1, read as the reverse complement.
TTTTCAAAAATTCATTATTTTTCTGGGCAGTCTAGAGGTCACACACGATACTGATTACAGTGTTTTGGATTTGAACGGAATTTGTTCGGACAATTTTTTGGCGTCTATTTTATGTGTGTTTGAGCAAAGTTTTCTTCCAGTACAAAGTCAATTGAAGTTTATTAAATATGTATTGTTTGATTTGCATACGGAGATCAAAAGAACAAATAAATATGAACTTTGAATTCATATTCACAAAATTTATGCATATTGCTAGTATCTGTTTCAATTTTAGTGCCTGGTATATGAACCATATTTGTTTTCACCAAACATAACTTACCCTACCCCCTCTTAAGCAACGAATAAAAGCGAAATAGTCGAAAATATAAATTATGTATGTGTTCAGTTCATAATGTAGTATATTGCAGACGATAATAAAATAAAACAAATATAAAAAACATTATCCTGGTTTTAAAATACAAGGCAACAGAAAACTAATCAAAAACACATTACCCGGCCCTATTTCCTTCCCGAGGGCTACAGCAACAGTTTCAACCTGTTTATCTTCGGACAAAAACTGAGAGTGACAGTCAAAAACAAAAATACCACTCCGTCCGTAGTTACCTACACAGGGGAAGAAAAGGGCGACCTTGTCCCTCAAGTGAAGGAGACACATGGCTTTTCAGCTGGTAATAGAACACAACAGGCTGTCCACTATTTGGAGCTCGGATCGGAATTCGAATAAGGACAACCGTTTGCTCATGAATTATGCAATGAATCATTGCCGGTATCCGGTAGGTATAACTACACACAAAGGGACGGATTCTGCAATTGATAAAGGCGACTGTGTCGTGTGTTTCCGTGTAACTGGAAAGATCTGCGCCAAGTTGTGTATGATTTGTGCGCCCGATACCCGTCCTTAGTGATGGAATGTGGTCTGAACTTTCACCGGTTTGGTAACGTACAATTTCCACAGTGTTTTGATATACATCGAACGAACACTGCCTGCGGATGAATTTGTTTGGACACGATTTTTTATGCAATTGGCTAGTTCTCTGGACTGACTTTTTGACAAATTTGATTTGTGATAGAATGTTTAAACGTGACTGGAATAAATCGTGTTTTGCGACTGGATAGTGTCGCAGTTATTGAGTTAACAGTAGTTGCCTCGTTACGTTGAGCAACTTTGAAGCTGCAGTCAGTTTATCATTTCTTCTTCTTGTGTTCTTGTTATTCGTTATGCACTTGTCCAAATGAGCAGCGTCCTAGAACATATATGTACATAGTCTAATAAACTCGCTGGCGATAGAGAAGCGTGAACAAATCGCTCTTTCGCAAAAATAAAAAAACAAACCCCGTCAACTGAGAAAACCCAGCATGTCAATCTCACCGGAAGTGTTATCATTTTTTAACTTTTTTTTTCTCTTGTCATTTCAGGCGGAATCTAGGTACCAGTCGTCATTTTATTGTTGCCGTTGAAGTCGAACAAAGGCCAGGAAGAGTCATCAAGGCCAGCGCATCATCAGTATTACACATCCAGCACTTGCTGTCTGAGGTGACAATCAAACATCATCTCCCGTGGGCAATCGGATTGATATCATTATATTTTAGTCGTTATCAGCTTTACTATCGTCTGGGTAGAATTAATTAGAAATTTTTTCTCCCTTTCGCTACTTCATCAGCTGTGGTCCAGTTTATTTCTGTGAGGGAGACAAACAAACAAATGGTTAGTACATGATAGTAGGTTTCCCCAACGCATCGGTAGAATCAACCCAGCTTCACAATGAAACGATGTGGCATAAACTTTACTGCATTTGTAGCAGCAATAAAATTCATTCCATAATATAGCAAAATGTGGTTGAAATCTCGTCACCGTCAGAAGTTCGTTTTGCTCCATAATTGTTTATGACTGCTGGTAGAAAGTTCCTACAAATGTATCAAATTTAGTCTCCGGAGCGGTTATGCAAATTCTATTCATCTCGTTATCCAAACAGAATCTGTTGGTTCTGTTCCGTTCTACTGAGCTATTATTAGAACATTATAGTAGGTGCACTTTTCCCATTATTTGCAGATTCCATCGTCGTAGGGTGTGCTAAATTTCTTATCATAAACGATTAGAGGTAAACATTGAACAGAACCGCTATTTCATCTCCGGCGACAGTTTATTTTGTATTCATTCTACCGCGCCAACGCTTCCTGATGTTGCAGCTAGTTCGTTCCATTTGTACTAGTACTCAAACAGCGAGGCCCGCGCCGTAACTGCTGCGACTGCCCAATACGCATGCTGCGACACCGATCTAAATATCGTAGTCTCAGCCAGCAGTGGCGGAATGCAACGCTGCTGGAGAGCAACACGTGTTTCCCAATCACACGAACGCAGCTAGCGGCCGGGAAGAATACCGACCCGGCCGGTCGGTCGTGGCTGCAACAAGCTCAAGCATTACAACGCGATGTGACGGTGAGGCGACGGCGATACCCGGAGCTCAACTGTTGTGTTGTGTGTGGAAAGCACCGACGCTCGGTGGTTCAGTTTTTCCTCGTCTGTCAGTGGTTTCGCATCGCTTTTGCTACCGTCGCGGGTAGGACTAACGGTTGATTCCGGTGGAACGCGCGCGCTTGGTGTTTTACAACTTACTCGGTGGTTAGGTGGAGATTACCGTGAGTGAGAAGATCTGACGAGTGTTTCTAGTTGTGGCCTAGCAAATTGGTGGCAAGTGAAGAAATTATGCTGCTGACTAACGGACGTTAGTGGAGAGGCAGAAGAGTGTTTAAGTGAAAGTTCCGTAAAGTGGATTTATCGAACAGGTGATACTGTCGGCACATTCTTAGAGAATTTATTTTCGGAAGTGGGAGAATATTGTATCGTCAATGTGTTGGCTTGATTAGATATTCTTGGGATGAAAGCGGATACGAAACAACAGGTGTGTACATTATGCTATGATTTATAACTTTCGATATACATTTTCATGAGTGTGGCTTTGAGAAAAACTATGTCATTCTCAAGTTTAATATATTTTAGACTTGATGATCTATAAGAGCAACTACGCAAAAAACATAAATTTTTCGTTAAAGCTAGATTAATGTTTCGGTGTTTCTCTCGTGAGATGGATGAATACAAAATACGATTTTCTGTCCTTAAAACATATTTTGATATTAAACTGTTCTTGGGTTCATTTGTGCTGATCGTATGAGCCAGTCACCAACGTTCGAGCTCCGACTAGCAATGAACGTCAGTATCAGTAGGAGCGGCTGCAAAGTTGATAAAAATTTCGCAAATTAAATGTTGTAATGCAGGTTCGCAGAATCTTAAGTTAAGGATGGTATCGATTTCTAATTAGAGTGAACAGATTTAAAGCATATTAGTTTATTGGAAAAGTTACTGTGACACAGCTTGCATTCACATGGAGAAAAATTGTCATATCGGAATAAGGGTGCATGTGGAGAATTCTCGAATGAATTTGAAAATTGTTTTGCAGTCGAATTTACCAAGGTAGTCTACTTTATTTTGTTAAGAAATATAACGTTGCTTAATTTAAATTTATGAACAAGCTTTGTTATTTTTCTTATCCACATGATATATGTACATTTTTTTAGTAGATTGGCACGGAAAAATGGAGCACATTTTTGCTATTTATATTTATAGAAAACATATTTTACGAAAAATATTGCTTGAACCAATGTAAACAAGTACACTGAAATTGAGGTGTTAACGAACGCCTCTAAGGTCCGTATTTAAAACCATTTTTGCCTCTTTTATCAGCGAAGGGATTGAAAAATCAAAATCGTTTTATGCATTTCATTTTCAATACAAGTTTTTTTTTTAATATTCAACTATAAAGAACGTATCTAGTCATAGGGGCCGAAGAGCCTGTCCCCAACTAAACCAAATAAAAAAAACTTTTTTGGCACCGAATACAAAAAAACCCTTTAAACCCGAGGAATTTTCGCTTTTTGTAGCTAGCCTCAATCTGGCGCTAGCTTATTCCTGTCACTAAGTTAGTGTCGGTTTCTGATGATACGAAGACGAAACGAAAATTTCATAACTGATTTAGTTATAGATCTTGTGCTCTTCACGCGCAAAGATTTTTTTTAACATGTTTCCCCTTAATAAAAAAAATAGTTTTTACCAATTTTTTTTTCTATTTGTGTTATTTAATTTTATTTATTTTATGAGGCTTTTGAAATACTGTTTTGTAAAAGAAATGTGAAACAATAACACGGTGCTACAAGGATTTTGTACTTTTCAAGAGACCCAGTATAGTTTGTAGATCTCATCAAATGCAACACAAAACCATGTATGAAAAATGTTGTATACCCTCAAAATCTTGATTTATAGCAAAAAAACGATTTTTCGAAGCTTTCGGCACTAAACTTTTTTTACGCGGTCATATTTCAACCGATTTTAATTTTTTGAGTGTTATGGAAAGAAGAAGAAATTACCTTTCCAACGGTATGCTACGTTTTGTTCCTTTGTTAACCTTCCGGAAGTCGCGCTAGTGCACTGAGTGCACGCTGCTCTGAAAATCTAGCGAAATCGTCTTAGCGCACCAGCGGCTGCTGCCATTTGCGCGACTTCCGGAGGGTTAAAAGTATTTTGCGGTTTTGGGACAACAATATGAAAGATACCATTATTTTGCTATTTTTTTCATTAAAATATAAAATTGGCTCAACATTTTTATTAGGAACCGTCTTTGTTTTAAAATGCATAACAGCCAGTTTTCAACTGATTTTGATCATAAATAAATCGTTAGATACGGAATTAAATGTTCTCCTTAAATTTTTATTAAAACAATTTCCAATAAAAATGTAGAGATATTTTCACATTTTTAATGAAAAATTAGCAAAATAATGATAACTTTCATATTGTTGTCCCAAAACCACATAGTACTTTTAACAAAAGAACATAACATAGCATGTCCTTAGAAAGGTCCTTTCTTCTTCTTTTCAAAATACTCAACAAATTTAAAATCGGTTGAAAAATGACCGCGTAAAAAAAATTTATTGCCAAAAGTTCCGAAAAATCGTTTTTTGTTATAAATCAAGATTTTGAGGGTATATTAAATTCATCAAACATGATTTTGTTTGGTATTCGACCAGACGTACAACCTTTACTACATAACTTTAAAAGTACATTCAATTATTTTTATTTTGTAGCACCGTGTAACATATTTCTCATAGAACTAACAGAAACAATTCATTCGACGTTGTTTCGAAGAAACTTTCGCTCCTTTTTGTTGATGCCCCGTATCAGCCGGCGCATGCCTTATTAAGTCACGGTCTTGGCTAGCTGATTACACTAATTCTTGAAATCTGTTTGTTATGGTACCCCCCCCCCCCCCCCGCTTTCAAATTCGTAATCTTATCCGTCACAAAAATGATGATTTTCTTGCCACAGTATCAGATTCTTTGCCAAACCACTATTCTTTTTCGTGAAAATAAACTTGAATTGGCTAGGAAATTTGCGGTGAGCAGGAGCCTTGTAAAAAATGAGCTCTAGAATTGAACTTTCGCAAACGATTCATCGTTGATCAAGATAAATTAATTGAACTTCATCAGGTCTGGTCGACCGCTGTTTGGGGCTTGAGTGGGTTTATTTTTTCGGTAACATTTGTAGCATTTTCGCAGACGGATTCTTCAGCAGTGCAGCGGTTAGCATTCATTTTATTCTCAGAGATTTTGGGATCAGTCTTGACTTTCAAAATAACCTTAGGTTGTTCATTCTCGAAACAATACACACTAGTTTATCATTCACGTTGCTTGCTTGTAACGCTGACTCGGATAGAAGCAGAGCTTCCAGATAATATTGTTGAAAATCTTTAGAGAAAATAAATTTTGAATATTTATGCGCTTTGAACAAGCATTGCTTAAATACAATAATACTCAATTCATTTCGGTCAATCACACTCAATTCAATTCGGTAATTTCCACACAATGAAACAGTCAGCAAAATTTCAGCAAAACAAACGTCACTTGTGTTGAAGTCTCAGGAAAAGTATTGTTTGCTGATTGCTTAAATTAAGTATGTACTGAAGGGTGAGTCGACAATGATTGCGACACTGTAACTTGCGTACCTTTTTTCATACATGATTAAAACGAATCATATCCTGCCCACTTTTTCTTCAGAATGTTTTGTTTACATCCACTAAGTTTTTTAGTTCACAGTAAGATTTCAGTAGAGATGGAATAAAATCAGCAAACCGTTCCAAAATGGATTTTGTTCACCCACATGCAAAATCCAATGTTGTCGCATCACGCCATGGGAAATCTGATGAATATACATCATTCGATTGTCTCAAAAGTCCCTCAAAAGGTCGTCCAAAATAGCGGCTCCAGCAAAAGGTGTTCTGAAACTCATCTGCGGGCACGATACAGGTCGCAATTCTTCGTCTACAATCAGAAAACCAGAACGATCTTAAAGATTACATTCTATAGAGGCGTCTCAATCTAAAAACATGAAAAAATTCGTTATAGAAAGAACATGGCGGCCACTTGAAAATAAAGTATCGTTTTTTCGCATGATTTTTTCACTTTGGATGGCTGTAAAAAATCGTTAATTATCAAAATATTGCGATTTTATGCGTTACAGCGCCGGGGAAAGTTGTCTTCTTTTAGACGGGCAAAATGTGAAGTTGATTGGTGTAATGGTTTGGCGAGAGCCGCCGTTTTGGACGCCATTGTTGGCACTTTATACTGGAGTATTTTGACTTTAAAGATGAAACCTTAATAAAAATTTTGCAGAATAGCGCATATATCTAAGTCATTTTACTTCTTTATAAAAATATCAAGCATTATGCACTTTTTGCACAATTATTTCAGAGGATCCCCTTAACCAACCAAAACATTCATTTGTTATATAAGGACAAATTGTAGGCAGAAAGTGGCTTCTTTTACATTTTCTAGCATAAGTGAATTACCTGATGTTTTCTTGCTCGTGCTCGATAATCCCACTCATAGCCAGCATCGCAAGAATATTCAGCTACTGAAGTTGAATTTGAACCAAAATAACTGAATGAATACGTTGCACTGAACGATTAAACGACGAGGTAAGCAACCACAGTATATGTTTTAGCGCAGCAGGCGTGATTTTAAACTAGTTTCTATTCCAAGCTCACACGAGGATGTCAATATTTCAGAGCTGTATTGACTGGATCCACGGCTTGAATCAATTATCGTTTTCTTACGTGTTTGCTATCATGATGCTTTTATTTGCTGGTATAAATAAATAACAAGTGTGTTCTGTATCATCAATTAAATAAATGAACTAAAATTTGTGCAGTGGTCTGCTATGCGACCAAGCTGCGCCACACTAACTTCGCCCTAAACGTCACTTTCTCATGCGCAATACTACCAACGATACGACCAGAAACTCAATGAAATAAACCGAAGAAAAAGTATCCGAGCCATTTATCACCAGTTACCAGTACATCGAGTCACCCCTCGGTAATGATGAAAAATGAATTTCTCGCGCAACACTGCTTCGATTTTCGTATCCAAGCAATCGATGAATTTTAATAGAAAATAAACAAAACTTTTTGGGAAGAGTACTACAAATTATGAAAAATAACGAAATGTGGTTTATTTCGTTAAATAGAGAACAAATCGAAAGTGATAAGCACTTAAATGAATTGTGTGAGGCTATTAACGGGTGCTTATAATGTTACGAGAATTAAACTCCCCCCTTTGAGTCGCGAAACTCGGTGCGCCAAAGAACCAAAGAACCACTCAGCGAACTTGGATTTCCTCAGGGATACACTTTATTCAAAGGAAAAATTAAAACTTAAATTTCTAATATACTTCCTTTAATTTTTCAAATTTACTTTCTTATAACTACTATATACAATTCTTAGGCCTACTGTTTACACTATTTACACTATTCTTCTTGCGATCACTACCAATCTTACCAATTTCGCAGACTCCAAACTGGTTCAATTCCAAAACCTCCCGTCCTGTTGATGAAACACAATCAATATTTTTAAAACAAAAAAACGATGTTCACTTTCGCGCTTTACAAATTTAAATTCAAATTCTAGAGCTTTTGTAACCTTTGCCACCCTTTTGTTAGCTCTTCCATACCAAGAAACAAACTTTATTCTCTATCGATTTTTTTTTAAATAGACGGCGAAACAATAATTTCGCTCTTTTGTATTACCTCTATTCTATACAATTTCCAAGACGGAAACCCTTCCAGAAATGCAGTCAGGTTCAACCGTCATTTTGGTTTTTTTTTTAGAACAGACGAGCTTGTCTGCGCGTTATCATCATTTTCTGGTAAGTATTTACATTTCCTTTCCCTTTTTATCTTTCCTAATAATTCCTAATCAAAATCTAAGTCTAAATCTCTCCTTTAAATAATCCCTTTATCAAATTCTTATAAATCTACTAAAACATTAATCTTTTTGTTTCATGCTATTTTTTAGGCAAAGTTGGTTCTGCGGCCCGCAAAGAAACGAAGCAGTAGCTTACAAGCTGTTGCGTGCCTCCTTTTCCAATGCACGAAAATGTCAGTTCCATCGACCTCGTTCAAGCCAAATTCTTCGGATGTTGGATTAGAAAGTGGGCCCTATTCTCACAGTCACGTCACCTAATGACTAGAAGGAAATTTTCTTCCAGTCACTAAGTGACGTGACTGTGAGAATAGGGCCCAGAGACAGTGATCCCTTCTTGCAATCCACAGAGGATGTTGGTCGACCTTCAATATTGTTGGCCGAATTGCGGCCAGGAAACTGTATGGGATTCTGTGTTTATAACTATTATAGTATAATGTATAATATGTATAATACATCTCATGAAATCAAGACCTACGTTCGAAGATCTTTTATGAAATATTTATTACTGCTGTTTGAGGCTTTTAGAAAATATTGATGCAAATTTGAGTATAAAATAGTAAAATTTAATGATTTCAACTTTGATATGTGACAATAATTTTAAATTTAAATACTGATTTAAATTTGTAAATTTGTCTTTTTAAATGTTTAACCTGGTTACACATCTGGCTTTGGTCGTAGTGTGTATTTATCAAATCCCCCTCACACAGAATAATTCATTTTTTGACAGGACTATTTGTAACCAGACTTCTGGAATTGGAATCCTATTCGATTTGATAAACTTGTTAATGTGAATGACGGAGTAGTCCCGCTCTTTCTATAATTAACAAACATCGTGTTTACCACCTTCCCAAATACAGCACAAATTCGTTAGTTGGATGTTCGCTAATTGGGTCGTGCCCCAACTAAAAAGTAACTGGATGTCAAATTCACATTGACAACTAAGCAGACAATAGGTGAAAATGTGAGCAGTTGCATTCTACACTCCTCTTATTCTCTTTTCCTGGTTTTTGGTATCTGTCAATCGACCCATCTAACGAATCTTCGCTGTAGATAGGGTGACCATATAAGACGAGTAAAAAACCAGGACAATCGTGAAGAGACCCTGTCGTCTCGTGCATGCAAAATAAATTCGACGCATTACATTTCTGCAGATAGTTCAAACCAACCGGATTTTTCTTTCGTGAGAATGAGCTCACCGAGCACTAATGCAGATGTATACACGGTACGGTTCTTTCTATACCAATCGACGAAAATTGGATCTTGAAATATCTTGAGATCATCCGCGAAGGACAGTCGTGAAGTCTTCAGCACTAAAAGCTCATCATTGAAATACAGTAGAAACATCAATAGTACCAGTTGCCTTCCATGAGGCATTTGTTGACGTTAAAGTAAATGTGGGTACCTGTAAATCTCTCTCATGAAGTAAGGTCGAAACAATTACAAAAATTACTATTGACTAAAAATATCTTCATTTTACCGTGGTTCGATTTATCAAAAGCGGGAGATTGGAGTTGGTTTATCACGACATTTCATACTCTTTATTGTGTACGATATTGTAGGATGTTTGAAACAGAAGGTACGTTACTGCCGTACGTCCAGATGTGAAACCATGTGGGGTTGATGTTCATAACAATCTCACGACCACATACGACACTCGGGTTTTGTAGTATCAATCTATTTTCGTAAAATTTTGAACCTTTGAAACATGTCACATATTTGTGTGTATGTTTTACAAAGTGCCTGTTTTCGTAGCTAACAAGCTGATTTGTGACAATAGAAATTAAGGAATCCTTGTACTGATAGAGCTTTTAACTGCTCTGCATTTTTAAATATAAGTTGAATACATTGATTGAATTCATTGCCACAAATTTTACACTGCAATTTGTTTGCCCTACGTTGCTCTTCCTCATCCATTTGCTTTCCTCAAACTCTTCGAAAGATTATCTTTTCCTAAACAAACCACAAGCTGTCCAGAAATTCGGTATGTCATTTCTATAGTAGGACAATATCCTTGTAATTTCCATCACTGTCATCTTGTCGGTACCGATGAGATTGTCTGCTTGCTGAACTCACGACAACGTATTATTTACCCTATTGGATGAAGCATGATTTTATGAGGAAGCTTCAACGAGTTTTCCAATCCTTCAGATCAATGTTATACCGAACCCCAATGCCCTTCTATACGTCATCTGTTCTGCTTGACTTCAGCTTTCGGTTTATGTTTTCCTCTATTTCTTTCTACAGGTTACCCAGTGCCTCAAAGTTCTTTTTGTGTACATTTCCGAACTGATCTGTAGTGCTGATTTCAAAACCAAAAATAAATCAACGATTCTAGTTCGAAAATGCACGTACACTTACCGAGCACAGATTCTTATACCAAGTACAATAGCCCGGTGGTAAGATCATCCTCCCCGATAGCAAATCGTCCACAGATCTCAACGGTACTGCTTATGGTACCTCTGGTCTTAGCTTCAACTGGCAGACCGCATTCGCATTCTGTTTCGTCTCGATCTCCAGATCTCCTCAGCGATTTCTGAATGTGTCAGGTTCAATGACTGTTGACCGTCGCACAGAAGAATAACTGGGGTCGAATCCTGGCCAAAATTATTTTCTGCTGCTATTGATATTATTATGCATTAATATGAACTAAAAATAGACAATAACTAGATTTTAGAACAATGTGGCATATATCCACCAACCAGTGCAAAGGACATTTTTCTATATCCTTTCGAATACTATAGTAATTTAGAGGAGATCTTTGTGAATACATTTGTTTTTCTAGTTGTTTAAACAAATGATCAGTGAAAAAGGGAGAAGGGAAGGGACGACTGTGAAGGTTTTCATAGGGATACATTTTTCCAAACATAGTATTTGGCCCTATAGTATTTCGGTGTATCTCAAATTAGTAAAAATTTCAATATTTTCAAATCGCTTGGAATTTGTAGATCGGACAATTCCGAAGAGTTCTTATGTTTTTTGGATAGCTGGAATCTTGTACTGTAATTCTGCTTCAGACACTTTGACGGATCTCGGCGTTTATATAACTTTTTTTTCATTCAAGTTTGGAATAAAATATTTAAAAAAACGTATTTTTGAAAGTTGTACAGTAATGTTTAGTAATACCACTATTTTCAGTTAATTTTAGGCTTAAGTTGTACAAATGGTTGTGTTCAACTACGTTTGTAATAATATTATCTTATTTAATACAGTCATCATCACTTGAAAGCGATATTGCTGGATATATAATGAAAATTATTAAGAAGTCCCTTAAAATATCACCATTTTGCATCTATGGTAAAATTCTTTAACAGTTTTTGACGTACTCCTAATATTACCACGTTATTCAGTAGGCTTCCAGGTATGTAAATAAAATATAACGAAACTAAAAATCGAGAAAAAAATATTTTTGGTTATTGGCCAGGAATTTGTTCTAGTTACTCCTCTGTGCGTCGGATAGGTGTCACCGATTTCAAATATTCTAACTAAAGCAGCGGGGGTAAATCCGGTCTTGCATACTGGCCTTCACATCCCCAGCGCAGTAATTCATCATATTTCGGAAATCCTGGTAAACGTTGTCCAGGAAGAAAAATATTTCGCTATTTCTTGTCAACGTTATAATCAAAACAAAGCGTAACCAAGTGTTGCTGCAATGGTAACTATGCATATGCTATTTGGAAAAAATAACAACAGATCCATCGGCGTTCCTAGTTTTATGAATTTTCAAATCAAAAGTCAATTTTGACAGTGCACACAGAAAAAAAAATCACTAAGAATAAACAAATTTTCTTTTTAAATGACAATTTTCCCGTTTGATATAGTGACAAACAAGATTCAGGTTTGATTTAATCAATACTGTTGCTTGAAATTACCAACGAATTCATTTGTTGGTTTATCAATAGTTAAAACAAATATTTCGTTTGAAAGAACAAAATCATGATATGTTTAACCTAACAAAAAATCAGTTTGTCTTCACATCTCGCCCTGAGCAGAAGCAAAAAATCGTCCCGCGCAAGTGAAACAGTCAATTCTACCTAAAAATCAATCGGTGCCTATCACGCAAGCAATCCATATAACAATAGCCTATACCTACTGTGCGATTTAGTGATGAGTGACGGTGCCCAGCATAAAGCAACCCAGATACGGTCGAACTGTGTTGCTGTTGATTTTTCGAAATGCCCCGTAAGACCAGCCATTCGGCAAGTGGAACAGTTATTAAAAGTGCAGATGAAACTCAATCTGGCTGAAGTGAAAACCCTACAAATGCATCATATCAAACATTGCGTGCTGATTTCGTTCAACAACATTAACCAAGCTGAGTCATTCGCCTCGCGAAACAACATGCAGCACACCGCCGAATGCGGCAATGTTAAATATAGCATTCCCGTATACATCGAGAACGGCGCTGTAGAAGTTCGTGTCCATGATTTGGCTACGCGAACCCCTGACGGTGCGATTAAAAAATGCTTGCAAAAATACGGAGAAGTAGACTCCGTTACACATGAGACTTGGAGGATTTTTTTCCCGGGCATCCCTAACGGTGTTCGTGTGGTGAGAATGCGTGTGACCAAGCCAATTCCCTCATACATAACCGTCACAGCGTTAGGAAGTGACGATGTTCTCATTCATCAAACATCACTAGTCACGTACCCAGGGCAAATTCCTGCGTGCCATTTCTGCACGAAGAAGCTGCACCTCTGAAAACCTTGCGTAGAAACTGTCAAGGAAAACTTAACCAATCCAACTGAAATCAGCCCAGAACCATCTTACGCTAAACCACTAACAGCTGCAAAACCAACATCTTCGGATCAAGCACCAACAACCAGCAACAACAACAACGAAACGAATGCCGAAAAATACGAACATACAATGACGACCGATAAGAGTAAGGCACAAACTGGAACATCTGACCGCGAGCAGCAGGAAAGTAGTATGGATGAGGACATGGACATGAACGACAATGCAAAAGAAGACAAACGGATCGAACCTCAAATGGCAGTGGACAACACTGGCAATGTTTCGCCCCCTAGAAAAAGGATCTCAACACGCAGCAGAAAGCTGCATCTGAACGAGACAAAAAACTTAACATAGTTGTTTTTTTTATTTATTGTAAAAAACGAACAATCGGTCTTGTTGAGCTACCGCATTTGGGCCTAAATAAATTTAATAATTATAAAAAAAACCTAACAAAAAGGTTCGAAGAAACAAAAAAATATCTTTCGTATCATGCAAAGGAGAGAACAACTCAAATTTAGTTGAAATCAAGCAAAGATTATGTTAGTTTTTAACAAAGGGAACAGTTAGATCTAACAAATTTTATTTTGATTCAACAGAGTTACTGTTTAAAATACAAACAAAAGTATTTGTTGAACTAAACCAAATATGTGCTTTCAAGAAACACCCATTTCAGTTTGAAACAGTGATTCGTCAAGTTTTAAATTCAACTAAACGTTTTGTTGTTTCAAAATGACCTGATTCTTCTGCGTGTACCAGTTATCTGAGTCACTGAGGGGTAATCAGATTTGGGATACAATTTCAGAATGCTAGTGCCTAGTCGTGTCGTTGATACTACTGTTAGTAAGGTTATTGAGAACAACTTATTTTTTCAGATTAAACGAGTTTAAAGCTCCCTCCCTCACGATTTTTTTCATTGGTGGTTATAAAAGAGACCATTTAGAAACATTTCCAAAAAAAAAATTAACTCATTTTTCGAACAAGTCGCGATTCGGAACGGATGCCCTTATTCATTCCATTCACCCCATCAGAATCGAGAAAATAAAATTGTGCATATTCGGATAATCCTAGCAGGCTACGTGCCTTTCGCTAAGAGCTGAGAGTAGCTCTCACGCACAAATAATTGCGATGGCTTGGAGCTACTGACAGTGTGGCCACTTTTGCATGAGGTCAGATCCGTAGATTTTTAGTTTAACCCACCAGAATTAATTTTTTTTGGGGAATTATGACATGTGAATTTAGATTTTATATTTGCACTTCAATACCGTCGCAAAGTAGGCGTCGTGTGTTCAAGACGTCAAAAGTTTTCGTGTGGAACTTTTGACTGAGGAAAATTTAAGAATGTTATAGTAAATTTTGTTGCAATAAATCTGGTCCTCACCGTGCCCCATGTTTTATAAGTAGTGGAAGTGGGAGCCATTTGGAAATAGTGAGGAAGTCTAACCTAGCTCATTCCTTGTCCTCTTCAGTTTTTTCTACCGCCAGGAAATGTTGCTTATTTTGTAAAAAATTGCTTGGTGAATTTATTGCAGAATATTAGATTAATATGTTTTAAGTCCAACGGAAGGTACTAAGTGTAAAATGAAACACCGACAGCGATGTACTCACCATCTTGATGAATCTAGCAGAAAGTCATAAGTATTCGAAATAACACGTATATACCTTTTCAAATCAATTATCGACTCTTTGGTGGATCATGCAGATTTTTCAAAAGATTTAGTTTGATAAGACGTATATAAGGTGTTCTTGCATTGTTACAGTCACGATACTCCAGTCAGCTTAGAAATGAATGAAAGAGGGAGGCGTTGAAACTGAACGCTGGGTTCGGCAAATTGACAATTACAAGTAACAGAATTTGGGATTTCGCACCATTGCTGCCCAGCAAATTACAAAGCAAAGTTAATCAATGGTATTAAATTGTAAAGGAAATGTTTGGTAGGTTTTCTGGTGTACTAGTGGACGGTGATATGTACTAAAACAAAATGATCATGCAATTATTTTGCCCCAAGGGGTATAGAAATACAAGGTATGATGAACACTAAAAGGTAAGAAGAAATGGATTCTAAGTAGTCATTTCATAATTACTACACTTGATAAACCTTAAATGTTTGTTCAACGTACAACTTTTTAGAAATAATTTTGAACCATAGCCATATTTGGATCAATTAACCTGCTTAGGAAAAAGGAGGCTTTTGATTTCGCGAATGAACTAGAATAAGCTAGATTTTTGAAAAGATTCTAAACATATTATTGAAAAATTATGTCTACGTATTGTCCAACTGCCTTGGAACTCGTATAAACAAACTAGCACAAAAGAAAATGCAGTTGTTAACAACAACAAATTTTACAAATATTTGTCTTAATCCCTACGGCAGAGACACCTTTTGAAATCTGATGCTATTACGCGTAAGTGCTTTCATCAAAAAGAGATTTATTTTTGCGACCAACATAGTATTTACAAATGTGCGTTTCGTTTCATAGCGCATTAGTCGCCCACCCTTACCTGCTACCGAGATGAAAGCAAACCGAAGTAGCGTGGATGTGATCACCAGTAACACCAGGTATCAGATTTAGGAAAAGAATAACGTTTCCCATTCTTCAGTTACTGTCTGTAACCATACTTCCCGGAAATGACAGAGGGCGGAAACATCGAATCGAAAGGCAACGGTAGTCTTTGTAGGTGGATCGCAAAAATTTGCGTACGCGATAAAAAGGATGAAAAAGGATGCGTTGGAAGTTTTATGAATCGTTCCGGTTCGAAGTATTGCATCCACAAACCCCTCAAGACTACCCAACAATTTGGAATTTATACGGATTCAACAAAATTCTTTTGAGTTACCGTGGAATTTTCTAAAATTCTTAAATTTAATCTGCATTGTATGGTTAGTGGGAATATTTTACGCGCGAACGTTTGTGAGAATTCCTTTACAGTGATGTTCACTAATTACGTTTTTGATTGAGAATCGAACAGAGCTCATAAAAGAACTGGTACTGTGAGCGACACTGATGCATGTTTCAGGTTAGAATTCAACCCAATTTTAATTTTTTTATGATCGAAACTGGTCTCACACAAGTGGTTTGATTCGTACCACAGTCAGAATCAGCCTCAAGCAAAAATAACATAAATTTTCATTTGTGCTGTGTTGAAGTCATTAAAAATCAACGGAAACTGGTGGAGTTGCAATTCTCCATCAATGTTCCAATTATGCTCTACTCAATTCGGTAATATCATCAAATTGGCCTGTTGAATGTCAAATAAAATCTAATTGTCCGTTCATTGTTCTTTTCCCTTTTGCAGTCTTAACTGGTGAAATAAAATTTAGGTTAGAGTTAAAGGGAACAACAATTATCGAACATAACTTGACCGCCTGCGAAAATAGTCAGCGCCTTGACTGCCGCGGTAGGTTTCAACATCGCAGTGAAGCGCAACTGCAACTGATAATAATCAGTCGTGAGGGAGAATCAGAAGACTAAGATAATGAGACGCATTTGAATGCCACCACAGCACCAAACGACGTTCAATTGACCGACCAACCGACCGATAGTTGGCAAAAGTTGCGCCTGAGACGACGATGGATGGAAATTGCAATTGTCACCCTTGACGGTCGGTTCTTCGCTCGGGCAACGATCTATCCACCATCTGGAGAGGAAAATATGCGAGTGCTGAATTTTAAGTGATGTCGAGACCTACGTTGTGGGCTTAACCGATAACTCATTATGTGAGCAAGATTGCAGTGCGATGTGTGTGTGTGTGTGTTGGTGAACGACTGGTTTTGATTGTTAAGCCAAGTCCCCGGTTTCTAACGTGAGGTAATTCCACTACCTAATAGTGAGCTTCGATGTGCTTCATTAACTATGCAGAAAATTATGATCAGCTTGTAATACACAAAAAGTTAAGCAGAATTTTGCCATACAGCTCGATCGGCGATATTGGTGTCGTTCGTTGAATGAATAATTATTGTTTTAATAGACTACGAACAGCCTGTTTGATCGGCGGCGGTGCAACGGTGCATATTTCCAAGCTGGTCGTTGGATCGGATCGACATATGCGCCCATGGGAGGAAAACTGTAATTAAGACCTCTCACCATCTCCGCCATTCCGACCGTCATCGGTTGGCATTCTCGGTTCGACCCATTGAGCATATTCTCATACGTAACATCGATCGTGATCACAGGTTGAGCGTTGCCTTTGGAAAGTGGCGCCACAAACCGTTACATTGATCATTGAGATTGTGTGTTTGTTTACCTAAACTCTGACAATAGCAGTGCACTGCGCATCTGCATTCGGACTGCGTTGCGCAGCTTGCATCTCCCCCACAGTCCGCCCTACGTGCTAGATCCATTCAGAAAACATCGACTGGCTGAACTTGTCCGAGGCGCCCCATTCATCAGAGACGCCGGTGGTTGCAGACGAATGATGTGCCTCCAGTGTCAGAGCCAGTGATTCAAGGTGGATAAAATTTATGTTAAGTTGTGAAAATTATATATAATTAAATCAAATTCGTCTGGATTGATAGTAATGCGACCGGCTGGATGCCGGGGTCGTAAAATATGGATTGTAAATGATCGGGGCGTGTGTTGTATCGATGTTGGTTGATTTGATAGGCCGTCGTTGTGGTACAACTCGGGTAATGTTAGGGATGAGCGCTTTTTTGGCTAGTAAGGTTTTTGAAAATGTTATACATGTTATTACCATGTTAATTTATTTGTATTTCACTGTTGCCAGACGCCATAAGGTGCACCTTTGCAGCGAGAATGAGTTTGCATACAATCTCATGCGATCTTTTTCTGGTATCTTTCAAAATCTATGGACGATTCAATGTAGTAGTTGTGAGTTTGCAGGGGAGTGTCCCTGGTTGTTAAACACATGTTATTTATAACACTGTCATATTTAGAAAAATAAAAAGCTTTATTTTTTGCCAGCTTTAAATTATGGTGGTCGGTCTGGTTTAGGAGTTCAGAACATCACCATGTATATATACACGAAAAAAATCTGTTCATAAATTCATGAACAAAAAATCACGTGAACTGAACGATTTACGAAAATCGTAATCAAGTTTCTGAAATTAAACCTCGCGTTCATGAAACTATATTTTCAAAAAAACTAGTTCGCGCAAAAATGTACATTGTGTTTTATTGCAATGTTTGGTAGGGTTACTGTCGTTCCCTGGACATGTTTAATTTTTGTTATGATTCTTGTTCATACTTTGGAGATACACTGATTTGTAGTATATCAATCAAAATGATGTTCATGATTTCAGCAGCTTTGTCGCGATTTTAAAAATGTATCATCGCGTCACTGTGATATTTTATTCATGAGTATACTATTCTGGCAAAGTAGCACGATTTATGTTAATGATTTCATGGCTTATTCTGTCAGAGTAATGTGACTTATGTTTATGATTTCAGGATTTCAGTTACGATTTTCGTAATTATTATTCACGTTATCGTGATATTTTAGTCACAACCAGAGTGATTTGTGTTCATGATTTCAGGATCGTATGTTACTATGTTTTAATTGCCGCAAGGTTCTACTGTATCAATTTTGTTGGGTATTTTCGGCAAATTTGAGACTAAGAGAAACGAAAGCAAAGAAATTGAAAGACGGATAGGTATTCTAAAGCGAATCAGTTTTAAACTTAGAACGGAAAACTAGGACTCGATCATGTCCATATGAGCCTGCCTAGTTTTAGTTATCCGTTCTAAGTTTATAACTGATTCGCTCTAGAATACCTATTCGTCTTTCAATTTCATTGCTTTCGTTTCTCTTAGTCACAAATTTGCCGAAAATAACCAACAAAATCGATACAGTCGGATTTCAGGATCGTAGTCACGATTTTAGATATTTCAGTCACAAGTAGTGTAATTTATGTTTATGATGTCAGGATCGTGGTCATTATTTTCGTAAGTTATACTCACGTTATCAAGATATTTTATTTTTGAGCTCACTTCCCAATTTGACACATGGAGTAATGTGACTCATGTTCATGTTTGATTACTATCGGATTTTTTACTCTGAGTAACATGACAATATGATTTGGTTCATAAAAGCGTAACTGATTCGCGGTATCCTATTTTGTGAACTACATCATAAACACGATTTGTGGTACTATAATATAAATTTTGGTGCACACCGCAGTTTTAGTTTTATGTCCAGACGTCACATTGAACCTTATCAAATGAATAACGATATTCAAGGTCATAATCTTTTTCTAATATCTACTGCTCGCACCTATTACTAGTCTCTGCAAGTTGGACATAACTATACGATATTTTATGATAAAAATCAAATTTTGTGAAATAGATCACGTGAAAATTTGAAGACCACTTGCAGAGTTGCATGAAATTGAAAATTATTACGAATGTTTTCTAAATATCACAAGCACTCAAGATGGATTGTGAATCATGTACTACAAATCATGAACCAGTTCAAGAATCAATGAATAATATTTTATAATTTTGTGAACTATTTCTCGAGAATCAATGGTCAGTTGTGAAAATTATACATGAAATCATGAACCAGCTCAAGAACACATGAATGATATTTTATGATATTGTGAACTATTTCACGGGCACACATGGTCAGGTGTGACTATTATACTAGGAATCATGAAGAAGTTCACGTTTCCATGCATAAGATTTCATGATTTTGTGCATTATTTCAGGAGCTCGAATGGTCAGTCGCTAGGATTCATGAATTCGTTCACGTATACATGAACTATGTTTTTCGTTTTTGTGAACTATTGCTCGAACTCGAATGGTAAGTCGTAACTATGATACTAGGAACCATGAACTAGTCCACGAATACATTAAAATTGTTTCATGACATTGTGAGCATGAAGTGTGAGTAGTGACTAATTCGCTAGACAACATGAATTAGTTCACATATACATGAATAAGATTTTATGATTTTGTGAACTATTTCACCAGCACGGATATTTAATCGTGACTGGTATATTAGGAAGCATGAACTAGTTCATGACTGAAAGGATTCATGAATAATATTCCGAGTTTCGTGAAATAGCTCACGAGAAAATAGGTTTTGATTTCGTGAACTACTTCACAACCACGAAAAGCAGACCATGTTTAAGATGTAACATATCACGAATCAGTTCCCGGCGCATAGCCGAACTCTGAATAATATTCCAAAAGCTATGAATAAAATCACGATTAAGCCTATGGTTTTATGAATAACGTTCATAAAGCTGTGAACTAGTTCACTTACAGAAAGTCGGCGTGGTAACAGCATGGCGGAAACCGTGAATGAAGTTCACAAAATAAATAACTAATAAAAGGGTTAGTTAGGGGTTACTGAATAAAAATGGAACATGATTATAAAACACATGATTTTTGTTCGTAACGTAAAAACATGATTGTTCCGGAATTCATGGCACTTTAATTAAAATTTTGGGAACATTTTTTTCCATGTATCCATCGTAGAATTATTTGTAATGCTCTAACGAATATAATTTGCACTGTATTGAAATGACTATAGTGAAAGCAACGTTGCGAAGAAGAAAGTAGGTGTGCAAGTTAAAAGTTTCTCGACGACAACCTATTCATCAAATCATCTTAATCTATGACTTACCACTCAGTTTTATGTATTTTTGTTGTGGTCCGATAGCAAAAGCTATTATTGCTTAAACTTTATGATTAGTTGAATCTTTGAATTATATCTCAATCAATTGTTTTCGAAATAAATGAAAATAATATCGTGATATCGTAAATAGATTGAAATTTTGCATTAGTATATCGCTTCAGTATTTTGAATTATGAAACACGCGCATTTTTTGTATTTTCCTTTGCAATCCATTTTTTATTCTAAATGCTATATATCACTCTTAGGGGAGAAAATTAGGTTAACATCCTTTTACACGCGAAGGGCACCATATTTAGTAAGTCACGAATTGCGTTTCGATATTATCCCATCACTAGGCTTCAGTTAGACGCGAAATATATCTGGTACCAAGTCGATGCCAGATACTGATAAGACGAAGTACACTCAGGTTTTTTACGCAATACTTTTTGCGCGGTATTTTTTTACGCTGTTTTTTACGCGGATTTTCGATTTTACGAGGTTTTAATTTACGCGGATTTTTGAATTTACGCGGTTTCCATTAATGCGGATTCTTTAATTTTAACTGTCTTCATTTACGCTGATTTTTAAATTTACGCGGTTTTCATTCACGCGGTTTTTAAAATTTGAAAGGTTTTTATTTGTGCGGTTTTCATTTAGTCGGCCAGTATCCCCCGCGTAAAACACCTGAGTGTATATATGCACTTCATGACTTACCAGGTAATAGCTAAAGTTTTGTTTTTTATTCCTCGGCTTTTCGGTCTTTCAAATCAGAATAGGTATTGTATACTGCCCGACGTTTTGGCCTTTTTCAAGGGAAATAAGTTATCGTTCTACGATAACATATTTCCCTCGAAAAATGCCAAAACCAGTGGCCGAAACCTCGGGCAATAGACAATACCCGTTCTGATTTGAAAGATCGAAAAGCCGAGGAATAAAAACCAAAATTAATAAACATTATCCGGTTGTATTTATATACTTTAATAGCTATAGTATTACTCAAAGTGGTTGGCAAAACTATATCATCGTGCAACATGAGGCCAATCTATGTCGCCATTCACCTGTCCTTTACCTCCCCGCTGTACCAACCGGGGTACAGGCCACCTTTTGCCGTTTTTGCTTAAACTCGGAACTGAGTCGGGTTCTATTCCCAACCGCTGTCAGTTCGTTCACTTCGACAGGTTGACGGGTTGGAGCCTGTCGCAGTTTCGTTTCGAACGGGAATGGCATTAGTGAAGATCGGCTAGGATCTGTGGTCATATGCTGACAGGGAAGGGGGACAAACGACGCACGAGTGCAACTGCTAGTGTATCCGTCTTGCCGAATGAATCTTTCGGTACAGTTAATGGTTATTTTGGGCAGCTCAAAACTATTTCTTGGTTTTCTTTTGTAGGTTCGGTTTGTATACAACCCTCGATTAGAATTTTTTCCTAATAAATAGTTGTTCGGTAATCATCCTTAATAATAATTTGACTAGTACCGATGATCACGGGTCAATACGTACTCAAAATTTGCCGCGTCTGTTTTTATGAATCTAATTACAAGTTCCGCTATTGCTAACAAGTCCGTGCATCAGGTTAGCGATCCTTTGGATTTCCCTTCAATGTTCGATATTATCATTCGTATGCGTGTATTTCACAAACACTTCGCTAAGGAAAATAGGAAATTCTTTTCTTGATTTATAACATCTCGAGCAATCATAACTCTTTATCTGTACAATGTATTGTAGCTCGGTAGTTTTCAATCCATTAAATATATCGTAGGGAAGGAATAGCGAAATTTATCTGAATACTGTCGCAATAAATAGTGATCCAGCCCATTATGCAGATAAGATTAGCTTTTCTAGGCTATACTCCCATGGTCGGCTTTTTGGAGTTCAGATTGCTTTTAGAAAACTTAGGATACTCTCGGCAGCCGGCTACCTAGAGTTTTATATAAAAAAACAAAAACTAAACAAGATCTTTTCTTTTTGGAGTGATCGTGTACTCGAAAACAAACTAAACTACTATCTAATAAACCAGCGAATCCTAGACTTTATATCCTTCCAAACCTCCAGCTCCGTGACACCTATGGAAGGGTCTGACGAGTCCTATACCTTCCGTTAAGTAGGTGGAGCATCAACACATCCCGTCTATCTTATCCTTTATCTTTTCTCGTGAACGATGAAGATGGGGGCGGCCGGCAATGATGGCTATCATGCTGTTCTGGTTTTAATATTGTTCAGATTGGTATGAATTCCTACTTACCACTTCCTAAGCAACTCTTATTAGATAATCAGCAGCCAAACATGATGAAGTCAGTGTGCAATCCGCCAAAATTATCGTCACAACGCAACGCAATAGCTATAGCATTACTAAAAGTTTGACGTAGGACTACATCCTTTTTTCGAAATGGGTATGTATTTCAAAAATTCAACAAAACTGATCTGGTAAGTGGTAAGTGGTAAGATTGTGAACGCTAATATTTCAGCCATTTCAAGATGAATTTTCAAAATATTTGAAAAATATCTCAGTGTGATTAATACTCATGACATTTCCCTTCAATGTTTCTGATTGGCTGAAATGCTTTTACGAAAAACATCATTCTCGGTTTCACTGTTAAATCATCACATATATGACAGAGTACCAGAGCAACAGTTATTCAGTTTGGATTCTGCAATCGGATCGTACTTGCAGGAGCCTATAGTGCTTGATGGAGCCGGCTACGAGAAGGTGACCAGAGGAGAGGAGCAGAGAGGAACCAAACAGCAGACGGCCCAAATACTAGCCAAACACTGCCTACGACATTCTTGTAACGCAAAATTGACACTCGAGCTGCAGCTTCGTTTAACATTTCAGTACCAGTACCGGTGTCTGAGACGGTTTTGAAATTTATAGTGCTTTATAGGGACCTTTGTCTGCTTCGACCGCGTTGGGAGAGACCAAATTCCGAACCAAAAAGTATGGCGTTGCAGACAATCAAATCGCTGGCCATAAGATCTACCTATACCTCATAGAACAAATGATGTGCTAATTATAGGCATATGCAGCCTTCTCCAATAGGGGGAGGTGGTGGTAACTAACTTATACACTTATGTTTATATTATATATATAATAAATATACAGGGTGTTTGGTTCATGAGTATGAATCTCTCGACGGGTGATAGAGAAACATATTCAGGGGAAAAATCGTTCTACATGTACCATCAAATCTCAACCGTTACAGAATTATTGAACTTTTTCTGTAAATAACTAGTTCATATTTCAATAACCAATCCAAGAAGTATAATTTGTATTTCAAATCTTTTAGTTCCATTGGAAAGGTGAGAAAATTTCCTATTGAATGGTGTCATCAGCTGTTTTAGGTAATATGTTAGGTGTTATGAACCAAAAAAGTATTTCCTATTTTACGTATCGGATGATTTGTTAACTACACGTATACGAGCGATAATAACGACCATTGAAGAGAAATACAAATAATTATTGACCGGATACACGGGCTGGTTCGCAATAACGGAACTCGATACAGTACACAATAACGGAACTTGAAATTCGATTCATAAAACAAACACAGAGCATTTTCAGTGCGTATTGACCAGCGATCATCGATATTAGTCAGTCGAAAGTCTTGTTGCGGCTGATTGCCGACCAGCTAATTACTTTTACGGTAATGTTTTCTTGAT
Source organism: Topomyia yanbarensis (assembly GCF_030247195.1). Lineage (NCBI taxonomy): Eukaryota > Metazoa > Arthropoda > Insecta > Diptera > Culicidae > Topomyia > Topomyia yanbarensis. The sequence goes on along the minus strand of NC_080671.1, from coordinate 44,717,040 downwards.
TAAATCTGTTCGCACCCTATCATTCTGTTACTATCGGCTGAAGGCTGATAGCACCTAGCCGTCGCCGGTCTAACGACCAAATGTCATCAATAGACTTGGACGCACGTGGAGGCATGAAATAGGAAACTTGTAAGAACTAAAGAGATTAGAAAAGCAAAGAAAAGACATGCTCCGCCCGGAATCCGAATTCAGCTATAAGCTTCTACAGCCGAATTGAAACTCCAAACGGAACATGGCGTCCCCCTACCATTCTAATCTCTTTAGTGAAAACTATATTATCTCACCATTTGAGTTATACTACGTTCACACTACAGAGTTAAAACACGTTTTAATAATTAGCAACAAGAAAAATGTCATCAAGATAGCGTTAAAACACGTTTTAACTCGTAGTGTGAACGTAGCATTAAAGGCATTTAAAGACAAACAGATCAAATCGAGAAAAGTTCAATAACTCTGTAACGGTTGTGATTTGATAGTACATATGTGTAGAACGATTTTTTCCCCAAAATATGATCCTTTGTCACCCCTCGACAGATTCTTAACTATGGACCAATTAACTAACAAACAAAATTCATCATTGCGAATGTTCATTTCATGCCCAATAACACTATTTATAACTTGTTATTTAACACTTTATCCCTATCTCTTTTTTGTAATAATGGTTACAAAATGACGTCAACGCATCATAGTTTTTACATATGCAGTGATGTGATTAAATTTTCTTAGCTTTCCAGTGGAAACAAAAATTGATTCGATGGGTGACAAATTTCTTTGACGTAGGACTACGCCTTTGTTTTCGATATGAGAGCGGTTAGGTTTTAAACGCTTATAATTCAGCCATCTTACGATAGTTTAAAAAAATACACATATCACTTAGAAATACTTCTGAAAACAGGTTCCAATGGATAAACCCACAGATTTTGATATTATGACATTAAAAATTTAAATAATGTAATATATACTCAAAATACCACGTATTTATACACTGAAGGCCCTACCGAAATACCTGAAACGACTAACTTTGTATGTCGGATATAAACAAGATTGAATACAATAAGAACGAAAAGAAACTAACTTGTCACCTTTAACGTTAACGCGACAGTAATATAGTGCATGTATGACTCCAAAGCATATACAAGTACTCAATACAACATGAACAATTAATATAATTTATTGATGATTTAGTGGACTAAAATTGAACCAATGAATATGATAATAAAACATTTGCTCTTCGTGCTGATATGACTGCCGAAAATTGGTAACTGGTTTTAAATTCTTCTTGCGAATTGATAATTCTCAACCCTCATCATTCAAAAGTCATCATTCACTCAGACAAGACCATGCGTATTCCTCACGCGCATTAAATAACCAAATGATTAGTTTCTTAGTTGATCAAATAAATACTAAACAAACGAAGAAATTAGTTAGCTCAGTCCAACGACATGTCAGCTCGATTGGCATCAACCGGTGGATACGTGTTCCCTTACAATGCCATCAAATCAAAGAATATTACATACATGCGACAAAATATGTGCAATTCAGAATATAACGAAATGAAGACTGCATAATTATTTGCATTAAAATAAGATCGAAAAAAAATAGTTGCATAACCTAGGTGGTTCATTTTCATAGATAGCATTGCAGATCACTTTATAAAAATAAATTTTTCAAAATCAATGCAAACGTTCACTAAAAACAAAACTAAAATGAACCCAATCATGAAACTTATCGGAAAATTACTTAACACGAGAGGCCTAAGTAACTCCCTTACACGAACTTTTGGTTACATGGTTTGTTTCTGGAGGAAAACTGGAGAAATTCATGAAATCGATACCTTTGTTTGAAATTTTCTGAAATATACAAGTTATTAGGAAGGAATTACATTTGACGTAAGCAACATTGCGACGTATTTTGCTGTCTAATAATGGATTTTTACATGTTTTGACATGTGAAATAAAACATTGTGGCTCTTTTGATATAGAACTCGTTTGAATGGAGATGGAGAATTGTGAACAAAGTGCATTTTTATATATTCTTGAACGTAAATTCAAGTTAATTGTGACGCTCCTTTTATGTGCATCTTGCGAGATGTAGATATTTTAAGTGCGCATGTAGAAAAGACTTCAATGCTGAAAAAACAAACTTTTTCCAAGCGATCAATAACTTTCCCGCAAATTCGAATAAAGTGTTAAAGGTAAATGTAGAGAAACACGAAAAAACCGAGAGGGCGAGTTTGCTCACATACATGTTTTGCGCTCCCACGCTAATCCGGATGATCTCTTCGAAATGACTTCAAATTGTGTTCTGAAATTCTTGTGGTGTTTAGACAAGCACAAAATTGCCTTTTATTGTAACGCCACTCAATCGAAAGGTGGAAGTCAATAACAATGACGGCAATCCTTGAGGCTTATCTACCAGTACTATCTATCCAGCATCCCAAAATCAAAATGGAAGAAGTCAATAACAATGACGGCAATTTTACCCTGATCACCCGTTACTGCAAAACGCAGAGAAGAACAGCTGCTCGCAAGTACCAAGCCAACTATAGCGATGATGACATTGACGTGAAAAATCACCTCCATGACACAGTAGGCGAGCAAACAAATGTTTCGCGAAATAAGGTTCCACGTGCAATAAAAAGTTGCATGCACGAGGCCCAACGGATAATCAATAATATTTGTTTTTATTTTTATTTATATGTTGTTAAAAAAATCAAAGATCCGCGGCTGCGTTAAGCTACCGCTATGAGCCGTTTCAAACATATTAATTAAAAAGTAAATGTGTAAGTTATAGGAAATAAATCAAATTTTGAAATTCAAAATATTAAATGTTAAAAAATACTCAATGTGCACGGGCCTACTATGCTTCAATGTTACATTGTTGCAACATTTTGCAGATTCTCTAAATTTGAATCTCGGAATCCTCCTACTCAACAGAAAACATAATAAAGACATGCTTAATTTTTGTTTCATTTATATATCTCATTCAAAATACCAAATTAAAACAATTATTCCCCATTACAGCGATGAAAACATCATCATCATAATAATACCCTTGACTTCGGTGTCAATTTCAACTGACCATCCCTCGACGGAACGCCCAGCTATGGATTGCTTTTTCACACTGCAACGCAACCGTCGATCGGTCTTTCACTTTCACGTGGTTCTCTATTTCGCTCGGGGCGTCACCGGTCGCTTCGCAAAGTGCTGCTGCAGAGGCTCCCCGACTGCTGGTGCTGATCCCGTCGTCGGTCGTACCAACCATATGAATCGCATATGTTACAATGTGAATATGGGGATGGAATTTTCTTAAGTTGTCACTCGCAGATCCTCAGATGCTGCTTCATCGCCACCGTTACCGCCTACCGTTCTACGTTGTCGCGGTCGGCATACCATCAGTCATTGGCATTTCTTTAATTAACGAGACTTTAATTAATATGGTGTAATTTTAGTGCGGTTTTAATTGGTGAAGCTATTTCTTATTTGTCCCCAGGTGATCGTCGCTAAGGACGGGTAATTGTTATTATCTCTTATGGGCAGCATGTTGAGTTGCAGAATGCAGTTTGACATTACTGACTGTCAATACTTGGAATTAGTGCAACGCTGATTGTGAAAGATCGAATTACATACAGGCAAACTGTAAATATTTAAGTACATTGCCATAAAAACTTTTTTCGATTCGTTTCTCACGCCCCAAAAGCGAAGCTGAACAACTGTTGGCGTATGAAATTTGATGAATTGTTTTAACTCTGAAGGTTTGACGAAGGCATGGCATTTTAAACCGAGCAAACGTGGACCAGTTGTCCATGATTAACAATAATTCGCGTGCCATGTAAGGTGGTGTTGGATTTTTCATATAGCACTGAACATGTACACATTCATCTTTTTGTAGATTCCAATATATAGCAGTTTCAGTTATTTTTGTTGACAACAATGCTTCTTGAATTCAGCTATATTTTTAACAATAATCCAAGTGATTAGGATGAGAACACGAAATCAGATACTGGTTGCATCGGAATCGGACATAACTTTGTCGAAATGGCAATTATGAAATGGCAAATACAAGCGACTTGTGACCAGCAGCTTATTCCTTAACTAGTGATTATGTTCTGGCATCTTTTATTCCATTTTGTAGACACCCGATCAGAAACACATAACAAAAAAATTGCAGAGCTATATCTCGCGTTGTTACTTTTTATAATTTTCTGTTATTTTAACTACTAACGAGACCAAATTTATAACACAGCTTACTACCAAAAAATGTTCTGTTATAATTTTGTTATTGCATTCTGATCGGGTATAGCATCAAAAATTCGTTTTTAAAGCTGTCCTTATTTTTCTGAATATTTTTAATTTATTCCACATCGAGAGAGTTGGCATTTTTCTCGCTTCTACGTATCTAGAACAGGGGTGTTGTTATCAGTGGCGCAGCAAGAATTCGTTTGAGTGGGTTACAAATATTTTCTCTAAAATATGATGATAAACTGAGGTATTCAAACATTATTTTAGCTTTTTTGACATACCAACATATCATCCATCACTTAACACAGCTTTTCTACCATTTAATTCCACTATGTTTAAATTACACTTGCACTTCACTATTAAATAACAGATACTGTTATTTCGGATATTACTTGTAATCTTCTTCAGTGTTTGTCTATAGGAAATTACGAGAACAATCTTTTATATAGAAAACGACTAGGCTATGGTCGGTAGGTACCTAGATGCCTTAAGCTGACCGTTTTTACATATAGGTAATATTTCGACGAGCCCGAATAACCATTGCCTTTAAAACGAGTTTTTTTTACAATGGAGAATACATTTACGTACTAGCCCAGTACACGTGCTATTAGTAGATGCCAAGCTACCACACGGGGTGTACTGAGGGTGTATCGGTCTCTAATGGTGACGCAGCCATTAATACCGACTAAACTCCATTGGGCTCCGCCATCGTTCCCCCCCCCCCAGGGACTACCTCTCGGTATTACTTCTGGGGATTGTTAACCGTTTAGTAAGGAAGGAGAAGAATGTTCGAAAATTTCCAGGCTTTCAGCTACGTCCAATTTCTAAGAGTTGGGGATTTGACGTTGTAAAAAGAATGTTACGCTTTTTCCGGATTTTAAGTGAAATGATGAATGTTTATCAGATTCCTTAGAAGCTTTTGCTATTTCTGTAATGATTAAAACCGACAATACTCCTTTTAGAAGAGTGGTAAATCGTTCATCTCATTTCTTTATTGAAGAACAATCGATTTTATAAAACCAGGGACTGCGACAGCATCAAATCCAAATCTTGAAGTAATTGTTGGCCTGGAGATAGGTATCTATAATGGCAACCTTGATTTTTAAACAAATGATCCACGATAGCGGAAACTAATCAGACCAAAGACCTAACAATTATTAAAGAATTGAAGGTAAAACCAGTTTTTTATTTGACGGCTGACAAGTGATATAAAGTAGTAATAATGACATGACCCAAAAAATTTTATCAGGACCATACTGCTGTGATCCGCACAACAGTCCCATTTGCTATGGGTTTCCTATGCATGTGGGACTGTTATGAGTACCACGACAGTATATAGGGTACAGAGAACGAACCCTTTCCCGGACATAGTCAAATGGGTGGAAAAACCTCTTTAAGACTGCAAACCTTTCTTGGGGAGAATCTAACTCGTCTCAAATTTTTAAATCCCGTTTTATCTCGCATAAAAGGACTCCCAATCATCCTTAAATCCGGCAACGAAATCGGAGAAATTATATTATCAATAGCTATCCCTACCCAAAAATTGCAAAATGGCTAGTACAGGATTTTCAAAATATGCCAAAAATGTTTTCCAGCCAGTCCGTCAGCAATACCCAAAAATTAACTTTCAAACTTCAGAACTCAGGTGAAATCCAAGCTGATGAGATTATTGTATCCTTTGACGTAACCGCTTTATTCCCAAGTGGACTTTTAAAAGATTCATGTTATCTGTCATAGGATTGGATGATTCAATAAAATAGCAACAGTCTATGGAAAAGCAAAGTAAGATCTTATATTAACCTTACTCGCTTTTGCATGGAAGAAAATTATTTCACATTCAAGGATGTCCTCTATAAATAAACCAAGGATGCTTTTATGGTTAACCCACTCTCTCCTTTTCTTTGCGAACTATTTATGGCAAACCTAGAGGAATAATAAAGGGAAAATGGCGAGTTACCAGAACGCTGATAGAGATACATTGATATCTTCTGCATAATCAAACATTAAATTTTATCCCTGATGTTGGAAACCATAAACAACATTCATAAAAATATCAAGTTTTCATATGGAGAAGAGAGAGATACCAAATTACCCTTTTTGGATGTGCTTGGAAAGAGAAAATCAGGGTCTTTGACTTTTGAACTATATAGGAAACCTACAAACACAGAAAGAATTATATCAAACGCTTCTAATCATTCTAGTTCAGCAACATGGGTAATTTCGGAACAGGATTAACGAGTATATGCGAAATGTCGATACCTGACGCCATTTTGAGAACCAGGGTGGCCATTTTCCGGTTTAGCGGAATTTTCCAAAACCCAATCCGCTAAACCGGAAATCAATGGTTTCAGAAATCGATACTTCGTGCACGGAAAAAAAAATCATAAATTCATAAGAAAAAGATCACGATTTTGTGAACTGAGCGATTTATGAAAACCTAGATCAAGTTCCTGAAAATATGAATAATTAACCTCGTTTTCATGAAGCTATTTGCGTATCCAAACAAAACTAGTTCGCCCTGAGTTTGAACATGGAGTTTCATCCGAATGTTTGGTTGAGTTACTGTTGTTGTTCCCTGGACATGTTTAGTTTTTGTAATGATTCTGGTTCATAATTTAAGAATACACTGCCGACAGTTAAACGATATTCCTGATTTCAGGAGCCTATTCGAGATTTTCCCGATTTCTCGTCACGTTACCGTCATGAGTTTACTGTCGGCATTTTTCTGTCAGAGTCGCGTGATTTATGGTCATGATTTCAGAATCTCAGTTACGATTAATGGTATTTTTGTCACGCTCACACAATGATTTATGTTTATGTTTCGTGCTGTTTTATTCTTGATGATATCCGTAATTCCACTTCGCTCTATCACGATATGGCATTTTTTGGCTACAATCGGATTTTTTACTCCAAATAAAGTGAAAAAAATTACTGGATTATGAAACTGTGGCCGATTCGTGGTATCATGTGCTGTGAACTATATCACCAGCAAGATTAATAGCTCTATAATGTATTTTTGGTGCTCAGCGTAGTTTTCGTTTTCTGCTCAGACACAAAACTGATCCATATCAAATAAATATCGATGTTCGAGGTCCTAATAGTTTCTTAAATCTACTGCTCGCAGCTATTACTGCTCGCACCTATTACTGGGCGCTAGCAGCTGGTCATATATGACATTTCATGAAATAGTGCAAGGAACCAAAATGGTTTCACCACTAATGCTTCAAGTTTTGAGAAATAGTTCACGTGAAAATTTCATGACTATATTGTATGACATTGAAAATGATTAGATGGATCGTAAATCATGTACTAAGAATCATGAACCAATTCTCGAAATCATGAACAATATTTTATGATTTTGTTAACTTTCTCCAAGCATGGAGTCTTTCGTGACTATTGTACTAGGAATCATGAATTAGTTCACGAATACATGAGCCTTATTTCATGATTCCAAGAACTATTTTAAGAGTACGAATGGTAAATCGTGACTATTATGCTAAGAATCGTAAATCAGTTAACTTATACCTCAATAATATTTGACGATTTTGTTAACTTTTTCACGAGCACGAGTGGTAAGTTGTGACAATTGTACTAGGAATCATGAACCATTCAACGAATACTTGAATAAGATTTTGTGAACTATTTCATGGGCACGCATGGTCAGTCGTGACTATTATACTAGGAATCATTAATCAGTTCACGAATACATGAATATTGTGTGATGATTTTGTGAACTGTTTCACGAGCATGAATGTTGAATCGTGATTGATATATTAGGAATCATGAACTGGTTCACGGAGATTGAATGGATTCATTAATAAAATTTCGAGTTTCGTGAAATAGTTCACGAGAAAATATCCAGCATGTTTTGATTTTGTGAATCAAAGTTCCTAAATCTATTAATGAACTTATGAGTCAACCTTTGGTTTTATGAATTATGTGCATAAAGCTGTGGAGTAGTTTATGCACAGAAAATCGATTTGGTAATAACATGGTGGAAACTGTGACTAAAGTTCACAAAAAAGCGTCTAAGTTTGGCATTCAGTGGAACGGGTTTTTGATATTTGAAATGTCTTTCTGCACTATCTGGGGCTGGGTGTCATTCTAAAATCTAAAATCAATCGATGTCACGTTTTTGCGTCACTATTTTGAACGCAAATACCTCTGTTTTTTATGGTTGGACTTCCGTCTTTTACTACTAAACTATTTGGAATTAGCTGAAAACATGTGCTATTGCAATATAGTACACTATTGAAAACACCGTAAAAATGAATTGATTATGGAAAACTCCCATACATAAGTCAGTCTAATCCGGGCAGAGCAGTTAATAGGGAGGACTTAGCGACTCATGCAAATGCCACGCGATTATAAATAGAAGTTATGCGTGTCTGTTTGTATCAGTCGATGCTTGTATACCAAACGAGCAGCATCATGACTATATCGTCCAGATAGTACAATAAGCGGTAAACGCTATGGCATTTCTACAACTCGCGCATATTCAAACCATGTACTACTTTTGCCCGTCTCCTTGCTGTGTGAAATATTCATCGTGCGCTGCGCGAGCTAAAACTTTGCGTACACGAAAATTAGAAATGCGATAGGTTGGAGTCGTGTACACACAAATGATTAGCAATGTGAGTGGGAATGGTACGTTGGTAGGGTGGGTTTGGATAAATTTCAAGTCTGCAGGGTGCGATGTGTGTTCTACTTGTGAGTTGGAATAATTGGGAATTGAGATGATTTAATTTATTTTATGCTTGTGTGTGCATTGGGTTGACGATGTGTTTTCGACGATTTGTGGGAATGTATGATAATGAGCCTATCGACACAGACACGATTCATATTTCAAATATACGTGATGTGAACGCAACTTTCTTTGTGCGTCCTGAGAGGTGTGGGTTTGTTGGAGATTTAGATGGGTTATGTTAGAATAGTTTGTTTTGATTTACAATTACATCCCCAGCAGAGCGCTTTGGTTTATTATTTCGAATAGCTGCTACCGTTTTCTTCGCTGCTTCATTTGAAAAGCGTTTAGAACTGTGTTCAGAATATATAGAGAGTATTCTGCCCATAAGATAGATAGATTGTGGAAAATTATTTCGATTCAAGTAACGACTTATTATTTTACACGCTCTGGGGGTGTTCGTTTTTAGATTGAAAGCACGGTGATACAGTGATTTTATACTTTTCAAGTGACCTACTATAGGTTGTTTGAAAAATGTTGTATACCCTTAAAGGCTTGATTTATGGCAGAAAAAATTATTTTTCGGGTCTTTCGGCGCTAAAAAAATTCAACGCGGTAATTTTTGAACCGATTGTAAATTTTTTGAGTGTTCTGGAAAGAAGAAGAAATTACCTTTCTAACGATATGCTATGTTATGTTCTTTTGTCAAGAATACTTTCCGGTTTTGGGACTGTTGAAAACTACCATAATTTTGCGATTTTTCCATGAAAATTTTGAAAATTGTTCAATATTCTTCAAAAATTTTTCAGGCAGGAAATCCGGAAAAATAGTTTTTTTTGTTATAAAACAAGATTTTGAGGGCATATTAGACTGATCATTCTTGATAAAAGTACATTCTTTTCTGTTGTATTTGACCAGACCTATAACCTGTAACAGACCACTTTAAAACTACATTTAATTTTCTTATTTTGTCACACGGTATAATTTTGACAGCTCTACACAAAAAAACGGAAACTAGAATTTACTGTAACCAGCAGCAGGTTTGTTCTTTTTAATTTAAAATTCAAGCCACATTGATATACCTGCATAAAATATAACGATGCAGAATAACCACCCCCTTTATTGATTAAGATTCAAAGTGGATCCGGTTTAATTCTAAAATTGTCGCAAATGCAGATGTGCAGTTTAATTTATATAATTATATTATTTGTTTAGCCATCAATCGGTTAAGAAATAAAAAGATTGTTTACCTTAACTAATTCGTACATTATTGAAAATTCAATTGGAAATTGAGATTTTAAATTTAGTGGAAGAATTGAATATTTCCTTTAGCGAGCTTGGACTTCCTCATCACAGTCCTCAATATGGGTGGATAAGTGGATCAGCTCAATAATGTCATTTTTTAGTTGATTGTTGAAGAGCAAATAGATTATTTTCGCATAGTTGTTTATTGTAATTGATTCATACACAGTACAGAAGGCTTCAAATAGTGATGAACGGCAAAAAAAGGTGACAAAGTTACTGGCCTGGAAACTGTACTGTACACCCAGATGCTGAGGAAGCCTCATTATCTCATCATGGATGATGAGACTAACGTCAAGGCAGACTTCTGGCAGCTTCCGGGGCAACTGTTATTCACCGTCCAGCACAAGTTTGAGGTTCTGGAGGAAGTAAGGAAGCATAAAATTTTAAAGTGTGCTAATACATACATGATTTGGCAAGCGATCTGTTCATGTGGCAAACGGAGAACACCGAACGTGGCTACCGGGACTGTAAACGGGGAGATCTACCTCAAAGAGTGTCTACAGAAGCGTCTGCTCCCTCTGTTGAAGCAACACGAGAGCTCTACGATCTTCTGGCCAGATCTAGCTTCGTACCCCTAGTCAAATGTTGTCCTGGACGGAACCATTCCAAGTAGGCCAAATCTGAGGAAGCCATGAAGAAAAAGTGGGTTTCCGTACAGAAGAAGGTGTAGTCAGGTGTTGTACCGAACCTAATGAGTGGAGTTAAGCGTAAGGTGCGAGCGTACGGTTATGGTATTGAACTTGAATGAAATAAATATGCTAAATGCAAACTATTGGGAAATATTTTTTTGTCTGCATGTTTGAAAATTAACGGTTTGATAGGTAATTTTCAACAGCGGTCTATCCGTGTTGCCATTTGATGCGGGAAGCTCTTTAGCATGTTTTACTGAAGACTAAATAATCTCCAGCCCTGGGACGAGTCGAGAGTGTTGATTGATTAAAATTCATTCGCGAATTAAGTCGCACAATCGTGAGAAATGCTACATTTTTAATGTCATCGTGGTCGTATTTTGTACACAACCTTTTAATTTTTGCACAGTTTTACATTTCTTACAAAAGAAATGTATAGGATTCGCTCAAACTTTGAAAACTTTTTCCGAGGCCCGGAGGGCCGAGTTTCATTTAGCAATCGACTCAGCTCGACAAATTGAGACAATGTATGTGTGTGCGTGCGTATGTGTGTATGTATGTATGTAAAAAATGTCGTGTAATTAACTCAGCAATGGCTGAACCGATCTTAATGAAACAAATTTCAAATGAAAGGCCTAACATGACCATTTGACACTATTTTTTTTTGTTTTTCGATATGTTGTTTACTTTCCGAGATATGGGTGGTTTTGTCGAAACAAAACGTGTTTTAAGCTAATAACTCTCGAACAAAGCGATCACATCGCGCAAACTGAAGGAAACTTATGAAATTACCTTTCTAACAAGCTATAGATTGTCAAAATCCGTTCACGAGCGGTGGAGATATTGAACATTTTGTATTGTTATTCCTCGCTCACCAACTTTAACTATGTAAAAATGAGACCGTTACATGCAGAGTATTGCTTTACTGGTGTTTTAGGGGCTAAACTAAACCGATTTTGAATATCGAGGTATGGATACACATCCACGTGATTCAAGGAATTCGATTCTTAAAACATTTTGTAAATAACCTGAATAATATAAAGATTATTTCTCAAAAACTAGTATGTAAGTTTTCTTGAAAGACTGAATAATGTGTGATTTGACAGCAGTGAAATCTTTTCTAGAGTGCATGTATTCATCCCTTGAATTAGGAATTACGTTCAAGCGTGAGGTAGAGGTAAAAGATTTCTCATATAATTAGACTTTATACTAGTAGCATCACCAAGAGCAACTGTATTTTTGAATCCCAAAATTTTGGCTTCTTTCGCAAGACTGAAGTTATACAGATCATGGCGCAAAAATTACTAGTTGCGTAATTTACAATAAGGGTGTAAAGAAATAAATGTATCGCATAACATACCTATAAATATAAGGTCACGGCACTAAACATCATTTGCCATTCCTCTATCTCTCTCTCTCTCTCTCTCTCTCTCTCTCTCTCTCTCTCTCTCTCTCTCTCTCTCTCTCTCTCTTTCTCTCTCTCTCTCTCTCTCACACACACACACACACACACACACACATTATCTCTCTCCCTTCCTTCGTGCTCATGGTACCTATCACGATTTCTCTATCCATTTCCAAGTTGTGTGATAAGATTGTCTGATAATCTGAAATATCTATTATTGTCCAATCGTTTGTTCGATGTAATTGTTGAAGTTTCAGTTGTTGAAGACAATACTATATTCTGTCTGCCGTTACTCTATAAATAGTGTTTTTGTATTTTAGTGTAGAAGAGAGCCACTCGTAAAAACAAGTTTAATATTACATCCTCCTTGGTAAATAAAATAATTTGTAGTCCTGAGAAAATTTGCAAAATGTTCGTATTATGAAAAACTAAAACTGTTTTCAAATGTTCACACCATCAAGATGAAAGGATGAAAGGATCCATCAACTCAAACTTAATTCAGTTCTATTCAGAGCTTTTATATACACTATAATTAAGGAAATTCTTGGCTAGAAAAAAATTTAACTTAACCTTGAAGATGAAGATTTTGAGAAAAAAATATGCCAAATGCGTTATTTAAACTTTTCGTATCTGAATTGAATTTAAAATGAATCATATGCTCAAATATGTTATGTGAAAAGTAAGAATAGCTTTTTGTGATGATATTATTGAAAATATATATTCTTTGTATTGATACGAACTACTATGAAGAATAACGGATCAAAGTATAAAAATTTTCCGCGAATAAGCTCCGGTAAAGAAGTCTCCCAAAGACTCTCGATGAAGGATCCAAGTACAATGTTTCTTCTAACTTATCGTTGTCCATTTTTGCTCTATACTAAGTACAATTCAATTGAGGTTTCAATGACAGTCATAATTAGTAGAGAAGCGTTGGATGTACTGTGTACGGCAACGTTTCATTTGACTACATTTTTGCCATACACATTACTGTGTAACAACAAATGAACCCGAAGGTACCCTTTTCATGACCAATGTAACTAGAAACATATTTATAAGCAGAAAATTAATGCTCGTTATGTCAAGCATGTCTATCCATCAAGAGCAGTATTATGTCAAGTAACACTTTAATTGGCCGCTTGCGTTTCTAACAAATTAAATACTTATCCTGAAAATTTGAACCATTTCTTTTTCGTAGTATTGGCTTGTATAGTATATTTATCCAAATTTCCTGAACGAAAATTCCGAACGAAACAATTTACAAGCTATAAGGATGACTGGAAAGAGACTGTGCATTACAATCAACTGAATGGCTTTTGTGCTATCGACATAGCATAGCTTCACACTATTTACGTCAATGCAAATGAAAACTTTGATATATCTACCTTTCCCATTCACAAATCGCATTCTCTGTCTGTTGCTCTCTGTTTAAAGGGCTTGTAAGCACATATGACCTTGTCTTACCTTACTATTCAATATTGAATTCCAAAACAAATTGAACGTTCCAGGTTCCTGATAACTAGTTAAGGTCTATCAATAAAGTAGAAATATCAGATTATCTTAAACGACGCTGCCAAGAAAAGAACAACGAAAAGGTGAAAACAAAAAATAATGAAAACTTTCGAAAGTTCATTGCATACTAATTAGCCATTTTTCAGATGATGGGATTTTCAAGAACAATTCATAACTTTCTGATAGAATAGTTCTCAAATTCGTACAATTCGGTTTATTCATTCACTATATTCAGAAACGAATTTTAATTCCATTCTAAATAGTCATTTTTTACATTTGCTTCATTTCATGGATTTTATTCGTCTTGTTTATTTTATTCATTTTGAATATTTGACTAATTTTGATTACATAATCTTTGCATTTTAATTATTTATTTCATTCAGTATTCGTTTTATTCATTTTGTTCATTTGGGTTCATTTTATCTATTTTATTCGTTTCATTCTTTCTGATCAGTTTATGTTTTTCGCACATTTTATTCATATAATTTATTTAACTTATTTTATTCATTGTTTACCTTCTATGCATTCTATTCGTTGTTTTCCATTTCATACATGAAAACATGTTTCTTTATTTTAATAATTTGACTAATTTTCATATTTATTCATTTCATCCAAATTATATATCTGACACAATTTTTTTAAATTAATTTATAACTTTTTAACATCGCTTAAGTTTTCATTTTAATCAATTCATTTTGTTCTACTTTATTCAATACTATTCGTTTGGTTTATTTGATTCGTTTGTTCTACTTATTCATTTTATTAAATTCATTTTATTAGTTTTATTCATTTTGTTCATTCCATTAATTTTATCCATTTCATTTATTTGATTCATTGTATTTACTGGATTCATTAAATTCATTTTATCCATTTGATTAATTTGATTCATTTGTTTAAAATGATTCATTTGTTTCATTTGAATCGTTTGATTCATTTTATTCATTTGATTCACTTTGTTCATTTCATAATCAGTCATTCTACTTATTAATTTCATTCAATTTGTTAGTGTGAGCAAGCATGGGAAAAATCGCATCGTGAACTGTTCGTTCGCACTTCATAAGCAAGCTTTCTTCAGTTGTGATGTATTCTGTTAGCTTCGAAAATGATACTTAGCAACCTGTAGCTACGGACACACGCGAGCCAAAGCTATAACAACCAACGAAGAAGCACATCAGTTGCGTCTTTATTCTATCCTTTCCCAACGCGGATAGCTTCGTTCGCGAAGCTCTTCTCGAGCGGTTAGCGATTTGCATAGGATTTTCATTATATAGTTTTATTTCATTTTCATATTCGTACAAAATAATTAATGCTTGGAAAACCAAACTAGCCGATAATCAACGTTTTTCAAAACTTGCAACAATGCACCGCTGAAAAAATGACCGCAAAAAAACTTTAGTAGAACCAATTACTTGTAGTGTATCACAAAACTACCCATAACGCACTCTGTCAGCAAAAAATCCTGTGAAAAAATATGAGGTATGTTTTATTCATGCATCAAGAAACTTTTATGAGCTTCGCGAAGCTACGTGATAAACATTCACGAGCGAACAATCAACGCTGCTCTTAAAAAATTTAAGCTTCACTGTTTATTCGCAGTTTGCTTATCTAGTGACCTACTGTGAAGTTTTTACTTTTCTCCCTTGGTGCGTTGTTCATCGTTATTTAGTGAGCACAAAATTGTGGTTACTTGGTGATCCACAGTCAGCAACAGTCGCGCGAGTGAATGAATTTTCCCATGCCTGAGTGTGAGTCAATTTTATTTGTTCAATTAATTTTATAACTATTTTTAAATATTGCCTTTTTTCATTTAATGAGCTAATCTAATTTGATTTATGTATTTTATTAATATAATTTATATTAATCATTGTACTCATTTAATGAATTTGAAAACGTTTTGTGTAAGAAATGTCTCATCTCACTACTAGGTGGATTAAGTTGGTTTTTGAAGTTAACATGGGGTTTGTACGCATATAGCAATGTCTTTATACGGTGTTTAACACGACTCGTATCCCCCGTGTAAAAAACCTTAGTATAAGGGCAAGCTTCATTCTTTGTCTACAAAAACATGTCAAACGAGACTATACACAATATTAAAGATTCGTTTTCGTAACGATTGGAAAAGCATTGCATTCTACAAATGTTATGGATTTAAAATCCTGATATACGGAAAACAACAGCTCAAGTGCCATTAGAACAAAGGTTTCACTAACAATGATTGGCAGCTACCTGGCCGGAAAAAAGGGACAGAAATCATGATCTGCTTTAAAAATAAGAAAGAAAAAATATAATATAAGTCAGGATACGTGAGCATTTCTAAGCGCGCACTAAATCATTCGAAAAAGAAAGCAGAGACCAAGGGGATGCAAAACTAGTACACTAAATTACCAAGGGCGCTATAAGACCACGCTACGACCCTGAATATAATCCATCATTTTTCAGCATCAAGTTGTTGATCTCAAGCGATTTATTGCGACGACAAATTTGGAGTTTGTTTGTCCGCTTTATAAGCTGATTGAATGGTCGATCCTTCCAGTTGAATCTATCGTACAATTGCAACACAAATTGTTATACTTTACTGGTAGAAAATCAATAGCATTATTTTTAATGGTTTCTACGGCGACATTTTTCGCATTGAGTAAACCGGTTTTTCGGTTCGGTTTTTTACCGAAAAGTTTCCTGTTTCAAAACAGCATTACACCTTCGCTTCGACTTTCATTGTTGAATAGAGGAGGAAGCGTTACCTACCTGTGGCTATCCTCCGGTTGTTATTCCTAATAGTCTCACTTCTCCACGTGTTGCAAGTCTGAGCAAATCGATACCGCATTTAAATAGCAGCTTCTTCCCATACCACCAGAATATGCGAGTGCTGAGTAGAACCATATCCTGTGAAGATACTCTCCGTAGTTGTAAATAAATACAGAACAGATCAAGCGTAAGCGATTTGAAGTTTGCTGAATAAATATTTTGTTAGGCACTTATAATTTACCGAACCGTGCTTTAGCTAGATTGACTTGCTCGTACCGAGGTGAGCTAATATGGCATAAGCCGAACAAAAACAAAGAGGAAATTATCAAAATCAACTGGTAATGCTTCGCTGAACGACTTTCATCTATTCTCACCGCCAACATCGTCGTGACAAATGCCGCGCATGTTTGACACTCGATGATCACTTACACTCAAGTCACGTTTTTTCGCGTACCGTACGTACCGCGTAAATTCGAATCCATCTAGAAAACGATTAATTTTCCTTTGGGCTCAAAACTCACGAATCGAAAAAAAAGAACGGTCACAAATAGGGCGCGTAAAAAGCGACTTTGATGTACACTCTAGTCAGGTATGCCAGTCACAGCAGGGTGGAAGATAAAAGTAACTCAACAAAGCATCAGCGAGCATTACCGGTTGATTCCGAAAAAGCCCACCTCTCTCTCTATATGGTTGACTGCGGCGACTGTTCAGTGCCACTGCTGCGGTTTGAGACTGTAGCTTCGGGCAAGTAGATAGATACCTACTGAACGGCCAATTTCCTAGTCGCTAACTTTGATCAAAGTTGATTCAATTTGGCTTTCATGCCTACCTAATGCCTAATCATCTTAATGAGATTATGACAGGCGATGACTGGTGCGTCTAAAAACGAGTGTTGTTCCTGTTCTCAGACTTTCCGGCGTCCGGAGACGTATTTGCGGCAGAGTAACTGTTTTGGCTTTGACACATTCCGTTTATGGGACTAGGAATTGAGCGTAATTGTGGACGGATGGGTTTTCCTGGTTTGGTGGTATTAGGCCAATAAGATCCGGTTCTAGATCAGTGCTGTTTTTTATTGGATATAATTTTTTTATGTTCAAAAGAAATAAGGATAAAATTCAAACTTTATTGAATGGCAACCATTTATGCAGAAATCGAGCAACGTAGAAATAACAGATAATTCCACACCTCATTCAACGACACAATTCTGTCTTCAGACGTGAACCAGCCCATGGAATATTTCGCATAAACGACGTTTGAGCTAAAAATATATAAAAAACTTCATGCTATCACCTCGAAGTTACACATAACTAGCATTAGCAGCCATGGTTTATTCATGCAGCTTATCTTGGTGGATAAAAGGATATCAAATTTTCGGAAACAGCCTCAGATCTTCCCGTTCACCCCTTTTCATAAGGAGGGGGAGGGGTACCGTAGCACCGCAAGTTCTTATCGCGGCACCTGTTTCGTGTGTTTTCCAAAGAACATTTTGTTGGCTGTTGTATGAAGATGGTATTAAAAGTGTGTGTGCATTGTCGTGGCATCCTTGTTGGATACGTAGGATGGAGACCGCACAGAGTCGTAAAAGCCTTTGAAAACTCTGGCTTTGTACATTGGGTTAAAATGTTTCTGCTTGAAATGGCTTAACTTAGTACCTGGTTGAAAGATGTCGCATTTGTTCAGATATTTGAATTTTCCCTTGATAAATTATTCTGCATGCTAGCCACATAGGAAAACATTCGTCTGGAATTAGTCTTACGTCTGGCATTACTTTCAGCACTTTTTCAGTATTTTGACGATAGATTACGTGTTTGTTTTGAACAATGTCGTGCTATTGGAAGTTTTTTCAACCTCCATGCCATGCGTTGCGGATTCTGCGTGTCGACTTATCAGTACCTGGCACTGATTTAACGCCAGACAGATGCTTAATCCGGAACAGAAGCACAATACAATTTAGAAAGTAAACAATTGGTCAAGTATGAGGTGTACCTCAGAACCAGAAGTACTGATATAATCGTCTTAAGACAGATGTCTTCCAATTAATTCCCCTATAATTATTTTTGTTAGGGGAAACTTTCAGGTTATCTTTTGTGGCTGCCCTTGTTTACTCTCTATGTTACAAATTGCCCGAATTCAATGCAATTGGAAGCGAGTTGCTTGTTTGTCCTCATGTTTTGTCCCAACCGGATACTACATTATTAATGTAGATGTGGATCCGTTTGGAACAGGTATGCCATACCTCGTGAAGCATCATAAGATGCCTTCCGAAGTATAGCGGTGGTGGTCAGCTATTTTTGTCCGCGTCCCTTATCACTTATTTTTATAAAGTGATCAGTTGTCAGCAGTGTTACTTTGAAAATGAACTGCACCGGTTATGCAACTACTTTATTCCGATCTTATTTTAATGCAAGTACTTAAGCAGTCTTCATACTTCGTTATATTCTCAATTGCATATATTTTGTCGTATTTCTGTAATGTTCTTTGATTTGATAGCATTGTAAGGGAACACGTATCTGCCAGTTAGTGCCAATCGAGCTGACATTTCTAGACTGAGTAAACTAATTACTTTGTTTGTTTAGTGTGTTTTTGGCCAACTAGGAAACTAATCCACTGGGTATTAATTGCGCGTAGGGAATACGCATGGTCTTGTCTGAGTGAATGATGACTTTTGAATTATGTATGAGGGTTGAGTTCGCAAGACGAATTCAAAACCAGTTACCAATTTTTGGCATATCAGCACGAAGAACAAATGTTGTCAAATTCATTGGTTTACTTTTAGTTCATTAAATCATCAATAAGTTATATTAATTCTTATTGCATTGAGTGCTTGCATATGCTTAGGAGTAGTACATGCACTATATTACTGTTACGTTAATTATAGTTATTCATGAGCATAAAATATTGTAGCTTGATTATTGACGCTAAATGTGACAAATTAGTTTCTTTTCGTTCTTATTGTTTTCAATCTTGTTCTAGTAATTAGCGTATAGAACGCGCATATGTCATCGGTTGTTTATCCGACATACAAAATTAGTCGTTTCAGGTATTACGGTAAAGCTTATTTTATACCGTTTAAAATGTGCCTTAGATAGCATAACAACGCGCGCGAATAATTGTAACAGTTAAGAATCAATCGTCCGCCATAGGAAGATGCCAATACATAGTAGTCATTAATAATTATACCAGAATTTATACACGAAAAAATAATGTGTGTAATACGAAATATTTAATTACATAGATATATCGACAAATGTCTTAAGACACTAAAAGTATTCGCTTTTCATTATATTGTATTGTTTTTGGAATGCCGTGTTTCGCCGAAATGAAGGAACAAGGAATAATAAAATCGTTCACCTCCCGTTTGATTCAATTAAACATAAGCAACACTCCTGACTGTCGGCTGCCCGGAGTTTGAGTTGCTTTTTTGACAAAGCGAGAACTTTGAAATTAATTCAATAAATGATAAATCTATCATAAATTCTCGGTACCTGGCTGCCCAGAGCAATAAACACTTGATAACACTACTGAGAGTTGCATAGATCATATCACTCATCAAGGAGAATCTCGATTTGGCCCCGTTCGTGGATTCTCTGTGCAATTTTGCTTATTCTGTTCAATCACGGAGTAGCAGCTATAAAATGTACGGTCATCATGCTCATTCGGAAGCTGTCTTGATACCTTGTCCACAATGTATGAAGTATGTGGTTTGAACTTTAGTGCAAAATGCGAAATGACATCTAGATTCTTGACGTGCGAGTGTCGTGGAATGTTTAAGTCGAACAGATGGTAATTGAACTGGATCGGATGGCGTTTCCGCGTAAAGGTGACGATTGCGCATTTGCTCGGGTTTTCGAACCATTTTGTTCAGATCACACCACGTACTGAAGCTGTCCAGTTCACTTTGAAGAAATTCGGTATCGGTAAAATCCCGTATTTGTCGAAAAATCCTCATATCGTCGGCGAAGGATAGGCGGGATCCTTGTAGTTTGATATTGACGTCATTAAAATAGAGGAGAAATATTACTGGGCCGAGGTGACTTCCTTGCAGGATGTCGGATGTACCGAGAAATGGTGCAAATAGATGCTGATTTGGAGTTGCCTTCTATCGAGACAAAACCGAAAGCTTATCTGGTTGGCTACTGCGAAATCATGGTTGATTTTGTCGAAGGCCGCGGGTATATCCATGTATATAGTATCGGTTTGCAGTCTGTCAGTGAATCCATCCAATACATAAGTTGTGAATGAGAGCAGGTTGATCGTTGTTGATCATTTAGGCATAAACCCTAGTTGGTCATCTGCGATGTAATACTTAGGGGAACTGGGGGTAAGACGGACATATTAAGGATAGACTGAAAAATAACCTAGTAAGAGAATGTTTTTACAAAAATCAATAAGTATCATTTTTTAAAGAACTGAAAAACGAAGAAATATCTTCACTTTTTCCAGACTGCGGGTGAAACGGACATATGGTGGGGGTAAGACGGACATGTTGCAGAAAGGATTATCACAATACAAAATATTAAAATTTACTGTTTCTAGCGAAGGTTTTAAATAGATTGTAGTACTTTTTAATATATACGTTCAACTCGAGGTGAAAAATGAATTTTTGGGGTTCGATTTAGAGTTGAAGCAAATGGTGTATTTTCTAATATCGTTTATGCCGTTGTCATAAAGAGAGCTATATAATCAGATCAAATGATAAGTCACAATCACTTATACGAAACTGAAAGGTTATATATTAAATGCGTAATTGGAAACATCAGTTTCTCGATTACACACAGCCATAGTATGGGACCTGCATAAAATCGTATACCATTTCCAGGTTCTAGGAATTCAGTACTTAGTCTCGGTCACATTAACGTACATCCTGCAGTCTACTGCATGTGATACTTCAGTTGGTTCTCCACGTTTGATTGCTAGAATTTCGTTTCTACACGTAAGACATTCATATAAGGACGAATCAATAGAATCAATCAAGACTGTCCGTCTTGTCCCACCAGTACACATATTTTTTAAACGTTTGTACTTATTTACGCGAAAATAAACTTACCTGTTATTTTCCACGAAGATGTCACTTAAGAGTTACTTTATCGAAATAAAGGAAAAAATCAGCGAAAGAATTGATTTTTTTGTCGATAAACTTTAAAATCGGAAACTTGAAAATTACATCCTCACGAAACTGCACTACTGATAATCAAAATTTGCTTAAATTGTACATGTTTAGCAGTATTCAAGGCATACTAAGTGTTTCATAATTCAAGGTTACTCATATTGATAGGGTACATATACAATACAGTTGAAGTTTTAGTGTTATATCCCTAAAATAACCATGTATCCTTCTTACCCCACCTGTACCTTTAGGTAGTTTAATCTCAATTCAGTATACATAAATAGAGGGCGCCTCCATTTTGAAAAAAACTATTCCTAACACACCAAATCACTTAACTCAACTCCTTGAGCACGATTAATCAAACGCACGTTTTGGTACCATTACGACCACTGTGCATCGCTTGCTTTTCTCCAACCGATCTGGCCGGCAGTACGGAAGAGAAATTATTTTATTCCCAGCAACCAATGTTTCAATTGACGACTGAAATGCTAAATTCTACTTCCTTGTTTCAAGCATTGCACACTGGGTGAGAATTTGAGGGTACATCGTGTGCATAATGCCTTTGTGACCGAAACTTTTATAAAAACTAAACATTAAATTTAATGGTAACCCTAATTTTGATATTCTTCGATTTGGTCGAATTGTTAGATTGGGCAGAGGAATGGCAATAGCGATTAACCGCAGAATCAAACATCGCATTTTAGTATGCTGGGCTCTATTAAACGCTTCAGCTATAATTTTGAAGACCCCTACATAATTAAATCATCATACAATACATATGTCAGGCCAATTTTTGAATATTGCAGCGTAGTATGGAACCCATACACTGTCCTGTACGAAGAACGCATCGAAGCAGTCCAAAAACAATTTCTTTTGCACGCACTTCGTAAACTAAACTGGACGACATTTCCTCTTCCATCGTATAAAGCACGTTGTATGCTCATTAACATACAAACACTCAAAGAACGCCGCGAATTTGCCATGCTTTGCTTTATCAACGACATTATTTCTCAACGTGTACAATCCGCATCATTACTCTCGCAATCAAATTTTATATACCTAGCCGTCAACTAAGAACTCGTACTATAGCATAGTAAGAACTCGTAATTTATTCCAAGAACTTTAATCTCAATCTTTTAGGACAAACTATGCTAAAAATAGCTCCATCAATAGAATGATGCGTCATTATAATGAAAATTGTGCAATAATCGACCTTTCCATGTCCAGAAAACAAATTAAATTTGAACTTAATCGTAGAAATAATGTATAGTATATAAGCAAATATTGTAATACCATTCTATGTAGTCTACATATGCTTGACGAAATAAATAAATAAATATAAAATTTTGCATTCTCATGTGATCGAGTGTATGGGTATTGGAGTCAAAACCGCAGCGGAGCCGTGTGGTATCCAGCGGCTGATATCTCTCGAAGTATATCAGCAAAGAATTGACCCCCTGGGTTTCTGTTCCCAAATCTTAAGAGGAGACCAAGGTCAGCTGTGGCACTAGTCCACAGGGTCCCATCCGGCGGGTTGAAGCGTATCAGAAAAGAATTGATCCACTTGGTTCCTGCTCCCATGTCGTATTATGCAACAGAAAACAAGAGCCCTCAAGTTAAAGTGTTTCTCCGTGCCCAGAACTGAATGTCTGAAATGACTAAAATATGCCAGTCGTGCACGAAGTGTTGTGGGTTTCTG
The DNA here is from genome assembly GCF_030247195.1 of Topomyia yanbarensis. Taxonomy (NCBI): domain Eukaryota; kingdom Metazoa; phylum Arthropoda; class Insecta; order Diptera; family Culicidae; genus Topomyia; species Topomyia yanbarensis. The sequence continues at coordinate 44,693,716 of NC_080671.1, read as the reverse complement.
ACACAGTGGACGCGCATTTCTTCGCAAATCGTGGGATTCAAATGATGGTCATGCTCCTAATACCCATTTCGGGGTTCGCTATAGGCGATTATAAGCCAACGTTTTTAGTATATTCGATAAGGTAGCACAAATTAATCTTCAGCGTAAATCTGCAGCTACTATGAGCAACCTATCCCGCCTTGTGAAGGAAGGAAAAGTTTCCATAGCTTTGGTTCAAGAAGCGTATTTCCATAAAGGTAACTTTAATGTTGGAACACTACATAACTACGTCTTCGTAGCTTTCAACAAAAATAGCATGACGAATTCTCGTGAAATGCCTCGTGTATGTGTACTTGCGAATAGTGCTATTGACACATGTTTTATATCCCACTTCACCACTCGCGATATTTTTGCTCTCACGGTCAATATGACTATTTATGACAAAAACAGAAAATACGTGTTTTGTTCGGCACATTTGCCCCATAATGAACCATCACCTTGTGATGATTTGAAAAGGTTTGTATCATACTGTGGCACAAATGGGTTTCCTCTCATAATCGGCAGTGATTGAACTTGAGAGACTGATGTAATACTTAAGTAGTACAAATCGGCGTATGCTATATGTAGGAAACCGCCTCAGCTTTTAGATGATCTCTCTGCTCTGACGGTATTACGCATGAGTTGGAAAACGAGCTGGAGCCGTCATTATCTAATCATAAGTACATCATATTTGATCGTTTAAACGTCTCGCTAGATATCGACACATAACACTTCAAGCATATTTTGAAATAGGTTCTTAGTTGTAGCCTTGGAACAGGATACATTCCATCTGTGTGGCGGGAAATAACTATAAAATTCATTCCCAAAGGCAAAGAGCTTCAGAGCTTGGGCGAGCACCCGCTGCATGCATTGCAACATGCATATTAACGGGGGAAGTCTGCAACCATTCTGTTACACAATGTTTAGGAGTTTTTCTCGATATTGAAGGTGCTTTTGACAACGTGCCTTTCTAATCAATTTTAGAAGCAGCACGAGGCCATGGAGTGCCTTCATACATCACGAACTGGATACACGCAATGCTTAGCAACCGACATCTGTGCTCATCCTCAAAACAAATAACGATACGAAAACTGAGTGTCTGCGGATGTCCTCAAGGTGGTGCTCTGTCACCATTTCTATCGAATCTTGTCACCCTATGGCTTGTCGAGGAAACTTTATGAGCTTGGTTTTCCAATGAATGGTTTCGCCGATGATTCTCATAAAATGATCACTGGTATTTGCATTAACACACTTTTTGATTTGATGGAACAAGCCTTATGTGTTGTTGAGCAATGGCGTCTTCATGTTGGACGATCAGTTAATCCAAATAAAATATCAATGGTGCTTTGCACGCAGCAAAGGATTACAACCGATGTTCGTCCATTGCAGTTCTTTGACTCTGAAAATATTGTCGTAGATCAAGTTAAGTACGTTTGGATAATTCTTGACTCAAAACTTAATTGGACAGCTCACATCGATTTCAGGATCAAGAAAGCTTGCATGGCCTTGGGCTAATTTAGACGGCTGGCTGGAAAGAGCGATAACTTGAAGAATATGTAAATTGTTATACTGACGGTTCTTTGTTGGAGGACCGAGCCGGTGCTGGAGTCTATTGTGAAATGAGATTAAACCAATCTCATTCGCTTGGTAGGTACTGTACCGTATTCCAAGCAGAAATCTTTGCGATTCTCAGTGGCGTACAATCGGCACTTCAACAGAGAATTTGCGGTAGAAGAATTCGAGATGGAAATTAGTAATCACATGTCGAACTCAAATCGAAGAACTTAGCATTTCCAATGCTACCTTTTTTGCGGTCATTCCAGTATTACTTGAAGTTAATGGGCAGACGAATAGGTTAGAGTGGCTGCTGCGACAGCCTTCGTTAATCCAGAACCAGTTCTACCACTATCGATAAGCTGGATAAAGCATAAGATTCGCTCTTGGGCTGCATCCGAACATGCCAATCATTGGTATAGTTTGAAAACTTGCGTTCAAACAAAAACTGAGTTAGAAAATGTCAATGAATTTGTTACACTTTGCCGAGCATAATTGCAGTATTCTAGTCAGCGCAATGACTGGACATTGCAAAACTCAGTTGTCACATGGCTACTATTCAGCGTGCTGAGTACTATTCGTGTGATCTTTGTGAATTCGATTAAAGAACTGCATATCATTGCACATGTAACTTTGCTATAGTAATGCAATCGCGTACTCAAATTTTTGGTTTTTCATACTTTCATGGTTGGAACTCAACAAATCGAAAAAAAAAATTATTGAATATTCTAAAAGTACATACTTTGGAAAATATCTGTGCGAAATTTCATCCAGATCGAAGCACTAGATTTTAAACCTATGTACAAGGGATAAAGCTCAAGGATATGGAATTGTTCGTAATCCAGTGTGGTGTAGAGCTATAGGATTTATCAGTAGGGTTCATTAGTTATTCGGATGTGAAGAGTTTATTTTGCGTTGTGATTGTATTATTTTGTCATTTTCCACTAATCTCCGAGTAGCATGGGGAGCGTACCTATGTATTCTGATTCTTGATTCCATAATCACCTGGAGAATGATTCGAGCAGTTAGTATTCAGAGGATTAAACGATTGCGTTTGATTACAAAAGACACCACCTGACTGCATTGGAGATTGACGAAAAGCCAACCAAGAAAAAAAATGCAATTGCTCTCTACAAAGCCCTTTTTTGTACGACAGCGTCAATATATTCCAGCCTAACTGATCACTCAAGGCGGTATCATCACCTATAGCCAGTCTAGCCATGACAACGCTTCATTGATAGGACACACCTGTGTAAAAGCCTGTGCTGTGAAATCCTCTTCATTCCATACGATTCTGGACACGGTGGAAACGATGGTAAAATCCTTTCAACAAATATTTAGCCAGGTTCTTTGCTCGTACATATCGTATGTTACTGTTCCGAGCCGAGATAGGACTCTACTTGGGTACCGTCATTCGTAAAGCTCTAAAACTGACTGACCCTTTTAGCGCTACCTGGATGATACGATCTACCGATGCTATCGCACGGTTCTATTTTTAAACGTAGACCACCCAAAAGAGGATACCACCCACTAGGTAGGTGTACACTACAACATGCCTAGAATGGAGTAATGCAGTCATCTAACCTTCCTCGTCTCGGTGAGCAATTCGTTTCGCCCCGTGTCATATGAATGTCATTTGCTCTAGTTTATGCAAATTGCATTCAATCTACATAGTTCTGGTGGAAGCGATTTCTTCTGGCGGATTGCTACAGACTAGCGTGGTATCGTACAACCGATCATATCAGGATTAGCCTCTTCGTTGCCGAAAGTCAGTTGCAACAGTACAATTGTGCGCCTTTCTGAAATCTAGTAATCTAGTAATTGACTATAGTAATTTTAGGTTTGAAAATAAACTGTTACGAAAGAAATTCATGAGTGTCATCGTCATGAGCAACGTTCTACCGAGCGTCTCCATCAATATTTAAATTTAATTTTATGTAATTGTATTTTGCATTACTCCAAGCGTTCGGTAAAAAACGTGTTTCTAGGGCAGCGCAGTCAATTGCTGGAGAATCCTTGCCATTTTTTCCCTTGATATATGTGGAGCACGGCACGGTACCATATTGCATCTTTATTTCAGTGAAGCGTGCATGCAAATGCAGGATTTTAGCTTTTCAGGTTGAGGGCGGGTAAGATTGTGAATGGTAATAAGGTACTATTTTCCGCTGCGAGCGATAAAATCATCACATCACGAGAAGTGCTTTTGCTTGTTGTTTCAGCCGATGATGGTGTGCAACAGGTTTTGTTTATCGCTCTGGAGATGTCAACGAGATAATTTATGAATGGATTTACAGACAACTGAGCTGTTTTGAAGTGGAGCATCTATTTTTTTTTGCTTCTCTTGGATTTAGTTTTTATACTGGAGAAGTCATTGTGCTTAAAAAATTCTGCTCAATGAAAAACCTGAAAGAATATTTTAAGTTCACATAATCCGTACTAAAGAATTAACATTCTGATAAGCGCTAGGATCGGCGTGGGTTCTGGAGGTTTCGAACCCTTTTGTTCGTAATGGGAAACAGATTTTAAGCTATACCACAGGCGAGGAAGGAATCAGCAAACATGCCATAAAAAGTATGCAATCAGTGTTAGGTCATTTGGAAACCGCTAAGTAATATAATTTAGCTGTTCTTCCCCAGCAGAAACATTCTTGGGCTTTGTATACATCTTCGGGTTTGTCGGTTGATCACTCGGCATGGAGGTCTACCAGAGCTGAAATACCAAACGTGATGGGGTTGCCACCGTGGAAATGGCAGTCGATGTACCGCATTCCATTTTCAGCTGCCCTTTTCGAGACAGCCATTGTTTCGAGTCGCTGCTGACATAGAGGACGGACGCTCGCTGCTGTTTCGGTTCCTCGTTCAAATACGACTAAACATTTCGCCGGGGTTGGTTACCCGATCTTCACTATGGTTACTCGTATTGCAACTTGCGCCACGAGGTGATAAGGAGTAAGCTTCCTGTATCAGAAAGTGGATAATATAGTGGTGCACATGATACAGCTTTGCAATCGTGGACTATGATATTGATATAAGATAGGATTGTGAAATTCTATGATGAATTTCAAATTTTAGTTTGCTCAGATTATTAAGATTTACATTATACATTATACATTATACATTATACATTATACATTATACATTATACATTATACATTATACATTATACATTATACATTATACATTATACATTATACATTATACATTATACATTATACATTATACATTATACATTATACATTATACATTATACATTATACATTATACATTATACATTATACATTATACATTATACATTATACATTATACATTATACATTATACATTATACATTATACATTATACATTATACATTATACATTATACATTATACATTATACATTATACATTATACATTATACATTATACATTATACATTATACATTATACATTATACATTATACATTATACATTATACATTATACATTATACATTATACATTATACATTATACATTATACATTATACATTATACATTATACATTATACATTATACATTATACATTATACATTATACATTATACATTATACATTATACATTATACATTATACATTATACATTATACATTATACATTATACATTATACATTATACATTATACATTATACATTATACATTATACAGAGTTCAGTAAATGTGGTTTGGCTGAATGCGTTAGCTTCACTGAACCGTGTGTCCTCTTCTACATATATACAATATCCTGTTATAGGAATCTTGTGCGCACTGCTTACTTACTCACACTAAACTACGTCTAAGACTGGACAGAAAAGTATCAATTACAGTAAATTTTAATGCTTCGTGTTCCAATCGTCAGTAACTGCTATCAACTTGCTGCCAATTAGAAGATATATTTAAACTAACACCAAAACGGTGCCAGTTAGACACTAAATCCAAACAGCTCACGAAACGTGTGTGAACGCCTAAAACAACTGGTTGGTACGGAATGATGTCTCGGTTGACCAAGCACAGAAACTCTGGGTCGCTGACGAGAATAGGGAAAGGAACTGTCTTTTGACATCAGAGTCAAATGCCTTACAGTATGCAACTTTTATTTTTTTCATAAAGGAAAAAAAAGTATTAACCAATTTACGCGTAACCATAAGACCTAACCTTGAAATGTTGAATTTTTTGTTTCATGTTCAACTCGACAGTAACTGATACCAATTTGCTGCCAGTAAGACACTATATTCAAGCAAGAATCAATGCACTAATAAAAAAAAAATGTTTATTTAACACAATTCACTGATTTACCTTGACGGAATCGTGGCAATACAAAGAAACGTATATTACTGGGATTCCGATCCATTTCGTGCACGCAACTTGGTATTGCACGTGAAAATATTTTTTTGAATGTGAGGAAACATTTGCTACCTCGTCACTTCGGGGTTCACTAATTTCGCTCTCGTTGTCGTACTCTCTGTGGCTCTTTCTTTCTACTTGCACTTACAGGTCACGGTTTTGCAGTTGACATGGCTTAAGTTTTTAATAGCGGTTTTCATACACGGTTTGATCCGCTTGATCACAGAACGGTAGGTAGGAAGCTGCTCATGATTATATTTACAAAACGTTATCTGTGTAATGGTAGCGACTTGCTTTTTGTGTTGTAGGGTCGGGTAGGAAAGAATCCGTCGATACAGCAACATTTAAACCACAAAACCACTATTGAAATACATTGGGTCAAAATTCTACATGTATCCTCTCTGACCAAGTCGCTGTATATTTTGGTTCGATTGTCACGTTCCCCACGTTATTCGAAGATTTGTGCTTTTCTATGTCGTCTCATCACTTTACTCATGAAAAGGGAAAAGGAAGGTAAAGGTAGGGCAATGCCAAATGTCAACAACATTCAATAAAAACACAAAAACGTGTACAGCGAATCCTTGAGTTTTTGCTTCCTGTACATAGGTTTGTCTATATATAGAGAACCATAGATTCGGATACGCAATTGAGATATGATCAAATGATATGAAGTTTCCTAATCGTAGAGACAAAGATCACACGAATAATGCTCAGCACGCTGAATAGTAGCCATATGGTAATCGAGTTTGTAATGTCTATTCAGTACAGTACAGTACAGTTGTGTTTGTTAAAATACAATAAATTCTTTGACATATTTGGACTTATATCCAGTAAAAAAGTTTTCGTACGGATTCAGAAAAAACAGCGAGTCTTCTACTTTATCCAGCTAATCGACAGTGGTAAAACTCGTTTTGGGCCAACGTAGTCAATCGTAGCGCTTGATCGAGCCAACTGGTTCGCTCATTCCGTTCCAGTAATACCAAAATGACAGGGTACCCATAAAAGGTTGATTGCATGTTAAATACTGATTTTTCCTACAAAACGGTTATAAATATGTTTATCCGTATAAACCCGTTCAGTAGTTATGACGAATTTCGCGCTAAATCGTATTCAGAGTTGGCAGCACCCTCTCAGATTTTAATGAAATTTTCTGTACATGAAGACTTTGTCACAAAAAGCCACTTTGCATACTTTGTTATTCCAAAAATGATCTAGACTGTCTTTTGAAAAGGGCCAAATTTTTTTTTACCAATTTTATTCGAATAGCTATAGTCTAAAAATGACAAATCCTACAAAAAATGTTGCAGAAGTGGGTTAACACAATTAGTCATATTTTCGAATAAAAATATTGAAAAAAATCTTCATTGACTCCTACACTGAAAAAAATCGATTTTAAAAATTTAAAGTCGATTTACAAAAAAACATTTTTTATTTAGATGAAATTTTGTTCCAAGATAGATCATTATGTTCTCTACCTACCGTCAAAAATTCAAGTTGGGCACTTTAAAGGAAAAAAAGTTATTTGAAAAAAACTTTTCCTTGTCCAAACGGATTTTTTTTTCTTCAGTGTATTTCTATAGAAAACTAAAGGGGTTAATATTTTTTCATTTTTCATAAAATCGATTTTTTTTTATTACTTTATCTGAAAGTACAACTCCTTGAGAATGCTTTCCCATTTTTTTATAGAGATCCGAGAAATAGATCGAAAGTTACAGCGCTTTCAAGCGCGCTTCGTTTACCAAGAGCAGTAGTAATTTGAAATTTTAAACTCGATTATCTCGAAATGTCGTCTTGCTAAAAATAGTTTTTCCGTGATCACGATTGCGGAAAAATTACTCAATCAATCTTCTTAATTTTTTTTTTCAATTGATCGTATTTAATTTTTCTCGTACTTTAATGATTCCTTTTTTATTCATAAATTTTTGCTTCATGGATAAATTTTTTTAAAAGCAATTTTTAAAACTTAAACAACTATTTTTTACTAAAAACGTTCTCAAATGCAGAAAAAAATTATTATTTATTCAACTAATCGATAAGGTACGAGGAATACTCATATACTAATGGATTTTTTTTAATTTTGGGATTTTTGATGATCTATTGGTCTTCAATCGTGATCACTGCAAACCTCTTAAATAAAAAAAGGGTTTCGGGGAAAAAGCCATAACTCTGCCAATTATCAATTTATTTTTATAAATTTATGCTTGTTTATTTCACTGAAAAATGTACTACCAAAATATTCTAAGTTTGATGTAATTAAATTATTGCTTTATTCCTTTACTTAAATTCAAACTTTTTTTGACATTTCTTTCAATTGAATTTTACATAATTATTTATTTATTTTTATATATAACATTTGTCTTAAAACTATCTTCATGCATGCTATTTTGTATTTCTTCTATACAAGAAAAAAATGGGTTCATCTTCTGAATTAGAATACCTTTTCGTCTCTACTTTGCCACCAGGAATAGGCACAAAACTGTGAAATTTTTGAGTTTCATATATTGTTTTAGCGTTATTATACAGCTCTTAGAGTTCTTCTGACATTTTGTTGTACTATTCAGTGAATATGTAGCAGAAAATTAATTTTGTGAGATTTTTATCATTTGGTTCAACTGCCCAGTTACATAACTCTAGTCGCAAGCAGGACTGGCTCTTTTTGCCATTCGCTTGATAGTGCCACTAATAGCTTCACAGGGTCCTTTTCCATGGGACGCTGCAACAAAATGCCATCCTGCACTTAACTCATACTTTGACTGTAATCTATATAAGCTTGCGAAGTTTTGCTTATTTTTGTATTGTGCTGTTGCTCCATCAGACATAAAATAAATTTTAGAAAAGTTTTTAAATTGTTTCATAAAAATTATCAGTTTTGAGAGGAACAAACGAACTGCAGTCTTCAAGTCTTCCAGTCTTTTAGTCTTCCAGTCTTCCGATCTTCCAATTTTCCAGTCTTCCAGTCTTCTTTCAAGTTTGTTGGGAATATATACCAAATTCGTTACTGATACTTTTTGCATGTATCAGGCAACTAGCAGCTGGGAAAATGGATCCTGAGATGATTATGACTTTCATTGGATTAGTTTTCGATAAAAATACGCTGAAAAAAAAATTCAGTTTGGACAAGGAAATTTTTTTTCAAATAACTTTTTTTTCTTGAAAGTGCCCAACTTGAATTTTTAACGGTAGGTAGGGAACATAATGACCTATCTTGGAAGAAAATTTCATCCAAATCAAAAATGGGTTTTTTTTGTAAATCGACTTTAAATTTTTAAAATAGATTTTTTTCAGTGTAGGAGTCAATGAAGAATTTTTTTCAATATTTTTATTCGAAAATTTGAATAATTTTGTGAAAATCACTCTTACAACATTTTTGTAGGATTTGTCATTTTTAGACTAGAGCCATTTGAAAAAAATGGGTAAAAAAAAGTTTGGCCCTTTTCAAGAGACAAGCTAGATCATTTTTGGAAAAACAATTGTATGCAAAGTGGCTTTTTTTGACAAAGTCTTCATGTACAGAAAGTTTCATTAAAATCTGCCAACATTTGTTCGAGTTGGCGCGAAATTCGTCTATACACGGTTGAACATCTTGAGTCTGGCCCTCCTCAAGTCACGTGAATGGTTTTTGAACGAGTAAGTTCTTATGATTTTCTGAGCGGCGTGCACTCAGTGTGCTAGCACATATGGTGAAAGATGAATGGTTTTCTAACAGGTGATGTACAATTTTAGTTTCAGAATATGGCAGAAGAAGCATAAAAAGCGGCATCACTGCAGTATAAAATATTTGAAAATGTCCAGGAAAATGTGTATCTTTTACTTCTTCTGCCATTTCCTAAAACTAAAATTCATGCGGTAAACTAATCCGGATTCAGGGGTGGTATTCATCGAAAAAAGATTTAGCCAACTGGCGCATTCTGTTAAATAAAACACGGAAGAGTATCGTGATGGCTCCGGTCTCTGAATCAGGCCACCATGACAAAAATTTTCGGACTTTTATGTAAATACTATTACTAGATGACACAATTGCATGAAAATACACTTAGAGGGAATAATGACAATCTTAATAGAATTATTTCTGTCTGTAAATTGCCAAAAAAATAAGTATAAACATTCTGTCTGTAAAAAGTTTAAATTACTGTGCCTTGGAATACAATTATTCCAGTGCATAGTAATTTAACCCTTTTATGGCCAACATTTTTCTAGTACATGAATAGTTTCAAAACTAATTTTCCTTGAAAACAATAAGGTCAAGAAATACGAAAAACGTTTTTTCATAAAGATGCTTCCTCGCAGTGCTAGAAGCTGCGAAATTTTTACCTTCCAATGCTCAATACAATTCTCCTACAATATTTACAATAGTCCACTTGCGTGAAAAACGTAGCCAAAAACAGTAAATTGATAAGTTTATCAGTTTTCAATTATATTGCAACATAGCAAAGATATACGAAAAATTCATTTTTCGTCGTCACGGTAAACTGTCCCTGGCAGCACTGCTCCATTGGAATCCAATCAGACTAATTGCAATAACTTCAGTTCTAGAGCTGAACCTTGTAACTGTTTATACTCAAATGAAAGGCAATAGTCACATTTATTACCCTTACTTGTTTTTGTGAGTAAAGTTATAGCTGTTTAAAACGTTGTTGTTCATAAACATCACGAGCATGAAATTAATTAACTCCGTCCTTTGTATATAAACTCATTCTACTTGTTTACCAAATTGATCGGCCAAGTAAAAAAATAGAATCCGGTTTTAATTCTTTGCATTAAAATAACTTGGTTTGGTAGAATAGCACAAAATCATCTCTCAAAGAAAAAAAACATTATACTACCCTGCAAAATATGATGATTATGGCGTAGCAGGAACACTCACTGAGGAATCCAGAAGAAGTAATAAAATTCAATCAAATAAACTTTCCTTATACTGCTAATCTTTCATATCGCACTAATGCGAAAATCAACCCCTTAATCGCCTCCAACAACCAACTAAATGTTAGAGAGAGAGAAAAACTTTTTCAACAACTCGCATAGTACATCTCGGGCTGATAAAGGCTTCCTCGAGGACAATTTCGTTTCAATTTTTCTTCACAGCGGAAAGTTTATTTAAATAAACAGATTTTCATCTTTTATCATTCCTCCGGACATCACTACTCCGAGTCCGACGACTCACCCCGCCACGCCACGCCACGCCGCGCCGATCGGTCTGTTTGTTTGTACAAAGGGAAAACCGCAACCTGTTGCACGTATCACAAACAGACGGGTGGAGCTCCTCTGTGTTTGGAATTAATTTTCCAGGGGAAAAAGTTTTGCTGCTCTGCTTTTTTTTCTTCTCTATCTCTCTTCAGCACTCTTGCGAAGGAATAAATACCGTCCGGTTGTTGTGTTCCCACGAAAGTACAAAGTGTTTTCTCATCCGGCTGTGATTTCAGGCTACCCAGTTCGGTTTCCCATGTCAGCCGCCATCCACCATGGGCATTGAAATTCCCGGGTGGACCTGTATTAAAATACGGTTGGAGCATATCATATAGCCATGCGTCATGCGTACCATCTTTCCACGGATGAGGAGGGTTATCAAACGATAAAACGTTATTCATTCTTCGCTATAACAGAGCGGGGCCACATTGATGACACAGTACGAGCAAGAAAATATATTTTGTTGTCGAAATTTGGGGCATTTTACACTGTTATCGGAAAGATAATGGGAGCCTAATATGCACTCAATGAGCAATATTGGGCAGATAAAATTCAAGTGTGTGTGAGGAGCAAAAAATGTTGTATTGAGGGCTACCGAAATCAAAAAATTTCCACCGTGTAATCAGCTTCTTTGCGCTGCTAGCTGGGAATCTGCCAGACTGTTAAAGCATTAGCCAGTTAGTAGTATGAGCGAGATCTCCTTTGCATATCGTAAAACAAAACTGCGGGAAACGGAAAACACGAGCGTTCTTTTTTCCCTAAAAGCCTAAGGGCTTTTGCACCCGAGAATGGCTAATGGGTTTCGGATGTGGCCCACCATAACGTGCGTCGGAAAGATGAGGGGTAGCACATAAAATGTATGTTTATTGGTCTGCTTTTTTACGCGTTGTACGAGATGTTTCGGAAAGGTACTCAGTTCACAGTGCACGAGAAATTCAAATTGTGGGTATTGGAAAGAACAACAGAATGAAAAAAAAAACTCTTGAATGCTTTCCAGAAATTGAAAAAGGGCCCACTGACTGACAGAAATAATGGTACCATTATTTTGAATGAATGCTTTTCTGATAGGGGAAGGTAATGAAATGAGAAATAGCAGCAGTGGCAAACTTCTGGTGTCTGCTGGTTTATGTCAAGAGCATCAAGCCCCATAAACGTTTGATGCTCCTGTGAACATTAAGATTAAGACGCATTTAAGAGCAATTCTTCGGTAATTTTACAGCTTAAAGAAATCACAGTTTAGCTTCATTCTTAAACAGCTTCGTTTCCGCAATGCAGCTGAAATAATTGTCAAAGGAAAATAAAAGAAAATATTTCAAACTCTTCAAACTCAGCTTTATCATGTGTCTTTCACTAGTATTTCCAGAAACCATTTGGTTACAAAATTCAAAGCACCTTAAAAAACTTGTTGTATATTTTAGATACATGTGCATACAAATTTTCAATTCACGAGTTTTATCACCAATTAATTTTGGGCGGTGTTTCTTATCTTATATCTATCTATCTATACATATATAAAAAGTCAAAGTTTGTATGTATATGATTTATAGACTCCCAACGGCTTAACCGATTTCCGTAAAAAATTATACACAGTAGCTATTTGTGATGGGGCGTGTTTGTGTGATATTAATTGGAGATTATCTGCCCACCAGATGGCGCTTTGGAACAAATTGTGTTTTCCTCCTATTTCGTTGAAAGTCGCAGCAACGCGCGATGGGGATTAGCTAGTTATATATTATATATCTATCTATCGTCAAAATTTATACATAGTATCTATCTATCTATCTATATAAAAGTCAAAGTTTGTATGTATATGATTTATGGACTCCCAAACGGCTTAACCGATTTCCGTCAAAATTTATACATAGTATGCATTTGTTATGGAGCGTGTTTGTGTGCTATTGGTTGGGGATTACCTGCCCGCCAGATGGCGCTACGGAACGAATTGTGTTTTCCTCCTATTTCGTTAAAAATCGCAGCAACGTGCGATGGGTATTAGCTAGTTATGTATAAGAATACGTCCTTTTCAGGAAAAATATCATGTTGAAATGTCTGTTTTGAATTTTTTATTTCATGGATGTTCGATGTAGTCTCGCAGTTGCCGCAATTTCACCACCGATGATTATAAAAAGAAAGCATTCATTGAAATTTTCCTCAATTTAACCACGCAGGAATTGAATTTTGCTACCAAATGATGTCAACTAGCTAGGGAAGTGAACCTTTCTTGTCTATCTACCGGAAAATCTTTTGGCGTAGAAGTACGTCTATGTTTTCGATATCGATCAGATGTAACAAAAAATGGTTAGTTGTTTAAAACTTGTAATTCAGCTATTTTACGATATATTTTCGGAATTTTTACGCATGTTACTCATAAATACTGCTAAGAATAGATTCCAATAGCTGAAACAGTAGATTTTTTTTTATAAAAAATCATTGAAAATTTGAATAATGTATAACATAGTCAAAATATCATACATTACCACATAGAAGGATGTGCGCTGTTATCACTTTTTTAATGGAATGAGATAGAAAGATGGTGTCTTCGACAATGTTGTGTGTCAGATAATTATAAGTATATCTTCTGAAGATATTAATCTTGTAGATCCTACAAGTTTTGAAAAAAGTCGCATTTTTGAAAACATAATCTGTAAGTGAAATTTTTAACCAAAACATGCTCTATCTCGAAACATACAGGACCTACAAAGTTTGCATCTTCAGCAGATGTATTTAAAATGGTAGACCTACAACTTTCTCGAAGGCACCACATTTCTATCAAGCTTTAATAAAAAGTTGATATAAGCGTCATCCTAGCGATTTAATTCCGAACTAGTATGCTTGAACCAAATAAAGCGCTAAGTACCATACAGCAACATTTCCGAAGATAGCATAAATGCATAACGAAAGATAATAATTGCGTCTACGTTTTTAAATTTTCCGACCACAATGGACCGTTTTCCTCTTGATCCCTTATTGCTCGGTCAACTTGAGACATGACACTTTCACTGGAATTTTTGAAAAATTCGCTCAACAATATACACTCGTGCAAGAAATGCATATTAGATAGAAAATAGCCATAAATAGCAAGTGTTTGAGCGACACTCACCTCCAGGAACGACTTTTTGCGCCGAACCGTCAACGTACAATGCAATCCAACGAAAACAGTATTATATCGAGTTCATCGATATGTGAGCTACAACATAACATTTACTGATGGCGAATCGATTGACTACTTTTTCTTAAAACCTCGGAAAACGAACGAGAAAACTCGAATTGCCATAAGACACCATGTGGGGTTTGCTCCTTTTGGACGCCAGCTAATACTGGGGTTACCTCCATGTTCAACTTTGAATGCTAATAGCAAAAAATTATTTTCAAATTTATTAAATGACAGTCCACGTGGATTACTTAGAACTATTAAAAAATACAAAAATGTCAATTTCGAAAAAAATGTGAGCTAGCTCCTTTTAGACGCCAGCCATTCGTATGCGTACATGCTGTAAATACACATGGGTTCGATGAATTAGTTGTGTTTTTTTGTCCACGCATCATCGCTAGTGTTGACTCATTTTGCTTGTTGTGTATTTTCCATGCGTGTATACTAGAGCGACAACAAAAAAAAACCTATCGGCTCACCCCTGGCTCGATTCCTAGTCCTACCAGAAGTACTTGCTTCAAATTTGAAGCAAATCGGACAAGTCTAGATACCGGACCAACGTGCCTGGGGTTTTTCGACAATTTACATGGAGAAAACACACTAGCTGGCCTTTGCGCCGATAGGTGGCACTGTATGTGTCATATTATCACTGTAAGTGAAATAAAGAAAGACGATTTAATTGTGTACAACTTTGTCGAAGACTGCTAGTCAATCCGGCTTTGTTGAAAAAAGTAATTAAACTTTTAACGAAGTGATGTCTGAGTCAGTTTTCATGGGGCCTACCAGTGCATGGTTGTGTATCGGTACTCGATTCCAACGAACTAATAATTTTTGCGAAATAATGGTTAGGTTCAGCTCAAGAGCATGTTCAGAAGAATTATAGTAGCTAATACGAGTCAAGTTTTGGTTAGAAAATTTTAGTTCCAACTATGACCACAAACTTTTCAACGGAGAGAGATAGAAATTTGGTGTCTTCTACAAAGTTATGGAACGGTAATTTTGCAGTATTTCTTCCGAACATTTTGATATTCTATCTGTCTTATATAAAAAGATAGTGTTGGTGCCCTCTATGCGGTTGTAACTGGAACTAAAATTTTCTAGCCTCTAGCCGTAACTCGCATTATATAATAAAATTCTTTTTAACATACTATTCGGTTAAATTTAACCATTTGATCACAAAAATGTTTAATTTGCGGGACTCGAGTACTACTACTACTGCTAGGCCCCATGCAAAATTGACTTAGACATTACTTCGTTAAAAGTTCAATAACTTCTTTTATCACAGCCGGATTGACTAGCAGTCTTCAACAAAATTGTAGACAATTAAATTATTTCTCTTATTTTCATTTTAAGCAATATTATAATGCATACACTGCCACCTGGCGGTCAAAATGCGAAATAGTGAGTTTGCTCCATGTAAATTGTCAAAAAATCCCATACAAACTTAAGGCACGTTGGTCCGGTAACTAAATTTGTCCGATTTGCTTTAAATTTGGAGCAAGTGCTCCTGGTAGGACTAGTTAACGAGCCAGAGGTGGGCCGGTTGAGTTTTCAAAAATTCATTATTATTCTGGGCAGTCTAGTGTACACATACATAGTGAACTCACGTAGATGTAGTGATGCCAACATTCCAGTTTAAACGAAACTCCTACAGATTTACATTTCTTGCAAAATAAATGTAGGGGAACCCGGGGCTATTCGGACCTACTTAAGCAAATCGCCCTTTTAGGTGGATAGATGTGAAAAAATGTATCGGTCAAAGGTTCTAAATGTTAGTTTGAAACCTCAGCTATACTTTGGTGCCATAAAAGTGCATTTGCACCACTCCATGGCAGCGCTAGGCGACGATTTGCAAAGCTCTATGTTTTTCCTTCGTTTTACAATGTCGGGGTAGCTCGGACCTCTCTGTGGGGCAATTCAGACCGCCATTTTTAATAACAAAATTACCATGTATTTAAGTTTACCTTTTAAGTTATTTTTGGAGAAACTCTTTAAGAAACAAAAACAAATAATTGCGTTACAAAAATTTAATCTGGTTAGTCATAGCAGTCGCTTGGAGCATCATGTAATTTGGTTACTATGGCGCGTGCAATCGTGTGCGTAGCTTCAAGCCGCTGAACGGTGGTTGATGGAATAGGGGGTCCAAAAAGCCCCGTGCCCGCATTTCGCACAAAAGCGTCTTGAAAATATCTGTATTTTCACCCAAACAAAAATCATTCCATAAAATAAGAGCCTCACGCTTTTCAAAACACTAACAGATATTTTTTTCACTTTTATTTGTTGCTTTAATCACGGTTTTACCACTACAATGATTTTCGTTTTGAGAAATGCAAAAAATTGAAACATAATGTACCTCCGTTCTAAAAAACTACAGAATGAGATTCATCTGTCGAATTTAATGTTTCAAAATGTCGCTTCCACGAATATGTACGACAGTCAGAAAGTCTTACTATTTTCTGAGAAATCGAGGGGTCTGATTTACCCTCACGGTCTTAACCCATTCATTCCCGTGTTGTTTGTGGACAACAATGTTATTAAACAGCTATAACTTTTGATTGAGACCAGATTTACTCACAAAAACAAACAAGGCTAATGAAAGTGATTATTGCTTTTCAATTGAGTAATAACAGTAAAATGGATCAGCTCTAGAACTGAAATTATTGCAATTAGTTTGATTGGATTCCGATGGAGCAGTGCTATCAGGGACAGTTTACGTTGAATCCGAAAAATGATTTTTTCACATATCTTCGTTATGATGCAAGATTATTGAAAACTGATAAAACTTATCAATTTAGACAGTTTTTGGCTACGTTTTCCATTCAATTGGACTATTGTAAATATTCTTGGAGAATTATATTGAGCATTGGAAGGTAAAAACTAAGCAGCTTCTAGCACTATAAGGGAAGCACCTATCTTTATGAAAATAGACTTTTCGTGTTTTTGATCTCACCGTTTTCAAGGAAAAATAGTTTTGAAACCCTACATGCACTAGAAAAAAGTTGGGCAAAAAGGGGTAATATCGCCGGGTTCCCCTACATTTCATCGTAGCTAACTCTCGACGATCATCCATAAATCATGTCACGTTAAAATTACTTAAAATTTTCACTCTTCATTCCTTTGAACCAAATTGTCATCTGCAACTTTTTCTTGAGAAGGAATGAAGCTCCTCTTATTTTCCGGGACCTCATACGCAACGGTAGTGATACTCCCGTTACATTATTCTTTTCTATCTCGTCCAGAGTGGGTGATATGTGTGTTCACTAGGTGTTGTGTTGATAACAAGCCTGTTCATAATAAAATAGGTGTCACATCACATGGGGTGGAAGTTAGATGATGGATTGAAGCCATTTATAAATGTAAGATGGGAATAGGTTGGATACCAGAGGTATTCTGGTTTTTTTCTAAGGTATAATTTCAAGATTTGGAATTAAATTATGTTAAGACTGCAAAATTTTCTAAATGTACTCATGCAGAACATTTGAAAACGTAACATTAGCTATAAAACATTGTATTTCTCAAGCTGTTGCATGCAGCTGCAACTGAAGCGGAGCAAGGATACTGGTAGTAGTAAAATGCAGAAAGTCGATCCTCAACCTGTGTAAAGAACGGCTCGAAAGAGAATAAGTGAAGCAGGACGAAATCAGAAGTATGACGCAAGACTATTTTCAGACGTTCTGATTCAAGAATGACGCATTCTTGCTTTCGGATATTTTGACACACTCTTGCACGTCTTAATATTCTGTATATTATGACCTTCACTGTTTTGGTACGTTATGACACAGTACCAGTGCTTATGTATCCTAAGCTATGAATGCGTCACGGTGTCCAAGAAGTCCATTGTGACTTAAATTCTGAAAACGACAGTGCGTCATAACGTCCAGGATATTATGACGCACAGCAGGTATGTCATAACATCCGAAAACGGATGTGCGTCATAATGTTTCGTATCATTTGACGCATTATTGTTTTCGGATGTTATGACGCACGATTGTGCGTCATAATTTCCAAGACTTTGTAAATTACCACTCTTCCGACGTTATTACCTCGGACGTGCCAGTAATAGTACCTGAAAAGTTGTGTTATTTGCATACCTTCAAGTTATTTCATGTCCTGTATGGTTAGGTCCCATAAGCAAACAAAATTGCCTGGAAGGATACAAATTTTACCAAACTTTTTTAGAAAAATAGTCGAAATGAAATAGTAAGCAACAAAAAGTCAGGATTATTTGACAAAATAGTATCGTTTTCAAAAAACAGATCAGTTCATTTATCGTGCTTTGATTGCAGGAATGTTTGAACTGATCGAAAAGATGCAGAAATGTTGTCATTTTAAAATAAAAAGTGCAGTAAACGACTAACTTATCATTGCCGATAGATGCTGAACATGTTTAGAGTTGGTATATTGTTTCGATGATTATGTTAGAAAGAATCGTTTTATTGCATGATTACTGAAATAAGTCTCATGTGACCAAAGTTGCCACGGTGATCAATGATACCCCATTTTACGGTAATCGGAAAAAAGAATAGCGTCATAATGAATTTTCTCTACTTTCACTTAGATCAATGGTAGTAAGTCGACGTCTAGGATGCTTTTTTCAATACAGCTTAATCACCTTGATATGACTTAACAAAGCGAGAAACTAATTTCAAATTTCAACAAGAAATCCACAAAAAACTAATTTTACAGTAATATTCGTTTAGAAAACATCATCCTTTCAAAACATAATATCACACATTTTTGAATAAATTACAAGAACATACCAACTCGATAATATTTCATGCCATGCTCGTGCGCAAGGGTAGGGTTTTGGGGGTTCAAAACTCTCCCATGAGAGTTTAGGACCACTTCTAAATAATTTTTACTACCCGTCCAGGAAAAAAATATACTATGAGCCGTCTTAATACATAAAATGTCATTTGAGCTCGGTCACTCTAGAAACAAGTCGTTGCAGAAACCAAGGAAGAAACCTTGCGATACTGACTGGAAAAGGATGTAAAGGCTTTCTCTGGATCGGTTCACGTTTCTTCAAGTTTCGATATTAGCAAAAGTTGTTAGTAGACCAGTTACACAGCGAAGTCGGTCAGCGGGAGCTAAGGAGTTAAAACACAAAGTCGGAGAAAATCGGGATATCGTAGTCTGCAGAAATTTCACCGAAGATGATCTCTCCGTAGGAATGGCTGACGGCTATATGGCTCGCGAAAATGGGCACCAGTATCAGGAGAAATACCGCCGCCGAGGAACTCTCAGCACCAGCTAGCAAATACACAAGAGCGACTAGCGTCAAGAAGGATTAAAAAAACTTTTCGAAGGTGGCTGTAAAGAGATGAACATCATTATGGTCGACACCTCCGGATTGGTTTGTGTCTCAACAGGTGACGATATTGGTAGCAGATCTGAGCAGGGCAAATATACCGCGAAGGTTGGAGAGCAAGCAATGTAAAGCAGTCATTGAAAAGCATGAACGATTAACACAAGATAAAATGAGCAAGAGCACAATCTCTATTGAGGTAGTACCAAACAGCTGCCCCGGTTGGATGAGGATTGCGAGATATAAGAGCTTCAGGTTTAGTCGGTAGGCTTTTAACTACTACAAACCAATTCGACACTACCACGAGTCAGCAGGCCGCGGTGTCTGTCGAAGATTACTCTTCGATAACAGACATTTACTTAATTTGTTGAGCTGAGTCGATTGGTACACAAGCCTCGGTCCTTTAGGCCTCGGCAAACCTTAGGGTCATTCGCCTCTTTTCGGGTTAGAGAAATCTCTTTTGGAAAAATCTCTAACCTTATATGCGGGGTTGGGAATCGAACCTAGGTGAGCTGCGTACAAGGCAATCGATTTATCGATCCCCTTGAGAATATTATGCGCACGGACCTGTTTCATGCGAAACTCTGCTTCTGTCCACGGGTATGGTATAATCCCTTCCCCCCTTTCCTGCTCCATCGACCCAATCACCATCTAACTACGTCTATGATATCGGGCAGATGCTTTTGAATAATCTGAACGTACGAATTCGGCAAAACAAAAAACTATGAAGTTATTTCAATACAAAATCTACCTTCCATTGGTACACTTGTCAAAAAGCTGAGAATCTGCATTCAGTTCGAGCCATCGGAGACTTTGAACAGCTTTAATTTTTTTTCAGGAACATTTTAGCCCCATACTTCCATCTTAATTCTTATGCATATCCTGTACTATTCATATGCATTATAGGTTGCATTCGTTAGGTTAAAAGCGAAGAAAAATGCAGAAAACTAGGTTTTCTCATACAAATTTCAAACGCAATGCACTACGCTGGGTCATAACCAACCAACCCCAAATTTTGCAGTGATCTTTGCGTCTCCAAATGGAACGAAAAAAGGCTTCTACTGGCTTGATGCTTGATACCCTAATGCATAAAGTGCCATCTAGCGGGGAAAATGCAACTTAGTGCGCATTCTCAATGTAAATTTTAGAAAAATCCCATACAAATTTCGAACCCGGTGTAGGTATTATACTCTTCTGCACATGATGTTTTCAATAAATTTTCTCATTAGAGAATTGTATTTAAGTTCATTGGCATTGAATTGCTAGTCACTACATGTTGCGATCTCAGAACTTCTGTACTAACGAGCTTCATCCGTTGCTAGTAACCCGGAACCTTTGTACAATCTCCTCTGTCGCTTCCGAAACGATCTGAATGGTTGCCAGTGCTACGATTATTTTGTTACGAGATGAATTTTGAACTCATCCGGATGATTACCGCTGTACTTAAGGTGCTGTGCTATCGCACATTTTTGTATTTGTCTTCGAAATAGATACCGAAAGGCAAATACTTCCGAAATTGGTCCTCTGTGTTTCACGGAACTTCCGGAAGCGTCATTACTAAGCTGAAACTTCAAATTCAATGAATATTGGGTACTAAATCCAAAATCATAGTTTGGGGTCAAATGACAGATCTTCCATGACACCCAGAGAAACACAGAGGTTCTGATTTTGCCGATAAGATATAGCGGAATAAGTTTCGATTGTGCTATGTCTTATCGGCAAAATCAAAGCTTTTTTGCTTTCTGGAACATCTACAAAGACCAGTAGTTTGACCTCACACAAGAAGTGTGCAATTTTCTGGACTTTGTGTCTAGAACTGTCAAGTAGGTCTGTTTGTTTCTGATGAGATTATTTCGAAACACGAAGTTTGATTTTGTTCTTCATTTATTATAAGTTTCAGTAGAATATGACTAAACGCAGAATATTGGTTTTAGTTAGAGATGAAATCATTATCATCATTCATTAGCTGCTAGCTTTTCATTCAAATTTTCTCTGCATTCTGAGAAAAGTATAAGTGTCTACTATATTGTGTTGAACGGGGTTTTGGATCCGCGCATTAAAAAAGTTTCTACTAGCCATTGTTCAAAGCGCCATGTCATGGTCTCGGCTCGAGACGCGTGCCTCAGGTAGCAACCTTTTTATGGCATTACGTCACTACATGTTTTTTTCCTTTTTTATTTCGACTATATGTAGTCACATTTTTTTTCATTTTAACGACATTCAATTAGCTAGAAATTATTGGGTAGAGAAAGTTTTGAAAATTTAGAGCCATAGTACCCAAGTGAGAGCGTGTCGGTTCTCACGGCAAATAGGGACAAGTCTGTCTTTACCAGGAGGCATGTTGGTGGACTTGAGAGATCCGTAGTTATGCTGTCTAAGCACGACCCCTATCAACAGAAGACAAAAGTAAAGCCCGTAAAGTATTAAGCCTCTTCTAATGCCACTCCTAGTTTTTCGATCTGTATATGTCACTACATGTTTTTCAAATATTCGAAGATTCCCTGGGAGCTTTAAGGGACCATACACTAATTACGTAAGGGAATATGGGGGGAGAGGGAGTTTCAAAAAATCTTACAAATTCTTATCTAAGGGGGAGGGAGGGTTTGTCCTTTCTTGCGTAATATCATAAAACAAGTATGAAAAATGAAATCAATAAGAAAAATATTCTTTTCATTAGAAAATGATACTATTTTTTATTTCTGCCATAAACATGATGTATATCCAAAACGAGCACGTATTGTAGATAATGGTCAAGGGAGGGCGGACCTCGAATTGAAGTGTTTTGCGGGAGGATATAATCGCTAAATTAGTTATGGAATTTTGTTGAATTTTCGCTTCCGCTAGGTATCCGGGAAATGTTCTCTCATGTGATTGTCAAAGATCTTGTAGACCGAATATTTCTAGAGTGTGAACTGCCTTTGACTTCAAGAAAATTCGAAGATGGCCATGTCGGAGCTACGCGTACGATAAGCGTCACAGTTGGAACTCAGAATAAATTCACACCAGAAGAGATTTTACATCACAAGGAAATTGATTCAAACGAAGTGGAATATAGCGAAGCAGACTATGTGGACCAAGTCAGAGTTTCTGAATATCTCCCAACAGTTATTCTGAAATTTCTACTGAGAAAAATTAAGATGCAAATTAAATTACTGCTGATGATTACAGTTAAATTTTGTCATTAATTCTCTTGTAATAATTCTATAAGTATCGTTTTCGCAATCTTAATATTAAATTAATTAAAAATGATTTTTTAATTACGAAAATCATGATAAGATCTTACGTAGGGGGGAGGGGGAGTTCACCAAAATCTTACGAACTCTTATCTGGGAGGGAGGGGGAGGTTGAAACGTTCTAAAAAAGCCTTACGCAGTTAGTGCACGGCCCCATTACAGTTTACCAGGTAATAAGCGGTAAGTCACCTTAATTTCTCTCTCAATTTCTGATCCAGCGTGGTTTTTCTCTATATTCGCACCGGTCTATTTTGAAATATATCAAATATTAGAAAGTCAGTGCACTTGCCACTAATAAACTAAGTTTTCGGATAACAAATAGTTGTTTTTATACATTTTTATCACCAACTTATACGGATAATTCAGACCCCCTCTATCTCTCAGAAAATTATAAGGCTTTCTGACTGTCGTACATATTCATAACCGCTATTCTAAAACTTTAATTTTGGCAGCTGAATCTTATTTATTTTGTGTTTAGAGAGGAAATACAACGTGTTTCATTTTTTTGCCATCCTCAAAACAAAAATCATGGCCAACCCGTGATTAAAGTAACAAATAAAAGTGAAAAAAATAACAGGTAAGTATTTTAGAAAGCTTGAGGCTCCTATTCTTTGGAATGACTTTTGTTTGGGAGAAATCGCAGATATTTTTAAGACGCTCACCACTTTTGTGAGTAATGAGCGTACGGGGCTATTCGGACTCCCCTATTCCATCGAACACCGTTTAGCGGCTTGCGGCTATGTATACACGATTGCACACGCCATAGGAAAGAAAATACATTATGCGTCTATGGACAGATAAAGTTTTTGTTACACAATTTATTTTTTTTGCTTCTTAAGGAGTTTTTCTAATAACTATTTCATAGGTAAACGTTAAAATAATAAAAAAAATTGACGGCTTGAATTCCCGTAGGGAGGTCCGAATTACACCTACATTGTAAAAGGATGAAAAAACGTAGACTTTTGCAATCCGTCGCCTAGTGCTACCATAGAGTGGTGCAAATGAACTTTTATGGTACCGAAATGTAGCTGAGATTTCAACATAACAATTAGTACCTTTGATCGGTAAATTTTTTCACATCTATCCATCTAAAAGGGCGATTTGCTTAGGTTGGTCCGAATAGCCCCGGGTTCCACCATCTATTTTTTTTAAATCGAGCAAGTTTCATTGTCCAAAACAAAATCACCGCTATTTTTAAGAAACTTTTCACCAATCTGAAGGTTTTCATTTTATTTCAATGGAAAGCAAGATAGTTGCCACCGCCTTATAAAGGGTTAATTTAGTTCTTCAATTCTTTTATGTTAAACAATTATCTTATAAGTGCGGTGGAGGTTAAACATGAAATTTGCACACATTATTCGATGAAATGGTAAAAGAATCATTATTAGTAAAAATTAGCTGATAATAGTCTCTGTATCCACTACGCCTGTTTGAACCATCCAACGCGACTCAATGAACCGTATCGGATCTGCTCTGTTCCAGCTACGCGGTAAAGGATGTGATGATAATTGGATTTTTCTCTGTTCGCCCACACAACCTGCCACGTATCTAGAATAGAAATGTTCACCAGTGAAATCGACCGCCGTCTAGTTCTGCGGTAGAAGCAAACATAACCCGGTTAATGAGCGTAAGATTTTCCTTCGCTGGTTCCTACGCTATGGCTGTTAGCAATTTTACGCATTTAGCATGTTCAAGCAGAATTCATTACATCCATTGTACAATCTTCTCGCAGTTGGCTTTCCGGTTTCACCAGAAATTACTAATTGTAACTGTGCGAACGAAGTTCCACATTTGGGTGGGATACAGCTTTCCGTTCCAGATCATTGGTCCTTTACAGCTAGCAGTTTGGAAATGAGATGCCAGTTTTGCCGGAGGCTACGATATCTGAACTGAAGGCGTTTGTTGCTGGGAAGATAACGGCGGTTTGCGGTTCATACCTGTCACACCGATCCGAGCTAGTTACAATTAAGCTTCTAATAGATTCAAATCACTCCTAACATATAAAATTAGGCGTATATGTAGTTTGAATTCATAGACTTTACATTTACGGTTTTACGACATTGAGATGCTCTATAAACATTAAACAACAAGAACATCAAAGGCATCATTGAAATGTTAGACCGGTTTCGTGGAATCCGTGAGGTATTTAAAATAGATCGGTACAACAGAGCAGCAATTGTCCTGTACAAAACGAATCGGCATCGAAATCTGTCGAAATGAAAGGTCAAGTTCGCCAACGGAATGTAATTCCAAGGACTTGGTTATGAAATTAATTTCCCAGCGAGTTCGTGGGTGCTTATTTGATGTGACTAACCAAAGCGTAAAATTCCACCTGTTTGCTTAGAGATTATAGCTGACTTCTAGTCCAGGATGCTTTCACTACTAAATACTGGGTACAGTGTACAGTGGTCCCAAATGTAAAAAGGACGGACAAAAGTATTAACTGGCTTACGATGATATTTTCGTTTTTGGGTGTCTTCAGCAAAGTTTCATAAAACCTGATGAAACATCCGAATTTTTGTTCATTCATCAATAAAAAATATTTTTCTGCAACTTTGTAGAACAGTTCATTTGAAGATACTATCAATTTATTTGGAGGGTATCAAATAATAAAAAAACAGTATTTTTGTGTTTTCTTCGAACAATGAGTTTTTATCACATGTTTATTCAATAAAGAATCAGCTACCAACAAACTATATAACTCTCATGAATACACTATTTGCTTAATGTCAAACTTGGGATATATGCTAGAAAATGGTTGACGTTTTCGTAATAAAGTCACTTCTACAAAGTTTCGTGAAGCTTCATGGTGCATCAATATCGATTGGTACTTTAATTTTCCTTAATAGGGCACTCCTACCATTGGAAAACTTTTTTTAAGCAACTAAAAAATGGGTTGGAGTAACTTTGCTTAAGATACTATTTGCCTATTAATTTATTTTGAGGATTTATATCAATACCCTGGTAGGGGCACAAAAATCAGTTTTTGGCGTTTTATCCATACAATGTTTTTTTCATCCCTACGGTATATTCTAGAAAGTCTCAGATACTAGTAAATTACATCATTTGACAGAACGTACTAATTAATTTGGATAGTAAGTTTTGGAAATAAACGAACTTTTATGCGGAACATTGAGAATACAATTCAAAGAAGATTAAGTGCCGAAAAAGTCCCGATCGCTCTGTTTCACCTACTTCTAGAACACATTTCAACAATTTTAAATCTTTTTTATCATTATTTCATTGCTGCTTTAGCATACTTTAAAAAAGTTATTTTAAAAAAGGTTATTTTTCTGAATTTTTAGTTTTTGTCCCAAAAGTTAATATCCAAATCCTACATTTATTTGCTTAGAAAAGTTATTTAATCTGCTAATATCTAAAACTTTCTGGATGGTACCTAAGTGATAGAAAATGATTTTGTATAGAGAACGACCAAAAACACCTTCCCCTATATCGCACGTAAACAAAATAATACTATCTTCAGCAACATATTTGCAATTAAATCTCGTATATGATTGCGGAAGAAAATATGTTTTTTATTGTTGAATTAAAAAAAATCCAAAAAAGGAAGCAATCTGATTAAGTCTAAGTGTTATTGCGTTTCGTGAAACTTTGCTGAAAATACCTAAGCACGAAAATGCCATCTAAAGCCAGTAACTTCTTTTGACCCCCTTTATTGCGTTTGGGACCACTGTGCAGTGCAGTGGGTTAGCATGCGGGCTACGGCGAGTTTGCCAAGTTGCCTGCAAATGGCTGTAAGTAAACTAAATGCTTTCTGCATTTGCTTGTAGCAGTGCTGGAGTGTTCTTTTGTTTGCTCCAGTAATTTGCAAGTGTGCTGAATTAAGTGCGGCAGTAGATTTTGCGCGTGTTTAACAGTAATTTAATTAGCAGTATTGACTAGACGAAAAGGATGGTAAACTTTACGACGAGATGTAAATGAATACAGAACAGGGTAATTTAATATTTTCTTGTAATACTAGAGCTTTCTAAGCTGGGTCTTGTCTGTACGTTGGATTGCTTGTGAAATTAATTTGTAACCCCAACACCATCAAAGTTCAAAATCAATTCAAGAAATCACGCTCAGAAACTGTGTCAAAAGCATGTTTCAATAATTTATCATTCGTGTAAACATAATGCCCGGTTCTAAATGATGCTAAAGATACATCGTTATTGTCTAAGCGCATCGATTATCAGTTAGAATTATACGATTTGTGCACTAATCCCCAGACCAAACAGCAAGAAATAGATTCCCATCTAAGAACCATGAAATATTACCATTGTACACTCTTGAATGCTTCCCATTTGATGCTATCTATTCCGACCAAGAATGGGCCAGTCATTTTCCCCAAGGACGAATCCATCGTACGTGTCGTGACATTGAATCACACCGGCTTACCACAGAATCCACCAACATCAGACAGTCAAGGGACGTGGCAGCGCATTCGCCATATGTGCTTTCAGCGGCCATGCCTGTTGAGCTTCTGCGACGAACGTGGCGTTGGTAGAATACTGCTGAAGCGGTTATTCTTCAAACATTTCTATATGGGCTGCGTTGTTCTGCTATGTCGGGTTATGCTGACACAATATTCCACTCCCTGGGCGCCCTGTCTACCTATAAGAAGACGGTATTTTAATGCGATGATGCGGTAATGTGAAAGCACGTGTTCGTGATAATGCTAAGTGATTTTCACTGCTAAATAATGTGTCTGTTGTATAACGTCCGGGGATTAATATTTTAATCAGCTTTTCAACAGGTCTAGTTTCGAATCTGTAAATACTAATGTCGACAACCAAGATATGACTTAATAGTAGCAGTGCTGATGAACAAAGATGTTGTCATTGAATGCTTTTACGGAGAACATGCCTTCTTTGTGTATCTTGTAAATGAAGCCTACTGCAGCCCCGTCAGTAAAATGGGTATTGCAAAAACTTTTTTTAAATTCTCATCCATATTGTGACAAATTTCAAAGCAAAATGCTGTAAATTTTGATGTATCACTCGGAAAATAACAGTTTACACTTTTTTTGAAGGAAACCATCTTAGTGTTTGAATGGAAATATTTTCGTTTCTCGAAAAACAAGGGCAGTTTGGGGTTTTGGGACACGTTGTCTTAAAAATCCCATATTTTTTGTAACCTTTCTACTCTTAGCTGCAAATTATAGAAATTGCGTGATTTTTCTAATGTGAAAAATCTCAGGAATCGAATGGACCTTTGCGACTTTTGTCAGAATACTGTAAGCTGGGATTTTGGGGCATTTTGTCATTTATATCAAATTTTATCATTTTTTCGTGCATATATCCCAATTATTCTTCGTTCAAACTATATAACATGTACTTTGTTGAACGTGAAATGTACTTAGCGTTAATGTAGAATTTAGAATCATTTCCTTTTTTGACATTCAAGATTCCAGATTTTAACATTTAATTGCACATGTCATCTCTATTTAGCAATACATAATTATTTAATTTACTATTCCTGATGCTCTGAAATCACATAGTAGTTGTTAATTTCTGGAAAAAATTCAGGAAGTAGAGGTATCAGAACATTTCTCGACGAACATATGATTAAGGCATATAAGCCAACTGTCCAAATTCACTGCGAACGAACTCTTACTCGCCAGTCACTGTTGGTAGTAAACAAAAGAGAAAAGTTTTCTTTTTCGTTAACGTGTTCCTCATCAGCTTGCTGCGGAAAAGCTAAGGCTGACTGGACTGCCGGACTGGCTGACTAATTGGATCTCCTCGTACCTTGCGAACCGTAGCGCTTCGGTGTGATTTGGAACTACATCCGCGGATCCTTCTCACATTTCATCGGGCGTTCCTCAAGGGAGCCATCTCGGACCTCTTCTATTTGTGCTCTTTATGAGCGACCTCTGCAGTGAATTATCGTCTTCTAAAGTCATGTATGCTGATGATCTGATAATTTACCGCGTCATAACAACTATGGTAGACTGTTATGCATTACAAATGGACGTCGATAGGATCATCATGAGTGTGAATATTCAAAAATGCAGCACAATCACTTTTACACGAGTACATACTCCAATTAAGTTCGAATACTCGATGTGTTCTGCTCCCGTAGAACGAGTCGTATCCGTCAAGCATCTTGGTGTCATTCTCGACTGTAAGCTATAGCTATAGCTAAAACCTACGCTGTACTTGGACTCATCAAACGCAACACTCGTGATTTCAATGATGGGTACTGTCTAAAAACACTATACACTACACTGGTACGCAGTATTCTAGAATATGGCGTTACTATTAGGGCTCCGGAAGTCGTGCTAGTGCACAGAGTGCACGCTGCTCTGAAAATCTAGCGAAATCGTCTTAGTGCACCAGCGGCTGCTCGTTAAGTGAGCCATTTGCGCGACTTCCGGAGGGTTAATCGTATCGAACGGGTACAGAAGAACTTTATCAGGTTTGCACTTCGTCGGTTACCCGGGCAAAATCGTTTCCAGCTTCCTCCATTTGAATATCGCTGTACCCTCTGTAGTGAATCCATTGGCATTAAAGAATAATAAAAAAAATATTAATGAAAATATTATTGAATATTATTTAACATAAATAAGCCTATTTAACAATTATAATGATAGCGTTCTAATAAATCTTCGGTGTCATGTGAAAAGACATTCATTAGAAACACTAAGGAAAATAACAATAACAAGTATCAGGGTAGTTACTCCAAAATTAGCATTAAAAAAATAATTAAATTTCTTTTCGTGGGCATATAACTAAAAACTATATAAGCAATTTTTTTTTTCAATTCGTTTATTTGATAAGGCAGGTTTGCGTTAGCTTAAAGGTGCCAATTTTGTTTTGTTTTACATTTTAAATTACTTAAAACTAGGGGCTTACATATTGATTTTTGAAATTAAACTAAGGCTAATTTATAGCTATACATATACACAAGGGGGTAGTATAATTTTCGTAAGATTAGAGGGGTCATTTAGTTTTTATGGCAATATGGTTTGACATTTTTAGCAATGAGATTATTGGAGCAAATAATGTTTAACTAAGGGGGAAAATTTTTACGACTATCTTAAAAGTAGAAATAATTAGAGGGCGTGATTAAATTTTGTAAAGATTCGGAGACATTAATTAGAGTTATTTTATGTGGTAGTAGAGTTGGGCATTTTCAACGAGATCATATAATATAATAGTTAAAACTAGAAAAGGCAAGAAGAGCTAAATGCTTCATGAAGATATTTGGGGGGGGGGGGGAAGGGGTGTTACTTCTGTGTATAAGAGTCAGGGGAAGTAGGGTGGACAAACATGGCAGGGGGAGAACATTATTTCAGTTTCAGACTTCGGGAGATCAACGGATGGATTACAGAATCAGGGTGGTCTTCATCAGGAAGAATCATGTACTGGGACGCCGGGTGGTCGTTCTCGAGATGGCAGGGGTTTCTCCAGACGATTTCGTAGTGCGGCTCAGATGTTGATCGGCTACATTTCGAGTTGTGCGTGTGATGTTCGTGCTTTAGGTCCCGTGTTTGTTGGCTCATTCGACAGGGATGTTTTGTGTCGCCTTGGAGTCGCATCAAACCATCGTGGGTGTATGGTACAGGTGGAAGAGAGCGCTTCTGAGAATGATAAGGAAAAAGGGGCAGTTAAAGTTGGATATTGATGGTTTTTATGAAGGTGTATATAAGGGACATATAGAGGACATCGCGGCTTGCCAACACATCTCGAACCGGGACGTTGGGTGGTCTTCCTCGGGCCCGGAGGGTGTCCATAAGCCGAGACCTGGCGGAACTGTACTCGGTGCACGCCCAGACTATGTGCTCTATATCGTGATAACCGTCGCCACAAGCGCAGATACCACTCTCCACGAGCCCAATACGTCGGAGATGTGCATCCAGCGTGTAATGGTTCGCCATGAGTCGGGACATCACACGAATGAAGTCACGACCCACATCCATCCCCTTGAACCAAGGTTTCGTCGATACCTTAGGGACTATCGAATGTAGCCACCTTCCTAGCTCCCCATTGCTCCACGAGGTTTGCCAACTTTCGAGGGTTCTCTGATGAGTAATACTGAAAAATTCGTGGAAGCAAATTGGTCTTTCAAAAACGTCACCTTCAATGGCACCCACCTTAGCTAAGGAGTCCGCCTTCTCATTGCCCGGAATGGAGCAATGAGAAGGGACCCACACCAAGGTAATCTGGAAAAATTTGTCAGATAAAGCACTCAGTAGCTCCCGTATTTTCCCCAAAAAATACGAGGAATGCTTTCCATGTTTCATCGAGCGAATAGCGTCAATAGAACTCAGACTATCCGAGACGATGAAGTAATGGTCTGCGGGTAATGTGTCAATGACTCCAAGGGTATACTGAATAGCAGCTAGTTCTGCGGCGTAAACTGAAGCAGGGTCACTGAGTTTGTAGGAGGCGGTGAAATTTTGATTGAAAATACCGAAGCCAGTGGACCCTTCGAGGTTTGATCCGTCAGTATAAAACATCTTAGAACAGTCGACTTCTCGGAATTTATTATAAAAAATATTTGGAACCACTTGTGGGCGTATATGGTCCGGAATTCCAATAATCTCATCTTTCATGGATGTGTCGAAGAAAACAGTAGATTCAGAAGTATTTATGAAATGCACACGGTTGGGATTGTAAGAAGAAGGATTAATATTTTGCGCCATGTAGTCAAAGTACAGGGACATAAAACGGGTCTGAGAATTGAGCTCAACAAGCCTTTCGAAATTTTCAATCACCAACGGGTTCAAGATATCGCATCGAATGAGCAATCGATATGAGAGTTCCCAAAATCGATTTTTCAGCGGGAGAACGCCCGACAGGACTTCGAGACTCATCGTATGGGTCGACTGCATGCACCCTAAGGCGATACGCAAACAACGATACTGAATTCTTTCGAGTTTGATGAAATGTATGTTCGCGGCGGATCGAAAGCAGAAGCATCCGTATTCCAGTACCGACAGTATCGTTGTTTGATACAACCTAATTAGGTCTCCTGGGTGGGCACCCCACCACGTTCCGGTTATTGTACGAAGAAAGTTGATCCTTTGCTGACATTTCTGTTTCAGATACCGAATATGGCATCCCCAAGTACCTTTCGAGTCGAACCAGACCCCTAGATATTTTACTGTGAAGACCTGAGCTATAGTTTGACCCATTAATAGAAGCTGTAGTTGTGCTGGTTCACGCTTCCTAGAAAATACAACTAGCTCAGTTTTCTCCGTGGAGAATTCGATACCCAGCTTAATAGCCCAAGCAGACAAATTGTCCAAGGTATTCTGTAATGGTCCTTGTAGATCGACAGCTTTGGGTCCCGTAACAGACACCACGCCATCGTCTGCAAGTTGTCTTAACGTGCAGGAATTGTCAAGACATTCATCAATGTCGTTGACGTAGAAATTGTATAACAGGGGGCTTAGACATGAGCCCTGGGGAAGGCCCATGTAGCTAAATCGTGATGTCGATAAGTCACCATGCGAAAAATGCATGTGCTTTTCCGACAACAAGTTTAGTAAAAAGTTGTTTAAAGTCGCTGAAAGACCATGCTGGTGCAGCTTCTCTGAAAGAATGTTGATAGAAACTGAATCAAAAGCCCCCTTTATATCTAGGAACACTGGTGCCATCTGCTCTTTACTAGCATAGGCCATTTGAATTTCGGTTGAGAGCAACGCAAGACAATCATTCGTCCCTTTGCCTTTGCGAAAGCCAAATTGTGTATCTGACAGTAAGCCATTTGCTTCGACCCAATTGTCGAGGCGGGATAGGATCATTTTCTCGAACAACTTCCGGATACAAGATAGCATTGCGATCGGTCGATACGAATTGTGGTCGGAGGCTAGTTTTCCTGGTTTTTGGATGGCGATGACCTTCACTTGCCTCCAATCGTGTGGGACAATGTTAGCCTCAAGAAACTTATTAAATAAGTTCAACAAGCGTCTCTTGGCAGAGTCTGGCAGATTCTTCAACAAGTTGAATTTGATTCTGTCTGGCCCTGGAGCTTTATTGTTACACGACAAGAGAGCAAGTGAGAACTCCACCATCGAAAAAGGTGTTTCGTTCGCGTTATCGTGACGGGACGCGGCGCGGTAGATCTTCTGTGCCGGGGCGGAATCCGGACAAACCTTCTTGGCGAAATCGAATATCCAACGGTTTGAATATTCCACGCTCTCATTAGTACTGTTTCGATTTCGCATACGTCGGGCTGTTCCCCAAAGAGTGCTCATCGATGTTTCTCTCCTTAATCCGTCGACGAACCGGCGCCAATAATCGCGTTTTTTGGCTTTCATCAAACTCTTCATTCGCTTGTCTAACGTCGCGTACTGTCGAAAACTGGCGGGTACCCCGTCGTTCCGGAAGGTCTTAAACGCGGCGGCCTTCTCTGCGTACACGTCTGAGCACTCTTTATCCCACCAGGGATTGGGAGAACGTTTTTGTATGTTCGCGCCGGGTACTGGCTTAGTCTGAGCTTGATTCGCGCTGTCGAGAATCAAGCCAGCCAAAAAGCTGTACTCTTCCTCCGGAGGAAGTTCTTGAGTAGATTCGATGTTGTCGGATATCGCGGCAGCATAGCTCTTCCAATCGATATTTCGTGTGAGGTCATACGAAATATTGATTGTTTCCAATGGCCTTGAACCGTTATTGATTGAGACTACGATCGGCAGATGGTCGCTACCGTGGGGATCAGGGATTACCTTCCACGCGCATTCTAACTTTAGCGAGGTCGAGCAAAGGGATAAATCTAATGCGCTTGGGCGCGCTGGTGGGGGAGGAATCCGTGTCGTTTCACCCGTGTTTAGAATTGTCATGTTGAAGTTGTCGCAAATATTGTGAATTAAAGAGGAACGGTTATCATCATAAAGGCAACCCCATTCCGCACCGTGAGAGTTAAAGTCGCCTAAAACTAGCCGCGGTGCAGGCAGGGATTCTATGATGCCATGTAGCCGGCGATGCCCAATCGCGGTGTTGGGGGGAATATATATGGAAGCTATGCAAAGATCTTTGCCTTTGATTGTTACTTGACAAGCAATAACTTCAATACCTGTTATCGAGGGAAGGTTAATTCTGTAGAAGGAATAGCGCTTTTTGATCCCCAAAAGCACTCCTCCATAGGGGGTGTCTCGATCCAGGCGAATAATATTAAAGTCGTGGAAGTTGAGATCTATGTCGGAAGTTAACCAAGTTTCACATAATGCAAATGCATCGCAACTCAAATTATTTATTAAAATTTTGAAGGAATCGATTTTCGGGATGATACTTCTGCAATTTCACTGTAGAACAGTGATCAAATCCGTGACCTCGTTCGATGAGTTAGCCATCGAAGGATACAATCGCTGAAAGGAGGGGCCATTTAGCAGTCAACTGCTTCAAAAATGTTCTTACTGTAGGGAGAAAAGCTAACAACAGACTTTTAATAGGATCAGTTATATTGAAAGTTTTTATTATCCAGTCCACAATGTCCGAGAGTTTGATAATTCCAGTGCCGCGATTATTCTCGAACTGAAACAGAGGAACACTTGGGATTTTTGATGTTCCGGGAAGTGCTGGGAACTCCTTCTCTGAGTTTAATCCTCCGAGACCAGGAGCTAATTGCTTCAATTTGGTTGCAACACTTCCAATAGATGTGACTTTCTGAGTCCCGTCAAGGGATACCTTCTGGCCTTTACAACGAACTTTAGGAGAGGAAATGTTCCTCCTCTTCCTATAACTTCTAGGCGCCCTAGTAGATGTTCCCTCTTGTGGGTCATCAGCCTCGCCCTCGTTAGGAGGCAAGTGAGCATAGATGTTTGTTGAGGTTGGTGGTGTAGCTTTCTTTAGCATTTCTGCAAAAGAACGTTCGGATCGTCCAGCAAGGGAACGTTTTAGTTTATCCCCGCGTAGTTTGTACGCGGGACATGCCGAGATATCATGCAGATTCTCTGCACAGTAAGGACACTTCTCAGCATTCTTACTGCACGAATCATCTAGATGATTCTCCCCGCATTTTCCACAGCGGGCCTTATTGCTACAATGGGTGGCTGTGTGACCCAATTGTTTACACTTTGTGCAATTCATGACCCGCGGCACAAACAGACGCACAGGCAGACGAACCTTGTGCAAGAGGACGTAATTTGGCAAAGCGGTACCAGCGAAGGTCAACCGATAAGAGTTTGATTGGGGGTACGTTTTTGAACCATCCCCCGCAACTACTACTGAGTGCAAACGCTTGCACTCGAGTATTTTCACTGGCTGAAGTAAGCGGTCTCTGAAACGGCCAACCCCGTACTGCAGCAGATCCTCGCATGTCAAACTGTCATCGGTGACAACGCCTTCAGACTGTACTTTCACAGCTGGAATATACACGTGATAGTCCTTCGTAAAGTGCTCGCAGCAAGCAATATCGTTTGCCTGCTTTGAGTTAGTCAGCACGACCCTCAGCCTGTCTGAGCGGACCTTTTTTATTTCGATCACAGCCGAGAACCGTTCCGTTAGGTCTTTTGAAATCTGTAATAGATTCAGCGATTTTGTTTTGGGCCGAAAGAAGACCACAAAGGGACCGGTCGAGAGCTCTGGATATTGTTTGGGTCGGGGGAGAGCCTTAGGAGTCGACTCGATCTCCATTTGGCCATCCGGGGAGGAAGCCATCGACACCGTCAACGCACGGGGTCAGCACCCGCGCAGACGGGAAAAAGCCGTAAATGTATCAAAAAGGTAGATTTCACTTATCTGTATACTCGTTTCCCACGACGCACCAGTCCAGCTTAAATAGCTGGTTATTGTTCAATCCTCGCTTTACGAACAAAAGGTTGAGGAATGTGGCCTAACGGTTAACACACGCACAAAAGAAAATAAAAGTCCAAACCTCGAAGAGGCAGAGAATGGCAAAATAACCTTGAACGCGGATTACTGCACTGTTCTTTTTCCAACAGACCGAAAACAAAACACTTCTATCTCGATCGAGCGATGCGTAGAGACTGATATATAAGCAATTTATTGACAGTAAAAATATTATATGTGTATATCCCAAGAAATTATATTATTTGATTAACGCGTACAGTGTAGTACGCTGAATCTATTTGCGTGAAACGCAGGGGAAACGCAACATAAAACGCAAAGTCCTAGACGGAAGTTGGGTAGCTTGGTAAAGGAGGGATATTGCTTCATTCAATGAACGATTTTCGAGAGCGACGGTTGCTAAAATTTTGCGTTCATCTTTTAGAAATTTTAGCGGAGATAGGGAGAGAGGGTAACAATGAAACACATTTTTTCTACAATTTAATTTTGATGATAATACTTGTTATTTGTGTAACCAAAAGTGATACATAGTGCCACTCTGATGTTAACTGATACATATATTTTTTCCAGCTGGTAAAATTCACGGGAAATAACATTTTTTGGATAATAAACAATCGGTGGTAAAATGTATTAGTGTGCCCCATGGGTAGGAACTATGAAACACGATGTCGTCTATAGTGAAATATTCTACTTATAAATTTTATTCTTTTGTTTTGACGAAGAATGATCCTAACGCTTTGAATTAAAGTTATATTGAGGCGAAAATCGTTTGTTTACGAAAGAATCCACTATAACATCGCGTAACATTGAACCACCATATATGCATATCAGCTGCAATCCTGAAATAAGAGACAATTTCTACAAAACTTGCCCAAATTTACTAATTTTGCACTATATGAGTAGTATTTACTGTTGAAAATCGGAACCCATTCACATTTTGAGACAGACCACAAAAACAAAAAATAATCACTGTTCCCCATACGCCTTCGTTCCACAGTTACCCAATGGGTCTATTCATGAAAATTGTGAAATTACGCAGAACCATGAGAAGTTACCAAAAAACTTTGTTCGCGGCATATGTTGAGCATAAAATTTGCTATAAATAGCAATAGACTAAACATTTATTCAATGAATGGTAACTCATAAAGATGGAATAATGTTTTTCATTGCAAATTTACTCTGGCTATCACAAAACAAACAAATATCCATTAAAAGAGATACAGTTATCAGATCTCTTCCAAAATATAGCAACACGTGTAAGGAATTAGAAATCGTGAAATATGAGAGAATGAGACGATTCAGATCATGCATTATGATTTTATTGCGAATGTTTCATAGTTCCTGCTGATCCACTGTTACCCTCTCTCCCCTACGACAAAAACCAGGACAGTCGAAAGGGACTGATTCCCCCCTTTACCTCTCAATCGACATTGCCTTTTCCGCATGTTTTCGGCAGTTAAAAAGTTCTGGGGTCTGGCAGGCAGAGCTTGCACAGTAAAAAATCTCCCTTCGCTGCGAAACAGACGGATCTTTCTGCAACGACTTTTTATTTTCGACCTTCTGACAGACAACGTAGACTCTCCTGCGCTTCTAGCAAAAGTGAACCTCAACGTTCCGGGAAGATCTTTCCGGAGAATTGATTTTTCCGACGCTCAACACATCCCACGCAGTATGGCCAGAATAATCCTTTGGATGTTTGCTGTCAACGAAGTCTTTCATTTGTTTGATTTTAATATTAGTAAAGAATCGTTTAAATGAAAAATATGTTTAAGTTAGTGCTTAGTCTAAGTCTGTGCGATGTAACTTTTTTTAATCGAAGACAATACGATACAATACAATAATATACAATTACGCCTTAATAATATGTTTGTCGAGATTTCATGAAAAATGTGGTTTCTAAACTACATGTCTAAAAATCTGTAATCTGTTTCCTGATTTTAACGGAAACATATCTATTTCTATTATGTTCCTTAGAGTTTTCTACGTATACTTTTTACTGGCTCAAATTCTCCATGTCGTTTGAAGATTTCTGCATTGCTGTGATTTGAATTTTCATCATTTTCCTGATGAGAAGGATTGGGGAACAGGCACGTAGCCAGAGGGGGGGCTAGGGGGCTAAAGCCCCCCCCCCGAAACTTTTCAAAAATAAATTTAAGAAGCAACATGTTTTTCGGTAACTCGTAAAAAAATTGTATCTTGTTTGGTTTCAACAAATTAATGGGAGAATGGTGAGGAAGATTGCTATTTCGAGCCACCGAAGACATCGGTCACGATATCTACTCAGTATGCCGAGTCTGATAACACACTTCCTTTCATATTGTGTGACTCGTCGGAAGAACAAAAGAAACTGTTACTTTAATTCTTGCTGGGGTGATCCGTCGGATGATTGAATCGTAGAAGCAAGAAGTGGTGCTCCAGCCAAACGTGGAGGCTATTGACTTCTGGAATTTTTGCATAACCGAATTTCATGATGGGGAATATTTGCTGAAGGTGAAAATAGAGGTTATGCTTACGAACATCGCCTTTAACGAGTTCTACCTTGTCAGGCATTCAGTACTTATGTTACTCAACAAATTAGCCTAGGCGAAACCAGTCATTTTGCAACTTGTAATACGTGGTTGATTCTCATATATATGGATGATGAGAAAATCAATGTTCGTCTACAAGATCTGATACCTCTTACTTGAACCGCGGGCGAGCGACCAGGAGGTTAAAGCCCCAATAAACAAACTTAACTTCTTTGAACCGTGGCCATTAAAAGATTCCTGTCACATTTGGAAAAAATATAATTTATTATAAAGGACTCATCTAGGAATTAGACGGGTAGGGTCAGCTAGGATTTCGTCCTAGCTGACCCTGCACGCACAAAACGCAATGCGATAATATCATCATACACGTTACATCTTTGCACATCCATAGTCTCCAATACGATTAGGGTGGATGTACCAATAGTCGCATGCTTAAGGAAAACTTTTGATAAAAAATCGATTAATAGACCTATGGGCAATGTTAATACATTAAACGAAAGCTTTCAGTCCCTACTTCATAGGAAAAATATAAAGATGGCTTAGTAACCAATTTATGTATTCAAAACCGCTTGTACCACTATAGGAACACATGTACCAATAGTGGTGCAATCGCTAATTTCGGTTCCTATTGTTGCAAATCCCATTGCCTTCTTATGGGACTTGCAACTATAGGTACACTATATCAACTATAGGTGCAAGGGAGCTCAAAATTCTTAGAAAATATTTTTTTTCAATAGTTATTTGAGCAAATTTCAAGGATAACAGTTTTATTGTCGCATAATTTTAGTGCGATGAATCGATAAAAAAATATTTGTTGATGGTTGGTATCTTAGTTAGGCGTATAACCCACTACTGCAACTATTGGTACACCTCAACTATAGGAGCACCCACCCTACCTGAAAAACAAACAATTGCCAAATTTGTGGCTGCTGTTCATATAATATTGACGGCAAAAACTGCGTCTAGTATCTCAAAATTAACAGTCAGCATCATCATTGAGGAAGTCGACACTGGTGGCCCGTAAGGGGACAAAACAAAAATGAAATCAGATATTCGCGAACTGCCATGTCCATAGCAGTTACCACGATAATAATACGGAAGTGTACAAGATAGATATGAACGACCACCAAGACGCGGTTGGTTATGAAAAAATATTTCTCAATCAGTAAACAAGTCAATCGCACGAGATCTGTTGGACAACCATTAGCGTTTTATCATTTTCATTGTTTACATCGTGGAAATAAATATATTAAAGACTCAAGGCTTCATTTAGCTAATGCATTGAACCGACTCAAGTAAACGAATTGTATAATAAAAAATTAGAAGTTTCATAGAAAACTGAGTACAAAAACTGTCCCAAAATTAACATTTATCGCTAGTAATGGTATCTAACAAAACTCATTTTATGCTAGATATTGGCCTGAATAAAGAAAGTTAGTTAAATCATACGCAAATTGAATTTCTGTAATAGATTAGAGCAATGTGCGCTTAATATAAACGTCAAGCATCTTCCAAACTGTTTTCTTACATTCTTTAGCTAAAAATAATTGACACGTATTTTTTGGTTTGGCTAAATATTATATTTTTTTCAAGTTATTCGCTTTTGAACTTTTGAAGTCTATAAAATTGAACATTTTTCAATCACTGATAACTCGGAAACGACTCGATATATGGAAAAAAATATTAAATAGAAAAGTTGCGTTTTCAAATAAGCTTACCAAAAAAATCACAATTTTTTTGTTATATAACTTATGAAATTTGCAATTACTTGAAACAAATTGAATTTTTTTAAGGCTGGACCAAATTTTTTATTTATTATTTTATTTAAGTATTAAAATCGTGTTAAAAAGATTGTGTAAAAATTTGGCAGTGGAATTCTTTGCGAGATATTACAATTATAAACATAAAACATGGTAATTTTACACTAAACGCCCAGCGAAAGGCCTGTTATAACTGAAATGTTTCGTAACACTTCGAGTTCCATTCTGAATTTTTCACATAATCTTCTTAATATAGTTATGTAATCAAAATAAATTTGATTTCGGGGGACTTTAGAAAATATTTGCTTTTGACATGAGAATTCCCCCAAAAAAGTCTTAAATTTGCAGAATGCGAGTCATTCCACGATTTACAACTATAATTTTAGTTCCCTTCAATTTTTTTGCACTCTTTAGCTGAAAATTATAGACACGATTTTTTTACTTTGGCAGAATTTGACTTTTTTTTTTTTCAAGTTATGAGTTTTTGAACTTTATAAAGTACTAGCTAATACCCATCGCACGTTGATGCGACTTTCAACGAAATAGGAGGAAACCATAATTTGTTCCGAAGCGCCTTCTTGTAGGCACATAATCCCCACCAATAGCACACAAACACGCTCCATAACAAATTCCTACTATGCATAAATTTTTACGGCAATTGGTTAAGCCGTTTGGGAGTCCATAAATCACATACATACAAATATCGACTTTTAATAATATAGTGATTTTTTAAAGTTTTATAAATTTAATAGAATTGGACATTTTTCATTCCCTCATAACTGAGAAACTATTAGATTTCTGGAAAAAAGCATTAAATAATAAAAGCTGCGTTTTCGGAAGATCTCGGCGGATTTTTTTTTGTAATATTTGTTTTTGTTAAATAATTTATGTATTATGCAAATATTAGTAACAAATATTTTTCAGGGTGGAGCCAAAAAAATCTTTTTAGCTTTTTCAAATAATTTATAATTATATCGAGAAGATTGTGTACAAATTTCAGAAAGAAATTCGAAGTATTTTACGAGATATTTCAATTACAATAGGCCTATCACTAGGCGTTTGGTGTAAAATTGCCTGGTTTTAAGTTTATAATTGTAATATCTCGCAAAGTATTTTGATATCCACTCCCAAATTTTTGCACAATTATTTTAACATGATTTTTAATATTTAAAGAAAATAATAAGTAAAAAATTGGTCCAACTTTAAAAAATTTAATTTGTTTCAAACAATTGCAAATTTCATAAGTTCTATAACAAAAAGAAATTGCTATTTTTTTCAGTAAGCTCACAACTTTTTTATTTAATATTTTTTTCCATATATCGAATCGTTTCCGAGTTATAAGTGATTGAAAAATGTTCAATGTTATAAACTTCAAAAGTTCAAAAACTAATAACTTGAAAAAAAATCATATTTAGCCAAAATAAAAAATACGTGTCAATTACTTTAACTAATGAATGCAAGAAAAAAAATGGAAGGAATTCAAATTTTGATTGTAAATCAGACGTGGAATGACCCATATATTTTGATCCTATTGATCACCAAAGATCCTCCTTCCTAACTGGGGTATGCCAAAAAATTATGTTAGCATGATGCATTAGAACTGGTAATAGTTACAGGACGCCAGATCAAGAAAATAGAAGTTGAACCATCTACAATTCGTTTGCTAAATCAGAAGATTTTGTGC
Source organism: Topomyia yanbarensis (assembly GCF_030247195.1). Classification (NCBI taxonomy): domain Eukaryota; kingdom Metazoa; phylum Arthropoda; class Insecta; order Diptera; family Culicidae; genus Topomyia; species Topomyia yanbarensis. Next base: position 44,652,209 of record NC_080671.1, on the reverse strand, counting down.
AAATTTCGACATTCTCTTCGATCGAACATTTTATGGATATTTTTCTACTCATTTCGATTTAGCGTCATCTACACCTTTTAAACGTGTAGCTTAGAACACCTTGCGTTTTCCAGCACCGTCAAGGATTGTCATATTCGGTTAGCGCATAAATACTGAGAACTCTAGAATATCCATTGTTGCAACGAGAGTAAATTGTAACTTGTAAATAAAAATAAATAATAAAAATCAAATTAAACATCAATAATTCGTTGATGTACTATAGCCTTTCTTGTGACAAAGAACATGGATTGTCTTAGATTTGGCTTTGTTTTCATTAAGAACTTTTCAAAATTTCGTTTAGTTTCTAGTGACAATATGAAGTAATTAGAACTAAAAGCTTTATGCAGGGGCGGGTAAAGCGTAGTTGGTAAATTGATTACCTTTTACGCAGCTCATAACGGTTCGTTCATCAATCCCGCACATGTAGGGTTAGAAATTTTTCTAAAGAAATTTTCTAACCCAAAAAGAGGCGAATAACCATAAGGTTAAAACCTGTATAATCGAAATAAAAAAGCTTTATACAATAATTTTTTAAGCCCCTCCCGAAATAAACTCCTGGCTACGGGCCTGTTGGGGAAGTGATAATATTAGGGATAGGAAAAATAGCTAGCAATTGCTGCGATTAAAAAGACGGAAGGTAAACGATCTGGTGCAAGGTACTGGAGAGAGGCTTGAACACACAACTTATTCAGTCTTCACCGAAATTTGCTCCCGGAAAGGAAATTTTACACGTCGTTTTTTTGTCGTTCCTGATTCTTCGAAAGATGATATCTTGTATCCCTGCCAACACTATTCCAGTAGACCACTAGAACATCCCGGAAGATATTTTCCTAGCTGATCCCAGGTTCAATCGTTCCAGTGATGTAGACATGATCGTGGAATCTCAACATTTCTTCGCGTGCTTTCCCTCCGCCGCTCGCATTCAGCTATCCGATTCTTTTCACGTTCTCGTCAACAGCGCTGGTGGAACTGATATAGCAACGTCATCTGTAAACTCCCCAAGTTGCAAAACAGTATCTGTTTCATTGGTCTCCCTTGAAGAAAGCATAGAAAGATTCTGGAGAATCGAAGAAATATCCACCAAGCCCGCGTTGTCAGTTGAGGAAAAGTTTTGCGAAGACTATTACTAGTCGACTGTTTCCCGAACTAAAGATGGAAGTTATGTGGTACGCTATCCAAAAAGGGATAATTTTAAATCTTGTCTTGGAGAATCTAAGTCTACAGCTTTACGTCGGTTTACCTTACTGGAACGAAGATTTGCCAACGATTCTGAAATGATGAAGAGCTACGATGAATTTATGGGGGAATATCGTTAACTAGACTACATGCAACGAGACGACGAGCTCAGGACGATTTTTTGACACTTGTGGTCCGTTTCCGCAAATATACTGTTACCGTTGTTGCTGACACAGAGACAATGTATCACCAGATACTCATCCATTCTGAAGATACACCTCTCCAACGAATCATCTGGCGATTCAATGGACATGAAAATGTATCTACGTACGAGCTCTTCTTATTTGGCTACACGCACCCTCCAACAACTTGCAGATGACGACGGTGGTGCTTATCCTCTCGGCAGACTCGCATTGAAAAAATCGTTCTATGTTGATGACTTCATCGGTGGTGCTAACTCCGTTCCTGAGGCTATTCAGATCATTACGCAGTTGACAGAGCTACTTGCGAAGGGAGGGTTTCCTATACGTAAGTGGACTTCCAACCAATTAGGAGTTCTTCAGGAGCTAGATGCTGATCAAATTGGAACTCAATCCAGTTTACGATTTGACCCAGATGAGGCATTTTCTGGAACCTGAGTTTGACCAGTTTCGCTTTGATTTCTACGTAAGCCTTAATATTCTCCAAGTAACAAAGCGATTAATTTTATCGGCAATTTCCCAACTCTTTGACTCTCTAGGATTAATTGCAGTAATAGTCGTAAGAGGAAAATGCTGATACAGGAGTTGTGGTTGTCATCGTGTTCCTGGGACGGATACCACATTAAATCGGATTCTTTGAAGTATAAATGGGACCAGTTTTGTAGCCGGTTGCCTTGGCTTGCCGACTTCCGGATCAATCGGTATGCATTCCAGCCTAGCTCCGAGATCCAGCTTCACCCCTTCGCCGATGCATCTGAGTCAGCTTATGGCGCTTGTACGTATGCCCGATCCGTCGATATGGTTGGGAATGTTTGTATACAGTTGCTGGCCGCGAAAACACGTGCTGCGCCACTTAGAAGATTGTCGCTTCCCTAACTATAATTGTGTGCAGCAATCGTTGCAGCTCAGCTTTACGTGCGAGTTGTTGAAACCTTGAATATATCTATTTCCAACTCTTACTTCTGGTCTGATTCTACAGTGACCCTTCAGTGAATAAAATCTCCTCCCAGCACGTGGAAAACATTTGTAGCCAATAGAGTATCAGAGATGCAAACGAGTACTCATGCAGCACGCTGGAACCATGTGTCAGATTCCGAAAACCCTGCAGATCTGTTGTTCCGTGGAATGCATGTCGATGACTTCCTTCGATTTGTGCATTGGAAGAAAGGCCCAGAGTGGCTTTCATGACCGAACTAACTTCAAAGAAAATCGAATCACTCGAAGCAGATAATGAACGCAAGTCAGTGATAGTTGCTGTTGTTTGAATCGAGGAGAAATTCCATCAGATTTTTGCACTATATTCTGAGTTTTCGCGCTTAGCGGGCTTAGTTGCGTACTGCCAGAGGTTTAAACAAAACACCCGTATCAAAACCAGAACTTGTCCCATGGTTTACAGCGGACCCAATCCCACTATTTCACTTCCTGTTGAACAACTCTCCCAAGCCAAGACTTTACTGGTCCGTCTCGCCCAAGCTGTTTTCGAGAACAATTAAGAGATTTGCAACAAAACCAACCGGTGAAAATACAATCATCCATTCGGCTCCTGCATCCTTTTCTAGACATCCAAGGAGTACTGAGAGTGGGAGGGCGGCTAAGGTTATCAGAACGGTCATACGAATCGAAGCACCCAGCGCTACTTCCTAGTTTCCACCCTCTCGCCAAACTAATAGCCAAATCATTCCACGTGAAACTCATTCATGGTGGCGGCCGTTTAACACTAGCCACTATGCACGAAGAATATTGGCAACTCAATAAACGACAATTGGTACGCAGCATCATCCGTAATTGCATTCAGCGCACCCGAGAAAATCCCGTCCCGCTACGCCAGCAAATTGGTCAACTTCCAACAGCAAGGGTCATTCCAAGCAGACCGTTCGCAGTGACGGGAGTGGAGTATGCAGGTCCCATATATCTCAAGGCGATACATAAACGAGCCTCGCCTACCAAAGCTTACATATGCTTGTTTGTATGCTTTGTAACAGAAGTAGTTCACCTTGAGCTGGTGCACGATCTTTGCAGCTTTCCTCGCTAGTCTCCGTCGCTTCGTAGCGCGCCGTGGCTGGCCTATCAACTTGCATTTAGATAACGGCAAGATATTCGTTGGAGCGAAATACGAACTGCACCAGTTGTACCATATTCTGAATGATTGCACGGAAGCGAGAAGGATTCAGACATCGCGCGTAGACGCACAAATTATTTGGCACTTGAATCCAACACATTTCGGAGGGCTCTGGGAGGCGGCTGTGAAGGTAGTCAAATCACAAGTATATCGCTAGCTCGGCAATTTGCGCCTTTCTTTCAAGGATACGAACACCGTATTAACCGAGATAAAAGCAGCAATGAACTTCCGACCGCTGGTCACAATGACCGCAGACCCGGAGGATTTCTCCGTTATTACGCCAACACACTTTCTAATTGGGTCAAGCATGCACGCTGTGCCTGATCCCAATGTTCGCGGAATCCAACTCAGTCCTCTCGACTACTATCAACGGCTGCAGCTGTTATTCCAGCAGTTCTGGCACCATAGGAGAACTGAGTATCTCCAAAAACTCCAGTGCGATACCGTCAAATCTTATCCATCCACTGGAATTCATCCTGGAAGGCTGGTGCTACTAGTCGACGATTTTCAGTATCCAGTCCGCTGCCCTATATGCGGGCTATAGGAAGAACATACAGGTAAAGACAAGCTAGTGCGAAGCGTTACTTTGCGGACACCAAAGGGAATTCTGATCCGGCCACTTCGGATGATTTGCTTGTTGCCGCCTGAGTCTAAAGCTCAGCTAAGCAGCGCGTTAGGCCTCTCAACAGGAGCAATTATCTATAATATGATACGTGAAATTAATCAAATGTAATTAGTTCTAAGCTTTCATTTCGATTTGAATTTCGTAAATTTCAAAGGTGGCGGCGATGTTAGATTTAGACCATTTTCAGTCAGGCATCGAAGTTCGAACCCTCGTTCGGAATTTATTATTTTCTCATATCTCACTCATATGATCCTCTCTTTCATCTACCTACTATCGAGTGCATTCACCACGATCAGTTTGTTGAGTCTATGATCGCCGAGGAAGTAACAGCTCGATCACGCAGAATGATAAGTTATATTTCGGATTCAATAAAAGTTATTATACGTTCTCGCGGTAGTAAAAATTTTGTGAAGTGCCATTTTCCGATCCTGGTGCCTAAAACCTTCCCTGTTCGACGGAATTTCCATTTGTTCAAAGGTGAGCCTCGACCTGCCCCAACACTCTTGTTACTGTAACTTGTGGTAGACATCTGTTTTTTTTTATAAAAGCTATGTCTTCCTAAAGCTATAGAACTATTTAAAATCGATTAGGTAACAGCTGAGATATGACCATTCAAAGTAGGTGTTCCCACTTTATTGGGCCCCCTTTATAGTCCGCGTAAAATTTTGCCCCCTTGGTATTCCGAGTGTGACTCATACGTTCAGATGGCATTCGGTGAATGACATTCGGCCAAAAGACATACGGTCAAATGACATTCGGTAACATGGCATTCAGCCGCATGGCATACGGCCACATTGCATTCGGTCACATGGCATTCGCCCAAACGGCATTCGGTAAATTAAATCGACCGTGCACCGTGAAAGCGACTGGGGCATGATGGTGAACGCTTTCGGAAAGGGCTACGTGGGAAAAAAAGGATTAAAACCATTGTTCTAGAAAAATTTATGGAGTAATTTTAGTTTCACTTAATTGATTATTTTCTGCAAACTCGCCCCACATAAACCATCAACTTACCCTGGAACCGGGACAAGTTAACAGTATTTCCGCTTCACATAGTGGTAGCTACAAAAATGAAAGCAATTCATCAAACACTATGACAGAATTCGGAGATGTAGCAGCTCTTTTATGCATCGTGTATTCATGTATTCTGCACGATCTACCTCTATCGAAAGAATAAAAAAAACATTGAAAACACCGCTAGATAGCCCCAGGCTCCTCTATTCGAAGAACCGCATCATATTTGCAATTCAAAGATATGTGCTGTCGCTTGCCGCTTGCTGTCTTATCGCTATGTGTTTATATCATTCCTAGAAGCTCTGCCTCGTCTTGCACATTGAGCGCAGCTAAGTCAACAACACTTCAAAGAACATTAATCGAAAAATATTGTTGCGGTTTGTTTCCTCAAAGTATGAGGTGTTTCGAACAAGCAACAGGCGATGGCGTATAGCGAGTAAATATCGGTAAGATAGGTCTTGACGCCTACGGCTAGACTGGTAAAGACATAGTTATGTTATTGATTTCCTGACTCAAAATGTCATCGTAAATAATCACTACATCAACTTGCAGTATCTAAAGCTTTTGAAATTATGGTTTTTAAACTGAAATATAATACAAATTTTGCTTCTACCCCATATTTTCCCTGGATATGGGATCAATATTTCTCTCGTCAGACATTATACCCTATAGTGAACTGTTTTAAATTCCGAATGTCGCTTAATTGCGTAAAGCAATGAAGAGTTCACCTTTGCGAAACGTGATTCTCATCCGCAAACCAGATGAGGAAGGATTTTCCTTGTTTGTAGGATAGCGGTGTTCCTTGTCCAGCATCCATCCGCCGTACGTATGGACTAGCATCAAGAGCGGGAATGGGTTTAATCATCCCTGAGAGAGGATAGCATCACTAGTTTTGCAGTACTCGAGCAACGTGTGTACGTGGTAGGGTTTGGTTTTTTTTCCTACAAAAAATCATTTTCCTGAGCTGGAGTAAGTCGTCATCGGAGTGAGTATGGAGTGATGAACTTTGCCCGTAGTCATGTAACATATTGAGTTTGCTATTGGTTTAGTGCGTGGGGATTTGCTGTTAATCATGTAAATCTGATCTGATACTGAGGAGGAAATTGTTTTCCGATATCCTGCTTCTCAAACGTGTCACTTTTGATTTTCAATTTGCAAGCGTTGTGTTCTCTACGCAAGGTATGGTAAGAGAATATCAATAAGATTGAGGCTACATGCAGTATTCATTCAGTGTTTCGGCCCGGGGTTGATTTTACTAGTTTGGCATAGAGCTGGAACTAGTTTAATTCTAACTAGTGCATACCTGGATGCATACTACTTGAAACACTTAAATATTGCATAGAATGGTTTGACCAGCGAAACATCCATCGCAAGTACATGTATATAAATTGTCTTTCCCAAAGAATGCCAAACGGAATCCAATCAATTTCTATGTACTTTAAAAACCACATAGGTGGAAAAGATTTTTCTCTCTTATCCATGGATACAAAAATACGACAAAGGAAGATGTAATCACTATGGTCCACTTTTCACTATGTTTATGCATGGGAGTATCTCTATTTTTCTTGCCCACTAGCTAGGTACACGTTTATCGATGGTGGTAATTACCATCTTCCAAATCAAATTTACTACGCAAGTAGGCTGAGGGTTTTCGACTTCACTTTTGCCGCCGGAATAGCAGTTGACGGTCATCACACCATTAGGGTACACCACGATCACGTCGAAGAGTGCTTTTTAATATTTAATGTTAAATATGGACAGTGTATCGACCCCACCGAAGGCAAGGTAAGACCAGAATCCTGATAATCTCATTTATTGTTTCTCTCTGAAATGTTTTCTTTTTTGGTTGGATAGACCGGAGCTGGGTATTTGCGTCAAAAGAAAATAACGATGGTACTTACGCCAGTAGATGGCTAAGAAAATACCTCAACTGAGTGTGTTGTGGAGATGTGCCAAAAGGATGGGTTGTGATTGTAAGGGAAAAACTAAACATGATAGGGGAGGAGGGTGTAAACATGTTTTTCTTAAATGAGACTGAACTTCTCTGAAAAAACGTCAATCTGATATATTGCCCGTATAAGCATAAGAGTCCCATATGGATTTTTGTCGAAAATGAGTCATCTGTTGGATTGTATTGTGTATCACCACTGAATCACAATGCACAAATAAGATTACCAGACTTGTTTAGAAAATATTGAAAAAAATGCCAAAACATGTTTCTTCCATCCATAGGGCTCAATGAAAATATAAATCTTAAACAGCGTCTTCCTCGGCTTGCTGTTTTCCAATATGGGACTCTTATGCTTTTATGGGCAGTATAGTAATCCTTTACTGTAAAAGCTTGACAACCGTATGTCAATCACAGCTGAAGATTGTAAACAAAAAGCAATAACAAAATTAGTACGGAATTAGTACTGCTTATCGCATCTCCGCGGATATACAGTTTGCTTTTGTTTGTCCCAAATGAAATGAAATGAAATGAAATGAAATGAAATGATAAAAAACTTTATGGAGCCCACCTCTCCCTTTGGCCAGCGTGAACTTGTATTTGATTTGTCGGAAGCTTTGGTAAAAAAATGGACAGCCTGAAACTCACTCAATTGCAGTGAATGCGATCTGTCAGTACATTAGCAGTGCGTAATATTCGCAGCAGTTTTTCACATACACATATTGTAGGTCTGATGAAGAATGATGTTCAAAATGCCTGTGATGGTTGTTGAAATGAGTAAATCTCCTTTTCGCTTTGAATCTGGGTGATTTTCATTCATATTTTTCTATTTTTAGTAAATTTGCTTAGGGTGCCGACAACCGACTACATTTTTCTAAATGGTAAATTTGATTATTTTACTAAATTGTTAGTAATTTTTTTCATGTTGACATAATAAATTAAATTATTTTATCAGTTATTAGCTAAGGCCTCTTGCTTTCCATAGGTATGCTTATTCCCATATATTGTGCAATTGGAGTAATGTCGTGAGCCAAAAACAAAAGTGTGCCGACAATATATAGTAGTATAGTAGTAGCTACCCTGCAATTGACTAGGAAACAGGGATACCTGATTGATTGGAGAAGTGTCTGCAGAAGAAGTTCAACTTTTGCAAATAGTCAGGAATTATTGCAAAATATTTGAAACAGAATATGAAGTACACTTGTACGCGTTAATCATCGAACGGTTTATTGAAGTCACTCAGTTTACTAAATTTAACTATAGGTACCTTTGTCCGTTATATTGTGACCCCCTAGTTAATTTGTCAATTTTCTTTTCTCTTATTTCAGGTTAGCACCCTATGGATGAACGATTTGCTTGAAGTACTACTTAGTTGGTTAGACAAATGATCATTGAGGTTAAAACCTTCGAGGTACCTGATAACTATCATTGTCTCTGGCTATTACCCGGAAATGGTCTGTCGAGAGCCGACCAAATTCCCCTATAAATGATGGTATGCGCCAAATCATTTCTAATATATTCAGAATAAACTGCCGTAAATTGCTAACTGTTTGTTGATCCTTCTCGCGAATTGTTCAACATCATCCATCATACATGAATCAACAGTCATCATTCCATTCAGACAAGACCGTGCGCATTTTCTACGCATATTAAATACCTGGTGGATTAGGACCCTAGTCGGTCAAATAAACAGTAAACACACAAATTAGATTGCGCTGTCCAAAGAAATGTCATCTCGTTTAGCATCACCCGGCGAAGACATGTTCTCTTATAATGCTATCAATTCAACGACGATTTAAAATTGTATGCGACAAACAATGAGCTATCTTAAAATATTAAAAATAAGACTACTACCTATTTGTAATAAATTAAAATAAAGTTTGTACATTCTCAAAGATAACACCTTATAACAATGCGACGCGGGCGACAATAGCTGACCATCACCATATTGAATTGCGTTCAACATATGAATTAAAAACCTGTTTTAATCCCCCTAGTGGTGCAATTGTGCGTTTCGCATTCATCCTAACTACGATTCCAATGCTGGTTATGTTCAATACAATGGTGGAAATGTTTATTATATATTCAGTACGATTTGCACATACATACACTGCCCATAAAAGCATAAGAGTCCCATATAGATTTTTATCGAAAATGAGTTATCTGTTGGAGTGTATTCTGTATTACTACCGAATCACAATACACAAATACAATTACTAGGTTTGTTCAGAAAATAGGGAGTGTTGTGTGATGTGGGGTGGGAGGGGGTGGTAACCCCTCACCGCATACCCCTAACTACGCCCCTGTTAAAAAACAGAAAACCTAAATTAGTCAAAAAAGAATTAGGTTGACGATATTCAGAGTGATTGCATAACCTTTCTAAATGAGAAAGGCAAAATTGTGAATTTTCTGTGTGGCCGAACTCTTCAACCCGTAACTCTGGAACCGGAAATCGGATTCAAATGAAATTTAATAGCGATTGCAGGCTAACGGTAATGGAGATAACCCAGATAAATGTGAATCACTGCGACACTGCACAGCAACTGTTGCGGCAGTCTGCGACAGAAACAATGTGTGATGTCGCTTGGATTGCAGAGCCGTATCAAGTCCCCTCTGATAACGGTAACTGGGTGGCGGATAGATCGGGAACAGCTGCTACACAGGTTATGGGCAGATTCCCCATTCAAGAAGTAATAGAAGGGTCATACGATGGCTTCGTGATCGCAAAAATGAACGGCGTCTTCGTGTGCAGCTATTACGTTCCTCCAAGGTGAGCAGTAGAGCAGTTTAGCCTAGTGCTGAAGCAGTTCACGGTGTATTTATTAGAACAATTTTATGCAAAAAAATTCAGCATCTCTGAAACTTCGGAATATGAAAGAATGGGCTTTCCCCTTTCATTTGAAACTAAGATCAAAATAATCCGTCGGGGGGTCCAGAGCAACTTTTTTTTTTGAAGTTTTTTTCGTAACAATATAAGTTTTACTATTGGAGATAGTTCATATTTCTGTCCCTAGATGGTGCTTTATACATTCGAACAACACTAAAAGTGAGAATTGTATAGAAAATTTAATTGTCTACAAGTTTGTTGACCACTAAAAATTGATCTGAAATCATCCGGAAAAGTTGTTTAAGATTTTAACAAAGTTATATCTAAGATAGTTTCACACGAGGCCTAGTGATTTGGAAATATGTTTTCTCGCACTTATTATATTACAAAAAAAAAATAATTGGGTTTAGTGGCATAAAAATATTAGACGGGATTCATTACGTTGACAATTCTAATTGAACTTCTGAAAATTAGGATGTTTGACAGAGTCAGAAAACTAGTTGTGCTTTTGGTTTGTAATCTTTCCCGATAGGTTCGAAGGGACTACCATTCATCGGAAGGTATTGCTTGCTTACAAGGGTTTGCTTACATTTATGTTCTGTTACACGGGTGTTTTAGAAAGGACCATACATCGTATAATTTAGGTTATGATCGCTTAAGTCAGCTATTATAATTTCGTTCAAGACGAAATGTTGGGACACACCGTTTCTTGTTTAACGCAAACCACAGCAGTAACTGTCCAAATTAGTGGCTAGTGTGAAATTTTCTCCGCAAAGCATATTGTGGCAGTTGGATTTTACGGCCATTTCCTATCAATTATGCGATATATCGTTACTAAATTGATCCTAGATTATGCGATATGTATTACTTTTGAAAACAAAATATGATTTGAGTATAACAATAACCTTATATACTTAAAAGTCCTAGAATATATCCTAAAAAAAATTATCTTGATCCAAAAACTCAAAGTTTTTTGTTCACTGTTTGTCACATTGAGTTAATTTTGAAAACGGATAATCAGCGTTTTGAACCAAGCGTTGCAATGAAATCTGCGAAATATTGCAATGGTGCGTTAAAAGTTTCATTGAGTTTGTTCAAATATAAAGATTGAAGTTCAGGACAAGTCAATTTTATACGAAGATGCTAACAGAGTAGGAGATTCATGTAAGAATAGTTATCAGTCATCCCTGAGAACAATCGAAAAAAATGAAAAAGATGGCATACATAATTGAAAAGGCTGTTTCTGCGGGAGGAATCACTTACCATCATGAAAAAGAATATTAATATCATACTAGTTTGGTCAAAACTTATCTAAAACTTCTCATCCCAAAAATATGAATGGTGCCCTGTATCAGGGAATTATAATTTTCAGCTAAAAGATGACTTTCCAAGCTCTCAAATTCCGCTGAATTCACTATTGAACTAAACACAACTATTTGGCAAATAAAAAAAGTGCTTGTGAATTAACAAACCACTAGGTCTTCTGTGAAACTAACTTAGACTTAGAATTCGTTAATATATTAAACTACTTTTCGGGATAATTTCAAATCGGTTTTTAGTTGGTAACAAAGTTGTAGACAATTAAATAATCTATCAGATTCTCACTTTTAGTGTTGTTCGAATGTCTAAAACACCATCTAGGGGCAGAAATATGAACTAGTTCCATTGTAAAATCTATGCTTTCACGAAAAAAAACTTCAAAAAAAAAGTTGCTCTAGACCCCCCGACGGATTATTTTGATTTTGGTTTCAAATGAAAGGGGAAAGCCCATTCTTTCATATCCTGAAGTTTCAGAGATGCTGAATTTTTTTGCATAAAGTTGTCAAAAAAAGACACCGTGAGTTAACCGAGCAGTTGATCGGTCGGAAGCCGGTAGTCATTGGTGGTTACTAACACAAGATGATGTATCCTGCAGGAAGCTCTAGCGAAGTTAGACGTCCGATTGTGCAATGAAGGTTCTGTTAGCACATTTCGGAGAGACGGAAGGGAGTCCATCGTCGACCATACACTCTGTAGTCCATCACTGACGGCGAACATGGATTGGAAAGTATGCGAAACGTATACGCATAGTGACCACCAGGCGATTCGCTACCGTATCGGTCAACGGAACCCTGCTGCAGTACGGAGAAGGATGACCGGTAAGCGTTAGTGGAAAACGGAAGCTTTCAACAAAGACCTCTTCGTTGAGGCACTTCGGCCGAATGGCGGGACCGATAACGTGGATGCGGCTGACCTAACAAGAAGGATTGTGGCGGCTTGTGACGCCATAAAGCCGCGAAAACTGGAACAAAGCAATAAACGGCGTCCAGCTTACTGGTGGAACGAGACGCTTAGTACGCTACGCGCTGCTTGTCTCAGAGCCAGATAGCAGGATCAAAGAGCAATATTGGAGCCAAATAGAGAAGAGCACATGGTAGCGTTTCGGGACGCTAGGGCCGCTTTTAAACGGGAGATCAGACTTAGCAAGTCAGATTGCCACAAGGAGCTCTGCCGAGAAGTAGACGCCAATCCCTGGGGCGACGCATACCGAGTCGTGATGGCAAAAATGAAGGGCCCGACGACGCCACCCGTAATGTGGAAGGTCCAGAAGCTGATGTTGCTGCCAAAGCCAGGAAAGCCACCTGGCGAGTCGGCCTCGTACAGGCGCATATGCCTGCTGGATACACTCGGAAAACTCCTGGAAAGGATCATTCTTAACAGGCTGACGAAATTCACGGAAGGTGAGCGCGGATGCAATTCGGTTTCCGCAAAGGAGCATCGACAGCAATTCGGACAGTGCTCGAGAGTGCTGGGAAGGTATCTAAATGGATGAGAACACGACAACTGCTACTGCGCTGTGATCACGATAGATGTGAAGAACGCATTCAACTGTGCCAGCTGTGAAGCCATCGCCGCAGTGCTGCACAGAATGAGTGTTCCCGACTATCTATGCCAGATACTGAAGAGCTACTTCCAGAGCAGAGTGCTGCTGTACGAGACGAGCGAAGGGCAGAAGTCGATGCTAGTCACAGCGGGCGTTCCTCGGGGTTCCATTCTCGGTCCAACGCTTTGTATTTGTATTTGTATTTAACAATTTACGTCCATCTGAGAATGAGTCTTAATGAACTAAATTAAAAATAATTAACCTAAGGTGATAACAAACGATTTCTAAACTGTGCAGAACTAATGACGAAGTCGAAGTTGTCGGTAAAATCATTGAAGCGACGGACCATTGCTAGTATCGGGCTGTTGGCAGCGTAGTCAGTGTTGCGCATTTCAGTCTGCAGTAGTGTTCGAGGACGAATGACACGGGTTGGTGCGTAGAGGTTAATTTGTGATAGGAGATCGAGAACATCATATTCGGCGAGAAGAAGCTTAGATAGAAAGGTGGCTTGCGACGCGTGTCTACGATCTTCTAAAGTGTGCAGTCCTAGTAATCGACAACGGTCTTCGTATGGTGGCAAGTTCAGCGGATCATTCCAAGGCAATTGACGTAACGCATATCTTATGAATCTGCGCTGAACAGCTTCAATTCTTTGGCTCCAAATCGCATGATAGGGGCACCAGACGACGTTTGCGAATTCCAACTGTGAGCGCACCAGTGAACAATACAACGCTTTGAAGCACAAAGGGTCCCGGAATTCGTTGGATATTTTGAACATAAAACCTAATAGACGGTTAGCTTTGTCAATGATCGTTGAGAAGTGATGGGTGTACGTTAGCCTTTCATCAAGGATGACGCCCAAATCTTTTACATGATCAACGCGTTGCAGCTGAGTACCAGCAATGTTGTAGTTGAAAGTAAACATGTTCCTCGTTCGATGAAAGCTGATAACAAAGCATTTAGCAAAACTAAGAACCATCATGTTTCTTTTACACCAACTATAAAAGGTATCAACGAGATACTGTAGCTCACGGCAATCGGCTTCTTTCCTTATAATTAAAAATATTTTTAAGTCGTCGGCAAAGAACAGTTTCCCTCCACGCATTGAGACGAAAACAACATCATTCACGAACAGTGAAAACAGTAGCGGACCAAGCGTACTACCTTGAGGAACTCCGGAATGGTTGGAAATGGACTCAGATTCATTGTCACCAATTTGAACAACGACTTTACGGCTAACAAGGTATGATCGAAGCCAACGGCAGAATCGGGCAGTGCATCCAAGTTTATCAAGCTTCGTTAGCAGTATCTCATGGTTAACAGTGTCGAAAGCAGCCTTAAGATCTGTGTAGATAGTGTCCACCTGCAGTTGTTTGGACATTTGTTCCCTACAAAAGGATGTGAAGGAGACCAGGTTCGTTTTCACCGATCGACCGGGAAAGAATCCGTGCTGACAAGTGCTTATGTAATGTTTACTAGCAGAGAACAGCACCTCGTTGATAAGCGATTCGAAAATTTTTGACTCGACTCTCAGCGAAGTGATTCCCCGGTAGTTCTCGATGTTGCTTTTGTCACCTTTCTTGTGTACCGGAAACATGACTGAACACTTCCAATCATCGGGAAATTTTTGCTGCTGAAGTGACACATTGAAAAGGTGCGTCAGTGGAATCGCTAAAATATCCGAACATTTTTTCAGAACAGCTGAAGGCATAGCACTTAGTCCTGGAGCATACGACGATTTCGGTTTTTGTATTGCAGAGTGAACCGATTGTGAATACATCCATATCCACCGCACCAACGGGAACATCACGGGACGCGTTGTCGAGCTCGATGGCAGTGGGCGCATCAGTCGTGAAGACACTCGAGAAGTAACTGGGAAATAGGGAGCACTTTGTCGCCGTCGTAGTCGTTACTTCGCCATTGTAGACCATCCTAGACGGAAGACCCGTTTCCTTCCTCTTTGTATTAACAAAAGTCCAGAAGCCCTTCGGATTTCGTCGTAAGTTTGTTGGATGCGGTTCACATATCCTTTGTACAGCAATTTATTATAACAGCGATACTCATTACTGGATATTGCGAAAAAGCGCTTGAGAATAGGGCATCGTCGATTTGTGTACGCACGTAGAGCTTTGGCACGGATGCGTTTCAGATTCCGAAGCATTACGTTCGACCAGGGAGGCTTCCTGGGAGGTTGATAATTTGGAACAGATTTTTCAACACAGTCAAGGAGTAACCGATTATAGAGATCAACTGCAACATCTACATCCACTTGATCAAGTAGTACACTCCAGTCAATTAGCAGCAGTGAGCGGCGTAGAGCTACTAGATCAGTTTTGCGAAAATTACGACGATTCACAGCTAAAGCTTCTTCATATAGTGGTGAACTAATGGTGGAAATGGATATTTCTAAAGCGGGATGATAGTTATCCATAGGAACGATCACACTGGAAGCTTCACTCACAGAACACTCAGGCAAAGCATTCTCATTGACGAAAACAAGGTCAAGAAAACGAGATTAATGGTTGAAAATCGTGCTTACTTGACGTAGTCCGTGAAAAGCCATCCCGTCCAGAAGTAAGCGGCTGGCAGGATTTGTTGTCGAGGATAACGGATTAGGGTAAGCGTACCCACGTCCAGAAGAAACCCACATGAGTCCTGGTTGGTTGAAATCGCCAAGGACTATCATCACATCGTTTGTATCTGCCTGAGAAAAAGCGCGCTCTATGGAGTCTAGGTGGAACTGCATAATAGAACAACCAAGTCGTTTTTCTGGAGGAATGTAAACAGCTCCAATAAAGTAGTTCTTCGTTTGCGTAGTAATCTTCGTCCAAACTGCTTCAATGCTTGATGAACTATCCACACCAAACTCACAGAAGGCAAGTGCGGAAGAAACAGCAATTAAAACTCCCCCGCCGCGACCATGGATACTGTTACGAGCACCTCGATCCGCACGATAAACCGCGTAAGAATCCCAGAAGAGCTGCATCGATGTAATACGATCATCAAGCCAAGTTTCCGTTAGAACGAAGATATCGTAGTCGCCGTCAAGAGCAGCCAAGTACAAGTCCTCGATTTTCGTCATTAGCCCTCTGACGTTTCGGTAATACAATCGCAAACCATCGACGTCACGTGCCAAGCGTCCCGACAAATTGCAAGGACGTGATGTACCCGATGGCAAGCTGGAAACCAGAAGGTTTTCAGGAAGCGGATCGTCATTTAAAGCAAAATACTCGCCTGAGAAGGGAGTTGGGAAGACCCCCTCACGACCTCCGAACGCAGGGCCGGGACGACTAAGCTGGTCGCTGGCTGGTAGCACGACTGCGTCGGAGCGCTCGGGGGCTTCCGTAGTGCGGCATAACAGGCGTCCCGGTGATGGCAGCGCAGCGTGAATTCGTTTGTGCAGTCTCGGCGATGACGCCGATGTAACATGTACTATTTCCCATCAGCTACTTAGTCACCATTGGGCTTTCCAAATTCTCAGTATGATTACATCCGCTTGGAGTTTGGAGTAGGTTTAGTCCGGGTCCACGATTGGATTTTATTGACATGTCGATGAATTCTCGAAACAGCAGGCCCTCGGGCCAAGTAGACGGAGTAAGTGCTATCTGTTTCAGTACTGGATCAAGGCCAATCCTAAACGACACGAAGGACAAATTTGTCGTGTCTTTACCCTTTGGCACTAAACGCACGATATCAGTGGTACCTTCAACATTCAAACAACGAAGAAGGATTTTCTGGACGTCACTGTCGGTGATCATAGGGTGAAAACCAGACAGGTATAACCAGAACTTTGGCGGTGGTTCTTCAGGAGTAATAGACGTAACGGACAGGTCACTGAGGTCAACCACATTTGTTCCATGGTTAACCGTAGCACGTACAGGCTGGACTTGATTTCCACGGCGACGTTTCAGTCCCAGTCTAGGCCAAACTGGCGTATCAGTTTGCCCACTGGAGCGAATTGGTTCATCATTCGTTCGATCGGCATGGTTTTGGCACACAGTCAAACGGTCGACTTTCAACATTCGGTGAGGTAATTCCAGGTTCGACTTTAGCCACAATATAAGAGCGCACACTCCTTCCATTCAGCTCTTAGCGACACGGTGAGCAGAAAAATACAATCTTTCCCTGCGACAGCAATTTCTTATTAGCGCGATGGTTAAAACCCAAGCACTGCTGGCCGATGTGAAAATATGTACCGCAAAAGCCACAACAGACCGGCTCAAGGTCATTAATCGGCAAATTGCAAGCTCCGCACTGCTGCTTCTCCATCACTGCTACCTACGCTTGCACTGTACGGCACGAAAAAATAGCAGGGCTGGTACTGATGGAGAATGCAAAACAAACTCGGTAGCGGGTGTTTTTCTCAACACCGAACAGCGAATACACAGTTTAAAAAGTTACTTCGTCACTTCCAGATCAACAACACAAAGTTTGCGAAACGATTGGTGACAACACAACAATTAAAACCAGGCACGTAGCCAGAGGGGGGGCTAGGGGGCTAAAGCCCCTCCCGAAATTTTTCAAAAATGAATTTTAAAAACCGGCGACTTTTAACAAAATTTTTTGCTCATTTGGCATGAACAAATTATTGAGAAAAAGTTGAAGAAGGCTATTTCGAAACAACCAAAGGCAATGGTCATGAAATTCAGTGTGCTTTATGCTTTTGCTTGAGCCAGTGCGAAGCGAACGACAAAAATAGTACCTTTTATATGGTGTACCTTGTATGAAGAATAAAAGAAACTGTTACTATAATTGTTGCTGTAGTAATCTGCCGAGATCAGTGAGTAGCAGCAGCAACAAGTGGTGTTCCAGCCAAATACGATGATTATAAAATTATTGACGATTTGCATAGGACAGAACATTCATAATGTGGAACATTTCCTGAAGGTGTAAATGGAGGTTAGACTTCCGGAAGCCGCCTTTATCGAGTTCTACCATGTCAGGCATTTACCGCTCAACAAATAAGCCCAGACAAAACCATTCATTTCGAACAACTTAAAACACATGGTTGTGTGTGACAATATGATATGATCCGCCCATATACGGACTATGAGAAAATCAATGTTCCGCTACAAGATCGGATACCGCTTACTCGCAGATTAATGTCACTTTTGGGAGAAATGGAATCCATTCGGAAGGGCAATTATTGAGGGCGAGAAGCAAAGAAGAAATCAGATATTCGCGAACATAAAGGCAGCAACTACGATGATGACATGCAAATGTTCAATAGCGAGATAGAAGTGATCATCCCCCCTCCCAAAACATAGTTGGTGAGGAAAAAAATATTTCCTCACCTCGTAAACAGGTTTCCACATGCAATGGCTAAACGCTTGCGCGAGATCTGCCGGACAACCATTTAATATCGTTATATTATTTCTATTGTTTACACAAGGAAACATATAAAAGACTCACGACCCCGCTTGTTATTTTTAAATGATAAGTTTTTGAATTGCACAAATTTTGAATTTCTGTATTAGGTAAGTGCACACTGTGCACTCTATACTTTGTACTGTGCTACACAAAAAAATATTTCAATTTGTCTGAGAACTATTTATCCGAGAAGGCAGTTTTTGTTTCGCGTCATTTTAACGCAATAGGGGAGCTGGTTGGCCGAAGGGGCAGGTTGACCGAGTGCCTTTTATGAAAAGGCTACTATGCGCAGTAGCTACATCTATAGTGATTTTTGTGGGGTATTAGGTCACCAATGTACCGACGTAATTTCAAGTGTTTTGGTGCTGTCGTTTGTACAGGAGCACGTTTATTCTTTTTTCGGCGCTGGTGAGTAAATTTCTGTTTCTGAAAAATAATATGTGTAACGCGAATCAATTTACATCCGATTTCCAATAACTTTGTACTGCTGGAAAGGGTATTCAAAACCCAACAAAATGGTATAACGGTTACCAGTGTAACCTTATATTTGTTTGTGTAAATCGTGATTGTTCTCAAAAAATATACATTGTGGTAGGTTGGCCGAGTTCTGTGCGGGGCTGGTTGGCCGAGTTGTAAATTTAGTGTATAGTAATGTGCACTTTGATATTTGTGAAATGCCAACCTTTTTCAAAGCAAAATTTGATATTATGCTAATATTGATGATTATAAGGAAAAATATACACGAGAAATAAGTAATAAAAATAATTTAAAATGATTACCAAATAGAAATAAGAGATTAGAATCACTAAAAGTCGGAAATTGTTTATAAAGTTTATATAAGTTGATTCCGATATTTTATGAATTAAATGCCAAGCTGCTTTCAGAGTCTGGCGTGGGGCCCTACAATCCTGAAATTTTTCCTCCTGAGGTGTTTCTGACATGATTTGTCACAGATCGACCCAACCCTGAGTAAAACTCGTCCATTATCATAGAATCTGCTGCAGATGTAAGCCTCTCTAAAGACGTCAGACCTCTTCCTAAGGCGAGTGCACGATCTGATTCGAAGAAGTGGCAAGGTCGTAAACGCCGATTGACTCAAATTTTAACCGATTCCCCAATAAAAGCTGTATTGGAGGAGCAGAAAAATGAAATCAAACGTAACCGCACGCTGATGGAGGAAAAAATCAGCGATAACTGATAAAAAGTTCACTAAAGCTGCCAAAACTACGTTCAAAAAGGTTAAAAAGTAAAGAGTGGATTTTATTTATACGACAAAAACGATGTTTTTTTGAATTAAAAGTTTTCCACTGATACATTTGACGTGTTTAACTTATTTTACCAAACTCGGCCAACCTACCCCAGCCATGGGCTTGATTGGCCGATTTTTCTTTCCGCATTTGTTTGCTAATAACTTTTTCCCTGATTTTTTTCATGAATGTAAAGAATTACATATGTGCTTATTTTTATTAACGCTTCATTTCACTATTACGTGGAATTCGTTCCGTACTAATAAACTGTTATCCGTAAATCCGTGATATCTGCAACAATTTTAAAATTTCTTTTAAAAGTGAACGGGTCAAAAAGTGGTAAAACAATAGGCAATCACGAAGAGCGACTAAAATGTTGGGACTGATTGAATCTATAAGCCAATAAATTGGGATAAGTGTTTCGATTTCATGTCTTCAATATGTCTTGCATTCTGTTTTTGCTCGTCATGGAATAAAATGAGAAAGATAATCTTAAATAAGAGAGAAAATAGAGGAAAAAAATCAACCAATCGAAATCGATTCAAGATCACTCTTCGATCTTTTCTATTCATTCAACACGAGTGCTTTCGGAATTGCGCTCTGATCTTCTCATTTCATCTTCGTTATCCGTACAACTTTGATGCGTTAGGTGCAACAATTTTAATTGAAACTTTTTCCCAAATAGTTTTATTATTGAGCAGATTAGTGTCCACATATTTATTTAACGAATTGACAAGAAATTTTGCAATTTTTTCACAGGAAACGGATAATTTGCTGTAATTTAAAAACAGATAACTCTAAAACAAAGCAAATTCGGTAAGTGCGATGTGTTCTCTTCCATGTGTCGGAAGCAAGTGATGCTGAAATTATTAAGCTCACCTATGTTTATAGTTTCTAGTTATTTTGGTCGTGTCATCAATGTTATATTTACCATATTTTACGTAAATTAGAAGCATTCACTAATCAGTGCTGAGCAATTTTCTTTCGATTAGTGAACAAGTTCTGAGCAGTTTCGCTCAGTAGATTAAATTCTGGGTAGTTTCCATTAGTAGATTAAATCATTGAAATATATATTTTACATTGTCCAAAATCCCATGAATTCCGAAATAAAACCTTCAATTGTTCAAATATAATATTTACTTAATCTAGGTAGTCTTCTCAAGTTCCAACGGTTTTGCAAGATTGCTGAAAGTCAATAGAGCTAAGGTTCTTATTCTTGCTTTGTAGTGAAATCAGTAGTTTTTTGCACTTACTTCACATTTTGACTTTTACTATAGTTTCAGGGATCTAGGAAAATCAGTCTACAATATTTTTAATTCGTAAGTCCAATTATATAAAAAGTGCCTAAAAATAATCTACTTAAATAGATAAATAGATAGTTATTCTCAGTTGCCTGATAATATTGCCGAAGATAGTCTTTAACCCATTCCCCACGAGAGTCAAATGAAACAACATGTGTTTTTCTAAGGATTGTTATGATTACGACATGTTCAGTATCATTTAAATTGAAAATTTCATAAAATTGAGCTAACGCAAACTTCGGATGAAGTCACAGAACTAGTAATAGTAGCAAGATGCCTGATCATGAAAATTTCCTATTTTCCGCATCTACAAATCCCTTGCCTTATCAGAAGATTTGAAGCAAATTTCGACATTCACTTTGTTCGGACATTCTTTGCAACGGTAAACTTGGATTTCACACTGATATATTCCTATCCATGGAGAGAATCTTGAGGTTGGTTTCGTTCTCCTGATTAGCAAATGCGTGTAAAGTTACGTGAGACGGGCTTTTGGATATTTTTCTACTCATTCCAATTTAGCGTCTTCTACATCTTGTAAACGTGTAGTCTAGAATGCGTAGTATTTTCAAGCAGCCCTAAATACTTTGAACTCTTGAATATTCATTTTTGTAACTAGAGAAATTTCTAACTTGGAATTGTTTTCGCTAAGAACTTTTCATAATTACGTTCAGTTTCCAGTAAATACCTCAAGTCATCAGAATTAATACATTTATGCAATAATTTTAAGCCCCTCCCGAAACAAAATCCTAGCTACGGGCCTGATTAAAACACACATAAAACGCGTCGAAAATTAAAAAATAGTCGGAGCGATCAAAACAAAACTAATTTTCGGTTCGATCAAAACAACAAGAACGGGATGTACAATGGAGTCTTAATGCTGCAGCTGCCCAGTAAAGTGAAAATCATGGGTTTCGTGGACGGTGATGGGTAAGACACTTGTAAAAGTGTAGGTGTCGATGATGGAGACAATAGACGCGATCGAGAGCTGGATGAACGGGGTCCAGCTGCAAATAACTCACCACAAGACGGAGGTGTTGTTGGTCAGTAACTGCAAAACGGTTCAGTGGATGCAGATCGACATCGGAGGGCATGTGATTGCATCGAAGCGTCCACTGTAGTAATTGGGTGTGATAATCGACGACCGGTTGAGCTTAAGCAACCACGTTGACTACGCCTATGAAAAGTCGACGAACACAACGAACTCTATAGCGAGAATCATGCCAAACGTCGGCGGCCCGAGAAGCAGCTCGAGACGTCTGCTATCTACTGTTTCGTTATCGATACTTCGATATGCGGTTCTTGTCTGGGGTGCTGCGCTGAAAACTAAGCGGAACCGCGAAAAGCTGAACAGAACATTCCGACTGATGGCCGTACGAGTCGCGAGTGCTTAAAGAAAAATATCGTTGGAGGCAGTATGGGTTATCGCCGGGATGAAGCACTACATCTCGACTCACAGCCAGCTTTCCTACTGCTATGCAGAATTTGCCAGTCTGTGTGGATGGTGGACAACTGGTGGTGTGTCGAGGGGTTGGAGTTGTTACCTTACTGAAAGAACTAACTACTAAGTAGTTGAATTAGAGCGGGTGATATGCATATAACAACCCCTCCCCGAAGTAATGTCGTAAGGTAGTGCCGGGGAAGAATCAGGTTCTGGGCAAGAGCATTGGTTTTTATCAGGTCGAGTGATGGCAGCCCAAATCCGTTCCCTTGGACATTTGGGTTTTTGCACATTTTTTCCCGTCTCAAGGCTTTCTTGAAAGTTTTTTAATGCTCTCTAAAAAAATAAAAGAAAAAAACAGACATTGTCCCAAATCGTCGAGCTGAGTCTATTGATACATAAGACACAGCCCTCCGGGCCTCGGAAAAAATCTTGAAAATGTGAGCGAATTCTATACTTTTCTTATATAAGAAATGTAAAAAGGTTGGATAGAGCTCGGACACAAGGCTGCTGGCCTTATCTAGATTTAACCAAAACAAGGCACTGTATTTCAAGCATTTGATCAAACATACACTAGAAAACCACTGTATATCTCATAATAAAAGAAACACTTCAACATCCGAAACTGCTACCATTTCCTGTGTCCACAACGTAACGCAAATATTATGATGTTAAAACGAATTAAATACAAATCGCTATATAGCAATTCTTTCCACTCCACCAATCTCACCATTTTCACAGTACTTCCCACCACTACTCTTATTGCCTGCGAGTGAGAACATTTCAATTAAATTTCCTTGACTGCAGTGTATTGGAAATCGACCCACCTAGCCGGCTTACTGGCTAGGTTGACCGAAGATAAATTGCGAATGGAAAACGATCCCCGGGTAAATATTATCGGATGTATCCTCCTCATGTGTTTCTCGCGTTTTCATTTCACCGCCCACAGCGACCGTAGGCTTTCCTGACTGGTGACATATATCTTTGCCGAAAGCTGAAGTAGGAAAAAAGAGCCCGCTGGAAATCGAGTGTGAGAATGGAACCGACAAAACACCGTCCAAATGCGATTACTACCGAAAGTGATGAATGTGATCCCTTCAGTCGCACGGAAAACTCGTTCTGTGCGACACTGTGGGCAGTTGGACTGAACCGTAGGTACAAGACTCCGAGCAGAAACCAAACGTTGCTGGCTGAACGATCTGAAGGCGCGGCGGCGCACGGATGTTGGGTGGAAAGCAGCTTATATTTTCATTTTTGCTTCGTTTATTTATCGATTGTTTTTATGAGGTGTACTCGGTTTCTTCTGCCGCCGCCCGCAAAACAGAACACTTTTTCTTACTGCCGGCCGTTGCAACATTCTGAGTTCTAGTTGTGTGAAAAGTAATGGAGCGCATTTTTCATCGTCTAATGGGTTGCCTCCCTTCGGAAAGCTGAAGCTGTCGGTGGAAGTGTAAACTCCTGTCCCGTCCACTGACATCGCATTTTTTTCCGGTCCAACAGAGGTGATCATCATTTACGACGGAGAAAAAATGATCACCGGAGAACTGCACAATATTGAGCTGCATGTGGTTTTTCCTTCTATCGGTGAAGGCGAAACTGTCCCCAGGATGCACTTTCATCGAAATTGAACTGTGCGCCTGGCTGTCTCGCGGAAAACTACAATGAGGAGCCGAGCTTAGCGTCGTGAAGAAAGCACCCACTTGAGATTTTTCAAGTATATTTGTGATGGAAGATCTAACAAAAAGAAACTCTTGGCCAGCTGCAATAAGAAGGGATAATGATTGGAGTTCTATTCTTTTGCTATCAAGGAACATCCCGCCAGATGGGTTTGAAAATGTAAATTATTTAAATGGGACGACATAGATAAGGGTCAAATCTAAGACAGTCGCTGCAATTTCAAAAATAACGATTTGAAAATTAATCAGACAACAGTTATCTACAACTAAATTCTTAATAGCAGCATAATGGAGGCCACGGATTAATTTTGTCATCATACAAACAGTGGTTTCCATTATCCAATCCCATGCCGCGAAAAAATGAATATCAACAGTTCAATTACAATTCAACTAGAATTAATACCGGTTTTATAGAAAATTCATTAATCTCACCCGACCCGTTTGGAAATGTCGAAAACACTTCACCAATCTTCTATTTTTTTATCAAATATAAAAATTCAATTTCGACTGTAATAAAACAGCTTGCTCGCCAATTTAAACCCGACAACAACTTTAATGAACTCAAAGAACTGTCCCTGTCAGAACTCTAAGAACTGTCCCTGGCCGTAGTCTGACTTTTGTTCTCACACTTATCTCCAGCTTTGGGGCTCCGGGAGGAAAGAGAATTGATTAATTACGAAGTTTAAAAGCACACTGACACTTTTAGGGACGGGATCGAGCTAAGGAAGAGGATTCGCTACCTTCCCTCCCAGTGCAGTCAATTTCCGAAAGCGATTCCGGATTTTGATTGTCAAATTAATTTTTCTGCCATCACAGTCGGGGAGCAGAGTTCGCATGTTTCCTGAACGACACCGGCACTGAGCTCGATGAAGCAGTTAATGATGGTTCTTCAGAAGATAAATCGGGTTTTTTTTACTCTGACACGAAACGAGGGCAGCATCTGGAGCGAAATTAATTTTCCAGACGTTGGGATGAAACTAAGGCGCAAATAGGTATAAATTATTCGGTTTTTCAGTCGTTGGCCAGGTAGACTTCGATCCGGTATAAGGGATGCGGCGGAAGGATGTGGCACAGTTTAGGTAAAATCGATCGAACTGTTTAGCTTGAGGAAATCAATTTTCATGAGTATTGCAATGTTCCGAATCCCTATGACAATGTAATTAATGAGTGCGGTACGAATGAAATGTGTTTCGCTCAATTTTCCCGAACTAGAGGATAATTAAAGTTAATGTGCTGGGGAAAGGTCAGTGCATTATGAAACTTAGTCGTGGTATAAGTGATGAATTCAGGGAGTATTTTTTTTTAGGATTCCAATAGGACATAAAACCTCATTTTTAGAAAAACCTTATAACATTATTTTTCATGGTATACCTACAGTACAATACAGTACAGTATACAATGCCTGACGTGTTTTTGCAAGTAAGTTTCAAGTAGCCTTTTTTCGTACTTTCGGAACATGTTTTAAACAAATTTAACAGCAGTAGATAGCTTATTCTGTCTGGTATCAGATGTTAAAAAAGTGTTGAATCAACATAATGATGTCTAAACAAGAGAACAACCGGTCAGTCAATGCAATTGTATTGCGTGCCGAAGCGAGTAAAAGGAGATAGTTCGGTCGGTAAATTTGTCGGAAAGAACAGTGTTTTATATAAAATGGAAAAGTGATACACTGACGTACACGGAAGAAATACATGTTCCGCTCCAATACGGCTAAGCGGAGCCGGGCCAAAAAAATAATTAAAAAGCATCCAGCAAGGTCGATGAAGTCGATGGCACGAGAAATTCGAACTACTCAATCCGACGATAAATAGTTAAAATCCTTGGATATAAGTCATATGCGCTTCGCAAAGGGCTATTCATGACTGCTTAAACCTAATCACCGTGATTGGAGAAAGCTAAAAACTTTATGTGGCATTGCTACTGTGATCAAGATTGCACAACAGCGATTATCCCATAAGTGTATTGCTCGCCTTAACGAACCACAATAAACTGTGAATACCTACTTACTGCATATCATGATTTTTCTACACCCATACGGCGCTAAGTTCAATAATGATGCATACGGCGTTCAATTCGCTTCGATTCCTAAAACAAAGAATCAAAAATATTTTAGAAGGAATATAAAATTATTGTATTCATTCTTAGCCTTTTCAGAAAACTAGAGGCCTAGTACAGATGGAAACGCAACCTTGTCTGACGAAGCAGCTTTCTGCACAGTTTTTCTAAGCCACTACCAAATAAATAGCACTCAACTATCCTTCATCCCTTTGTAATACCCAATGGAAACTTTTCATTACATCAGAATACATCAAATAGATCCTATAATTGGGATTTCCTATCTTAAAGTTTTATGAAAGTAAACTATAGTTTACTTTCAAATCGGCAACACTATGGTATTTGAAAAGATTGGCGTACACTGTGTGCATTAGGTTGAGACGTGGTCAGAATTCAATATTAAATCTTTTGAAACATACAGTGACACAATCTCATTTTCGTAAACCTGTGTGTGGAATGCTTATCAGGATTTTACAAGTAAAAAATTAGTTCACGAGACATTTTATTTATGTAGAAATAGTTTACTAGACAGCATAAGGAAGATACAATAATTATCTTTGTACTACAAATGCTCATTTTTTCACAAAAAATCATAATTCTAAAGATAGTCAAATATACACGCAATCTCATATTCGTACAGTACGCATATTTTTTCAAAAATCAATTGAAATTTCTATAATAAATGTTCAATGTGGTACCTTTTGTTTGTAATTACAGATTTCAATCGCATTGGAATGCTGACCAATAGTATTTGTGTGCATTTAACTTAAATTTTATCCCATTCTTCTAAATAGTAGTTTCTAAGATCATTCTTATTATAATCCGGATAGTTTTGCACTTTTTATACAAATACTCCCATTTATTTTTCTAATCAGTTAATAAACGGGGTCTGCAGTGGAGAATCCATAACATTTAAACAATTATAAATTCCCTCTAAACGTTTTTTGCACGCCTTATGCTTTAGGTTCTTCTCCTGATCGAATTTCCAATGTCCACCATTTTTAGTAAAAGTACCCTTTTACGGAAGCTTTGCTTTAAAATTTATTTTATGATATTCATATTAAAATACACATTCTGATCCATCATTTCATCAATGAAGACCAAATTTCTAGCACTTCTAGTGGACATAAAATACCCCATACAATAATTCCACTGTCCCTGCGCTTAGCTGCTGTTGTAAGACTATTACGTCCAGATCTGAGTTCGATTTTCTCCACCCAAAACAACAGCCATTTGAGTCAAAGATGTTGAATTTGGACTCGTAGACAAAGTTTAACATCTTTCCAATATTCCAATAAAGTTGTTTAGTGTGTAAAAAATCAATTCTTTGTTCTTCTCATTGATGAATAGCTTCTTGCTCAGAACACAGTCATTGTAATTGTCCGTTCTCCGTACATTACGAGCCGTACCAGAGCAGACTTATACTTAAATGCTATGATTCTATTTATTTACCATGTATATAACATTAATTACTCATAACAGTTTTAGCCTTCGCCTTGAAAGGTTGTGTTTGCTGATTGGTTGTAGCAACCAAGGCTGTGCAAGCCGTGAATAGGCTAGAAGTTTGTGTACCGTGTCAGTATTTGATGCCGTGTTGGTGCGGAGACAGGCAGGATTGTTGGCTGCGAGAGCGGTCGTTTGGTGGTGGTACCACGCGATAAGCGAGTGTTGGTGCGAAGGCAACGAAGTCTCAGGTAAGCGGCGCCCTACCTTGGTGGTGGTAGTGGTTACGCTGCATACAGTCGGCGCTAAGTGAGACAGAGCTGCATCTTGTTGGTGAAGCGGCTCGCTTCATCATCATTCATTCATCCGTATTAGTGCAGATACGGGATTTTGAGTATTTGTGTACCTAGCCACGCTGCGTAGCAGGGGAATACCTCTGGAACCACAGGTAAGCGGCGGCCCCACCTTGGTGGTGGTAGTGGTTACGCTGCATACAGTCGGCGCTAAGTGAGACAGAGCTGCATCTTGTTGGTGAAGCGTCTCGCTTCATCATCACTTATTCATCTGTGCTAGTGCAGAAACGGGCTTTTGTGTATTTGTGTACCTAGCCACGCTGCATAGTAAGGAAATACCCCTGGACCCACAGGTAAACAGAGGCTCCATCTTGGTAGTGGTGGTTGCGCTGTGTTCAACCCGAGCGTGACAGAGGGAGACAGCGAGAATCTGCAACTCTTCGAAGGACAGGTAGATTTTAATATAATTTTGCTAGTGTTAGTATTTAATTTACTTACTGTGTATGGTAGGCGAGATGGAGGATAGTGAGATGGAATCCTCCATTTCACAAGAGCAAAATTCTTCTGATCCCCCTCCCTCAACTCCCTTAGAATAAAATTATACCCCCAAGGGTCTTCTGGACCTTGGCAGGTTTTCTTCAGGCGGAAAGGAAAGCCATTAAACCTTGTGCAAATTGCACGGGATCTGACTTCACGATTTTCTGCTGTAACAGAGATCGTGAAAGTAAATAAAGATAAACTTCGAGTTAGCATTGATAACATTAGACAAGCTAACGAGATAGTAGCCTGCGAACTCTTCACGCGTGAATATAAAGTTTATATACTTTCGCGCGATATAGAATGCGATGGAGTCATCTCCGAACCCAGCCTCACTGCCGAGGATATACTTAAGCATGGTGTTGGTTGTTTCAAGAACACCCTGCTTAATAAAGTAAACATACTCGATGTTAAGCAATTGTACTAAGTATCAATTGAAGAAGAGAAAAAGTTTACCGACCATCCTATTCATTTCGTGTAACTTTCGCTGGGTCTGCTTTGCCTAGCCATGTTCTCATTAATAAAATTCGTCTCCCCGTTCGCCTTTTCATCCCTCGTGTGATGAATTGCCTCAATTGTAAACAGCTTGGCCACACAGCCACTTACTGTTCCAATAAGGTACGGTGTGGCAAATGTGGGGGGCCTCATCAAGAGGATACATGCAATAAAAACTTAGAAAAATGTTTACATTGCGGAGAAACTTCACACGAGCTCCTTGCATGTCCCATATATAAATTGCGGGAGGAGAAAATTAAACGATCCTTGAAGGAGAGATCTAAGCGCTCTTATGCAGAAATACTGAAAAATGCTACTCCTGAACCCACGGTCCCAGAAAACAGATACGCTATTCTATTGCCGAAAGAGTCTGACTCTGACGAAGCGTCCGAAGGTACATCATTTGTTTTACCTAGAGGATCCAGGAAAAGAAAACAATCCTCTTTTCCCAAACTGCCAAGCAAGGGCCTTAAAATTTCTCCTCCAACAAATAAATTGCGGCCAAAGCTAAAGAATTCCGATGCAATACCGAAGCCAGTCCCTCCCGGTTTTGGTAATGTACAATCCAAACAGAACACCATTACTGGAAATAATAAAACTTCAACTTCCTCCGAGCCTCAACCGGGGATAGGTTTATTGAAATTTTCTGAAATTGTTGATTGGATTTTCAAAGCATTCAATATTTCTGAACCACTAAAAAGTATACTTTCAGCGTTCCTCCCAACAATTAGAACATTTTTAGAGCAGCTGATTGCTCAATGGCCCATCCTTGCAGCGATTGTATCTTTCAATGGGTAATTCACCTCCTCCAATGAAAGATTCCATCACTGTTTTACAGTGGAATTGCAGAAGTATCATACCTAAAATTGACTCCTTAAAAATTTTGCTGCATAATTTGAAATGCGATGGTTTTGCTTTATGTGAAACATGGCTTACCTCAAACATTAATTTCAACTTGAATGATTTCAACATTATTCGCCTAGACCGAGACACCCCATATGGAGGAGTGCTTCTAGGAATTAAAAAGTGCTATCCTTTCTATAGAATTAACATCCCCTTGTTTGCGGGCATTGAGGCTGTAGCTGTCCAAACGAATATTAAAGGCAAAGACATGTCTATCGCTTCTATATATATACCTCCCAAAGCTCAAATTGGACAACGTCAGATTTTTGAGGTAATGGAATCCATGGCTGCTCCGCGGCTGATACTGGGAGACTTCAACTCGCACGGAGTATTGTGGGGTTCCCTCTTCAATGATAATCGATCCTCTTTGATATACAATGTTTGTGACGAGCTCAATATGACAGTTTTAAATACAGGCGAAGCAACACGCATTCCCAGACCACCCGCACAACCAAGTGCATTAGATCTATCTCTATGCTCGACATCACTTCGGTTAGATTGCACGTGGAAGGTTGTACCTGATCCCCACGGTAGCGATCATTTGCCAGTCGTTATTTCAATTAACAGTGAATTAGGCCTCACGAATTCAATCAATGTCCCTTATGACTTGACACGAAATATTGATTGGGAAAAATACCAATCTTTAATTTCCACTTCTCTTGTTTCGACGGAAGAGCTACCACCTACCGAAGAATATGAATTTCTAGCGGGTTTGATTATTGAAACAGCAGAACAAACCCAAACGAAATGCAATCCTGGCATGATAATGAACAGCCGGCCTCCTAATCCCTGGTGGGACAAAGAGTGCTCGGATGCATATGAAGCTAAACAAGTTGCTTACAAAGAAATTATGAAACGAAAAGGGTGTACACGTGCAAACTTTGAAAATTATTCGATTTTACAAAACAAATTTGACAGTCTCCGTCGTGCCAAAAAGTCTAGTTATTGGAGACGTTTCGTTGATGGCTTGTCAAGAGAAACATCAATGAGTACTCTTTGGAACACAGCCAGAAGAATGAGGAATCGAAACGTAACTAATGAAAGCGAAGATTTTTCGAATCGCTGGATATTTAATTTTGCCAAGAAAGTTTGTCCAGATTCTGCTCCTGCGCAGAAAATCATTCGCGATGCTCCCACAAGTAACGATTCCATAGATTCGCCTTTGACAATGATGGAATTTTCAATTGCACTCCTCTCATGCAACAATAATGCTCCGGGTCCAGACAGAATTAAATTCAACTTGGTGAAGAATCTGCCTGACCTAGCAAAAAGACGCTTGTTGAATTTATTCAATAAGCTTCTTGAGCAGAACATAGTCCCGCACGACTGGAGACAAGTGAGAGTTATCGCCATTCCAAAACCGGGAAAACCAGCCTCCGACCATAACTCGTATCGACCGATTGCAATGCTATCCTGCATCAGGAAATTGTTGGAAAAAATTATCCTACGTCGTCTCGACAATTGGGTTGAGGCGAACGGCTTGCTATCAGATACCCAGTTTGGTTTTCGGAGGGGAAAGGGAACGAATGATTGTCTGGCGCTACTTTCGTCAGAAATCCAACTAGCTTACGCAAAAAAAGAACAAATGGCGTCTGTGTTCTTAGACATAAAAGGAGCATTCGACTCTGTTTCCATTGATGTTCTCTCAGAGAAACTACATCAATGTGGTCTTTCACCAATATTAAATAATTATTTATACAACTTATTGTCAGAAAAGCACATGCATTTTTCATATGGCGATTTGGCAACATTCAGAATAAGTTACATGGGCCTCCCACAAGGTTCTTGTTTAAGCCCCCTTCTCTACAATTTTTACGTGAATGACATTGATAATTGTATTGTCAGCCCATGCACTTTAAGGCAACTTGCAGATGATGGCGTAGTTTCTGTTACAGGACCAAAAGCCACAAATTTACAACAACCACTGCAAGATAGTTTGGATAATTTATCAAGTTGGGCTTTGAAGTTAGGCATCGATTTCTCTACGGAGAAAACAGAGTTGGTTGTTTTTTCAAGGAAGCGTGATCCAGCTCAGCTTCAGCTTCAGTTGGTTGGTAGAACGATAGCCCAAGTCATGACCTTTAAATATCTCGGAATTTGGTTCGATTCTAAAGGTACATGGGGAGGCCACATTAGGTATCTGATAAAGAAGTGCCAACAAAGGATAAATTTTCTCCGAACAATAACCGGATCTTGGTGGGGTGCTCATCCAAGTGACGTGATAAGATTGTATCAAACAACGATACTTTCAGTAATGGAATATGGGTGTTCAGCTGCAAACACTCACATTATTAAATTGGAACGAATACAGTATCGTTGTTTACGAATCGCCTTAGGTTCCATGCAATCGACACATACGATGAGTCTTGAAGTTCTAGCGGGAGTTCTTCCCTTAAAAGATCGATTCTGGGATCTCTCCTCTCGTTTACTTATACGATGTGAGGTTATGAATCCACTTGTAATTGAAAATTTCGAAAGACTTGTCGAGCTTCAATCCCAAACCAGATTCATGACAGTGTACTTCAATCACATGTCACAAGAAATAACGCCTTCTAGTTATGTTCTGACATGTGTTAATATACTAGATACTCCCGATTCCACTTTATTTTTCGACACGTCCATGCAAGAGGAAATTCGTGGAATCCCGGATCACCAGCGCTCTCTGGAGATCCCTAAAATATTCATAAGTAAATACCAACACATTGACTGCCATAAAATGTTCTACACTGATGGGTCACGAATCAATGAGGGCACTGGCTTCGGTATTTTCAACCATAACACCGCGATCTCTTTCAAGCTTGCAGAACCTGCCTCTGTTTACACAGCCGAACTAGCAGCAGTTCACCATAGTCTGGAAATCATTGATACTTTACTTCCGAGCCATTATTTCATCCTCACAGATAGCCTCAGCACAATTAAGGCACTACGCTCATTAAAGCTTGATAATCACGCTCCGTTCTTTTTGAAGAAGATACGAGAATACTTAACCAAATTAACAAATAAATCTTATCAAATTACCTTAGTGTGGATTCCCGCTCATTGCTCCATACCGGGTAATGAGAGAGCGGATAATTTAGCCAAAATAGGGGCGCTGGACGGTGACATCTATGAAAGACCTATTGCCTTCAATGAATTTTATAGCGCTTCTCGTCAGAGGACGCTTACTAGTTGGCAAACATCATGGGACAATGGAGATCTGGGACGGTGGTTGCACTCAATTATCCCTAAAGTATCAACGAAGGCATGGTTCAAAGGGTTGGATGTAAGTCGAAACTTCATTCGTGTGATGTCTAGACTCATGTCCAACCATTATACGTTGAATGCGCATCTCCGCCGTATTGGGATCGCAGAAGATAATCAATGTGCTTGCGGAGAGGGTTACGAAGACATTGAACATGTTGTTTGATCTTGCACTGAATATCGTGAAGCCAGATCTCAATTAATAGACTCCTTACGAGCCAGAAGAAAACCACCCTATGTACCTGTTCGTGATATCCTCGCTTTACGAGATCTTACATACATGGGCCATATTTATCATTTCCTGAAAACAATAAATATTCAAATATAATTATCCCCACAACGTTTCTAGTTTTCTTCCCTTGCTACCCACAAACAATTTAGATTTCTTCGCAGTTAGTTAAGTTAGATAAAACGATATAAATAAAGAAAAAAAAATAAACAAAGATTACAGAAAAACTATCAATAGGTTTACAATGAAATTCAAGAAAATAGAGTATAATTAAAAACATTCAAAATGATGATTATCCTCAGTGTTAGCATTAGAAAGTGATTTTTTTTTATAACGTGATAGTCTTAAGAACCTTTGTAACATGTTATGTAAAAAAAACCCCGGCGTAAAAAAGCTTTTGCAAATGCCGTGTCAAATAAACGTTTTATGAAAAAAAAAAAAAACATTAATTACTCAATTTTCGAAAAAAAATTCTAATTAAAAATCGTTTATCCCTCATCATAATTTTTTTACAGTTCAAGTTTTCCGCTATATCTGTTCTGCATTTCATTACATCAAAATTTTTAACAACTTGTTAAATAGTTGGACGCAACCTTTGAACAATTTCAAAGATTTTATGAAGTGATTTAGCATCATTTTGGTGAGTAATAATTAGTTTCCGTCCCATAATGGCAGTTAGTTTACTTTTTTTAACCATTACGTTAATTCGAGAGAATTTCTTAAACTAGTGTTGAGGAAACTGTGCCAATGAACGCTTTTCTGTAGTAATAAAATCTATTTTTCAAAGTAAAGCAAAAAAAAAATAGAGAAATAACAGGTCTTAAATTACAAATTAAATGACTTTTCAAAAGTGTACGAATATGAAATTGTGCCGTTTTCACACCAAGTAATGATTTTTTATGTGTAGTGTACGGAAACTTGCACACTTTAGATTACAAATGATAAGAAAATGACAGATGATGATTCTACTACCAAAGTTACAAAAAAATACCTATATTAAATAGCGCAAACGTTTGTGAAACAATATTAAACATATACACTAGAGGTGTACGAATATGAGATTGTGTCACTGTAAATATTGAAATATTTATGCACATACATGGTCCACTGAATCGATACTACGTTTTTATATGAAAAAACAATTTTAATCTACATTTTTTTCGATTTATGCTCAACAAATGAGTTCGCATAAATGAGTACCATAAATAGATACTTTGTAATACTGTTTTCCATAATTCGTCATGTTATGATTCTACAATCTGAAGTATTGTTTTCAGTCCGATAATCATTTAGGGAATATAGCGTAGTAATGCTACAATGCAAAAAACGACGATTCTCCCGAACATTTTTTTTTGTGAAATGCACATTATCACGAATACTCGCTTACTTCCGAGCTTACTAATATTTCTTGAATAGTTCAAATATTGCGAAATACTATACAAATAAACACCTACGGTACGATCTTGACGAAAGATATTGGATATAGTTTGGTTTATATTAATATACTAACCATCTTTATCATATATTACTATAATGCAACAATAACATTTATTGTGAAAGATAATTCGGTTAAAATGATCAATTTAGTAGAAGAGTGCAGAAACTGCTTTATCGACGCTGTCAAAAGAATAGGAAAAAGTAAAGAAACTTACAATGTTGGTGTTTTCTGCATATTTTATCACATTTGTAACGCTCGAATGTAGTTTAAACTTTATCGATATTTAATATCTGATAGTTGATTACCTGTAAATCTGAAAAGTGTTGAGTTGACTGTTGACATCAGTGGTACTGTCATTGTATCCAATTGAGCTATTTCCGATATCGAGCAAAGCGCAGAATTTTCAATGTACAGATATCTTTTAGTTAAGTGTACTACATGACTTTTTACTAGTAAAATAACTCCAAATTTGCGTTTTTTGGGGATTTTTGTAATTATTCTAATTACTAATTAACTAAATTTATCGTCACTATTGTTCATTTGGTGCCCCTTAATATTCTCTACAACTTGTTATTTGACACTTTAGCCCTATCGATTTTCATTTCGCTGCAATTTAATAGTTAACACAGGATAGCCTCATCACAAATGCAGTGGGTTCGAAATCGTTGTTTTTGCATATGAAACGAGATGATAAAATTGATTTTGCTTCGAAACTAAAAGAGATAATTGAATGGAGTCAAAGGAAGAATTGTAGAACTTGCTGAGATGCATTAATTCCATGATAATATTGGTGATGTTTATTATTTACTATTTTAAGAAAATAACGGAATTGCTAATAATAACACTAACTTTAAACTAATTAACTTCTAAAAGAATACTAAATTCACTTAACTGAAAGGTATTAATACATTTTTCTCTGCAAAGTTTTCCTGGCTTTCGAATAAAAATAAGAAGTGGTACAATAAGTGCCATACTTTTTCAATAAGAGCTAATATTAGTGAATATGAGATAAAATATCCAAGTTCAATAACCCAAACACATGAAAACAAGACAAGATAAGCGTATCATGTCAAAGAACAAATTAAACAACTTTTCAAGACTAACAATTTGAATTATTAAAATAGTTATGTTAACTATTAAGATTTTCGCAAAGTGAACGAAAAATCGATCAAAATTGTTAAATTTTAAATAAATTACTGTGAAAAGATTACTTAACCTCATTAGCTGAAACATTTGAGGACATTTTTCAGTAGAAAATTTTTTCACCTATCCAATGGATCTAAAAAATTTAAATACAAAATATATTTTTTGAGTTATAGCTATTTTAAGACAACTAAGTTTTTAACACAAAAAATTCAATAACTTAGTAACGGTTGAGATTTCATGGTATGTGTAGAACGATTTTTTTTCTCCAAATATGACAGTCAATCATCCCTCGAGAGGTTCTTAACCATGAACCAAACACCCTGTATTTCGTCATTTCATGAATTAAGGTTTGGTAAATTCTGTCATGCTTACAATTACGTCAACGATAAAATTCATATTTTGGTGTGTGGCGATAGTATGCAATTACATGATAATATTATATGGGTAGAATTCTCAATATATGCATATAATTAGTTATCAGGATTGTGATTGTATACTTACATACACTACCCGTCAAAAGTTTAGAATCGTTTCAAGAAGTATTGCAACACCCATTTTGAATATTGCAACACCCCCGGAAAAGTTTAGCATCACCTAGAAAAGGGTAAATTCATGAAGCTGTATCTCGAAATCCTGATTAGCTACATATATACTCTCTTCAACGAGGTTGTATTTTAGTCCAAGGGGTTCAAGAAGGTGAACATTTTAGTTCAGAATTGTGTCACTGGATGACGCTAGTGTATATGTGAAGTGGTGCATTTCAACTAAATGCCTACATTGATGGATGATAAGCTTGAAAAATAACCCTGTACGTTCCACTCTATATCTTGCAAAATGTTATGAATTTGGGTTCTGAATTTTTTGTAATACATTCTTAGATAGTTTATTTATTGATGCCTTTTTTTCCTTTTTTATTTCGACTTATATGGAATCACATTTTCTTCTTCACCTTTCAACGACATTCAATTAGCTAGTGATTACTGGGTAGGGGAAGTTATGGAAATTTAGAGCCATAGTACTCAAGTGAGAGCAGGGATGTGATATATATTGAAATGGTAGGGTTATTGGAAACAGGCTTAAAATCCTACAGGCTAATCTTTTGTCTTCTGTTGGCAGGGGTCAAACTTAGGCAGCATAACTACGAATCACTCAAGTCTACCAACATATCTCCTGGTAAAGACTGACTACTTTTTCTTTATTTCACACGTAACAATTAGATTCCTTTAGATATTACAACCATTTTTGGCGAAGCCTAAAAGCAACGTTATGTATCAACGCAATGTATTTTTGAAACTTCCTTAAAGTGATATGAAAACACGTGAAAAATACTATACTGTAAAATACTATAAAACTATGTATGGGTGGAGCTTGAGGGAGGGGGTACGGACCACACTCCACCGATTTTTTTCAATCTGTTGAAATTTTTTAAATTAGTTTTAATTTAAAATTGCGTTGCGTTGCGAAGCATGGTGCTATTCCTAGATTGCATACTAACAATTATCATGTTGCCTATAGGCAGTTCAACTTATCTTGCTTACGAGATATTGAGACATTCACCGAAACATACACGCCGCAACAACTACTTCCTAAATGCCGCTGTAAGGTTGCCAGTAAGTTTTTGGTGTAACTTGTACTTGTATCTGCTAACCTTACTACATGAGAAAGGCAAAAGTGTGAATTTACTGTGTGGCCGAACTCTTCAACCCGTAACTCCGGAATCGGAAGTCGGAATCAAATAAAATTTAACTCTTTCATGTCCAACTTTTTTTCAGTGCATGTAGGGCTTCAAAACTATTTTTCTTTGAAAACGGTGGGGTCAAGAATCACGAAAATCCATTTTTCATAAAGATAGCTGCTTCCCTCGCAGTTCAATTTTTACCTTTCAATGCTCAATACAATTCTCCTAGAATATTTACAATAGTCCACTAGAGTGGAAAACGTAGCCAAAAACACTCTAAATGGATAACTTTTATCAGTTTTCAATAAAATTGCAACATAACGAAGATATATGAAAAAATCATTTTTCGTTGTCAACATAAACTGTCCCAGGCAGCACTGCTCCATTGGACTCAAACAGAACAACTGCAATAACTTCAGTTCTAGAGCTAATCCTTGTAACTATTAGTGCTCAAGTGAAAAAATCTATTAGTGCTTGAAATTAAGTAATGTAGCGGTAGTAATAAGCCTCCCATTTTAGTTTAACCATAAGACCAATTTTTAAAACAGAATTTGATTGATTGGTTCAACTCATTTAACAAATTTTATCGATTTTTTAATCTAAAAAGAACGTGGTGAATTTGGCACCACTTGCACATGGTATAATTGATCTGCAAAAAAACGTTGCATAACGCAAGGCTGATTTTTGGAGCAACATGTGTTCTCATTCAGCCCTTCGTTATGCAAATTCGTGATATTTTGACATCGGCTAAACGCGGTTTTTCATGGAGCGCGGCTGTTCCTTTCAATCGGGAAAGGCCGTGTAGAATTTTGGGTAAATGCGCTAATAAATGATCGGGAATGAACTTTGTCTCTTTTGAGTTCAGTAAATCAATAGCATGAGAATCGTCATTGCCGGTCTCGACCATCTTTACCGATACTTAGGATGGGATAGAAAATGTTAATGTAATACCTACTTAAGGAAGTCCACCGACTCAGCAACGCTTCCATAGGTATTATGTAGTTGGATTGAAAAACAGGTATAGATCTAAGATTCGCCTCAAACAGGAAATGCGACCACAAATTTTAATTTAAAATTAGTTTCAACCTCAAACTATTTTTAATCCAAATTTACTGACTCATGAAATGCGGTTATTACGTATTACGTATTGTACAATGTTCATTTCAAAATCGAAATTTCAAACCCAAAAAAAATATTCTGGATCCCCCTGAAAATGTGTAATATTTATGTTGTGTATAGTTTTAGCTACGCGACGAAAGTCTTAAAACGGTAAAAAACCATGACTCCTGAGGCGGGTGAACCACACATAAGATTATAAATATCACCAAAAATAGTCAAATATTGGTATTAACCAAACAAAGGTGTATAAAAATGTGCCGTTTCAATTCCGTACAAGGTGCAGCCAAGCCATTTCAATGTTCCTGAAAACACACATTCGCTGAGAACGCTAGAACGAACATATCATGTATCGTTTGGCCTTCAGGAGTGCCCCAATCGGTAGCATATACTGAAGCATCCTTTTATTTGCATTCGATGAAGCACAATTACCATATAAATAGTAGATCGGTTTTTCGTATGCCGGCGATGTCGTCATTTCCACGCCGGAAACCAATCGTAGCGGCCTCCCGAACCGATCAATCGTAAATGGGTGTGAAGAATTGTATCAACTTTCCCTATACCCGCAGTGCAAATCCTTTCAAATCTAATGGCATTTTCTCTGCTTCTATACTTAGCTTGTACGGGAAGAAGGCTATACACTTTGTTGGCTGAATGGATGAATTGCGTTGAGATGCGTTCTAAAGAGCTTTCTAGCCTGTAAAGCTTTTAGGATATCATTGAAAAGGCGGGTATTATTGATACCGGATAAAGATGGCCACTCTAGTCTGATGGATGTGTAGAACTTCTCACTTGGTCGAAGCTGAAAGAATATTGAATAAACCCTTTCAGAATTGATTTAATAAACCAATGTAGTCAAATTGGTTCTAATTGGCTCTTCATAAAACTTCATAAAAAATCGGTTTACAGTGCACAGATATAGCACTTACGGTGGTTGGTGATCTGAGAGGATATTTCCATGTTCGGACGTTTGTTTCCAATTACCAATCCCATGGGGACTGTTCCTAGCAACCGACCATACCGCAAAGTTCGGATGAGTTGATAAGTTTTTATAAACTTATCATGATAGGAGCAGGAAAAAGACTGAGAATGCTAGAGCAATCGTGTCTGATGATTTTACATTAAACTTTCGCCTGCTAGAAAAACTTACTGAAAGCAAAAATTCAAGCATGTGGTTGGATGAGCTGCTGGATAGTTTTACCGGGTTAGATGTGTTTCCGGGATCAATTAATGGTTTGATCAAACTCCCGTAAAGGGCATGAGTTAGAAGAGCTGTGCGACGAAAAACCTATTTGGAAATGTTGTTACTCAAGCATTATTTTAATTTATGTTTTGAAAGGTTAGTATCAAAGCATTTTTTATCGACTGTACGTTATCTGAATATGGTGATTGAGCTTTGGATTTGGATAAAAATTGCATTTTTTTTAAATCAAAGCGCTTAAATTTCGGCACCAAAAAAAGTGTAAAACCCTTCGTTCTGGAACTAGCTATTAAAGTAAGAGAACTCCCGAAAAAAGGTCGATCAGTGAATTGGGTTGCTGATACGAAAATAATGGTACGCAACCTCTTGAGCACTTGAAGGTATGATTTTTCGCTTTATAAATATCACGTAAAATAATTAAATCGATTTATAAATATCACGTATCATAAATTAATCCTTACAAAGTTAAATTCTAAATTATATCGAATAATCATTGGTGCGTTTGATAAAAATTAATTTTCGTGACATTACAACGCAAAATTTATTCTTTTGTAACTTCAGTTCCACGCATCCATTTCAAAAAATTACAAGCATTTTCGGTATTTTAAGAGCAAAATGTGCATTTTTCGAAACAAAACTTCAAACAGTTCTAAAACGGTTGGCGGTCTAATGTTTAAGAAAATCTTTCTTAAATTCTTATTCTATACTTATTTACGAACATAATATAATATAACAAAAAATCATGACTACTTTCTTGAAATGCAAAGAATTCAATAATTTAGAAACCCCTTTTCCATAAAATTCAGCGAACTTTATAATAACAGAATGAAACTATAAAAATGTCCATCTGATGCACTGGAGCCGCAGGTTCTTAAATTGAATTACATTTGTAAAAAGCGTTCGTTATTTGGAATTTAGTTCGTAAACCACCAAAAAGTAAGCAAAATTTGGATTTTTTGTGGGCCAATGAAAACACGACTCGAGTCATACCATAGCGTTTCTATACTCGTTCGTTTCGAATCGCGTGCACGATGAGCTTTGCACATAACGAAGAAACGGGTGCAAATTCGAACACGGTTAACCGCTGTTTAACCGGCTATTGTACCGCCCCAAGGTAATAGTCATGATGTTACTCTTTTGGCAGGCGAGCGATGATTGATTTAAACGGACAGGTGGCACCCCTATTTGTAACTTCACGTATTTGATTGAGTCTTTCAGGTGCCCCATTCTCCATACTGACGACTCTGACTATCCAACGAGCGATCTTCGTTTGACGGATAACTGCAATCATGCTGCAGGTGACAAAAAACGAAACAGGGCCCCTGTATTGATACGTTAAAAGTGTTCTACTTCAAAAGTGGCGGTCAGCCAATCAATAAAATCATTCTTTGTAAAATAAGCAAGCAAACAGAAGCTATCCAAATGCAACTACTCTTTTGTTTAGGAGCGCTGCATTATAAGATAGCTTCACATTTTTTTCTGGTCATTCGATTGCATCATCTGTATGATCGTTGCAGAATTGTCGAAGGAACATGAAGATACATCTTCCTTGGTGTTGTTCAACATGCCTACCAGTTCGTCAATACTGGACAGTTCCCAGTAATCCTATCCTAGTGAACTAGTCTAGCAGTAGTCATTAAGAAGACATGGTGTATAAAGCAAAGGAACAGGCTAACCGCACAAATGCGTTAGGCCACTGTGGAGTGAAATACACTGAATTGTGCTCGATTTGTGGTAGAAGTGAGAGTTAAATCAACAGCAAGGCGAGAATACCTAGAATAAATGCGATCAATCTACTCGCTTTTTACTGACATTTTCGCTTAGATGTACTGTTAAAAACAGAATTTCTTTAATCTATCAGCTATCGAAACCGAAGAATTTCATTCCAAAAACACGCACGACCTCGAAGTCAAAAAAGATGCATTAGTAAGCACTGCAAAAAAATCGAATAACTGTAATATCAGGCTTTAATACCGCTGTACGGGTTTTCAGCAAAAGAGGCCATACTGATGGTGATATTTTCCGTCCTTTTTATCGGACCTTTGAGTGCACATTTCATCAAACTAGAAATGTATCCAAGTTTTATCGTAGCGTAAGCATCTGAACCGTCGTTGATCATACTAAGAGAAGCCCGCTTTAGACAAAGATTCAGTTTGATAAACAGATCACGGAAGAGAACCTCTTTCGCGGTAATGAGGATCGTAAATCCATGATAATTATTAAACTTTTTAAACTCAAGTTTAGTAATTAATTTCATGTAAATAGACCGTATGAGGTCATCCAATCAGTCCGAATATATTTCTTTTTCCACCCAAACCATCCCGAACACGTAGTGAGTTGCTTCGTACAGCCGGTTACTCCCAAGTTTTAAAAGTTCGATCTGGATCACGTCCTCAAAATATTACTTCGTCATGTTCACACAATTCCCATTGATCGATTGGTAAAATGAGCGCGCGTTGTTCCAAGGAAAGCTTTCCTCTGTCTTATCGAGTGCCTATTGGTCGTACCGTTGTTTCTTACACCGATGGAGCTCATTCTTGGCTGCCTCGGTTCACATTAACTGTTCTAATATGCAGCCATTGCACAAGGCTCTGGTACCTAATGTCCAACAAACCATTTGGCATATTCCCATACGGTACCGAACATTTGTGTATTTGTTGTATTGACCGCATATGCTTTTGTGACAATGATATAATACGGAATGCAGATTTAATCCGGATCCTGATACACAATAAAGATTTTGACAAATATTACTGAAATTTAAATTTAAAAATCTTGTCGGATCCTCCCTGCAGCCGTTTTTACCAACATTTATTCAATTAATTATTGTCAGACGAACCATAACACTCTTTATATTCATTCACATTAAAAAACGGTTGAGCCATGAAATGTGCAGGTTAACTCTCAAACGCTTATAAAATGTCATAATTGTTTGGTGCCATTCAATAGGGAAAGCATACAGAAATGGTGAGTTAAACGAAAGCATTAATTAAAAAAATTCCCCTCAGAAGCAAGATTCGAACCTGCAACCCTTGGGACTCCGGCCCAATGCCTAAATCCTTATGTAATCCCTGGGCTATGATGACATCCCAAGAAGAACACATAATTATCGCGTTGCCGACAGTGATCCTACCTCTGTCTCTAGAGAGAGATCACACACAACAGCCGTTGACCCCAACACTGCCACCCAACACATTTGATTTTTTTTTAATTTCCACGCTGGATACCAAGGCCAGGGTTTTTACCATTGTCTGGTTCCGTTCCGTTTTCCCCGTTGGATACCATCAAAAAAGTCTTAAGCAAGGTAATGGGACTTTTTTTCAAGAGTTGTCCTTCTGGAGCTGTAAAGCTAGGGAAGCGCTGCTCGTCAGAATCATTCACCGCAATTGCAGGCGAGATGGGAAATGTCATCCTTTAAAACATTTCTTAATGCGAATTGCAGCAGGCCGTGAATCTGAATGTGATATGCATTGTACTGTTCAAATATGTGCGGGCGTAGGGTTTTCGCGATTGCGTTTATCATCGCGAACGGCTCGGGCGTTTGTACGTTAACATGTTCAATCACGTGTGCTAGCGTGTTTGTAACTTCACGTGTATAAATTAGATTTTAAAGCCGTGTGTTTATTCGCATATCCGCGTCTGTTCTGGAATGATCGTGATACTTAATGATGCTTAATTTCGTTGTACGGTTCAGATGCTAGAAGAGAGTGAGTTCTTTAATATCACTAGAGTTGCAAGTCATGTCGCCATGGAACGTTCTTTTTAGTGAATATGAGGGTCTAAAAAATGGTTCAACTGAAGGCATGGACATAAGCTGCTAGGGCCGAGAGTTCGTGGCTTCCGGACGTAACCGATTCTTGATCGTAGGAGCACGGGCGTTTGTAGGTTCACTCTTGAGACCGCGTTTGTACATTTATGAGTACTGAAACGTTCACTTATTCAACGAGGTGTTGTCCTGTTTGCAAGATCGCGGGTGTGAGTGTGCGTGGATGATCGCGAAAGGGTCGAAGGCATGAACCTAGGCTGCTAAGACCGAAGGAAGAGATTTGCGGACGTGACCGATGCATTCGGGGACGGGCATAGCGTAGTTGGTAAATCGATTGCCTTGTACGCAGCTCACCTGGATCCGATTCCCAACCCCGCACACAGGGTCAGTGATTTTTCCATAAATTTCTCTAATCCGAAAAGA
Source organism: Topomyia yanbarensis (assembly GCF_030247195.1). Classification (NCBI taxonomy): domain Eukaryota; kingdom Metazoa; phylum Arthropoda; class Insecta; order Diptera; family Culicidae; genus Topomyia; species Topomyia yanbarensis. The sequence continues at coordinate 44,608,403 of NC_080671.1, read as the reverse complement.
GGCGAATGACGCTAAGCTTAAAACCTCCATAATAAAAAATGCATTACCGCGCGAGCATAGACGTTTGTGGGCCCTGCTTGAGACTACGTATATAAGTGTATTAGTTCTAAAATAACTACTTAATCACCGGGATGTTTTAATGCTTGCAATACCGCGGGCTTTGGTGTGCGGGGATGATTGCGAAGGTCTTAAGCGTTTGTTTGTTAACGAGGGCCAATGAAAACACGACACAAATCATACCATAGCGTTTCTATATACGTTCGTTTCAAATCGCCCGCTCGATAAGCTTTGAACAGAGCAAAGGAACGGGTGCAAATTCGAACACGGTTATCAGTTTTTAACCGCTTATTGTACCATCCAGACGTTATAGTCATGATGTTGCTCGTTTGCCAGGCGAGCGACGAATGATTCAAACGGACACGTGGCACCTCTATTTGGAACTTCACGTATTTGATTGAGTCTTTCAGGTACCCCATTCCCCATAGTCAGACTCTGAGTATCCAATGAGCGATCTTCATGCTGCAGCCGCTATGAAGTCAAAAAGAAAGCTGATGATTTTTTCTTCTAGGCCATGCTTTATGCATGTGTCGCAGTTCATTTCACTACAAAGCTATTAACAACGTCAGTCGAATAGTTAGAATCAATCCTGATGCAGATAATTACTGCTTTCACAAAATCTATTTGTTCCATTTTTTGCACTATTTGTACATTCTTCGGAATTAATTACAAAATTGTTGTACACATTTCCAATCATATAGTGTAAACATCTATTTTTTTATTGAGTACAACGGTAGATATTCACGTTTAAAAAATCGGGTTCTTTAGGAGAATAGCAGCAGGCCCTGACTCTGAATGTGATATTCATTGTACGGTTCAAATATGTGCGGACGTAGGGACTTCGCGATCGCGTGTGTCATCGCGAAGGGCTCGAGTGTTTCTACGTTAACGTATTCGGTCGTGTGGGCGTTTGTATATCGCGTGTGCTAGCGTGTATGTAACTTCACGTGTATAAATTAGATTTTATAATCGAGTGTCATTCGCATAATCGCGTCTGTTCTTGGATAATCGCGATACTTAATGAAACTTAATTCCATTGAACGGTTCAGATGCTAGAAAAGAGCGAGTTCTTCAGTATCACTAGAGTTGCCAGCCATGTCGCCATGTAACGTGTTTTCTAGTGGATATAAGTGTCATTTTTTATTGGTCCAACTGAAGGCAGGGACATAGGCTGCTAGGGTCGAGAGCTCGGGACTTCCGGACGTAACCGATTATTGATAACACGAACACGGGCGTTTGTAGTTTCACTCTAGAGACCGCCTTTGTATCTACATTTATAAGCGCTAGAACTTTCACTTTGTCACTTAGGTGTTATCTTGTTTGCGAGATCGCGGGGTTTGGTGTGCGTGAATGATCGCGAAGGGCTCGAGCGTTTGTATGTTAACGTGTTTATTGCTTCCTCTAGCGTGTTGGTAACGTTTCTTGCACAAATTATATTTTATAACCGTGTGGCCACTCGCATTTTCGCGTGTATTCTTGAATGATCGCGCGCGGTCCGTGAATCTGATGCTTAATTTTTAGTGCATGGTACAGATGATAAAAGAGAGTAAGTTTACCCATATCACTAGAGTTCCCGGTCGTGTTGCCATGGAACGTGTTGTCTTTTGAATATGAGCTTTATATTTTGATTGGTTCAACTGAAGGCATGAACCTTTGCTGCTAAGACCGAAGGAAGAGATTTGCGGACGTGACCGATGCATTATCACGCGAGCATGGACGTTTGTAGGTTCACGATTGTGACCGCGTTTATAGGATTATTAGTGCTGAAACATTTACTTAATCACCGAGATGTTTTCATGGTTGCGAGACCGCGAGCTTTGGTATGTGAGAATGATTGCGAAGGTCTTAAGCATTTGTATGTTAACGTGCTGAATGCTAGAAGAGAGCGAGATTCCCTTATTACTAAAGTCCCCGACCATTTCGCCTTGGAACGTGTTTTCATGTTTATGAAATCGCGGGCGTAGTTGTGCGTGGACGAAGCTCAAGCGTTTTGTATGTTAACGTGATGGTCGCCTCTGCTAAATTCAAAAACGTTCACTTAGTCTCCGAGGTGTTATCCTGTTTGCGAGATCGTAGACATGGGTGTGCGTGAATGATCGCGAAGGTTTCGAGCGTTTGTTTGTTTGTCGCTTGCGCTAGCTTGTATGTAACTTCGCTTGGATATGTTCGATTTTATAATCGTGTGGCCATTCGCATATTCGCGTGTGTTCTGGAGTTCCCGGTCCTATCGCCAACTGAAGCCATGAGTCTTGACTGATACGACCGAGCGGTGGGTTAATGCTTGAGACAACGTTTGTAAATTTAAAGGTGCTAAAACTTACACTCAATTACCAGGTTGTTTTGAAGCTGGCGAGATCGCGGGCGTAAGTATGTAAATTGCATGTTCGCGTTTGTGACCAGGTTTGTGTTATCGTGAAAGATACGAGCGTTTGTACGATTGGAACGGAAGAGATTTTGAGTGTAGATGAAAGAATATGCAATTGATTGTGTTAGTGAGTCTAAGTATGAATCTAAATTAACATATAGTAAAGAAGGAAACATTATATGCCGAAGAAAGAAGCAAAGAGATTAATTAGAAATGTATAAATTGACCGATATCTTTTTTGGTATACATGAGTACTGAAAAAGCAAACTAATCGAAGTACAACAGAAACATAATAAAATAACAAAAACAGAAGTAGAAGAAAAGAACACATGTATCGTGCAATTAAACTACTTGAACTCGGCTAAATGCCAGCAAAGGATGTTTATTTACCATTAACGATAATTGAATTCTGTCAGAATTTTATCATGCTATGCTAAACTGGAAAAGATGATTCACGTGCGTCGGTAAATTATTTGTGCCTTAATTTATCCAATTCGATCTTGCCGAATGAATTAAATCGAATGCACACCGGCAGGAATACCCGCTATTCGCTATATACGCCAGTTCTACATCCATTCCCTGACCCAGCTATTACAAATACTCAGACGAACACTAAAAAACTATAATTATTACAAAACGACTGCTATTAGACTTCTAATTTTATATTTATTTAATTACTCTGTACACGGTGATGAAGTCGACCGATAAATCGACACACTGCCAATAAACTGTGGAACAATGTTTGCAAACACGGCCCACAGCAAAAATCAATCCACGTCGACCTGCCAGTTGGCCACGCCACCATGCACAGGATAATGGTTGCTCATTAGTTAGTGCTGGTGTAGAGTACGAAACATGCTTGATGGTGCAATACCGTTAAATCCATCAACCTAGCGGAGGGTCTTAAATAAGGGATTAGTACTTACGTCAAAACTCCAAAAAAATGAATTAATTGTTTAATTCGAAAGGTGGGTTCGCTCTCGTCATACCTCTGTTAACTGGGCAAAGGACCAGAAATCGACAATCTCTATTAGTTCTGTCACCCACATAAGTACGATGGGTAATGTACTAAAAATTAGACACCAGACTATCATAAAAACCTCGGGCTTGGTATTAAAATTAAATAGATTAAATGTGTTTGGTGCAGGCGGCGGTTGTGTGTGATCTCTCTCTATTGGCAGAGGTACGATCACGGTCGCCAGAGTGATAATTATGTGTTCTTCCTGGCACGTCATCATAGCCTAGTGATAGCGTAAGGGTTTGTGCATTGGATCGGAGTCCCAAGGGTTGCATGTTCGAATCCTGTGTCTGGAGGATTTTTTTCACATAATTACTTTCGTTTAACTCACCCTTTTGATCTGTTTTCCCCGTTGGATACCACAAAAAAGTATTAAATAAGATATTGGAACTTACGTAAAATCAAAAAAAAATTAATTAATTGTTTAATATCATAATTCCTTTTTTCATTGAATAGAGATGGCGATACAGATGTTCATGAAAAAATCATCTGGCAGCTCAGCGTCACGTTTATGTTCCTGACATCACCAACCACTATTTTTTTAGTTTTATTGTTGTTTTGTTTCTTTATGTAGTTTGCATTTTCGTTCGTTCCAAGTTATTCGCCTCGATCCCACACTGCACAAGAAAATAAAACAATAGATTTCTCCTAATCCATTTCGACCGTTGTTTCATTGTGTTATCGTTTGTTCAGCTTCGTTTAATAAACGAGAACTCATCTTTACCTAATTAAGTCAATTCTTTTCTCCCTATCGTCTCGTCTCACAAACTTCTGCCCTCCAATAAACACGTACGACTAGCAATTGAGTATAAAAGCTTTCGTCAAACAATAACATGAAAGCAGAATCACTGCATCGAATAATCTCGTCGGCATTATCAGATTTTGCCACCTCAAGTTGGATCAGATGGAAGCGAATCGCTCACATCCAACCAGAACCAGACAAAGAAAAGTGGGTATAGTCTTCCTCGCCATTCGTCGTGAAACCTTGATTACTTTCCCGCCAACACATAAATGGTCGTCCTACTGACCTCCCTTCTCCTTCTTCCCATACACACTCACCCCACCTCTTCGTAGGAATAAAGCGACAACACAAATGGCACACATATTTGATGCCAACAAATAATGCGAATGTTGAATGTTCATTTCCACTGTATCCTGCTGGGGGTCCCTGCTGTGTCGTAGCCAATCCTTCTGCAAATCATCATCAACATCAATTTCCATTGCATCTCTCATCTTTCGTACAGTTTAGTCCGATTTATTGGATTACCAACTCGGGGAACACGGTTTGTTCCACTCTCGCTGGAGCAACTCGACACGGTGACGACGGCTTGAGGAAAAGCTAATATTTATTCAAGTTGTCCCATGATTTACTCCCGTCGAATGCTTCCGTCTTCCGTCCTAGCAGTCTATGCAGTGCACTTGTTCTCCCATGAGACAAGCATTTACCAGGTTAGTTAGAGCAATTGTTTCACTCCGACGTGTCTTTGTAATAAAATGGCAGAGCATTTTGCTGGTGACGTGCACAGAGGGACGAACTTTGCCCAACCGTTCCTCCCAAATGCAGTGATGTTCCGCAATTGAACCGAAACTGGGCCACATTCAGGAAAGACATCGATCTTGTCGAGGGTGTCCTACTTGGAAGCCAAGCTTGGCAGTAATTTAGATGCGCTCGTGTCACCCACTCCAGCCCCCCACCTTCGGGCAAGAGACCCATAACATACAATCGATCAGCGTGTTTGTCTTCATTCACTGAACCATGGGGGCTGATGGTTCTCGGTAGCAAATAGTTTGCGCTTCATTTACCCCAACCAGTGAGGACGATCCATCACCATCAGGTGGCAATTAGGAACTCCTTTCGCTCGATTGCACCGTGCAAAGTTTGTAGTTTTATCGTGCAAACTCGGTACGACGTTGGTTGCTTGTTCGGTTGGTGTTGGAGGGTGAAACAATCAAACTATGTTCCTTTGTTCGAGTACTTCTAGATGAAGGAAAGTGAGCATTGCTTTCTACATGTATCTCTTGTAGCTTTCGTTAGTTTTTTGGGGCCAATGTTCTAGCGCTGGAATGCCACAAAGAGGACTCATCGTGCGAAAACAGAACGAGAAGATTTCTCGCTCAAAGCGACCATAAATAAAGTTTCAACCAAACATTCTACGAACCAGGAACAATGGGGTTATTTTCAGGAATGAACATTAAACTAAATTTCTGCTCTTCACGAATCTTACCGCATTTCGAGACATGTTCACAGTCGAGTGGGTTCCGCTTAAATGCCATTCAAGTGATAAACTTTTCTAATTAAGACATACTTTGATACCGATCACAGTATGATGTAAATGATTTGGCAATGATGTAGTATCTGTATTGGCCTGCGGTGATAATTAGGAGCAGGAATTTGGATAAATTGGACCATATGACAGGTTCCCAGTGTATTCCCTGGTAGAGCGAATAAAAGAAAAAAGTGGAATTGGAAGGGTAGTCAAAATGACGGCACAAAAACGAACAGCAGATATTTCAAACTCAATTCGAACCGCCTGCGAGAAAATCTAAAACTCTTTACCATACTGGAATAGAAATTGTAATGTGGTTCTGAGTGCTTCTGCGTCTGTCCGTGCCACTGCAAAGCGAAAGCTCTTGTGTGCATCGTTCGAAAATCAAAGGGTCTTGCGAGGTGGTCTGTCAAAATGACTACGTCTCACCAACAAACAATCTTTGGCCTAACACGGGGGCCATGACTTCCGATCATTTTACATAAGACCGAGTATTAGAGATATGAAACATTCTCTGTAGGTGGAAATAAATATTCGGTTTTCGGAAGTCACTTTTATCCAGTTCGAGCGTGTCAGGCATGCGGTGCTGATAACGATCAACAATTTGAACAAGTAGAAGAGATTCATTTACCGAACAACTTAAAACACGTGCTTGTTTTGACAACGCTGAAATCGAGATAAACATATGTTCTTTCAGAATATTGAATAATTTATTTTCGATTTTTTGAGTTCCTTAAGATAAAGGCAGATTGAATGCACTAGTAAATCATTTTGTAATTTTAAATTTCTTTTCATGTACATATTTGGAGCATGAATAAAAATGTAAAATTAAGTTTCACCACAAATACACACAACTTGTCGAGCTTTTTTCAACGAATTTTATTATAATTTTACACGTTGATTGAAGCTTACAGTTTCATTAAACGGGATACCAATGCACTTTAATGTATTTTTAATCTAATATTGCTGTAAAATAAATGACATGAAATATCACATGAAAGAATGTGTAAAATCATATGCTTTTTGATGCTCCCATTGAGTGTATCGAATTCAACTTAATTTTCAATCAAATTTTTTATTCAAGCTTTGTATGTTTACATTCGTATTGATTTACACGTCGTTTAAATTTCATCATTTTGCTGGTGTATTATACAGGGTGCGCCAGCTGGATGTATTCTTTTTCAACATTGAACAAACGGCCGATTATCACAAGTGTACAAGTTTAGTAGGATATTTTATGCCATTCACATTTAAAAATATTTACATCTCACAAGATGCACATAAAAGGAGCGTCACAATTCACTTGAATTAACATTCAAGAACATGTAAAAATGTGCTTTGTTCATAATTCTCCATGTCCATTCAACCGAGTTCTACATAAAAAGAGACACAATATTTTATTTCACATGTCAAAAGATGTAAAATTTCATTATTAAATAGCAAAATACGTCGCTGTGTTGTTTACGTCAAGTGTAATTTTCATTTTTTCTAAGTGTGTTTATTATAAACCAGGTTTAGAATACAACGTCGATTGAATGACCACCCCCATTTGATACACAAAAAGCAGCTCTTTTGCGGGCATTTCGCATGAAATTGGACAGCATATTGGGCTTCATCGCAGCCATTTCAGCTCGTATATTAGCTTTGAGTCCATCAAGGTTCTTAGGTTTGCTAGAATAAACTTTGCTTTTTAAGTAACCCTACAGAAAAAAGTCTGGTACCGTTAAATCCGGAGAATGAGGAGGCCATTCCATATCACCATTTTTTGAGACAACCCGTCCAGGGAATTTGCTCTGCAAGAACTTGATTGTAGCGGCTGCGGTGTGGCATGGTGTCCCATCTTGTTGAAAATAGAAGTTTTTCAGACATTTTTTCTGCATTTGTGGACAGACAAAGTGCGCCAAAATCCAACGGTAGCGGGCGTCGTCGATGGTCTCTCCCTCTTTGAAAAAATAAAAAATAAGGACCGATTGTTTTGGAGCACACTCCGGCCCAAATAGTTACAGGGATTTCTAACAACTAGAAAAAACAGGAATAGAGGGGTCAAATCTGAACATTGATTGTTTGTAGGAAAAGGTAGATGAAAGATATACAACATTGGTTTGTCTTCCTCAGGTCCGTAAGGCGTTCATTGGCTGAGACCTGACGAAACGGTATTCGGCGCACGCCCAGACAGTGTCTACGATGTCGTGATAGACGTCATCACAAACGCAGATACCACCACCATTCACGATCCCAACATTCTGTTACTAGCATTCTTTTATTTTATTCTCCATTTTAATTTTTAATTTTTTCCTTTTTTTATTTCGACTATGTTAGTCACATTTTCTTTTTTACGTTTTAACGACATTCAATTGGCTAGAGATTACTGGGTAGGGAAAGTTATGAAACTTAGAGCCATAGTACTCAAGTGAGAGCAAGGATGTGAAGTAAACAGATCGGAAAACTAGAAGTGGCAGGGTCATTAGAACAGGCTTAATATCGTACGGGCTTAATTTTTGCCTTCTGTTAATGAGGGTCGAGCTTAGGCAGAATAACTACGAATCGCCCGAGTTCACTAACATGTGTCCTGATAAAGGTAGACGTATCTATCTTTACCGTGACAACCGGCGGTTCCGATCTGTTTACTTCACATCCTTGCTCTCACTTGAGTACTATGGCTCTAAGTTTCATAACTTTCCCTACCCAGTAATCATTAATTTTTAATTTGTCATCATTTTTCAGATGCATTCTTCAATCCATTTTTGCTATTGGTTCATAATTCATTTAATATTTTGCCCTTTTTATTTACTTCAATTTGTCTCAACTTTTTCAATATATCTTTTTGCTACATTTATTCCAATTGTACATTTTTCCTATTTTCTATTTTGCTATATATTTTTGATTTTTTCATATTTTCAAGCATTATTTTTTTTAATTCAGCTCAATTTATCTTTTTACTTCATTTTTTACTTTTTCACATTTTTTCGTTTTGTAGCGTGTTCTTCAGTTTTATATCGTTTTCCGTTTTTCTGTCGTATTGTTGCTTTCATTATTTTTCCTTATATATTAAACTTTTTTGTGTTCGTTATTTTTTTTCCTTTTAACAAACCTTAAACCTATTTTGTTATTTTTGCTTTCTGCCAGCTCTTATTCATCATTTTTTTTTTGTAATTTTCTACGAAGTTTGTAAAATGTACGAAGTTTGTAAAATTTACAAAATTTATAAAATTTATAAAATTTAAGAAATTTTGCGCAATTTACAAAATTTTGCACAATTTCGAAAATTTTGTTCAATTCATGAAATTTTGTAAAATTTACGAAATTTTGTGCAACTTTTCAACTTATAGGCCATTTACGACATTTTGTATATTTTATGTATTCACGAAATTTTGCACCATTTAAGAAATTTTGTACAATTTTGACAATTTTGTACAATTTACGAAACCGCACAATTCGCAAAATACGCAGTATATACGAAATTTTGTTCAATTTTCACGAAATTTTGCACAATTTACAATAATTTGATCAATTTGCGAAATCCAGTTAACAATACGAGATTTTCGTAAAATTTGCGAAATTTACAATTTACGACATTTTGTATAGTACAAAAAAATTTTGTACAATACAATTTCTTTAATGAATTTTTTTATAATTCATGAAACATTACCAGCTTTTGAAAGATTTGTGCATTTTTGATAAATTCGAATTTATAAAATTTGGAACAACTTATGAATCTTGTAAAATTAATAAAATATTGTAAAACTAACAAAATGCAAAATTGATTAAATTTTATAAAATTTCGTCAAAATCTAAAAAACTTTGTTAAATTTACGAAGTTCTGTAAAATTTACGAAATTTATGTAATCACGATTTTTTTTTGCAAACTTTATGAAATTTTGTAAAATTTACGAAATTTAATCAAATTTGCAAAATTTTGTACAATTTTTGAATTTTACTACAATTTCCGAATTTTTCTGCGTTATCCGAAATTTTGTACAATTAACAAAATTTTGTAAAATTTCCCAAACTTTGTGCAATTTTCGAAGTTTTCTGCACTTTGCAAAATGTTGTATTGTTTACGAAATTTTCCACAATATGCAAAATTTTGTTTAATTTGCAAAATTTGGTACCTTTTACAAAGTTTGGGACAATATACGACACTTAGTAAAATTTACAAAATTGTGTACACTTTACGAGATTTAGTACAATATACGAAATCTTGGTATAAATTGCAAAATTTGGCTAGCCTTACGAAATTTTGTAAAATTTACAAAATTTTGTAAAATTTACGAGCTTTGGTAAAATTTGGTAATATTTACAAAATTTGGTACAATTTTCGAAATTCTGGCAAAATTTGCGAAATTTGGTAAAATGAACGAAACTGACGTAAAATTTACGAATTGTAAAATTTATCGATGTTTACACAATTCACGTAATTTAGCACAATTTTTTACCTTTTGTGCAATTTAAGAATTTAGTACAATTTATGAATTTTCGAACATTTTAGATAATTTTTCACAGTTTACCAAACTTTGTACAATTTACGAAATTTTGTACAATTTTCGAAAATTGGTAAAATTAACAAAATTTGTTAAAATTTACGAATTTTGGTGAAATTTACAAAATTTGGTAAAATTTTCTGAACTTGGAAAAACTAACGAAATTCACCAAATTTTGTAAAATTTAACATTTTGTAAAATTTAACAAAATAAAAATTTACAAAATTATGTATCATTAACGAAATTTACGAAATTGTCTTCGTTTCATTAACGAAATTTACGAAATTGGTTGGGTAAACCCAACCCCCTCTTTTATAGCTATATTCGGAAGTGCGAACTAATATCAATATTGTCGTTTAGAGCATCGAAAATAATCATAATGATGGTATGACACCGTTTTATTAGTCTACATTGAGATGCTCAAACGACAATAAGTGTGTTTTTACAACTTTGATTTGATTTTTGTGCATCATTGACTACAGGATATTTCAGATTGTTAAAGTGATTGCATTAAAAATGTAAGTGGATTTAAGTTTTTTGATTAAAGTCCTACAAAGTTCATAGATGAATTCAATATCAATTCTTCAAAAGGGCTAATGAGATTTTTGTAAACAAACTTATTTCGCTCATTATTCCGCTTTCGAGTTGATTTTCATGAAATATACACACGAATCAACATCTTTACCCTTGGTAGAATCAATTTCAAATGTCTTCTGTGCCGAAAATATAACAAATTAAGAGAAATCAGCAAAATAGAAGTTTGTTTACAAATCTTATTAGCCCTATTCAAATGTTGATATGGAATTTAGTCCAATATTGGTGGGGTAAACCCGACCTATGTTTTTGGTTGATTTAGAACTGGTATTACAAATATATTATAATACCTGTTCTAAATCAACCAAAAACATAGGATGTCGGGTTTACCCCACCATTTTTGAAAACAGCAAAAATGAATGTTTTCGTAAAACGCTTGCATCTCAAAATTTTATCAACATCCAATGTAAAATGAGCATTTACAGCCAAATCCATTTACTAGGTTGGATTTTCCCCACCTTACGCTACAATTGACGAAAGTAGAATTTACGAGATTTCGTACAAAGTGCGGAAGCTGTTGTACAATGTATGAAATTTTGCACAATCTGCAAATTTTTGTGCATTTTATGAATTTCTTTTACAAATTATGGTACAATTTACGCAATGTGTTGCAGCACAGCATTATTTATGACCGCTCCCTTCGTTGTCATCCCTATCATCAATGCGGTTAGTGGGCACAATCTCACTCATTTCGCCCCGCGATTGTGAGAAAAATGCGGAACGTGTGAGTGAATAACATACGTCGTCCGTGTTGCCAGATTTCCAGATGCAAACGGAATAATTTACTTTTATTTATATAGAAATATGTTTATGTCTTATCTGTAATAAACTAGTTGTAGTCTAGCCACTGCTCTAGGCAGTCGGTCTTTAACCTGTCGTTGGCTTTAGTAAAATATTTATCCGTCACCGGGCTTAGTAGAGCGTTTTCACCCATTGCTGGGCTAAGTTGAATAAGTTGTAATAAGATACTCTGTGTTTATTTGAAATGGAAGATTACTAGAACTTGTTGCGTCAGCTTACCTTCACCTTCAATTTTATCAGTTGAGATCGGTACGATGGGAATTCCAGGGTTCGACAATCGATTGAACTCCGTATCTGGATCACAACGTAGGGCATGTGACTGACGAAACAAAATGTGTTACAATTAACGAAATTTTGTACATATTACGAAATTTAGCATAATTTACGAAAATTTCGTGCAATTTACAAAATTTTGTACAATTAACGAAATATTGGCTTTACGAAATATTGTAAAATTTACGAAATTTGGTTAAATTGTTGAAATTCTGGTAAAATTTACGAAACTTGGTAAAATTTACAAATTTATGATTTTTTTTTAAATTTTCAAAAATTTTATACCAAATTTTGTAAAAGTTATAAAATTTACAAAATTTACAATTTATATTTTGCTCAAATCACGAAATTTTGTACAATTTAATTAATATTGTGGAATTTATCAAATTTCGTTTAACTTACGATATTTTGTGCCCTTCACAAAATTTAGTAAAATTTAGGGTACTTTGCACAATTTACGAAATTTAGCACAATATTCAAACTTTTGTGCAATTTACGAACTTTTGCTCAATTTACGAAATTTGGACAATTTCCCGAAATTTTTCAAAATGTACGAAATTTTGCTCGATGGAAAATTTGTAATAATATGTCTTGCGATGACTATAAAGTTGAATTGGCACAGTGTACCTTCATATCGAAAACAAAGACGTAATCCTACGTCAAAATCGGCACGTGGCTACCCAGAGCAATTCGGCCGGCTTCAATATTAATCGGCATTCATCAATACAAATTGCAAAACGTAATACAGTGCGTTATTTCGAAGCAAGTTGTTCCAAGAGTCTTTGCCATTACGATTGGTCATAAACGCATGCTGCTGATGTGACCAAAATTATTTTTTGAATTAATGAAGTTGAAATAAGCATAAACAAGGCCAAAATTCTTATTTCAGTATGTAGCCATGAAATCTCATTAACCCTCCGTAAGTCGCGCAAATGACTCACCGAACGAGCAGCCGCAGTTGCTCTAAGACGATTTTGCTAGATTTTCAGAGCAGTGTGCAGTGTGCACTCAGTGCACTAGCGAGATTGCCGGAAGGTTAAATCGAAAGTTAGCTTTGGTCACATAAATATCATCAGTTTACATTACGAGTACATTCCATAGAACTCAAGCACATACCTGTCCTGCTATAAAAACTTCCTTTCTATTTTATGTCCTGGGTTGACAGCAATTTACCCGCCCATACTTCATAAAATGATTTATATCAAGTGCAAGCGCCTAATCCTCGTCATTAACCTCAGTGGTTCTTTCGCATTTTGAAAGCTTCCTATCAAACTGGACCACAACATTTCTCCTAACGTAGTGTTTTCTCATCGGACGATTTAGTACCAACGACAATCGATCCCATCCTCGTCACAAGTCAGTAGCGATGTTTGAAAATGGTTCTATTTAATCCAACTGTCCATCGGAAAAGGAAAAGTTGTAGACAAAAACACAATGAAGCCCAACGGGATTGACGTTTATGACACGCTAATAATAATGAAAAGACTCTGACATCCTTTCCCGGGGTGTTTGACCATCAGCCCGAAAAAGGGTGGATTTGATTATAATTGTTTGCTTGCTGCCAGGATAATCATCTGCCAGTAGCCGCCCTGCTGAAAGTTTTCAAAGCGATAGTCAACTGAGTGTAAAGTATTTAGCGAAAAGAGATTATATCCAAAAATACTCAAAGTGCTTTGTGCGAATTTCGGTTGCTGGATTAGAATTGCTTATCGATCGGAACGAGTGCTGTCCTGGAGGTTTTTAAAGGAACATTTCATCAAGATACTGCTACTGAGAACCGACTTCGCCTTTGTTCGACAAATACAATTTTGTGTTTGCTGCAGGAAAATATCATCGCAAGGATCTGTTTTGTATGCCGGTCTGCGATAACCAGAGTCGACTGCGCTCTTGTTTGTTGGCGGTTCTGGGAAAGAGCGTCGAATTAATAAAAACACACTTCATTCGCTTAAATTTAAATAAGATCGAGGCAGCAGAAACGGCATCACCACCCGCACTAGCTGGCGAGGAATGCCGGCGATGTTCACCGCAAATTCAATTATTCGCTGGAGTCTGCATGCTGCTGACGTGAGTAACAACAGTCAAGTGGATTTTCATTTTCGTAACTTTTGCAGCTCGCGAAGCGATACAAGATTTTGCTTTGAAGAGACAGTCATGTTAGGGGCCACAGTCACATTCACGTTCTGTTGAAGAAGACATCGGGTTTCGATGCTCCTGAAATGGGTTGATGTGAATGAATAGTACATATTTATTCCTATGTGGTTTAGAAATGTTCTTCAAGTACGTGTGTTGAATTAGTTCAATGTTTTTGGAAGTATTCGCGTCAATAGCTTTATTTGCAAGAGTGCAAACACGAGGCATTTCACGTGGGTTAGTCATGCCCGCTTTGTTGTAATCAGTGAAGGTGTTAAGTAACTATTCAATATAGAAGTTTCTTTTATGGAAGCACGGATCTTGAGCCAATGCTATGGAAGCTTTACCTTCCTGCATAAGTCGAGATAGAGTCATGGTTACTGTACGTTTAAAAGGTTGTTTCCACTTGGGTGTCAAAAATAGGGTAGATTCGCAATTTTTTATTTCAACATTGTTATATTTCAGTGTGATATTATTTAACATGTTTACTAGTACATGTTACATAATAAGTACATAAGTACATAAGTCGAGATAGAGTCATGGTTACTGTACGTTTAAAAGGTTGTTTCCACTTGGGTGTCAAAAATAGGGTATATTCGCATTTTTTTATTTCAACATTGTTATATTTCAGTGTGATATTATTTAACATGTATACTAGTACATGTTTAAAGGTATTTGTAAAAATTTAAATGTTGAAAAAGCTGATAGTGTTGCCACGGATCACCTTATTTTGAACCTCATACGTGGTGAGTATGAAAAATCCAGAACGGTTTATCTGCAATGGAAAAAACTAATTTTTTTTTCGGGACGGGCATAGAGTAGTTGGTAAATCGATTACCTTGTACGCGGCTCACCTGGGTGCAAGTCCCAACCTCGCATATAGTGTTAGAGATTTTTCTTAAGAGATTTTTCTAACCCGAAGAGCATGACCTTAAGGGTTAAGACCTCTATAATCAATATAAAAAATTGTTTTCGTTAGTACATACTTGAACGCCCTTCGTGAAAGAAAAATTTTACTAAATGTTACTAATTTATCTGAAATTTTTGAATTTAGATTACTTATAATCTTATTTGTTAGCATAAGCATAAGCATAAGAGATCGCCCGTAGTTGCTACTCCGTTATTGACCAGAACCAAATTAGGTTGCAAAATGTTCATTGGAACTACATGCTTGGGAATAACATGATGAGCCACATTGTACAATCTATATTGATCCCTGCATGCTGATCAATACCGACGCCGGCCACGTCCGAATGCAGATCTTCTGGGAAAGGAAGGAATGTTAGTCCGATACATGTTGCTACTAGAGACCGAGGAATCCTCTGCATCTCCACATGTATCACGGGAAGGGGAGAGTTGTTAGTAAGTGTGCCAACAGCGTTATCATGTAATAATTGCTCTGGGCAGCCGGCTGCCGAGAATTTGGGAAATTTATCATTTGCTGTATTAATAAGATTAGCAAAATAATCAACTTGAACTCCGGATAGCCGGCTATAAGGAGCACTACTTATATTTTAAAATAATACTCAATCACGCGACGAATTTTTTCGATTCATCAGACTCTTCCATAGGTGTCACGGAGTTGATGGTTTGGAAGAAAATAGAGTCTAGGATTCGCTCCAAGCAAGCGATGCGACCTGTAAAGCATAGTTTATTAGGTAGTAGTTTAGTTAGTTTTCGAGAACACGATTGCTCGAAAAAGCATATCTTGTTTAGCTTTTGGTTCTTTTTAAACTCTGGGTACCGAGAGTATCCCATGTTTCCTAAACAAAAGCAATTCCAACTCCACACAGCCGATCGTGGGAGTATTGCTTAGAAAAGCTAATCTTATCTGCGTAATGGACCGGATCACTATTTATTGCGGCATTATTTGGACGAATTTCGCTATTCTCTCTACGATATATTTTTGGGTTGCAAACTACCGAGTGATAACACGTTATACAGACAGAGTTATGATAGCTCGAGATGTTGAAAATCAACGAAAGCATTCCCTCTTTTCCATATTGTTTTTGAAATACACGTATACGAACGATAATGTCGAACATTGAACGAAAATACAGAGGATCGTTAGCCTGATGCACGGGCCAATAACGGAACTTGAAATTAGATTCATTAAAACAGACGCGGCGAATTTTCGGTACGTATTTACTCGCGATCATCGATACCAGTCAAATCAAAGTCCCATTGGAGCCGACCTCCGAACAACTATTCATTTTTACGGTATTGTCTTCTCGGCTAGATCCGTTCGTACCCTCTCATTCTGCCACTATCGGCAGAAGGCCGAAAGCACCCAGTCGTCGCCGGTCTAAGGACCAAATGTCATCAATAGACCTAGACTCGCGTGGAGGCATGAGATAGAATTGAAAGCTAACCAATGAACATAACAGCAAAACACTTATTCTTCGTGCTGACATAACTGAAGGTAATTGCCAAGCGGTCCCCGATCCGTCTCGCAAATTGTCAATTCTCAAACCTTATATATGAATGAAGTGATCATTCCACACAAATAAGGCCATGTGTTTTCCCTATGCACATTGAATGCTCTGTGGATCAGTTCCCCCGTTGGTAAAACAAACCCTAAACAAACACAGAAATTAGTCTGCTCAACCCAAAGAAAAGTTGGCCGACCGGTGGATACGTATTCCCTTACAGTGCCGTCACATCAACGTGCACCCAAAATTTACATGCGACAAAATATCTGCAATGCCGATAATAAAAGAATCAAAACCTCTACTCATTTTCAAAGAGTGCTATCGCCGATGAAACATCCAAAAAAAAATAGGTGACAAGGGACGCGGACGAAAATAGCTGAGCACCGACCGGCTGGTTTGCCACCTATTTTTCAGGCGAAGAAATTTGGGGCGACACCTAGTAGTCGCTAGTGGCCGGTGAAACGCCACTTATTTGAATGTCAGTTTTTCTTATTGCAGTATTTTTTCACTTTTCGGATCGAATTTTTTCTCTGAAAACCCATTTTTCACTATTTTTAGAATGTACAGTGTGTTTCTAGATGTTTTCTGTGCACTTTTATTGTCCTTGCATCGGGAATCGACGGCCCGTAATGCGAGGAAGATTTTTTTTTTTCATTTGCTGGAATTCGATTTTCACAAACTGTCACTACTCGCGTCAGTCGAAAATATGCCGAAAAATGCTTTTATAAGCCACTTCACTTTGTATAATCGTTAAATTGCACCGTTATTCACACTTTTGATAACCGGGAGGCAGTAAACTGTGCCGAAAATGATGAAAATTAACCGACTCGAAGGGAGCTCTACGAGAGTCAACCGCTCGCGACGAAGATACACACTCGAATCCGATTACTTATAATCTTATTTGTTTGGCCTAAAAAATAGAAATATATTCAAAATAAAAATTCCTTCGTCCACGAAGAAACCATTCTAATTAGAAACAAAAGAGTGAAAGTTTCAAATCGATTGGTTTAGTATGTACCGAGAAATACTTATTACCGCGAAGCCGTTCTCGAAAAAAATGCTATTTTGGGATAATTGCGTTTAAAGTTTCGAGTTAATATTGTGCAATGTTAAAATGAGTATTATACGACCTACACAGTCATCTATTCCGAGGCCATACTGACTGTCTTCTGAGGTGGCAATAGTGTTTAGCAATGATGTCTTCTGGGATGTTTTATGATGACCTTTATTTAAATGATATAGGTATAGTGATTAATCGCCCTTAGAGTGAGACATTTACTACGATTTTCCTTTCAGGGTATGAAAAATAAGATGAATTCTTCAGAAATGTCAGAGTACTTGTATTTGAGACCATCTTTACTGAGGACCAAAAATCTCCATTTATAGTACACTCGAAGTTATTGGCTGTTATTTGTGAATGATCCCTTAAAAGTTATATTCAACATAACTTTTTGTATATCGTAGATAGAGCCTCAGCATGTTCAAGAAAGTTGTTCGTCTTATCAATATAGATATATTTCCAGAAGAGATCATAGGTCAATCCCTTGCGATTTAGAAGTTATTGGGATATTGTTGGTAAAATTAGTTTTAAATGCAATAACTTTTGAACGGGCAAAAACGAGCAGCCAGCAGTTTCCCCGTTAACAACCAATACCATGTGAAACACTTTGTTTTTTTCAAAAATTGCTTTGTTACTTTGAAAATTCACAAGATAAGCCATTGTTGTAATATAGATTTTTTTTTATTTTGATAATTCAAAGCTTCTTACTGAACATAACGAACTTGTCAGAATGATATTCCAAAAGTTATATTAAGTCATCAACAAACGACCATCAAAAATGTGGAAGATATTAAATGTAACACCTTCTTTTGTTTATTCAGTTCGTTTCTTTGATAGGCACAAATGCGTTAGCTTGGTGGTGCCAAATTCATCTTTTTTTACATTTTGGATGTCTTAAAACTAAGAGGTTACAATTTTGAAATATTTTTTATAACAAAGGGATTTTTTACAGCTATCTTAAAACTAGCAATGCAATGCAATATACAACAGCGGGATACAATAGTTTTTTAGAATTTTTTTTGCAACTATCGTAAGACTAGGAATCCAGTTTGTTATACAAAAGAGGGATCATAAGATTTTTTTACGACAAATTTTACAGCTATTTTAAAACTAAGAATACAAGAATACGATATATGAGAAGGGGTTTTTATGAGAAATTTAACAGTTATCTTAAAACTAGGAATGCAATTTGTTATACAAGGTGGGAAATAATAGTTTTTTATGGCGAAAATACAACTATTTTAAAACTATGTGGTTTATTTCCAACATCGGTGTTGCAGCAGTTATATCAGTAACAGAAGAGAGTAGGCGAACAGGTAAGAAGACAAAATTTGCCACTTTCGGGCAAACGTGAGATCAGTGACATGACTAAGAGCCTCATGGGTGATGGGTGGGATTCATCGGACCTGCGGAGAATCGGATCGCTCTCGCTTCAAATTGCATGATGAGGGCGTCGGCGGTGACACTCTGGTGCTGATCAACTCCACAAGACAGGACAGGGAACTTCTAAAAACGAGAAATAAAGGAGAGGAGCTAAATTGGGATATTTATCGTTCTTAGGAAAATATAAATAAGGGACATATATGAGATCGCGATTTGCCAGCATATCCCGAACTGGGACAATGGGAGGTCTACCTCGCGCCCGAAGTGAATGTTTTAACTGAGACGTCACAATGCCTGGCGAATACCCAGACAACGTGCTCGATGTCGTGATAGCCCTCGTCACAAGCGCACAGACTACTCTCCGCAAGCCCAATACGCCGCAAATGCGCATCCAAGGTGTAGTGGTTGGACATCAGCCGGGACATTACACGAATGAATGAACCCACATCCATCACCCTGAACCAAGGCTTTGTTGATACCTTTGGGATAATGGAATGTGGCCATCGTCCAAATAGAGTGTCCCCTGACGACATATACTAAAAAAATCGTTGAAGCAAATTGGGCTTTCGTATGTCACCTTCTAATGCGCCCACCTTTGCTAAAGAGTCGGCTAGGATAGAGCCAGGATAGAGCAATGAGAGGGGACCCAAACTAAGTTAATCTGGTGAGATTTTCAGATAACGTACACAATGATACGGGAGTATCTTCCCCAGAAAATACGAGAATTGCTTTTTGGGCTTCATCGCACGAAGAGCCTCGATAGAGCTGAGGCTGTCCAAAATGATGAAGTAGTGATCTGTAGGCAGAGTCTCGATGATCCCAAGGATGCACTGAATTGCAGCTGACTCTGCGACGTAAACTGAAGTGGGATCATTGAGCTTGAATGAAGCGGTTATAGTGTTATTTGTTTGTTTATTTGTTGTACCGTCACCAACAGACCCCTTGGCCCCAATGGTGGTAGCTTAAACTAATTACATTTTAGAATAGACATTATTTTGGCTTTTATCGAATTCCTCGTCAGGGTGAAGTCAAAAGCCGTCACCACACTGTTAAAAACACACTGAAGTCCGGTAACTGCGCTCTGGCGCCCACAGTTGGTTCTCCTGAACGGGACTCGTAAAAGTGAGTTATTGCGTAGAGCTCGAACGCGAGCTTGAAGATCCAGGCGTCCGAGGATTGTAGGGCAATCCACCCTGGCGGATAGTAAGCCCAAGACGAACAGGATTCGAGAGCAGTCCCTTCGAATGCTTAGAGTATCGAGCTGTATTAACTGACAACGGTTTTCGTAGCTCGACAGCTGAAATATGTTTTACCAAGGAAGATGTCGTAGTGCAAAACGTATGAACCGGCGTTGGATGGCCTCAATTCTGCCAACGAATACCTGGTAGTAGGTGTTCCAAACAGCAGAACAATATTCTAGTGTTGAGCGATCCAGCGCGCAATAGAGTGATTTTAAACAGTATACGTCGCTACTCGGAGCATGAACCCGAGCTGTCTTGATGCCTTATCCACAATGGATGATGTATGTGGTTTGAACGTTAGTGCCGAATACATGATGACTCCGAGATCCTTGACGTGAGAGTGTCTTGAAAGACTCGAGTCGAAGAAATGGTAGTTGAACTGAATCAGATGGCGTTTCCGCGTGAACGTAACAATTGAGCATTTACTCGGGCTTAAAACCGTTATGTTTAGATCACATCACGTACTTAAGATCTCCAGTTCACTCCGAAGAAACTAAGCATCGGTTTTATCCTATATTTGTCGAAAATTTTTCATGTCGTCGACGAAAGAAAGGCGGGATCCTTGTGATTTGATATTGACGTCATTAAAGAAGAGAAGGAATATTTCTGGACCGAGGTGGCTTCTTTGTGGGATGACGGATGTAGCGAAGAATGGTGCAGATAGACAAGATAAGTTGAAGTCGCCCAGTATAACAATATTATCAGACGGGTAGCGATCGAGGTTATGAAAGAAATGGAGGAAAGATGTACATTGATCAGGTTGGAATAACGAATTCTGGGTGGAAAATACAGGACACACAGGAACAGATTGCGATCGGCCAGTTTCACTGATATCAACACTTGCTCGGAGCTCCGCCCACCGGTCATCGTTGATCACTCGGGCTTTTATACCATGGTGTATGGCGATAAGCACCCCCACCTGATGTCTTTTGGCTATTGAGGGCGTTGCGGGCACAGCGGTAGACATTGAAACATCTGGCGAGACAGAGTATGGTTGTCGAGCTACGTCTCGGTCAAGGAGATGACGTCATAACAGCAGCCCGTGGTCGCGAGCAAATAGTTGTCAGTCGATGAATTTAAGCCACCAACATTCGAGCAGTAAACCTTGATGTTGTTGGAGGACGGTTTAGGTCCAGCACATAATGAATCCAAGTTGCCGTTTTAAGCGCGGTCCTTTCATCACAACCCACACAGTACCGGAGCGGCTGACGGTCGCTTGGTCAACTGTAGTGGAGGATTCGAGGCATCCCGAATCGACTGCGTCACGCCCCAGTATACGAGTATGGCGAGATACATGGTTGACATGTGGTCACAAGATGTCGAAGCAAAAGGCAAATTACTGGAAGCAAAGAATGCATTAGTGCTTGATGTGTTCGGATCAGATGTATACTTGCCATTTGTGGCGGGTTGGAAGACCCTTTCACCCATCCCACACACTGCTGCAATTGTTCGACTGGGGCGGGGGGATCGATGGCTTCCATAGTACACAATGCGGTGCATTCCAGTATGCGTTGAACCCCGATGGCACGATGCGGAGAGCAGGAGCTGGACCGGTTTAGAAGACCTTTCTCCACTTACACATACAGGACTGGGACGACTGCTGAACGCTGACGGCAAGGGCTCGAGTGTAGCGGGGGGATCGAGGACTTCCATAGTAGGGGAGAGAGGGTAACAGTGGATCAGCAGGAACTATGAAACATTCGCAATAAAATCACAATGCATGATCGCAATCGTCTAATTCCCTCATATTTCACAATTTCTAATTCTTTGCGCGTGTTGCTATATTTTGGAAGAGATCTGCTAACTCTATCTCTTTTAATGGATATTTGTTTGTTTTGTGATAGCCAGAGTAAATTTGCAATGATAAACATTATTCCATCTTTATGAATTACCATTCATTGAATAAATGTTTAGTCTATTGCTATTTATAGCAAATTTTATGCTCAACATTTGCCGCGAACAAAGTTTTTTGGTAACTACTTATGGTTCTGTGTGATTTCACAATTTTCATGAATAGACCCATTGGGTAACTGTGAAACGATGGCGTATGGGGAACAGTGATTTTTGTTTGTTTTTGTGGTCTGTCTCAAAATGTCAATGGGTTCCGATTTTCCACACTAAATACTACTCATATAGTGCAAAATTAGTAAATTTGGCCAAATTTTGTAGAAATTGTCTCTTATTTCAGGATTGCAGCTAATATGCATATATGGTGGTTCGATGTTACGCGATGATATAGTGGATTCTTTCGTAAACAAACGATTTTCGCCTCAATATAACTTTAATTCAAAGCGTTAGGATCATTCTTCGTCAAAACAAAAGAATAAAATTTATAAGTAGAATATTTCACTATAGATGACATCGTGTTTCATAGTTCCTACCCATGGGGCACACTGATACATTTTACCACCAACTGTTTATTATCCAAAAAATGTTATTTCCCGTGAATTTTACCAGCTGGAAAAAATATATGTATTAGTTAACAACATAGTGGCACTATGTATCACTTTTGATTACACAAATAACATGTATTATCATCAAAATTAAATTGTAGAAAAAATGTGTTTCATTGTTACCCTCTCTCCCCTACCAGTTGCGTGGCGTACCAGTATGCGATCAGCATCACCACTTCTTCACAATGGCGGTGTGGCTTGGTATAGTGTCATTGCCAATCGTTGTCCAGTCCAACAGCTTAACTGGAAGAATAACACAAAGTAATTATAATTATAGGGTTTGTATAAGGAACTAGCTAATACCCGTCGGGCATTACTGCGACAACGAAATAGGAGGAAAACACAATTGGTTCCGAAGCGCCATCTAGCGGGCAGATAATCCTAAACCAATAACACACAAACACGCTCTATTACAAATGTCTACTATGTACAAATTTTGACGGCAATCGGTTAAGCCGTTTGGGAGTCCATAAATAATGACATACAAACATTGACTTTTATAATTAAATAAATAAGTAGTGGTATTTTTTTTGCAAACGAGGACGATTGTTTCAAAAAAGCTACTGTTTTTACCTGATTTTTTTGGAAATTCATGACATTGATTTAGTCGGGAAAATGAAATTAAATTACGAACAATTAAGAAAATGACATCGGTTGAAGACATTTTCGGCAACCGGAGTCAGTGCAAAAACTTTTTTGAAAAAACGTGATTTCGATGTAATTGCGTTTAAAGTTTCAAGTATAAGCCATACCCCTGTAAGGAAGCAAAATGACAAACGCTCTAACTTTGCTTCTACTGCTTATATCTCTATAACCATTTGGAATTCTATAACCACTCTTAACATCTCATACTTTGAGACATATATAAGTCTCTAATGGATTTGTACGAAAATTCGACAGCTTCATGTTCATATTGCGTTAAATTTTGAAATATCTGAAAATAGAGATTTAAGAACCCATTGCCACTGAAAATAGATGATATATTTTGGTAAATCAATTGCCTTTTACGCAGCTCACCTGAATAACACTCCACTCTCACCATTGACAGTAAATATAAAATATAGGTTTAATTCCAGGTGAAAGTTTCATTGAAACTCAAAATCATATTTTTCTTCATTCGTTTATATATTGTCATATCTCAAAAAAAATCTGTATTATTCTGTTTTGACCAAAAAATCTGTAAATCTGTAGTACAGATTCTTGCTTCAAAAACGGCTTGAAAATATGAATAAATTCAGGGTTTTCTGTATATTTGGTAACACTGTGCTGGAGTTGTATACGAAATCCAAAACTCGCAATTTTACGTGGCTAATTTCGGATTTAACCCGAATCTCAGCCAAAGCGAGGGTAAAGACAGACACCCTATCTGAGCAAAGATAGAAATTCGTCGAAATCTTCCTTTTCCATAGACATCAAAATGTCTGAATTTGTTGTTATAAGTAAATGCCGTTCAATCAATATTATAACGTTGTATATGAATTTTTTTTGCTCTAGACATAAATTGCAATTTTCTTAAGAATTAAAATGACAGAGTTTATTTTCAAAGGGATGCCATTCTACTTATATGTATCAATTACTGTTATTTTCAGACAACGCCGTTGGCTGCCAATTTTACAAATTAAAAATCCATCAATCCATATACAAGGTTCAATGTAATTTCAGTTGTGCCTTCGACGTTAATAACCGCTCATTTTTAATATTGAAATACTGGTTTATCAAGAACTCGACCAAACCTCTGAGCGTCTCAAATTTCACTGCACTCGTTATCAACCAATTTATTAAAACTGTCCCATAGATTGCACTTTTCATATTATAACCCGGGGTGCCAAATGATATTCCCTTCTTCGCAACATAACATATCCATTCATTTTTTTTCTTCTGTTTGCATCGCTTCCCTTCCAGATTTAATATCGTTTGACTGAATCAATTTGGCCCATTCCGCGAATTCCGTTGCTGTTCCGATGGATGCCGATGACAAACATGACCGATGCTGTACTTCGCAGCGACGCTACCGACAGCCTCCCCCGCAAGCCGGTCGGTTAGAGATTTGCAATTAAAAATAACTCAAAACGTCGCACGCCAAACCCGATGAACCATTTCACGCGATTGTCACGAAACGCCCCCACCCCTCGGATGGTTGAACGCGCGCCAGTCGAGGAAGATATTAATGTGACACGACCGTGAATTAATGGGACCCGCTCGACTGACTGCGGGGAATGCACGTGTGCCGGTTGCTTTTTATATGCGTGCGTGTGTACGGACGAAAGTAATGAAAAATAATTGAAATGTTTAAACAATATAAGCGGCGAAAGTGAAAGAGGCAACAAACTCGGTTAAAAATTCATCTACTCAAGTCGAATGGGTGTCTCAAGCAACGTCAACAGCAGTTGTTGAAGAAGCACAGTGAATTCTACTAATATAATATAAGAATGATTACATCTTCCTACGGTGCTAGCTCTGCTATGGATGATTAGGGAGCATTCGCGTGACGGAGTAATAAAATTATAACGTAAGAGGATCGTAAAATGCGTCGATGCATTCGACGGTGTCAGTTAAGTGAATCTCTAGCCTCCAACGCTTGCCGACTGGGGACTTAAGTGGAAAAGTGAACGCTGTACTCATAGTTGCAGTTGTTTCTGCTAGCAAATAGATGAGTGTTTGCTTGTTTTTTCGTCAGCTGGTGTGCAACCTTAGTGCAAGAGTAAGTATATTTGCAGTAATGGCATAATTGTCAAACTAATGGGGTATAGCGTAGCACATCGGCGAGTAAACAGGGCGTTGATATATCGAAATAACTGCACAATTTCCGTTGGTTCGGATGGTACCTCAATGATTGGTTGAAAGTTAATTTTTTCATTTAGCATCTATTGAATATTTTCGGATTACGGCAAACCTGCCGAAAAATGTCTCAAAGGTACATGTGGAGCTCAGTCAATCCAGGATTTTTTTCCGGCGAGAAAAAATATTGGCTATTCATTGAAGGCCAAAGCGTATTGTATAGATACTGCATTGATTCAGTTTTATGTACCGAATATATTAGATGAAGATGAAACATCTGTCAAACTGCTCATGTGAGCTACGACCCTGATGATACCTTATTTTGTAGTTGTTAATGCGGAAAAGAAGCTGTTACTAAATTCGTGAATAAGGCACTATGAATTCTGGAAAATACCACCGTGAACAAGTCCTGTGTTTCATAATTATTTTCAATTTTACTTCAGTATCGTTTGTTTACCGCTTTTATTAATGGAGATATCTGTGTTTGTTTTGAAAACTTCAGTCGCGGATTTCATTACCAAATCGTTTTTCTGAAAGCTCACATATTATTCATAAACCAAAGGTTGACTTGTCTTCGTGAATATAGTAACATTGTCATACGATATTAACTGATCCTTGATTTATTATATTTTGATCATGATCCGTTGTTTGTGCTTGTGAATTAGTTAACAAAATCAACAGTCTAGATATTTTCTCGTGAATTATTTCATGAAACTCGTAATTTTATGCATGAATTTATTCAAGCCTCGTGATGATTCCTAATATTGTCACAACTCGTCTTTCGAGCTAGTGAAATAATTCGCACAATCATCAAATATTATTCATGAATTCGTGAACTGGTTCATGATTTCTAGTCATTCCTACTCGGAAATAGTTCGCTAAATCAGAAACTATTATTCATGGATTCGTGCACTGCTTCCTGACTTATAGTACAATATTCACGATATATCTTGCATGCTTGTGATATTTAGAATATATCCCTAATCATTTTCACTTTCACGCAACTCTGTACTGAGTCTTGATCTTCCTTAAATCCAGGCTTCTCGAAACCAGTTGAGACATGGCTTGTTTCGAATATCTTTT
This sequence comes from Topomyia yanbarensis, assembly GCF_030247195.1. Classification (NCBI taxonomy): domain Eukaryota; kingdom Metazoa; phylum Arthropoda; class Insecta; order Diptera; family Culicidae; genus Topomyia; species Topomyia yanbarensis. Next base: position 44,581,987 of record NC_080671.1, on the reverse strand, counting down.
CCAGCACTTAATTTTAACTTTATCCTCCTCACGGTTTGGTTCACTCTCCAGCAAAATTGAAATTGTCTCATGATCTGAAATTCTACAATCGGCCTCTACATACGAATGAACCCCATCAAAATTGGAATACACGTGATCTATCAATGTTCTACTGTGTCTGGAAATTCTTGTAAACTCACTAACCGTTTGCTTGAAATTGAAAAACTCAGCCAACTGCTTCAACTGATTCGAATTTTGATCGTTGAGCCAATCAATATTGAAATCGCCCGAAATTACATTAAGTTTGCTTAAATCAACGAAATTCTCCCACCAGTTTTCTAAAATTTCTAAAAATCGTCGATCGCTAGAACTAGGAGAATGGTATACTACTGCAAAGTTTCCCATCTGCATGCCTCTTTCAACTGATATACCCAAGAACCAATTATTATCAACTGCTTCGTTTAACCGAACGTTGAATTTAATCGATTCTTTGGCGTAAATAGCAACTCCACCGGTATGTCTGGAATGAGATAGGCAAAAAGCAACTTTATAACCCGGAATGCTATACTGATCAAATGCATCAGCATTAACAATATGTGTTTCTGATAGAAAAACCAACAATGGACGTTTGTTTTCTACAAGATGTCGCATTGCAACAAAGTTTGTAGACAACCCAGCTATATTTAAACATAATATTTCAGACAGCCTCCCGTTTGTTAGTTGCTATTCACTCAACAAAACGTTGCTTTTTTTCGATTCTAGCAGTCTCCGATATACTGAACACTGCTTACTAAATGCCGCATGGTTTACGTCCAAATTCATTTTGCGTTCACTATTCTTTTTTATACAATTTACACATTTAAAATCAGTTGACGAGCATTCAGATGTTCTATGTGCTCCATTACATCTGGAGCATGTTTCTTTATTAACGCATCCCGTACTCTTATGACCAAATTCTCCACAGTTGAAGCAGCGCAGCACGTTAAAGGCCTCTAAAACAGAACACCTATCCCAACCAATGTTCACCGTACGGGCTGACATCAGGCCGCTATAAGTGTTCTTATCAACTTCAATTATAACATTGTATTTGTTATACTTGAAGCGTGGATTTTCAAAATTGGCAACAACTTTAACATAATCGACCGGAATGCCCTCATTCTGATTCTTTAATAAGTCAACGAAAACTTCCTCAGAGTATCGATCACTCATCCCCATTATTTTCAACTTCGGTTTACCGGGTATCGGTATAACAGCATTATACTTTTCACCCAGATTGCTTACAATGTTTTCTTTCACCGATTCAATATTATCCCGAGTTGCACACTCCACAATAATCGAGCCATCTTTACCGTTTTTAAAGTTGCTAATTTTGTGCACCTTTGGATCTAATTTATTTTTTAATTCATTCCTCGTGTCGTCACTCGATTGCAACGGCTCGACTGGTTTAATCACAATGACCGGGCGAGCCTTACGTTTCGTTTGACTTCTAGTTCTAATTTTATTCGTCCCAGTAGCTCCCGACAAAACATTCGCGTAAGTAATTCTACTATTTTTATCAAAAACCTCGTCATTATTTCCATCATCGTCTATTTCAATTAACATCGGTTCATCTTCTTTATTCGTCAAAATTTTTCGTTTTCTACTGGGATTCCCGTCAGATTCAGAATGAACCTTCCTATTACTAAAATTCCTCTTTCTGTTCATTCCAACTAATTCAATTTCACGCTTAACATTTTCATTAAAACAACTTTTCAAATCTTCCAACTTTTTGGCAACACTGTTTTCCAAGCTAGCCAATTTACTCTCGAGAGAGTTGTTGAAAGACCTGATCAGTTTTTCTATTCCGTTTTCTACTGCGATGTTTATCTGTGCATCGATGTTTTTTCGGGCATCAGTGAGAGACTCAAAAATGGAAGCGAATTGTTCCATCTTCTTATTCAACTCAATGGATATCGAACTAACATCCTGCACACCAGAAGACTGATCTGATAAACACTTCGCACACTTGTAGCAAAGACTTGCATTATCAGCCACCCAATTTACCATGGCCTTTGTTAGCCCGGAACATTTTTGATGATATTTATCACCGCAAAAAAGACATACAACCAGGCCTTCGGCGAGACTCACCGTGCTCGTACACTTTGCACACAGGCCGCTCATTATAGGCAAATTAAACTACAGCTGGAGAAGCGGGACAATACCAAAGAACAATATAACACTGCGTCTTCCACTGCGGGCAAGCTTATAAAGCCAGCCGCAGCGAAATGAAATCTGAAAATCACAGAGCAATAATAGTCTGTATGACTACACACTATACTTATCTGAATGATATTTCGATTAGCAATAGGCGCCCACAAAGTTTTCAACGAAAAGTAGAGTATTTCACACGATTTAACCGATTGATGTTTACGCACTCTTTCACACAAGTTACCATATTCACTTTCACAAAAGCAATGTTCGATACATATAAGCTCAAAAATAATTTTAAACTTAATGAGAATCCCCTCTTTTATCATCATCATTATCGTTGCCGAACAATCCATCCGGGTCCGCCAAATCATGCCGGAAGTATTTTAGCGTTCCAGGTTACTCGATCTTAGCCTGTCAGTCTCAAGTCCCCTTTAACGCACAAGCATTTTCTTAGATGAAAATGTCGATTTCGTCCGCAAAACAAAAAAAGCGTGAGGTTTTAGTTTCACTTGCACATCAGGTCTGTATACCCGAGCAAACGAAAAGCCCATAATACCCCCATGGTCATGGGGTTTGACATGGGTGTTTGAAATGGGTTCAAACCATGAAAACACTATCACCATGGTCCGGTAGATCCCGTATAAAATACCATATGTTGGCGTATTTATGGGTTATTGAGACCATTTTATGGTGTCTTGATGGTTGCGAATTTTGTCACGGACCATATTTAAGATCTTTTCAATGGGCTCGGGTATAGTGCGCTTTTAAGCACTATCTTCAGCAATAGATTAGAGAGTGCATTGCCACTCGTCAATCCATCTAACATCACAAACGAGTCGTCCATTTTGGCGCTTAATTTTGCCCCATCCAGTGTCATATGAATTAGCTTAATTAGTTTTATAGGTAAGTCATGTTTAAGCATTATGTGCCACAGATCGTTTCGTTTCATTAAATCGTACGCAACCTTGAAATTAACAAACAAGTAGGTAATTTCTATTCCCGAAGTTTATCCAGAATTTGTAACATAGTATAGATTTAGTCCATCACTAATCATCCTTCTCGAAACCCGCTTTGGTATTCGCCGACAAAGGATTCAGTCAACGGACACAGTCTGATAAACAGAACACGAGACAGTATCTTGCCGGCAGCCATAAGACTTGTTATGCCTCGATTGTTATTAAACTCGAGTTTCCCAAGCAACATATGTAACAAGTCAAAGAAAAACTTTAATCTATTTGGTTGAATATCAGTTGTAGGAAAGTATCAAAGCATTTTTTCAGACCATGAATTGTTGCTAATAGACCACAAACAAGTTTGTTGCTGCTAATCGAACCGTAAAAAGTAGTTTTGTTGACTAAAAGAATTATTTTCCTTTTAACAACACCGACTCTAAGCGATAGTTAGTAGGTGGAGCCTATTATGTTTGTTAACTGTTAGTTGAAAGTAACTCAACACTATAGTGGAAAGCAGCTGTCAGCGTTTGTTTGCAATTAGTATCATATAAAGAACATAATACTTGCAAACTTGGAAAATACTTGTCGACACTTTAACAAAACCAATTTGCAACAACGAGATGGCGTTATCGATGCATTTGTATTCGTTGTCTTTCTTCTGTCAACGAATAAGCCACAACGAGAAGGCCGCCATGATGCTTTCATAAATTTTAGCACTATATTCGAATTGCATATTGGTATTGTCTGGAGCGCTATATCTTATTGTTATATTTTCATCCATTCCTGATTTTATGTGAGGGCGCATTGAAAATATAAACGTAACATTGAAAAATTCACAGTAAATCTAGATGCGCCGGTGAAACTTAAGTATAGAAGAGCAAAATATTTGCTTTCAAATATTCCAAATTATCTTGCCAAAATCACTCGATTTGAAACTAGGTGGCAAAATTGATTTTCAATACAGCGTACGTTTTCATGACAAGTTACAAATAGACTCCGCCTTGGGCTTTTTTGGTGATGAAACAGTTGAGATCATGTTCACCTCGGCTAGATTATTGCATGTGATTTTGTTTCATTATTAGTTGTTAATATTATTTTACTACAAAATATGTTGCTTGGGTTGTGTCCCTTCGTGAAGGTATTTCTTCTTCCATCCAGATCATCTCGATCACAAGGTGGATTGCTTCGTACAGCCGGTCACTCAGAAGTTCACCCGGAATTCCGTCCTTTCTAACGGCCTTACCGTTGTTCAGTTCTAGAAGAGCCTAACGTGGAAGGATCTACAGCTTGCCCATCATTCCCAACCGTCATTCTATTTTTGCTTTCTCTACTTGTTTATTCTTTCCAGTTCGACTCAAAGTGCTACCTTCACCTGGCAGTCACTCCAGTAAGATCTGTCAACAAATGCCCGTCCTAGTCGTTAATCGTGACCGGCGTCGGGATCCTTTTCCTCCTCATGTTGTTCATCGTTTGTAAAATTATCGCGCGTAATTCCTCACAAAGCTGCTTCAGCAAGCATCATTTCGTCGTGTCCATGTCTTACCTGGATGAAGTTTTTTTCTCGACTGTTCTCAGCTCACCAAATCATTTATTCCTTGTTCTGACGTGTAAACGCTGCAAACTTTCAGTTTCTGGTCTGTTTTTTTTGTCGATTTCCAAAGGCAGTATCGAAAAAGCCGTTTCAGCGGTTTCCACATGTGGTGCCAACTACTTCTGTGGTTGCTGTACTGACCACCTCATGGACCTGTTGCCATACTGCGTTAGAGTTATCACTTTTTGGCCGATCTTCGATTCGTTCGTCGAGCTTTCAGGTATAATCGTCGACATCACCCTCAACTGACAGTCGTCGATTGTTCAGCCGCATGGTTCTTTCAGCCCTGCTTGAATCTTACGCCATTGTATATAGAAATGCATTCAAAGTTTTATGGTAGCTGTAAAATTTGCTTCCTCTGTTTTATAATAAAAATAATTTCAAATTGTAATCCCCTAGTTTCAAAAAATTTAAAATGTATTTAAAGTAGGTAAGGATGGAATATGTTGTATGAAAATTTCGGGAAGTCACCATAGACTGACGCTAGTGAGCAACATATTCATTCGCCGTAGGAAAACATTTGCTTGCACGCCTACTGCATCATGGGGATCATTCACTTCACTCTTGTTCACATTCAATGTCATCGTCATCTTGGTTCGTCAGCTGTCTTGCTGCAATTACAGGTCATGGACGTAAACTTATTATTGGTATTAGCTTCGTCGCTGATGGGGCTGGCTGTTAAATTTGGGATACTGGAACCTGCTTTCGCTGTTATCATTATGGTGTGAACAGCAGCCATAAATTTTGTAATGGTTGTGGTTTATGGTTCAGCTCGGGTGTGGCGCGGTGGTTCAGAACCCTGACTAGGAATAATTCTCAATATTGGGGTCGTAACACTGGCCACGCGATCGTCCTGTACGCTAAGAATCGGCTGCGAAGTCTATTGAAACATAGGGCGAAATTTCGCACAGGGATCTAAGTACCATGACTTTATAGTTCCAGTAATGGTAATAACGACTTTCGTTTGCTTTTCCTAGCAATTGTTTATTAGCTCCAATATGGTGTTGGAGCCCATTAGAATTAACATAAATATGTTCCGTGTCAAATTTCACAACCTTCAAAACACCAAAACGGGTTGAGCGATATCAGTACTGAAAGTCACAGGTGATGAAATTGAATATATGCGATATTCGCAAGTCTACGCCCCATTTCCACTGCAAATTCAGGTGATGCAGGTGCAGTAGTGAGGGTGAAGAGAAGATGGTCACGTAGTAACACTCTGGTGCAGGTCGGCTTTAAAAACGTAGTATGGGGGACTTCGGAGAACCAGAAATAAATATAGAGATGCTAAATGTCCCCTGTTCCTATATCGTAAGGCGACTAGCAACAGATGTGGCTGTGGTCCACTAGGAGGTTGATAACAGTCTATTATTTTTCTCCTGACTAAACCAGCCTAGAGACTGTGGGTATCCGGTGGGTTGAAGTATCTCAGCCAACAATTGATCCACTGGGTTGCAGATCCCATGTCGTCAGAGGCGACTGAAAACAGGAGTCCTCGAGTCGATGTGTTTCTCCATGCTGAGGACTGAATGGCTGGCATGATTAAAATAAGTCAGTCGCGCACAGATTGTCGTGGATATTGTCTTTGCTGTGTTAAGCGAATCTCTTACACAGTGGACGTTTGTTTCTTCGCAAATCGTGAGATTCAAATGATGGTCATGTCACTAATGCCCACTTCGGGGTCCGCTATAACCGATTATAAGCTTTTGCAGGAAGCAAAAGCTTTCATTGGTTAAAGAACCGTATGTCCATGAAATAATCTTGTATGTGGGAAAGCTACTCAACCCCGTCTTCGTAGCTTGCAACAAAATGTGGGCTGATTTTCCATGTTGATTATATGTAGCATCGTACTACTAATGTATTTCATTGATTAGGCGCATCTCGATTTTGTATCCTTGATGCCTGTCTGAAACCTATTTCGGCTACAGTATGATACAACCCTTTCGAAAACATCAGTAGGTGACGACTTATTAAGCGCCTAAATCGTCGAACAATAGACGTATAACATATTTATGTTAGTTACAGTCATATTTACTATAATAGTACGCTGTGAGCTCGTATATAAGGCATGTCTCTACGTAACTATTTGCAAGTACACATGCAAGAAGCATTTCACGTGGATTCGTCATACCTATCTTATAGGCAATGAAGACGGGGTTAAATAACTTTCCAATTCAGAATTTTCCTTTATAGAAATACGGTCCTTATCCAATAAATAATAACGTTCAGGCTAGACCCTTGTTGTCTCTTGCTGTATGCAGAAGCCGTCTCCAGTCCACTCGGTCCATTGCTGCTTGTCGCCTGCCTCGCAGTCTTCGAAGGGTCCGCAGGTCGTCCTCTATCTGGTCAATCCACCGTGCTCGCTGTGCGCTGTGTCTTCTTGTTCCTGTGGGGTCGCCCTCAAGAACCATCTTCACCAGGTCGTCAGTCCTCGGCACAGAGAAGATACATTTTTCCTTGGGGAATACTAGTTGACTTTTACGAAATGGGAACAGGAATCCAGTAGATCTTTTCTTGACTGAGATGCTGCAATCCGTTGGATGTTATCAGCTTCCTATTAGACTACAGCAATCGTCTCTTTGAGTTGAGTCAGAAATTTTACGGTACGGGTTATGATTACCGTATCCTTTTAACTATTTCTTCAGAAGCAGTAATAGCATCCAGATGGCGTCGGTCTAATGATAAAATTCTTCAATAGACTAACGTGGGGCCATGAGAGTATGTTTGAAGTATATAGAAAATATCAAAATATTCCAAAATATTTACCGTCTGGCAAACTATTTTCACTTGTGGTGAAATTAACGCTTCCTTCTGAAACCATACACGGTGATAGAAACTAGAAACAACGTCATCAGAAGTGATTCTTGTCATCTATAACGAAGAGGTTTAACGGCTTAACTTTGTTTTGGTTTGAGCTAGCGTCCTGCCACTATGCTCGTTACGTGTTGAAATGACACGAGACGAACAACGTGGATTTTCTGCTAAAAGAAATTAATCCATCATAAAAAATGGGACTTTAGGACTGTAGGAAGAAAAAGTCGAAAATGAGTTGCACCCAATTTAATGGGTGGATTTAGGAGAAAGGTGTGAGAATTGAGAATGTTCCCCATCGCAGGAAAAGAATTATAAAAATCGAAACTAGTTAGTACATCTTTACATCTTGTAATTTAAAAAAAAAACAATAAAAGGCAGAACTTTGCAGAGAACTTAAGCGATTACTACTAGTCCCGAATGAATTCATTATCTTGCAGTTAATAGCTATTAAATTATTGCACAACGTGTTCCAAGGCACATTTTTTTGCTGCCAAGTTGTTCGTTTCTCGAATGAAAATGGGCTGAAACGAGCCCTTCCTCGAAGATAACAAAATTCCTGAATTCATTTTTGATCTTTCAAATTTTCTCCTACTCGAAACCGCACTCTCGTCGTTCGTGGTTTCCCCAAACCAATTAACCATGAGACAGAAAACACCTGTAGGGTTGGAATATTCTCCACTATTGATTATACATTCCATCCAGCTGGTTCGTGTCGAGTTTCGCCATTCTCGAGCATGCAGGTTTGCTGAGCTCGTAAATTCAATTTAGAACTAATTGAACAAAAATCTACTTATTCCATTTGTTTTTTGCAATGCTATACGTCCGGCACTACTGTTCACCCTTTCACAGTCAGGATAGTTAATTTGTACGACCAGGCACTCGCGAGAAAGGTTGACTGAATTGTCACGAGGAATTTCGATTCTTAATAACGACACGAGACTGGCTTGTGTTCTGTTCGACTTACTTTTAATAACTGTCTGTGCTGTTTAATTGTACATTTTATTCGTGTGGATCTATTGTGTGTATGTGTGTTGATTGAGCGGATGTTGAGTGATTGCGTTTGCGTTTCGAGGTAAGTACGATAATTGTGGTAATGGTACAATAGGGTGTGTTATAGAATTTAATTTTATTTAAACGGTAAGTATTTTGTTCAGGTAAGTATCCCTTTTTTCAGGTTGCTGAGATAGAATCGCCAACATGCCGGCCCCCGTTGAAACTGTCCGTTTCAACTGCCAACTGAGAATTCTCTTCGTCGATGGGAAGCACTGCAATTTCGGTGACTGCCCGTTTGTACGTTCCTGCAGCCGTTTTCACGACCACCACGCGAACATGACCGTCTGGCCCAACGATCGTTTCAGTGATACGACCTAAAGGCCACTGTAGGGATGGGGTGTTGTCCTGCTTCATCAGTACCAATTGACCAACCTCCACGTCTGCAGTTTCTTTCTTCCATTTTGAACGTTGCTGCAACTGGCTCAAATAGTCCCTGGACCACCGTCGCCACAGATCCTGCGCGGATCGTTTCATATCCTGCAAACGTGACAGGCGTTTGGTGTCCAAGTCGCAGAGGTCTGGCTCTGGAATGGAAAAGAGTGGTTCTCCGATTAGGAAATGACCTGGGGTCAGCGCGGATGTGTCGTCTGGGGAGTCGGACAGTGGAGCTAAGGGACGGGAGTTGAGAACAGATTCGATTTGGGCTACGACGGTTAGCAGTTGGTCCATGTTGAACGCCTTGCAGCCCATGATGCGGCGAAAGTGGTACTTGAAGGACTTGATACCAGCCTCCCATAGCCCACCGAAGTGGGGCGACCGAGCTGGTATGAAGCGAAACGTGATTCCGCTAGTTGTGCAATATTCGTCCCATTGCTTGCTCCGAAACTGTTCGCGAAAGGCTTGACGCGCAGCCTTCAACTCGCGATCTGCCCCGACGAAAGCAGTCGCATTGTCGCAGTGTAATTCGAACACTTGGCCGCGGCGTGCCACGAAGCGTTTCACGGCGTTAATACACGCGACCGACGTTAGGTCTGCGACGACCTCGAGATGTACGGCCTTCACCACTAGACACACGAAAAGCGCGACGTATATCTTCACCGATGCTCCCCTTCCAACCAACGGACGAACGAGAAACGGCCCACAGTAATCCATCCCAGAGTATGCGAATGCTCGAGCAGGTGTAGCACGTACTGATGGAAGTGGTGCCATTTGCTGGTTGCTACATCGAGGATTGCACCGGTAACAAGTGATACAATTGCGTACCACCCTGCGAGCGAGATGACGACCCCGGAGCGGCCAGAACCGTTGGCGAATAGTAGCGAGTAGCAGCGTAGGACCAGCATGCAGTGTCTGAACGTGGAGTGATCGAGCAATCAACCAGGTAAGCTTGTGGTCCGCTGGGAGTATCATCGGAAAACGAGTGTCAAAGGGTGCGTTTTTGTATCTCAATCGACCGTCCAATCTAAGCAAACCGAAATCGTCCATCAAACAGTTCAAGTTCCTAAGGAGTGATTTGGAGCCAAGTTCCTTCGAGTTCACTACACATCGTTGGTAGTTTTGATACAATCGCACTTCAGCTGGGAATGCGGTAGCCTGTGCTAGGCGAACGAGTATCTTCAGAGCGAACTGGCAGTTGCTAGAAGCCAAAGCTCCAGTGATCCTCTCACTGATCGGTAATTTGCAGTTGTTGTAGAAACGGTAACAGTAGGCTACTGTCCGAATCAACTTGGCGAGATCCGAAAATCTGTCGCAGAATGTTGAATCAGCGTGGCTGACATGAAGAGCGACGACGGTTCGAGATTCTTCTTGGATAACGTGGTTATCCGGCAGCGAAACCACGCACTGTGGCCATTGCTCAACGGGAGTTGTGACGAAACTCGGCCCATGCCACCACAATTTGTCGTCCAGCAGATCACTTGGAAGTGAGCCCCGAGAAATCCTATCTGCAGGGTTCATTTCGGTTGGAACGTGTCTCCACTGTGATCCTTTAGTCAACCGTTGAACTTCCGCCGCTCGATTTGAAACGAAGACTTTCCACGAACTAGATTGAGACTTGATCCAGTGAAGCACTATCGTTGAATCTGTCCAGAATGTAACTGGACCCTTGAATTCGGTCATTCTTTGTAGGTTGTCCATCAACTGGCTTCCCAAGAGCGCGGCGCTGAGTTCCAATCTTGGAATCGTCTGGCCTCGCAATGGAGCGACACGAGATTTCGATGTGAGCAGTCGGGAGTGGAGCATACCGGTATCATCTGGCGAGATTACGTAGACACAACATCCATAGCCTCGTTTAGATGCGTCACAAAAACAGTGCAGAGAGTATTGACGACTGGCATTGACAAGCACTCTTCGAGGGATTTCAACAGATTGGAGATGATGAATATCCGTGCGATATTTCTTCCACCACAAACTTTGCTCCTCCGACAATTCATTATCCCACGGCAAGTTCTCCGCCCATAGTTGTTGCACGAACATTTTAGCGTTCATTACCACCGGGCCAAGTAGACCAAGTGGATCGAATAAACGAGCCATTTCCGATACGACGATTCGTTTTGAGACGACTCCCAGTTCTGGTAATGTGGGAATTTTGAATTTAAAAGTATCCGGCTGGGGAAACCATAACAGTCCAAGTGTCTTTACAGCGGACGACCGATCGATTTCCAATTTTGGGGAAGAGTCCCATAACTCGGGAGGAACGTCTACGAGAATAGAAGGATCGTTGGAAGCCCACTTCCTGAGTACGAAACCAGCGGTTTGCAACATTTCCATCAACTGTTTGCACGAATATCTGGCTATTTGATGATCGTCATGTCCGGAAAGGACATCGTCGACATACGTCCCTTTCTGAATGATCGGAACCGCTAGTGGGAAGCGTTCTCCTTCATCTGTAGCTAGTTGGTTTAGAATTCGCGTAGCATGATACGGTGAACTAGCTAGACCGTAAGTAACGGTTCGCAGCTGGTACGTTCGAATGGGTTCTGATGGATCATTCCGCCATAGAATTTGTTGGTAGCGACGATCCTCGGGGTGGACCAAAATCTGTCTGAACATCTTCTCCACATCGGCAGTAATGGCGAAACGAGGCAGCCGAAAATTGATGACAGTAGAGTACAGGGCTGGCTGTACTGTTGGTCCCGCATAGAGAACATCGTTGAGTGAAAGCTGGGTTGAACCACGAGAAGATCCATCGAATACTACTCGAATCTTTGTGGTTGAGCTTTCTGGACGGTGGATGGCATGGTGGGGTAGGAAAAACTGTGGGCTACACGACGCGCGCGACAACACCTCCATATGGCCCAACCTGTCGTATTCTTGCATGAACTGTTTATATTCTTGGCGAAGAGCTTCATCGGCTACAAACTTCTTCTCCATCGACAAAAATCGCCGCAATGCGGGCGTGTACGAGTCTCCCAACATCGAAAGCATCTCCTGCCGCATCGGAAGACGAACCTGATACCGTCCTTCTTGATCACGAGAAACGGTATGGGTGAAATGATCTTCACAGAATTGTTCATCAGAAGTGAAAGCCTTACCGTCATCGAAGTTTTCGATCTCCCAGAAACGCTCGAGCTGAGAATCGAGCGGATCTTCTGCGCAGACATGGCTGCATTGAGTGACTGTTGGTTCCGAGACTGGCTCGGCAACTTTTCCACAGACGATGTATCCTAGCACAGTCTTCTGTAGAATCGGGTAGCCAGCCGCTAACGAAAGTTGCTGATTGTCAAGCAAATTGAAGAACAGCTCAGCACCAATAATGATGTCAACCCCTTGGCTGACGTTGAACTGCGGATCGGCGAGCGGGAGATTACGTGGAATTCTCCAACGCGAAACGTCAATATGTTGGCTGGGCAGCGAGACGGTAAGCTTTGGCAGCACTAGGCAATCCAGGTTGTATTTGAATTCCCCAAAACGAGAGGCGAGCGATAACATCACACCGTGGTGCACGGTGAGGGTAGATTGTCCGATCCCACTGACCGGCGAGTTTAACTTGATGCGCTTCAGTCGAAGCTTCTGACAAAGCGCTTCGGTGATGAAACTGGGCTGAGAGCCACTGTCCAGTAAAGCTCTAGCGTACTGATATTTATCGTCTGCATCTTTAACCTTGATAACTGCCGTTGACAACATCACTAGATTGTTTCTCACTTGTGTGTTCACTTCTGCACTTTTACAGGAGGGGCCAGAAGGCGGATTGACGATACCGAACGAATTTACCGGCGACGAGGGAGCTATACCGATCGAAAACGAATGCGTGTACGACGACGACGACGGAGCGACAAGTGGTGAGGCAACCGAAAACCCAACCGGAGGGGTGTGACCGACCGACGATTCGAGATGCGAATGGAATGCTCCAGATAATGAATTAGTTCCTGCTGCCGAATTTCCAGCCGCCGTGGGCGCCGAAACAGGTTGCAAATGCAGCAGGGAATGATGCTTCTTGGCGCAGCTCTTACAGGAACCACTGGAGCAATCCTTTGCAAGATGAGTGCCCTTGAGGCAATTTATGCAAAGTCCACGTTTCTTCACGAACTCAAAACGCTGCTGTGGTGGCAACGCGCGAAACTGGTCGCACTGGAACAGCAAATGTGCCTGCTTGCAACTGGGACACTTAGGCACATTATCTGAAGCAACGTGGGCGGTAGTGAGACGAGGCTTTGAGGGTTTCGATTCGGTTTGGGTATAGCCAGTTTGGGAGAGCAATAACGTTTGTAGAATTCGGGATCTTTTGTGTACAAACTCAAGCAGTGCCTTATATGTTGGTTTGTCAACTTCAGTAACTTGAGTCTCCCATTCGCGCAGCGATACGGGGTCCAAGCAACTACTCAAGCGCTCGACGAGGAACGAGTTCCAGTGTTCAACTGCATTCTCAAGTTTATCTAACAGCTGAACATGACGGTCAAATTCATCGGCCAATTCCGACAACTTTACAGACGACTCCTTCTTTACTGGAGAAAGTGCTAGAAGCGCGGACATGTGTCTCTTTATCAAGAAGGTTTTGTGCTCAAACCGCTCCTTCAACATGGTCCAAGCAACGGTGTAATTATTAGCCGACAATTCGAGCGACGATATTATTCCAGCCGCTTCACCGGAAAGTGTTGCTCGCAAATAATGCAGTTTCTGCACTGCACTCAATTGCTGATTGTTGTGAATCAAAGACACAAAAAGATCACGAAACGAAACCCAATCATCGAATCTACCCGAAAATTGTTTCAATGAAATTTCAGGCAGCCTAATGTGGGCTATAGGCTGCGCTTGTACCGATGACGTCACGGACGTCGATGGGCGAGGAGGTAATTTGCTTTGCAAAGATGCCTTTAATTCAAAATACATGGTCTGGAACTCCTTTCGCAGATCCGAAAATTGTTCTTCCTCATCTTCTAAAACTTCGATTTCGTCTTGAATCACCTCAAATTCTCGCCACAATGCATCAAGACGTTCAATGCGCACCGGCAATTGATCACAGTGCATGACATCGAATTGTTCGTTGAACGATTTTATCAGTTCAGCGGAACCTAATACGTTGGTCCGCCTACGGTGCAACAACTTTAATTTCGTCATCTTTGTTGCAACAGCCTTAGCTTTCTTTGGCGGAGTCATTTTGCACAAACTATCCCAACACCAAAATAATGAAACGGGTTACCTTAATCAGCGTTGGTGTATACGGACGAATTTACCTATCCGCCAACTGTGTCTGGTGAAGATTTTACCTACTGCTACCTCTCCTGAAGGGCGAAAGTTAGGGAGCGACTTTTACTTGCTGCCGGACGACGACGGGTACTGCTGCTGCAAGATGGTTATTACACCACGATGGTAATCACTTGTGCTGCTGCTCCGATGACTAATCCGTATCAAACGGACAAGAAAACAATGATCCTCCTGCACGATAATCACGTGGTGATTCGAGCCGAACAATGGAGGTTAGCTTCAGCACTCGCGACGGATGGGACTGCAACTCTAGTCCCGGGTTTCGGCACCAAAAAATGTTTTTTGCAATGCTATACGTCCGGCACTACTGTTCACCCTTTCACAGTCAGGATAGTTAATTTGTACGACCAGGCACTCGCGAGAAAGGTTGACTGAATTGTCACGAGGAATTTCGATTCTTAATAACGACACGAGACTGGCTTGTGTTCTGTTCGACTTACTTTTAATAACTGTCTGTGCTGTTTAATTGTACATTTTATTCGTGTGGATCTATTGTGTGTATGTGTGTTGATTGAGCGGATGTTGAGTGATTGCGTTTGCGTTTCGAGGTAAGTACGATAATTGTGGTAATGGTACAATAGGGTGTGTTATAGAATTTAATTTTATTTAAACGGTAAGTATTTTGTTCAGGTAAGTATCCCTTTTTTCAGGTTGCTGAGATAGAATCGCCAACACCATTAAAATAGCACCACATACATATACGTACACATAGACTCTCACTCTCTCTTCACGATCCGCAATCATTGAGAAGCGTTCAAGTGCACGAACTTCGTCGTTCTGCGTCCTCCTCACAGCATTCAGAGCAAGTCAGTGTCAGAGCAATTGAAGTTTGCCATCAACCAAGCCGCGACCGATTCAATCAGATGAGTTAAATCGGTTGGCGTGGAACGTTACTATTCAAATCTCAAGTGCGCTGGTTGCATCAGCACACGATGAATCACCCTGGAACAGTTGACTTTTGGAACAAATTGACCGGATTGCCTTCTGGTTTGAAGAAGGTGGAAGAGCTCTAATGAAGATTACTCCTTCACTTGAGAGCAATTGAAAGCGAAACTTTTCCAATTTACAGTTACAGTGTGAAGTTTCTTTGTTGGATCGGGATCAAGCGCATTAGTCATTATTTCAAAGTACGTCAATTATAAAAGGATCAAATGTGCACTCTATCGCAGCATTGCACAGTTATAAAACTGAACCTGATATTTTGTTAATATCATCTGTTGAACAAAAATCCTGCAATATGCCAACAACAATCCCAGCGTGACCCTGGCTAGCTTTAACTCGTTTTTATGACAGTTAATTTAAAACTTTACCCTATTGCTGTCAGGTTTCGGAGAAACTGAAGAGGATATATTCCCCTGCACATGTAAAATGCTAGGTAGTGGCGACCCAAGGTGAAATAGGTTTTATTTCAGTAGCTGAAGCAGTGTCTGTTTGCTATACGCAAATCATTTTGACGAGCGATTGGATTACACGTTTAACGAATGGGAAAGTTATGCGGAGTATGTAAATAAATGTATTCCGGAGCAGTAACTACGTTACGGTTTGATGACTCACAAGTTCGATTGTTCTAGCTGATTATGGACACGTTCATCCCTCTCGAGAATTTATAATTAAACAAAGTTACCCTACCGATGTGGGGAAAAAAGTTATCAATGTGTAGGTACCTGCTACGAAAAGCACAAGAACAATCTGGGGTAAAACCGCAGCAGTCTGGGGAAGTTGTTCTTTGCGGGCGGGTATTTTATTGGATCCAACGAGATCGAACTTTTCCTGGCAAATAATGGTGTTGCGTGAAAAAAGAGACGCGTCACGAACGCAAAATAAATTTCCAACTTTCGAAGGGGATTTGTGTGGGACCAGTGTGAAAATACACTTTTTCCTTTGTGTTCAGCTGAAAAGCGTGAACATGAGGTGAGGAGTGTTTTTCAGAAATAGGTAGGCACAATAAGGACTGTCGAGATTGGTATCTCCGACGGGTGCGTTGATTGATTTGTGCTTTGCTGTGCTATTTGTCATCCATCAGAGATACTTGAAATTGTCAAATGAAATTAACACGAATGAATAAAGGTCGACTTGAAAGTAAATTGAGTATCAGTGACGTGTAAAAGAAATCACTTAGGGAGGAGTTTTGGTCCAATTTGTCGGTTTATTTGAAAGAGGAGGGGGAGTTGTAAGGATTTCAGCGCGAAAAAAAATGTTTTCAGTGATTTTTTTTTAAAAATTCGGGTAAAGCGAATTGACCAAAACTTTTGTGCTTTATAATATATCGTTTCAATAACATTCTGTAATTTCTATGCAAAATTATCGACAAGCGCCAGAAGACAGAAGTCAGAAGACAGAAGACAGAAGACAGAAGTCAAAAGACAGAAGACAGAAGACAGAAGACAGAAGACAGAAGACAGAAGACAGGAGACAGAAGACAGAAGACAGAAGACAGAAGACAGAAGACAGAAGACAGAAGACAGAAGACAGAAGACAGAAGACAGAAGACAGAAGACAGAAGACAGAAGACAGAAGACAGAAGACAGAAGACAGAAGACAGAAGACAGAAGACAGAAGACAGAAGACAGAAGACAGAAGACAGAAGACAGAAGACAGAAGACAGAAGACAGAAGACAGAAGACAGAAGACAGAAGACAGAAGACAGAAGACAGAAGACAGAAGACAGAAGACAGAAGACAGAAGACAGAAGACAGAAGACAGAAGACAGAAGACAGAAGACAGAAGACAGAAGACAGAAGACAGAAGACAGAAGACAGAAGACAGAAGACAGAAGACAGAAGACAGAAGACAGAAGACAGAAGACAGAAGACAGAAGACAGAAGACAGAAGACAGAAGACAGAAGACAGAAGACAGAAGACAGAAGACAGAAGACAGAAGACAGAAGACAGAAGACAGAAGACAGAAGACAGAAGACAGAAGACAGAAGACAGAAGACAGAAGACAGAAGACAGAAGACAGAAGACAGAAGACAGAAGACAGAAGACAGAAGACAGAAGACAGAAGACAGAAGACAGAAGACAGAAGACAGAAGACAGAAGACAGAAGACAGAAGACAGAAGACAGAAGACAGAAGACAGAAGACAGAAGACAGAAGACAGAAGACAGAAGACAGAAGACAGAAGACAGAAGACAGAAGACAGAAGACAGAAGACAGAAGACAGAAGACAGAAGACAGAAGACAGAAGACAGAAGACAGAAGACAGAAGACAGAAGACAGAAGACAGAAGACAGAAGACAGAAGACAGAAGACAGAAGACAGAAGACAGAAGACAGAAGACAGAAGACAGAAGACAGAAGACAGAAGACAGAAGACAGAAGAACATTTTTTTCTAAGCCCGCATGATAGTGATGACTAATGGGAAGGTACGACAACCAACATCCTTTCACATTTCATGGAGGTCGATTTGAATATTTCTTCGATGGCAAAAATACTGCCGATTAGTCTTCTTTTCAATGGAAATTATAGCCACCAATACAACCGGCCCATGGATGGTCTACTTCCGGATCAAAGATAAGCCATTTAACATCATAGAAATATAGCATATTTTGTTTACGTACCCGCCCAGGAAGTAGAGATTGATGGTGTAGTCTCCGAGAAGGGCCTTGGCCACATTTCGAACCTTTCGTCATACTCGTTCTTCCAAACTTTGTTCTTTTGAAAGGAGCTCATCTACCTGTCCTAAAAGTACCGCAGCATGAACTGCCGTCGTTGCATACAATGGGGTCGTAGAGTTACCCATTGTAGAAAAAAATCACGGTGTGGAAAATGCGGAGAGAATCATGCAACGTTTTCCTTCTGTGGAGAGACTCCGCATGAACTGTCGACGTATCCCGCATATGAAGTATGCGAAGAAAAATTGTAGCATTATTTTAAGGGACTCTCCGAAAAGAAAGGCTAAAGTGGGCTACACCACCGGCCACGACTAATTTCTACGCTCCTTTGTTCACTCAAACACTAGATTCTGACAATCCCATTGAGAAAACACTTTCTAATGCGCCTAGAAATTTTCAAAAGAGGAGAATCATTTTCTCTCCTAAGCTTCCGTTAAGGCCTAAGAGTGTCTCTTGATTGGCGCTAGTACAAAATCGAAGTAAGTGGCTACTGGTCTCATAAATTCCACATAGGACATCCCAAACCAAGAGTATATTTCAGTTCTATTATTACATCGGAAATTTAACCAGGTTTTACACAATACAAGCACTGTGTAAAACCTTGTTAAATCTCCGCTATAGATCTTCCACAACGTTAACACTATCCACCAGGGTCGCTAAAACACTATGACGGAACATTTCTAGCCTTCGCTCGGTGCCAGGAATTAAGTTGTTGTTTGTCAAATCTGAATCACAGGCAATGACTTATTGACATTGTTGCCAAATACATCGTACCTCAGCTAATTCTAGAAGATTTCAACTCCCACGGTATGCCATAGAGTTGTCTTCGCGATGATAACCGATCTGTCTTACTGCATGATACTCGCGACAATTACATTATGACTATCTAGAATACGGTAGAAATGACACGAATGCCTACTACACCAGCTCGGCCAAGTGCATTTGATTTATCACTGTACTCGATCTCGCTACAATTTGTGTGCCCATTGATTAAAGGAGCTGCGCGTCCACTATATCTGTAACAATCTAATCAAAACAAGAAATTCCTCCGGTGGAAGCGTACGACGTACTGGCTTGATTCTCTACACTGCGATTAAAGGTCAGACGAAACGTGTACCCGGCGCGAACAACCATGGAAGGTCTCCCACTCTGTTGTGGGCAGTGAGTCCTCATAATTGTACACGAACAGGTCTTATAAAAACATTTTGAACGACGGATCGCTCGATTTTTTCGAATATTCGGGTCCTTGGAAACGCAAATAAAAAACTGTATGAAAGCTGAAAATCGCGGTTATTGGCACCGGTTCGTCGACAGATTAACAATATTTCGTCTGGTGGCTGGACCGTACGTTGTGCATTCGATTTAACCTTTAATCAGAATACAAGGAACCAAGAATCCTTCTGCGGCGACAACAGTATTCAATTTAGATCCACATTCCAATGATAGACGTTTCGCGATGAAATGTTGATACTGTATTCAAACGTAATGATTGATCTTATAACACAAAAAAATTATCTAACAGCAAATATGCTCGCGCTAAGCATGTAGCGCTCATATCAACGTAACGTTCGTTAGATAATGAGAGCTATGCAAAGCTTCAATGCTAATTATTATGGCAATACTGGTGAGGGCGATCTTAAAAGAGGCTGTACTATAAACATACATTTACGTATCAACGACCATTCCCATATCTATACAATTTCAAAGAGGCTCTTCGTTCGACAAAGCATGGAAAGCACTCCTTGTTTTTCCTTGGAAAAATATGACCAGATTACACAGGTACATACATTGGTTTGAGTTCTTTCGCATTGCTCAATTGCGGGTAACGAGAAGAGGGACACTTAGATTAGAATGGCAATAAGAAGGCGGACACTTAGGCATTAGAATATGATATTTACGACAGATCCCGCAGTTTCAACGAGTTGTTCAGTATGTCTTGTCAGAGGTTGCTCTAAAATTGGTAAATTTCGTGGGACAATGGAAGTTTAGGCATCGCAAAGGTATCAACAAACCTTGGTCATAGGGGATGGATGAAAATCATGACTTTATTCGGGTGATACCTCTGGTCATGTTCAATCATTATACGCATCTCCGGCGTCTTGGGGTTGTGGAGAGCGGTCTCAGCACTTGTGGTGACAGCTATCGCGACATTAAACACCATTGTCTGGTCGTGCGCCTAGTGTTCTAGGGCCAGATCTTCGTTAAACGAATCCCTTCAGCCTCGTTACAGTTCGAAATGTGCTGGCTATCCTCAATCTCCCCTATATGTCTCTCATATACATATTTTTAAACGCGATAAATATCCAAATTTAGTTGTATTCTCATCTCTTTTGCTACATGAAAATCTGAACCCAAAAGAGTTCCCATCTGATTCAAGGAGGCCATTGTTGTCGGCTTTTCCGGAATTATCGATAGTGGACAATATATTCCAATTATCTTTGATTCGCCATCAGTGATCTAGTTCTGCGAATCGAAGTAATTTGATGTACATTTCAATAGAATTTAAACCATTGAGGTATTACGATTGTACCGGTTCATATGAGAAATTACTATGTGACCGCAATAACCATCCTGTAACTCCGGAACCAAAAGTCAGAACTGAATGAAATTCAACAGCAGTCATTGGAAGTATTATATCTTTCATTTGAAGTTTGTAAAAATCGGTTAAGAGTTTGCTGGAAAATAGGTGTGACATTAGCTCGGGAACTTGACGAGTTTTCCGGGGGGCCATCGAGATCCGTCATAGGTGACCAAAGTGGTCAAAACTATTTTGATTGGGCATCAGTGGTCTAGAACCGCAAAATTAAGTACTGTTGAACCGTATGTATTACAATATGTATTACATCATTCGGACATCCTAGGGTTACCAGTCTATATGGGAATTTGCTGTGTGACCGCACTCTTCAGTCCGTAACTCCGGAACCGAAAGTCCGATCAACAAAAAAATCAATAGCGTCTTATGGGAGCGTTATATCGTTAATTTGTGCAAATCTGTTCAGCCATCTCTGAGCAAATTGAGTGACATTATTTGACACACACATACATACACACACGGATATTTTGCGATCTCGACGAACTGAATCGAATGGGATATGACACTCGGCCCTCCCGGCCTCGGTTGGAAAATCGATTTTTGGAGTGATTGCATAGCCTTTCTTTATATGAGAAAGGCAAAAATAGTTCAAATTGCAAACAAATCCTTAGTATTATCCCACATTGTATATCGAGAATTTCAGATGCATGCATTTTGTGCGCGAGACACACACGTGGTTAATCTCAGATTTTAGTTTGTGGGTGATTCACCCATCGGCAATTTTCGACTAAGTAGTACTATCCATACTACCTAGGGGAATTGTGGGAAAAACCGACACTGTGGGTAAAACCGACACCCCACAACTTTTCCTAGAAATCAAATTTTTATTCATTTCATAATGATACATTATTATTAGTACGTTTATGTAGAGCATTTTAAGAAGAATTGGATTTACGTTAGTGCGCCGAATGTCATAAAAATAAACAAAACATACGAAAGCAGCGTTCATACTCGTTTGGATGTAAAATTTTGTTGGTAGATTTTAAGGTTTTAACCGAACAAAAGCTTTTCAAATCACCCCATTTTTCAGTACCTATTATTATCGGCCTTTCCTATGATCAACTGGGTGCATTGAAGATGAGTTTGAGAAATTCAATATTTTTAATTGCTTTTATAAAAAAATGTACGCTGTTGGGGTAAAACCGGCACCCTTTGGTTAGGGTAAAACCGACACACTGTTAAGATGGTTGTGTTTACTTGCGATTCATTATAAAAGGCTGGGGATCTTTGTGACACTTCAATTACACTATTAGCACACTATACTGCCGTTATAAGCATATTTGTCCCATCTTCTATGGGATTTCCTATATACATGGGACAATTATGCGTAGAGCGGCAGTATAGTAATAGCTGAAATACACAGAAATACTTTTATTGTGTTTATTTCTTATAAGCCTATTTAAAAATCAAAAATTGGAATTTTTGCTTATCTGATTCTATCGAAGCTTTTGCTATTTCTGCAAAAAGGTCATCAAACCGAATTTCTAGTATTCTCTTGGTTTGTCGTAGACGAACATTATCACAATGAGACAATGATATTATGTATACCCCCATAGATCGTTGATGATCAGAGTCCGAAAAATCAAATCTGAAAAAGATAGTTTTACTAAGAAGTATGTGTGTCACTTATAAGTGAATGAATCAAATTAGCAGAACGTAGAACGCTTGCAAATCTTCTCTTACGAAATAAAATGACACTGGAGGTTGCAATAATGTGCGCAAGGATTACTCATATCAATAAATAATCCTATAGCATAAAATACTCTTATTTATAGTACTACGCTTTCGAACTTTCTTCCCCTCACTACATGATGAAGCAATAAAAAGCACATATTTGCAGCATACATACTCACACTTTATTAATCACGCATATATCTAATTTTTAATAAAGCTAAAGATTTTAAAACAGTGGAGAGAAAATAAATTAAAGGGGGTGTCGATCTTACCCCTATAGGGTGTCGGTTTTACCCGCAGTGCATACAAAAAGTAACTTTGTTTTCCAAGTTTTACAACCAATAATTTTTAATGAAATTAATTTTTCGAAGCGCTGAAAAAATTAAGTCTTGTTAAGAATTTTCTAAAGAAGAATTGTGCATTAAACTTATAATTTTATTGGTTTGGTGGCAACTTAGAAAAAGTGTTAAGCTTAAGGTGTCGGTTTTAACCATAATTCCCCTACCTGTTCCGCCGGCCCTGGATGGAAGACAAAGTATAGAAGATAGATGGCACGAAAGCCTGATACAGCCAGGTGCTAGTCGGAATCAATTGATATTCTTCCGAAACATATAGACCTTTAAGATCCAATGTTTATTTTGACCTGGCTCGGAAGATGTTGCTTAAAATTATATTGGCGCTTGTTCACTTCAATTTCACCGCCCTGTCGTAGGATGCCACCAAAAGCAATACGAACTCGATAGTCAGTGAGCGTAGCTAACATATTGGAATCATGTGGCTCCACACAGGTTCCAAATCGGATCGAACAAGGCGTTGAATTTCCGCCAATGCAACGGTTAGGTAGTACTACTTTCCGCTGAATACGATGCTACTGACAGCTTACATTTAGAGTGGCTTCACGCTGTCACCGCACAATGTCGCGCGTGCTATGTACCGTCGCTGTAGCATAGATCACAGCAGCCGGTATGTGGGAAGGTGATATAAAATGAAATTTTTAAGGGGTGACTCAAAAAATGGACAAATTCTCTGAAAAATTGGAAACTGAAAGAATCACCAAAATCAGAAATAAAAATGCGTTAGGAAATTTGGTCACATGATTTTTATTTGTCGATCGAAGAGTCCAATCTAAAACTTTGTATTCCGAACAACCCTACAACCAATCTCTAACCAACGAGTCAGCCACAGTTGAAATCAATTTTCTTTTAGCACTGATGAACGGTTACAACGGAAATTTGACTCTACTGAACAGAAGCGAATGTTAGAAAAAAATGACATTTCAACGATACGAAAGGTAAATACAAATACACGTAAGTACGGACATTGATCCACCAGCAGTAAATTTGTAACGAACAATCAGATAGCATTTTCCCGCCAGCAGGTTCTAATCCTGTAATGAGATTCAGTACGAAAACGAATGAAGATGGGTTTTCAAGATTAGTCGTAGGCTTTGAAAATCAATTTAAAGATAGGAAGAGCTGCTAGCCAAAGTAGGGGTAAAATTGATTCTAAACAGATTAGAGCCCTTCCCATCTTCAGGCATAGTAATAATATTTTTTTCAATAAGAATTTTCAAAGAGCAATTGACAGCAGTAAATCGACAGCGGCCAAAAAATTTAATGGCTATCCGTATTTTCACTTTCGATAACGCATTCTGCATCCTAACGAATTAGTTCTGTGCCCGATCAGCACCGTGACCATCAAAACTGACCAACACAGAAAAGGGAGAAATTGAAATCGTCAAGCGATTGACACCAATTTACATGGCATATTTTTTTTTCCAGAATTAAATATATGTTTATGTACTGAAGGCTTCACAGCATGCTTCGTCGGGTGGAAATGGTGAAAACTAAATAAATTGAAATGCCGATACCAGTATCCGATGGGGGGTGGAAGGATTTGACATCTGACACGCTGAATGAGTTACGCGTAGTAGTAACGTGACACAAACTCAATGGCAGCGGACGAGCTCGGTTTGAATAATGTATGTACATACCTATATACACATGTTGTTCAACAAGCGAACAGCTGCTGATGGAGATAGCTCAGAAGCAATCAAATCACAGGAATATGCGATATATTCTGGAAAGCGATTTGCTTCGTTTGATTTGTGCTCGGGGCAGAGATCATCTGTAAAAACATCATAAATATCGATGGAATTGCTTTGTGCACCCGATAAAAACAATCATACGCAAGAGTCGTCCAACACCTACTTCAACGAGTTGGAAAATAATAAAAAAAACGTACTACAATCCGCAATCAGCAGCCAAATGTAAACTTATGATAAAACTTACAAAATACTTCAGAAACTTTTCATTTCAGCTGCATTAAATTTACTAACACATATCTAAAAGATAAATAATGCGATAGAGTCTGTAAAAACTCACCATGCTACACAAAGTCGTAAAACATTGCTCCCTGAGTCGTAAACCAACTGAGTACTCATCATACCCACTACCCAGCTCTTTTATTGCAATTTAAACATCTTCAAACAACGTTGGATCGTTTCCGCCTGGCGGTTTTTCACATACGGACCGGTTCCAAAATTAGAATCGCGCATCGGCGAAAGATCAATCAGCTTTATCCGGAGGTTTGTTGGGTACTACGTCGCTGTTTGCTTTGCAAATATTAGCTATAGTATGAATCCGTTTTTGGTGTGATTCATTTTAGGCACTAGCCGACATTGGCAATATTATTTCTTTCGTGCAATCATGATGTAAGTTTTTTTGTGCCTTTTCCCGTAATAAATAACCCAATACCGCTTATAGTGTGAAGTTTTTTTGTGGTTCAGCTTAAGAATCGCCAAAAAAGTTCTCCACCGAGTACGCCAGCATGGTTTAATATCCAGTATAAAAGCCGAATAAAAACAAAAAAAAATCGTATACTGGTAAATCCATATATCGTTTCATTCAAGTTTAAAAGTTAGCTAACATAATAATTTTTAAGAATCGGACACAGGACAATGTTTATACTGATGTTTTGTAAACCTATTATTACATCGAAGAGCCCCAGCCCGCCTTGATATTTTTATTCTAATGGCATTTTCGTTTTTGAGAGTGCACTACGCCATTGTAGTCAGTGCTACACTCATTCAAACTTGGGTAAAATCAGTCTATCTCTTTTTATGCACTACACCGGTATAGCAACAGGTAAAAACGAAAACGCTATAAGATATTTAATGAGGGTTTTACGAAGCGTTTTCTCACATTTTCATTTTTAACTTCGATCATTTTCTAGACAGAACTGAGAAATAACTATTACTTAGGCTGAAGCGGTCTTTTATATAGTAAAAGCGTCATTTTAAACTAGATATCAGTCGTCCTTATCGTATTCGTTAATGTTTTCATCGCTGTTGCTGCACACTGGCTCAAAACAGAGCTTTGAGGTCCTTAATTGATTGGAGTCAAAACTGTCAATATTAACGATTTCACATATTCTACAATGCTTGTATGTGTAAAAAGTGTCATCTTGGGGATGGGCGTAGCGTAGTTGGTAAATCGATTGCCTTGTTCGCAGCGCACCTGGTTTCGAGTCACGACCCCGCACATAGTGTTAGAAATTTTTTCTAACCCGAAGAGGCGCATGACCTTAATGTTAAAACCTCTATAATCGAAATAATAAAAAAAAGTGCCCACTTTCGGCAATATTTTTTTAATTGATCATGGTAGGCTACAGAAAATTTGTCTTTTGAACCGAAAGAAATGGCGAATGGCCGTCTTCGACAAAGTTGCAGAGGAAAGTATTTTTATAAATTTTGCAGAGGACATGTTGTCTCTGTTACTCACAGTAATCGACTTATGAGATGTTATGATGAGCTCCTTCAATTCTTATTTTTACGTATAACTTATTTATTTCTGATTTTTCGTGTTAACAATGTTCGAAGGTATTTTTATCTTTACAGAACAAACAAACCAAATAGATATGAATGCTATGTAAAGATTAACAGCTGATTTTGATTTTATTTTGACCTGTTTTCGAACTCGTGTAAATTCACTATAGGCAAAAATTGTAATTATACTATCAATTGTTCCGATAGGACTGGGTTTCACCTACAAAACGAAGGTAAAATTATTTGTCCATAAGTACCCGTTCAGAAGTTATACACTGTTGAAAGCTTTATGTCTGGCTCTCCTGAAGTCGCGTGAATGCCTCACTGAACGAGTAGGCGCTGGTGTTCAAAGACGCTCTCGCTTGATTTTCTGAGTGGCGCGCATTCTGTGTACTAGCGCGTCTGGCGGAAGGTTAACACCAATATTGAATGATTTTCTAACGGGTGATGTTACAATTGACTCATTGGCATTTGAAGTTTTTAGCCCGTTCGTTTTTACAAAATTACATCGGACGACCTATTTGGCCGATTTTAACCAAATAATCACCAATGAAATTGTTGTAAGACACAGATTATTTGAGTTTTACCAATACGAAAAGTTAAGTTACTATTTTGTATATTTTTTAGAGAATTGTTTATAATGAAATAAAAGATGTTCTGGACATCTTTTTAGTTGAAAAAACACCATATCCATATTAAATTTGCAAAAGGGCGAATAAGATTTGTAAACAAACTTTTATTTTGATGGTTTCTCTTAATTTACTATAATTTCAAAGCAGAAAACAATTTAAATTACTTCTACGAAGGGTAAAAATTTACATTAACGCATATTTTTCATGAAATTCCACTCTGCAGCAGACTAATGAGCGAATCAAGTTTGTTTACAACAAACAATTTCGCCCTTTTGACGAATTAATATTGATATATTACTTTTCGTACCTAACAACCCGAAGCCGAGAAAAATCCGTTCCCATTTGTAACTAAATTTTTCCTTCCCGACCGTCTCCACGAACGGATTTAGAACAACTGATTTAAGGCGTAAACCGCTTGCATTGCAAAGACCCCGCAGGGACCGTAATGTCGGTTGCAGTTTCTGTCGCTTTATTAAATGATAATGAATGGAAGCGCGGCTAGCAAGCGTGGAATTCAGTCTATAACTTTTAATATAAATGGAATTCGGCCAAATGACCCTTTTGTCCAAATGACCCTTTCGGCCAAACGACATTTTCAGCCAAATGACCCTTTCGGCCAAACGACCTTTTAGGCCAAATGACCCTTTCGGCCAAATAGCATTCGGTCAAATGACCTTTTGGCCTGACAGACAAATGGCCCTTTTGCTTAAATGAAATTCGACCAAACGGCATTCGGCCAAATGACTCTTTCGGATAAATTACCCTTTCGGTCATAATACCCTTTCGGTTAAATAACCCGTTTAGCCATATAACCCTTTCGGCCAAATGACCCTTTTGGCTGAGTGACCCTTTGACCATTTCGGTCAACTGACATTCGGCTTAACGGCAGTCGACTATATGACCCATTCGAAAATATGACGAAGATAGATAGTGAATAATGTACTGTGAATCAAAAGCTAATTCACGAATCCACGGAAAAAATGAATTTTTGAATTTTACTAGGAATCATGAACCAGTTCACGAGTACACGAATGTTTTATGATTTTGTATTGAACCAGTTTACGAAACCATGTATAATTTCTCGAGCTTTGTGAAATTTTTCTCGTGAAAATATCAAGATCAGAAGTGGAAAAATATTTCATGATTATGTGAACTATTTCATAAGTATGAATGTTGAATCGTGATTAACCCTCAAAAAGGCACGCGGGTCTTCCAGGTCCGGCAGCTATCGATTTCGTAGTTACAAAGCGTTATGCATGCAGTAAGAGCTTGATCATGGAAATTCCATTACCAGACACTAAAATTTATTGAAAAAGTAAGATATTACAGAAATATCACATATGGTGTGCTTCATAGATTCGTATAAACTTTTTACATGCACAATAAGGCAAGGAGGACCTAACAGGTATTCCGACATCAACTGGGCATACTGGTGATGCAAATAATATTCCTGGCACGTATGTTTTGCATCCAAAAATCAATGTTGATGAATTCTTTTCAGTTTTTAAAAATATTTCCAACGCTTTGACGAACTTATCTTCGATTAAGTTAAAACACATTTACCATTTGTTTGTGTCATGTAGTTTTTCTCACGTAAACGCTTTCCAATGCACCCATAACTGTGCACGCATACTAGACCGGCAACTTTTTGGAACTTTTTTCGGAACACTGCTAAATCAAGTGTTATTTAGCTCTACAAACCATATTCCACTTATGAGCTTTTTCCTATAGGATCTGGCTCACTCACAGGAGTTTTGTGGTTTCTATGGTGAAATATATGGAAAATCGGAATCAAAAAATCAAAATTCAATAAAAATTCCGACACTTACTCTGCATACCTCAAAACTTCATGTAGCTTTTTTAATAACGAACAACTTTTTTGAAAGTTGCATAATGATTGGAGGTTACCGGACAAAGTTATTTAAGTTCGAAGACTAGAAGAATTTTTGAGAATGTTCTATGCTAACCATGTGCGAGAAAGAGAGGCAGCATTTAATATTATATTACAATATCTTTTACCACAAAGTCGGATTAATTTTCAGTCTTCTGCAATGCTAATCTTTTCATCTTCAGTTATACATCTGAAGATTTTAGGCAACATAAGAAGATATTGACATTTTTTACTGAATTTATTGTTTCCATTGCCAATATTTCACATATTTTTGCATACAAATTTCAAAATTCTTGTTAGTAAACCAGAAGTATTCGCACAAGTTTGTATTTGCAATGGGGCGTCTGAAGCCAATTATCGTTCGTTTGAGTGGTGTTCCGAAAAAAGTTAAGGGGTCATCCATAAATGACGTAGCATTTTTTGAGTGATTTTTAACACCCCCATCCTCCATCGTAGCATTCCGTCACAAACCTCTAAATACCCCCTGGTAATTACGTAGCTTGACGGTAACCCTACCCTCCCCCCCTTGTCCCCGTAAAAATTAAAAAAAAAATAAAAAACGATGGTAGTTAGATGAAATGGGTAAGGTTGTCGTGACATCAGGTCAACCCCTATTCCCTTTAAAAATGCTACGTAGCATGACATGACCCCCTGCCCCCCTGTCGTCACACATCATCACAAAATACAAAACTCCCTCCTCCCCCATATTATGCTATGTCATTTATGGATGGTCCCTATTTTTTGTGTCGGTCTGACGCATACTTGTGAAATTATATCATTGTAACAAATGTTTGGTTCAAATAGAACCTAATATTTTTTCTTCAATGAAATATAATCTGAAGAATTTCTTTGTGAAAAATCTTATTCAAAAACAGAGTTGCCATTTTTGTGGTCTGTATGGCAGAGTAACAAT
This sequence comes from Topomyia yanbarensis, assembly GCF_030247195.1. Lineage (NCBI taxonomy): Eukaryota > Metazoa > Arthropoda > Insecta > Diptera > Culicidae > Topomyia > Topomyia yanbarensis. Next base: position 44,552,619 of record NC_080671.1, on the reverse strand, counting down.
TTTTGCCATACCGTTTTATTACACAGCGTCGAAGCAAGCTGGGGGTTGGGTAATATAATGTCAATATACTAGCACACGAAGCTGTCATCTCAGCGTATTCTGATTTTACAAAGTTTCACCGCCTATGATCGCAAATCAGTCTATAAAGATAGGAAGGCTTATATAAAACAGGACAAATATACTATCAAGTACAGTAGTTAGAGACATGCGTTTTGAAGAGCAAAGTTTTTTAAATTGCCATAATATTCAATTTTTCTTGCCAGAAAATGGAGTGAACGAACGTTTTCCAAGGACAAAGTTATTCAATTTTAGCCTGTGGTGTAACAAGATATTGCTCGACACATTCGAAAAGTGGTAATTATTTATTTACATACTTTAGCTTTTGGCTTCATACAATGCTTACTCTAGCTAATCCCAAGGGTGAGCATTCTACATTGTCTAATAAATTCGAATAGAGAAATCATCCAAGTACTCGAAAAGTTTGTATTTCTGAATAAAATGGGTCAATATATTTTGTATTATTGTGAGAGGGTATAAAATATTACCGGGGCTTAGAGGCCCGGCTTGCCTTTTAGCGTTAGTATTTTAGCTTGCCTTCACAAGGGTTAATATATATGGAATCATGAATTAGTTCTTGAGGCGTGAATGGGTTCATGACCAATATTTCGAGTTTCGAGAAATAGTTCATGACAAAATATCTAGATTGTTTAGATTTTGTGACCAAATTCATAACCACGAAAAACAAATCAAAATCAAGATGTAATAAATCGTTATGCAGTCTTTACGGAGGAAAAATGAACAAAACGCAACAGGACCGAGAAGTAAAACACGTGGTTTACTTCTCGGTCCTGTTGCGTAACATAAAAACGAGATTGTTCTAGGATTCGTGGCGCTTTATTCGTGAAGTTAAAATATTATTGCAAGATTTTTTATGTGTTTTAATAGTTTTAAGTTTCTGAACTTCTCAATTTTTTTCTGACTCAGTACAAAAGTAACTATATAGTACTCATTTTAATTAGGGCAGTAAGGGTTAAATTTTTCTGTTGCTCAGTGTGTGAATGTCCGGAATGGTTACGATATTGCAAGCCTGAAGTGACTATTCACATCCATCCCAAAGTAGTGCATGGAGCATTGACAAATAAACTCTAGATCAGCTGTGCAACATGACTTCCTTGAGTGAAATTATAGATATATCCACTAAGATGTAACATCGACTCCCTTACAATCAGAATAGACTAAACAGTTATAGTTGCGCGATTCAAAAGTTTAGGAGTCTCTGAGCATCCTGCCACCAGGAGTTTCATTGTGTTCTTAAAATTTGTTACAAGAATATCGTATCATTGTGCAGCAAGAAATAAACTTAATCCAAATATTATTTTTACCGAAGACTACTTGGCTAAAAGGAAAAGGACCACAATACGGAAATCGAACGGAAAGAGAAAGAAATAAATATGGAACTAACTGGGGCCATAACTAAAAAATATCACTTATTTTTGCTACGTGCATATGAAATAATTTTGAGCGGCCCAATAACTAAACTGAAAAAATTACTTTGTAAGACGCACATACTAGTAGTTTCACAAGTGTCCTTTATTATTATCCTTACTACTAGAAAGAGAAGCAATCAGGTTTATCAGATATAGATAAGTATAATTTATAATTTTGGAACAAATAGCTAGAAAGTCTGAAAGATGCAGTAAACAAAGTACAAGGAGTCTTACTTCTGTCGCTTTTTACGACATGGGAGCAGTCCCTGGGTAAATTAATGAGTTCTACTGCTGGATACCTCACGGCCTCTAAGATTCAGTTTTGAGGAATAAGTTTATAGTGTTATCTATCTTCTAGCGGATAACAGACCCTGATGACGTGCGCGCGTGTTTTTATGCTAATTACACGAATAATTTTGGAAACAATAAGAACGAATAGAAATTAATTTACTAATTTCGAAAAAAAAAAACAATGGTTTTGTGGCAATTAAAGGGTGCACGATCAAAAATTATGCAAACAAGGTGCTTAAATCAGTCGATATTTTTTTGAAATCAAATCAAGTTCAATTTATCCAGAATAAGGATGAAATATTCACTCAAGCTTCCTCTTTATCAAACGAGAACTGCCGGGCCTTTCGTTTGAGTTTCTTCCATCATGTTTTTCACCGCCTCCTTGTTCACTTTCCTCGCCGCAGAACGCCAGCTTGCTATGAACTGCATCTTGCCGATAACTGTATTTCGCGCCTTCTTGAGGTTTTCACTTTACGATTGCCCAATATTTTTCTGGCGGGAGCGTTCATGTCCTTCGGCACCACCTGGACGTTGTTCGCGGCATACCACTCCATAGTATTTTTTCATAATGGAAAGATGTCATATCCGGCCAAAACAGAACGGAGCAATTGTGTTGCTTGAGGAAGGGCAACATACGTTTTGCTTGGCACTCCTCATAAATTACCTGGTTGATGGTCCTGGCTGCGATGTAAATGCCGTTCTCCAAACCACAGGAACAGATGGCCTGTCACACGAGATATTTCTTGGCGAGCTTGTAACGAGTACATTATTGTAAATATGTAAATGTATATAGTTATAATTTAACTTAGTTTTGTTTAATATTATTAATATTTAATTTTCGTTATTCATGTTTACCGCGTTCATAAAATCGAGCTGCTACGGTAGCGCGAGAGAGACTTCTTTAAAATAGACTTGCTATAATCCACTTGAGTTACCACCGTTCTTCGCACGCGCCAATTTGTAGTTTGCTTTGCCTAGCGTCGCTACCGATGGGAGTGTAATTTGGCTACCGAAAGAGGCTATCGACCTTATCAAGAGTTCACGAACCCTTGCATCCTTCGGTGAAGAGTCTGTTTCACTCTGATGGCTGGCAAGCGACAGGCTGGCACACTTGAAGCCACCCGTAGAAATGAGATGCTGTTATGCAGCTGGGGAAACTCGGGACTGTTAATGCGAATTCGAGAATGTCGCTATTGTCCACTTCGTGGAAAATACGTCAGATCCGCTAACGAAGACCTTCAAACCGCGGTTAATCTGAGGATTCTCAAAGCCCAATAAACGACTTTGAACTAATCAGTGGAAGAGGCAAGAGTGGTTCGTCATTTGTTCGCGCCGTGATGTGTTCAGCGTGAATAGCAATCGATAGTGCAACCCAAATTAGCTTGGCGATTCTTGTGTGCGCGTCGAAGAAGATTTTAAGGTTCGTGGCAGCCGTCGAACGTCCAAAGCATCACATCTCCTCGTTGGTAACCACTCTTGACCCCACGGTTCGTCTCAAGGTTGGTCCCGGTGGTACACGTGGCCGGAAGAAGGCAGCATCCGTCAAACCGCGCCTTGGCAGGACCATTCGACTACCGAAACGCAGTACCAGCACACCCAGTACATTTTCCGGTGACGACCGGGAGATTTGGCGGCACTACCCCGCCAGCAGTCCACGAATCGGCGGTGAAGATTATCGTCGTACACTAGGCGCGATCAGGAGTGATCGCACGTCGCATCCGCATCAGCAGCAGTAGAAGGAATCGCCGTCTCCCGTCCAACATCGTCACGTAAAACCTAGGTCGTGAGTAGAGTGTTTTTATGTTTGTGATGTCCATGCGCATGGGGTCACCATAGACGGCCGTACCCTACCGTCCAGTTTTGCCATCCGTGGCTCGCCCATATAGATTGCCGTTCAATTAGCACAGCACTGAACAAAGCACACCTCGAGAGGACGCACAATGGGTAGTATTGCGTCGCACTAGATAGGAGAGAGGATGATTGAAGGGAAGGGAAAACTGCCTAGCTAGGTTGAAACGAATATCGGAATGAGAAACTGAAGGAGGATTGTATAAATAAATGTATTGATGTAGCGAAAATGTGCTGTTTGCGATATAGCAGAAAAATGCATCCCGTAGGGTAAATGTACTGATTGTCGTCTTGGTGAAGTTTTTCAGTTCTAGTTAAATCGTGTCGTGTTAGTTTTTTTGGTTGTTTTGTTTTTTACTGGGGAGGTTGGCCCCGATACCATCCGGAATCACTCTCTAGTCGAACTCTGGTTGATCGAATTGGCGGTTTGGACTTTGCCAGTGATGATAACAACCCGCGAGTGTAATCTTCGCTTCGGAATAAATTCGCATTAGCCGTTTCGGATTATCTTTGGCTCGTATAGCACGCGGATCATCGACGCGGACGGACTGTGTCTCCAGCTAACTTGCTTCCTTCCTAAAGAGAGGAAAACCAGAACCTTCTCCCGAGGGGTCTCACTAGGCCGGGCAGCTCTATAACAGGTGGGTGGTCTCTCAACTGAGAGTGGCGCATAAACCACCCACTTACCTACCTCGGAAGCTCGTTAGGCTGGCCAGTTACAAGCTTCAATAGCTTAACTGCCCATGATCACATATTTGTCCTAATTTTTATGGGATTTCCAATCTTTATGGGACTGATTTGCGACCATAAGCAGTTAATGTGTTTTAAAATCTCTAAGGAAGCTGTTCGTCAGCATCTTCATGTACAGATTTCGCGATCGTTCTCTGGCGGACTTGTTTTGCTTAGCGTGACGTTTGGGAGCACCACCCTCTTATTACTCGACAGTCAGTCTAATTTGAACGGTTGTAGACGACGCTTCTAACTTTCTTGCGACATCTCGGACGGAGAGGTTGTGTTTTCCGCTTGAAACAACTGGCCACTCTTTTCATCATTTTTGTGCCCTCCAGCTTTCGACTTCTCGCCGTGTTCAGTATTTCTGTTTGTCGACAAACGCTTTCCGAACACTTTTTTACGGCGGTGATGGTTCATTTGGCTACATTCAACATGGCGTGGCAGTAGTTCTGATTTTCACAAAGCTCGATCAAAATTTTACCCCGTTGCTCCTCTTTCATCGATACCATTTTCACAAGTGAAGAGTAAATGTCAAAATCAAACAGTAGGCTTGACGCTATACACATACATCTTTAAAATGAGAGCTGTATAGGTTTTTCTAATTAACGATAAAAAAATGATTCATGTTGAAGTTCACCATGCTTGATCAGATCACCCTTGAACAATATAATGCATGTAAAGCTCAACAGTATAGTGCAATGAGAAAAATTAATATGGTGAACATTATTTAACATGTCGCAAATTGATGACTGATTTTCGATCCATCTCGTGAATTTTCAATTCCTAACGCTCATACATAATTCAACAGGTATCATTCCACTCCGACAAGACCATGCGTATTTCCTACGCATATTTAATGCCCTGTAGACAAAAGTTCCCTTACAATGCCATCAAATCAACGAAGATTTAAAACTACATAGGACTAAATATGTTCAATTTTGAAAATAATAAAATGATGACTACTAACTATCTATATATATATATATATATATATATATATATATATATATATATATATATATATATATATATATATATATATATATATATATATATATATATATATATATATATATATATATATATATATATATATATATATATATATATATATATATATATATATATATATATATATATATAAAAGTCAAAGTTTGTATATATATGATTTATAGACTCCCAAACGGCTTAACCGATTTCCATAAAAATTTGCACACAGTAGGTATTTGGTATAGGGCGTGTTTGTGTGCTATTAGTTGGAGTTTATCTGCCCGCCAGATGGCGCTTTGGAACAAATTGTGTTTTCCTCCTATTTCGCAGAGTGTCGCAGCAACGCGCGATGGGTATTAGCTAGTTTACAATAAAAAAAGTTAGGAAAAAATAATTGCGCAACTAAGATGGATCATTTTCAAAGATAGCACGTTATAAAACTAGGTGATAAGGGGCGTGGGCGAAAATGGCTATCCACCGTCGTCTCCGTATTGTGGCCATTATGGAAAAAAAATAATTTCCATAATTTCTATATATAAATTGTATTTTTAAACAAAAATATTTTGCTGAAAAAATCAAACCAAACCAAGCTTAATGGTATCACAACCTCAAGGTGCACCATCCTGTTACGGTTTTCAGAATGAAACAGATGGAGAAATGAACAGCACAAGGTTTTAATAAAATCACCACATTACTGATAGCATCACTGACCGACACGAGACCAAAAGCAATAGAACCTCAAATGGCTATTACACTCCATGAACTGCTTCCATACTAGGTACAGTGTACAACATCCGAGAACTCAATAATTAAATTATTCTGAAATAATGACTCGTTTAACCAGCAGCGGGGCAGGATAATAAAATTATCGCGAGTCCTGATAATAAAATTCAATATGCGTTCATGTACACCTATGCTAACAGGCTTTGGTTGGGAACACAACGTTGCTTGTAAGCACCTTACCCGAACACGTTTCAACATTACATTGATCCCTTACCAGTCCTATAATATGCTATCATGGCAATGATGACAACCCGCTAGAAAGTTTCAATTAGGTCACTGAAGCAAAACAATTACAGCACAACTGTGATAAAAACATAATGAAATTTTTGTCCCAACCATCGAGAAATCACCCACCAAACTGGGCTAGAAACCATTCCGGTTTTACGCTTTGTTTTTCCAATCGCTATACATAGATGGGAGAACATTCGCGTCATCCGGAAGTAATGTCCCACCGCCACTGCCGCTTCTATGACGGAAAATGATTTGCTATGCCAAGCTGGGCTATTTTCCTACCCCTAATTACGTAGACAGACTGCCAGCAGCCGCAGACAAACAATGGAACGTTGACTAGACAAACGCGGATAGTGGCGCGACTTCCCATCTCTCGCCGGATGGAGCATATTTAGAATCAACACGGGTGCTTGGCAGGATGATGGCTCGAATGGAAATCTAGACCTGTGTAGCATTAATGCTGATCTAATTCGTGACACGTTGTGGTAAATTAACGCCACCGGGGTTCCGGGCTAATTAGTTTAGAAGTATCGTTTTTTTTTTGGTGTGTTGAAGTAGACAGGAAGATGGTCAGACAACCGTAATGGTGATGTGGCAAATTGCTTCGGGTAGACCTTCTCTTTCGATGAATAGGAGGTCATGGGAAAATGGCATGTTAGGCAGAATACACAGCAAAAATAATGCCAAATGTCTTTGAGCCAGCTGGCTAATAAACGTGGAATGTGGATGGATAAATGATCTGTCTTTAGCTTGTGTTTTGTACTTTCCGGTTTTCCATAATCAACATCTCATTGAATGAACGACAAATTTAACTCCTTCTCATAAGAAATATATGCGATTTATCTTATGAGAAGGAGTTAAATTTGTCACTCGTATGAAACAGACTGACTATCTCTAAGGAACAATCCTCGTGCTCAAAACAACAAATATTCTTAAATCACGAACATCGCCTGCATAACCAATCATCCGGTTTCATGATTTACCACGGATGATCACTAGGAAGGAACCGCTTTATTTTCCTCCAACGCCAAACACGGTATAAACAAGTGGCCGCTAAATTGAATCAAAAGTGATATAAACAAGCTTGTCAGAAGAGTGACAGGATTTATTATTTATTATTCCTAGCCTAACTGCCGTGTACCGCTTGACTAGAACCGAGTGAAGGTTCAACTTGAGGAAACTCTTTCCCAACTGTGCCAAGGTGGTGCGGTGCGGGAGACGACGTAGAGGGAAGATATGTCCGATGTGTACTTTGGGTTAAGGCGTTCGCCACAAACAGATACTGGACACAACACCACACCACACCACAGGTTCACGCAGCACAGCCCGAAGGCAGGGCACCAGTTTTACAATGATAAATGAAGTTAATTTAAATTTATGACGCTACTGTTGACGACGTCCAATTTTATCACTTACTTACTCATGGGTTTGGGTGGTTTCCTCGGGTGATGATATGTGTCCTAGGTGGTGGGTAGTTGGTGTGGATGACACTTGTGTTTGTGGGTGAGTTGATATGCGGACAAGCTTCCGGAAGGTAATTCATTTAATTTCCAAGAAAGCGAAGGGTTGGATGATTTGTGGGAATGCATTTGCTTATCACGAGACAAATTGTAGTCGTTAGTGTAGTGAACGGTTGATCTTTTCGATGATTGTATTCTGCTTTAGGGATATATCGAACAAACGATTCGCTAAACCGTTAAAACCGTTTTGGGTTTTGGTATATGAGGGACTCTCTGTCAGAATTCTGCTATACAAGTAAGTGGAAGAATATTGAATGATTTTAATATGTGGTAATATTCGAACTCGTTTATCCAAATGATTCAAGACTTCTGATAACAATAATTTTAGGCTCAATGAAATTATAAGTCATCGAATGATTGGTATACAATACTACGTGTAATATTTACAAGTGTATTACATAAAATAACACTCTTATGATGCAAAACTCGTTATAAACTAAATCCTCACACGTCATAAAATTGGTTTTTTGAAACGCTAGCTGCTCAACTAGATTTTGTACAATGTTAATACAAGCTATACGAATCCGTAGAAATATGTGATGCTACATATGTCAAGTATTATAAAATTAATAATTTGTAAAACTTTTAATTTGTTATCCTTCACAGAACATCTAGCAGTTCGTGTTTTTAAATTATGTAGGACATCGAATAAGACTTTAAAATCTCAAAATCTGAACTTCAGAATGATTTGAAGAACGTAGAATATATTGTAATTGACACATTCTTTCGTGGCGTTTACAACGATTTGACACATCTTCCTTCGATAAATATGTTATAACTTTATCAAATGAACACCTATATCCAAACTTGTTACAGATTCGGAAAGTAGACAAAATTTCATGAAAGATTCAATCAATATAAACTGAATGTACTAGAATTTCATGATTTGACTTTTATTGAAATACGTTGAAAGTTCTAATTTGTCACGCGTTGTAACGTCACGTTACATTATCGGTCATAAAACAATCCTCTTCCAGTATATTCAGTTAGAGTTGATTGAATCTTTCGTAAAATTTTATCTACTTTCTGAATCTGTAATAATTTTTGATGTAGGCGTTCAATTGATAAAGTTATAACATATTTGTCGAATGAAGATTCGTCAAACCGTTGTAACGTCACGAAAGAATGTGTCAATTGCACTTAGATGCTTTACGCAATATATTGTAGTATATTGAAATTTTGTGAACCAGTACAGTAAAATCGGTACATCGTAGAAGCCAATTTGAACCCCATATAATTTCAAATTATAAACTTCAATACGTTTTAATAACGTAAAATAAATTGTTAGTAGAACAAAACGTGACGAAATAGGTGGATATGTCATCATACGTGAAGCTAGTGTCTGAATTTAACATTTTGCACCGTCATAAGCTTCCGATGTGTGTATCCGGGCGTTGTGTGTTCTTAAACATATGCGATTCTGTATGACACATTTGAACATTATGCGTATTTTTAATGCCAAATTTTTTATGACATTACTCCACTGAGCCTGAACTTATTGTTTTAAGTAGTCTTGAATCATTTGGATAAACGAGCTCGAATATAACCCCACAAAAAATTTTCTCAAAATTCTTCCACTTGTTTAACAGAATTCTGACAGAGAGTCACTCATATATTATGAAACAAAGCCTTGAAAAAATTGTAATCGAGATGGTTCAATAAGTTGACCCAGAGAAACTCAAAAATCTCCATTATACAAAAATTGAATAACTTACACAATTTCCATCCGATTTAAACTAATAAGTGCTTATTTTCAATGGTTATTAGTAAGCTTTAATTTCCCATAAAAATATATATTTTTAGGATTGCATCATCTTGCCCAAAATATTGACTAAACGCTCATTTTTCTTCAAAAAATGAAAAATCAAGAAAAAGTTCAATAGATTCGTAAATAATGCCAGAACTAGTAGTCGCACTAAAACAAAATGTTCAAACGATCGAAAGTGCATTCAATTACCTTTAACTAAGTATAATAATATTTCGTGTCGATGTACTACAACCGGAGATATTTGGATTTTACTGAAGGCATTTATAATTTTAAAGGTGAAAATCATTTTTTACTGTAACTCGAAAACTGTTCTACTGCGAATTTTTTGGACTTCATTTTCGGATTCAGCACACGATTTTACATTGAAAATGACCACCAGCTTATTTAGTTCAGAAATGCTGTAAACTAGTGTTATTGATCCAGAACCGTAGACCACATCGGTGGTGGTGATAGTTTTTAAAGGGAAAGAAGATTAGGGTAACCAACCTAATTTGGACCCTAACAATATATTTGCCTCCTGTACTGCCAGGTTCCTCTGCATTTGTTTAGTTTGATACAACAATTCCATTCCTTAGGTTGTCTATTAACATTCAATATACTCAGTTCATCTCTAATTGTTTGAAATTGTACGACTATTTTTATGGTAACACTGCTGTCGTTGTTTATGTTGCGCTTTTGTTGTTACCGTTTAGTTTGATATTATCGTTGCACTATGGTCCCAAAGCTGATATATAGTATTTTTCTTGTCGATTCTTTTATATTAGTTGATTTATGGTGGACCTTCTGGTTAGGGTGTGCAAAGTATCAACTTTTTAGATATGTAAAATTCAGTTACAGTTCTACAAAGTTATAAATCAATCAAATTGAAGCAACTTTTCTGAAGAAACTATACAGCTTTTCCAATGGTTCATGTGCTATGATTTATGCAATATTTAAGGTAGGGTGGCTCTTGAAAAATTGATTTTCTATTAATATCTTTTTATGTGGTAATTTTTCGCAAATACTTTGTTCTAAAAGATTTTAGAACTTTTGAAAATACATATTTTTGCTGAAGCAATAGATTTCGTATCTCTTTTGTTTTCATAGTTACAGGCGATTTTCAAAACAAATATGGTTTTCTTCAAAGCTATATATCTTCCAAGATTGCTAATGGATTTTCAATCTTTTAATTTCATTTGAAAGATCGGAACTTTTCTAGTTTTTAATGGAAAAAAACTGCGGGAGCCTTATTTCTGTAAAAAAATTAAATAATTTTTAAAGATGGTATATTTATCAACAAAAATCGTTCATAACTTTTCAAATAGGCGAGATAATAACTCAAAGTTAAAGTATGGTTTTTTGTTTCAGTGTTCCGGATTCTCCTCGTCAGTAACTTTGGTAAATTTGGTAAATTTGGCGTTGTCCAAAATTTTCCCACTTAGGATTTTTGCATAGTTCCAGGCGTTTGGTACTTATACCAAAATACAGTTTCGGTTCATGTTCCTCATCGGCAAACAGAACCTCTGTGCTTACTATCAAGACATCACTCGGTATAAGCCAGTGGTTTAGTGTTCACGCAAGACGTGTGACTTTTTGGAATTTAGTGTCTAACCAGTGCTAATTTGGGTACTAGTTTTGATACATAGTCTACCTAGACACTCAGATGGTGCTAGTTACTGACGAGGAGAATCCGAAACACTAAAATAAAAAAAAACCCATACTTTATGTAAGGTCTTGTGCCGTTATGCACAAAAAGTTTGGTCTTGTCCAAAATTTTCCCCCTTGGGAATTTTGCAATAACTTTGTTACTACAGCAAAAATATGCGCCGTGAAAAGTTCTAAAAGTGATGCATACAAAGTATTTACAATAAATCAATGTATGAAATGACAAATGGAAAATAGTGATGTTGAGGGGTCACGTTATCATCTCTCAATCTCTTATGGTAAAATAAACTGAGAAAAAGTTAATGTGTGTGATAATGCTGAAAGTCACGGAAATTCTATTGAATATGTGACACTTTTTTGAAAAAACAGTTTTTAATGATTGTACGCAGTTTTGAAAAAAACATGTTTTGAGATAAACGCGTTTAAAGCTCTCAGAACTCGATGATTTATTCGTGGTAGAACGTTAATATTTTATACTAAATATAAGGAATTATGGGTTTTGGACATCGCTGATTACGAATCTGACGTTACTTTTTCGAAATTCAAAATGGCCAATCCAATATGGCTGACCCCAATTAAAAATTTAAGTGGTATTTCAGCCAAAATAGAGAAAAAAAAGTTTGAATGCCTTCTCAAATATTGATGAAACTTTCTGTACATGAAGACTTTGTCACAAAAAGCCCTTTTGCATACTTTGATTTTCCAAAAATGATCCAGACTGTCTTTTGAAAAAGGTCAAGCTTTTTTTCCAATTTTTTTTTTCAAATGGCTATAGTCTAAAAATGATCAATCCTACAACAAATGTAGGAGTGATTTTCACAAAATTAATACAATTTTTGAATACAAATATTGAAAAAAATCTTCATCGACTTCTACACTTAAAAAAATCGATTTTAAAAATTTAAAGTAGATTTACAAAAAACCCTATCTTTGATTTGGATTAAATTTTGTTCCAAGACAGGTAATTATGTTCCCTACCTACCGTCAAAAATTCAAGTTGGGCGCTTTCAAGGAAAAAAAGTTATTGGAAAAAAACTTTCCCTTGTACAAACTGATTTTTTAGTGTGTTTTTATCGAAAACTAAACCAACGAAAGTCATAATCATCTTAGAATCCAGTAAAACTCAGTTTGTGAAAAGAAATTGTCTAATTTAGCAACACTGTATATTTTATTAATCAAGAATCCAATTGAAAAGAGTTTGTCATTAAAATAAATATTTCATTATTAATTCTTTATTTTTTTGTTTAGTTCTGAGGAAGGATCACTCCTGCGCTCACATAATCATAAATCGGCCACTTCCGGAACTTTCAATCTTTGGTATCAGCAGGCTAGGTCCTTCAATTAAACCAATTAATAAATGAAATATCCACTGGACAACACGTTCCACGGCGACATGCCCACTCGCTGTCAGAATGTGAATTGTACACCGCAAACTAAATATCAGAATGACGGTCTGCCTGACCATCCAAGAACGCACGCAATTATGTAAATGGCCACACGGTTACAAAATCAGGTTTTGTACACGCGAAGTTACATGCATGCGAGCACACGCGACAAACACGGTAACATACAAACGTCTTTCGCGATCAACCCCGTACACCTACACTCGCGATCGTGCAAACTTGATAACACCCCGGTAATAAGACAAACGTTTGAGCACTTACGAAGTTTCAAACGCGGTCTCAAACGCAAACCTACAAACGTCTGTGTTCGCGCGATCATGAATCGATCACGTCCGAAAATTATTTCCCTCTGTCCTAGCAACTTAGGTCAATACATTTAGTTGGACCAATCAAAAAATACTGGTCATTTTTGGACTATAGCCATTTGAAAAAAATTGACCCTTTTCAAAAGACAGACTAGATCAGTTTTGGAAAAACAAAGTATGAAAAGTGGCTTTTTGTGACAAAGTTCTCATGTACAGAAAGTTTCATTAAAATCTAAGAGGGTGCTGCAAACATTTGTTCGAGTTGGCGTGAAATTCGTCAAGATCAAGATAACTGTGGCAAATCCCAAGACACAGTGACATACTCATTATTTCTCAGCAGTCAGCACGTTTCTCGCTATAAATCAGTAATAAAGCCGAACTGTAAAATTCAGAAAACGCTTCTTTGTAGAGATCAGTTTACCCCAAAATGGCGTTTGTCATAAGATAGCACAACAACGACAAATACGAAAAAGAAAAATGGCGATTCCAATATGGCGGACTAAAATATGACTTAAACAATTTCATCCAAAATTTTTCGTTTTCTGTCTATTCAATGACCGAATATGTCCAATGCATAAAATTTACAGCAGAAGAAACGAGAGGCAGATAGAAAAGTATGCTATTGATGCAAAAATAAATTTCTGCGTGCACCTAAGACGCGCGTCTAGAGCCGAAAGCGCCGCTTCGAACAATGGTTTGTAGAAACTTTTTTGATGCATTGATCGAAAAAAAACTGTTGAACACAATATAGTAGACAATTTTAATTTCAAAGAAATGCAAAGAAAAAAATCCAAATTTTTGAAAATTTTGAATTAGAACCTACGTTAAATAACATCCTCAAAAGAATAAGAACGAATAGTTGAAAACAGAAAATAATGGAAAGACTAGAACATTCATTGTATATCAATTAATCATTTTGCAAAAGTTCTAGTTCTATGAATTTCACTCGTTTAATTCATTTTTTAAACATTTTTATTATTATTTTCATTTCATATATTCATTTTTTAGTTTTTCGGTTCGTTATTTTTTTCATTTTAATCATTACGCTAGTTTCAAATATGCGATCACTCCATTTTCATACAGTATTTATTATTCATTTTGTTCACTTTATCTATTTTATTTGTTTTATTCATCTAACTTATTTTATTCACTGTTTTCATTTTAAGATTATTTTTTTCTCAGTTCATACATTTTTCTTATTATCCTCCCATTCGAAGCCGTTGGTTAGAATAGCTTCTGCCATCTTTGTTCAGCGCATTGAATCAAATGGTAGCGCAACAATAGAGGCATTAGATTCGAGTTTTCGTTACGCTCAAATATGAGCAATTCACCGTTTTCAGGGCATTTGCGTTATTATCTTGGTTCCTAACAGCGAAGCAAAGTTGTTGATGCCAATTTGTAAGCATTCCATCGATTTTAGGCCGAGTAGGTAATTAATGAATTGATGAAGCACCTTACTTAATATGGTGGGAATAGACACTTTACCCTATTTCATTTTATTCTGTTTATCTTTTTCTTCTTTTTATTCATTTTATCAATTCTATTCATTTTGTTTATTTTATTCATTCTATTCGTTTTTGTGATTTTATTATTTATATTTTTATTACTCATTTTATTTTTTTCTCTATTTAGTTTTATTTTATTAATTTCATTCATTTTATTAATTCTTCTTATAACATAAATTATAGTTTGTTTCTTCTTTTTATTGATCTAATTAATTATGTTCAGATATTCCTTTTCTTCACTTCATCCAATTTGTTAATTGGACTCAATTCAATTAATGTGATTAATTTTGTAACTATTGAGTATTGTTTAATTTTCTATTAAATGCTGAACTAATTTGTTTTATTTATTTTATTAATTTGATTTATATTAATTATTCTAGTCATTTCGTGAATGTGACAACTTTTGTAATTTTTTTTATTAAATATTATTCTATAATTTTTTCTGCTTATTCGAAGTTCCATTCTTGCAGGACTCGAATGAATGATCCAACAACCGTGTTCTGAAAATGGCTTTTCCGGAGGAATAAAATCAGAAGTCATTGGTGACAATTAAGTTTTCTGACGCGTAGTAGCGATAGCGTCACATAATTTAATTTCTGAGGTTATTTTTCAACCTTCAGTCTGGAGAAAATGTAACTACGGTCTATATACTTTTTATTCGACGTTTCGGTCCGATCACGAAATCTGTTTTGCTGTTTTATTAATTGCTTCGCCAACTCACAAAATAATATATAGATGGTAATTATTGTTGCTTCTGCTGAACTCTTTTCGATGGTAGAATTGAAAAATACCCTGTTCAATATAATAACAGCATAAAAAATAAACGCAAATCGCCTCCTAAAAAATTAGGGTTCAATTCCTCGTAACACTGGATGACAGATCGCTCCACTAATTGTGACTGAACTAATTTCAAGTGCTAAGAAAATTATCATTTGTTTTGTGCTACTCATCGTTTCCCAGTCAAGATTGATGATGCCATTTTCCCCATGGGATGGGCCCGTGCCCCTGAATTGCCATGATTAATTTTAGTACGACACTGTATAAATAGTGAAGAGGTTTTATTTTATCTTCCGGCGAAACGACCGACTGATCTGCCCGGTCCGCTATCGCATCTACATTTGCCGCAGACTGGCCCGGTATCGTCGGCTCGTGGTAATTCGATATAATCATCGTAATAGCATTGCGGTGACGACATCTATTAGCTGCCGTTCAAATTATTATTGATGCTTATAAAACCACCCATCCATCGTTGTCCCAACTAGAGGCAAATGAGGTTCGCAGTTTGGGTGCAAGATAAACTGGCAATGCTAACAAACTGACGATCGAGTGCGTCATCTTGTGCGCCCCCTCTCGACCTGTGTTGCGCGGAGTCAACGGTAATCGCTTTGGGTCAGAATCAGCCGGTAAATTGCCACTTGCAGCTTGTGATGTGACGGGGAAATGTGACTGGCACAAATGACTTTCAATTTGATGCAGATCGGACCTGTTGTCAAGGATCGAGGCAGGGCAAAGCTTTAACAGCTGGTAACACTCTTTGCTATTCGAATTTTGCAACTATAAAGGAACGTTCAAATTCCTTCCCACAAATCATTTCATTCTTAGCAATGTGGTTGAATAAGTTCCAATCATTCCATTATCAGCCGCGACTGGTTGGCACTTATAAGTAGCAGCGGCTGCACCTATTCACACATTTGTCAGTATTAGGATAGGTTACAAGGACAACGAAAACGGTAAGAGGATTTAAATGAATGCTTTGCTGGGATGATTTAAGTTAGCTTCCCATATGAGACGTCGATGTTAGCAATAATTTTGTCGCCAGTCTTCCCATTAAAGTGTGTAAGAGCACTGTGTGCTAACAACATCTGTTTAAAGTATTGCGAGGGTCAAAATTGAAGCAATCAATTCGAAGCTTTCGCGCGTTTTAAAATAATACTGTTTCTTAGGAACTAGGTCAAATTATTAATACCACTTTACTCCTATGCTTTATGCTTTGACTGGTATTTTTCTTGACAAAATTTATTTTCTGATTGGATTCGACAACGAGGTTAGTTAAAATAAAAAGTCGTAATTAAATATTTGTTAGTTTTTTGTACATAGCAGCGTAGCAGAGCGAAAAGTTCTCATCTTTTTATCCATCGTTTCAACACCTACTCTTGCTTGTTACAGAAGTGTTTTTTTTTGTTTGAACTCAACAGTTGTACAGTTATTTGGAACTTTTATTTCCGGAAAGGATTGTTGTTTGTCTGCAAAAAAATCTCTACAATTCAGTATCCGTCTACAACGAGCTTACAAGAAAACGCCAAATAGTGACCTAGTTAAAATACACAAAACCAAATGCTCCATACATCGTTTATCGCTTAGCGTTAACATGGGTCGTTCTGCACAGTGCACAGTGGTTCAGAATGTGATTTTAGTCGGAAGTTTAACGTTTTACTGTAATTGAATAACATGCACTTATAATATGTTTGGAAAAGTGATAACAAGGCCGTTCTTCTTCGATTAAATTGTAGCTGAACTGGTTTAAATTTTAGCAAGATCTAAAATTGACAGCAAGCATTTAACAAGATCTAAACATTTTACTGGTTCGAGTTAATGCCTTGAATGAAACTGTAGAACAACACATTTTGTAAAAATGTACTGAAGACATGTAAGTTCTGCCTTTCACACTTTCTTTACCACGAAAACTTCAAAAGTAAGCTTTAGTTTGTTTCTTAAAAACGGTTTTATTCATATAACTTTACTAGCTTTTACTTTACACTAAAATAGCCTTTGGACAACTCCATAATCATTTTAGGGGGAATAATTTGTTCTAGTGCACCACCAACTTTTGTGTGTGTTTATTTTGTGTGTTTATACAATCCATCTTCCACTGCCCGGCAGTGCTTTTATGGAAGAAACTTGTCTGCATCTATTTATTAATAAATTTTGTACTATCCATAGATGTACACATGTTTAGCCCTGGAAATGAAAGGCGATAGCTCTACTGTACAACCAACGACCCATTTCAAGAATGCCTGGTCATACACGTACATTCTGAAGCCGTCTTCATATACAATAAGCCCCACACGAATATATCCACGTATCAATTGGATATGTGCAATATATTCGCACTTCCAGAAGGAAAAATATTATTTTTGATCCTGACACGTATTTACAATAAAGTAAATTATATAAACATTGAAATACAGCACAAAATGATCTCACCAGCGCACAGTGGCGGCTCTTCAAACAAAAGTCGGACAAAACCTCAAATGTTACCTAATTTGGCTGAAAATCACAATTTAAGCTAATTTTGAGGTGCTGAGCTCATTTTTGATGTCAAAAGTCGTAAAATATTAAATGCATTTTTCCATACAGTGTCATTGAACCTTTCTTATAACTATGATCCCGTTTTCATGATAGATTTTCCGTTGCTGTTCACCAATGTCAGCAATCTCATAAAAAATGAAAAACACTACTTTAAATCCATTGTATAATGTGTTGGTTTACTGTAGATTGTCTAACTATTTTACACAAAACACCATGCGTCTCCATATCAGCAACAAAGCTTCAAAATCGCCGTAAATCTTTTTGCGCACCTAGGCGCAGAACGAGACCATGATATTCGAAAAGTAGAGGTAATTTCACATAGAATGTATACTATGTGACCGTTCCGAAATGATTCCGAAATTTGTACAGAATACATTGGTGAAAAAAGTATTTTGGATCTGACCACCTTAAACATATTTAAACTAAAAAGTCATAGTTCTAAGCAAATTTACCAAATGTATTTTACTCATTAACAAAGTTCTTTCGTTCCTCTGCACAATGAAACTAGTTGTGCTAAAATCGGACCAAAATCAAAAGAGCAACATGCATTTGAAGTGAACAGAGCAATGGTGGTTTCGGAAATGAAAATCATTCAAAAATCCGGACTAAGGTACGTTTAAACTCGTGTTAAAAATCGTGTTCTTATCCAATGATCATAAAATTTTGAATATATGTCATTCAATACATGAGAAATTTAGGAAAAATATAAAATATCAATATTTCAAAAATAAATTTTTGAGGTTTTGGCCAGCCTCCGGCCACTGTGCAGCGTGTTGCTCTGAATTTCAAGAATTCTCCTCCATCCACAATCAGAGAAATCGTTGCACCAACCATCCAAGTTCAGATGGCGCTGTGGATGCTAAGTAGGCGTATTTTTTGGTGGCTTGATTCGCGCGAATATATTAGTATGTGACGATAACATCACTACGTCAAGCTACACTATACTCGCAATATTTTTGCCTACTAACCCATAACACAAAAGGAGAAACGACCTACTGAGCGATAAACTTCGATTTCCTGTTAAATATACTATATGTCACTGCAAAATTTTAAAAACTATTGGACGAATACAAAATTACTTTCGAGTGATTTGGCAGTGCTGCCAATTTCTCCATTTCAAAGTTAGGAGAGCTTTTGCACCAAAATTGTTACTTTTTCAAAAATCATCTTTGTTTAGGGCAGTATAGTAAATACTATTTCTGCTCTATGAAATATCACTATACCTGACCCGTATCTTGCGGTTAGCCATATTGACCCCCACCACGGGTCGCTGAAATGTTTATCTGCTTCATATAAAATAAGTAAGGATAAGCCATAAAATAACTCAGTATAGTAGTGCCACATACAAATTTATTGTTTGAAAGTCGAACTAGAATAGAAAGCCAAAGTTAACTCCAAAGAGGCGCATAAATGTGACTCTAAGAAAAGCACCAGAAAACCATAATAAATGGAGAGATGAATAAACCACGATCATAAACAAGACATGGCCTTTAAATTTTAAAAAGCGAAGATTATTCCGAACCTTTTTCGCTCGTTTTGATAGGTGTAGTCATGTGCAGTAAAGCAGGGCACCTCCTTACAGCTGTAGCAAAGATCGTGGAGTAAAGTAGATCAACGAGAAGTAGGGTGACCATATCAAGCGAGGAAAAAACCAGGACAGTTCGAAGGGAACTACTTCCATCCATCACCTCATAATCGATTGTGCCTTCTCCTCGGATTTTCGACAGCTAAAATGTTCTAGGTTCTGATAGGCAGAGCTACGGCAGTGAAACATTTCTGGGATCAGGCAGGCATAGCTCAGCCAAAAAGTCTTTCATGAGAACTCGATCACCGAGCTCTTTTCTTCAGATTTGCACACACACACACGAAATCATCTGTGCAGGACAGACGAGGAGTTATCAGAACTAAACACATGCCATTGAAATAAGCCAGAAACGTAAACGGTTGCAAGTAGCTCCCTACGCTATTTCTGATTTAAAAGAAAGTACCTGGCAATCTCCCATGATAATCATTATGTCTCGATCTGAAATTTAGGATCGAAACAGCTGCAAAAACTACAATTGATTACAAATTTCTCCATTCTATCATTTGTTATATGAAAAACAGCGGATCGGTTGGTGTAAATAATATCAGTTTAGTTACCGCTCAGGTTAGTCACCGTTCAGCATCCAGGCGTGAAGCCATGTTAATCGTGGATTAGGTACTGTTTCCATTGACTCTGAATTGGTTCCTCAATCTCCAGCTAGAGAGAGAGAGAGCACTTAGGGCTGATTTCTTCACCCTTGCTTAACTTTTAAACCAGGTTCACCAGTGCAATGGAATGTGGCAACCCTAACAAGGAGGAGTTCTGCAATAGGCCCCACCACTTCTGCACTAAATTGAATCTCTGGTTGAAATGTCACATGAGATTTTTGGTTTGATAGGGAGCGTGGGAAATACCTTGTTTCATCTCATATTTTCAAGACCAGGAGCTATTTGCTTCGGCTTTGTGTCAGACACTATGCTATATTTCACCCTGTGTCAGAGCTTTTTCGAGCTGGTGTAAGAGAGAAATTTAAGCCTATTCAAGAAATCTCATCTGCCTATAGTTCTTAGGAGCAATAAAAGATGTCCTCACATGGAGATCATCTTGCTGAACCAAGCTTTCCTATTGAGTTGTCGTAATGCGTGACAAAGCATTATTTACTATTTCTGAAAAGGAGTACTTAGAGCGTCGAGTAAGAGAACGCTTCATATTCATCAAGCTCTGTTTATAAGCTGGCGTGATCCTTGTTTATGTGAACTCTCCCCCAAAATAGTCATACCAAGCATTATTGAACGCAAAGCATTCCCACCGTTTAAAATCTTCGCTCACTAGAACAAGGTGTCCTTTAAACCTTGTGCTTGGGTAACAAATGAGAAATTCGAATCGGAAACTACACCATCGATTTCAACTTTGTGTGCGGTCATGTATGTAGCGGTGGCAGTGCTTAGAAATCGAAGCACTGAATAGAAGCAGGTTCATTCTCTCAAACACTCACGAGTGTATGCCACTACTCTCAAATCCACCCATCGTATGTAGTCTTTATTCGGTTGTTTTTTACCTTCGTGAATGTGTACATATGATGAATATTAATTCCTTTGAAGCCATCTGCTGTGCAATGCTACGCAGGCGCTATTGAGTCGTGAAGCAACATCATTCACAGAAATTTTTGCTAGTTAGAGAGGCCCACTATTCAGTTCAGCTCTGTCCCATTTTCATGAGATTGCGATGATCTAGCAGAAAACATCCATCAGATTGTTATTCACAAGGGCGCATTTCGCAAGTGATTTTATCCATGATTTTGAACCTGTATGTATAACTTTACTTGGGTAAAATCTGGTAATTTTGGGTTACTGATTACAAATGAAGTCTCAATTGTTGTAGTTGTAGTAGGGGAGGGGAGAGAGAGGACTTAAAGTGTGCTCGTCAAAAATATAAATGCTTTTGAGACTTTTTCTGGCGATTCAGAATGCTACGATGTTCAGTCAATTTACATATTTTAAAGTAACATTTATGCAATATGTTCATTAACTTTCATTGCAAACACTTTCAAATTGAGTAAGTGACCGTGAATCTCCGTGAGCTTTTTGAAAACAAAATTGTTTCATGGTGTACATCATAACTGAACAATATCTACTGAACCAATCGGACGGTTTCAGTGTTATTACAGTGCATATCTGGAACTTTGACAATTTTTGAATTAAACTGGATCCAGTTTGAAATGTTCGCTTTGTCCATGAAATGGCTCGGTCTTTCATCCATTTGGTTCCCGAGATTCGTCTTGCTTTCCATAATTCTCTCCATCTTTTACGCTATGTAGATCATTTGCGTACTAGAGCCATTTGGCCCCTGACTCTTCTCGGATATTACCAAGCAGTAAGTTATCGCAAGGTATTTAGTTCCGGTTTCTGAGAGCCGTTTAGCTCCCGTTTTCGTGAGCTATTTAGCTCTGGTCTTAGCGATCCATTTAGCTCCAGACACCATGAGACATTTACCTCCGGTTTCCGTGAGCTATTTAGTTCCCAGTTTTGTCGCGATCTACTCTGATAGTCCCCGGTGGTAAACTCGCCTTATTCCGACTGAGAGCTGCTCGGTTACAGAATTTCTCCCAAAACTGATACCCGTTTCCTTGAGCCATTTATATCCCAAGCGGTGAAGCTACCCTACTCCGACTGAGAGTTGCCCGGCGGCGTAATTTCTCTCAGAACCGACGTCCGTTTCGTGAGCCAATTAACTCCGAGTTTTGTCACGATACTCTCCGCTTCGTCGCGATCTGCTCAATATAGTCCTCGGCGGTAGAACTAGCCTCCACAACGAGCGTACCATTAGGTGTCGAGGTCTGTCGCCAATTTTCACTACAAGGAAATATTCTTAGAAGATAACTTTTGCAAAAGAAATTTAGTGTATTTTATTTTAAAATATTAGGCACATTGTTCCCAAACCCCCTCCCCACTTCTACGCCACTGGATTAATCCAAAAAAAATAATGTAAACTTCCAAATTTGCTGATTTGGATAAAAAACTGTCTGCGCCTGAAACGGAAAGGAGGCAGTTCTAACGGTTTTGGCTCCGAAATGGAAATGGAAGAAGTACGGGAGTAGGGAACATTTGTGACTCAATTCTGTTTCATCTTGACCCACTGTACACATCGGTCTGCCAGTTGCTATACTAATTCTTACCATATTCTAAGGGGTGGTAATCCTTCTGAATAAAACACTGAAACTTTTATGTGCTGGTGCATTTTTTAAAGTTTCAGGTAGGATGAATGTTTGGTACGCTCTAACTTTTTAACTGTTTATCATACCACTGCACTGGAATAAACGTAGAAAGTTTCCATGCAGGCAGAAATTTCAGCGAAACTATGTAGCAAAGCTTATGTTTAGGTAGTAGGGATAACCATTCGTCATATCTTTGTCCTGATCAAACGACACAACACATTATTACTGCTCGCTTTTTTCCTATCAGGCATGTGCTACATAATAGATGTTGTAAGTGGTTTTAAGAAAAAAAAAAAAAAACATTATCACAGTGCATCAATGTGAAATTTATTTTTGGAGGTAATTTGATACCCGAATATATCGGGATATTGAAAATGAACTGAGAAAAAGTAATTCAAACTTGGGTAATTGTTTGTTGGGGAAATAATAATTTATGTTTGTTCACAATTGCAACAGTTTAAGTATAGTGTTTGCAACAAAAGTGTAGAAGCGAACTAACTTATAGCACTTTGATTAACCAATAGCTCCTATGAATACAACCAGTACAAGATATGAATCATTTACAGCTCATTAGACTATGGCACGCTCCTACACTGAAAGTGACACATGAATTGATGTACTGCCTTAATCGCCGTACATTACCTTCATTCGTACGGCTGGTAAGTTCATTCGGCGGGATGCTCGCCTAGTCCGGTAGCATAAAACAAGCTATCACGCAGCGCAGCTACTTCCCATAGCATATCTTCTTACATCTCCCCATTGCACCATAATCAAATCACAAGGCAATTATTTTCTGCATGAGCTTTATGACGCACGAATTTGCTTCGGACTGAACTGGTTTTCGTCGGCAAAAAGTGTCTGCTGTATGGCGATACCGATTTCTCGGAATGCCTTTGATGCCCTTTAGCCATCAACCGTGCGAGCATTTTGATTAGGTTCAGCGCGCCCGACCGGATGGAAAGGAGTTTTTTTTTGCGTTGAGAGGCAGAAAAAGCTTTGCGGTTCATTTTGCATATCGGTCAAGCAAGTTAATTAAAACATGTTTCGATGGAAACCCTTGATGTTATCTGCTAGTACGGGTTATGTTAGAGAGCGTTTCAGCAGCGTTCGGACCAATTGATATGACCACCGGTGGGCAATAACGCGCGCGCGCTCAATACATGCTGCCGCCGGTTTATGTCAATCAATAAATTATTGCAAATTGGCATCAACCTTTTTCGTGTACTGTTCTGTTAGTAGACTAGCTCAATTGGAATAAAAATGGCTTTCCGTACGGTTTATGACGAATAGTTTTCAAAGCGGTTCGCCGGCAAAGTTGTAATTCAAGAGGTTCACGTATCGGAAGCTAGTAAATAGGTGTAGAATCGTTCAATTAATTGCGCCAATACTGGTTACTAATTGCTTCTGTTGCACTTGGTTTCATTTGACTGAAATTGTGCTTGAATGCGAAACCGTCACATATCAGTGAGTGAGCGTGAGTTATTGTAGCGGTTGTTCTTGTATTGAATTGAATGCGTCAGGAACTTTCTTGAAAAACGTATTATAATATTGGAGTTGTAAATATATTGACTCACTATCTGTGGCTTGATGCCATTCTAAAATTTAAAGGCTTCAAAGGAGTTCAATGTATATTTCTATTTTGAACGTTGAATTCAAAGAAAAAAATTATTTAAGCTACCACACTTAGTCTAATAGTTAGCATTATTAGCTAACTAATGTAGCAAGTTAAACTCGCTTACAAAATCTTTTCTTTTTCTGTTAGTTTACAATGCTTGCGAATCAAAAAACTTACCACATGAAAACCGCGTGAAAAGTGACAGTTTAAATTTATTTCTCATAAGAATGGAGGAATAATAAAATGTTTTCTCTAATCAATGGGTTTTGATACCCGTCAAAACAAAATTAAACTTAATGCTACGTCGCACAACTTCTGACCCTACCCTCTCCCTCAACACGCTTTGTCACAAATTTAGTATACCCCCGGTCTCCCAAAATGCTACGTCATTTATGCATAGCCCGTTATCACGTTTCTCCGAGTAGAAAATCCGATAGTAATTAAACATGAACATGAGTCACATTACACCACGAGTCAAATTCTAATGTGAGCTCAAGAATAAAATATCACCATAACGCGCATCTAAATTACGAAATTTGTGACAAAGATCCTGAAATCATCATGAACATAAATTTCACTACTCGTGATTAAAATATCGAAAATTGTGACTATGATGTTGAAATCGTGAACACAAATCACTCTACTTGTGACTAAAATATCACGATAATGTGAAAAGAAATTATGAGAATCGTGACAGAGATCCTGAAATCATGAAACATATAAAAATACGTGACCATGGTCCTGAAAACATGAACACAAATTTTGCTACTTGTGACTAAAATATCACGTGAATAGAAATCACGGAAATCGTGAATAAGATCCTGAAATCATGAACATGAACAGTCGTACAACTCTGACAGAAAAATCTAATACGAAACTAGTTATTGAAATATCACGATAATGTGAATATAAATTATGAATGTCGTGACTAAAGCTCTGACATTGTTAACATAAATTGTGCTACTCTGCCCGAATAATACGATAGATAACTCGTGAATAAAATATCACCGTAACGTGATGAGGAATTGGGGAAATCGCTATTAAGCTCCTGAAATCATGAACATCGTTTTAATTGATATACTACTAACCTGTAATCCCCAAAGTAGGTTTATTATCCATAATTTCAGGAACTTGGTCACGATTTTCGTAAATCGTTCAGTTTGCAAAATCGTGATTTTTGGTTCATGAATTTATGAAGGTGCTGGGTCATTAGGCCGAAAGCCGGTAGGCCGAATGTCGTTCGGCCGAATGCCGTTAGGCCGACTGCCATTAAGTCGAAAGGGTCATTAGGCCGAACGGGTTATTAGGCCGAACGGGTCATTAGGCCGAATGGGTCATTAGGCCTTAAATTTTATGACGAGATGTTTTGAGGCGCTTGCTAACATTAAAACTGATAACGAGTATGCGTCGTTGTGTCAGAGAGACCTTATGACGCACTAATCGGAAACAATTTGGGTTGAAACTGTAATTTTTTCGAATGTTATGACACACACTCAATTTTTGATCTTGTGACATACGGCTTGTGCATCTTAATGTTCCGGATGATACATGCAATGCTAATGAATACGTATTGGTATCCGCAATCAGCAAGTTAAAAAAAATGTTTCTAAATAAAATACATATAAATAAATCCATCACAACCGATGCTAAGGAATATACAGCACTCTCCAAAGAAGAGCAAAGCACCTCCGAATATCGAAGTAGTAACAATTATTCTCTGTAACGATGCTTTTAATCAAATGACATTCAGCACAATGGTACATACGGTCCATTCGGCCCTACTGCCCCATTCGGCCTAATGACCCGTTCGGCCTAACGAACCATTCGGCCTAATGACCCATTCGGCCTACTGCCCCATTGGACCTACTGACCCGTTTGGCCTAACGACCCATTCGGCCTAGTGACCCGTTCGGCCTTATGATCCATTCGGCCTAATGACCCATTCGGCTTAATGACCCATTCGGCCTAATGACCCATTCGGACTAAAGACCCATTCGGCCTAATGACCCATTCGGCCTAATGACCCATTCGGCCTAATGACCCATTCGGCCTAATGACCCATTCGGCCTAATGACCCATTCGGCCTAATGACCCATTCGGCCTAATGACCCATTCGGCCTAATGACCCATTCGGCCTAATGACCCATTCGGCCTAATGACCCATTCGGCCTAATGACCCATTCGGCCTAATGACCCATTCGGCCTAATGACCCATTCGGCCTAATGACCCATTCGACCTAATGACCCATTCGACCTAATGACCCATTCGGCCTAATGACCCATTCGGCCTAATGACCCATTCGGCCTAATGACCCATTCGGCCTAATGACCCATTCGGCTTAATGACCCATTCGGCCTAATGACCCATTCGGCCTAATGACCCATTCGGCCTAATGACCCATTCGGCCTAATGACCCATTCGGCCTAATGACCCATTCGGCCTAATGACCCATTCGGCCTAATGACCCATTCGGCCTAATGAGCCATTCGGCCTAATGACCCATTCGGCCTAATGACCCATTCGGCCTAATGACCCATTCGGCCTAATGACCCATTCGGCCTAATGACCCATTCGGCCTAATGACCCATTCGGCCTAATGACCCATTCGGCCTAATGACCCATTCGGCCTAATGACCCATTCAGCCTAATGACCCATTCGGCCTAATGACCCATTCGGCCTAATGACCCATTCGGCCTAATGACCCATTCGGCCTAATGACCCATTCGGCCTAATGACCCATTCGGCCTAATGACCCATTCGGCCTAATGACCCATTCGGCCTAATGACCCATTCGGCCTAATGACCCATTCGGCCTAATGACCCATTCGGCCTAATGACCCATTCGGCCTAATGACCCATTCGGCCTAATGACCCATTCGGCCTAATGACCCATTCGGCCTAATGACCCATTCGGCCTAATGACCCATTCGGCCTAATGACCCATTCGGCCTAATGACCCATTCGGCCTAATGACCCATTCGGCCTAATGACCCATTCGGCCTAATGACCCATTCGGCCTAATGACCCATTCGGCCTAATGACCCATTCGGCCTAATGACCCATTCGGCCTAATGACCCATTCGGCCTAATGACCCATTCGGCCTAATGACCCATTCGGCCTAATGACCCATTCGGCCTAATGATCCATTCGGCCTAATGACCCATTCGGCCTAATGACCCATTCGGCCTAATGACTCATTCGGCCTAATGACCCATTCGGCCGAATCGCGTTCGGCCTAATGACCCATTCGGCCTGATGACATTCGGCTTTATGACCCATTCGGCCTAATGGCGTTCCGCTTGCAGCATTCGGCCTAACGGCTTTTGGCCTAATGGCCCGACACCCACATTCATTACAAATTTGATTGACTGGTATGTTTTTTTTCCAAAATATGCAATTTACTGTAAAAATTCGCTACGGTTCCTCCCACGTAGCAATTCTAGTTTTATAGCACACTACAAGTGCATTCTATGTTTGAAGAAGGCCCTCAAGAGTGCCATAAAACTTTAATTGTTACTAGGGCTGTATAGGATCATTTCAATAAGTACATAAAAGTTTTAATGTAGAATACATTTAAGGTTTCAATATAGGGGTCCCGTTTCAAAATATCGGCTGCGGTGCCGCGTCAGATTTTGAACGTTAATAACTTTTATCATACTTAACAGAATGATTTGATTTTTAGGCAAATTTGTTGCAAATATGTTCCTCTATGCTGTATTAAAATTTGAAGTATGTATAACATGTACTAATAACAAAAAAAATGTGTTTTGAAAAATCTTTCGAAAACGACTCGGAAAAGTGAAAATTTTCAGCCCATCCCGCACAGAGCCGTCGTTATGGTAGACCAACCGAACAATAAAATAATGAAAAGTTTATATATAGATCCACTACATGTTTGTTCGTATGGTTATTCGCATTGGGTTGCTTGACGAGAGCACTTGGTGGGGGAAAGACTGCATATTCCTTTGGTTAGGCCATTAGAAGCCGGACGGAAAGGAAAGGCTCATGCACGGCACGAGAACGAGCGAGAAAGCGATAGTAGTGCATATTAGCGCGATTATATAAATATCTGTCGGTCGGTTTTTCTCATCATTCGTATTCGTTCAAGCACTAGCAAGCAGCCAGTCCATCGAAGAAAAGCAGTGGGCGATGACGACGGCGGAAAAAGTGCCCCAGCTACTGGTGACTCATCGCAACCCGATCAGGAACTGTCGCCCTGCAAGAATTTCGCCCCAACTAAAGGGCAACAGAGTAGGCTATCGTTCCAGCGTCTGGGTCGTGAGATTGTGCAGGACTGCAAAGTCGAGCTACGCTTACAAAGCTCAGTCGTAATGATGCCCCGAGAAGACAACGATGCCTACTTGGTCGGTTTGTTCGAGAATGCAAAATAGTGCTTTCTAGCTCACCGTGTCCGCGGGGAGTGCGTCTGAATTATGCTCCCGCAATAAAACAATAAACGGTTCTTTACAGAACCAATTAATTGTGTTCTGATAAGAGTTAAACTGAAATTTACATTTTATGGTGTATAACAAATAATTTTCAGAAAGCAATATAAGAAATACGATGTGTGGAAAGAAAGAAAGAGAATTTAAATTATCCTCTCTCGCTCGTTTTCGTGCACTGCTTTTCCATTCCTTTCTGCTGCTACTACCATCATAACTAAAACGAATGTGCGTGTTCCCCCACCATCTCATGACCAGTGTTGCCACAATTGCATGTCGCTATTACAATTTGAATTATTTTATTGATCCTCTCTAGTATTGATAAAATATAGAACGTGCAAAGTACACTAGTCGCATGCTTTTATTCGAACTTTTTGGCAGCCTCCGTTGATTAACTGCATAAATCGATTTGTTTGTGCAGCTCCTTGCTAGTAGCAAACTAAATAGCCTTTATCAGCGCTAACAAATAACACGAAAGAATTTAAATTTGTGAAAATCTTTTCCTTCCTTCTTTTCAAATCTGCAACATTCTTTGAAAATATTGTTTGAATGTTGTTATTGAAAAACTGAACATGCAAGTTTGTTAGCACTGGCCACTAGATTTTGAAGGCGATGGAAAGACAGAATATTCGTTTTGGTTATGCTAGTATTGGTAGCCAAACGGAAAGGAATGGCACGAAAACGAGCGATAGTAGTGCTTTCTCGTGTGTTCATATATGAATATTGGTCGTTCGGTTTTTCTCATCATTCGTATTCGTTCAAGCACTAGCAAGCAGCCAGTCCACCGAAGGAAAGCAGTTGGCAATTGACGTATCCAACAGAAACGTATGCGCTCATGGTGACAAGAATTGGAACTGCATGATGGTGGGTCATTTGACAAATTCGATACGTTTTTTTCCAATACAGCCACATTTTAATTCGATTGCGATTTGAAAAGATTTATATCTGTTACAACTATGAACGAAACAGGTAAAAAAATCGATAATCTTTAAGAAAAACTAGATCCGGCTAGTGAAACAGTCACACGCGATTAAATTTTTAGAAGGTAAAATACGAATCGATTTTGAAGGTTATGTTATTTATTTCAGATCTAGAACCGGTCGCAGAAGATATCGTCATTCGACTTGAGGATGTGCTGGAGTATGTTGGTGATTCTGTTAGACCGATAAGGGAAGGCCTAGCGGTGTTAAGTGCTAACCATATTGTATGCATAGGTTACACCAGCAGATCTGGTATGTATATCCATGCCAAAGGATATGTTTTACAAAGCTCTCATCCTGGAGGGATCCCACACGAAGTGTCACTCAAAATTTGTCAAAATCACCAGTTTTGGGACCTGAATTGCTCTTGTAAGGCTGGTACAAGACGGTGTAAACATATCGTGGCGTGTTTGTTGCGAATCAACCAGTAAGAGAAAATAATATTTTGTTAATTATCCAACTCAAAAACTTTTTACTATTTCAGATGCAACAGACTCGAAAAAATTTCCTGCACGGATTCTGCCCAGGCTTGGGGATATTCAAAAATTGAAAAAACAAGTCTTTGGGGTGCAAAACTGATTCAAGACTTATGTTGTGTGAGGCAACGTAAACCCAACATTTGCGTTGACGTTGGAACGAAGGAGCAACTACTTTCAGAATCTTTTCGAAAGATTATCGCTGGTAACATTCCTCATCATACTGCCGTGATACTCATAACTGCCTTATATGCTATTGATTGCTTATGCAAATGGGACTCTAATGCGTGTCACGGCAGTATAGTTGCTCCTTAAAAATTGTTTCTTGATTTTACTTGATGCTTTATGTTTTACAGTATCATCTCAATCCGCAATTGCTAAGCATATGGTTGGACGTCACGAAAACATTATTCAATTTCGTACTGGTATAAGCTCTATTGCTCATGTACATACGGACATTTATTGTACAGAGCAGGAATTGCAGTCTGTTCTTTTCAGTGGAAATGATGTGACAGAACTTGCTAAAACTCACTTCATTGATCATTCACACCAGGTTTTCTACGAAAAATTTGTATGTGTTACGCAGCAGCAGGTATGTCAGATTGCTAAGGAAACATGCGCTCAAAATAATAAGGCTTGGAAAATACAGCGATCTAGGCGTATTACTGCAAGTTCATGCTACGGTCTGTTCACCTACTCCAAAAATCCAAAACCTAACTGGGAGAAAAAAATATACCAATATTTAAAACCCAGTAACTTCCAAACCAAAAGTACGCGCTATGGGAAGCAAACTGAGGAGACGGCTTTCTTGTGTTATGCACAAAAAAGGAATCCTGCCATTAAAAAAACTGGTTTTGTTATTAAATACGAGGACCCATGGATCGGAGGTAGTCCAGATGGTTTGGACACCATGGCACGAATTGTCCTGGAGATAAAATGTCCTGCTGCAGGAGAAGAACATGATTTGCACTGGATAATGGCAAACTGCTCATCCACACAGCGATACGTGAAGATTGATGGAGATGCAAAATATTACTTAAATAGGAAACACTCATATTATGCACAATGTCAGGTTAATATGCATATTTTAAACTGTGAAACAACTGATTTCATTGTTTATTCGAAACAAGAGAACGATTTTATTGTCATAGAGGTCGGTTACGATAAAACCTTCGCAGAAGAACTGCTGCATGTCCTGAAAAAAATTTATTTTTCAGAAATTTTGCCAAAACTGTGTAGATAATTTGTTGTATCTCCAAAAAGTTAACAATAAACCGATTTTACCCTACAATTAGACTAATAAGACTAAACCATAAAGTCCTCTGATATATCAAGAAGTCGTTAAAAGATAAACACGAATAATAAAGCAATACAGGAAGACAGTACAGCTTTGAAGACGCAAACCGTATAAACTTGCTCCGGTATTTCTTATATATCTAGATAAACATGTGAAAAGGGCCTAAGCGCAAATGAGAGCCCCTGTGTTTACTTTCTCTTTCGATAATAATGACGTCATCACAAAACTTCCCAACATTGTTTCAATAAATATCGAAGGCCTCTGATGTCTAGCATATTATGCTAAGAATTAAGGAGCAAACGTAAAAGCGACCGATTTATTGACGGAAGATAAAGTAAAGAAAGAGTTATGCTCCTTTCACGTGTTTGTCTAGATATGGTGGGAGGTTCTGTATTATCAGCTGAAGAGCACCATAGTCATAGGAAATTCTTTCGGACATTTTCCGGAATAACTCCCGGATTCATTGGCAACGATGATTATAAAGTTTAACGACGCTAAGCATTTCGGCGGCCCATTTCGGAAGATTTTTATTATTCAGCATCAACTCAAGTAGTGCATATAATTCATACAGGAAACAGCATATACTACCACGATACACATAACAGTCCTGTTTGCCATGGCTTTACTATCAAGGTGGAACTATTATATGTAACTCGGAAGTATAGTTGATATAGCAAAAGAACTCAGTAAGATGATTAGTATGTTTTTATTCGGTTACATCAAATATCTGTTAAATGTATTATTGCGGAACAGAAAAAAATATATGAATTGCTCAAAACTTATCGTCTCGTAATATCGGCGCTGATATATTAACGATCCCGCAGACAACATTCATTATTTCATCAACGTGTTTCAATGTACTGGCATCTAAATTTCGTTGCAATACACCAAATATTTTAATACGAGATATTGCGCGTTCTACGTGGATCCTCGCTTTTGCTATTGACTCGTTCAGCAATGCATCTTCTTCAGAATATCGCTCACTGTGCATTATTGGAGGTATGTGTAGGCGAATTCCGTTTTCTAAGCATTCTGATTCAATAGCAAATCCCTTGTCGACCATTATTTCATCCTGGTATCTCGTCAACTTTTCCATAAATTTCTCGTTGTTGAAAATATATTTATCAGAAGCTTTTCCCGAATACGCTCGACTGCAAAAACTTATTAATCCAGCGGGCGTAACGCCGATAAGAAATTTTGCCGTTCGCTTGTGCTTGTAATTAGAATAGCAAGCTATTCTACAATTCAAACAGTTAGGGCAGCCAATGCCCACTTCGGTGCAGTCGAGTACACATCGAACATTACCAAATTTTTGTTTGAAACAATGTGGCATATTTCTACGAATTTCCTCCATTGTCGGCCAGTAAATCATAGGACTAAATACTTCTGATAAGATTTGGATAGTGTATGAAAAATAATATGATGCTGTAGTTGGTGAAATCCTGAAAAGTGCAGCTAACGCTGCAAATGATACATTTTGCTTCAGCTTAGACAGTGTGAGAATTATTTGGTCAGTGGTGTGCATTTTATACTTGTTCTTATACACATTGTCCTCTAGATTCTTAACTGTCGTACATACGATTTCCAATATGCACATTGATGGCATACCCGTCCACACGTTCAAATCCTTGTCCGTGACTAAAAGATCACTAAGAATAATTTTCCTTTTTTGCTGCAGTTCCCGAATAGTGCGGTCGATATCGATCTGTTCTGCAGTATTTGTGCAGTCAGTCACGTTATTGTTTTGATCGATTCTTTCAGTGGTTTCGTAGAAAGGAAGTTCTGACAAAAACGACACCTTTTCCTCACATCCTTCGTTATTGTATGTATCTGTAGGAAAATCCCGACAAATATCTTCCTTTGTTGC
Organism: Topomyia yanbarensis; assembly: GCF_030247195.1. Lineage (NCBI taxonomy): Eukaryota > Metazoa > Arthropoda > Insecta > Diptera > Culicidae > Topomyia > Topomyia yanbarensis. The sequence goes on along the minus strand of NC_080671.1, from coordinate 44,519,384 downwards.
TGCGCTATCATCGTTAGATTTGTTGCTCATGGTTTGTGCTGTAATAACGGGATTCACTTCCTCGTCGGATATACTATCGAGGGCGCGATAAGGACAGGTAGGTTTTGGATTCCGAAAACTTCTGAATGCTCGCAAATATGGATTATTACTACTTCGTGCTGATTGAGTTTTCTCCAGTAGTGTTGAAGGTAAATTGCGGCAAGGCACAGCACCATTCTTCAATAAATTTCGTCCTATAAATATATAGATTGCCTTATTTCATACATACAATATCACAAGGCTATACCTGATACATAATCACTTTGATGAAAGTGTTGGCTGCAAATGAAGGAATTCTGAGTCGGTTTGTGTACTGATTTGATGGCATGTCTCCAGGCCTCCGCTATTGTCTTATTCTCTGGAAATTTGTGCAAGAATATCCCTTTCGAACTTTTTATAGAACATCCTGGCACAAAACAACATCGATTGCTTCTTGGTTTCAAGTCTTCCTTGCAATAACTGTGATCTGTCAGATATGCTTGAGTCGGCAAATCCCTCACTTTCCTTCGATCCATATATGGCATTTTAATCATCCTCACGATGTTCTGGGAGGGAATAGCGTTCATTTTCAAATATCGAGAACGAACTGAGGAAGATATAATTTAGAGACTAATATTAATGATTGGGTTTGCCAATTTGAGTGAGAGGAAACATGAAACTATAAATAAAACTAGAAAATTAAAATTGAAATTTGTTCGTAGTCCCGAATGATCTAAAAAGTTTCCCACGTTTAATTACTCATGTTGTCTTTGTGATTGTATTGGCTGGAAACCATTAATATAAAGCTTTACTACCTTAATGGGAGTACACCATACCGTAACAGGGCTTTTCCTTCACCCATTAATGCATGAAATGTACGTTACTACTGTGTTACTAAGTGGGTACATTCCACTAAACAACACTTATATCGCGACAAGTGTTTCGACTACCAATTGGTTTACCTGTTACGTAATCTGTTGTTGCGAAATGCCTCCGACAAATATACAGGGGAAGGTTAGTTGCTTCCTCAGTTGTGATTCCCAGTAGCTCTGACCATTTTCCGAACGACGCCGTTTTTCTCTGAGGAAACTTTTCCATATTTCCTATGCGTTTCGAATGACAACCTATTATACAACATCCGGATTGTATCCTTATCTTTATGGAAGTGGGTGGTAGTTTCAAAAATGGCATCGCAGATGCTTTCAGCTTTTTTCTCGAATCTGTATTGAAATATTATTTAATATATATTTTTTTGTGTAGGTTATTTAGATTTACTTTCGACAAAATCATCGGTTTTGAAATGCCTTTCGCAAATGAATTCACCTCCATAACCTGTTACATTTAGCAGGTTTTGCCATCGTTTAAATACTTTGCTGCTGGCACGTGGTACCCGAAGTAATTTATAGCCAGTTGTGTAACATTTCGGCACAATACAGCGCTGGTTGGATCTAAAATCCTTAGATAAAAACAAAATTAACGAATAAGATATTTTCTTGGAAGGACACGAAGAAGCTTTTGTGTTTCTTTGCAAATTCGATTTTCACTTTGCAAAAAAATGTATTTAGAAGGACAGAAACTATATGTATTACATACCACTTTGTGAGGAATCGATTTTTTTACCCCAATCATAGCGTTTAAACCAAATAAATCTGCTTATTCAGGAAAAAAAATGAATTTTAATAAATTTTTAAAAAATACACACTTCTTTTGACGTTTGTTTTGATTTTGCTCACCATCGCGATAGCAGCGCTCATGCGGTCGTTTTTGCGTGGATTTTACAATAGCGACGGACGGAAAAAGTGCCCCAGCTACTGGTGACTCATCGGAACTGTCGCCCTGCAAGAATTTCGCCCCAACTAAAGGGCAACAGAGTAGGCTATCGTTCCAGCGTCTGGGTCGTGAGATTGTGCAGGACTGCAAAGTCGAGCTACGCTTACAAAGCTCAGTCGTAATGATGCCCCGAGAAGACAACGATGCCTACTTGGTCGGTTTGTTCGAGAATGCAAAATAGTGCTTTCTAGCTCACCGTGTCCGCGGGGAGTGCGTCTGAATTATGCTCCCGCAATAAAACAATAAACGGTTCTTTACAGGACCAATTAATTATGTTCTAATAAGAGTTAAACTGAAATTTACATTTTATGGTGTATAACAAATAATTTTCAGAAAGCTATATAAGAAATACGATGTGTGGAAAGAAAGAAAGAGAATTTAAATTATCCTCTCTCGCTCGTTTTCGTGCACTGCTTTTCCATTCCTTTCTGCTGCTAATACCATCATAACTAAAACGAATGTGCGTGTTCCCCCACCATCTCATGGCCAGTGTTGCCACAATTGCATGTCGCTATTACAATTTGAATTATTTTATTGATCCTCTCTAGTATTGATAAAATATAGAACGTGCAAAGTACACTAGTCGCATGCTTTTATTCGAACTTTTTGGCTGCCTCCGTTGATTAACTGCATAAATCGATTTGTTTGTGCAGCTCCTTGCTAGTAGCAAACTAAATAGCCTTTATCAGCGCTAACAAATAACACGAAAGAATTTAAATTTGTGAAAATCTTTTCCTTCCTTCTTTTCAAATCTGCAACATTCTTTGAAAATATTGTTTGAATGTTGTTATTGAAAACTGAACATGCAAGTTTGCTAGCACTGGCCACTAGATTGAAGGCGATGGAAAGACAGAATATTCGTTTTGGTTATGCTAGTATTGGTAGCCGAACGGAAAGGAAAGGCGCAGGAATGGCACGAAAACGAGCGAGAGAGCGATAGTAGTGCTTTCTCGTGTGTTCATATATGAATATTGGTCGGTCGGTTTTACTCATCATTCGTATTCGTTCAAGCACTAGCAAGCAGCCAGTCCACCGAAGGAAAGCAGTTGGCAATAGCGACGGACGGAAAAAGTGCCCCAGCTACTGGTGACTCATCGGAACTGTCGCCCTGCAAGAATTTCGCCCCAACTAAAGGGCAACTAATCCGTAGGCTATCGTTCCAGCGTCTGGTTCGTGAGATTGTACAGGACTGCAAAGTCGAGCTACGCTTACAAAGCTCAATCGTAATGATGCCCCGAGAAGCCAACGATGCCTACTTGGTCGGTTTGTTGGAGGATGCAAAATAGTGCTTTCTGGCTCACCGTGTCCGCGAGGAGTGCGTCTGAATTATGCTCCCGCAATAAAACAGTAAACGGTTCTTTTCAGGACCAATTAATTATGTTCTAATAAGAGTTAAACTGAAATTTACATTTTATGGTGTATAACAAATAATTTTCAGAAAGCTATATAAGAAATACGATGTGTGGAAAGAAAGAAAGAGAATTTAAATTATCCTCTCTCGCTCGTTTTCGTGCACTGCTTTTCCATTCCTTTCTGCTGCTAATACCATCATAACTAAAACGAATGTGTGTGTTCCCCCACCATCTCATGGCCAGTGTTGCCACAATTGCATGTCGCTATTACAATTTGAATTATTTTATTGATCCTCTCTAGTATTGATAAAATATAGAACGTGCAAAGTACACTAGTCGCTTGCTTTTATTCGAACTTTTTGGCAGCCTCCTTTGATTAACTGCATAAATCATTAGATTTAAATTAACGTCTCGAAGTGAAGTCACGATGCTCCGGTTATGTTACAGACATTACCCACCCATCTTTTTTTTTTAGTTTAGTAGAGCGAATACGAACTACTATCGCTCTCTCGCTTGCTCGTTTTCGGGCCATGCGCCTTTTCTTTCTTTTCTGCTACTAATACTAGCATAATCAAAACGAATGTGCGTCTTCCCACCATCCATTTAGTGAGCAGTGTTGGCAAACGCATTTTCAGTTTTTCATCAATAACATTTCAACAATATTTTCAAAGAATGCTGTAGATTCGAAAAAAGAAAAATAGTTGGTGATGGAAAAGAATTTCCAATTAGAATTTTTAACCATAATTATAACGAATCATTTGAAAATTTCACATGCAAACGTAATTTCGTTGCATATCATTAGATTTGGATTAACGTCACAAGTGTAGTTACGACACTCCGGTTATGTCGCAGACATTACCCACCCATCTTTTTTATTGTGACCACGACTAACGGTTTAATATAGACACCCCATTTCAATATTTCTGAAGGAACAGAAGGTCGAGTTTGGAAAGTTTGTAACTTTCATTGTACTTAACCAAATTACACAATGTTCGCACTAATGATTCAGAAATATGACCAGGAATCTTCTATTAGATTTGTAAGTATGTATAATTTACATGAATAAAGAAAAATTGATTTTCAGGAATCAATTATTATCTGTTCTTCCATTGGCCAGTACTACGCGACTTCCTCATGCTAACAATTAATTTCATCGTTAGCCATCTCCCTCACCAAGGCCAACAACGCCAACAAAACCGGTCCTTTTCAGGACCACCATCATTTTTGTAAAGAATAATTTGAAATATTCCTCGCCCAAATCACCTTTTGTCCGAAAATTCCAATGAGTATCAACATATTTGAAGAACGTGTTCTTTATGTATTCTACATCTCTCCGGTTATGTCGCAGACATTACCCACCCATCTTTTTCTCACTTATCTCTATTCTCATCTCTAAACGCTTATGTTTTCTTTCTGGTATCTTAATTTATACAACCCATATCTGACTGACACTTGTTGCACTTCACACTGCTCAGTTTTCACCAATCCTTCTTAACTTTGTTTACAATCCTCTCGGCTGTTACCATACACTAATAACTAGCTGCTAAAGCAAACGATTTTTTTTCTTTTTGATCTTTCTCTTTTTTCACAACATGAGCTGTTATCAATTTGAACTGATCATGTGATTAAAAACAACACCTGTTTTCAACTAGCAACTTGCCTTCCTTCTTTATGTGTTTTGTTGCGAAGTTTCAAAGATTATTTACAATTGAACAATATGTGGTGTATAATAATGGAGGGCTGTCAGGCACAAATCAATATTCAAAATTAAAATAGTCTGGAGAGTACATTCGTAAAATTTATGTTTTACCTAATAATATTTGAACCAATGAACTTCGGCCAAGTTGCGTTCGAAAAAATCATTTTTGCCCTGACGATACTCGACTTGACAAACCCTAGAAACAACTCAACTAGTTGAACAGCGGTGAGCTATATGATCTAGTTGTTATTTAGGTCTAATTAGACCTATAAGTTTATCGTAATCCGCTTGACAAAATTTGGTAAATATGTAGTCGTTTTATTTCAGGAAAAGTTTTTCTTTCCGTGATGATGTAATGAAATTTTCTTTTCGATTGTCGACTATTTTCGCTTTAAAGCGTTATGTACAGACTGATTCGCATACTACCTTACTTTAAGCCGCCCGGCTACTCGACAGTAAACGGCCACTTTCAATATTGTTTTTTTATCAGCTCCTGCTTCATTCTTGTCCATTATGCCATTCGATTGCGAAAATACCGCCCCTTTATAAGATGCCTATTGTAATCCAGCTTAATTGGATTACAATTGACTTCCTTTCCAGTACAAGAAAATTTCACTTTTCGCAACGACGTTCTTTTCACTAGTCAACCACCACCCATCCGTAGGAGAGACGATAAAAAATCTACCGGAAGAGATAATAAGAGCGTAATTTTAACTTTTAAGTCGTCTAATAATTCATCTTTTGAAGTCAACTCAAGACGGCTTGTCAACGAGAAGAAATGAACAAACTCTTAGCGTATTCTTCAAACAGTTTAGTTTCGCCCATTCCTTTTTTATTAGCAGACATCATTAGACAGACACAACACAAGTTTTCCACGCCATAAACTGGCAGAAAAATCACCCCTCGAAACATGTGACTGCTCTCTATTTTAGCACGTTGTGTTTCCTTTCCTGACAAAAGCGCCTTTGCTTCTTTATCCTACTTGGCTTTGACTTGACCTGGCTGTCTGCGGTTATCGATTTTCATTGTTTAGAATTTTGATGTGGATTCCCATTGTTGTTCTGGTACATATACAACGAAACTCGCGAAATGGACTATCATCAAAATTGTACTACCTCTGTGATCTGGCATGTTTTCAAAGACTTGAAGAACTCAGATGGACCCGCTTGAGACTGTAGACGCACGGCAGCGAAACGGGAAAGTGAATGTTAAGTTTCTCAGTTTAGCCACTTTTAACAACAGTGAGGTGGCAACACTTTGGTAAAGTTTTTGCGAAGATTAATCGCGGTGTAGGTAATTTTTGCAAGGCATCTATTAGCCCTGCTGTTCTGCATCGTAATATGCAATTAAAACTTTGTTGTAATTTTGTTCTGTGGAAAAAAGTCTACCGATGACTTGTCAGATTATTGCTCATTATGCGAAATAGCGGGTGATAGCACTAAGAACTTCTGTGTTGCATAGCAATATCTAGCAATGCGAGGAGTGATCACGATTTGCGGATTGTGAGGAAATAAATTTTTGAAGTAAGATTTGAAATATCTTTCACCGCATTAAAATATTAATTTTCGATGTTACAAAAAATCGTCCAATTATTTCAAACTTTTGGTACACAATTATTGAAATAACGAAAGATTCCGCATGATTTAAAAAAAATGATAAAAATTTGGAACACTAATAGTTTATTAAAGTTAATATTGAACATATCGTTAACGTGAAAACGGCTCCGATAAGCTAAAGCACAGAGCTGTGTCAAATAAAAGAAATGAATAAAAAATGCGGAAACAGTCAACTTCAACACTGTTCAACATTAGACCGGGGTTGACAGCACGTTAATAAGAGCAACACTTTTCAGAAAACATGGTGTCAGAAATGACACACTCATATGCCTTCGGGGAAATACATATTTGAGTGTCTTCGCTAAAATCACACGCTCTACTGTATACACAAATCATTGTTTATCTGGAAACAGGGAACTTTTTTCGCGTCTCTTTTAATGTGTCTAAAGAATGAATTCCTTACCCATCAACACCCATTATTCGGGTGGAAATGGAAGCGCACGCGACGGTGACGTTCCGGTGGGTGGTGTTTGTTGGGTGGTTTTGGGTGAACAAATTTTGACTTTTCAACTATAGCATTGGCTTTGGTTGACTCGCTGGGCACATGTTTAACAGCAAACATTCACCGGCTGCTCAAGTTCCCACGTGCGAGCAGTTTTTTTTTTATCTTCAACGGACTGCTCCTCTCCTTTCATTGTTATACGTCTTGAGTTTCCGTTCCGCATCAACTTCCGCTTGAGCGAGTGTGAAAATAGGGTACCACCGGACTGACAACTATTGAAACGCACAGTGGCGTTTCTTCATACAAAACTGTGATAAAATAATAAAAATAAAGTTTCTCACTAATTTTGGCTAACTGAATCCATTTTGGCTATCAGTTTTGAAATCTCATAATTTGTAATCGATGATTTTTATATAAGCCGATTTGAAAGCGTCAACACAAAACTTTGGTCTTATCCAAATTTTTCCCATTTGGGAAAATTACACACTAGCAGGCGTTTGGTTCTTATACCAACTTCGGTTCACATTTCTCGTCGGAAAACAGGTCCTCTGTACTTAATATCGAGACACCATTCACTATAAGCCAGTTGTTTAGTGGCCATACAAGTCATGTGACTTTTTGAATTTTAGTATTTCACTAGCGCCAATTTGGTGCTGATTTGGACTTGTCTAACTAGCATTAACTTGATGATAGTTACTGACAAGATGAAACCGAAATACTAAAAAACCATACATTAGAATATTCGTGTTTCTTGACCTCAACAATATCAAGGTACAATAATGTTGATGTCATAAATGCGCTAGAAAAAAGTTTGGCCCGAACGAGTTAAACATTGATTCAATTTTGTTCATCTGATTCATCTCAACATCTTGAGATGATTTCCCTCGTCCTTAGAGCAAAATTTAAAAAAAGGTGCAGAAGAATACGAGACCTTTCATTTTTGGGGCTTTGTCAGACAGCGTTCCACTGTGCAACGGAAGCATAAAGGAAACTCTGCTATCGAGTTAGACTGATACCGCAAATAAGCGTTAAAAGAGGGGCTCAGTTGCTTGGTGAGCCAATCCACTGCCGGTAATGGCAAATGGAAGAACTCGTTTCGATTTGGAAAGCGGTTTTCGCGAAAAGAATAGTCACCTTGTTTGTGGATGTGAATAGCGGTTCCTAAGGGTCACTGCTCTATATTGTGCGAGTGAGGGTGGACTTAAATTTTGAATTGTTATATTAATCTTCCGAGCGGTGCAATATATGTTCAAGAAATTATATTGAAGTCTGATCAGAAAGCAAATAATCAGATTTGAGTTCAATCATTGCCAAACAAAAAAAATCTCACTGTAAATCTTGAGTTTACTATTTTTATCCTACACATTCAGGAGCCGATCCAGAAAACATTTTCAGGGAGGGTCTGAGGGGAAATACTTCCAAACACAAAGGAAGTACCGCCAAGACTCAAGCGCCCATCACTTCACACTTAATGAGACGTATCCCTGTCATGGTTGCTGTCAAATTAAGTTGTTGCGGAAATTGGCTACATTGACAGCTAACTGTTGCTCGGCAGTTGACGTGCTGAGCTACTGAAATGCGCTATCGGACTCTGTTGGTCATCTTGGTGTTCTTGGGAATGTGAGAGATGATGTTTGGTTTACTGACAACAGGGGCACAGTGGAACGGCGGGCTGTTATTTCCATGTCTTCGGTTTAGTGTTTGAATATCTCATTCTTTTTCAAGACAAGCATTTAATCATGCAACGTATTCTCTTTCGTAGGCAGGTAACAAACTATTCACCTCTGAAGAAATTTCAAATAGTGACTTAGATTCGATTAGAATGGTACAGCATTGCATCACCGTGAGGATTATTTCCACCATCCCCTTTGAAGAATGGAACGATTAAAAATTTGTTGATTTAAATTTAACGTATTTGTTTTTGTTCGTGCATTTGAAAAACTCGCACCTCATTTTGTAACTATGTTGCTTTTAGGAAGGTCTCTTTTATTTTATTTTTACCATTTTCCATTTAGTCGCTGAAATGGAGTCGAAGCAAGAAAAAGAACGGATCAAAAATGACTTTGCAAAATCGCTGAGAGTTGCTGACTGTGACAGGCGTTATTTTGTTCATTTATTTGTTTATCTATTTATTTTTTATTTATTTATTCATTTATTTATGTATTTATTTATTTATTTATTTATTTATTTATTTATTTATTCATTTATTTATTTATTTATTTATTTATTTATTTATTTATTTATTTATTTATTTATTTATTTATTTATTTATTTATTTAACATAATTATATGCACTGATAGGGTGGGAAAAAGCCCAATTTTCATGTTATTCTTAGGTGGGCGCAAAACAACCATCTTTTCAATAACAGACAAATTAGACGAATCTCGCGCCAACTCTAACAAATGTTGGTAGCACCCTCTCAGATTTTAATGAAACTTTCTGTACATGAGAACTTTGTCACAAAAAGCCACTTTGCATACTTTGTTCTTCCAAAAATGATCTAGAGTGTCTTTTGAAAAGGCTCAAACTTTTTTTAAATGGCTGCAGTCTAAAAATTACAAATTCTACAAAAAAGATTGCAGGAGTGATTTTCACAAAATTAGTCAAGTTTTTGAATGAAAATATTGAAAAAATTCTTCATCGATTCCTATGCTGAAAAAAATTGATTTTAAAAATTAAAGACGATTTACACAAATTGAACGAAATCTTGTTCCAAGATAGGTAATTATGTTCTCTACCTACCGCAACAAATTCAAGTTGGGCACTTTCAAGGAAAGAACCTGTTTTAATCCACCTAGTGGTGCAATTGTGCCTTTCTCATTTATCCAAACTATGATTTAATGGCTGGTTATGTTCAATATAACATTGTGGAAATGTCTATTACATTCTTATTACACTTGTTGAGTATTGAGCATATATAAGTGCGCAACTGTTACCAACCTGATAAGCAATATGTTGACACTGACAAACTTGAAATAAACAAAAATATAATATTTAAATAGCTTAATCAGCGTGAGTTCAATGTTGTCTTCATGTTAACTTCATGGTAGAGAAGGGAAGGGATATAATTAGTGGGATGGAGAGGATGCGTCGGGAATCATCTAATGAATGAATGAAGGGAATGCATGTGGGAGGTTGGTCTGAGAGAGTGGTGGAGGTGGAGGGGTAGATGGACGGTTCAAACCGAACTTCATATTGTACCTTCCATTTGAGACTAGGCTAGTGAAATTTGGTTCAGTCGTCACCGAAGTGGCTTTAGATCTGGGATTTGCCCGGAACCTCGGGACTTTCGGAATTATCGTTAGTCGACAATACATTCCAATAATTCTTGATTCGCCATCAGTGGTCTAGGCCTGCGAATCGAAGTAATTTGATGTTCATTTCAATAGATTTTAAACCTATGAAGTAATACGATTGTACCGGTTATATGAGAAATTCCTATGAGACCGCAATAACCAACCTGTAACTCCGGAACCAAAAGTCAGAATTGTATGAAATTCAATAGCAGTTACTGGGGGTATTATATCTCTCATTTTAAATCAAGTTTGTAAACATCGGTAAAGAGTTTGCTGGAAAATAGGTGTTACATTAGCTCGGGAACTTGGCGAGTTCCCATGGGGCATTAAGGTGACCAATGTGGTCAAAACTACTTTAATTGATCATTGGTGTTCTACACCCGCCAATTTAAGTAATGTTGAACGTATTTGAACATGTATTACATCATTTAGACATCATAGGGTTACCAGTATATATGGGAATTTGTTGTGTGACCACACTCTTTAACCTGTAACTCCGGAACTGGAAATCCGATCAACTAAAAATTTAATAGCGTCTTATGGGAGCGTTATACCGTTCATTTGAAACTGAGTTTGTGCAAATCGGTTCAGCTATCTCTGAGAAAATTGAGTCACATTATTTGACACACACAGACATTTTGCGATCTCGACGAACTGAATCGAACGGGATATGATACTCGGCCCTCCGGGCCTCGGTTGAAAAATCAATTTTTGGAGTGATTGCATAGCCTTTCTTTATATGATAAAGGCAAAAATCCAAATTTCAATTTTATTTTAAATTTTGCGCTGTCTGACCCAATCAAGTGGAATTTAAACTAAATAATCAGAAAGGGTTATGAAGCTATATCTAGAGACTAAAGAAGAATATTTTAAGAGCTTCGGTTTATTAAAAAGAAAGAAAAATATATGCCCTGATTTTGTCAATATCCCTATTTTAACAGCTTAAAATTCACCAAAGGGCTTTTAAAAACGGATTTTCACTGTATTAGAATTGTCTAAAGTTGATGCAGGTAATTTTGAAAATTCTGCTAGTTAACTTGAATGCTTATGCTACAGAATTTGCGAAGTTAAATGCTGATGAAGTTCTATCTCTGATAGTCGACACTAAGCTAACAAGGCATCAATGCTTACTAATTTACGAATAAGTAGTAGAAAGGCGTTTTTAATATTTGGCTAGATTATAAAAGAAGCGCTTTTTTCTAAAAATAAGTGTTATACCTAAATCGAAACCACAGCTAAGAAATCAACCTAAGCTAGCCTAAACACACAATTTATAAAATCGTCGATTAAAAACCAACAAACGTACCGAGTTGATAGCTGAAAGTCATAATAAAAATGTCGATAGATTCTATCATCTAATATAAAATTTGTCATAAGAAAAAGTTACAGTTCACAAAAGTACATTGAAATCTAATCCACAAGAACCGAGTTGACGATAATGAAACCGAATAGTTTATTTATGTTCTCATTCGTATTCATCACCAACTATTGGAATAACTTATATCATAAAATGAGTGACAAAATCAATTTATCACTATAAGATGGATTGGTCCGATCTTTTTGATATCAAATTTGAGCAGAGCGACTCCAAATTCACTTATAATGTATGGCTATGAGACGAAATTCTCTAAAAATTGGATTTGGCTGATGAAGAGAATGTAGGTCAAAGGAAAGGGAGGAGGGTGATGTAGAAAGAGATGGTGTGAGGGGAAGTTGAGAGGTAGATGGAGTATGCAACACCCAACCGCATATTATTCCCTCCATTCGAGATTTGGTTTATGAAAATCGGTTCAGTCATCACCGAGTATTCGATGTGACTAATTCTGGAATACGTCCAGATCCCGAAAATTCCGGAAATCTCGATAGTGGACATTATATTCAAAGAATCTTTTATTGGCCATCAGTGATCTTGACTTGAAAATAGAAACTATGTGATCTAGATTTGCAATTAGAAATGGATGTTTAACCTTTAAACTATTACGATTGTACTGATTTACATGAGAAATTCCTATGTGGCCACAATAACTCCGGAACCAAATGTCAGATATGAATGAAATTCAATTGTAGTTCATAGGAGTATTGTATCTTTCACTTGAAACTAAGTTTATAAAAATCGGTCAAGAATTCCCTAAGAAAAAGGTGTGAAGTTAACTTATGTACTTGGAAAGTACCCGGGGGCACCAAGAAGCGTCATAGGTGGCCAATGTGGTCAAAGCTGCATAGAAAGATCATTAGTGACCTAGACCCGCAAATCCGAGTTACGTTGCATCCTTTTTAATATGTGTTGCACCATTTGGACATCATGGTGTTACCATTTTATATGGGAATTTGCTGGGTAACTGCACTTTTCAACCCGTAACTCCGGAACCGGAATTCCTATCGACAAAAAATTTAATAGCAGCTTATGGGAGCGTTATACCTTTCACTTGAAATCAAGTTTGAGAGATTCGGTTCAGCCATCTCTGAGAAAAGTGAGTGAGTTTTGAAAACACACACACACATACAGGCATTTGACAATAACGGCGAACTGGGTCGAAGTCGGTCTCCATTAAAAAGTCTGTTTTCAGAGTGATTGCATATCCTTTCTTTATGAGAAAGGCAAAAAGTTATTGGAAAAAACTTTTCCTTGTCCAAAATGAATTTCTTTTTCAGTGTATTTTTATCGAAAACTAAACCAATGAACGTCATAATCATCTCAGAATCCAAATTCCCAACTGCTAGTTGTCTGATACATGCAAAAGGTATCTGTAACGAATTTGGTATATATTGAGCTTGAGCTTGTGCGACCACCCCTGGCTGCTACTCCGTTATTGATCGGGACTAGCTGAAGTTGCAGGGAATCAGTAGATAATTATGCTTTGGATTAGCGAAACATCTTTCAATGTGCAACTCCTGGTAATCCTAAAGTGTTTCTGATCAATACCAGCGCCGGCCAGGCCCGAACGTAGATCGCGGAAGGAAAGGGAAGGAATTGTTAGTCCGATACTTGCTTTTACTAGATGCCGTATATACTACTGCGCACTCCACAAGTATCACGGGAGGAGGATATTTTTGTTAGTAGAGTATAGAAGTTGGATATACTTCTTCTTTACCGACGCCAGAGAGGTGATTCCACTACCTGACCTAGATATCGATCCACCAATTTCATGGACCGGGGACCAACGGCTTTACTTCCCTTCCGAAGGAAGACGTGACCACAGATTTTTTCACCTCAGAAAAATCTCAACGACCTCGGCTGGAATTCAACCCAGGCCAACTGTAATGAGTGGCGGTCACGCTTACCACTCAACCATCGGCGCCGTCGTAACGAATTTGGTATATATTCATAACAAACTTAAATGTACCCGCCATTAAGCAGTCGAGTAATGTTTGCAAACAGCACGCAGCACGCACAGATCAGTGGTCGTTTGGTTGAGCAGGTGCGGAGTATGAAAAAACACCACACATAAAAAAGGCCCATAGGCCCCCTCGGTTTCCTCGATGCATTAACAATCTTAAAATAATTGTCTGTCAGAGGTTCTTTAGCATTGATGCACGCAATGTGCTTGATAACGTTTGCAATTCCGGGGGGGGGGACAAGGTAGGCCTTTTTCAAAACAAAAAATGAGAATACCTCAAGAACTGTTCGGTTTATCAAATTATTCAGTTCAATAAAATGATGGTTCTATGATGGTAACAATTTTGTGGAAATTAAAAGTTTAAAAATCTTTTTTTCGAGAGTTGTCCTTTTGCAGCTGTAGGCTCAGAATCACGATCGCGTATATCATCGCGAAGGGCTCGAGCATTTGTACGTTAACGTGTTTGCTCGCGTGTGCGTTTGTATGTTGAGTGTGCTAATCTATATGTAACTTCATATGCATAAATTCGATTTTATAGCCGTGTGCCTTTTGCATATTCGCGTGTGTTCTTGGATGATCACGTGTGAACCGTGAATCTGATACTTAATTTTCGGGGTACGGCTTAGATGCTAGAAGAAAGTAAGATCTTCCATATCACTAGAGTTCCCGGTCATGTCGCCATGAAACGTGTTGTCTAGTGGATATCAGCTTTATTTTCTAATTGGTCCAACTGAATGTATGGACCTAAGTTGCTATTTAAAATAATTTCCGGACGTGACCGATTCATAAGTGCTCAAACGTTTATCTTATTACCGGAGTGTTATGAAGTTTGCGCGAACGCGGGTATAGGTATGCGTGGTTGATCGCGAAGGGCTTAAGAGTTCGTATGTTAACGTGTTTGTCGCGTGTGCTCGCATGCAACTCGATTTTGTAACCATGTATCACATATTCGCGTGCGTTCATGGATGGTCACGCGGACCGTTATTCTGATATTTAGTTTACGGTGTACAGTTCACATTCTGACAGTGAGTGAGTTACCTCATATCACTGAAGTTCCCGGTCATGTCACCATGGAACGTGTTGTCCAGTGGATATGAGAGCTTCCTTTTTAATTGGTTTAATTGAAGGCATGGACCTAGTCTGCTCATACTGAAGATATAAACTTCCAGAAGTGACCGATTCATGATCGTGCGAGCGCGGGAGTTGTTAGGTTCACGCTTGAGACCGCGTTTGAAAATTTATAAGCGCTGAGGCGTTCGCTTGATCACCGGGATGTTATAGATAGCGCGTGTAGGTACCGTGGATGATCGCGAAAGGCTCAAGCATTTGTACGTTAACGAGTTCAGAGCTAAACAAGAAAATAAAGAAGTAATAATGGAATATTTGTTTAACGGCATAAACTCTTTTAAATGAGTCTCTTGATTAATAAAAATATACTTAGTTGCTAAATTAGACAATATCTTCTCCCAAACTGAGTTTTATTGGATTCTGAGGTGATTATGACTTTCATTGGTTTAGTTTGCGATAAAAGTATACTAAAAAAATCAGTTTGGACAAGGGAAAGTTTTTTTCAAATAACTTTTTTTCCTTGAAAGTGCCCAACTTGAATTTTTGAAGGTAAGTAGGGAACATAATTACCTATCTTGGAACAAAATTTCATCCAAATCAAAGATGTTTTTTGTAAATCGACTTTAAATTTTTAAAATCGATTTTTTTAGTGTATTACTCGATGAAGAATTTTTTCATTATTTTTATATAAAATTTTGTCTAATTTTGTGAAAATCACTCCTGCAGCATTTTGTAGGATTTGTCATTTTTACACTATAACCATTTGAAAAAAAATGGTAATAAAAAATTTGGACCCTTTTAAAGAACAGTCTAGATCAATCTTGGAAAAACACAATATGTAAAGTGGCTTTTCGTGACAAAGTTCTCATGTACAGAAAGCTTCATTAAAATCTGAGAGGGTGCTGCCAACTCTGAATACGATTTAGCGCGAAATTCGTTAGTTATAAATAACAATACATATGATGAACTAAAGTAAAACATTAGCACATTAAATAAACACATCAAAGCACAGTAGACCGGCTAATCGTATTGATGAAGTGACTGTATGCGGTAATTGGTTCGTTGTATCCAAACAAACTACGATGAAATCTTTGCTGAAGCAGTATTGTATTACGTAATATTCTATTTGGATTCCGGAAACTTACTTATAAAGCTCTGGAGCATCCATTGCACTGTTAATAAGTTATAAGTTAACTCTTATCAGAATTGTACCGTTAATCCTATAATTGAACTGCAACGGGCATAAAATACGATGTAATCATTTGAGATTTTGCCACGTTAATGACAAGCTTATTTCTGCTACACCAATCCACGAAAAATTGCAGTGAACCTTGGCACCAACAGTTCTCTACAGAACGAACTACAAAGTACAGCTTCAAGTTGCAGCCGGCTTCCAGCAGCAATGTGATGCCATTGAAAAATAATAAAAACAGCAGGTAATGCTGCTTTGGCATTACCTAGCTTCCTATCCCTACGCGGAAATGGCTCGGGAATGATATACCCCAACAACGTGCAAGTTGTACCTAAGGACAAAATTCTTCTAAATTCGCCTAAGTGTACATATATACCCAAGTTTTTGAAAAGCTGGAGTTTGTCTTTTCCTTAAAAAACACAAAAACAGCTTTTTTAACCTTTTAAGGCACTCTCTAAACGGACTACTTAAATATCAACTACTACTGCGTTTGTCTTGTTCGAAGGTTTTCTATGTTGGGATAATCTCGATTTTATACAAATTATCTCCTGTCCGAAGCAAAACTGACTCAAGCTCCAACGCGAATCGCAGTCAAAATGTACGAACTCGTACCCCGGTTGGCATCACGGGGAGGTAAGGGTTAGGAGTTTTGTATCAGAGGTGAATGGCGACAAAGTTTGGCCCCATGATGCACAATAATACAGCTTTGCCAATCTCAAATAAAATTTTGATAGAACCCTTTAAAAATCTCAAACTTAGCTCATTTGTTCCATGAACTTTGTATATAACCTCTTACTAGCCTCGACTGAGTTCGTGCTTGTCATGAGAGAGGGGCATCAAAGGTCAGTATAAAAGGTGGAATTGATCAATATTACCGATTTGCCCACACTCACACAACAACGAGCGACACCACCAAATGTCTAATATCAACGGAGAAAAAAGTACTCCACCACGCTTATCCTGGCCACCAACTAGACTCGGACTGCGTTATTCAGTCAGTGATCCTGCTAAATTTTGTCATTGTTTAGAAAAAGTTTTACCCCTTCTACTACGTCTCAGCCCACTTCTCACTACAGTGTTAAATTTTAACGTCTTCGTGTTTTCCTGCAATCGTTTTCCACGAAATCTACTCACAATGCACGGTACACTGCTTTTCACCGCTAATGTCGAGTAAGCTTAGCAAGGCGCTTTGTTTACACCGTGTTTGTGCATGTTTCAAAGTTTCCATGCTCATTTTATACTGCTTACCATAGAGGGGATAATCTGTTGAATACTTGTTTTGCTCCCATGGCGTACACTCACGAGGGAAAACAGTTCCACTTCTATGCACAATTAATGAATGGAATGATAAACCTTTCAGGCAGTGAATTAAATGGAATTTGAAAGCATTGCCCCTTAGTTAGGCAGTCGTGCAGAATACCTTCACATTTTCTCACGCTACGTTACATCAAGGAAATTATTAAAATTTGACCTAATTTTAAATGTTAGAAAATCCAAAGCATACCCCAGTTCCCGATCCACAACACATGTGAAAGCAACATTCAGAGATTTCCACAACATCGTTGACCGGAGCAGTTCAAAGAAGTTGAATCACCAGAGGCGGGTGGGCTAAGGAGTGAAACTTGAGAAACTACTTCTCGGCAAAGAGCGTGTGTACTCACGCTGGGCGCGTATTATTTGTCTTTACTTACACACAACTTCCATAAGCTCGTTGCCACCCTCTCGAGAGGACTGCATAGTTTTACGGGAAGGAACCTACTCAGCAGCAAAGTAACAATGGTACTCCTGTGGCACATATCGGTCTAGCTAGATGGTTTGAGTCACATGTAGGAAGCAAGAAAAAATAAACTACAATAAGTAGGTTATGCAAAGAATATAGGCACTGCACTTACAGCATAGTCACACTTTTAACCAGCTGTAGCTTCATGTCTGGGGAGCCGTTACGCTCTGGACGGACGCATTTCCTTTTTCGACCTGATACTCCAAGAGTTAAAATACATGTTCTGTTCTTACATACAAGGATGTTGGAAAGATACACATTCTTGAGAATTTGAAAGTTTGCTGGCTATTGTTCCACCGTAACGTAACGTGGAATTTTCACGTAGATCATTCTAGATTCTGAGACCAATTCATTTTAAGGGAATAGTGCATAAGAGAATTGTACCTATAGCAAATGTATTGTCCACTGCTAGTCGCGTCTTTCCATGCAGGACTGGAATCTATATTGTACCAAGGTCAATGTACTTATTATTCTTATTTACTACTATTATTAGTTCGTCTATTTTATATAATCCCTCAAAAAATCTATTATTCATTCCACCTTCTGATTACTGTTGGGAAGTTCAAGAGTACAATTTCTCACTTCTAGGACCTACTTTAAGAGGCATCTAGAAGTAAACAGTAATAGGAAGCCATAGACGCAGCTAGTGCTATTAATAAATTTCCTTCGATCAGTGGAATGAAAAATTGTTTTGAATTGAAACATACCGCTAATTAATTTGTTATTCCATAATTAACAACATTTTGAATTTTAATTATACAGGGAATCACTTTGAATAGAAGCCCACTGTCAACAGGTGCGCGTCGGCTTCACGTTTCGCCATCATTACGAACAGAAACAAATCGCTAGCGATAAATCTGCGGCTCAATTGCCTAATGTTGCCTCATTCTATGCATCAATGTGATTTAATGCTAACTAGATGGATCCACTGAGGCAAGGTAATCGGCTTATGACATTCAATTGGCGTTGAATAAAACAGGAATTCACGCCCCCGATTCGAGCCGAACGGTGACATGTTGACCACCACCACCACCACCGTATTACATTGCGTTCCTAACCTATGCCATCCATGGTGGTGGATGGACGGCGATGGTTAGTTGGAATGACGAATCATTAGAATTCTGTCATAAATCATGAACTGCGCCACCATGGGAAAGAGAACCTGACAGAAGGAGCACGCGAACGGAAAAACCGGCAGCCATCCGTCGGACGTGGATTGTATTATAAATGTCCAGTTCAATTAGCATCACATTTATCACTTTGCTTTGCATGTTTTTTCGTCTCCCCCCGCTATGATACCTAATGCTGATATTTGGGGGGACGCCAGTACTTGTGAATGCATTAAGGTGGGCAGATTCTAGTGGAACTGATGGTGTTTTTGGGCACAAGTGCTGATAAAGCTGCGAGATGACAAATGATAGGTTTAACACAATACTATCTTTATTATGGAATGAAATATTCGGGCTTTGTAGGAAATTCTACTATCGTTACCGTTTTTTTTGATCACAATTCCTGTCCCAGACTTGTCTTTTTGTGTCTGAAGTATTGGCTTAATAGCTTGTGATTGACTCATGCAAGTTCTCTTTTAACTCTAAAACTGCGAAGTTATATTCAAATTGCATTTTCCGCTGCTATCCTAAATTATTCCTGTCCTCACCGCATCAGCGGAATCCATTTAGACTAAAATGATCATGCATCTCGGATTATGTGGGACAGTTCCGGATTTTTATGTCTGGTCGCGCATGGTAAAATGTTAAAGAAATTGTCCCGCATTTACCAAAGTTCTGATTTTTATACCAAAATACCCATATTGTACATTCATAACACTAGTTTACAAGAAAAATGAAGCTTCAGGAAAAAGTATTTTTTAGACTAATTTTGGGTCGCTGAACACGAAAACAATTTTTAATTTTTTTTTTTTCAAAGAAGCAATTTTGTGATTTTCTCAAAAAACTCGTTTTCGAGCACTTTTTGTAGTTTTTTGTCAATATTTCTTGTCAAGATCATTCAATTAATTTAGTCAATATGCAGGTTGAAAGGTACCGAGATGCCTTTTTCAAAAACGTATAATATGTGTCGATCATATGTAAAATTTTTAGTGCTGCAATCGACCAAAGTTTTAAAAAAGTGCATTTTTGGCCATTTTTAAAAGTTACTCATTTTTAAATGATTTTTTTTATCGAAAAGCAAATTTTTTTCCGGACCTTTTAGAATCTAAGATGACAAATAATATGTTTATGTTAATTTTAAGCCTAATATCACTAACATCGGATGGAAAATGTTGATGCTATGGCACATTGAGCGAAATGGAAATTTTATGATTTTAGCGTACCCTGCCCTGGTGCGGCGGTTTAGAGGATGTGGCACTGGTCTTATAAGCCAGTCGTCAAATATTCGAGTCCCTATCGGGAAGGAGTCTCAGTGGGATCGTAGTACTAACCACGTAATATTCTGTGAACTGAGAATCTGCTGTGAAGCCTGTTGAAGCAGAAGGCTAAAATTGCTTTAATTCGTAAAATATGTATTCACCACAGACAAAACAAAACTTTTCCAACGATATTTCCACATTTTAAAAAGAGCTCTTAGTAGTACAATGAACAGTTATAATAGTTATAATTATTATAGTTATAGTTATAATAATTATTATATTCTATAACTATCAAGTATAGAAGATTATTTCACCCGAAAGTATGATTGTGCGAAAAATAAAAAGTTACAATTTTCACTCAGTGCTTCATACCATCTACATTTTTCATCCGACTTTTGTGACCATTGGATTAAAATTTATGCAAAAAGATTATTTATCTCATTAGATTCTAAAAGAATTTTCTTCTGTCTTTGATTTTCTATAAAAAAATTACTAGAAATATGCATTTTTTTAAAAAAGGTCGAACATTAGACTTTTTTTGCTTTGGTCGATTGTAATCATAATAAATGTACATTTCTCGACAAACATACGATTACGGCTTAAAAGTCAACTGTCAAAAAAATTCTCTTTGAAAGGAAATTCCAGACAAACCGTTAATGGCTAAGCGCAGTTCATAGCAGTTATTGCAAGAAAAAAACTTTTTTCTTTTGTTTACTTTAAACATCTGTGATTGGCGGGTAACAGTTTGTCTGAAATTTCATTTCAAAGAGAATTTTTACAGTTGGCTTTTAAGCCGTAATCATATGTTTGTCGAGATTTGATCTACGCATATTATACATTTTCGGAAAGGGCACATCAATACCTTTCGAACTGTTTCGATCGCATCCTTGGTTTTCGTATTCAGCGATCCACAATTAACTGAGGAAACACCTTTCGTCTTAGCTTATCGCGATTACCTTAAAATTGTTAAAATCTGTCATATTAGATTCTGAAAATATGAAAAAATATTTTTCTGGAATAAAAAATAGAGCAAAAACAAAAAAAAAACGGTTATTTTTAAACTCGAACTTCTTTGAAAGAGAAATAGATTATTTTCGTATTCAGCGACCCAAAATTAATCTAGAAAACACTTTTTCTCGTAACTTCATTTTTCTTGTAAACTAGTGTAATCTTATTTAAGACCAAAAGAGATATGTGAAAAACAGAGCAATTTTCACTCGGTGCCTAATAACATCACCAGTTTTTGTCGGATTTTCGTGATCTTAGGCTTAAAATTCACGTAAGAAGTTTGCCTGTCACATAGGATTTTAAAAGATTTTTTTGCTGATTTGTTTTTTTATGAAAAATCAACCTAAAATTAGTAATTTTTCCAAACACTACTTTTTTGACTTTGGTTACTCTTAAGCCTAAATTGTTGATATTTTATCCTAACATTTTATACATTTTTGGAATGGGAACATCAATACCTTTCGAATGGTGAGTCGTTTGTGTTAATCGGAAAATTTCTTCCTGAGATATTGGCCAAAAACTGCACAAAGTGCTCAAAAATACCTTTTTTCAAAAATCACAAAAACGGTTCTTTGAAAAAGAAAATGGATATGATTTTCGTGCTCAGCGACCCAAAATTGACTTAGAAAACACCTTTTTTCTTAACTTCATGCAATTAACCCAAAATTTGCAAACTAGTGTAATGCTCAAAATACCCATAAAAGATTTCAGTCGTGCAGCAAAATCTTAAGCGGGGATAATATAATTTTAGAAAGATTAGGGGGGGGGGGGCATTTAGAGCTATTTTATTAGCAGTAATACAGTTTGGGATTTAAAACTAGTAATATCATTCGAGATACTACAGAGTTTAAGTATTTAAGAAGAGCGCTATCGTTATGAGTAGTTGTACAGTTGGGCATTTGTTTAACAACTAAAAATAAAAAATCACAGGGAGGACAAATGTGCTACGGAAGATATGGATGGGAGGGGGAGGGTGAATCCCTTCATTTGGACTTCAGAGACAAGAGAAAGAGGGTGGGCAATGAAAAATTCTTTCATTTTCAGACAATGGGAGATCAACAGCATCGATTCCAATTTCGAACGGCCTTCATAAGGAAGCATCAATAGGGGCGCCAGGTGGTCCCCTTTTCCAGCCGGCAATGGTTCCTCCAAACGATTTCGTAGTACGGCTCAGATGTGGATCGGTAACACGCCGAGTTGCGCGTGTGATGTTTGTGCTATAGGTCCCGTGTTTGTTACTCTTTAATCAGAGATGTTTCGTGTCACCGTGATGGTGTACGGTGCAGGCGGAAGAGGGAACGTTGGAGATGAGCGTCTAACGTGTAGTGATTGAACAGGAACCGATATATCATACGAATGAAATCCCGAACCAGATCCATTTCTCCGAACCAAGGCTTCGTTGATACCCTCGGGAGGATGGAATATAGCCACCTGGTTTAACTCTCCATTCTTCCACGATATTTGCTAACTTTCTTGCGTCCTCTGACGCTATGTATTGAAAAATTCATTTCAGCAGATTGGTAGCGGTAGTAGTATATAAATACACAGATCATCAAGTAATCAACCTAGTAGTAATAAAATAGATTTGTAATATAATTCATATTCATATTATACTCGTAACATAACCGAGAGCAACTGTAATTTTGAATAATAAAATTCCAGTTAAAATTTTACTTCTTTTGCAACATTTATGTTTTACTGGACGCGGCGTAAAAATTACCAGTTGCATTATTTATAATTAAGATGTAGGGAATCAAAATATCGCCCAATATACAAAAATATGTCACATGTCCACCCCTCCCAGCCCCTCTCCTCGTGTTCATGACAACTGTCATGACTCACGCCTTTCTTGCTATTTCTCTATCCATTTCTAATTTGTGACATGAGATCTTCAACAAACCTGAAATATGGTACTGCCCAAAATAATTTGCTGATTGCGATGTAACTGGGTAGCTTTGGGAAGACAAAACTATTTATAATAGTATGTCCATTACAGTGTAGAGTATAACTACTCGAGGAATCAAACTTAATATTACTTTCGACTTGAAAAAGGAAATATTTCTTGTGTTGACAAAATTTGATAACATTTGTATTATGATAATACTATAACTAAATTATGTTCAAACCCTGCTTTTCCCTGAAGATAAAGGGTTATTCCTTCGAAACGTTGCACTATGGAGAGTCATGCGACCAAAAATCGAAAACTACATCAACTCCAATTTAATTCAATTCAATACTGAGCGTTTGTTAATAGAGAGGACTGAGGCAACTTGATCTCGTTTTCTATTTTTTAATCCAACTCCGTGAAATTATAAAAATCTAAGTATTTTTGAAGTTTTATATAGTTTCTAGGGAGGCTACAGTGATTTTGTACTTTTCAAGTTACCTAGTATAGGTTGTAGGTCTCGCCAAATGCAACACGAAACAATGTTTGAAAAATATTGTATATCCTCAAAATCTTGATTTATGACAAAAAAAAACTATTTTTAGGACTTTCCGCATTTAAAAAATATCTACAGGGTCTTTTTTCAACCGATTTTGAATTTTTTGAGTGTTCTGGAAAGAATAAGAAACAGGGTTTCCAATAGTATACTATGCTATGTTTTTTTTGTCAAAAATACTTTTCAATTTGGGTTAACAATTTGAAAGTAACCATATTTTTGCAATTTTTTCATTAAAAATATAGAAAATGCTCAACATTTTTATAAAAAATGTCTTTGTTTAAATGGAAATTTAGGAAGAGGATTTATTTTTGCATCCAACAACCTATTTATGATCAAAATCGGTTGAAAAATGGCAGAGGTATTAATTTTTTCTAAATTAAAAACTTGCTCGCATGAACTCTTAAGGGGTTAGTGAGATACTGTCTCGTACCATAAGATGCTATAATTATACCTTCCGTTATTTTATTCAATTTCGAGCTCAAAGTTCACACACATACTTTTGAATGTATACGTATTGGAGCAAATAAATCTATTTTTTGAAAATTTAATATGAGACTGTCCTGTTAAAACTTTATGCGCGCAAGTTTCTAATTTGAAGAAAATTAATAACTCTGCCATTTTTCAACATATTTTGATCACAAATAGGTCGTTGGATGCGGAATTTAATACTCTCCCTAAAATTTTATTTAAACAAAGATGTTTCCTGAAAAATTTAGAGTAATTTTCATATTTTTAATAAAAAATCGCAAAATTATGGTTACCTTCTTATTGTTGTCCCAAAATCTCAAAGTGCTTCTAACAAAAGAACATAACATAGCATACCGTTGGAAAGAAAATTTTTTCTTCTTTCCAAAACATTTAGATAATTGGAAATTTGTTGAAAAATGACTACATAGAATTGGAAATTTGTTGAAAAATGACTGCATTTTTTCATGGTGAAAATGGCTTTTTTGCTATAAATCAATGAGGGTATATTACAAACATTTTTTTTTATTTTGTAGCACCGTGTTATCGTAAAGAATTACATGGACATATTACACTGGACAAAAACTATGAGCATTGCTGGAAAACAACAAATAAATAGGAAAATGCTTAGATTAGTGGAGACTCGATCCGTTGTTTGAGGACACTGTTTTTGCTAGGAGACATGTTGGTCGAAATGTTGCCTAAGCTCGACTCCAGCCATCAAAAGACAAAAGATTGGTCCGAAAGTTTTTAAGCCAGTTTCTAATGACCCTGCCACTTGTAGTTTTCCAATCTGTATATTTCACATCCTTGCTCTCAATTGAGTACTATGGCTCTAAACTGTCATAACTAAGTAATCTCTAGCTAATTGAATGTCGAAAATAAAAAAGAAAATGTGACGAATTCAAAAAGGAAAAAATATCTGATTTTAATGCAACCATGCAGAAAATGGTAAAATTTATAGCATTCGAATTAACAACCAACGTGCTTTCTACTTCTGATGAGTTATGTCTCTGTTATTATCCTTCCTTTTTTGACAAAATCATGCTATTATTTTTTGTGCAGTTTTCTACTTGTTTGGCTGTTTATTCGGCATGTTTCCCTACCAGGGCAGCGACACCTATCCTCGTAATGGAGCTGCGATTTTAGTTATTGCTGGCGAGGAACCGTATTTCTCCGCCCATCGCCCATCAGGAATAGACACTCCGCTCCTAACCTGGAGAATAGATGCTGTTCAATTTCCCCCCACCCTGTGAGCATACGACCAAAAATTACACCGGGGTTGGTTATCCGATCTTCACCAAGATTTCTGATCACCTAAAGGGATGCAATGTTGTAGATGGTACGGCTTCTCCAACGTGCGACCAATTATTTATTTCAAAACCGTAAATTGTGCATTAATTTTGTCTTTGGAAGAATTTATTAACGCTTCATAAAGTGTGATGCAAAGCAGGTATAATATGGTGTCTTTGGCAGTGTTATAGAGCATATTCTCACCAACAACTTTCATGAAGGCTTATCTTAAGTACTTTTAACGATATTGCATATTTTTATGGAAAAACTTCATCAGTTTTGTATCATCGAACTGGTCAACTTTCTAGTAGGTGGATTTTAAACTCCCAGATTTTACAAGTACATATGGCCTTTATAGAAAAATCGTCCCGTTTTCGTTTTTAATGAGTCTTTCAAAGACAACACAAGAACTTATTCTAGTGAAATGTGTTTGGTTTTATGCTTTCAGCTGTCCTATAATTATTAGTATTTTCTATGTTCTCAAGCTGATTTTACTAATAGGAGATAGAAAAGGTACTTCTGTTTACAAAAGCTATCGTCACACCAGATTACTCTCTGCTCTCTCCAAGCTATTTGAGAAGTCCATCCAAATGTGGTTTCGCTAATGAGCATGATGTCTTCCTTGAAAAACAGTTTGGGTTCCGCATAGGAAGATCAACCATCCATCAACTCACTAGAGTTACCAATATATATTGTACATCGAAAAAGCTTTCGAAAATTTGTGGCGCGACGGGCTGGTATTTAAGCTGCATAAATGCAATTTTCCTATGTATATCATCAAGATCATCAAACATTAATTTTCAGATAGAAGATTCCAGGTGTCTATAAAAAGTTCTTTCAGAAAAAAATCATTCTCGCAGGTGTGCGCCAAGGAGATATTCTTAAGCTGTGTTCTGTACAACATCTTCACGTTCGAAATCCCACTTCTCCTGGGAGGTGGAGATTTGTGACAGTTCACTGATGGTACAGCAATCCTGTACAAGGGTCGCATCCTCAACACTCTGAAGAACTAATTGCAGTGGGACATTGTTTCTCGAAGTGAATATTTTACGAACTGGAAAATTATAAACAATAAGGCGAAAACACAGATTATCCTGTTTCCGTATTCGAGATCGCAAAGGCTTGTTCCGTCTGACAATTGCAAAATTCAGTTGTCATTCAATGGTCCGACGAAGTGGTCTATCTGACTCTAGGCGGACGTCTGATCTTCAGGTCTCATGTTCACAAAATCATCAACAAATGCAACATGCTCATTCGGTCCCTGTACTTGCTGATACATAAAACATCCAAACTGAGCCTCAACAATTAGATGGCTGTGTACAAACAAATAATCTACCCAACCATAGAATATGCAATCCCCGTATGGAGGGGTTGTGCCAGGACACAGACTGAGACTTTGGCGCAAACAGAATAAAATCTTAAAGGTGGTCTTCACCTCCCTGAACGAGAACTGGTGAGCTAAATGAATTGGCCTCCCTGGATACCCTAGAAAAGCGGTTTTCAACCTTTTTCGTACCATAGAAATCACCTTGGGTGGCTGCGGACCCCCACGGATAAACATCGATTTTGTATGCTATCAATACGTTATTTTCAGTTTGTTAGGAAACAAGACTTGAAATCTCAACATGCGCTTGGAAAATATATTTTTCTTCGCGTCTGAGGGACCAAACATACAAAAAAAGGACTAGCTCATTCAATGAGTTTCAACGTCGCAAATGCTTAGTGTGGAAGTTTACCGTGACATAACTTTTTGTCGGTTCCGACAGTATGAAGTAACAAGTTACTTTACGCTTGTCCGGACATGCCGTAGACTCAGGTGATTCGCATTTCTAATGCCCAAAAAGTCCTGACTCCTACGGTAGCAGACAAAGGGTTAAGTCACCGGTAAACTCTAACCTTGCTCATATGACCCTTCTACGCTTTTCTAAACTTTCTTACTTCAACTCCTTGCTCTCCCTTGAATACTATGGCTCTTAATATTTAAAAATATACTTCACCTTCCAGTCCCTTGTCAATTAAATGCCGTAACAACAGTTGACAAATTTACTCAATAGGTCGTTAACAAAAAAAATGCAAAAATAGCATTAGATAGGTAGGTTTTTTTGCATAATTTAATTACCATGCTTTAAAGGCAAAACAAGAAACAAGTCACAAAAACTATCAAGCAATATATATTTTAATAACAAGGAGGAGTACGGACGGAGAGCTAAAATGCTGGCCACTTTCCATAAACAACATGTAATTAGACACAAAATACAACATGGAATTAACAAAAAAATATGTAAAAATCTTGTATATTATTGTGGAAAAGCAAAACAAATCTTTCTAATGAAAGTAATTTTCAAAATGCAAGTTTAAACATTTACAACTACCCACTAGATTCTATATGTTTATATAATGTAGTGTGATATTTGAAATTTAAATATGTTAAAAAAACATCTAACCTGCTCATTAAAACTATTTTGTTATTCGAACAATATAATACTTCAATAACAAACGATATCTAACTAACAAGTTACACAATCTATTGAATGTAATGCTTCTACGAACTATGGTCCAATTAATATTTTTCTCTCTATCTATCGTTACAGATTACAACACCAGCATCGCAACCTCCATCCAGAACAGGATAGGATAGTGAACAGTATACAAAACCAATACAATTAACCTCCACGGCAAATAGCAGCAGAACTTTGCAGAACTGTGCGACCCTTCGGGGGACAAAGCCGGCCCATCGTGGTCGTTATCCAGCAAAACACCACGCTCTAAACTGGTGGTACTTTGTCGCACAAATGAAAAAAAGCAAACAAACTAACAAGGAAAACAAACCTCCCAGCAGACACGCCAATATAGGATAGAAAATAAAATACAGAAAGGTAGATTAAATAGAAAAGCAACCGTCCTCTCCATTGCCAAAGCCAACAAGCAACCCCCACTGTCCAGGGAGATGAGTTCGTCTACTACGACGGATGCGACGGTGAGTCTGCTCGCTCAAAAACGGCTCGAATGCTTGGACACACTCAATGAAACGATCGATTCCTCCACGCGAGCTGGTAAGTTTGCCAATTGCACCGGGAATGCGAGAAAAGATTTTTTTCGCTGCCGGGAAGGTTTTTTTAATCTTTTCATTTCACTATTGCACCGCTGTTCCAGCCATGTTCAATATTCGCAGATAATAGTCATTTCCGCGGACGGTTATCTATGACTACATTTCTTAGTCACAGGAAGCTAGATATGTTGTGTAAAACTATTGTTGCATAGTTAATATCCTGGTATATTTTGCTTTGACTATTCAGGGTAGTATGCTGTATTTCTCCTTAGTGAACAAAAATGTAGATAAGAATTATTTTTCGTCCACTAAGGGGAATTTTTCTGAAACCAATTTACGCGTTAAGGGCGCAATACCAGTAATTGAATCAGTTATGGAATATGCGTTTCAGCTTCGTCTCGTCAGAATCTGACACTAACTTAGGGACGGGACTAAGCTAGTGCCGGATTGACGTGCAAGAAAAGGAGTTTTGAATAAAGGGTTAGTGGAACCCTACATATCCATCGAAAGGTTTCGAAAGACCCTAAAATGATAAGTCCGATAATGCCTTGCCTTGATTTCACTTCCAGGTGGGAAGGATTGGGGATGTGGTAAAGTTAGGGATAAGGTGAATAACGATACAGAGAAAATATGGAAGTATTTTTCACTCCCAAGGGAATAAAAGACACTTCTCAATGAGCGAATCCCCCAAAGGGTTATTGAGGTAACAGAACGATAACATACCCGAAGAGATGTTGCCATTCAAATATGACTTAAAGCGATTGTGATTTATAAACTTTCGCCGTGACTTTTTGGAAGCCATAGTTCAGTTTATAACCCTTTTTGCGCTAGAAATTTTGTCATCGACTTGATTATCAGAACTTTCGAGCAAACTCTATAGCTCTTTACCACACTAGGTTAGGAACAATAGCATATCATTGAATTTCAGCTCTCTGTACATAGGTTTATCAATGCACGGAGAACCAAAAACTCGGATTCACAGTTACATATTAAATGACATGAAATTCCGTAATCGGAATCACAAAGACCCCACGAATAATACTCAACGTGCTGAATAGTAGCCATGTGATAATTGAGTTTGCATTATCCAGTCAGTAAACTGAATACTGCAATTGTGCTACACATTTTTGTGAAATAACGGTTAGATTTAGCTCAATAGTATGTTGAATTGTAGTACATAATACGAGTAATGTTTTGGTTAGAAAATTTTAGTTCCACATGTGACCGCATAGAGGGTGCCAACACTAACTTTTTATAGAAGAGATATAGAATATCAAAATGTTCAGAAGAATTATTACAAAATGCCTGTTCTACCACTTTGTAGAAGACACCTACTTTCTATCTCTCTCCATTGAAAAGTTAGTGTTGGCGCCCTCTATGCGGTCATAGGTAGAACTAAAATTTTCTAACCAAAACATAACTCGTATTATGTACTACAATTCTTCTGAACATACTATCGAGCTAAATCTAACCATTATTATTCACAAAAATGTATAGTTGGTGGGAATCGAGAACCGATACACAACTATGCACTGCTAGGCCCCATGCAAAACTGACTCACACTTCACTTCGCTAAAAGTTTAATAACTTCTTTTAATAAAGTCAGATTGACTAGCAGTCTTCGGTAAAGTTCTAGGCAACTAAATTATCTATCTTATTTTCACATACAGCGATGCATACAGCGCCACCTAGGGGCGAAAATGCGAGCAAGTGGGTTTTCTCCATATAAATTGTCGAAAAATCCCATACAAACTTCAGGCACGTTGGTCCGATAGCTAGACTTGTCCGATTTGCTTCAAATTTGGAGCAAGTGATCCTGGTGGGATTATGAATCGACTCAAGGGTGGACAGATGAGGGTAATTTTTTCTGTCACTCAACTGGGTACCCATAGAAGGTAGATAGCATTTGAAATACTAAGTTCTTCGATTTGAATTCAACTTGCGATTACTAAAAACGATCTCGAATTAGTCGAACAAAGTGCTTTCAGGGCAGTCTGACGGTCAGAGCACAAATCAATTCCTTTACCGCCAATTCCCTGTTGAAGTTCCGATTGTACGACCCACGGAATCACTGCTTGGAATACGGTGCAGTATCTACCAAGCGAATGAGATTGGTTTAATCTAATTTCACGACAGTAGACACATCGTCTCGGCTCTCCAGCAAAGAACCGTCAGTATAACAAACTACGTATTCTTCAAGTTGGCGCTCCATCCTGCCAGACAGCTATAACTCGCAAGGAGGAATTCTCACGCTCATCCCAAGTAACCATTTGGGACGACATTCTTGTGTAGCTAGTTGCACGATCTGCTGGGTTACTGTTCCAGAGTCCAGTAACGGTGTGCACAAGAAAGTGCTTCTTGTTTCAGAAAAAACATATAGTAATTTTATGTTCAAGAGTGCCTTTAGAGCAGCAGAAGGTGATGTTGAGAACGCACCAGTCATCGCCATCACGGCCATCCTCTGAAAATAGTTTAACTTTGAATGGATTGTCATAACTTCTGCCTTCTGCCACCAAACAAGGCACCCGTATGCCAGTATTGGTCCAACAATTGTTGTGTAGATCCTACACAACTTGGGTTTGTATCCCCAAGATTTACCGAAAGCCCGTTTATGACGGTGCCGGTGGTTGAGTGGTAAGCGTGATCGTCACTCATTCCAGGTGGTCTGGGTTCAATCCCAACCGAGGTCGTTGACATTTTTGTGAGGTG
The DNA here is from genome assembly GCF_030247195.1 of Topomyia yanbarensis. Classification (NCBI taxonomy): domain Eukaryota; kingdom Metazoa; phylum Arthropoda; class Insecta; order Diptera; family Culicidae; genus Topomyia; species Topomyia yanbarensis. The sequence continues at coordinate 44,488,416 of NC_080671.1, read as the reverse complement.
AAAAAATCTGTGGTCACGTCTTCCTTCGGAAGGGAAGTAAAGCCGTTGGCCCCCGGTCCATGTGTTGTTGGATCGATATCTAGTCCAGATATAGTGAAGTCACCTCTCTGGCGTCGGTAAAGAAGATGTAAAATTCAACTTCTATACTTACTAACCTCCTTCCGTGATACTTGTGGAGTGCGCAGTAGTAAATACGGCCTCTAGCAAAAGCAAGTATCGGACTAACATTCCTTCCCTTTCCTTCCGCGATCTACGTTCTCGGGCTTGGCCGGCGCTGATCAATAAAAAATACTTTAGGATTATCAGGAGTTGCACATTGAAGGATGTTTCGCAATTCCCAAGCATAATTATCTACTGATTCCCTGTGCAATAGCCTGGCCTAAAATACCTTAAATCTCGAAATCAAAACCTTGCACCTGAATATGATAGTTTGGGTGGCTAATAAGCTTCCCTGAAAATTTCAGCTCATTTGGTGCACTGGAAGTGGTTCCGCAAATGGCTCAAAGTTTGTATGGGAAAAATTGACCAAATGTATGGAGAAACGCACCAGTTTCACATTTTCAGATCTAGGTGGCGCTGTATTACTGTATTGTTGTATCACTGCAGTGATGGTTCTGTACAACTTGGAAAGTGTGTGTCAAAAAGACAATTGAGTACTAGATCTTCGTCAGACGAGTATTCGCTATTAGCCGTTCTAATCGAATTGACATGAAAGTATTTCGAATTTGAAAGCACCTTTTTTAATCTACTAGTCTCATCAAGACTTGAGACATTTGTGCAGAGGTTTTTCAAACTCCCCTCAGAGAATCTGAAGGGCATTTCTGTATGCTTTGCGAGTCAACTTAAACGCATCCAACCCGTTCCTGAGTTTGCGATTCCAAGTTCTTCTACAAAACTTTTTGAGTCGAACAAGTTAGGACTTCTACCAAGGTGTTTCTCTAGACGCACGCTTCACTCGAAGCGGAAAAGCCTCTTGGTATGCTACTACTATAAGTGTGTTTGTTTTATATACGACCACATACAAGTAACTTGGAGTTTCATTTGTCGGAGATATCCATGAAACCAAGTCGCCGCACCCTTTTCGTAGATGTCCCAGCTCGAAGATTTGATTACGATTACGATATGCGGCGATATCGACGTTTAAATGGTCAAAGGCATTGTGCTTATGTTCAGATAACAACGGTTCGAGCTCGTTTGGTACGAGCTAGTTTGCCAACCCATGCGTAATACTGTCAGAGCAGAGAGTTGCATCTAACAGCTCTTCTCTGCCAGCTCGTGCAAATGTTGGGCGATTTTCTACATTAAGTATATTCAGATTTGCTCTACTTAAGTAGTTTAGAAACAGACCAGATGACCCTACGAACCCTTTAAGCTGGTGAGAATTCTAGAGAAAATTTTCAATAGGACGTAAGTAACAATGAGAGATTCTCTTTGGGGTCTTTCTCTTCTGTTCATTACTCGGCCATTTCAACATTTACTACTATACTCTTTGCATAACATTCTAGTAAAAACCGTCGGCTTTCGTTATGTACTGGAAAATTAGTGCAAAGTGTTGTAGTGACGTCGTAATAAACGAAAGAGAAAGTAAACAAAGAGAGGCTCTCAATGTTACTTACGTCCTATTAAAAATTTTCTCTAGAATTATTGAAGTCGAAACTTGGTTTGACTTAGCGAATCTGCGCGATGCTTTTGCTGGACATCACGCAGGGCAGGGGGTTTGCTCAGAAACACAAATAGTCTTTTCGTTTTTGGAGCTAGCGTCACTCTGTAACTAAGTTAGTGTCGGATTCAGATGAGACAAACTTAACGGCAGCTACTTAGTGTACAGACCAGTTTCGTCAACAATCCTTCCTGGTTGGAGACTAAAACATGTGACAACTGTCTTACGAGTTCAGCGCCGTCATATTCTATCAATAGCTATAAATGTATTACTAAATGGAATATTCGTCTATTTCAAAAAGTTTCACTCTTCAGAGCGCATTAAAGCACAAACAAAGCGGGTTATATACCACAATTTACTATAATTGCATAATACTGATTTAATTTGGCTCACACAACACTTCGGAAACATTCGGTATGTGAGTGGCGCTATGAATTATTTTGTTCTCAATTTTATTATGTTGGCAACTTGTTCGGCGAAAGAACCGCAATCAAACACTTTCCTGCTGCAGAAGGAATTCTCGAGCACTTTCCCCAAGCTATTGTTGCGGTGGTGCGGTACTAAGTTTAAAGCTTTCCAATTAGTTTCGCTAACTTATAGTAACACATGCATCGGTGTCAGAAACGTAGCGGGGATTAACTTTCACTTTGCATACTTTAATAATATATCGAAGATGTGAAAATTTCAAGGAAAAATTGTCGAAGTTTAATTAACATATATACAGCTAATTTAAAAAAAACCAAAAACTCTAATTTAACAAAAAAAAATGCCATCGCCCTCAAGTTTGATAGTGCATGGGAACTCTGTATTTAGATATATCGTCAGTAAGATTAATTAAACAAGCACAAATTTAACTTATTCACATTATGAAAAAGTTAGGTTTGGGTTAGTTGTTGGATTCGAGTAGTTTCTTTCTAATGTTTACAAAATCTATACAAAAACGATATTTGGTGGTTTCAAAAACGAAACGAGAATAGCCAGAGATCTCCGCAGTAAATTGGTTGATGAGAATTGCTAACGGTGTTGCAAAACAAAAGTTATATTTTCTACTCACGTTGAAAACTTAAGTTGGATGTCAGTTCTCTGCGTTTACATTGAAATCAACGACACTTTAATTACAAGTTCTTGCCGCATACAGTCGGCTGAATACATATTGTCCCACAGAACTCTACCCTGTAACAAACGCAACGGGGCGAACAATAGCCACATCGGACTAATTGCACCTATTCAAAACTTTCACCACCCACAGGACTCTACTGTCGGGGGACCTGGGATGGATGGCTGTGCTGGCCGGATACCGCAGCCGGAACATCTGCCTATGCACTGTGTCCGGGTTTCGTCACCGGTTTCGACCCCAACAGTAAGAAAAGAGGACACGCTTACCGGCTGTTTTTGCCTGAAAGGTACACATTAATCACGTCTTCATTTGCAGGATTTGCGCACAAAATCTGCGAAGAGCACGGCGACTGGTTCCGGCATCCGTTAACGAACAAAACCTGGTCCAACTACACAACCTGCATAAATTTCGATGATTTCGAGGTACGTATGCGAGAGAGCTGAAGCAATGTAGCAATGTGACAAGAGCAGTTGAAAGCAATTTTTGTGAGATTTACATTTAAGCAAAGTTTCTCTTCTGTTTCGTCTGTGTGGCTGAACTGCTCGTGCTGTGGATTATCACCTAATTGAATCGGCTCGTTCTGCAAACTAGTGGAGGCAGCAGGTGAGAACGATATACGAAACGGGGTATTCCATATCGTTGATTGCACTCGTCCTGTCGCTTGGTATTTTGAGCTATTTCAGGTAAGTTGATACTAAATTTGAATTCATTCCATTAAATTCGGTATGATATCAATTTCATATATGGCTGATATTATCGAAATGTGATATGCAACCTGGACAGCCAGTTCATTTAGGTATTCGCTTTGGTCGACCTATTAAATTAGATCACATTTTATTCATATAAATATTTGAAAAATCTCGAGTCTATCATAGCCTATTATTTAGGTAAAAGACTCGATGTTCCGAATCTTGAAAAATTCAGCTAGATGAATCTATGTCAGGGGTATACCCCATTGGACATAAATACTCTACACAGAAAAAAATATTTTGTAATTTTAAGTTTATTTTCATGCACATATTTGGAGCATGAAAATAAATGTAAAATTAAGTTACACCAAAAATCCACACGACTTGTCGTGCTTTCTTAAATGAATTTTATTATAATTCTACACGTGGATTGAAAATTACAGTTTCTTCAAACGGAAAACCATGGACTTCAATATATTTTTACACGTATATTGCGGTAATATGAATGACATGTAATATTACACGAATGAAAGTGTAAAATTGTATGCTTTTTGATGCTCCAATTGAGTGTATTGATTTTAACGTATTTTTCAATCAAAGTTTTGATTCAATCTTTGTATGTTTACATTCGTATTGATTTACATGTCGTTTAAATTTCATTACTTTTTGTGTGTAGGCATACGTACGTTCGGCGTAATGGACATTAAAACATTAGGCATAATTGGCGTTAGGCATCACTTACGTTAGGCATAAAGAACGTTAGGTATAATGGACGATTGGCATAATGTTTACGTTAGGCATAAATCAACATGTGGATGTATCACTTAAGGAAACTTATATTTCGGAGATTAAAGGAGTCGGGTGGTGAGAACCTGAATGTTTTTACTTCTACGATCTTGTATAATTACACTGGAAGCTGGCCACTCGACTCAACATTTTATTTTGCTGTATAACATTGAAGAAGATTTTGCTCAAAGAAGCATACCGAACGATTGGTATGAGCAAACTCAGCTTGCGCTGAGGCATACAATCCTTAAATTAGTACATATATTGCGTCCTTCAACTTGATCCCAAAAAACAGACACTGCTTCTATAATTGAGGTGGCTCGTTGTGCTTTCGAGTTTGTCGCAGCCATATCGGAGCCTCACATGATCCATGAAACGGCTCGACCTGTGAGCTTTAATTTAACTCTCGACTCTTCTCTTGCTTCTTGTCTCCATCTATTACGTCACCATTTAGCTCTCATCTCAGTAATCCGTTTAGCTGCTGATTTCATGTGCCATTTAGCTGCTATTCCCGTAAGCCATTCAGCTCCCGGTCTTATCACGAGTTACTCAGATAGTCCCCGGTAGTGAACTCACCCTACTCCAACTGAGAGTTTCTCTCGGTACCGACGCCTGGCTCGTGAGCCAATTAGCTGTCAATTAGAATCTACCCTACTACGAATCTCTCGGTGGTGGATTTATTTCAATACCAAAGCTTGTTTTCGTAAGCCATTTAGCTCCCCGCCAGCCAGTAGGACCCGAGGTCTGTTCAGCTATTTCGAGTGGAGCGTAGTCTCCGGTTCACTTATGTTCCTCCTCACGATCTACCCGTCAGCGTGTAAAGGTCGGTCCCGTAATTCCACATGGAATGTGGCGTCCGGTGTATCGGTGTCTTGACAACCCACGATCGATCCATAGACGCGAACTACTCGAGCTAGGTGAAGACCACTCTCGCGTTCCAGGTAGTAGGGTGAAGCTGCTTGACCGAACCGATGAGGACAACTCTTGAAGCAGCTATAACAACTCTCAATCTCTACCAGTTGTTGCTAGGCTACTAATTTCCTTCTCGCTTAAAACTGTGCAGAGCTTATTCACATCGTTTCTTCTTGTCTCTAGCGGATGCCGCTCTTTCGCTATACTCGCTTCAATGGAGGTAGTATCCTGACGGCAATTCGACGATATCTCACTGCGTTGCTTGGGGCTGGCAGCGCATTCGTCCTTGGAACACGATGTCAGTTGTTATCCATGCTAACCCCTCTTCCGCGGGCAAACCGTAGGGTGGAGCGTAACTTCCGCTATGCTGGTGCCCCGATGATCCAAAGCCAGTAGTTCGTCGCACAAAACTCATCTAGTCACTGATGTACGCTTAGATGACACCGATGGGGAATTCTCCAGCAGTGGGAATTTTCCTGAAATCGATTTTTCTGCTGCTCTTGAATCTCCTCCACCGGCAAACCGGTAGAGTGCCGAAGTCTGTTCGGGGATTCCGGTGGAACCTGGCGTCCAGTTCGCCCCAGCGACCTGAACTCGGTTCTACATTGTTACTCAACTGATCCCCGGTGGTGGATCTGGGCTACTCCGATGGAGTTCCCGGAGTCGAAATTTCTGCGACCCCGATTTGTCATTTCAGGGCGGATTTCTAGCGGTGCTACTTTGTTGATCCCTTCACCACTTTCATGTGCACAGTATCCGCGTCACTACTCTGATATTCCTTCAAACGTCCTTGAGCGCAAGGCATTAGAAGACTACGTGTTTTGGTATCTCTCGCACGGGGTGATTAAGTATTTCCAAACCGATGCAGGTTCTTCCGAAAGCATCTACGCTCAGACTAAAATTGTGTCAAATGAGTTCCCCGCTCCATGCTTTCTATGCACCCGCACCGACACATTTGGGGTGATTCGGTGGGTCAACCTTCCTTTCTCCACGGTGGGTCAACCTTCCTTTCTCCACGACGAAACGTGTCAACTTCGTCCGGTTCCGCTTTAAGTTCAGCGCAGCAGCCCAGGATGGTACATCATAGCTCAGTACTGAGGATGTTGTTTCGTGCTGCTCGGTATGATCCTTACCACAGCGTTAGTTATACTCGCAGTCTTCTCACATACATAGACGACATATTTGATGTCGACCATCACGCCCAGGTGCTTCAGCGCACGCATGGAATTGAGTGTCCCCCGACACTGATCACGACACTGACTGACTAGAACTTACTAGATTACTGACTAGAACTCCATCCATCTTGTGGTAAGTCAGTTGCAACTTGACATCAACATCTCAACTGTCTCTAGAGTCTCGCCGGTTATCGTCAGGAAAACGTCATCTACTTCCCCAGTAGTAGTATTAACACTCCGTTGTACATTATATTCCAGAGCGTTGGGCCAAGTATAGAGCCCTGAAGTACTCTCTCCGTGACCCCAATCGACCTTTGTCCCATGTTCGTTTCGTAGACCAGTACTCGGTTCTGAAAGTAGCTTTTCAGAACCTTACACTAATAGTCCGGAACCCGCCTTCTGTGCAGCACCACTGCGATAGTCACTCAGCTGTTGAACGCGTTCTTCGCGTTGATCGTTCCCTCGGCGCAGTAACGATTACCCCTTCTCCTTTGCTTCGATGCTTTCTCCGCGCTCGTGATGCCTGTGCGGATGGCGTCCACCGTCGATATCTCTGCGTGGAACCCAAACTACCTCTGTGATAGTCCGTTCTCATTTTCAGCGTAGGTCGTCAGCCTATTGAGGATAACCTTTTCCAAAATTTTATCAAGAGTATCCAGCGGGCATATAGGCTGATACGATGCTGGATCTCCGGGTGGCTTCCCTAGTTTTGACAGCAACACCATCTATCCGGGAAGTAGCCTTTGTCCAGGCATTTCTGTAAAACTATCCTGAACATGTCCATAGACGCCAGGATCGCAGTATTCAATGCCACGTTAGGGATATCGCCTGGATCAGGGCTTTCTTCACTTTCAGTTCACCTATATTTCCATCGTATACATCAACGTTCGGCTGGGTTATGCTTCGGGAAGAGACCCTCCACAATTATTTACAGTTTTTAGCACGCATTGCAGCTGGCGTCGTTTGATGCTTGGTTTTGGTCGTCACGACATGGTAAACATTGCCCCAGGGGTTAGCGTTTACTTTTCTGTACAGCTCCTTGTAGCAGGTGGATTTGCTCAGCACTATCTCGCGTTTAAAAGCAGCCCTGCCTGCCCGGAATGTAATCACACACTCTGCATTTGGACATACTAAAAGTTAAAAATTACGAGTACACCAATAATAGAAGGCCTCTAAGTGTCGCTGTAGTTCGATACAGTCTTCTATAGAACGTATGATGAGAAATAATTTCAGATCGCCAGGGTAGATTAGTTTGCATCCCGGTGGTAAGATAAAACAAACGTCATTGAAGTACAAGGAAAAAAGTAAGGGTCCGAGATTACTTCCCTGGGGGACTTCCGACATGTTGATGAAGCTGTATGACTCATGGTTTCCTAATTTTACTGATAAAGATCGGTCAACGAGATACGACTTGAGCTACTGCGTTAAGAGACGTACTAATTCGCCCAATCTTCGCTAGCAGAAGAGAGTGATCGTCGCAAATCAAATGCCGCTTTGAGATCCGTATATGTAGCATCTACTTGGGCTCCAGATTCCATATGTTTAATACAGTGCGAAGTGAACTGAGCTAAATTCGTAGATGTGGATCTAGCTGGGAAGAAGCCCTTGTTGATCTGACGATATTTACGTATTAATGGCTCTGAATAAGACATTCCCTACTAGAATCTCGAATAGTTTCGATCCTGCGCAAAGGGAGGTGATGCCGCGATAGTTCCCCACATCTTGCTTATCACCTTTTTTAAAAACGGGAAACATGATCGATTTCTTCCAACACAGCGGAAACACTGCTTGGAAAAGCGATTGGTTGGAGATTAATTTCAACGGAGCACATAGTGCACTTGCACATTTCTTCAGGATTATAGCAGGAATCTCATCTGGTCCAGCTGATGTTGAGGGCTTCATTTTTCCAATAGCAGCAAGAATATCTTCATCGGAAAAACTTATGTTTTTTTTTTTTATTCATTTCGTTTATTTGATAGGCACAAATGCGTTAGCTTGGCGGTGCCAAATGCTTGTGTTTTTACATTTTGGATATCTTAAAACTAGGAGGTTACAATGTTGAAATATTTTTTTTACAAAGGAAAAAAAAAGTTTACAGCTATCTTAAGACTAGAAATAAGATTCAATATACAAGAGAGGGCCAAAAGATTTTTTTATGAAAAAATTTAAAACAAGGGGTTCACTTTGATATACAAGAGGGGGAGTTATAGTATTTTACGAAATATTTTACGGTTATCTTAAAACTAACAATATAGTTTAGTACACAAAAGGGGGAACAAATATTTATGAGAAACTTCACAGAAATCTTAAAACTAGGGATTCAATTCTATTTACAAGATGGAGGACAAGAGTTTCAATAAAGAGTAAAAATTATAGCTATCTTAAAACTAGGAATACAGAATACTAATTTGAATTTTTTAACTAAAACTTATGCTTGGTCAAGATATTCAGAGGGTGGCTTATTTCCGCATCAGTGTAGCAGCAGTTGTATCAAGGACAGGGGAGAGACAGGGAAAGAAGAGCAAAACTTGCAACTTTCGCTCGAACGGGGGGGGGAGGGGGATCAGCGAAACAAATTTGCGCCTCAGTCTAGTAAGTCGTCGAGTACCGGATTGGCGGATGGTATTCTTCGGACCCGCGGGGAATCCTTCAAAAGTCATCGGACCTCGAGTCGCTCTCGCTTCAGTTTCCTTCTATGCAGGCGTAGTGGTAAGGGCGACGGCGGTTACATAGTGGCACTCTGGAGCTGATCGGTTCCACAAGGCAGGAGGAAACTCTAAAAACGAGAAATAAAAGAGAGGGGCTAAATTGGGATATTTATCGTTTTTATGAAGGTATAAATAAGGGACATATAGGGGAAATCACGAGTTGCCAGCATATCTCGGACTGGTACATTGGGTGGTCTACCTCGGGTCCGAAGGGATTCCTTTAACTGAGACCTGGCGTCACAATACCCGGCGCATACCCAGACAACGTGTTCGATGTCGTGATAGCCCTCGTCACAAGCGCACAGACTACTCTCCGCAAGCCCAATACGCAGCAAATGCGCATCCATGGTGTAGTGATTGGACATAAGTCGGGACATTACGCGAATAAAATCTCGACCCACATCCATCCCCCCGAACCAAGGCTTCGTTGATACCTTTGGGATAATCGAATGTAGCCATCGTCCAAGTTCCCCATTGCTCCACGAGGTTTGCCAACTGTTGAGCGTCCTCTGACGACAAATACTAAAAAATTCGTTGAAGCAGATTGGTCTTTCGTATATGTCACCATTTAATGCGCCCACCTTTGCTAATGAGTCGGCCTTTTCATTGCCCGGGATAGAACAATGAGAGGGGACCCAAACAAAGGTAATCTGATAAGATTTTTCAGATAACGTACACAAGGACTCCTGTATCATCCCCAGAAAATACGGGAGTTGCTTTTTTGGCTTCACCGCACGAAGGAAAAACTTATGTTACTTAAATTCAACACATCACAGGGAACATTGCGAAGACCGCATTCAATTTCAGTTGGGAAGGCCGAAGCTTTATTAAAAAGACTTTCAAAAATGTTTTGCAAACAGATCGCAGATATCACGAGGCGTGTTTTCAGCTTCATCTGCCAGAAACACACTGGAAGGAAGTCCATTCTCCTGCGATTTCTATTTGCAAAAGACCAAAAGCTTTTTGGATTCCGTTTAAGATTAGATTGAGTTCTTAAAACATGTCTGGAATAAAGAAAGCGGTTGTATGATTTATAATTGATGCTGGCGGTAATAAACTCCTGCTTTGTGAATGGGTTTCGTGGGCTTGTATAATGTCAGAGTGCTGCTGCTTTCCATCGTTTGAGCTGCGGAAGGCATCGATTTGAACAGGGCGATTTATTACGAGAACTAGGTGCCGGATAATGTACTATGAACAAATCTGTTAAGATGCGTGTAAACCTATCTACAGCAACGTCGTCATCTATTGCGTGATTTAGCAGGTTCAACCAGTCGATATTGTGTAGTGAGTTATTAAGACCAAGAATATTCGCTTTTGAAAAATTAAAACTCTTTGAATATCTCACCGAAAGAAATCCGCTAACTGGGCTAACCTGTGTGACAGCGAGAGGAGACTGATGTGAGTCAATATCGACCAGTGGCTTGTCTGCGTCAGACATATTGCACTTTTTGAAGCTCCGTTTGTTAGTTTCAGTACACATTTCTGACATGTTTAGTATGGACATCCCATCAAGTAAAGCAATACTAGATCTTGAGAAAGTAGATTCAGATGGATCAGGGGAAGCGTAACCGGAATAAGTAGACTTCCAGATAAGTCCAGGCTGGTTATACTCGTCAAGCAGTAAAAGAACAGCGTTCGGTTCCAGGGAGTTAGTGATATCAAGCGCTGTATCGACATCCGCTTGAATAACATTAGCGGCATCAGCAGAGCTCGGAGGAAGGTACAGAACACCTACGCATATAGTAGCGTCTTGAATGCGAATATTTACCCACAGTTTCTCAATACCGTTGTTGTTAATTGCGTTTCGTTTTGACGATAGCCGATTGGATACCGCGATAAGAACACCACCACCTTGCATTTTTTCAGTACTTGATGGGTCACGATCATTGCGGTAGATGGTGCAGCTTGGTCCTAACAGCTGAATCGAGTTAATTTGATCATTCAACCATATTTCAGTTAAAACAATCACGTCATATTCAACATTCGTGGCAGCAACGAACAGCTAATGGATTGTCGTACGAAGTCCTCTCACGTTTTGATAATATATTCGCTATTCGCTATATATTACGCTATCCCTGGAATTGGATGACGTCGTAGGAAGAACACATAATTGTCGCATTAGCGGCATCGATCGTACCACTGCTTCTAGAGAGCGAGACCACATAATTTCTTTCGTTTAACTCACCATAGCGATCTGTTTTCCTAGCATAAAAAAGCTTGCAAATTCATGTTATTCATCAGCAACGGACTGCAGAGTGTTAGGTCGATGATGGATTCCCGACTTTCGTTACGGAATGTGTTGCACAGCTGTACATCCAGCTTCGCCAGGGCTCTCAACATGCTGTAACCTCTTGCGTTGGTCAACCTGCTACCTCACTCCACGGCCCAAGCGTTAAAATCTTTTCTTATAACAACCGGCGTCCGTCCGACTAACGAGTAGGTTAGTGCGTCCAGCATCCGACTGTACTGCTCCAGTGTCCACCTTGGGGGAATCCTGTCCACCGGTAGTATAATTTACCGCCGTTTAAAGTGCTCCAAGCGTCTTCTTATTCCCCTCCTGTACCCCTCAGTTTTTCTTCGGTCATGATCTCGTTGAGACTCTTTAACTATGCTTCCTATGTCATAGCTCTCATAGATCATCTAGTTCTTAGATGTCTACAAGCTGGTGGGTTCCTGACTATTTGAATTCGTTGTCTGTAGTCACAGATTGTGATTAATTGATTATATACGCAAGCAATACGGCTAATCGAGGATTGGCACGATGCTTCATTGGGATAACGTTTAGAGGCGGATCGGCATAAATAAGGAATGCTACAGCTTAACCTTTTACCTACCAAGTCCAGTGACGAGTTTCGAAATATCTAGAGGCCTGCTAAGGTTGTACCAGGAGAAAGATAGTCGCAGCGTTGGCTCACTCGCCGTTTCAAGTCACTCTTCCTTATTCAGAGAGTAAAATAGCACGACTCCCAGCCCAATGAGCTCCGGTTCGGTGACCTCCTCTATAGTGCTACTAATATATCCATTTTTAAAACAAGCTTGACGTATAAGTAGATGACGGAAGTTATTTGCAGATACTAATTTTAAAACGAAGAAGGTGACTTCCAATAGAACCAAATTCACCATAAGTTACATAAATACATTCGAAACAAGCTTGACGAGTAAAGGCAGGAAGCGGATGTCTGACGCATTTTTGAGTTCCGACTGAGCAAAATACTTTTTTTATCCAACAATATGTGTATGTTTTTAATAGTTTGATGCCATTTTAATATCTGAGATGACATGTTGAATCTTGAGAAAAGTTTTCTATGAAGCTCACAATATGAATATTTCTAGCATTAATTTGAGTTTTAAAATTTCTTTTTGATTGACATTCTATTGAACAAAGTACTGCTCAACCTCATCAATATGGATACTTTTATTAATTTTTTACTTTTGGAATACTCGCTGGGCAAACTATTTTCTCCTGAGCCAGAAATAATGTTACACAGCAATCTTTGTGTCCCTCCTTAAGATAGAACTGAGAACGCATAAATAAGCAACCATCCTGGAAACAAAACAAAAACTGTTTTTTTCTCACACCGTTGGGAAAACTTCACATTCGGGGCATTGGTAGAGCATTACTGATTCATTTTGACGAAGATTTTTCAACGGTGTGAGAAAAAACTGTATTTTTCGTTTTCCAAGATGGTCGCTTTTCCGAGCTTTCTCAGTTGAACCTTAATATGCCCCTCGGTCATTTGACTTCAGCTTTATAGCCTATCCAATTTGAATTACGCGTGGAAAGCAAAGTGCGAAATATGCTTCTGGGTATATGCAAAGATATAACATTGATTCTTCCCTTCAATACCACGACTACTGTCGTCACACAGTTCAGATGTTATTACCATTTCTGTTATTCCTTCATTTTCCAATTTTACTCAAGGTCACTGAAATGTGCTCGGATAACGCTACACATGAACCTGTTCGCATCGTTTGCCACAAACAACACCCTGTGGCTACTGTGGTATCGGTTGGTGCTGGCGGACCCGGAAGTGCTAAGTGAAAATGGGGTAAGTTCTTATGATAGGAGGAAAATGTTGAAACAAGATTCCACCGTAGGAATTTTTTAGCGCCTTTTTACCGCGAAGATTTTTGTTGGAATTTAAATGAGTTTAGGAAGAGAATGAAACAGCTGCTAGTGCTTACGCCTCAAATGTTACATATGTTCTTGCGAAATAATATTCAATCTCATTGAAATAATAGCGAGATCCAAATGTTTCATTACACAAAATTTAAATACTACATTCAAAAAAATTCAAGCTGTTGCTCAACTCCAGTGCATGAATTATCGGATGCCTTTGCAATTAGTGTGAATATTCTCTTTAAAGATTTCATTTAATCTATCACCCGAACCCAACAAAAAAAGACAATCTACACTTTTTATCCCACCCACAGACACCCTGCATCTCATTGCATCTGGTGCTGCACTACTTCCTGCTGACCAACTACGCCTGGATGCTGTGCGAGGGTTTCTATCTGCACACGGTCCTGGTATCGGCATTCGTGTCGGAGAAAAAACTAGTCCAGTGGCTCGTTCTGCTCGGCTGGACCGCACCCGCCATCGTACTGACAGTGTACGGAAGTCTACGAAGCCACGCCAGCCCGGAAGATAGGATACAGTACGTACATATGACTTTTGCTACGTTTCGATGGTGTGTGGAGTATGTTTTGTTTTGTTATTCTCATTTCTTCGAATAGTCTTTTGCTAGTCTATTAATAGACTAAAGTTGGCTTTCATTATAGTATTAAACGACTTGCTTGGCAGTGTATTTATGGCTTCCCTTTTTTGTTCTGCTCAATTAAAAAAAGTTAATGTTCCATTCATTCAATACTGTGCTATTCCAAAACAGGTAAAATCAGTATCACGATATCAATGTTTTGCCTAACGGTATTGTGAACAGAACACACACAACATATTTGTTAAACAAACACAAATAAATTACACAAATTGCATATGTTTTCTCTTTTCTCCACCCATCCTAATACCAGATGCTGGATGAATGAAAGCGCCTATGCGAACGTCCTGGTGGCCCCGGTATGCATATCGATGCTACTAAATCTACTGTTCCTGTGTAATATAGTGCGGGTGGTACTGCTGAAACTAAAAGCCCCGGCCGGACCTCAGGGAACGGGACCATCCCGAACGATACTACAAGCATTCAGGTTAGTGCATCGAAAGTAAACAGTTATTTTTTTTCTGGATTGGGTACCGGCAGACAAACCATTTGATAGAAATTGATTGCGCTTTGCTGCGGGTCTGGGATTGCAGTTGAGTCTCTGGATTCCACAGCGATAACGTTCAATTTGCGAGAAGGTTGTGAAATGGAAAAGAGTGCTTTTGTTTACGCAAGGTTCATTAGCAGTCCTATGTCAACAGTTCGTGCTACCTCATAAGATTTCGTAGTTTTTAAATTTGGTATCATGTTTGGAAAGATGGATATATTGTTCATATCAATGCCAGGCCGTCAAATCTCATAGGTATCCTTGGGCTGGAGAATTTTCGCGGTCTTATTTAGTTCTTAATTTCGTTTTAATTGCCACAAAAAAGTAATCGGTTTTGTCGGTTTATTTCGGTGAATCAATGAAAAAGAAATCGAAAAAAAAAATGAAATTGAAAGCTGAATAAATTTTCTATAGTTCTTAGTTTAATTATGAACATAGAATTATTTATTGAATGAATTGTCCCATAGACTCCAGGAACCCTGAGCCCTAAAAACTGCACTGCACGAAACAACTAAACCAATCTTTTGTTAATTATTCCCAATAAGCAACTGAAACAACGACGTAACAACAAAACTATTCCATTTCAGGGCAACCCTGCTACTCGTTCCCCTGCTCGGCTTGCAGTACATGCTAACCCCGTTCCGGCCGGATCCGGGTCATCCCTACGAACGAGCGTACGAAACGATATCCGCCTTTACGGCTTCATTCCAGGTAAGATATTAACGAGAAAGCACCATTCAATTACCTCGCCAATTCACGCGTTCTAACCTAAGCTAAACGTTGCGGTTTTCCGTCTAATCTGCTCCTAACTGATTTTCCCCGTAGGGCCTATTCGTTGCCGTCCTATTTTGCTTCTTCAACGGAGAGGTAATGGCACAAGTGAAGCGAAAGTGGCGCACGGTGTTCCTCCGGACGCGAACCAATTCCTATACAGCGACGCAAGTGTCCGTAAGTAAATCCCTTATCAAAGACGCCAGACGGCAGTGAGTTCCCGTCCCTATCGGTCCCCGTTAAGCCATCTGCTCGAGAGGGTGACTCCGGATCCGTGACAGCTTAACCGAGACAGCGAGGGATCTGAACTAATAATGCGATACTGAGGCAAACTCGCAGCCATCGGGCGTTCTTTCCCCAAATAAAAAAATAACCTCTTACCGTCCCATGCTTGTAACCCGACTGTAATCTCTTCGAATCCACCCACCCTAAAACTATTCCCACTTTATTGGTGCTCAAACAATCAACTGGATATTTAACTATGTCTACGCCTTGTTTCCTCATCTATGTTATCGGTGTTTTGATCGCAACATTAATCAACATCCAACCAACATCCTGCTCAACTTCAACCAAACACGAGAAGCGAAAAATTAGAAATCATTCTATAGAGACTGTGTCTAGTACATACTGCTAAGAACTGTCCACCTACACTAGAGCCGCTATTATGTGTGAAGAAAAGCAGATCATTGTTTCAAAAGTAAAAATTGTTTTGTTATGTACGTCCTTTGTGCCGCTGTTTAATGTAATTAGGTTATTTGTAAAACCAAAAAAAGTTTAGCAATACTACAATAAATAGATCAAATGATTGTAAAAGTTGTTAAATGAGCTGTCATTTGTTACTTGTTTCTCTTTTTTATTTCTCCGTGTTCAGTTATGTGTTTTTTTCAGTCTCTCATGCTGTATCAATCTTCTGCAAACTACCAAAATGTTATTTGTATGTTGCTAAAGAAATATCCTGTGTGTTTCTTCAAGTTACGTATTGACCATTCTTTGAATTAGTTTTAATACTATCACGAACGGTGGTTGTGATCGATAAGCTTCACGAAAATCGTTGATTTTTGGAAAATTCTTAAATGCTTCCGACAGTCAATGCATAATAGAGTGGCTCGACATATGACATTTTTCAGAACAGCACTTTTTGAGTTCCTTTTGTGATCCCAAATACATATGTAAAATTTGGGAGCGGCCGGTTGCTTTCCAGGTTTGCGCATCGCGTTTAAAATTTGTATGGGATCTTATATGGAGAAATCAATTATTTTGCATTTATGTTAATAAAGATATCTATTTCACTCAATATGAAAAACCAGCTTTATGCAACGATAATTCAAACCTTAGTTATCAATTTTGTCAAAAACGGTAACTAGCTACGAGTTTTCAAAAAATAGTTAGAACGATTTTAAAACTTCAATCCAAATGCAAAAATTCATTATTTCTTCCAACACTGTCAGGACATCACCGACGCGGATACTTTAAACTTAAATGAATGAGAATATAGTCATCGCAGAGACTTGAAATCTTTGAATGAAATGCTCAGAATGAATCGCTGAATAACATAGATGAATCCAGAAATTCAAAAAAGAGGAGGGGGCTTGTGTTCTCCCCAGTCCCCTTTTTAGATAGTTTAGTATAACATAAGGAAAGGAGTACATCTTCAACGCAGGTTTATAACGCCGAATTAAAAATTAATCTTACGTGTTTGAATGCTACTATTTAAGGAGTCTGCTGTTATCTCATTTAAAATAGTACAACGTTTTATAAGTTTTACATATTTGAAAACTATATTTCTTAGTCGTTCAGAGTCAGAATGTAAAAAGATGCATATCCATAGTGAAGTCTTGGAATTGTTTCTATTGACGTTTTCGTTTGAGAATTTAAGAACGAAACCAGGATAGTTACTTCGAACAAACGTTTTTGATGAAATTGGGTTAGGTTCACGCAAAATAGTGATATTAGAAAAACTGAAATATACTTTAGGTTAGAATCCAAGACGATTTCCAGAACTGAGTAAGGTTTAGCCTCAAGCAAAAGCAAAACATAAATTTTTAGGTGTAAATCCTAAATTTTGTAAATGTTACTTCCAACATTGTAGTATGATTCATATTTGGGTGCATAAAAATATTAAGAAAGTTCAGTTGCTCATATTTACAAAAACATAATGAGTTCAGTCGCTCATATTTACAAAAACATTGTAATTTGTCTTATCGGACCACTTCAGTCAAAACTGTGTTTATTTGACGACTTCACAAAACATTTTTTTCTCTGTATATAGAATTGTATTGAAAACTTCTTACTACCTAAAATGAAGTTGAAATAATATTTAGGAATGTACCGAAAATTGATAGGTGTATACATTACGAAGATATCCTGTCCAGAAAATTTTAGACCCTGTATAGATCCAATCAACATGGATCATTTTGGTACTTCAATTTTCTAGGCAGTATATCTCCGTAAATAAATAAAAGATAACACTGAACGTACTTTGATCCCTTCGTGACATTGCAAGAAAGCTTTTTCAATACACTGCATCACCAAAAAGTACTCAAAAATCGGAATTACCCGTCCGAAAGATTTAGGAGAATAGATGTTTATTTACATCCATATCGGCAACACTATGGCGTTTTCAATAGTTTGCATGCACAATGTGAACTCGGATAAAATAGTGTACATTTGTTACATTGTGAAATCATTTTGCATAAAAAAATATCTCATGACCAGCTAGTTTCAGTTTAGCTTATTTGTTTACTCAAATGGCATGACTTCCATTGACGTCAATCCTTATATCTAGCACGCTAATTGAAAAGGGTTTATATCAGTTTTTGAAAACCAATGCTGCGAAAAATAACGAAATGTTGAGATGTTGATTTTTCACATGCCTCAAAAAAGCAATGCTGTGCATGAACATGAACACAAATGATAGCGTATAATGAAAAGGCTTAGCTGTTCACAAAAAGTACGGTAAGCAGTTGATTTTTCGAACCATCCGCATCTGTCTTACTATCCGATTAATGACAGGCGGCTATCCCGAATAAACAGTCGAATCCGAGAGATTCATGTTCAATATTATGTTATTGTAACTACCCAAGTAACAATTGAAGTTTTATATCTCGCTACAAGTGCAATCTAAGTTTTATGAAAGGCTACAAAACTACTATAAAACCACAACTGTTACTAGGGTATTGTAACTATTACAACGAGCTTTCAGTGGGCTCTAGTTGTTAAAATGTTCCACCGATATCAAGCATCTGTTTATGATAAAAATTTTAGTCATGTTGCAAAAGTTATACTTATTAGTCACCTCATACATAAAGTACAGGTATAGAAGCAAGAATATTTTTTCTGGATAGCCTGTAAGCAGTTGAATAAAAATTCGTTACATGTCACCCTATCACTCAATTTTGTATATGTACGTGAATAACCTTTGTATCCATGTTTGCACATAATCCAGCAAACATCGTTAGCTGAACGCGCTTTTATAACAAGGGAATAAGCTGAACAAGACCTGTTCGAACCATTATATAACTAGATTGTTTGTTGAGAAGGTCCGTACACCGATTGCTGAAAGTCTGCTAGCCGGTCATAGCGCCGGTTAGCGGTACCCGAGAAAACGAAAAGCCCATAATTCTCCCATGCTCATGGTCCAAATTCACCCCCATTGCATGGTGTTTGGATAGTGCTTGAAATTGATTCAACCCATGAAAACACCATCAGCATGGTTCGGAAGATCACATATAAAAATCATATTTGAGTTTATTCATTGGTTTTCGAGCCCATTTCATGGTTCTGAAATTTGGCACGGACCATATTCATGGTACTTTAATGGGGTAAAATGGTGCTTGAACCCATAAAAATTTGCTCGAGTATGTAGATACTTACTGATGTCATTTAAAAACGACAGATATATTTCTTGCACACATTGAAAGCTTGGATGTCAGTTATCAATGCCTCAGGAATCTGGTCTCGGATTTACACTGAAGACCCCACCTGTTCATGAGTTTTAGCCATATTCATGTTTTTCCAACGTCTCGAAGGTGACATTGTAACATGATCGTAACCTAATCTAATATGTAAACACTCTGATTTTATTTGGAGCCATATTGGCCAGTTTCGAGGAATCTAGAACCAGTTTTGAGGCCCTTTTTGAATACATGCATTTAGCTGAGTGCTTGCTACTCCGTGTAAAATAGTAAATTTCACTATCGCGAAAATCTCAAGCTGTAGTTTCGAGCGTGTATACGTGGTGTTGCAGATAAATAACAGTATCTACATGAACAGGGGACCAGAAAGTCGTGGTGTACATAGATGCACCAATACGTGTTATAAATACTTTACACAGAATCAGTAGTTAAATGTCAATTAAACTTTACTGAACATTACCTAAGAAAACATCGATTCTGTGATCATTGCACTTCAGTGGTTTGAACTAAACTCGAAACAATATTCATGGTTCCATTCATGCCTTGTAAACTGATTCATGATATCGTGTATGTTAGTCACGATTCACCATTCGTATTCGTAAAATAATTCACAAAATCAGAAAATGCGTTTTCACTTTCTTGATAAAGTTAATAAAATATATAGTTTTATGCATGATATTGACAATTTCGGATAAACGATTTCACAGAACCCAGTATTATTCATGGATCCGTGATCTTGTGCTTGCATGCTTGTGAATAAGTTAGCAAATTTTGAAGATTATTTTTACTTTCATGCAATTCTGCAAATACCCTTGAATATTTCACGTGGACTATTTTGCCAAATTTGACATATGTTTCATACATATAATTTCATTTCACGAGCTGTTTCATGAAAAATTACATAATTGTATCCAACCAGTCATAGGTGCGACCGGAAGATATAAGAAAACTATTAGGATCCCAAACTTTATTCTTTATTTAATAAGATTCATTGAATACTACGCTGAGCGCCAAAAATACATTAGATTCAAAATTCGTAATAATGAATTAGTTCACAAAACTATAAAATATCGCTGATCGATTGCGTTTTCTTGATCCCGTTCATATTCCTCTTCAAAAATCTGATAGCAAACTCAACAAAAAGATCACGATAACACGCAAAGGAGTTATTAAATTCGTATCTAAGCTCCAAAAAGCATGAACTAGAATCACATTACTCTGCTAGAAAAATGAGATATTATACTCATGAACAAATATCACGACAATATACTTAGAAATTACGAAAATCTTGACTAATCTCCTGACATCATAAACATTGTTCAATTCTCGGCTCTTTTAGTCGATGTAGTTAATACAAACCAGTGGTTCTTAAATTACGTACGAGAATAAACAAAACGAAACATATTCGGCACGCAGCGACAATAATTATACCAAATATTCGAGTGTAACGCCATGTGTTATGTGGCGTGAACTAGTTTTGTAATTTTCTTTTATTTCTTAAGGGTAGAAAAATATAAAGTTAGAAATTGGTGTCAAAGTAGTTATAAAATAGAGATTACATTTCTTAAAAAAAATAAGGTGTCATTTAAGGGGTGGGTGTAGCGTAGTTGGTAAATCGATTGCCTTGTACGCAGCGCACCTGGGTTCAAGTCCCGACCCCGCACATAGGGTTAGAAATTTTTCATAAGAGATTTTTCTAACCCGAAGAGGCGAATGACCTCAAGGTTAAAACCTCTATAATCGAAATAAAAAAAAAAAAAAAAAAAAAAGGTGTCATTTGTCCCTATGCATTCATTGGTTGAAGCATCTATCTCGCTACAATATACCGTTAACTATTTCATTGATTTGTTTGTTCCCGGAAAAATTACTAATGACACTAAATAATTCTTCGATCAGTGCTAGCGACGCTGTACTCTCTGTCTATTGAGGTTTTATTCTCTTTTTGCAAACCATGTTCGTTGCTATACATTATATAACAAACTGCAAAAGGTGAACTTTTCAAATAAAACGCTAGATTTTTGCTTGGCATGTCTTGTCAAAACTATTAAAGCAACCAACAGTGTTACTAGAATATTTTCGCTACCAACGTATGCTTTCCATTGAAGTGGTCCCTTATACAAAACAATTTGAAAAGCGAACTAGGGAGTACACAAGCCCCCCCCCCCCGCCCCTTATTCCTTTCATTTTCTGACTACGTCTATGTTATTCAGCAATTCATTCTGAACATTTCGAAGGTACCAAATCTCGGCGACAAATATATTTTCATTTATTTAAGTTGTAAATGCCGATGTCGTGCACTGGCAGTGTTGGAAATAATAATAAATTTCTGCATTTGGATTGAACCAGAAGTTTAAAAATCGTTATAACTATTTTTTGAATACTCGTAGATAGTTACCGTCTTCGACAAAGTTGTTAACCAAGGTTTGAACTATAGTTTTAAATAACCGGTTTTTAATACTGAGTGAAATAGATATCTGTATTAACGTAAAAGCAAAATAATTGATTTCCCCATATAAAATCCCATGCAAACTTTGAACCCAATGCGCTAACCCGGAAAGCAACCAACCGCTACCAAATTTTGCCCAGGTTTTTGGTATCACAAAAGGAACTAAAAAGTGCTGTGCCCGCTAGTTTATATCATTTTGAAGTTTTCCCATACAACCGCGAGCCACTCTATTGCACAAGGATTTCAAGCCACGATTTGTTTCCATCGCGTTAAGCCCATTCTTGTCGATATTTCGTAAATTTCAAGTGCAATGCCAAACCACACCTGCAGTAGGAGAACACTATCGTTATCCTCTTGGACTGCTCTCGTATAGACACTGCATTAAAGCGTCATGTGTAGATTCGATCCCGGGAAATTATTTCCCGAGAACTGCGGGATTCTTGTATTCCTTGGGAGGGGCTCCCGAATCCCGTAATATTGTGTTTTTTACTGCTGGGATTCGGGATACCTGGGAAACAAGGTGCTTCAATTTTTTTTTCAAATACTTTCGGGGAAAATATTTCGATAGGTAAACATTTTTTTCGTAATTTTTTACAGTTTTGTCCCAAGCTACCGGTTTTATGTACTTTTTGATCTCGATTTTATCAACCTTCCATAAATTTGGAGATGCTTTATCTTGCATTTGTTGAGTGAATGAGTAAATATTCTATTAGGATATGTAGAAAATCTCATCTTTGTAGGATAACTTTTCCAAAATTAGCTCTTTTAAATAGCTTTTGAATTGGCAGCGTGTTTAAAATTGTGATGTCAATAAAATCCAAATTAAGTATAATATTTATTAGTATGAATGGTAGCTAATATAAATATATACCAGAGGACTTTGGCATTTTATTTTTGATGAGGCACGTTTGCATTAGCTTAGAGGTGCCAAGTTTATTCATTTACAATTTAAATTTCTCAAAAATTAGGGAATTACACATTGAATTCCTTTTAGAGTGAAACTAAGAATTTTTTTTCAGTTGTATTATACATACACAAGACGAGATATTCATTTAATTAGTTCAACATCAATTTCATGATAACCCAGAATCAACAATTTGCCTCCACAATACTTGATTCGTAGCTGCAGCTCTCCAACGTTGGTTACGCCCAACACTCGCCAAATCACGTTCCACCTGGTCCGCCCATCGTGCTCTCTGCACTCCTCGCCTTCTTGTACCAACCGGATCATTAGCGAACACCATCTTTGCAGGATTGTTGTCCGGCATTCTTGCAACATGCCCTGCCCACCGCATCCTTCCAGTTTTGGCCACCTTTTGGATCCTGTGTTAGCCAGCCAGAGTGCAGCGAGCTCGTGGTTCATCCTTCGCCGCCACACACCATTCTCCTGCACACCGCCGAAGATCGTCCTTAGCACCCGTCGCTCGAAACTCCTAGCGCTTGCATGTCCTCCGCGAGCATGGTCCAAGTCTCGTGCCCGTAGAGAACCACCGGTCTTATAAGCGTTTTGTGCATGGTGCATTTGGTGCGGGGGTGAATCTTTCTTGACCGCAGTTTCTTCTGGAGCCCATAGTAGGCCCGACTTCCACTGATGATGCGTCTTCGGATTTCACGGCTCACGTTGTCAGCCGTTAATAAGGACACTAGGTAGACAAAATCCTCCACTACCTCGAAGGTATCCCCGTCGATCGTAACGCTGTTTCCTAGCCAGATCCTGTCGTTTTCGGTTCCGTCTACCAGCATGTACTTTGTTTTGGGCGCATTTACCACCAGTCCGACCTTCGCTGCTTCGCGTTTCAGGCGGGTGTACACGTCTGCCACCGTTCCAAATGTTCGGGCAATAATATCGATGTCGTCCGCGAAGCATATAAATTCGCCGGATTCACACGAGAGTTCATCATCTTGTCTCACTCCTCGTCGAGATTCGAATGGACTGGAAAGTTCACCCGAAATCCTTACGCTGTTTTGTACACCGTCCATCGTTGCTTTGATCAGTCGAGTCAGCATCCCGGGAAAGCTGTTTTCGTCCATGATTTTCCATAGCTCTACGTGGTCGATACTGTCGTATGCCGCCTTGAAGTCGATGAACAGGTGATGCACTATTCAAAGTGCAAAAATTGTCATCAATTATTTTTATTTCTGGAGTTCACTCCAAATCAAAAGAATCTGTTTTATATGTATCTGTTCAATGCAGGTTACATTTACTTCTCCTGAAGAATTTTGAAAATATGAAAAAAATAATAAAAATAATATTTGCGTCGAAGTCAAAACGCCGGTTTATCGAGACTGATGACAAATCTTGGGTATATTAACCATTAATTACACTTTAATTGAAAAAACACTCATCATGTTCTGTAAGAATGCCTGAAGTAATTGTATTTCCATTTGATTGCTCGTTTTCTGACGTTCCGCCAACACCCCATACATACCTTTATATATTTTTATCTATTGAACAAAGCAAATGCAACAAACACTTTAGCAAAATTCAGATATGTTTCCAACAGTCTTACCTTTTATGGAACGTGTTATATTTTGCAAGATCTGCTTAAATCAAAACGATAAAAAATAAAAACTCAAAACGCCGCCAACTAGCCCCGGTCTCCCCTACACAAATCCAATCGGTTTTGAAATCTTTTCAATAAATTCTTTAATTTTCAAGAGAACTATTGATTTTTTTTATGTTTTTCCTGTACATCCAGGATTCTAGCATTTCCCGGGAAAATATTATTTCCGAATCCCGGGAAGCTGTAAACTACCGAGAAATGGAAGCTGTAGCATAATCTCACTCGCGTCCAAACAGTAGAGTGCTGTAGACAGAAGTGGGCCACGTTTTTATTTTTGATTGTAAAATAGTGAAAAATTAAAATTTTTCTGTCTTTTTTTTTTTTTTTTGATTGCGAGAATATTCTAAGACGCAAATTCTCGTTAAAGCAGATTTGTGAAATTAAGTTTCCAAAAAAATTTATTTTCATTTGCAAAAAAGTGCATTTTCCGCGTTTTCCGAAATTGTAGGGAGAAGTGGGCCACCTAAATTTTTATTTGAAGAAATGATCTGATTGATGTGAATTCTTATCCTGGGGGTTTTTAAAGGCGCTGAACACGAATCCGTTGTCCAATTCGTGAAACAAAAATTAGTTGATGCTAAAAGAGGGTTAAAAATTGAAAAAAAAATACATTCACTTTAGTAATATCGTTAGTTTATTATCTGAAAAAATGAGTAATGCAGAAAAATTAATAACTGTTGCGAAAAAGTGAAAAAAAAACATTTTAAGTCTTGAAGCACTGATCCTACTCGCAATAGACGCACGTGAAAGTGGTGCGGTTGGTCATAATTACGTGGAAGGGTCGGTCGCAGATATCGCACTCGATAGAGTTCTTTCTAGTCAGCTTTGCCGGCATTAATTTGTTGCAAATCATGCAAAAATCAACGTCTTCGTCCGAAGAAACCGACGCCTTTCTTTTCTTGCCTTTTTAAGGCTGTTTGTGAGGTATTGGCCTTTTTGAGACCTTTATTGGTATCCGCGCTTTTCGACACAGTGCAGCTTCTTCTACGATCTCTCGATTTTCAGGGGATGTAATTATGCTGCTTCTCAGCGGTTTGCTGCCACGGTTAGATTTCTGCTTTGGTGTGACGTAACTAAGCGGTCCCATAATGTCCAATGTTGAACGTGTCGCTGATGTAGACGCAGTTGATGTGGATGTTGAAGTAGATGTTGTAGACTCTACTCGCGCATCAGACTCTCCTTCAACTCTAACGACAAGTTGTTGGAGTTCGTCGTCCTTCTGAACAACCTGATTTACAAAAACTTGGTACTCCCCGCTGAGAGTTGCGACCAGGAATTGGTCCTCGTCAAAAATTTCTGGATTGAATGGGTAAATTGCGGTTTTCTCAAAACCAACACTGATGTTTCGGTTACTGAGACTGTTACGTAGGGCAATGGCAACAATTTTAGGTACATGTTGGATTTCCAGCGGGATACCAATATGATTTTTGGACCATGCGTCGCATTGAATATAGTAAGATCTTTTGACCGGTCCAAACACACCAACGTCCAAGGGTTGAAGCCGATGGCTGCAATGATGAGGCAATGTCAGAATGGTGATACCATGTTCAAGAGCTATATCGATAACTTCAACAGTGACGTGCGATCGGTGATTGTCCATTAACAGCAATAATTAACCTCTTTTTTAGGGATTTCTTTTTTTTTTTTTGGAGGCATGGTGGCTGAAAGGATAAAAATAAATAAATAACACATTTGCACAGTTCATCAAAAATTTTACTGCGCAAAAAACTGTATTACTCAAGTGGCCCATGTCTGTCCACAAAAAGTGGCCCACTTCTATCTACAAGCGCCGTTTTTTGCATATGGATCGGACAGAAACACAATGTGAATAATAGACAAAAATTACTTTGCATTTCGTAAATTATACGTTTCACTAACATATTGAATATTTACCTTAGTTTTTCTCGTTAAAATGCGATGGTGATTCGCATTAAAGCGTATGATCGCGAAAACTTTCTTGCCGAAATTCTCAGCACGTTTCTCTTGACAGTGCGAGAATAGGTTTATAACGTCTGAATATTTATAAAAAATGAGCTAGTATAAAAATACGATAACTGATGTTCGCGGTTTGACAGAGACGTCACTAGTCTTACAGTTATTCGGGTGGCCCACTCCAACCTGTGGCCCACGTCTGTCCACATCACTCTACACGCAGAAATTCATTTATGCATCGATAGCATACTTTTATATCTACCTCTCCTTTCTTCTGATGTAAATTTTATTTATATTTTTGTTTCTCAGTGTACACCTTTCTCACCTCGCTTGGGTTTATCAATGCCAATTTTTAAGCGATTCTTGCTTAGCGTAGCAAGCAAATATCGACACATCAGATATTCTACGGCTGTCGATCTTCACATAGAAATCAAAAACTGCTCACACAAAAGAAAAAAAAACACATAAATTGTAGAGAAAAATGCGAAACCAAACAGTTCGCATCCAATCACCACAACAATCGGCGTCATAAATTTTTAAAGATAACAGTGGCGGATCCAGGGGGAGTGACCTGGGGGTCCGGACCCCCCCCCCCGAAATTTTTTAACTTCATGAGAATATTTTCTATTTCGCACCCTCTACGAATTTTTTTTCTGGATCCGCTCTTGAAAGATAAACAAGTGTTCGGAACTACATTGGGACTTTGTCGTCATTAATTTTTATTTGTTTGTTTATTGGTTGTGATTTCCGACCAAGACCAAAAATTGCATATAGGATATTAGCACTTACGTCAACACCCAACAATATTGTATAATTCTAGAACATTTTTTTGATAAACCTTTGTCAGCATACACACGAAAATTCGTTATAAATCACAATCGACGCACACAAATTTATAGATATTATACATTTACAGAAAAATCGGTTAGTGGTTTTTTTGGGGCGGGGAGCTGTGTGACGAATTTCGCGCCAATTCGTATTCAGAGGTGGCAGCACCCTCTCAGATTTTAATGAAACTTTCTGAACATGAAGACTTTGTCACAAAAAGCAACTTTGCATACTTTGTTTTTCCAAAAATGATCTAGACTGTCTTTTGGAAAGGGCCAAACATTTTTTACCATTTTTTTTCAAATAGCTATAGTCTAAAAATGACAAATCCTACAAAAAAAATGTTGTCGGAGTGGTTTTCACAAAATTAGTAAAATTTTCGAATGAAAATATTGAAAAAATTCTTCATTGACTCCTACACTGTAAAAAAACGATTTTAAAAATTTAAAGTCGATTTACAAAAGAACCCCATTTTTGATTTGGATGAAATTTCGTTCGAAGATATATAATTATGTTCCCTACCTACCGTCAAAAATTCAAATTGGGCACTTTCAAGGAAAAAAAGTTATTTGAAAAAAAACTTTTCCTTGTCCAAACTGAATTTTTTTCTTCAGTGTATTTCTATAGAAAACTAAACCAATGAAAGTCATAATCAATGAGTTTTTATTCTCAGGTGATACGATCTTCAAAAACGCAGGTCAGTCATGTTGGTTTTAGAATCGACAGCTAATAACATTGTTTACTAGTTCTTTCCATTGGCTTGCTTGGATTTCAGTGGGTAAACAAAGTTGTTCGCTGTCATTTTTCTTCCCGGCAGTCTTCTGCACGCTAACCTCACTCCTCACCTAGTTACTGGCAAAGACGAATCTTCTTAGAACTCTAAGCATCTTGGTCATAATCATCTCAGAATCCAATAAAACTCATTTTGTGAGAAGATATTGTCGAATTTAGCAACTAAGCATATTTTTATTAAGGAGTTAAACCTTTTTCTTTTTTTATAAAATCAATTTTTTAATTACTTTATCTGAAAGTACAACTCCTTGAGAATGTTTTCCCAAGAGCAATAGTAATTTGAAATTTTAAACTCGATTATCTCGAAATGTCTTACTAAAAATGGTTTTTCCGTGATCACGATTGCCGAAAAACTACTCAATCAGTTTTCTTAATTTTTTTTTTCAATTGATCGTAATTATTTTTTCTCGTACTTCAACGATTCCTTTTTTATTCATAAATTTTAATACAATTTTTAGAGCTTAAAACAGCGATTTTTTACTAAAAACGTTCTCGAATAAAGGAAAAAAATATATTATTTATTCAACTAATCGTTAATATACGAGGAAAACTCATATGCTAACGGATTTTTTTGAATTTTGGGATTTTAGATGATCTATTGGTCTTCAATCGTGATCACCGCAAACCTCTTAAATAAAAAAGGGTCATCGCTTGAAACCAGCGGCGGATCAAGGAGGAAGATCCGAGGCGTCCGGACCCTGCCGGACTCTTTCAACTTGTTAAGAAATTTAAAACTAGTTTCAATTTTGAAGTGGTTTTAAACTCGAAATCATTTCAAACCAAATTTTTCACTGGTTTTTATTAAATGAGGTTATTGCGTATTACGTAATGTGTTCATTTCGAAATTAAACATTCAGACCCACTAGGATATTTTATTCTGGATCCGCCTCTAATAGAAACAAAAATATATAATATTTAATTAGCTTAATTAGCATTAACTCAATGTTGTCTTTCGGCTAACTTATTTTATGTGTCAAAGTCCAAAAAAGATAATTTACGCCAAAAATTTCTTTTCGGGATTACATCAAATCTCGACGTTTCATGCACTTTAAAGGCATTTAGCATCAAAAATACAAATTCGATTTTGAAATTTCCCTTTACTCCTCCTTTGAGAAATTTACAGTTGAGTTTATATGGAAATTTACCGTATGGCCGCACTCGTAACTCCGGAACCGAAAGTCCAATTAAGAAAAAAATCAATAGCAGCCGATGGCAAGGTTGTACCTTTCATTTGAGACTAAATTTATTGCAAATCGGTTCAGCCATCTCTGAGAAACAGAGGTGATATTTTTTTCCACATACACACATACGCACACACATACATACACACAGATATTTTCGGATCTTAACGAACTGAGCCGAATGGCATACGACAATCGGCCCTCCGGGCCGGGATTAGGTAGGCGATTTTCAGAGTGATTGCATGATTGCATTTATGCAATCACTTTATCAATCAGAAATATCCTGCAGTCATTGATGCACAAAAATTTAATCAAAATTTGTAAAAACACACTAATTGTCGTTTGAGCATCTCAATATACACTAATAATATGCTGTCATGCCACCATTATGATTATTTTCGATGCTCTACACGACAACATTGATATTAGTTAGCGTAGTTCTTCCGATTTTCGATAACAGAGGGGGGTTGGGATTACCCAACGGTCGGATTTGCTTTTTACCGATAAGTTCTCCATCATACAATTACATTCAAAATGTTCCTGTTCTCTTTAGGTTTCTGTTGGAAAAATATTAAAGAATAGAAAATATGGGTTTTTAGCAATTTAAATTTTTAACACAAATTTTTGTTTTTATGAAAAATGACACAACATTTTTTTCAGTGCATATTTTTTTCATACAGAAATATTCATTCCCTGTTACTCGTTCTCAGAAAGTTTTGCTGCATAAACAAAAAATTTTTGAAATCAATGCAATTAGAAATGTCTACGCCTTTTTAAAAAATTGCACTTGTATCAAATCAATGCAATTGTCAGAGAAAATCAAGGACATTGATAAACCGAACTCAACTTCACAGTTTCGTTCGAATCGACGATGGTCATATTTTGTGGTCAGCCGGTTTCTCATGAAATCCCTCAAATATGGATTAGGGACAATTTTTCGAAGAGGAAGCTATGTTTTAATAGGTTAATTGTTTTTAAAATATAAACTTGCTTACTGAAAACTTGCATGCATTTCAACATTTGCTGAGCAGGTATTGTTTGAGATTGCGTAGAGTTGAGACAAATACTCAATATGATTAATAACTAAAATAACATTTCGGAAAGTTATACGTTTATAGTCTGTCTCTAGCTGGTCAGAATAGGATTTTATTTCAATATATTTCAAGTTAGGTGCCATTAATGGTGTATTGTTGAGTGTTGAATTGAATTGCGTAATTTCGTAAAATTTCACGCTTTGCTGCATTCATGTAGCCTTCATATCTTCAAAAAAATTATAATAACATTATCAACAACTTTGCTGAAGGCACCAAGTCTCTTACTACTTTTGAAGAGTTCGTTCTATTACACAAGAAAATAATCTATAG
This sequence comes from Topomyia yanbarensis, assembly GCF_030247195.1. NCBI lineage: Eukaryota > Metazoa > Arthropoda > Insecta > Diptera > Culicidae > Topomyia > Topomyia yanbarensis. Next base: position 44,458,315 of record NC_080671.1, on the reverse strand, counting down.
ATGTTTGGAAATTATTACTTGTTGATTCTGCTTTTTTGTAGACTGGAATGGCATCTGTTAAACTACTTATGGTTCTGAATTTTCAATAATTTATCAAACTCAAATAAAATTTTTGCATTTTCCAAAAATCAACGATTTTCATCAAAGCAACCAAATTTCTGGCTAAGCTACTGCTCCTTGAGAAACGTTCATTTGCTATATTTTCTGGCATAACACTAATTTTAAATGTTACTATTTACTATTTTCTCAATCTATCTCGAGCAGTACCGTTTGTTGACTAGCAGTCTCTGCGACATAATTCGTCGAAAAGAAGTATGCATCAAACATATTGCAACTGATTTAGCAACCAAAAGTTCATGGTTATGCAATAAACCGCGGCCATTACATGTTGCAAGTGCTGCTTGGGATGCTCAGGAGTAAAAGAAAAGCGAAGCAAAATGTTGTTCTTCATATCCCATATTTCTATCAAATCTCAATATTTTGAGATGTAAATTTCACAGCTTCATGTACTAATATATTGACATTTGATCAAAACTACGAATCAATGGCTAGGTTCAACATTTCGCAATGAAACGCTATGGAAAAAATTGCTATTGAGTCATGCAGTTCACAAAAAGTGCAATTCTGTTCTTTAATGAGATATATTATCACAAATTAATAGATTTAAGTATCATTCAATAAGAAATACATTTTATAATCCGTAGATATAGTTATATCCCTGCCACATCGATTAGTTTAGAAATTAGAATATGCGCATATTTTGTATACTTTAACATATAATTAGATATGTAAAAGTAAAATTCTTTCCTGCTTGTCACAGGAAACCACTTCATTTTAAAGCTGTACATCAAAATCTGAGTACTACGACCATGTATTCAAGACTTCCAGAAATAAAAACACGGAAATAGATTTGTACGCATCTAAATGGTAGGTTATGTTTCATTCGATAAATGAGTAAAAACCTGTTTTAACCTTTTATAATAATAATAATATCCTAGTTACCAATCGAAAGTGTTTGCTAGTTTAGATCGGTCAGTTCAAGTTTAACCTTTGTCGCGCATTATACAGTGGATCGTGTTTTGTATCGTCATTTTCATAAAATTTATATAGATTTTCAACAATATCTAGTCTCAATTAATTCATGTCATCCCCTTACCGTTCAATGATATGCTCTACTACTATTCACCCCCTTTCCCTGTGAATCCCGTGGCTGTGTTTCGTCTACCTTGCTACTAAATTGCTCTAAATGATATAACACTAACACCTAAAGCAAAACTCAAATACCCTCTAATGCCAGCCGGTCCGCTTGCAGTTTGTTCGCTGTGGTCCTCACGTTCCCGGTGAGGAGAAAGTCTGACTAAAGGAGTACAGCAGTGGTATTCACAACAAGCAGCAAACAAACGTCAAAGATCCGAGTAGTCATTCCAACAACAACGCAACAACGATGACAACGACAATGGACACTGGGTCCGAATCGATCAAACCGATGACGGGTAAAACGAACCCTCAGAAGATCAATGGGTCCTCCTCCGTCGACGTGGATGGTGGGCTCGGTACCAGATACCGAAGGAGAGGTTCGATCGAGTGTAGACATGTGAAACTGCCACTGCTGGAGGCTGCAGCGCAGCACGATGGAATTATGCTGGGAGAAGATGACTTCCCAGCGCAGCTCCTAAGCGAAACTGTCCCAGCGGATGAAGTGTTGTAATGTTTTAGTGTAAAGGTACCACGTGCCGAAAATTAGCCAAATATATTTATAAAGTGATAATTTGGACAATGTAGTCTTCTATCGGTAGATGCATTTTTATACTTAATACCATAGTCGTGTGTAATGTGGAAGAAGCAGCAATGCTTAACTTAAACGTATATGTCGAAAGCGCTTCAACTTTAGAATACTATAGTAGGCTACGCCTGATTTGCAGGTCTATGTGATCACGTTCCTAATAAACGAGACGAAACGTTGCGCCCATTGTTTGACGTGGTGGAATTTGAAAGAATGTCTTCCATTTGGATATCGAAAAGTTGCAAAGGGTCAAACAGAATGCTACGTCACTGTAAGTGCATTGAAGCCCGGTTTAAAAAGGATGGCAAACCATGGACGATGTTGTTAGGGCAACTTTAAAACTTTTCGAAATTTGCCTGCTTCTGCGTCAGTTACGAAGCATTCTTGTTAGACCATTAAGTGTGTTCTTTTTAGCCCTCCCCAGCCACTAGGTGCCGTGACCGATATAAATTTGTGAAATATTTGCAAGGTAAGATCAACATTTTATTGCAGCAATAAATATTTTGGGCGGGCAAAATTATCCCACATTTTACGTTATTTATCCAGGAAGTGAAACATGATTCATGATACATAAGCGAAATTATTACCAATCTACAAAATGTTACGTGACCCCCACGACGATACAGCTTCCAAGAACTTGTTATCGTACTTTCTCACCAATTCCTCTTAATCGCATTTGAGCGTTGGCCAATTTACAATCGAACGTTTGCCGGAGAGCTCCGCTGTCTAACAACAGTACGGTGACCTATTTCCTCGGATCGTGCTAGGCATTAGCAGAGGGAAATTCTAACTGGAAGGCGAAACGCAGCATCATAGCAAGCCGGCATCTATAGCAACACGTGTTTACTCACGGATTAGTATTCCGTCAATATTGGATCCATTAGGCTGACCTATTTTGTTGTTTAACATGCAAATCAGATGCCAAATAGTCATGGTAACATTTTCGGGTTCACACTTCCCCTGTGAGGTTGCTATAGTTGCTACTACGGAGTAATGCACAACCAACGTTTAGGTTTGTTGGTGTGAACATATTCGGTCGATCTCGGCAGGGGTGGAATAGTGCACTCTAATTCAAACAAACATTTTGTCATTAAACTGCAAAACGGTCAACTGATGTGTAAAAAAAAGAAATTGAACTTTTTTTGTTTCGTTGTTTTAACCTTGGTGCCATTGTTTTTTAGGATAGAAAAATCTGTAACCCAAAATACACCGCGTATAAGGTAACCTTGTTGCAAAGCACGCTCCCTCTGAACCCCTTCTTGATGAAGTTGTTTATAAACAACAACGATTTATAGCCATAACATTGGCTTTAGAAAACATTTCAATTCAAAGGCCTGTAAGGTTAATAGCTAAGACTTTTATTTGAGCACTAACGGTTAGATATAATATCCTTAGAGCTGAAGTTATCAAATTTAGACTGTCTTCGACTAACTTTCGTGAAAATGATAGAAGAATTGCATTTTATAGAGCTTTACTTTTAGCAATTTCTAACATTGCAAGCACCTTGATCAAATCGGGTTTTTCGTATTTATCAATCCCAAAGGTAGAAGAAAAATAGTTTTGAAATAAGAAAGTTCTCGGGCGTGAAAGGGTTACTGCATTTTCACAAATCAATGTTTCTTGGAATGGCTACCACGATGTACCGTAATGCTTTCGAATTAATTGTTGAATATTTACGAGCCCAAACAATTTTTTCTCAACTCATTTTTGATCTTCAAGTACTTTAGATGTCGTACGTATGTAACATTATTCAAGTAGAATTCTTATCACGTTTCAATGTAGTAGTCGCGCCTCAAAATTGTTAGTCGGAATAGTTTTCTATTTTTTTGAACGTGAATAATTGTCATTGTACAGAACGAAGTAACTAGTTCATTGCTCTTACTTATTGGAAACATGCACACCATTTTTGTAGCTAATTCTTTAGAATGGACGATTACTACAAATAACAAAAATAATGTTTTCGCAAATGCAGTCATTTTTTTGTGACCAGATTATTTGTCAACTGACCGAGCAACGAGCGAGTAATTTTTTGCGTTGTTAGCACCGCCCCCTTTGATGATTGTGAACGGTGGCTACGCATAAAAGAAATGTTGCCAACCTGTCGGGTAAGGCAGGGCAGGAATCAGAATTTATTGGCTCGAATGGCACGCGTTCCCCGTATGTGGTCGGGGATTTATCCTTTGCCGTGTCTTCTAATCGTTTCCCTGATCGGAAGAAAAAGGAAAGGAGGAGAGAGGAAGTAGAATCGAAAGGAAGGGGAAAATTATTGCACAAAAACAAACAGAAGGTTAGTTAAAAGGTAAATTAGTACAAATCGTGTGCGAGAAAGCCTTAAGCTCTTTACCGCACTTGATTAAAATCTTTAATTTTTTTTCATAAAACGTTTATTTGACAAGGCATTTGCAAAAGCTTTTTACGCCGGGGTTTCTTTTTTACATAACATGTTACAAAAGTTCTAAAGACTATAATATTATAAAAAACGTTATTATAAAAAATTCCTTCTTAATACTGACACTGAGGATAATCATCATTTTAAATATTTTTATTTTAATTCTATTTTTTTTCGATTATAGAGGTTTGAACCTTTTAGCAGTTCGCCTCTTCGAGTTAGAAAAACCTCTTATGAAAAATTTCTAACCCCATGTGCGGGGTCGGGACTCGAACCCAGGTGCGCTGCGTGTAAGGCAATCGATTTCTATTTTCTTGAATTTCATTGTGAACCTATTGATAGTTTTTCTGTAGCCTTTGTTTATTATATCGTTTGATCTAACTTAACCAACAGCGACGAAATCTAAATTGTTTGTGGGTAGCATGGGATAAAAAATGGGAACATAGTGGGGATAATTATATTTGGATATTTATTGTTTTTAGGAAATAATAAATATGGCCCATGTATGTAAGATCTCTCTTTAATATGTTGCAGTTACAGTTTCATCACCCAAACACACTTTTGTCTATATAAAGACAACCGAAAATTCGAGATCGCAATAGCCTATCAGATGGTATGAGGTTTCGTAGTACGTTTCACAAAAATCACATGAAAATGACTCAGCACGCTGAGTAGTAGTGATGCGGTACTTGGGTTTTCAGTGACCGATTAAAGTGCAGATCAGTATGCCACAGTGTTGATTCTAAAAGTGTACGAGGTTTATCGAAATCACTAGGCACGGTTTCCCCAAAATATCTATTTTTTCTCTCTCTATTTTATATGACATTCTTGCTGTTCTTGCTCGGTTCTTCTATCTTGCTTCATGCACTTACGGGCCGCTGTTATCCATCTTCATGCACTTTGGCTTCTTTAACGGTTCTGCTGAATGTTGGATTGAAGGCACTATGTCCAATCGTTATTTCGTTGTTTGTACTATCAATTGATTCTATTTGAGGTAGCTGAGTTTTCACTAGCTGCTTCAACGCACGTCTTTCCGTAGTGGACTGTCTGGTTTCAGTACTGGCATGTAGGGATCATCTCAGGGTATGTGATCATATCATATCATATCTTTCTGGTCAGGTAAAACTAAGAAGGGTATATATCCTTCCGAAGCTATTCGAGAACTGCGAACCCTGAATGTGGTGCAATTTTCCAACAGACGTAATCAGGTCGGTTCCATCGCCAACACTCATTTGTGTACCACGGAACTTGTGGGACACGACAGCGACCTGTTCCGGTCAGATAACAACGCTCTATACAAGTCAGATTAATTCGAATGCTTCCACCACCGCCGTTCGATCTGCCATCTTAAAGTCTACTATCAGAACGTGAGAGGACTACGCACAAAAATTAATGAGCTGTTTGTCGCTTCTTCAGGTATCGATCATGATGTTATTGTTCTGGCCGAAACGTGGCCGAATGATCAAACCAACTCACTCCAATTATTTGGTTCAAGGTGCTCGGTATACCGTAACGATCGCGATCCTAATAGTGCTAATGGGATAATAGTGGAAAAACGTGGTGGTGGTGTGCCCATTACTGTCATTACTGACACAATATCGAACAACTATGAGTAAATATCCGTGGACCCGATACTAATACCTATGTGGGTGTCATGCATATTCCCCCCGATTACGCAAGAAACTATTCAGAAGCACATAGACTCCGAACTTGACATAGAGAATTCCTATTTGGCGAATATAACCAACCTGGTCTTTTTTGGAAGAGTACCGCCTCCGGGTATGCTGTCCCAGATCCTTCTGAATCAACCTTTCTGAGGACGAGTACTACCTTATTGGACGGGATCTTCGCACTGAACATGCAACAGATGTCTACAGCGAATTATAGGCGAAATCGAATCCTGCACCTCCAGTTTATAAATGAAAAAACTTCAATGAGCTGAACTGTTTCAGAAACACTTGAGCCATTAGTTTAATTGGATGCACATCATCCTCCACTTCTTGTAACGCAGTTTTGACCCCAGCTGCTTCTTTATGACGATATGGAGGATGTTAGGAAGTTCAATTTTTCCAGGACTAACACGAACCCAATCCAACCCTAAACGAAACCCAAAACAGTTTCGGTCTTTTGTAAACGGGAAACGAAAAAAATGGTCTTCCTTCCAGTATATTTCTCGCACATGAAATTTCAAATACTCCCAGCACATCTATAACTTGTGTCTCGAGTGTGTTTTAAAAATGGATCGATTAATTCAACTCAGGTGGATGCTGGCCTTCAGGATGTCCCTCGTGATGTAATTAATTTTGGAAACATAAAATTTACTGATTAAGCCATGCTAGCTGTCGTAAGCAAGTTCAAGTCCTCTACATCGGTGGGGCCAGATGGGATTTCTGCTACACTCAGGTTTTTTTTACGCGGGGGATACGAGCCGCGTAAATGAAAACCGCGTAAATGAAAACCGCGTAAATTTCAAAATCCGCGTAAATGAAAACCGCGTAAATTTCAAAATCCGCGTAAATGAAAACCGCGTAAAAAAAACTTAAGTGTATAATACTAAAAAGATGCCCAAGCACATTATGCGCTCTTCTACAACTAATTTTTAACCAATCACTATCGCAATCAGTGTTTCCCATGTGTTGGAAAAAATTAGTAATATTTCCAGTGTTTAAGAATGCTGATAAAGAAAATATTGTGAACTGTCGTGACATAACATCGCTCTGCGGTGGATCACATTTGTTTGAGATCCTTGTAGGAAATATGCTCTTTTTTGAGACCCAAGCATACATATCGAAAGACCATCATGGATTTTTTCAGGCAGATCAACTACCATCAATCTAAGTCTGCATTAAAAACATCGAAAATGGATCGCAGGTAAACACTGTATACACGGATCTTAAAGCTGCATTCGATCGTGTAGACCACTTTCTACACTTGGCCTTGCGACGTGTGTGCTGTTTGAGAGTTTACGATTGGAAAAAAAAATAAGTAGCACCAATTTGGTGCTGGTTTGGACTTATCAAACAAGCATTAGGTTGATGTTAGTCACTGACAAGGAGAATCCGAAACGCTAAAAAACCATACTTTATGTTAGGTCATCTGTCTTAACGAACAAAATATTGTATTGTCCAAAATTTTTCCCATTGGGAATTTTGCACAAAACATATTTATTTTTATGCTTGTGTTTGCGTTGTGTCAATCCATATTTTCGGCAGTTTGTAAGTATGTAGGGTAATAAGCATACTAGCACACACGTTTCACATTTCGGATGTATTTGATACGTTTTTATCACGAAGGCATCTGAGAACACGCTTATGTAGTTATTTCTAGAGCACGGGCGGACCTAACTAGATTTGCGCCAACCGAAAGGAGGAGGTTAGTTGGAAATTTTGCTGGACGAGGAGACTAAGCTATGTTAGAGCAGTTATATTTTTGATTTGTTTTCAAAAAGTTGCGAGATAATCTATAACGATTCTTGGTAGTCAGTCCAAAATTAATGCCTTCTGATCAAGAGACAGCACTGGTTGGTTTTTATCACAGGTTTGTTTTATTATTTTATAACAATCGAATTGCTTAGGGCATGTTCAGTAGCGTAGTATTTTATATGGGAGTTTCAAAATGGAATTGGAACAGAAACAATCACATTCTCAGCGGATTTTTTAGATATATTTCGAACAGAACATCACTGGTATACGCTGCCGTTCTCTTTGTTGCTTAATTTGAAATACGCTTAGAACTGTTTTGAATATATTAAGTGTATTCAACACATACACTCAGGTTCGTTTGCTTGGGAAAAATAATTTCAAGTCAAGCAACGACTTAAGGACACGTTCGGGAGTGGTCCAGTTCTAGATTCATAATTCTGACAGTTCTGTAATATAAAACTAAAAAAATTGAAACTAGAACTTAATCTCCCAGCAGCAAATTGAGCGGGCGTTCTTTTAGTTTTGTAGTTTAAAATTCATGTTTTTAATTTACTTCAATAAATTATGTTTTATTGGGTAGAACGTATAGCAAAAAGTAACATATGGAAGCAGGAGAGTAAGCTAGAACGTGATTCGAAAGTTGTGATAGATCAAAATATAACGGCTTCGCTAGTGAAATAGTACAATCACCAGAAAAAGTTAAACTAAAATTTATTTTGTGAGTATATAAATAAAACAAAAAAGCAGAATAATACTTCTATAATTGAATTATGCCAAAGAACAGCTGAGTAATACTATGTTCACACTACAGAGTTAAAACACGTTTTAATAATTCGCAACAAGAAAAATGTCATCAAGATAGCGTTAAAACACGTTTTAACTCGTAGTGTGAACGTAGTATAACACAGCAGTTAAACTCAAAAATTCCGAGTTAGAAAATGCCCCTTAAAGAAAAATCAATACAAGATAAAAACTATTCAGCATTTAGCGTACCCTTCAAATTTTAACTTTTGTCCAGGTCTGGTGTGCAACCAGGGTTGAAAAAGGAATAGCAAAACGCCATAACGGATGAAATGCACTCATTGAACCATAAATTAAAGAGTATCAGAATCTCAAACTTCAAACGCCAGTCTGCGATTCAAAAGTGAACTAATTAAAGGATAAGAATAATTAGTAGGGAAACTATAACCGCTGCCGTGACTGTCTGAATGACGCTGGACCATTTTCAGCTGAGTAAACAGTGGCAATCGGCATATAGGTAGTGAGTGGGGTGGTATGGTATAGTATCTGCCCACACGAAATGTGATGATCTGGAGAGTAAACAAACACGCCGAGTGACGATGGTGAAAATAAACAATCCAGATTTTTCGTTCCTCCCAGTTGAATCGCTGGTCAATGGGTTCGACGTCTGGCAGGGCAGAACTCTGTAATCAATCAAATGAAAAAATAATATTTGGGACTGGCGGCATTGAAGGCAAATGGAATGTCAATATTTTTGTGGGCCAGTCCAAGATTAAAGATCGATTGGGAATGTTAAAAGTGTAAAAGCTTTGGTTTGCCAGAAACCGTTCCGAGTCTTAATCTTCTGCCACTACAAACTTCGTTGGCCAACTGAAATCGATGTAAAAGATACAAGACAATAAAACGGATTGAAATAACAATCTCACATGAGTAAACCGTAACTTGAAAGCTAAGACAGTAGACCGGAAAGAAAAACATGCTTCCGCAATGATGTGTTATTTTTGCACAGATCAACTCTAGAGTACCAAATTTTCTTTATTTGATACAAGAACAAAGTTTATTTGTAAGATAGGATGTGATTTGTGTATTTTAGATGCAACGAAAGAGCTTGCCGCAGACAGGTATACATGAGACAATCGTTTGATTCGAAAAGCTAGTCCAAATAGACGGGTCGGAAAAAACTCAATTGCTTTGACTTTGGTAGGAGTCAACTGATTACCGACTAGTATCCCAGCTTCGCCAATTACAATCACATTTAAGATGCAGGTTTCGTGACTCGAGCATGTGTAATGTTCGTAACAAATTATCAAAATTTCCGGACTTATTAGTAGCCAATATAGTTAGAATCAATTACAAGTACAGAATGGAAAAAAATATGTGATCATGGGTAGTATAGTTGTCATGCTACTGCGCGCTAAAAACCAAATAAGAAGTCATTGTAACTAAAGATCGAGATGGTCATCGGAATCCTATATGAAGACTTAGCCATCATCTAACATACCACGTGAATTAAGAGGAGCGTAAAATGTAGAGTTGATTCAGTTAAATCGAAAACTGTATCATTTGAACAATATTTTTTTTCCAAATTTTCAATGCGAATCATTCAAAATTGTGATAGTGAATCTCCGAAGCACCTCGATCAAATGCAGTGTGTATAATAACCCAATATTCAATTATCCAATCTTGAAATTCCCCAAGTAACTACGAGAGCTTTTAATTATTATTAGGAATTAGTTAAGGAACTTACGTTTCGACCTCGTCTCATCAGAATCCGACACTAACTTAGTGACAGGACTACTATTTGCGTTTCTGAGCAAACCCGCAGTCCTGCGTGATGTCACGCAAGAATAGGAGTTCCGATTAAGCTGACGAGAATTTATTTTGGGTCATATTGACCCTAACACCTATAGAAGGTTAAAAATGTCAACCCGTAAAATTTTAGTCTGAAAGTCCTGAGCTCAATTGGTTCGACTGAGCAGCAGTGAATTAAAGTACACTTTTCAGGTTCTTGAAAACAAAATAATTAAGGGAAATGCAGTCCCTCCACCCCATTTGCTCGGCCCCGGAAGGAAGCAATCTAATAATAATCCATTTCCAGGCTGCTGAATATCCGGTCTGCCAAGAAAAAAGAAAACAATGTTTCGTTACTTCAGTTCATTTCGAGACTCATTTCACTGGAACGTACAAAGGTAGCTTTAATTGGAACACACCCAGCCAAGAGAAAGACAGAAGAAACGGAAACACTTTTGTTTTGGACAAATTTAGCTGAGACAGCAGTCGTGCTCTCACAATCAATTACTACTATTTCGATCACACTGATTTTGCCGCATTTTTGCTAAACTTTGATCGCTGCGGTTGAGGGGGGGGGACAAAACCACAAACGATACCACTACCTGTGGGCACGTGGACTAAACGTTAGACAAAATCAATCAAATCGACCAATATACATTGGGAATGGCAGTTATCTGGTGGCTTCTGACTCTGCATTGCGGTTGAACCGGTGATTAGTGAGTGCCATCAGGTGATGATAATTGCTTTAGCAAATATATTGTGTTCGAATGGTTTTCACAGGAAGTAAGTGTTGTCCATAAACCAATTAATTTGTCCACTCCGTTCGGTGCTATTTTGTCGGATCCAATTTGGTAGATATTGCTCGAAGCATAGCCATAGCAATAGATGGCGGTTGAACAAAGAGCTTCCTATATGCATCAAAATGAACAATCTCTTGGAAAATCGTGCTTCTTTCCAAAGTTATCCAGATAAGCTTATTGGTGGAAAAGCACATCAATTCCTATCCTTCTTGTTCGTTACGACAGATGACACTACAAGTACGTTAAGATTGAAGGAGCGCATGCGCTGCATTTTACGTCAGTTGATGCATGTTCCTATACCGTTACAAGTAAAGCTGAAGTGAATGGAATAACAACACATAATTTTTGTTTGCCAAAAATCAATCTAATCATCAAAATTTTCGAAAAATTCAGATTGTTCAAGAAAAGTAATAAATTATAACTGATGATTTATTGGGTGTTTCACTACGCTGCTCTTTGCTCATAGCAAATTCATTTTGGAATATCGCAGAACGTTAACGAATAATGGCCCGGTACATTACGAATAATCGCAGTTATGATGGTTTATGGGGCATAAAATTTCCTTGATTTATCATGTAATTTTACAGGTGTCACATGAAACATGCATATGATACGAAAGGAATATTTCGTTTGCCGATGTAGCAAATCGTTTGCTAAATCGTATATAGATTCTTTTATCTACAGTATTAGGATTGGAAAATTTGGGAATGCCAGAATAATTCCCCGTCTTGATTAATTTTTAAGAATAGTTCGAAAACTGAATGGTATGTATCCTGTTTTCAAAGAAAACTATTTGCCTACAGTCACATTGGAACACGACAATTTGGCCGAATGTTTTTGACAGAATGCTGGTTAGCCGAACCTTATTTGGTCCAATGCTGCTTGATTGAAAATGTAAATTAGGCGAATGAATCGTTTGATTAAGGGGTTATATACAAAGTTGGAACTCGAAAAATCCAGAAAAAAATTATTGAATATTCTGAAAGTACATACTTTTGAAAATATCTGTGCGAAATTTCATCCAGATCGGAGCACTAGATTTCAAACTACAGCCGATCGCAGCGCGCTGGTTCTTCCGCGTATGAAGTCAACATAAAGCTTTAAACGCAATTATCTTGAAACTAAGTTGTTTGAAAAGTACTGTTGCGGTGAACGTGATATCGCAAAAACTATTCATCCGATTTTCATCATTTTTTTTTTTGAATTGTTTGTATTTACATTCTCGTGTACTTGAACGCTTCCTTTTCTATCCAAAATTCTTTGATTCTTTGCGATGATTTTTTGTTTAAAATTTTGAACACCACAAAACTAATTTTTTTGGTTAACACGTTTTTTTAGCAGGGAAAAAAAATTATTGGGAAACCAATCCGTTCAAGTACACCACAATACATTTTTCTTCAATAATCCTTTTACTTTTTTGATTTTAGTTGAGCGGTTCGGCTTGGAGAACGTTCACCGCAAACCTCTGCCAAAAAAAACTCGCTTCGGGGGATGGGCCATAACTCCGCCAACCTTCAATATTATTTTTAATTCAACTTGTTTTTTCGAACTTCGATAGCACTACCAACGAGCTGTATTTTGCTTTTTCAAAAAAAATTGCATAAAGCGCTTTAAAAAAAATCGCGAACTAAGCTCTCTTTTTCGCCACAACTTTGTATATAACCCCTTAAATCCCAGTTGATCGTATGCTATTTGATCGGTTGGGTCGTTTTGCGTTATTGTTTCAAATGCTCTTTGGCCGGAAGCGTTCCTTGAGTGCATACTTTTTTTTAATAAAGGAAAAATATGATCGAATTAGGGGCCATCCATATACCACGTGGACAATTTAGGGGAGGGTGGAGGTCACGAGAAAGTCCACGATTGCCCATGGGGAAGGGGGTGGGTGTATTTGAAATGCTCGCTTTTCATTATATTTTTGTCTTTTATAAGAAAATGAAATAAATTTGCATCGTCATTGGTTTAAGCACTTACTTTAATTTTTTTTTCAAGATTTTGAAATAGTCAAAGTGCCTATAACAGCATAATGTGTGATGGCAACTATCATCGAAAAAAAATCAGAAGAAATAGCGCGAAACGAAGTCCGAGATTTTTTTTCTGAATCATTTGATTGAATCTTCTGTGACTTGGTCGAACACCACTAATTTTGGATTTGAAAGTTTGTGGTTGAAATTACGAGCCAATTCAAGAATTCATAGGTTTCTTCAATTGTATGTTATTAAGATTAATCTTCAAAAAGTAATTATGAAAGACCATAATGTCGTTCGGGATTGAGATTTTTCTACAGACATTTTACAAAAGACGAAAGAAGTGTATGATATTCTGTGGTTAAAGTTTGAACGATTTTCAAAGCCCTTCTTCGCCATAGTAGTCCAACACAAAGAAAAAATTTTGGAAATCCATTTTACTCGATCACCCGAAAAAAAATTGGAAATTCCACGTGGACATCGCTGGGTGGTAGGGGTACAGAAATTGTCCACGCTTGTCCACGTAGGGGAGGAGGGGGTTAAAAATGAAGGTTTTTTGTCCACGTGGACGGCCCCTTACACTATTTTGTGATTTTTAATTTTAATTTAATCTTGTTTATTTGATCAGGCAGCTTTATCTTCAAAATGAGCTGTTCCTGCATTCATGAGTTGCATTGATGGAGAACATGCGTACTTTTCGGGTTTACATTTTATTTACTTATTTATTTATTTTTTTATTTACAGTTTATATCAACAGACATAGGTCCTAATGACAGTTTTCTAATGTATTTATAAATTTGATAGTATTCTGTAACAGAAAATGTGAAAGTCAAGTCGGATGATACTCTGTTGGAAATCCGCAGCAAACTCGATTGAGTAAAGACGAAGGGGGTTGTTTAAAAATTTCTAGGCTCTCAGCTACATCCAATTTCCATGAATTAGAAGTTTGACGTTGAATTTTTATATCCTCGGTAGTCAGAACATGTTTTTCTGAAAAGGAATGTTCCGCTACCTTAGATTTGAAGTGAAATGGTATATCTTTAACAGCTTCCTTGGAAGCTTTTGTGATTTCAGCGATGTGCTCTTCAAAACGAATATCTACTGTTCTCTTAGTTTGTCCAATATAAATTTTATCATAATCATTTCGTTGTGTTTCATTATTGCTCCACTCGATTACACATGATTACACGAATATTACATACATTTAAAACAAAAGTACAAGTACAAGTAACTGTAAATATGATTTAATGAAAACTTTGGAAGCTAACGCTCTGATTGGTTGTCATTGTTTACTGATTTCCGATAAGAAATAATTTGTTGCGAAAGCCCTATCATCTGTTTACTGATAATTACACAAGTAAAAAAAATAAGAAAATATATAATCAGTATAAAAACGGATTCAAAAACTTATATTACTTGTTTTGACGTGAGTCATGTTTTTTCTTTGTTCAAGGTTTTTAGGAATGTGTCCAATGGAAAGACAGAGAAAGAACCGGACCCAAACGGTGACAATTCACCTTTTATTGGACACATCGAGAAAAGACATGTTCTCATGCAGGAATCGAACATGCGATCCCAGTATCTAGTTGTAGACAATGGATAATCGCCGCTTTCGAATGTTCGATGATGGTTATCGACGTTTTTCGGCGAAATAAAAAACACCAACGTATTGCCAGATGTCCGGACGTTTCGAGCTACTCCTGGCTTTCACTCATCTTCTGCGGACACTAAAACATATATTTGTCAAAAGCATTTTTTCACAACTTAAAATCTAACTTACAATCTTCAATCCTCGTTACACTAGCACTATCTCTGTTTTTAATTTCTACTGTCACTTTTGGATCTCAATTTTTGGATAATAGAGTTGTATGCCGTTTTAAATGTAATAGAGTCAGTTTGTTTATTAACTACATTTTCGTCTCCTTTAATTTTAATGTGAAAAGCTTCAGCTGTTAATCTAGTGCTGCTGTGTGTCATCTTATCTAAAATTTTTGTCTTGTCGGTAGCTCGAAACGTCCGGACGATCTGGCAATACGTTGGTGTTTTTTATTTCGCCGAAAAACGTCGATAACCATCATCGAACATTCGAAAGCGGCGATTATCCATTGTCTACAAATACAATAATCGACCAAAAATTGCAAAATGGTCCTAACAGGACAGGTTAGCAGTAAATACTCAGGAACCGTTTATGAGTCACAACGGTCCTTTTTGAAGCTAGAGATGAAATTTGCTAAGCTGAAAAACAGAAAATTGTTTTTGCTAAACTGCCGGAGACTTAAGCTCATTCCACCGTTCCTAAATTTCTCCATACATGTGAACGTCGAAAACGAACAGTCAGATGTTGAAATGAACAAAACCGTGAACAGTTTCAAACAAAAAGTGCTCTCTGTTTTGATTTCGGACACGATACGGAGTATCGTCAAAACACAAGCAGCAACGAAATATAAGCGAGAGTTTTTGGAGAGAGTGACCGAAGAGGAAGATTTCAGGGTGCTGATAGGTAAAGCATCCCGAAAACAAATGCGTATTTTTGAGAGGTGTAAAAACCGACAATCAAGAAAAATGAAAATCCGACATTATACATACGAGCCACAACGTAGCTCCATCGCCGCACACACCCCTCTCCCCTGCCTAACTATGAATCTGACATGAGCAAATATAAAAATACGATTTTCAATACACTAACCTTGCCGGTGTACCACGAAACTGCTACTTGAGGAAGCTAGAACATTTTCCTGTACAATCAACCCGAGTTTTTGACGGAATTCCAGTTATAGCTCTTATTTTGTGCGAAAATATCACCCCTCTTCACTTGGGGTTTCTTTTCGAAACGCTTTTATTTTTCTTCTTCTCATTTTCAGAACACTTTTTCAAATGCACTTTAATCACACACCACTGAAAAAACACCCGCGAAACTTTAATCGTTTACTAACTAAACTTCAAATTTTCTGCCAATGTGCAGATTACCAAAGGAAAATGTCCGAAAACTCTTATTTGTGCGTTTGAATTTTCACTTCGAATTCCATTTTTTCTCAATGTAAACAAGCGCGTCGGTGCCTAGCAACAAGTGTGCGTTGCTGGCTTCCACATATCTTCACCTTAAGTCCGGCGAAATCAGCCACAGCGGAAATGAAAACTGGATACTTAACTACACCGGAGAAGCCTTACCCGATTTCGTTAACCGATCGCTGCAATTGGGAGGTGGTTTCAATAACCCGAATCCTCACGAAGTGCCATACGTTCGCATTCTATCGGAAATCGAAAGTGCGATTCAATATGTACCCATGGCCGATACGATACGTCACGATGTTTCAAATGCAATCGTCAACCACATCAACTACACAAAACAACCGTTTCACGACGAGAACGAATGGTTGAGACAAGATCAGAAAAGAACGAAGAAATTTCTCAATGATAGAGATGATCTATTGGTTACCAAAGCAGATAAGGGTAATGAAGTTGTAGCAATGAAACGAAATGAATATGAGGAAAAAATGCAAGTACTGGTGAGTGACAATGGGTGGGGCTTTTTTGGCCGGTGATGAGCTGTTGTGAATACATGAATAATTCTAGACACACATATAGTTTTAAGCCAAGCTATTAACTAAGATAGTAACTATAACATTCTAGTAAGCTACTTGAAATAGTTCTATCGAATCCGACTATTTCTAATTGGTTGTAATGCTATTGGAAAAAGTGGAAGCTTACATAAAAGTAGCTGTTTTGAAACTTTTGTGTATATTGTTGTTTCGCAACATATTAAAAATACCAAACTAACTTAGTACGTTGATTTCATGAAACGATACTGTTATCAGTCATTTTTACTTTTTAGATAATTCAGGAATCCTGGGAATCGAATAGGGGCATTTAGCCCCGGTGGCGCGTATTATACCCTTTTACCCTAGTAGGGCAAACAGAGCACCACATTGGCAATAGTTTTGAGTTCGTTGAAGATATGCGGAAACAAAAACTGAGATCAGACTCTATTTTGTTTTCTTTAGATGTGGTTTCATTATTCACGAATGTACCAGTGGACTATGCACTAGAATCGGTAAAGTTGCGTTGGGACGAAATAAGTAAGATCACCGATATAGACGAAACGAGTTTTTTTGAAATGCTGCAGATTGTGTTAGAATCGACCTTTTTTCAACATAGAAGGAAATTGTACAAGCAGAAATTTTGTATTCCAATGGGCTCCCCTTTATCCCCAGTAGTAGCCAATATAGTACTGGAACGGATTGAGCAAGCTGCATTAGATGATTTAGGTAAAAGGGGGATCGTGCCGGTGTTCTACGCTGACGATTGTCTGGTGTGTGGTGAAGCAGCGTATGTGAATGAACTTGTTTGTGCATTCAATAGATTTCATCCGAGGCTGCAGTTTACAGTAGAAATGGAGGTGGAAGGGAAACTGAAGTTCTTGGATACGATTCTACGACGAGAAAAAGACGAAATCACTACGGAGTGGTTTCCAAAGGACCCGAATGGAAGATACCTGGACTTTTAATCGGTTAGCCCTTTCACTCATAAGAAAAATACTATAATAGCATTGGTAGACAGAGCATTGAAATTAAATCATGTTAAATATAGGCAACATACTTTAGAAACAGTCAAATTTATGTTTAAAAATAATAACTATCCTAAACGTTTAATAGAAAATGTGATAAAGGAGAGAACACACAGAATGTACAACAGTTTAGAAAGAGAGAAAGTTAATGCGAAGAAAAAGTTCGCGACAATTCCATACGTGGCAGGTTTGGGAGAGAAATTGTCGAAATATTTGAGACGATATACCATGCGGTCAATGCCATAAATCTTATGTAGGTGAAACAAGCCAGTTTCTATGTAAAAGAATAGAGCAACATAAATACGATGTTAGAACGAAAAGAATAGGAGGAACTGGCTTGACTCAACACAGTGTAGAAAATGGACATGTTTTTAATTTCGACAAGACAAAAATTTTAGATAAGATGACACACAGCAGCACTAGATTAACAGCTGAAACTTTTCACATTAAAATTCAAGGAGACGAAAATGTAGTTAATAAACAAACTGACTCTATTACATTTAAAACGGCATACAACTCTATTATCCAAAAATTGAGTTCCAAAAGTGACAGTAGAAATTAAAAACAGAGATAGTGCTAGTGTAACGAGGATTGAAGATTGTAAGTTAGATTTTAAGTTGTGAAAAATTGCTTTTGACAAATATATGTTTTAGTGTCCGCAGAAGATGAGTGAAAGCCAGGAGTAGCTCGAAACGTCCGGACGATCTGGCAATAGGTTTGTGTTTTTTATTTCGCCGAAAAAAGTTGACAACCGTCATCGAACAGTCTCTAGTTGGGTGCATTAACCACTCGGCCATCGACGAACTGTGACAATAGCATCACAGATTCCCAACAATAGCGTGATCACCGCCACAGCCCCAATACCTACCAATAAACCCATCGACCCCCAATGTCTCCTATAAGCAAATCGTCACCGCCCCCTCTCAGGCAGATCTCATTCGTTATCCATTTTTAGATCCAGTGGATCGCGTTCAGCCTTGAGTTATTTTTGTCACTGTTTGCGTCCCATTAGCCTGTTTTGATCCACCAAACGGTGCAATTGTGCTTTTCTGAATCATGAACATTAGCATTTCTTTATATTCATTTTAAACTTTCAAATATAAGGGAACCCGGGGCTATTAAGACAGTGGGGGTAATTCGGACCCCCTCGATTTCTCAGAAAATAGCAAGACTTTCTAACTATCGTACATATTCGTAGAACCGCTATCCTGAATCATTAATTTTGAGAGCTGAAGTTGATTCTATGTTCTTTTTAGAAAAGAGATACAACAATGTTTCGTTGTTTTGCCATTCTCAAAACAAAAATCATTATAATGGAAAAACCGTGATTAAAGCAACAAATAAAAGTGAAAAAATAAAAGGTAAGTGTTTTGGAAAGTTTTATGGAATGATTTTTGTTTGGGTGAAAACAGAGATATTTTCAAGACGCTCACCACTTTTGTGGGATATGAGCGTACGGGGCTATTCGGACCCCCTATTCCGTCGACCATCGTTCAGCGGCTTGCGGCTGTGCACACCATTGGCCACGCCACAGCAAAGAAAATACATGGGCAGCCAATCGACAGCTGTGACATACCAGATTAATTTTTTGTAAAGCATTTTTTTTTGTTTCTTAAGCAGTGTCTCTTGTAACTAATTCATAGGTAAACATATTTCCAATGTAAAAAAAATAAAGAAAAATGACGGTCTGAATTGCCCCGTAGGGAGGTCCGAATTATCCCTACATTGTAAAAGGCTGGAATAACGTAGAGGTTTTCAAATCGTCGCCTTGCGCTGCCATTGAGTGGTGCAAATTAACCTTTTATGGCACCAAAATGTAGTTGTGGTTTCAAACTAACAATTAGGACTTTTGATCGGTAACTGTTTCACATCTATTCACCTAAAAGGGCGAATTGCTTAAGTAGGTCCGAATAGCCCCGGGTTCCCCTATATATCACCTTTTCACTATACATGGCACAACAAGAAAACAAATCAATACTCGAGTTTCAATGTTTTAAAGTTTAAAAAAGAATAGGCCATATCGAAAACTTGAACCATCAGAACCAGTAATCGGCGATTTGAGATTTATTTTGGTCGTCTTGATCAGCTGGTGGGAGAAGAAGAGCAATGTTCGCAGCATGTGATCAAATAATCGGTGTTAAGTCAGACCGGACTAAGTGACATTGCATTGACTTCGAGTAAAACGAATTGAAAGTTCCAATCGCAGCGTCCTTTACGTTGCAATTCGAAATTAATTTGGGCCATAATTCTAGCTTTTTATAACATATTTCAAATCTGGCAAAAGTCGATTGTAGGCGAAGAAATTCTTTATCCAGTGCTATCATGATCTCATTTTTCTTTAGGATTTTGCGACTTAGTCCATTCTGACTTATCCCCGACCAAATGGTCTAAACAACAAAAATTGGTTACGAAAATTTTTCGAAACAGCCACGGTATTATTAAATTGAATAAAGACGCAAAATTTGTTTCTTTTACATTTACGAACAACTTTACTGAAGACACCAAATATATATCTTATCTACCTTTTGTTGCCTATTCATTGTTCAATATAGTACTGATCCGTTGAAATGAACCGAATTTTATTTCGATATATCGCAAAAGCATGACATTTTTTTATTTTTCTATCTACCACCAATGAATTCATGCGAAATTTTTGCTGACCACCGATTAATTCCAAGTTGTCTGAATGCACCTTGATCACTTATTGGTGCAAAAAATTTCCTTTGCGCGAACCTTCTGACAGCTAATTTTTCAACTTATTTTCAAAATGAAAAGCGAATGATAAATAATGATATTATCTCGAAGATTGTGAAACTCCTTTCTGAATGAATCAGCACCGTTCGAATCGAATGCTCGCCCGAACTAGACAAGAACTTTACTCAGACGACTCATAGCCACCAGAAAGAGTAACCAACTAATCTGAAGAAGGATGGATCTGCTAGCGAGTCAGTCATATATACACCCACCAAACAAAAATCTTTGCCAGTTCAGCATCCACTCCACGACCTAGCCTTAACAAGCAGAGTCAAACGAATTGACACTAGAGAGCGGACCACATCCAACGAAAGTCGGCTGTCCAGTACCACTATGATCTCCCATACATAGATACGATCAAAACATGACAAATACATCTAGTAATCAAACATTTCAAACACTATTAGTATTATAACCAAGCAATAGTATTTTATGGTAGCCATAAGTTTGCGCCGCTAAAACAATAAAAATGATCCATAAAAAATTGTAAAACGATCCATAAAAAAGTTGTCCGTGTTCCATAAAACAAAACTGAAAATACATAAAACATTGTGAATGATTGATGATTTGATCCATAGATTATGTAAAATTGAACCATAAAATGGTCGCAAAAGAGCACTAAAATAGTAATGAAAGAGCAATTAAAATCAACCAATGCCCCATAAAAATATTGGAAATTTTCCATAAAATGATACATTTTGCGCCATAAATTAACTGACGTTGATCCATAGAATATTAACAATGTACATTAAAACACGTCGATATGTTCCATAATATCGACAAAAATGTTCCACGGTATTACAAAATGGAGAAATAAAATGTTGGAAAAAGTTCCATAAATTTGATGAAAATGTTTGCTAAATAATTTTTGTTGGTCCATAGAAGATGTAAAAATGAACATTAGAAATGATTCATATATCGAACGCTAAATTATGGATCATGAATATTTACAAAACGATCCATAAGAAAAGAAAATGTAAAACGAACGATTAATATGTGCTTATGCACCAGAAAAATTAAATTTAATGAATTCATGCGAAATTTTTGCTATTCGAACTTATTGCATTTGGTTGTAATGTCAAACTACAACAAACAATGCATACGTTATAGTTAAACTACAGCTTTCGTATCCCACTAGTCAGGTAACTGACCTTAGCTAACCTGAAATCATTATGGCAACTCTTTAAACGGCAGTGTATCTATGATATTAGCGCGCTGAGAGTTATTAGACCCCTGACACAGGCTGGCATGAGTCGCAAATACCAACTATCAGAAGCGAAAAAGGACACTTTATACACGAACACTGACTAATGTGGCTACGCCACATCGCTTTCTAGTGCACTGTCCGACTTCGCTGCCGCTCAGTCGGCTTATAACAAGCTATAGCCCCTATGTTTAAGTAAACCGGGCAAACGAGAGGACCACAGGTTCGCTTGCAATTCCAGCTACGGGTTAATCAATGCCTCGTCCAACGGATCCTCAGCGGCTTTGCGCCGCTTCGGATCCTTGGCCTCGGATATCCGGCCAAGCCGCATCTCACTAGCTCCCAGTATAAGCTCACTTGTTAAAACACTGTCACTGATAAGAGTATTATGAAGCACAACTTATTTTTTCAGTTTACCATAAAATTTCGCATGAATTCATTAAATTTTTCTGGTGCATAAGCACATATTAATGGATCGTTTCACATTTTCTTTTCTTATGGATCGTTTTGTAAATATCCATGAACTATAATTTAACGTTCGATATATGAATCATTTCTAATGTTCAGTTTTACATCTTCTATGGACCAAGAAAAATTATTTAGCAAACATTTTCATCAAATTTATGGAACTTTTTCTAACATTTTATTTCTCCATTTTGTAATACCGTGGAACATTTTTGTCGATATTATGGAACATATCGACGTGTTTTAATGTACATTGTTAATATTCTATGGATCAATGTCAGTTAATTTATGGCGCAAAATGTATCATTTTATGGAACATTTCCAATATTTTTATGGGGCATTGGTTGATTTTAATTGCTCTTTCATTACTATTTTAGTGCTCTTTTGCGACCATTTTATGGTTCAATTTTACATAATCTATGGATCAAATCACACTTTTATGGCTCCTTCACACTGATTTATGGATTTTCAGTTTTGTTTTATGGAACATGGGCAACTTTTTTATGGATCGTTTTACAATTCTTTATTGATTATTTTAAATATTTTATATGCAAAAGTATATTTTCCCGTATTTTATTTGTAGTTTGTTTTGTTTTTACTCTTTATTTTTTCAAGAGGTGATGTTTGTTTGAGCTGGAGATAATATGAAAGGTTTGAAACATAATAGGCGCAATAAGCTCTTCTGGTATTCTTGATACACCACTATCGAGGCGTAGTACAATCAACATCTAAAAGCAACTCTCTGTCTATTAATTTGTTGTATCAACATCCCTTGGTCTCAATGGTGGTTCTTAGCCTAGTTATATTTAAGCATAGACAAAAAAATATTTTTAGTCCAGTGGAAGCCGAATCCTATGGAAACCCTATTGAAAACTCGCTGAAGTCCCGTAACAGCGCTTTGAAGAGCGTAGTTGGTTAGCCTAAAAGGTTATAGCAGAAGCGAGTTAGTGCGTAGTGTTCGAATACGGACTCGAAGATTCAGGTGCTCTAGAATTGTAGAGCAATCCACTCTGGCAGAGAGTAAGTCCGACACGAATAGAGTTCGAGAGCAGTCCCCACGGATGCTGAGTGTATTGAGGCGTATTAACCCTTTCATGGCCAACTTTTTTCTAGTGCATGTAAGGTTTCCAAACTATTTTTCCTTGAAAACGGTGGGGTCAAGAAACATGAAAAGCCTTTTTTCATAAAGATGGGTGCTTCCCTCGCAGTGCTAGAAGCTGCTCAATTTTTACCTTCCAATGCTCAATACAATTTCCCTAGAAAATTTACAGTAGTCCAATTGCGTGGAAAACATAGCCAAAGACAGTTTAAATTAAGATAAGTTTTACCAATTTTCAACAATTTTGCAACATAGCGAAGATTGCATAACATTAACACACGGCGAACATCATCGGACCACGTCGCACCGTGGCATCTATAGTATCAACATCGAAGAAACACGCCAGCAAACAACAAAACCAATAATTGAGTTAGGTAGAAAGTTTTAAAGGGGTAGAAAAAAGTTAAGGAAGAGATTGAGGAAATTGGTCAAACAGTGGGAAAAGAATGAGTTCCGTGAATAAAATTCTGTTTTTTTTGTATTTAATGTATACCCGTACAATGAATGTGCTTCCCTATGGAATGCGCATACGAACTTCTGCTTATGGATCCAACCCTTTTGGCCCTTCAAACAGCGATAAATTGAAGGTCGTTCGCTAGCATAATTTTGTCCTTGCTGTTAAAAGTAACTGCAGCCATTGGCGTAGTCCTTGCAGTGATGGTGGGTTCAATACATCATCATCACATCACTCGTATAATGAAGATGCTTTTGTAGTTAGTTTCCACCGTAATGATTGACTCGTTAAGGAGTCTCACGTCTTTCGGTAGGGAGTTTCTAGTTCCCTTAATTGTTTTTTTTTTGCTTCAAGTCTTGGGTCGCTCGATGATCTCAGCCCACTCCACTTCTACATCTGAAGCGTTACTGGACAGTTTTAATTGTGGAATTGTGCTTGTGGTTAAAGACATGACCTTCAATTCTCACTACGCACATCATCTCATTAATCACCGCTATAACCACTCGGATCCTCTGCTTTTCCATAGCTGTAAAACAAAGCAATTCCTAGGTGTCCATATTTGATTTTCTGATCTGTGTATTTTGACATAGGTGGTTATCTCTGGAACCAAAATATTTTGATTGTCAACTCTTCAAGTAGAAAGGCATTTGCGATGAAAACCCCCGTATGTTGCACACTCAATCTTAGTATCCTACTCAATATTCCATTCATCAATGCAACTTAGTATTCTGCCCAGTTTTCCATTCATCGATCAAAGTAAAGCTTGCACAAAAGTTCAACCTTATCTCACCCGAGAAAACAACTGTTTTCCGTAACACAGCAAGGTCCCAATGCATACCTCAACAAAACAAACAAATGATGCGTCAGTGTTCCTCTCTTTTCAATGACATCACTGTCAAATGCCCCCCGTCATCACGACCCGGCTGATGAGGTAAGCAGCTTCCGGTCATCTTACAGAAATCTTACCAACCGCTCTGCGGGAACTCCAACACCATCAAACACCACGTAACTGTCAAATAGATAAAAATCTCCTGAACTCATGTTGCTCAGCAA
Organism: Topomyia yanbarensis; assembly: GCF_030247195.1. Taxonomy (NCBI): domain Eukaryota; kingdom Metazoa; phylum Arthropoda; class Insecta; order Diptera; family Culicidae; genus Topomyia; species Topomyia yanbarensis. The sequence goes on along the minus strand of NC_080671.1, from coordinate 44,433,832 downwards.
GTAGAGAAGTACGTAAACATCAAAGCACAGCTGTCGGATATCTCGTATCGCAATCACATCTAATGGACGGGCATAGCTCACAGGTGTCACTGTTCAATGAGCTCTCCAAGGGTTTCCCATTGATGGGATTGATGGGAAGCCGCATGACGCTCGGATCGCTGAAAAACAATCACTCTAACGGACGAGAGAGCCTTTATTTGCTTTCCTTTTAACCTAGATCAACAACTTTTAACTTGTTCGGTTCAAGAATCTTCTAATCATCGCAACCAGGCACAGTGGTTACCAAATTTCTCACCGAATAGTTTTAGTTTTCAATTGAAAAATCTTGTACGGCATTGTCAGTCGCGGTTGGTCGCCACTGATAAACTTTCTTTTGTTGATCGTCATGTAGGACGAGACAAAAATGTGTATGTGTCTTGAAGGTTGGCGCAAACGGTATGTCAAGATACCATCTCTCGGGTCGTCGGTTGGTTGGTTGGGTATGGTTTATAGATAAAATTTTCCTATGCCGAGTACGTAGGACCCGATAGCGATTACCTATAAAAGACAATCGCGATGACCAGAACTGGTTCAGTTCTGTTTCGGTCGTTTGAATTTTTCGGTAACGGTGGTACGCACTTCGTTTGGATTTGATTTTTTATTTTTTGATTTGATTCGGGAATATCGGGATTGTATTCATTTGGAAATACTTGCGTGTTGATGCAAAGGAAAAACAGTAAGACGATGTTCGTGAAGGTTTCTGTGATCATGGTGATGTTGGTGCAGCTGACGGGAATTGGACCCCGCGGTGTAACCGCGCAGTATACAGGTGTGTGTGTTTTCAAGCTACAAGAATCTTGCGGACAGTTTAATAAAGTTTGGTTATCAATAAACGCCTGACGAGAAACAAACATGTAATGCGCCAAGCGAAGAATCTTGTAGATCGGGATGATTGGAACTGTTTTCGATTGTGCCTGAAAGTGCTTAAACTTATTTTTTGAGGCCAGCGGTCCCAAAATCGATAAAGCGCTAAATCCCGTGCGGGATTGACCATCTGTTATGTTGTATTGCCACACAAAAGAGCTGTAAAAGGTACAAGAACTATTTTGAAGTCGCAAAAAAGTAACTTGAAAAAACATCGTTTCGACAAGTGTTACTCAAAAATAATCTACGTATCTAGTTATATAAAACTCAAGAACAAATGATACATATAATATCTTCCACAAAAATATTACGATTATGCCGAGGAATAAGTGACTTACTTTATTTCCCGTTTGGCCAAAAAGGTTCGTTATCTAGAACAACACGTGTGCTTTTTTGTAGAAGGCGAGTCACTGCGCAAGGATTTAGATCTGTTATATCTATCTATCTCCTACCTTAATCTAAATGAACTATCTACTATTAAGTGATTGTCTTTGCTTTGGGTGACCAGGCGTCCTGGTTTCCTAGGACATATCCTGATTTTTAATTGATTGTCCTAGTGATCTGCGAAACAAAAACGCTTGATTTGTCCTGGTTTTTTTTTTCGTCTAAGCATAACAAAAGTTTCACTGTGCTTTCGCTTCTCACACGACCAAATATCTACCTCAACCTGAAGCCACATGGCTGTCAAATTCCGTAATGACAAAGTAATTCGTTTGTACGAAGTGCCCAATTTAATTTTCGATTTTATAACTGAAGTGTGGACGGATATGGCTTTTGTCAAAAACATTATGATGAATCTGATAACATTAGTCTTATTTTTCACTAACAAAAAGTTCTTTAGGGCCTGCAGTATTTTGTAACACTAAAAGATTCTCCCTAGCAGTGCTTCTGTCGAATAGCATGTTAAGAGGAGCATTTGAACATGCTTACGGGTGGATGGTTTGGGGCTCGATTTCTAAACCGAACGGCTAAGCTCCTGTCGTAGGAAATTCCGAAGGAGTTATAGAATGGGATGCCACGTACGCCAACGCTCGCTGTACACAAGAAGTGGCTTGATTGTACCAACTCAATCAAAAAGACGAATAGGCTTAAGTTTTCACGATCTACATCTAGCCTTCTGGTAGTCACCTTTGAAAACGTATCCAATCTGATCCAGGCTGAAGTTATGAGCAGAGTTAAAAATATTCAAAAAACTGCAATATAAACTCATTCACTAGCAAAGTACGTGAAGCAAAGCTTATACATCCAAATCTCGCAATTGTTCCATTCAAAGGCTCCTTTCAATTTCTAAATGGCACCTTAGAATATCTTTTTTTAATTTTCATGGGTTACATAAACATTTGTGAATGTTTAAAAATTTATAAGATAAGATAAGATTTAAAGAACAAATCGAACCGGTAAAAACCCCGTTATGGGTAAGATCCCTTGGCAACCCAATTTCGGCCAAGAATTGAGCCACTCCCAAGCAACAATTTTGTTTTTTTTTTAATCTATAAGCGGTTTTTAAGATTATTTTTCTAAAACCAGCATTAAAGCTTTCAACTCCATGAAAACCTCCTATTTAACGCTTTAAGACTACATTCCAACTAGCCTAACCTACGTAAAGTTTTCAAAGCTTGTTTAAGAATGCACAAAAACTTTTATAAAACTCTTCTGAAGCAGCACACATATTCGCGAAAAGATTTTTAAACCCGTTTTAATAACAATATTAAATTTATTTAGAATCATTGATCACGTTTGAAATAAGCTATAAATCTTTTCTTATTTATCGTTGCTTTTGAAGGCAGCAATGTAAACAAACAATATAAACATCGTCTTCGTTTCGAATCTATTCGTGAATAAAAATCATCAATGTGCGTGTAATTTTAATAATCAGGTTAGTGAAATCTAGTATTGAATAAGCGAATTTCAAAAACTTTCCCCGTCTCATGAAGAACATGTGGTTCAATTTCTATCGTGAATGTAGTAATAAATTGAGAATCGCATACCTTCGCTTTAATTATAATGTTGTTTTAGCAAAAAAGTCTGCAAAGCTAAATAATTTAAAATAACCATTTCGTCACAATTTTCATACCAATTAATTTCGCCAGGTTCTTTAATTATTTCTAGTGTTCAGACAGTATAAGGTAGTGGTGGCGTAGCGAGAAATGTGGTTCGGAGTGGAGGGGGGGGGGGGGAGTGGTTAATGAAATTTGATGAATTTTCGAAAACGCCAAAATTTAATGTAAGTTTGATAAATTAGTGAAAGTGTAGAAACAAACTTAGCCTAACTGGGAATGGGAGATGTCGCCCTAACAAATGGTTGCATATGGGTAAGGCAAATCATTTTTGTTAGTTAGAGCGAGTCTTCCATGAATGACTAGATTTTTCGATAGCGCGCGAAAAGAACTTTCCGTGGCCGTATATGTTATATACGTATTTGGTTCTTTGTTTATGTACTTGGGAATTTCACCTGAATAATTTCCAAAATTCGCTTTTGAATACGAAGTGTGCGCCGAATTTAAAATGCTGGAACATTGAGGCTGAGAAGTAACAAATATCGCTTGATTTGCAGTTCTCGCGATCCACATTATCAAAAGTGGCTAGGTGTGCGCACAGTCGTAAGTTGGCGAGATTTCAACCATCACATATTCAAAATTCTGAGATGTTGCCAACGGTCTGCTCATTTTCGCAACATATTCTCTTTTACACGATCTTCCTAAATTAAAAAGATAAAAAATGAAACTATCGCCAGCAGGCCCTAGAATCTGCAATTATAAATTAAAAGTCTAGAATTAAACAACCAAAGCACCAGAGAAATACTCCTCACAGTTTAGAAAATTTGCGTTCTGGTGGTGTCAACCAGCAACCATCTATATACGCTGATGTTGAAGTAATTCGAAGAAAAAAAGTTTTAATATTTTACTCGCTCTTATTTTAAGGTTTTAATGAAAAATCCATTACTTACAAGAACTATTAATACTATTTTCTTTTTTCACATCATAAAGCCAACATATAAGAGTTTTTTCAGGCCAATAAAAATTTGGGCACTAGAGGGTTAACTTGATCTGCGACATTAATTTAGAGTCAAAAAATATGGAGGAGCTCCGGTTGTAATCCTTCGATGTGTGGAAAGCACAATTGATGTTTTATTTGGATTCATTGATAGTCCAACATGAACACATCATTACACAACATCACATAAATCATTAAATCAAAAAGTGTGGTAATACAAATACCGATGATCATTATATGATATTCATCGGCGAAACCATACGTCGGAAATTCAAGCTCATTAAGTTTCCTCAACAAGCCATCGGCGACAAGGTCCTTATCTTTACTTGTCTTAACGATGAGCACAGTCGGTTGCTAAGCATTGCGTGTATCCAGTTCATTATATGAACGTACTCCATGACCTCGTGCTGTTTCCAAAATGTATTCGAAAGACACGTTGTCAAAAGCACCTTCAATATCAAAAATAACTCCTAAACTTGAAAGCTTTTGTAAGAAAGCTTTTTCAATGTTGTAGACAACATTGTGTAACAGGGTGGTAGTAGATTTCCCTCGCTGATATGCATGTTGCATTGCATGCAGCGTGCATGCTAACATCCCGAATGTAGTGGTCGATTAAATGTTCCACTGATTTGAGAAGGAAGACGGTCATACGGATCGGTCTAAAGCCCTTTGTCTCCTCATAACTGACGCGGCCGCTTTTGGGAATGAATTTCACGCTGTTCAAGATTTACATTTTCATTGAGCCACATGAATGGGACAACCATGTTTTGGTATTTTTTTCGACATTTTGTGAACACATCTGGTAATCTTATTTGTGCATTGCGATTCAGTGGCGATACAGAATACACTCCAACAGATAACTCATTTTTGACAAAAATCCATATGGGACTCTTATGTTTTTATGGGCAGTCTACAAGAAAAGGCCCATGAATCAGAACTACTTGAAAAGGACTCAAGGGCATTCGTCCGAGATGGCTCCGTACAGCGTGGAAAGTATGTGTCAAAAAGACAATTGAGTACTACATCTTCGTGTCAGACGAGCATTCACCATTTGCAGTTCTAATCGATCTGTACTGAAAGTCTTTCGATTTCGAAAGTTGTTTATTTAATCGACTTATCTCGTTGAGACTTGAGACATTTATGCAGAGGATTTTCCAATCGCTTTGCTCAGAGGATCGAATGGCATTTCTGTACTCTTTGCAAACCAACTTAAATGTCTTCGACCCGTATCTGTGTCTGTGATTCCAAGCTATTCTTTTTGAGTAGAACAAGTTCGGTATTTCACCAAGATATTCCTCTAGTAGTACGCATAACTCGAAGCGCCTTTTTTCATAAAAAAAACTTGAATACTCAATTGTATTCCTAGTTTTAAGATAGCTGTGACATTTCTCATAAAAACTTGTTCCCCTTGTTTTATATTAATCTGAATTCCTAATCTTAAGATTAAGAAATTTCCCGTAAAAAAACTATTCAATCTTGTATATCTCATCGTAGTTCTAGTTTTAAGATAGTTCCTCTTAATATTAAAAAAATATTCGTGCATTATAACCTCTTAGTTTTAAGATATTCAAAATGTAAAAATAGAATTTGTGCCTATTACAGAAACGAACTGAACATCGATGCGACCAAGCCTCTTGATATGCTGCCACTATGAGTGAGTTTGTTTTATCCAAGACCTCATCCAAATCACTTGGCGATTCAATTGTCAAAAGATACCTAGATGAAACCCAGTCGCCAAGCCCTCTTTGTAGAGGTCACAGTTCGTAGATTTAAGATTACGATATGTGACGATATCTAGTGAGACGCCTAAATGATCAAATACTATGTACTTATGATCAGATAACAACGGTTCGAACTCGTTTGGTAGCCAGCTTGCCAACTCATGCGTAATACCGTCAGAGCAGAGAATTAGATCTTACACCTCTTCTCTACCAGCTCGTGCCAATGTTGGGCGATTTTCTACATTAAATATGTCACGGTGTATTTATTAGAACAATTTTATGCAAAAAAATTCAGCATCTCTGAAACTTCGGAATATGAAAGAATGGGCTTTCCCCTTTCATTTGAAACTAAGATCAAAATAATCCGTCGGGGGGTCCAGAGTAACTTTTTTTTGAAGTTTTTTTCCGTAACAATATAGGTTTTACTACTGGAGATAATTCATATTTTTGTCCCTAGATGGTGCTTTATACATTCGAACAACACTAAAAGTGAGAATTGTATAGAAAATTTAATTGTCTACAAGTTTGTTGACCACTGAAAATTGATCTGAAATCATCCGGAAAAGTTGTTTAAGATTTTAACAAAGTTATATCTAAGATAGTTTCACACGAGGCCTAGTGGTTTGGAAATATGTTTTCTCGCACTTATTATATTACCAAAAAAAAAATAATTGGGTTTAGTGGCATGAAAATATTAGACGGGATTCATTACGTTGACAATTCTAATTGAACTTCTGAAAATTAGGATGTTTGACAGAGTCAGAAAACTATTTGTGCTTTTGGTTTGTAATATTTCCCGATAGGTTCGAAGGGACTACCATTAATCGGAAGGTACCAAAGCAACCATAAGTTCGGATAATACTTAAAAAGCACACTTTAAAGTTCACGTAAAGTTCTTAGCGAACTTTCAAGCTGCTTAAGCTTTAATGGAACTTGAAAGCTACTTAAGCCGCTATTAGACCATAAAACGTACTGAAAAATTACTTAAAACGAGAAGCTTGTGCAGATCCCTTATACGAACTTTTGGTTGCTTGGGTATTGCTTGGTTACAAGGGTTTGCTTACATTTATGTTCTGTTACACGGGTGTTTTAGAAAGGACCAAACGTCGTATAATTTAGGTTATGATCGCTTAAGTCAGCTATTATAATTCCGTTCAAGACGAAATGTTGGGACACACCGTTTCTAATTTAACGCAAACCACAGTAGTAGCTGTCCAAATTAGTGGTTAGTGTGAAATGATTTATTCAAATTTTCTCCGCAAAGCATATTGTGGCAGTTGGATTTTACGGTCATTTCCTATCAATTATGCGAGATATCGTTACTAAATTGATCCTAGATAATGCGATATGTATTACTTTTGAAAACAAAATATGATTTGAGTACAACAATAACCTTAAATACATAGAAGTCCTCGAATATATCCCAAAAAAAAATATCTTGATCCAAAAACTCAAAGTTTTTTGTTCACTGTTTGTCACATTGAGTTAATTTTGAAAACGGATAACCAGCGTTTTTAACCAAACGTTGCAATGAAATCCGCGAAATATTGCAATGGTGCGTTAAAAGTTTCATTGAGTTTGTTCAAATAAAAGGTTGAAGTTCAGGACAAGTCAATTTTATACGAAGATGCTAACAGAGTAGGAGATTCATGTAAGAATAGTTATCAGTCATCCCTGAGAACAATCGAAAAAATGAAAAAAGAAGGCATACATAATTGAAAAGGCTTTTTCTGCGGGAGGAATCACTTACCATCACGAAAAAGAATATTAACAGTTATGTGCCCAACAAAAAAACACATTTAACAGGCCAACGTGGGTACCCGGGTACCCGCAATTTGAAATGCTCATAACTATGGCTTCCTTTAACCGATTTGGACACTTTTAGATGTTTTGGATTCAGAAACTCGTCCAATTTTGATTCTGTAAAGTTGAACCGGATGAATGGATCTGGTTCTTGGTAATCCGGATTTTCCGGGGTAATGTTCCAGTACTAAGGTATGATTTGTAAATTTTAATAATGTCCTAGCAATATTAGTATCAAAACTCTTCAAATTGTCTCGGAAGTCTGTTATTTATTGTTACGGGACCCTATGACAATTTAAAAAATGGAATTGGAATGGAATGGCCACTCACGGCCCCACGGGAACCTGCTCCGGAATGTCCGTTCCGGGGTCAAATCACCAAATGGTTCCAAAACCACGAGATACAGCCTACTGATACAATTCCAAGAATTTTGATACCCATATTGCCAGAATTCCATTGAAGTTCACAAATAGTATCCCAGTACTGGAACCTGCTTCCGGAAATCCGGATTCCCGGAAACCGAATGAAGTAACCCGATTCATTTTTACCACGTCCAAAAGCGGATGAGTTCCTGAATCCAAAACACCCAAAAGCATCAAAATCGGTTGGAAATTACCTTAGTTATTGGTATTTCAGTTTTGTGGGTACCCGGGTACCCACGTCGGCCTGTTACGTAGTAAAAAAATTCAGGAGCCCCTCCTAACTCCCTCCCTTACTATATCAACAATATTCTTAACCCAAAAGCTTGACTTAGTGAAGTTCTAAGATGTCGCAAAGTTTCGATTTCCAGCTATGGATAAAACATGGGAATTTTATTAATTGAAACTCAAAAAAGTACCCGGGTACCGCGTCGGATACACAACGGTTAATATCATACTAGTTGGTCAACACTTCTCATCCCAAAAATATGAATGGTGCCCTGTATCAGGGAATTATAATTTTCAGCTAAAAGATGGCTTTCCAAGGTCTCAAATTCCGCTGAATTCACTATTGAACTAAATACAACTATTTGGCAAATAAAAAAAGTGCTTGTAAATTAACAAACCACTAGGTCTTCTGTGAAACTAACTTAGACTTAGAATTCGTAAAAATATTAAACTACTTTTCGGGATAATTTCAAATCAGTTTTTAGTTAGTAACAAAGTTGTAGACAATTAAATAATCTATCAGATTCTCACTTTTAGTGTTGTTCGAATGTCTAAAGCATCATCTAGGGGCAGAAATATGAACTAGTTCCATTGTAAAACCTATGTTTTCACGAAAAAATACTTCAAAAAAAAAGTTGCTCTAGACCCCCCGACGGATTATTTTGATTTTGGTTTCAAATGAAAGGGGAAAGCCCATTCTTTCATATCCTGAAGTTTCAGATGCTGAATTTTTTTGCATAAAGTTGTTAAAAAAAGACACCGTGATGTGCCAATTCGTAGTGGGCATTTGCATCACCAACGACTATGAGGGGAAACTCATTTCTGCCACAGTACGATGCAACCGTTTTTGAAATCATAACAAAGTGATGGTTGATTATGTGGCACACATGCCGAACAATAGATGTATTTCTTGGTTATGTTATAGACAATCAAATTGACAGCACAAAGATCGCGAGTGGTGAGATCGGACGTGCGTCAATATTCGCATTTCACGTGGATATACATAAAAGCTTTATTTGTCGCCCTAGTCCATTATTTGCTTAAATATTCGGTAGTCGTCTGGTTACCTTTTTATTATAACGATGTGCAGCGTGTTGAGGCAGAGCAACTGAAATTCGTTCGCTTTGCTCTTCGTCATCTTCCCTGGAGAGACCCAATAAATCATCTTAGTTACGAGCAACGTTGTAAGACTAATTGACTTGAACTGCTATGCGCTCGGCGCAATGTTTCAAAAGCAATGTTTATATCCGACTTGCTTTTGGAAATATTAAACTTTGAATTTATTTATTCGTCAATCAATTGTAGACTACATTACACAAACATTAATTGCTCATATACTATACTATATACTATTCCTATGTACTATGATGCCGTAAAGAGTTGAAAAACTGTTTTAAACTTGTTCGGGGCATGGTAAGGTCAATACTTTCACAATGCTCGTTATACACAGCCATCATCTGGTTTAGTGGTCCGGCATAATCTGTACGGTGATGACCTATTGCGAACAAATTTCTATGGCGTAATTGACGAGTAGGAGCATATAAATTTAATTTTGACAATATGTAAGATGAGTCAATACGCTGCATGACGATATCGTTTAGAAACGAGATCATAGCATAGTCCCGGCGTTCTTTCAATGTTTGAATATCTATCAACATTCAACATGCTTCATAAGATAGAAGAGGGAATGCTGTCCATCTTAACTTGCGTAGTGCATATAATAGAAACTGCTTTTGGATTGACTCAATTCTCACTTCGTGTTTTTTTATGAATGGTGACTAAACTCTATGAACATTTGTGTTGTAATGTTCCACAAATTTAAATTTTTTGTCTAAGATAACTCCTAAATTTTTTATTTTATCGCATTTCTGAACGGTTTGATTATCTAATGTAATTGACACGGAGGTCGTGATTTGTTTTCTGCCAAAACTTATGAGATTACATTTTTAACATTTAATTTCATTAAACATTAACAACATCATTTATAAAAGATTTGTGTTTTATTGTGAAAAACATTATAGTCATTATTATTCCTAATTTCTAAAAATAGCTGCATATTATCCGCATATATGAGAATTTTAATGTTTTTTTTTTAAATAAGAGAGATGTCGTTGACATATAAAATGAAAAAAAGAGGTCCTACATGTGAACCTTGAGGAACCCCCGAAGTAACTTTAATTATATCAGATTTCATCTCATAGAATTTTACTATTTGCTGGAGATCTATTAAATACGACTTAATCCAATTGAAGAGTCTCATCTCGATTCCCAATTTTTCAAGTTTGAAAATTAACATGGGAATGTCCAGTTTATCGAAAGCCTTGCTGAAGTCAGTGTAAAGAGCTTCTATATGATTTCCTTTATCCATAGCATTTAACGAGTAATCAACAAATTCTAAAAGGTTTATACTAGTTGAACGGCCTTTAAAAAACCCATATTGTGAATTTGTTATTTTATGTTTGACTTGGTTGGAAATGTTTTTATTTATGATGGATTCGAAAAGTTTGGGAAAGCAAGACAGAATGGCAATTCCACGATAATTGCGAATATTAGATTTTTTACCCGATTTATAAATAGCAATTAAACAGAAGAATCCAGTCTTTTGGGAAAATACCAGATTCTAGTGAATTATTGAACAACCAGAATAAAGGTGACGTGAGCTCAGTTGCTGAATTCTTTATGAAAGCAGGTGGAATTCCATCAGGTCCTGAGCCTTTAGTGGCATCTAGATCATTGAGACCAGACAATATATCTTGAACATTAATGTGACTGGCACCAACATCCCTTGAATAATCAGGAAAATAAGAAAAATATTCAAAGTCACGATCATTGTCTGAATAGTTAGAATAAGTTTCTTGAAAAAATGTTGCGAAGAGATTGCAAATATATTTTGAAGTTTCACCCTCTTTCCCATCCAAAGACATTTTTGATGGGAAGTTTCATGAATTCAACTTAGTTTTGATGTAATTAAAAAAGTTTTTTGGGCATGACTTGCTCTCATTTTCAGTTTTTGCATAATATACAGTTAGTGCCGAAGAAATAGCCAAAGTTAGTTGGTTACGAATATTGAGGTATTTTTCCAAATTATCCTGATTATTGTGTTTCCTGTAAATTTTGTGAGCTTTTTGCTTCCGATTTTTCAAATTAATAATTTCCTTGTTGAACCAAACTGGATTTTTGGTTGCATGTTTTTTTTCGTTAGTGGAACTGCCTCCTGTATTATTTGCCATAAAATATTATAAAAGATCTCCCCTGCACATTCAATGTTCTCTTGATTCTTTAAAAGGAAATGCCAATTAGCACTGCTTAATTTTTATTTAATATTTTCATAGTTTGCTTTTCTATAATCGAAAACGTCCTCGAAGCCAGAATCAATGGAATTAGGATTCTTGTGCACAAAAATAGAGAATTCTATTGCTGTGTGAAAGATTTTATTTTCCCATAAGGGAGAATGAGATTCATCAACACTGAAATCTTCATTAATGCTTGTTAATAGCAGATCTAAATATCGATTGTGTTGATTTTTTACATGGTTTATTTGATTGAGTCCTAGCAATACAATTTTCTCAAACATATATTGTAATGTTTCGTTTTCACCAACGACAGGAAGTAGAATGCTCTCATTTTCAGAGTCAGGAATAAAATCTAAGTTGCGCTAATTAAAATCGCCATAAATATGAACTTTGAATTCTGGAGGAAAATTAGAGATTATTTCTTCAGCTGCTTGAAAGAAAATCTCATATGTTGATTTGTAAGCTAGATCCGGTGGAAAGTACACTGAGACAAAAATGTGGATTTCATCAGCGATATGTGTGTAGCATCGTCGTCATGATTATTCGTCACAACGACCGTGCGACATCAGCAACCATCATCGTCACACACTCTGTGCAACATCGACCGTGTATTCGACAAAACCAAGCTACCAATTGTTCTCGTTTTGCGAAATCTTTTTTCCTATACTCAAAAGCTATCGCATAGAATTCCTAAAACAAAACCCGACGATTTGTTTGAAAATGGGTTATTGTTTTGAGTCCCTATATAAACCAAATGAAATGAAAATAGATGGAGTCTTTATAGTTTATTACGAAATACGCTGTTTCCTTTACGCCGCACCGAAAGAGCCATATGTGCTTTAGCCCATAACATGTTCAAATTCTTTGAATTTTGGTGAAACAATAAGATCTGACTTAAATACAGATGAAACTGCGATGAGAACTCCTCCACCTGACATTCTTTGGGTTAGTCGTAAATCACGATCATCTCTAAATACATTATAGTCACTACCAAAAACCTCTTCACTTTTTACATCCTCATTCCAACTTGTTTCGGTACCTAGAATTATCGAAAATGAGGAGCCTAATATATTCTTATGGATTTCGTTCATATTTACGGCGCTCCTCATTCTATTAAAATTTTGACAGTAAACCAAAATTTCAGTGGCTTTCGAAGAAGTTGGTTGTGATTCGTTATGCGTAAAAATATTATCTGAAACTATTGTACTGTTACCAGCTGCGTCATGTTTTTCCTGGTCTACCTCTGAGAAGTGTGTTAAAAGAATTGACTGTTCTAGCCTTGTCAGTCAACTGAACAGAACGCAAAACTTTTAGAACTAACAATTTCAACAACCACTACCTACACCGCACGGTTTATTTGAACTGCACTGAGAAAGAAGCTGACATCGAAGATCAGCTTTCAAAAACGGCCGAACAACCAATTAATGCACGCATAAACCTGGTTTATGGAACCACTACTAAACGCTCAAATTAAGAAAAGTTCCCATCTCGCTCTGAAATACGATATGCATTTCTTCAGTACTGTAAACCGGAGTGACATTGATCACTTTTCGAAGTAATCATTACATATTTTTAGACGCAACGCATTTTTTAGAGTTTAATATTTTTAAACCATGTACTGATGTATGAAGAACAAGATTGGATGGTTTTAGCTAAAATTGTCCGTTTACAGCTATTTTTTCAAGAATGATTTCAAGTTGAAGTCCGTTTTCGTGTTCCGGGGTGACTTTGATAACCTACATGTTCACCCACATTAAGTTATTGATGTCAATGCTTTTCATTCAAATGTTTGTTTAAACTAATTTTGGAAAGATAATCATTGATAAATAGATGTTAATTAGTATTACACAAAGTATTTCAATGTACTGTAAAATTCGAGTAACCAAAATTCGTATAATTTGTGTCCAACTAGAATAAAAAATTCTGAAAACTTTTAAAACTGCTAAAATTGTTTTGTTTCAGTGTTTTATCTATGTACAAAAAGTTTTATCCATTTTAACACGCTGGAATATTGAACAATAAAAAAAATGTTGCAAATTTTAGCTTAAAATAATTTGAAATTATTTCCAACTAGTTTCACAAAAAATGTATTAAAAATAAAAAAAAGTTTCGAGTGATCAAAGTCACCCCGATGATCAAAGTCACCCCGGTTTACGGTACTTAAAAAACCTATAGAATTGTGTAGGCTACATTCGCACGATTTTTATGTAACTAGTCGAGCCAGAGCCAGCGTCGATGTTAGTGCTTCAATTTAGATGTATTCGCATTTCTCTCCGAGTAGACCACTCTGAAATGTTTGTGCAAAAATGCGGAGAGAAATTGATTCCATTATTTATGTTATCAATGTTGAACAACTGGCATGCAGCACTATTTATTCATTATTTAATTTGCCACGGGTATAACGCTGTATATGTGATATGTTACCTAAAAGGAATAACGTAGTGGAAAAACTGTTAGGTGCTACGATGTCGTAAATCAATCGTTCATTCGGTTAATATATATTTAATTTTATGGAGACGCATAATACTTCGATCCACGCGAAAATAACCGTACTGAACTATATGTACTGCTCAAATATAGAACAATATTTTCTCTTAAATCTATTATAACTCATTCGAGTCAAACAGTAATTCTCAAAGTTGTTTATATGTTGTGATCCAGTATATCGTTCTGTATGATGTGATGGTTATTTCTTGTTTTAGAATCAGCATAACCGATTTGGAAGGTAGTAATATTCATACCGAAGTAATAAAGGAACTTTGAAGTTTAATTTCGTGGGGTTGGCCAAAGTAAATTACAATATTGACCAAATTATCCGGTCACGGTCCCAAAACATCTTCCCAGTCAGCCTCGAACAACAAAACATTCCCTTGAGGAAGTAATTCCATCATAATTTGTACCTCAGATTGACACCACAGTGTGTTGCAGAGTATTAAGTATCAAGATTTTCACCACCTCATTCACGCTCCGCGACTAACAAAAATGTCTCACCCTACCCGATGCTCTATTTACGACCTTCCAGGACCAACGCTTGCCTGCGGTGGCACATCGTTGCTGAAAACGACCACATTGATCTCGCCGGCCCAGATTGGCACTAATGGCGCCGCCACCAGCTGCAGTTACACCATCCGGGCCATCAATTTACGCGTCTGCCAGGTAAGCTACCGGTACTGATTTTGCCCCCAATCTAGACTCACTGGGTCGCGGCAGACGCACCTAATCTCCGAGCGCCCGATATTGGCGCTTTCGGGGGGGGGGGGGAGGGATTTAAATTTGCATTCCGACTCGCTGGTCTGCCGCCTACCGCATCCGTTAGGGTAGCTCAGATGAGGGGTTTTATGAAGGGGTGATGTATCTTAAAAGTGTTGATTAGTTCATTGCCTTTTTAATAACATATGTTATAAAAAGGCAATGAAATAATCAACAATTATACGACTCGGAGTCTTCACCAGTGCTCGTATCAGTCTACGGTTTGATACGAACACTGATGTTCATTAGATATCGTACTTTATATACGTATCTATGATAAGTGCATATGTATTTTGATGTACGTACATCTTCCGAGTTTTTGCTCACACGTTGAGAACAAATCGTTGATGCGGACAGTAGAAGAATGTTGTATCATACCGAGTTTGGAAGGGTACTAATCCAAATGAATTGTCATGAGTCTCAACAAATGCCCCATTAGCGCATTTTGCCTATTATATCTATTAAGATGTACTCACCATTTCTGTCCGCAAAGAAAGGGATTTTTTGCCGTTATAATTCTGAGCCACCCTAGCGCAAACGGTTCGAGTCACACTGCACTTCCTAGCACTACTGGTTGATTGACCTTTTCCTCGCTTTTGTCACTCACACACAGCTCCGACTGGACTTCAACTCGTTCAACCTGGCAGCGCCGACGATCGACCCGTATCCGATCTGCTCCATCGACACACTTTCAATTCAGAATTTAGATTTCAATTTGTGTGGCGAAAATAGTGGACAGCACGGTAAGTTATTAGATCTTCTCTGCGGTGAACGGGCGCGGGGGAATGGTGGTAACATGTGATTTAATTGGATTTGTGGTGGTAAATGCTTTTTGCTTGTACCGTTCGGCAGTTTACGTCCCGTTCAATCCGACCCTTGCGGAAATGACAATGGCCATTAACTTCAACCTGGGTACACGGCTCGCGGGACAGGCGGCACCCTACTGGAATATTCGGGTGCAGCAGTTGGAGTGTCCAATTGGTGCCTCCTTCGCTTCGAAGCTTGCCATTCGGACCGAATCGACCGGTCTGGCTAAGACCTTCCACAACGATTTGGGAGTATTGGCCCCGACGGGGTGTCTGCAGTACCACACCGCCGTAACCGGAGTCATCAAATCGTTCAATTTCAACATGGGAGGTCCGTACATAGGTGACATGCATTATGCCATCTGTTTCCGACGGCTTCGGACCAACACGGCACTGAAACTGTATGCCGACGTGTTTGATCTGGCCTCCAACGATGATGTCGGCATCGATGACTCGTGCTTCTCCCGAATCGAAACCATCGGCCGATCGGAGGACTACCTGTACATTCCGGACGGGAGGGCTATGCCAAATGGGAATACCATACGAGCAACTCGATTCTGTGGTCAGAGCATTCACCAAAAATCTGCTGAAAGTAAGTGGAAACCTGTATATACATTGCTTGAAAAATAGTAAATCTAACCATAAACTATCCTTTTAGCTTCCGCACCGGGGCCGTTTGTTCTACAGTTCAATAGCGATACCATATATGGAGCCAATGGTGCTCGCGAAACTGGCTTCCACATTACGTACGAAATTGTCTAAAATCACTTCGGAAACAACAAACCACGTATCAGCATAAAACAAATTAATTTTCAACTTTCTTATCCGGATAATTCGATTCGTATTCTTGTAACAAACAATAATAACAAATATTACAGCATTCCAACTCACGCCTACTAGATGATGTCGATTGTACTTAATTTGTACCTGCACTGTATGAGTATTAGGAGAAATAGATACGCAGCAACGTTTAAGCTGAGCATTCGAATATTATCTGTAGTATATTTTATTGTTAATCTCGTTGTAAACTAATTAGCTAAAGCAATATATCGTTGAATGTAAACAGATTGACATTAACGTTCTGGTGAGCGGAAAATATACTCATCTATCTAATTCTATGGTCCAAGCAGCATGTAAACTTTCTCCCATTTATTAGTCTAATCCATAGAAAACTCCATTTCCTACTAGTTCCAGCAATAATGTTTTCATCGAACTATGAATATTTAATTTTGAGAGTAATTTGGAAATGAGAAAAAACAAAAAGAGAACAAATAAGCAAAAAAACACAACAAAATATTCTGAGTTCACAAGTTGATCGTCCCCACTTGCTATTCTTCAATTGTTTTTTAAAATACTTTGATGACATCTAATGATGGTAATCTTAGGTACCCAAGCAGCACCGCTTGTTGACTAGCAATTTCTACAACAAAATTCGTTGAAAAGAAGCGTACATAAACCATTATTCAATTGATTTAGCAACTAAAAAAGCGCACCAGCAAATAACCTTAGATTCTACTTTCCGATCGAATAATACCATCTTCTTCTAGGAATGGCGACAACCGTTTCAGAGGACTCGTCTTCCTGAGGCACTGACGTTGGGTTATAGGTAGTACCGAATTTACTTTCGGTATCGCGATCTGTTCAGAATACGAATTGGCTCCACAAATACTTTTCTGGAACCATGTTTGCCGTTTAACTCATGGATACCGTTCGTGATTTTGTTAGGACTCTATGGAATGAGCGACATTGGTTTCCGAAATGGTAGAGATAAGCAAGAATCTTTACTAGATCTTCAAAGCAGGAGAACTTTTAGACATCGAGCAACGTTGTGTTTGAAACTTCTCGATGTGCAAGACTGTCTCAAATCTGCCGGTTTCCGTCCGCCTTGTTGTTTCGATAAGTATTCCCCGAGCACGTATGGGCCGTCGAGAGCCGCGTCGGGCCCCAAGGTTTGTATTACTGCTGGGCCCTTTTAAACCTAAGCCGTCTAGCTCAGCATGAGTTGGTACCTCTTCTGCCATAGAAAATTCGTGAGTCCGTGGTTTCTATTAGTCTCCGGTTGACTCATATATCCACATCCACAGATAGCGTGCCAGACAGGTTGAATTTCGACAGCTTCTTATTCCGTGGTATCCAAATCGGGTAAAATTTCCATTGTAACGATTTTTTCAACTTGCGGGTACTCGGGTGTAAATAACGATTATCGACGTAATTAGAGGCGCACGGTGCTAATTCGTGTATTCGTACCTCGTTTGTGTCATCGCCTATATATATACAGAGGTTATGACTTCATGTTGCCACATTCAACGATATATTTCGTTTCGCAAAACAAACGCTTCTACTTGATTGATGTTCTGAAACATAATCAGCACGGTATGTCTAACATGGTGAAATTGTAGAGTGTAAACATTGGCCATCTTTAGCTCCATTTGTCCTTCTAACAATACATCTTAAGGAAGCCTCGAAAAGTAAACAGGAATACAGTTCGACCACAATAAACCTTATGATCTGCTTATAATCATCACTCATTTTTTCGACATACTGAATTGGAACACGATACATTACTTCTACTGTGCAGACAAAGCAGGAACACGGATTGAGTTATTTGCTGGTAACGGTGGAGCAGTTTGTAGCTTTTGTTGTAAGCAAGATGAGAAGGTAGCAGATGCAGCTCGAAATTCTCGTTTAAAATTATTAAATCAAAAAGATTTTTAATTTACATAAGTTTAAACCGTTTCCAATTGTAGATATTATGCAGGTTTTGTAAATAAACAATGTGCTATGTCTCACGTAGAAGCCGGTTTTTATATGATGTGAGAATATGCAGAACCCGACAACAATATAGAGTAATCATCGCAGTAATCAGACGCAAATTAAACAACTGCGAGTACAGCGGGCAACCGAGTACTGCTGCTGTTGGCTGAACTGAACTGTTTGATTGCTTTAGTTTGCACATTATAATTGGGTTCTTATAGACATCACATGCATCTTTGACGAGGCCCAAAATTACCGTTCTATCTCAACACAATTCTTTGCTAGGGATATTTTGCTAGAGGGAACAATCCTTGAACGTGCAATTAAAAATACAAAAAATATCCTTTTTTATCACCGGTTAAATAAGGTCAGTCTACCTTCTCATCTCGCATAGAGTAGAAGCTAAAAATCGTTCCACTAAAGATACACGGCAAAAACGACTGCAGACGAATTGTCTTGCTATTGATTTTTGGAAATGTGTTGCAAGACTAGCTACTCGGGTAGTAAAACAATTACTAAACGTACAGATTGTGCTCAATCCGGGAAAAGTTAATGCCCTGTAAATGCACCATATCAAACATTAAGAAGCACAGTCGTGTGTTTCGCGGAACAATGTGCAGCACACCAACGAAAGCTGCCACGTTAGCAACAATATCCTCGTATATAAAGGCCTCCAGAGATATGTGCTTACATGACTTATCTTCACACACTATCGTGATTAATAAAATCATGCCAAGAAACGGAGAAGTAGTTTTCATAACAGCTGAATATTCCCATTTTCCCGGGTGCCCCTAACATTGTTCTTATGGTGAGAATGCTTCCGTACAAACCAACTCCTTCATACGTAACTTTTTATGCTTATCAAGCAAAAATGGGACGTTTCACCAGAAAAACACTGGTTATGCACCCATGGTAGATTCCTATGCCTATTTCTGCAAAAATATCCACGAATTTGACAGGAACAAATCTTCACTCAACAACAATCGCGCACAGTATCTCCAAGCCAACAACCGGCACCACCATTAAGAATCGAACGTAGAAGAGAACGGATGCGTTTGTCCTCGCGCTCGCATTTCTGTTTGACGCTCTATTGCTTTCTTCGAACATGTTTTGAATTGGCTTCTCAATAATTTATAGTGTATACTCCTTCGTTTGTTTTTTAACATGTACACAAAGTGGAACACTCGCTAAAGAACGTTTGTTTGAACAAAAGACAACTATCAAATAAAGTTTTCATTTTTTACACTTTCATCATATGACAATTTAATAAGGCGAATGATTATAAAGAAATTACTATTACCATTTTTATCGGAACGTGTTCGACCATCTACCGGGTTAAAGCGCGGGCCCCTAAATGCGACCCGGGCCCCAGGGTAATTGCCCTGGCTGACCCCCCCTCTCATCGGGTCTGCGTATATCTTCCTCCGACACCAAGATTATATAACATATAACAGCCGCGTCGTAATAAGCCAACGAAAGTCGACTTTATCGTCGACTCCCGAGACGCTCAACTGTACCTTCTTCGAACAGGGCTCTTTCCTGGTAACATTGTTAGTCCATTGAAGACAGAGTGGACTTTCAATTCCTTGCAGACCAAGTTCAACCGCAAGTCCCTTTTCCAAAAGTGTCAAGTCAGAACCATCATCGAAGGATGCAAAGCTTGCCACTGACTTTCCATTGCTATGCAGTACGACGGGTACTATTTTGAACAGTAGGGCATTGCAAAAACAAAATTTTGAATTCTCGAAGGCCCCCCCTCCCATATTGTGACAAATGTCAAAGTAAGCTCAGATGCCTAATTTCACATCATTCGGACAATTCTAGACTCCCGCCCACTTCTCTTGAAATTTTTGAAATTGGTGCTATGGGAAAATATGGAGGAAATATATATAAAATGCTATAACTTTTGAAGTAACAATCAGAAAATTTCAATTTATACCTCTTTTTAAAGGAAATAACCTTAGTATTAGAACGGAGATATTGCTGTTTCTATAAAAATAGAGAAAAGTGGGGTACTGGGTCATTTTGATCACAAAATTCCCTATTTTTAAAAAAATTTCTGCTCCGTGGTGCAAACCATACATATTTTGCAGTTTTTCTAAAGTGAAAAAATCTCAGAAATCGAACGAAACCTTTTTGACCTTTGTCCAAATACGAGAAGTTGGGTTTCTAGGGCTTTTGTCATTTATATTAAATATTATCGTTTTCTCGTGCATATATCTCTATTATTCTTCATTCAATTTTCATAAATTGTACCTTGTTGAACGTGGAAAATCCTTAGGAACAAAATAAATATAGATTCGAACATCAAATTATCTGACATATAGTCGCAATTTCACATTTTTATCATAAAATCGCACATACTCCATTTAACAAAAAAAATCTTATTTAATTTACTACTTATAGTGAAAAATGTGCTTAGGAATCACATGAGAAAAGTTTTATACCTGGAAAAATAGGCGAAGTTGTGGTATTAGGACATTTTATGAAAAAAAAGGTAGTTTGTAGAGTTTATTTAAAAAAATTGATGTTTTGAATTTTAACGCCAACGAATCTATTTTTGTAGTATTCCTAAGAATTTTTCGCGTTCAACAAGGTACAATTTATTAAAATTGAATAAGGAATAATAGAGATATATGGACGAGAAAACGATAAAATTTAATATAAATGACAAAAGGCCCCAGAACCCCAACTTCTCCTATTCGGACAAAGGTCCAAAAGATTCCGTTCGATTCCTGGGATTTTTTCACATTAGAAAAACTGCAAAATGTGTATGGTTTGCATCACGGAGCAGAATTTTTTTTAAAAAAATAGAGAATTTTGGGGCCAAAATGACCTAGTACCCCACTTTCCCGTATTTTTCTAGGAACAGGAACATCTCCATTCTAATACTAATTTCCTTTAAAAAGAGGTATAAATTGTAATTTTCTGATTGCTACTTCAAAAGTTATAGCATTTAATATATTTTTCCTCCACATTTTCCCATAGAACCAATTTCAAAAATTTCAAGCGAAGTGGGCGGGAGTCTAGAATTGTCCAAATTATGTGAAATTTGGCATCTGAGCATACTTTGACATTTGCCACAATATCAGAGGGGGGCCTTTGAAAATTCAATGCCCTATTGAACAGCGATGACGTGCGCTGACAATGTGTAGATACTAGCGCTGGAGAATCAAGTCGAGTAATTTCTGTTGACGGTTTCAGTTTGACTGCATGCAACAATTTATGATCTACACCGCATGGCTGTTTTGTCCTACAAGACAATCTTCCATGCCCGGTAAGACATCGCTTACACAATTCGTTCTGCTCCACGAACTTAAGGCGTTCTGGGACAGTGTACTTTAAAAGCTTGTCGCAGGATCGAATTTTATGTTCGAGGCACTGACATGCCTGACAGACATCTGATTCTGGTTCTAAATCACGGTCTTCGTTCAAGAAACCATCCTTCTTCTTTTTCCACGTCGTGTGCTGGTATCTGGTAAACCATTGGAAAACTTACCTGGCAAAGAGACGTCTACGGGAAAAGGCTGCACGGCCGCCATCTTGTGACAAAATTATTTGAAACAAATATTTTTCGTGCTTCATAACTAGTATTTTAAATTCCATCAGAATCTCGATTCACCTCTTTATTGTGCCTGGAAATTTTTTTGAAATATGCCTATTTTTTCGTGTTTATGTGGTGGTTCACCGCATGTTCTCACTGTGACTATCACGTTCTAACGCAAAGCAGTTTTTCTAAGAGACACTAAAAACAGCCTTCACCTAGAATTTAAATGTCTTGTAAAAGGAAAAGTATGTCAGATGGAGCTTCCTTGTATTTCGCAAACTTTTATTAAATTAGTCGTTCTAAAACTTCATTGAAGGTAGTATGGCTCTATCTAGAATGATTATTAAAATAAATTTTGTGATCTTGGTTAAATTAACTGTTGTTTATCCAAAAAGAAGGGGCTAACAAACTATGAAAACTTTCCGAAAGACACACAAACGCACGCACACACATGCATTTGCCGAACTCGACGAACTGAGTTGGATGGTATAAGAGACTTAAGCCTCCGGACCTCTATTAAGAAGTTGATTTTCAGAGTGATAGGAGACAGGAGGAAGGAAAAACATCAAAATATCGGACACCCTAAGGTAATTAGAAGGAGGGAGAGGATACGTCGAGAACCTCCTCCTAGAATTCTTCCCAAAACCCCATGAATTATTATTTTTTTTTAATATTTTCACTTTTTTGAACGACTGGGGGTGTTTTATGTTTGGTTATTGGCTTTGTCAGTCTAGTGTTTGATACATATACTCTAGATTGAGAAAGCCAATAACGTTTTATTTTTTCCTTTTTGTAAATACGTGCCAGAGTCAAAAATATGATTTTTCATTCTGGAAGTGCAAATATATTGCAAATATCCAATTGGTGCAACGATGAATTCTATATAAAGGAGACCTCAAAATGTACGTGTATAAACAGGCTTGAAATGGGATGTACAGTAGAGCTATCGCCTTTCGTTTACAAGGCTAAACATGTGTGCATCTATCAATGAAACCAAATGTATCGGGAGAAGTGGATTGGGGGTGCAACACACTGCATATTATAGGGTGAAGTGCCTATTTTCACCATACTAAGGAGGGCGCCTCACTGATTCATTAATTACTCGGCCTACAAACAATGGAATGCCTACAAATTGGCATCAACAGCTTTGCTTCGTTGTTAAGTACCAGTATAATAACATACATGCGCTGAAAACAGTGAAATTCTCGTGTTTGAGCGCAACGAAAACACGAATCGAGTGCCCCTATTGTTGCGCTACCATTTGACTCAATGCGTTAAACAAAGATGGCAGACACTGCTCTAACCAACGGCTTCAAATGGGTAGCGTAATAATAGAAACATAGCGATAATGGGCTCATCACCCTACCTACCATTTGTGACTACTTAGTTGGTTCACTCATCACCGAAGTGGCGTTAGCTCTGGTATATTCCTGGAACCCGGGACTTCCTGATATATCGATAGTAGACAATATATTCCAAGAATCTGTGATTCCCCATCAGTAATCTAGGTCTGTGAAAGGAAGTAATTTGATGTTAATTTCAATAGATTTTAAACCTATAAGGCATTACGATTGTACCGGTTCGTTTGAGAAATTTTTTTTGACCGTAATAACCAAGACTACGGAGCCAAAAGTCAGAATTAAATGAAACTCAATAGCAGTCAATGGAACTATTATATCTGTTATTTAAAACCAATTTTCTAAACATCGGTTAAGAGTTCGCTGAAAAATTGGTGTTATATTAGCTTAGGAACTTGGCGAGTTCCCCGTGGGCATCAAGAACCGTCATAGGTGGCCAATGTGGTCAAAGCTACTTTGATTGATAATTACTGATACTTACCTTACCGTTCAGACTAGATCCTTGTTGTCTCTTGCTGTATTCAGAAGCCGTCTCTACTCCACTCGGTCCATTGCAGATTGTCGCCAGCCTCGTAGTCTTCGAAGGGTCCGCAGGTCGTCCTCTATCTGGTCGATCCACCGTGCTCGCTGTGCGTCTTCTTAGGGACCATTCATAAATTACGTAACGCTTTTAGGGGGGGAGGGGGTACGACAAGTTGTGACAAGTTGTGACATAGGGGGGAGGGGGTGTTAACTAGATCGTTACGTAACATGTTTTCATCGAAGAAAAAATTTTTTTCTTGGAATTAGTTACGTAACAGGGGAGGGGGGATGGAAAAATTTGTGACAATTTGTTACATAGGGGGAGGGGGGAGTCAATGTTGGGCAATTTATGCGTTACGTAATTTATGAATGGTCCCTTATTCCTGTAGGGTCGCCCTCAAGAATTATCTTCACCGAGTCGTCGTCTGACATTCTTACGACGCGTCCAGCTCACCGCAAACGTCCTATTTTTGCGGTATGCGCGCTTCGGTTCTTCCAGCAGCTGATCCTAGTAACAATTGAGGTTTTATGGTAGTTTTATAGCCTCTCATAAAACATAGATTGCACTTGTAGCATGCTATAAAACTTCAATTGTTACTTGGGGATGCATGGTTCATTCGCCTGCGCCACGTTCCGTCTTCCATCGCCACCATAGATGGTACGCAACACCTTTCGTTCAAAAACTCCAAGAGCGCGTTGGTCCTCCACGAGCGTAGTCCAGGTCTCGTGGTCGTAGAGAACCACCGGTCTAATCAGCGTCTTTTAGATAATCAACTTCGTGCGGCGGCGAATTTTGTTCGACCTGAGTCCAAAGTAGGCACGATTTCCCGCCAAGATCCGTCTCTGAATTTCTCTTCTGGTATCATTGTCGGCGGTTACCAGTGAGCCCAAATACACTCGATTTCGTCACCGTCAATCCGAACTCGGGATGGTAGGTTCACATTGTCGTCTCTAGAACCTCTTTCTCTCATGTAATTTGTCTTCGAGACGTTGATGGCAAGTCCAATACTGCTAGTTTCAGCTTTCAGTCTGATGTACGATTCCGACATTGCCTCAAAGTTCCGTGCCATTATGTCAATGTCGTCGGCGAAGCCAAGAAGCTGAGCGGACTTCCTGAAGATCGTGCTGCTCGTGTCTATCCTCGCTCTCCTTATTACACGCTTTGTTACTGTACAGTATCTGTAACTCTCTTGGTAACAAATATGTTATGGAAAAAGCGCACTTTGTTTGTATGTTTTGCAACATATTCCTAATTGCAGCAAAATAATGAAAACAATAGCTGTGCCATTTGTCGAGCACTGGGTAGTTGGACAGTTCTGTTTTAGGGTGGAATGGCAAACAAAGAGGTATTTGCAACTTGTTAGACTATTTGTGCAAGTTAGCAAAGTTTCTGATTAGTTTCACAACTGTTATTGATGTTCGCATACTTAACACTATTGGCCAGCTCTATAGTTACATAGTTGCACAATCAGTTTAAAAACTCGTGGAAATTCTTTTCAAATATATCCAACAATAAAAAATATTGTTTAGCAGTTGTGCAACATTTAAAACTTTCAACAAGTTGCAATTGCTACTTGGGCACCTTCTAACGCAACGTTGAATAGCAGGCACAATAGACCATCACCTAACCCTTTTCAAGATTCAAAGGGACTCGAGGGTGTCCCTGATACTCGACCAACGCATATCACCCGATCCATCGTCACTTTGTGTCAGCTTGTCCGGAAAACCGTACTCGTGCATTATCTGCCATAGCTGCACATATCGGCTTGCGGAACGTAGCCTTTACGGGAACCGTTCAGCTTCTCGCAGAACTTCCGTGTGTCGTTTATGCGGTACAGTTGTTCCATCGCTTCGCGATCTCGTTCCTCCTGTTAGCGCTTCTTTTTCCGGAGAACCGAGGTTTGCCTGTTCCGTGCTTGTTTGTATCGCTCCACATTCTGTCTCGTTCCGTGCTGCAGCATCCTCGCCTGTGCTGCATTCTTCACCTCTATTAACTGTTTATATTCGTCATCGAATCAGTCGTTTCCCCATCGTGTGGGTAGTGTACGTTGATGATGCTGTAGTCGAAGAAACGGCCTTTGATTCTCAACTTACACATCCTTGCGTTGATCGGAGTCCATCCAAGCACGCGTTGACGAATCCTACCCAGCACTACAAAGCCGGTTCCCAGCTCGTTGGTGGTGCCACAGCTCTGGTAGAAAGTAGCCGCCCGATGCCCGCTTTTCCATACCTTTTGTCCTGTCAAGCAAAGTTCCTGCAGTGCTACAACTTCAAAGTTGCGTGGTTGGAGTTCATCTTAGATTATCCTGTCGAAAGCTGGGAAGCAGAGTGATCTGTGTTCCGAGTTTCCAATCGTGATGATTACTGACCTAGACCCGCAAATCCAAGTGATCTGGAACCCATTTGAATATGTATTACATCATTCGGACATCAACGTATTACCAGTTTATATGGGCATTTGTTGTGTGAACGAACTCTTCAACCCGTAACTAATCGTTTAAATCAGCTGAAAAATGAGTGAGTTTATTTCACACTTAAATACATACATACATACATACATACATACATACATACATACATACACGCACATACATACAGACCATTTCCGATTCCGACAAACTGATTCAATTGGTATGAGGGACTCGGCCCTCAGGGCCTTGGTTCATTTCATTTAGTCTGAAATTCGTCGAAAATAACCGACAAAATCGATAGGTGTTACTATGTTTTAATTGCCGTATGGTTCTACTGTATCGATTTTGTTGGCTATTTTCGGCAAATTTGAGACTAAGAGAAACGAAAGCAACAAAATCGATACAGTAAAATCGATAGGGTCTAGGCATAGCGGAACAGCAGAATTGGTCCCAAATGTGATGAAAACCTGAATCATTTTGTTACATCCGCAGAACGCTTGCCAGACACAGATGTGTTCTGTTTTTCACTGTGCGAATCTTCGAATAAGTCAAAAAATGGCTGAAAATCACATGTTAGGCTAATTTTGATTTTTAATGTCAAAAGTTAAAAAATTAGATAAATTCTTCCATACAGTTTTATCTAACATTAATTATTAGTATAATGCTATTGTAATGATTGATTTTTTTGCTTAGTTATAATAGCATTAAAATTATATAAAGCTACTTCAAATCTCTACACAAAGTGTCAGTTTAAATTATATTCCTTTGTTATTGGCACTAATCACCATGCGTCTCCAAACCAGCAAAAAAATAAAATGTTTTAAAACCCCTTGGGATATGACAATACTTTGAATTTCAAAAAGTATAAAATGATAAACAAAGCTTTTTAAAATCCCTTTCAAAACAAAATTAGTTATGCTCAAAGCGAATCAAAATTGAAAGAACAACATGTATTTGATGTGAACATAGATACTGTGATTTTGAAATTATGCGTTTCCTGGCGCTAATATCATTCCGCCAGGTTGTCTGGTGCTCTTTGAACGTTTGATCACATGCGATACGAATAAAGGTGCGATTCCGAACTGCTCTGCTACCAATTAGTCGATTTGAGGAACCGAGATATTGATAAAATTACGCCAGTATAAACTTAAAACAATAAACGACCTTCAATTGCAATTTCTGTCATTTTTAGTAACGCAGCGAAGTTACAAATATTCAAGTGTACCTTTTTACGAATACAGGCGTTAGTATGAATTTATATCCCTCCTCTATGCGGGACCCCCAAAATCTCGGGGCCCCTGGCATAGACCCAGTGTGCCCATGCGTAAAGACGGTACTGAACTTTACTTCCGAAA
This sequence comes from Topomyia yanbarensis, assembly GCF_030247195.1. Lineage (NCBI taxonomy): Eukaryota > Metazoa > Arthropoda > Insecta > Diptera > Culicidae > Topomyia > Topomyia yanbarensis. The sequence continues at coordinate 44,406,469 of NC_080671.1, read as the reverse complement.
TAATGTTACTGCTAAGATAATATTAATTGTTGTCCCAATGCCAAGTGCGTATCAAACTTTGCCCATTTGCATAAATTTTCACCTTCATCTTCTGTGATGTGGCAAACCACCTTACCACAAAATGTCAAACATGCGACCACAGTCGCCCCCCTCTACTGATCTGATTCTGATGGTCAATCTCACCGAAATGGTCCATTGCTACGCATCAGTAACCAAAAGTCGTGCGACGAGGAACAGGAATGAGTTGGGTTCGATTATCCCCTATTGGGTACTACAACTTTGATACTACCTCTGCTAAGCAACAAACGTGTTTCAGAACCGTTGGAGAAATCGATCGAAATTTGAAGTTATCACGGCTTTTCGAAAGCCGACCAACCGGCTCGAAAACGATTTTGCTTTATCATTTTTTCATAATATGGCGCAAAGTTTTCCTCAATCATTCAAATTTATCACCTCCCTTTTCTTGGTCGGTTTCAACTTACAAGGATTGCATCTTTATTCGGAAGAGTTCCGCAGTAGATTGAGTGTTTAGGTGCATGATTTATTTACGGTAGACCGTAACTTCATAGAAAATAAAGTATGAACATTTTATTCTATATTTTTGAAAATTGGTCGGCAGCTGGGTAATCAATTCAAATAATCTAGTGGAAGATTGGATTTTTATTGATATATGCACTATTCTTAAGAGAAAACTGAAAATACGTCGAATAATTGTTTAATATTTAATATAGAATATCAACTAAATTTAGTTTAACGGGGAAAGGGCGGCCTTTTTATTTGTAAATATTAAGATGTCGCTTAAATTTATTTAGCCTTACCTTATATTGCTGGTTCGTAAAGAGCACTACCGAGAGAGCTTTCAAACCCAGTATTTGCCTTCATTTGTAAACTCCAATTATGGATAAATTGTTCACTAGAAATGGCATATTATCCCATCAATTAGTAACCTCTTCGAGTCGCATCACTCCGACAATTCATTCAATCCGTTCACCTGTCGCCGTAAAGAAACTGAGTTACGTTTCCCATCGGTAGATAGCCCCAATAGAATCCTCAAGGATGCAGTCCATTTCATTCACTTCCTGTCAGTTTATCCCATCGAATCACGGGAACCTCATCCAACCAAATGCGATAACGGCAGCCAAACTATGACAAGCTTAAAGAGCAAGTGCGATAAGATATGTGCCTTCTCTAATTAAATTTTTCACTTCTCGCCCGCTTGCCTTTTAATGTTCACCGTTTTTGTCCCATGTTTGAGAACTCACCCCCTTGCCCCCCTTCTCCTATGGTCGATGATTGCAATGAATGTTGCACTTAGCTTTATATGTATTTAATAGCTGCACTGCCTTAAGACGTGTAGTGCGGAATTTCTTCCGCCTTTCAACACCGCCATCATCAACCAACCATCAGGTGGGGGAAGGATTTCGTATTTGATGCACCGAGCGCCCGCACCAGCCCGGATCCAGACAAGAGCGAATGGGAGCTGAAAGGTTTGTCACGAAGTTAGACTTTCATCCCTGGTTTTTTTAATGTAACGCGGCGCGTCGGAAGATAAATCTTTTCCGTCATGTGCCATTCATTTTCCGTTTAGAGGAAATCCGGGCAATATGGAGAGCTGGCGTGAAATCGGCATTTTAAAGTGCAATTTAATGTGTAACTTTAGAATAATCTAATTTGAAAAACACCAGAATCAAGTTCCACGTGTATATGGAAAATGGCATGGTGGACGCTCGTATCCATATGTTGGCACCGCGCACTAGGGTAAATTACATCAAACGAATTCTATCGCAATACGGAGAAGTGGAATCTATTACCATTTTTTTTATTTCGACTTATGTAGTCACACTTTCTTTTCTACTTTTTAACGACATTCAGTTAGCAAAGGATTAATAAGAAGGGAAAGTTATGAAAATTAGAGCCATAGTACCCAAGTGAGGGCAAGGATTTGAAATATACAGATCGGAAAACTAGAAGTGGCAGGATCGTTAGCAACAGGCCTAAAATCCTACAGACATTGTCTCCTACTGGCAGGAGTCGAACTTAGGTAGCATAACTTCGAATCACTCAAGTCTACCAACATGTCTCACGGTAAAGAGGGACAAGTCTGTCTTTGCCAGGAGACATGTTGGCTGACTTGAGTGATTCGTAGTTATGCTGCCTAAGCTCGATTCCTGCCAGCAGAAGACAAAAGATTAGTCTGTAGGATTTTAAGCCTGTTTCTAATTATCAACAGCGTTCGTATTGTGAAGATGCATGTGACTAAACCAATACCTTCTTACATGACTATCGCATGCAAATCGCCGAAGGAGCTTATAAGCAAACATCGCGGATCACATATCCCGGGCAGACCCCAACTTGCCAATTCTGTAACTAGACTGCCCGCGACGGACAAACATGCGCCGAAGTAACTAGTGAAAACTCATCTACTACAGCCAACTCTAACAAGCAGCCACCGACACCGAGCTAAACCAAAAACAACGACCCAATTACCCAATAATGAAGGGATAATGTCCACGACAACCGCTCCAAAACACACAGCATCACCAGTCAAGAAGCAAATACCGATGAAGACGGATTAATAACGGCGACCCGAAAAGAACAAGAAAGAACACGGTGTGTATAATAGAACAATATTATGGCAAAATATAAGCATCGCTGAATTGTTCACTAAGATTAAGGAAACTTTTACCTTCAATTTGAAACCAATTCGGTAATAATCCACCGAGGGATCCTAAATAATTTTTTTTCAAGTTCAAATATCATGAGTTATGAATACTATATATGTATTCTAACTATCACGGATCATTCAACACATTGAGTCCAATCGAGGTCCTACAGAGTCCAAAGTAGCATTATCTATAAACACGATTGAGTGTGTATTACATAAGAAAAAACTTCAACATTTGCCAATTCGTTTCAAAATATTTATATATTTCAAGAATTATATAGTGCAACAGAATGTAATAATGCGTTTGAATAATTTTCATATGATTCGGGAACCTCCCAAGCCGTAGAAAAGTCCAAATGAACAAACTCGGTAGCTTGTTTACTGAATTTTGCTGATTGCATAGTTTCACAGAGCTGTGGCATATGGAATCTTAAAACATGAAACTTTGAACTATTGGGAAGTTTCGCTTTTGTCCAACTTTCTGCAAAACATTCAGTGTGTTTCTCGTACTGGGTGTAGGATCTCTTTCAAACAAGACTAATATAGTTAATGAAACTGGCACGAGTCTGAAAATATATAAATTTACTTCAGCGTGGTTTCTATGTTATAGAATTCAATACCTTTCTTAATATTTCAAGAGATCCGTCCAAACAGAAAATTGAACGGTGCTCTATTAGTTTATGACAATTTGTTCCTGTGAATTCAAATTGGCTATGCCTTGTACTATTACTCATCGTGACCTGCAATCCGGCTACATTCCACAGTGGTCGGAAACGCCAAAAACGTGAACTTAATTCACTAGAGGCCAAAACATCGAATATATTCACAGGGTGTTTTTGGAGGAATTTTTCATATGAATATTCCCCACAATCTGATAACAATTGAAATTAGGCATGGCTTACTACGATCGAACTAAAAAAAATCTTTTTATACTGACGTGGTAGAAAGTTGGTGTCTTCGACAAAGTTTTAGGAATGCTCACAGTAAAGAATTTTGTTGAAGAACTTGAGCTTGTAGGACTAAAGGTTATCGATTTATAAGGTGGCAACCCCCTTAAATCTAGTTTTTAATCTTACTTTTTTCATTGTGACTTTTCGTGCAAATTATGTTCAAGACAAATATGTAGGTATCAAAACTACATATTATTTTCGAAGACTATATGTCAAAATACTTATTCGTTTCAAAGTTATTGAAGATTTTTACATTTTTTTACACCAACTTCAACTACATATTAGAAAAAAAAGGTGCAAACCAAAATGTACGAACAGGCACTTTTTTCACTGTCTAAAGTCTGCACAATAAAGCTAAGAAGGTTTGATGCGTGGCATTCTAGAACCCTATGCATATGGTAAGCTTACTTTATCAGGTTTTTTGACATTTTGCTTACAAAAATCAGCAAAAAAATTTTTTTATTTTTTTTACCCCAATTTTTGAAATTTTTGGTTTGATATTCAATTACAAGTATTATTTTCACTTCTGCCTGAATATTTCAGATTTTATAAACGTGGGAGCAAAAATGTGAAGTTTTTAATATCATTGGAAATCCCAAACTAATATATACTGAAATAGACGTGTCATAATGAATTTAATGCTTAAAAAAGATGCCATACCATTAATTACTAAATTTTACGGAAAAATCGAAAACAATTTTTTTGCTGAATTTTGAATGGAAAAAGTAAAAAAACATGATAAAGTAAGCTTACCATATGCATAGGGTTCTAGAGTGCCACGCATCAAACCTTCTTAGCTTTATTGTGCATACTTTAGACAGTGCAAAAAGTGTCTGGTCGTGCATTTTGGTTTGCACCTTTTTTTCTTATATGTAGTTGAAGTTGGTGTGAAAAAATATAAAAATCTTCAATAACTTTGAAACGAATAAGTATTTTAACATATAGTCTTCGACAATATTATGTAGTTTTGATACCTACGCATTTGTCATGAACATAGTTTGCACGAAAAGTCACTTTGAAAAAAGGTAGATTAAAAACTAGATTTCAGGAGGTTGCCATAGAAAACGCCTTATAAATCGATACCCTTTAGTCTTACAAGCTCAAGTTCTTCAACAAAATTCTTCACTATGAGCATTTCTAAAACTTTGTCAAAGACACCAATTTTCAACCTCGTCAGTATAAAAAGTTAATTTTTTGTTCGATCATAGTAAGCCATGCCTAATTTCAATTGTTATCAGATTGTGGGTAATATTCATATGAACAATTCCTCCAAAAACACCCTGTGAATATATTCGATGGTTTGGCCTCTAGTGAATTAAGTTCACGTTTTTGGCGTTTCCGACCACTGTGCATTCCCATCAATGCTTTCCACGCTTTTATAAATGGCGTTAACGATATTCACTGCTAGCTTCTCGTTTGCTCCACTCTGCTGCCATTTTGATACATTTTCGCGGTAGCTTGCTAATGTTAGGAAAATCTCGGACCTATCCGACAAGCACAATACGGGCAGGGGTAAGACGACCTGTAATCTATTATTACAAGTAGTAGGTTAACTATCTTCAGGTTACATGAGACCATAGTTTCTACTGAGTTTAGCTCCATCAAAGATATCCATATTTGTATATATCTTGTATACTTTTACGGTATTCCAGGAACAGCCGCTAGTAGCAATATTTTCCTAACACCAGTGCACTTAAAAGGATTCCTTCTATCTCTGGAATTTTTGAAGTTTCTTTTCTGAATGATAGACAGTGTAATTTTTAGGAAGAAAATGACCATATGTGCGTCGGATAAAACCAGTTTTTGCTGTCAATATCTGGCAAGTATCGTTCTTTAGTGGTTTGTCTTTCTTTTTCGGAAATGATTCTCAAACTCACTTTTCAAGGCACTGAACACAACAAGCCTACGGTGATTTAAAAAGGCACACGCCAAAATGATTACACTGTGCGATAATAATTGAGAAGTCGAAATCAAATCGAAGTGGACTATTTTTTCTGGAAGCATTTCCATTCAATAGCAAAAGTCGACTTAGACGTACTTTATGCTAACGCCAATGATGGTAGAGCGAATCATATGAAGTAACGGCTATAGAAAAAGAAATGTTTGCTAGCCTAGCAAGGGTTTTGCTACTTAAATAGAAAATAATGAAAAATGAAATAATAGTCCGACTTAGTTTGACATTTCTAGCCATACCGTATTATTGGATTAATGGTATTAACTTACGCCACCCTCATTGAGTTGATAAAATAAAAATGTTCATCAACCCTCGGTGGATTATTTTCAAACAAGTTTTAAATGAAAGGTATAAAGGTCTGTTATCGAATGGCGAAAGATTCAGCGATACTAATTTTTTTGTTAAAAGGTCATTTTATATACACACCGTGAGAAATAAGAACCTCTGACCGTGAACAGCAAGACAGCGACGTTGACATGGACGTGAACGATAACGCGAGAGAAGGCTGACTGAATAACACCTTAGTTGCGTCACCGCCAAGGAAAAGGATCTCAACACGCAGCAGAAAACTGCGTCAATTAGGTTTAGCAAGTAGACCTTCTTAGTATTTTTTTTATTTTTACTTATTGTAAAAACATAAATGATCCACCAAATAAACCTTTATAAAAAAATCTCGTTTTAATTCATACTCAGCAATTTCACCACGGAAATTCATTACAAATTCAACCAAAAAATTAGTTGTTTTTTTATTTCATCTAGTTGATATTTGGGAGAACTTAGTTTTTTCTGAAAAAATAATCCAGCGCTTTTATTTTGATGCTGTGACACAAAACTTGAAACTCCACTCTGCCTGCATTAACTGAATGGAAGTGAGAGTGACGCTTCTGACCCCATTTGAAGGATTGACTGCGGGTTCGAGGACAACCCTTCGACCCGGTGCATGATGTTTTGGTACGCTTTGTTCTTCTGGTGGTTAATATCAATCTGTTTGTGATGGCTGCGAGATTTTTTCTCACCGACCATAAGAATTTGTTTGAAATACACCCCGAAAAGACGGCAATTTTCAATTCTTCACAGAAAACCATTAGCACAATTGACTTTATTAAAGGAATCAAATCCATTCACAATTGATTTGGCAGTCTGCTTCCTCATCTCGTACAGATCAGAAGCCAAAAAGCGACCTGCTTGCGAACAGCACACAAACAAAAAATACTACCCGCGCCGAGCCGCTCTAACGTGTACGTGTAGCATATAGACACAGGAAAGTTCCGTTGCACCTAACTGCGAGTGAAATGAGTGAACAACAAAATAAATTTCGCTTATTACGGGAAAACACAATCGTGATTGATTTTTCGTAAACCCGTCTTAGACCTTCAGTGCGCGAGGTGGAATAGTTGGTCAAGGTGAAAATGGAACTTGATCTTACAGAGATTTCACACGTCCAGCTTCACCACACCAGGAATGTAGTACTAATAACGTTCAACTCCTTAGCCGAGGCAGAAAGCTTCGTAGCAAAGAACAACATGCAACATGACGTCGAATATGAAAACGTTAAAACCAAGATTCCCGTGTATATGGATCTTGATCTAACGGAAATACGCCTCCATGATCTGGCACCTCGTACTAGCACGGATTATATTGTGGTGACGTGGTCATTAGATATTCATTTGAATATCGGTTTACTAGCATATCCCAAGTGGATGCATAGTCTGCAGCGCTAATATCAACCGACTCGATTAGCTGAGCTGCTTCACCCTTCACGGATGCTCTCAGATAGTGAAACTTTTGAATGACGGGAAGGTCAGGGTTTGTATGAATGAGCGCATGGAATGTGTCAAAACACACGCCAGTCCGAGTATTCTCCTAAGAATTCTGGCAGAGAAATCGACGGCAATTTTGGACCCCTAATAGCAGAAGGATCCCGAGGGAGGATAGATTGAGGTGTCTGATCGTTAGGAATAAGAGGAACAGGCAATTTGGAAATATGGCCAGTCTTTATTCTATAGAACTGCCTCCCGAACGAGGACCTGTCCTCTTGATTCGTGCCCATACCTTCTTCGCTAGTATCCAGTCCTTCCAGCGTAGATTGAACTTCCTCAAGTGCACGTCGTATTTCAGTCAGATCATCCAAACGCAGGGCTACCTCAAACTTATCTCGCTCCTCGTTGTATTCATCCAGAAACTCCAATGCTCGATCCAAGGCTGTTAATAGTATATTACGGCGTACCGTAGCACGAAGCTTCCTCGCATTGGTATCCATCGTAATCTGCTGTGCGGACGAAACTCGATGGAATCAGAAAGTGTCTGCAAATTAAGACCCAGTACATCCGGTTGATAGAAGAAATTATCTTGGACAGGTAATTACCTTTACCAAGGCAAATTATGCCTTTATAACACGTTGTTAAGTGCGGCTCGATGAACTACAGGTTTAGTGTAACAACAGATGGGTAAGCTTTCACGCTTTAGCGGATGTAGTACAACTTCATGGTAGAGGATGGTACCGCAACGGCAAGTCAGCGACAGAGGATCTCGAAAAAGAAATAACAGGAATCTAGAGGGCACCTGGTGGTAATGTGGAAGGCGTTGGAGTCGCAATTACCTGACGCCTATTTCAAATAGGCCTTGTATTGTATTGTGCTCTTTCAATAATCAGTAATGGCGCCCAAGCGTGGCTTGGCTTCCTAGGGCGGAGATGGCGACTTTCGCGGCTTGGGTTCGTAGCGTCTACTATGACGGCACACCGGCTATGTTTCCGGTACAATTCGGCTGCACAATCCTGGTCACGGCACCAAATTTATGTTGGACCCTGTTGTGTTGGTTTCTTAGGTCTGGTGATTTCCAGGTTCGTCATGCGACGAGTAAAAGGCAATCGAACGAATCGTCTAAATAGCGGCTACCAGAGATTGCCGGAATAATTGTACGAAATGATCAGGTGCACAAGGATCCGGAGTATCAATTCAAATAAGTCGGGAAATCCGCACTACTATACTTTATTGAAACAATTCTAGCTCGAAAATATTTCAACTAAACGGTCCGTTCACGATGGCGATATATTTCAAACTAAAAATTCCCTTCCGTACAGAATTCGTTGGCTACCGTCTTACTAGTTTGTATGCGAAAATTATAATTTCCTCTTTGACGGTTCGGCACCCATGCTATAAAATAAACGAATTCAAACAAATGCTAATAAATTTGTAGGATCCACTCAAATCATCTTGTGTTTTGCTACGGTATTTGTACATTTACAAACACCTAGTGATGGTAAACCGAAATTGTGTTATTTCTACATATATTTTCATTTCCACATAATTGTTTTTTAATTTCAACATGGTTGACTGATTTGGCACAAATTTAGAAACAAAATCTCAGGGTAGCATGGAGTAAAAATAATAGTTTATACCTGTTAAATTATAAGGACCCAATAGCTCAGTGGTGTCCAGGAGCCCTCCGTGGTCTTAAGACGGTCCTGGACCGTTCTTAATCTTTTGTCAAACTAATGAGTAAAGTCGCGATTTTGATCTATTTGTTTCGCTTTGAATTGAATAGGAATACAAAATTAAGTAAGCAAACATCACAAATTGGAATACAAATTAAACCGCTAACTTCAAATATATGTTCCCACGGGCATACAGTGTCTGTTATTCCCTCGTATCACTTACTACATGAACTCCATTTAAAAATGAAAGCACTCCAAAATTTTAACAGGGATGCTTTCAAATATCGATACTATAGTAATATTTTGTTCGAGGCAACACTTTTCACTGAAGTTCACATATACTAATTTACACTTCTAGAAGCCTCGCACATATAACGCTTCTCTACACTCTAACCGTCGATCACAGATCTACAACCCTGACACGGGCTGGCAGCAAGTCAAGTGCCCCGCCAGGTCGAAATTTGTGCACGTTGCACACATTTTAAAAGCTTATCCTAACAATATCACCAACCCGCTTTGCACACACCTTTGCCATTCTTTGAATGCCATGTTAAAACTCCGTGGTTGATGGCGAGGCAAAATTTAATGCGATGTAATGAAATTACTGCTGGAAAACATACCGTTGTGTGGCAGCTTTCGACAAATGAAAACATTACCTTTCTGCCCACACCACCGGAAGCAATCAACGTGTAATGACTGTTTTTTCTTACCTCTCTCTCCCATTCCAAGAAAAAGTGCATTCCAGTTAGGAATTTAGTTTTTCATCTATATGGGTTTATGGAGAGCCTCGGTGGATTAACGTTGCTGGTATGGCAAGCCCGAAATGTTATTCCCGGAACGCATGAAAGCTGAACATTTTAAAGCAATTTTGCACAAGAAAAACAACATGCAAATGAAAGCACATTGGCATTGAAGTGACAAAGTAATTAAATACTATTTTCTCGTGTCAGTTTTGTTCAACCGTTGGTGATAATGCTGTGTTAATCACTGTATCATTCGGAAGATTAAAACTGTCATCAACACATACGTTTCGCTGTCGCATTTTGTGTCCGGGTTAATTTCGGCCCAGGAACTTTTTTTGGGGAATTCGCTTTGTGATAATAATCATTGTATTCGTAGGATAATAATTGGTACGATGTCATTTTTCGGAGAATTCACTGAATATGATATAAATACAACCGTGCGTCTCCATAATCACCGTAAGTTGTAACTGCAGGTTTTCGAACAATTATGCTGTTTGCTACGGCTCCACGGTCATGGTTTATCCAAATTATAATTTGGAACACATTATTTCAACCCAAAATTTGAACTTATAGAAACAACTTTTATTCACAAACTGGCTAACCAGGAATTATGTCAAACCCTTTCGGATGAATCCCATCCCCAATCAAATCGATCTGATTTTCGTAGAATCATGAATGCTAATCAGTTCCACATTTACACCAATCTTTGATACATATTTATTCAAGAATTTTAAACAATGTAACCAGACCCGTTCCGGTGATACAATTCCGTCACAGGGCGTGATCCCTTTGACATAAAGCCACAGGTAGATATGGATACAATTTGTGTGACGATGCGCGTTCAATTCTGAATCCTTCGCTATGCAGCTAAAGGGGTGCTCAATCAATGAAGGAATGGAGAATTCCTCTTCACGGAAATCCTCGGTTATTCCTTCTTTGGCAAACGACGGTGAAGTAATACCGGCATACATATCGTATGTGTGTAGTCGGATGTGCAAAGAAATGGGAAGCACATCTTCTTAATCCTACGTGCTGATAGCGTCGGTGATGGTGCTTGAGAAATGAGGTTTCGTCTGAGGCGGATGATATCAGTGTATGTATCGTTTTTTTAGTGGAGTATTGAAATGGGGCTGATTTCATGAAGCGGGCGTATACTGTGCGACTATTCCGGAAAGGATAACGAAAGCTGAGCAGGAGATATGATTTCTTTTCCTTAAATTGGCATCATTTGCATTCGAGATTTTTTTTTCTTTCTTTCTCTATCATGAATGGAATACTTTCTGATACTAAGTTCGGATATTGGGTACAAACCAGTGACACTATTTACTGATACCCAACAACAGATTTTCCGTGCAGCGATATACGCGAAGTAAACTTGTGTATTTTATCAACTATGTCTTTCGAAAGAGAGCTCATGTACCGAAAAACTTTTAATGATGCTGTTGTAGGTATGTAGTACTTGTTTGCGAAAGGATTGGGTACCACTTACGCTCATAAAAACGTACGTTTTTGTCACACAAATTGCAGCTCGAATAAAAATGTTTATGTATTATTGAATTACGTCTGCTGTTGTCATTCACCACGCAGCTGCATCTTATGTTTCCCATGGAAAAATCGATGTCAATTTGTGTGATGTATGGCAGGAGGTATCGAATTATTTCGCTGATGGTCCTTCCTCCCGGTAGCACTACTCCGCTTGACTTACTCTATCGCACTCGCACCGTACACATACCGGAACTCAGCCTGGCCCGGGTTGAGTGCAGCGAACATGAAACTTTATTGCTCGATTGACATGTGGCTTCATTCCGAAACAATAAACTTGCGTTTCGCCGCCAGTTGATTACGGAAATATCTGTGGCATACATGTTGGATGTAGGACCACGGTGTAGCATTTCCGGCGAGGGACTGTGCGTTTTATATTCCTCGTCCATTCGTACCTCGGCGGTTGTGGTGAAGCAGCCAGTTTTCGCTCCACGCTCACCGCGTTACAATCCTGTCAATAATTTTTAACGATAATTGAAATGAAGGAAATTCGATTATTTCCAAATGACCGGTGCAATAAGTGTTACTCGTGTTTTAGTAATACTACCGAATTACATGTTATTGATGTCGTGCAGGTTTGGTTGGTCGGTTGGGTTGGGGATGCGAATATTAAATAACAAACAATGCGATCGCCAATATTTAATATTGCCTTATGGATTCGGTTCTCGAGCATTTGCCATACTTGTTTTGTGTGTTTCATAAAATCATGCAGGGGTCATTCCACACGAAGTGCAGGTGTAATCGACCTCCACGGATTTGAACTAATTCACCTGAGGTCAACATACGACAATCCAAATTTTGGCCTCGATTGCAGATTGTCTTCTCTGAGATTGAACGTATCCGATATCAATATGGCTAGTACCGTCTTAAGACCACTCGGGACTACTCGACACTTTTGAAATGAGAGGCCCGTATCATTAAACAGGTGTGAAAAAGATAGAGTTGCATTCAATGAAAATGATTAAGCATCGTCTCATTGAATGTAACATACTGTTGGCAATTGAGACGATAACAAAACATTTGAAGGCTAGAAATGTCTGGGTGGAATTTCGAAATATCCGCATAGCTTAGTTCACATTTGGCGCTATGTTGACAAAATTAACATGCGGTAATACGACGTATGGTCCCAGAACGTCCCCTTGGCAGGAAAATTAACTAACAAATTAGGAGGACTATCTGTAGTAACGGGATTGCGGAACTGAAGATTACTAGAAACTGATCAACCTAATTCTGCATAAGCACAATATATTATGCATCTGTCTCGTAACAAGTATTACACTACTCAGCGACTAAAGTTATGGTTAGCTTATTTAGTACGATACCACACACCCTCTTGCTTAGGAATTATTTCAAAATGCTTGAAACATAATTTTTTAGATACTCTAGTCGTTTCACTTCGCGTCGACTTTGGCGAGCTTCTAAATTATCACCGACGTTCTTGATGAAAGATAGTTTTGAAGTTTGGTTGTCCGTAATAGGATTATACTATACTAAATTCGATTTAATGTTTTGTGAAGTACCCGTAGGTGATTCCTTTGTAAGTAGTTCGGCATCTTGAAGTATGTGGTTGAGGTGACAAAACCTTTCTACGCTATTTTTTACCCGTTTCATTTGAGCAAATTTCCGCTAAACGCCTCAATCGGCTGTGAACACTTGACAGTTTATTTCTCAACACTCTGCCAAACATAAGAGCCAATGGCGCAATACCTGGAAACGTTTTAGAAAGGTTTTATTCATGCGTTCCACTTCTCCGTTGGCCTGTGGCCAATATGGTATTGTCTTCTGAGGTTCTATATCGAACTCTAGTCTAGTCTAGCCTAGTCTACACATACACGGCCAATACATGTAGGGATCCTGGAAAATTGCAAACGTTCGTCCACAATTTTTTGTCAATATTAATGTCTGTGGCCCATATGGTATGTAACACACCAGAGCCAGCGTTACACTTTTAGCCCGAGAGGGTAGTAAGCATAGGGTGAGGGGTCTACTACTAGGGATTTGTCCCATATTCGCAATAAACACGCTTAAATTACATTCACATTAAATCACTTGAAATGGTCCGAAATTTCGAGCGGCTAATTACCCATTCGGTTATTTTCGAGTGGGTTGTCCTACCCATACTACCCACGCTATCCGCCGGCCCTGTAACACACTCATAAAAGCGACAGGCCAACTTTGCAGCGTACGAAATGAAGATGTTTCAAAATTATACGGCAATCAAATTATTCATTTAATGAAGAATTAAATCAACGATTTTTTTAACCTTGAATAAGGAAGAAGCGTGGATAACCGTACCGACCGTTTCAATTTGATGCGTGTTAGCTAAAAGGGGTTAATGTCACTCCTTTGGTCCTCAGATACTGGGATGGGACAGAGGTATTTAGCCCTGTCCTGGCTAATGGACCTAGGTTAGAGTGCCTTTACTCGCTCTCTGTAAAAAGATATACATTTTAAGTAGAAAAATTAACTTTTGGTATATAATGTTCAATGTTATTTTATTGATCCTCTTGCGATCGATCACAGAAATTGTGAAAATCTGGGGAATCAACGGTACATTCACTTACCAATAACATACTTTTAAGGGGGTCCTCTTATATAATTGTATCAAAATTTAAATTAATATTTTTTTCAAGCAGTAAAATGACTTAGACATGTGCGCTATTCTGCAAAATGTTTATTAAGGTTTCATCTATAAAGGAAATATTTTCGAGTGACTTATAGCTAAAATGGCACTAAATGATGTTTGGCGGAGTTGTTTAGTGTTGGAATGGGATACATCCAAATGGCGCACCCTGTATATATTGAAACAAGTCATTTGTTTTTAATTTAATTTTCTTTAACAAATATATTATTATAACAATAATAACGGGCAAACATATCTCAAATCCGGTGCAAAAATGTTTCTGCTGAAGTGATGAAATCCAAAAGTTCAAATGCATAGTGAAATGTTGCAAAGCAGGTGTACTATTTATTACTGCAATGGCTTGAGCCTAGCCTAGTACGCTAACAATTGAATGCTGACCTTCGAGGTCTATCGAAAAGAAGCTTTCGCCATGAACTGTACCAAGGATCTGTTTTGCTTTTGTGTTTGATGAAATGAAAAATGAAAATTTAAATTGAGCTCGGGCTTTTGAACTGTATGCTGCAATTATAATCTAGTAACCTGTTTTCACTCCTTGGCGGTTTTCACTCCTCAGGAGCCAAAAAAACCATGAGTGATGAAATCATGGATTTTAATGATTTATCAAACTATGGTTTTTTCAACGCATGCTGATTGGAGTGATTTTTGAAACACTGGAATGAAATGAAAAATTTTCAGGTTAACACGGCAATAACTTTGCAATTTATAGAACAATTTTATATTTTTAGTTATCATATAATAACTGTCATCTCTTCCAAACAACTTAACCCTCTGCTGCCAACCCTGTGGTTTTGCGGGGTTAAGGAGAATCGTTGTAAAATGTCCAATACATGATTTTATGTTGTTACCTTCACTAAAACCCCTTCAAAACACTCCCACCTGCTTGTTGAAATCATATGAAATTATTGACCTGTATTCAATGCGAAGAACTCGGTAATAAAATTGTTTTACTAAATAGATTAATGAACGGGATCCCAGGAACATTTCGCCGAGCCCGGTGAATCGAAATTAATGCGTAAAATTTGGCCATTTGAAAGAGATACAAGCAGAATTTTAAGAATATGATCATCGCGGTAATGTTATTCATTTCTGGACGCTATAAAAAAGATTCCGATGGTTGTTTCGAGATATTTTATCATTGATATTTCAAAGCAAGAAAATATGAAATTTGTTAATTTCATGAATGAATGTCTCAACG
Source organism: Topomyia yanbarensis (assembly GCF_030247195.1). Taxonomy (NCBI): domain Eukaryota; kingdom Metazoa; phylum Arthropoda; class Insecta; order Diptera; family Culicidae; genus Topomyia; species Topomyia yanbarensis. Next base: position 44,391,340 of record NC_080671.1, on the reverse strand, counting down.
AGCTTAAAATCCAGCGCATCCCCTATCAACGCAGACGCCAAAAACAAAGGTTCTTTACAGAACCACCATAATTATTGAAAATAATAGCTTGAAACATTCCTACATATTTCATTGAGTATCATTCGATTTGAATGACAAGTCAAACGAGTAGTTACGACACTCCGGTTATGTCCTAGACATTACCCACCCATCTTTTTAATTTGAAGTATTTACAATTGAAATTTTCGTGTCGTGTATCTCAAACACGTTAGCTGTTTATGCTTTTGTCCACGTTGCATCTGAGAACAATAGTAAATATTGTGAATAAATCTGAATGGGACTGACAGGACCGTAGCGTGATCTTTTGGCACCTTTGGTGGAATCTCAGTCGTGTACGTTTTGGTGTTTTATTGGCTTTCTTTTTCAGTTCGACATTCGAACAACAATTTAGTGCGTAACTGAAAATGGGACTCGTATCATGATGGCTTATTTTATGATTTATCCTCACTTAGGCCCTTGGCGGGGACCAACCCGACCAACCGCACGCTACGGGCCTAACTATTCATTTTGAAATTACGATTGTCATATTAGTCAACACATTTTTGGCACCCTAGGTTACCACCAGTCATTCAGTAGATGGTATGAAATTGAACTTTGACCGACGGCTTCCATTTTTGATCACCTTTTCCAATACGGACTCCTAAGTAGGGTTCGTCGCGGTGCGGATGTGGGCGGTAAATGGATTGTCCGCACCGCAACCGCAAAAAAAATAATAAAGCCGCACCGCTTACCGCAACCGCACTTTATTTACTGCACCGCACCGCGCGGTAATGCGGTAAATGCGGTAAAATTTTTATATTTTTAAAAAATAGTGTTGGAAAATTGTTCATTTGTGTAACAGTATATAATAAAATGTTATTTTTATTCACACGAAATTTAACTTTAAGAGACTCCTCAGAATGTATTGTTTATGAAAAAATCAACTTTTTCATTTTCTATTAATAAAATTCCGTTCATTTTAAGGCAAACATTATACATTCAAAAACGTTCTATTGCAGTAATAGGAAAACTTTTATTTTAGCAACCCTTCAGTTAATTGAAAAAAGGGGAATAAAAATGTAATAAGAAATGAAGTTGCATATTTTTTTCTTTAAATTTTCATATTTTCAATGCTTTTGACATATGAAAATAAAATGAATGATTTTCGCATTTACGTAGTAAAACCACCTTTCATTCTTAAAGGAATTTCACCAACAAAAATTTAAAGTCGAAATACCAGTACTTCTATATAGTAGCGCATATATTCCAATACAGTGAAATAAAAACATATTGTATTTCATCAATAACAGTTATGTGTCCAACAAAAAAAAACACCTTTAACAGGCCAACGAGGGTACCCGGGTACCCACAAATTGAAATGCTCATAACTATGGCTTCCTTTAACCGATTTGGACACTTTTAGATGTTTTGGATTCAAGAACTCGTCTACTTTTTGATTCTGTACAATAGAACCGGAATAATGGATCTGGTTTTTGGTAATCCGGATTTTCCGGAGTAATGTTCCAGTACTAGGATATGATTTGTAAATTTTAATAATGTCCTAGCAATATGAGTATCAAAACTCTTAAAATTGTCTCGGCAGTCTATTTTTTATTGTTATGGGGCCCTATGGCAATTTGAAAAATGGAATTGGAATGGAATGGTCACTCACGGCCTCACGGGAACCTGCTCCGGAATGTCCGATCCGGGGTCAAATCACCAAATGGTTCCAAAACCACGAGATGCAGCCTACTGATGCAATTCCAAGAATTTTGATGCCCATATTGCTAGTATTCCATTGAAGTTCGCAAATAGTACCCCCGCACTGGAACCTGCTTCCAGAAACCCGGATTCCCGGGAACCGAACGGAGTAACCCGATTCATTTTTACCAAGTCCAAAAGTGGATGAGTTCCTGAATCCAACACGGCTAAAAGTATCGAAATCGGTTGGATATTACCTTAGTTATGAGCATTTTAGTTTTGTGGGTACCCGGGTACCCACGTCGGCCTGTTGCGTAGTAAAAAAATTCAGGAGCCCCTCCTCACTCCAACCCTTACTATATCAACAATATTATTAACCCAAAAGCTTGACTTAGTGAAGTTCTAAGATGTCACAAAATTTCAATTTCCAGCTATGGATAAAACATAGGAATTTAATTAATTGAAACTTAAAAAGGTACCCGGGTACCGCGTCGGACACACAACGGATAAGAACGGCGCCATATTTGACGAAAAAATTGCTGTATACATTACATCTAATCAGGTGTTCGGTCTCAATCGGTACAGAATTATTGAACATTAGAAAAACTGCAAAAAATGTATGTAGCATACAGCAGAAATGATTTTTAAAAATAGGGGGTTTTACGGACAATATATCTCAAAACTCTAACTTCCGCATTCTTCAAGAAACAGATGTATTCTCATTCAACAACTAAGATTGCTCCCTTTGAAAATGTATGAAGTGTAATTTTCCTAAGGCTAGTTCGAAAGTTCTAGCATTTAATGTATTTTCCTCTAATATTTTGCCAATAAGCCAAAGGCAAAAACTTAAATTGCAGTGAACGAGAGTCAAACTATGTGGTATTTGGCAAAAAAAGCTTCAAAAAAGCTACAAAATAGTCTTAACTGAAAAATATTAGGACTTAATTTGGTAGAAAAATATAGTAAATTTGAATGGAAGTACGCGAAAAAAAGTTATGTAGCATACTTTTTGAGAAAGAGTCCATTAAAATTTACTGTAGAAAAATTCACATTGAATGTACACAGCAATCAAAGAAGATAGAAATACGATGCTGATGAACGAATGATAGAATAATCATCCAAATTTGGATCCCTCCTTATTTTGGACGCTTTCATACATTTGTATCCTTTACTGCCAATTATTGCAAATTCGTTTGGTTTGACGAAGATAATTATATTCTTGGGGTTTGTGTTTAAGTCCCAGCATAATTAGTTCATCTCTAATTCCTTTAAATTAGTCAAAATTCGCAATTGAAAAATTGATATCGATAACGATTCACAATTCCACGATTACCAACAGAAATCGGGAGAAGTGATGCACTTTTAAATTGGATTTAAGAGTACAAATTTATTGTTTTTAAATGATCTAATAATTTTGTCTCTATTTGGATCTTGCATTTTATGTATTTGAAATGGTTAGTTTGTGAATTTTTACTTAGAAGTATCAAATAACTAGTCCAAAATATGTCGTAAAAATAATAGCGTCAAAATATTTCGGGCACAGCTAGATTTTCTTTTGTAATAGCAGTCTGTCTATCAATTTAGAATAATCAAAATTATCACTTTATCAATTATTTTTTTGCGGTGCGGTTGCGGTAAAACCGCGCGGTTGCGGTAATTACCGCAACCGCGACGAACCCTACTCCTAAGAGAGCGTTCAACCGCAAGATAGTTCTCTGCTTCAGGTTTTTCGACCTAAGAAAAATATTAGCTTGTGTAGCACCATCAAAAGATGACTTACAAATATTGCAAACAAATATTTAACGGAAATAGTTAACTTATTTTTGTTAAAATTATTTTTTGCGCATTCATCATTTCTGTGAATGTTACTCAAGTATGTATATGGAAACACAATCAATATCAATTCACGCCATCCGCCGGATCCCTACTACTCATATATGACCGTCGGCGGCTTGCTACATTCTGGGTGTGCGTCGAAAGGTGCTTGACCGCGGACGACATGTCCTATATCCTGCGCTCGGATGCGATGCGTTGAACGAGGCGAAGGTGGTTTTGTAGAAGTCACATTCGCTCTCACCAACCAAGCCGGCCGGCAGGGCTCATACTACCCCATCCCGGCCAACTCGTTCACCGAGGCACCGATTAGTGCGAAACACAACAAATCAGGGATGCCCCCGTAGCGTAGGTACTCGACACTCTGTACGCACAAGCCGTGTTTGCAGAGGCATCGTGCGCACATAACACCAAACGTTGAGGTATGTTGTATATTGCATCCAGTTATTACGGGAATGTGTTTGTTTTCTCTATTCTTGCCGTTTGTTGGATAATTCAGTTGAGAGTGTTCTTCAGCATATTTGGCGTGCGGCTCTGCCCACATACACTGAACACGATCCTGTGCTCCCGTATGTAGAATGCGTGAAATGCAGCTCGATGCTGATGCGTGAATGTGCAGATTGGCTCGCTTCCATCAGGCATAGCTCAAGTGTTTGCAAATAATTGACCAGAACCGAAAAGCTCAATCGCAAGTTTTTCGACGTCATCAATTTGTAGGGCTCGGGTTTACTCGACCGGCCGCGGTCGGTAGGTGGATAGATGAGGCAGAATATGAAAGTAGCACACGTGGTCACTGGCATCGGTCGAACGATGGGCACAGTTCAGAAAGAGCAACGACGTCAATAATTTATTGTGAATCGAAAATGTTTCTATTATTACATTCCTCTGAAGGATGTGTTTTGCTCGGAAACGTACTAGTTGGAGCTCTGTTCGCAGTCAGTGGTTAGCTGGACAGTATTGATGGCATGCTGGGACCACAAGTTGGATTGAGTGCCGATTTGCTCTCCGGCGATAACTTGAACGATGATGGACTTTGAAGGTTTATTTAGGAATAGCTTGGAATACCGATTTATCGTGCTAAAATCCTATGAATGCGTATACGGACTTTGCCTAACGTGGAAAAAATACCTTAAATGAATTAATTTTTTTTAACTACTCCAATGTTATATCGATTAAGAGAAAAGTGAGTGCTCTTATTGTAAATAAACAGCATATCCTACATAAAAGCCGATTTTTATCGTTAAAAAAAAGAAATTGGTATCTCTCCAAGCTTTGTCATTTTATTGCAATTAGGTATAAAAATAAATGCAAATACGGATAATTCTGTAAACACATGTCACACAAAATTTCTCAATATTATATTGCACATTTCAAATCGAATTAAATTATCACACTCACACCTGCAAAATATGTTGGAAGTATACATTGACGTCGAAGCGCTTCGGAATCTTTGGTATGTATAAATTCCAAATAATAAATTGGCTTATAAATAAAAATTTCGCCAAAGATTCTCAGACGAAACGATGAAAAGGTAGGGGAGACCGAGGAGTGTTGAAACATTTTTTTTTCTTTTTGATAGATAAATCGACAAAAACTGTAATTCGATGATCGCTTATTTTTAAATTTCTTACTTATGTTTATGCTTTATCAAATTACATCAGAATAACTGGTACAAATCAAAAATAAAGCATCAATATATTCATTTTCGTAACAGTGTTCTCTTTGTTTCAACTCTTCTCATACCGAGGTAAGTTGAAACAGCAATGAATGTGAGTTGAAACAAGTAACTAATTACTTTAAATATTATCATAACTTTTTCTAAAACGTCAAATGTTACAAGTGTGTCTTTCTTTTTTCGTTCACACTAAGATAATTTCTGAAAATGACATGTATTCTTATCATTATTTTTCAAATGTTATCTCTATGTAAAAACTGATACTAGTTTTGAAAATAATTGTTAGATTTTGGTTACAAATGCAGGAATTTCTGCACTTATCCCAACAGTTATAACAGTAAGATACTTTATCTAACTATAACTGTAAAATCAAGAAGTTTGATAACCATTTTTCATATATTTACCATGTATTATTTTCCAACCACATCCCCTAGAACATTCTACATTTATTAAAATGGTTGATATAACCAGTGATACCATTTATGACTAAAAGTGATACGGGTTTATGAAAACAGGTAATTTGGTATCCATGTCGGTAGTATTTAGTTCATTTTGGTTTATGGTTACTTCGCTCCAAGCTCCAGAAACTGATAGCTTCGAAGCGCGCTTTCTCTGCCAAGAGCAGAGGCAACTTGAAATTTTAACCTCGATAATCTCGAAACGTCGTTTTTTTCAAAAGCACCTTTTCCGTGATCATCATCTAAAATCACTCAACCAATTTTCTTATTTTTTTTTAATTGATCGTAATTAATTCTTCTCATACCTTAACGATTCGTTTTTTACGCATAAATTTTTGTTTTATGGAAAAGAATTTTTAATACAATTTTTAGAGTTTAAAACATCGTTTTACATTTACATTTTACATTTGCAAAAGAGATCTATAGGATTCGCTCAAACTTTGAAAACTTTTTCCGAGTTTCGAGACCGAGTCTCATATACCAATCAAATCAGCTCGACAATTTGGGAAAATGTCTGTATGTATGTGTGAATATTTGTATGTACACTAATGTCATGTAACTTTCACAGTAATAGCTGAACCGATTTTAATGAAACTATTTTCAAATGAAATGCCTAACGTAACAATTTGACACTAATATTTTTGGTTTTCGATATGTTGTTTACTTTCTGAGATATGGGTGATTTTGCCAAAACACAACATGTTTTAAGCAATTAACTTTCGAACGAAGCGATCGCGTAGCATAAACTACATATAAATAGAAAGCCATACCTTTCTAACAAGCTATACTGCCGTAATAAGCTTAATTGTCCCATATTCTATGGGATTTCCTTCAAACATGAGACAATCATGCGTAGAACGGCAGTATAGATAGTCAAAATCCGTTCACGAGATATTACGTTTAACCGTGAGGTAGATGTTGAAGGGTATCTTAATTCACAGATCATCGTGTAATCCACCTAGTAGTGAGAAAAAAGATTTTTCATATCTGTCTGAAGATATGAAGAGAGCAACTGTATTTTAGAATCCCAAAATTCTAGCGAAAATTTGACTTCTTCATTAAGACTTAGGTTATACTGGACATGGCGGAAAAATTACTAGTTGCGTAATTTATTATAAGGGTGTAAAGAAATAAATATATCGAATAATATACTTATAAATATAAGGTCATGGAATTACATTGAAAAAACTTAACACTCTATTGAATTATTTCAATCCACAAACACATGAAATGGACACGGTTGCAACTTGAATATCCATTAGAGTGGGACACGGTTGTATGAAAAAAAATAAAATTTTGCTCCGAGTAACTTTTTGGGTCCAATTTAGCTCCCAGAACAACTCTGCAAATTTTAAGCTCGATCGGTGAAACTATATTGTTGCGCCCACTGTTTAAAGATTACATGGGATTTCGTATGGGGACGATTTCCCCATAACTTTGAAATATCTACCTGTCTCATTCGCGAATCGCATTTTTCGTTTGAAGCTCTCTGTTTAAGGAGCTTGAAAGCGCATGTGACCTTGTAAATATTTCGAATTGCGCATATCGACACAGATCTTTCATTAGGGCCTAAGTCACAATGTACTCAAATGGAGAAAAATCAGTTTCAATATTCGACGATGCTTTTCTAAATGTAGTTTCTATTGTAGGTATAAATTACTTTATGACCATGTTTAACCTTATGACATTATAACAAAGAATTTAATTCCTATGTGCTTCTAGTGGGTAGAAACTAAAAAAATGCTTACGGCCAATTTGCATTCCAGTCGTGATTTCGCCCTTCAGTAACCACCATTTGCGAAAGGGCTAAACCGTGAAAATAATTTTCAGAAGGGCGCGGTAAATGGGCTAAGCTGACTTTGTCTTGTTGGGTAGGGCTGGGTAAATGGACGAGTTTGACAGTATACTTTTTAATAGGGCTCAGCAAATGGTCGTATAGAAACCCAAAGTAAATGTAAGGGCGCGTACATCTTTTCTTCAAATTTCATGAAAATATCGAAATATTCGAATGTTTATGTACAACAACTATCGAGTAGACATGCTCGCAGTAGATATTGCTTATCAATTATATAATAGAACCGCCGTTTAAAGAATGATTTTGTGAATAATAACCGTATGCCCCGGTTCTGTCTAAAAATGTAAGTTTAGCCTTTATATTCCATATGAGAAGAAGAGTCTAAGTCGAAATCTCGAAGAAAATGCATGTTTCGCCGTTTTGTTTTCATTAATTATAAAACGAACTAAAAACCATTTTAACTAATTTTCACCTCAATCTTGTAATATTTTGGTCGCATAATGTCATAATAGTGAAAACGCAGAATGTTAACATTAGCGATTTAAGCCCTAATGAAAGATCTATGTCGAAATTCTGTACAAAATTTTTTCTCGGAAACATGTGATCAAAATGACAATTTTGAATTCCCAAACAAATAGAGCGTTCCCTGTTCCTGATGACTTATTAAGTTCTATCAATAAAGTAGAAACACCAGATAAGCTTAAACGACACCGTCAAGAAAAGAAGAATGAAAACGAAAAGGTGAAAACAAAAAAAAGAATGAAATTCCTAGAAAGTTCATTATATATTAATTAGCCATTCTTCAGATATTGGAATTATCGAAAACAATTCACAAATTTCTGATACAATAGTTCTCAAATTTGTACAATCCAGTTTATTCATTTACTTTATTCAAAAATGGATTTTAATTTCATTCGAAATAGTCATTTATTTTAGTTTCATTAATCAAATATTCGAAATGAATATAATAAACAAGACGAATTTGTTTATTATATTCATTTCGAATATTTGATTAATTTTAAGTATATGATCATTGCATTTTAATTATTTATTTCATTCAGAATTTTTTTTATTCATTTTGTTCATTTTATCTTTATCTCATTCTTTGGATTCACTCCGATCAGTTTATTTTTTTTGCGCATTTAATTCATATCGTTCATGTAACTCATTTTATTCACTGTTTTCACTCTATGCATTCTACTCGTTTTATTCAGTTCTTACATGTTATTTAGTTTCTTCATTTTAATAATCTGACTATCTTTCCAGTTTTATTCTATTCATCCAAATTATTTATTTGACGCATTTTATTTTTGTCTATTAATTTGTAACGGATTACTTGTGCACACAACAGTCGACAACTTAAGCGCCACTTCCGTTAGGAAGGCTGCCGACGCATGACGATAGTCCGGCCAGAGACTCTATCCACAAGGCGGGTATGTTAAAGTGGCTCAAACACCGTTCTTACTCAGCTAATCCACCGACGAGACCCCAAAACGATAGCCAAACCGAATTAGTTCATTGAGAAAATCTTTCGCGTAAAAATCTAACAATAAAAAAGTAAAATAAACGAACCGCGCACTTTAATCGAGATGGTCATAAACCCTCAGGGAGATAGAGAGACACTATAGAGCGGTATAACATTTCTATTTTCCTATGGATGCGTTTTCTAGTCCCGGGACGCTTAGATATAGGTACAATCTTGGCCTGTCTCTCTTAGCTTCTAAACCTGACCTGATAAGATCCAGTTCGATGACGATCGTTTCCTTCCCACGCTGACGATGCAATTTCGGCCGTACTTACTGCTCGCTTAGTGACTCCGCGCACGACCATGCGCCTGCAACATATCGCCCACTTCTGCCTAGCGGTTGACGATCTACCTGAACGACGAATGTGCTCGTGGGATGGCAATGCGCACGAGATTTTGTCGGACTGTCCTCCGTCGTATACGCCCGACGGTATGCTACCTGGCGATGTTCCGTCTTATCGTCTCAGGATGGTGAATTGGGAGACGTTGGATCGGCGCGTAATTGCTGCTAGGCGGTGATTGGCTGGCTGGCGGGTTTTCCGATCTGCCCAGGCTGAAGTTGGCTGGGTGGTGCTCCCAGAGAAAAACCCACGTTGAGCGGGTTGCCTACCTGTTCAACGGTTAACATTAACGGACGTCTAACTTCGTGACGACTACAATTTTACCTGATTTGTATCACTAAGGTTGCACAGTGATCAATAGATAGGATTTAAACAAATGATTACAGCTTTTTTTAATCAAGAGGGCCTAAAAAAAGATCATTGGTTTATACCAACAGCACGTGGTAACCAAAAGCATCTACTTACGCACTCCGTACCGCATTTTCGCACTCAAAACTGTTTTATTAGTTTCCTAACTATCATTGGCTTCTGTTTTAATTAAACCTTTGCTTCTAATATTTTTCGTGTGGACTTTCTTCAATTTCTGAACTAATATTTCTTGGTCACACGTTTCGCACTTATCCCAACTGATGGCTTCGACAATCTCTTTTGAAGTGAGAACAAATACCCTTTTTGGTATAGTGGCGTGATTCCCGGAAAACAAAAGATTTACCCATTTCACTCACTCTTGCCGGCAAGCCTACCTAACGTGATCTCAACGATCCTCGTTGGAGTTATCCTTCTGGGGTTCATCGGGTGGAAAAGGCAAAGGAGGGTGAGGTGGAGCCCGTGTAAAGTTAAACTTTTCCGTGAGACGCAGCCTTCCTGTTGACGGAGAGATGGCGCAGTAAGCAATGCTGTCAGTGTGATGCTGTCAGTGTGGGATATTATATCTCGTTACAAATTTATAACTTTTTAACATCGCCTTATTTTTCATTTTAATCAATTAATTTGGTTCTGCTCATTTTCTTCTTTTTATTCATTTTTTTCAATTGTGTTCGCTTTGTTTATTTTATTCGTTTGTTTTATTTATCAATTTTGCTTAATTCATTTATTTTTTATTTTATTAGTTTTATTCATTTCATTCGTTCCAATAATTTTATCCATTCGATTTATTCGATTCATTCGATTCATTCGATTCAATCGATTCATTCGATTCATTCGATTCATTCGATTCATTCGATTCATTCGATTCATTCGATTCAATCGATTCATTCGATTCATTCGATTCATTCGATTCATTCAATTCATTCGAATCATTCGATTCATTCGATTCATGAAATTTGGCATCTAAGTTTACTTTAACATTTGTCACAATATGAAAGGAGGGGCCTTTGAGATTTCAAAAATGAGTGTCTATAGTCTATAGTGGTCTGTTGGTGTTCCATACTGATGGCTTTGCCCAAAATAGGCTAAAATTGATCATTCATTTTCAATATTTAGTGATGCAGCTGAAAATGTCAAACCACCCGTTCATCCAGGCGGATTTTCATTCCACTCCGATTACACTAGTTTACACCATTTCTGAACTAAATAAGCTAGTGGTCATTTTCAATATCGTGTGCTTAATCCGAAAATGAGGTCCGAAAAATTTACAGTAGAACAGTTTTCGAGTTACAGTGAAAAAATGAATTTCTTCTTTAAAATTAAAAGTACGTTTAGTAAAATCCAAATATCTTCGGTTGTAGTGGATCGATATGAAATATTATTATGTTGAATTAAAGGTAATTGAATGCACTTTAGATCGTTGGAGCATGTTGTTTTCGTTTTTACTGGTTCTGATGTTATTTACGAATCCATTGAAATTTTTCTTAATCTTTCGTCATTTTTTGAAGAAAAATGAGAATGTGGTCAATATTTTTGGCAAGATAAAGCAATCCTAAAAATTATACTTTTATGGGAAATTATAGCCTGCTAAAACCAATGAAAATAAGCACTTGTTAGTTTGAGTCCGATGAAAGTTATTCAATTTTTGTAAAACGGCAATTTTTGTGTTTCTCTAGGTCAACTTATTGAGCCGTCTCGATTTCAATTTTTTCTAGGGCTTGTTTAATTATATATGCGGAACTCTCCTTCAGAATTCTGTTAAACAAGTAAATGGAAGAATTTTGAAAAAATTTAATGTAAGGTAATACTCGAACTCGTTTATCTAAATGATTAAAGACTTCTGATAACAATAATTACAGGCTCAGTGGAGTAATGTCATCAAAAATTTACATGTGTCATACAGAATCGTATATGTAGAAAAACGTTGTAAACTGCGCGCTCCACAATGCCTTGATACACACATCGGAAGCTTATCACGGTGCAAAATGCTAAATTCGGGCACTAGCTTAACGAAAGATTACTTATCTACCTATTTCGTCACGTTTTGTTCTACTAACAATTTATTTTACGTTATTAAAACGTCTAGAAGTTTATAATTTGAAATCATATTGGATTAACATTGGTTTCTACGATGTACCGATTTTACTGTAGTGGTTCACAAAACTTAAAACTACTTCAATGTATTGCGTAAAACATCTAAGTTCAATTACAAAATATTCTACATTCTTCAAATCATTCTTAAGTTTAGATGCTGACATTTTAGACCTAAAATAAGTTGTTCGATGTCTTACATAATTTCAAAACACTAGATGTTCTATGAAGGAACACAAATTAAAAGTTTTACAAATTATTAATTTTATAATACTTGACGTATTTCTACGGATTCGTATAATTTGTATCAACATTGTACAAAACACAGTTGAGCAGTCAGCAGCTTTCAAAATACGAATTTTATAACGTGTGCGGGTTTAGTTTACAATGAATTTTGTATCATAAGAGTGTTATTTTATGTAACACACTTATAAATATTGCACATTGGATAAACGAGTTTCCCACATTAAATTCTTTCAAAATTCTTTCATTTACTTGTTTAACAGAATTGTGATAGAGAGTCCCTCATATAGCCCCAGAAAAAAATGGAATCGAGACAGAAACACAAAAATTGCCATTTTACAAAAAATTGAATAACTTTCGCTATTTTCATCGGATTCACACTAACAAGTGCTTATTCTCATTGGTTATTAGCAGGCTTTAATTTCCCATACAAATATAGTTTTTAGGATCGCTTTATCTTGCCGAAAATATTTATCGCAAGCTCATTTTTCTTCAAAAAATGACGAAATATTAAGAAAAAGTCCAAATGATTCGTAAATGACGTCAGAACCAGTAGTCGCTTTAAAACAAAATGTTCTAACGATCGAAAATGCATTTTTAATTTTAAAGGTGAAATTCATTTTTTCACTGTAACTTGAAAACTGTTCTACTGTATTTTTTTGAACCTCATCATCGGACTAAGCACACAATTTTACATCAGAAAAGGTGTTCGAATATTGAAGTTCAGATTTTTATTTTTATTTTGTAAACTAGTGTTACACTGAAACCTCCATTTACGGACCAAACCGGGGGTTCGTAAATTGAATTAGTTCGTAAAAAAAGTGTTCGTTATTTGGGATTTAGTTCGTAAAAAAAGTTTGCTTCACATTCTTATTAATATTCGTTGGTTGAGCAATATTCTCGATAACCTTGACAATATGGGTATTTTTGGAACGGGCTTGACAAGTAGATGCTGAAAATGGACAATTGGAACCTTTTAGAAATTCAAGATGGCGACTTCCGGTTGAGAAATATCCTCGATAACCCTAACAATATGGGTATTTTTGGAATGGGCTTGCCAAGTAGATGCTGAAAATGGATAACTGGAAACTTTCCCAAGTTCAATATGACGATTGCCGGTTGAGCATTATTCTTGACAACGAACAATATGGGTTCTATTTCCGTCATGCACTCGTCAACCCTATCCCGAAAGTACCCATATTGTTGAGGATATAGATAATTGGATTCCAAAATAGTTCATTACATCGATTTCCGTCATGCACTCGTCAACCCCATTCCTAAAATACCCATATTGCTGAGGTTATAGAGAATTTATCTAAACCGGAAGTCGCCATCTTGGATTGCAAAATGGCTCAAGACATCGATTTCCGTCATGCACTCGTCAACCCCATTCCTAAAATACCCATATTATTGAGGTTATAGAGAATTTATCTAAACCGGAAGTCGCCATCTTGGATTGCAAAATGGCTCAAGACATCGATTTCCGTCATGCACTCGTCAACCCCATTCCTAAAATACCCAACTTATATTAGTAACAAGAATACATAAGTATATAACTTCATGCTGTAATATACGAACTCAAACTTTCCAAAAAGAGTTTGTTATTTCGAACTTAGTTCGTAAAAAAAGTTACGTAAATCGAATATTACGTAAAAAAAGAGTTCGTAAATGGAGGTTTCAGTGTATTACACGAAGCAAACGTGCAACAACGAATCAAACGCGTCAAAGTAGGCTCTGGCACAATGTAAGCGATGATGATTGTTGTTTTATAAGCTTTACCAGCATTTGAAAACATTTGCCTAGATAATTAGTGAAATGAATATTATTGTACGATATTCCACTGAATGAATAACATGGATATTTGAATGAATATTTTTTCTATTCACCGTGAGTCGCATCAGGTTCATTTTCAGCTGTCAAAAAAGAGCTTCAAATATTTTTAACTCTGGCTGCTAGCGTAGATAAATGGCGCAAGGGGCGCAAAACTAAGTCTCCGCCAAGGGTACCTGAAGACCACGCTACGGCTCTGTTAGTGACATATTGGGGTGGGAGTAAGTTTGAACGTTACGTAGCAAAAAAGGAAGCTAGAACGTTACGAAAAAACTTTTTTTATGAATTTGTTACGTATTAGGGGAGGAGAGGATAAAGAAATTTGTGACAATTTGTTACATAGGGAAGTCAATTTTGGAATTTTTTGCGTTACGTAATTTATGTATTCAGCCACAGATGATAAGAATATCGTAGCAACGGTGAGAAGACGTTTCATCTTTTAGAGAACTAGATATCCAAAAATCTATCAGCAAATAAACAACATGAACACATTCGTTTTATTCAACGAACTGCTCAGATTCCACCTAACCGACAAAAGGATATCACATCGACCTTTGTGCTATTTTTACTGCCCTCTATTAATGACAAAGCAATTTCTATCTCTTGCACACCTGGTCCAACCAGGATTTGTAGTTCTGGAATGACAAAAAAAAACCGTACCCCCATCCCTTGATAAAGTTCCGCAGCGACATACAACGTTCACCTTTTGTTTGGATCAATCCTTCGGTTCCAATCATAAGAAACGTGCAACAATCACTTGACAACTGAATCCGATTTCGAAAAACATTTTCGAAGAAGTCTTAAAACAATCTTTACATAGGATTCATATTTTTTTTACATTCACTTGAACTTACACTGTTGTTTTTGTAGTGCAGTTGGAATTATTCCCTGCAAATGATTCGATAATGACATCATAGTATTGCACCACAGGCACACTGCTAGGTAGATATGAGCATAATTTACAGAGGTATTTTCGCCACAATCACCGGAGAAAAATCCCATCAATTGCAAAGCTTTCAATCTCAATCGTTTTGCGATTACGTCTAGACTTGCCGATATCGAATCACAGAATCACGTCACACACCGTCCATTTGGGGTGGATCCCCACCGCACCAATATACAACGACACTGACTGGGTGGCGAAGAGTTGGGTGGCAAATGGAGAAGAGAACATATACCAAGTGGATATCAATTTTCATCGATCGTCCAAAACGGTGCAAACCTCTTTTGCGGGGAAAACCGACGATAGTCATTTTTATTTTTCTATGCTGGACACAACCGGCGGCTCTGTCCGATAACGGAAGCTACACTGGGGTAAAGTGGTGTAACCAGGCGGATGGTGAATGTTTGCACGAGTGCCTGCCAGCTGGCTTCTTGCTGCCGAGATTTTTGGCTCCGGGGATGCACCGACGAGGCTTCTACGCTACCGTGTCAGCTGCGTGGGCTTGCTTTCTGTTTACCAAACAACAAACCCAGCCGGGATCAGAGAATGGTGTACGGTGATGCCACGGCAGGCTTACAATCGTGGCTCATGGATGCTTGCATGGAGTGTGGGATGGGGAGGGGAGGGTTAGAGGATTGGGCAACCAAACATTTCCACTATGGAACGACCACAGCCCGGAATGGCGGCGATGGATGACGACCCGCAGGGTTGGCTACTCACACGGATGTTGGGCCGGATGGCTGATGAAAATGAGTGATGATGAAAAAGTGGAGTATGCGGGTTGGAGAATTATTTTTTCTTTTGTTTTTTCGTAATGTTTTTTTTCTGAGTTGGCGGTTTTACTATGAATGAGATAGTGTGGATAGGATGATGAATATATTAATTTGTTCATGGTGCGTTGTTTCCAATGTATAATTTTACTCTTTGAGTGAGCGATGTTCAAATGGATTACCTTCTGTTCATGATATGAACTTGCACAAGTAATAATTTTGCGAAAAGATTGTTTACGCTCAAATAATTATGTACACTTCAAACGAGAGCCAGAAGTTGAGGGGCACTACACAACATATTCCAAATCTAGTAAAAAAGATTTAAATCTCTTACCATCTATTGTCATTTTACGAACACGGACAAGAATCTCAATTATTGTGTTTAATAAATTTCCAATCATTGCATTAAAATTAAAAACGAAAAATAGTACAGAAAAAGGTTGAACGTGTAGCGCGAAAATCGGAAATAATTCTTGGGAAACTGTAGGAGCGGAATACGCACTCGAAGCAGATTAATGAAAAAGGTAACTGAATAAACGCGATTCAATACTGAAAATTTTCATTCATCGGCAACACCATCAGAGTCGCACTGCAATAAACAAAAATCAAATGGACGATTTTACATGAATGGAAACGATGGTTTTGTATGCTATAGATATTTTTCTGTGTTCCTTCGTTCTGCTAAGCCAAAAGTACCAAGTTGGACAGCAAAACCAGACCGAACACGTGAGCATCGTTTCGCATTGCTATTTAGAACAGGATATTGCATATTTGAACTAACACGCTGTGTACACAGAGAAACTATCACACCCAACATCCATAGCAGCTGCTTCCTGCTCCCAGGTGAGGGATTGACCTCGCGGCAAAACATGTACCTATAGTATCTGTTCAGCCATACAAAATTGGATGGAAGATCGATAATCTATTAATAGTGGTTGTATGCTTGCTCCGATGACCGGTTGGAGGGCGCTTTAAACCTAACACGAGTGGATTTGGAGCATGTCAATCGTGAATCATTTTTGCATGATTGACGTAATCCGATAAACGCTAATAATTTCACGATGCATCCGTTTTGCGTATGCAAATGAGTTTTGGGAATAAAAAAGATGCCCCTGATTTATTTGGGTGATGCTGAGCTGACGTGAAAAGTGCGTAGGCAGTGGCCGATGTAATTCATCTGCGTGTGTGTGTTGTGCCAATTGGTCGGTTTAATTAGTTTTTACTCATGAATACGGCCAATTTATGCTGCTGTCCGAAATTAGCGTCTACAGAAATCTGTTCAGCGGGTGGCTTCAAAGCGATTGAATTAGCGTATCCAATTTCCAATAATTCGTGGCCAATTAGAATGCGTAGGTAGGAACGGGCCGCGCGTACATGTGAGCATCCGATGCTTTGTTCGGAAGGCGTGCAGGCACATTATTCCGCGCATCTAAGGTGTAAGTAAACTTATGTTTATTACAACAAATCGAGCTAAATTGACACAAGGTACATCTGGCTAGCATCACGTTACTATGATAAACATACCCGTCGCTCATGAAAAGGGGCAAGTTTCATCCGTTTTATAAAAGAAAGGTAAGGAACCCTCCCAAAACTTTGTAAATTTTGTCCAACACCCGCAGGGCCCAGTTTCGTATTCCAATCATCTCAACTCGACAAACTGGGACAATGTCAGTATATTTCAAGGATCGCCACCGCTTACTGGTTTATGTTAGTGTCATATTTTAACGATTTTAACTGCGGTATTTTGCAGCAAACCTACCGGCCAAACCTACACTCTTTATTTCATTCATTCATACACTCTTTATGTTCTAGTTACTTTCCGTCGGCCTACCTTCGCCACAAGGCCAAAGAGGTGACTCCACTATCTGGACTGGATATCGACCCATCCAACTAATGAACCGGGGACCAACGGCTTTATTTCCCTGCCGAAGAAAGCGTGACCACAGGTTTTATTCACATCAGAAAATTCTCAACATGGAACATTAGTATGTTTCTGATGGCGGTTTGGCTTGAACCCGAAACCGAGTCAGCTTCTAACCCTAACCGCTGGCAGTTCATACATTTTAACAGCTGTTGGGGTTAGAAACTGACTCAATTTCGCTTCAAGCAAAAACGACATGAGTTTCAGTTGCCCAAAAACGGTGTCGTCTACGTAAGGGCGGTCGAAACTCGACATCGCAACTGCGCTACTGCTGTGCAGTTACATATCAGATTATATGAGGTTGCGTACTCGGATTCACAAAGATCACAAGAAAATGACTCAGCGCGCTGAATAGTTGCCATGTGGCATTTGAGTTTGCAGTGGCCGGTTAAAGACCTAGTCAGCATGCCGCAATGGAGATTCGCAAAATGTATGAAATTTTTCGAAATTACTGGGCACGGTCGTTCTAGAAACGTACTTGTTTGGCGTTACGTTTGTAAATTTCTCCAATAATTGCGGGGCTCGGTCGAAACCCAGGACCTTATTTTTTCTCTTATCCAATATGTCGAACTTCCAGGACCAACGAAGTCAATCGCTGAACCTGCCCTGGTCCATTCATTTCCAGTAATACCGCAATGTGCGGGCACCCAGACAAGGTAGATAGTGTTGACAATGCTTAGTTCTTCGATTTGGGTTCGGCACACGATCACTAGCTTGGACCGTGATTTGTTTGTGTTAAACGTCTTGATTGCAGCCTGACTATCGGAGCAGAAGTTTATAACTCTGCCGGACAAACTCAGTTTAAGGGCCGAGTGTACCCCGTACATAATCGCAAAGATTTCTGCTTGGAACACAGTACAGTATCAACCTAGTGAGTGAGATTGTTTCAATCTCATTTTACGGCAGTAGACACCACCACCAGCACATCCCTCCATCAGAGAACCGTCTGTGTAACAAACCACTTGCGTTTGTTGTTGTCTCTCCGTGTAGCCAGACAACTACTTCTCTCGAGAGGCAATCTTCACATAGAATGTCCTGTAAGGAAAACAACATGGGAATGTAATATCGCTGGGAGCAAGAATATCTTCACACCATGTAACCATTTGAGACCACACTCGTGTATGAGTACTAGCAAGATCAACATGGTTATTGTTCCAAAGCCTAGTTGTGGTGAAAGCAGCAGTTAACACCATTCTTTGCAAATGACAATATATGCGTATGACAATATTGGACGTACAAATATCCTGTAAATCCAATAAATGTATTTTGGTTTGAGACCAGGCCTTCCGAAAAGTCGGTCTGCACAGTCCGAAGGCCATGCACGCTTTCCGGACTCTAAACTCAATGTGAGCAGACCAATTCAGTTTGGAATCAAATAAAACGCCTACCTCTTTGACTTGATCTGCACACGGTAGCTCAGAGTAAAAAAAAATGGACTGGACGATCCCCGATTCTCATTCGCTTCTTTCTGAAAAAGCACCGTTGAAGTTTTTCCTTTCTCCTACACCCAGCCCGTGGAATTTATTCCAAAACCGATTCCCGCTTGAGCCGTTTAGTCCAGCTTTATCGAGATCAACTCGGATATTATCCTACTCCGACTGAGAGTTCCCCGGCAGCGGAATTTCTCTGGGTACCGGAGTTTGTTTCGTGAGCCAATTAGCTCCCATTTTTACCAAGATATAGTCTGATAATCCTCGGCAGCGAATCCACCCTACTGTGAAAACCCTGGGGATAGATTTCTCCCGATACTGAGGTTCATTGACGGGGGCCATTTAGCTCCCCGCTTCGTCTACTCCGTCTAATCCCCGGCGGTGGGCCTAACCTACTCAATGGGCCAGCAAGTAGGTACTGCGGTCCATCCAGCGATTCCGGGTGGAGCGTAGCTTCCGGTTTACTGGCGCCCCAACAACCTACTGCTAGCTTTTCGACGCGGTCTATTCGGTCTAATCCCCGGCGGTGGATCTAGCCTACTCACGAGCTACCCGGTGGGGTGTCGAGGTCGGTCTGGCGATTCCTGTGAAGCCTGACGTCCGGTTCACAGGCGCCCCGTTGACGCGTTCCGGGTGCTACTTCGCGTGCTACTCAGCTAGTCCCGGCTACACCGTCGGAGAGTTCCCCGGCGGCGGAATTTCTCCCGAGACCCGATTTGTGGTTCCACGGCGGCGTTGTAGCCAATGACGCTACTTTGTTGGTCCCTGCGTCACGTCCTCTGCAGCTCGGAGAGTATACTCGTAACCACTCTGTTGACAGCGTCCCAAATATGCTCGTCGTGGCACATCTCTTCGACGATATTGTCTACTGTCACACCAGACATACTCCTACGAACTTCTTCGATCCTATGGCATTCATTACCATGTCTCTTGCACGTCCACACACTCCGGGCAAAGCTGTTACGAAGCATGTCCAAACCGATGCAGGAACTTCCGGAAGCGTCCATGCCAGGACAAAAAATTGCGTCAAGTGGAAGTTGACCTCTCCATATTTCCTCTGCACCCAAGCAGACACATTTGGGATGAGTCGGTGGGTCCACCTTCTTTTCACCCCGTTGTACCACTCTTGCGGCCACTTAGCCAACGAGTGCGTTCGGACCACTCTCCGTACATTACGTGCATTTCTCCGCTGGTAGCATGCCACGTCCTCAGCCAGTGTGATGCTGACGGGAATCATCCCAGCAATTACACATACCGCCTCCGACGATATCGTTATGTACGCGACATGAACAGCCATTAGACGAAACGTGCTTATCAACTTCGTCCGTTTCCACTTGGAATTCAGCGCAACAGCCCAGGATGAGACACCCGCCAGGAGACTTCTCATGCTGCATCTTGCTCCTCCATTATTCGGCCTTGCCAATGCGATAATTGTCCTTGCAGCCTTCTCACATACATAGTCGACATGGCTGTGGTAATTTAACCGATCGTCGACCATCACACCCAGGTGCTTCAGCGCACGCATAAATGGGATGGATTATTCTTCGACGTCGATCGCGACACACTGGATTTTTTACTGTTGCTCACCAGCACTATCTCCGTCTTGTGGTGAGCCAGCTGCAACTTGGCGCAGCCATCCAGGTTTCCACGATGCCCATTGTTTCTGCCTTCACCTTCTGCCAGCTGCAGTGTTAACACTCCGTTGTAAATTACATTCCAAAGCACTGGGTCGAATATGAAGCTCTGAGGTACTCCCGCTGACAGTAACTTTTCAGAACATGGCACAGATAGTCCAATATCCGAATTCTGTGCAACGCTACTCTGCCTATAATCGCAAGTCAGCCCCATGTAGATAGAACATGGGACTGACTTGCGGTTACGGGCAGTACGGTGATAGCCACCCCGGCTAGCACTATTGAACACGTTCTTCACGTCTATCGTTACCACGGCGCAGTAGTGATTAGCCCTTTTCCTTTGCTCCAGTGCTTTCTCCGCACTCGTGATGACTGTGCGGATGGCGCCCACCGTCGAGATCCCTTTCTTGAATCCGACTGCCTCTGCGATAGTCCGTTCTCACTTTCAGCGTATTTCGTAAGGGACCATTCACAAATTACGTAACGCGTTTAGGGGAAGCGGAAGGGGGTACGTCAAGTTGTGACATATGTGGGAGTTGGAGTAAGCCAGATCGTTACGTAAGATGTTTTTACTGAACAAAAAAAATTTTTCGAAGGATTTGTTACGTAATAGGGGAAGGGGGATAGAGAAATTTGTGACAATTTGTTACATGGGGGGAGGGGGAGTCAATTTTGGGCAATTTTCGCGTTACGTAATTTATGAATGGTCCCCAAACCTGTTGACCCTTTCCAGAAGTTTACCAAGAGTATCCATCAGGCATATAGGCCGATATGATGCTGGACCTTCTGGTGATTTCCCTGGTTTTGGCAGCAACACCACACACCAAAAAAATCTGAATTTTATCGTTGACGTAATTGCAAACATGACACAATTCAACAAACCGTAATTTACGAAATGACGGAACATTACCGTGTTCCGTTTAATTTTACATGAAACATATACTTTACATGCGCAATAACATAAAATTACACTTCCTACCATTCAGAACAAACGCTGTATGTGGAGTAAAATTACATGATTTACGAAATTAAACGTCATGTAAAATTAAAAACAAACGTAAAACTAAGTCATTTTTGATGCTCGTATATGTCAGAGTCAGGACGTAAATCTACACTATTTTTTCTAGGTGTGCAGCTTTTGGATCTTCCATCTATCCAGGAACGCCTGAACGATGGCTCAGGCGTTTCTGTTGAACTATCCTGAACATGTCCGCTCTTCAATACCACCTTAGGGATACCGTCTGGACCGGGAGCATTCTTCGCTTTCAGCACTTTCGCCACTATAAGTAGCTTCTCGTTGAAGACTCGATTGTCAGCAGAATTTCATCAGTCTGCATCAAGGTACGGTGCAGGCGGCCATGCGGTTGGGACGTGCTTTAGGAAAAGACTCACGATATCTTTCAATTCGTGAGCGCACATTTCAGCTGGCATCGTTGGACCGTTGATCTTGGCCATCACGACACGGTAAGCATTGCCCCAGGGGTTAGCGACTACTTCTCTGCACAGCTCCTTGTAGCATGTGGACTTACTAAGCAATATCTCGCGTTTAAAAGCGGCCCTTGCCGCCCGGAATGCCACTCTTCTCTGACTGCCTCTTGCTCTCTGAATGCTTCTTCTGGCTTTTATTCAGGCAGCCCGGAGGATACTGGGCTTTCCGGTCTACCAATGCGCCGGATGCCGGCTGTTTCTCGCATCACTAGATTGCCAATTCATGTTGCCAGCGACGTACTGCAGAATGTTACGTCGATGATGGGTTCCGACCGTCTTGTGCTAGCTTAATCTTGCGCAGCCTTACATCCAGCTTCGCCAGGACTTCCAACAGGCTGTAACCTCTTGCGTTGGTCAGCCTGCTATCCCACTCCATGGCGCAAGCGCTAAAATCTCCTCCTATAACAACCGGCGTTCGCCTGACTAACGAGTCGGGTAATGCATCCAGCATCCGATTGTACTGCTCTGATGTCCCCGTGGGGGAGTATTACAGCTACATACGAATACGCCGTTGATCCTGGCGATTACGATACTTTCGTGTGTGTGATCCACCACCTCTTAAACAGGAAAATCCACCCATCACATGGATTGCCGCCATTGCTGCACTATACTCCTCACAGTTACCGTTATCAGGAGGAACACGATACGGTTCTACAATAATGACAACATCGCACTTAGTTTCTGTTGTTGACTGCCACAACAGTTACTGCACAATGTCGCAATGATTGAGATTAAGCTGAGTTATCTCCATCATCATTGGCCTGCCTTCGCTTTTTTGTACTCTGAGTATAAGAAGCCTCCCGTCATATGGTCTATTCCGTCCTCCCTTGTGCAGAGCATGCACTTCGGTTGCTATGTGCAGTCTCCAGCAATGCGTCCCTTCTCCCTAAATTTTATGCACAGGTCAGATCTGTTTGGGTCATTACAGTTTCTTGCTTGATGGCCGAAACCCAGGCACCTGAAACATCTCTCCGTTTGTTTAATAGCTCTAGGGATAAATCGTAACGAGCACTCCGACCATCCGACTTTAATCTTACCGGTCGACATAAGCTGGATGGCTGCGGCACTCGATCACTGCTTCCTGAACTAAAGCTATCACGTTCGCATCTCCTCCCACTGCTTCTGCTACGAGCTCCGGATAAGTCGAGCTTTTGATCTCTCTTCAGCTCAAACAGCATCTCACTTTTCTGAATGCACCTGGTTCCTACTACGTTCTCCGCCTTCAGCTTGGGATCCGCTCTCATTCTTTTGAGTATCGCAGTGTACGTCACGCCATCAGTCACTTTATAGATTAGAGCGTTTCCCCTACATCCCTCCTGGCACGATCGAAGATCTTCTTTTTCTTCCCTTCATCCTTTTCTTTCTGTGTTTTCTTCCTCTCTTCTACAGTCCGCCACCCACTTTCCATTTGTCTTTTGTTTCGCTGTCCTTCACCGACCTTCTTGGACTTATTCGGTTATCCCTCCTCTCTTGACGTTCCCCTTACTCATAGGCTTCTGCTTTCGCTACCTTAGTTTCTTTTCGGTGCTTTTTGGGGTGTTTTAAAATCTTTCCAGTAGCGCCATCTGGTCGATTTCTGTGTTTACTGCGGTGGATTTGATGATGATCAGTAGATCCCTGATCTGCACGTACACAGTGCCCTTGCTTTTCTCGAACTCTTAGAGCTTTTCGGTTATTTGTCACAGCTTCATCACTTTAGGCAATCCAGTCTGCTGATCTTTCTGTGTTATGCTTGATTTTGGCGTGCGCATCTGAAACCCTTGCTTTCCACATTGGTTTATCGTCGCTCGTGCTCGGTATTACCTCCGTGGGCTGATCTCGCTGCTGCTGTTGCGGCTGCATTAGCTGTTGTACTTAGGCGTTTTACTGAATCGATGACCTCGCTAGCCACCTTTTGCGAACGGATTCACTTTTATATGTTTATATATTTTCGTTGTTTTTCACTTCTTCCATGCTTTTTTGTTTCCCAACGTCAAGCCCAAGTAAGGTCGCATGCAAGGTCGCCTTTCATGGGGTATCGCTTACAGAGCCGCATCGGCGCTAGTCAGGAACATTCAACTGATCCTACTTCCACCGGCTAAGGTTTCGAACGTGCTTGGAGACCTACCAAAGTGTCAACGGAATGGGGGGGACATCCCACTCGCCGTTTCAGGTAAGTGTCACCCATCCTTACTGGAATGGCGTTGCTGTCGGTTCGTGGTGCAATTTTGATGAAATCCACGGATGTAAATCCGTGTTTCGCCGCCAGTTGGGCAAGGGTGCTTCGGTCTTTGATAGGACCTTAGCAGAAGCGGCATAGACTCCCATCGTCGAAGATGTTATCAGAGTTATGGTTTTTTAGAGGTAGTAGAGCCCAATGCTGCTCAAGCCCCACCATATCCTAGTAAGACTACACAATTCGCAGTAGGTTCAGAAGGGGGAGTAGTCGGTAAGCCCCTGAATTCATGTCCCTGCTGCCCCAGTGAGGTCGATGGGTATGGGTCGTGATATCATTCGTGTGCTGTCACGGCTCATGTCTAACCATTACAAACTGGATGCACATTGTAATGAATAAGATGATTATGTGAATCTTAGAAATGTAAATGAAGTTAATAGAAACTTAGCAGATATACTTGTCATCTTAAACGGATGTAATAAAGATGTGAGTCGACAGACACGGAGAAACTTACAACAGTGAGAGTACAGCTCTCATTACACTTTAGAAACATCAGGCGTAAAAAAACGTGTGAAAAAACCGCATTAATTGGAAAATCCGTGTAAAAAAATCCACGGCTAAAGACTTATTTTTGAAAAAAAATTTGCGCGGATTTCGCAATTAACACGGTTTTTGCAAAAATATTCTAAGTTGGGGTGCAAAAAACTTTCGTAAAGATGGATGAGACGGGTCTGGAAGACTCCTTATGGCCCGTACCTCGACGATATGGGTTTTTTGGGAATGATCTTGACGAGTAGGCGCCCGAAATTGATTTTTGACGATATTTTGAAATTCAAGATGCGGACTTCCGGTACACCGAAGTTCTCTATGAAATAATCAATATAAATTTTTCAATTAACGCGGTATCTCTTACGTAAAATCCTGGGTGATCATCTAAAACTTCCTCGAATATTAAATCTTATCATAAACTAGCGATGCGCAAAATATTTTTATATGTCCATCAATGCGCCATGTGTCAGAAACCGAATCGCCGACTGACCTCCTAGGATCCGCTGGGAACTCTTTAGAGTTCTACATTTCTAGGTAGCTAGATTTTTAGGTAGCTGTTAGCATATCAGCCAAAAAAAAGAGACAACTAAATATAGACAATTATCGTGTTAAAAATATGTAACGTGTGTCCAATAAAAAATGACAATGATTTCAATACCTTTCTGTAATTTAAGTAAAGAGCGTATTTTTTTTTCTCTCCACGA
This sequence comes from Topomyia yanbarensis, assembly GCF_030247195.1. Lineage (NCBI taxonomy): Eukaryota > Metazoa > Arthropoda > Insecta > Diptera > Culicidae > Topomyia > Topomyia yanbarensis. The sequence continues at coordinate 44,365,870 of NC_080671.1, read as the reverse complement.
GAATTGCTCTCTGGACTCCCTAGAAATGGGTGGCATGTTTTTTTCGCTCGGGTGCTGTCTGTTCAATCAAAGATGGTGTCGAAACAGCGTGTCGTACGGTTTTACGAAACGCTTGATCATCGCGGAAAAAAAATTACGATAGACCACATTCGATACGAAAACGTGCCCGTGAGTATAGTTTACCGGATCCTGGCATCCCTGAGCGTGGAGCGGAAGGCCGGTAGCGGCCGTCCGGCGAAGAAAATGACGAAGAAGAAGAAGGAAGAGTTGAAAAAGCTGTTCGACAACAAGGACGGAACGAGTTTGCGCGACGCCGGCCGAAAATATCACTGCTTCCATAAATTGATTCACCGAACCTCGGAAGAAAACTCGGTCCTCCGAGGAGACGGACGAGCATATAGCGATCGTGAAATCGCAGTGCCGGTGGATGACAAAGAACTACCGTAGGACGTCGTCCGTGCTGAACGACGAAAGTTACTTTCCGCTCTCGAAGACCCACATTCCAGGAAATGACAGCTATTATTACAGCGACAAGTCGGCCACTCCCCCGGAAGTAAAATATAAATTTAAGCATAAATTTGAAAAAAGTTATGCTGTGCATCGTCATATCGGGCAAGCCGAGCGGTCTGGCCATCACTCAACAAGTGTACCAGGAGGAGTGTCTTGAGAAAATTCTTCTGCCGTTCTTAAAGAAGCATCAGGCGGATGGGAAGTACGCCTTCTGGCCGAACAAGGTGTCTTCCCATTACGTCAAGAAGACGCTGGAATATATTGAGCAGAAAAAGAGACCGTACGTGCCGAAAGAAAGGAACAACTTGTCCCAGTGCCGTCCTATTGAGGATTTTTTCGGCTCCCTCAGTGACATAGTGTACAAAAATAATTGGCGTGCCAAGGATATGAAGTAGTTGATCACCAGAATCTGGAATTGTATCCGGAAGATTAGAATTCAGAATACAGCTGTATGAGGGGCCAAAAGGGAGGGTGGCGAACCCCTAGACAATTTCACCTACTCAGTGTCCGCGGGAATCAAAGATTCTTGTGCATCAGCATTATGAGGATCATAAAACGAACCAGATATCCGTCGTAGCCGATAAACAGTTCGTGAGAAGTGTCGAATTTACTAAATAGTTCGTGAGAAATGCAGCGCCAAATAAACAGTTTCTGAGAAGACCACCCACTTCGTTCTCAACAAAAATAAACATTGATCAAGGGCAGGATCTTCTACTATATAAGTTAGCCTTAAGGAAAATCATGTTCACTCTTATATTAACAAGTGAATAAAGAGCAGAGCTCTGAAATTATATTTTTTGACATTCTCACTTCGGGAAGTCGTAACTCATCTGACGAACGTTACGGTTATAGGCGCATTATTGAGGCCTTAGCCACAAGACAAAACATTGTTTCTTTCGTTAATCTGTCGACGAACCGGTGCCAATGACCGCGTTTTTCAGCTTTCATAAACTTTTTCATCAGCAAGTGACAAAAAGTCCTTATAGGACATTTACGCGTACAATTCTGGGCAATCTTTGCTCACCACGAAGTGCCGGGTACTCGTTTCGTCTGACCTTTAATCGCAGTGTAGAGAATCAAGCCAGCCAAAACCTTGTTGGCTTCCACCGGACCCACCCAAGTAATAGATACCGGAAGAATTTCTTGTTTTGATTTGATTGTTCTGGATATACAATTATAAATCTAGCGCGCATGGTCGCGCTGGTGGAGTAGGGATTCGTGTCATTTCTATCATATTCAAGGTCATATTGAAATTGTCGCAAATATCACACAGTAAGATAGATCGGTTATCATCGTGGAGAAAACCCCATGGTATACCGTCTTCTACAATCAGTTGAGATGCGATATATATGTAACCAATACAAATAAGTCTTTGGCATTGATGCGGACTTCATGAATGACAACTTCAATACCTTGTACCGAGCAAAAATTAATCTTATTGAAAGAACAGCACATTTTAATCCCCAAAAACGCTCCTCCACAGAGTTTACTCGGCCCTGGTGAATAATGTTAAAATAGTGGAAGTTCTACGTTAACCAGTTTTTACACAATGCAAATTTACAGTGTAAAACTTGAGGGAAAATGTACGGACTGAAGCACTTGAAATTTTTGATGTCCCATGTGGGATTTCCTGCTAATTCCTGGTTTCCGAGACCATGAAATACTTCCTTCGGTTTGAAACAGCACCCTTCAAGTGACACTCTCAGGCATTTACGAGGAAGAAAATGATTTTACTCTTTCGAATATTCATAAGTACATTAGAAGATGTTTTCACAATGGGATGGTCAGACTCTCGTTCTTTACTGAATAAGGAGGCGTAGAAATTAGTCGTAGCTGGTGGCGTAGCCGTTGAGAGCATTTCTTCTGGGAGCGTTCCTTAAAAGAGTGCTTAAATTTTCCTCACATAATTTATATACGGGATATGTCGAGAGATCGGGTGGAGTCTCTCCACAGTAGGAAGATTTTTATTATTCTCTCCGCATTTTCACATCGTGCTTTGTTTCTACAATACGTAGCTGTAGACCCAATTGTTTGCAACGACGGCAGTTCATGCCCCGGAGCTCGAAAAGGCGAAAATTTGGAAGAGCAGATCCGGTGATAGGCTCGATATGAGGCCGATAAAAATAAGTTTTTGCTGAACGCTTGCAAATCAGAATTTTCGCTGACTGAAGCAAAAGGTTCTTGATGGAGCCAACCCCAAACTTCGCAACTAAGGCCCCTGTCGGAGACCACACCATCAATCTCTACTTCCCGGGCGGGTACGTAAACAAGATACTTCTTCGTACACAGCCGAGTGTTGTTTAGTTAGATCACGCATATATCGAGGTTGTTAAATTGCTTATATTTTGTCCGGAAGAAGACTATCCAGGGGCCGGTTGTATGCATATGATTTGTATCGAAAAGGACACTTATCGGCATCATTTTTGCCATCGGAGTAATATCCAAATCGACCTCCATTAAGGCTGAGTACGTCGGTCGTCGGAGATACCTTCCAATTAGGCAAATTGGCCAGGTAAGTAAGTTTAAAAAATTAACACGCCGTTAGTGAAAACTATGAAACGTATATGAAGTAAACCTATTGGCTTAAATAGATTTTAAGTGCAATAAATGACGAAATAATGCTCTGGTGTGATAAATATGGCTGTAAAGCGCGTGGGTCTTTGCATCAAATATACAAAACAAATCAAAAAGAGTACTGCATGTACCAAACAATGTAGAGCGAGTGGCACCCTGCACATAGCCAGTATTTGATGTAGAGCAAACCAATTGTGCCAAAACTAAATTCATATAAATTCGACCTATTGTCCTGGTAGCGATGGCTTTCATGACATCGAACATATTGTCTGGGCGAACATCGGCTAATGGACTCCCTTCGGGCCTAAGGAAGACCACTCAAGGTACCAGCTTTGAATGAAATAGCAAGCCGCGATTTCCCCTATACGTCCCCCATCCATCCCTTCCTAAAAAGAATCAAAATCCAAATTTATCCCCTTTTTTCTTGATCTCAAAAAACTGCCTAAATCATTTAGAAGGATTCCTTGCGGATCCCAGGAGGAGTCTTCAAAACTTTCAGTCAGAATTATTTAGGCCTGTGATAATATAAGCATATTCATTTCTTAGTATTCAATAATTTATTTCAACAGACAATATTTTTTGGTTTTTATTTAAGGAAAATAATTCAATTTGATATACAAATATTCAATTTAGTACAAGCAATACAAAAAATCCGATCACCGTGCGACAGTTGCCATCCACTGCACTGCTTCAAAAATAGTGCCAATACACTTGGATTTCTTTCGAACTCATCCTAGCTGAAACGAGAAACTGAAGCAATCTTTTCCAAAATTACCATTTCTGCTTCTTTACGGTATCCCTCGACGATCCTTAGTGTCATCCCCCGAAGCCTGAAACTACGCTCACTCGAAAAGTCCACAACCACTCGAAAACCTCGTCTAATGTCAGTTCTGAAAACAAGTTACCTGCCCTGCCGGATCAACCGGGTACCACCATACTTACAACACAGATCGCCGGAGTAGTGACAACCCAGCAGAATTTCCACCAGGCAAGTGGGTAGTAACCGATCATGTCCTTGATACCGTCGTAGAAACGATCCACACCGAAAGCCCATGCGATCGAGATGCACTCGAAGAACATCAGGAACAGTAAACAGAAACCGCTCACAGCATATGAGTCCAGGATTTGGAACACGTACATTCCGCCCTGTTAAGAATTGGCTGATAATTCAAACATGACATGGAAAAAGACCCAAGCAAACCCACCTCCGTAATACACGTCAAACCAACTAGGTAACTAATTAGACACACCACACCGATAAACAACTCCTTGCGCCGTCTGAGCAGATGGGGCCATTCGTCGATGACGGCCGTGATAAATCCTTCCATCGTACAGAATTGCGAATCGAGACCGATCAGCAGCAGCATAAAGAAGAACAGACACGACCACAGCGGGGCACCCGGCAGTTGTAGGACGGCCGAAGGATATGCCAAAAATGCCAACCCAGGACCGGAGGCTGCGACTTCCGCAACGGGCCTCTGTTGTTCATGAGACATAAATCCAACCACGGAGAAGATAACGAACCCGGCAAACATACTGGTACTCGAATTGACCGCACATACGATCAGTGCATCTCTGTTCGAAAATGATACATAAGTTTAGGAATTGAGGAAAACTGACGAGTGATCTTACTTGTAGACGTTGTTGGTGAATTTGTTGTAACTTCCCAGCGCGACCAGTGTTCCCAAACCGAGACCGTACGAGAAGAAGATTTGCGTTACAGCATCAATCCACACCTAGACGATAACGAAAATACTCAGAAACTGTCAGAAAACAGGGGTAACTAACAGTTTCGTACCTCTGATTCGGATAATTTCGACAAGTTAGGGGTGACATAAAACTTAATACCCTCAGCCGCTCCGGGCAGAGTGATGCCACGAATCAGCAGAATGGTCATCAGGAAGTAGGGAAACAGGGCAGTGAAGTACACGACCTTTCCAGTCCATTTGACACCTTTCCAGATGCAGAAATAACACAGGATCCAAACCAGCAACAAGGTTCCAGCGAGTTCCCATCGAATCGAACCTACCTCATCGATACCACTCGAAATCATCAAAGTACGACGCCTGAAAGAAATGTGATCAGCTTCAATCTTAACTGGATCGCGAAAACTAAACATACTCCCAAAATTCCTTCACGGGATCGGACATTTCCGTCACGGATACGTTGTTTGAGTTCAGAGAGCATATTTTGGTCAGTGTGTTGTTGACACCCAGCGATTCCCAACAAAGCAAATTCTTCCGATCGTAGGGATTCACACAGTTCACAGAGTTCCACGCATTATCACAGGTACGCCAGGGAACGTCTGTCCAACGAAAAATTATGGGTTTGATATCATAGCAGGATAGAACTTCGACGACTTACCAGTGCGTAGTGACATGAAAAAGTAAAAGATAGCCCACGCCAAAATAACGATATAGTACACGTTCATCCAACAGGACATTACGGCTGCCGCATAACCAATACCTGTTCGAAAAGTCGTCAGTAGTCAGTCGGTATGTTTTCCATATTTAAAAACCTACCTTTAAAGATGGGTGCAATCTTGAACACACCCAGTCCACCGATGGTCAACATCTGTCCCAGGGCCAGTTCCATGAAAAACATGGGAATCCCCGCCAGGAAGAGGGTAAGGAAGTACGGTATCAGGAAAGCTCCGCCACCATTTTTGTAGCAGAGGTAAGGAAAACGCCACACATTGCCCAGTCCGATGGCCAACCCGACGACGGACAGGATAAAGTCCAGCTTCGAACCCCAGGAACCGCGATCTGGCAGTTGCTCCTTCTTTGATACCTGTTTCCGGTGAGAAGGAGAGAGAGTAGAATGATGTTCAGGATTATACTAGGATTTGTGTAAAAGGGTGTAATAATATAGAAGATGTGGTTTTCAGTTCACTTCAATAGTTGTAATTATAGATAATCAATTTTTCACCTTAGGCAGAAATATAACAAAGTGCTACGGATTAGCTTGCTAGCCGAATCATGAATTGATTTGATACGGATGTTTCCACCTCATAACCCCCCACCCCAAGGGTGTCGTTCAGTTGATTTGTCTAGAAGATAATTAATATTTTGACAGATGACAAAATTCGTTAAATTTGCAGACATTGCTTTTCCTTCAAAAGAAAGTAACAAGATAAATTTTGAATATTCCGCAAACAACAAGTGTCCAACTAGAAAATTTCCATCGTGGGAAAATACTGTAATAATTCCCTATTTTCCATATGCGATAACAATAATAGTAAATAGGACACCTTCCGCCTGACCAAGACATCAGTCTACCACCTACAACGGTGAAAGTAAAAGTGATGTGCCAAGTCGAGTTACACCAACACAAGACCACAAGCTATTTGATAGTAACACAAAAAACCAGAGGAAATATGGGAGCACGAATTACACCATTGTCAAGTAAAATATTCTTTACTTCACACAGAGCATCCAGCAAAGAAATTGCACGGAAAGAAATCGTTAATAAATTTATGCAAAAGAATTCGGCAGTGTGCAGAGTTGAATGAAATTGGAAATTATTAGGGATATCTTCTAAATAACACACGTGATTCACAAGCCAGCAAGATATATCGTGAGTAATGTACTATTGATCAAGAACCAGTTCACGAATACATGAACAATATTTTATGATTAAGTGAACTATTTCAGAAGCACGATTATTGAATCATGCCTAAAATTTTAGGAATCATGAATTTGTTCACGAGGAATGAAAGGATTCATAAATAATCTTTCCTCGTGAACTATTTCACGAAATTCGGAATGAATTTCGTGAAATAACTTGCGAGGAAAAATCCAGCTTATTTTGATTTTATGAACTACTTCACAGCCACGAAAACCAGATCATAATCAAGATGTAATAAATCATGAATCAGTTCGCGTCGTATAACCAAACTCTCAAAAATGTACTTAAAGCTATAAATCACGAATCAACCTTTGGCCCATGAATTCTGTTCATAAAGTTGTGAACTAATTCGCGTATAGAAAACCGATATTGCAATGACATGGCGGAAATCGTGGTTGAAGTTCACAAAATAAAATCTAATATCTGTATTAATAAAAGCGTTATGCAGGCGTTACTGAAGGTAATTTTTTTATAAAACTACAGAACTCATGATTTTTGTTCATGGTCCTGTTTTAGTAATATACAAGCATGATTGTTCCAGAATAATCGCATTTTTTGCAACTACTGTAATCTCGATATGATAGTGACAGTTAATTTGCACAGGCATCTCGTCGAAAATTTGTTCTGCTGTGTACATTATAACTGAAAATTTAATTTTTTTTTTTGATTTTCCAATCTTTCGCAAAATTTTGAAGCCGAAACCCAATTTCGTAAGAAAAATAAAGAATTGTAAAAATAATAATAAAAATAACTTTGTAAAACGGAACAATGATATGGAGAAGATCTGTGCGGAATTTCAAAACGATTGATCCAGGAGTTTTTGAGTCATAGTGTACACCGCATTTTTTTGAGGCACCTTATGAATATCCACTGTCATTCAAATGTCAAATTTTCAATAACTTGCAATGAAAATTTGGGAAAATTTTGTTCAAATGTTACGTTATTGTATGGAAATTGATTGAAGAGACTAACACTCTCTGAATCACAAAAAAAAATCTTGGGAACGATATTTCTTATCACCAAAAATGACTAACCCCCCACCTCCCCTAAACAATTACTTCTAAAATGTTCTCTATTGTTAAGGTAAATGGTGCGTCAACAGGGCGGTCAGGCCCGTAGCCAGGATTTTGTTTCGGGAGGGGCTTAAAAATTATTGCATAAATGTATTAATTCTGATGACTTGAAACAATCACTGGAAACTGAACGTAATTATGAAAAGTTCTTAGTGAAAACAATTCCAAAAATAAGACAATAGACACTAAAAACTCTAATAATATGTTGCCTGTTACAAGAAAGGCTATAGTGCATCGACGAATTAAATTTGATTATTTTTGATTTACAAGTTAGAAATTTCTCTAGTTACAAAAATGAATAGTCAAGAGCTCAAAGTATTAAGGGCTGCTTGAAAATGCTACGCTGCATGCTACGCTGCTTGAAAATGCTACACATTCGATACACCTTTACAATTTGTAGAAGACGCTAAATTGGAATGAGTAGAAAAATATCCAAAAACCCGTCTCATGAAACTTTACACGCATTTGCTAATCAGAAGAACGAAACCAACGTCAAGGTTGTCCCCATGAATAGGAATATATCAGTGTGAAATCAAAGTTTACCGTTGCAAAGAATGTCCGAACAAAGTGAATGTCGAAATTTGCTTCAAATCTTCTGATAAGGCAGGCGATTTGTAGATGCAGAAAATAGGTTCAACTCCTATTTTCATGATCAGGTTTCTTTCTACTATTACTAGCTCTTTGACTTCATCCGAAGTTTGCGTTAACTCGACTTTATGAAATTTTCAATTTAAATGATACTGATCATGTCGTAATCAAAACAATCCTGAAAAAAACACATGTTTTTTTTCATTTGACTCTCATAGGTAATGGGTTAAAGACTATCTTCGACAACATTATCAGGCAACTCAGAATAACTATCTTTTTATCTATTTAAGTTGATTCTTTTTAGGTACTTTTTATATCATTGTACTTATGAATTAAAAATATCGTAGACTGATTTTCCTAGATCCCTAAAACTATAGTAAAAGTCAAAATGTAAAGTGAGTGCAAAAACTACTGATTTCACTACAAAGCAAGAATGCCTTAGCTCTATTGACTTTTGACAATCTTGCAAAACCGTTGTAACTTGAGAAGATTACCTAGATTAAGTAAATATTATATTTGAACATTTTGGTTTTATTTATTTATTTAAAGGTTTTATTTCGGAATTCATGGGGTTTTGGACAATGTCAAATATATATTTCAATGATTTAATCTACTAATGGAAACTACCCAGAATTTAATCTACTGAGCGAAACTGCTCAGAATCTATTCACAAATCGAAAGAAAATTACTTAGCACTGATCACTCAATGCTTCTAATTTACATAAAATTTGGTAAATATAACATTGATGACACCAATATAACTAGAGACTATAAACATAGATAATAATTTCAGCATCACTTGCTTCCGACACATGGAAGAGAACACATCGCACTTGCACCTAATTTGCCGAGGCTTTCTTTTAGAGTTGTCTGTTTTAAATTACAGCAAATTATCCGTTTCCTGTAAAACTTTTGCAAAACTCTTTGCCAATTCATTAAACAAATATGAACACTAATCTGTTTAGTAATAGGTTTGTTTGTGAATAAAAATAATTAGCTCTTGATTTTTTTCAATCATCATCAAGATTGGAAGAGATGTATGATTTCTTGAAGAAAGTTGTAATGTTTGTCTGATTACATGTTTGTTTTATCACTATTTGGGAAAAAGTTTCAATTAAAGTTGTTGCACCTAACGCAACGAAGACGAAATGAGAAGATCAGAGCGCAATTCGGAAAGAACTCGTGTTGAGTGTATAGTAAAGATAGAAGAGTGATCTTGAGTCGATTTAGATTGGTTGATTTTTTCCTCTCTTTGCTCTCTTATTTAAGATTATCTCTCTCATTTTATTCCAAGACGAGCAAAAACGGAACGAAAGACTGTCACATACTTAAGACATGAAATCGAAACTGTTATCCCAACTTATTGACTTATAGATTCAATCAGTCCCAACATTTTAGTCCCTCTTCGTGATTGCCTATTATTTTACCACTTTTTGCCCGGTCCACTTTTAAAAGAATTTTTTTTGCACGTTTGTCGAAGATATCACGGATTTACGGATTAACAGTGTATTAGTACGGAACGAATTACTCGTAACAATGAAATGAAGCGTTAATAAAAATGGTATTGCGTTAAAATGACGCGAAATGAAAATTCTATTCTCGGCTCAATCGTTCTCAGATAAATTGAAATACTTTTTGTGTAGCGCAGAGTAGTGTACAGAGAACAGAGTGTACAGTGTGCACTGACCTAATACAGAAATTCAAAATTGTGCGCAATTCAAAAACTTATCATTTAAAAATAACAAACTGGGTCGTGGGTCTTTTATATATTTCCTTATGTAAACAATAAAAATAATATAACGAGTTTATGTGGTTGTCCTACAGATCTCGCGCAAGCGCTTAGCCATTGCACGTGGAAACCTGTTTACGAGGCGAGGAAATATTTTTTTCCTCACCAACTATGTCTTGGGGGGGAGTAGTTCATTTCTATCTCGCTATTGTACATTTCCGTGTCATCATCGTAGTTGCTGCCTTTATGTTCGCGAATATCTTCCTTGCTTTTCGCCCTCAATAATTGCCCTTCCAAATAGATTCCATTTCTCCCAAATGTGACATTAATCTGCGAGTAAGCGGTATCCGATCTTGTAGCGGAACATTCATTTTCTCATAGTCCATATACAGAAGGATCTTAATTATAGCATTGTCACACACAACCTTGTGCTTTAAGTTGTGCGAAATGAATGGTTTCGTCTGCACTAATTTGTTGAGCGCTAAATGCCTGCCATGATAGAACTGGATAGAGCCGGTTTCCGAAAGTCTAATCTCTATTTACACCTTCAGGATGCGAATGATCAATAATTTTATAATCACCGCATTTGGCTGGAGCACCAATTCTTGCTTCTGCTAATCACTAATCTCGACAGATTATTACAGCTACAATTAAAGTAACAGTCTCTTGTATTCTTCAGACAAGGCACACAATATAAAAGTTACTTTTTTGTTGTTCGCTTCGCACTGGCTCGAGCAAAAGCATAAAGCACACTGAATTTCGTGACCATTGCCTTCGGTGGTTAGAAATAGCCTTCTTTAACTTTTTCTCAATAATTTGTTCAAACCAAATAAGCAACAAGTTTTGTTAAAAGTCACCGGTTTTTTAAATTTATTTTTGAAAAATTTCGGGGGGGGCTTTAGCCCCCTAGCCCCCCCTCTGGCTACGTGCCTGGTTGAATGACGTAATTATAATCTGTATACATGGTCGCGTTTTCAAGTTATGCACTTTTAACGTAAAGAACATTATTTATAAATTTAGTATCTTTAGTAACGTTGTTGAGAATGATATTTGAAACAAGTTTGTCGAAGACACGAGACCCTTATACTACAGTTCACGATTGAATGACTACTATTTAATAATTTTGTCAACTTTTTCACGAGTATGAATTGTCACTCGTGATTATTATACTAGGAATCATGAACCAGCTTTCGAAGAAATGAAGAATGATTATTATGTACTGTTTTACAGTTACACATGCACAGTGATACGAAACGCTAAAAACGTGGGCTTAATGCATTAGAGGCCAAACCATATATATATTAACAAGGTGTCTTTGTAGGAATTTTCCGTATGAATGTTCCCCACAATTCGATAAAAATTTAAAATTAGGCTTGGCTTACTATGATCGAACTAGCCTAATTTTAAATTTTTATCAGCTTGTGGGGGTATGCATGCGTACGAACAACAAAGACACCCTGGTAATATATTCGGTGGTTTGGCCTCTAGTGAATTAAGTTCACGTTTTGACTTTGTCATATAGAAAGGTTATGCAATCATTCTGAAAATTGTCAAACTAATCACGGCCCGGAGGACCGTGTGTCACACACCATTCGACTGAAATATACAACCGGCTGCAATTGAATTTTGTATTGATTGGACTTCCGGTTCCGGAGTTATAAGTTGAACAGTGCGGCCACACAGCAAAATCCCACATACCATGATATAAAAATGATGAAAAACTTAAAATGGGTGCAGATTTGCCAATCTAGATCAATGATGGCTAACCAAAGTCGCTTTGACTACATTGGCCACCTAAGGCGGTTCTGGATTCCATATAAGCAGGAACTGAAAAAACCTCAAAGGGGAAGTAAAGGAAAATTTCAAAATTGAATTTGTATTTTTGATGCCAAAAGTCTTCAAAGTGCATGAAACGTCGAGATTTGATGTAATTTCGAAAAACATTTTTTTTGACGAGAATTGACTTTTTTGGAAGCACATTTTTGCCTTTCTCATACAGAAAGGCTATGCAATCACTTTGAAAATCGTCAACCCAATCCCTAATTTTTTCACTTATAGGGGTTTGTTGTATATTACAACAGGGACGTAGCTAGGGGTATGTAGTGAGGAATTGTTACCGACCCCCCCCCCCTCCCCACATTGCACACCCTTCCCAGAACCCTTTTCCTCCACAAGTCCCCCCCATCGAGCCACCTCCTCTCAAAGCCCCCCTAATAATCTCCCTCAAACGTATACCTCACGCACCGTCTTCAGACCCACCCCTCACTCAATCCAATCACCTTCACCCACTGGGCATACCAATATAGGCTGAGGGTGGTTTGGTTACGAGTTATTCATCCCCTTGACACATACACCCCCGCATGATAAAATAAGTTAGCCGAAAGACAACACTGAGTTAATGCTAATTAAATATTATATATTTTTGTTTCAAGCAGGGGCGGATCCAGAACAAAATTTCGTAGTGTGTCTGAAATTTCGATTTCGAAATGAACACATTACGTAATAAGCAAAAACCAGTGAAAAAAATGGTTTCAAATGATTTCGGGTTTGAAACTACTTTAAACTTTAGACTGGTTTAAAATTTTTTAACAAGCAGAAAATTTTCGGCGGAGTCCGGACCCTCGGATCCTCTTCCTTGATCCGCCGTTGGTTTCAAGCGCTGTTTCAGTGTCTACACATAGTATCCCAAGATCGGGGCTGTCGCTCCATTGTGTGTATGTGCAAATCGTACTGAATATGTAATATACATTTCCACTATTGTATTGAACTTAACCAGCCATCTGGATTCGTTGTTCGACTTGCGCTCGGATAAGACGTGTGCTAGTGCTTTTGCAGTTGCCTTCCCCGGCTCAGTTTTTATTGTGTCCAGTGCTCAGTGCAGTGTCAAAGCCAGTTGTGATTGCTAGGCCTTTGTTTCGAAAACAAAGTGTGTCGTGCTGGTATTGTCAGCCAGTCCCAGCAAAGGTCATCGGCATCGAAAAGATAAGTACCTGTTTCCCTTCTACTATTATTTTCTGTTTTGCCCTTGATACATTCCGTTACTGCTCTTTTTATCGTTCTTTGCGCGAAGTGCTGATCTCGCGCTAAAATGTCCCTCGACGGTCAGCCCACCGATGATAATATGGATGATGAAACATCCCCTGATAAGCCTCCTACCAAACCCCCTCGCCTAAAAGCATACCCAGAGAACTCGACTGGGCCATTTGTGGTTTACTTCCGGACCACCAATAAATCATTTGATATTTTGAAAATATCACGTGATCTGACAGAGCATTACTCGGCCGTGACCCAGATTACAAAGGTTCGCGCGAATAAGTTAAAAATTGTTGTTAGCGACCTCGCACAGGCAAACGGGATTGCTTCCTGTACCCGCTTTACGCAGCATTATAGGGTGTATGTACCGTGTGTAGATGTAGAGGTCGACGGGGTCATAACCGAGGCGAGTTTGACATGCGAGGACGTGCTGAAGTATGGGGCTGGCTGTTTTAAAAACCCCCTACTAAAGCCGGTGAAAATATTAGACTGCAAGAAATTGCACACGCTCGCTGGAGATAAAGAATCCTATATACCATCAGCCTCGCTTCGGGTGACTTTCGCCGGATCGTCTCTTCCAAATTATGTCCTTCTGGATAGGGTTCGCCTGCCTGTACGCCTGTTTGTACCGCGGGTAATGAACTGCAGCAACTGCAAACAGTTGGGCCACACAGCCACCTTTTGTGGCAATAAAAAACGATGTGGCAAGTGCGGTGGAGAGCATGAGGATGACTCTTGTGACAAAGACACTGAAAAGTGTGTTTACTGCGGGGGCCCTCCGCATGCTCTTAAATCATGCCCTGCGTACAAACAGCGCGGGGATAAAATTAAGCGCTCCCTCAAGGAACGCTCGAAGCGCTCTTATGCAGAAATGTTAAAGAATGCTTCGCCATCTGTCCTTTCGGAAAACTCCTTTGCTCTTTTGGCTCCTGTTGAGCAAGAATCTGATAATCCACAAGAGGGAACATCTTTCGTTAACCCGGGGGAGTCCAGGAAGCGGAGAAATCCTGCCTCCCCTAGACTGCCCCGTAAGGGTCCCAAGGTGTCCTCCTCTGAGAGTGCGCCAACCACATCTAATAAATCCAACGGAAGTGCTGCACTAATGCCGAAGCAATCTGCTCCTGGATTTGGAAATTTTAATTCAAACAAGGAGTACCCACCACTTCCAGGGACACCAGAAACCCCAAGTGTCCCTCTTTTTCAAACAGACACTCAGTCCAGTAATGGACTAATGAAATTTTCTGACATCGTGGACTTAATTTTCACAGCTTTCAATGTTACCGATCCTCTTAAAAGCCTTCTGATACGTTTTCTCCCTATAGTGCAAACATTTTTGAAGCAGTTGACTACTAAATGGCCCCTCCTTGCAGCGATCGTATCCTTCGATGGCTAAGTCATCGAACGAGGTCACTGATTCGATCACTGTTCTACAGTGGAACAGCAGAAGTATCCTCCCGAAAATTGATTCCTTTAAATTTTTACTAAATAGTTTAAAATGTGATGTTTTCGCATTATGTGAAACTTGGTTAACTTCCGATATAAATCTCAACTTCCACGACTTTAATATAATTCGTCTGGATCGAGAAAACCCCTATGGAGGAGTACTTTTGGGGATTAAAAAGTGCTATTCTTTCAACCGAATTAACCTCCCTTCGACACCAGGCATTGAAGTTGTCGCTTGTGAAATAAGGATCAAAAGCAAATACCTTAGCATTGCTTCCATCTACATTCCCCCTAGAGCGTCGGTAGGGAACCGAACGCTTTGTAATATCACGGAATTCCTACCGGCACCGCGGCTAGTTCTAGGAGACTTTAACTCGCACGGTACGGTATGGGGTGGTCTTCACGATGATAACAGATCAACATTAATCCAAGATCTTTGCGACAATTTCAACATGACCATCTTAAACACGGGAGAAATGACACGGATTCCTACACCACCAACACGCGCAAGCGCGTTGGATTTATCTCTATGCTCGACTTCGCTACAGTTAGATTGCACGTGGAAGGTGATCCCTGATCCCCACGGTAGCGACCATTTGCCTATCGTAATTTCAATTGCCAACGGTTCAAGACCATCAGAAACAATCAATGTCTCATATGACCTCACACGGAACATTGATTGGAAGAGTTACGCGACCGCGATATCCGCTAAAATCGAATCCATTCAAGAACTTCCTCCGGAGGAAGAGTACAGGTTTTTGGCTGGCTTGATTCTCGACAGTGCGAATCAAGCTCAGACTAAACCAGTACCGGGCGCGAACACCCACGGACGATCTCCCACCCTGTGGTGGGACAAAGAGTGTTCAGAACTGTACGCGGAAAAGTCCACTGCGTATAAAACCTTTCGGGACGACGGGTTACCCGATAGCTATCGACAGTACGCGTCGCTATAAAAGCGAATGAAGTGTTTGATGAAAGCCAAGAAACGCAGTTATTGGCGCCGGTTCGTCGACGGGTTAACGAGAGAAACAGCGATGAGCACTCTTTGGGGTACGGCTCGACGTATGCGTAACCGAAATAGTATTAACGAGAACGTGGAATATTCAAACCGCTGGATATTCGCCTTCGCCAAGAAGATCTGTCCAGACTCTGTCCCGGTACAGAAAACATACCACGCCGCGTCTCCTCACGATACCGCGAACGAAACACCGTTTTCGATGGTGGAGTTCTCACTTGCCCTCTTATCGTGCAACAATAACGCCCCGGGGTTAGACAGAATCAAATTCAACTTGTTGAAGAATCTGCCTGATTCTGCTAAAAGGCGTTTGCTGAATTTATTTAACAAGTTCCTTGAGGGTAACATTGTTCCTCACGACTGGAGGCAAGTGAAGGTCATCGCCATCGCAAAACCGGGAAAACCAGCCTCCGACCACAACTCGTACCGACCGATTGCAATGCTTTCCTGTATCCGGAAGTTGTTCGAGAAAATGATCTTGTTTCGCCTCGACAATTGGGTCGAAGCAAATGGCTTACTGTCAGATACACAATTTGGCTTCCGCAAAGGCAAAGGGACGAACGATTGCCTTGCGTTGCTTTCTACAGAAATCCAAATGGCCTATGCTAACAAAGAGCAGATGGCATCAGTCTTCTTGGATATTAAGGGGGCTTTTGACTCAGTTTCTATCAACATTCTGTCAGAGAAGCTGCACCAGCATGGTCTTTCGCCGATTTTAAATAACTTTTTGCTAAACCTGTTGTCTGAGAAGCATATGCATTTTTCGCATGGCGACTTAACAACATCGCGATTTAGCTACATGGGTCTTCCCCAGGGCTCATGTCTAAGTCCCCTACTCTACAATTTTTACGTGAATGACATTGACGATTGTCTTGCCAATTCATGCACGCTAAGGCAACTTGCAGACGACGGGGTGGTCTCTGTTACAGGGCCCAAAGCTGCCGATTTGCAAGAACCATTACAAGATACTTTGGACAATTTGTCTGCTTGGGCTCTTCAGCTGGGTATCGAGTTCTCCACGGAGAAAACTGAGCTGGTCGTCTTTTCTAGGAAGCGTGAGCCGGCGCAACTCCAGCTTCTACTCATGGGTGTAACGATCAATCAGGTCTTCACATTTAAATATCTCGGGGTCTGGTTCGACTCGAAAGGTACCTGGGGATGTCACATTAGGTATCTGAAACAAAAATGCCAACAAAGGATCAATTTTCTCCGGACAATAACTGGAACATGGTGGGGTGCCCACCCAGGAGACCTAATTAGGTTGTATCAAACAACGATACTGTCGGTAATGGAATACGGATGCTTCTGCTTTCGCTCCGCGGCGAACATACATTTCATCAAACTCGAAAGAATTCAGTATCGTTGTTTGCGTATCGCCTTAGGGTGCATGCAGTCGACCCATACGATGAGTCTCGAAGTGCTGTCGGGCGTTCTCCCGTTGAAAAATCGATTTTGGGAACTCTCATATCGATTGCTCATTCGATGCGATATCTTGAACCCGTTGGTGATTGAAAACTTCGAAAGACTCGTCGAGCTTAATTCTCAAACCCGTTTTATGTCCTTGTACTTCGACTACATGGCACAGAGCATCAATCCTTCTTCGTATAATCCCAACCATGCCCGTTTTCTAGATACTTCTGATTCTACTGTATTCTTCGACACATCCATGAAGGAAGAGATTCGTGGAATACCGGACCATATACTCCCACAAGTGATCCCCAATATATTTTATAATAAATTCCGAGAAGTCGACTGTGACAAAATGTTCTACACTGACGGATCGAATCTCGATGGGTCCACTGGCTTCGGTATCTTCAATAATACTATCACCGCTTCATTCAAGCTCAATGATCCCGCTTCAGTTTACGTCGCAGAATTAGCTGCTATTCAGTACACCCTTGGGATCATCGACACTCTGCCCACAGATCACTACTTCATCGTTTCGGACAGCCTCAGCTCTATCGAGGCTCTTCGTGCGATGAAGCCCAAAAAACAATTCCCGTATTTTCTGGGGAAGATACGGGAGTCCTTGTATACGTTATCTGAAAAATCTTACCAGATTACCTTTGTTTGGGTCCCCTCTCATTGCTCTATCCCGGG
Source organism: Topomyia yanbarensis (assembly GCF_030247195.1). Classification (NCBI taxonomy): domain Eukaryota; kingdom Metazoa; phylum Arthropoda; class Insecta; order Diptera; family Culicidae; genus Topomyia; species Topomyia yanbarensis. Next base: position 44,348,178 of record NC_080671.1, on the reverse strand, counting down.
CAATGAAAAGGCCGACTCATTAGCAAAGGTGGGCGCATTAAATGGTGACATATACGAAAGACCAATCTGCTTCAACGAATTTTTTAGTATTTGTCGTCAGAGGACACTCAACAGTTGGCAAACCTCGTGGAGCAATGGTGAACTTGGACGATGGCTACATTCGATTATCCCAAAGGTATCAACGAAGCCTTGGTTCAGGGGGATGGATGTGGGTCGGGATTTTATTCGTGTAATGTCCCGGCTCATGTCTAACCACTACACGTTGCATGCACATTTGCGGCGTATTGGGCTTGCGGAGAGTGGTCTGTGCGCTTGTGACGAGGGTTATCACGACATCGACCACGTTGTCTGGGTTTGTGCCGAGTATTGTGACGCCAGGTCTCTGTTAAAGGATTCCCTTCGGGCCCGAGGTAGACCACCCAATGTCCCAGTCCGGGATATGCTAGCAAATCGCGATCTCCCCTATATGTCCCTTATTTACAATTTCATTAAAACGATAAATATCCCAATTTAGCCCCTCTCTTTTATTTCTTGTTTTTAGAAATTTCCTCTTGCTTTGTGGAACCGATCAGCTGCAGAGTGCCACTATGTAACCGCCGTCGCCTTTACCACTACGCCTGCATAGAAGGAAACTGAAGCGAGAGCGACTTGATGTCCGATGACTTTTTAAGGATTCCCCGCGGGTCCGAAGAATACCATCCGCCAACCCGGTACTCGACGACTTACTAGACTGAGGCGCAAATTTGTTTCGCTGATCTCCCGTTTGCGCGATAGTTGCAAGTTTTGCTCTTCTTTCCCTGTCACCATATACGTCTTCTCTCCCCTGTCCTCGATACACCTGCTGCTACACTGATGTGGAAATAGGCCCCCCTCTGAAATATCTTGACCAAGCATAAGTCTTCGTTAAAAAATCAAATTTGATTTCTGTATTCCTAGTTTTAAGATAGCTGTAATTTTTACTCTTTATTGAAACTCTTGTCCTCCATCTTGTAAATAGAATTGTATCCCTAGTTTTAAGATATCTGTGAAATTTCTCATAAATATTTGTTCCACCTTTTTTTTTTAAGATAACTGTAAAATATTTCGTAAAATACTATTACTCCCCCACTCCCCCTCTTGTATATCAAACTGAATGTTTTAAAATTTTTCATAAAAAAATCTTTTGGCCCTCTCTTGTATATTGAATCTTATTTCTAGTCTTAAGATAGCTGTAAACTTTTTTTTTCTTGTATAAAAAAATATTTCAACATTGTAACCTCCTAGTTTTAAGATATCCAAAATGTAAAAACAAAAGAATTTGGCACCGCCAAGCTAACGCATTTGTGCCTATCAAATAAACAAATTGAATAAAAAAAAAAAAATAACCAGCCATGAAATCGTAGTTTGGACAAAGAGGAAAGGCACGATGCACCACTAGGTGGATTAAAACAGGTTTTTAGGGTTTCCGATCACCGTGCAGCCCAAACCCATTCACTGAGATGTTAGGGTTTGGCGATTTTTTCCTGAATTCTCAGGGCTTTTTTGAAAGTAAAAACACACATATACAGACATTTACTGATCTCACCGAACTGAGTCGAACGGTATACGAGACTCGGCGTTCCCGGCCTCGGTTAAAAAGCCGACATTCAGGGTGAGGGCATATCCTTTCTATTGAGAAGGGCAAAAATCGCCTTCGCCAAAATTATTTATTTTGAATCATATTGCTTCACCGATTTCTGCAATCTTCAGCTCTTTGGTGCCTCCCGAAGAGCAGTCTTCAGCTGGCACATATCTTCATGAACTAATGAAAAAGTCCTTCCGGTCGTGTCACTTCGGCTTTCGCACATGCTCACATTTATTGCTTCACTTTCGAAGCCCTGCCAGCCGGTGCTGGTGTCTATTGTCATGAAATAAGATTGAACCAATCTCATTCCCTTTGGTAGATACTGTACCGTATTCCAAGTAGAAATTGTTGCGATTCTGACAGTCAGGCTACCCTGGAAGCATTTAGTTTGGTACATTCGAGATCAAAATTAGTAATCGCATATCGAACTCAAATCAAATAACATAGCACTTCAAATGCTATCTATCTTCTATCGGTGCCCAATCATTCCGATATTAATGAAAATGGCTATAACAGGCGCCGTGACTAACTTCGTTGGTCCAGAAGCAGTTCTACCACTGGCGATAAGTTGCACGAGATTTGCTATCAGACTACATCCGAACATGGCAACCATTGATAATAGCTTGCAAACTTGCGTGCAAACCAAAAAAATTTGGTCAGCTCAAAAATGTCAAAAAATCGTCAAAAAAAATTTTTCAGGCACAATTGCAGTATTCTAGTTAGAGCACTGACTGTACAATGTCAACTCAATTATCACAAAACTAGTATTCAGTGTGCTGAGTATTATTCGTGTGATCTTTGTGATTCCGATTACGGAACTTCGATTCATTTGATGTGTAATTGTCCTGCAATTGCAATTGTGTATCCGGATTTTGGGTTCTCCATACATGGATGAACCTATGTACAGAAAGCTGAAAATCAATGATATGGTATTGTTCTTAATGCGGTGTGGTAAAGAGCTATAGAGTTTACTGGGAAGTTCTGAAATCCAAGTCGATTACAGAGAATACTGCAGTGCTTTGCAGTATGGTCGACCGATCGCTGGAATTTTTTGCGAAAAAGGGGTATAAACTGAACTATGGCTTCCGAAAAGTTACGGCGAAAGTTTATAAACATAAACTGGTTAAAGCCGAATTTGAATGACAGTATCTCTTTGAGGGTGTTATCACTCTGTTTTTTCAATGTCCCCTCGGGTGTATTGATATACCGACTCATCGAGAAGTGTCTTTTATTCCCGTAGGAGTGAAGAATACTTCCGTATTGTCTGTGTTCTCTGTGTCGTTATTTTCCCTATCCCTAGCCTTACCACTCCCCAAAACCTTCCCATCAGGAAAATGATTAAAAAACAAATCACGATAAGGCATAAATCTACAACCAACACGGGAAACGAGTCATGTTAGCCAGTCGATACTGTTGCATAATTTCTGAAATAGTTAGAGCAAAAAAATCCAAAAAACTATCATAAATTTTTAAAGAGAAGAGATAGCGAATTAATAGGCTCCATAAAAAGTGGATTTATGAAACATCTACAGCTTTCCGAAACATCACAAAAATGTTAAAAATCAAATAAAGTTATAGCAAAAAAATGTTTTCAAAGAGGGATCTCGATATATACTTTTGTTTCACTATGTAATTGTTTTCCCTTAAGATACACATTTTAAATCTTCGACATTTCTCAGAACAAAATCCCTTTCAAACTGTCCGTGCCTCTGAACTCAGGAAGCAATAAATGAGAGTCATTTTATTGTATCTATTTTTGCTCTGAAAGTCAGGTTGCTGATTCTTATTATTTATTACACGAATCAACAAAACAGAATAATATTAGATATAACGACCGCATTTCCAGCCCTTCTATTTATCTTGATCTCCGGTGTAATTTTCTAGTTTCTGTGTGTATTTCTAAGTAGCGATGGTGATCCGGTAGAACTTACAATGACTTATTGTAACTTATTATTTTTCAAACAAGAAAAACTTCGTGACAATTTTCCCTTTACAGTAATACGGCAAACCAACCTTATTCTGCGTCATCTCGACGACTTGCTGCTGCTGCTGTTGATGATGATGCTGCTTCTGCGTAGAATCTTCCGCCGCTCCCGATCCGGTGTGCTTCAGCAGATTAAGTTCGATAGACGTCGTCCTCGGTGCGTCCTGTTGCTCGTTGTGGTCAACAACATCCAGCGAATTACCTAGACATTCAACCGCTGTCGACGTGGCACCTTCTGTCATATTACGCTACCTGATCCGGGGGCAGTCGAAAGTGCTTCTTCGGCGGGACTGGTGTTCTCGTTCGGCAATTCGTTTGGGGAAGGCGTCGCTGCACAGCGGGTCTGGAACCAGTCGGGGTCGGTTTTTTTGTGTTGGAATTGGAAGGTCCCAGCTGAGGTAAGTGGAGTTCGGGTGGTCCTGGGCGGAGATTCAGTCGAAGGAAAATAAAATAAAATTTGAATAAATGTTGTGATCATTGTCGAATGTTTTAATATTGAATTTTAATCAGAAGACTTTAATGCTGTGTGTGTGAAATCTAGAAGAATCGGATCTGAAACGATAAAGAATAAATTATGTTGACTGGTTATCCATCCGAATTAACACCTGTAAGAACAGAAAAATACACTATTAGTAATAACACAAACAAGTAAAATTTCAAAGCAAAAACCTAACTTCACATTGCTTGTATTGAAGCAACAGCCTGAACTAGGTTATCTTGCGGAAAACACTGACGCAAACATTCCTAGCATTCGAAATCACCGCTGGGAGCGTTGGGCGGAGAAGTGGTTGGTGCAGCCCCAGATTCAAGAATGTTCATATGAAAATGATATTCATGCAACAGGAAGGTAATTACTACCTTCAACATACCCATATTTAATGGCATAGCTACGTGGAATGCGAGTGTGAATGTGATGCCTGAAGGAGGCTCTGTTTGCACGAGATAAGATTTCTGTCGTGCACAGCGTAAGAGTTGCTCGAAAACAAAAGACAAATTTCAGATGAATTATTTTCAACGTAATGGAAGTGCACACTTGTAAACCACCGTGAGTTTTTAGGAATGTGAAAATGGCAGCTTGATTCAATTGTCTCTTACTGAAAGTTTGACTTGAATTACAAAAATAATATATGTTTCATAATTTTCTACAGCGTTATTTTGCGCAAACATTTAGTTTAACAGAAAGAGACATATTTTCCAGTTCGTGGAACATTAACCCGGTATTTTCTCTAGCATGATATTAAAACCGACATCACATGCTTCCAAACACCGAATCAATCAGTTCGGAGCATGAAGCTACCCGCAAATTAAAACCCAACGAACCATTGCATCCCCCGCTATTCCATTGACTCTTCCAGCTGCAGCATAACAAACCGCACTCTTCACAATGCTAGGACCCCCGCTTCTTGTTGTCTACCCGCTTTGACAACTCATCACAAAGAATTAAAACGGTAATACTTCAGAGCTGTCCACGAGGCCTATTTTTTACATTTTTTTTTTCTCCACAACCTTCCCGTTTTCTTTCGACTGCTCGTTTAAAGCAACCCTTCCTTCAAGCCCCCTAGCCACTATCCACCAGTGTTTCTTCTTTACAGTAATAATCATCGCCGGAGATTCCCAGAAGGAAAAACTACTCCGCCTAGTGTTTGTTGTATTATGCGCACAGGATGAAAAAAACAAAGAAGCATTTAAAATTGCCCGGAGAGGATAAGTTTTTAATTTCTGATATTCTATGAATTCTTTTGTTTTGCGACTTTTATTCTCCCACTCAAGCCAGCAAGGATTTCTCCTGTCCTCTGCCTGGTCCACCTTGCCACTTCCAGGCCCAGCTATGTTCACTCTAAGATCTGTGTGCCGGGCCGGGCCAGGACGGAATCCCGACCGTCATCGTCCCCAGCCGGATCAGTTCCGAGCCTGGCCGTGCGTTGATTTTCACCACATTCCATGGGACTTCTTTTTTTTCCTTCCACACTATCCTGTATCAGCAAAGCAACTCTTCATAAATCACTTCAACTCAGCACCCGTAAGCGCATCAACATAAATCCGGTTGTGTTGTGAGTTTTCTGATTATTATCATGATTATTCGCGTAATTTTTTGCTGCTCTGTTTTGTACTGCACGCTCCATAAAGCTCCTCGTTCCGCTGTGTCCTCCCCCCGCATTCCACCATCATTACACACACTGGCACTGGCAGGAGCAACCCAAAGTCATTTGCCGAATGGAAGCATCGCGCTGCCCCGAAGGGTTTATGCCATTCTCTCCATTTCTATGATTATAGCGTAATATTGTTTTATTTTTTTTGCTTCGCCTCCCAAAACCCAAGCGTTCACCCACTCATTTGCTGCTCTGCTCCTCCATGACTAGGATGCTATGATTATCGGATGGTGAGTGTGTGTGTGGGTGTGTTTGTGTATCTGTTTGTAGGCAGGCAGGTACGTGTGCCGTTGCAGTTGCTGATTTTTGCTTTCTTCCTGCCTGAATTCCGTTCGCCAATTTTTCGCGCTTGAGATGAGAAATCCTGTTGCTGAGACAGTTTCCTCCCCCCCCCCCCTCTTACCACGGTGCGCCACCCTGCACAACGATTATGTTTTTCTTCGCGTGATACGTATCCCGGTAATGACCCTCTCAGCGGATTGCAGTGATGCCGAACGGGGAATTCGGTCGGTTGAAATTGTTTGGATTTTTTACCTCTCAACTGAATTCCGATCAGAGCAATTAATTGCATTGCATTAGTGGGTTAGCGTAATCAACAATCCGATGGTGCTTCACATACAAAACTTGCTAAATTTGTGTTCAATGTTGAACTTTTTTGTTCCGCTTCCCGAGAAAACTGCACGGTGTTTTGATAGTGTTTGGAATGGGTTCAACCCATGAAGATCCCATTTTAAAACCTTATTCTAGAATATTTATGGGTTTTTGGGACCATTTCATGCTGTTTTGATGGTTGGGAAATTTAACGCGGACCATATTCATGGTATTTTTGTGGGGTTGTATGGTGTTTGAACCCATGAGAATTTGCTCGAGTTTCAGCGGTTTCAATTACTGGAACGATAAAACTATACGTGTGAGAGTTAAGAACCGAATCCAGCCAAGCTGCGTACAAAGAAATCGATTTAATAACTATGCTATGCGCACTACTCTTTTTGTGATATTTTCATTACCAAAATTTGGCTCTTCAAGAACGAAAAAATCACGGATTGCTTTTTGTGACGAGGTAGGAGTTGTTGTCATTGAACTTTTCACATTCAATCTGACGCCGCACAATGATCGGAAATAGTACAAAAGTGAAATGAATTAATAACTCCTCGTGGTTACGTCCTAAAAGCATAATGTCTTCTGCAAAGTTGAAGCATATCGTGTAGGTCTTCATGTGGTAGCAGTAAAGTTACTCGAAACTCTCTGCAGATTTTCCATAACTAATATCATAATATATCTAATTATATTCCTAGTTTTAAGATAGCTGTGAAATTTCTCATAAAAGTTTGTTCCCCTCTTGTAAAAAATAATTATTGTTCAATCTTGTATATCGAATCGTATATTTAGCTTAAGATAGTTGTAAAAATTGTTCCTATATATTGCAACCTTTTAGTTTGAAGATATTCAAAATTGAATAAAATAGAATTTGGCACCGCCAAGCTAACTCATTTGTGCCTATTAAATAACCCAAGTAGCACACTTTGTTGGTATGAAGTATTCTTATCTGGATGTGGAACAATGAATTTTATTTTGAATACCTAAATCACTACCTACTGTACGACCCAAAAAGCGCAAGTTGAGGTGCGATATAGAACAAGTTTTGTTTTTAATAGATTCTCATGCAGTAACAATATACTCGATTAAACACTTGCCCAGGATGTTTGACAAGCAGTACTATTTACAATCCAAAAGTTGCGAAATAGAACATATTAACACAGCAATGGCAGAAAGTTTACTACAAAAACAAATTGAACACGATTTCATAGAAACATGTTTTAGCTAAGTTTATTTACAAATGATAGTCGAATTTAAAAAAAAAACATTAATCCCGTCATCGAATCCATACTGAATATGTAAATTCAAGAAAATATATTTCATATTATGCAATCAATATGGTTTCAGTAGAGGGAAAATACTAAACGAAGTATATATTTACTGCGAAACATGGAAATTTACTTCCAATATTTAAACGCGCCTCTGAAAATAGCAGTTTTTGTAGAATTATAAAATTTATTCCAATAATTCTATTTTAACTACGTACCCGTGAATGCATCAAAATGTAAAAAACGTAATTAAATTTCTATTCCCAAAACACATAGCAGTAATTCATGCTAAAAATTCAATGTAATGAATTGAAAACAATTATAAATGTTTTGATAGCTTTTTTCCGATATTTTGAACATGGCGGGGGAGGCATCGACACCAGGGATGCCACATGTTTTTGTGAAATGTCTGTAGAAGAATAATTAAAATGTCTGTAAAAGTCTGTAGATGGTTGTTTAAACTTTATTTACACTGCGTTATTACTTTAAAAGTAGCTTGAAAATTGTAAACTATTGTGAAGGAATCACTCGTATTCGGATAAAATTATTCAAGTGCAATTTTGTTAAACACTATTACTCTTTTAAAAGTCTGTAGATTTCTGATTACATCTGTAGGAGACCATCAAAAGTCTGTAAAATACAGACATGTCTGTAAATCTGGCATCGCTGATCGACACAAACGGCACTTGTTGTGTATGTATCACTGTAGAACATCGTAGGGACTTGACACACTATTTTGTTTATTACTCAATATACATATAATTATCACTGCATCAATTGATTTTAATAGCTTTGCTAAGTCCTCGTAATACAATTTCATAATAAAAATCGGCTGAAAACGAAAAAATATGCGCGGTTGAGCGAAACGGAATATCGAATCGAGTGATATGATTTTCATACACAAGTTTTAGATTACTTATGTGGAACGTGAGTAGATCTTATGTTGATCATTATGTTGTTATTAGGCATTCCATGAAACGTTTTTGATTAGCTGATATTTTTGTTTTATCAGTGGGACTTGTTCAGGTCGGCGCCCGATCAAATTGACGTTTCGAGCTAACATCAAATGAATAGGATCAAAGACATTCGGTGGATATATTTTTCTGTTTGCGTAATCTTGCAAAACACGGGAAAACCAGTAGAGTGAAACAAATAGGTTGTGAAACCCCTCTGTGAAATATCAAACACCCGGCTCGTGAAATGCCTGATTGTGATATCACTGTCGTACAGACTTGCAAGAGCGATGCACTATATTATTTTGTTTATTACTTACCATACAATTGGTTACCAGCGCGGCAAATGGTATTAAAAGTTTTGCTCTATCCTTGTGAGTAACGCAATAAAAAAAACTAGGGCGAAAAAAGAAAGACACTCGCATTTAAGGTTGCACAGAGAAAGCGCAAAATTCGCAAACGAAAAAAGCAGTTTTTTTCCACACCGTATCTTCATAAAAATCAATCAGCAGTACTGTAACAACATTCTACATACGCTGATTGATTTTTATGAAGATCTGACATACGGTGTGGAAAAAAACTGCTTTTTTCGTTTGCGAATTTTGCGCTTTCTCTGTGCAACCTTAAGTGAGGCAAAGATTCGAATCGAGTGCTACAGTTTTTATAACAAGTTTTTGATTTCTTATGTAGAACATGGGGTTGTTCTTATGATGTTCAATATGTTCCTAGGCAGAAGTAAATTTTTTCTGAGATCGCAGTAAAACATCGTTGGAACCTGAAAGAACGACGCACTATTTTGTTTAATACTCGGCCTCCAGCAGGGATGCCAGTTAATATTTTGTGAAATCTGGCACCGTCTATGTAAAGTTCTGTGCAAATCTGTATTAAGAAAAGCGTACAAGTTAGTTTTAAAACAAGAAGTGGCGACTTGTTTTAGTTTTTGCGTGAGATAAAAGTTAAGAAATGCCTATGCATTATAACAGAAAACTGGAAATTTGTGCATTAAACAGAAAACTGTGGAAGTCTCTGCAGTTTTAGAAATTTGTGCAGCATATTGAAAATCTGTACACCTGGCATCCCTAGCCTCCAGTCAATTACCAGCGCAATAAATGGCAAATATAATAAATAAAATTGAACTGAGAAATGTTAAATATTCGCATATGAAACGAAATCTCGAATCAAGCACAACAGTTTTCAATCACAAGTTACAGATTACTTGGTTGTAATATATGTTCAATATGTTCTTATGTAGTATCGTTGAACGAAATCACTTGATCCGTACGTGCTACAAGCAGTAAAATAAACTTATAAAAAACTTATGAATCAAATGAAAAAAAGGTACCAGCGTAGCTTATTTTTTGAAGATTATTGTGGTATCACTGTGGAACATAATATTGATTTGTTCCAGATTCCTTGACAAATACCGCAGTAGGACAAATACATGTTGTATCTTATTTGTCTGAAACAATTCGAACTTGTTAAACATAAAAACCGCATATAAGCCCTCTACAAAACATTTTTCGCTAATTTTGATTTTTTGACATGTTTTAATTGCTACTTGGGAAACGAACTGAATAAAAAAATATCCTCCTTCTGTGATACTTGTGGAGTGCGTAGTAGTATATGCGGCATCTAGCAAATAGCAAGTATCGTACTAACATTCCTTCCCTTTCCTTTCGCGATCTACGTTCGGGCCTGGCCGGCGCCAGTGTTGATCCATAGAACAGTTTAGCATTACCATGAGTTGCACATTGAAAGATGTTTCGCTACTCGAAAGCATAATTATCCGCTGATTCTCTGTGCAACTTCAGCTACTCCAGATCGATAACGGAGTAGCGCCCAGGGGTGGTCGCACAAGCTCAAGCTCAAAAATAAGTTTTGTAAAAATTCCAGTATCACTGATTTCGGCATACGAAAGATAATTCTTTTTCAACAACGTATAAGGTCATGATTTGAGGTATAATGAAGCAAAAAATGGCGAACAAGATATTTTTGAAATTTTACAAAATCGATTTAAAAAAACAATTTTTGATATAATAAGAATTTATATCTTTTTAGTAATATAAGCTACAGTTTCGATGTGTTAGAAGAAAAGATTCGTCTTCGAAAACTCTGAACTCATCAAAAGGATTTGTAAATAAAAAATGAAAACTGTAAAAGTTATATTCCAAGTTTGGTTTTTCATTAGTTGATCCTTGGAAATATGTTTACATTACTTTCATGGTGGATATAAAAGATATAGTTTCGTTCTCCCGATAAACTTTGGTTCTTTACAAGCTTTTCTATTAGACTGGTTTACAAGAAAAATGAAGTTGCGATTTCTAGACTAATTTTGGGTCGTCGAATATGAAAATCATACTCATCATATTCAAGCGTTTTCAAGATTTCTTCAAAAGTCGTGCTTACTTTTTTTACTTTGTGCTCTATATCTTACGCAAAAAATCATCTAATTGGGAAAGTGTGCTGATTTACCCTTTTCAAAAATATATAATATGTGTAGATCACATGGAAATTCATTAGGATTAATTGCGATCAAAGTCGGAAAAAGCGGAATTTTTAACCATTTTTGAAAATTACACATTTTCAGTTGATTTTTTAATTATAAATGTTTCATGTTTCCAGAATCTAATGTAACAGATGAATTATTCACACGAATTTTAAGCTTAAGATCACAAAAATTGGATGAAAACTGGATGTTATGGGCCACTAAGTAAACATAGGAACTATGTAGTTTTCACACCATCACACTTCCGGTCGAAAATAAGCTTTCCCACTTGAACGTTTTGGTATGTGTCGAATTGAATATTCTTAGAAAACCATGCACAACGTCACGAAAAGCCGTCAAAAGCTTTTGCTTCAGCGTCGTTCAAAAACGGTGCTGAAAAAACCTTTGCCAAATCGTCTATAGGCTCGACGCACGAGCTTAACCGTCCGGCATTCACGTGAATGGCTCCCAAAAGGAGCAACCGCTAATGCTGAAACGTGATTTTTCTGGAGCTTCTAAAGGTGTTGTACTAGATATAATGACGCGAGTTTTAGAAGGTTAACCAAGTCGAGGATGTTTTTAATATATTTGTAAAAAAGATAATGAAATAAAAATCAATCTCAACTCGTGTTCATCGAATCCTGCGCACGCACTTTGTGCGGACTCGGATTCTGTTCCTTGCTGGCGGGGCATTTTCAGCATCCCCTGATAATACTTGAGGTTCCTTCGAATACCTTTCGACCAAAACATGACATACCTTGTATCAAATACCTTTTTCGACCAAAACATGACATGTTTTGGTCGAAAAAGGTATTCGAAAGTTCCACCGTTTAATGTGAAATGAACACGAGAAGTATTGGTTGAAATATTTTATGAAAATTTTCAACGGGAAAAATCAAAGTAGCCGTATTTGTTGGATCACAGATATTATTTGAAGAAGTACAGTTTTTGGAACAATTCAACAATACTGAAGCAGAAGCTTTTTGACGACATTTCTTGACATTGTACATGGATCTCTTGGAAACAACATAAGTTGAAAAGCGGCTTCAATTGATTGATTGACAGGCTACTGGTTTGTGTAATCTGTATCATAGTTTAGTTTATGAGCATGTTTTTCAAATCTTTAAAATAATTGTTTTTCCAAAGTCATGTTAAAAGTTTTCCTTTAGCGGCGAAGAGGGAAAGATTTCATCAGGTGCAGCAATTGATATACAATTCGAGTGAATAATTTAGAACAAACAGAAAAAAGTACGCAAAACACGTTTTTCAAAAAAAAACTCTAAAATGCTTCCTTGAGACAGAAATCGAGTATGATTTTTTAGATTAATCTAGAAAATAATTTTTATCGTAACTTAATTTTTCATGTAAACTAGTGTAATCTCATTTAAGATGTGAAAAACAGAACAATTTTCACTCAGTGCTTCATAACATCAACAGCTTATATCAAATTTTCGTAATCTTAGACTTTAAATTTACGTGAAAAGTTTCTCTGTCACCTAAGATTTTGATTTCTGAATTGTTTTTTGTTTGTGAAAAATCTACTGAAAATGAGTAATTTACTTTTTTTTGATTTTGTCACTCTTAACCCCAAATTTTTGATTTTCAATCCGAACGTTATACATATTTGGAATAGCCAGATCAACACCTTTCGAATTTGGGATTATATTATTATATTGTATTGATATATCGGAAGATTTATTATATTGATCGGAAGATTTATTCCTGAGATATTGACCAATAACTGCAAAAAGTGCCAAAAACACGTTTTTTTTCAAAAAGTCTCAAAGACGATTCTTTGAAAACAGAAAATGGATTTGATTTCCGTGCTCAGCGACCCAAAATTGACATGGAAAACACCTTTTTTCTTAGCTTACTGCAATCACCCCAAAATTTGTAGACTAGTGTTATTTTAAGTAGTGGGCAGGGTGGTTCTAAATTTATTATCATTCGAAAATTAACTACCACCGACTATCCTCCTTTTATTTCCTTTATATATATATATATATATATATATATATATATATATATATATATATATATATATATATATATATATATATATATATATATATATATATATATATATATATATATATATATATATATATATATATATATATATATATATATATATATATATATATATATATATATATATATATATATATATATATATATATATATATATATATATATAAATATATATTCAAAAATTCGTATTATTCACTCATTTGAATATCGTACAATAAGATTCATTTCACTAAATATCTAGGTAAATATTTTCAAATGTTGGTAAAACATATAAAACAATAATAATTATCATCGCTTACATTGTGCCAGAACCTACTTTGATGGGTTTGGTTTGTTGTCATATGTCTGCTTGTGTAGTAATCGGAGACGAATTCGAGCATCTGCAGTGAATGAATGCGCTGTTAGTTCGTTTGACGTTTTCGGTATAGCGTCATTGAATATTGAAGATGAAGGCGGCTGAATATGATTGATTCGATGAATTTGAATATTTGTAACTCTTGTAGTTAGTAAAACCAATCAGACCAGAACAGCATACTGAGCTAGTTAGTATGATAATACAACGCCAGATTATGCTTATAAATTTCGAAATATGTCGGTCGGACGTTACTCCCACGCAATCATAAGCATAGTTTACTACGTCAACCAGGAATCCAGTGTTGGGGGAGTGGGTAGTTGATGCAAAACGTTGATGTTTCGAAAATGCTTAAATTTATTGTAACTTTGATAAAAAATTGAAAATTCAGAAAAAAAGTCAGTATGGGGAGACTTGACCAGGTTTTCAGTCAAACCTACGTAAATTTTTAAAAAAGTTGTTAATCCTTCAAAACTCATTAAAACGTAATGTACAGCAGTATAATGGATAATCTTGATTTTTACAGAATTTTTGATTTACTTTTTCAAAAGTTTTGAAAGTTTTTCTCAGATTGTTTTATTTTGGTCAAGTCTCCCCACTGCGAGGAGACTTGACCAAGAGAATTTTAAAAGATCAGAACAAAAAATAACGACACCGAACATGCTTTAACCTTTTTTTTTCATATTGTCGAGATTTTTAGGCTACCAGTAAAAATATAAAAGGCTTGCATTTCATAAATCTGGATTTTTAAACGCATTTCCTCTTAGTGATTAACTGTACTACTTACATTGCATTTTCACACGGCACGAAATCAGCAGCATTACTGCTAATTTTGTTTAGTAGTACTATACATATATAGATTTGAGGTGAAATTTTGTCTCTTTCTTCAGCTTATTACCACTTGGTGAAGTCTCCCCATAAAACATTGGTCAATTTCGTACAATTTTTAGTAACAATTATCCCAATATCCTGGTTTGTGAAAAATCATGTTACTACTTAATAAGGAATTACATGATATATTAGTACTTTAAGAAAAATAATTACTCGAGTAGCTATGTCCATACAAAGTGTGATATAAAATTACATCACTTAACGCAAATTTATTAAATATGGAATATTTTCTATGAGGAAAGGATTTTTCATTCCAAACTTGCAAAATTACCTGAAGGGATCGAAAGAAGTATAAAAACATTTTGTTTTTAATTTTTAAGAACCAAATAATACACGTTATTGTCAATTGTAGAATTTTGCACTTGGTGAAGTCTCCCCATTTTCCCCTACATCAGATATCATTTCAGACTAAAAACCTGAAGGATCGATATTTACAATAACTTTCTTAAATCTAGTTCTCTTCAATATAACGTTTAAATACAGGGTGTTTGGTTCATGGCTAAGAATCTCTCGAGGGATGATAGACTGTCATATTTGGAGAAAAAAATGTTCTACACATACTCTCAAATCTCAACCGTTACAGAGTTATTGAACTTTTTGTGTAAAAAAACTTATTTGTGCTAAAATACCTCTAACTTTAAAAGTATACTTTGTATTTTAAATGTTTCAGTTCCATTCGAAAGGTGAGAAAATGTTCTATTGAATGGTGTTCTCATATCTTTTAGTTAATTAGTTTTAATTACCTTTTAGCTGTAAAGTAGTCAAAAGTTAGTGTTTTTGATAAGGTTTTTGCTAATTTTCTCGAAATAATGAAGTATGATTATAGCAATATTCATTATCCAATAGTTGGGTTTTAGGACGATTAATAATTTGTTCTTGGACGTCATATTCCTATCTCTTCTCATTTATTTGTAATTTCATTACTATACTTTTCCTGTAACCGACTTGCAAGTGCTTAAAAGATTCTAATCTAAAAAATACGCTTTATATCGTTATTGACAAGATTTCATTGGAAAGCTGAGAAAATGTCCTATCAGTGTATGTACAAATATCTTTTAGTTAAGTATACTAAATGATTTTTTACTAACGAAATAACTCAAAATTTGTGTTTTTTGGAGTTTTTGAATTAGAATAATTATTAATCAACAAAATTTATCGTTACTCTTGTTCATTTGGTGCCCCTTAATGTTCTCTATAACTTATTATTTGACATTTTGTCTATATCTCTTTTCATTTTGCTGCTATTTAATAGTTAACACAGCATGACCTCGCCGCCAATGTAGTGGGTTTGAAATCGCTATTTTTGGATATGAAACGATATGATAAAAACGATTTTGCGTCGAAACCAAAAGAAATAATTGGATGGAATCAAATAAAGAACTGTAGAACTTGCTGAGATGCATTATTTCCATGATAATAATGGTGATGTTTATTATTTACTATTTTAAGAAAATGCTAATAATAGCACTAACTTTAAACTAATTTACTTCTAAAAGAATACTAAATTCACTTAACTGAAAGGAATTAATACATTTTTCTCTGGAAAATTTTCCTGACTTTCGAATAAAAAGAAAAAAAAGTACAATAAGTGCCATACTTTTTCAATTAGAACTGGTATTAGTGAAAATGAGATAAGAATATCCAAGTTGAATAACCCAAACTCATGAAAATAAGAAATAGTAAGTGTATAAGAAATGGTAAGTGTATCATGTCAAAGAACGAATTATGCAGCTCTTCAACAATCTGGATTATTAAAATGATGAGGTTAGCTATTAGGATTTTGAAGAAATGAACGAAAAATCGATTAAAATTGCTTAATTTTCAATAAATTACTTTGAAAAGGCTACTTAAACTCATTAGCTGAAACATGTGACGGCATCGCTTAATGCGAAATTTTCTCACCTTCCCAGTAGACCTAAAATATTTGAAATACAAAGTATACTTTTTGAGTTAGAGGTATTTTAAGACAAATAAGTTTTTAACACAAAAAGTTCAATAACTTTGTAATGGTTGAGATTTGATAGTATGTGTAGAACAATTTTTTTCTCCAAATATGACAGTCAATCACTCCTCGAGAGGATCTTTACCATGAACCAAGCACCCAGTATAAGCTTCAATGCCTTAGAAAAAATGTGGATAAAACATAAATATCGGAAGAGATTAATTATATACAATCATATTGCATTCAAGTCGTCGTTACAGTTCGGTCGCGTTTCCATTTGCGCCGTTTAAAGTTTAACCGTGCGTGTTTTAATTTGTATTGTTTTCATTTATCATTGCTGCGTAAGTAAAACATGCCGTGCGCGATTAATAATTGTACAGTGAGTGACGACAAACATGTGTGGTACTGCAATGGATCATGCGGGAAAAAATTCCACGCTGCATGCGTTGGTGCTCAGAGGAATCATGAGCAAAGAATACTAACATACATGCTGCCAATATGCTACGAGTGCCAGAAGCGTCTCGTGATGGAGTTAAATTTCGATAAACTGTACAGACAACAACAAGAAGCCATCAACCTCAACAAGCTAGTTATGGAGTCGAATCACAAACTCACATCCACGTTTAGCAACTTCAATGTCCGTGATGGATTTGAATGTATCGAAATGCTCTTAAACGAGTTGAAAGGCGAAATTAAAACAACTGCAGCTAATCATAATAACGCGGTTGCACACATAGCCAAAACCTCGGAGTTGTGGAATGAGCTGGCTGCTTCCAACAAAACTGGCAAAACTGATGTCGTTGCCACAAAAAATCACTTAACATCATTATTCGACATATCGATGAAAGCTACGAAAAACAACATCGCAGCCTATGTCAATGAACTGACCACCGATATGACACGCGAGTTGAAACAAATTTGTTCAGAAATTGAAAAGGTCAGCAGCGTGATAACTGACATGGCTAACAACTGTTCGGCTCAGAATATGAGTTATGTAAACCCAATATTCACGGATGATATTATCGATGAGTTAAAGCAAATTTCTAGTGCAGTAAACTCACTGGAACAAAAGACTGCTGCTTCACCCGCAACAGATTCCTCCCCTAGTTTAGAGGCTGAGATGTCTGTCGAGGCAGCCAGTAACTCAGGCTGGCGTTTCCTTGGCAACTCTAAGGTATGGAAGGCTGATTGGTCCGAATACGACGCACGTAAATTGCGTCGTCTCAATCAACAAAAAGCGGCGGAGAAAGCAAGAATAAAGAAGAAACGGAATAAACAGAGGCCCGCTAATGCACTTGACACCACCCGTAACAGTAATAATAATACTAAGCGTCGCAAGAATCACGGTTACAAACACCACACAATTTTCGACAAAAATAACGGATGTAATTACAACCACAGCAGATTTGCGTACCACGATAACAAACGCCGCGACATCGACAATCTTCCGTTGGATAGAGAGCTACTGGCTGAGGCAAAGAAACGTTTTTCGAGGCCACCTTCAACTTCGTTCAGACCTACCATTGCATTCCAGAGAGGCGATGTTTTAAACCCGTGCCCTACCGATCAACCTAGCACCTCACATCGAACAGCTGCTGCCACACCTATGTACCCCTCCGGAATTGGCGCCTGTCAGTGTTTTTGCCGCTATCGACGCGCTCATTAGAGCAAGATAATAATGAATTGACAAATCATATTGCGATTCAAGATTTAGAAGAGGTAGAGCTAGGTCTAATTAATTCCCATAAAACTAATACTTCTCCAAGAGAATCTCAGTCAAGAACAGAAATCTTGGTCTATTGCCAAAACTTTAACCGCATGAAAAGTGCAGCTAAGATGAATGTGATTCAAAACAAAATATTAGGTTGTCATTATTCCGTAATTTTAGCAACTGAGACTAGTTGGGACGAAACAGTGAGAAGTGAAGAAGTTTTCGGGAGCAATTACAATGTATTTAGGGATGACCGTGATTGTCATGTATCTGGTAAGAAGTCAGGAGGGGGCGCTTTGATTGCGATTTCAGCAAAACTAAATGCAGAAGTTATCAAAACTATAAAATCAAAAGAATTCGAGCATGTGTGGGTGAAAGTACATGTTAAAGACGAAACTCACGTTTTCGCTTCGGTGTATTTTCCTCCAAATTTTGCTCGAAAAACGACTTACGAAAAGTTTTATCATGCTGCTGAATGCATTATTAATAGTCTTTCCCCGCACGTAAAAGTTCACATATATGGCGATTTCAATCAACGCGGTATTGATTTCATACCAGATGCTGATAATGAGAGCATCCTACTTCCTGTTGTAGGGGAAAATGAAACTTTGCAGTTCATTTGCGATAAATCTGCCAGTTTAGGACTTAATCAAATAAATCACATAAGAAATCAGCGACATTGCTATTTAGATTTATTAATGACGAATATAGACGAAGACTTCTGTGTAACGGAATCACTTACTCCCTTATGGAAGAATGAAGCTTATCATACAGCCATTGAGTTTTCTATATTCTTGCATGTTAACGACAGACCTGGTGATAGTGAATTTGAGGAGGTATTTGATTACGAGTCCGCTAACTATGAAAGCTTGAGGCAAAAAATTAATGCAATAAACTGGCAAATGATTTTAAGAAATGAAGAAAATGTTGAAGCTGCCGTAGACATCTTCTACAAAATATTATTTGAAGTCATTCACGAAGATATACCATTGAAAAGAAGAAGGCGTCACTATAACTCAAAACATCCCATCTGGTTTAATAGAGAAATCAAAAATTTAAAAAATCGTAAGCAGAAAGCACACAAAATCTACAAAAAATACAACAGCGAAGATAACTTAACAAACTATTTAAATCTATGCGATCAATTGAACCTTGCCATTGATATCGCGTTTGAAGAGTACAATGCAAGAACAGAACGCAATATAAAAACTTGCCCAAAAAACTTCTTTAATTACGTAAAAACTAAAATAAAATCGGATTATTTCCCAACAGAAATGCATCTTGATGGAAAGGTAGGCGATAACTCAGAGGAAATCTGCAATCTTTTTGCAACATTCTTCCAGGAAGTTTACACTACATTTTCAGAGAAGGATCGAGAGCGTGAATACTTTTCATTCCTCCCAGAACTTTCAAGAGATATTAACATTAAACAGATAAAAGTACATACAATCATGGATGCCTTAAAAAACTTGGATAGCTCTAAAAGCCCTGGACCTGATGGCGTTCCACCGGTGTTTTTAAAAACTTTGTCAATAGAACTAACCGCTCCTTTATTTTGGCTTTTTAACATGTCTCTAGAATCAGGTTGTTTTCCTAAAACATGGAAAAGCTCTTTCCTAGTTCCAATTTTTAAAAATGGTAAAAAATCCGATGTGCGTAACTATCGTGGAATAGCTATCATCTCGTGCATTCCCAAGATTTTCGAGGCGATTGTTAATGAAAATTTATTCCACCAAATCAAAAACAGAATTACCCATGTGCAACATGGTTTTTTCAAAGGGCGTTCTACAAGTACAAATCTACTCGAATTCATTAACTACACATTAACAGCAATGGATAACGGAAACTACGTTGAAGCTCTTTATACAGATTTTAGCAAAGCATTTGATCGCATCGACATACCCATGCTACTTTTTAAATTAGAAAAAATGGGGTTTGAGCCAGGACTTCTTACATGGGTACAATCATATCTTACAAATCGTGAACAAGCTGTTAGATTTAAAGGGATAAAATCAATCCCAATTCAAGTTACATCAGGAGTCCCTCAAGGGTCTCATTTGGGCCCGCTATTCTTTATTTTATTTGTTAACGACATTTCCTTCATTCTAAAAAATGTAAAAGTTCTTATATATGCTGATGATATGAAACTATTTCTAGAAATAAGAAATGGTGAAGACTTTCAGACATTTCAAAACGAAGTAAATATATTTTATACATGGTGTAATAAAAGCCTGCTGAAACTGAATGTAAAAAAATGTAATTCCATAACATTGAGTAGAAAGAATAATATACAGAACAATAGAATCTTATTGGGAAATCAACAAGTAGAAAAGTGTGACAGAATAAGAGACCTAGGAGTTATTATAGATTCCAAAATAACATTCATAGATCATTATAACACAATAATTAACAAAGCAAACAGCACACTAGGTTTTATTAAACGCTTCAGCTATAATTTCCAAGATCCCTACACAATAAAAACATTATATGTAGCCTATGTGCGTTCAACACTAGAATATTGTAGTATAGTTTGGTCGCCTTTTTCAGCAACGCATGCAAACCGGATAGAATCAGTACAAAAGCAGTTTTTGATGTTCGCTCTTCGTAAACTAGGTTGGACTGGACTACATTTGCCATCTTATGAAGCACGGTGCATGCTAATTGACATACAAACCTTGAAAGATCGTCGTGAATTTTCTATGGTATCATTTGTAAACGACATTGTATCACATCGTATTGATTCAATCGAACTTTTATCGAAACTAAATTTTTATGCTCCTTCTCGACAACTACGTAACCGCAGCATCTTTTGTACAATTCGCCATCGCACTAATTATGCCAAGTTTGGCCCGTTAAACCAAATGATGAATATTTACAACAAACATTGCGAAAGCATTGACTTCACTATGTCGAAAACAAAACTTAAGCAGCAGTTTAAAGTAAACCAAAATTTTAACTAGTGTTAAGTTAGTTTAATAATTATTGTAAGAAACCGGTCTACATCTGATTGACGACTTGAAATAAATAAATAAAATATCAGAATAACTCGTTTACTGGTTTTCTTTTACATATAAACATATGTCGATACCCTGAATACATGGAGCATTCATGCCATCAACAAAGTTGATTGTAATTGCATTTCCGAAAACTCTGCTGAAGTCATCAAGTCTCGAACTAAATTTGTTTGGCGAGTATATTGTTGTGAAACGTTGTAAATTTTGTCAAAAACACTAAACTTACAAAGTTGACGGCTTCAAAATGATGTGCACTTGAACTTAAATATCTGTTTTTGAACATTTATTCCGGTTGTCCTTGTATTTCAACAACCGCAAGGCTGTCCAACGCAGGTTCATACGCTTCGCCCTTCGTCATCTCCCATGGCGAAACAGATTTCAGCTGCCGAGCTATGAAAACCGTTGCCAGCTTATACACCTCGATACACTCAGCATTCGGAGGGACTGCTCTCGAGCCCTGTTCGTCTCGGACTTACTCTCTGCCAGAGTGGATTGCCCTACAATCCTCGGACGTCTGGATCTTCAAGCCCGCGTTCGAGCTCTACGTAATAACTCCCTTCTGCGAGTTCCGTTCAGGAGAACCAACTATGGTTGCCAGAGCGCTGTAACCGGACTCCAACGAATTTTTAACAAGCAGACGAACCTTGTCGAAGATGACGTAACTAGGCAAGCAGTCCCACCAAAAGTCATCAGATACGAAGAGACATACCATTTGATCGCGCTCTGTGCAATTGCCATTCCAAATCCATCACTCACTGTAGTAAGGGGTCCTTGAAGCAGTCATGCCCGTACCTCAATTGATCGACGCATAACCAACTCGAATCAGTGACCGCACCGTCGATCTAAAAGATGTGATCAGGTATGTAGATGCGTTAGTCCTTCATAAACTTTCGAGATATCTGTCAAGGGTGAATGACGCTTAAATTAAACAACTAGCGTCATCTTATTTCACGAACATGCAATATCAGATTTACGGTTGGAATTTATTTTAAATGAGTGAGATTCAAACAAGATCACGCTTTGGACAAATCTTTTGAAAATCTGGTTTTTCGGTTTTTTCATGTTTCCAACCCCAAATTCTTCCGATTGTTTCATGAGGAAGTGGGTTCAAACCTCAAAAAATCACCTGCTCGGTAAACTGATCTGAACTTTTCAATTTCACGATAAAATCATCCATTCGTCGCCTTCAAACACCTGACTTTGAATAATATTACAGATATATCTGCATTGAATTATAAACATTTCATAAAACTTTAGTGTTCTGCTGGTGGTCCATATGAAGGCTTAGATTTTCCGCGTCTCATTCGAAAGATTTTCTCAAAATTAGCGTCCGTGTTTTTTATACAAAAGTCCTACATATCTACTTCGAAATTGAGTCAAAATTAATCAAAGTTTCTTCGAATGTTGTGATAACTCTACTAAATTTGCTCAATTTTTATTGTGTGAGGATATAATAAGTTACTCCCAACGATTTTCAACCAACACTGTCTTGTCAAGTTGGCAAACTTCTCATGTGAGGAAAAAGAAAACTGTACCATAACGATATTATTACTTGTCCTCCCAATTCACTTTGTCTTATAGGAGTGAATATTCTGCTCATCTAGTTTGTGTGAGTACAACTTTTGTTGTATTCAGATTTCTATGTAAAACTGTTTACTTTTTAAACCTTTTTATACTGTTAACGTTGACAAATGCAACATCTTTCAACAAATTTAATTTCACCTGCACAGGCCCAATCCCGACAAGCAGACCTGCTTTAGGAGAGTGCTGAAATCTTGATCTGCTTTAACCTAAGTGAAGTCATACAATGAGTCAGAATAAGTGGACTATCTCCACGCACACTTTGATTTTTTTTTTTCGAAAGTCGATCTGAGAAAGAAAGCCAAAGTAATCACCAAAAGGGTGCAAATTTGGAGTTCGCCAAGGGCTCCAAAAAGTATGCTACGGCATTGGTCGTGTAGAAACCTAATTCCGTTAAGAGCAAGAAACGGTAACTCCTTACTGAATTTTTAGTAATCGGTAGCAATCCTTCCGGTACTTTGTCAATGGCTTCGTTTTGGTGCAAAGCGTATTTTAAGAATCAGTGATACTCATCGGATATATTGAGACATTACTGTTACTCAGCCTCGACACAATTTAATTCGATTGAATCGCTTTGAACTTTTAAAGTTTTTTTTAATAAACCCTTTTAATGAGTTTCAAAAGTAAAAGCTTAAGTAAACAATCGTTCGTTTCAAATTCAAATCGAAAAGTATTTAAAGCCATATATTTACTAGCACATTTCAAGTCTGATATTTAAATATATTTCTATCTGTCGAAACGGGAAAAATCAGCAATACTTTCCGCACTGACAGCCTGAAGCCCGCCGCCATATTTCTCAACTCATGCGATTATAGTGTACCCGAGAATACTAATGGCAATGATTATGATAATGACGGTGACGATGATGATGGCGCTGATGGTAATATGTACTCATCACAAGACTTTGAAACGGTCCCTTGATTTGGTCTTCGCGTAGAAAACATCGGGGAAAGCGAGTAGACAAATCTTGGGCTTTGTAAGGATTTTTATTGCGCGCACGCGGCATCCTTTCAAGCGTAGACGAGCGTGTACTGTATACATGCGGATGCAGAAGCTGGAAAAATTTCCCCGAGGAAATTAGAGAGAACGCGCTTCCGTTCGACGATTGTTTTCTTTGTGACGGGGAGTAGTCAATCCTCGTATAATCGTAATCGCAAACCCGTTTTCTAGCTCGGATAGGATTCTGCTGCTGCCTCCGATCCGGTTGGTGTGAGCTCAAGGGTGAAAACTATACGATTAGAGCAAACAATGCCCATGTGGATGGCGTGATGATTCGCGTAGCTTAGCACCGATATGTTTGGTTGGTGACCGAGAAAAATATGATTTATCGCACGAATGACTTTTTGAACAGAACCGTCGAACGTCTAGTGCAAGCGTTGGATATTTATTTTCATATCTATGCAATGCAGGACAATGGAAGCCGTTTATAGCGGAACAGAAAAAAACAGCCTGCAGGCGCATGCGGTACAATGTCGTAATAACAGAAACCGGGTTTAAGCCTACCGGAAATCAGGATAGTTGGTCTAACTTGGCGATTTCATCGGAGGATTTTCTGCAAAGTGCTAGAGAAAACGCAACTTTTAAATGGATTCAATCTTTCGTGTGTGTCAGTGTGTGCTAAGGTTTTACATAATACTTTTTTGTGTGTAACAAAAAACATGCTGAATTAGGTCCTATTCAGTTATGATAGAATAAACCACTGTATCACGGAAGATAACCAAATATACAAAATTTCGATTTATTTGAAGCGGCTCATGTCATTTTCGAAAACATGAGTAATGCATTTAACTCCATCAGAAGAAGTCTTGTCAGAGCGGTAGCTACATATTTGATGCCGATCTGAGGTAAAAAATCGAATAAATAATTGCCAAAAGTTAGGAATCGAAAAAATTGACGTCAATTGGTATACTATAGTGTGTTAGAGTAAGAACATGATTGAAAACAGTGGCATTCCGCATCGCAGTGTATCTATTTCGTTCCCCTTTATTCATCAATAATAATCAGAGATTGAAACAGAAATAGGAATTTTAGTTGCCGGATAGTGAAACTTTCGCTTCAATCTTACTTAATAGGTTGACGATGAACGCCTTACATAACCCCGCCCTTTTTCATTACTTTATAGTTATCGTCGACACAAGGCAGTCATCGAGGACAATATTGACTGCTACGGATAAACTTAATACTGAATACGGATACTGAAAGAGAATGGAACTCTCGCGTTTTTCTCGGCTATGGATGAACGTCTTTTCATAATATTAAATTCTTTTCCAGGATTCTAGCATACCATTTGAGCGATAGAAGTACTAAATTTCAAAGCCAGCAAAATACCGAAAAAAAACAAATTTAACAAAAATGTTTCAGAAGCGACGCACTCAATGGTCGTAGATTTTCGTTGTATGAACCAAACAAAAAACTAAATTTAACACGATTTGAAACATATATGCTGCTCATTCCATCTCTTCACTACCATTCAGCAGCTAAATTTTCGATAGCGCAGGCCTGAATTTTGAGCTGGCTAGATTTTCTTACACAACGCACTTACCTTTGCATTTTTCGTCATGAAAGAGCGCCGTTTGGATACGGATTAATCCTATTCAAACAAGAGGCAGTTTGATCGTGTTGATATGGGCATTCATTGTCTGTGGTCTTCGTATTCTGAATGATAGCGCTGCCAGTGGCTTTGGAGGTACTTGATGCCTGTTTTTGCAGCTGTCATTATTACCTGATCAAGATATACATTTTTACACCTGATGGGGCCATTGAAAACTGTATGTAGGATTATATTTCCAGAGGTGAGTTTGTGCACATAGTTTTCCGTAATGTGCCGCCTGATCACAGAACTAGCACGTACGAATTAGCCCTTCGTATGTGCAAAATGTTGTCAGTGGACTTGTCCTGTTTTGTGGTTTTTATTGTCTGTTCAGGCAGGCATGTATAGGTGAATAAAATTTCATTCTCATTACTTCACCATTTGAAATACTGTTAAACATATTTATAATTTTATTTTGAAATATTCTTTATTGATTTGAAAATACTGTCGAAAATAATAGGAATCTTGTATGAACATATTTTTTCTTGATGTTTACATTGAAAATACGGGTGAAATAATTAGGAATTTGATTTAGAAATATTCTTTGTTAATTTTGACCTTTCTCTCTATATTCTAACCAACTTTGAAAATGTTTTCCCCAAAAAAAGATTTTCATGCCGATTTTAGGAAATTGCATTGGCCGAGACAGTCTGTCAGCTACTGAGAGGATGAAGCCGATACACAAAAATCTAACTTATCGAAATTCATACTTTTCTGCGCCATGGTAAAATAGCGTGCCCTAATAATAAAATATCGTAAACCAGCCACAAATAACCGTTTCGTAGCATAACTAATATCAACTACACCATTTTGCGCGTTCCATTGAGACAATACCGTTTGACATAAATAATGAAATATTATACTGGTTTCAGTTTAGGTTCTGGGTACAAACCCAAGCTCATAACAAACATGGAAACATGAGATTAGCTTTCTTATATATGCAATTGAAATCATTACTCATAAACGTGGTTTTAACTAAATATACATACGGAAAAAATCCGTTCATAAATTCATGATACAAAGATTATAATTCCGTGAACTGAACGATTTACGAAAATCGTGTCCAAGTTCCTGAATTTTTGAATAACAAAACTCGTATTCATGAAACCATTTGTGTTTCCAGAAAACTATTTCGCCTCGGTTAGGTTACTGTTGTTGTTCCCTGGACATGTTTAGTTTTTGTTATGATGTTGTGGATAATTTTGGAATACACCACCGACAGCCAAATTATGCTCATTATTTCAAGAGCTTAGTCGCGAGTTCTGTCTGACTAGTGGGATTTATGTTTATTATTTCAGGATGTTAGTCGCAATTTTTGTAATTTCTATTCAGTTTATTGCGATATTTTAGTCACGAGTAGAGCGATTCATGTTTATGATTCCTGGATTTTAGTCACGATTTTTTATATTTTAATAACGAGTAATGTGATTTATGTTCATGATCTCAGGAACTTTGTCATGATTTTCATAATTTCTATTGACGTTGTCGTGATATTTTAGTCACGATTAGAGATTTATGTTTATTTATGATCATGATTTCATAATCTTGGTCACGATTTTTGAAATTTCTGTTCACATTATCATGGTATTTTATTCTAGAGCTTACCTTTGAATTTAAAACGTGAAGTAATGTGACTCATGCTGATGATCTCAACAGTTTTATCACTGTATTCGTAATTTCGATTCGCCTTATCGCGATCTATTATTTTTTGATTACCATCGGTTTTTACTCGCAGTAACGTGATAATATGAACTGGATCGTAAAAGTGTGATAAACTTGACGTTTTCTGTGCAATATACCACGAACATGATTTGTAGTGCTCAGCGAAGTTTTCGTTTTCAGTTCAGACATCACACTGAACCTTATAAAATGAATAACGATGTTCAATTTTGTAATAGTTTTCTTATATTTACTCCTCGCACCAATTACTGATTGCTAGCAGTTGGATATTTCAGGAAAAGGGGCATAGCACATAAATGAGTCCTTGAATAATACTCCTAGTTTTGAGAAAAAGTTCACGTGAAAATTTCAGCACCATGTTGCATGCAATTGAAAATGATCTTCTGAATATCACAAGTACGTGTAATAGATCGTAAATCAAGTAGTAGAAATCATGAACCAGTTCATGAATTGATGAATAATATTTCAAGATTTTGTGAACTATTTCACGAGCACGGATATTGGACCGCGACTTATATATTAAGACTCACGAAATAGCTCACGCGGATTGAATGGATTCATGAACGAAATTCCGTTTTGAGTTTCGTGAAATAGTTCTTTAGAAAATATCCAGAATGTTTTGATTTTGTGAACTAATGTCTTTAAATTTATGAATAACATCATGAATCAATCTATGGTTTTATGAATAATGTTTATAAAGTTGTGTACCAGTTTCACGTACAGAAAATCGATTTGGTAATAACATGGCGGAAACCGTGTCACTTCACAAAATAAAAACAAATATTTCCACTAATAATAACGTTACAAGGACGTTACTGAATGTAAATTGAAAATAATTGTAAAACTCATAATTTTTGTTCATGTTCATGTTTTCGAAACGTAAAAACGTAGGAACATTTTTTCTGATCAGTTTATGGAGCTAAACTAATTCTCAGTTTTTGTCTCACTAGATTGTGTCCTGTATTTACGTTTATAAAACCACGAAATGCTTGTTGGGTAAGCGACTCAACCCTGGATTGGCGGTGTTTCGAAACGGGGGCAACATTTTTGCAGGTCGAAAGCATTGTACTGCCCATATATGCATAAGAGGCCCATATTGAAACATAGTAAGCCGAGAAAAACGCTGTTCAAGATTTACATTTTTATTGAGCTATTTGGATGGGACAACCATGCACAGTGGTCGGAAACGCCAAAAACGTGAACTTAATTCACTAGAGGCCAAACCATCGAATATGTTCACAAGGTGTCGTTGGAGGAATTGTTCGTATGAATATTCCCCATAATCTTATAACAATTGAAATTAAGCATAGCTTACTATGATCAAACTAAAAAAATAACTTTTTATACTGACGAGTTTAAAAGTTGGTGTCTTCGACAAAGTTTTAGAAATGCTTATCGTGAAGAATTCTGTTGAAGAACTTGAGCTTGTAGGACTAAAGGTTTGCGATTTAAAAGGCGTTTTCTATGGCAATCCCCTTAAATCTAGTATTTATAATATAACTTTTTTCATTGCGACTTTTCGTGCAAACTATGTTCAGAACAATTGTGTAGGTATCAAAACTACATAATATTGTTCAAGACTGTATGTAAAAATACTCATTCGTTTGAAAGTTATTGAAGATTTTTACATTTTTTTACATCAACTTTAACTACGTATAAGAAATAAAGGTGAAAACCAAAATGCACGAACAGGCACTTTTTTCACTGTCCCTAAGTTTGCGCCGCTGAAACAACAAAAATGATCCATAAAAAATTGAAAAACGATCCATAAAAAAGTTGTTGATGTTCCATAAAACAGAACTGAAAATCCATAAAACAATGTGAATGAACCATAAAAAAGGATGATTTGATCCATAGATTATGTAAAATTGAACCATAAAATTGTCGCAAAAGAGCACTATTTTGAACTTGGGAGCAAAAATGTGAAGTTTTTAATATCATTGGAGACTCCAAACTGATATATACTTAAATAGACATGTCATAATGAATTTAATGCTTATAAAAGGATATCACACAATTAGCTTCTAAATTTTACGGAAAAATCGAAAAAAAATTTTTTTGCTGATTTTCTTCAACAAAATTCTTTACTATGAGCATTTCTAAAACTTTATCGAAGACACCAACTTTCAAACTCGTCAGTATAAAGTTATTTTTTTAGATCGATCATGGTAAGCCATGCCTAATTTCAAATTTTATCAGATTGGGGGGAATATTCATACGAACAACTCCTCCAAAGACACCTTGTGAATATATTCGATGGTTTGGTCTCTAGTGAATTAGTTCACTTTTTTGGCGATTCCGACCACTGTGCTATGTTTTGGTATTGTTTTTTCGATATTTTCTAAACAAACCTGGTAATCTTATTTGTGATTTGTTATTCAGTGGTGATAGAGAATTCAATCCAACAGATAACTCATTTTCTACAAAAATCCATATGGGAGTCTTATGCCTTTATGGGCTGTGTATCTATATTATAAAAATCATTATTATATGCAATGTACTCATTACTTTCAATATATGCGTAGTCAAACTGAAGTGTTATATTCATATAACACATATAATATATTAAATAAAGTAAATTTCATTCAAGAGCATGGAAATGGAGAAATAACGTCAGAGCAATTACAACTAAAAGATCGGATTAAATAATGATGTGGTACTATGAAAGTCTTAATCATGTGAGGAAGGTGATTCTCTGTGCCTGTAGAATATGTGTAAATTCTTTAGTCTACTAGTCTCTTTTCTTACAAGTATTGTAAATTGCACTATTCATTTGGCTGGATCTTATCGTTGGAAGGAGATTCTCTGTCCCTTCGAATTTCGCATAAATGACTATGTTTAAGGATTCGCTGCATTTTAGCCCTTCATACAGCGTGTTTGTGAACTTTACTGTGATTGAAAAAAGTTCCTAATACCATTTTCAAATTTTGCAGCTTTAGAGGACACTACATTTACGGCAAAGGTTACTTATTAGTTTATTTTTCTATATATTCAAATTTATTTTCTATGTAAATATTTTCCTATTACAGTGAAAACCCGTTTTTATCAGCCCCTAATTTTGTCAGCTTTTCGACCCGATTTTGTCAACCAGCCAGAGTTATGAGGCTATGTATACAGACTAATGTTGAATATTTTAACAGCTTTGGTTCATAAAACAAAATAAATAAATATGTTTTGTCATTGCCCCAAATTTGTGAACCAAAGATACACCAAAAAGGCTGATAAAAACGGGTCCTCGGTGCATTTATTTACCATTTTATTTAACATTTGAATTGGGAATTGGGAGGGAGCATCAGGGCACCCGTTGGAAGTGGCATGGACTAGGAGAGTGGAAATGCCAACTCCTGGTTGATAACATGTCGCGGACAGAGCGAAGGCTCTTCTCCCCATCTATTGGGGCTGTTCACCACTAAGACGGCTTTCATTATGATAGGCTCTCATGTCGTTAGTTGAACGAGACCAATGATAATGATTGATCAAGCCGTATTGGGAGGCCAGTCCATTGCATGAACGGTGGTTCTGCTGCAATAGATGGCAGTATCATATCATCATCATCATCATTACTAGATTGTGTCCTGTATTTCATTTAGCCAAAATCTACCCCTCCCCAAATAACTAATAATTTTAGTCTATACTAAAATATTCTAATATTGAATAATTCGGTGATGGATAAGCTAAAAAAAAAGTGATCTGATTCGATAAAAATGGAGAACTTTAGTGACTAAATCATACGTTGAAAAGTTATGTAACACATTTCCTTTCACCACCGTCATTCGTTGCTTGCTGGTCGAACGAGTTGTGGCTCCCATGTCAAACTTACTCCGACATTACTTCGTTAAAAAATTAATATTTTTTTTTTAACAAAAATAAATTGATTTGTAGACTTTGCCGATGTTATAGGCATTCATTCGGTGACTCTCGAACTCATTCATTGACTCTCAGAAGCCGAAGTCTAACTAAACAACTACATAATAAAATATTATTTACAGGTCGCATCGCTCACTTGGAGCGAATCCTAGACCTTACACCCTTCCAAACTACCAACTCCGCGACAACTATGGAAGAGTCTGATGAATCATCGTCCTTCCGTTAAGTAAGTGGAGCATCAATACTTCCCGTATACCTTATCCTTTATCCTTCCCCGTGAACGATGGAGAAGGGGGCGGCCGGCATTGATGACTATCATGTGTTGAGGTTTTAATATGATAGAAAGATGAACGACCACTTTGTTTTCAGTAATGAGAGATGGCCTTTGGTCACGGATTTCTTACAATAATATTTTATGGCGTCTATCACCAACGTTTCGAAGGTGACCAAACGCCATCTCTCATTACGGTTTCAATATGGGTCGGATCGGTATGAATTCCTACTTACCACTTTCTAAGCAACTCTTTTTAGATAATCATCAGTCATACATGATGAAGTCAGTGTGCAATCCGCCAAACTCATCGATTGTCGTAAAATTTTGAACCAGCTTAAAGCTAAACTGACTCTGCACAGTGGGTCTGACCGATTTAATATTTGCGTCATATTACCACATACTGCAAATATATTGTTGGCAAGAAAGACACTTGACACTAAAAAATTGCTGTAGTGTTTTTCAGAATGATTTTAATGAAGCTAGTAATGACTAGCTTTGTGCTGATTAGAATACGTTTTCCGTCGGCCTCTCTCCGCACTGAGTACCTATCACCGACGGCGACTCCGCCATCTGAACCCTAGATATCGGCCCAGCACAACACATGGACCGGGACCAACGGACGTACATCCCTTTCGATGGAAAACTTGACCACAGATTTTTCACCTCAGAAAATCTCAACGACCTCGTCTAGGTTTGAACCCAGACCCGGTTGCTGACCACTCAACCACCACCGCCCTCACATTGGTTGGAATAGAATAGAAATAGAATAGGAAAGTATCTGTATAGGGTTACTGCTACCTAATTCATCTTAGCTCCTCTATTCATCCCACCCATTTGAACACATTAGTAAGAGCAGTATCTGCTTTCTCTATTCAACGCATTAGCTCAAATGGTAGGATGAATGAGGATACCCGACTTTTCGCTTCGCTCAAACGCGAGCATTTTACATTTTTCAGGTATTTTTTTTAAAATGTGTTGCTTCTTAGGAACGAAGCAAAGATGACGATACCTATTCAAGCGCAATCCAATCACTCTAAGTTGAGTTATCAACGAAATAGTGTGACATCCTGACTAATGAGATGGATAAGGGCTCGTCTACCCTACTTAATTTAATAATACCAGAAATAATATCTTCTGTTCCAAAATTAATCAATGCTCCCCCGCTCCACGAGTGCTTACTATTATTTTCAGGGACAGTCTGCATTTAAGAAAATCGGAGTAAAGAGAATCGAATGGATATTTTCCAGATGTTAAATCAATTCTACATTCTTAATCTACACATGAAATGTGGTCTCGGACTTGGTCGTGGTGCAAATCGTCAGAGGTCGGAATGAAGCAAAAAGCAGTAAAAAAACATCAAAGCTTCTGATCCGAAGGTAAAGAACTGCGGTAAATGTATATTCAGAAACCGACCAGCTGTTCGAGATTCGTACAAGCTACGATATGGGTACCTACCTACCGTGTGTTTCGGTTGTGCGCGTTATTGATTCTTCAAAGGGAAAGGTGCTACACGTTGAGTGCGAATCGGCTCCTTTCTACGCAGATTAAGCTAGGTCGAAGAAGGTCACTTCATAGTAGAAATTAGTTTATTATTTTATGACTTTCATTTGCATATACCAACCAAAAAACAGAATTAATTTTCAGTTTCCAATCAAA
Organism: Topomyia yanbarensis; assembly: GCF_030247195.1. NCBI lineage: Eukaryota > Metazoa > Arthropoda > Insecta > Diptera > Culicidae > Topomyia > Topomyia yanbarensis. The sequence continues at coordinate 44,315,549 of NC_080671.1, read as the reverse complement.
ATTAAATGTTTTATCCTACCGTTTCTACATATGACTTTGCTCGTTCATCTATTCAAAAAGAAAACTATTCAGGCTGATGCAGAAGGAGTACTGAAATTCATCATAGATACCTAAATTATTGCATTTCATTCCTGGCGCTCCATTGAGGATCTCATTTCAGGTTGCCCGTTTGGTCCAGCTCGGGTACGGGTGGAAGGCCGCATGGTCGAAACCTTCTGGATTAAATAGTTTATGTTATACACGGACGTTGATCTGAAACTAAGTGCCTGCCTACAATACATGTATCGTGCCAAACCTAATAGCCAGATAGAGTTGAATTACATAGAGGCTTATGACGATATGTCGAATGGAAAATATGTTTAATGAACTTTCGAATTTATGTGTATGCGAGCGCGTGATAATCGTTTAGAATAATAGATCGCAAATTGCAATTGTGAGTAATTAACTTTTTAGGAAGGCGAATACTAGCAGAGAGCAAATTTTTATTTGAGACGGTTCCATTTCGGTACGAAACAGATTAAGTTTTCAAATCTTTTCTTACATTTAACCAAGTTTTTGTTGATTGGAATAAAGTGTATAAATTCCATGTTTGTAAGAAATGTCATAAAATAAGTAAAACCTGAGATATTTGAGATACGATACATTTACTTTAGTTTCGCCCCAGATTTGCTGTACGATTTGCATAAGCTAGTCGTCTTTAGGGAAAAACCAAGGTAATTTGAAAAACTGTTCAGTCCAGGGTTAACTATTTGAACAAACCATCAGTCACAACCGATCTAAAGACGACGATCAACTTCCACAAATCTTGAATGCTACACATCTTTAATCATCAAATCCTTGCAAGTACGACTTCAGGTCGACGCTTTTCGACAAGTTTCATTAAAGGAGCTAGCGAAGGAATGTGAATTGCAGCGAGCTGTCGCTCTCTAGTTCTAGAAAGATCTACAATGTGCTGCGCGATCGAAGTCTCGTGAAGCAACTAAACGGTCGGGAAAACTAACGCCGTCGGATGCATTCAAATCAGCATCGAAGATCAATCAGATTATCTTAAATTGTCTGTGCCACCAAGGAAGGCTTATGGAGGATAAATTTGCTGGTGGGAGGAAGTATTACTAAACTAGTAGACACCTGTAAACTAGGCTGTTATTCACCAAAGAGCAATTGAAATGGGTTAGTGAAACGCCCTACGGTCACATAAGATACATTTATAGCTTGATTGTTTTCTATGGGAAACAATTGGTACAAAGAGGAGAAAATTTTGAAAATAAGTCACAAGACATTCCAACATGGAGGAGGGATTATTTTGTTTTTTTTTGCTGTGAAAAAAATATGCTTCGGCAAGGGATCTGCTCCTGTGGCAAAGAAGCGAGTATTTTTGTGGCAGATGAGACTATGAACTTATTTTTCCTAGTCTTTCGGAGTTAAGACATTTAGACACTTGCAGAATACTCTTTATGTATTTAAAACACTCCTTTAAACGTATTTCAAACTAAACAACAAACAGAACGCCGGTGAATAAAAGTTTTAAATTTTTAAACAAAACTGTTCTAAATTATAAAATAAAACGCTCTGTTGGGGAAGTGATTGTTTCAGTTCTAGTTCTACTTTAAAACTATTATATAAAATTAAACGTGGTTGAACAGGCTCTAATACGACACCATGCTCCGTGCTTAACTTTTAAACTAGTTTATTATATCAATTAATCAATTATCTCTTGGCATTTTAATCAATTACAATTGACAATTATGTGAAACATAATCTACTTGATATTAATCGATCAAGCAAAAAAAATGACACTCTTCGGCTGATCTTCCAAGCAAAAAAGTTGGTCTGTTCCGAAAATGTATTGAAAATGAGCAGCTTCATTTTTGAGGGTTGTGGTGTGGAAGCCCTCGCTCGCCAGAGGCAATATTCAATGCTTCCATGCGATATTAAATCTCATCTTCCAATTAGATTTTCAATCATGTATTAATGAACAAACATTCTTTAGATTAAGTATTTCTTAATTGGTTAATGGCTAAAAATAGTTTTTTTTGATAAATTAGTGTTATTATCGAGAAAATCAGACATATTGACAATTTTAGAATTACACCGTATCCAGTTTAAAACTAATAAAAGGAACATAGTGTATGTTCTGTGGCGTTTTATTTTATATCGTTGTTTCAATGTGTAATTAGAACTGATACAGTTTCAACCCCAATAAAGCGTTTTATTTTATAATTTGAATTGGTATACACCACTGTTTTATTTGTTGTTTGATTTATCACAAGTTTGAAACAGTGTTACTATTTTTGGGTTGACTACCAAAAAGCGGTATATATCCTCTTCGCAAATTTTTGACAACACAACTGAAACTGCTCTAACATAATTCAATTTGCTAGTCCACCAGAAACTACAACCAACCCCCGCCTTTCAGTAGGCACAAAACCCAGTTGAGTCCGGTCGTGCTTTTGAAATACCTAAAGATGCCTTAAGGATGAAAAACGGGGAACCCGTGGCTATTCAGACCGTGATGGTAATTGAGATCCCTCAAATTTTCAGAAAACTTTCTCACTGACGTACATGTTCGTGGAACCGCTATTCCAAAACATTAGTTTTGACAGCTGCATCTCATTCTTCAGTTTTTTTTTTAGAAAGGAAATATGACGCGTTTCATTTTTTGCCCCCCTCGAAACAAAAATCATTATAATGGAGAAACCGTGATAAAAACTACAACAAAAATGAAAAAATAGCAGGTAAGTGTTTTGAAAAGCTTGAGCCTCCCATTTTATGGAATGATTTTTGTTTGGATGAAAACACAGATATTTTCAAAACGCTCAACACTGTCGTGCGAAACGAGCATACGGGGCTAATAAGACCCTCTATTCCATCAACCGCCGTTCAGCGGCTTGCGACTACGCACACGATTACACTCGCCACAGCAAAGAAAATGCATGATGCGCCAATCGAGAGCTGGGACTAAGCAGGTTAAGATTTTCAACGCATTTTATTTTTTTTTCGCTTCTTAATATGATTCTCCAATAAAGATTTCGCAGGTAAATATAATTCCAAGGTAAAAAAAAATAAAATCCGGCGTAGAGTTACTCCTACATTGTAAGAGAATTGAAAAACGTAGAGTTTTGCTAATCGTCACCTAGTGCTATTATAGAGTAGATCCGAATAGCCCCGGGTTCCCATACTATTTTCTTGTTGAATGTGATTCTAAATACCATTTTAAATCAAAATGCTCATAACAAAAAATTCTAAAATTTAGAAGGTTTCAAGATCTTTTAATTTTTGCCTCAACAAGAACAATTATTTTGTTTTATTACGATCTTAGCAAAAGTTATATGGCTCTATTTTCACAGTCACGTCACGTAGTGACTAAAAGGAAATTTTCTTCTAGTCACTAGGTGACGTGACTGTGAGAATAGAGCCCATTATCTCATTTTTTGATGTTTTGCGACTTAGGACGGTCTGAGTTAACACGAACGAACGATCTTAGCATAAGTTATATGCATTTCTCCGCTAAGAACAATAGGTTTTTCAACATGCACATAAAATGTCCTATAATTTTCCTTTTAATATCACAGCGGAATTGAGAACTATTCAAAAGCTGCAAAAAATAATTAATATTTGATTAAACTGTAGGGTCTCATGATTAAATCACATGAGGGATTCCATGACGAACCGAAGGATCGCAAAATATGACCATCGTCGATTCGCACGAAATTTTGCAGTTATTTTCGGTTTGTGAATCTTCATGATTTCTCTACCAATTGTAACATTTCGATAAATGAGCAATTTTTTCAAAGGGCGTAGACGTTTCTACGTGCATCAATTTCAATTTTTTGTTCGATTACTGTATTTTATACAGCAAAATTATCTGAGCGCAAATTACAGGGAATGAATACTTCTGTACGAAAAAAATAGACACTGAAATAAATTCAATGTAATTTTGCACAAAAACAAAAAATTATATTAAAAACTTACAAAAAAAAATATATTGTGTGAACGAAAACCTAACGACAAAAGAAATATTTGATTGTGATAACATGATGGAGAATTAATCGGTAAAAAAAGTTTTTCTTCCAATAACTTTACACATGTTTTCAAATTTCATACTAATTGACATACAAACTTAACTTTTTTTACAGATTTTAATTGAGCGACCGAAAATAAAAGTCGCAAAGATAGAACATGCCTCGCAAAACCCGTTTCAAGCACATTAAAACATAAAAATCGGAAATAAACTTTAAGCATAAAAATCGGACAGAAATTCTTCAGCATAAGAATCGCTTAAAAAGTTTTTACCCATAAAACTCGGCAAGGCTGAACCGTCAGTATAAAAATCGTTTTAAAATAAATAAATCGCACGTAGTAGCATAGGTATATCTTGATGTTCAAGATTCAAAGTCGGCTAAAAAAAGCTACTTTGTAAGAATCGGATATATTTCTTTCCGGTTTTTTACTGAAGGTTTTTTATCCGACTGTTACAAAGAAATGTCCCAGTCCGATTTTTATGCTTGATGTTTATATCCGGTTTTTACATTCTAATATATTTGAAACGGGTTTTACGAAGCATGTTCTGTCCTTGCGACTTTTATTTTCGGTCGCTCAATTGTAAGTATCATTTTTATTAAAATGCAATTAACAAAAATCTTACAAAATGCGACATTTGGAATTTTTCTCGAACAAAAACAATTAATTCGTGTAATTACGCCCTTTTTGAAGGGTATTCACTTTACCCCATCATGGATTGTCAACAATCTAATGTTTATCGTTTTAAAGACGTGAAATAATTTTTTTCAGTGTATTTAGGTCATAGAGAAGGTTTCAATTAAAAATTTATTAAAAATTAATTTTACATATTTTTATAATTCGTACTATTTGCATTCAGCAATACAATTTTATTTTTGAATGGTTCTAAACGCCATTTTAAATCAAAAGGCTCATAACAATAATATGAACTATAAAAATATGTGTCAAAAATTGTTGTTAGGAAAACTATTTTATGAAATTTGATTTAAAATGGTACTTAGAATTATAATCTGCAAAAAATTACAGTTTTGTATGCCAATTAGTAAAATTTAAAAACATGTATAAAGTTATTAATAGAAAAACTTTTTTACCGATAAGTTTTCCATCACGCAATCACATTAAGAATGTTTCTTTTCTCAATAGGTTCGTTCACAAAATATAATAAATGGGTTTTTTGCAATTTAAATTTTTAATAAATTTTTGATTTTGCGAAAAATGACATTTTTTTCAGTGTATATTTTTTCATACAGAAGTATTCATTGTAATTCGATCTCAGATAGTTTTGCTGTATAAAATACGGTATCGACCAAATTTTTCTCGAAAATGCTGCATGTAAAAACTTTTACACCCTCTTAAAAAAATTTCTTGAGTAAAAATAATGACTGTGGAAAATGTTTAATCTTCCATACCGGTTAAACGTGTAAAGTTTCATCGCAATCTAAGATGGTCGGTCACCATTTTAAAGATTTTCGAACGAATCTTCGTGGATTTCCTCATATAGTTGAAGCATATTCTTATTGTTTTCCTGTAGCTTTCAAATTAATCCCAATGTAGTCCTGATGTCAAAAGGAGAGCTACAGGAAATTCTATATGCATACTATTATTGTTGTTATTGCTTTTGATGGAGAAAATCGAGTAATATTTGGAAAGGTCATAATAAAATAAAATAATTGTTTTTGTTGAAGCAAAATTTAAAAGATCCCGAAAACTACTAATTTTCGAATTTTATTATTATTAACATTTTCATTAAAATATTCAATAAGAAAATAGTATTTTTGATCACAAACAGTATGAATTTAAAAATTTCTTAAAAGTTGTTGCTAGGAAAAAATTATTATTTGTAGCTTCTCCACAATCAAACCACTCTGAAAAAATCGCCTTCATGTTTAAAACGATAAACATTTGATTTTTAAAACTTCATGCGGAAAAAACGCGAATACTTTATAAAATTGGCATAGTTTCACGTATTAATTTTTGTTGTTAAAACAAAATTCCAAATATCTCAACGACTATCATGTTTTTGAAGATTTTATTTAAATGTATTTTCATTTTAAATGACATTGAGAATGACATTTTATAATAATATTATAGTTTTAGCTGTCAATTTATATGTAATTTCAAAGCATATTTAAAATTATCGATACTTTTTTAGTTTCTTCATAATACAATTACATTTAAATTGTTTCATTTCTCTTTGGATGTTTATTGACAAAGAATAGAATATTTAAAAAAAGTTTCTTGTGATATAATTTTTTAACATAAATTTCTGTTTTTGTGATAAATGTCACAGCTTTTCTTCAGTGCATATTTTATTCGTGCGGAAGTTTTCGTTCCCTGTAAACTTTTCTCAGATAGGGTTGCTGTATAAAGCATGGTAATCAATTGTTTTTGGAAAATGTTCATGCACGCCCTTTAAAAAAATATCGACAAGCATATGATTACGACTTAAAAGCCTACTTTCAAAATTCTCTTTGAAAGGAAATTCCGGACAAACCGTTACTGGCCAAACACAGTTCATAGCAGTTAATAAAAGCGAAAACTTTTTCCTTTTGTTTATTTTCAACATCTGTGATTGACGAGTAACGGTTTCTCCGGAATTTTCTTTCAAAGAGAATTATGACACTTTGCTTTTAAGCCGTAATCATATGTTTGTCGAGAAATGCTCTTGTATCAAATTGTTCTAGTTGTCACAGCTAATCATGGAAATTCATAAACTGAATATATCTGTAAAGTTTTGTTCGAATCGGATTATGGTCGGCCACTTTCCCATGGAATCCCTCAGGTATACATTGTAATTATCCGAGTACTACTTCCAAAGTTATAGCATTTGAAGCATTTTTGAATGTCAATCGAAGTAGGTAGGAGGTCAAAAAATGTCCGAATGATGTCAAATCTTGCATCTGAACTTACTTTGACATTTGGCATGGACGGGGATTTTGATGAGTGTTTCTTGGCAATGCCTCATTTTCGGCTGCACGGAAAGCCATCGAGAGTTCACAATGTTTCTATAAGAGAACAATACAATATGCGTATACCTTTGTATAGAGGAGTGGGTTGGAAAAAATATAAGTATAGTGGAAATAATATAAGTCTCAGGGGGATGAGGGGGAGTTAAAAAGTACTAAATACGTGATTTATGAATGATCTCTAACTGGATATTGTTGGAATGAAATACAGAGAATAACACAGAGAATAACAAAATAACAACAAATTTTCTAAATCGTTTTTTAAATGAATATTATAATATTATATACACCCTATAATTGAAATTATTGAAATTTAATTTTTACAAATTTTGCGCCGGATTTGTGTAAATTTCACACGTCTCTACTTCATAGTTCACCTATTGTCCAGTAACTTATCGCGACCTATTTCAAAGTTAACGCTTTTATCATAAACAATCTATATTCAGTTCTACAATCAACTTATTCTTAGCACTAGTTAGACACCAGAGTAGTGGCAGCATGCACTTAAACAAATCGAATCGGAAACATTTTCAATACCCTCTCGATTTTAATCACTCACTATCACTAATGCTTCTACATGTTCTTCATTTTGCGAAAGCAGTGCGCTTCCTCAGCTGCGCTTCAGTAAGTTGACGTCACCTTCGATATCACTCTGGCCTCTCCGGTATTTAGTCGGTCATCCCCCAGGTGTTAGCTGTAGCTTGGCCCCGTAGCTGATCCGACTGACCGACCGACGACGCGCCGAGACGGACGGTGAGCAATCATTGCACAAGCAGTACAATGTACATACATTCATACATACATCAGTTGCCGCTTCAGCTTCTTCTTCTTCTTCTTCCCACGATGGATCAAGGTGACCCGGGCCCTTATCAGTTCTCCGTCCAGTCGCCAACAAATTTACACGGGGCGTAAGAATGATAAGGGTGCGAATACACCGGTGTATCTCCGATAATTTCATGGTTTGCTTAGTGCGTTCAGGTGGACAAAGGTGGAGCAGAAGGTTGGATTTCTTGGGAGGAAAAGGATGTCGTTACCTAACGTTGAAAGGGAACAGTGTTCTGTCTGTATGCTTCGAGGAATTCGGGATCGGCTGGACACGGGGCACGGTGTTGTGATGTGGCGGGGGTTGGTGCTGTCATTATCAGGAAACACACCATCATAAGTATCTCTGGCTGAGCAGCTGCTGACGATGGTCGGTTTTTGGAGCATGGGATCCGGATCACAGCGTCACTTCACTCGAACACGAACAAGCACACACGCGCTGATTCCAAACACATTTAGTTTCCGTATGTTTGGATCGCTATCCGCCGGTAGACAGTCGCTGATTCGCGGTAATGTAAATAACAGCGGCGATCGCCACGCGCACGTTCAAGCTGTTCAAACTAAGACCGAAAATCGAACAAATCGGTACACTTTTGCTTCTTTTTGCATCCGCGTGCGGTTCGATATGTATAGAAAAAGCATTGTCTGCTATTGCCAAACACAGTTGGTTGTATTTGGGTAAAAATGAAACTCAAATGAATCAGAGCTTACTGTGGTGCGAATAGGTAATCATTGTTTACAGATATCAGTTCTAGATTTTTCAAATCAAACTGTCTTCACAAGTTTCAACAAATGTTTCTCTCAAAAATCACTAATATGTATTTCGTAGGGTCGAGTTTGCAATTGTAGGTGCCCGGTGATTATATATTGATCGGGGTAACTGTTCCAGTCAAATTACACAGCACAACGAAGAGCCCGTTTTTATGAGTCCACTTTGTGTATTTTAGGTTGACAAAATGGGGAAATTGTTTATTTCTTTTTAGTAAACCGAAGCTGTTAAAATATTCTTCTTTAGTCCCTAGAAATAGCCTCATTTAACCCTGGCTGGCAGACAAAAGCGGGCCATAAAGCGTGCAGTCACACATTGAACAAAATACACAAACCTTTAGATTTTCAAAGACTTTCCCCCACCCTACCATTTATTTTGTGACCAAATATCAAAGTAAGCTCAGATGTCAAACTTAACATACATTAAAGGCTACCATGGTATTTTTGACGAGCGAGAATATGAGTCATCGGTCGGCCACCAGGAGGAAGCACCCGCCACAAATAATGGTTTGGGCCGCTGTAACCGCAGATGGGAGCTCTCCAATCGTTTTCATCGAGCCTGGCTTCAAAGTTAATGCGCCATATTTTCGGGAGTGTCCTGAACGCTGTTTTTTTATGTCATTTAGTAGGATAACTGTCATTTTGTTAGCTGAATCTAATTTGGTGTTTTCAAATTTAAAAATCAGAAAAGTATGATTGAGGTTAAAAAACAACATAAGGATTAGGAAAATATTTTGTGCGATTGGCTTTTCGTGGAGTCCACCAAAGCACACTGCCAGTTAATACCACAATACTTCCCATTTGAAACCCTAAAACTAACCACTGCTCTGCTCATATGGATATGAAAAAATTTCCGCTCGTTTGGATATGTCATTTTTATTTTGTTTAGAATTGTACTAGAGGACTTTAGTGTTGTTAATTATACAGATGGAGAAACTGTTCCAACTTAATTTAGTTTGAAACGTTTGCCAAAAACTTATACCGAAATCCTTCCGGTCGTCATGTCGGTTTGTCAGTACCCTTTCTATGTCACTTTGTTACTTATACACTGTAGACTACCGTTAATCGCTTACTATGAAGTGAAAAAAGCGAACAACAGAAAACAATGGAAAAATACATTTGTGATTAACTCGCATTAGACTTAGAGAATGCGAAATGGAACAGTTACTTATGATGAAAACGAAACTTTACCTCACAGAAGTGCTCTGTATACAACTACATCATACACGTAATTGTGCTCCGATAACGGAAGTTTAGCCGAGGTAGAAAGGAAGCTTCTTTCTGAAGAAGAATATGCAACACTGCATCGAATTTAACATTCGTATAACAAAGATATCTGTACACAGGGTGGTTGTTCTATGGAATCTCTTCAGGGGTGATAGAGGATTATATTTGGGGAAAAATAAAAATGTACTAATATCTTTCAGTTAGGGGAGGTTTTTCAAATCTTGCCAAAAACGCACGTTCAAAAATGAACACGTTGATAATTCAAGATAGCGGCGGCAAAATTGCGGCTCGCGTCGACCGCTGCATGCGAAACATCGTCTCCGAACTTTAAGTCTACAGCCTCTTGTGGTGAACTGAAATGAGCTATCTGAAATACTAAACACCCTTGACAATCAAAACTGAAAGCTCCTATATTATTTCAATATCCCATAAAAAAATTCTCAAACTTCAATGTATTTTTGACCAACTTCAAAAGGAACTCCCCTTAAGTGAATTTAGTATTCTTTCAGAATCAAATTTGATTAAATTTAGTGCTACATTAGTGTTTTCGTTAATTTTCGTAAAATAGTAAATAACAATCATCACCATTATTATCATCGAAATAATGCAGCTCACCAAATCTCTGTTCATTTCGACGCAAAATTATTTTAATCGTATCGTTGCATATGCAGAAACGACAATTTCGAACCCACTGCATTCGTGGTGATGTCGTGTAGTGTTTACTATCAAATTGTAGCGAAATAATGGGGAGCAGGTGTCAAAGAACAAGTTGTTCAGAATGTTAAGCGGCAAGCGCGCTGAATAATTTTGTTTATTAACATATTATGCGACTTTCGGCAAAGCAGTCAATAACACAGCAAAAACGGTTTGCTGTTTCAATGTCCAATGTTTGTTTATTAATGTTCCGAAAAACTATAAAACTCCTCGAAAACTATTAGATTTGAACAATTTTACTATTAAAAAGTCACTTGGTACTGTTAACAGAAAGAAATTTGAACATAGGTCGGTAGGAAATTTTATCAATGTTCAGATGAAAGTTTGGGAAATAAAAATATAAAGCATTTTTTAAGACTAGATTGTTTCAAGCACTTACAAGTCGACTTTAGAAAAGTATAACAATCAATTACAAAGAAATGAGAAGAGATAGGAATATGATGTTGGAGGACAAATTGTGGACCTCCTAGAAACATTTGGATAATAGGTATTGACATGTTCCTTATTCATCATATTGAAAAAAAAAATCGAAACCTCATCAGAAACACAAACTTTTCACTACTTCACCACTAAAGGGTTGAATATTTCCGTTAAATAAAAGCTAAAACGCTTTGAGTAGTAGTTTTTTTCAGTTTTCAACTTGAAAGTTACAGGTATTTGAAGCCAAACAAGTTATTTATTTTGTTACGGTTCAAATTTAATAGTATATTTTTTCCCAAATATGATAGAATAACCCCTCGAGAAAGTCTTAACAATGAACCAAACACCATGTATATGGATAATGTTAGAATCAAGGTATATCTACAGGATGTAGCACTGCGTACTGAATCAGACCATACTAATGGATTTACATCGATGTAAGAACAAGAGGAATCCGTCACGAGAGATACTTGGCGATTGTTTACGCTGGCCTCATCAACGTATGGGTGAAAATGCAGCTGACCCAACCGATCCCTTCCTACATCACTTTTGAATTTAGATGAGGGAAAGGCGTAACTTATACTCAAACAACGTTGTGCACGAATCTCGTTCAGATCTTTACGTGCCAGTTTTGTAACCAGACGGGACATTAAGCAAAGCCATGCGTCAGAGCCTGTCAGAAGAAAAAAAACAATCTACTACAATGCTTAGTCAAACGAAAATAATATTGTGAAAAAAAATCAACCCAGAGCACAGTGGTTTTTTTTACCAAAATCGTGCGATCTATTAATTACGCCTAAATCGTTAGATTTGGGTCAATGGTGTATTCGGAACAACTTTCTTGCAAGTGCTTATATTAAAATTATACCTGTGGCAAAATAGTAGAGCAAGCTTTTGTGAACAACTTTGTTGAAGACACAGAGTCTTCATCTTTAATATCTTCATCATTATTTATATTTGTTTGGGGATGAACCCTTTAAAGCAAGTTCATTACTATAACGTTTAAACATCATTCTGACCAGTTCGGTATATTCTGAAAAAGGGTTTAAATTATCAAAATGAATCACTTTCTACATTACAATAACGGCGTATCTCGTGTATTTAATTTTTTTTTTTTTGCAATTTTTGTTTATTTTACATTTTTTGTTTGAAATGTTGATTGGTTGTTATCGCCGAAACGGCTGAGTTTACGTCAATAGTGTTTTCGGACTACTTGTCAAAAATTGCTAAATCTGTCATTTGCTGCTATGATTTTCGTGATTAATCCTCATATAAGTGAGATTTTTCAACTAATTTTTTTGTATAAAAAATGAGCTAACGTCTTTGGAAGAGTGGTGGAGAATGCTTTCATGAATATTTTTCTGAATACATGAAGTGTCTTCTTGTAATGCTTAAGAAGTTATAGCTCATTATATTTGGATGACCCCCAATTTTTTTAATATCTTTTCAATTATCATTCGTACGGGTTTCATATATTCGACGAAGTTATTGCAAACGTCAAAATACACAATTTTTATTAGCGCATAATATTTCATATCTCGAGTATTTTCGATTATATAGGACATTTTTTAAAAAACAATAGTATTTTTTTCAAATCTATAACTCTACTGGAGACAACGAGAGACAAGTCAACTCTTTTGAGTTTTATAGTGTTGATGTAGCATTTATAATTGCTACTAGAGTTGTCTGCCCATTTAAAAGTTATTGCTTTTAAAACTTTTGCAAATTTTACCAAAAATTACCCACTAACTTCTAAGTCGCAAGAGATAGACCGATAATCTCTTCTAGAAAGATATGTATCTTGGCAAGACGAACAACTTTCTAGAACATGCTGAGGCTTTATCTACGATATTTAAGAAGTTATGTTGAAAAAATGTGTTTAAGGGGTCATTTACAAACAACGGTCAATAATTTCGAGTGTAGAATTTTGGTCTTCATTAAAGATGTTCGCAAAAACAAAAACTTTAACATTTCTAAAGACTTCATCCTATTTTTCATGCTAGGGGGGATTAATCACTATAACTATAACATCAAAATGAGGTCTTGGATCTTCATTAAACATCCTAAAAGACATCATTGCTGTACGCTTTTCCGTTTTCGCGTGAATAATTTTTCGCACGTTTTGGTGAAAAAACCACTGTGCAGATGTAGGATACGAACCTGGAACTCTCGGGACTCCCACCCAAGGCACAAACAACACCTGATTAGCGAGTACATACAAAACTGCAGCCGCCATCCAACACATTTGATATTTAATCTATTTAATTTCCCCGCTAGATACCAAAGCACGGGTTTTATTGTCGTCTGTTGTCTAATTCTAGCTCATTACCTTGAACTTCGGTGAGTGACAGAGCTGCTGGAGACTGTCGATTTCTGATCCCTACTCCAAACAGAGGTATGGCGGGAGCGAACCCGCCGTTCGAATTGAACAAGTTTTTTTTTTTATTTTGGCGTAAAACCTTATTTATCAGACCAGAAATCGACAGTTTCCATTAGCTCTATCATCAACTGAATTCCGATGGGTAACGATCTAAAATAAGACACCAGACGGTAATAAACCTCCGGGTCTTTGCTTCTAGTGGGGTTACATACCTTTTTGTGCGAAAAATGACACGAATGTTTAAATTTACGTAAAGCCATAAAGCAATGATTTCATTTCATCAAACTTTTGGTATTTTGGTTTTATTCAGAGAGATAAACAACTTATGATAAAAATACACTGTTAATTGGCGGAGTTATATCTTTTTTCACCGAAACCCTTTTTTATTTAAGACGTTTGTAGCTATAACTTACGATCTATTTCTCGGATCTCTATAACAATAATATCTCACCAATTCGATTTGTTTTCCACAATGGTTACTACCAAAAAAAGACATACTAAAATAAATAATGCAAAAACAGAGAAAATCAGAAATAAACAGCAAACACTAAGTATTTTCTTTTTAAATTTGGTTTAATTTAGGCAATACATGAACATGATGCATAACGTGATTTTACCGATCTAGAGTCCCTCTAGATCCTAGACTGTCATTCCAGCATATATAGACGATGACATTATTGAAGTAAGGCTAATGATCTGGCACAGTCTTTAATGTTATCAAACAACACACGACAAAATACAGTGAATTGGATACTATTAAAGATGATCCATAGAGGAACTTCTTCCCAGGTTTGCGCGATGGTATCCATTTGATGAGAATCCATCCGACAAAACTCATCCTCTCCTGCCTGACCACCACCACATGAAAATTAATCCAGTGCATTACATCATCAGAGAACAAAGATGGTCACACACCAAGAGCAGCTCCATACATGCCAATTCTGTGAGCGACCACTATATTACGGAAAACCAAGCACGAGACTGCTAAGCAAATTCCATCTATCACGAATTAGACCGGTACCCAATGGTCTCATGCTAAAACACAAACGATCGCTAATCCAATGACTGCCGATCGGGCAGTAACAAATGCTAACTCAATAACACTCAACGCCCAGTACCACGAAACAAACTATCATTACCAATAGCAAAGTAGCAAAGATTGCGTTTAGTGCCTCTAAACCGACTACCAACACTACCAATGAGGGATGCAAATGCCGATGATGACGGATTAACAAAAACGACACGTAAAAAGAAGAAACAAATACATCTGACTGTGAACGGCAAAAAACAGCACCAATGACGACAGGATAACACACAACTAATACTTCACCGCTAAGTAAGAGTCAACATGCAACGGTAGAGTGCGTACACAAGACCCAACATTTTCAGTGTTTTTTATTTATTGAAAAAATTGGTTGAGCCGTGTTAAATAAACCAATACAAATGTCTGAGAATTCAAAAGAGTAATTTAAAGAATTGCACGCTGAGAAAAATTGAATTTTTTTAAATCGAAAATCAAATATTTTGTAAATTTTCAACTTTTTTTATTGTACCTACGATTTTTAGAATCTATACAAATCTGGGTGGGCCATTTTTTACTTAGCACGTAATTTGGATATATTAAGGTAGAGGGCATAGAATATAAATCTGATTTTATTAAAGCTAAACTTTATTTTATTTCTAGGACATTAATAGCAAAATAGGAGTGGAAAGGGACCCAACTTCGTAGCAAAGATCAACGATCCAAGGTTATACCCAAACATTCAAGCTACTCTGTTAAGATCATAGATTGATCCAATTGCGTTATCATTTTGTGGTGTGTACAATTTTCCTGCCCATTGAACATCCCTACGACACCGAAACCAATCTTGTTATCTCATCCGTTGTAATGCGAGAAGTGGGCAAAAGTTATTTTTTTCCGTTGCTCCATCATCTGTATCATCACGCAGACGCCTGCATCACAAACGCGGTTGGAATGAGAGCTCGTAGTCGGCGAAGGGGGTACGCGACTGTGACTGGTCAAGTGGCTTCTGGTGTGCGGTTGGCATGCTGCTGGCTGACTGCCTGGCCCCGTCTACTATCAGTCAGCGAAGAGGAAGTTTTTCATCGAGCTAAATTGGATGTAATTTGTAAATTTAGTTTTGTGGGCCACCGAGCGCTCTGTGCCGTTGTAGTGCAATGCTGAACCATGTTCGTTCGTATTTGCGACACGATGATTTGGCTCCCCGGGATGCGGGTTTTTAACCGGATTCCAGAGCGGCCATTTAGGGTGTATTGAGGTTGGACTTTTTCTCTCATTAGCATAAAGGAACATGTGCACTGTTGGTAAACGAGCGGTATTCTGTAAACTGTGATTTAAACTCAGCTGTCCTGGTCATCAACCTTTTCAACTCCATCCCCCTTTATTCCAGCGGCAGGCTGTTATCTGTCATCGAACATTAGTGTCCAAACATTACTCACCCGCCCGTGTCCAAGTCGAAAACGGTCAACCACCGAATAGGCGTGAGCATGAAACGCGCCAAAGTCCCATAAACAGACAATTATTTGGTCAACATCATCCCGTGTCATTGGGAAAAGCAAACATGAGTTCGCAGAAATGTTGCCCACTCATACACACACTCATACGATACAATTACTACATCTCGCCCAGCAGATTGGAAATAATATAAATGATTCAGCAAAACACACATCCAGAACAGTACGGCGGCGCTGTGAACAACTCACTCCCGATTCCCGGTAACCTCATATTCGAGCTCCACGATTCCAGCCGATCCTTCTGATTTCACCCCCATGGACAAGTAAGGAAAGCTACTACTCGGCCGGGGGAACAAAAATCTACCACAATCGGAGGAAAATTATTGCAAGTCCACAGCAGAACAATAAATTATGTTCCACGCAGCATCTACTCGCCGTACCGCCCGTTGCGTGATCAACCCGAAGAATGGCATCCGTGGGGAGAGTATGGGTCAAAAAACTCCACCCGCAAACTCGCACACTCGTGAGGCTAATAACTATTTCTTGACCTCCCCAGACCCCCTCCCCTACTTCTTCCTACGGCTCCGGCGGACACATCCGCCAGGAAACCACTTAAACGAGTAACCGCACACAGAGACTGGCTTGGCTAGTCCATACAGCCATCATCGGTGACGACGATGATCATTGGCGATGGTATGTTCGGTGCGATTCGGATGGTCTTTTTTATGTCTCCCTACGGTAGAACGGTATAGTGAAAGCGGTGGGATGTTGGGCAGGATTATTGTGTAATTTTCACACCGAAAATCCCCTCATTTTGGGAAACCTGACTATTAATGCTAGAAAACCTACTATACACCGCTGACGGCTGATTCCGAGTAGTACGACAAATTGTTCTTGATAACACACGCGATAACGCACTGATACGTCTAATTTGGGGCAGATAAGTGCGAGGCTTGGGTGGTTCTCTTTTTGGCTTTCCCCTATAGAAAGGTTATGTAATCGCTCTGAAAATCGACAAACCAACTATGGCATTCTCCATTCGACTCAGTTTGTCGAAATCGAAAAAAGGTCTGTGTGTGTCTAACTGAGTCCCGGGTTCACATTACCATCTTGAGGAAACATAAAATTCGGGTTCGGGTCGGCCTACATTTATATCATGCCTTGAACAATTTCCATTTTCATTTTCAACCAACGTAACATTATGAACCACCCGATCCGGATTTTCCCAAACATCCCATCTTTTTACTGCGCGTAATTTTGCCACCCGTACCCGTTATCAGCGCAGGCAGTGCGGAAATCGTTCTCCATGCCGCCGCGCCGCAGATTTTTTCATTAACCCCATCAGCCCCGCAAACCGCGCGTGACGGTATGAACAAGCATGACCCATCAACACCCAGCGAGCAGCGATACCGAAAAGCACTTTATTACAATTTATTTGTGTTTTATCTAATCGGCTGATTAAATATTTGTGGCGTGGAAGCAAATACACACAAACAGTTACTTGCACACACACACATATAGGTTAGACAGAGCCGTTTGAAAGGCGCGTGTTTAATTTTGGTACATTTAGTATTCACTGTTGCATGGAATAAAACAACTCCGTGACGCTTAATTTGCATCTAGTGTAGATTTCCAGCGAATTGTATTTGGGTGCAATAATTGGCCTTTTTCAGTTTGGAAAAGTTTTGTATGGCTCCTAACATAGTCAAAATCGTAATTATTTCTATGAGCTATGTTCAAGTAAATGCTACAGCGAGAGGATACCAAAGGATGTCATTAACATTATAAAAGGGAACCGGAAATAAATGTAGGAATTAAATATTGGAAGTGACAGATAACAAGATCAAATATTTAATCGATCTTCACGAATTTGCACCAATTTATAGGAATTAGTAATCTAGGACATAGTGCGGTAATCCCAGTATTATTGCGGATTGAACCGTCCCCCACAGGGTTCTGATTGTTGCCCTCACGATTATTGAGGCTCGTTTATATTCCCAATTGGCTGGCATTGCGTGAATTTAGCGCGAATTAAACTTCCTGGAGATTAAACTTAGAAAAATAGCTACTTTCACATTATTTGTCCGGTGAGATTATTTGTAATCGTTATTCCTAAATTACCATTTGTGCCATAAATGAGAAGAAATTACAATTGTAGTATTTAAAGATTTTCAAATTCTCGTAAATTTAATTCATTTGATTATACAACTAAACTTTCAAATATCACAGATAGATTTTTCCAACAATGACGAAATTATCGATCCTTCCAATTATTTTAAAAATATGTTTGATTTCAATTCGCCAAAGCACAAATAAAAACCGACTTGTACACTGTTAGGTAGATTAAGTGGTCCAGAATGCATATCTAGCAGGAATTTTGGGAAAAATCAAATCTCAACCGTTACAGAGTTATTGAATTTTTGTGTAAAAAACTTATTTATATTAAACTCGAAAAGTATACTTCGCATTTTAAATGTTTTAGTTTCATTTGAAAGGTGAGAAACTTTTCTATTGATTGGTGTTTTCATATCTTTAGGTTAATTTGTTTTAATTGCTCTTTAGTTGTAAAGTAGTTAAAAGTTAGTGTTTTTGAAGAGATTTTTGTAAATTTTCTAAAAAAATGTGTAATGATTATAGCAATATCAATTATCCAAAAGGTGGTTTTAAGACGATTTATAATTTGTTCTTCAAAATCATATTCCTATCTCTTCTCGATTCTTTGTAATTTCATTAATAAAGTTTTCCTTTAATCAACTTGCAAGTGCTTAAAAGACTCTAATCTAAAAATATGCTATACTAGCTAATACCCATCGCGCGTTGCTGCGACACTCTGCGAAATAGGAGGAAAATACAATTTGTTCCAAAGCGCCATCTGGCGGGCAGATAATCTCCAACTAATAGCACGCAAACACGCCCCATACCAAATACCTACTGTGTGCAAATTTTAACGGAAATCGGTTAAGCCGTTTGGGAGTCTATAAATCATATATATACAAACTTTGACTTTTATATAGATAGATAGATAGATAGATAGATAGATAGATAGATAGATAGATTCGTTATTACCAAGATTTCATTGGAAAGCTCAGAAACTTTCCTATCGACGTATGTACAAATGTCTTTTAGTTAAGTGTACTAAATGACTTTTTACTAGTAAAATAACCCAAAGGTTTGCGTTTTTTGGAGTTTTGTAATTATTCTATATACTTTTTGAGTTAGAAGTATTTTAATACAACTAAGTTTTTAACACAAGAAGTTTAATAACTTAGTAACAGTTGAGATTTGATGGTATGTGTAGAACGACTTTTCTCCAAATATGACAGTCAATCACCCCTCGATAGAATCTTAACCATGAACCAAACACCCTGTATAACTTTTGCGGTATTGATTGAAAACTAAAGCAGTCTTCAGACAACTTTGGGTTCTTTGGAATACTACAACTACATATAAGGTGATGATTCGAGATATAATTGAGCAAAAAATAGCGAGTGCAATATTTTTTAAAATAGCTCAAAATTTATTTCAAAAAATGAAATTTTGATATTAAAAGTACTAATATCTTTTGAAAAAAAGAAGCTAGAGTATTTATGTTTTAGAAGAAAATGTCTACAAAAACTCAGAAAAACATCTAAATAAAAACATGAAAACTACAAAAACTGTATTGAAAATTTAGTTTTTCATGGATTGTCCCTTGGTAGTATGTTTAAATTACTTTCACGGCGGTTTATATAAAACATACAGCTTCGTTTTCATGATAAAATTCTGCGCTTTACAAGACTTTTCTATTATTTTAAATAGTGTATCTGAATTTATTAAAATCAGAAAATTAACTTTTTATTGGTTCGAAATAGAGTTTCGAAGTCTTCCAGAAAATTGAAGAAAATCAAATATTAAAAACTTTGTCCAATAGACTGGAATTCTATGTCTTGTACTTTTTACTTTTTTTGTAAATTTACCAAAAAATATTAGGGTACTTCTTAAAAAAAGGTTTGATTTATGTAAGTTTTGCAGTTTTTATTTTTCATTAAGATGGCTTCAGAAATACTTTCAGGCATTTTAAAGAAGAACAGTTTGTCTGAACATATTGAACCTCTAGCTTCTTTCATTTGAAAGTTATATGTACTTTTTACTAAAAAATAATTATTTTTTGAGTCAATATTACAAGGTATACAAAAATATTGTATTTGCCATTTTTTGGTAATCTACACTACAAACCATGATATTTCATATGACAGCAACAGTATTTAATGTTAAGTGCCCTAATCGAAGTTATGCTATTTGAAAAAGTGAAAGTTCTCGTAACATTGAAACGAAAAAAAGTTTAGTAGTTGGTGTATACAAACCAATTATGTACCCTAGATCCTTATCTTCAAGTTGTCCAAAGGGTACTTTAGTGTAAAACAAAAACTACAAAGGTTATAGAAATAGAACCATTTTTTAAAGAACACCCTAAAGCTTACAATTGGATTTCTCGTGCAATGGAATGTACAAAAGATAGAGCTTGCGTGTCTTCAGTAAATTTGTCAAGAATGTGTTGTTCTACAACTTTATCGAAGCTCTATCTCGAACCCTTAATAAGTTGAATTTCAAATCTTGCTAAAATTAGGACCACCCTAGCTTCTGTTTAAGTGAAGAGAAGGGTCTTGCGAATCACAATAACTTTCCTAAACATATTGTAAGACTAAGTAATTTAGTTTTAGCAAAAAGTTAAAATTCCTTCTAAATTTACATTCTCGAACACTGTGCAGTGAGATGAGACAATTCTTACACATAGATCATTGATTAATTTGCAGAACTCATGCGCTAGAGGTGGAATGAACACTGTTTCGAGTTCTGCACGAACAGTACATTGAATAAATTGAACAAATTATAGAAAATCGATAAAGAAAATGAAATTTAAAAATTCTTAAAGCAAAAAATATATGAAAAGTTACCACATTCATAAAATGAGTAGAATGATTAATATAATTCAGGCTCATAAAATAAATTAATCAAATTAGTTCAGCATATTGAGTGAAAAAATGGACAACAAAGGAACTTTTTTGTAAAATAATAGAGTACATTAAATTAATTTAAACTAACAAATTGGATAGTATGAATAAAAGGAATGATCAAACAGAATAAATAAAATTAATAAAACAAAGAAACCGAATAAAATGCGCGAACTGGAAAAATATTAATATAACAAAATAGTAAAATTGATACAATAATAATTCATAAGAAAATTTAATTAAATGAATTAAATTAACAAATCGAATGTAATGAAAAAATACTTTAAATGACAAAAATCAATAATTGATTAATAAAATAATGAAATGAATAAAATGAATCAAATAAATAAAATAAATAAAAAAAATATAATATAACCAAATGAAATAAATAAACTGAAGAAATGAGTATATAGAATAAAATTTAAAAAAAACTGGTTTAATTAAAGTAGATGAGTAAAACGAATTGTTCGAATTTGAGAACAATTGTTTCTGAAAGTTCTGAAATGCTTGGTATAATCCCATTATTTAAAGAATGCCTAATAATATGCAATGCACTTTTTTGTGTTTCTATTCTTTTATGTTTTCACCTTTTCGTTTTCGTTTCTCTGTTCTTGACGGTGTCGTTTTAGATTATCTGGTATTTATATTTTATTTATGGACCTCAATTAGTTATCAGGCAGCTTGAATGTTCAATTTGTTTTGGAATTCAAACATGTCTTTTTGGTCACAGATCCCTAAAAAACAATGTTGCCCAAAAGGAAATTTTTAGGTCCAATATTTTAACGATTAGTTGAAAACAGTAAACTGGGATTAGGTGACATGTCTCTTACAAAAGAACGACAAAGAGAGAAGGCTAATCGGGAACGAAACAGGCAAATTTCATTTGTATTGAATTAAATATTAGGGCGTGTAAAGTATCTATGTTATATTGGCGATTATATTATTGTCGATAGCACAAAAAACGAGCATTGAGGCGATTACAATTCAGTTTCTTTCCAGTTATCCTTGAAACTTGCAAATTGTTTCGTTCGGAATTATCATTCCGGAGATATGAATGAATGAATCCTACTCAAACCAATACCATGAAAAAGATTATAAATTGTGGTTGCCATCGAAACTTCAATTGAAGTGTTATCAACATAGAGCAAATATGGAGAAATGAGACTTTCACTATAAGTTAGAAGAATTATACATGCATCCCGCGTGGAGAATTCAGGGGATCTTTGGAAGACTTTGTTTGCAGGATCTATTATCTTATCATATCACAAAGCAGGTATTATTAGTTTTTAAATGACATATTTGATCATATGTTCCATTCGAAATTCAATAGCTTTGCGATGAGTGTAAAAACACGTGAAATGCCTCTTTTAAAAAATTTTATATTCAAGCATCATATTACCCAGTTAAGCAAAATATTTTTTCTAAGTTTCACAAGGATCCTTAATTCTAGTGTATATAATCACACAGTATAGAATTGAACTAAGATGGAGTTGATCTAGCTTTCGATTTTTTTTTGGTGACTTCCCTTTCCATAGTGCAACGTTTCGAAGAAAAATCCCTTCATCTTTGGGGCAGGGCTTGAACATTATTTAGTTATAGTTTTCTTATAATACAAACATTTTTCAAATTTTCGCGGGACTACAATTTCTTTTCCAAATAGAACGTGATATTAAATTTGTTTCCGTGAGTGACTCCATTGTTTACTAAAATGCAAAAACTTTTTTCCTGGAAACAGCAGACAAAAAGTGAAACCTACACAATAACATCACGCACGTCAACTTAGTTTGGACTTCTACAAATATTTCAGATTAGTAAATATCTTATGACACAACTTAGAAATGGGTGGAGAAATAGTAAAATAGTTGTAAGTCGTGACAGTTGCCACGATCACAAAGTGAGAGATAGAGAGCGTAAGAAGGGGAGGGGGCAGAGGCATAAGAAGGGGAGAGGGCAGAATAGGTAACTGATTTTTGTCTATTATACTACATTTTGATTCCTTACATCCCCATTATAAATAATGCAACTGGTAATTTTTTCGCCATTACTAGAGGATCCTAAATCTTGCAAAAGAAGTCAAATTTCCACTAGAATTTTGGGATTAAAAAAAAGCTGCTCTCACTGCACCACGAGTGTATTATCAGCATGAATTATACCCGAAATATATTATCTTACTACTAGGTGGATTACTTTGTGTATTAATATACCATCCAACATCCAACATCCAACATCAACCACACGGCCGAACAAAATGCTCGTTCCAAGGGCAAAATATATCAACTCTAGAAAAATTGCTAAATTCGACATGAAAACGCAACCGTGATTAAGCACGATTTCATAGAAACGCTTGTGCCATTCGCGATAACACAATTCTGGCCACGCATTCAAACCTGCAGTCGCTTTCATGCACGCCCACGATATCGCATACATCCAAACACTCCGGAAATCAATTCAATGCGTTAGTATTTAGGGATTCATAAACACAATCTCAAGTGCGATTACACAAAAGCTTAAAAAAATTGACATCCCTGCGTGAACTTGAAAGGAAATGAAAAGAAACGAAACACAATTCATGCCCACTGTGATGAATGAAATTTTTAGTTAGTTTCCCTCGCCATTCGTTCTCCCGACGCAGTGCATTCAGGTCCAGACATGTTCGGTTTCAGAAGCAAACTGAATTTTGTTTCTATACTAGCTCTGAGAGGGATTATTGAGCAAAAATGCACCAGATATAGATTACACATTTATGCTCGAAAATGTAGAAGATTCCAACTTCTGTCCACATAAAATCAAATGAATGCATTCAAACATTCGATTCTGCATGAAATTTCAGTGAGTTGGAAAGTTAATGGATGAGGGAGGCGGTGAATCTGAATGTTCGTTTCGGTAAATTCAAGCAAAAATAGGTAACTGATTTTAAAATTTCGCAGCACTGCTCACATTATTATGAATCCATCACGTCTGGTATACCTACCATCGGCCCCAATAGCCTACGTCCACGCTTTGAGTTGGACAATTCTTAAAAAAGAAGAAGTCACGCGTATATGCCAAAGGGAACACGATTATACAATTGAATTTAAACACGCAAAGTTACATACACGAGATACATAGGCCCAAGTGATCAAACACGTCACCATACAAACGCTCCAGCACTTCGCGATCATTCACACACACCTACGCCCGCCATCTCGCCAACATGGAAACGACCCGGTGATTAAGTGGACCTTTTAGCACTTATAAATTTATAAATGCCGCAAACGCCAACCTATAAACTCTAGTTCAACATCTGAACCAGAATCATGATCCGCTGCAGTTGGTCTTAAGCAGTGTTTTAGTGGGTGACATTTCCTAGGTCGCCTGCAGTTGCAGTGCGTGATTCTAACAGGGAACTCTTCCGAGAATCCAGCTTTACAATTCCAGTTGGAGCACTCTACAAATGGTACACCGGACATCTTTTGTCTTCAATATAGACTTATGATACGTGTGAATGCGATTTTTGTTTACACTATAAGTAACAACTCTCAATGGAATAACCCGATTTTCGTAAAATTTGAGCGAATCCCGTAGAATCGATAGAAGCATGAATTATTTTCTCCAAATTGTTTCTACCATTTCTTATTTTCAAGACATTCAGTAGGTTTTTTTTCGAAAAGTGCAAAAAGTGCTTGTCATAAGTTAGTACAATACTGACGATAAGATACCATGACAACGACGATATATCATTGAATTGATCTGAAGGAAATTGTTGCTGTTCATGAAAAGAGAAAAGTCAAAAAGTAATATTCAAAGATGATGAAATTTCAAAACTAGGTAATTTTGCTTAGCCAAACTTTAACTATTTGTTGAAAAAAAAATCTATTCATATTTTGTAGTGCACGATTTTATAATCCAACAAGTTTTAGGAGAACTTACTCGAATCTATCAATAAAAGCAAGCATATTCATTTCAGCATCACGCGCTTCTCACGCATAGAAGAGAACAAAGGGTGTCATTGTAACCCTTGAGTTCTTCGTTTGTGTTTTATGCTTGTATGCGCAAGCTTTAGGCTTTGCAGTTGCTTACACATGTTCAAATAATATGAAGTAAGGTGAAGGTAGTACGAGTAATTCACTGTACGAAAAAACTGGTGAGCGAAATCAATGATGGAGAAGGCTAAATTTTTCACTTTAGCGAACTAAAAGACTTCAAAGTTATGTTGAATATTTTATATTGTGTACTTTAATCAAAAAAGTATTTACTTTTATTTTATCTTTCAGTTTTCGCTTCGGAAGAACAGTTTGAGCAGATTTTTTTCTCTGCTTTGACTCTGGTGCAATCGAAAGTCTCTAAAAGAGTGACCAATTGTTCGAAGCGGAACTCCAACCTCTGTGTCCGAGATGACGCAAGCAAACTGGGAGTGTCGTCTACAACCGTGCATTGAGCTAAACGAGCCGGAATGTGACGATAAGTAAAACAAGTCGCCCAGAGAATTACATGAAGATGCTGACGAAGTATGATTACGCGACTTATTAAGCTTTGTGGATAGGACTATTCATTATACGAGGACTGGAAGAGGAACGGTGACAGCGACTTTCAAACACATTAAGCTGTCGAAGTTCGCAAAGGAATATCTCATGTGGAAAGCCATCTGTTCCTGTGGTTTGAAGAGTGAGCGAAGTTAGTTCCGTAGCACTACAAGACGGCTCGGACATGCTGGAAGGTACTAAATCCGACCATAACAGTGACGGGCCTTCGCAAGGCCTACAAAAAAGCTGAATTTGAAGGGGTTTGTTTTTGTAGATTTGAATTTTTCCACATCCTCAGAGCGCTTGCCAGACAAAGTTTTTTTACTCATCATGTTCTGTTTGTCGTTACAGTTCGATCATTTCTCAACTTTGCATGGTGGTAGTTCAAAACGTATCAAAGTTTTTGCTAAAAATAAATTGAATCGATGCATGAATGGATTCAATATCATCCTGATTTTTCTGTACAGTGTTTCCAGCCGCTGCAATCATTCCGCATGGTTGTCTGATGCTCTTTGAACGTTTTGATTACATTGGATACAAATCAATGTACGATTCCGAGCTGCTCTGCTACAGATACTTCGATAAGAGGCATTTGGATATCGATGAAACAATGAAACAATGTCTATATAAACATTGACTTTCAATTGAAATGTTTGCCCTTTTTGCCAACGCACTAAAGAGTTACAAACAATTGAGTGTACCTTTTTTCGAGTACAGGTTTTAGTATGAATTTATATCCATCCTCAGCACGGGGCCTGCAAAATCGCTGGGTCCCTTGTGCCTATGGGTACAAGCGGAAGAAAACATATTCGTGTCTGTATCCCAGTGGCTCATTCTTTGCCTTCGTGCTTACCCGATCAAAAACACATAACGAAAAGATTTCAAAACTATATCTCGTTTTGTCACTTGTAATAATTTTCTCTTACATTAACTACTAACGAGATAAAATTTATAACACAATATGTTACGAAAATTGCATTCTGTTATAATCTTGTTATTCCATTTTGGTCGGTTATCGGTTAGTTTCGCGCACATCATGAAGTAAAACGTTTAATAATAATAACGCGGGCATTTACGTTTAAAAATCCCCAAATTGGAGTGATACAGTACCAAGAAGGACAAATTATTAAGTTAACATATGACAATGGGCGATCTTTTTCATATGCTCTGTATTGAGAAGCTCTTCCCGTCCAAGGCGGCCAAGAGCGACACTCTTCCGCAAACCACCAATTCATTTCATCGAACTTTTTTTTTGTAACATAGACGGATATACTACCGTGTCCAGTGCACCCATAAAATTCAATTACGGTTTCTTCCTGTTCCTGGCCACTTACGCGTACCAGCAGCGAGTTGTGTTGTATATATTGCATCGCACAGTCAGTCTATCTCACACGGGGTGAAAAAGGAAAATGTATTCTAACCGTTGCAGAGGCGGATACCACGGACACCGGATCGGATCGGATCGGATGCTGTTGAGGGAGTGCACGACGACGATTTACTGCCTCGGTTGAAGCAGAATCATTGGAACCACCACACCGACCGTGTCGACTGGACTGACTGGCTGGTGTCGTGCCAGTCTGCCTGCCCGTTCCTGCTCCCACCCCAGACACGGCGAAGAATTGAATAATTTAATTAAATGGTTTACTCCGGGAGCACAAACCGGACCGACCGAGGATGGGAGGAAAAGTTGCGTTTACTTGTGGCGAACATTTACGATGCTAGTGAGGAAAAACAAGTGTTTACGTCCACTTCCATTGGGACGGGATAAGGAAGAGAAAGTTCCCCAATAGTGTTTGCAGGAGGGAAACTGAAGCAAATACCAAGGAAGTCGTTGACCTTGTGCGGAGATCCTTTACCAAATACAGTAGGATTCCGTTTTTGGCAACAATATTTTTTTCAGTTGTTAAAACTGGAACCGTGCCAGCAATGGAACCTTTTATTACATCATAAATGTTACAAGAACATTAATTATATAAGAATATGTGATATGGAATGAAATGATAGAGGAAAATCAGCAAATTAATTTTTTTTTTCGTTATCCTAGCCCCCATAAAATATAGTAAATATGATTCTCATGTTTGGAAATAAAGTTAAAAGTCATATCAATTATTACTACTAAATGTGTATGAGCATTTTTTAAAAGATTTACTACGTACAACAACAATGTTGCCAAAACTTGAGCATGCCAAAAATGGAACGTGCCAAAAACTGAATTTTACTGTAGTACACAAAACAAAAATGCCATAGGCAAGTTGATTAAAAACAGATCAATTGAATTTATCCACCTTCAAACCTATTGGGAAACATTCTATTCAAAAAGGGTAAGACATAATGTTTGACCGCAATTTCATCGAAAAGCGAATTGGGCTTATTTGTTACACTCGTTCCAAACTGGACTAATTGCGGCTCAGAAGTAGACAAAGCCATAACCAGCAAACTGATAAGGTTACATTTTTTCGCCGATATCAGCACGATCAGCATCATGTGTGTTGCGTCATCTGAGGCAGCAGCGAGAGGTCGGGGATAAAAACGTACTGACACATACACGCACACTGCGGTATCGACCGGATGTTGAAACAAATTAATCTAACCTCGAAAAAATAGCCCCTAATGATGAAACGTCTTTCAACGTTTTTGAACGGTTTTTTCTTCTTTTTCTTACGATATGTTGCTGAGCTGAGAATTATACTTTACTGCAGGCATAGTGGTTTGTTAATCGACCGGTATTGTGATTTCTGGAATACTTTGACAACTGAATTATATGCTGGTGGATTGATACGATTGTGGAGATTTCTGATTTTGTCTATAGGGATGATCAAGAGTAAAAATGATTCAGTTGCAGGTATACCTCTATAGTGCGTACACCTACCATAAAAAAGTTTTCGTTTGATAAACTTCTACAAAATGAGACAAATTTGATGGAAATTCTACGGGTTTCAATGGAACTTTTGTACATTTTTAGAGAAGTTGGGGGTCACTAAGAGTAATTTCGGGAAATTGCTAACTTAGAAGGAGTCTTTTAGAACTTAAAAAAATGTGTTCCACACTCAGGTCAGTTATAGTTTTTTTTTTATATCTCAACCTTCGAAGGTCGTATGGAATATTGGAAATACTTGTAACTTCAGAAACTTTCTACGCAAACAGTTTCTATAAATAAGCATAAACTGGACTTCAAAAAATCCTACGATCTTGAGAACAATTATAAGAATCTCTAGAAAATTCGCGAAACTTCACGAATATTCTAAGGATTTATCGAAAATCAGGGGGTCTCTGGAAAAATCAATCGAAGATCAAAAAATTTCTGCAAGCTTTGGGTATGGCATGTTTCACAAACTTCAGAGATGTCTCACCAACTTCAAGGAAATCTATAAAATTTCTTGAAATTTGTTGAACATCAGACAAGATTATTGACAATGGTCAAGGTAAATTAACTATCTAGGGCAATGATAAATCGTTTTTGAAAATCGATCTTCATACATTGTGTACATAAAAATACTCGTAAGGGATTGTCGTATAGGTTGGGACAGCTCGATATTTTCGTTCTTATGAATTGTTGCCAACTGTTATTTTTAGCATATACTAGACTCGGTCGTAGCTCACGTTGTATGCCAAGTTGAATTTATAGTTCATTCTTGCCACAGCTGCATTGAGCAGTGTCGAAAGACGAGCGAAAAATCTTTTCTTTTTCATCGAAATTGCAACGTAAATAATTTTAAAGTGTTAAGAAGTAACTGAAATGTTATAACCGATCAGGGCGTTGCGTATGCTTCATTGAATTTTTTCCTTCGACAAATAGGTTGGGACAAGCGTGTCGTATAGGTTGGGACACCATGCACTTACGCTTACATACAAGATTGCGTACAAGTTTTACATGTAAAAACTGTAAGTCAAATTAACTTTGTCAAATGGAAGTGAATAAGTCTTTCAGTAACTTATTCTAAAGTACCAATTAACAAACAAATATTAACCAAAGAATAAATATAATACATCAAAGTTTAAATTGTCTTTAATTATTTAAATTGTTTGAAGTGTCCAAACCTGTACGACACAATTTTTTTATCCATTTTTCCGTCATGCAGAAAATTGATCCTGAGTCTTATTTAAAATTGCAAGTAAACATATTCCATTCGCAGACATTAAGCCACGTAATATATCTACAAAATGACGTACTACAAGCCAAAAAGATATTAGCTTCAAAACAAACCCGTCCCAACCTACATTCCCTTAATACTTGCAGAGCTGCACAAACGTAGCAAAATGAGGGTGATTTTCTAAATATTTTGTTTGTAGAGCTTGTGAACGTATGAATCCAACATATTGGTGTGTTTCAAGGAATAATTCCTAGGTTAGTAAGACTTATTTTGTGCCGTCAAAACTATGGCTTATATAACTCACATTTTACCTTTTTCCGTCATAATATCTATTTAATATCAAAATCGACTGTGCAAATATATTTAAATATATATAAATTTTTAAACTTCTTCTAGGACACTTCCTTGCAGAAGTTTTGCGGCACCATGGATAGCACCGGCATTTCACATTTTTTTAGCTACCAAATTTATTTTTGTTTGTTTCAATAGTTTGATAAATTGTACTATTACTATTACACGAATAATGTATACGAAAACAAATCCTTCTGCTTTCTAAACGGCCGTATACACCAAAAATTCAGAAAAAAAATTCAAAAATATCTTACGAATTTCAAAAATTTAGAATAGTACTTCAAAGAAATGTTAACAAATTCACGAAAATCCAAATCCAAACCAAAAATTTTTTAGAGCGTGGATGTCGTTGACAATGTTGTGGAGCATTATATTTTGAATAACTTTGTCGAAGGTATTACAGACCTCAGAACCTAATTTAGGGGGTAAAATTTTTGTATTGTGATTATGACCCAATAATCAGTTTTTTACTTTAGTATGTTAAAACCTTAAATGATTAATTGAATATGTTCTACAAACTTGTAGGTATCAAAAAAATACAAGAAATTAACACTGTAAAACTGATGTTTTGACTTCTAAAGCTATTTTTCATGTAAATTTGTACTAATTTCATCAAAAGTTTTTGTTTTCATGGGCACTTTTCGTCACAAAAACTTTGGGTATTCCGATTACTTATTGTTCCGAAAATAAATTAAATATTACATAGGAACAGAATATAGTGAGACTCATTGTTTGTATCTCCATTTATAAATGACGGTTTAAAACAAGTAACAATTGAAGTTTTATAGCACGCTACATGTGCTATTTAAGTTTTATGAATGGCTATAAAACTACAATAAAACCTCAATTGTTACTAGGGATAACACATGTCAATTCTATTTATATATTTAAATATTGACAAACAGTTACATTTTACACGCACCTATAAATATGTAAAAGAAATTGGGTAGATCAATTTTGGTTACAATATGAGAAAGTATAAAAATCTAATTTTGAGATTTCGGCAAATAGATAAGTCTACAATACGCATACGGTGTTTTTAAGCCCTCTCGCAGGTTGATGGGATTGACGGTATTGTAAACATCATCAAGCCACAATAGATTCAATAGAGTTATCTAAATATAAGGAACTTGCACCAAGTTCTACTACTAAAGGTTAATTAGTTCTTATGTTAATAATCCACCAATTATTATGACTACTCAAATTTGATTTATATAAGAAGCTCGCTTCAAGATGTTGATTACAATACGCCTCGATAGTGGTGTATCGAGGAGGCCGGGAGGGCTGAGGGGAGCCTTTTTTTTCTGTTCTATACCTTTCATCTATTTACCCGCTCATAACAAAAAATCAACCAGAAACAAATAGATAATTGAGAAAGGATGTGCTATGTGTGGTGGTTGGCTATTCAAGTATTAGTAGTGTTTGAAGTACTAATGTATAGCTTTCATGTTATGATCATAACTTCAGCTGTATCTTGTACCTGTCTAATCTATTACGTCTCTCATATATTATCTTTTATTTCTTCTTCTCGAGTCCTATACTGCCATTCTACCCCCGCTTTCAGCTGGGTCAGCAAAGATGGCGATAGTGAACGTCTTAACACTCACACATTCTCAAACGCGGTCTCAAGAGGGAACCTACAAAAATGCCTTCGCGCACGTGATTACGAATCAGTAACGTCCTTAATTCTAGAAAGAATTAAGAAAAATACTTCCCATATCCATTAGACAAAACGTTCCATGGCGACATGACCAGGAATAGTGACTAGTGATACGGGGTAACTCACTCCCTGTCAGAATGTGATCCGTACACCGAAAACTAAATATAAGAATGACGATCCGCGAATATGTGAATGGCCTCAGGGTTTCAAAATCGAATTTATACATGCGAAGTCACATACACGCGACAAATGCGTCAACCTACGAACACTTAAGCCCTTCGCGATCATCTATGCATACCTATGGCCGCGATCGCGCAAACTTGATAACACTCCGGTAATTATGTGAACGTTTTAGTACTTACGAAGTTACAAACACGATCTCAAACGCGAACCCGCAAAGGCGCACGATCATGAATCGGTCACGTCCGGAAATCTTTATCCTTCATTCTAGCAACTTAGGTCCATATATTCAGTTGGACCAATCAAAAAATAAAGCTCATATCCACTTGACCACACGGTCTACGGCGACATGATTGGGAACTCTATTGATATGGAAGAACCCACTTTCTTCTAGAATCTGAACCGTACACGAAAAATTAAGCATCAGATTCATGGTCCGCGCGCGATCATTCTAGAACACACGCGAATATGCGAAAGGCACACGATTGTAAAGTAGAATTTATACACACGAAGTTACATACACGTTAGCACACGCGACATACAAACGCACACGCGATCGAACACATTAACGTACAAATGTTCGAGCCCTTCGCGATGATACACGCGATCGCGAGTCCCTTCGCCTGCACATACTTGAACCGTACAGTGAATATCACATTCAGAATCACGGCCTGCTACAATTGGCCTAATGCAGTGTTTTATTGGGCGCCATTGCCTGTCTCGTCAATATTTAATATTCTACAACCTTGTTGATTTTTTTTTGTAGTTTGGTTGAGGTCTTCAGCATAGTCGTAGAATACTGTATATTGAAATTTTGTTGGAAATGCCATATATAGGTACTGTAGGTTTATTTTTTAGCCGAAATCGTTATTCTTTGGCAGTTAACCTCATAACTAGTTTATTTGTAACATTCTCATATTGTAACTGTAATCGCTTAACTCAATATGTTCTACATAATTATAGGTGCGTGTGAAATATAACTTTTTGTTATTAGCTTATAGTGTACAACAATTTAAAAGAAAATGAACACATTTTATGTTATAAACCGTCATATATAATGGTCATGGTCATACAAACAATGAG
This sequence comes from Topomyia yanbarensis, assembly GCF_030247195.1. Lineage (NCBI taxonomy): Eukaryota > Metazoa > Arthropoda > Insecta > Diptera > Culicidae > Topomyia > Topomyia yanbarensis. Next base: position 44,282,899 of record NC_080671.1, on the reverse strand, counting down.
GTTCACATATCCTGTTCCTATGTAATAATGTATCCTAATATTTAATTTATTTTTGGAATTATAAGGAATCAGAATATCGAAAGATTAGCTGCTGGTAGGTGACTATGAAAACAGAAATCTTTGTTGAAAACAGTACAAATTTACATGAAAAATAGCTTTAAAAGTCAAAACAGATAAGACGAAGTCCAAACCCAAATGCCACAACTAATTTATTGGTTTAGTGCTCTTCACGCACAAAGATGGTTTTAGATAGTTTTGTCCTAAATGGAGAAAAATAGTTTTTACCTAAATTGTTCTCCACTAAGGAGAAATGAAGACTCTTTTTTGCATTAGGTCCAATCTGCAAATGAGAGCCCTTTTTTTCGCTTTCTCTTTCGATTATTGCTGCGAAACCATAAAACTTTTTAAACATTTATCAGCATGTTTCGAAAGACCAAGATTTTTGATAGCTTATTATGCATACAGTTGACGGGAAATCAGAAAGATGACCGAGTAATTCACGGAAGAGAAAGTAAACAAAGAGAGGCTCTCTTTTGCAGATTGGACCTATTGAAAAAAAAGGTTTTCAAATATAGCATAGTGGTCATAGTAATTCCCACAAGTTTGTATAACATATGAAATTAACCAATTAAGATTTTAACATGGAAAATTCAAAAAAAACCTTCGGTCATATTTAGTAAATACAAGATCGCCACAAAAATTAGGTTTTATGCCTGTGGTATCTTCGACAAAGTTATTTTAAATATAGTATTCTACAACTTTACCGAAGATATATCCTACGAAAAAATACAGGCTCCAAAACGACATGTAAGGCCTCAAATAGGATTTGTTCCACTTTTTTCAAGATTTGTCCCACTGTGCGTTAAGGGTTTTGAAAATATAATTGAAAAGAGGAACTAGTCTATACAAGTGACGCTAACAAGATAAATGGATCGCCATGACTTTATAATTTTCAACGCTTTGCGAAATCGCGTACAAATTACTGTGGATGCAGCAGACAAATTTTATAGTAGAATTAAGGAAAATTGATCGTGTTTTACTCAAGGTGCCGATTAAATTTTTATAATAAAATTTCTTGTATTTCCAGGATTTTCCAAGGATTTCAATTTATCTACAAAATTGGTCACGTTTTGCCGTAGGACTACGTCTTTGTTTTCGATATGGGGGTGCACTTTGCAAATTCAAAACTATTTTCGATTCTTGTATATGTTTTGCTTCGATATATGATTAAGACCACTGCATTCGCTACATTTATGTGTACTTTAGGAAAATTACAATAATGGCAAAATAAAACTATAAAGCTTGTCCTATACAAGAACTGTGACTATATTGTCTAAAACATGATTTTTAAGCATCGGTCTGGTTGTTTACCGCACACAATAGAAAACCTTTTAAAATTTTAAAGCAGTTCCAGATATTAGTTCGATTTTCCATCGCAGTTTTCTGTCTGCTTTCTTTAATCAGATTCGATCGCCCATTGTAAATAAAATGACCTGATGAGCAAGACGGTTTGATTCATGAAGTTAACTGTGGAAAGAAATATGTTTGATTAATTATTAATCTAAATGTAATAAGAAATTAAATATTTCACGTATCGCAGTCCTACTTCTGCAATTCGTACAACCCCATAGGGCTGTCCCTTGTAGTTTTGAAACAAACAAAAATCTAAAATTGTCAACAAAGTCAACCACTTTAAGCATTTTTCAAAATATCACGGACCTGCGCACAGTTTAGAGAATGCAATCGAATCAGGATTATTCCATTTCAAAAAGTCTAATGCTGTAAACTTCTTCGCCATTCTTGATGTGGTCAGTGAAACGAAGTTTTCTGTCCAATAACATTTCCAAGTCGTGGATGTTTCAGGATTCTTTTGAATTTCAGATAACCTTTCTTAGATTTGCACAACTAATATGTATACAGTCTCTAATTCATATAAATTATTCGAGTTCAGAAAAATATCGAAATTCAAAAATCCTGCTTCATCTAAATTCGGTGTTGTACCTTTATGCACAAATGGTTATTTTATATTTTTACCTTTGGGGGTGAATTTTGCATAATCCTAAGCATTCAATTTCCAAGCTTCGTTTGCGTTAACTGAAAAGCAAACCACAAGAATCTATTCGAGACCTGATAGTGAGTCACTGTTTGAATTAACCGTCAAACTAGCCTCAAATTAATGCTTGTTACTGATGAGTTGAATTGGAAATAAAATAGATGAATGAGTATCGTCTGGGACGTAACCTGGCGCTTCGTGACCGCATTCGGGGCTGACAATTGAAATCTAATAGTTGCCCTTACACGATACTAAATACTAAATACTTGAGATTATTGAAATCCAACTGATACAACATCCCACCGAAACTAAGTTTGAATGAGTGGGTTTGTTGAGGTAACGAACAGAAAACCGGTCGGTAATCTACCCAGTATAACAATCTTGGTTTCGAACTCCCCGTGAAACACTATATACCGGGATATATAGCTTTGTTCTACCTTGCGGCGGATTGATTTTTCGAACAAATTTTGTTCGATCGAATCTGACACTCGTTGAATTTGACTCTTGTTACTGAGAATGCAAATCACATTCGTTCAAAAAGTGATGTCATAAACTAGAATAATGCAGATTAATCCTCCGAAAGTCGCGCTTATGGACCACTGAACGAGCAGCCGTTGGTGCCCTAAGACGATTACGCTAGATTTTCAGAGCAGCGTGCACTCAGTGCACTAGCGCGACTACCGGAACGTTAACAAAACTAACATGCACAATGGAGCAGTAACAATTTGGAATATTTGTCGGAACACTGCTAATGTAAATGGAAGTTGGATCCACAAATCATATGGAAATCTCTAACCCTATGTGCGGGGTTGGGAATCGAACCCAGATGAGCTGCGTACAAGGCAATCGATTTACCAACCACGCTATTCCCATCCCCTATAGAAGTCATACTTGAAATTTGAAAACAACATTAATGTACTTGTTTCCGACAGATCCCAATATTGTGTTAATCCGTTCAGTATAATGAAAGTTAATAACTGCATACGCAGAAAGTGCAGAAGGCTCCAAATCGTGACGAACAGCAAAATACTATGGGAAAGTCAAGGGGCCCGGAAACTGTACACCCAGATGCTGACGAAGCCTTATTGTCTCATCATGGATGATTTGACGCACGTCAAGGAGGACTTCCGGGGATATTGTTCCTCAGTACCCAGCACAAGTTTCATTTCCCAAGGAAGCGGAAACTTTCAAAGTTTGCCAATAAATATACGATTTGGCAAGTGATCTGCTCATGTGGAGAACGGAGTGCACCGTTCGTGACTATTGGGACGGTAAACGGGAAGAACTATCTCAAGGAGTGTCTACAGAAGTATTTACTTCCTCTGTGGTAGCAACACAAGGCTCCTTCGATCTTCCGGCTTTGTGCCACTATTTAAATGTTGTCCTGGAGTAGTACGAAACCAACGGGGTCACATTCGTACCCAAGGATATGAATCCTACCCCCCGCCAACACACCGTAACTAAGACCCATCAAAAATATTGGACAATTATGAAGCAGACACTACGGAAGCATCCCAAGGAGGTCAAAGCTGAGGAAGACATGAAGAAAAAGTGGGTTTCCGTACAGAAGAAGCTGCAGTCAGATGTTGTACAGAACCAAATGAATGGTGTTAAGCGTAAGATGCGTCCGTACGGTCCTGGTATTGAAGATGAATGAAATAAATATGCCAAAAGCTTAAGCAAATGGGGTTATATTTATTTGTCTGATAGTTTGAAAAGGATCGGGCCACTAGGTGATTTCCTACAACGTTTTTCCGTGATACCGTTTGATGTGGGACACCCTTTCAGGCTTCTCTGTAATCTATTCCGATGTTCAGCAAAAAAATTGGACTTTCCTGAATGTCGTAAAACCAAGGTATCATGAATATTATTGTAAGTTATTAGGGACTCTCTTAAGTTACGAAATCTTCTACGCCTTTAAGATTAGCTTTATAGAATTTATAGTTTCTATCAATTTTCAATCATATTTCACATTAATTAAGGAAATATAATAAATTCACCGTTGACCTAAACTGGCCACAGGCGCACTGCTTCGGTGAAGTCCAATAAGACTAATTACTAAAATTTCAGTTGTATGAGTTGTACTAATAAGTACAAATACTCAAGGAATGGTATAAGACCCAGTAATTAGCTTTACTTATTTTTTGTGGATACGTTGCCTTAACCAAATAGTTATTGCTGTTTATTAAACGATGTGGTTTATAAGTCCAATCCATCTGCAAATATTTATGCTGTTGACATGTTATAAACAAGTATGAAACCTTCTTCGTGGTTGTTGGACAAAATTTAATTTGCTTGTAACACGGATCTATTCGTTGTATCAAAATCACGAATAGATTGTTAAAGAACTTTTGATATTTTTGCGTTCTTTTTCGAATTATATTCTTCCTTTTTCATGTATGTTATGTTCATGTATGTTATATTCATGTATATTATATTCTAATTTAATAACCAACCAGGTTCAGGTTTTAGTTAGGTTTAGAACATACTGTCATCCGAAGGCTCCATGTATTCACTCGAAACGCAGCCTAAAAAGGATTGAAGTTAAGAATTACATCCAATGTCAAAGACGAGGAACTCAGATATTCCTCGATGACCTCTTTAACTACACCCATCTAATTGAGTGTGCATGCACGCTCAAGCTGTTTTGGACAGTTGAGGAAGTAAATCCCTCAATTGCTCAACAGAACACAATGCTACTGAACGTTATTCTTGAACCATTTCTGTCAATAGGATTTTACACGAATACTAAAAATAGAGATGTTACCATATCGACAATAATTGATTTAACCCATTCATGCCCATGTTGTTTGTGGACAACAACGTCTTTCAACAGCTATAACTTTTCATTGGGGCTAGATTTGCTCACAAATACAAGTAAGACTAATAAATGTGACTCATTTGAGCATTAACAGTTACCAGGATCAGCTCTAGAACCGAAGTTATTGCAATTAGTCTGATTGGATTCCGATGGAGCAGTGCTGCCAGGGACAGTTTACGTTGATGATGGAAAGTGAATTTTTCATATATCTACGGAATGGTGCAATATTATTGAAAACTGATAAAGCTTACCAATTTGGGCTGTCTTTGGCTATGTTTTTCACGCAATTGGACTATTGTAAATATTCTAGGAGAATTGTATTGAGCATTAAAAGGTAAAAATTAAGCTTCTTCTAGCACTGCAAGGGAAGCACCTATCCTTATGAAAATAGGCTTTTCGTGTTTCTTGATCCCACCGTTTTCAAGGAAAAATAGTTTTAAAACCCTACAAGCACTAGAAAAAAGTTGGGTCTGAAGGGGTTAAATAATACTTTAATATTAATAATGGGCTGATCTTAGTGACTATTCATGCGACTATCCTGCCACCTGGTAGGGAGCTCTCTAATGCATCGACAATCGTAGCAACCCTGTTGTGTACAGAAAAAAAATCAGAGCGACCGGACAACGTGAGGCACTTCGTGTTCATCGGATATACCCGACCCGGTATTTGTACTATCCTCTATCTTCTGAAGAAAGGCAAGAGCTTCGAATGAAAACCTGGTTGGTGCTACGCGTCTGTAAGGTGCAGCAGAATCGGAAGAGGAAAACCGAGGGAAAGGTGGCTGCATTGTTCCGCGCCTTCAGTCGGGAGGATCTACTTTCATAATTTCGTGGCCAACACGGAAGAACAGCTGATCGTCAAGGCTACGATCAGTTGAAGAACATTCCGACATGAATCTTTTATCAATCATGGCTAATGTCCTGGCTAACTGCAGCAAGGCTGCCTGACAGGGTGCGGAAATATTTTATAAATTTGATAAACGAACTTTAGGAAAATTTATTCCACTAAGGTAATTTTTGTATAGCTTGTCTTATTATGAGCAGCTTTAACGAATGTTTCAAATTGATTTATGTTTGTTGGGCAAAGTTAAAGGGCAGACTATATCCAAGAACGAAAAGTAACACATAACTTCAAAAATTTTACATTTTCATAATACCGAATCAAAGTGGAATCTTTTACAATGTTATTCCACGTAATTTATATTACTTTTCTGAAGATAAAAGCTATATTTCTCCACAAATGTGAAAATTGTTGAAAACCACCTATGCACACGAAGGACACAAAACCGTTAACTAAATGAGTTATCTAATTTGCTTTTCGACTACGTCTCTCTCGTTTTCTCCTTAGTGAAGAAAAAAAGCTTTTAGCTAATTTTTTGTCCACTGAGGAGAAATATGGCCTAGTACATGTTGCATTGCCTTGCTAAACCAAATAAAGACTCGATTTCATTAATCCTCATCAGCTGTCGTGCAAGACATCACACAGAATTAGTGATTCGCTAAGAAACACGTAGTTTTCGTTATTTTGGAGCTCACGTCAATTCAGCGCTAGCTTAGTCCTGTCACTTAGTGAATTCTGATGAGACGAAGTCGAAACGCAAATTCCATAACTAATTTACTTTGCTGAAGACAGTGATTTACATGATACTGAATTTATTGTTTTCTTTGCCGATTTTCCATTTCACACGCCCACAAACAAAAATTCGTGCGAACCAAACCTAACACAATAGAGCAGCGTTTGGGAAAAAGTTTCCTTTTGTGCCGGGATAATAATTATACTTTTATAGACAAATCGTAATATATTTATAAAACAAATTTCTTAACCAGATTAAGGCTTTAAGTTTTCGACTTACCAATACTTGTCTTAGGCATTTATATCTATAAAAATCTAATTGTTTCACCAATGGAATTTAAATTTAATGTTGAAGAGAACAGCCTTGCCAGTGGGTGAAATAGGCAGTATAAAAAAATGTTAGCAAAAATGTAATATCTTGTTTGGCTGCATCACTAATCGGCTTTCCAAAGTTTTGCAAAAGTCGTACTGTCAAAAATAAATTCTTTGAAACAAACTTAGTTTGCAGCATTAGATGACAGAATTACCATTATTTTCTATTGTGCTATCCAGTTCGTTTGCGCACCCCTATATGAAATATTAATTCTAAATGATTGCGAATCATCCTCTGAATACGTTCGAGTTCGCGTAAAAATGCCAACGACTACATTTAACTAAGAAACCGGAAACCTCGGGTGAAATTCCTCCGAACCTCCAGTCGCACACAACTGGCCTCACTTCAATGAGGATTATTTTCATCATTTGCATCTGACAGCAAAAAAAAGATCAACCTTACGAATATGTCTCACATTGCATCACCCCGTTAAGCTTATGCATCTACCGCTCCCTCCCGCTCGATCCGCACCCGAAAACCCAACACCCAATCGTCCGAGGCATCTGCTTCATGCTGTAGCCTCGGTTCCGCATATGTCTGCCACGACGGTGCAGGCATCAGGCCGCCGTAGTGTGTACACACGGACAAGGAACATGGAACCAAACCCGAAAAATAAAGGATTTTTTGGGCAATGGAGCTATTTCTTCAAACATCATAATGACGTTCTTGAATGCTTAACCAAACATTATACCGCTCCGCCTAGAAGCGTCACTCTTGCCGGGCGGATTCAGACAGGAAAACCCATCCCCCTTGCCTCTGGCTTTCCCCTCTACCTTCCGGAGGATGGTCCAACCAACTAAAAATCCTCATCAGCATCAGCATAAAACACTCACGGAATCGTTTCCATATGAATTTTATGAGTTTGATCCTTTTTTCGTGTACTCGCTGCTGCTCCTGTTCGTCCTCCAGCCCAGATCTGTATATGTATTTTTCAACCTTTTCCGTGGCGTAACAAACGAGAAGCACATTTTTACATTTTTTTTTTGCGTACCATATTGCACATTGCCCGAGATAGAAACCGTATGTCAGGCATCAGACAATAAAAAATTCTGCACATTTTGAGTCACCAACACCAACGGAATCGGCTGGTATACCGTTCGTATAAGTGCACAAATCACACAACACCACGCACACACACCACTTGAACCCGAGAGGCGCAACAGGACGACAATCCCCTTCTTCTTGCTGAAGGCACATTTTTTTTTTCTTCTTGCACTTCTATACAGTTAAGATTCCTTCCAGTGTAATGTTCTTCTCGATGAGTCGCTAACTGGAATCGTCACGCATCGGCAGGAGCAGAGAGACCCGACCGCACGCTGTCGACTGACGGAAGTGAACTGATGGCCTAGTCGGTTCGTTGGCGGCCCACGAGTCCTCGGCACCGAGAGTGCTTTGAAATTCCCACTTTCGGCTGCTAGACGAGATATGGGGCGAACGAAATGAGAAACGAGAATACAGCAGGAGAGAACACGCGATATTCGGAAATTGCCATCATTACCATTCCAGCTCGCACGCGAAAGCGTGAAAGAGCGAAAGAGAAAGTGTCGCACTTCGTGCGGACGAGTTTTTCAATTGACTGTTTGTAGCTGTGTATGTGCGATGGACGAGTGTAAGTTTTTTATGATCTCCTCGTGGCTTGCTCGTTTCCAGCTACTGCCAAGGCTAGAATGGTGTGGTGTAGGTACGAAGGGGAGGAGAGAATGTTGTCACATAATCTCATGCGAATGCGTGCTCTCCTTTTTCAATGGTTTAATTGATGTTCGGAAGTGAACGGAACGAACGAGAACGTGGAAATGCGAGAGCGTGAGCCGTGAAATAGAAAGGGGAAGAGGAAATATTTACACACAGCATCCCTTTCTCGGCCTCGTGGTCACCGTTGGGGAGCATCGTAATGTTGGACCTTGTACTGTGAAGTACGCAAATAACACGGAACAGCTGAATGATTGGTGATGGAAGGGAAGTCGTTATTCATTCAGAACATAAAATACCTTCACCATGCTAGTGATACGAGGGTCGAACAGTACCTATTGACCATTACTGTATCTCACAGGCAGCAGCAATAAAGCATGTTTCGTGTTTCCGGATTGTGTGTTTATCACACATGCGTTCGTGTTTTTTGCCCTACTCGGAGCCTAAGGGGGTGTTTCATTGGTGTTGATGGGTCCTATTCATCAGTGCTGGAAATCGGGTGTTAGCCCCTTTTGAAATTTTTAAAAAAATCATGCGTGAGATCTTTAAATTTATAATATAATAAAAGTGGATGCTGTGAATTCTTTCAAATTTATTTATTTATTGCAGGAAGAAAAACTAAAATGATTGTTCGTGTGTTTATTTGTGGAGCAGGGAAAAACCCACTGGGGTGAAGCTCATTTACGTCTCTTCTCCAGTGGGCATAAAATCTTGTCATCTTTTCTTTGTCATTAGGCAATATACTAACCCTGATGACAAAAATGCTTATTACTATACAATGCAAAGCACACAAAAATACAATAATTATCCAACACACAACGAATGCTGAACGAAAGAATAAGCTGAACAAGGTCTGTTCAAGCGATTATTCAGTTAAAGTAACTAAGTCTAAAATTAACACGATAAGAAAAAATCAGGTTTAATACTACGTACTACATAATAAACAAATTTTAGAAACGAAAATAGCTAGACATTGCATATGACTTAAAAAAAAAAATTAATTGTGGCTCGGGACAAATTAAAATCGAAGGCACCAGAGTTATTAACCCATTCATGCCAATGTTGTTTGTGGACAACAACGTTTTTAATTAGCTATAACTTTTGTTTGAGGCAAGATTTCTTCACAAATACAAGTAAGGCTAATAAATGTGACTATTGCCTTTCATTTGAGTATTAACAGTTACAAGGATCAGCTCTAGAACTGAAGTTATTGCAATTAGTCTGATTGAATTTCGATGTAGCAGTGCTGCCAGGACAGTTTATGTTTATGACGGAAAATAAATTTTTCATATATCTTCGTTATGTTGGAATATTTTTAAAAACTGATAATACTTATCAATGTTTTCCACACAATTGGACTATTGTAAATATTCTATAAGAATTGCATTGAGCATTAGAAGGTAAAAATTGAGCAGCTTCTAGCACTGCAAGGGAAGCACCTATGTTTATGAAAAAGGCAATTCGTGTTTCATGATCTCACCGTTTTCAAGGAAAAATAGTTTTGAAACCCTACTTCAGGGCAGGAAATATTCGAACCGAACCTATGTTCGAATACTTTCAAAGCGCGAAGCTTTGCGTTACTGGTTCGTATTCACAAGCTTCGCATCACAATCGCTTACCATCGTAATTGCGGACATTTGGGCGATACTTTTGCATGCTCTTCGGCGAGGACAAAGGAAGCTTCTTGTTCATTTCATTGATGTTCGGAAAGATATGTAAAAGCTTTTGCGTAGTTTTCGACGAACACGAGCTAAGCTCTTGGTTCGTGTGATCGATATTTTTGAAACAGTTACACGGAGCTTCGAAGCGATGTTCGCGAACACAAAAGAAAGATTACCTCGAAGTATTTCAGAATCGCGAACACCGAAGGATTATATCAATTTAGCATCGCGAGGGCCATCGCTAACATGTTCGCCGGACGATATTAGTTTTCTTTATTCAAATACCTACCTACTAGTTATGCAAAAAAAGTATATTCTAGACAGAGGCCTTGTATTAAGGGTGGAATACACAGAAAAAAATATTTTGTAATTTTAAGTTTATTGTCATGCACATATTTGGAGCATGAATATAAATGTAAAATTAAGTTCCACTAAAAATCCACCCGACTTGTCGTGCTTTATTCAACGAATTTTATTATAATTCTACACGTGGATTGAAAATTACAGTTTCTTCAAACGGAAAACCAATGCACTTCAATGTATTTTTCACACGCTTATTGCTGTAAAATGAATGACATGTAATATTACACGAATGAAAGTGTAACATTGAATGCTTTCAGATGCTCCAATTGAGTGCATTGATTTTTACGTAATTTTCAATCATAGTTTTGATTCAATCTTTGTATGTTTACATTCGTATTGATTTACATGTCGTTTAAATTTCATTATTTTTTTGTGTGTAGGTGAAAAATAATTGTGACAATGTGTAACTTATGGATGCTGGGGTTAACTGAAAAGTGACGTAACAAGTTTATTTAAGATACCCTACTGATATATTACCAGTAGGGATAAAATCAAGATTTCGTGACAGGGCGGGGATAAATTTTCAAATGAAATAAATTAGGGCTAGAAAATGAAGTTAAACACAATGTATACAACGTATTGAGTGGCTCGCTTATCTTAGTCATGTTCCTATGTCAGTTTCTTGAGGATCCAGTTATGTCAGTTTCTTGAGGATAAAGATATCGATATCCATTCAAAGGAAAAAATCGATTATCAGTTAAATAAATAACGTCATGATGTGTATGATGAATCCTAGAAATAAATAGGGAATGTCAATAAACTCGACCATTCCCGATTCATATATGGCGGTTCTGGTCGTTTTGTAAATCTTGTTTTCGACTAACAGTAAAACCATTTTGATTCAGAAGTATGTTTTAGAAGGGCGCATGTTTTTTCGTGCACTTATTTAAAAAAACGCTTTGAATCCATCTACCAGTGTGATGAGACATTTTTATAACTGTTTTCGAATATTATATCGGTTGAGAACTTTTAGAACGTGATATTTCGAGAAATTTTGAAAGTGAAATTAAATCAGTTGTAAAGTTATAGAAAATAGCCTTTTAAAATGAACGGACAATCGAATTATTACTAATACTTTATGAATACATTATCTAAGTTCTTCATTCAATGCAATATGTATGCAAAAAGTTAAAAACTGGATTTCCCTTGAGAACTGGGCCAAAAAATCGAAAAAAATGTGTTGGAGATCCGAGAACTAGAACAGAAATTGTAACCCTTGGACCTCTGAAGTGCATGCGTACAAAATGCTATAGTCTAATGTTTGTTTTCATTCATTTCATTTAATAATTTTCAGTTGAGCAATTCTGTCGTAAACTGCATTGTGGAGCGAGGGTCATAACTTCCTAAATTTAAGTGTTCCTATTAATTTAGTACACTCTCTTTAACATAAACTACTCTAACGAATGAACGAATGGGAGTAGGTTCGATAAATTTTGAAAGAAGCCGTTAAATCAACCACTTAAGGGATTACACCACCGCAAAATTAAAAAAAAAATCGAAATTGATCTTGATTGATTTTATTATTCCATATCAACATTTGAATAGGGCTAATAAGATTTGTGAACAAACTTTTGTTTTGCTGATTTCTCTGAATTTGTTATCATTTCAACACAGAAAACATTTGAAATCGATTCTACCAAGGACAAAGATGTTGATTCATGTGTATTTTTCATAAAATTCAACTCTGTAGCGGAAAAATGAGCGAAATAAGTTTGTTTACAAAAGTCTCATTAGCCCTTTTGAAGAATTACTATTGTATTGATCTTAAATATGGGTCTTCAAAATAATATATCAAAATATGGAATGCGACAAAAAGCGAATAATAATGGAAAGACAGTATTCGAAAAAGTTCGAGTTTAGAACGACTTTCATTCTACTTGGAGTTATTTATTTCGCTTCTCATTTTCCGAGATTTCCCTTACATAAAGCATTTCGGCTATAACTGATTAAAAAAAAAAAAATACGGGGGGCCCTAATGATTTCTTTCTTTTATTTTTTATTAGTAAAAGTCAAATAAGGGAAGATTACATCATGGAGAAGATAAACCAAATTTTGTCCTTTTCAGAATTGTTTTTGGATTTCCAACAAAAAAAAAATCACTAGAACATTGTTTGTAGGTTCTTTGCGTTTCTCCATCAGTAATTAGTTAACAAATACAATACAAACAAGTTGGAATATCCTTCTCATTATTTATCACAAAACACATGTACAGGAGTCAGGAAATAAATTTCATAGAAGTGGAACATGTAATAAGTTTGACACTTCATTTATTAAGTGAACAGATTCTGTCGAAAATGTTTGAAAATAAATATTTTGTCTCTTGTGATTAGGTAATCAACCAATAAACTTTCAATAAAACAATATTATAAAAATCATTTGGAAGCTTTCCTCTTGGTTTGGTACAGATGCCAAGAAATTATAATTCAATTAATGACAATAATAATGGATTCAAGTATGTAGGTATTTGTTAATAAATTCATTTGGTAAAATTAAAAATAACGTTTAACACCCAAATCATCGCATATTATTGAGTGAATATGACTAGCCGATTTAGGAATGTTGCGCAAGAACGTTAGAAACCGCAACAAGTTGAAAACAAAGGCCAACGGACTACGCCTAACTACCCCTCAGTGGATGCATTGCGATTTTTTTAGAAATTTGGGCGAAGCGAATTGATCAAAACTTTTGTACATTATAATGTATCATTTCATCCAAAAGAGTCATTTCACCAAAAAACATTTTTTCACGCTGAAACCCTTACCCCCTTAAACATACTTTATACATCTTCACCTTGGCAGGGAAAATATATTCCGATTGAAGAAGAAAAGACGAGTTTGCAATCAAAGCAGCTAGTAAACATAATTGTATTCCGAAAAAAAAGAATTTGAATTTCACTACCACTACGCTCATTCAAACTCGTGGCTCATAAATTGGTAAGGTATGCGGCGCACCTAATCGGTAAATCCTAAATTATAATCTTAAAATAATCCATTTTATTTATACTCAAAATAAGATTTACAGTTTATGATTTTAAGACAGATAGTCACGTAGCGAACATGTTCGCGGTGGCTTCATGATGCTGATGCTTGAAGCGATATAAAACTTCGATGTTCGCGATTCTCAAATAAACGAGGCATTCGCTTTATATGTGTTCACCGAATATCGCTTCGAAACTCTGTGGAAATGTTCCAAAAACGCAAAAACCACGAGCCAAGAGCTTACCTCGTGTTCGACGATGTGTGCTTCTAAGGTTAATGTGAACTTTTTCGAACATTGTAAAGAGCGAACTAGATGCGAAGCTCGCTTCGTCCGAGCAGAGATAAGTTTTACCCCTAAATGTTCGCAGCGATTGTGTCAAACTCATCGATTGCATGTGGTATGCTTGAGAAGGTGCTTCGTGAAGCTTCGAACAGCAATCAATTCATTTTTCGAAATTTTCCTGCCCTGCCCTACTTGCACTAGAAAAAAGTTGAGCATGAAAGTGTTAAAAGTACAACTCATACTAGCTGAGGGTTCGTTATGGCCATGATTTGTTTAAATTTGGCAGGTTTAATTCCATAGTTGATAGGTATCTAAAGTACTGAAAAACTAGTAGCCAACAAGTGACGAATCGCTCTAACAAAAGGAATCGTTTTCGTGCAGATAAAAAATCCATTACAAACAACAAGATTCGTTTCGTTTAGCATACCCACAAAGATAAAATTCGAAATATTGCTTGTTGGACCTTGAACTTTGCTCCAAAATGTACTTAGATCGATTTTACACAATATCTTGTGTAAAATTATTCGTAATTAAAGGGTGTATGCAATCAAATTGCACCACTAGAAAAGGTTGGTCAAAATTCGCCTATTCAACCGATCATTTACAAACTTTTACGGAATAAAATAAAACGCATTACTACACATATTACTTTGTAGTATCATTCAATTTCATAGCCATGTCCAAATCTTTTCCACTTAACTCTACTCATAAAGTCTTGTTCAACGTTTGGATCAACTTGTTTTTGTGTGGAAATCCATTCTAATTTCTGCATCCGTTTTCACTTCCTTATGATACTTCCGGAGCCCTTTGGTACGAAATTGACCTCCTTAGTGTAGTATCACTCCAGAACATCACGAGGATAAATCCGGCCAGAAATGCGTAGGGCCAACGTGAAACCTCAGAAGTGGAAGTGAAGTGAAGTGATTTCAGGGCAGATTCATGCCTGTTAAATTTAAACCATGGAACCTAAATTTCATGAGATATTTCATCATGCAATGTTGGCCATAAGTCATTTGTTTTGGACACACTCACATTTTTAAGTAGAATGCTTCTAACGTTTCAATACAGGGGCCCCGTTTCAAAATTTTTGGCCGAATTTTTTAACCGATTTTTAAAAGTTGTACTGAATGAAAAAAATAGATGTTTGCGCTATCTGATTTGAATTATGCACAACAGTTTTGTAACTAATTCCGTAGAATGTGCAATAAGCGTAAATAACGGAAATAATAGATTATGTGAAAGCAGTATTTATCTGCACCATGATTGGTCCGTACGATTCGACCGAGCGAGCTAGCGTTGTTAACACGGCCCCTTTATCAGCAAATGAGTCCATTGGCACACGTATAAAGCATGTTCCAGAAGAAAAATTCATCAGTTTGCTCTTTGACGCCATAGCAGCTGTTCGCAGCGATTGTGTCAAACTCATCGATTGCATGTGGTATGCTTGAGAAGGTGCTTCGTGAAGCTTCGAACAGCAATCAATTCATTTTTCGAAATTTTCCTGCCCTGCCCTACTTGCACTAGAAAAAAGTTGAGCATGAAAGTGTTAAAAGTACAACTCATACTAGCTGAGGGTTCGTTATGGCCATGATTTGTTTAAATTTGGCAGGTTTAATTCCATAGTTGATAGGTATCTAAAGTACTGAAAAACTAGTAGCCAACAAGTGACGAATCGCTCTAACAAAAGGAATCGTTTTCGTGCAGATAAAAAATCCATTACAAACAACAAGATTCGTTTCGTTTAGCATACCCACAAAGATAAAATTCGAAATATTGCTTGTTGGACCTTGAACTTTGCTCCAAAATGTACTTAGATCGATTTTACACAATATCTTGTGTAAAATTATTCGTAATTAAAGGGTGTATGCAATCAAATTGCACCACTAGAAAAGGTTGGTCAAAATTCGCCTATTCAACCGATCATTTACAAACTTTTACGGAATAAAATAAAACGCATTACTACACATATTACTTTGTAGTATCATTCAATTTCATAGCCATGTCCAAATCTTTTCCACTTAACTCTACTCATAAAGTCTTGTTCAACGTTTGGATCAACTTGTTTTTGTGTGGAAATCCATTCTAATTTCTGCATCCGTTTTCACTTCCTTATGATACTTCCGGAGCCCTTTGGTACGAAATTGACCTCCTTAGTGTAGTATCACTCCAGAACATCACGAGGATAAATCCGGCCAGAAATGCGTAGGGCCAACGTGAAACCTCAGAAGTGGAAGTGAAGTGAAGTGATTTCAGGGCAGATTCATGCCTGTTAAATTTAAACCATGGAACCTAAATTTCATGAGATATTTCATCATGCAATGTTGGCCATAAGTCATTTGTTTTGGACACACTCACATTTTTAAGTAGAATGCTTCTAACGTTTCAATACAGGGGCCCCGTTTCAAAATTTTTGGCCGAATTTTTTAACCGATTTTTAAAAGTTGTACTGAATGAAAAAAATAGATGTTTGCGCTATCTGATTTGAATTATGCACAACAGTTTTGTAACTAATTCCGTAGAATGTGCAATAAGCGTAAATAACGGAAATAATAGATTATGTGAAAGCAGTATTTATCTGCACCATGATTGGTCCGTACGATTCGACCGAGCGAGCTAGCGTTGTTAACACGGCCCCTTTATCAGCAAATGAGTCCATTGGCACACGTATAAAGCATGTTCCAGAAGAAAAATTCATCAGTTTGCTCTTTGACGCCATAGCAGCTGCAGCATGATTGCAGTTTCATTCATCGCTCGCCTGTCAAACGAGCAACATCATGACTGTAACATCCGGATGGTACAAGAAGTGGTTGAACACCGTTAACCATGTTCGAATTTGTGAGCAAGGATTATCGTGCGCGCGATTTGAAACGAATGAGTATAGAAATAGTGGGGTATAGTTCGAATCGTGTATACACAATGGTTTGCAAAGTTTAGTTTAGGTTTAGATTGAGTTCAACATACCGCAGGGTGCGACGTGTGTGTGTGCTGCTTATGCATTAGCTAATTTATTTTTATGCTTGTGTGTGTTAAGCCTTTGCGACGCAGTGCGACGTACACGCCCTACATACTTCTCCTAAGTTTTTATTGTATTTCTATTTAGCGTTGGCATGTAAATACGAATTCTTTCTTTTAATCAACTCTTAACGATGTAAAGAGTACAACTAGCACATAAAAATATGTGAATTTTTTAATTACTTATTATTTATAAACAATTAAAACTCATAAATCTCGTTTTTTACAATAAATTCAGCTCTGTCTAAACTAAAAGTCCTAGTAATCTAAAAAAAATTACAAGTATCTCAAACATTAAACTAAATAATAGATTTTTTGCAGAATTTTTCGTAGGTCATTTTCTTCGAAAAAAATTATTAAAATATGCAAAAATGGAGTTTGTTATTGCGTTGGTCTATAAAAGATTCTAAGAGACAGGGGTAACTTCTCAACAAGCTTAAAAATATATCATGTGGTTTTTGAGGTTGCTAATTACATTTCTGATAGCAGAAATTGCAAATTCAAAATGGCGGCTACACAATGGCAGCCATTTTTGACAAAATTTGCGAATTTTGTTGCAATGAGCACAAAACTGGGTTTAGTTAAGAACAGGTACCATATTGGATCCGCCGTTTTAAATTTAACA
Source organism: Topomyia yanbarensis (assembly GCF_030247195.1). NCBI lineage: Eukaryota > Metazoa > Arthropoda > Insecta > Diptera > Culicidae > Topomyia > Topomyia yanbarensis. The sequence goes on along the minus strand of NC_080671.1, from coordinate 44,265,469 downwards.
TTTTAGGCCTCAGAATCCGAATCAGAGACCCCGAGAACCCCTTGTAAGATTTTTTAGGTCAATATAAAAAACATTGAATTTACCCACGGTCGCCATATTGGATCCGTCATTTTGAATTTTACATTTTTGACATTCGAATCAGAATCAGCGACCCCGAAAACCTATATATTGCTAAAAATAACAACAATGAAAAAAATTTCGCGTCGCAAAGGGTTAAGTCGGTAATTCTCATGTCAAAGTGCTTTTGGCGTTTTTTTAGGGTAATGAACCTATTGGCACACACTTGGCATCTGATAACATGCTTCTTTAGGTATTACCAAAGCACGGGCGGACTCAACTGGGTTTGTGCTTACTTAAAGACGGGGGTTACTTAGAGATTTTGGTGGGTGAGGAGATTGAGTTATGTTATAGCAGTGACCAAGCCAACGGACTGAATGGCGTTTGCTTTTATCACAGGTATCAAGTATTAGTATTTTATAGCTATCTAATTCCTTAGGGCATATTCAGCAGCATGGGATTTCACATAATAGATTCAAAGTGGAATTGGAACGGAATCGACCACATCCACTTATTTATTATTTCACACAGTTGCGTTTCGAACTTTGAAACTGGTATATGCTGCCGTTTGAAACACATTTAGAATTGTATTTTGAAGAGTATTCAATGCACTACACTCAGATTCGATCGACCGGGGAAAATAATTTCGAGTCAAGTAATGACCGAATGGCATATTCAGGAGGTGTGTAGTTCTACATTTTTTGTAGTAAATAATAGTATAAAATTTCTTTTAATGGCTTTGTCAGTCTTTTGAGAAATAATAGAACGAATTTTAATGTTTGTCCAACGTTTCGATGCTTTTCGGCATCATCTTCAGGGGAAACTAGTTTATAATGTCGTGATTAGTCTCGTTTTGGGTTGATACATAGTTCTTGTACTTATAATATAGTTCGTCCTTTGTCTGAATGCTTTGTTAAGCTGAATGTCTGAGATATTGTTTGTTGTTCGTACATCTGTGCATATCTAGAACATAAATTTTGAAATATTGCTTACGAGTCGCCTAATATAAATTTTGGGTGAACCTATTATTTGAATTATTTGCACCCTGTTGTATGTATTTCTTTGCTCTCTGTTGTATATATACTAGACTGGTTCAATTTTTGACTTTTAGCTCCACCAGGCTCTACTGATTCCTTTTATGGCCCTTAGTAATTGTGCACATTTTGGTATCGATCGGTTGTGTCTGCGGACCCTGCAAAAATATCAAAGTTTATATGGAAATTAGTATGGAGAATCGGTTAAAATTGAAAATTCTTAAAAAATCACCTCATCAATCAATTTATGAAAACACTATATATTTCTAAAGGTATTCTTCTACTGAACACATTCGTGGAACATTGTAAGTTTGTGAAAATTCGCTGAGTGGATTTTATTTTATAATCTTAGCAACCCTGTTTGAATAACTGCATCTGCCATAAGGGAGCGGTTGGTGGTAAGCCTAGTTTACACTTGTATAACAATGAAGCTATTAAAACAGGGTTGCTATGATTAATAATAAAATCCACTTGTTTTGATGTCATGCTGCTTCTTTAGTTAATAACTTTTCTCAACGAATTTTTACAAATTTAAAATGTTCCACGAATGTGTTCAGTTGAAGAATACCTTTAGAAATATATAGTGTTCTCATGAATTGATTGATGAGGTGATTTTTTAAGAATTTATTTTCAATCTTAACCGATTTTCCATGCTAATTTCCATATAAACTTTGAAATTTTTGGAGGGTCCGTAGACACAACCGATCGGTACAAAAATTTGCACAATTACTAAGGGTCATAAAAGGAATCAATAAAGCCTGGTGGAGCTAAAAGTCAAAAATTGAACCAGTCTATTGTTCACAATATCATTTTAAACTAAATGCTACATACATGCAACATATCGAGATATAAAACGATATTAACGAAATTTCCTTAAAGCCCGTTCTCTTCAAAATAACTCTTTATTATAAGCTACATAGACTTAATGCCTTGGATGGAATGTGTATTTCATTGTTTTGAAGGATTCCTTCGACATTTCGAAATGTCGAATACATGGAGTTTTCATGTCTTCAACAATGTTTCTGGAAATGGCATTTTCGAAAATTTTGCTGGAGGCATTAAGACTCGAACTAGATTTGCAACTACTTCTAGGAGGATTAACCGCCAAAATTATTTTATTAGAAGAAGTGCTATTTTACTTAGTAAAATTCCACGAAGATTCAAAGCCTCCAAATTTGACAGATTGGAAATAATGTGATTTTGTTCGTGAAAAAGATTTCGCGCATCTTTTCTTCAATAATAAAGTTCAGAACTTGAGAGCGAGTCCCTGAATGCGGAATTTTATTACGTCATTCAATTTTGCACTCAAGTATACATCATCAAACCGGTCTTCTCGTTGTGTGGTTGCAAAAATCGATCTAATTTTCTTTACATATTTGGAATTTATGCGTTACTACAAATGTGCCTGCTGAAGGATTTGATTAAAGTCTGTTGGTTTTCGAAATATGGGGTGCTATTCATGGTTACTTTCGGACCTTTCACACGTCATGTTTTTCTTTAGTGTTGGCAAGTTCTTGCTTAATTTTTGGTTTCTGCAACCTTTGGAAATTGAAGAAGTTATTTTTGCTTGAACATTTATAATTCTGCGAAATATATGTTTTTCGAAGAGCTTATGTCGGGTTATAACCAATGGAGTAACAATTATAGAAATATCGCTTGTTTTCTAGTTTCAACCACTTGAACCGGAGAAAGCTTGTCGCAAAGTCGGGTGCATTTTTTGTGAAGTCACGGTTACAAGCATTCCAAGGTTAAAATTGTACATAAATAATTACATTAAATTTCAAAATTGTAAGAAGAGGAGTTGACTAACAAACTGCAATAAACTATCTTGTGTAGTTTCTTTGCAATGCGTCCTGGAAAAAAACGCCCGAAATTCGTGTTACAACCAGAAGATCCCCTTAATAAACTACACCCAAAATTAGGCCGTAATGCCTTTAGGATAATAAGAAAAAAGGCTCTAATAGCAAGACGGTTAATACTAAAACGGTCCCAACAAAAAATTCCCTTAACAGCAATATCAACACATTCATAGGTCTTGCTTCCCGTACACGACGGGATGTTCATGTTTTCTGCAGTCGCTACCTTGCTGTTGACGTCCGGAATAGACAAGCAATTTCAATTTAACACCGACCGAAATACCTCACCACTATTCCGAGTCAGGTTTTTCTGACTGTTTTGAAACTAGCGGACTGTGAGCCGATCTTCAAGTGCAAAGTGTGTCGTATAGAGAAAATAGAAAAATCCGTGGGGTATTTCGGTCAGTGTTAAATTGAAATTTCTTGTCTATCGCGAACGTCAACAGCAAGGTAGCGACTACAGAAAACATGAACAGTCCTTCTCGTCACGTACGGGAAGCAAGCAAGAAGGTTTGGGTCCACGTATCCGAAGTGAGGGTCCAGATCCAGACACTTGTTTGGATCTAAGCAGCAAGTCTGGGCCAGGCTCAGGTTTGGACCTGGTAAGGAGAAAAGGAATGGGCTAGATCCGGGGACTGGTCCGGATCCCGGAACTGGTCCAAATCCTGGAACTGGTCCGAATCCGGGAGGTCCAGATTCGGGAACTGGGTCGGATCCGGGAACTAGGCCGGAATCGGGAACTAGGCCGGAGCCAGAAACTGGTTTGGATCCCGGAACTGGTCCTGATATAGACTAAAGTAGTCGGAACAACAGAAAAGTAATTCGGATTCATCGTCTGGTCTGGATCCATGGTCTGTTCCGTCATTCCGGCTGGTTTTCGCCAATGTTGGGGCAGATTCCACCTTGAATTCCGGCAAAAATCTGCCAGAACTCTGGTTGATTTAACTCAATACTTATACTATTATATAGAAATCAATCGAATTATCCTACATAAGAACAGGACCGAGGCTGACTGACGCATACTGAAAAAGTGATTGATTGTGTTATGCACACATGTACAGCCAAGGATGCAAAATATCTACCTTTTGTACGGTCTCGCAAGAGCATTAGTGATGCGTCGCTGTAGCGGGCTGTACGGATTGTGCAAATGTAAATATACCGAAAAAAATGTAGTTTATCGGTACCGTTCGCATCCCTGTGAACAGCTACCGAAATTTGTCAATTCACCGTTCATTATTAGAGCATTTACCCAAAATTCCACGCGGTCTTTCCTGATCGAAGGGAACGGCCGCGCTCCATGAAACACCGCGCTCATCCGACCTGTTATAATATCGCGAATTTGCATAACGAAGAGCTGAATGAGAGGACACGTTGTTTCAAAAATCAGCCCTGCATTATGCAATGTTTTGTACAGGTTGAGTATACCAGATACAAGTGGTGCCAAATTCATCACGTTCAGTAAAATCGAAGGCTGCATATCAAGAAGACTGGCAACTCTGTCCAGAATCTGGAAATAGTAACAGCAACGCCACTTGCAGGTAAAGGTGGTACTTCCCATAGTGATGCACACACACATATACGCTTTTACATTAAGCTTCATACCTTCCTCCAATAGAGGCGCTGTAACCTCTGTCGCTTCGCGTTTGTATGGGGGAATGAAAGAGATATCAGTCTTCTTAATATATAATCATCGGTAAAATCCAAGAAATTTTTTTAGATTATAGAATCGATGAAATTGATTTAATGAGCAGTACTTATCAATCAAATTCTGTTTTTAAAATTGTCCTTGCGATTAAACCAAAATGGGAGGCTTACTACCGCAAATAGCAAATACAAGTACTAGTTACACCAAAAACTGCTGGCAACCTTAGAGCGACAGTTGATGCGACGTGTACGTTTGAGGTAATATGGGTTTAATACCGCAATGCGCAATTGCGTAGTCTGTTACCGAAAAAGCCAATATCATCTTGCCCAATAGCAATTGAAGCATGCCCGCCGTCATACCTTTACGGTAATAAGAAAAAAAATGCTCTAATAGCAAGACTGAAACGGTCCCAACAAAAAATTCTCCAAACGGTAATACCAATACATTCAAATCCTCTCTGCGTTGCACTCATGTTTCATCAATAGAATAAATCTAGAGAAAATGTTCAATATGACGTAAGTAACAATGAGAGATTCTCTTTGAGGTCTTTCTCTTCTGTTTATTACTCGGCCATTTCAACATTTACTACTCTACTCTTTACATAATATCGTAGAAAATACCGTCGGCTATCGATATGTACCGGAAAATTAGTACAAAGTGTTGTAATGACGTCGTAATAAACGAAAGAGAAAGTAAACAAAGAGAGGCTCTCAATGTTACTTACGTCCTATTGAAAATTTTCTCTAGAAATATTAACGCATCGAATTGTCTGGAAGTAGGTAGCACTAAATTTTGGTATTGGGGGAGTGGGTAATATTCTTAATCTGGATGGGCGAATTGTGTAGATCGAGATAGTTGAACATGATGAGTTTACCTTGATAGGTTGCTATACTTCTGTCATTGACTTCGAGACCAGTAGAATTCGCCCGTCTGTTTGAGAAGTGCAGCGCTTGCTGAAAGAGAAAATTGATACAACCGATTACAATATTTTCCTTGTACAGTTAGAACTGGTAATAAAATTGACTCATTCATTCCGAAGTGGATTTTTTTTTTAAATTTGTTTATATGACATGGCTTGATGGATTAGTCACGCTAAGAATTACAAAAAATTGATGTCCGTTGGATCTTATGCACGCGATGAGTCGTTTTGTGTGGAGTTTTTGGGTGGAATCTATTTGCAAGACCGCCAGCTGCTACTTGAGGGTCAAAATGTTTGCTTTTTGTCCACCCGTCGTACTCGTTCATTGCTGCTAATGTGCTGGGCACTGTTGAATGTCCGTCTTGATTGGTATCTGCTTGTTTGTTGGTAGTGCTGTTTGTTGATCAGGAAGAACTAAACATTGTCTTTGACTATCTTCATCCGCGTTCCTTATCACTTAATATTCATGTAGTAATTATTTTTTCACCTTGGTTATTTGAATATTTTTTTCTGTTCTTATTTTATTGCTAATAAGTCACCATTTATTTATTTTCATTATTTTCAAAATTGAAATTATGTGTATATAATTTTACATTTTCATTAATTTGATGGCATTATAAGGGAGCATCCATCGGGCCAACATTTCGTTGTACCATAAAACCTAGAGAACTAATATGTTGGGCATTTAACCCTTTCATGCCCAACTTTTTTGTGGTGCACGTAAGATTACAAATCTATTTTTCCTTGAAAATTGTGGGGTCACGAAACACGAAAAGACCTTTTGCATAAAGATTAGTGCTTCCCTCGCAGTACTAGAAGCTGCTTAGTTTTTACTTACGTGGAAAACGTAGCCGAGGGTACTCTAAATTGATAAGTTTTATCAGTTTTCAATAATATTGAAAAATAACGAAGATATATGAAAAAACATTTTTCGTCGTCAACGTTAACTGTCACTGGCAGCACTGCTCCATTGGAATTCAGTCAGACTAATTGCAATAACTTCAGTTCTACAGCTGATCCTTGTAATTGCTAGTACTCAAATGAAAGGCAATAGTCAGGTTTATTAGCCTTGCTTGTTTTTGTGAGCAAATATTTCCTCAATCAAAACTTATAGCTGTTTAAAAACGTTGTTGTCCACAAACAACATGGGCATGAATGGGTTAATGTGCGTTCTAAATACGCATTGCTGTTGATTTATGTATGAATGTTAATCATTCTTGATAAGAATCGACAGGTCATACTACTCATGCGTTTAGATAACTTCAGTGGCTTGTAATTTCCCGCTAGGATTTTTCAAAGCTTTCTTACGTTTCCTTCACAGAATGACAAACAAAACGAGAGGATAATTGGAAAAAAAGTTTGAAACTGTAATCAGCACTCTTTTAATTTTATTAAAATTTGTCCTCTTAGAAATATCTACGTCTCACAAGATGCACATAAAAGGATTGTCACAATTCACCTGAACCTACATGCATGAAAATGTGAAAATATGAGTCATTCACAATTCCACAGCTTACTCAGCCAAATTGTTAATTAAAGCAGACCCAATTTTTGATTCACATGCCAACGCATATAAAATTCAATTATTATCAAGCAGTAAAATACGTAGCAAAGCTGTCTACGTGAAATGTTACTTTCATATTTTCAACGCGTGTGGTTTTCATGCAAATTTTGAATGCAATGAAATATGTCGAATATAATACTTAAAAGGAGATGCATAACTAATAAAGACAGCATTATATTAGCATTGTATAGGATTTACATTTTCTCTATAAAGCAACAATATGTATAAGGACTTTTATGCGTTATATAAGCTTCATATACGTATTTAGAGCTGCCAATTATGCTACATTTCACCTATTCTGTGATGCATTTATAGTGCTAATATAGAGCTTGATCACATTATAAATATTCAAATAGGATTTTTATGCAATATAAGTGCTATTATATAACCAATATAGTGCAATAAGTTGAAGCTCACGGTTACTTGCACAAACTCCTTCGTCGCTTTTCGCAACGAAGTATTTTCGTACGTTGAGAATAGTTGTTTTCGTTCATTTCAAGGATTGAAAAAATGACAACTTGATGAAGGAAAATTTTCGTAACTTTACATATTCAGTGTACATTGCATGAATGTTATCGTCGGTGACGAATGAACCGAAATGTTTCGTACTTTTACTAAATATTTCTGTATATAGTGCGAATTGAAAAGAGCGAATGTATTTTTCGTACAATGCACGAAATATTGTGTGCTGCTAGTAAATATATTCATTAGTCGTACGATTTGTTTTCCTTTTATTGAACGAAAGCTTTCGTATTTTAGGTAATAAAAATTATAATATTTTAGATATTTTAGATAATTAAAAGTAAGGATTGTTTAATAAAATACGCGAAATTTTTTTCAAATTTGCCTCATATCTTTCGTAGTGATGAGAGTAATTTTGTTTGTTAAGCATGAAAATTATTCGTAATGTTCACGAAACTTTATTGAAGAAATTGTTATTTTTATTGCGAATTGTTCGTAGATCGTGAATTGATATCAAATCGATTTCGTAAATGGTGCGAACTGGTTGATGAAATAAACGTAAAAAAATGTTATATTTGTGAACATTGTTCATATATGTTACGAACGTTGAATTCACGAGCAACTAATTTTTAAAAAAAATCATCTTGTTGTATACAAACAATTCGCATATTTTACCAAAATTTATTGTACGAAAGCTGTTCGTAGCAATTCGTTCAGTGATATGAATTTTTCGTACATAAATGCTACGAGGATTCTTCGAAAAAAAAATTTCATAATGCGAAAAGGATTTGTAAATGTTGGTAATATTTTATTTTATTCATCAAACAATTCGTTTGACTATTGAAATCGATTCGTAATAAACCCACGAAACTCGTTTCGGGGTGTTTATGAAAAGCTCGTAATAAAAATAGAAATATTTTTATTAAACTATGAATGAATCATAATCTATACGAAAAATTCGAATAATTTGCAAAAGCTGTCTTAACGAAACTTATTATTTATTAGATTTACGAATATATTCTTTTAGTGTGGGTTTCGTTTTACGTTATATTGTGTTTTTCTTCGACTGGACTGGAGTAGGATTTTTTACAAAGTGAGAATTTTCGAACTGCTTCAACAAATGATAAATCTTTCACGAATTGTCTACAGCCGATTGCCCAGAGCAATAAACATATTCTTTTACTCCAGGATTGTGTAATTTTTTCCCACCAACTATTTAAATTCCGTTCCCGTGGCAAACGTGCAAGATGCAGAAGTGTACATGTTCTCCACAACAACGGCTTTTTTCATTATTATTTTTATTTAAAAAGTCTCCATGCGATAGTTTTACTGAGCCACGGATCTTTAAAATATTTACAACATGTATTTATAAAATGTATTTTACCGACACTCCGAAACTTGTAACCGCTGCTTGTTGTTGCGCGTGGAGATCCGTAAAAGTCGTGGGAAATAATTGCTGCATCATCTGTTGCAGCTTGGTGATCTACCCATCTGATTTCTCTGCTGTTGTTGGATACGTATATGTCGTCGTCGGTCGATGTTTCTGTCCGCTTCTTGTTTTATCGTATCACGAACACGTAACCGTTTGCTGCAATAGCTTTTTCGTTGGCTGTTGGTTTTGTGGTACTGGACACAGTCGTGATGGCTGATTGAGCAGGCGTTTGCGGATTAGTCGTTGGTTGAACGTTAGTTTTATGGCAGTTTTTCTTGTAAGTCTCCCGTACTGAGATTTCTGATTTCTATAGTGGGCCAAATTTGGCACCGGCATTTTGCTGATCTGGGCAGGTGCCCAGCATAATGCCATCAAGTTTGCCTGTTTCGGTCACATTGGAAGAATTAGGCTTTGTCAGCCTCATGCTCAACCCACTAACTCCGTTGGAAATACCTGGGAAGAAGTTTCGTAACGAAAATGATTTTTCCGTATTTTGACGGTGCAAAGTCGTTGTCTCCCACAAGACTTCTCTATTCTTCTGTGGTTCACTCATTTTCACTACACAACGGAGGACAACGGAGCAGGTAGCATTTTTAGTATCTGCTCTAGGCGAGATGAGAAGATAGACAGCCATAACAGCGATTGTCAAGCCAATATACATTTCCTTCCCCGTTGAATGCAGTGAATTTCGCCTATTCAGGTTAATCATGGAGTAGCAGCTAAAAATTAAACGGCTATCATGATCAAAGAAACTAGACAAAGTCTCAGTTTAGATAGCACATACTATTCGTATAAATGTTTTGAGATTTAGCAGGTGATGTTGAAGATTGTAGGTTGGATTTAATTATAGTAGAAGCATTTTTTCTTACCAGCTTCCGCAGAGAATAAAACTGGTACGTAGGAATTTGTCCTTGATTGGTACAAAGTGTGATTTGTGAAATGGAAGTTCCATATGTTTTGAATTGTATGGTTAGGTGCGAGGGAGTAAATCTTTCGACCCACGCCTTCATCACATGAGGTGCGTCATGAGTACCCGAGAAGAAGCTTCCTCCAAGAATCAGGTGTTATGGATTCCATTTCTCTGTATTGCGATATGTATTTTGTAGTTGCCTCTCGAAGGGTGGCACACCCACCATCCAGCCCCAATCTTAATCTATTGTATTATTCAGTATGGCGTACCATTAAGTAAATTAGTTATGGAATTTGCGTTTCGACTTTGTCTCATTAGAATCCACCAGTAACTTACTGCCAGAACTAAGCTGGCACTGGGTCGACGCTAGCTCCAAAAAAACTTAGGCATTTGCGTTCCTGAGCAAACCCAGCTCTGTAAGCTGATGAGAGCTGGTTAAATCGACACTTGGCTCGGTTTACTAAACTAATGCAAGTTAGTGTTGGGTTCTGATGAGACGAAATCGAAACGCAAATTCCAAAACCAATTTCATTGTAGGTTTTGTGCTTTGACGTGCAAAAGTAGTTTTATCGCTTGTTCTCCTCAATGGAAAATAGTTGGTTGCTACCTAAATTTTTCTCCTCAAGAAAATATATAGTATAGTGTGGTATAAGGTCAAGACTTGTACTAAACGCTACTCAAATACAGCTTTCAAGAAGCACATACCTTTTAAATAAATAAAATAATCAAAACTGATTTTTTTTTTCAGATTATTTTAGTTTTTGCATTTCTAAATGATGCAAACAATATTACACATACGGTAAACGGGATTTCTTTGAAACTTTCAAGTTACTAAGAGTACCCAAACGAAACCACTTTCTAACTTTTAATTTGTGAAGAGTAGTATTTTTTTCAATTACACTATGTCCTTACAAAAGTTCTGCTATGATGCATCCGTCCCACCATCTTCTCGCAGAGTCCCACATTCATGGCACGTTTCCTCAGCCGATCTTTGGGGAAAAATAACTAAGACCGTGACAGACGAAATGTCGAATATTGTGATGCCATAGTCTGCCGTCAATCCTGGAGAGGAAATTCAACGTAATATTTTCAGCGTGTATTCTCGCGAGCTTGTACTGAGCGAAAACGGTTTGCTGGAGCACAACTGAAAACACGGAGAGAACAAGCAAAATTAACACCATGCGTCGTCATCGGAGATTCCCTTTGGGGATTCTAAGAAGGAAAACGCTATACCATCTCAGATGCAAACTCTCAGTACGGTAGCTACATCCATACATGCATACCAAATGGTCGACGCACGATTCCTGCGTAATCTCAAACAACCACTTGAACGGCGATCAACTGCAAAACGTGGTCCCACGACTGTCCGTGATTTCGGTGGTAACTGGGTCGGATCGGGTAATGCGGGCAGATAGGGTAATTTGTGTTGTGTTTGGGTGAGTTCACACACATATCATCCAGCATGCGTTTTTTCTTCTTCTTTTGGAGCACGATTTAATTCACATAGCAGTAAGATTGATGACCGATTCGTTTGAGTCCACATGTATCATTTACAACATCGTGTAATAAAAAAAGGAATCAAGCAAAAAATATTTACATTTTAAGAAGCTTTACATTCGCTATAAAGACGGAAATTAAATTCGAACTGGAATCGGGACGCGAATCGCGGTGGTAGCGGAAAGGTCCCACCAATGAAATCGAAATAGAACAACGAAATGAACACGCGCTTGCTAGTGTTTGCGTTCGTGTATGTGCGATACTGGCGGCTGGCAATCACTGTACGATGATGTACAAATATGCAGCCTCCCTTCCAGCTTGAACTCGTATGTGAATTGAATAAACAACGAACTGAATGAATGGAAATTCTTCTCAATTATGAATAGTTTCCATTAATTTAAATCTCGACCCGAGTTATACCGCACACCAGCACTAGGACCAGCAGCAGTAGCAACAGGAACAGAACGGGGAATCTCTGACCATGTCCGCTTGGCAGCATAAACTGAACCGGCGCGGCGGCGATGCTGTAATCTCATTTGGATGGGTGTATGGGAAATTATGGAACCAAATGCAGCAGAACGGATTGTGGGGCGGTTGTTGGGACTATTTCGGCATTGTCACGAAGTTGCCAGTGCTTGCAGTGAAGAAATGCTTTTGTGTGAAGTGCGCATTGTTAGCAACTGGCAACCATAGGCGGGGAGAAGATACTTACTTACCAATCAGAATGATGGTGTGAGGGTAATCTTGAAATGGTAATTATCCGCACAACAGAACGACGAAAAAAGCGACGTAATTATCATACATAAAATTTCATCGGCACGTCGGTCGTTTTGTTTGTGTCAGCAATTGTTGCGGGTGGGTGCGGGAAACTATAATACATCCTTCCACGCGAAGGTAAGAAAATGCCTGAATTTCTAGCTTTGATTAAAAGGATGTGTTTGATTGAATTTAAATTAATTGTGATAGACATTTTTAGCACACTCTACTGAAAGGCGCAAAAGTTAATCTTTTTAAACTAATCACGAGTTTTTACGATAATTGTAATTCTGATGAGACGAAGCCAATACGTAGATTTTCGACTAAGGTTGCCATCCCTCCAGGTTTTACCCCGATACTACAGGCCTCCGGGTTTAACGTCTATTTGTCCGGGTTTTGTGAGACATAAAATATATGTTCGAAAAAAAATTTACGAACTATATCACATAATTTCGAAACCGTCAACTTCGAAGATTTGTCGTAAAATGGGGAATACTTACCAGTGCCTACATGCTCCCATATAATGCTTCCCTGTATGTCTATTGATAGCATTTTATCTGTAGGCCAACATCGACTGGGTACTATCGTCTTCTGCAGTAGTAGCGAAATGATAACGAGTAAGCTAGCATTGGGGCTATAACCTTACCGTAGACACAATTAAATATCTGTCGGTTGTGTTAGCTATGTGGGGTGGCGAGAAACAAATCCCGTACGGCGGCCCTCCGACGAAACAGGTGATTGAGTAAATAGGAATAAAATACTGATCGGAACCATCGATCAAGACAAAAAAGGACTACGCGTGGAAACTTGGAACATGAAACTGCAAGTCTGCTTCTCTGGGTTCTAACAAATCCTGGGCGACGAACTGAACACTCGCAACTTCGAAGCCGTAGATTGCGTGAACTTTGCTTGGCGAAACAGAAGATGTAGAAAAGCGGGCATCGAGCGGCTTAATTCTACCAGAGCGACGGCACAACCAACCAGCTGAGAATCAGCTTTATAGTGCTGGGAAAGATGCGCCAACTCATGATCAGGCAGGTGAAAGGACGTGTGTAGTGTGGATCGAAGGCCACTTCTTCAACTACAGCAACATCAACGTGCACTATTCTCAGGAAGCGAGACCCGAGGACGAGAACAATGCATTTTGCTCGTAGCTAGACTCGAACGCCCAGATAGGCCGGGAAGCCTTGTATAAAGCGGTGATCGTACCGGACAGCCTGTACACCGTTAAAAATGACAGCGGCCAACGATGCTTGAACTTCACAGCATGCCGTGGAATGTCTACAACCCGACCGTTTTTCGTCTGCGGAGTCGAGTATTGCTGTCCGTTTTATTTCATAAACTTGGCCCAACAAAGCGGTAAGTAACCATATTCGTCTGATTCTCTACGAAGGCAGTTCACATAGATTTAATGGGCAACCTATCTTCTCCCGTGTTCCTAGCTGCTCTCTGCCGTCTAGTAGCGCAGAGAAAAGATGGTACAGTGGTACACTCTGACAACGCTACCACTTTCAAAGGTGCTTCGAATGCACTCAACCGCATCTGCCGCATGCTGAAGGTCGCATCTACTCATTGCACTCTACCCCATGGAGTCTGATCGCAATCAGATCTTCCACTGGTGCTCCGACAATGAAATTCGCTGAAAGTTTATTTCACATCGAACATCGTACTTTGGCGGTCTTTGGGAGGCTGCAGTGAAGTCAGCGAAAACACACCTGCTGAAGGTAATCGACAACATCAACGTTGTGTACGAAGATGTCGGAGTCATTACGCCAAGCATTTTCTTGTCGGAAGTAAGCTTTAACCCGTTTCCAAAGCTGATCTGACGAAGACTCCTAAATACTGCTCGTTGCATCAAATCACAAAGTGGTAATGCAAATATCGTTGATCATTATATGATAATCATCGGCAGATAAATATGTCAGAAACCCAAGATCATAATGTTTCCTCAAAAAGCCATCCGCGACATAGTTCCATAGAGGTGGTGACAGCACATCGCCTTGAGCACGCCCCCAGACACTCGGTTTCCTTTCCTCTACTTGTCTGACTGAGGAGGACAGATGTCGGTTGCTAAGCATTGTGTGTATCCAGTTCGTGATATGTTAAGGTAATCCACGACCTCGTGCTGCCTCCAAAATGGGTACGAAATATAGGATGGTTCGATATCAAGAAAAACTCCTAAGCTTGATTGCTTTTGGGAAAATCTTTTTCAATATTATAGACATCATTGCGTGGTAGGGTGGTAGTAGACTTCCTCCGCTGATATGTAAGTTGCATTGCATGCAGCGGGTGTTCGCCTAAGCTATCATCCCGAATGTAGTGGTAGATTAAACGTTAAATGGAGCAAAACTTTCAATGAACCATCGATTCGTGTTTCACAGTTCAACGAGCTGCCCAAGAATCAGAACTATCTGAAAGAAACTCAAGAACAGTCGTCGAAGATGGAAAGAATGTGTCAAAAAAACAATTGAGTACTACATCTTCGTCAGATGAGTATTCGCTATTAACAGTTCTAATTAAACTCTTTTGATTTCGAAAGTAACTCTTTTAATCTAGTAGTCTCGCTGTATCTTGAGACATTTGTGCAGAAGCTCTTCTAACCACTTCGCTAAGGGGATCGAAACCCATGAAATTTAGTCTCCAAGCTTTCTTCGTAGAGATCCCAGTTTGGGTTCACGACATATTACAATATATAGCGATATGTCATAATCATCAAAGATGAAGTATTTATGATCACATACGACGGTTCGTCAGAGCAGAGAGTTGCATCTAACATCTCTTCCCTGCCAGGTCGTGCAAATGTTGGGCGTTTTCCTACATTGAGTATATGATGATTTGTGCTGCTTGTAATTTATGATTCTTTTAAGGGCGAATGACCCAATAGGTTAAAGTTCCAAAAAATAATAACATAACATGACGTTACGATCTCTGTCAGCACAATTCGCAAAGAAAACCGGGAGTCGTTGGGCAGTCCGTCACTAGTGAAAAACATAAACCGGAGAGTTAGCGAAGAGTACACCCACAGTGACCACCAAGCGACCCTTTGCAGTATTGATTAAAGCAACCTTACGGCATTACGCGGATGAGAACTGCTGAGAGAACCTGGAAGACAAAAAGCTTCGACAAGGAACTATTCGTTAAGGTATTTTGCATGGGCAGCGGTGTTCAGAACATGGATGCAATCAAGCTGACGGAAACGTTAACGGGGGTATGTGATACGGTAACTGGAGCCACTGAAACCACGGCGTCCAACCTAATGGTAAAACGAGATACTAAGTACAGGATGAGCCATTTTGCAGCCAATTTTGACAGATAAACACAATTTTTAAACGTCATTTAGTGCCATTTTAGCAATGAGTCGATTTACACCAAAAGAACGCGCTGAAATCGTAGCGCTTTCTATTGAAAACGATCGTTCAATAGTGAAAACTGTGCTTGCTTATCGTAAACAATATGGCAGGCAATCGGCGCCCAGACAATCCGTGATTTGGTGAAGAATTTCTTTGAGTACGGGTCCGTAGCAACTCCCCAGATTCCTTTTCGACAACGCCCGCAGCATTTAAAATGTAGTTGGGCCGGAGTGTGCTCCAAAACAATCATTACCCCAAATTTCATTACCATTCATTTCATTACCATGTTGCATGAAATTGAACATGATAATGAATATATCTTAACTATTACAAGCACACAAAATATATCGCAAATCATGTACTATGAATCATGAACTAGTTCACGAATCCATGAATAATATTTCATAATTTTGTGAACTATTTGACGAGCACGAATTGTTAAACGTATACTAGAAATAATGAACCAATTCACGAATACATGAATAATATGTTATGATTTCGTGAACTATTTCACGATCACGAATGGTAAGTAGTCACTGTTATGTTAGGTGTCATGAAACAGCTCACGCATGCATGAGCAATATTTGATGATTTTGTGAACTGTTTCACGAGTATGAGTGGTAAATGGTGGCTATTATACTAGGATTCATGAATTAGTTCACGAATACATGAAAAATATTGCATGATTTTGTGAACTATTGTCCTTATTTTTTCCCTCAACGGCGCTCGCTACCGTTGGATTTTGGCGCACTTTGTCTGTCCAAAAATGCAGAAAAAAGGTCTGAAAAACTTCTGTTTTCAACAAAACGGGGCACCTTGCCACACCGTAGCCGCTACAATCAAGTTCTTGCAGAGCTAATTCCCAGGACGCGTTGTCTCCTCGTTCTCCGGATTTAACGGTACAAGACGTTTTTCTGCGGGGTCACTTGAAAAGTAAAGTTTAGTTTATCAAACCTAAGAACCTTGACGAACTCAAAGCAAATATACGAGCTGAAACTGCTTGTAATGTTGTCCAATGTCATGCAAAATGCCCGCAAAAGAGTTGCTTTTTGTGTAACATCGACGTAGTATTCTAAACCTGGTTTATAATAAATGGCATAAAATGTCCTAAGAAAACTTGTTTATTTGTGAAAATCGGCTGAAAAATGGCGGAGTTGTTCAATGTTGAAAAAGGATACATCCAGCTGGCGCACCCTGTACAATCTAGGCTGCCTGTCTTAGAGGTAGAAGACGCGTTCAACGAGTTAGCTCCGAAATGCAATCCTCGCAGTCCCAGATATGTTAGGGACGGTGATGACGAAATGCCTAAAAGCAATCCCAGATTGATGGACAATCCAAAATTTAGTTCTGCTGCCCAAATCAGGGAATCCGCCAGTAATCCAGCATCATACAGGCGCATATACCTGCTGGATACACTCGGGAAACTGGTGGAAAAAGTTTTTCTGTACAGGGTGACAGTCTTCAAACTGACGATTTGAGCTCCGGAAAAAATACTAGCACGCTCAGATTACCGTAAGGGGCATAATAATAACATCGAAACGAGTACTGAAACAGCTGCACGGAAAAAAATCCGTTCATAAATTCATGAATAAAAGATCATGATTTCGTGAACTAAACGATTTACGAAAATCGTGACCAAATTCCTGAAATTGTGAATAATAAACCTCGTATTCATGAAACTATTTGTGTTTTTAAAAAACTAGTTTGCCCCAAGTATATACATGGCGTTACATTCGAATGTTTGGTTGGGTTACTGTTGTTGTTCCCTAGACATGTTTAGTTTTTGTTATGATTCTTGTTCATAATTTGAGAATACACAGCCGACAGTCAAACGATGTTCATAATTTCAGGAGCTTATTCGCGATTTTTGTGATTTCTCGTCACATTACCGTGCTATTTTATTCATAAGTTTGCTATCGGATTTTTCTGTCAGACTGGCGGGATTTTCGTTCATGATTACAGGATCATAGTCGCACATTTCGTAATTTCTATTCACGTTATCGTAATATTTTAGTCATGAGTAGAGTGACTCATGTTCATGATCTCAAGATCTTAGTTACGATTTTTGATATTTTTATCACAAGTAATGTGATTTATGTTCATGATTTCAGGAACTTTGTCATGATTTTCGTTCTATTTACGTTGTCGTGATATTTTAGTCACGAGATTTATGTTTATTTATGCTCTCGATTTCAGAATCTTAGTTACGATTTTTAACATTTTTGTCACGAATTGTGTGGTTTATGTTCATGATTTCAAGATCTTAGTCACGATTTTCGTAATTTCTGTTCACGTTATCCTGATATTTTATTATAGAGCTTACTTTTCAATTTGACAGGTGACATCACACTGAACCTTATCAAATGAATAACGAGGCCCTAATAGTTTTCTTATATCTACTGCTCGTACCTATTACTGGCCGCTAGCAGCTGAACATTTCATGAAAAATCGCATGGAACAAAAATGATTCCACGAATTTCACCCCAAATTTCATTACCATTCATTTCATTACCATGTTGCATGAAATTGAACATGATAATGAATATATCTTAAATATTACAAGCACACAAAATATATCGCAAATCATGTACTATGAATCATGAACTAGTTCACGAATCCATGAAAAATATTTCATAATTTTGTGAACTATTTGACGAGCACGAATTCTCAGACGTATACTAGGGATCATGAACCAACTCACGAATACATGAATAATATTTTATAATTTCGTATACTATTTCACGATCACGAATGGTAAGTCGTGACTATTATGTTAGGTATCATGAACCAGTTCACGAATACATGAACAATATTTCATTATTTTGTGAACTATTTCACAAGCATGAATGGATATTGGATCGTGAATAATATATTAGGAATCATGAATTAGTTCACGAATACATGATCAATATTTGATGATTTTGTGAACTATTTCACGAGCATAAATGGTAAGTCGTGACTTTTGTACTATGATTCATGAACCAGTTCACGAATACATGAAAAATATTTCATAATTTTGTGAACTATTTCACGAGCACGGATATTGTATCGTAACTAATATATTAGGAATCATGAATTAGTTCACGAAGATTGAAGGGATTCATGAATAAAATTCCGAGTTTCGTGAACTAGTTCACGAGAAAATATCCAGAATATTTTGATTTTGTGAACTAATGTTCCTAAATCTATGAACAACAGCATGAGTTAACCTTTGGTTTTATGAATAATATTCATAAAGTTGTGAACTAGTTCACGTACGGAAAATCGATTTGGTAGTGACCTGGCAACAACCGTGACTGAAGTTCACAAAACAAAAACAAATTTTTCCACCAATAAAAGCGTTTGCGGGCGTTACTGAAGGGAAATTGAACATAATTATAAAACACATTATTTTTGTTCATGGTCCTGTTTTCGTAACGTAGAAACGTGATTGTTCCAGAATTCATGGCACTTTATTCACGATTTTGGGAACAATTTTTTCCGTGTGGAGGTATTAATCGACGAATGATTAAACTACAATAAACACGTCGATTATGCGGCATAGGTGACCAATGCGGTGGCTAGAATAATGGCGAACATTGGTGATCCAACAAGCAATAAGAAGCGTCATCTGATTGGAGTGGCATCTTCTATACTAAGGTACGGTGTTCTAGTCTCTGGCGGCTGCGCTAAAGACCAAGCGAAATCATGACAAGCTGATCAGCACCTTCCCATTCATAACCATGCAAGTCGTGATCGCGTACAAAGCTGTATAGGATGATCCCTAATAGTATTGCTCTAACCGCGGATATAGAGTGTTATCAACGGAGGGGTGCAAGAGTTGCGAGCAGGTTGGCGAGAGCTGACTTGATGGCCAAACGGTCACAGGATTGGGATAACGTGGAGAACGGATGGTGAACTCATCGGCTAATCCCGAAATTATCCTTGTGAAAGCACGGAGAGAAAGACTTTTATCTAACTCAGCTACTATCAGGTAACGGCTGGTTCAGGAAGTATTTGCAGTTCGGTCACGCACTTCTATCCTACTGCCCGTAGTGCGAAGGTGTGGAGGAAACGCCGGATTATGTGGTCTTTGACTACCCTAGATTCGAGATTACCAGCTCGAAGTTCAAAGAATGTCGTACCACAGAAGGGTAAAGAAGGAAAGACATGGAAAACCGTCAGTTGAGAACTCAACGAACTAGTAACCAGAGCTGACAGTTCGAATAAGTGTACCTTACCGATTGCCGTGCAGTAGGCTAGATCTGTCGTCGGCGCTAAATCGAGTACGATGCATCGGTTGACGGTCTTCGAGGCGCCTGTACTACACATTTATGAGTTGCTCGGGAGTAGGCTAGATCTACCGCCGGGACTAAACCGAATAGGCTGCGTCGAACAGCCAGCGCCAGCGGCGGATGGTTATGGCACCAGTGAACCGGAAGCCACGCTCCATCCGGAATCTACTGACACATCTCGGCGGTTGGCCCGTTGAATGGGCTAGGTCTACCATAGACGACTAGACTGAGTACACCACATGGCGCGGAGAGCTGAATGACTCTCGAAAACGGGCATCGCTATTAGGAGAAATTTCAAATCGAATTTAATCCGACTACATCATGACAAAGCTGGAAGCTAAATGGATCACGAAAAGGACATCGGTACCGAGAGAAACGTCGCCGTCACGAAAGTCTCACTAGGCTAGTTTCACCAACGGGGAATATCCGAGTAGTTGGAAGCCGAATGGCGCAAGGAAACAAGTATCGATATCGGGAGAAATTTTTCCTTGAGGAAACTCTCAGTCGGAGTACGGTGGATTCAGCACCGGGTACTATCCGAGTAGATCGCGAATAGTTGGAGTCATTCGCCATTTCATTCGGGTTAGAAAAATCTCTAACCCTATGTGCGGGGTTGGGAATCGAACCCAGGTGAGCTGCGTACAAGACAATCGATTTATCAACTACGCTATGCCCGCTTCTTCGACGCATACTATTCAAGTTAAAAAAGCTGTTCCGTCTTGGTGGCGATACTAGGCTATAGACGACACTCGCAGCTTGCGACATCCAGGACGAAGAGGTTGGAGTTCCGCTTGAAACAGTTGGTCATTATTTTCGTTGTTTTTGCGGCATCCGCCTTTCGATTTTCCCATGATCCAGTCTTCCCGGTAATTGAAAACATTTTACCAACACCTTTATTGCATTGGAGACAACTGATTTGGCCACATTCAACAATTTGTTCAACTTGGCGTGCAACGAGTTCGGATTTTCTCCAAGCGCGATCAAAATTTTGCTTCGATGCTCCTCTTGCTTCGACAACTGAAGACCAAATGTCAAAATCAAACAGTAGTCATGATGCTATACACTCACATTTTTAAAATAAGGGATTTGTATGTTTTTCAAAGCGCGTCACGTTGAACTTGACCCTAACACCCTTTAAGAAACGTTGCTAACTCTGTAAAATTTTCGAAACAATCCAAACATCAAAGACGCCAATATAAGGATTTATTTTTCCCGATTTCACCGTCTTTTTTCAAAATCAATGGTGTTGGTGGTGAAGCACAACTTTCCAGGTTGCTACCCGTCACTGTCAGACAATCATGAATAACACCAGAGCAAGTCATCCAAGTCGTACCTCTTAAGACTATCATCATTAGTCAGATCTGAAAGTTATCTATAACCCTGCCATATCAGAGCGGCCGACAGCGTACTAACCGTGAAATTATGTCATTATTCTCATCGGGGGACCACCACATGGTTCGGATACTCGCAAATTTTGCAACCTGGATCGGAATAAACTCGCCAATTCCCGACCAACCCCAACATAGTTTAATATTTCATGCAATGTTTGCTGGGAAAATGGTTCGTCGTACGTCCCATTTCACTCAGTTCACCGTCCCTTCAGTTGCTTCCAGTTCACAGCCGCGTCCGCGTGGCATTTGTCCGAACTACCAACCCACTGCCAACCCACTTCAAGACCGAGACTGATTCGGCGGGACATTCTTCGATTCACAGACGGTTCTTCTCGAGCGACGGAGCATCGCTCGAAGGCAACCGTCCCGTTGCACGCGCGCCAGTTGAGGGAATTATGAATTTAGGAAAAGCTCAGGGTTGGTGGGAATTCCCAGCCTCCCCGTAGTTCCTCTTTGACCGCGCGTGTGTACATACATACACACACACACGAATAAACACACAGACACACTCACACATTCATGGCACACGGCAGTCGGTGATACGCTGGCTATATTTCTATGCGAGTGAATGAGCGTGCCGGTTGGAGTTTCGATTTGCCGACGGCCAAGTGCTCTGTCTGAGGCTGCGATGTAGTGCAGGGATGGACGGATTCCGCATTGTTCTGACTGTATAACCGAGCCAAGTCTTTCCCGGGTAGCAAAACGGTTGCGAAACCCGGCACGGCAAGAGCGTAGAGCAGGGAAATAATTCATTAGGAGAGGAAATTAAACTGAAAGTTATTTTCCATTGTTTCCAAAAAGGATGCTGTTTGGGGAGGTCGTTTTCTGCCGTTTTGCTATGTAGGTTAGGTGTTCCACACGTACAATCGTATGTAGGTACGGCGAACCGTACTCTCTGTCTTTTCGGTGCGAGTTTGCGGGTGGCTGGCAAGAGAGCAATTTCTTACTTTGATTAGAAATAATTCGATAGAAGCAGAGCTAGCCAGCTAGCTAGCTGGCAGCAGTCAGCAGCACGGAGAAACAGTTCGCCAAAGTCAATGCAACTCGTTGGGGAATTCTCCTTCACAGAATCGGGGTTCAGTTTGTTTCAGGAACGCCGCAAGCATCTAAGTAGGCTGGGGGCTTGGAAATTCTTTAGGAGAAGATACTTTTGGGTGAAATTTAAGGTAAATGAAAGTGCATAACTTTCCTAACTGCAGCGGTTTCGTTCGTTGAAGTAACTTCTGTGGGGGGGGGGGGGGGGTGAGCGTTTGTACATCTAAAATGGTTCTATTAGCAAGAGTGAGAAAGAACGTAACGTGTTCGCATTTGAACCAAAATTAGAGAGAGTTAGTCCCACAATGCTAGAACGAACTCACAACGACTCAGTTCTATGTAGTCAGCAGTAATGTCGGTACAGCTCCAACTTCAGTTAAACTTTTGTGAAGGAACTATAGTCGACTAAAGGTTGAGTACACTTTATCCGCTAGGAGTTGTCGGACAATTTCAAGCTCAAATTGATTTTTTTTACAGTTCTTATAAAAAAAATGTATATAATTTTCATTACGTCGATCCATATAGACTGTTTTACAGTTTTCCTTAATTACTAATGTATGTAATGAATGTAAATACTATGTAAATTAAATATAAATGAAGCATTTTCTGCTTTTACAAAATCATCCTCTTAAATGTTATCATTTATTTATAAAATTCTGTTTTAGTATCAGTATAGACTTTGTAAAATCAATCAGAGCCGGCTGAATAAGTGGGTAGTATGGGTAGTACTACCCACTCGAAAATTACCGAGGGAGTGTAACCATGAAGTGTTACAATTTACCAAAATTATTGCAAGAAAACAAAATAGCAATTTTCAACGCTTTGGTATGCGCGGGAGTAGGGATGAGGTTTTAGAACCCTATTTGCTCGCGGCGATGCAAACCAGTGGGAAGCAAAATTAAAAACCCCAACAGGTGGCTTTCGGGGAGTGAGATGATATGAGAGGAAAATTAGACGAGTGGACCGGATGCTGGTTGGGGAACAGGACTGAAAGGAGAGGATCGAAAGCCTAGTTGGAGCCAAGAAAACGAGACGTAGTTCTCTTGTATCTAGACCGTGGAAGTGAACGCATCGTTTTACCAACCGAGTCAAAGTTTTGCGCTAAGTGCATATTCAGGACGGCTAGATAGGCTGAATGCCCCGGTCACTTCACTGGTAATTGTGAAGTTTAGCCAAGACCGGACAAAGAGACTTCTCGCCGTAATCGTGCCCTGTGCCAGAACGGCTAACAAGTAAAGGAGACCGTCGTCGCAGATCCCGGTGGCGAATTTCGCCAAAACTTCCATCTGCTAATCGCCAAGGACGAGGTGGTCTGCGGACCGCGCTAGATTGTGTCCCGGGAGTCGTCAACTTACCCGGTATTGGTGCCTCTGGAGGAACCCGTTCGCCTCGTGGTCGTGATTCGCAGCAACCATCCGCCACCCAGCGTAGGCCCTCACATTGCACCGCCGCGTGCTACGGTGGCCATCGCTACAAGGACCAAAGCTACATCGACCAATTTCAACACCGTCACGTGCCCAACAATTAACCAATAAAGTCATCGTCATCTGGAGTTTGAGAGTGAGTAATAGAACGTTTAAAACTAACCCCCGAATCTCGTTATTAACAAAGTCCGAACGCCTCCCCACCACCTCTTTAACGACCCTGGGACTCGAGGACCCAAAAGAGGCCTTTCGCGCCCGCCCCGCCGGCTGCCGTTGGTCTGACCAGTAGCTTGGGGTTTAGACTGATTCCCCTTCTGGGTCTCGGAGAACAATCCTCGAGGGCTAAGAGAGCCGTACCAGATAATCGGTAACATTTGGCGCCCAACTAAAATCCTGGGAGTTTCCCAGCAAGTAAAAATATTCCTAGAATATTTTTTCTTTTGAGGTGTGGGGGAGCTTTCGCGAAAATTGTATTTTCTCGCAAGTTTAATTAAAAATTCGCCCTGGTTGGTTAACCTCACTTAAAAAAAGTGTTTTCGGATTGAACTGGTGTGTGATTGTTTTATTTCACGTTCGTTAGCAGGAAAGCACATTATAGGCTGATAAAGTAGAGATATTCTTAGGCGAAACGGCACGAACACTTTCGGTATTGTTCGCGAACCTTTTGAGGTGTAAAGTAAATTACATGCTATTAAGACTTATCGGACTATACCTGAAGTTTTGATAAAGAACGCCATTTTTATTTGTGTGCGGTATAAATCGTTCCTTCTTCAGTCCATATTCTCGAACTTAACACGTGACTAAATCATTACAATGCCGCGATTTTCCGAAGAGTCCTTCTGCTCCTTGTACCGTACCCTGCGCGTTGACCATCTCGAACCCGGTGAGCTGGACTATGAGCTGCTTCTTCGAAATACCGTGATCGCCGATGACGAGTCCCGGTATAAACGTCGACGCCGATTGAGCGAAATTCTAAAACAAGAGAGGGAGGGTCATGAACTTATTCTGAATTTTGATCACGATCCAGAGATGGATCTTGATTATTGTTTGACAAAATTTCGAGATATAAAGCGTACACTAGAAACTAGAGACAAGAACAGCGATTTCTGTAAAGCTAGATTACTCCATTTAGGTCACCGTCTGGCATTAATTAAAAACCGTTGTAGTGAAGAGTTAATTTCGAAGTGCAGTGAGACTTTTCAAGACGTGATTGCCTTATTCTCAGAGCATTTTGGGAACGAGAATGGCTTTGTCACCGACGACGATTCGTCTCCCTCAAGTGGGAATGAATCTCAACTGGGGGCGCCGTCACTGAAAACACCTCAGTCAGCGCCCTGCACTGGCACGAAACCTAAGCGTGCCAAGTCAAGGTATGTGACGAAGCATGACTTTACATTCGCGATGAAAGATGTTGCAGATCTTTTTAAAGATTTGACGCTGGAACTACGAGAGATAAAAACGGAACTTCAAACCCGAGAGTCGGGTGCATCAAGCGAGTTTGATATTTCGGCCATACTTGTCGACCCTGTATTGACTTCCAGTAAATACTATCGAAACGATATTAGTGTTCCGGCTACTGTTACACGACCAGTTTCCAGGTCTTCAACGTATGTAACAGCGGCCATCAGTCAAAGCATACCATTCCCGGCCCTTGCGATTCACGAATCCTCTGGCACCGCACTGGTTACTCAAACACCCGTATCACTGGCGCCCGTTACCAGTAACCATCCGTTCAATACAACAAATCCCTTTTTGTCAGATTTTTGTCTCGGTACGCATTCGACTGTCGAACCGATTCGAACAGAGCCGACAATCACCTTCGCCGTACCTTCTGCAACAATTCCAGAGGCTATCCCCGTATTGTCGTCTTATAGTCATTCATCCCACCCGAACACTAGTGCGGTAGATTCAAGAAGAACTTTTGAAGCCATGCAGTACCCCCGGTGGTCAGAGTCCGAAACTCTACCAGTGCCGGAGCATTGGAACTTCCCAAATACAGCCTTCTATCGTTCGCACCAACCCGTTTCTGGAACTCAGACGTCTCGGCCGATGTCCTCTGAATATCATAATTTTCATCAGGGAGAACGACGCCTGTCTGCCTTCCACCCTCGGAAAGTAATCCCAGTATCGCAGTGGAAGATTCAAAAATACAAAGCCGATGACCAAGGACTTGGGATGAACGAGTTCCTTGAAAATGTGAATCAGATGGCTCTCTCAGAACATGTTTCAGAAGAGGACTTATTTGATTCCGCAATTCATCTATTTGATGGACCTGCCCTCAGTTGGTACACGGCAACTAGAAGCCAAAACCGACTGAGAGATTGGAACCATCTGGTTGAGGAATTGCAAAGGGCATTCCGCCACCCCGATCTAGACGCAGTATTAAGAGTAAAAATCTACCAATACCGCCAACAACGGAATGAAACTTTCCAGCAATATTATTTGCACATGGAAAAGCTTTTCCGTAGCATGAGTCAACCCATGTCTGAGTTGGACAAGATGGAAGTACTTAAGATGAATTTGAGGTTTGATTATCGTAAGTTGTTAGTGGGAAAACGAATTACCTCCATACAAACGCTGGTTAATCTTGGCCACGATCTCGATGCAGCAGATTCATCTGCCTTTGCGAGAGTTTTCGGTAATCCGAAAAAGGAAACTTGTGCACTTAGTAATGGAAGAGTTAGTCCACAGAACACACGAGTGTTCTCCAACAAACACCATCAGGCTGGGAGAACTAATCAAAACGCCAAAAACGACAAGAACTCTAAGTCAAACTACACCTCGAAACAACCCAAATCAGAATCAAAACCGAGCGAACAACCTAAATCAAAAGTAGATCAACAACCACCTAAAAGTGATTCTCGAAGGTCGAGGGATCCATTCACAAAACTCGTGAGCAATTATCGCCCACCCCCACATGGGGAGTGTTTCAACTGCAGAGACGAACATGAAACCGGTGAATGTCCCCTTCCGAGACGACTATTTTGCCAAATTTGTGCATTTCCTGGAGTAGAGTACAAAAGCTGTCCGTATTGTTCAAAAAACCCAATAAGGGAGTCCTAAAGTCGCAGGATTCTTACCAAGCGCCAATAAATAAAAATTTCCAAAACCTAATCTCAGACCTGGCCCACCGCTATGAGCCTCGATCTGATGACACTCAACAGGAAACCCGACAGCCTCAAGTCAATAAGATCACTCTTACCTCACCGGATGGGGAAGACGATCGACCGCATGTAAAAATATCCATTTTTGGTGTTCCTGTATGTGCACTTCTAGATAGTGGAAGCCACAGGACCATCATCAATTCCACAATATATAATCAATTTTCCAGCGTTCGTCTGCGGCATCCTGCCGAACCCATAGAATTGGTCACAGCCAGCGGGGACACATTGGAAATAGCCGGGGAAGCATTGGTACCATATTCCTTCCAGGGTAAAACTCGAGTGATACCAACACTTTATGTCCCTGGTTTAGCAATCGATTGCATATGTGGAATCGACTTTTGGCGAGTCTATGGAATTCGACCGATAGTCTCCACATTTGCAATATCTCCTCTCTCCACTAGTCGTCATCCAAAGACGGTGGAAACCCCAATCTTGACGGAAGCCCAGCAGAAAATTTTAGAACAAGTAAAGCTGACCTTCAAGGTGGCTTCTCATAAAAATTTAGATACTACACCCCTAGTCGAGCACGAGATTATTCTCGGAGACGAATTTCAAAAGACTAAACCAGTCAGACAATATCCTTACCCAATCGCTCCTAAAATTCAGGCCGGCCTTTTCGCAGAAATAGATCGCCTACAGGCCCGTGGAATCATTGAGGAGTCTAATTCGGAATGGTCCTTGAATATAGTCCCCATTCGAAAAGTTCGGGGGACATCAGATTATGCCTTGACGCTCGCAAACTTAATGAGCGGACGATTCGTGATGCTTATCCCTTACCCCACCCTGGACGCATCCTCGGTCGTTTGCCACGAGCCCGTTACCTCAGCACAATCGATTTGACAGAAGCTTTTCTTCAGATTCCACTGTCGCGTGGCTCACGAAAATATTGTGCATTCAGCGTTCAGGGGAAAGGGATGTTCCAGTTCACCAGGCTTCCATTCGGCCTCATCAACAGTCCGGCCACGCTGGCCCGATTAATGAATCGAGTGCTGGGGCAAGGTGTACTGGAACCAAACGTCTTCGTGTACTTAGATGATATCATCATAGTCTCGGAGACGTTTGAAGAACACATTCGTCTGCTCAATGAGGTTGCAAGGCGTTTACGAGATGCCAATCTGTCAGTAAAATTGGAAAAATCGCACTTTTGCGTGGAGAAAATCCCATTCCTGGGATATATCCTGTCTTCCAGTGGTTTACAAATTAACCCGGATAAGATCAGGCCAATCGTGGAATATGAGCGACCCACCACCATAACAAAGCTTCGCCGGTTTCTCGGCATGTCAAACTATTATCGGCGCTTTATCGCCGATTATAGTCACATCACCGCCCCCCTTTCAGAGCTTCTGAAATCGAAAACGAAGAATCTGAAATGGAATTCGGAAGCGGAGGAATCTTTTCAAAATATCAAAGAAAAGCTCATAACCACTCCAATCCTCGCAAGTGCTAACTTCGATCACGAATTTATTATTCATACCGATGCAAGCGATCAGGCTATAGCGGGTATTTTAACCCAGAAAATAGATGGTCGGGAGCATGTGATAGAATATTATTCAAAAAAACTGACCACTCCCGAACGTAGCTACCATGCAACAGAGAAGGAAGGATTAGCGGCCCTTCTTTCAATCGAGCATTTTCGGGGTTATGTTGAGGGAAGCCACTTCTCGTTGGTGACGGATTCATCTGCGTTAACATTTATTATGCGGACCAAATGGAAGACATCGTCGCGATTAAGTCGCTGGAGTTTGACACTACAACAATTTGACCTCACTATCCTTCACCGTCGGGGAAAGGAGAATGTAGTGCCAGACGCATTGTCCCGAAGTGTGGCTGCAATCTCGCTGAGATCAGATTCGTCTTGGTACAACACTTTAAAAAGAAAGGTGGAAGATTCCCCTGAAGATTACCCTGACTTTAGAATACAGGAGAAACA
The DNA here is from genome assembly GCF_030247195.1 of Topomyia yanbarensis. Classification (NCBI taxonomy): domain Eukaryota; kingdom Metazoa; phylum Arthropoda; class Insecta; order Diptera; family Culicidae; genus Topomyia; species Topomyia yanbarensis. The sequence continues at coordinate 44,236,769 of NC_080671.1, read as the reverse complement.
ATTAATGAAATTTGTTTTCTCTAACGATCCATCTGATCACCGATTTAATTGGAAAATTGTTCCATCGCCTGAATCCAGAAAACAAATTATTGTGTCTGCTCACGATGATGCAATGCACGTTGGAACCGACAAAACTATAAGCCAAATACGTCAAAAGTATTATTGGCCCCGACTAACAAACGACGCCCGATCACACGTGCAAAAGTGCACAGTGTGCAAGGAAATTAAACCATCTAATGTTCCCACGGTTCCATTAATGGGTGATATGCGCACTTCCAACCAGCCTTGGCACATAATAGCCATTGATTACATTGGTCCTTTGCCAAGAACGAGGTCTGGTAAGCAGTATATCCTCGTAGTGATGGACCTATTTAGTAAGTGGACACAAATACATGGGTTTCCGAGCATCTCAGTCTCTTCTCTTAAAACCGTTTTGCGCGATCAATGGTTTTTCCGTAATTCGGTCCCTTCAATCTTGCTATCCGACAACGCCAGTACATTCACATCGAAAGAATTTGGCGCGTTCCTCGAAAGCTTTGGAGTGAAGCACTGGCTTACGTCCCGCTACCACTCCCAAGCTAACCCTGTGGAACGTGTCAACCGGTCGATAAATACGGCCATCCGATCTTATGCTCGGGAAGATCAAAGGTCGTGGGACACTAAACTGTCCCAGATAGAACGAGTCATAAACTCAACCGTCCATTCGGCGACTGGCTATTCACCTTTCTTCGTAGCGAAGGGACACGAAGTAATGGTGGATGGGGAAGACTATCATCGTTTCCAAACCGACGATGAACAGTCATTGGAAGCAAGAATGAATCGAATTAAAGAATATAATCCGAGAATATTTGATCTCGTATCAAAAAACCTCAAAAAAGCATATGATGCGTCAAGCCGGAATTACAATTTGCGCCATTGTAAGGCAGCAAAGCCCTTGAATGTGGGAGATAAAGTATACAAGCGCAACATGAAGCAATCGAGTGCCAGTGAGCACTACAATGCTAAGTTAGGAAGTCAATACCTACCATGCACTGTGCTGAAAAAACATGGCTCTTCGTCATACGAGCTGGTTGATTCTTCTGGCCGAAACATAGGTGTCTGGCCCGCAAATTTAATCAAACCAGCTTAAATAAATTCCAACAATAGAATAGTAAAAGGTTGGCGGCCATAGCTCCAGTAAAACCCATCGTTCCTAGTCTCTGGTCAGACCTGAAAGAACAAAGGATTCAGTAGAAGCTCATGGTCGTTTCGCGTCGCTAATGATCAAATAGGATACTTACCGATCTAATGAAATCTAGCTCCCACTGGTATCGCAGTCCATTTATGGCTCTTTTTGTCCAAAAGCAGCATAATTTCCATCGGTACATATCGCGAACTGTCCAAACGGCGACAACAGATCCGAGTAATAATAGGTGCACCTTCCCAAAATTATTCATGTGCGTGGATCATGAACCGACGGGTTCGACAAACGATCACTCACTGAAATCGGATCAATAACCGAACTCCACTAAATACTTTCGTAGGTACGATTTGATAGGGAAACCGAAGAAATAGAGTATGGTTCGAAAATTCTGAATTCGAGCAGTTTGTTACAGGTAATAAAATTCATCGTCTGAGTTTGAAAAGATCGTCTCGCGTTCGATCGTAGAACGAAGATCAAAGTAGGTAGGCAGAAATTCAGACTCGATCGATATCCTTAGTTACAACTAAACCGTTGGCAAATTCGGATCGGTCTCGCAAATTAGAATCGCCGTCGCGTCGCGTGCGTTGCGTGTGTAAATAGTTAGGTATTATATTAGGTTTGAGTGGAAATTTTGTAGTGTTAGGTAATTTTTTTTGCGTTAAGTTCAAAACCCATAGGATAAGCCATTATTTTCTTGAATGCATGTGATTTATCGTCATTATTTCGAAAAAAGTTGTAGATATAATAAGTGTTCGGAAAGTTTGTCCTGGAAGAAATGTTTATACAAAATCGGTCCATACGTGCGTTTATTCGATAAGACCACACGATGAGTGAATGCACCAGTTCGATTTGCAATGTGTAAGTGAGCATGTTTGATTGAAAAAGAAATATTGTATGAATATCTCTTTTTCTCACCAACCACAGGCGGATTGTAACCATGAAGTGTTACAATTTACCAAAATTATTGCAAGAAAACAAAATAGCAATTTTCAACGCTTTGGTATGCGCGGGAGTAGGGATGAGGTTTTAGAACCCTATTTGCTCGCGGCGATGCAAACCAGTGGGAAGCAAAATTAAAAACCCCAACAGGTGGCTTTCGGGGAGTGAGATGATATGAGAGGAAAATTAGACGAGTGGACCGGATGCTGGTTGGGGAACAGGACTGAAAGGAGAGGATCGAAAGCCTAGTTGGAGCCAAGAAAACGAGACGTAGTTCTCTTGTATCTAGACCGTGGAAGTGAACGCATCGTTTTACCAACCGAGTCAAAGTTTTGCGCTAAGTGCATATTCAGGACGGCTAGATAGGCTGAATGCCCCGGTCACTTCACTGGTAATTGTGAAGTTTAGCCAAGACCGGACAAAGAGACTTCTCGCCGTAATCGTGCCCTGTGCCAGAACGGCTAACAAGTAAAGGAGACCGTCGTCGCAGATCCCGGTGGCGAATTTCGCCAAAACTTCCATCTGCTAATCGCCAAGGACGAGGTGGTCTGCGGACCGCGCTAGATTGTGTCCCGGGAGTCGTCAACTTACCCGGTATTGGTGCCTCTGGAGGAACCCGTTCGCCTCGTGGTCGTGATTCGCAGCAACCATCCGCCACCCAGCGTAGGCCCTCACATTGCACCGCCGCGTGCTACGGTGGCCATCGCTACAAGGACCAAAGCTACATCGACCAATTTCAACACCGTCACGTGCCCAACAATTAACCAATAAAGTCATCGTCATCTGGAGTTTGAGAGTGAGTAATAGAACGTTTAAAACTAACCCCCGAATCTCGTTATTAACAAAGTCCGAACGCCTCCCCACCACCTCTTTAACGACCCTGGGACTCGAGGACCCAAAAGAGGCCTTTCGCGCCCGCCCCGCCGGCTGCCGTTGGTCTGACCAGTAGCTTGGGGTTTAGACTGATTCCCCTTCTGGGTCTCGGAGAACAATCCTCGAGGGCTAAGAGAGCCGTACCAGATAATCGGTAACAGGAGGAATTACCAACTCGAAAGTTTGGAACAAAACACAACCTGAAATTAACCACGTAGTGTCTCGCGTATAAAATGCATGCGTCTGAAATTCTCGATGAACAAAAACTTCATGTTAAACTTTAGATTTTTGACAAACAGAAAATCTTTGTCCGAGTATCATGAACCGGATCGCCGACTGGCCTCCTTGGATCCGCTGGGAACTCTTGGGTCAGATTTCCAGGTAGCTGTTAGCATGTCAACCAAAAGAGAAGAGATAACTAAATTCGGATATCTATCGGGGGTTTAAAATATGTGTATGAAAGACAGGATCTGATAACTGGCACTAGAACACTAGGCGCACGACCAGACAACATGTTTAATGTTGTGATAACCGTCACCACAAGTGCAGAGACGGTTCTCTCCGACTCCAATACTCCGAAGATGTACATTCAACGTACCATGATTGGACATAACCCGATATACCACCCAAAAGAATTTACGACCTTCATCCATCCCCTTTAACCAAGGTTTGCCAATTCCTTTCGGATTCCAAAAATTTCATTGCACCACGAAATTTGATAAATTTTCAAAAGTCCTCTGACAAGATATACTGAAAAATTCGTTGAAGCTATGTGATCTTTCACAAATATCTCCTTCTAATGCCTAAGTGTCCGCCTCCTCATTACCAGGAATGAAGCAATATAAAAGAACTCAAACTAATATTTGATTTTTCGTTTTGTCTGAATCAAGCCAGTCAAAACGTCGTACGCTTCCACCGGAGGAATTTCTTGTTTTGATTCAATTGTTTCGGATATAGTGGACGCGTAACACTTTGAATCCATGGGCACACTAAATGTAGCGAGGTCGAGTACAATGATAAATCTAACGCGCTAGGCTGAGCTGGTGTAGTTGGCGTTCGTGTCATTTCCATCGTAGTCCATATGGGTATTAAGATAGATCGATTATCATCGTGAAGACAAGTCCATGGCATACCGTGGAAGTTACCTAGAATCATCTGTGGTGCGATGAGTATGAAAACAATCTTTTCGGATTTGACAAGCGACAATTTCAATATCTGGTACCGAACAAAGGCCAAATCGATTGAAATAATAGAACATTTTGATCCTCAAAACGCTCCTACATAGTGTTTGTGCGGCTCTGACAAATAATGTTAAAATTTTTGAAGATCTACGTCGAAAGTTAACCAGGTTTTCTATAATGCAAATACATTGTGCAAAACTTAGGAAAATAATACGAGTGACGCACTCACTTCGGTTTTGTAACAGCCCCCATCAAGGGATACTTTCAAGCGTTTACGAGGAAGCTCAGGAGAGGAAATAATTTATAGGTACATTACAGAATGTTCCTTCAATGGACTTGTCAGAATCTCGCTCTTTAGTGAGCATAGAAATCAGTCCTGGCCGGTAGCGTAGCCCTCTTTAGCATTTTTCTTTGGAGTGGACCTCAAAAAATGCTTCAATGTTTCCCCGTCTAATTTATATGTGAGATATGTCGACAGTTCATGCGGAGTCTCTCCACCAGAGTCCAGAAACCTCACATTCAATTGCTAAAATACATCTTGATTGAGACAACATTTCATTCACCAACTGCCTTCCCTGTTGGGATTGAAATAAACTCTAGTTTACCTATTCATATCGCACGTTTCCAGTAAATGAACTTTTTTTTTGTTTTTGTTGCCTTCTACATTCATTCGTTTCTGCATGCAGTGAATGTGAAACAACGCCAAAGATCATTTCATCTAGATTGAATTGTGGTGAATGAAAATAATGTTCAATGATTTCCGTAATCGATAGAGTAAATTTTTGTTTTCATATATATTGGAATGAAAATATTTCGATGTCCGACTTTGTGGCTTTGAAGTGCTATGAAATACATATACAATACAATACAATACAAGTATTTGGTGCTATTACCATCACAATCCTTGATTTTTTTGTTTATAAAATCGCTATCCACGTAGCTCCATGTACGGGATGGAACACGGCCGCACCTGCAGGAAATATGTTTCAAAAATGATGGACATTGCACGAATTATGCACTATTTCCAATTTGTTGAATGTATTTCCCTGGAAGCATTTCCATCAAACCGTGTCATTACCGTAACACGGTCTGATAAGAATGGCCATTGAAATGTTTTCAATAAATCAAAGTGTTGCATGGACAAATTGCGGCTGTCTTCTACCACGTAGACGGCACGGAGAAGTGGAAATAGTGCTACATTCAGAGGGCTCAAACGATTAGCGGTTAGTGCCAGATTAAATTCTTATGTGAAGTCTAGAAAATGGTAATGCAAGGATCGATTCTGACGCAATACCGTTTTCACCTAGCCCTTCTTTATTCCATCTTTAAGTACACCAATGCCTCGGAGTGAAGTTATTATCTAATATATTTAACATGAAACGTTGAATTTATTATCACAATCAGTAGGCTTAGTTTGATTTTGACATTCAGATTTAGTGAAACCGAAAAGATCCAACAAGCATTTTTTTCGTCAAGCTTGTGGATCCCAAGAATTGATAGCCGGTCTGATTTCCAACTCTAAGCGCTGATCCCATTTCAATCTCAAGCTGGTATTATTATTATGCCAACCTGTTCAAGCTTTTAGGCATGGCATAGCATAGCTGCTCACCCGAAAATGGATGAATCACTTGGAATTTTTAGAAAAAAGAATCAGGTGCATAATAAAAAACTTCAATAATATATTAACGATCCCGTTTTAATTTCAGCTACAAGATTTCGAAAACTACAACTAAATGCATATTTTATTGGATCTGAATATATTAACATATTATTGCAATTCCAAATAAGCTCAGAATAAAATATCAGAGTAAGTAACCATTTTTATGATCAGATCAGTTTGAGAAAAGATACTTTAGTTTCCGTCTAAAGACCAGCAAAGATTTTCCATTCGACTATCAATAATAGTACCGTTGACGTGATACGTCATACTGATAAGAAAGAATAGCGTAAATCTTAAATCTTTTTTCTTATACTTATACGTCGTGTTTGCCTGTGCAGCACGTTGATTTAACACCAACTACACTACGGTTAAAATTAGTTGTAATAAGTCGACTTCTTACTCACATGGTTTCGTTTTGCATAGTTATGCTACACCGGGTTAGTGTGAAAAAGAGGCAGACATATTAAACCCAAACTTAAACGAGCTAAGTCGGTATGGGACTAGTAATGGCAGAAACGATGATAACATCACAAGAGTGATTAACGTTACTTTTCGATTGAAGTTGTTTCAATGTATTGTACGTTTTTCCGCCGTCTCAATTGCCACGATGATATTAATCAAAGATTGATTTTTGTTCATTTTTCTACTTCTACTTCTACTACTTGATTCTGCTCCCATTTATGTGTACCGTAGAAAAACGTGTGTTTCATGTTATTTCATGTAAAAATAATCAATTTTGATATTCTTCTATAATTGAGAAGGATTGGGTATAGACGAATTTTTTTGCAATTTTGATTCAATTCTAAAACGCGCCAACATCAGCGGCCTAAAAATACCTCGCGCTAATAGCATTGTACTCCTGCCGAAGGGTATTACCGCAATGATCGTCTGCATATAACCCTCCGAGCTCTCGATCGAAGCAGTTCGTTTTCTGGTGCTGTGCATAAAGTGAACAAGAATAAATTGTCAGTGAAGGTCAACCATTGTTCGAGGCAGTCTTTGTTCGCCGGTGCCCAGGCTGGTGAAGTGAATACCAGAATAGCCGGAATCGCCGCTATATAAGCTAAGTATTTTTTTTTTCTTTCATTTCCCTTTCCCCGATCGGTCTCTACTTCTGCCCTTTCCCCTGAATATAAGTTTCATCTCTCGTTTACACCACGTGTTATCCTCGTGCCTAAATGGCCGAGGGCGAAGTAACATTGGATGGGAATGATATTCCCATGGATATACCGGATAAACCCGAAATTACTCCCTCCCCTGATTCCCCCAGTCCTCCCCGTATTAAAACATACCCAGCCAGTTCGACTGGACCCTGGGTGGTGTATTTCCGGCCCAACACGAAATCGCCCAATATTCTAGAAATCTCACGGGAGCTGACTGCCAACTACCCGTCCGTGGCTCAGATAACACGTGTTCGAGCTAATAAGATACGCGTTATAGTAAATGACCTCGACCAGGCAAACCAGATTGCTCGCAGCGAGCGTTTTACGAAGCAATTCAAAGTGTATGTGCCTTGTAGAGTTGTGGAGATCGATGGGGTCGTCGCCGAACCGGGTCTAAAGTCCGAAGACCTGTTGAAGTACGGGGTTGGCTGCTTTAAGGACCCTTCACTTCAAAAGGTGAAAATTCTGGAATGCAAGCAATTGTATTCCGCAAAAACTGAAGATGATAAGACAACTTATTCTCCGTCAGACTCGATTCGGGTGACTTTCTCCGGATCTGCTCTTCCCAACTATGTCCTCCTGGATAAGGTTCGCCTACCTGTTCGCCTATTTGTACCGCGGGTAATGAACTGCAGCAATTGCAAGCAACTGGGCCACACAGCCACTTATTGTGGCAATAAAAAACGGTGCGGCAAATGCGAGGGAGAGCATGAGGATGACGCTTGCGGTGGAGAAACTGAGAAGTGTATTTACTGCGGGGGCCCTCCGCATGCTCTTAAATCATGCCCGGCGTACAAGCAGCGCGGGGATAAAATTAAGCGCTCCCTTAAGGATCGCTCGAGGCACTCTTATGCAGAAATGCTAAAGAATGCTTCGCCATCTGTCCCTTCCGAAAATTCCTTTGCTCTTTTGGCTGGCGTTGAGCAAGAATCTGACGACCCACAAGAGGGAACATCATTGGTTAACCCAGGGGAATCCAGGAAGAGGAGAAATCTAGCCTCCCCTACATTGCCTCGTAAGGGTGCCAAGGTGTCGTCCACTCAGAGTGCGCCAACCGCAATCAATAAATCCAACGGAAGTGATGCACAAAAGCCGAAGCAATTTGCTCCAGGACTTGGAAATATTAATTCTAACAAGGAGTACCCACCACTTCCAGGGACACCAAAAACCCCAAGTGTCCCCTTTTTTCAAACAGATACTCAGTCCAGTAGCGGACTAATGAAATTTTCTGACATAGTGGACTTAATTTTCACAGCTTTCAATGTTACTGATCCTCTTAAAAGCCTTCTGATACGTTTTCTCTATAGTGCAAACATTTTTGAAGCAGTTGACTGCTAAATGGCCCCTCCTTGCAGCGATCGTATCCTTCGATGGCTAAGTCATCGAACGAGGTCACCGATTCGATCACTGTTCTACAGTGGAACAGCAGAAGTATCCTCCCGAAAATCGATTCCTTTAAATTTTTACTAAATAGTTTAAAATGTGATGCTTTCGCATTATGTGAAACTTGGTTAACTTCCGATATAAATCTCAACTTCCACGACTTTAATATAATACGTCTGGATCGAGAAAACCCCTATGGAGGAGTACTTTTGGGGATCAAAAAGTGCTATTCTTTCAACCGAATTAACCTCCCTTCGACACCAGGCATTGAAATTGTCGCTTGTCAAGTTTTAATCAAAGGTAAAGACCTTTGCATTGCTTCCATCTACATTCCTCCTAGAGCCTCGGTAGGGCACCGAACGCTTTGTAATATCACGGAATCCTTACCGTCACCGCGGCTAGTTCTGGGAGACTTTAACTCGCACGGTACGGTATGGGGCTGTCTTCATGATGATAATAGATCAACATTAATCCAAGATCTTTGCGATAATTTCAACATGACCATCTTAAACACGGGAGAAATGACGCGGATTCCTACACCACCAGCACGCGCAAGCGCGTTGGATTTATCTCTATGCTCGACTTCGCTACAGTTAGATTGCATGTGGAAGGTGATCCCTGATCCCCACGGTAGCGACCATTTGCCTATCGTGATTTCAATTGCTAACGGTTCAAGACCATCGGAAACAATCAATGTATCGTATGACCTCACACGGAACATTGATTGGAAGAGTTACGCGACCGCGATATCCGTTAAAATCGAATCCACTCAAGAACTTTCTCCGGAGGAAGAGTACAGGTTTTTGGCTGGCTTGATTCTCGACAGTGCGAATCAAGCTCAGACTAAACCAGTACCCAGCGCGAATACCCATGGACGGTCTCCCACCCCGTGGTGGGATAAAGAGTGCTCAGAGCTGTACGCGGAAAAGTCCACTGCATATAAGGCCTTCCGGGAAGACGGGTTACCCGCTAGCTATCTACAGTACGCGTCGTTAGAAAGGCGAATGAAGAGTCTAATGAAAGCCAAAAAACGTAGTTATTGGCGCCGGTTCGTCGACGGGTTAACGAGAGAAACAGCGATGAGCACTCTTTGGGGTACGGCTCGACGTATGCGTAACCGTAATAGTACCAACGAGAACGTGGAATATTCAAACCGTTGGATATTTGCTTTCGCCAAGAAGATCTGTCCGGACTCTGTCCCGGTACAGAAAACGTACCGCGCCGCGTCTCCTCACGATACCGCGAACGAAACACCGTTTTCGATGGTGGAGTTCTCACTTGCTCTCTTATCATGCAACAATAACGCCCCAGGGTTAGACAGAATCAAATTCAACTTGCTGAAGAATCTACCTGACACTGCAAAAAGGCGCTTGTTGAATTTATTTAACAAGTTTCTTGAGGGTAACATTGTCCCTCATGACTGGAGGCAAGTGAAGGTCATCGCCATCCAAAAACCAGGAAAACCAGCCTCCGACCACAACTCATATCGGCCGATTGCAATGCTGTCCTGTATTCGGAAGTTGTTCGAGAAAATGATCTTGTTTCGCCTCGACAATTGGGTTGAAGCAAATGGCTTACTGTCAGATACACAATTTGGCTTCCGCAAAGGCAAAGGGACGAACGATTGCCTTGCGTTGCTTTCTACAGAAATCCAAATGGCCTATGCTAACAAAGAGCAGATGGCATCAGTCTTCTTGGATATTAAGGGGGCTTTTGACTCAGTTTCTATCAACATTCTGTCAGAAAAGCTGCACCAGCATGGTCTTTCACCAATTTTAAATAACTTTTTGCTAAACCTGTTGTCTGAAAAGCACATGCACTTTTCGCATGGCGATTTAACAACATCGCGATTTAGCTACATGGGTCTTCCCCAGGGCTCATGTCTAAGTCCCCTGCTCTACAATTTCTACGTGAATGACATTGACGATTGTCTTGCCAATTCATGCACGCTAAGGCAACTTGCAGACGACGGCGTGGTCTCTGTTACAGGGCCCAAAGCTGCCGATTTGCAAGGACCATTACAAAATACCTTGGACAATTTGTCTGCTTGGGCTCTTCAGCTGGGTATTGAGTTCTCCACGGAGAAAACTGAGTTGGTTGTTTTTTCTAGGAAGCGTGAGCCGGCGCAACTCCAGCTTCTATTAATGGGTGCAACGATCAACCAGGTTTTCACATTTAAATATCTCGGGGTCTGGTTCGACTCTAAAGGTACCTGGGGATGTCACATTAGGTATCTGAAACAGAAATGCCAACAAAGGATCAATTTTCTCCGAACAATAACTGGAACATGGTGGGGTGCTCACCCAGGAGACCTGATCAGGTTATACCAAACAACGATATTGTCGGTGATGGAGTACGGGTGTTTCTGTTTCCGCTCCGCTGCGAACATACACTTCATCAAACTGGAGAGAATCCAGTATCGTTGCTTGCGCATTGCCTTGGGTTGCATGCACTCGACCCATACGATGAGTCTCGAAGTGCTGGCGGGCGTTCTTCCGCTAAAAAATCGATTTTGGGAACTCTCATATCGATTGCTCATCCGATGCGACATTCTGAACCCGTTGGTGATTGAAAACTTCGAGAGGCTCGTTGAGCTTAATTCTCAAACCCGATTTATGGCCTTGTACTTCGACTACATGGCACAGAGCATTAATCCTTCTTCATATACTCCCAGCCGTGTTCGTTTCCTAGATACTTCTGATTCTACTGTATTCTTCGACACATCCATGAAGGAAGAGATTCGTGGAATCCCGGACCATATACGCCCGCAAGTGATCCCCAATATATTTTATAATAAATTCCGAGAAGTCGACTGTGACAAAATGTTCTACACTGACGGATCAAATCTCGATGGGTCCACTGGCTTCGGTATCTTCAACAATACTATCACCGCTTCATTCAAGCTCAATGATCCCGCTTCAGTTTACGTCGCAGAGTTAGCTGCAATTCAGTACACCCTTGGGATCATCGACACTCTGCCCACAGATCACTACTTCATCATTTCGGACAGCCTCAGCTCCATCGAGGCTCTTCGTGCGATGAAGCCCAAAAAGCAATTCCCATATTTCCTGGGGAAGATACGGGAGTCCTTGTGTACGTTATCTGAAAAATCTTATCAAATTACCTTTGTTTGGGTCCCCTCTCATTGCTCTATCCCGGGCAATGAAAAGGCCGACTCATTAGCAAAGGTGGGCGCATTAAATGGTGACATATACGAAAGACCAATCTGCTTCAACGAATTTTTTAGTATTTGTCGTCAGAGGACACTCAACAGTTGGCAAACCTCGTGGAGCAATGGTGAACTTGGACGATGGCTACATTCCATTATCCCAAAGGTATCAACGAAGCCTTGGTTCAGGGGGATGGATGTGGGTCGGGATTTTATTCGTGTAATGTCTCGACTTATGTCCAACCACTACACCTTGGATGCGCATCTGCGGCGTATTGGGCTTGCGGAGAGTAGTCTGTGCGCTTGTGACGAGGGCTATCACGACATCGAGCACGTTGTCTGGGTATGCGCCGGGTACTTGGACGCCAGGTCTCAGTTAAAGGATTCCCTTCGGGCCCGAGGTAGACCACCTAATGTCCCAGTCCGAGATATACTGGCAAATCGTGATTTCCCCTATATGTCCCTTATTTATACTTTCATAAAAACGACAAATATCCCAATTTAGCCCCTCTCTTTTTATTTCTCGTTTTAGAAGCTTTCTCTTGCCTTGTGGGACCGATCAGCTCCAGACTGCAACTATGTAACCGCCGTCGCACTTACCACTACGGAAACTGAAGCGAGAGCGACTCGAGATCCGATGACTTTTGAAGGATTCCCCGCGGGTCCGAAGAATACCATCTGCCAATCCGACCTACTAGACTGAGGCGGTAATCTTTCGCTGATCTCCCGTTTGAGCGAAAGTTGCAAGTTTTGCTCTTCTCTCGTGGTCACCATCTACGCTTTCTCTCCCCTGTCCTTGATACAACTGCTTCTACAGCCCCCTCTGAATATCTTGACCAAGCATAAGTCTCCGCTAAAAAAGTTCAAATTTGTATTCTGTATTCCTAGTTTTAAGATAGTTGTAATTTTACCTCTTTGTTAAAACTATTGTCCCCCATCTTGTAAATAGAATTGTATCCCTAGTCTTAAAACACCTGCGAATTTTCTCATAAATATTTGTTCCCCCTTTTGTGTACCAAACTATATTGTTAGTTTTAAGATAACTGTAAATATTTCCTAAAAATTATTACTATTGAATTCCTTGTTTTAAAATTTTTTCATAAAAAAAATCTTTCGCCCCCTCTCTTGTATATAGAATCTTATTTCTAGTCTTAAGATAGCTGTAAAATTTTTCTTTTTTAAAAAAATATTTCAACATTGTAACCTCCTAGTTTTAAAATATATAAAATGTAAAAACAAAAGAATTTGGCACCGCCAAGCTAACGCATTTGTGCCTATCAAATAAACGAAATGAATAATAAAAAAAAAAAAAATGATCGTCTGGTTAGCAATGGTCAAGTACCTGCCAAATTAGAATAGTTCAAAATGCAAATATTTAGTCACATACGAAATCCAAAATTCACTTTTCATTTCTACGTAGTATTCGGGAGGATTATTTTTAACAGTATTTTCTTTTCATTGAAAGCATCTCTGTAGCGTATTTGCATCTTAATTTTTATTTCAAATATCGTAATTATTTGTAATAGAAAATCTTATTTTTTAATATTTGTGGTAATGAGGAAAAACGAATAATATGGAAACAGGCGAATGTTATCAACGAAAGAAAATTAAATTCTAAAATATATACATCATAATAAAATTAAAAAAAAACTAAATATAAAACAAACTAGCGAAATGCATAAAACATTCAGCTGAAATATATACATAGTATGTCAAATGAAATCATTTAGAATGATTCTGGTTCTTTCCAGTTGTACAAATTTGGCATGACTTTGTCGAACAACTCTCTATTCAGTTTAACAAGTAGTATGTTAGCAAGAGTGTCTTCTGCAAGTCCAGTTCGCCGGTTAGACAAAACCAGTCCAAAGGCACTGAAAGCTCTTTCTACAGAAACTTGGTTCGACGGAACAGCCAATACTACCATTGCTACTCTGTAAAGTTCCGGATGTGTTTGACTTCGGTTTAGCCAATGCTGAAATGAGTCATAGCCGTGGTTCTGCCTTGGTTCCACTTCCAGAGCTTTTAGCTGTTGTAAAAAAGTGGACCGATCAGAGCTAGATTCCGCTGGCGCCGAACCTCCGAACAAGTCGGTCAGAAATTTATCGAAGTCATCATTTCTAGTCTCTGTTACTGGTTCAGTCGTTCGACTTGAGCTTGGACATGGATCAAGTTCAGAAATTCGGTTCCAAGTATCAACCAAATATTCCTGCAGTATAGAATCATAATCAATAATAATAATAATCATCATTATCATAGGAATGCTTGTATGAACGTACCTGAACCTGGTCCTTCTCATCGCCCGTGAATATTTTTGATCCCAAATAGTTGAACCTGGGATCCAAATATAACGCCATTTTGAATGCCCGGGAGTCTCGGAGGTTATTCAGCCGGTTTGTCAACGCTTCTACCAGTTCCGGCACAAAAGTATTGTTTTCAATTTTCTGTACCTCACTGATAGCCAACAACCAGCCCATGTAAAAATCTGGCAGTGAAACATGAGTAGCTTGCATATTTTTTGTACAGATCTATACAGGCTTGAATGCATCTACATATTTCTCTATAAATTCCCAGCTACATGAAAGATCTAGAAATCAAAAACATTTGTAGATTAAGAAAAACTTTCCTCGGAACTCGAAAGGTGACTTAAGAGGTAAAACATTCTGAACGAAAACTTACCAAGTTCTGGGAACTGTCCAGAAAGCTCAACGAAGAATTCTTTTTGAATTTTAAAACTTTCGAGCATTTTAAATATCCCACCCCACCGAGTTTGGCACCAAACAGGTGGATAGTGGGCGTTCCGGAATTCAAAGTGCGTCTTGTACCTGGTTAGCTTACATTTTTTTGCCACATCAGTTACCTTTTGCCTTTCTCAATAGAAAGGTATTGCAATTGCTCTGAAAACCGACTTTTTAACGGAGGGCCGAGTGACATATACCATTCGATTCAGTTCGTCGAGTTCGGCAAATGTCTGTGTGTGTATGTATGTGTGTATGTATGTATGTGTGTGTATGTGCGTATGTGTGTGTGTATGTGACCAAAAATGTCACTCATTTTTCTCAGAGATGGCTGAACCGATTTTGACAAACTTAGTCTCAAATGAAAGGTGCAATGTTCCCATAGGCTGCTATTGAATTTCTAATGGATCCGACTTCCGGTTCCGGAATTACAGGGTGATGAGTACGAACACGCAGAAAATGTCGATTTTAATAAATTCTGCAATGAATGTATAAAGGTGAAAATTTTTCCAAAATATGACCACAACTGCTTCGATTTGTAGTATTAGGTCACTAACATCCATTCAAAGTCTATTTGGCCACATTGGCCACCATCATCGGTTCCGGAAGCCCCGGCGGAAGAATCTAAATTCAGAATAACAGTCACATCGGTTTCTCGGAGATGGCTAGACCGATTCGGCTAAACTTGGTCTCAAATGAAAGGTATTGCGTCCCCGTAAATGGCTATTTAATTTCATCCCGATCCGATTTCCGGTTCCGGAGTTACAGGCTGTGGCGTGCGATCACATAGCAAATTGTGATTCAAACCGATACTCCGATGAAAGCAAAAAAGGTAAAAATTTCGCTAAAATGTCTCTCAAACAACTTAAATTTGCTGTTCTAGGTCACTGACGGCCAACCAAACTTTCGTTGATTACATTGACCACCATAGATGGTTCCGGAAGTGCCCGGGAAAAGCGGCCATCTTTCAAAATTTGCGAACTCACATCAGTTTCCCGGAAATGGTTTGGCCGATTTTCACAAACTTAGTCCCAAATGATAGCTATAATATCCCCACAGATGTCTATAAAATTTCGTACGGATCGCTTATATGGGTCCGGAAATATAGACTAAATCGTCCGGTCACATATGAAATTCCCATATAAGTCGGAACTCTAATTTTTTTTTCAAAGGGGGGACCCCATGAAATTTCAGAAATCGAATTCGTATTTTTGATGCCAAACATCTTTAAAATGCATGAAACGTCGAGATTTTATGTTATCTCGAAATTTTTTTTTTATAAAAATCGACTTTTTGGGACTGCCGATTTCGCACCTTTTTTCAGTTCAATATTACCATGGCTGTTTTTTCTTTTTCAAAATTTTAGAACTCGAATAATGATTTATTTTCCTGTATATAGTTGTCATGTGATGCATAATAATAAAATGTAATATATGCATTTAAAAGTTTTTAATGAATATAAACAACGCACACATTCTCGTGATTCATGATTGAGAAAGGCACAATTGCACCGCTAGGTGGATTAAAATAGGTTTTTCACTGATTCATTACTTTTTTTACCACGTCCAAAATAGCCAATTGAAGTGAATGCACAGCACATCGAATGAGATTCAATCGTTCGTTAAATTCGGTACAAAGCTCATCTGTAAGGTCAAGTTGTTCTGTATTGTCATCATCTTCATCCAAATCCGCTAACAATGTCTGCTCCAATTCTGATTTCAACAACCGAACAGCCGCTAACATGTTAGCACCGTTATCGGATGTTATAGAGAAGATCTGTTCTATTGTGACTCCGAAACTGAGCAATGTATCTATTATTTTTCCTTTCAGAAAACTAGCAGTTTGGCTTTCCTTCACTTCAATCATAGCTGAAAAGCAAAATCCGAGTTAAAGTAAAATGCTACAGTTTAGTAAAAGTCCTACCCAGAGTTCTCACAACAACTTTGTTTCTGATCACGTACTGTGCGTTGATGCCGAGGATATGTCGATGAAAACGAGATACCGAATCTATTTTTACTGAAACTAATCGATTTTGCATTTCTTCCTTCAAAAGATCCCTGATTCTCTCCGCGACGTTCCGCATGTGCATCCTTATATTAGTTGAATTAATCTTGCATCCAACTGCAGCTCCTAAGGGTTCGAAAATCTGCCGAATTCCTTCCCATTCGAAACACGATAGCGGCAACTGGTGGTATGACACCATTTTAATCGCGGAATCTAAAAGCAACGGTTTATCGATGGCAAAAGGACGTTTTGCAATAACCCTGGGCTTTTTCGCAGATAAATCAAAATCCTTTAGCAGGCCAACTTCATGAGCCTTCTCTGCGTGTTGAGAACGAAAATGGCGAATGAAGTTTCCAATATCATATTTAACCTGCACGTATGTACAGCCGCTCTTGATATCGATCTTGCAAAATGCTTTTTCTCCGTCTCGACTAACAAATTCTTCACCAATTTCAACATTTGACCGTTTTCTGCCATTTCGATTTTTCACATCTTTCTTTGTCGAAGAATTTCCTTCAGCCATTTTCGTTTGTAGATATCCAAATCGGAAAATATCACTAAACGTGGAAGAGGTTGAATTTTTTCACAACGTTCAGTTCACCAAGACGAGAATGAATTGAATGAATGAAGTTCTGCCAACAACTTAACCTGGCGCATGAATGAATGATTTGGCAACTTTGCGTTCAGTGAATGACTTTTATGAAACTCTGGAGAAATGAAAGAATGAACGCATGAAGCGTCTTCGTTCAAAATATATATCGCGGCGGGATAAGAAAAACTATGGATGGTAAAAATATATGCACTGAAAGTAATTTTCATTCGTATTCATATGGGAATGTCAATTTTTTCGAGCTCTGCTCTCCACATAAGGAAAACTTTTCACGATTCTCTCGGCATTTTCCGCTCCGTGCCTTGTTTCTACAATAGGTAACTATATAACCCTATTGTTTGCAACGTCGGTAATTCATGCGAACAGCTAGACGAGCCCCGATCAAAATAACAAAGTTTGAAAGAACAGATTCGGTAAAAGACTCTAAATTAAAAATTCCAATACTTCTCAATTTTTGCTGATGATAATATAGGTGTCGACCCTGATTCGTCAACAAGTATATCGAAAGTTCACTCAAGCTTAGAATTGTGGTATCCTATGGAAAGCAGCAAATTACATTACTGATGACACATCGTTTATATAGAACTACCCTATCTACATACCCGCTCACAAAGTAGAGATCGTCGGTGTGATTACCGATGCGATGATTTTGCGTGGATCTACTCGTTGGCTTGGCTGTTTCAATCGCACAGGGCATGACAAATTTGTATGTCGCTTCAAACTTGTTTTGTCTAGGGCTAGGGAGGCGATTCGGTACTATCCGCACAGGAGCTGATGTTCACGAAACGGAAAAACCTGTTTCTCATGGTTCACTATATTTATCGCAACTGATTTAATTTATAATTAATCGATACATAACTGGCTGGATGTCTTCACTGCGTTTACGGTATGTGTGTATCATACGTGCACTAACAATATTGGAATGCCAGAGATCGAAACCGTCTATTGTGCATGGCAAAGGTCTGATGATTTTGTGTTGAACTACTTGCGAGACGCAACAGGGCCATTGTAGTAATAAGACCCGGTCGCAAGTTTGCAGAGTCGTGAGGATGTGCTTATGGTGGGGAGAGTTCTCAAACACGTTCGTTCTTTATTCCTTTCTCCACTTGACACTTATTTCCAATTCGATTTTAGAACAATAATTTAGTTTATATCTGGAAATGGAAAACTTATCCTGACTTATTTAATGACTTAACCTTACTCACTTTACAAAGCAGATCATTTTGATCAAAGCGGGGCCAACCTAGCCAACCACACGCCACGACCCTGCATGCAAGGAGCTCATGCGAATTATCTCCGCAATGTAAACATTTTTCTGAGATTTTATTGCAAGCATCCTATTGATGAGACCTCCCACATTTGCCTTATTGGAACGGTAAGTGGCTGTGCGGTGAAGCTGTTTACAATTAAGGTAATTCATCACACGAGGGATGGCAAGGCGAACGTGGAGACGAATTTTTAATTAATAAGAACAAACTGCTCCGTCATTTACAAGTGGAAGGTTAAAATATTGTGACAAATTCTACGAGGGGGGAGGGGTCGTAATTCGCCAAAAAATGCTACGTCATTTATGCACGACCTCTTTTGTAGTTCGCAGATACGTTAAAAGTATTGTAGATAAATACTTCAGAATGCACCGAAATTGTTCGAAAGTTGGCTTTACCACATTGCGGAAAACATTATATTTGCTGAAAATAAAATTTGGAAAATATAAAGGAATTAAACGTTAAAATCATATGTATGCATATAATATTAACCTTAGAATGTTGCATTGGGGTACAAATTTACCCCACGCCTTCTTTAGGGCCGTGTAAAAACGAGAATTCCGCATTTACCGACCTGGGACTCTAACCATAATTCAATTTAGAGTTCCTAGTAAGAGTAGGAAAATGTGGTATAGCCAGTTTGCTTATAGCCTTCGTGGAAGCAGGTGTCAAAGTTGACGTAGGGTACATTTGTACCCCAGTGTACGGTTGCCGTTAGTGTTTCGTCGGGATTCGTGCGGTCAGTGGAAATGTTGTTTGTGACAACATCAGTTTAAATATTGGTTGTTTTACTACGGTAGTAACAATTAGTATTATATAATCGTTTTAATCGTTTATTCAATTAATTTAATTTAATTTAACAAAAAATCGTTCTCATTTTTGCTGATTTTTATTGTTTTATTGTTAATTTTTTATAGTTTTTCAAAGCAATGGCTCGCAAGTATAATTTGCGCACAATAACAGCTGTAACAGTAACATTGCGTGTTACCAATATATTATTGGTCAGAAATATTTTTTCATTTCAATTTCCACCCCATTTCGTGGTATTTTCCAAAACCCAATTTTTAATCTTTCGTTCTTCAAAATAATTGCAGTTCTTCAACAATATCGAAATTCCATTTTATACCGTAGTATTCTTTCAACTTTTAGAATCATTTGATTTTTTTCAAATCGGTTAAAAATTCGCTAAATTTTAGTAATTTTTGTGAAAAAAGTCACTTTTTATTTTGTTCAAACTAATTTATGTATCACTGATTCAATCAATTACGTACTTTCACTTACACAGTTGTTTTCGCAATTAAAAGGCGAAGAAAATGGTGTATTACACATTTCTTTTGTTTGCATTTTTACCTGCGAAAATTGCGATCAATCGCGTGGGGTACATTTGTACCCCAGTGCAACGTTCTAGGGTGGAACACGCAAGTGCAACGTTCTAGGGTTAATCAAATCCTTCGAAGATGCCGTTGACCCAATGCAAACGATTTTAGCATAAATCATAATTATCGATTGCAAGTTCTTTGGCAAAAGAGAAAACTCTGTGCACTGGGTGCTAAATAGGTTAAAGCCAAGATGAGTGTCTAAGAGCCCGTCTATGCATTACCCTAATTTGAATTCGAAAGCACCAACACACAAACAAATCCACCACCAGCCGAACAATCCCACCCCCCATTCGAGACGTCTTATCCTAGGCTGTTGTGTGTCCCACCCAGTCAAGATGTATGATGAATTGCATCTATCAGTGACACAAATTTGATAAGAAAACAGTACGGGCGGTGGCAATGATAAATAGTGCAGTGTGCAACAAATGCATCCAACATATCCCGTCCATATTACCGTATAGGCATACGAAGCGGGGCGGGGGTGTAGGTAGTGTATGTAGAAGATTGCTCACTCGTCCGGGCATTGAACATTTCGTATCTCTGTGCATCTCCCCGAACAGCGCGATGCCCGCCTGCCACTGAATAATGTATGCACAGGAGGAGCTTTTGAAAGCGAGAAATGATGAGTCAACTGAAGCGAACTGCAGCGCCGTCCGTAGCCATGCCACTGTGCAGTAATGCAAGATGAGGATAATGATTAACAATGTATTTAGCATTTTATGTGTTCAGTTATGCATATGGAATGGGACAAATCTAGTGAATATATGCATTGACAGGCAGACGATTTTTGACAATAATCTGTTTTATTCAACTTGGCTTTTGATGCAGTGTATGGACAGAAGGCATTAAGGAGTTCTATATTTAGAAATAGGGTTCAATGACAATCAATTCTGTAAGTCGGACAGGAAGTGAAATCTAATATAGCTAAAAATTTGGTGAAGAGCCAAATTATCCATCTTAACGATAAATGTGAGGCTGGATACGGTAGAGAGAAATAATGGGGATGCAAGTTACAAATGAAACCACCCTCGCTTCGCAATCATACTGTTGTTTGCAAAACTTACCCACGACGAAAGTGGATTCGAGTGGAATCAGTGCCTACCTACGTCCCCTCCACCGGAGGAAAGATAAAAACTCATAAAACAAGGGAGATGCATATCCCGAACTAAATCTGTTCTGTATCTGGATGCAGGGTTTCGTCCAGTGGAAGGAAAAAGTGGACCATCAGCGGAAAGAGGAATGCAAATAAATGACAAAAATTAATCGTGTTTATGGGTCCGCCAGTCGGTCGGTCGATTCTGTCCAGTCCAATCTCGTATGCTGTTCCGTTGCAGCTTCATCAAGTGTTGCCAGAATCTGCAGATTTAACTGGGAAGGTACAGATACAGTGGCATTAGTTTGATTCAGATTATGTAGAGTACAGGATACAATTCGTTCGGCACAAGCAGGCAATGCGATCATAAAATGAATATATTTTATGGCATGTTTTTCTTGTGTTTGAACTCTGGACAACAGTCATCGAAAGTGATGTACTCTTTCCATAGATTATAGCTATTACAATTCCAAACAGCCGACCGAGGAAGTTATTCTTGCAAATTTTTAAGTCAACAATTCAAAGGGCAAAACTTAAATCAAACGCGTAACCCAATCCAATCTAAAACGAAATTCAAAACAGTTCCTATCTTTAGTAAACAAGAAACGTTAAGAAGATGGTCTTCTTTTCAGCATGTTTCTCGCAAATGAAACGTCTAACACTCCCAGCGCCATCTGTAACTTGACCGCGAAACACTTCTCGAGTGCGTTTAAAAATAAATCAGCTAACTCAACTCAGATCAAATGCGTCATCAAAAACTCCGACTTCTTGTTTAAAATCATGCGCTTTAAACTCAGTCGAACCATATCTGGTCTCTTTCGGATCAATGATAATCAAATAAGTAATCCAAAGATTTTGAAAGAAACTGATGCAGAAAAATGTAACCGAAGGTACACCCAGATACGCTCAGAATTGTGATATTCTGTCTAAAGAAAGCAAATAACGTTACGTCTTTTACGAAGGACTACCGCGTCAAAATGCCCGCTCACAAGGTTGGAATCGATGGTGTGTTCACCTATTCGAGTTGGCTGTTAAAAATATCTCTTGCTCCACAGGGCAAATATTTAAAATGGTAATCTTTCAGGGGCATTTAGTGAGGCTTCTTTGTCTAATTACGTTTTGTTCGACAAGGTTTCTCTGCCTGTTGCGCTATTTGTGCTGCGCGCCATGCATTGAACTAAATACCACAAGCAAATAGCAATTGTAGCAATAAGGCCCGGTATTGCAACTGCGCAGAGAATGGTTAGGATGGCTCTTACATTAGGGATGCAGAAAAGTGTTCCAATTGTGGGAAAAATTCGCATGATCTATTACCATGACTCGCGTAGAATCAGCACCCGGAGAATCTTAAGCCTTCTCGTAAAAGACGCTCTAAGCATTCCTTTGTTGAATTACTAAAGAGAGCCACACCGCTCACCACAACCAACAATTATGCTATCTTGGCTCAGGAGGAGTGCGACTCTGTCAATCCCATGGTGAGAATATCTGTTATTGCTCGTAAAAACTACATGCAAATGAGATTCATGGTAAAGATGAACATTTTTCGCCTGTGAGACCACCAAATATAACAGTTTGAGATAGTGCTGACACAAAGCCAAAGCAGCCGCCGATCTTAGAACATTGAGATCAATCAATGAGTTCGTAGAACACCAAAAATCTTAAGTGGCTCAACAGTTCAACCAGGATTGGGTGGGCTTAGGTTGGACACCGGTAACATTTTATTAATTGGAATTTCACCCAGCACCGAGAAGAGTTTAAGTTTCACGCTATAGCATGGAGTTGCCTTCTCGAAGATGATTGATCTGCTTACTTCATGTTGCCTGCTAAAACTTGAAGAAGGTGGCCTGCTTTACTACCCTTGGAGCTGGTCTGTCCCATTTACATTTTTATGAATCTAAGAAAACAAGCGATGAAGTTTGCACTAATTTTCGCTAATTTTTAATTCGAAGTCTTTGCAGCTGAAATGCTCGTGTCGTGTAACTCAAACATATTCGTTATTTCTTTTATCCATTTTACATTTGAAAACAACACTCAAGTCTCATTTAAGCGCCTCCCAACCCCAATGTTGTTTTGTCTTCAACAAAGTTGTTTCTGGCGTCATTATTAACAACTTTATTTGAAGGCATCAAGTAACTAGATCATGTTTTTTGAATAATTATTTCATAATTTTTTTTCGAGGGACAAGTAAAAATGTTCTGGTACATTTCTTTCAGTACTGACTTTAAAAGTTTATAATGCGACCTAGTGTACAAAATCTATTTCACGCCATTCAATTCGACACTCAAATGTACACTATGAATACCAACATACTTCACTTTTACACTACTTTTATAAATGATAACACTGTTCAACACAAGATCGGGGAGCACAACAAAAAAAATGGCGGATGTTTTGTGTCCCACGAAACCCCTGGTGAGGTAATTATTGAAAAATTTGGAACGGCGTTTCTCTGTTTAAAACCAAAGTTTGTATGGAGAACTAGGGGTGTTCAATAAGGAAGATATCAAAGAAAATAGTCATCTAAAATTTTGCATAAAATCTTATACATATAATGCTTATTACATCGAGAAAGAAATCTATGCTCAGTCGAACATTATTCAGAGGGTGCGGCGTTTGAATATTGATTTCATAATATTCGAAAAAATCCAAAAGAGAATTAGACATATTCCGACAAAAATTTTTTTTTCGATTTTCAACATTTCACCTACGCTAGGGTCATAGACCTAAAATTTTGTTCTATACGACCGAGCTCTCGTAAAATAAAATATTTTTTGAATAGGAAAATGTGGCATCTCCCACATGTTGATCGAAGATCTGTGCCTTGATCGGAAGATTTAGGGAAATAGTAAGGTTAGTTGCGGCGATGGAGGTGGAAGAGAAGAAGGATTGCGCCGAAAGCAAACTTGGAGAGCTGCTGAATAGTGGTTTCGTTGGAGGATGTTGTCTCCTGCACTTCGTCTATTCTCAACTCTCCAGATAGAGACGAGAATCGGACAGTGGCCAAGGAGGACATAGACCAGTCCGGCGGAGCAACCGGTGGGTTGAAGGTCTCCGAGAACAAAACAAGAGGAACAGGAAGAACTCATCACTTAAGCGGAGCGGCGAAGAAACGCTATGGGTGGCTGCTGAGAAACGGCCACAAACACACTGAAGCGCTAGAATTGGCAAAAAGCCCAATAGGGAAAGCACCATCTCAGCGACAGCGTTCGACGGACACGGAGTCGCCGAACAACAGTCGGTGCAGGAAGGAACCGCAACCAAAAAAGATCAAGAATCAGGATCCTAGACAGACTGAAAACTGAACAGCGCCCAACTTTCAACGAAATGGCCAAGTCGTACTCGATGGCCATCATTCCGGTTGGGTACCCTGCAAATACCCTCAGCCATGAACAACTGAATGCTACTCGATGCGTGCTGATCGATAGCGTCATGGAGCAGTGCTCAAGCAATACGAGACCCAAGTTTAAGAAGTGCACCTACAAACAAGGGTATCTCGAAATCGCCTGTGTAGACAAAGATACAGCTATGTGGCTAAAGGATGCCACAGCTGCAATCAAGCCCTGGGAAGGCGCTTCATTAAAAGCTGTTGAAGAGTCGCATATTCCAAAACAAGCGCTTTACATCGGGTATTTCCCCGACAGCATCGACAGGTCCGATGGGAACATCCTCCGCCAGGTGCAGAATCAGAACGACAATTTCTACACAGAACGCTGGAAAGTCGTGAACAGAACTACGGTCCTCAAAATGGTAGAGCTCCTGTTGGTGGTAGATGAGGCTTCAGTGAAACTGATAACCCCCCAACACAACCAGCTGAACTACGTATTCGGAAAGGCTAGAATGCGCCAGCTGAAGGGGGGCCCGGCCTTCGCCGAACGTGGATGTTGTAGGTAAGTATGGTCTGTAAAAGCTCCCGTGGGTGACCCAACACGGAGCACCTCACAACGGACTTCTGATCATAGCAAGGCTGCAGTAACGGTAACGAGTGCATCGGTGGCAGCCCGTCTTACGAGCAAAACACAAAAGCACCCTACTGTATGCGGTTCACGAACTGATGCGCAAGGAGAGGATCGAAAACTCACGCCAGACGAAGGTGCGTAAACGGCAAGAGCCGAAGCAAATACTGGGCCAAAAAAAGGCCACTAGAACGTTGAGCAGCTTACAGCCTGTAACTAGCCGTCGGTACAATGAAGGAGGCGAAGAATTGGCCCAAAAAACGACGGTAAAGCGACACCCAAAAAATGAGCAGCATTCGCTGCATTCAAGTGAACCTTCACCATGCAAAAGGTGCCACAAGCGTCCTTGCCCGGAGATTCACCAGAGAGCGACTAGACATCGCTTTTCTACAGGAGCCGTGGGCGAATAAACACAAAATCGTTGGCTTAAATTCCTCAGCTCACATTAGTATATTGTATCGACCAGCTTTGATAAACAGAGCAATAAAATTCTCTCCAATTACAGAATTCATTCAACGAGACATCGTTGCAATAACAGTGGAAGCACCGACGGCTAGAGGAAAGCAGGAGATTGTGATCACATCTGCCTACTTCCCTGGCGATGCGGATACAGCACCACCTTTTGAAATCGATGCCCTCATAAAGTACTGCAGAAGCATAAACAAGCCCTTTATCAAGGATGTGATGCCAATGCACACCATACAATATGGGGTAGCACTGATATAAATACCAGAGATGAGTACCTACTAGAATACCTTTCGTCAAATGATGTCAATATATGTAACAAGGGAGCTGTACCTACATTTATGAACGCAGTTAGGAGCGAAGTACTGGATCTTACGGTATGCAGCGCTCAAATAACGGAAGATATAAAGAGTTGGCACGTTTCTGACGAACCTAGTCTGTCGGATCACAGACACATAATGTTCGCCATAGAATCCAATAAACTCACAATGCAAAAACACAGGGAAATAAGGAAAACAAATTTGTGTGTATTCCGCTCACACCTGGAACAATAAAAAAGAACGGAGAGTGAGATCCAATATCCGACAGATCTAGATAATGCGGCAAACGACCTACAAAAGAGGATCATAACCGCTTATAATGACAGTTGTCCTCTTGTAACGAGGTCTGTATGTCGTGATGTTCCTTGGTGGAACGAAAATCTAGCAACACTTAGGAAGGAAGCTAGGCGCCCTTTCAATAAAGCGAAGATTACTGGTAACCGGTCAAACTACAGGACCGCTCTTACCAAAAACAAAACCAAGTTGAGAAAGGTAAAAAAAACTATCAATGCGCGAGCTTTGTGAAAACATCGGAAACTTTCCAGAGGCAGTTCGCCTCCAAAAAGCCTTATCAAAGGATCACACAAATGCCCCAGGGCAAGTGAAAAAAGGCGATGGTTCTCTCACAATTGGCAATAGTGAAACATTGGATGTTCTAATGAACACCCACTTTCCTGGGTTGGTTGCGAAAGACGAGAATTCGACAGGTCAGGATTGTGATGGACTCCGTCCTAACAGGACTTGTGAGGCATCACAAAAACTGGCCTGTCAGATTTTCACACCATCTCTAATGAAATGGGCTATCAACACCTTCGAACCCTATACAAATCCCCCGGCCCTGAATACGTTCTTCCAATATTTCTACAAAAATCGGCAGACATAATTCTTCCGGATCTACGAAACATCCTGAGATCCAGTCTTATGCTTGGGTACACACCTATAAGCTGGAGAGAAGTTGGGGTAATATTTATTCCAAAAACGGATAAAAAAGACCTGACACTACCTATCTAGACCTATTAGTTTGACATCAACACTTCTAAAACTGATAGAAAAACTACTGGACCACGATATTCGAACGGAGCACTTATCGAAAGCTCAAGTACCAGTTAGCATATCAAAAGGGCAAATCTACGGAAACAGCCCTACATACATTAGTGACACTTATTGAGAAAACCCTCGATGTCAAGGAAATAGCAATTTGCACTTTTCTTGACATCGAGGGTGCTTTGATAATACGTCCTATATATCAATTCACAAGGCCCTGGCAAAAAGAGGAGTGGAAAAACCGATAGAGGACTGGATTTTTGCAATGCTCAAGAGTCGAGAGATCACAGCAACGTTGGGAGACACGAAAGAATTAAAGAAGCGATATCAATGGGAAAGTGGCCTACAGTTTTCCAGGCAGAGGTATATGCAATATACACCTGTTCGGAGGTCTGTAGGAAGCGACACTACAGATATGCAAAAGTCGCAATCTTCTCGGACAGCCAAGCAGCACTGTTGGCATGAGGGTCGTCGAAATGTTAGTCCAAACTGGTTTGGGAGTGCATCACATCTTTACAACAACTAGCAAATCGGAATAAAGTAATGATATTCTGGGTACCTGGTCACCAAGGAATCGATGGTAACGAAGTGGCCGACGAATTAGCCAGGCGCGGTTCATCAAACACGTTTATTGGACCAGAACCATTTCTAGGTATATCTACCTGTGCCATTAATCTAGAACTTTCGGCTTGGGCAAGAGACCAACTACTAAACGACTAGTCTAACGTAGAAGGAGCTCGACAAGCTAAGAAATTCATACATCCAGATACAACGAGAACAAAAAAACTAATGGATCGAAAACGTAAAGACTTATGTATAATCACAAGTTTATTTACGGGACATTGTCCTGCTAAGTATCATCTGAAAAAAATTGGCAAAGTCAGGATGACATTTGTCGATTTTGTAACTACGAGCTCGAGAGCTCGGAACATATTCTCTGCCAGTGCGCAGTACTATTTCTTCGAAGGGAGCGATACTTCGGAAGGCATCTTATGACGCCTCACAAGATATGGCATACCTGTCCCAAACGGATCCTCAGCTACATTAATAATGTACTACCCGGTTGGGACGACACATGTGGACGAACAAACAACTCGCTTCCAACTACATTGGATTCGGGCAATTTGTAACATGTAGAGCAAACAGAGGCAGCCACAAAAGATAACCTAATTATATTGACTGTGGCAATATCACGAATTGTGGGGTCGGAAAGAAGATATGCGTCGATAGCACTATTCACAAGTTTACATGCACGAGGCATTTTATGCGGATTTGTTATGGCATTTTGTTGTATGCAACGAAGTCAGGGTTTATAAGCAGTTTTCCAACATAGAAGTTTTCTTCATGGAAAAACGCTTCTTGAACCTATGGAAGCTTTTCCTTCCTGCAAAAGGCGGAATAGAGTCATAGTTGCTGTACATTCACGCTGAAGAATAATTTGTGCTACTCTAACCATGGTCGATCAGATCATTGCATATTTCATTACCATCACTTATTGTACAGCCTATAACGAACCCGGAATGGGCATTAGTGACATGACCATCATTTGAATCCCACAATTCAGCGATTCGAGTAACATAGCAAGGGTACACACCAAAAAATAATTAAATTTAAACGACATGTAAATCAATACGAATGTAAACATCCAAAGATTGAATCAAAAATTTGATTGAAAATTACGTTAAAATCAATTGGAGCATCAAACAGCATACAATTTTACACTTTCATTCGTCTAATATTACATGTCATTCATTTTACAGTCGTATTCGAGTAAAAATACATTCAAGTGGTTTTCCATTGAAAGAAACTGTAATTTTCAATCCACGTGTAAAATTATAATAAAATTCGCTGAAGAAAACACGACAAGTCGTATGTATTTGTGGTGGAACTTAATTTAACATTTATATTCATGCTCCAAATATGTGCATGAAAATAAACTTAAAATTACAAAATATTTTTTTCTGTGTAAGACCTACGACACTCCGTGCGCGACTGGCACATTTTAGTCCTGCCAGCCATTCAGTCCTCGGCACGAAGAAACTCCTTGACTTGAGGATACCTGTTTTCAGTTGCCTCTTACGACATGGGATCCGGAACCCAGTGGATCAATTCTTGGCTGAACTACTTCAACCCGCCGAATGCCACACGGCCTCTAGGTTGAGGAGAAAGATAATAGACTGTCATCAACCTCCCAGTAGATCACAACCACATCTGTTGTTGATGGCGTCTTACGACATGGGAACAGAAACCAGTGGATCAATTCTTGACTGAAAAACTTCGAGTGATTTCAGCCCACCGGATACCATACGGATGTCGTCGGTGGTAAAAGCGTGATAACTTGCGCTTTTGCATCTTGTTGAAGCTTGGCTGACCAATCTCGATCAACATTTCATCCTACAGTATAAACTTGAAGAAATTTGCGCTCAAAGAAAAAAAGCGAATCCTTAGGATTGGGAAATTATTGGTATTTAGGAGGAATAGAAAATACACATACGTTTATACGTTGATTAACCTTCAAAAAGACAAGCTAAAATTGTGACTCCATGAAGCATCACTTGTAAGACCCAATACAATCAAAAGCCTCTTTTTTGTCATTTTATTAGTAAGAGAATCGAAAGTCCAAAATCGCTCGATCATTTGTATTTCAAATTACAAGTTCATTGAAACTAGAGAACTGAAAATAGCCGGGCCTCTGAGACGCCTTGCCTTTTTGAGGGTTGATGGTGACATATATGTACGTTGAACTTGCCCAATAAGAAACATGACTTGAAATGAACAGCTTATGAAATGAAGAATGATCAATTTTAGTATTATTCATTCAACGACCTTATAAATATGGCTGCTTCTACAATGATTTCTCCCCATGTTATTCAATTCAATGATCATATTATTTTTGCTCTCAAAAATGAACTACGTAAACTTTCTGATTCAAGAGAGAGAGAGAGAGAGAGAGAGAGAGAGAGAGAAAGAAAGTATTTCCCTTTTACTGTGAAGAGTTGCCGAAACAAACAAGCTGTCACGAACGGAAAATCCGTAGCCTAATACTTAGCCTATCCAAAACACTGCAACTTTTTATAGGTTCCGAAAATTAATTGTAGTGTGTATCCAAACAAAGCTAAAGTCTCTTGAATAAATGCATGAACAAAATTTTTGTCGTTCATTGTTGTGAATTATTTATCAACATTTGATTACAGTTGTCATGATGGTATACCCTATAGGCTTGAAATCTAGACCTTTTATTCAAAACGACATATCTACAATGGGTGACTCTCTTTGTTTACTTTCTCTTCTGTTAATAATTCGGTCGCTTTAACATTTATCCCTCAACTCTTTGCATAATATGCTAGTCAAAACCACCGTCTTTCGAGCTGTACTGTAAAATAAGTGAAAAGTGCTTTAGCGACGCCGCAAAAATCGAAAGAGAAAGTAAACAAAGAGAGTCACTCATTGTAGATATGTCTTTTTGAAAAAACGCTCAAGAAATGAGTTTTAACAAGAACTGATCACTTAAATGAAAATCCCTCCAGGCCAACTTTTGCGAAAACCTAAATAATGGAAAAAAGCTACGCCTCTAAGGGTGAAGGTTATTTCTAACGTAATTATGCCAAACGTCGCCCACCAGTTGTACAGCTACGTCTACAGAAATTCGAAACTATAGAGATATTTGGATTATATATTAAAATTCCACAACAAACACCTTTGTAAAAATTTTGTGCCAAGGAAGTTTCTGTAGAAATGTGTAACTGATCTAGATAAGTTTCAATAAATCTACATAGAAATCAAAATTGGTAAAAAATAACTCAACCAAACAATAAATACTTTACTTAAATAATAATAGAAAGCACATCATGCATACCCAGAGCTCCAGAGATTTTCTTCGCCAAAAATATCATGTTGCCCCAAAGTACACCATCTATATACATTATGAACTGTATATGTATTCAGAGTGTATAATATACACTGTATATCAAAAATATGGAAACATACAACATTGTATAAGAAAAGAGTAAAAGATATTCTTTTCGGTGTCCTATGAATTTATAAATGGTCAAGATTCAATTTTAGTATTATTTTTTTATGGGGTGCATTTTGGAGTATAGTTCGCAAATGTAAAAACAAACAACTTTGCAGCAGAAAGGTTGTCACTAGATCAGTTGCAACTTTTCTAGATCAAAGCCAAAACTGTCAAAACAGCCCATTTTTTCCAAGACAGCTTTCCAAAGACACTAAACTATTAGGATGCATATCCAAAGTGCTTGAGGTTCTGATCGTTTAGACTAGCTTCCTGTCCTACTGTTTATTACTCACAATTATTGCAATAATTTAAAACAACATAAACAATGAATTAAGAATAACTAGTATTAGAATCGACAGTGGAAATTGTGATGTTGACATTTTTCCAAAACATTTGCAAAACTAGTACATATGTAAATGTGGCAACACTGGTTTAATATTATCATTCTTCGTTCGGATGCATATTGTGGCCCAGCGAAACGGATGTGCATGTTTTTGCGACAAATGGACATTGATTCAGGCGAGAGCCAAGTGGAAAATGACACAAAAGCCACAGCAAGATGGATTAATATTTACCCGTCTGATATTTAGAAAAAACTAAAGAAATAAGCATTGTTGGGGACTAAATGGCGAGTGAACTGTGGTGTAGAATAATAAGCCCAAACCAAATGAAAATATAGAACAATTAATTGAAATATTCGACCTAAATCCACTATCTGTCAATGCAAACAGCATTAGACCATCATGAACAGGAGTGTAGCCTAAATCATTATTTCCATTATTACGTTTCACTACACCACTATGAAAGATCTGCATGCTGAGAATGAGTAATAATCTACATGTGTTTACGTTTCCGACATCGAATAAATTTCTTTTGTAGATCTATGTAAGTCCATATTAACTTTTGAAAAGGGCAAATAAAATTTGTAAACAAACTTTCGTTTTGCCGTTTTCTCTTAACTTGCTATTATTTCAACGCAGAAAATATTTGAAGTTGCTTCCACGAAGGAAAAGATGTGAATTTATTTTCAAAAAATTCCAAAACAAATTTGTTTACAAAAATCTCATCAGCCCTTTTGAAAAATTAATATTGAAGTATCATATGACCCTGATGATGACTATAAGAAATGACTATAAGAAATAGTGAAATACGTATCTGTGATAGTTACCCGCATGTATATTTCGAAGTGCTAGTGCATTTTTGTAACGCAGTATAAGAGTAGTCCTTAAACGCTCTTGTAGCTTATTATAACATAGCGAAATACTAACTTTTATAAAAGTTGTAAATAAAACAACTAATCAAACGGTTCTCTGAACTACTCCTTTTGAAGGTTCCAGCAGCCCATAGCAACGCGGATCGAGGGTGGCCCATTCAATGACCATTCCTGAGGATAGACAGTTTCTAACAACAAATCGTCGCTGTTGTGCTGTCTTATGACAAGCGCCATTTTACACATATCGAGAAAAACGATTTTTAAAGTTTGAAATTGAATATCATGAAACTTATAAATGGTAGAAACAATTCAGAGAAGACAATTGATGCTTCTACCTATTCTGTATTTATTTCTCAAATATTACTCAAATATTCGGTTGACTATATTGCGAGTTTTCACTAAAAATGTAAACAAAAGTCGCACTCACACGTGTCATAGGTGTGCATTGATGAAAAAAATTGTATAACGTGTCATAATCGTGCATGGAAAATTTTCCATAGAAAAAAATCACCAATTATGAACTTTTATTCATATCTTTGGTTTTATTTGGTCTATAAACAATCGGTTAGATGTATTTTGAAGGAAATGAGTCAGCGAATCTAGAAAAAATATTTATTTTTGGTTACAATGCTGCCAAATAGGCAATATTTTCAGTTTAAAGCTAACACTTCGTTTTTCTCCAAATACATGTATTTTTCTTTTGAAAATTATTATGCCATTGTGTTCCTACGATATTTTTACACATAAAAACAACTAGAACTTCATTATAACTAAAGCCAATCCCAAGACATAATGATTTAAAGCAAAAAACTCACAATTTCTAATCACTTTTGTCGCTATATTTCAGTAATCAAGCCAAATTTCAAAATTCTGGAAACGTAATCTTGTAGAGATTCGTTAGACCAGTAATGTGGCATATCAAACTCATTTTACCCCAAAATGGCGTTTGTCATAAGATAGCACAACAGCGACGAAATGATAGTCTTGTCAATTGAGCTTTTGTCGACCGATCTCACGAACACTAATGCAGCTCCTTGGTTGAAAACAATACCCTTCAATAATTATTGCAATTTTTGTAATTGCGAATCTAGGTCAAAATCATCCTGCAAAGCAATCTCAATTTCTGACACACCTGTTTATGTTTTGAAGCAGACTTCATCAGTATTGAATTCAGATCAAGGTATCATATACAATAGTATTTGCTTACCTTTTGCCGGGTGAATTGGTCTGTTTTCTTCCATGAAGAAATTCTGGAAAATAGAACGAAAAAAAAAATAAATTTAGTAAAACAGAACGCATTCAAAACTCTCACCAATTTAAGTTTCCATTAATTTAGAAAACAATATTCAAAGTAGATATAAATGTATACTATTCAAAAAAAACTATACCAGATCCAACAGAACCGAACGGAAATAATTTCCCCTCGCAGTGATGTGGGAGACGATGTACAGCCGAAGAATTATTGCCACAAATATTTGCATTCAAAACAACTGTAGCGTTAATTGGAATTTAGTTGGCGCAGACCGAAAAATCATCCACCAATCGCGTTGCCTTTACATTCTAGGCCAAAAAGCCCGCTGCCGTTTGCCGAGTGTTTTCCTATATTTCGATGGGAGTGGAACAGCGCGGGTTGGTGGAAATGTAGGACACAATTTATGTTCTCGTTATTTGAAGTTCCATCTTCGAGTCTGGCGGAAAAAAACCTGATCAATCCACTCATTCATTCATTCACTCATTCAATATTCATGCCCTAATCTGCTTCTCTGGTCATCCACTAGCTCGGAAGGGTTGGGGTGAAAAAGGTCGCTCGGATCGTTTCGGAGAATCAGCCGTCACCCCTGCTCCATACCATCCAAAAATTGGTGCTAAATTTGAATTGCGTTAGCACTTTTCTATATAGTTTTTTTTTTGGGACAGGGATCGCAAATGTGGTAAACCGAAATAGCAAGGGATCACGAAACTGCTGCTAAGTAGTGTTGAGGCAATAACTGGAGCTATTCAAGGGCTGGCACTTATCTACGAGTGGCTTTCATGGTGCGAAGTCAGCTGAGTGCTGTTTGGGAACCCAAACCAGGTATTTTTGGTTGTTTCGGCACAACAATCGCATTTAATGTTCCAAAGCGGTCGCCAGACCCACAGCGTAAGAAAGTTTTGTGAGCTGTGCTCCTTCAAAGCCTAAATCGGTTTGAAGATTGTGGACCCGAAAGTAAGAAGGTGCAGTCTTCTGTGATACATTACCACCAAATAACTACAGCTTGAGTGTGCGGAGGGCGCACTTTGTATTTCGGAACGTAGAAATAAAATGGTGAAAAATAGAATATTTCAATTCTGGAAGGCAGCTTATTAAAATTAAACTGGGTTTCCAAATATGAAGATAAAAGCCATCTTTTAATAGAATAATATATACAGTGAAAACCCGTTTTTATCAACCTTAACCCCTGAGCTGCAAAATTCTCCAACTCCACACAGACCTTGAGAACAATTTAAGAACTGATTATCTAGAGAAAAACTGCTTTTTATTTATACGAAGAAATTGTGAATGTGTGAGTTTTTATTGTCGCAGTGGTGAATTATCCGGACTCATTCAGTCATTCATTCAGTGTCAATTACAATGCCCGCATTTTTTTTAAAATTTTCCAATTTGGACGAGTTGTAATAATGGATTGATTTTTATGATTTGAGCATATTTTCTACGTATAAGTTTATTTTATGCAAATATGAGCAGAATACGTTCATAAATATAAAAATATCTGACACAACACGTTTAAAATTGTTGCTGAAAACTTATCTTCATTCAGTAATCACAAAAAAATTTCACTACCTGGTCGGAAATATGTGCACGTATATTATATTTGATTTTGTAAACTGTAACACTACTAAATAACGAAAATAATGTATTTTGTGAAAGTAGTAATTATCTGCGCCATGATTAGTCCGTGCTATTCCACCGGCATGCAACACATATTACAGCGTTGTTAGTCATGTCCCATATATCATATCAACGCTCGATGGCACGTATATAAAAAAGATGGGTGGGTAATGTTAGATACATAGCCGAAGTGAGGTAGAATACACTTTAGGCTGTTAATAAGAACAGTGCAATTTTGACTATCTTGTGACGTAGTACACATATATCTAAATCTAAAATATTTAAACATATGGATTCTCATATGGTAACCCTGAACAGGTATTTAATGAGTGGGGAAGTGGAATTCGCATTTATATTTACTATTATTGAACGTCAAATCTGTCATGTTCTGAGAAGCGTATAAATCGACGATATCCTAACCGGAAAGTAGGATAAATCGGCGGGTAAGTCATCGAGAAACAAAACGCTTAATGATGATTGTTTCAAACAAACTTGCCCGTTGTACTCAACCAAAATTTATAATTTTTTATCGAATTTCTAGAAGAGCGGTTTTTTAAGGTATATTACGTGTTTAAAATCAAGCTATGTCAATTGGCAATTTGTGTTCGACAGTTTACACGACGTCACCCGCGTTACTGGTTGGTACGGCCAAACTTATGTCGACGGGTGTCAATCAAGATTCTCTGACGTGTTCTTGATGTCACATAATTAGCGTAAGGATGATTGTCTATTGTGGAGTGCTATGCTTCAGATAGCATGGTATGCGTGCCAATAGCGATGCTTCGACATGGAGCTCTCGGAACAACTCCAACTTTCTACACATCCACTAATGGCTTGAAAATAACACACAGTAGTTTTGCAATCCGTTCCTTAAGATCGTGGAAATTTATGTATTTTCATGAAAGAATCCGGATCATGCAATGGACCAGCCCGGGAAGAATCTGACAGAAAGTGCTTGTTTTATATATGTACTACTGTTTTGAAATTGGCTCTGATATACATTTATACAATCCAATCCAATTCCATTTGAGTCTCTTGAACAACGAAACGTAACAGTTTGAAGTAAAAAGCGTTTTTTGTGAAGTATGTTATGAATGCCATCAATGCGTCTAGCGTCGATACTAGATCATTCAAATTTATCTCGGTAGAGATTCAACGTTTCCTTCATTTGCTTCCACCCCAAGAGGCCCGAGAAGTCGGAAAGAAGTTATACCAACTAATGCAAAAAGTTTCCTGATAAGAGGTGACTTTAACGCACACCACCCTTCCTGGGCATAACGCTGCCCTAGCTGTCGCGGCAACAAAATTCTGGTAGCCAAACAACGGGGCTGTTATCCTCAACGACGTGAGCCCAACCTTTGCCATAGGAACTGCCCTATCACAATAGACTTCACCATCTGCTCTGGTTCCCTGGAAGCTGACTATCACTGGTCCGTCCTGTCGGACTGATGCAGTAGCGATCACCACCCAATCACCCACAAGACCCTTTCCGACCACTTCACGGCGGCGACCCTGGCAGCGACGATAGCTGCATAAAACGGCTGGTTAGACCAACTTCGGCAAAGCGTTTATGAACAACTTCGAGCCACAGACCTACACACCGGATGAGCTCACAGGGAACATCCACCATGACGCCGAGGACAGTATTCCCCAGTCTAGTGGAGCGGTCCACTGGTGGTGCCACGAGGTCGTAAACGCTATCAGAAACCGACGACGATTCCTCTGAACTCTTCGGAACACGACGGTCGACAGCCACAGCTTTGAACGCACAGAAAGCAATGGCCAAGACCAAATTCACAAATTGCAACACATCCTTGGACGGATCCAACTCGATTCGCCAATATGGCGACGAGTAAACGCACTTAGTGGGAAAAGCGCAACACCAGATTCTTGCTAGAAATCGGAGGCGTCGCAACCCTTCAACCCCCCGAAATTGTCGATGAACTGGGACGGTATATTTCCTCCCTCTCAGAAACTGCTTGACTGCCTCCCGAGTTCCAGGCCATGAAAAACCTACTCGAAGCCACTCCCGTGACATCCTTCCCTAGTGGAACCAGTCGTTCTCCGGACAAGAACTGACAGACGCCAGACAGCCAGGGACGAGGAAAGTCCACTGGAATCGACATCGTCGGTACCCGCTTCTAGGGAACCTCCTACCGGCGGGTAAAAGAGACCTCCGCTAATGCTACAACCAGATCTGGGAGGACGAGCCCCTCCTGGATTCGTGGAAAACGGCCCTCGTCGTTCCGTTTTCCAAAAGAGCTCAGGAGACCCGGTCGACCAAAGTCTTTCAACCCATTAGCTTACAACTCTGCACCAGAGAGATGCTCGAACTGATGGTCAACAGAAGGCTAATCACAACCCTTGTACAACACCAACTACTGGACCACCGGTAACACGCCTTCCGGGAAGGTAAGACAACAGGGAATCTTCTTACTCATTTATGCAGATGACATCGTGCTGGGGTCGACCGGGAGGCCCAAAGGCCATACCCGCATAAAGCTGCAAACTGCAGTTAACGCCGCCTGCGGGTGGGTAATCTCCGTCGGTTTCCGAATATCTTCCTCCAAGAGCTACTACACCCACATATTCTCAACCCACCATCATGCCACTGACCGGCCAATCCGGATAGCGGACACCCAAATCTCCTACAAAAAGGAGCCGAAGATACTAAGGAGCCCCACTGGATTGAAGGCCGACTGTGCCAACCGAAAAAAAGCTGGTTCAGACGATATGCACCCAGTACCCGCAGTGGAACCGGATTATGGCACTCACCATCAGCCAAGTGCTAATTCATAGCCGGATTTATTACAAAATTTAGATTACCGGATGGAACCTAGCAAGAATGAACAGTATATTGCTACCTCTGT
Organism: Topomyia yanbarensis; assembly: GCF_030247195.1. Lineage (NCBI taxonomy): Eukaryota > Metazoa > Arthropoda > Insecta > Diptera > Culicidae > Topomyia > Topomyia yanbarensis. The sequence continues at coordinate 44,199,383 of NC_080671.1, read as the reverse complement.
ACCAATGATCCACCCGGACTGCATCAAAACTACTGCCCAGTACACCAGCCGAAAGCGTCCACGTCGAGGCCGGCGTCCTTCCATTTTTTTTATAAAAGATTGCCCTGGTGACCCTCTGGCTGGCACTAGAGGTTCTCGAGCGCACATCAGGAGATGACGACTCGGCAACGATGAGAATAGTCAGAGAGGAGTACGTCGGATCCCCCTACCACCTCTAGCCCAGGGTATGGCCTCGACCATGAGACGGTAGACACTCCAAATCGACACACGGCCGTCCAAGGCGATCCGGACGGGCGGAGTCCCTGAAGTCGCCCGTTCAGCCTACAATCAACTAGCGGAGCGGTGATCCTCGAATCAAACTTGGGTCTACACCGACGAATGCAGGAAGACTGGCGAGGTCGGAGTCGGAATCCGCAACGGTGGGACAGGCTCGCCCTTCCGCCTTCGGACAGAGTGGTTGGTCTTTTCCGCCGAAACCGCAGCCATCGCCATGACCAGGTCTCGAACTAAGCTGACCAAAGAAGTGCCAGCGGTGGACATCATTCGGCACTTCGCCGAAGTCCATAATAATAACTTCATCGACCACTGGCTGGCGTCCCAAGGACTTCCGCAGAAAATTAAGGGGATATTCGTCAAATAGGACGACCGCCCAGACTGGAATGAACAGAAAGTCCGATCCCGTTTTTTGCTAGACACACGAAAATTATGTATCTCTCCAACTGCCTCGACTCTAGGACCTCCGGATAAGACCCGTCCTCAATTCGCAACACCCTGCCAAATGACCAATCCGCACCTAGCCAACCATGGCAACAAAATAAATCAGAATTAAGACAACTGAAATGTAAACATGAAATGTAACTTACGAATTTTTAAGGGCGAATGACCCATCAAGGCTAAAGCCCCAATAAACAATACAACACAATTTGCTCTCGGCCAAAATAGGGCGGAAGGAAACCTAGCTAAATCAAGGATAGATAGAAACCTGGCAAAAAGGTTTCTGTCGCAAGGCTTGGTGCCTGATGAGATGTTGGTTCAAATCCAAAGTTTTTCGAAACTTATATCCAACTTCGATTTCTTTAATTTTAAGATTTTTTATTAAAAATAGAATGTACAACGACAGTCTATCGAAAATAAATTAGGGATAAACTGCTTAAATTATCTGCTTTAAAAAAAATAGGCCCGGAGATCGCCCCTGAGTCTCCGAGTCAAATTCGGAGGAGGGGCAATCCTACTTATACGTTTTCCATCCGTATAACTTACATCAGGTGATGGAAAATAAGCATTCGTTCGGAAAAAGTTTTTTTACTTGGAAAAAGAAACCAGCTAAGGAATTCTATGAGAAACCGACCAACCGCAAAATATGACCTTCGCCGATTCGAACGAATCTTTGTAGCTGTGTTCAGTTTATGAATCTCCATAATTTTCTCCGGAAATTGCAATATTTTCATGCAAGAGCAAATTTTCAAAAGGGCGTAGACGTTTCTGCCTGCATTACATTAAATTTTTTTTCGATTACCGTATTTTAAGCAGCAAAACTATCTGAGTACGAGTTACAGGGAAGAAAAAGTTCTGTACGAAACCATATGCACTGCAAAAAAAATTTGCCACTTTTCATAAAAACCAAAATTTCTGTTAAAAATATAAATTGCAACAAAATCCATTTTTTTAAATTTTTATATTTTGTCAAAAAAAACTAAAGAGAAAAGTGACATTTTGAATGTCATTGCATAATGGAGAACATATCAGTAAAAAAGTTTTTAACTTTATACACTATAACTTTATAACTTTATGCATATTTTTTAATTTCATACTAATTGACATACGAAACTTTAATTTTATTAGAGAATATAATTTTAGATATCATTTTAAATCAAAATGCAAACAAAAAATCTTTTTAAACGCGCTAGTTGTATAAAATTAATTCGTATAATTATGCCCTTTTTAAAAATTATTTGCGCTACCACGTCTTTAAATGTCAACAATCTAATTTAAATACGTAAAAGAAACTTTTTCAGTGTATTTGGATAATAGAGAAACTTTCATTAAAAAAAATTCCTAACAATAACTATTGACATATTTTTATAATTCATACTAGTTGCAGTCAAAAATACAATTTTCTTTTTGAATATGATTCTAAACGCTATTTCGAATAAAAATGCTCCCAACAAAAATTTTCTAAAATGTGGTAGTCCTCAAGATATTTTAAATTTTGTTTTGACACACAATTATTTTGCTTTATTACAACCTTTTAATAAGTTATTCGCCTTTCTCCGTCAACAATAATAGGTTTTTAAAAGGGCAAATAAAGCTTTCTGTAACTTTCCCTTTAACATCAAAGCAATATTATGAACCATTTGAAAGCTACACAAAATCAATCAAAATTAGTTAGGTTAGTTTGGTTAGTTAGTTAGTAAGGTTAGTTAATTAGGTTAGTTAATTAGTTAGGTTAGTTAGTTAGTTAGGTTAGTTAGTTAAGTTAGTTAGTTAGGTTGGTTAGTTGGGTTAGTTAGCTAGGTTAGTTAGTTAGGTTAGTTAGGTTTGTTAGTTAGTTAGTTAGTTGGGTTAGTTAGTTAGATAGTTAGTTGATTAGTTAGTTATTTAGTATTAACTACTACACTGACTTTTATTGCTTTAGTTTTCGATACAAATACACTGAAAAAATATTCAGTTGGGACAAGGAAAAGTTTTTTCCAAATAACTTTTTTTCCTTGTAAGTGCTCAACTTGAACTTTTGACGGTAGATAGAGAACATAATCACCTATCTTGGAACAAAATTTTATCCAAATCAAACATGGTATTTTTTTTGTAAATGACTTTGAATTTTTTGTAAATGACTTTGAATTTTTAATTTTTTTTTTTCAATGTAGGAGTCAATGAAGATTTTTTCTATATTTTTTTCAAAAACTGGACTAATTTTGTGAAAATCACTCCTACAACATTTTTTGTAGGACTTGTCATTTTTAGACATAGCCATTTGAAAAAATGGTAAAAAAGTTTGACCCATTTCATTTTTGGAAAAACAAAGTATGCAAATTTGCTTTTTGTAACAAATTCTTCATGTACAAAAAGTTTCATTAAAATTTGATAGGGTACTGCACACTCTGAATACGATTTAAAGCGAAATTCATCATATTTTAGTTATTTTCATGTAGCTATCAAATGGTTTACAATATCGCATCGCCTAAATGTAAAAGGGAAAATTGTAGGAAATTTCAAAAACCTATTGTTGTTGTTGGGGAAACATGAATAACTTATGAAAAGCAAAAGCAAAATAATTCAAAGATGGTTAAATATAGTACGGTTATATGGGTCATTTGTGTCACGAAGTAAAGTTTCATTGACCTTACTATAAAAAACGACTACGTGTTGTGCGTGGTCGTAAACAGCGGCAAGAAATTGTCGAGTTTTATTTGTTCAAAACCCGAACCCGAGAATTCCAAATTTGATAACCCGGAACCCGACCCGAATATGAAAATTTTAAATTTTTAGAACCGAACCTGGGTCCAAAAACCCAAGCCCGACCATCTATATAGCTATCAATAAACCAATCAAATCAATTCTACTTACCACTTTGTTGCTATCCTCTGCACAAACAGTACGATAAAATATAAAACCCCTACCTACTGCGTGAAAATGTAATACGTGTCAATCCACGGTAAAACTATTGATTTTTTTTAAATGTTTAGTTCGGGTAGTTGACCAATTACTAAGAGTGCAAAGTGTTAAATTGTTGCCTTCTATATACTAACTATTCACCTTAATCTACGTATATACGTAAATTGCACATCATTCTTGATTATATTCAAATTTGCATACATTTTACTAAATCGGTTCACACATGGCCGAGATTAGCATTGTCATAATTTGAACTCATTTTTACGTGACGTTTAAGTGGACAGGTTTAATACGTTTCGAGATTAACCAAACTCCGACTAATAATTTCGCTAGTGAAAATATATAGTAATATTCTCACGACGGTCGCGATATAAACGACGTGACATCGCCAACACCGCCGCCGTCGTTCAAAAATGACCGCCGTCGATCATCAACACATCGACGCACATATTTTCGTAACTTGATAAAGCGCAAAAGTTGAGTAAATCAAGGTATGGCTGTATAATTTTTCTTTGCATAAATTCCTGAACGAAAGCTGTAGTAGCTTTTGGAATAACACCATAATTGCTTTTGGTTTAGTCAGGAGTTTAATTTTTGCTCCTGTAACTTATGTCAGTCAGAGTACAAAACATTTCATCTCCGAAACATGATAAACAATTAACTAGAAGATTCCATGAGCGTTAGCTTATAAACGGTGTATAGCGCACCACGAAATACTGACTGGTGGCATGACCACCATTTGAAAACCACAATTTGCGGAGATTTAAATGCCCACTGTATCATAGGCTCTGCAAGGGTAAGCTCTGTGATACCCTGTTCGCAACTCTTAACCATCACATTGTCTTAGAGACTCCTGTTTTCTACCTCCTCTTACGACAGAGAAGAAGGAAACTAAGGCTCTAGGCTAGCTACGTCCGAATGAAGATAATAGTGGACGGAGTTTGTTGATTTTAGATTCAGATGAAATAGCTTCAAAACATCCGCACAGTATATTGCATCCACACAGTTCCAATTACTGTACAGATGGCAACTCGATTTCAGTCAGCTTTGGGAGAATACTTGAACCACTCTGCTCATCAGTGCAGCGAGCAACTGTGGACTGAGTCAATTAGCTTAATGGATTTAATTAGTCTCTCCACTGCACTTCGTTCAAATCGATCTCACTTCGATTTCCGCACTGCTACTGCCACCCGACTTTGATGGAAAATGTGTTAGTCAATATCGACAGCGAGTATGCTTTAAATATTCATATAGATAACACCGTACTGGAAAGTTTAAACTTTCATTGAACGGAAGCTTATCGGGGTTTTGTCGGCTGAAATGGTCTGGAAAATCTGTTCAAATCATCAGCAAACGGTTTCATTTTGCTTCAATTACATCACAAATGAAACATTTCACGAGCGGTTTATGTTTCCATTATAAACCAGCCGTTCCGACAATATCCAAGACGGATCAACAGCTGAATCCGCCCGTAAGCCGGTCAATTAGTTTCCACAGTGGGTCAATCTTTGCCCCTTCCCGAACCAATTCAGCCGAAACACCCCAATCAGCTTTCACCAATATTAAATTTTTCATCACCACTTTCGCCTGTCTTTGACCTGCAGCGCTCTCTCATCACCTCCGTTCAGGGGTATAGTGTAAAATTTTCATTTCACCTTTCCTTCGATCGCCTGCAGCAGCTTGGAAAACTTTGCCTGTATGGTTCAAGTGCTATTTTTTCCAATTTTACAATATGCAAACACCATACTTCGCCGGACGACGGGGTTTATCGATGAAGAACGGGCTGTCGGGAAGAATGGAATGGAAAAGAAACGAAAAAATCAATATTGAACACTCTATTTACAATTCTGACTGACTGAACCGCGTCAATGTTTCCTTGGCTTGGAGCTTCGAACTGGACAGAGGCAAACAGCTTAGGACTGTGTGTAGTATTTCCATACGATGCGATTGGTGTGCAACACATGCACTACCATGCCGGTCCGGGCGGTTGGATGGATGCTCTTTAGCCGGGTGTCGCGGGCGGCTGGGGTGAGAAATGGTTCGATAGCAGCCTGCGGAAACGAGAACGGGGCAAAGTTTATTTTTCCAATGGTTGTAAGGAGTATGGTCGAAAATCGAAGTCGAAGTCTTCATTCACTACCAGCAATAAAAACAACAACGGTTAGTAGTGTCATTTCGTTGATTGCGGGTACTATGACCTTTTGGGAAAAGTTGATATCGTTTCTGCAAAAGGTCAGATTAGAAGCGGAAAACGGGAAGAATGGAAGGTAAACAGATGTAACTGAAGGTATTGAACAGAATAGCGGTAATGTTTTGGACGACTGATCGGAGATGAGTCTACTCTGCTGAAAGTAATAACATATTGGTGAACTGAAATAAAAGGTGTACTCGGGAAAAATTACATACTCGATTTTATATGTTTATTTTAGCCGTGTCATTAAAACATCGCAAAATTTATATCATCCTATGAACTAATTTTGTACACTTACAATGGAAACCCAGAAGCTTCTCGCTATGAAGCTTAGAATCACTAATTCCACCATATTTCGCGTGACCATCTAGTAACGTTAGAATATCGAAAAGAAGAAAGCGAGGGACTGTCAATATGGTCTGATACATCCCACAGATTCCCACGAAAGTTTTAGAGAAGTTCAAGCGCTAACCGCTTGAACTTGTTATTTCGGGACTCCAAGATCTCAGTCTATTTTGTTCAGAAAATCATGATTCATTTTGGATAATATATTTATAAGGCGCAATCAAATTGGATTAAAAAAAGTAAAATATTAGGAAACCCTTTTTTACTTCGATTATAAAGAGGAGGGGAGTCATTCGCCTCTTTTGTCGGGTTAGAAAAATCTTTTTAGAAAAATTTCTAATCCTATGTGCGGGGTTGCGAATCGAAACCAGGTGAGCTGCGTACAAGGTAATCGAGTTACCAACTGCGCTGTGCTCGCCCCTGTTAGGAAACTTTTTCACATGCTACCCCTAATCATGTATCGTCCCGTGTCCGTAGTCATGCATCAGGAATAAGAATATATTGGCTCGGTTGGCACGTTCCCCAAGTTATTCGGGTATTTGTGCCATGTCATCTCATTACTTTTCTGATGGAAGGGAAAAGGAGGTGAAAGAAAAAAGGTAGGCAAAACGACACTCTAGGATCGTGTTAAGACTACTAGGGACCTCAGGGCACTACAGAACTAAGGGAGTTCGAACTCCGATGAGCTGAGTACAGTGTAATGGGCTTTCCCCTTCCCGATGGTGTAATCTGACCTTTATAGTTGTAAGAGGTTGTTTGAGGATGAAGAGTGCCTTCGTCAAGAAGGAGGAATGATGGAGTAGGGTGGGTTAATAGTCCATTAGTTGAACGTTATCCAAACTGCTTATTCGTCCATTCTCCATAATTATGTGTAACCTTAAACGAAGCTAACGAAGTAACATTTCTGGAATAGTATGTTGTTTTCACAAGGTATATCTGAGAATTATCAATATCAATAGCTATCAAACTTCGTTAACATATGTAGTTAAATAAAATACCATACTACTTCATCGACATATGGCTGTCAAAATATAGAAGCAAAAATTTTGACCGTTTTTCGGTGGTATTGTTGTAATTTTTTAGTCCTTTTCACTTTGTCCTATTTTGTTCTTTTTCTTGAAACATGCTCGATACAAACTACAAGAATGCGCAGTGCAAAAATTGACAAAATCGTGCGATCTATTAATTGCACATAAATCGTAAAATTTGGGTCAATGGCAGCTTCGGAGGAATTTGTGGACATTACAAGTCCATTCATATAGTATTGTGATTTAAATGAATAATCTCCCTAAAAATGAACTATATTTATCAACTTCATTGCAACTACATATATTAAGATGATGTCACTTTAAAAAGCACTGTTTATGAGTGACTTAGTGGAATGTTATATTACACACTTTTTTATGATGTCTTCCATTTTGATTCCTTTATGTTAACATAATGGAATTAAAACGGAAGACATAAAAAAATATATTTAAGATTATATCTTCAGCAAAGTTGTAGAACAAGCCAACAACTTTTCAGAAGACACAAAGTCTTCATCTATAATATCGTCAACATCATTGCTTGCTGTTTGTGGGTGCCCCTTAAAACCAATTTAATTATATAATTTTTTAATATCACCCTGACAAGTAAGGTATATTCCGTGAAAACCTTCTATACTACAACATTGGCTGCTCTCGTGTATTTTCGAAATCATTCGACATTTTTGAAAAATATAGTGTTTCAAAAAGTGTTTAGTTGTTTACGTTGAAACGGTTGGTTTTACGTCAATATTGTTTTCGAGATACTTACCAGAAATAGCCAGTTCTATTATTTGCGTGTAGCTCATTATATTTGGATGACCCCCAAGTTTTTATTAAATAATCCTACGGATTATATTCTATGAAATTCTTCCAATAGTCAAAATACACCATTTTTTGACGTACAATATTTTCTATCACGAGTATTTTCGAAGATATTGGATATTTTTCACAATCTATAGTTTTTTTAAAAATCATCTATAACTCTACTGGAGACAACAAGTGAAATCCATTGAACTTTATAAGGTTGATAAAGCACTTCTAATTGCAACTAGAGCTGATTGCCCGTTGATTCCCGTCCGAAAGTTATTGCTTTTGAAACTTTCGCAAATTTTATCATAACTTGCCCAATAACTTCAAAGTCACAAGAGATATATCAATTAACTTTTCTGGAAAGATATGTAACTTGACTATACAAATAACATTCAGAAATATGCTGAAGCTCTATCTATGATATTTAAGAAGCTATGTTAAAAATTCGTTTTTAAGAGTTCATTCACAAACAACGGTCTATAACTTCGAGTGTACTATAAATAGAGTCTTTTGGTCTTCAGTAAGGATGTTCGCAAAAACAAGTTGTTTATAATTTCTAAAGATTTCATCATGTTTTTCGTACTTTTAAAAACATTGTAACTAATATCCAAAAACGTCATTGAGAAAATGTCTACAACGGTAGCCACGGAAAAAAACTTGCAGATAAAACGAATCGAACAAAAGGAATGTGCAGTTCATCCATATATTCTAGCAACGGGCTTGATGAGTCGATCATGGAAGCCGATGTTGGGTGTCATTTTAAAATTCAAGCTGTTGACTTCCGGTTGAGCTAAATTTTCTAAAATCCTGCCAATATAGGTATTTTTGGAATTGACTTGACAAGCAGATGACGTAAATCGATGTTTGACACCATTTCAAAATCGAAGATGATGGAAATTGATTAGAAACGCACAGCGCGATCGCGAACATTCGCGCCAGATAGACGATCCCGATCGATATAATAAACCGGCCAAATTGTAATCCAGCGCAATGGATTGCTGGCGATTCGTGATGCGTTGGAGGTTCGATCCCTCACGTGATGTTTGTCGTTTAAGTGTTCAGTGTGGAGTTACTGGACAGAGCTCATGCGCAGTTCATGGATGCGTATGATTCAATTGAGAGACTTAACAAGGAGGAACTGCTGGTGTCACACCTGGAGGAACGTGCTGATTTCGAGCAGCGATACTGCGAAGCGAAGGGCTATAAGGTTCCCGTAGGAGTGAACAACTCACCGTTGAACACATCTATGATAGCAAATCAGCACTCTTTCTCGTAACAATCCACCACCGTTAATTCCGATTTCACACGTTGATTGACGTTTCGGAATACCTGTACCTCCATTGTTCATTCAAATGAGCCGTTCGAGTCAGTTGACGTTGAATCCGACAATTATGCGTCAACATTGGTACGATAATCGCCAATTTCTAATACGTAAGCTGTTCAGAACATTCTACGAGCTTCCATCGATCAAACAGGAGTCTGCTAAGCGTATCCACAGTCAGGTCGATCCTTTCGAGCGCCATGTACGTGGCGAAATTGGATGAATTTTTGGAGCGCCGCTGGTAAATCGTACAAATTAGACTAATCCACACTACGAGCATGGGAGAAGAAAACTAGCAGCCAGGATGATGCTAAGTATGAGGAATCGGTTGAGTTCCTGTACCAACAGGTGCACGTCCTCAATTCCGTTGGATCATACATAAAGCAACCGGCACCGCCGAAGGTAACCAGTCCCCGGGTTGGATGAACTCGAAGATGAAGTTCGCAGCCAACGCAGCCGCTCTGCTCTACCACAGGTCAGCATGGTTCTACTGGAAACGGTTCTTCTCAACGTTGTTGATGATCATGGCAAGGAACACAAGATTCGCGCTCTGCTCGAGTCGGCGTCAATGTCCAACTTCATCTCTGGGCATTAGCGAAGCTTCTCCTCATCCGTCGTACAAAGGTGGACATTTCGGTTGTAGAAATCGGTCTCTCAACGTAAAGGGTGAAAAATGCCATCCATTGAATCGAGAATTCAGCTATTCTCCACGAAGCTCGGATTTCTATTTCTCACGTAGTTACAGAGTAGTTATCCGCAGACGTCGGCGCGCCGTGGGGATTTCATCACGATGGTTTAGCAGATTCACAGTTCCATTTCTCAGAAAGGATTGACTTCATAATCGTAATTGATGTCTTCTAGGAACTTCATACCGGTAGGAATATCTCACTCGGTAACGGTCTTGCGTAGGTAGTTGAAACGCCATTCTGATGGGAGGTCTCTGGTTCCGCAACAATTTTCCGGATCTACAATCTCACCATTACCAAAGAAGATTTAGAAATGGCACTTTAGAAGTTTTGGGAGTTGAAAGCGATTTCCACTGCTCCCGCACACTCTCCCAAGAAAGTCGCTGTGGAAAGTTGTACACCAATACAGTCAAGCGTGATTCGACTAGAAGGTATGTATGTTGTACGTCTTCCTCGCATCGAAGATTCAGAACTCTTTCTGGAGGCCTCCATAGTCATCGTAGAATGCCGTTTTCGTAGCCTGGAGCGCCGTTTCCTTCAATCAAGGAATCCTATCAACGCTTCATGGACGAGTACCTACAGCTTAGTTATATTGGACGAGCCCCTAGATGTGGTGAAGGCTCACTGTTATTTCTTACAACACTCCGTTTTCAAGGAGTCAAGCACCACGACGAAAGATAGGGTCGTGTTCGACGCGTCCTGTTAGGATGTTCGCTGAACGACACGCTTTTGGTGACCCGTATTTCAACAAAATCTACTCTCCATCATAGTGAGATGTCGAACGCATCATATCGCCTTGGTTGTAGTCATCGAGACAATGTACCGGCAAGTGTTCTTCCATCTTTGGTCTATAGGTTCAGACGAAGCAATAATATCCAGTCGCAAGTGGACCAATTACGGAAGATGTTTACGTCGACGACTTTCTTTCTGGTGCGCAAGACGTAGATACTGCCACCAAACTGTCTCGTGAGGCATCTGCCTTACTAAATTCCGCTGGATTACCGAACATTAAATTGGCATCGAATTCTCCCAAAGTTCTTGAGGTCACATTCTGGCATACCACAATCTTCAGGATGGCTACGCCTGGCCTAATTTGGGAACCGAAGTTGGACATACTCCCACTCAACGTTCGGTTGCTGCTAGCGGCATCCGTCATGGCAATACACATGGAGATGTCGTACATCGCCCAAATCTTTGATCCACTCGAACACGTTGGTCCAATGATTATCAAAACTAAACTCTTCATGCAGCAACGCTGGGCTCTGAAGCAGAACGGTCAAGCATGTGAATAGGACACACCGCTCCCGTCACCACTCAAAAAAGAATGGATACTCTTCCATAACACACCCCAACTGTTAAGTGAAGTTCGCGTACCCCGTCTCAATTCGATGCCTGACGCCATCAGCATCCAGCTTCACTTCTTCTGTGATACATCTGAGTACGCATATGGGGCATGCTGTTACGTTAGAAGCAAGGTAGTTGTTGGCGTATAAATTCAAAGTAGCTCCGCTTTCTACTCGCTAGACAATTGCCAGGCTGGAACTCTGCGTCGACCCAGCTATACAAGAAGATGAACTCAACGTTTAAGCTTTCGATAATAGTACATTCCTCGACAGATTTCACAACTGTTCTCCAATGGGTTCATGGGAACGCGAATCGTGGGAAGACATTTTTTTTTTTTTTTTTATTCATTTCGTTTATTTGATAGGCACAAATGCGTTAGCTTGGCGGTGCCGAATTCTTTTGTTTTTACATTTTGAATATCTTAAAACTAGGAGGTTACAATGTTGAAATATTTTTTTAAAAAAGAGAAAAAATTTACAGCTATCTTAAGACTAGAAAAAAAAAAATTCTATATATAAAAGAGGGGGCAAAAGATTTTTTTTATGAAAAATTTTAAAACAAGGAATTCAATACTAATAGTTTTTTAGGAAATATTTACAGTTATCTTAAAACTAACAATATAGTTTGGTACACAAAAGGGGGAACAAATATTTATGAAAAATTTCACAGATGTTTTAAAACTAGGGATACAATTCTATTTACAAGATGGGGGACAATAGTTTTAACAAAGAGTAGAAATTACAACTATCTTAAAACTAGGAATACGGAATACAAATTTGATTTTTTATCGGATACTTATGCTTGGTCATTTCCAAAATCGGTGTAGAAGTAGTTGTATCAAGGACAGGGGAGAGAAGGCGTACATGGTGACCGGTAGAGAAGAGCAAAACTTGCAACTTTCGGGCAAACGGGAGATCAGCGAAACAAATTTGCGCCTCAGTCTAGTAGGTCGGATTGGCGGATGGTATTCTTCGGACCCGCGGGGAATCCTTCAAAGGGAATCCTTCGGACCTCGAGTCGCTCTCGCTTCAGATTCCGTAGCGATAAGGGCGACGGCGGTTACATAGTGGCAGTCTGAAGCTTATCGGTTCCACACGGCAAGAGAAAACTTCTAAAAACGAGAAATAAAAAGAGAGGGGCTAAATTGGGATATTTATCGTTTTTATGAAAGTATAAATAAGGGACATATAGGGGAAATCACGATTTGCCAGCATATCTCGGACTGGGACATTGGGTGGTCTACCTCGGGCCTGAAGGGAATCCTTTAACTGAGACCTGGCGTCCAAATACCCGGCGCATACCCAGACAACGTGCTCGATGTCATGATAACCCTCGTCACAAGCGCACAGACTACTCTCCGCAAGCTCAATACGCCGCAAATGTGCATCTAAGGTGTAGTGGTTGGACATAAGTCGGGACATTACACGAATAAAATCCCGACCCACATCCATCCCCCTGAACCAAGGCTTCGTTGATACCTTTGGGATAATCGAATGTAGCCATCGTCCAAGTTCACCATTGCTCCACGAGGTTTGCCAACTGTTGAGTGTCCTCTGACGACAAATACTAAAAAATTCGTTGAAGCAGATTGGTCTTTCGTATATTTCACCATTTAATGCGCCCACCTTTGCTAATGAGTCGGCCTTTTCATTGCCCGGGATAGAACAATGAGAGGGTACCCAAACAAAGGTAATCTGATAAGATTTTTCAGATAACGTACACAAGGACTCCTGTATCTTCCCCAGAAAATACGGGAATTGCTTTTTAGGCTTCACCGCACGAAGAGCCTCGATAGAGCTGAGGCTGTCCGAAATGATGAAGTAGTGATCTGTGGGCAGAGTGTCGATGATCCCAAGGGTGTACTGAATTGCAGCTAACTCTGCGACGTAAACTGAAGCGGGATCATTGAGCTTGAATGAAACGGTGATAGTATTGTTGAAGATACCGAAGCCAGTGGACCCATCGAGATTTGATCCGTCAGTGTAGAACATTTTGTCACAGTCGACTTCTCGGAATTTATTATAAAATATATTGGGGATCACTTGCGGACGTATATGGTCCGGGATTCCACGAATCTCTTCCTTCATGGATGTGTCGAAGAATACAGTAGAATCAGAAGTATCTAGGAAACGAACACGGTTGGGAGTATACGTAGAAGGATTAATGCTCTGTGCCATGTAGTCGAAGTACAAGGACATAAATCGGGTTTGAGAATTAAGCTCGACGAGCCTCTCGAAGTTTTCAATCACCAACGGGTTCAGAATGTCGCATCGGATGAGCAATCGATATGAGAGTTCCCAAAATCGATTTTTTAGCGGAAGAACGCCCGCCAGCACTTCGAGACTCATCGTATGGGTCGAATGCATGCAACCCAAGGCAATGCGCAAGCAACGATACTGGATTCTCTCCAGTTTGATGAAGTGTATGTTCGCAGCGGAGCGGAAACAGAAACACCCGTACTCCATCACCGATAATATCGTTGTTTTGTACAACCTGATCAGGTCTCCTGGGTGAGCACCCCACCATGTTCCAGTTATTGTTCGGAGAAAATTGATCCTTTGTTGGCATTTCTGTTTCAGATACCTAATGTGACATCCCCAGGTACCTTTAGAGTCGAACCAGACCCCGAGATATTTAAATGTGAAAACCTGGTTGATCGTTGCACCCATTAATAGAAGCTGGAGTTGCGCCGGCTCACGCTTCCTAGAAAAAACAACCAACTCAGTTTTCTCCGTGGAGAACTCAATACCCAGCTGAAGAGCCCAAGCAGACAAATTGTCCAAGGTATTTTGTAATGGTCCTTGCAAGTCGGCAGCTTTGGGCCCTGTAACAGAGACCACCCCGTCGTCTGCAAGTTGCCTTAGCGTGCATGAATTGGCAAGACAATCGTCAATGTCATTAACGTAAAAATTGTAGAGCAGGGGACTTAGACATGAGCCCTGGGGAAGACCCATGTAGCTAAATCGCGATGTTGTTAAATCGCCATGCGAAAAGTGCATGTGCTTTTCAGACAACAGGTTTAGCAAAAAGTTATTTAGAGTCGGTGAAAGACCATGCTGGTGCAGCTTCTCTGACAGAATGTTGATAGAAACTGAGTCAAAAGCCCCCTTAATATCCAAGAAGACTGATGCCATCTGCTCTTTGTTAGCATAGGCCATTTGGATTTCTGTAGAAAGCAACGCAAGGCAATCGTTCGTCCCTTTGCCTTTGCGGAAGCCAAATTGTGTATCTGACAGTAAGCCATTTGCTTCAACCCAATTGTCGAGGCGAAACAAGATCATTTTCTCGAACAACTTCCGAATACAGGACAGCATTGCAATCGGCCGATACGAGTTGTGGTCGGAGGCTGGTTTTCCTGGTTTTTGAATGGCGATGACCTTCACTTGCCTCCAGTCATGAGGGACAATGTTACCCTCAAGAAACTTGTTAAATAAGTTCAGCAAGCGCCTTTTTGCAGTGTCAGGCAGATTCTTCAGCAAGTTGAATTTGATTCTGTCTAACCCTGGGGCGTTATTGTTGCATGATAAGAGAGCAAGTGAAAACTCCACCATCGAAAACGGTGTTTCGTTCGCGGTATCGGGAGGAGACGCGGCGCGGCACGTTTTCTGTACCGGGACAGAGTCCGGACAGATCTTCTTGGCGAAAGCGAATATCCAACGGTTTGAATATTCCACGCTCTCGTTGGTACTATTACGGTTACGCATACGTCGAGCCGTACCCCAAAGAGTGCTCATCGCTGTTTCTCTCGTTAACCCGTCGACGAACCGGCGCCAATAACTGCGTTTTTTGGCTTTCATTAGACTCTTCATTCGCCTTTCTAACGACGCGTACTGTTGATAGCTAGCGGGTAACCCGTCTTCCCGGAAGGCCTTATATGCAGTGGACTTCTCCGCGTACAGCTCTGCGCACTCTTTATCCCACCACAGGGTGGGAGACCGTCCATGGGTATTCGCGCTGGGTACTGGTTTAGTCTGAGCTTGATTCGCACTGTCGAGAATCAAGCCAGCCAAAAACCTGTACTCTTCCTCCGGAGGAAGTTCTTGAGCGGATTCGATTTTAACGGATATCGCGGTCGCGTAACTCTTCCAATCAATGTTCCGTGTGAGGTCATACGAGACATTGATTGTTTCCGATGGTCTTGAACCGTTAGCAATTGAAATCACGATAGGCAAATGATCGCTACCGTGGGGATCAGGGATCACCTTCCACATGCAATCTAACTGTAGCGATGTCGAGCAAAGCGATAAATCCAACGCGCTTGCGCGTGCTGGTGGTGTAGGAATCCGCGTCATTTCTCCCGTGTTTAAGATGGTCATGTTGAAATTGTCGCAAAGATCTTGGATTAATATTGATCTATTATCATCATGAAGACAACCCCATACCGTACCGTGCGAGTTAAAGTCTCCCAGAACTAGCCGCGGTGCCGGTAAGGATTCCGTGATATTACAAAGCGTTCGGTGCCCTACCGAGGCTCTAGGAGGAATGTAGATGGAAGCAATGCAAAGGTCTTTACCTTTGATTAAAACTTGACAAGCGACAATTTCAATGCCTGGTGTCGAAGGGAGGTTAATTCGGTTGAAAGAATAGCACTTTTTGATCCCCAAAAGTACTCCTCCATAAGGGTTTTCTCGATCCAGACGGATTATATTAAAGTCGTGGAAGTTGAGATTTATATCAGAAGTTAACCAGGTTTCACATAATGCGAAAGCATCACATTTTAAACTGTTTAGTAAGAATTTGAAGGAATCGATTTTCGGGAGGATACTTCTGCAATTCCACTGTAGAACAGTGATCGAATCGGTGACCTCGTTCGATGACTTAGCCATCGAAGGATACGATCGCTGCAAGGAGGGGCCATTTAGTAGTCAACTGCTTCAAAAATGTTTGCACTATAGGGAGAAAACGTATCAGAAGGCTTTTAAGAGGATCAGTAACATTGAAAGCTGTGAAAATTAAGTCCACTATGTCAGAAAATTTCATTAGTCCGTTACTGGACTGAGTATCTGTTTGAAAAACGGGGACACTTGGGGTTTTTGGTGTCCCTGGAAGTGGTGGGTACTCCTTGTTAGAATTAATATTTCCAAGTCCTGGAGCAAATTGCTTCGGCTTTTGTGCATCACTTCCGTTGGATTTATTGGTTGTAGATGGCGCACTCTGAGTGGACGACACCTTGGCACCCTTACGAGGCAATGTAGGGGAGGCTAGATTTCTCCTCTTCCTGGATTCCCCTGGGTTAACCAATGATGTTCCCTCTTGTGGGTCGTCAGATTCTTGCTCAACGCCAGCCAATAGAGCAAAGGAATTTTCGGAAGGGACAGATGGCGAAGCATTCTTTAGCATTTCTGCATAAGAGTGCCTCGAGCGATCCTTAAGGGAGCGCTTAATTTTATCCCCGCGCTGCTTGTACACCGGGCATGACTTAAGAGCATGCGGAGGGCCCCCGCAGTAAATACACTTCTCAGTTTCTCCACCGCAAGCGTCATCCTCATGCTCTCCCTCGCATTTGCCGCACCGTTTTTTATTGCCACAATAAGTGGCTGTGTGGCCCAGTTGCTTGCAATTGCTGCAGTTCATTACCCGCGGTACAAACAGGCGAACGGGTAAGCGAACCCTATCCAGGAGGACATAGTTGGGAAGAGCAGACCCGGAGAAAGTCACCCGAATCGAGTCTGACGGAGAATAAGTTGTCTTATCATTTTCTGTTTTTGCAGAATACAATTGCTTGCATTCCAGAATCTTCACCTTTTGAAGTGAAGGGTCCTTAAAGCAGCCAACCCCGTACTTCAACAGGTCTTCGCACTTTAGACCCGGTTCGGCGACTATTCCATCGATCTCCACTGCCCTACAAGGCACATACACTCTGAATTGTTTCGTAAAACGCTCGCTGCGAGCAATCTGGTTTGCCTGATCGAGGTCATTTACTATAACGCGTATCTTATTGGCTCGAACACGTGTTATCTGAGCTACGGCCGGGTAGTTAGCAGTCAGCTCCCGTGATATTTCTAGAATATTGGGCGATTTCGTGTTGGGCCGGAAATACACCACCCAGGGTCCATTTGAACTGGCTGGGTATGTTTTAATACGGGGAGGACTGGGGGAATCAGGGGAGGGAGTAATATCGGGTTTATCCGGTAAATCCATGGGAATATCATTCCCATCCAATGTTACTTCGCCCTCGGCCATTTAGGCACGAGGATAGCACGTGGTGTAAACGAGAGATGAAACTTGTATTCAGGGTAAAGGGAAAAGTAGACCGATCGGGGAAAGGGAAACGAAAGAAAGAAAAATAATACTTAGCTTATATAGCGGCGTGTCCGGCAATTCTGGTATTCACTTCACCAGCCTGGGCACCGGCGAACAAAGACTGCCTCAAACAATAGTTGACCTTCACTGACAATATATATTCTTGTTCACTTTATGCACAGCACCAGAAAACGAACTGCTTCGATCGAGAGCTCGGAGAGTTATGAGGGAAGACATTTGTCGCAAACTGGATCTCGCAGATACAACCGATCAACCAATCAATCACTGGAAGCATGGTCCTGAAGTCGACAACCCTGCTGACGACATTTCTCGAGGATTGAGTCCTACCGACGAACTCAACTGTACACGATGGGGGACTGGGACACCGTTGCTATCAAACTCTGCGGAATTTTGGCAAAATACGACGTTACCCACAGAAGAATCTCCTGAAGTGTCCGCCGAAGGACTCAAGATACCGCTAGTCACCATGACCACGACACAGATACGTTTCTGCACCGATCTATTCGCTCCGAGCCTCGCGAATTTATTCGGAAAAGAAGAAGTATAAGCTACTAGCTATTGCAAACATTAACCCGCACCCACTCCATCCGCTTACTGCACAAGAGCTCCATTACGCCGAACTTTCGCTCTGTCATCTCGCGCAGGATGAACTGTTCGCCGAGGAGATTTCCGAACTCGCTAGTGGCGAACGTGCCGGAGGACTTCCACACTGAGATGGTTGAACCCGTTCGTCGATCCCGAAAGTGTCGATGACCGGCTTCGTAATGCCACGCTGACCGATGCGAAGAAACACCCGACCGTCCAAGGATCTTCTTGCTATTCTGTTGACTAGTTTTCGCACTTGAAGCTACTGCATGCAGGCCCTCAACTCCTGCCAACCACTCTTCGCCAGAATTTTTGGATTCTTGGCGGCAGACATTTAGTCAAATAATCTTTCGCCGTTGCCACACTTGCTTCAATAGCAAGCCACACTAGCCCAGCAAAACAAGGCAGATCTTCCGGCTTCGAGAGTGTCTTCAAACCGACCGATATCCGTCTGCTGAGTCGACTATTGCGAACCGTTTTATTTCAAGATCTCTGTTCGTAACCATGGTCCAACGAAGGTGTACATGGCCATATTAGTCTGCTTCTCAACGGAAGCAGTTCACACACAGCTAGTGAGCGACATGTCTACTCCCATGTTCTTAGTTGCTCTCCACCGTCTAGTCACCCGCAGAGAAAAGATGGCACAGTGGTACTCTCTGACAACGCTATCACTTTCAAAGGTGCTTCGAATGCACTCAACCGCATGCTGAAGGTCGCTGAGTCTGATCGGAGTCAGATCTTCGGCTGGCGCTGCGATACCGAATTTAGCTGGAAGTACATACCATATCGAGCATCACACTATAGCAGACTTTTGAAGGCTACAGTAATGTCAGCGAAAACACCTACTGAAGACAATCGGCAACCTGGACGTTACGTACGAGAACATGCTCACACTCCACAGTGGTCCAGAATGTGAATGTAGCAGAAATTTTAACTTTTCGCTAACATTAAATAACTTAGCCTTACAATATGTTTGGAAAAGTTGTTGTACTTTGCAAGACCCTTTATTTTGTTTAAATAGAAGCTAGGGTGGTTCTAATGTTAGCAATATTTAAAATTGAACTTTTTAACGGTTCAAGATAGAGCTTGATTGCCTTCGATCAAGCTGTAGAGCAAGACATTTTAGACGAATTCGCTGACATACAAGCTCTAGCATCTATACTTTTCATTGCACGGGAAACCCAAATGTAAGCATTAGGGTGTTCCTTGAAAACTTGTAAGTTTTATTTTACACTAAAATACCCTTAGGGCAACTTGAAGATTATCCTAAGGCGCATAATTTTCTTTAAAACGTCAAATACTAAACTTTTTTCATTTCAAGATATGAGAACTTTTATATACTTAACTTTAAATACCGTTGCTGTCATATGAAATAGCATGCTTTATAGAAAGATCGCCAAAAATTGCAAATACGATATTTTTTATATCTCGAACTATTTACTCAAAAAATAGTTAATTTTTAGTCAAAAGTAGTATATAACTTTCTAACGAGGGAAGCTAGAGGTTCGGTATATTGAAAAAAATTGTTCTCCTTCAAAATATTTGAAAATATTTCTAAGGTCATCTTAATTAAAAATGAAAGCTGCAAAAGTTTTAGAAAAAAAACATTTCTTAAGAAACACCCTTTTTTGTAAATTTCTTGTAAAATAAAAAATACAACACATAGAGCTCCAATTTTTTCGACAAAGTTTTTTTTAAATATGGTTTTCTTCCATTTTCTGGAAGACAGCGAGACTCTATTTGAACCATTAAAAAGTTAATTCTTTGAGCTTGAGCTTGTGCGACCACCGCTGGCTGCTACTCCGTTATCGATCGGGACTAGCTAAAGTTGCATAGGGAATTAGTAGATAATTATGCTTGGGATTAGCAAAACATCCTTCAATGTGCAACTCTTGGTAATCCTAAAGTGTTTCTGATCAATACCGGCGCCGGCCAGGCCCGAACGTAGATCGCGGAAGGAAAGGGAAGGAATTGTTAGTCCGATACTTGCTTTTACTAGAGGCCGTATATACTACTGCGCACTCCACGAGTATCACGGGAGGAGGATATTTTTGTTAGTAGAGTATAGAAGTTGGATATACTTCTTCTTTACCGACGCCAGAGAGGTGATTCCACTACCTGGACTAGGGTATCGATCCACCAATTTCATGGACCGGGGACCAACGGCTTTACTTCCCTTCCGAAGGAAGACGTGACCACAGATTTTTTCACCTCAGAAAAATCTCAACGACCTCGGCTAGAATTGAACCCAGGCCAACTGGAATGAGTGGCGGTCACGCTTACCAATCAACCACCGGCGCCGTCTCATTAAAAAGTTAATTCTTTGATTTAAAAAAAGTTAGAACTACCCTACCCACTATTTAAAATAATAGAAAAGTATTGTAAAGCGCAATATTTTATCATGAAAACAAAATAATATTTTTGTATTGTCCACCGTGAAAGTAATTTAAACATACTACAAAGGTTTACTTCATGAAAAACCAAATATTTAATATAACTTTTCAGTTTCATTTTTTTGCAAGCTACCCTTCAGAGTTTTTGAAGACAAACATTTTCTTCTAAAACGTGAAAACTCTAGCTTCTATTATTCAAAAGATACAAGCACTTAATATATCAAAAACAGATTTTTTCAAATCAATTTCATGAAATTTTAAAAATTATCGTATTCGCCATTTTTTTATCATGATCTTATTTATAGTTGAAAAAAATTATCTTTTGTTTGCCCCAATGAGTGATATTGTTAATCCAAAGAACCCCATTTTTGGTGAAACAGTACTCTTAACTTTTGAGGGAAAATAATTAAACATGCAGTGCCATGAAATAAATTATTCGCCATAAAACAATCTTAAAGTTGTCTGAAGACTATCTCAGTTTTACATCAAGACCGTAAAAGTTATTTGAATAAAACAGTTTTTCTTAAAAAGAAGCTATGAAACAACTTGGCCTTCGATTTGAAAATTGTTGTAAAATGAAAAGTGTGATAGATAGAGCTTACATGTCCGCAGCAAACTTTTCCAAAATTTGTCGTTCTAAAACTTCGCTGGAGATTGCTCTAGCTAGAGTCATTAAAAAGTTAACTTTTTGATCTTGGTAAAATTAGTACCACCCTAATTGTTGTTTTAACAAAAGTAAGGGGCTCACAAACTACTAAAACTTCTCCAAAGACTTTATAAGGCTATGTTGTTTAGTTTTAGTAAAATATAAAAATTTATGCTAAATTTGCATTCTGGACCACGTGCACTGCTGGCGCAAAGAGAGATGTCTTTCAATTCTCGCCCGCTGACTCCAATGCCAGAGGATCTCGAGGTCCTTACACAAATTATTTTCTTGCCGGGAGTAATCTTCAAACCGTTCCAGAAGCTGATCTGAAGAAGACTCCTGAATACTGCTTGCTGCAACAAATCACAAAGTGTTAATGCAAATATCGATGATCATTATATAATAATCATCGGCAGATAAATATGTCGAAAATTCAAGCTCATTAAGCTTCCTCAACAAGCCATCGGCAACAAGGTTCCATAGAAATGGTGACAGCACTCCACCTTGAAGACATCCTCAGATATTCAGTTTTCTTATTTCTACTTGTCTTAGCAGTGAACACAGATGTCGGTTGCCAAGCATTGCGTGGATCCAGTTCATGATATATGAAGGTACTTACCTTATGTTTATTTATTTATTTATTTATTTATTTATTTATTTATTTATTTATTTATTTATTTATTTATTTATTTATTTATTTATTTATTTATTTATTTATTTATTTATTTATTTATTTATTTATTTATTTATTTATTTATTTATTTATTTATTTATTTATTTATTTATTTATTTATTTATTTATTTATTTATTTATTTATTTATTTATTTATTTATTCATTTATTTATTTATTTATTTATTTATTTACTTATTTATTTATTTATTTATTTAGTTATTTATTTATAGACGTCAATCACTAACAGACCGCAATCGGCCCCAATAATGATGTCCTAACCTAAAAAATTTAAAATAAGATCAAGAACCTTGTCCTAATCACATTACGAGTTAAATTAAAGTCGAACAGGTGTGTCACACGATTAAAAGTTCGTTATAATCCTGTGATGGCCGCATTCGCTGTGTGGTTGAACCGCCGAAGATGCACTTTCAAACTATTATTACTGCGCAACACAGTCCAAGTTCTGACTTGGACGTTTACTCGTTCGATCAAGGCTGAAAAATCGATGTGCGCTGACAACAGATAGACGACAACTAGAGCCCTTGCTGTGTCTCTGCGATGCTGGAGGGTGTCGAGTTGAATTAGTTGGCAGCGGCGCTCGTGGCTAAGTAGTCGAAAACGATGCCGCCAGAGTAGCTGTCTCAGAGCGAATCGTGTAAATTTGCATTGGATACCTTCAATTCGGTCACAACCGTTCATATAGTGCGTGCTCCAAATCGTCGAACAATAGTCGAGTGATGTCCGGACTAGGGAACAGTACAGGCTCTTTAGGCAGTATATATCCGTGAATGATGAACCCCAGATTTCGTGATGCCCGGCCAATAACATATGAGACGTGTTGCTTGAAAGTGCGTTTGGAATCTAACATCACACCAAGGTCCTTCACACAACATTCTCGCGGAATGAACAGTTCTGAGAGATTGTAGTCGAAATTAATAGATTCTCTTTTCCTCGAGAGGGTGATTGCAGTGAATTTTGCGGGATTTAGAACCATTCGATTATCGACACACCACTCGCTAAAGACATCGAATTGTTTCTGCAGGATGTGAGCGTCTATCAAAGTCATTTCAATGTTATTGACAACATTATGTTACAGGGATGAAGCACCTATGATCACATACGACGGTTAGAGCTCGTTAGATACGCGCCAGTTTGCCAACTAATGCATAATACTGTCAGAGTAGAGAGTTACATCTAACACCTCTTCCCTGCAAAACCGTTCCAATGTTGGGCGATTTTCTACATTAAGTATATGCACATTTCTATTGTTAAAGCATTCCATCAATCCAATACCTCTCCCAATTGATATCTGAGCTGCCCCAAAGTTTGTGGTGGGCATTTGCATCACTGCCAATTATGAGTGGAAACCCATTTCTGCCCTTTCAAATCATCAGAAGGCGATCGTTCATTATGTGGCGAATATGACAAACAATAGAAGTGTTATCTGTTTACGTTATCAACATTCAAATTGACTGTGATAGCACAATTATTGCGAGTTGTGAGGTCGGATATAAGACGCATTTCAATGTACGAGGCATTCCACGTGGATTTGTAATAAGAGCTTTGTTGAAAGTTAGGAAGACGGGGTTAAGTAGCCTTCATACAATAAAAGTTTCCGTTAATGGAAATACGGTTCATGAACCAAAGTTATGGAAGATTTTCTTTCTGGCGGGATAGATTCGTAGTTGCTGTACGTTTATGCTAAAGATTAATTTGTGCTACTCTAACCATACTCGATCACACCACTACATATTTCATCATCAGCACTTATTGTACACAAACTAAAAGATAACAAACACGTTTGCTTTTAATCGCCTATAGCGAACCCCGAAATGGATATTAGGGACATGGCTATCGTTTGAATCCCACGATTTACGAAGAAACAAAAATCCACTGTGCCAGAGCTAAGAGTATGAACCAGGAGACTCCGCGCGCGACTGGCATGTTTTGGTTCTGCCAGGCATTCCTCGGCACGGAGAAACACCTTGACTTGAGAACTCCTATTTTCATGGAGATATTTCGTCGCAAAGTCCAGTTTGAGATTTCAGAGCATGTAGAAAATGAAAAATTTGCAAAAATAGCTGATCTCACTGGCAATTTGTTGTTGTGGTAAATTAGGCGCTCCCTACATCACTTCTGTAACATCAAGCGATGAGATGAACAAGAAAAGCGGCTTTACCATTGACTATAGAACAATTTTCTCCCGTAGTAAGAACCAGTACCGGTTGTAGTTAGTAAATCATAGAAGCATATCAAAACACTCCACCATGTATTACTTATCGACGAGTGATGTTCTCTTTCTCTCATTGCAGCTTTAATTCTTGGCTCGAATTCAGTTGATCAACTACGAACCACAATCAACACACCTACATATATCACGGCAATAAGCTAACTTGATTTGATAGTTTCGAGGAAATCCCCTCTTTTTCAAGACCAATCCGTCCGTACACAAAACATTCCATCAAATGACATTTGAAACAGGCTAATACACAGTAAACGATGATAAGCCCCAAGAAAACCAACAGCCTTTTACTAGCATCCTTGATATTTTCCTTCTCTCCGTGACGGAATTAATTGACTAATTAAGGCAAACATAATTAAACTCTTCAGCGATTTTCTGCTGCCTCGGTTGGTTCGATATACCAACCGGATTGGATACAAGAATAGCTATTCGTCTCCCATCATCCCCTTACAACCGCCCCCCCCCCCCTTAGAGCACTCCGATGTATAGGCCTGCCCCAGTCACGATTTGCGCGGTGAACCGAAACTTTCAACCACAATCAAGTGATTGTTGTTGCCCATTTTCGTTCTCAATTCAGCATTTTTTTCCTCGTTGCGCAGAACCTGCCGGGAAGGGAAAAGTGAGCACATAGCAATTAGCTTTTAATTAGAGGGAAAAAGTGCTTACAAACAGTGAGGAAAGCACGGGTCCTGCAGATTCGCCGAGGCATTGAGGGCAGAAACGCGGTAAGAAGGGCGGTAGAAATCCAACGACAATTTCACTCTGCCTCTGTGGAGAGGTACCTACTGTTTCTGGTCCACTTACAACAGTGCAGCCACCATCAGCCACAATAATCACCACCGCAGCTAAGTACATTCCCCCGGCAAAGGTGGAAATGGAATTACCCTCCCAGATTTCCTGGCAGTGCACTAATTTTCAAATTAAACAAAACTTAATACCCTTTGAGATTTACTCTGGCGAAGTGATGCAGGTTGGAAATCTACAAAACTCATTTCGTGACAGCCCACTGAATTCATAGACTCGAATCGTGGCCCCCCAGTCAGCTAAAGTGGAACAAAATGTCTGGCGTGTAAGTGCGGGATCCTTTTTCACCACCCCGGGAACAGTAAATACGAAACGAGCTTTTGAATGGGAGTCCAGCAACGGCAGCAGCAGGGCTAGTGGATATTCAAAGTACCTTCCTATACAGGGGATGCAGGTGTGGACACACCAACCAGGATTATCCCGGGATATTACCCTACGACAATGATGCAAGGGATGATCGGTTGGCGGGTCGGAGCGCGGAGTGTTTGTATGTACGTGTGTGTGAGTGTCGGTGGTGGCAAGGAAAAGTGCAACCACACAGTTTGAACAAGGATTTATGAGCTGCAACAAAGTGAACAAGATGGTTGCAATGCAGGAGAAATTCGTTTTACTGTAGGTACATTGCCGGAGAAGGTTTTCCGCTGCGGTGAATCTAGTGATGGAGGTTGCCTTGGATTGATAGTAAAATGGTAGAGATTGGCTTTTAGAATTCGGTCTGAATTTGCATCGCACTAAATTCTACGATCTTCTCGAGAACATAAAACACGTCAACGGGCACTTAAGTCAGTGCTTGTGGCAGATAGGAAGATTAGTCATAAGCAGAAAAACAAATTCCTAAGGATTGTCGCGTACAACTGGTCATGGTCGTTTAAGATTAGAGTCAAATCGTCCCAGGTATGCAAACATTTTTGCGTAACTAAGGTTCGTCGCGGTGCGAATGCGGCCGGTAAATGCGTGGAAATGAAATATGACCAATCTTGATGGAAGAAGCAGAGTTTTGATAATAATTTAATGTTTAAGTTACACTCGTATTATAATGTGTCCATAAACACGTTTTGAATTGGGACAAAGATATAACGACGTATTTTTGAATAGTCGTGTTATGAAAAAAAAGTCTATCACTGAAATAATGAAGTTCTAACCAAGAAAGTTCCCAACTCATAATACATACCTATATTAACCTATATAAAGTACTAATAACTCATTTATTTGAAGGTTTTTCGGAACGTGTCCAATGGGAAAAAGACAGAAAGAATGAACCGGAAACGGTGACATTTCTCCTTTAGTGGACACACTGAGAAAAGATATATCCTCAAGCAGGAATCGAACCTGCGAACCAGTCTCAGGACATATCTTTTCTCACTTTGTCCAATAAAAGGTAAATTGTCTCCGTTTCCGGTTCATTCTTTCTGTCTATTTCTGATTAGACACGTTCCGAAAAACCTTGAAAAAAGGTAAAAACAAGACTCACGTCGAAACAAGGACATTTATTTCCCTCTGAATATCTTGACCAAGCATAAGTCTCCGATCAAAAATCAAATTTGTATTCCGTATTCCTAGTTTTAAGATATTTGTAATTTTACCTCTTTGTTAAAACTATTGTCCCCCATCTTGTAAATAGAATTGTATCCCTAGTTTTAAAACACCGCACAGTGGTCAAAATGTGTAAATTTATGCCTTTAATTATTTAGCGGAAAAACTATAAGGTTCTGTGTTTTGGTGACTTCGGAAAAGTTGTTGAAGCTACCAAGGCGGATTTTCGGAAGTAGACATTTCTGAAATCTAACTTTTTACTGGTAGCAGATAGGCAATTTCAGTCTTCGGCAAAGTTGTAGAGAATATTATTTTTAACAAATCTTTCATAAGAACTGACTCTCTAACTATAGCCATTCCAATGTTATGCGGTGTTTTCACGAGGACACCCTTCAAAATTGGTTTTTTGGTGATAACTCTTGTCGTATTTATTTCTCCGCAAATATGTGTTCCGAAATGTTTTAGATATTGCGAAAATGCACAACTTTGTTGAATATTTCAAGACGATATTATGTTTTTGGAGAGAGTTACAGCTTTTTTTATGATTAATATTATCAAACTTCATAGCCAGTTTTCTCAAAAAGTTGCAAAAATATGCAGATGAAATATTGTTATTTTGAAACTATCATAAAACCCCTAAAAATTCAGAAGGAATGGTTATATCCGATAGTATCCTAAGATGTTATGATCGAATGAAATTGTGAGTATATGAGTTTTTTCGGCGACACTCCGATGCTTGGTGCTCATGGAAGGCGTTACACAAATATACAAACTCATTTTGAAGAAGCGTTTATCTCTTAAGTAATTGAAGAAAAATTTTAAAGCAAAGGAACCTGAGTTATAAATCAAATTAGTTTTCAAATGCTGAAAAAATCACTTACATTTTCTGATCAAGCGGTGAGGTTTAATTGATTTGAATTATGTATTCAAATATTGCGGGTAAGTGCAAGCTAATGGTTACCATGAATATTTTTTTAGTGTAATTAGTGTAGTCTGTGAAAGCAACTCAACATTTTATTTAGGCAATTTCGTTATCTGTTATTGATTAGACGTTTTCTTTCTATTCTATGCTCGTACATTTGTCGCTGTTATTTAATGTTCTGTGAATTAGACATTTCAATATAACATCTTAATGTTTCAAATACCCTGATGTATCTGTTTGTTATTCAACATAAATTTTCTTTTTTTGTGTAGTCGAAATCAGTAAACGTCAGCTGTTTCAGCTTTGGAAAAAAAACCAAAGGCGATCATAGTAAAAAATTACATGAAATCTGCCAGGCAATTTTCAAAGCTTATCGCATAGTTCCTGATGATATGCCATATGTTGCAAGCGAAACTGAAAGAATTGCCTCGACTGTCTGCAAATATTTCAATAAGTTATGGCTTAGATATCATCGAAGTGAATCTATTGTTCTAAAATACTATACTGATTACTTCAACAGTTCGTTCAGACTACCCGGATACATTTTAAGTAAAATAAATACAAAGCCTATTGAAACTTGTCGAGGAAGAAAAACTCAGCCCTTTTTGGAAAGCACTGACAAAGTGAAGCGCATCAAAACATCAGTCTTGCGATTAAAACATTCCTCTGATGAGTTAGCTTTTGCGACACAGATGAAACTTCGAGAGTCAGGGGATTTATCAGCAGCTTTGGTTGTTAAAGAGGCAACCCAAACAACTCCCACTCGTGCTTCTAAAATGCAACGTTCACGGAAGAAAGCACAAGAAATCCGATACACTGGAGCTGAAGCATTATCCTTGATCGTCGAATGCAATTTTACGAAAGCGAGTTATATAAAAATTCAGAAAGGTGCAAAAGTACGAAATGTTAATATATACCCATCATACACTAAAGTTATCGCCGAGAAACAAAACGCTTTTAATCCACCTAACAGTGTGATGAGACATTTCTTATAACTCTTATCACTCTTCGGATATTATATCGTTTAAGAACATTTAGAACTTGATGCTTCGCGATGTTTTTGATAACACATACTACATGGGATAGTGGCAGGACTCAGAGAATCGCTCATATCAGCATAGGACAACATCAGTGCTAGAAATCTCAAACCAAATCAATGGGAAAGCGAAAAAATGGCCCAAAACATAGACATACCAACGAATTATTGTTAATGCTCTGTTTATAAAATATCTATATTGTGGTGGGAAAACTGAATTTTCCTAAAGGGGTTATATATTGTACTGAGCCAAAAAAATCGAATTTTTTCAAATAGTTTATAATTTTCGCAAACTTATTAGGAAAAAATGTTCAATAAGTTTTCGTAATATTGTGTAGGAAAAAAGCTGAAAATTTCAGTATTTTCTCTATCTGCAACATATTAACCCTTAAGTATACCAATTAATTGGTATACGAATTGGAATAGGTTCGCCAAATTTTGGAAGAAGTCTATAAAAAAACCCCTTGAAAATTACCTAAAAATTGTTGTAGTTCGATGCAATAAAAAAATCTCCAAAAAAGAAATGTACCTATTAATGTGAAACTCAGCGAATAATACATACAATAAAGACCCATTTTTATCAGTCTCATGGTGTATTTTAGGCTGACAAAATGGGGACATTGACTAAATCGGGCAATTTTTTTCTTTATAATAAACTGAAGCTGTTAAAATATTCTTCTCGTCCCTTGATGTAGTCTGATAACTATTTCTGATTATGATGAACTTTTTATTTTCGAATATTTCGCATATCTTCATGATAAGGAAAACATGCTCAAGAAAGGATTTACTCGAATTCAGTCTTGTTCGTCTGCTAGAGCCTATCAAACATATGTTCATATTTGGCTGATAAAATCGGGGTTTCAATGTGTTATAATAGCTCAGCATTCGAAGAAGTTTCTTTTGAACGAGTGTAGAACGACTTTGTTTCTACTTACTTGAAATCAGCGGCGTAGCCAGAAATTCGTTTTGGTGAAAATCGATCTTACTGTCCAAACGGCATAATTCCGAAACCGTAATTTTTGAAGTTTTAAAATTATGCAGAATTAATTTTTCAGAAAATAGTATCAGAGCTCGTGTCTTTAGCGAATATGTTGGGACTTTATTGTAGTCATGAATATTAACCTGAGAAAATTCACCATAAATACTTCTTGGACGATATACCGTCAAAATTATTTTATCAAATGATGCGCTGTTTAACGTTTGTAAAACTCATCGAAGATACTAAACCTCCGAAATTATCGGTTTCAAAATGATGCTATCTTGACCTTAAATTACTGTTTTTAAATATTTGACCTATACAACAAAAATCAAATGCTCATCAAAATCGATCAGAACCTGCTAGAATCGAATGGAAATCGTCATTTTTCATAAATTTCTCTCTACATTCGGAAAGTGTTATCCTAGTTAATAATCATATTACGTTTTCGTCTCAACTCGACGCATTCCTAAAATAAAAACCTGTTTTAATCCACCTAGTGGTGCAATTGTGCTTGTCTCATTTGTCAGGACTACGATTCCATGGCTGATTATGTTCAATACAATGGTGGAAATGAATATTACATGTTCAGTACGATTTGCACATACATACAATGGATCGACAGCCACGATCTTGAAATACTATGTGATACTGAATCATCGCTTGAAACCAGCGGCGGATCATGGAGAAGGATCCGGGAGGTCCAGGTCCTGCCAAAAATTTTCAACTTGTTAAGAAATTTTAAACTAGTTTTAATTTTAAAGTAGCAACCCCTCACTGCATACTTCCTCCAGGCCGGTATGATTGACGATTTTTGGAGTGATTGCATTACCTTTCTATATGAGAAAGGCAAAAATGTACCAAAGTCCAAAGAAGCCAATTTTTGTCAAACATCTCAATGTTTCATGCATTTTAAAGTCATTTGGCATCAAAAATACAAATTTGATTTTGAAAATTTTTCATTTCAGTTTATATGGGAATTTGCTGTGTGATTGCACTCTTCAATTCGTAACACCGGAACCGGAAGTCCAATCAATAAAAAATTCAATAGCAGCCGATGGGAAGGTTGTATCGTTCATTTGAGACTAACTTTGTGCAAATCGGTTCAGCCATCTCTAAGAAACAGAGGTCACATTTTTTTCCACATACACACATACATACACACACAGACATTTTCCGATCTCGACGAACTCAGTCGATTGGCATATGACACTCGGCCCTCCGGGTCGGGATTAGATTGACGAATTTTAGAGTGAATGAGAAAGGCAAAAACATTTTTAGCAAATGTTGAAAGTTATGCATTTTTTTGGTGAGCAGTTCTACACACTTAAAAATATTTACATCTCGCAAGATGCACATAAAAGGAGCGTCATAATTCACTTCAATTTACATTCAAGAACATGTAAAAATGCGTTTTGTTCACAAGTCTACATCTCCATTCAGCCGAGTTCTACATCAAAAGAGACACAATATTTTATTTCACATCTCGAAACATGTCAAATTTCATTATTAGACAGCAAAATACGTCGCAATGTTGTTTACGTCAAATATAATTTTCATTTTTTCTAAGTGTGTATGTTTCATAGACATTAAATCAATTTTAACTTCGCTTCCTATTAAATAAAGACCCTTATTACAGTACATTTCTACAAAAACGAGCTCAATTTGAAAATAAATCTGAGGATTATGATTGATTACAGAACTCTGGAATTTTCTATAGGAATGTTTTCAGGCAGAAATTTGATATTGATGCTATTAGACAACTGTGAAATCAAGACCAATAGATCAGTTACATATCAGGACCTCATTCCGACAATTTATCAAAAGTCCTCCGACAATTTATCAAAAGTCCTCATGATGTTTACAACAATAGGTTATAAATCTAAGGATCAGATAATTGTTATTGTAATATTGAATTAAATCAGTCTGCATCAATAAATTTTCAACTTCAATCCAATATTTTTTTGGGTGTGGTGTGGGGGGGGGGGGTTGTATGGTGTTAAACCCCAAAACCTTCTCTTGGCTACGCCGTTGCTTGGAGTTATTTATTTCGCTTTTCATTTTCCGGTATGTTTCAGATCGATCCGATGGTTATAAGTTAGAAAAATTGCAGTCAGAAGGTTCGCACAAATGAACATTTTTGTACTGATAAGTTATCAAGTTCCTTTCAGACAAGTTGGAAGTGTTCGGTGATTATTTCTAGCGGTTGTAGATAGTAAAATGAAATACAAAATTCGTTTTATCGAAATAATGTTTAGCTTATTTCAATGGATTATTACTATATTGAACAAAAAATAGGCGACAAAGAGTAATCAACAAACAACAAGCCATAACTTTTAAAGTATTCAAAATAGATATTTAAAGTCTTTAGTAAAGTTATTCGCAAAAGTAAGAGCTACAAATTTGCTGAAGACATCATTTCGATATAATCACTTCCAAGAAAATTTGTGAAAATATCTCACTCATAGGGGGATTAATCAGCAAAAGCACAATACCAAAAGAAAGGGCATATTGCCTCCATTAAATTCACCGAAGATACTATTGACCTAAAATAAGCCGTTTTGGCGTTAAAAATAGATTACATGTTTTTGGTCATATTTCTGGCAATGGGAAATGATAAAAATCTTTCGTCCGCATTTAATGTTAAATATCTCTTTTGATAATAGTCCGATTTCAACAATCTGTAGCTTGTTCGAAAGGTATTCGTTAAAGCTATCTAAAAACATATGAATTGCTATTCTATATTGTCAATTTCGGCAGATAATTCAAAAAAACTGCAAAAAACGCCATTTTTACGCATTCAAACATTCATATCTTGGAAACTAAACATCAGAATCAAAAACAAATTAATAGCGTTCATACTGTTTTTTAGTTCTTTCATTTAAAATTGGTTTGGATAAGATCGGTTCAGCCATTGCTGAGAAACACGAATGAGAATTTGTCCGTTACATACACACACACACAGACACACACACACAGACATTGTCCCAAATCGTCGAGCTGAGTCGATTGGTATATAAGACTCGGCCCTCCGGGCCTCGGAAAAAATCTTGAAAGTTTGAGCGAATTCTATACATTTCTTTTATAAGAAATGTAAAAATGTTACCCCGATGAATCATCCATAACTGTTAGCGAGTTTTCTGTTGAAGTTGACTTATAGAAGCTTCTTGATCATACGTCAAACCGCATAGTAGAAGCGAACAGCGAAAACCTACAGTATTTCTCGGACGATGAACTCCTAAGGATCGAACTGACCGTAAAGTGGGGATTTGATGGCAGTTATGTTTATCTTATTTTTGGCAGTTTTTTCTTCTTCTTTTTTGGCAGTTTATGTTTATCTTATTTTTAAATATTCAATATTACACATAATACGATCGCCCCGATTACTAGCACTTTCATTCGATCATAACATCTTAGGATACTATCGGATACAAACCATTCTTTCTGAATTTTTAGGGGTTTTATGATAGTTTCAAAATAACAATATTTCATCTGCATATTTTTGCAACTTTTTGAGAAAACTGGCTATGAAGTTTGATAATACTAATCATAAAAAAGCTGTAACTCTCTCCAAAAACATAATATCGTCTTGAAATATTCAGCAAAGTTGTGCATTTTCGTAATATCTAAAATATTTCGGGACACATATTTGTAGAGAAATAAATACGACAAGAGTTATCATGAAAAAACCAATTTTGAAGGGGGTCCTCAAGAAAACACCGCATAACATTGGAATGGCTATAGTTAGAGAGTCAGTTCTTATGAAAGATTTGCTCAAAATAATATTCTCTACAACTTTGCCGAAGACTGAAATTGCCTATCTGCTACCAGTAAAAAGTTAGATTTCAGAAATGTCTTTACACTGTATTTTGGAAAATCCGCCTTGGTAGCTCCAATAACTTTTCCGAAGTCACCAAAACACATAACCTTATAGTTTTTCCGCTAAATAATTAAAGGCATGAATTTACACATTTTGACCACTGTGCACCGGTGAAATTTTTCAGAAATATTTGTTCCCCCTTTTGTGTACCAAACTATATTGTTAGTTTTAAGATAACTGTAAATATTTCCTAAAAACTATTACTATTGAATTCCTTGTTTTAAAATTTTTCATAAAAAAAATTTTTTTATGAAAAATTTTTCATAAAAAAATTTTTTCTCTCTTGTATATAGAATCATATTTCTAGTCTTAAGATAGCTGTAAATTTTTTCTCTTTCATAAAAAAAATATTTCAACATTGTAGCCTCCTAGTTTTAAAATATCCAAAATGTAAAACCAAAAGAATTTGGGACCGCCAAGCTAACGCATTTGTGCCTATCAAATAAACGAAATGAATAAAAAAAAGGACATTTATTTAGATTTTGACGTAAGTGCCAATCCCTTTGTTAAGTCTTTTTTGATGCTATCCATTAGGGAAGCTGATCGAAATGGTGAGTGAAACGAAAGAAAGTGAAAGAAATTCCTCCAGAGGGAGTATTTGAACCCGCAAACTTTGAGACTCCGGCCCAGTGCCATTTGGATCAGTTTCCCCATTAGATACCACAAAAAAATCTTAAATAAAGTATTGGCACTGACGTCGACAACCAAATAAATGAGTTATGAGTTCAATTCGTATGGCAGATTCGCTCCTGTCATACCTCTGTTAACTGGACATCGAGCAGAAATCGACAGATTTAATTAGCTCTGTCATCCACAGAAGTCCGATGGGATATGGACTAAAAAATAGACGATTTTTGTCGCCAGTTCGATAATCATATGTTCTTTCTGGGACGTAACCATATCCCAGGGCTAGCATAGGTGTTAGTGCATTGGGCCGGATTCTCAAAGGTTGCGGGATTGAATCCTGCCTCTGTGAGATTTTTTTTTCACTTGCTTTTGCTTCACTCATCATTTATATCAGTTTTCCCATAGGATACCACCAAAAAAGTCTCATATAAAGTAGATTGTAAAATTTAACTAATTTTATTTTCGGATCACAAAGTTTCTTATTATCAGTAAAAATATTATTGACAAAATGAATGGGATCACTACTTTGTAGCACGGAAAGACGAAGTTCTAGAATATTTGAAGATTTGGAACAAAAACAACATTATTGATTCGTTACCAGTTTGAGAAGATTCAGACATAGGGTTTACTTTTCTATATTTGTCCGCTGACGGTCCCAAATGTAATAAAAACCTAAATCATTTGTCCACATCCGCAGAACGGTCGGCAGACACCGATTTGTTGGCCATAGTATTTTATTTGTCGCTACGGCCCAGCACTTTCCCAACTTTATATATTTCCTTGATTTGGCTCTGAAATCCCAACAAACAATTATGTTAGATAGAGGCTTGTTCAGCTTGTTCCTTCGTAATAAAGGCTTGTTCAGATTTCGTTGTTTGTAGGGAATGTTTGTGCAACGGTCGAAATGATTCAATGCTATCCTGGCCTTGCTGTGATGCGTTTCCTGCCGCTAGTATCATTCTGTTCAGGGCCGGCGGAATGCGTGGGTGGTATGGGTAGTACTACCCACTCGAAAACAACCGAGGGGGGAATAACCCACTCGAAAGTTTGGAACAAATGAAAACGTGAGATTAACCACGTATGTGTTTTTTTTTCGCACAAAATTCTTGCGTTGGAAATCCTCGATGTAAAACAGTTGCATATTTATATTCAGATACAAATTTCTTTGCTTTACAATTTAAATTTCTGATTAATAATTAGGATTTGTTTGAAATTTGGAATTATTTATTATATTTATACTCATGGAAATACATTTCGACGCATCTACATCTTAAAACAATGAGTTCAGATCGATAGACAAAAAATTTTAATATACAATTTTATTCAGACTATGGGATGCATTTAGAAATATGTTTAAGAACAATATAAACAATTTGTAATTTTTTAACATGAATAATCATTTGATTAAAAATTGAAGCAATGAGAAACAATCACTAGACAATCAGTAGACTTTGTATAAGGAAGACAAAAGATTGTTGATCCCAACATCAGTAGCAGAGCCCGTATCAGAGAACAATTAGAGAAAAATGACAAGGAAAATAAGAAATTAAACTTGTAGCTTTGTGGTAAACGGAAGATCACTATCAGGACATCATGAACCGGATCGCCAACTGGCCTCCTTGGATCCGCTTGCAATTCTTGGGATCACATTTGCAGGTACCTGTTAGTAAGTCAACCAAAAGTGTATATATAAATAAATTTGGAGGATAGCCAGCATATCTCGGACTAGAACCAGGCCGAAGGGCTTCGTTTAACGCAGATCTGTCACTACACAACTAGAAAAAATCGTGTAAATTTACGTCTCTTGACCATGACTACACGAGCATCAAAAATTAACTAGTTTTACATTTGATTTTAATTTAACATGTCGTTGAATTTTCTGAGTCACGTAGTTTTACTCCACATATGGCGTTTGTTTAAAATGTGTAATTTTATGGCACTGCGCTTGGAAATAACATCTTTCTTGTAAAATTAAACAGCACACGGTTATATTTCGTCATTTCGTCAAATACGGTTTGTTAGATTCTGGTAAGTTTCGAAATACCTCAACGGTAAAATTTAGTTTTTTTTGTGCGTAGAAAACTAGGCGCACGACCAGACAACATGCTTAATGTCGCGATAGCCGTCACCACAAGCGCAAAGAACGCTCTTTACGACTCCAATACGCCGGAGATGCGCATTCCACGTATAATGATTGGACATGATCCGAGATGCCACCGAAGGAAGTTACGACGTTCATCCATCCTTTTTAACCAAGGTTGGTTGATGCCTTTGGGATTCCTAAACTTCCATTATCCCACAAAAATTGCCAATTTTCTCTAACTCTAAATCTAACTGAAACATTCGTTAAAGCTGCGCGATGTTTCACAAATATTACCTTCTAATGCCTAAAACTTTTCCGCCTTCTTACTACCAGTATAATCTAAGTGTCACTTTTCTTAATACCCGGAATAGATCAATGCGAATGAACTCAAACTAATATTTGTATCAGGCAATCCGGAACGATTTCAATATAAACAATATAGGATCGCTCATATTCTCTCCGAGAAAATTAGGAGTGCTTTCCATGCTCCATCGATCGAAACGCCTACTTGGAACTGTAACGATGTAGACATGGTCGTAGGTAAATATAAAACCATAAGTTTTGTGGAGAAAATGCTTAGCGCGAGTATCTTTTCTATCGGATAAATTTGTGTCTTTGAAGAACAATTATTACGTTTATATATATTATTATAATTTCATCGCAAAACGTCTATCATTTGAATGTGAATTTGCGTGGAATGCTGTTGTCGCCGATAAAGAATTCTTAGTTCCGTGTATTCCGACCAAAGGTCCAATCGATCTAGCTCATCCCCTTTTCCCCTTACCCGGTCAGGACTTGAACCAGGCCCAGATTTGGTGCTTAGATCCAGACAAACTGTATATCTTGCTTTCCATACATGACGGGAAGGACTGTTAACGTTTTGTGCAGTCGCTACCTTGCTGTTGACGTTCATTACCGGGTATTGGTCGGGAACAAGTCCAGATCCGGAAACTGATGCAGATCCGGGAGGTCCAAACTTGGGAACTGGTCCAGATCGGGAGCTGTGTTGGATGCAGAAACTAGGCCGGATCCGAAAACAGCCTAAAATTTTTTTCACTATCAAAGTTACCCTATAAGAAAACCGTAATTCCGCCTATTTCGGCCAAAATTGGTGCAGATAGCGGCCTGAATTTGGGTAGAAATCCGCCAGAACTCCGGCTGGTTTGACTCGATACTAATACGATTATAGAAATCGACCGAATTATCCTACATCGTCATTCCACCGTTTACTACCTTTGCGGTAATATGAGTTTAATACAGCAATGTGCAATTGCTCTGTTACCAAAAAGGCAATAGAATCTTACTCAAAAGTAATAGAAATATGCCCGTTGGATTTTGGGTGTAGTATTCAACAAACACATTTTCGCTGAGCCGTCGGACAAACAGCCCTGTTAATAAATAGTGTTTCTAAATAGCCACCAGATATTATCAGGGAATTTTCATTTTCACTTACACACGCCATATCTGAACTTTCGTCAGCACAAGGAGAAATCACTTCGAATCTTACTATCCATTCGGGAAAAGGGTGTTCCGCCGGCCCTGATTCTGCTTAGTCGTCTGATGCTTTTTGATAGTTTGAACACATGGGATATGAATCAATGTACGATTCCGAACTGCTTTGTTACGCATTGAAGAGTTACAAATATTCTAGCGTACTTTTTTTCGAACACAGACGTTAATATGAATCTATATCCACCTTAGTGCGGAGCCCCAAAAATTCCGGGCCCTTGGCCCAGGCCCAGTATGCTCATGCGTAAAGACGGTACTGCTCGGAAGTTTTACACAAATTGGTTTCCGTAGTGATGAATGGCGAAATTTACGTAGCGCACAACAACATGAATTGCCAAACAGTGATATGTAGAAGAAATGTCTCATCTCACTGCTAGATGGCATCAGTTGAGTTTTTTGAAAAAAAAATGGAGGCTGTATTTGAAAGGCTGTAAACACTTCCATTCATCTTCCTTACGGTATACTTGCAGTAGTGGTAGTAGGTAAAGACCACATCCAACGCTGCATTTAAATTTTCAAACATCCAAACTTCCCTTTTACTCAAATTCCGTATACATCTTGCCATCAAATTGCATTTCGATTACAATCGTAGCATCATTACAGCTAACATGTGCCACCCATATTGCTTTCCGCTCTGTGTGTACGGAGGGCATACCAGTCCAAACATGTATCTCCACTGCAGAGGTGCTTGCTTGCAGATACGTATACCACCTACCATTTCTCACCACAACTGTGCGATCTGACAGGAACTGATAGCACGCGGGCGTTCTTCGGGAGATAAAATATATCTTTACCATTTACAATCCAGAGACCTGCTGCAGTTGCTGTTGCAGTTTGCCCCGAGACCGAAACCCATCGTATTCATACAACATAGCACATATACGATACGCATTCATGACTTTAGCAGTCATAAGGAAATGTGCAATATTAAGAGATTTTTCCTTCTACATATATGCTTGTTATTTTTATTTGCTACTTTTTCCTTTTGCAGAAACATCCTGGCGAGCGTGATGGATTGAGGCAATAAATCAAATCTCAGCTGTGGCAGTGGAAATGTCTTGATCGGAAAGTGTCGGTACTTGAATAATACGAAAGTTGTTAGAATTGCGTTAAAATAGTCAGGATTGTGACTATCGCTAAAACTGCGTTCAGTCGAAAAATCGCCAAAAACTAGGATACTGCAATTAAGCTTGACAATGATTTACGTTAAGAATACTATACATCTATCGGAAATGGTTGAAAATTAAACAACCCCTAAAAATCAACGCACGGTTTAGAATTTCGAAAATGGTATATTTCAGTTTATGAGAAAACCTTTAACGTAACCGTTTATCCCTCAATCTTCAATCCCTATCGATGAATGAGGATTAGGAATTTCAGAGTAATTTTCCCTTCTATAAACGAAAACGATTTTAATTACTAGTTGCTTCGGTGTCACCAATCACCACTGCCCACCACCACAACCAAGCAATGTCTTAAGCTAGTCCTATATCCGGTGGCTTAGTCCTCCTTCTTTGCCAGTACAACAGCAAACAGCGAGAGCGAAAAGGCCAACCAGGGTCGCCGGAGAAAATTAGAATTGGTAATGCGTTTCTTGTGTCCGTTCCTGCCGTAGCCAGCGTTCTGTTTTGTGTGTATGCTAAATTGTGTAGCGCCTTTTGTTTGGCCACCGAACCATTGACTACACGCGCAGCGCATCCCGGGCGGCAGAACAGGCAGTTCAAGAAACAGTTTCTAGGCCGTGCACATGTATAATAACAATGCAACTTTGGGCTGGACAAAGCACTACACTGCTCGGATGGTGTGTACCTAACCTTCAACCTCTGACGGACAGGGCCCCCGAAACTGCCTGCCTACCAGCAGCGCTACGCAAACACGGTCGGGGCTGGGCCGGGTCGAGTCGAGTCGATGCAAGCGGGCGCATATGTTTTGCTGTGGCATTAGTGAAGCGTCTGTTCTGTTTCTAATTTCACAAATGCATGTTCTGACCGAACGATCGAACGAGAAGTGGGTGCAGGGTTGCGAAGAGTGGTACAAGGATGGAAGAAACGCCTTTGACAAATAAACAAGAAATGCTCAACCTCTCCGAACTGGAACTGGTTGCTGTCACTTTGTGCTACATGAGTTGAACGGTTCTAATGCGATTTTTACTCTTTTCGTTTAAATTTAAACTGTTCCCGATTGGAGATTTTCTCAATTAACGTTATGATACCCGAATAGAATCCAACAGCAAAATTTATTCTACGCACAATCATAGAACAAAAACAATTATTGATTCGAAATTGTGTTATGCAGATTCCAGTGTAAGGGGAAAACGAAATTATTGCAATACTTACTGGCTGAAACTGTTTTTTCTCATCGGACCGAAATATGTAGGCCAAAATTCTCACAGTTTCCCTTAGAAGTGCAATGTTTTAGGGTTGGGGAGGGGGTGAGGAAGGGTTTCTTTATTTTACCCCTGAGCAAGCCGCTAGTGTACCCGGGAAATACTCATAAGCATGGCCACATTTAATCAATTTTGACACTTGTGAACGTTTCAGATTCAGAAACTCATCCACTTTAACCCTTACTTGCCCGAGATATTTCTACCGTATATACTGCCCATGATGACAAACCAGTCCGATAAAGATAGGAAATTTCATAGAAAACGGGACAAATATGCGATCATGGGTAGTATAGAGTTCCAAAACATGTTTTTCTAAGAACAGTTGGAGTCATGAAATACGAAAAACCTATTTGATCAAGATATGTGCTTGGGACGGGCATAGCGTAGTTTGTAAATCGGTTGCCTCGTACGCAGCTCGCCTGAGCTCGATTCCCAACCCCGCTCAGAGGGCTAGAAATTTTTCTAAAAAGATTTTTCTAACCTGGAAAGAGGCGAATTAACTTAAGCTTAAAATATCTGTAATCGAATAAAAAAAACCTGTTTTAATCCACCTAGTGGTGCAATTGTGTCTTTCTCATTTAGCCAAACTACGATTCCATGGCTGGTTATGTTCAATACAATGGTGGAAATGT
The DNA here is from genome assembly GCF_030247195.1 of Topomyia yanbarensis. Classification (NCBI taxonomy): domain Eukaryota; kingdom Metazoa; phylum Arthropoda; class Insecta; order Diptera; family Culicidae; genus Topomyia; species Topomyia yanbarensis. The sequence goes on along the minus strand of NC_080671.1, from coordinate 44,158,854 downwards.
ATATGACATATTCAGTACGATTTGCACATAGGGTTCGTCGCGGTTGCGGTAATTACCGCAACCGCGCGGTATTTACCGCACCCGCACCGCAAAAACTGCGGTGCGGTGAGGCACTTTTTCCCGCGGATGCGGTGCGGGAAATGAGCTTTTACCGCGCGGTATTACCGCAACCGCACTTCAAAAAATAATTGATAAAATCTGCAGTCTGCATTAAAAAGTGAATTAAAACTATGACTTTTACCATTTGAGAAGGACGCAACTAGATTTATTTTCTGAACGAATGCTTAGCAATGTCATTATTACGAACATCTCTCTGTCAGAACGTTCGAGTTTTATTGATTACTCTACAATAGAGAAACATGATAAACATTTAATTGCTCTAATTTCCATAGACTTGACAATGATTTGAAAAGAAATCCGAATATAATCTGTATTTGACCTATCGCTACTTGATTTTTTACATTTTGGTCATTCAAATATGATAAAACATACTGTTACTAAGAAATAAAATCTATAAGCTGTGTCCAATATAATTTAGCACCATTATTTTTACGACATATTTTAAAAACTATTCATTTTATACTTCAAAGGAAAAAATTTAATTTGAATCATTGAAAAACAATTGAATTTTACTGTCAAATCCAATTACAAAATGTTTCATTTCTCCTGATTCGTCTTGGCAATCGAGGAATTATGAATCGTTTTCGATGACATTCTCAACTGTGAATTTTGATTAATTTGGAGAACTTAGAGATGAACTAATGATACGACTTAAAAACAATCCAAATAATGTAATTAATCAATCAAACCAAACGAATTTGGAAGAATTTCTTTTCGCGTGCGTCTATTGTTCGTCCAACTGGGAATTTTCTATCAAATTAACAAATAATATTTTTCAGTTAGGAGAATTTTGTAACTTTTTGAAAGTAAAACTTTCGAAGTTAGTGTAGGGCATTGCGTTTTTTTGTGTTTCTTAAAGTCTCCCTTAAGGTCTTCCTTCATATTGTGACAAGTGTCAAAGTTAGCCCAGATGCCAAATTTTGCATAGTTTGGACAGTTTTTGCCTTAATTGAAAATTTATCTCGAAACTTCAACGTAGGGGTTAGGTATTTTTATATAGAATCTGTATACAAAGTTTGAAAGAAATTGGTTAAGTAGTTTTTGAATGGCAGGTAACACAGCAAATCATATTTTTCCAGAGACGTTCTGTTCTGCAAAAAGCTTCGTTACCAAGTCGTTTTTGGATATTTTTGCATGGAAAAATTACAGCATGTTATTGAAATGATACACTATAATGTACAAAAGTTTTGATCAGTTCGCTTCACGCAAGGTTTTAAAAAAATCGTGAAAAAGCGTTTTTTTTCGCGCCAAACCCCTTACCCATCTTAATTAAACTTGCAAAGTTGAATATTTTCATAAATGTTACATTCTGAGGAGTCCGTCAAAGATAATTTTCGTGTAAATAAGAATAACATTTTACTATATATGGCTATACAAAACAAATGACTAATTTTTCAGCACAATTTTTAAAATACATGATTTTTACCGCATTTACCGCATTACCGCGCGGTGCGGTGCGGTAAATGCAATGCGGTTGCGGTAAGCGGTGCGGTTTTATTATTTTTTTGCGGTTGCGGTGCGGACTATCCATTTACCGCCCACATCCGCACCGCGACGAACCCTATTTGCACATACATACAATGGATCGATAGCCACGATCTTGAGATACTATATGTCGACACTGAATCATCGCTTGAAACCAGCGGTGGACCAAGAAGGAAGATTGACGGTTGACGAATTTTAGAGTGATTGCATAACCTTTCTTGCCCGTTTCTCAATGGAGGGGTTACGAGTTTTTACGTTCCTTATATAAGGATGGTATAGAAATCAAAAATGCATAGTTGTTCGGAGGTCGGCTCTAATGGGACTTTGATTTGACTGGTCGATGATCGCGGGTCAATACGTACTGAAAATTTGCCGCGTCTGTTTTAATGAATCTAATTTTAACTTCTGTTTTTGGTAACAAGCCCGTGCATCAGGTTAACGATCCTCTATATTTTCCTTCAACGTTCGATATAATCGTTCGTATACGTGTATTTCACAAACAATCCGATATGAAAAATAGGAAATACTTTCATTGATTTATAACATCTCGAGCTATCATAATTCTTTGTCTGTATAACGTGTTATCATTCGATAGTTTGCAACCCAAAAATATATCGTAGAGAAGGAATTGCGAAATTAGCCTAAATAATGTCGCAATAAATAGTGATCCAACCCATTACGCAGATAAGATTAGCTTTTCTAGGCAATACTCCCACGATCGGAGTTGAAATTGCTTTTGTTTAGAAAACATAGGATACTCTCGGTAGCCTAGGTAGTTTAAAAAGAACCAAAAACTAAACAAGATCTTCTTTTTTAAACGGTCGTGTTCACGAAAACTAACTAAACTACTACCTAATAAACTATGCTTTACAGGTCGCATCGCTTGTTTGGAGCGAATCCTCGACCCTATTCCCTTCCAAACCACCAACTACGCGACACCTATGGAAGAGTCTGATGAACCTTCTGCATAAGATTCCTCATTTTTTTCCAAAGATCGCCGGGTAAAATCAGCAATGACACAATAAAAACCGCGAAAAAATTAGTCGCGTGATTGAATATTATTAAAAAATATAAGCAGTGCTCCTTATAGCCGGCTATCCGGAGTTCAAGTTGCTTATTTTGCTAATCGTATTAATACAACAAATGGTAAATTTCCCAAATTCTCGGCAACCGGCTGCCCAGAGCAATTATTACATGATAACGCTATTGGCACAATCAAGGATGCAAAATGCCTACCTTTTCCACGGCTGTAATTTTTCTGCCTACATTCTCATTTCTCTCTCGATGCTGCTGTCATTCGCTAGTGCAGGACGCTCAGCGCTGTACGGCTGCCTGTGTGTGAAGCAGTAACATGACAGAAAACTACTGTCCCCAGTACAGCCACCAGACGCGAGCGGTACAGCTTCGCTTTCCTTATTTTACATTTTTTAATATTTTCAATCTTTTTAATATTTTTATTCAAAAATGACTACAATGAATGCGGCTCATTTACGCCACGGCCGGCATCAACGCTTTCGTGTGCGGGACTCTCCCTTTGACTATGCAGAGAAAAATGTACAAAGCGAGAGAACAAACTTTACTACGCCACACTCTCACCGAGCAGTCGGAGTACAGCAGCAAAACAAAAATGTATTCTACTGCTGTACGGCAAAATGTACTCGGTTTGACTACTGTTCTGGCAAGAGCTGTAGTGATGCGTCGCTGTAGCGGGCTGTACAGCTTGTGCAAATGTAAATATATCGAAAAAAATGTAGTTTATCGGTACCGTTGGCATCCCTGGGCACAATTACTAACAACTCTCCCCTTCCCGTGATACATGTGGAGATGCAGAGGATTCCTCGGTCTCTAGTAGCAACATGTATCGGACTAACATTCCTTCCTTTCCCAGAAGATCTGCATTCGGACGTGGCCGGAGTCGGTATTGATCAGCATGCAGGGATCAATATAAATTGTACAATGTGGCTCATCATGTTATTCCCAAGCATGTTGTTCCAAAGAACATTTTGCAACCTAATGTGGTTCTGGCCAATAACGGAGTAGCAACTACGGGCGATCTCTTATCCTTATACTTATAAGGATGGTATAGAAATCCTCAAACGTGCAAGGTTTTTTTTCGAGACGCGAAGACCTGAGTCTTGTGTCGACTCGGCTCAACAAATTGGGACAATGTCTGTCATCGAGAAAGAATCTTGATTAGACACTACCGCCTGATGGCTCATGGTAGTATCGGGTTCTGTTTGCTTGTTTGTTTATTTAGGGCTTTAACATTAAAGGTCATTCGCCCGTGTCGGATTCTTACTGTGGTGGTTTATAGTTAGTAAGCCTACCGACTAAACCTCTTGTTTCTCCCAATCCCAATCCTTCCGGGTCCGTCGTTAGGTATTACTTCAGCAGGGATTGTACCCTTGCTCTTTTTATTTTGTGTTCATCGTTCGTGGTTTTTCCATTAATGTTGTTTCTTGCTTGCTGTCCAACCTTCATGATATTACTCGTCGTGCTGAGTCGCGAACTGATCCAACATAACAACTTACATCTCTGCAACCATCTTCGTAGGGTTTCTTATCCTTCTTGGCGTATTCGTTCCTATTTATCTACTATCTTGCGCTGATAGTTTCCCATCGGCGGAATTTCTCTCTATACCTATTCCCGTTTCCGCGAGTCATTTAGTTTCCAACCACTCTTGTACAGAGATCACCCACGGTGAAATTTCTCTACACAATGATATCCCGATTTTCTTCGAGTTCGCGTTATTCGTTCGTTGCTTTGCTGCGCAACTGATCTACTCACAACTGTTGCTAATATCTGAACTTGTCGAGAACTGAACCGATCCAACGATGCCGACCAACTTGTCTTACACTCTTTTACAGCCACCCTCGCAGGGTTGCCTCAAAGACTTGTTTATAGAATGACCGAACTCAAATGGCACTGTGTAGGTCGAAACGGCTCGCTGTATAATCCCTGATCAGCAAGTTAACAAATTTTCAAACGTAATTCAAAACTCCCATGGGAGGGTGAAACCCCAAAAACCCTTCCCTTGCGCACGGGCCTGCCTTTCTACATGAGAAAGGCAAAAAAGATATGTGCTTCTTTCGCACTGCTACAAGCTGCCCAATTTTCATATTTCAATGCTCAATGCAATTCTTCTAGAATATTTAAAATACTCTTATTACATGGAAAAAATGTTCGAAGACAGTCTAAATTGTTTGGCTTTGTTTATCAGTTTTCAATAATATTGCAAGACAACGAAGTTATATCAAAACTTCATTTTTCACCTTTAATTGAAACTGTCCTTCGCAGCACTGCTTCAACGGAATCCAATCAATTCAATTGCAATAATTTCAGTTCTACGGATAGTACTAACAATCCTGAGTGCTCGAATGAAGGTCCCAAGTAACATTTGAAGTTTTATAGCACGCTACAAGTGCAATCTAAGTGTCATCAGTGGCTATAAAACTATCATAAAACCTGAATTGTTACTATGGGTGGTAGCCCCAGTTGACAGACTTACACAGAAAAAAAATGTTGTAACTTTACGTCTTGCCAGATGCACATAAAAGGAGCGTCCCAATTCACATAAATTTACATTCAATTGCATGTAAAGATGTGAGTTGTTCGGCTTTTACTAGTTCATTCCGTCTAAGTTTTAACTCAAAAAAGTCAAAATATTTAATTTTACATATCAGAAACATGTAAAATCCTATTATCTGACAGAAAAATACGTCGCTGCGTTGTTTACGTCAAATGTAATTTTCATGTGTACTTGTTCTTATAAACAAATCTTCTGTAAACCAACAGTTACAGCTGGTAAAAATTAGGGTGTTCTATAGACACCATAATCAGCGGAAAAGGGTTAAAACAAAAGAGATTATAACTACTAGAGGTCGCTGTTAACACTGAAAATTTATCATCTCGTTCTTACATATGCTAGCCCCATTAGTTTGATACATATTGCCCGGGTTTAAATCTGTCAAAGTAATGGGATACAAAATGCTAGAGCGAAACCCCATGATTCAGTCCGTGAATACATGGAGACAGTAGCGCTTTGCTCCCTCTAGTAGTTATAATCTCTTTTGTTCAAACTCTGTGAAAATGGACCGAAAAAAATCATCTAATTCCGAATTTGCGGATTATTGCCACAACATAGAGCTACTCTTTGTATAGAATCCTAGCAGTATGGGAGTCAAAATTCAAGATTGCTTCTTATATGTATCTGTTATTAATCGGACTTCTGAAATAGCTCCAAGAACTTTGATACCCGTATTGCTAGGATTCTATTGAAATTTACAAATCGAATCCAATGGATGAGTTGAATAGGCATTCCCAGATATATGAAGTGATGGTATGTAGAAGAATTTAGTTTAGATGTAATTTATTTTATTTCTGTTCAACGAGAATTACAACATTGGATATTGAATAATTTAAAAAAATCGAAGAAAAGTTCAAAATTGCCTGAAAATTTTTGATCTGGCATGCGATTTGTACCACTGTTAACAGGTCTGTGGCCTCACGTGAATTTGAGCCTAGTTGAGTATCAAGATATTTTAAAATTGAAAACGACGCTACATTTTGGACCTATGTGTACTTTCTCGCAACGTGTTCGGTAATAATACTAGAAAAGCAAGAATAGTATTATTAATAATACTAGAAAAGCAAGAAAATTGAGGAAACATTCATAACAACTACTAATTTAATCAATCCTTAAAGGATTCCATTTCAACGTACAATTAAACAGAAACGACCATCATAGTCTTTGAGGGGTTATATATAGAGTTGATGCTCAAAAGGCGTAAAAAAATTTATTGCATTTTCTGAAAATACATGAAGAGTAGAGTGAAGTCAAATAGGTCAGTTTTTGGCGAGCTCGTGTGATGGTATTTTCACTTTGATTTTGACAAACAATACTTGTTGGAAAGGTTATACATCTGGCAACGTTTTGGAATAAATAATATTATGCCTGGTTAAATATTTTTCAAACTAAATTCAATAAGGTAAAGGTACTTTTTTCGACCACGTCGTTCAGGTACGAAAGTGAGAGGGTGGTAAATAATGTGAAAAATCATGAAACCGCGGAAGGAAAAGTTGAAAAAACATGTTTTTCAGTGGCCGCGTCTAGCTTTGTACTTGTAAATGTCTTCTTCGGTGTCCTCATCGTCGCCAGCGTGTGGACTTGAAGTTGTGCATTTCGGCTCATGCGGTTGCTTAGCTGTGCGTCGATCGAGTTTGCGCTTCGGGGCATTTTTTATTCCTTTTACTTCTCATGTTTTTTTCGATTATTTATTTCAACAACACATTTATTATATGTATTGTTAACTCACGCGAAATGACTGACCTATCGTGCCCCAAACGTATGTTTCATGCTGATGTCCGTGTTTTTTCAAAAATAAAGATATCAAAAAACCAACACAAATTTCTTGTGTAGCCTAATTTTTTTCCTAAGAAAAAACTCACTTGACCTTTTTTAAATTTATTAAATGTACTGTACTGAGGACGAAAGACAATGAGTTTTCGTAGAACAATACTCGATATAATAAACGACGCCGTAACTAACACAGCTGATCCATAGTAACAGCCGAAATGACATTCGTCAGTGATGTTCTCTACGTGTATCTAATTCACGCAACACAAGCCACCTCTGCAATAAAATAGCAAAGATAATGCCCTATACGTATTGCACCTCCATACCTATTAGACCCCATTCTACTCTACTATAGACTACAAAGTTGAAAAGACTCCATTCGTATATTCTGTCCTTACAGTCCAAAAACTTACATTTACTAAACCAATAGTCTGTAATATCATTCAGGTGTTTGAAGGCGACAAATGACGCTACTTTTCGGGAGACTGAACGTGTAGATCGGTTTACTGAGCAGACGATTTATTGAAGAATCGAATATTTGTTTCTTCATCAAGCATAATATTTATTTCCGATAGCACATAAAAATACCGAAAACCTCGATTTCGACACAAGCTCGTTCATGTTTGACTGTCGCTCATTTCATGTAAATTCAAGCCCCCTAATCTTGAACTGTGGGTTTCACGAAATCAATTGACGCGAGGTGTTTCAAGGCGACGGATGGAGCATCCATTCACGAGACTATATATCAAGACCAGTACACTAAGTAGAAATTTTGGCAGCTGTTAGCTAGTTGGTGGATTGTTTATCACGGTGCTTATTATTGATTTGAATTACCAGTTCAAATGCGGTCACGACATTCCGGTTATGTCCCAAACAATATCCACTCCTCTCTTTGCACATGCGAGTGAAACAAAGATGCTGTTAATAATCAGATGCTGATAAAGGTTTTTCCACCTTGTTAAAGCCAGTTACTAATAAAATCGGTAGCATCCAGCCATACATCGAGTAATGGTAGGCAACTACATTGTTGCTCTACTTACTATCCCCTTCTCGCCTTTCAATTTTTTATATATTCCGTAATTTATGTCTCTTTCTTCGTATTATTCAAGTTTTCTCTTTGCACTGACCTTAGGCCCGCGCACAAATGAATTCTTCTGAAAAAGACCAACTAAAAGTGCAATGAATGTCGAAAAAATGTATTATCGAAGATTCCGACTTTTCTTGCAAAATCATACACATTTAACTCGATCGGACTATATCCGATTTTCTTTAGGATTAAAGATGAGTATTCTAAAGATTTCGCAAAAGCGAACGCAGAAATATTCAGCCGTCACAGATATCTCGAAAGTCAAGTTTTTTTATGAAAGATGACCGTGTCTACATGTCCGTTCATGTAGTTGAGATCGACGGTGTGGTCACCGATTCGAGTTGATCATGCGTGGTGTGAAGGGAATTAATGGTTTCAAGAACCCTATTCTCCAGTGAGATTTAACTGGCAATCGCACAGAACGTAACAAAATTGTATGTCCCTTCAAACTTATATCGCGTAAAGTTTAACGGGACAGCCGGGAAGTAGAAGTCTGCTTCGACAAGGTTCGTCTGTCGTCGGCTGTTTGTAGCGCACGTCATGCTTTACACTAAACACAAGCAAATAGGCCATTGCAGCAATAAGGCCCGGTGTAGCAAGTGTGTAGAGGATCATGAGGGTGAAATCCTTTAAAAGACTTTCTAAACACTCGTTTGCGCAGAAATACTAAATAAGCTATGCCACTCACCACGACAAAATTTAATCGTTACACACTCTTGGCTCAAAGAGAGTGCGACTCCGACTGTCCCCATGTGGGGAGATCTGTTCCTGCTCATAAAAACTATAAACAGATAAGATTCCTTATAAAGGTTAAAATTTCTCTCTTGAGAGGCCGCCAAATATAACAGCTCGTGAAAGTACTGACACAAAGACGAACTTCAGGTGCTTCCGCATTTCAACCAAAACTTCAACTTAGTGCCGGATTGATTGGGCTCCGCCAACTCTGTACGGCACCGGGTTGATCTTCACTACAGCTTTAAGGAGGTCGCCTGCGATACTGCTCATGACCATCATGTCCTAATCAATTTGAATTGTTATGGAATTAATAAAACAAACTGATGAAATTTAAATATAATTTTCGCTATTTTTTTAATTTGGAGTATTTGCAGTTGGAATTTCTTGTCGCACAACTCGTTTGAGTTCGTGATTTGTTCTTCTATCTCGATAACAACGCCAGTTGTTGTGAATTAATGGGAATGAAGGGGACTGACAGGACTCACCTGACGCCTTTGATGGAGTCTCAATTTTGCGCCCCTTTGGTATTTACTTTTTCAGGTCGACTTTCGAACAGTCATGCCTGGCAATGGCACACTAATCCTAACTCATTTCTGACTTATCCAAACTTATTTTATAAAACCAATCAAGATTTCAGCGCCCATGCAAAAGGTGGCGCCCTTGGTGGGGGCCAATCTATCCACCCGCACGATATGGGACTGGGACAAATTTCTTGCGTTATTATATTTAAGCATTACGCGTTTCATGCTCAAAATGATAATAATCTAATTTTCTCCTTAGTCATCAAAAAATGGCGAAAACCCAAAATTCTAACCTTACAACACAATTGGTAGTCTTCGATTCGAAGTTCCAAGCGATCCTAAAGTAAATGAAATAAATCAAAATTTATTAAACCCCCACAGATAATACAATTTTCGGGGGTTGAAAAATTGTACCCTTTGATCATGCAGGAATACGGTTGAGCTACTTTTGGATCTGTTTTACACTGAAATTCAATCCATTGCCGATGCATGTGTGATATTTGCTGTTACTGTTGCGTGTATTAACATTTATGCGTTTATCGGATAAAGGTCCCCGGGAAAACAGCGAATTAGTACCTACAACCTCTCTAGGGTAGCGAGTAAAGGGATACACCTGTTAGAATGCGATGAATTAACAAGCATTTATTCTATCATTTGAATAATGCCATGAATGGCTTGATAATATTCGGGATCAAAAGATAACATGATGTGTTTTAAAAGGGAGGCTACATTCGCCAATCAGAATCTGTGAGGATTATTAGAATTTTTCGGAAAGTTGTGAATTGTCAAATCTTTAACACACTATATCAAATGAGCAGCGACGGTGCGCTGCGTACAAGGCAATCGATTTACCAACTACGCTACGCCCACGACTAACGATGCTCGAAGTCCTAATAGTTGTTTTTTATCTACTGTTTCTACCTAAGACTACCTAAGACTGGTTTACTGGCCACAGCGCATTGTTTTACTAAATCTGCATCAAAATTGATACCGCTCACATGAAAATCTTGGATTTATTCTACTTACATCTCAGCAGTGTTATAAAATGAAAAAAAATATCCCATTTAATTACTGCTCTACAAGATGGACGAACCAAAATGAAATAATCTCTTCCACTACTGTCGCGTTAGCCCAACCGATGCTCCATCGATTTCTGCGTTGTATGTTGTGGACAGACAAACGTTTGCACAAATTTATCGACGGTGCGAAAAAGAGGCCGGAAAAAGTCAACACCCAAACCCCTCTTACAGGACGAACGGCAGGCGGAAAAAACACATGACCCCAAGGGTAGACTTATTAGTAGACTCAAATAAACCGGAGCACAACCCCTACCGGTGACAAGATACTGCGACCAGATCATCAGCAAGGCCAGCCGGCAGAAGAGAAAGTTCAGCTAATCAACGGACGATACGAAACCAATTTCAATTGTTTGTCAAACCATTTCCTTTCCCCTTCGGTTTGCTCTCTGTGTGTAGGGTTCGTCGCGGTGCGGATGTGGGCGGTAAATGGATAGTCCGCACCGCAACCGCAAAAAAATAATAAAACCGCACCGCTTACCGCAACCGCACTGCATTTACCGCACCGCACCGCGCGGTAATGCGGTAAATGCGGTAAAAATCTGTATTTTTCAAAAGTGTGTTGAAAAAATATTAATTTATTTGTATAACTATATATAATTTCCTATTTACACGAACATTAACTTTAACGGACTCCTAAGAATGAAAAATGTATTAAAAAATGTCAACTTTGCAAGTTTTATTAATAAACTGCCGTACATCTTGAGATAAATACTTTCGAAACAAGGTAAACATTAGCATAGCACTGAAGTCCTATGAAATGTAGCTGTATTTCATCATTATACATACAAAAACGTTTTTCAGCTGCAATTAATAGGAAAATTTTTAATTAATATCAGATCAGGTATCCATCCCATCTCAACCGGTACAGAGTTGTTGAAGGACATTTGAAAAACTGCAAAATATGTATGATCTACAGCATACAGCAGAAATGTTTATACAAAGAGGGGATTTAAGGAACAAAATACGTTAAAACACTTACTTCGTATTTTTCAAGAAATCGATGTATTCTTATTAAAATACTAAGATTGCACCCTTAAAATTGTATGAGTTGTAATTTTCTAATAGCTAGTTCGAAAGATCTACCTTTTTATGTAGTTTTTCTAATATTTTTCCATAATGCCAATGCAAAAACTTCAATTGAAGTTGGTAGAGGTCAAAAATTGTCCTGTGCAAAATTTGATATCTGGGCTAACTTTGACACTTGTCGCAATATGAAAAGAGGCTTTGAGAAATACAAAAAAATCGAAATACCCTATACTTACTTCGAAAGCTTTAATTTCAAAAAGTTACAAAATACTCCTAACTGAAAAATATTAGTTGTTAAATTGGTAGAAAATATTCCCAGTTGGACGAACAATGGACGTATGCGAAAAAAAGTTATGTAGAAGGAGTCTGAAAAACGAACTGCAGGAAAATTCATTGCGAATTTACACAGAAACCAACAGAGATAGAAATACGATGTTGAAGAACGAATAATAAAGTTATCAGCCTAATTTGGACCCTTGCTTATTTTGGACGCTCTTCAAACATTTGTCTCCCTTACTGCTGATTCCTCCAAATTCGTTTGTTTTGATGATGATAATTTCATTCTTTGGGTTGTTTTTAAGTCTTAAGACTTTTTTAAGTTCACCTTTAAGTTCTCCAAATTAATTAAAATTTACAGTTGAGAAAACGCCATCGTACACGATTCATAATTTCACGATTGCCAAGAGGAATCGGGAGAAATGAGGCTTTTTTAAATTGAATTTGACAGTACAATTCAATTGTTTTTCAATGATTGGATTGTGCATTTTATATATTTGAAAAGGTTCGCTTGTATTTTTTTCAAAATGTTCAAAATATGTCGTAAATATAATGGTGCCAAATTAATAATGTAAGTAACGATGGGTTGAATATAGATTATATTCGGATTTCTTTTCAAATCATTGTAAAGTCCATGGAAATTAGAGCAATTAAATGTTTATTATGTTTCCCTATTGTAAGGTAATAATTTGCGTCGTTCTTAAATGCTAAAAATCAAAGTTTTAATTCACTTTTTGAAGCAGACTTTATCAATTATTTTTTAAGTGCGGTTGCGGTAATACCGCGCGGTAAAAGCTCATTTCCCGCACCGCATCCGCGAGAAAAAGTGTCTCACCGCACCGCAGTTTTTGCGGTGCGGGTGCGGTAAATACCGCGCGGTTGCGGTAATTACCGCAACCGCGACGAACCCTATCTGTGTGTGTCACGGGTTGCTGCAGCGCACAAGCAATATGGAGGCGGGGTGATTACCAGATGATGGTCCTCATAAAATTGTCCACATACAGGACAGGACACGACACGACAGTACCACACAGACAGCCCAGCGGCACGGCACAGCGGGGTTGGCTCAACCCCGCTACACTGTCTAGCACCGTCCCGTACCGAATCGATATGACCCCCAGGGCTTACCCTATTCGTGTCGATTGCTGCCGAAACCATCGCGGGCCGGTAGGATAGGTATGCCGAAAGGGGCAGGGAAAAAAAGTTCCGATCCGTGATGTACGATTATCTGTTTGCAGGTTACAAGGTTTCGATTCTGCCTCGGGCCAGTAGGGAACTAGCAGTGAGTGATAAAGTAAATAACTTAGGTCAAACCGATATCTGCCATGGTGTGGAAAAGAAAAATTCAATTAAGATATAAAACGTTTAAATCGCTGTTGGAGTTTACTGCCGAGTCAGGGACGGCGGGAGGAGGGGATGATACATTTTCAGAGTAGATAACATGGTTTTCTCGTCCAGCGATAGTCGGTTGACGACAGGAAAAAAAAGGTTACATAGATTAACTGTAGCCTAGCTGCGGTGTGGGTAAAAGCACTTATGACACTCGTATCTTAACGCAGAGGTGTAGAAAGTGAGAATGGTCTCCGAAAGTGAATACAAGATGTAACTAGGTGGGTAAATGTTTTTTCGAGGTTCTGAGTATTTCTGGTTAAATTCGGAGAATAATCAAAACTTTAAAATTCCTAATGTTTTTTTTTTTGATGAAATATTCAGAAACAAAATTAGTTTTAACCGTTATCATGTATCTCTAGGGAACTTAACCCTTTCATACCCAACTTTTTTGTGGTGTACAGGGTTCCAAAACTATTCTATCTTGAACAGTGGCGTAGTCAGAAATTTGGTTTGGAAGGGGACAGGTTAGATCAAGCCCAACAAATGGACCAGTTAGATCGAAGCCGTAACATTAGAGCTTTGCTAGGCGGGACAGAAGGAGTGGAAAAGCGGGCATCGAGCAAAGACACGACAAACGAACTGGGAGAAATGCGCCAACATATGATCAAGTGGCAGGCGATCAGCGAAAGGATGTGTGTAGTGTGGTTCAAAAGGCTATTTCTTCAACTACAGAATTATCAATGTGCACTGACCTCACGAAGCGAGAACCGAGGACGAGAAAAATGCATTGTAGGTGCAGCTGGAGCGAGGATGCACCGTACGAGAGCGAATGAGAAACGATACACAAAAACGCGGAATAGACAAAAGTCGGTATTCCGACGAAAACATAAGGAAGGAAGATCGGGATTACGAGGCGAGGGAACATCTGTATCGAGTTACGAAAATTCTTCAAGAAAGTGAATAGCTCGAGCAAAAGCTAGGTGCTACAAGCCGACATATAGAGTAGCAGTAGACGACAAGTGTATCGCAAAATTCAGTTTGTAGAAGCGCGCAGACGACGACAGATTCCCTGCACCGGATCTATCTAAGATTCGTGAGAAGATAGGATGCTTTAAGAATAATAAAACCGCTGGCAGAGCAGAGGAATTAGCTAGAGCACTTTATTGTGTGCACACCAAAAAAATCTGAATTTTATCGTTGACGTAATTGCAAACATGACACAATTCAACAAACCGTAATTTACGAAATGACGGAACATTACCGTGCTCCGTTTAATGTTACATGAAACATATACTTTACATGCGCAATGACATAAAATTACACTTCCTACCATTCAGAACAAACGCTGTATGACGAGTAAAATTACATGATTTACGAAATTAAACGTCATGTAAAATTAAAATCAAACGTAAAACTAAGTCATTTTTGATGCTCGTATATGTCAGGGTCAGGAGACGTAAATTCACACTATATTTTCTAGGTGTGTGCTTTTGAAGATCTAGAAGGAGGAGATTTTACCGGAGTATTGGATAGAGGGAGTAATATGTCCCATCTATAAAAAGAGTGTTAAGCGGGATTGTTGCAACTAGTTACCGATTAATCACATTACTGAACGTCACCTGCAAGGTGTTCTCCCAAATTCTTTGCTCCCGCCTATCGCCGTTAGCAAGGGAATTCGTAGGTCAATATGATCTATAATGCACAAATATGACTTGCATTCATATCTTCAACCAAGTTGTTTGCAATAACATTCTCAAAAACTTTGCTTAAGACAACAAGTCTCGAGCCAAATTCGATTGGAATTAGTAATGCATCCAACTGGGAGGTTTATTCAACAAAATTATTTTTACATAAGGTGCATCGTTTTACGTTGTAAAATTCTTCAAACGTACTGAAACTTCAAAGCTGATGGTTTCAAAATTATGAAATCTTTAATATTTACATGATTTATAAACTATAGGATTCTCACTAAGAGATTAGTTACAAGATCCCATTCCCACAATTTAACAAAAGTCCCCATAACGTTTAAAACATTACACAGACGAATCTCAGCTTTTATCGCATCTTTTACCGAAATCTCAACAGTTTTACCGAAATCTCAGCAAACAATTTTTATGAGATCTCACAGTAAAAGTGACGTTTGATAGTTGTGGCTCGGAAAATATTTCACCGAAAATCAGCAAATTAATCTCGCTTTACTAAGATATCAGCTTCCAAATTTGCTGACTATATGGCTGTTGGGAAATTACCGCTTCCGGTTAAGCAAGATTCTCGATGACCTGAACAATAAGAGTAGGCAGACTAAATCGGTGGCAGACTAAATCGGAGACTGATTAAATCGGATTTTCACTCTACATGTTACGAATGGAAACCTAAACATTGGTATTTTTGGCTCGGGTCTAACGAATAAATAGGGGAAATTGATGTTTGGAACCCTGACAATATAGCTAATTTTGAAACAGGCTTGACAAGGAAATGACGGAAATCTATGAGTGACGTATTTTTGAAGGTCAAGATCAGCTTCCGGTTGAGAAACATTTTCTAAAACCCGAACCCGACCCAAGCCCGAGAATTTAAAAACCCAGGCAGAATCCAAACCCGAAAAATAAACATTCTATAAACCCGAAATTGTACATATACACAGAAAAAAATATTTTGTAATTTTAAGTTTATTTTCATGCACACATTTGGAGCATGAATATAAATGTAAAATTAAATTCCACCACAAATACACGCGAATTTTCGTGTTTTCTTCAACGAATTTTATTATAATTTTACACGTGGATTGAATATTACAGCTTCTTTAAACTGAAAACCAATGCACTTCAATGTATTTTTACTTGAATACTGTTGTAAAATGAATGACATGTAATATTACACGAATGAAAGTGTAAAATTGTATGCTGTTTGATGCTCCAATTGATTTTAACGTAATTTTCAATCAAATTTTGGATTCAATCGTTGTATGTTTACATTAGTATTGATTTACATGTCGTTTAAGTTTCATTATTTTTTGGTATGTATAGAGACCCTGAAGTATCGCTATACGCGCTCACCTATAGTAGCTTATGATAATACGAATTACTGGCGAGTGGAATTCGCTTTGGGACAATCCATAAATGACGTAGCATTATATGGGGGAGGGGGGAGTGTTGTATTTTGTGATGATGTGTGACGACAGGTGGGTAGGAGGTCATGTCATGCTACGTAGCTTTTTAAAGGGGTATAATTAACATCCTTTTTATTTATTTTTTTAAATTTGCGGGAACAAGGGGGGTAGAGTTACCGTCAAGCTACATAATTACATTGGGGGGGGGGGGATATTTAGAGGTTTCTGACAAAATGCTACGATGGGGGAGGGGATGTTAAATCACTCAAAAAATGCTACGTCATTTATGGATGGTCCCTTTTTTTATTTACCATGATTGATCATTGAATTTGTAATATTGTGATAAACATTCAAATCGTCGACGTCTTAACCGGGAATGCGGGAAATCGACTGCCAGGACAAGGGAAACAAGCTGCTATTATGGCCGTTCAAATCAATCTAAACCCACAGACTAACAGACATAATATTCGACAACAATGCTTCGTCAGCTTTAATGGTAATTTTAAATATATTTGTGGTTGGGACTGTGGTTGCATTTGCGATAATGGCACCACTGACATATGAATGTACAAGCATATACGTGACATATACGTACAAGCATGCGGGGGATAGACCATTAGTGAAAAACTGAACCCAAGTCTGCGAGGCAACACTGTAGTAAATAAGGGCTTGGAACCGTGTATAAAAGATGGAGCTAGTTGTTCCGCGAAAAAGAGCGGATCGAGATTTTTGGAGAAATTTCTTCATAGTGTTATGTCTATTAGTCTGCTAAACCGTCGAACTCTACTCAAATTTCTTTATTTTTAATCGATAACCATTCCTGCAAGAGCACGTCAATTTTTCAACTTCAGTTTGCAAGGTTGTTGATATATAAAACTATTACTATGCACATTTGGAGCTTTATGCTGTAGTCAACTCCTAATAGACTGTATTCACGACGCCACTCGCGTTACGGTTTGGTACGGTTAAGATGGTATCAATGGTTTCTTATATGCTCTTGATGTTATCCCGATCAGAATGCAGTAACAAGAATATAACAGAAAATAATTTTTACGTACTAAGCTGTGTTAAAAATCTGGTCTCTTAGTAGTTAAAATAACAGAAACTTATAACAAGTAACAGCGCGAGATATAGTTTTGAAATGTTTTTGTCATGTGTTTCTGATCGGGATATCAATATCGTTAGAATAGTCGTCTGTTATGGGGTACCTACATTATCTCTTTTTCACTTCAGATTGTGTGGTTAACGCACCAGTAAAGCAACAGCGACATCTCCAATGGGGTTTCCGGTACGACTCCTAACCTCCACAAATCCGCTACTGGGTGGACAGGACACATAGTGTTGTTGTCTCTAATATCGAGGAAATTTGGGTGTTTTCACGAAGAATAAATCCGAATGGGTCCTCGGCTTTTGTGGACAATGCATTGGTATTTTTTGCAATGGTTTAAATGCTAACATATCTGTATCACTGAGATGACATTTAAGCCAACTAATCGTTAAGTTCTATTCCATTATTCATGTTCAGCCGATCTTCGAAAAATAACAGAAGATAGCAAAAGTTACTTTAGGATTGAGGAGAAGAGGAATACATTACCGCACAAGTTACATCGGAATGACAAAAATAGAAAGCTATGCAACACTAATACAAACATAATCGCATGCTGAATAGAGGCAGATAGTAATGTGCTGAAGTTAGCAAGAATTTTACTATATAAACTTTAGAAAATTTAGGATCGGGACCTCTTTTGTGCGCGCCTTTGGTTTCACAGGGCAGTTTCACAACAAATAAAATAAGGTTCCGTAATCGGGTTCACAAAGATCACACGAATAATACTCAGCACTCTGCATAGTAGTCATGTGATAATTGGGTATGCAATATCCAGTCCGTGCCCTGATTATGGATATCTCAATTCTGCTTGCAAAAATAAAACGAATTCTTTTATATTCTCGACTTACATTCGATCGAAAAGTTTTTGTTTGAAAGCAAGTTTTTGCTTTATCCATATCTCCGTAGACTTACACGAAGCAAAACTTTCAAGTGCCCATTTGATCGGTTTTGTTGATATAATTTTACAAAAAACAAACTAGAAATAGAACTACCTAAAAAACTCAGAAGCAGTCGAGTGTGATGGCTCCATATAACCTCGAAAGTGTCTTTGTCAAAAGACAATTGAGTATTTCGTCTTCGTCAGATGAGTATCCACATAACTTCTTGAGTCTGGAAATTTCGGCATTTCACCAGCAGGTTCCTCTAAAAGTACGCATAGCTCGAAGCGAACAAGTCTCTTGTATGCTGCTTTTATGAGTGAGTTTGATATATCCACAACCGCATCCAAGTCATTTGGACCTTCAATAATTGGAAATATCCGTAAAACCCAGTCGCCAAGTCCTTTTCAAAGAGGGACCACTTCCTAGAGTTGGCATTACGATAAGTAACGATAGCTAGGGAGACACATAAATTATCAAAAGATGAACTATGTATGTAACTACGCTTAGAACTCGTTTGGATGAGCCAGTTTGCCAACTCATCCGCAATACTGTCAGAGCAGAGAGTTACAACTAACACCTCTTCCCTGCCAGATTGTGCCAATGTTGGGCGTTTTTCTCTTTCGAGTATTATTCTTTCGCCGAAACTCGAAAGTGGTTTCCATTGGACTACTTTTTAAGTACCGTGAAACGGAGTATCTTTGATCACCGAGGTAACTTTAATCATATGTGACTCGTTTCAGTAACCACCGAAAAAAATGGAGACCGATCAAAATCATCGAAACTAAAAACCAAGTTGCTTATGAACCTTTCGAGCACCCGTCGGCAACGATTATTTTGTCATTTAATGGCATTTTTTTCAAACTGAAAGCGACGCGAGTGCTTCTTTTTGATCAGTTCAAACAATTCCTTGAAAAATATTCTTCCGTTTTATGGTAATGTGCCAATACAGGGTTGTTAGTCTTATAAACAAAAAAAAACAAAAAAACAATGTTGTGGTCTTATTTAAAAATATATCACTGTCATCATTTTTGCTTCCTTGAATTCCAAACGGGATCAATTAACATTTTCACAAATGAAAACGGAACATTTTCGAAGAAAAAGTGTCAAACAACAATTTTTAAACAATAATTTGAATTAGGGTGACCATATCAAGCCTGCCCAGAACAGTCGAAAAAGGACATTCCCCGTTACCGCTCGCTTGAACGTGCCTGGAAAAATGCTCCTCAAGTTTTCTGCTGTTATAAAAGTTTCTGGTGATCTAAAATACAGAGCTCTACCAGAATACTTTTCGTGAGAAGTTAATTACCGTGCACTTCTTCGGATCTGCAAACGCGGTTCTTGCTACACCACAATCAGCGAATGTTTGAAGCTGCTGTTGTAGTAATCTGCGATCACCAATTGAGCGGATAACATGAAATATTTTGAGATAGTCTGCAAAGGACCGGCGTGGAGTCTTCAGCAACAAACACACATCATTGAAGTAAAGCATAAACATCAACGGTTACAAGCAACTTCTCTGGGCTATTCCTGGCGTAGGAGTAAATGTACGCGCCTAGCAATTTCCAATGACAACCATTATTTCTCAATATGTGAGCTAGACTCGAAAAAACTGAAATTGATTTCAAATTTCCTGAGCTTAGCCATTGTCATATCGAAGTTCAGTCTATCGAAGGGGGAAAATCTTTACCATAATACAAACCAAGTGTTGAACATTATTTATTCGCACCACACATTCGTATGCTCTTCCTCTTGCTACGCGATGAAATTCCAGAAAGCATGCATACTCATATACACGTAATTACACTTTATCATACATACACAACACATTTTCAAGGCCGGCGGAACACCTTTTTCCCGAGTGGGCAGTAGGATTCGAAGTGATTTCTCCTTGTACTAACGAAAGTTCAGATATGGCGTGTGTAAGTGAAAATGAAAATTCCCTGGTAATATCTGGTGGCTATTTAGAAGCACTCTTTATTAACAGGGCTGTTTGTCCGACGGCTCAGCGATAATGTGTTTGTTCAACACTACACCTAAAATCCAACGGGCATATTTCTATTACTTTTGGGTAAGATTCTATTGCCTTTTTGGTAACAGAGCAATTGCGCACTACTGTATTAAACTCATATTACCGCAAAGGTAGTAAACGGTGGAATGACGATGTAGGATAATTCGGTCGATTTCTATAATAGTATTAGTATCGAGTCAAACCAGCCGGAGTTCTGGCGGATTTCTACCCAAATTCAGGCCGCTATCTTCACCAATTTTTGCCAAATTAGGCGGAATTACGGATTTTTTTATAGGGTTACTTGGATAATGAAAAAAAAAAATTAGGCAGTTATCGGATCCGGCCTAGTTTCCGGATCCAACACAGCTCCCGATCTGGACCAGTTCCCAAATTTGGACCTCCCTTATCTGGATCAGTTTCCGGATCTGGACTTGTTCCCGAATCTGGACCAATACCCGGTAATTGACCAGTCCCTGGATCTAGCCCATCCCCTTTTCCCCTTACCAGGTCAGGACTTGAACCAGGCCCAGATTTGCTGCTTAGATCCAGACAAACTATATGTCTTGCTTTCCGTACATGACGAGAAGGACTGTTAACGATTTGTGCAGTCGCTACCTTGCTGTTAACCTTCGTGATAGAAAAAAAATCAAGTAGAGGGGGGGGGGGGTAAGTAGAGATTGTTGGTGTAGTCTCCGAGAAGGGGCTTGATTGCGAAATAGGGGGTGACTTCTTCCAGATCCCTATGCTTCATTCGGTGTAAATTCTGGTATGCAAGCAATTGTGTTCAGTAAAAATCGTATTAGAAAACTTATTTTCCATCAGCCTCATTTCGAGCCTTTCGTCGGATTTGTTCTTCCAAAATTTGTTCTTTTGAACGGGGCTCGTTTACTTGTTCGCCTTTTTGTAACCCGGGGCATGAACTGAGGAACCCATTGTAGAAATAAGGCACGGTGTGGAAAATGCGGAGAGGATCAAGACATTGGTTCCTGGTCTCGGCAAGTCCACATGGGACATCCAAAACTTCAAGTGTCTCTATATTTCAGTCATATTATTTTTCTAGGTTTACTTCCGACGTAGATCTTCCTGAATTTTAGCATTATTCGCCATGGCCGAAAACAACATTGAGCGTTTTGGGGATCAAAACGTACATAGGCAAAGATTTATTGATATTCTTTCCATATACATCGCACCTCAACTGGTTCGAGAAGATTTCAACTCCCACGGCGTGTCATGGGGTTGTCTTCATGCTGATAACCGATCTATCTTACTGCATGATATTCGCGACAATTTCAGTATGACCATCTTGAATACAGTGGAAATAACACGAATGCCAACCAGCGCGGCCAAATGCGTTAGATTGATCGTTGTACTCTACCTCATTAGTGTCCCCGTTGATTGAAAGAGCTACGCATCCACTATATCCGAAACAATCGAATCAAAATGAGAAATTCCTCCGGTGGCAGTGTGCAACGTTTTGACTGGCTTGTTTTTTTACACTGAGATAAAAGATCAGACAAAACGAATACCTGGCGCGAACAATCGTGGACGGTTTCCCACTTCGTTGTGGGCAGAGAGTGCTCAGAATTGTACGCGAAAAGGTCCTATGAGGACTTTTTGAACGTCAGATCGCCCAAATTTTTCCGAATATACGCGACGTTAGAAACGCAAATAAAAAACTTGATGCAAACTGAAAAACGCGGTTATTGGCACCGGTTCGTCAACGGATTAACGAGAGAAACAATATTTCGTCTAGCAGCTCCAGTTCCAAGTAGGCGCTTCGATCGATGGAGCATGGAAACCACTCCTAATTTTCCCGGAGAGAATATGGGCGATCCTATATTCTTTATATTGAAATCGTTCCGGATTGCCTGATACAAGTATTAGTTTGAGTTCATTCGCATTGATCTATTCCGGGTATTGAGAAAAGTGACACTTAGATTAGAATGGTAGTGAAAAGGCGAAAGCTTAGGCATTAGAAGGTAATATTTGTGAAACATCGCGCAGCTTTAACGAATTTTTCAGTTAGATTTAGAGTTAGAGAACGCTCGAAAATTGCCAAATTTTGTGGGATAATGGAGGTGTAGGAATCCCAAAGGCATCAACCAACCTTGGTTAAAAAGGATGGATGAACGTCGTGACTTCCTTCGGGTGGCATCACGGATCATGTCCAATCATTATACGTTGAATGCGCATCTCCGGCGTATTGGAGTCGTAAAAAGCGTTTATTCCGCTTGTGATGACTGCTACCGCGACATTAAACATGTTGTCTGGTCGTGCGCCTAGTAGCTCCATCATTATACAAGTATAAACTAGGCTTAGCACCCACCCACCCACTATTCAAACAAGGTTGCTATGATTAATAATTAAATCCACTTGTTTTGAAGTTATGCTGCTTCTTTAGTTAATAACTTTTCTCAGCGAATTTTCGCAACTTTACAATGATCCACGAATGTGTTCCGTAGAAGAATACCTTTAGAAATATATAGTGTTCTCATGAATTGATTGATGAGGTGATTTTTTAAGAATTTATTTTCAATTTTAACCGATTTTCCATACTAATTTCCATATAAACTTTGAAATGTTTATAGGGTCCGTAGACACAACCGATCGGTACCAAAATTTGAACAGTTACTAAGGGCCATAAAAGGAATCAGTAGAGTTTGGTGGAGCTAAAAGTCAAAAATTGAACCAGTCTAATGGTCACCCTAGTTTAGTAATTTGATGTCATGGAGAAATGTGCATGTGCAACAAACTTTCTTGCAATGATTATTTCTTCAATTTTGTTGGCTGTAAATTTTTAAAGATTTATTTTTCAAACATTTAGCAACCCTGATCGTCCATTCGTCAATAGCACAATATAACCTGAATTAACCTAAATGGAAGAACTGCTCATGTGAAATAGTAAGTACTTTTTACAAAACTATTCAGACGGAAATGGTTCTTCGATGTGAACTATTTATTGTATCCACATTACGTGACATTTTCCGATAAAGTAAGTACTTCAAACAAAAAAACCGAACAAACCCCTTCTCTTTTGAAAACCGTTTAATCCCTGATCGCGCATATGTACCACTAAGAAATAAGCATAACAATCCCAGAAATCTATTCTACAACCCTCCAACAATGCGGCAATAACCTTTTCGTAATCCGATTCGTTCTGTAGGACAACCTTTATTGTTTAGGAATTTTGTATCGCACGTCATTCATTGCGCTGGTTCCAGCAATCGAACCGTTGTTCCACTGTACATATTGTTAGCGTATTCTACCAGGCGAAGGAACGTCATAAACGCGAGGTTACCGAATGCCGAAAGATCCCACATTTAAATGTAAATGAATGTAAAGTCATGCTTATCATCCTTTCCTTCCCCATATAGCTGACCCCGTGTTACGAGCCCCTTGTATGTATGACTGTGTGTGTATGTGAGACACAACGACAGAAAGTGGCTGCTCGACTCGCTATCGCCGTATCGCATCGTTATGAAGTGTGGCCTTTCCGGCGGCTATGTTCCCCCTTGTTCTGACACCGGGCCCCCCGCACACCGAAAGACCGACCGACCGAGTTCGCTATCTGTACTGTCATCGGTGTCAAAGTGAGCATATTTATACAAAACACAACATAGCACACAAACGCCAATTTCCGCAGGCCACACGTGCTTCCGAGTTTGATTTAGGTCGAGCAGCGTTCTTCGCGTTTGCTGATATGCAAAAAAATAAGTTGTAGCTTCCTCACCCCAGCACTCTGGAGACCTTCACCCTAGCTAGCAGCGCGTGTTGTGGTACCAACGATTGGTCAATTCTCCGAACACAGCACTGCAATCACTGGGATTATGCCTGAATCGTAGGTAATTAATTCGATAGGAATAGTTATCGTACGGTCATCATTCCGCTGAGAATTTAATGATAGCGAGCTTGGGTAATTGTTTGGTGCTTATTGAAAATGGTCATGCTGATTGGACGGAATATTACGAGTGGTTCCCCAATCCTTTCGCGAATTACATATAGTTACGACACCCCGCAGCACGAAAACACATTGTATCGAGCTTTGTGAGTCAGAGGAATCGGAATTGGTATACGAATCAGCATCGACCTGCAATCATCAAATATTTATCGGTAGCATTGCAGACGAAACAAAGTATTAATTATGAACTATCAGTATTACAGTATTGGTTGAATATTTGATGAAAACAGCAGATATAGGTTTTAAGGTGGAGTGTGTTTGTCGAATAATTTTCTGCGTGCCCCATTTTTGGTAATATATAGAGCAACACACGAATTACTGTGCTACTTTCAAGTGTCATTACCTTGAAATATCGGAAAGTGTTACGGAAAAGTGATGGACTCTCTTCTTGTCTACTGCAGATTTTCGTGTTGGACGGTATGATAAAAAAAGCGAATCGTGTCTATTGTGTTAAGATTTTCCGGAATTCTGATCAAGTTTATGGTTTCGTCGATGAGGTTGTTTTTTATTAACTTTGAAACGATGACGGAGGCCCGTGCGCAAGGGGAAGGTTTCCTATGAGGTTTTGAATTACTTTAAAAAAAATATTAACTTCCTGTTCAGGAAAAAAAAATTACTGCAAACCTTTTTGACACAGAAAAGGTCATCTGATTTCATTCACTCTAGAAACAAGTGGATGAAGAAACCTTGCGAGGGTGGTTGGAAAGAGATGTATGTCAAGTTGGTCAGCTTCTCTGAAGAATCGGTTCACTTTTCGACAAGTTTCGATATTAGCAACCGTTGTGAGTAGATCAGTTACACAGCAGATGTCGGTCAGCGGGCTAACAACGAGAGCTAAGGAAGAAAAACGCGAGGTTTAAGAAAATCGGAATATCGTTGTCTGGAGAAATTTCACTGCCGATGATCACTCTGTCGGAGTGGCTGACAGCTAAATGGATCGCGAAATGGGCATCGGGTGAAATACCGCCGCCGAGAAACTCTCAGCACCAGTTAGCAGATATATAGGAATGAGAAGCACCAAGGAGAATAAGAAAACCTGCGAAGGTTACTGTAAACAGATACAAATCCTTATGAACGACACCTCCAGATCGGTCGTGTCTCAACAGGTGACAATATTTGCAGCAGACCAAGCAATCAAAAAAGCAGCTATGGATAAACACATGAACGATTAACACAAAACAAAAAGAGCAAGAGAACAATCCCTACTACTGTATCCAACGGTTGCCCCGGATTGATGAGGATTGTGAGATACAACCTTTTTTATGGTTCTGTCAAAAAACTTTCTCTTTGCTAATTTTGCATAGTAGGGTAAGGTGGGGCAAATCCGACCTAGTAAATGATTTTGTCTGTAAAATGCTCATTTTACAGTGGATCAAGTTGTTATACCAAATTAAAGGTTAGACTTCTGGGCAACTTTTTATGTATAGAATTTTATTCGTATCTTTTGAAAACTTTGAGATGCAAGCGTTTTACGAAGAAGTTCATTTTTGCTGTTTTCAAAAATGGTGGGGTAAACCCGACCACCTATATTTTTGGTTGATTTAGTACAGATATTACCCAAATTTTATGGTTTTTCAATGATAAATCAATGAATGTTATGTTATTGAATTGTAACATGAAGAAAATGGAATTCAATGTCAATCTTGGAATTTCAAAATCACGAGCGGAAGCACGTCCCATTTGCATAGGCACAATTGCTCAGTGAATGCTATATTCATCACGTTTTGGTGTTCTTCGTTTGTAATTAAGGACCACTGCGCAAAAAAATTTAAAAGTAAATTACCATTGTGCTAAAAAATAATAAAATATAACACAATTTGATAAAAAAAACATTTGCTTAGCAAAGCGGTCGGATTTACCTATTTAGACTATTTAGAGGTCAGATTTGCCCCACCGCGTCATTTTTCATTACGATGCAATTAAAAAAATTATGAAAAAAGTTGGACTAAAGTCATCTATGCGCTTTGTAGGACTTTAATCAAGGAATTTAAATCCACTTTCATTTTTTATGCAATCACTTTAACAATCAGAAATATCCTGTAGTCAATGATGCACAAAAATCAAATCAAGTTGTAAAAACACACTTATTGTCGTTTGAGCATCTCAATGTAGACTAATAAAAATCTGTCATGCCATCATTATGATTATTTTCGATGTTCTACCCGACAACAATGATATTAGTTCCCGTAGTGCTTCCGATTTTCGATAACAGAAGGGGGTTGGGTTTACCCAACGGTCAGATTTACCCCACCTTACCCTACCATTCGATTGGTTTTAATACCATAAGACGGTTTCGGTTCGCATTGTTCGTCGGCAAACAGAACTTCTGTGCTTACTATCGGGACATCACTCGGTACCAGCCTGTTGGTTAGTGTTCTCGCAAGAAGCATGATTTTTTCGATTTTAGTGTCTAACTAGCCCCTGGTACTGGTTTGGATTTATCTAACTAGCACTAAGTTGGTGTTAGTTACTGACGAGGAGAATCCGAAACACTAAAAACCATACTTTACGTTAGGTTCAATATATCAATCCTTGCTAAAACATATGCGTACCTTATGAATACAGTCTGGTCTCCTGCTAGGCGGATTACTACTGCGCAGAATCCTACTGCGCGGTACCCGCGTGCGCTGAAACCTCCAGTTACGAACTCTTTTCTCTATAACCTCAACAATATGGGTATTTTAGGAATGGGGTTGACGAGTGTATGACGGAAATCGATGTCTTGAGCCATTTTGGAATTCAAGATGGCGACTTCCGGTTTAGATAAATTCACTATAACCACAACAATATGGGTATTTTCGGAATGGGGTTGACGAGTGCATAACGGAAATCGATGTCTTGAGCCATCGAGTCCAAGATAGCGACTTCCAGTTTAGATAAATTTTCTGACGAGTGCATGACGGAAATCGATGTCTTGAACTATTTTGGAATCCAATTCTCTATAACCTCAACAATATGGGTACTTTCGGGATAGGGTTGACGAGTGTATCACGGAAATAGAACCCATATTGTTTGTTATCAAGAATAATGCTCAACCAGCACTAGTCATATTGCTCCAAAAATACCCATATTGTTAGGGTTATCGAGAATATTGCTCAACCAACGAATATTAATAAGAATGTGAAGCAAACTTTTTTTACGAACTAAATCCCAAATAACGAACACTTTTACGAACCAATTCAAATTACGAACCCCCGGTTTGTTCGTGTTCGGTTCGTAAATGGAGGTTTCAGTGTAATAGGAATCCCATAGCTTACAGGATTTTGTCTAATTGGGACTGTGGCCGAATATTTCGTCTGCGTTCACATTTAGCGCCATACTTTCTTTGGCAAAGCTGTTGTGCTTACTTAGACCTACAATTTAGTGTCATTGAATATCCAATTAGTTAAGAACTGTGCCGCCAGGGGTGCTTTAAAAGAGAGTAAATAAATCAAACCTCTCATCGTTAATGTGAATATCATTGAATTGGTTTAACATGAAATATATCGAAACACTGATTATTTTGAAAGGTTCTGGATGGTGGACCACCAGGCGGCGCTAGTGCGATTGCAAATGATCAACTAATGTCAAAATCATTCTTTATTTCAAGAACGAGAATATTTAGAGGAGTACTGTCTCCAATAAAGTTGCTCAAGAAATCAAAGACTACTAGATGGTGACAGGTTAGTTTGGGATACTCTCACTATGTGGGGCTAGTGAGCGTACCACCTTTCATTACATGATACATCTCAAAAGTCTAATAAATTAGAAAGATGGTGTTTTCGGCAAAGTTCTAGAGGTGGTCAAGGGCTACGTGATTATGGACAAATCAAATTGAATTGGATCCGCCAGGCGGCGCTTGTGATTATGTACTATTCTTAGAATTCTATATCTCGAGATCGCGATAATTTAGAAGTGTGGTGTCTTCGGCAATATTCATCAGAGGGTCGAGTGCTGCCCGAAGGTGAATAGAGAATTCAGCCACTAGGCGGCGCTAGGAAGAATAAAACTTCCAGTACATATTAGGTGATATTTTGTCACGAAAGCTTAATAATTTAGGAAAATGACGTTTTCTGTAAAGTTTCTAAGAACGACAAGGGCTGTTTGATAATGTAATGATCAAATTGGATATCATCTGCAACCTACTGTGTGTAACCCCCTACAATAGCCTACATAATAAAGAGCATCGAATGTCACGATCCATCCTACCTCACAGAGTGATAGCAGAATCTGATAGAGATTGTTTGATACCCAAATTTACTTCAACGTCAAGAATATCCCAAGGAAGGCACCTATGAGTGTTGATGTTTTCGATGTACCTCAAAGATGCACATCTAGTGCTGACTACTCCATAGCAGTCCTTCGCGAGTGACCTCAAGATATTCTTCTGATTCGCTCAATTGAAGACTAAATTTCTCCAATATCATCTTCCAGTTTCCGTTGATTAGCATAGGAAGAACCGGATGTGTGTAAATCTGAAGAAGTGCTCGGTGATCGCGTTCTCACGAAAGAAAGACCCGGTTGGTTTTAACTAACTGCGGAAAATGAACACCAATTTCTTCACTACAGAAAACATGAAA
This sequence comes from Topomyia yanbarensis, assembly GCF_030247195.1. Lineage (NCBI taxonomy): Eukaryota > Metazoa > Arthropoda > Insecta > Diptera > Culicidae > Topomyia > Topomyia yanbarensis. The sequence goes on along the minus strand of NC_080671.1, from coordinate 44,130,214 downwards.
AAAAATCTAACGGAAAGCACCGTCAAATTGATCTTGCATCAGCGGAAAGAGGGCGACTGTTTCGGGTATTTACTTGTCTGATATGGTCACCCTATTTTGATCAGCTTTTAATCACTTGATCAAGTCTCCACAGAAAATCTGGGTGAAGCTAAGTTTTCCATAAATTCAATTTTTATAAAATCATTTCACAACTTCATAAGGATTAACATGAAATATGAATAGAGTAGAGTGGGGTGAAGTAGGTAATTTTTCTTTGACGAGCTCGTGCGAAGGTATTTTTGCACTGATTTTAACAAACAAACTCGTAAACTCGTTGGAAAGGTTATACATCTGGCAGCGTTTTTGATATAATAGTTTTATGCCTGACTAAATATTTTTCAAGCTAAATCCAATAAGGACGAAGGTACTTTTTTCGCTGTTTATAAAATCTGGGGGTACAATAGGTCACTATATTCGAGGTTAAATTAAACAATTTACACGCCTAGAAAACCACTGGTTCAACTTTTATTTGAAGAGTATTAATACTGCAGATTATCTAAAAATTAAATTGACGTCAATCTGGTAAGATAATGAGAAGTGGCAAATGATGTGGAAAATCATGAAACCGCGAATGGAAATGTTGAAAAAAACATGTTGTTTTTACAGTTGCGACTGGCTTTGTACTTGCGAATGACTTCTTCGGTGTCCTCGTCATCACCAGAGTGTGGATTTGAAGTTGTTCATTCCGGCTCAAGTGCTGTGAGACAATCAGTAGTGACCTATAGTGCCCCCAAACGGCTGACATATCGTGCCCCAAGCGTACGTTTTATGTTAATGTCCGCATTTTTTAAACAAAAATATCGAAAAACCAACACAAAATTTGTGTTCAACATTAATTTTTACGTAAGAAAAAACTCACTTGAACTTTTTAACATTGATTAAATGTACTGTACAGAGGACGAAAGACAATGTGTTTTTGCAGAACAATGCTCGCAGGAAATAACCATGCGAGGGTTAACAACTGGCATGACAAGTTTCACATCACACATTGATTTGTCCCGATCCGAGTTGTATGTATATCAGAAATAAAATTTCTGCAATCAACAATTACTGAGTAACTTTAAATAATAGAATACTTATACCAGAAATTGCATTTCAATATATTTTCAAGTTCATGTTTTAGTTTAGCCGCACTGGCGATTTTTTTCTGCATGCTGGATGTGAAAAGTTTGTTTTGATTGTGGTAGTGTATCGGACAAAACATGGCGATAATGATAACCTATTACAACACTAGGCCTATCTTAGTGTTTAACGAGTGCTTTCAAAGTGAAATAATCGTAAAAAGGTTCTCCAGCTAAAATAAAGGTATGTATGTAGTGCAATGATTCATATATTTGTGCCAGAATAACGAGATATGAGACGGCAAATGCTGGTTCTTAAGTGTTTATTTTATTAAGCGCCGTTGTGTCCTGTTTCGGTTCACTACGTAAGTGAGACGAATGAGCAAATATTTCAATAAGGTAATTTTATTTTAATTAAAAATTGGATTTAGAGGATAATTTTAAAGAAATATGTGCACAACAAATAAAGAATATAACTTGAACTTATTTTTGCTCGTCTGTTTTGGCCTGATCGATATTGTCATTATCTCACATGCTTAATTCGAAGCAAAGAGATACGAAATAGTATCACAGCAGGCTCTACTGTCAAAATAAGCACATCACCCTATATTATTGTTCGAAACTCGAACGGAAAAAGAAAACCAATGTTAACACCCAAAGAGCGCAAAGCTGAAGTTTTACTAAAGACGCCACTAGACCACGGTATGACCCTACCAATCCCATTAAGATTCATTCACAATAAATGGTATTGGTACTCAAATGAAAAGTCTATAAAACAATCAATAACGAAAGTGTTTGAGAAGCAGGAAACGTAAATTTCCACACCAAAAACTTTAAATTAAAAAAACTCGTGAGTATATAAATTATCATTGAGAAAACAAACCAATATATCGTAAAATTTGCGGTCTCTTCTATGCCAGAAGGAGTATTATAAAGCTCCGGTACCCAAATTAGACCAAACTAATCCGGCACTAACTTGAATCTCTGGTTGAAATATCATGAAATTTTTAGAGTTCCTAGAAGCATTAAAAACTTTTTGTTTCATCTTAAATTTCTAAGGCCAGGAGCTATTTGCTTCGGCTTTATGTCAAAGCTTCCTCAAGCTGTCATTTTTGGCGGTCTCTCAAGAGAAAAATTGAAGTGTTCACAATCTCACCCGCCTATAGGTTTTTTAACAGTAAAAGAAGTCTCCACATGGGGACCGTTGTAGTTACACTCTTCTTGAACCAAGAGAGCATAATAATCTGTGGGCATAGTACTTTCTATTATTTTCGCAAAAGAGTGCTTAGAGCATCTTTTGAGGGAACAGTTCAGATTCCTCGGCCCTGTTTGTACGATTGATCCGATAAAAGGTCCTATGAACTCTTCATAAAGTAGGCACACCTTTCAGCATTTCCACCATTCCTCTGCACAATTGTCACACACCGAACCTTCTTTCTGCAATGGCCCATTTGAATAAAGCATCATTGAAGGCAAAGTAGTCCCGCCAAAGACCACCCGGTATAAGTTTGAAGGGACGAACAATTGTGTCTCGTCCTGTGCAATTGCTATTAAAAAACTTCGCTCATTGGAGTAAAGGATCCTTGAAACAGCCAACGTCATACTCCCCAGTAGATCCCCACATAACAAACTCGTATCGGTGATTACACCGACGATCTCAACTTTGTGAGTAGACAGGTAGACGCGGTATTACTTCATAAAAGACTTGCCACCACTAACGTCAGCTGCTTGCTTTAAACAGAATAGCACAAATCTTAGCTTATCTCGGCGAACTTTCGAGATATCCGCCACGGTTGAATATTTTAACGAGTTCGTAAATGCCGATAGGTTTTCAACAATATTGGTTACCATTATTATTATTTCTGACAATCGCACATATTCGTGGAACCGCTATTCTGAAACAATAATTTTGAGAGCTGAATTTGATTCTTTGTTCTTTGTAAAAAGGATATACAACGTGTTTCGTTTTTATTTGCCATTCTCAAAACAAAAATCATTATAATGGAAAAACTGTGAATAAATCAAAAAACCAAAAGTGAAAAAAGAAATGGTAAGTGTTTTGGAAAGCTTGCGGCTCCTATTTTATGAAATGATTTTTGTTTAGGTGAAAACACAGATATTTTCGAGACGCTCACAACTTTTGTGAGAAATAAGCGTACGGGGCTATTCGGACCTCCTATTCCGTCAACCGCCGTTCAGCGGCTTGCGGCTGCGCACACCATTGTACACGCCACAGCAAAGAAAATACATGCGTCGCCAATCAATAGCTTTGACTTACCAGATTAAGTTTTTGTAAAGTATTTTTTTGTTTTGCTTCTTAGGAAGTGTCTCTTATAAATGTTTTATAGGTGAACATAATTCCATTGTAAAAAAATTAAAGGAAAATGACAGTCAAAATTGCCCCGCAGGGAGGTCCGAATTACCCCTTCATTGTAAAAGGATGGAAAAACGTAGAGGTTCGCAAATCGTCGCCTAGCGCTGCCATGGAGTGGTGCAAATGAAGCTTGTATGGCACCAAAATGTAGCTGAGGTTTCAAACAATTAGGACCTTTGACCGGTAATTTTTTTCACATCTATCCACCTAAAAGGGCGATTTTCTTATGTAGGTCCGAATAGCCCCGGGTTCCCTTAACTTTTATGTTATTTATGTGGTACATAAAATTAATAACAAATGCATTGTACACACATTAGTATTACGACGATATGATTTTTTTCAACAATGTATTACAGAGCTTTAGATTTCATCAGTAGGGTTGATTGTTCCTATGGGAGTGAAAATTCAGTTTTACTTGTTTTTGCGATTGAATTGTGTCGTCATTATTTATTTCCCTGTCTTTATCTCTCATCTCCTTTTCCTTTTCCTTTTCCATCGGAAAAATCTTGAGTCGACATGGTAAGACGCACATCTCGGAATAACATGGGAAACGTGCAAATTGAGCAAATTGTAACTTTCTGATTGGGGGTGGGCGTAGCGTATTGGTAAATCGATTGCCTTGTACGCAGCGCACCTGGGTCCCGACCCCGCAAATGGCGTTAGAAATTTTTCATAAGAGATTTTTCTAACCCGAAGAGGCGAATGACCTTAAGGTTTAAACCTCTATAATCGAAATAAAAAAAAGTAACTTTCTGATTTCTGAGAATTGACTACGGAGATGGATACTTCCAATAATATGGCCGCTCAGTCGATCTGTCGCTCGATAAAATGTCCCTGTCCAAGCACAGTACGTTAATTTGGTCGTCGATGTCGACGCAACACAACACTTAAGCACTATTTACACCTATCCGATCCGATTCAGTGACGGTTCAGTACCGTGCACGGACACCAATATTCTTTCATACATTTAAATGCGAGCATTCACATTTCTCCGACACGGCACCGTGCCGGACAAGTGTGAATGCTCGCTTTGGATGTGTACACGGTAAAAAATTGTCACGTTTAATTAAAATGATGTTGCACTTGAATCATTTTATCATGTATCACTAACAATTGAAGTGATTTAGCATTGATTTTCTAAGGATTTATGACTCGTATCAGAATGACCTGGTCTTTGAAAGCTATTTAATAGAAATGATCTTTAAATTGAAATGAATATCCGTTGAATTCGCACCACTGTGCTAATCTATTGAATTTGAGTGGTTCCATCTTTAATTACAAGTGTCAAAAATGTCAAAACGCTAAAGTCTTTAATCGATTACAAACGTATGCTCGGAAATAGGAGCAAAAATGGAAAACTTGCATTTCCAAAGTAATGTAGAACGTGAGTATTGTATATTTTACTTGTAATTAATTTATTATGTAATTATTTGTTCTCAGGCAATCCATAATGGGATATACCGTAAGGAATACGCATATAGTTAAACGCAAGATCTATTAGAAGCAATGTGCAGCACATTTCAAATGAAAGTGATTTGCTGTTGATTTCATAGTGCTTTTAAATGATGCATTCCAACAGATTGATACATCGCATTGAAATGTTGAGCAAGTAGTGCGAAATCAACTGCAAATCACTTTCCATCAACGTGAGGATTTTTTACCGTATATGAAAGAATATTAGTGTCCGTGCACGGTACTGAACCGTCACTGTATCGGATCGGAAAGTTGTAAATTTGACTTTATTCTGCTGTTTCCGTACTTTTTATAAATGAAACAAATAGTAATGCATAAAAAATCCACGTAGACAATTATAGTACACCTCCTTTTCTCCCAATGAAGAAGCTACTATTTCGTATCCCTCTCCAATAAATGGAACATGTGGAGTATAAACGGCCGCTTATCTAAATACTCAATTGGTGTCATCAGATATATTCAAATACATACAACGAAAAAAAAATAGCACATTTTGACACTTTCCGCTATCATGCTGGAAAGGGGTAGATTCCATGAGATTCTCCGAACATTTTTACTTCGGTTAGGTTGATTTTCATTCGCTGGAGGATCGATCCTTAATTGGATTGGATTTTTTCTCAATTTCTGACTACCAGGGCGGGTGCAGTTTGTTATAAACGAATAATTGTTGATGCCCATTGACACGTGATTCATCGCTTCCAGACCCATATCGATAGCAATTAAGCAACCTGCATAATTAGTTTAAAGTTGACACATTCCCAAACTACACCATTGATTGATTGATGCCAGCTATGAATATTCATGATTAACGCGATAATATTCTTGTCCACAGTTATTCGTTGGTGGCGAGAGGAATTGAACTCAATGTTTCAGATAAATAAGTTTTCACCTGTGGTTCGCTTGCCTTTTTTCAAGTTAGAAATAGTGCTAACCTTATATACGGGGTTGGAATGCAACCCAGGTGAGCTGCGTACAGGGCAATCGGCTTACCAACTACGCTTTGCTCGTGCCCCCAGATGATTTCAAGGCTATTGTTTTCCAATGTATTTTCCCTCCATCAAGTACACTAGTTTATCAAGTGATAAACTAGTATACAAAAGAATGCAAACAGCGACTTCAAAGAAGACAGAAAGTGTCAATTTGGACACATCCCTAGTTTTTGACGGACATCCGTTGCAATCCAGCAGTTGAATACATTTTTATTTATTCATGTTATCCAACTTGTTTCGAATGCCCTCATATATGATGTACAATGTACATACATCATATTGCCAATCACATCATTTCGAGTGTTCTCCCTTCCCACCAACTCGCATAACCCAACGGAACGCACATCAACTAGTCGGAATGGAGAGCGGAAGAATGAAATTTACATTGACTGTCCCCAGTTTCAGTGGAGTACCACTGGACTAGGTCTCATAAAATCATATACGTAACAAGCAACATGAGCCGCCGAGGGGTGTGTAGATGAGTTATGGTCGATAGCCGACGCCAGCGAAAAACCGTTACGGGTTACATCTAGTATGGTGCGTAAAATTTCTGTAAAACAACTAAAATCTTGCTTCGGTGCGTTGTTGCCAACCGAAAGTGTTCTGGAGCAATCTAGTGCAGCCTGTCATCATCCACCAGCAGCGAGCGAAGAGGATGCCAAAACGGCCGAAAACTGAAGAAGGGGACGCGCACGCGGACATTCAGTCAGTCGAGTTCGAACAAAAGCAGCAGGCAACTGCCACCGTGCAGTCCGTAGTCATTGTCGTGAATTTTATTTATATTGTTTTAATCAACATCAATTTACTCTGTTGTGGGTATCACTTTTATTATTTCGTAAAATGCGCGGCTACAAATCGAGCGAGGCCACAACCGGTTCGAGCCCGCTGCTCCATACGCTGATTGATCGAACTGCTACACAATTTTATGTGCTAATGGGAAGAGGATAAAAACCTGTTGGTAATTGTAGCGAAATGTAGTTAAATACCTTAATACGCAGGAGGCCACGTTTAATCTCCGTTCATCCAGGTCTTCAGCGGGTTATCTGAAACAAGTCAAAGAAAACAAAAGCATTTTCATTTGTTTTTATTTCACTGGTATTTTATCGATTCTCAAATTTTGGATTATTTCCGTACTGATGATCAAATGTTTAAAACTTTAAATTTTGGAAACCCTCAATAATAATCTGTACCGCAGAAAATTAATATAAGTTGATGCTGTATACTAATTCATCCGAGTTTCACAAGATAGCAATCTAGGTCCACTGATTTTCTCAAAAGTAATACACATAATTGCGTAGCTGAGATAGTTGTTAAAAGTTCGGTAACTCGGCAAAGTTCATTATACCAACAAAAATAAGCTAAACTTCAATGAAACAACTAGCTTTTTTGATTACTTTCAGTCGGCCTTTATCCGTACTGAGTGCCTATCAACGACTCCAGAGGAGTTACTCCACCATCTGGACCCTAGTAAACTTATTTATTGGGGTTGTGCTAACGAAAAAACCAACTACACTCCCGTAAAAGAGACGTCACATGAACACAACACTTTTTGTTTTCTTTTTACAAAAGACAAAAAGCCAAGCAAAATGCATTAGTTATTTACCTTCTTTGTCGACCGCTTCTCTCACTATTTAAAATGATTTTTAAACCAAATATTGACGCTCCTTCCGTGCCGAAGCATTCGGTTCGGACTTTAACACGTGTACCGATGACTACCGACACAATGAAAACCACTACATTTCAAAACGTGATATTCTTTCAATAAACATAATTGTAGATGCTATTTGTTACAATTTTAAATCATTGCTCCCGTCCGGATTATCATCTGTCTACGCCAGAAAGCTGCCCTTCCTCCCTTCGTTCGGATCCAACGCAGCATGCTTTGATTGAAAATAAAAATGCACGCATCACCACATCAGACATTTTTCATCAATGTGCATCATTTGCAGTTTAACATCAGCGGAGTGATTTAGCTCTACTACGTTTTGAACGGGAACAGTGAGCTCCCCATCACTCGATTTCGACTAACTATATTTATACAACAAATGTTTCACTTGAATTAGGTATCCAGTTAGTCGTTCAAAAACCTCAATTCAGTTCGGCAGTTTCCGAACAGTCAACAAATTTACGTTTTGATATCTCAGTGAAGTGATATTTTTTTAGCAAATTGCTGTAAAATATTTCCCGAATCTCAACTGTCGTTACGTTTACTGAGATCCCAAATCTTTGCTGAAGTCTCAGCTGTTGAGTTATCGGGAAAAGATTCAAAAAGTTTAGTTTTGGCAGGAAAAATTACCCACGTAAATTAAAATTGTGATTTAAAAGGAAGAAAGTCGAGTGAAGGTAAACGCACTGTAGAAGTTCCCTTTCTTCTACATTTACAACGCAGCTATCATTATTCGTAGTAATATAAAAAATCGAAAGGTGGAATGCTATTCTATTTGGATGAGTTTTTTTGTAAGGCTCAATTTCAATGTATCTAACGGAGAGGTGGTACGTTTGAATCACTTGTTTAGCAGAAGCCCCGATAATGCATCTCGATGAAAAAGTGTGCGTGACAAGTTAAGCTTCTGCGAAAGTATAGGTTGGAAATATGTAATAAAAATATGAGAACTCGATCAATTTATAATCTTATTGCTACAGAAATGTCACACAAGTAGAATAACCATCGCCATGTAAATACCTATAGAAACGTTAATTCTTAGGATATAATGTAAATAATATCTTCCAGGTGAAGTGCGGCTTTTGGGGTTTCGGATTCTCGTCGTCGGTAAATTAACACCAACCTAATGCTAATTATATAAGTCCAAATTAGCACCAAATTGGCGCTAGTTGGCCACTAAAATCCAAAAAGTCAAGACGTGAACGCTAAGCAACTGACTTATACCAAGAGATGTTGCGATAGCAAGCACAGAGGTTCTGTATGGTTTGAACTTACTTAACTAGCATTAAGTTAGTGTTAGTTACTGACGAGAAGAATACGAGTTTTATACAAGGTGCGCCAGCTGGATGTATCCTTTTTCAACATTGAACAACTCCGCCATTTTTCAGTCGAATTTCACACGTTTTTTATGTCATTTATTATAACCCAGGTTTAGAATACAACGCCAGTTAACCGGCCACCCTAATTTGATACACAAAAATCAGCTCTTTTGCTGGTATTTTGCATAACATTGGACAGCATTTTGGGCTTAATCGCAGCTATTTCAGCTTTGAATTCGTCAAGATTCTTAGGTTTACTAGAATAAATTGTACTTTTGAGGTAACCCCACAGAAAAAAGTCTGGTACCGTGAAATCCGGAGAACGAAGAGACCATTCCAAATTTCTATTTTTTGAGACAACGCGTCCTGGGAATTCGCTCTACAAGAACTTGATTGTAGCGGCTGCGGTGTGACAAGGTGCCCCGTCTTGTTGAAAATAGAAGTTTTCAGACCTTTTTGGTTTTTCATTATTGTAGACAATTTATGACCAAAATATGAAAATATTAAACCTCCTTGCAGTGTGATGCAAAGCCGAAAATAAACGAATTCCACGAGCATTACTATTTTTGAATGAAAACGTGTTTTTAGAGTAATCTATCAGTTTGAGGAAACTTCGCATTGAGATTAAGTCTGCTTCAACTGTTTTTCTTACAGTAGAAAAAATATTCAAGTTTTTGTAAATTCAGTAAGGGAAATCTATCCAAGTGATTATCGTATTTTATCTGGATTATTCACGTTAACATTTGCAATCCGGAGACAAGGATCTGGATTGAGATTGAGATTGCATAATTTGTTTGATGCTTCGCTTACGTTTCCAAGGCAACTTGTGTACGTTACGTGCAAGGTTAGTGGAAGTTATATTTCACACTCTTTTATATGACTATCGTGGTCATAATAGCTCAATTTGGTTAATGGACGTAATCTAACAAAAAATAATATGGGGGACTCAAATCATTCTTGTCATATAAGCTTGGGCTTGAGCTTGTGCGACCACCCCTGGCCGCTACTCCGTTATCGATCTGGACTAGCTGAAGTTACACAGGGAATAAGTAGATAATGGTCATTCAATGTGCAATTCCAGGTAATCCTAAATTGATACGTAGATCGAGGGAGGAAAGTGAAGGAATGGTTAGTCCGATACTTACTTTTGCTAGAGGTCGCACTACTGCGCACTCCACAAGTATCACGGGAGGAGGATATTTGTTAGTAAGTAGAGACGTTGGATACAACTTCTTCTTTACCGACGCCAGAGAGGTGACTTCACTTCTGGACTAGATATCGATCCATCAAATCATGGACCGGGGACCAACCGCTTTACTTCCTTTCCGAAGGAAGACGTTACCACAGATTTATTCACCTCAGAAAAAATCTCAATGACCTTGGCTGGAATTGACCCCAGGCCAACTGGAATGAGTTGCGGTCACGCTTACCACTCAACCACCGGCGCCGTCTCAAATTATTCTTTTCATATAAGATCCTTTAGATAGCCCCAATACTGAATTTTTTAATTGTATTCCCTTAAATTTGAGCAAAAAACACGACATTTTCAAACAGCTGTAAAAACCGAATGGGATTAATTGGGAATGTTTTCTTCGTGGAACAGTGAGAGGACACTCCAAACAATCTTCTCCTTTTAACAGATTTACCTGACATTGCCCGACAAGGTACTTTTTTTTACTAACGAATATGTGTAAAATTGAAAAAAGTGAGCACTTTTATAAAACCTACCCAAAAATGACAAAGAAAAGCTAAAATTAACCCCAATTGATTGCAGTTGCTGGAGTTTGCTATGAAAAGTACGATTTTGATTTATATATTGACTTTGGGTAATTAGTTTTTTAACAATGTAAAAAAATTTAAGGATAATGGCTTTCAAGCTAATAAAATGTGTAAAAAAATCACAGATTTCAAATTATTGCATACCAAAATTATCAAACGAAAACGCTTTTCTTTTTAAGCTAAACGTTAGAGTATGTTTCGAAGAACAATTTAAGCTGAAAATATGGAAAAATAAACAAAAACTATATTTTTTCTATTTTGGCCAGGATTTGCAGTTAGTTACGCCTCTGTGCGATGCTTGTTTTGGAGCACGCTTCGGCCCAACTTCATGGGAACGTAGCAGGCGCAGTCGAATAGGAATCTGGGGAGTTGCTAAACAGACCCGTACTCAAAGAAATTCTTCACCAAATTACGGATTGTCTTGTTTGTAGGCGCCGAATGCCTGCCATAATTTTTATGATAAGCGCACACTGTTTTCATTATTGAACGAGCGTTTTCAATGCAAAGCGCTACGATTTTAGCACGTCCTTTTGGTGTGAATCGACCCATAGCTAAAATGGCACTAAATGACGTTTCAGATTTGTGTTTATCTGTCAAAATCGGCTGGAAAACGGCGGAGTTGTTCAATTTTGAAATAGGATACATCCAGATGGCGCACTCTGTACCTTACAATTACGACTTGATTGAATTCTCACGAAAATTTAAGTTTCTTTTTTGATGAATGTATAATACTTATCTCCTCCAACGCAGGCATGAGTAATATTTGTTTATTTTGCACGATTTGTCTGCTCAATAAGGTATTTTCAGCTTCACACTATTCGTCTCTCTCCCTATTCTCTCTGATAGGTACTTAGAAAAGAGGCCAACGGAAAATAAATTTGAGTAATAACAATAATTAGCATTTTCACAAATACAGACGTTCAGTATCTTATTACGAAAAGTTTGTTTAAAATGCTTTCATAAAGAAACATCGCAATTGCCCGAACTTACAAATATGAGCGGCACAATTCAGTTCAATTCCAAAAACATATCGAGTGCACGTCGCCGTGACGTAAAATATGTCTTTGCGTTCGTCATTTATTCGTCAACTAATATATTGAATTTAGCAAGGCAAAACTGAGTTTTAAACTTTAAGATTACACTAAGGTTTTTTTTACACGGAGGATATGTACCGTGTAAAAAACAGAGTTAATTGCGAAAACCGTGCAAAAAAACCGCGTTACATTCAATGCAAAATACTTAGACAATTTTAGGGAAAGGGGTGATTTCAAAGTTTTATCAAAAATGTCCTTTTGAAGGTAAAAGATTTAGACGATTTTTGAACAAGTTTTTTTTTTGCACGGATTTTGCAAGTAGCATGGTTTCTGCTTTTATTCTAATTCCCTAGAACAGTTTTGGAAAAGTCGGACCTTGAGAATTTCTTTTGGTCTGCAATTGAACAATATGGTTGTTTTCGGAACAGTATTAAAGAGTAGACGCCAAATATAGATGTCTGAGACCATTTTAAAAATCAATATGGCGACTTCCGGCTTCGCGGAATTCTCTAAAACCTAATCAATATGAGTATTTTTGGAATGGGCTGGACGAGTAGACGCCAGATATCGATGTCTGTGACCTTTTTGAGAACCAAAATGGCGACTTCCGGTTCAGTGGAATTCTCTAAAACCAGATCGATATGGGAATTTTTGGAACGAGCTTGGCGAGTAGGCACCAGATATCGATGTCTGAAGCTGTTTTGAAAATCAAGATGGAGACTTCTGGTTCAGTGGAATTCTCTAAAACCCCATCAATATGGGTATTTTTGGAACAAGCTTGACGAGTAGATGCTAGATATCGATGCTTGAGGCCATTTAGAAAACCAAGATGGCGATTTCCGGTTCAGTAGAATTCTCTAAAACCCATCACTATTAACATTTTTGCAACGGGTTTGACGAGTAGACGCCAAATATGGATGCCTGAGGCCATTTGGAATACCAAGATGGTGACTGTCAGTCTAACGGAATTTTCTATAACCCAATCAGTATGCATATGTTCAGAGCGGGCCTAATGAGCGCATGATAGAGATCAATGTCTGAAGCCATTTTGAAATACAAAATGGCAACTATAGGATTAGCGATACTCTGTATAACGCAGACAACGTGGAGTGTTTTGGAACTTAATTGACAAATATGCAGTTGCCAGAGGTCATTTGCATTTATAAGATAAGAAAAATGTGCTCATGAATGGATTTACTCGAATATAAGCTGGTTCGTATGGTAGAGCTCAACGAGCGTATTTTCTAGGCTCATAATCGAATAAAAAACTGACAAAATCAGGGGGAATAATAAAATCAGGTCTTTGTTCTATTATTAAGATGAATGAGACAGTGGCAGATCCAAGGGGAGGGTCTGGGGGGTCCGGACACCACCGAAATTTTTTAACTTCTTGAGAAATTTTAAAATAGTTTCTATTTTAAATTCATTCTAAACTCAAAATCATTCCAAACTAGATTGGACCACCAAAACTAAGTTTAATTAAATGAGTGTATTACATATTACGTTTTGTACAATGTTCATTTCAAAAACGAAATTTCGGACCCCCTCCGAAATTTTGTTCTGGATCCGCTCCTGGAATGAGATGTCCACTAAACTAGAAGTCACCATCTTAGAATAATACTTGACATCCGGTATTTATTCATCAACGCTATTCCAAAAATTCTCACATTGTTTTGGCAATTGAAAATTATACTAAACCGAACTGGCCATCTTGGTTTACAAAATGGCCTCTGACATTGATCTCTATCATGCGCTCATTAGGACCGCTCTGAACATATGCATACTGATTGGGTTATAGAGAATTCCGTTAGAGCGGAAGTCGCCGTCTTGGTATTCCAAATGGTCTCAGACATTGATATTTGACGTCTATTCGTCAATCCTGTTGCAAAAATGCCCATATTGATCGGGTTTCAGAGAATTCCACTGAACCGGACGTCTTGCTTTTCAAAATGGTCCTGAACATCGATATCAGATGTCCACTCATCAATCCCGTGCCAAAAATATCCATATTGATGGGGTTTTAGAGCATTCCACTGAACCGGAGGTCGTCATCTTGATTTTTTCAAATAACTTCAGACATGGACATGGAAAACTTGATCAAAAATCGTGTCTTTTGCCTTCAAGAGGTCTTCGAATATTTTTTGCTAAAACCGTGTTAATAGCGACATCCGTGCAAAAAAAAACTAAAATATTTTGGCGAAAAATCGTGTTAATTGCGAAAACGTGCTAATTGCGAAAACTGTGTAAAAAAGCCGTGTAAAAAAACCGTGCAAAAAACATGTGAAACGCCGTAGTGTATTTTATTTCGGCAGCACAATAATGTCCTGATTGTGTTCCCCATGTTTTGATTAGAAAAACCCCTCAGTACAAGAATATTAATAAAAAATAATTTTTGGTGACAAACATATTGGGACCAATCGAAAAAACACGTATACGCAATATAGGTCATCAAATGTCGGAGATTCTTCAAATATTTTTTTTTATTTTACCAAGGTTTGCCTGCATTACGGCCTAAAATTTTGTTGGTGGGGAGGAGTGTAGTACAAAAATAACATTATTGGTTCTGTACCAGACGAAGATGACATAGTGAAAGAAGCCAAGTCCGGCCGAGAAAGTATCGAATCTTCGAGAGACTTCAAGAAGTGCAGTATTCACTTTTGGAGGCTTCCATGTTTATTTGTCCGTTTGCGGTCGCAGATGTTATAAAGAACCGAATATTTGCCATACCTACAGTTCGCTTGCCAAACAAGAATTTTGTTGAAAATTTTGAAATCTTCTCCTTTCACTTCAAGTTTTGCCGCCGTGTTCTGTACCTTTCGAACTTTGTATACGTATTGTACAGAACGCTTCATTGTTTTTACTCAAAATAATTTAAAGCTTGAATCGAAATGTTGGATTGACGTTTGATTTGATTCAACAGCATCCTGGTCGCACCTCATTTCCTTCCGCTATCATCACTGCGTTTCATTATCTTGATAACATGGGATACAGTGCAATGAGCGATTCCGAGCTGCTATCGATCCTTTGTTACTCATACATTAAAGAGTTATAAATAATTGAGTGCGATACTTTTTACAATATATGCCTTTAGAATCACTTTATATTCGTCCTAAGTTCGAGGCCCCCAAAACACCTGGGTCCCTGGCTGTGGGTCAGTGTGTCCATACGTAAAGACGGTACTGCTGGATACAGAACTGGAACGTCGGCGTCTGTTCAGGGTATGTGCATAGGGTTCTTGCTATGTAGTTCACACCTTGGGTTGATCTACCCTCGAAAGTCAAGTAAGACGATATAGGTTGGTTCAGCCGCATTCGCACCACCCGAACGCTGTTGAGAATGCCAGGGACAAAGTTTCTCCTAGTGTCGTTTGTGACGGATACCTCTGCTCCATACTTCGATATGAATCTTTTAAGATAATCCATGCTAGTACGAGATGTCAGATCGTGTAGGCGAATTTCCGTCAATTCATTGTCCTTACACACGAAGATCTTAGTTTTGACGTTTTCATATTCGACGTCGGGTTGCATATTGTTCTTCGCTACGAAGCTTATTGCCTCGGCTGAGGAGCTGAACGTTATTAGTACTATTTGGTTCGTATGATGTAGTTGTATGTGTGACACTTATGTAATCACAAGTTCCATTTTCACCTTGATCAATTGTTCCACCCCACGCGCTGAAAGTCTAAGACGGGTCTGCGAAAAATCAATCGCGATTCCGTAATAGGCGAATTTATTTTGTGGTTCACTCATTTCACTCGCAGTTGGGTCTATATGTTACACATACACGTTAGAGCTGCATGTAGTAGTTTTTTTCTTAGTATGTTGTTCGCAAGCAATGTTGTACGAGATGAGGGAGGAGACTGTTTGAGTTGTCAATGATACACATGCACACAAACAGAATAACGCTTTAGAATTATGGATTAGCACGCTACTGAAAGTGTAAAATGATATTAGGGAGCTAAAGAACAAACAGAAAAAGTGATCGTCCACGTGATCGTGATAATAGATGCAAAAAAATAAATGATTGGATGGCCTTGACTTATTCCCAGACATGACTATGATAATTATCGAGACATAACGCCCTTCAGTACCACTTGTATGCTACTCTTCCATGTTCTGTTTAGCAGACAACGCTCATTTACAGAAGAAGAATGACGAAAGACGGGCCACTACCCTATGCCAAAACTTGTTATGGATACGCAGATCGATTGATAAATTGAAGTAACGTTACAATATGGTATACAAAGAAACGAATGCATAATTGCGTGCTTCTTGGTTTCGTGGAATTAGAAGGTATCAATAGCGATCAATACTTAGTTGAAGAATAGAAAGATGAAAATGGCACTGATGCATGAACCACGAGCTGTACGGATTATACAAGTTTGCTGACGTTGCAAGGTGGATAGAAAACGGCAGATTTTGGACATGCGGCGGCCAGAAGAGAAATCAGCAGAGATCCTTCAAGATGTCGCCGAGTTCGAGGAAAGCGTTGCACTCGCTGAAAGTATGTAATCGAGGAAAGTATATGTGGAGCGTATGTGAAAAGACTGAAAAGTAACATCCTAGATTCGATCTTGATTCGGATCAAATACCCAAGTTGTAAGCACACTACATGCAGTACTGGTTTAAAAAAACATCAATTTCTTCTTATATCTAACTGTGGATTCCAAATGTATTTTGGCTCACTCACTAACCCCGTCAAGCATTGTTTTTTTTTTGCTACAGCAAGATTTTTAAATTTTTTGCTTAATTCTCGGAGATATTCAGAAATTTTTCAGTTTATGTTAGCAAATTGGGTTTGGGCTCAGGAAGTTTTTCATTTTTCTTATAAATCCACTTAGATTCACCCCATACTACAGTTAATAAGATTTTTTTTTCAATTTCAAATAGTAATTTCGAATATCATGAAATGACATTAAATGTTTTAAAAGTGGAAAAAAGTAACAAATAATAAAAATCCATCAACCGATAGCAAAGATGATTTTTTATGAATTTATGGATATTCACATTTTTAATAGAATTTTTGAACTATAATTTACGATATCAATGAGCAGAAATCCACTGAAAAATCTTGGTAATACAGAAAAAATTGTAAATAGTTTGTACTGATTGTGCAAATTCAGGAAAAGAAATAAATTTCTCATAATGATTTTCTGATAAGTTTTTTCACCTTTCGAGTTCAGTTCACCTATCTTCATTTTCTATCAATAAATAATGACAGACGCAATCTTGCTTAAAAACATTTTCTGCCTTTCTTTCTGCATCATGCGTAAACATTTCAACTATCCCACCATCGTAGTACATTCCACATTTCATCCCAAAAACTGACCCCGTTTCTGAAAGCAATTCAAACACCTCCTTTGTGTGGACTCGGAATCGTACTTTGCCAGCTAATTCGCTGAGACAGGCAGAATTTATCTACGTTCATTGCCGCAAGCCCGCCCAGTGTTTCTCGTTCGTAGTACGGAGACCTTTTTCTCATGCCCATTCGAATCAAGATCATAATCCAAAAACCAGATACTCATTCCGCTTAGACCCGAGTACCCCGAAAATTGCGTCGGCAGCAGCATCATCATCATCACCGGCACCACCACCATCAGCCCGGTCGTCTTCCATCGTCATCCAATTAATTTGTTGCTTCAATTAGTAGCGTCGAGCGCGAAAGAAAAGGGGGAGCGCGAATGCCGAGACTAGCATTTACCCACTCACTTCGCACTGCTGTCGGCGGGTGTTTATGAAAATCATTTCCCAATTAGTCATAAAGATCGAGCGCGATAATGAAATCCCAGACTGCTGCGGCGTTGATTCTAAATATTGAGTGGGCGGCACGTCATATATTTCAACCCGCAAAAATACTGATTGGGTCAGGGTTACTTTCTAGTTTCAGAACGAGTAAAATTGTAATATTTATCACAAAATTAATATTTTATCTTCATTTGAAGGAAAGGGTTCCAGGTTAAACACACACCATTAAGAGAATTTATATGATACCGACCAAAGTCGATCTACGAAGATTTGAGCCCTTGCCCACATTAAAGTACGCCCCTATAGCCGGTAAGTCATTTCGGTCACAATTGCGTTCAATTGGCTTTTCAACGGCACAGGGTATTTGTCAGTCGCTCTAATGTAACACACTGCCACCGCCCGTGCCGTGTTTGATTAGCATTTCTTCCCGGCCACTATGACACGTAGCCAGCGTTGTCACGTACAGAATAATAATGCAATTCCCTGAACCATCGTAACTTCACCTGCCATCCAGCCGCAATTTGATGGTTCAAATTATCACCCAACAAACACCGAGGGATAGTTTGGGGAATCCTCAACAACAAGTGCCCAGTCCGTCCATGTGCCATCGAATAGCACCTTGCCACGAACAGGATGATACAGAATTGTCAGGACAATGGCACAGTTTCACGACGTGCAAACGACGAGTAAGCTAATATCACACTGGCCAAACTCGCGTGACCAAATGCCTGTGAAGGATTTTCACTTTGCGTTATCGTTGTGGAGATGATTATGCGAACGCGTTGTTGGCTAGATACGATATTCCTATACGAGAGATACGATTGTAAAAATCCTATATCCTATAGCAAACCAGTTATAAACTTGCACTGGAGAGTCACGAATTTTTAACCGAGCTATTTTGTATAAATTTAATTCGAGAGATCGAAAAAAAATTATTTGAACGGATAACTAGATTAGACGGCCTCAGGGAAAACTTTTTGTCTTCCAAATACTGCAAGGCGTCGGCACAATTCTAAACAACATTCGAATTTTGTTTAGCTCCCTGATCCCAAACAATATGCGCACTGGAGCCATTGTGACACATTAATAGCAGTAAGCTTTGATCTATTTGATACCGCCACATGATATTTTCGTTTATTTGAAGGCTAAGCTTAATCCGGTTTAAGACATTATGTAAATGAAGTGCTTCAATTTCTCAAAATTCTCGCGAGAAAACAAAATTGCAATTTTCAACGCCTTGGTATGCGCGGGAGTAGGGATAAGGTTTTAGAACCCTATTTGCTCGTGACGATGCAAACCAGTGGGAAGCAAAATTAAAAACCCCAACATGTGGCTTGTTGGATAGGGGAACAGGACTGAAAGGCAAGGATCGTAAGCCTAGTTGGAGCCAAGAAAACGAGACGTAGCTCTCTTATATCTAGTCCGCGGAAGCGAACACAAAGTGCATATTAAGGACGGATAGATAGGCTGAGTAACCCGGTCACTTCACTGGTAAACGTGGAGTTTAGCCAAGACCGGACAAAGAGACTTCTCGCCGTAATCGTGCCCTGTGTCAGAACGGCTAACACGTGCACGAGAACGTCGTCGCAGGTCCTGGTGGTAAATCCCGCTTCAACTGCCATCTGCTAATCGCCAAGGACGAGGCGATCAGCGTTTAAAACTAACCCCCGATTTCCGTTGTTGGTCAGACTAACAGCTTGGGGTTTAGATCGATTCCCCTTCCAGGTCTCGGAAAACAATCCTCGAGGGCTAAGAAGGCCGTACCAAATAATCGGTAACAATTAATAGCAGAACCGTCTTTACACACACATGCGACCCATGTTTGAGGGTCCCACCTAAAGGACGAATCTATTCATACTAAAACCTGCGTTTGATAAAAATCCACTCACATCTTAACGGGTGGGTAAAAACGGCACACATTTGAATGTAAAGCAGATTAATGTGCATGGAATATGTTGTCGGAGTTTCATCAAAATCCAGACGCTTCTTGCCGAGGGATCGGTATCAGATCACTAAGCGAAACGATGGTAGCGGCAGCACAGGAAAGCCATGATAATGTTGAACCCATTCATGCGTCGATCCAGCATTTTGATTCAAGTTTCCGTTTATTTTGAGTAAGAACCATTAAACTTTTCGGACTACACGTAAAACACGTAACGATAAGCTGAAGTTGGTATCCTAAACTCACGTAAGAAAACTATGCAGGAAGTAGGTGAAAAAGCTTTCGAAATTATCTGGCAAGCGATTTGCGCATGTGGGGAAATGATTCAGCTCTTCATTATATGTGGGACGTTAATGGACAAATCTACAAAGACAAATAACTCCTAAAGCAACTATGATTTTTAAGATTTCTGAATACTGGTATGGCTGGATTAGAATATTCCACTATACCGAAATAACTTTAGGTACGTACAGAGCCTTCCTAACATTCCATATCATCGTCCAATCGAGATATTTTGAGCTATTTTTAATTTACTCTTGCACTGCGGCAATCGGTTCGTTACATCGAAACAATGTTTGCTGGAATCTTTGCAGAACAATATAGTATTGCGCAATATTTTTTTAAGAATCCGAAAATTGCATTCCGAATGAAGCTCTCCTACACACAAAAAAATTCTGAATTTTATCGTTGACGTAATTGCAAACATGACACAATTTAACAAGCTGTAATTCGCTAAATGACGAAAAATAGCCGTGTTCCGTAAAATTTTACATGAAAAATACATTTTACATGCTCAATGACATAAATTTACACTTACTACCATTCAGAACATATGTCAGGGTCAGAAGACGCAAATTTACACGATTTTTTCTAGGTGTGTAGTAACAATTGAGGTTTTATGACTCTCTTGAAGCCCTTCTTCAAGATTAGAATGGATTTGTAGCGTGCTATAAAACTAGAAATGCTACTTGGGTCTGGAGTATCCATTTCCCCGTTAATCAGTATTTCAACCACCAGTGCCTGTTGTATTTTACGGCGGCGTCCCATGGTGTCGCTTCCCAGTAGTTGACACATATCCGGATATGGTGGCAGGTAATGATATAAAGTTTAATAAAAACTGAGGTAAAGCCAAAAAGTTACTAAAAGTATTTAAGGTATGATAAACATCTGCGTTCTCTGTTGTGAAAACAAACTTAAGCACATCATCTACCAGGTGTATAAGCGTAAATCCGTTCACTCATGGATGGCGCTAGTGAGGATATTTAGCTACCATAGAAACGTCATACGTTTTTTTGTGTGAGTTCGACGCCTGTTTACATCAATCATTGCACATCATCAGTGATTTCATATAACAACTTAAATTTTCCCTTGCGTAACCACGTCTACTTTTGTGCCACCAAAAGAGCATATGCAAGAAACTACTTATTTGCTTTAATTTGAATAAATCGTCTGCCTAATCGCATCAAATGCGGAGTCATCTGTTACAAGAAAGACTATAACAGAATTGGCCTTTTTTGGCGGTTAAAGGTACTAGAAAAGGAGAATCCCTGATGATGCTAGAAAATGCAAGGTATTCTAGACTACACGCTTACAAGATGTAGAAGACGTTAAATTCGAATGAGTAGAAAAATATTATCAAAAACCCCGTCTCTTGACACTTTACATGCATTTTCTAATCAAATAGTATTCCACCGTAATGGAGTTTTCCGTTGCAGAGAATTTTCGAACAAAGAGAATGTCGAAATTTGCTCTACATCTTTTGACCAGGCAGACGATTTGTAGATGCAGAGCAACGAAATTTGCATTAACTCAACTTTATGATAATGTCAATATGATATTACTTTAAAAAGTATCTTCGGTAATATTATCAGACAAGTAAGAACAACTATTGATCTATTGAAGCATGAATAATTTTTTCACAGATCCCAATTTTCTTGCGAAATTGATACTTTTTATAGGGAACCCGGGGCTATTCGAACCTACCTAAGCCAATCGCCATTTTAGGTTGATAAATGCGAAAAAATAATTATCGGTCAAAGGTTCTAATTGTTGGCTTGAAACCTCATCAGCTACATTTTGTTGCCATAAAAATTAATTTGCACCACTCCATGGCGACGCTACGCGACAATTTACAAAACTATACATTTTTTATCCTTTTACAATGTAGGGGTAATTCGAACCTCCTTACGGGGAAATTCAGACCATCAATTCCTTTTATTTGTTTTTTTTTGCAAAGGAATTATGTGTACCTATGGAAATGTTGATTGGAGAAACTTCTTAAGAAGCAAAAAAATAAATATATTGTGATTGAAAAATGTCACAGCTGTCGATTGGCGCATCGTGCATTTTTTGCTGTGGCCTGTGCAATCGTGTGCGCAGCCGCAAGCCGCTGAACGGTGGTTGATGGAATAAGAGGTCCGAATAGCACATGTCGCTCATTGCGCACAAAAGTGGTGAGCGTCTTCAAAATATTTGTGTTTTAACCCAAACAAAAATCATTCCATAAAAAAGGATCCTCAAGCTTTTCAAAATACTTACCTGTTATTTTTTTAACTTTTATTTGTTACTTTAATCACGATTTTACATTGACAGTCAGAAAGTCTTACGATTTTCTAAGAAATTTAGGAGGTTTGAATTACTCCCCGTCCTTAATAGCTCGGGTCCCTATCCTTGGACTAATAAATTAAAAATATCACAGACCGATTTTTCTAGTACAGAACAATTCGTCGATTTCTTAAACTATGGTAAAAGCGAAGCAGTAATTTTCATTGTCAAAATGTAAAGTGTATGCAAAAAAACTACTGACTGCTGTATAAAGCAAGAATGAGAACCTTAGCTCTGTTGACTTTCAGTAATCCTGCAAAGCCGTTGAGACTTAATAAGATTACGTAGATCAAGAATAGAATAGAATTTTATATTTGAGCATTTAAAGCTTATGGGTTTTATTTCGGAATTCATGGATTATTGACCAATGCAAAATATATATTTCAATGATTTAACGTACTAATGGAAACTGCCCAGAATTTAATCTACTAAAGGAACCCAGAAATTGTTCACTCATCGAAAGAAAACCGCTTAGAACTATTTACTTATATTTTCTAACTAAAAGCAATAATTTCAGCATCACTTACTTTCGACACTTGAAAGAGAATATTCCGCATTTACTTCTCCTTTGCGGAAGACGTTTTCTTTTAAATTTCGCTATTTTAAAGTTATTGCATTGCATTCGGTTCCTATAAAACATTAGTCAGTGGTATAGTTTACTGTCTAGTTCCTCCACAGTTGCATTTATTATGATGTTTGCAGTTACACTTTCTAACTCAAATCGTCAATTCGTTAAAAAATATGTTGACACTAATCTGCTCAGTAATTGGTTTGGTTTTAACATAAAAATAATTAGCATTGCATTTTTTTTAGTCGTCGGAATTGGAAGAGATGTATGACTTGAAGAAAGTTGTATTATTTGTTTGATTACAATATGAACTGTATTATGAAGGTGGCATCCTTTTTCATGGTTTTGGAAAATATTACATGTGCATTAGAGTGGCTCGAATATGACATTTTTCAGCACATTACTTTGTGGAAAATTTAGTAGCAGTTGGTTGCTTCCCGAGTTTGCGGTTGCGTTCAAAGTTTGTATGGGATTTGATATGGAGAAACCAATTATTTGGCATTTGCGTTAATAAAGATCGCTATTTCATTCACTATAAAAACCAGCATTACAAAACTACAGTTCAAACCTTAGTTAACAGCTTTGTGGAAGACGGTAAGTAGCTACGAGTTTTCAAAAAATAGTTATAACGATTTTAAAACTTATGGTTCAATCCAAAGGCAGAAATTCATTATTTCTTCCAACACTGTCAGTACACCACGACACCGATACTTTAAACTTAAATAAATGAGAATATAGGCATCGCAGAGATTTGATACCTTTGAATGAAATGTTCAAAATGAATTTCTGAATAACATAGACGTAGTCAGAAAATGAAAAGAAAAGGGGGTGTGGCTTGTGTACTCCCAAATTTCCTTTTTAGATAGTTTAGTATAACATAAGGACCACATCTTCAACGCAGGTTCATACCGCCGAATTAAAAACTTATCTTACGCGTTTGAGTGCTACTATTTAAGGGCTCTACTGTTATCTCATTTAAAATGGTACAACGGTTTATATATTTTACATATTTTAAAACCCAATTTCTTAGCCGTTCAGAGTCAGCATTTAAAAAAAAATGCTTAACCTTAGATTCCTTGAAGTCTCGAATTTTTTTTTTTTTTTTTCAATTTGTTTATTTGATAAGGCACGTATGCGTTAGCTTAAAGGTGCCATTTTTTCATTGTTTTACATTTTGAATTTCTTAAAACTAGGGGGATACACATTTCAATATTATTTTGTTTTATATAATAAAACTAAAAAAAAACTACAGCTAACTTATACATATAAAAGAGGGTATAATATAATATTCGTAAGATTTGGGGGACGGGTCATTTGTGTGTTCTTTGTATAGTAATTCACTTTATGATTTTTAGAAGGGAGATTGTAGAAAAAATAATTATTAACTAAGCGGAACATTTTACAAGCTTATTAACTAGAGATAACTAGAAAGAGTGGTTCAAGATTAAGGGGAATTAATTAGGACTATTTTAAAGTAGTGGTACTGTTGCGCATTTCTTAACGAGATTAAATATTGTTCAACTAAAACTAGAAGATAGGGGGGCACATAAGTTTTGGGAAGATATTCAAGGGGAGAAGGGGGTGAAGACATACATCTGTGTATCAGAGACATGGGAGAGAGGGTGGACAAGACTGAACGGGGGGGGGGATATAAACTTCAGTTTCCGGCATCAGGAATCAACGGCCAGGATTACAGATTCGAACGGATGTATCAAGTATTGGGACGCCGGGCGGTTTTCCTCGAGCCGGCAGGGGTTCCTCCAGACGATTTCGTAGTACGGCTCAGATACGGATCGGGAACACACCGCGCTGCGCGTGTAATGTTGTACTGTAGATCTCGTGTTGTTGGTTCATTCGACAGATGTTTTGTCTCGTCTTGGAGTCGTATCAAACCATCGTTGGGGTACGGTAGGCGGAAGAGGGCACTTCTGGGAATGATAAGAGAAAAGATAGGGGCATTTAAATTTGGATATTGATGGTTTTGAGGAACGTGTATATAAGGGACATGTAGAGAATATCGCGGCTTGCTAGTACATCTCGAACCGGGACATTGGGTGATCTTCCTCGGGCCCGAAGGGAATCGAATAGTTGAGATCTGGCAGAACAGTACTCGGCGCATGCCCAGACAACATGTTCGATTTCGTGATAACCGTTGCCACAAGCGCAGATACCGCTATCCACGAGCCCAATACGCCGGAGATGTGCGTCCAGCGTGTAGTGATTGGACATGAGCCGAGACATCACGCGAATGAAATCCCGACCCACATCCATCCCTCTGAACCAAGGTTTCGTCGATACCTTAGGGATTATCGAATGTAGCCACCTTCCCAGTTCACCATTGCTCCATGATGTTTGCCAACTTTCGAGGGTTCTCTGATGAGTAATACTGAAAAATTCGCTGAAGCTAATTGGTCTTTCATATATGTCACCTTGCAAAGCGCCCGCCTTAGCTAAAGAGTCCGCTTCTTCATTACCTGGAATGGAGCAATGCGAGGGAACCCAAACTAAGGTAATCTTGTACGATCTTGCAGACAAAGCACGCAGGCGCTCCCAGATTTTCCCCAGAAAATATGGAATGTGCTTTCTAGGTTTCATTGAACGGAGAGCCTCGATTGAGCTGAGGCTATCCGAGACAATAAAGTAATGATCGGTGGGCAAAGTATCAATGATCCCAAGGGTATACTGAATAGCAGCAAGTTCTGCGACGTAAACTGAAGCAGGATCATTGAGTTTGAATGAGGCGGTGAGGTTTTGATTGAATATACCGAAGCCAGTGGAGCCGTCGAGGCTTGACCCGTCGGTGTAAAACATCTTGTTGCAGTCGACTTCTCGAAATTTACTATGAAAGATGCTTGGGATCACTTGCGGGCGTATGTGATCCGGGATTCCACGAATCTCGTCTTTCATGGATGTGTCAAAGAAAACAGTTGAATCAGAAGCATGAAAGAGATTGACACGGTTGGGATAGTATGAAGAAGGATTGATATTTTGTGCCATGTAATCGAAGTACAAGGACATAAATCGGGTTTGAGAATTGAGCTCGATAAGCCTTTCGAAATTTGCAATTACTAACGGGTTCAAGATATCGCATCGGATGAGCAATCGATAGGAGAGTTCCCAAAATCGATTTTTCAGCGGAAGGACGCCCGCCAGCACTTCTAAACTCATCGTATGTGTCGAGTGCATACAACCCAAAGCAATACGCAAACAACAATACTGGATTCGCTCTAGTTTGATGAAATGTATGTTCGCAGCGGAGCGGAAACAGAAACTCCCGTACTCCATCACCGACAATATTGTTGTTTGGTACAGCCTGATCAGGTCTCCTGGGTGGGCACCCCACCATGTTCCGGTTATTGTACGGAGAAAGTTGATCCTTTGCTGGCACTTCTGTTTCAGATACCTAATGTGACATCCCCAGGTTCCTTTAGAGTCGAACCAGACCCCGAGATATTTGAAAGTTGAAACCTGAGCAATAGTTTGACCCATTAATTGAAGCTGTAGTTGCGCTGGTTCACGCTTCCTTGAAAATACGACTAGCTCAGTTTTCTCCGTGGAGAACTCGATACCTAGCTGGAGGGCCCAAGCAGACAAATTGTCCAAGGTATCTTGCAATGGTCCTTGCAGATCGATGGCTTTGGGACCTGTAATAGAGACCACACCGTCATCTGCAAGCTGCCTTAGCGTGCAGAAATTGACAAGACATTCGTCAATGTCATTCACGTAAAAGTTATAGAGAAGGGGGCTTAGACATGAGCCCTGGGGAAGACCCATGTAGCTAATTCGTGATGTCGATAAATCACCATGCGAAAAATGCATATGTTTTTCAGACAGCAAGTTTAGCAAAAAGTTGTTTAGAGTCGGTGAAAGACCATGCTGGTGCAGCTTCTCAGAAAGAATTTTGATAGAAACTGAGTCAAAAGCCCCCTTTATATCTAGGAAAACTGATGCCATCTGCTCTTTGCTAGCATAAGCCATTTGAATTTCTGTTGAGAGCAACGCAAGACAATCGTTCGTCCCTTTGCCTTTGCGGAAACCAAATTGTGTATCTGACAGTAAGCCATTTGCTTCAACCCAATTATCGAGGCGAAACAAGATCATTTTCTCGAACAACTTTCGGATACAGGACAGCATCGCAATCGGTCGATACGAGTTGTGGTCGGAGGCTGGTTTTCCTGGTTTTTGAATGGCAATGACCTTCACTTGCCTCCAGTCATGAGGGACAATATTACCCTCAAGAAACTTATTAAATAAATTCAACAAGCGTCTCTTGGCAGAGTCTGGCAGATTCTTTAACAAGTTAAATTTGATTCTGTCTGGCCCTGGGGCTTTATTGTTACATGATAAGAGAGCAAGTGAGAACTCCACCATCGAAAACGGTGTTTCGTTCGCGTTATTGTGAGGGGACGCGGCGCGGTAGATCTTCTGTGCCGGGGCGGAATCCGGACAAACCTTCTTGGCAAAATCGAATATCCAACGGTTTGAATATTCCACGCTCTCATTGGTACTGTTTCGGTTTCGTAAGCGCCGGGCCGTACTCCAAAGAGTGCTCATCGATGTTTCTCTCGTTAGTCCGTCGACGAACCGGCGCCAGTAGCTACGTTTTTTGGCTTTTATCAAACTCTTCATGCGCGTTTCCGCCATCGCGTACTGTCGGTAGCTAGCTGGCAGCCCGTCGTCCCGGAAGGTCTTATACGCAGCGGACTTCTCCGCGTACACGTCTGAGCACTCTTTGTCCCACCATGGATTGGGAGGACGCCCGCGTGAATTCGCGTCTGGTACGCGTTTAGTCTGAGCTTGAATCGCGGTATCGAGAATCAAGCCAGCCAGGAACCCGTACTCTTCCTCCGGAGGAAGCTCTTGTGTCGATTCTACTTTTTCGGATATCGCGGACGCGTAGCTCTTCCAATCAATATTTCGTGTGAGGTCATACGAAACATTGATTGTATTCGGTGGCCCTGAACCGTTAGCAATATTAATTACGATTGGCAGATGGTCGCTGCCGTGGGGATCAGAGACTACCTTCCACATGCAATCTAACCGCAGCGATGTCGAGCAGAGGGACAGATCTAAGGCGCTCGGTCGCGCTGGAGGGACAGGAATCCGTGTCATTTCACCCGTATTCAAAATAGTCATATTGAAGTTGTCGCAAAGCTCATGGAGTAGGGTAGATCGATTATCGTCATGAAGGCAACCCCATGCCGTGCCGTGGGAGTTAAAGTCACCTAAAACTAGCCTCGGTGCGGGGAGGAGTTCCGCAATATCGCAAAGCCGTCGGTGGCTAACTGAGGCTCTAGGGGGGATGTAGGTGGAAGCAATGCAAAGTTCTTTGCCTTTAATTCTGGTTTGGCAAGCGACAACTTCAATGCCTGGTGTCGAGGGGAGGTCGATCCGATTGAAAGAATAGCACTTTTTGATCCCCAAAAGTACTCCTCCGTAAGAGTCTTCTCGATCCAAGCGAATAATATTAAAATCGTGGAAGTGTAGGGTTATTTCTGAAGTGAGCCATGTCTCGCATAGGGCAAATGCATCGCATTTCAAATTATTTAGTAAGATTTTAAACGAATCGATTTTCGGGATAATGCTTCTGCAATTCCACTGTAGAACAGTGATTAAATCCTTGACCTCGTTCGATGAATTAGCCATCGAAGGATACAATCGCTGAAAGGAGGGGCCATTTCGCAGTGAACTGCATCAAGAATGTTTTTACTGCGGGGAGAAAGCTTATCAAGATACTTTTAAGGGGGTCAGAAATGTTTAACGCTGTAAGAATACGGTCCACAATGTCAGAGAAATTTATTAAGCCAGCACTGTTTTCTTTCTCTGGCTGAGATATGGGAACACTTGGGGTTTTTGATGTTCCTGGAAGTGCTGGGAACTCCTTTTCTGAGCTCAGGTTACTGAGACCGGGAGCGACTTGCTTCGGTTTTGCACCAGTACTTCCTTGAGTAGTTATTTTAGGGGGACCATGAAGAGACACCTTCTGGCCTTTACGACGAAGCTTGGAAGAGGAAATGTTTTTCCTTTTTCTACTACTTCTAGGCACAGCAGAAGATGTTCCCTCCTGGGGTTCATCACAGTCGCCTTCGTCAGTAGACAAGTTGGTAAAGATGTTCGTAGAGACAGGTGGCGTAGCTATCTTAAGCATTTCTGCAAAAGATCGCTTAGAGCGTCCCTGAAGGGAACGCTTAAGATTTTCCTCGCGCTGTTTGTACGCGGGACATGAAGGGAGATCATGTGGGTTTCCCCCACAGTAGAGGCACTTTTCGACATCTCTACCACAGGAATCATCCGCATGATTCCCACCGCATTTCCCACAGCGGGCTTTATTGCTACAATGGGAGGCTGTGTGTCCCAATTGTTTGCAATTAGTACAGTTCATGACCCGCGGCACAAAGAGGCGAACAGGTAGACGAACCTTGTCAAAAAGGAGGTAATTAGGCAGGGCAGAGCCGGCGAAGGTCACCCGATAAGAGTCTGAGTTGACGTATGTTTTCTTCCCGTCAGCTGCGACTGATGCTGAATGCAAACGTTTGCATTCCAGTATCTTCACTGGCTTAAGCATGGGGTCTTTGAAACAGCCAGTCCCATATTTGAGCAGGTCCTCGCAATTCAGACTCGAATCGGAAACGACCCCACTGACTTCAACCCTGCTAGCTGGAATATACACCCTGTACTCCCTCGTAAAGGGCTCGTATCCAGCAATATCGTTTGCCTGAGTTGAACTGTTAACCACCACCCGAAGCTTATCAGGCCGAATTTTCGATATTTCTGTCACGGCCGAATACCGATCCGTCAGAACTCGAGAAATCTGCAACAGATTCAAACACTTTTTTTCTTTGGTCCGAAAGAAGATCACAAATGGCCCGGTGGCCGAGCTCGGATATACCTTGAGCCGGGGAGCCGATTTTATTTCGACGTCCATCTCACCTTGAGATGAACCGCCGTCAGGGGAAGTCATTTTTGCACGGGCCTATTGCCCAGTGCACGTTATTAAGACAACCAAGAAGGGGAAACGAAAACTAATACTTAGCTTGTGTATGTAACGGTATCCAGACGGCTTACTAGAAGAACACTGTTTCACTTCACTGACCGGCTAACGGTACTCAGAAACAGAAACACAAAAGAAGGGAAAAAATACTGAAACCTCAACTAGGCGCAGAGTGTGTAAATAACCTTGAACGCGGATTAACACTATTTGTCGCTATAGAGTGTACGGACCGATGACAAAAGACTTCTATCTCGACTGAGTGCTCGATAACGAATGAAGTCTCGAAATTGTTTCTTTTGAAGTTTTCGCTTGAAAATCTAGGAACGAAACCAGCTACTTCAAACAAGCGCTTTTTGATGAAATTGAGTTAGGTTCACGCAAAACAGAGGTGATCTTGGTGAACCAGAAATATGCTTCAGGTTAGAACCCAACGCGATTTCCAGACCTGAATTAGTTTTTGCCTCAAGCGAAAACAACACATAAATTTGTAGGTGTAAATCCTAAATATTGTAAATGTTATTTCCTACAACAAAGATTGTAGTATGATTCATATTTGGGTCTACCAAAATATTAAGAAAGTTCAGTCGTTGACATTTACAAGGACGTAATGATTCTTTGTCTTATACAAAACAATCTAAAAAGGGACTGGAGAGTACACAAGCCCCTCCCCCACCTCCCCCCTCTTCTTTTTATTTTCTAACTACGTCTATGTTATTCAGCGATTCATTCTGAATATTTCATTCAAAGGTACCAAGTCTCTGCGATGAATATATTCTCATTTATCTAAGTTTTTAATGTCGATGTCGGTGGTGCACCGGCAGTGTTAGAAAAAGTTATCAATTTCTGCATTTGGATTTTACCATCAGTTTTAAAATCGTTATAACTATTTTTTGAACACTCGTAGCTAGTTACGGTCTTCGACAAAATTGTTAACCAAGGTTTGAAATATAGTTTTAAAAAGCTGGTTTTTCATACACAGTGAAATAGGGATTGATTTCCCCATATAAAATCCCATGCAAACTTTGAACGCAATGCGCAAACCCGCGAAGCAACCAACCGCTACTAAATTTCGCTCAGGCATTTGAAACCACAAAAGGAACTCAAAAAGAGCTGTGCCCGCTAGTTTAAATCATTTTAAAGTTTTCCCATACAACCGTGAGCCACTCTAATGTGCATTAAACCTCTCCTCATTTTGAAAAAGTTTTGAAATATACATCGGTCTGCTCAAATTTTTGTTCTAGGTGTGAATTTAAGAACTTTTGGCAAAATGGCTTAATTTGGACATGATTTAGAGGTGTCTCAAATCAAAAATCGTGTTTTTGCTATGTTTCTATAGGAAGATCACATATACTCTGAATAATACAGACAAATTTTCTATTGCGATTAGAGCTATGTTCACCCGTGAAAACATGTTAAGATATATCTAAGGAACAACCTATTAAATCAGAGTGTAAGTGATCTTCCTATGGAAACATAGCAAAAACACGATTTTTGATTGGAACCACCTCTAAATCATGTCCAATTTAAGCCATTTTTGGCAAAAGTTCTTAAATTCACATCTAGAACAAAAATTTTAGCTGAGCATGTTTATTTCAAAACTTTTCAAAATGTGGAGAGGTTTAATGTGCATGGATGGCAATTTGTGACCAATAAAATACAAAGAGGATCCAGCTACCCTGTCAGGAATGTATACTTGAACAATATCGCGGAATAGCTGCTTTATGTGTCCTATCTAAGCTTTACGATCTAATTGTCTGGGAGTACATCACACTTAGCTGCTCTAATTACATATACGAGATTCGACACGGTTTTATACCTAAACGGTATACTCTTACAAACCTACAGTCACACAAATTTTTCATGTTCAATCCTTACAAGCAAGACTTCAGGTAGGTGCCTCTGACAAAATTAACCACCACTTTTTCCCAGCTAAACTGAATTGAATTGATTTTATTCCGACCTGATTGAACGAGAAATGTCAATGAAGATTAGAGACTGTACGACATTTCGCTTTTCTGTCAGCTCTGGAATTTCTCAGGGTAGTCAGCTTGAACCGTTTGTATTTTTATTCTTCTTAAACGACTCGAACCTTTTGTTAAAATGTACGAAAGTTACGTTTGCAAATAACTTTTACATCTCGTCAAAGAATCCAGAGATAACGCATTCATGTAGTCACAGTTAATTAGTTTTGCAAGTTCGCTCAAATTTAATAGGATGGTATTAAACCTTCTTCAAATACATATGTCTATTATCGGCAAACATTCGAGAATAAAGTTACTGTATCTCACGCACTATCCTCAAACGGGAATCGACCATTGGGGATCATCTTGTATAAGTTCTACCCTTGAATACGCCACTGTTGTTTGATCATCTTATTACCAAAACGATAATCAACGAATCGAAGGTGTACAACAGAAATGTGTACGCTTCGAACTCCGTCAACTTCCGTGGAGGTGTCCACTAAATCCCCGAACTACTGTCTGTTCGCCGGAATTAGTTACGTTAGTTAGTTAGATTGATTGTTCTAAACTTCGACATTCATCATCGAGGTATTCGATCTTATTTCTTCTTGCGCATTCCTGCTGCCAGAACAAATTACGGCTTAAACGAGCCTCTTGCCGGTGTGTGCCGTCTATTCAATCGTTATTCCAATATTTTCGACATTCATGAACCATGATTGGTGTAAAAAGTGAGGAGGTTTTATGCCTGCTGGAGAACAATATAAAACAAAATCAACTACTGCAACAATACTACGAACAAATATGGATGTTTTGATTTTGTTAACCAATTCACAATTACTAAAAATAGATTGCCATCAAGATGTAATAAATCATGAATCAGTTAACGTTGAATAGTCCAATCGTAAAAAAGTCCCCAAATCTTTGAATAAAATCACGAATCAACATTTGGTTATTGATTATTTTTCAAAACATCAAAACGAATTGGTAATGGCATAACGGAAACCTCGACAGAAGTTCACAAAAAAATTACGCTCATTAGAATATAAATCTTATGAATTGTTTTAGGAGCCCAACGAGAACCTGTTCCGGAATAAATGTTCCGGGATGAAATCATCAAATAGTTCCATTACCACATTGGTAGGATATCATTGAAATTCACACATATTATCGTGCAATTCTGAAACATAATCGAAAATCCGGACTGCCGTCCGTAGAGCGAATTCATTCGGTTCATTTTCGGAACCCAAAAGTGGATAATTTCCTGAATCTTAAACTTACAAAAGTATCCAATTTGTTGGTAAAATGCCATAATTATGACCATTTAATTTTTGTGGGTACCCGGATACCCTTTTCGCCTGTTAGTGAGTTTAAATATTTTAGAATCCTTACCCACAGAACACAGAACCTCTCTTCCTACCTGTTTAATATGTTGTATTCCGCCAAAAACTATGCTTGGTGAAGTTACGAGAAGTCAGTAAGTATCAACGTCCATATGAGGAAAGATCAATAGAATTTCACGGAATCAAATCTGAAAAGGCGCCCAGTTGGCCACATAACGGTTAAATAATGCAGCATTATCGAAAATTGTTAACATTTCAAAGGTTTTGCTTCCATTTAATTCCACTATGAAATGAAACATAGTGGAATTAAATGGACGAAAAACCTTTGAAATATTACGTACATTCCATTAAGACCTCCGTTCGCGTATATATTGCAAAAATTGTTCCTCAAAAACTGTACCTGGCTGAATGCGAGATTAATGATATGCGAAACGCAGTCCACGGCAATAAAAAGCTTATATGGAGGGGTGGGTGTAGCGTAGTTGGTAAATCGATTGCCTTGTTCGCGGCGCACCTGGGTTCGAGTCCCGACCCCGCACAGAGGGTTAGAAATTTTTCATAAGAGATTTTTTTAACCTGAAGAGGCGAATGACCTTAAGGTTAAAACTTCTATAATCGAAACTAAAAAAAGCTTATATGACAGTGTTTGAGATTCAAAAAGCAGATCCGGTTTCAACCATGCGATGACAATTATAAAACGTTTCACCCTTATTAAAATATTTCCAGTTTACCAAAAATACTTCAAACCTTTTTTTTAAACTACGAATATTCGAGGAAAGATTTCCTACCGTCCTGTTCCCTACGATCCCAGTCGGTCGAAACAGGTTTTTGCACCGTTTTTTATTCCAATTGCAGGCGCGTCAGCTCAAATTTCCCTGCATTAAATCTTCATTAAATCGTGTGGTAGGCCTACTGAGCTGCTGCATGCAATTGGCGGTCATCGTTATCGGTCTAAGCCTGGGACTGTTGGGTAGTTGATGTGAAATTGTTTGCACGGAATGGAATATCTGCCATGGTGTATTTTTTCAGTTCAAAGTAATCATACTGGTGCAATGTGGGACATATCAGCGAGGGATGATTGGATAAAAGTGAAGTTTTATTTGTTTGGACAGAGTTAATGTTTCGAGTAACATATCGTGTTAGCTATGTTCAGCTTAGTACGTTGCGAACCTCTGCAAAAATATACACCGAAGATGTTTGAATTATTACATATCAAAAACTGTCATACTGACTTATTACAGCCAATATTCGTATTTTCCCATCTTGTCCGCTATTCCGCACACCAAATCCCACTGTATGTCGGGAATAATTCCGGTCATGGTTCCAGATGGAGGATATATACTACTCAATGCCCGATGGCCAATTTTGACCGATGATGGTCACTGCGTTTACTGGATTCAAGTGGAACCCCGGACGGTGGTTGATATACCGTATGAACAGCGCCGAATTTGTTTTTTGTTTGTGAGTATTTGTGATTAATTGTCTCACCACTCCGGATGACACTGGACGGCTGAAGTGGACTAGTTTACGATTATATTGTTCCATTGGAACCACCTGGTAGGTATGTTGGCGATACTAAATTGCATGATTTATTAATTGCCATGGTGACAAAACTGACAAATTTCGTGTTACAATTCAATTGGAAATTGTAAAATTTCTGGAGTATTCAAATTTACTGATACCGAGTGAAAAGGTTTCAAATGCCAGGTTTTAAAAGCGAGATACCATATGCTCAGATCAGACAAGGTAAAATTGATGGTCAATTGAATCCAGAATACTTAACTGTTATGTACCCGACAGGGTACCTGGGTGTCTTTTCATATTTAAATACATGAAATTTCAATATTTTTTAGAGCTAAAAAATAATACATAGTGACATAGGACAATGTATTGCATTTTAAAACAGTACCTTTGGATGTTTCGATTTCAAGAACCACTGACTGACTGAAAATGAACCTAATTAATTTAGCTGTTCACCGATTTATTCCGTGAATTACCATAAAATCCAAGTATTATGGGTATTAAAGTCCTTGGCATTGCTTCAGAGACAGAATCTCATCGATATGGGACCATTTGATAATTTAACCCCGGAACGGTCATTCTGGAGCAGGCTCCCGCGGGGCCGTGAGTGATCGTTTCGATGTGGAATAGCCATAACGATAAGAAACAGACTTTTGAAACAATTCCAACCATGTTGATACCTATATTGCTAGGATCCCAGGTGAAGATACCACATGTGCTCGCTGTGTAATTAAATGATGATAAAGCGACCGACTAACTGGATGGGTTAGAGCGAAAAAAGAACCATGATGGAAAGTACACCCGTTCCAGTAGCAAGCACACTAACCGGTGTTCGAATGAGCGAGTGAAATATTTAACAGAAATTTGATTACGATTATGTACATTCAATCATAAGACAAATACGTCCCTGTACATATGCTAGCGATCTTGCCATTCATTATTCAAAAACTTGCGCAGTTTCAAAGTTAAACTTTGAAAAATATTGAGGTCAAACTGAACACACAAAGTCACCACTACCTCTTCTGCAATCCTGACAGTTCAACGGACGACTAAAGTAACTGAAAACTTGCTTCCCGCGTCACCATCCCGCCAAAGGACTGCAAAGCGGTAGATAACACCGGACCCAGCTCCAGATCAGACCCTCGCATAACTCTTCCTCAGTCCTCGTTGCAGAACTTCTGCCAGCCTACGATCTACGATGAAAACTTTGCGTGCATTCGAAAAATCAGAAAAACTCCCTCCTTCCTTTCGCCCTGGGCTCATCCACACGCCTTCGCCGAATTTTCGGAGAACTGGCATTCCAGTTGGCTACCCGATGGCAATGCTGCTGGCGGTTGCGGCCGAATTTATGAGGGGCCAACCAAACAACCACCGGCATAGAAGATGACGACGATGAAGTCGGGTAGGGCGAGATTTAAATAACTTTCAATTACTGATTACACTTGCCACAGTGCACACCAACCGGTTACCAGCAGGGACAGTAGCCAAATAGTCAACTATTACTTCCTTCCTTCCTTCCGTTCTTCCTTCCGGTTGGCCTACCGGTCATCCGACCTGTTCAGCGAGAGTGTGTCTCATTTTTTGGCTCGATTCATCCGTCGCTTCTCACACAAACATACACAGACACACAAATACACACACACAAATGCTGCAGTTGAGTCGAGTTCCGACCAGGCCACCAGCCTCAGCAATCGGATAAAGTGGTGTGAATAAACCTGATTTTACCACTGGACGGTGTGGTGGGAACGGGGGCAAATTGGTCATTTTCCTACATTTTGTGAAATTGGACGCAGCTGTGAAAGAGTCATCGAGGTGTGGACGAGACTGTGGCTGACTACGGTGAGTAGTGCCTGGGATGAAGTGTTTCACCAGAGAATTACAATTTGGGGAACAGAGGGTCAATTGTTTTTTAGCAGAAAAAGTGATATTGGTGGTCGAATTGAGCAAATGAATTCAAACACTTCTAAGTCGGACTTTTTTTCTTTCTATCGAAATGGAAACTTTTTCAACATAAATTACTAAAAAATGTTCCACTTAGCTGTAAGATTCCCGAAATACAGTTATTAGCTAGGCATGTTGCAAATTACGAAATTCACGCAACATTTCCTTCAACAGTTTTGTTGGGATATTTTCGGAAAATCTATCTGTAAACTGCAGTTCCAGAAACGTTCTACAAAAAGCTTCGTCACCGATATTTTTGCATACATATTTTGGCTTGTTGATATTTTTGCATAGGAAAATCAAAGAATGTTATTAAAATAATACATTATAAAGTACGAAAGTTTTCATTAATACACTTCGCCCAAATTTCTAAAGAAATCGTGAAAGAAGTATTTTTTTCACGCTGAAACACTCCTTAAGGTATATTGTGTATGTGAATCAGGTATAATAAGTGCACACATTGTTGAGACAGCACATTTACCACTGAATTTAAAAAGGGGCGCTGGCGCAATGGTTCTTCACATTCACCCAATCACCGTAATATACGCCGGTTACTAAGCAACTTGTTCAATGCCAAACATAGCTTACCGTACAACTATGCTATACGAAAGAACTCGTTCATCCACTCATTGGTGGATTGTTTTCTGCGGCTATGGCAACTACAAACAAAACAAACCAAATATTTCCAATGCCCCAACCCCCAAATATTTCACTTGAACAGTTTAACTCCTCCCAAATTCAACGGCAGAGGGTTGATTTGCTATTAAATTTAGGAGGAGTTTTATATTGAAAAATATAACTGAGCTACATTAAACATGGAACCGTTTTTACAACGCTTTATAGATCAAGTTGCTCGGAGTTCTAAGGTGATTCGTCTTTGGCAGTAATTAGGTAAGAAGTAAGGTATGCTAGGGTGACCATACGAGAGAAGTAAAACCCAGGACAGTCGTAAGGGTCCCAACCTTTCGCTGATGTAAAGTCAATTTGACGCTACTTCGTGCTGGCAGATTTTTACTCAGGTTTTATGTAGTGAAGGTTCTTTAGGTTTACACACAAATGCGGTCCTTTATATACCAATCAAACAAAGACTGTATACTGATGTTGGAGAATTCTTCAATCTTCAATTTAGCGAATCAGACGAAATATCTTGAAATCATGTTGGTCGTGAAGTCTTCATCACCATATGTACATCATTGAAGTACATCAGAAACATCAAAAGTACCAGGTGCCTTCCTTGGATAAATCTGGCAATCTCTATCACTCGATCCGTAAGGTAGGATCGAAACAACAAAAACTATTATTAATTCAAAATATCTGGATTTTAGCGATTGTTGTATCGTAGTTCGTTACGATATCAAAAGCGGCAAATATGTTGGTGTAAATAACATCAAATTGATCGGAACATTCCATACTCTCTAGTATGTAGGATCTCTGTCAAACGTCCAGACATGAAACCATATTGATCGTCACCAAGATGCTGGCAGTGTGTCTTAAGAGGTTCCATAATGACTAACTTGAAAACCTTCGAGACACCGCTTAATGAAGTTATTCCACGATATTATGGAAGTCTCGCTTATTTTTCTTTTTATGGAATGGAAACATGCTCACGGATTTCCAGCAAGAGAAACAAGAAATATGGGAATAAACGGAGTCACCAAAACTGTGTCTTTTCAAAAGACCTACGGGTCCTGGATTGAAAGATGATTTAAACCAAGAAAAATCTGAGACAATTCTTGTTCCATCAATATCGATAGCGCTCAGAGTTTGTTCCACGACTGGAACCGGCTCGCATTGTTTACGTTGCGACTAAAATAAATCAAGCCAAGACTCGGCGAAAAAAATTGTTTTTGGCTCAGAGGAGAAAAACCAGGACAGATCGAGCATTTTGCTCGAAGTCCCAGGACACCAGGACAGTCAGTTAAAAATCAGAACATGTCCTGGGAACCCAGGACGTCTGGTCACCCTAGGTATGCTTGCAACAAGATGTGAGGGAGAAAAATGACAGCGAACAACTTTGTTTACATACTTTTCATAACTTGCAAACAATATTGTTAGCAACCGCGTCTGAAACCAACATGGCTAATAGACGTTTATGAGGATAGCATCACTTGAAGATAAAAGCCCCTTGGTTCAATATAGGATGAAAGCCCCTTGGTTCAATGTAACTGATGTATCAGTTTATTAGCCTTCACCAGGAGCCATATATTTTTACCAAAAATAATTATAAAAATAGCACTTTCAATGAGTTTCCATCCAATACTTCGCACGAAATTTACCTTCGCGAGCGGATATTCTTTGTCTCGGCGGGGGACCATGTTCGGTGTCACCTGACAATGTATGAAGGTTTTTCAGTCTGCTTGCTTGATCGTCACTTTCGTCAAAACTACTACAGCCTTCTTACCACTCGAAAACCGTTGTAAATTCCGGGAAGAAATTTCTCCAAAAATAGTCTTCAAAATATACCACGTCACCTTATTGAAACAGAAATCTGCGGATTACTCTTTCAGGTGTACCAAGAGCCAAATCATGTAGTCTTATGTCGACTCCAGTTCCTCAATATACACAGAGATCTTGATCGTTACGTCATATCGAACAAAGTGTTTCGTTTTGTGCTGGTACATAAATTCATCTAGTGTATGACGATTCAGGAATTGTATCTGTATTGTTTAGGACTTGAAAAAAAAATATAATTAAATTTTGATTTCTTTATCACGCTCATAATCTGAAAAAAAAACGAAATGTTCGTTTTTTTTAACTGTTATGTACCCACAAATTGAAATGCTCATAACTATGGCTTCCTTCAACCAATTTGGACACTTTTAGATGTTTTGGATTCACGAACTCGTCCACTTTTTGATTATGTAAAAGTGAACCGGGTGAATCTGGTTCTTGGTAATCCGGATTTTCCGGGGCAATGT
The DNA here is from genome assembly GCF_030247195.1 of Topomyia yanbarensis. NCBI lineage: Eukaryota > Metazoa > Arthropoda > Insecta > Diptera > Culicidae > Topomyia > Topomyia yanbarensis. Next base: position 44,090,953 of record NC_080671.1, on the reverse strand, counting down.
TCCAGTACTAGGAATTGAATTGCAAATTTTAATAATGTCCTAGCAATATGAGTATCAAAACTCTTCAAATTGTCTCGGAAGTATGCTATTTATTGTTACGGGACCCTATGGCAGTTTGAAAAATGGAATTGGAATGGAATGACCACTCACGGCCCCACGGGAACCTGCTCCGGAATGTCCGTTCCGGGGTCAAATCACCAAATGGTTCCAAAACCACGAGATACAGCCTACTGATGCAATTCTAAGAATTTTGATACCCATATTGCTAGTATTCCATTGAAGTTCACAAGTAGTATCCCAGCACTGGGACCTGCTTCCGGAAATCCGGATTCCCCGAAACCGAATGAAGTAACCCGATTAATTTTTACCAAGTCTAATAGTGGATGAGTTCCTGAAGCCAAAACACCCAAAAGTGTCGAAATCGGTAAGAAATTGCCTTAGTTATTGACATATCAGTTTTGTGGGTACCCAGGTACCCACGTCGGGCTGTTACGTAGTAAAAAAATTCAGGAGCCCCTCCTCACTCCCCCCTTACTATATCAACAATATTATTAACCCAAAAGCTTGACTTAGTGAAGTTCTAAGATGTCCCAAAGTTTCAATTTCCAGCTATGTATAAACATGGGAATTTCATTAATTGAAACATAAAAAGGTACCCGGGTACCGCGTCGAACACACAACGGTTAAAGAAAGCTGCAATGTTTGTATCATCGCAAGATTAGAAATGATTTTACTTTATTCTGAGAAATAGTTTCAATTAAAGTATTTGCACCTAACGTCAAAAAGCAGTACTTTTATGAGGGGATCGGTAGCCAATTTAAAATATGAGAGATGAAAAAGGCGCACTTGTGTCCATTGCCATTGATTGAACACCGGAAAAACCTATTTTAATCCACCTAGCGGTGCAATTGTGCCTTTCTCAATCATGAATCACGAGAATGTGTGCGTTGTTTATATTCATTAAAAACTTTTAAATGCATATATTACTTTTTTACGTTTTAACGACATTCAATTAGCTAGAGATTACTGGGTTGGGAAAGTTATGAAACTTAGAGCCATAGTACTCAAGTGAGAGCAAGGATGTGAAGTAAACAGATCGGAAAACTAGAAGTGGCAGGGTCATTAGAACAGGCTTAATATCGTGCGGGCTTAATTTTTGCCTTCTGATAATGAGGGTCGAGCTTAGGCAGAATAACTACGAATCACTCGAGTTCACTATCATGTGTCCTTGATAAAGATAGATACGTTTACCTTTATCAAGGACACATGATAGTGAACTCGAGTGATTCGTAGTTATTCTGCCTAAGCTCGACCCTCATTATCAGAAGGCAAAAATTAAGCCCGCACGATATTAAGCCTGTTCTAATGACCCTGCCACTTCTAGTTTTCCGATCTGTTTACTTCACATCCTTGCTCTCACTTGAGTACTATGGCTCTAAGTTTCATAACTTTCCCTACCCAGTAATCTCTAGCTAATTGAATGTCGTTAAAACGTAAAAAAGAAAAATGTGACTAACATAGTCGAAATAAAAAAGGGAAAAAATGCATATATTACATTTTATTATTATACATCACATGACAACTATATACAGGAAAATAAATCATTATTCGAGATCTAAAATTTTGAAAAAGAAAAAACAGCCACGGTAATATTGAACTGAAAAAAGGTGCGAAATCGGCAGTCCCAAAAAGTCGATTTAAAAAAAAAAAATTTCGAAATAACATAAAATCTCGACGTTTCATGCATTTTAAAGATGTTTGTCATCAAAAATACGAATTCGATTTCTGAAATTTCATGGGGTCTCCCCTTTGAAAAAAAAAATTGAGTTCCGGCTTATATGGGAATTTCATATGTGACGTGACGATTTAGTCTTTATTTCCGGACCCATATAAGCGATCCGTATGAAATTTTATACACATCTGTGGGGATATTATAGCTATCATTTGGGACTAAGTTTGTGAAAATCGGCCAAACCATTTCCGGGAAACTGATGTGAGTTCGTAAATTTTGAAAGATGGCCGCTTTTCCCGGGCACTTCCGGAACCGTCTTTGGTGGTCAATGTAGTCAACGAAAGTTTGTTTGGTCGTCGGTGACCTAGAACTGCAAAGTTAAGTTATTTGAGAGACATTTTAGCGAAATTTTTACCTTTTTTGCTTCCATCGGGGTATCGGTTTGAATCACAATTTGCTATGTGATCGCACGCCACAACCCGTAACTCCGGAACCGGAAGTCGGTTGGGGATAAAATTTAATAGCCATTTACGGGGACGCAACATCTTTCATTTGAGACTAAGTTTGGTTGATTCGGTCTAGCCACCTCCGAGAAACCGATGTGACTGTTAGTCTGAATTTGGATACTTCCGCCGGGGCTTCCGGAACCGATGATGGTGGCCAATGTGACCAAAGAGACTTTGAATGGCTGTTAATGACCTAGTACTACAAATCGAAGCAGTTGTGGTCACATTTTGGAAAAAAATTCACCATTATACATTCATTGCAGAATTTCTTAAAATCGACATTTTCTGCGTGATCGTACTCATCACTCTGTAATTCCGGAACCGGAAGTCGGATCCATTAGAAATTCAATAGCAGCCTATGGGAACGTTGCACCTTTCATTTGGGACTAAGTTTGTGAAAATCGGTTCATCCATCACTGAGAAAAGTGAGTGAGATTGTGTTCGCGTACACACACACACAGACGCACATACACACACACATATACACACACACATACACACAGACATTTGCCGAACTCGACGAACTGAATCGAATGGTATATGTCACTCGGCCCTCCGGGCCTCCGTTAAAAAGTCGGTTTTCAGAGCAATTGCAATACCTTTCTATTGAGAAAGGCAAAAACGGAAGACAATGGTCCGCATTATTAAACGAAACGTAACGTTACGCATAGTATCGGTCGTTCTCTTACGAGAAATTTGATGATAAGCGTGAACAGGTTGACTGCCACATGCTGAGCAAATGAAACCGAAATGTTTCGCATGGCTTTCAATCAGTCGCAACATTTTAGTCGCTCTCCGGAACTACTTATTGATGTCTCTCTTCTGTTTCATCGCATTGTGTACACTGTATACTTTGCTGGGCATCTATTGGAAATCGTTGAGGGTGGCTGAAATACTGTTGATGGTTACATAAGTTCCCCGTGTGATCATAATCTGAGAGTAAAAATTGGAAACAAAATTTGGTAGATTCTTAACTAACAATATATGACTCAGCAGCAATCGGCATCTGATTGAAAGTAACGACCATATCATAACAGTTTGTCGCTACTGTATACATTACTTCCTAGCAGTAAAATTAATCAGTGTTAAATGTGGTGCGGTACGGTTAAATGAACTAGCATCTAATTTATCCTGATTTTACCAGGTTTTGTCTAGTTTGATTTTACACGTATTATATCCAGTTTTTCAATTCTTATATACGTTTTTGTTGTTTATTGTACGATTGTTAAAATATCCCAACTTTGCCAGGGTTTAACTACCAAAGGTATCACTCGTATAAAAATTAAACTTGGTGTAAATGAAATGTCGCCCAAAAATGACTTCTCGACAAATGGAAATACCATTCTTGCTTTGTATGTTTATCATAAGTTACGCAACGCTTTTAGGGGGGGTGGGAGGTAGCATGACTGAATTTGACATGTTGTGACCAATGGAGGAGAGGGAGTAAGCTGGAACGTTACGTCACATGTTTTTACTGAAGAAAAAAATATTATTTGACGGATTTGTTACGTAACAGGGGAGGGAGGGTTAAAGAAATTTGTGACATTTTGTTACATAGGGGAAGGGGGAGTCAATTTTTGGTAATTTTTGCGTTACGTAATTTATGGATGGGCCCTTAAGAGCACAGGACACATGTTTCTCAGTCAACTTTCTAACATCGCACAGACCAGAAAATAACGATCGCTCCTCCATTGATACTTTAGGGAAGCAAGTAAGCAATCGCTTTTTTTTTATTTTTTTTATTCAAATCGTTTATTTGATAAGGCACGTTGCGTTAGCTTAAAGGTGCCAATTTTGTTTTGTTTTACATTTTAAATTGCTTAAAACTAGGGGATTTTTTAAAAATGAAACTAATGCGATTTTATAGCTATCTTATATATCTACACAAGGGGATAATATTGTTTTCGTAAGATTAGGGGGGTCATTTAGTTTTTGTGGCAATATGGTTTGACATTTTTATCAGTGAGATTATTGGAGCAAATAATGTTTAATTAAGGGGGACAATTTTTTACGACTAACTTAAAACTAGGAATAACTAGAGGGCATGATTGAATTTTGTAAAGATTCGTAATTATAGTTATTTTTGTGGGTAGTAGAGTTGGGCAATTTCAATGAGATTATATAATATAATAGTTAAAACTAGAAGAGACAAGAAGAGCTAAATGCTTCGTGATGATATTGGGTGGGGGGGGAGGTAGGGGTGTTACTTCTGGGTATAAGAGTCAGGGGAGGGAGGGTAGACAAAGATGGCAGGGAGAGAAAATTATTTCAGTTTTAGGCATCGTGAGATCAACGGATGGATTACAAACTCGGGTGGCCTTCATCAGGGGAATCATGTACTGGGACGCCGGGTGGTCCTCCTCAAGATGGCAGGGGTTTTTCCAGACGATTTCGTAGTACGGCTCAGATGTGGATCGGCTACATTTCGAGTTAAGCGTGTTATGTTCGTGCCGTAGGTCCCGTGTTTGTTGGCTCATTCGATACAGATGGTTTGATACAGGTGGAAGAGCGTTCTGAGAATGATAAGGAGATAACAAGGGGCAGTTAGACTTGTATATTGATGGTTTTCACAAAGGTATATAAGGGACATATAGAGAACATCGCGGCTTGCCAGCACATCTCGAACCGGGACGTTGGTTGGTCTTCCTCGGGCCCGCAGGGTATCCATTAGCCGAGACCTAGCGGAACTGTACTCGGTGCACGCCCAGACAATGTGCTCGATGTCGTGATAGCCGTCGCCACAAGCGCAGATACCACTATCCACGAGCCCAATACGCCGGAGATGTGCATCCAGCGTGTAATGGTTTGCCATGAGTCGGGACATCACACGAATGAAGTCACGACCCACATCCATCCCCTTGAACCAAGGTTTCGTCGATACCTTAGGGATTATCGAATGTAGCCACCTTCCCAGCTCTCCACTGCTCCACGAAGTTTGCCAACTTTCGAGGGTTCTCTGATGAGTAATACTGAAAAATTCGCTGAAGCAAATTGGTCTTTCGTAAACGTCTCCTTCTAAGGCACCCACCTTAGCTAAGGAGTCTGCCTTCTCATTGCCCGGAATGGAGCAATGAGAAGGGACCCATACCAAGGTAATCTGGAAAGAGTTGTTAGATAAAGCACTCAGTAGCTCCCGTATTTTCCCCAAAAAATACGAGGAGTGCTTGCCTTGTTTCATCGAGCGAATAGCGTCAATGGAACTGAGGCTATCCGAAACGATGAAGTAATGGTCTGCGGGTTATGTTTCAATGACTCCAAGGGTATACTGAATGGCAGCTAGTTCTGCGGCGTAAACTGAAGCAGGGTCACTGAGTTTGTAGGAGGCGGTGAACTTTTGATTGAAAATACCGAAGCCAGTGGATCCTTCGAGGTTTGATCCGTCAGTATAGAACATCTTAGAACAGTCGACTTCTCGGAATTTATTATAAAAAATGTTTGGAACCACTTGTGGGCGTATGTGGTCCGGAATTCCACTAATCTCGTCTTTCATGGATGTGTCGAAGAAAACAGTAGATTCAGAAGTATTTATGAAATGCACACGGTTGGGATTGTAAGAAGAAGGGTTAATATTCTGCGCCATGTAGTCAAAGTACAGGGACATGAAACGGGTCTGAGAATTGAGCTCAACAAGCCTTTCGAAATTTTCAATCACGACCGGGTTCAAGATATCGCATCGAATGAGCAATCGATATGAGAGTTCCCAAAATCGATTTTTCAACGGGAGAACGCCCGACAGCACTTCGAGACTCATCGTATGGGTCGACTGCATGCACCCTAAGGCGATACGCAAACAACGATACTGAATTCTTTCGAGTTTGATGAAATGTATGTTCGCGGCGGAGCGAAAGCAGAAGCATCCGTATTCCATTACCGACAGTATCGTTGTTTGATACAACCTAATTAGGTCTCCTGGGTGGGCACCCCACCATGTTCCGGTTATTGTACGAAGAAAGTTGATCCTTTGCTGGCATTTCTGTTTCAGATACCGAATATGGCATCCCCAAGTACCTTTCGAGTCGAACCAGACCCCTAGATATTTTACTGTGAAGACCTGAGCGATAGTTTGACCCATTAATAGAAGCTGTAGTTGTGCTGGTTCACGCTTCCTTGAAAATACAACTAGCTCAGTTTTCTCCGTGGAGAATTCGATACCCAGCTTAATAGCCCAAGCAGACAAATTGTCCAGGGTATTCTGTAATGGTCCTTGTAGATCGACAGCTTTGGGTCCCGTAACAGACACCACGCCATCGTCTGCAAGTTGCCTTAACGTGCAGGAATTGTCAAGACATTCATCAATGTCGTTGACATAGAAATTGTATAAAAGGGGGCTTAGACATGAGCCCTGGGGAAGGCCCATGTAGCTAAATCGTGATGTCGATAAGTCACCATGCGAAAAATGCATGTGCTTTTCCGACAACAAGTTTAGTAAAAAGTTGTTTAAAGTCGCTGAAAGACCATGCTGGTGCAGCTTCTCTGAAAGAATGTTGATCGAAACTGAATCAAAAGCCCCCTTAATATCTAGGAACACTGATGCCATCTGCTCTTTGCTAGCATAGGCCATTTGAATTTCAGTTGAGAGCAACGCAAGACAATCGTTCGTCCCTTTGCCTTTGCGAAAGCCAAATTGTGTATCTGACAGTAAGCCATTTGCTTCGACCCAATTGTCGAGGCGGGATAGGATCATTTTCTCGAACAACTTCCGGATACAGGATAGCATTGCGATCGGACGGTACGAATTGTGGTCGGAGGCTGGTTTTCCTGGTTTTTGGATGGCGATGACCTTCACTTGTCTCCAATCGAGTGGGACAATGTTAGCCTCGAGAAACTTATTAAATAAGTTCAACAAGCGTCTCTTGGCAGAGTCAGGCAGATTCTTCAACAAGTTGAATTTGATTCTGTCTGGCCCCGGAGCTTTATTGTTACACGACAAGAGAGCAAGTGAGAACTCCACCATCGAAAAAGGTGTTTCGTTCGCGCTATCGTGAGGAGACGCGGCGCGGTAAATCTTCTGTGCCGGGGCGGAATCCGGACAAACCTTCTTGGCGAAATTGAATATCCAACGGTTTGAATATTCCACGCTCTCATTAGTACTGTTTCGATTTCGCATACGTCGGGCTGTTCCCCAAAGAGTGCTCATCGATGTTTCTCTCGTTAATCCGTCGACGAACCGGCGCCAATAACCGCGTTTTTTGGCTTTCATCAAACTCTTCATTCGCTTGTCTAACGTCGCGTACTGTCGAAAACTAGCGGGTAACCCGTCGTTCCGGAAGGTCTTAAACGCGGCGGCCTTCTCTGCGTACACGTCTGAGCACTCTTTATCCCACCAGGGATTGGGAGAACGTTTTTGTATGTTCGCGCCGGGTACTGGCCTAGTCTGAGCTTGATTCGCGCTGTCGAGAATCAAGCCAGCCAAAAAGCTGTACTCTTCCTCCGGAGGAAGTTCTTGGGTAGATTCGATGTTGTCGGATATCGCGGCAGCATAGCTCTTCCAATCGATATTTCGTGTGAGGTCATACGAAATATTGATTGATTTCAATGGCCTTGAACCGTTATTGATTGAGACTACAATCGGCAGATGGTCGCTGCCGTGGGGATCAGGAATTACCTTCCACGTGCAATTTAACCGCAGCGATGTTGAGCAAAGGGACAAGTCTAAGGCGCTCGGGCGCGCTGGAGGAGCAGGAATCCGTGTCATTTCACCCGTGTTTAAAATTGTCAAATTGAAGTTATCGCAAAGATCCTGAATTAAGGAAGACCGGTTATCATCATAGAGGCAACCCCATGCTGTACCGTGAGAGTTAAAGTCTCCTAAAACTAGTCGCGGTGCTGGCAGAGATTCTAAGATGTCTTGTAGCCGTCGGTGCCCAACCGCGGTGTTGGGGGGAATATATATGGAAGCTATGCAAAGGCTTTTGCCTTTGGTTGTTACTTGACAAGCGACAACTTCAATACCTGTTATCGAGGGAAGGTTAATTCTGTAGAAGGAATAGCACTTTTTGATCCCCAAAAGCACTCCTCCATAGGGGGTGTCTCGATCCAGGCGAATAATATTAAAGTCGTGGAAGTTGAGATCTATGTCGGAAGTTAACCAAGTTTCACATAATGCAAATGCATCACAACTCAAATTATTTATTAAAATTTTGAAGGAATCGATTTTCGGGATGATACTTCTGCAATTCCACTGTAGAACAGTGATCAAATCCGTGACCTCGTTCGATGAGTTAGCCATCGAAGGATACAATCGCTGAGAGGAGGGGCCATTTAGCAGTCAACTGCTTCAAAAATGTTCTTACTGTAGGGAGAAAAGCTAACATAAGACTTTTAATAGGATCAGTAATATTGAAAGTTTTTATTATCCAGTCCACTATGTCCGAGAGTTTTATAATTCCAGTGCTGTGATTACTCTCGAACTGAAACAAAGGAACACTTGGGATTTTTGATGTTCCTGGAAGTACTGGGAACTCCTTCTCTGAGCTTAATCCTCCGAGACCAGGAGCTAATTGCTTCGGTTTGGTTGCAACACTTCCAATAGATGTGACTTTCGGAGCCCCCTCAAGGGACACCTTCTGGCCTTTACAAGGAACTTTACGAGAGGAAGTGTTCCTCCTCTTCCTATAAATTCTAGGCACCCTAGTAGATGTTCCCTCTTGTGGGTTACCAGCCTCGCCCTCGTCAGGAGGCAAGTGAGTATAGATGTTTGCTGAGGATGGTGGCGTAGCATTCTTTAACATTTCTGCGAAAGAATGTTTGGATCGTCCCGCAAGGGAACGTTTCAGTTTATCCCCGCGTAGTTTGTACGCGGGACATGCCGAGATATCATGCAGACTCTCCGCACAGTAAGGACACTTTTCGGCTTGCTTACTGCACGAATCATCTAGATGATTCTCCCCGCATTTTCCACAGCGGGCCTTGTTGCTACAATGGGTGGCTGTGTGACCCAGTTGTTTACACTTTGTGCAATTCATGACCCGCGGCACAAACAGACGCACAGGCAGACGAACCTTGTGCAAGAGGACGAAATTTGGCAAAGCGGTACCAGCGAAGGTCACCCGATAAGAGTTTGATTGGGGGTACGTTTTTGAACCATCCCCCGCAACTACTACTGAGTGCAAACGTTTGCACTCAAGTATTTTAACTGGCTGAAGTAAGCGGTCTCTGAATCGGCCAACCCCGTACTTCAGCAGATCCTCGCACGTCAAACTCTCATCGGTTACGACGCCTTCGGATTGTACTCTTACAGCCGGAATATACACGTTATAATCCCGCGTAAAGTGCTCACAGCAAGCAATATCGTTTGCCTGCTTTGAGTTGGCTAGCAACACCCTTATCTTGTCCGAGCGGACCTTTGAAATTTCGGTCACAGCCGAGAACCGTTCCGTCAGGTCTCTAGAAATCTGAAGAAGATTCAGTGATTTAGTCTTGGGCCGAAAGAAGACCACAAATGGACCAGTTGAGAGTTCTGGATAGCATTTGGGCCGGGGGGAGCCTTAGAAGTTGAACCCGATTCAACTTCCATTTGACCATCCGGAGAGGGAACCATAGAAAACGTCAACGCACGTGGTCAGCGCCCGCGCAGACGGAAGAAAGCAATAAAAGTGTTACAAAAGACAAAAACCACTTAGCTTTAAACTGGTGTCCAACGACGAACCGATCCAGCTTATACAGCTGGCTATTGTTTAATCCTCACACGCGAACAAAAGACTGAGGACCGAACCGAACTGGCAAAATAACCTTGAATGCGGATTAAAACTATTCTTTATCGCCTCACACAGCACTACGGACTAGAAAAAGCAACCTCTGACTCGATGGAGAGCTCGAAAACGAATGCAAGCAATCGCTTTGTTATTTATCCAGTGCACAAACGATGTTGTATCGGTTTTCTGCTCCACAGCGAAATATACTAGCCACAAATAACAAAAGTGCCCATACTACAGAAAATAACAATACCAATTCACTACAAGCAAGCTCGTCATAGACCTACAGTGCATGAGATGGAGCATGATGATGACTTACGTTATATCGACGACCATGCGGGCGACTTGGATGGAACGCCCATCTTCTTCCAGCAGAAGGCAAAGGATTCTCCACATTTCCTTTCGATCATGTCCATATGAGCCTACCTAGTCCTAGTATTCCGTTCTAAGTTTATAAGTGATTAGCTATAGAATACCGATACGTCTTTCAATTTCAATGCTTTTGTTTCTCTTCGTCTTAAATTTGCAGAGAAGAGACCAAGTAGAACCTTGCGGGAATTAGAACGTAGTAACATAAAAGCGACAATGTAGCAAAATCTGGGGAAAGTGACTGACATACAGCTACATCACATGAGAAACTGTGTATTGATAGCGTTTAGAAGATTAGCACAGGCGAAGAACAACAAGCAACACGGCGTCGAATATAGCAACGTTAAAACCAAGAACCATGCATAATTTAGTATAATTTATTATTTATCAAAATAATTCATCAGAGAAAAAATAGTCTTATTAAATAATAAGAATCAAGTCATTAAATTGTAGACCGCGAATTAGTGCGATGGTTCACCAAACCCGAACAGATCCTCGACTGTGGAGAATGTTCGCATACATGCTGTTATCGGTTCGTTGAATCCAAACGTCGTACGGTTGAATCTAGGTTGTAGTAGGACCAGGGATGCCAAAGGTACCGGTAAACTACATTTTCTTCGGTATATTTCAGTTTGCACAAGCCGTACAGTCCGCTACAGCGACGCATCACTACAGCTCTTGCCAGAACGGTAGCCAAACCGAGTACATTTTCCCGTAGAGCAGTAGAATACATTTTTGTTTTGCTGCTGTACTCCGACTGCTCGGTGAGAGTGTGGCGTAGTAAAGTTTGTTCTCTCGCTTTGTACACTTTTCTCTGCGTAGTCAAAGGGAGAGGCCCGCACACGAAAGCGTTGATGCCGGTCGTGGCGTAAACGAACCGCATTCATTGTCGACGTTTGTGATTGAAAATATTGAATAGATTAAAATATTAAAAAGTGTAAAATAAGAAAAGAGAAGCTGTACCGCTCGCGTCTGGTGGCTGTACTGGGGGCAGTATTTTTTGTCATGTTACTGCTTTGCTTACAGACTGCCGTACAGCGCTGGGCGTCCTGCAATAGCGAACGACAACACCGTCGAAAGAGAAATGAGAATGTAGGCAGAAAAATTACAGCCGCAGAAAAGGTAGGCATTTTTCATCCTTGAGTAGGATAGGTGAGCGTAGAGAACGTTGCGAGACATGAAAATCACGAAGGAACAGGATCTCCGGGCAGTCAACTTCAGTGTTGAGTAGCTTTGTTACTAATACTACTTCTCTAAAGCTGTCTTCGTTGCTCCAGTGATCCGAGACCGATATGGTGACATCGAGTAGGATACGGTGGATGGTCAATAGGATTCCAACATGGACGGTCTCGTAGTGCGACTCGGAAAAATCTTTTCTGCACCCGTTCAATCCGTAGGCTGATGAGGACTCTAAATCTAAGAAGTTTTTTCAAGTAGTGGGAGAACCAGCGAACAATATAACATCTCCGTACAATGCGGATCCTTGAAGTCGTGGTCGATTTTAGAAATGAAGCCAAAGCCAATAATCTAAGTCTTTGCCCATCTATTTGGTAGTCGTAACGTATCGGACTGAACATGCAGTGGGAAGATATAACTTGGCATTTTGCAATTCTAATAATAAGCCAATTTCCATGACACCATGAATTAAATACACACCATAATTTTAAATAATCGGCATAACCCAGTTTGTATTCCACACCAACCAGCAAAGCAACATCGTTGAAAAATGATACAAACAGTAAGGGTCTCCAGATGTAGCATAACATAGCATATCAAAAACGACCGCACTCATCATGGGTGGCTAATACAGTCAAATCTTTTTATATATTTTTATACAATAGTATACTTCACTGCACACGTGCCATGTCCTTACGATCGCTAAAGAGAAGGAAATGACAGTGGAATATCTACTTAAGAAGATGCGAAAAACCCACGCATCCATAGGTATTATTACGTATGATAGAATTGGATAATAGGGAAGGAAAATAAGATATGAGTTTGGAGTGATTTATATAATATTCAACAAATAATAAAAATAAATTGTACATTAGATTTATCTCATCAATTTTACTTGGCAGGTCTTTAAGCGGTACAGGCTTCAGGAACCAACGCAATGCTACTTTTTTACGAGTATTACGCTTAGATTGGTTATGCCCTGCGGGAGTCCAGATGTGTTCGTAAATTAAGAGGAAACGCGAGAGCCAAGCTGCTAGGACTCGGTCACTCAAGTAAGAACACAGCCATTTAACGGAATTCCGTGACGCGCCTAACCGTAACATTTTTGTTAGTAATATTCGGTGGTCGATTCGGTTGAATGCAGCTTTTAAGTCCGTTTACTCAGCATCTAGTGGCGTCTTTTCCTCAATCTGGGCGATTTTTTCAAACTAGTTACTGCGGTAATAATCATATCAGGGGTAATTAAAAACTTACTCAACTCCACAGAGTTTTCTGGAGCATCTAGCAAAGCAGCTTCAGTTTTCAGGCCGAGGTAGTATTCTCAGCAAAAAACTGAAGCGAAAAACTACAAAAAGCTCACACGAATCCAAGGCAGACCTTAAATCAAAATCATCGAGACACACGTTCGGAGATATTGATGAACATTTTCGTTCATCAATATCTCGGTTCCGACAACATGAAGTAACAAGTTACTTTACGCTTGTCCGGACATACCGTAGACTCAGGTGATTCGCATTTCTAATGCCAAAAGACCCTGACTCCTACGGTAGCAGACAAAAGGTTAAGTCGCCGGTGAGCTCTAAGCTTGCATATATGATCCTTCCACGCTTTTCTAAACTTTCTCCCTTCAACACCTTGCTCTCCCTTGAGTACTATGGCTCTAAATATTGAAAAATATACTTCACCTTCCAGTCCCTTGCTAATTAAATTCCGTAAAAACTGTTAACAAATTTCAGAATGAATTAGTACGACAGATCGAAAGAAAGGAAACAATCTGATCCTCAAGCGATAGTTGGCCTACACCAATTATTTTTTTATTTTTAAGTAATGTAGATTTAAAAATACCCAAACACCGCGAGCCATATCAAAAAAACGAAATCAAAAATTGTTTGCGTACATGCTGACTAGACTGCCCAGAAAAATTATCAATTTTTGAAAACGCAATCGGCCCACCCCTGATTCAATTCCTAGTCCCACCAGGAGTTCTTGCACCAAATTTGAAGCAAATCGGACAAGTCTAGCTACCGGACCAACGTGCCTGATGTTTGTATGAGATTTTTCGACAATTTACATGGAGAAACCCCACTAACTCGCATTTTTGCCGCTAGGTGGCACTATATGCATTGTATTAGTACTGTAAGTGAAAATTAGAAAGATAATTTAATTGTCTATAACTTTGTCGAAGACTGCTAGTGAATCTGGCTTTGTTAAAAGAAGTTATTAAACTTGTAGCGAAGTGATGTCTGAGTCAGTTTTCCATGGGGCCTAGCAGTGCATGGTTGTGTATCAGTACTCGATTCCCACAAACTATACATTTTTGTGAAATAACCATTAGGTTTAGCTCAATAGTATGTTCAGAAGAATTATACCACATAATACGAGTTATGTTTTGGTTGGAAAATTTTAGTTCCAACTGTGACCGCATAGAGGACGCCAACACTAACTTTTCATAGAAGAGAGATAGAATATCAAGATGTTCGGGAGAATTATTGCAAAATGCCTGTTCTACAACTTTGTGGAAGACACCTAATTTATATCTCTCTCCGTTGAAAAGCTAGTGTTGGCGCCCTCTATGCGGTACAATGTGGAACTAAAATTTTCTAACCAAAACATGACTCCTATTATTTACTACAATTCTTCTGAACATACTATTTAGATAAATGAAACGGTTATTTCACAAAAATGATTAGTTCGTGCGAATCGAGTACTGATGAACAACCATGCCCTGCTAGGCCCTATGGAAAACTGACTCAGACATCACTTCGCTAAAAGTTTAATAACTTTTTTTAACAAAGCCGGATTCACTAGCAGTCTTTGACAAAGTTGTGGACAATTAAATTATCTGTCCTATTTTCACTTACGGTGATAATACGATGCGAACAGTGCTGCCTAGCGGCGAAAATGTGAGCTAGTGGCTTTTCTCCAAAAATCTCATACAAACTTCAGGCACGTTGGTCCGTTAGCTAGACTTGTCCGATTTGTTTCAAATTTGGAACAAGTACTCCTGGTGGGACTAAAAATCGACTTAAAAATTAGAGCTACTTAAATTTTGATGTTTATTTTCGAACCAAAATGTGGCCATGCATAAAAATGGCACTGACTGCATAAATGAGTTCTTATTATCGTCGGCTGCTTGTCAAATGTTATTTTCCATTTACAACGTATTATAATTCAATTAGCAGTGTTTCGATTGTCGCTTTATCGTTTGAAGTGCGTGAGGTAGATTATGGTTCCATTTCATTGGATCAAAAGATAAAGGTCGGGCATGCGTGAACTTTAACACGTAAATATGATTCTTATCGAAATTACAGCAAAGTGAAAGTAATAGGTCGGGAAACTCATAGAACTGCACATGACTTGTCTACCCAGTTTCCCATCCAGTACACAATCTTTCTCCTGCATTCCCCGGTCTTTTTCATTAACATAATGAGATGTCCAACATCATCAAATGTTTCTGCCATGTACCAAGATACGCACATTCAAAGAAATAAGCTGATAGCATCCGAGTACCTACCATAAAGCATGCTGGAAACATATGCTACGCACTTGTAATTTTTCTCATCTGTCTATGTTCCTTTTGCTCTCAGAATCGGGAATCGTTCTTCCATATTGTTTCATCCATCCAGTCAAAAAAAGTTGACCTCTTTCCTTCGTCATCCACTATTTTTCACAGAACCCTTTTTTTGCAGACTAACTGGTGAGATTAATTCACACCCACAGTCTCGGGGGACCGCCAGGGTTCTTATCACTTTCAAACAACTCACAACTTCATTCAGTTCGCCCTAAGTTGAATATACTTTTTGTCGTTGTTTCACTCTTCGAAACACTCGACGAAGCAAAGATTTATGACGTCGTCGTCGTCGTCGTCGCCTTTCGGTTCCCGTTGAATCCACTTCAAATAACATCAACCACCACCATGAGTGTAAACCATCGCCAGTTACTCAGTTCACACTGATAAGAACTTGGCTGATAACACAGGTCTCGAAGAAGCTACTTTTCGGCACAGAATCTATCGGAACGCAGGAAATCCATGTATGTAAATAGGTTCATCAATGGTCAACAAACCGGTAGCACCGATGATGATGACGATATTTACACTTCAGTTTTCATCGTAGTGCAAGGAAACCACCTTTGCAAGTATTCCGTTTGTCGAATTACGAAGAGCACTGGAATGTTCGCTATAATGTACGTACTTAATCTAGCACTAGTCCGGCAACCACGACCAGAACGGATAGTCACATGGAATGCTGCAGGTTTGGTTTGGTGATTTTGGAGAATGTAGCCGGCGAGTACAGCACGAGTCAGTGTAGGATGATGGTGGCTCGAAAGGATATATTGTCGTCGGTGGAGGATACAGTGCTGTCAGGGTAGGGTTTTATGATGCAGATATAAAGGATCTGGACTGTAATTCCGTGATTGTCTCTCACCCTCGGATAAAATTTAGCAATATGTACTCAATTAGACGAAATATTTTTCGCCAATTAGTTATAATAAATTTCATGTTAAATTTTGCTTTTAATTGGAAAATGAGATCATCAACTGGTTGAAGCTTCAAGCAAGGTATGCTTTTTCTTATTCAACAAGTGGTATTCTCAGCCTCTGCAGTGTAATGATTTTCAAATTACATTAAAAAGTGTCTCACAATTTCAGCATTTACTGCGTAGTGTTCGCTAGAACCAGATAAACGATTCGTCAACTGTCCATTCATTTTTGAGATGTGGTCACAAAGTATTATTACTTTTCCCAAATCACCTGGCACCACTGTTTCCATTGGTTAACACAATCTTTACTCTTCCTGTAACGTGCTCAAATGCGAGGGGTCCACACATTCTATCAATTCCTATTTGCGCAACCAGTAGTGTAAAGGAATGTGTAGTGAAAATTGTCTCAATCAATGAACGTAATAATTGCAAATTTGAAAGAAAGTATCAAAGAAAGAGAACTATTTTGAATCCGAGCTAATTATAAAAAACAGTTACATTGCTCGGAGAAAAATCTCTGCATATTCTTGTAACTATACTGCAAACGATTCGATGGACATCTGAATGTTTTGCCTTTCTCATATAAAGAAAGGCTATGCAATCACTGTAAAAATCGACTTTTTAACCGAGGCCCGGAGGGCCGAGTATCATACACCATTCGATTAAGTTCGTCGAGATCGGCAAATGTCTGTGTGTGTGTATGTATGTGTGTGTGTATGTGTGTGTGTATGTGTGTGTGTGTCATTTAAACTCACACAATTTTCTCAGAGATGGCTGAACCGATTTTCGCAAACTTAGTTTCATCTGAAAGGTATAACGCTCCCATAAGCTGCTATTGAATTTTTAGTTGATCCGACTCCCGGTTCCGGAGTTACGGGTTGAAGAGTGCGGTCACACAGCAAATTCCCATATAAACTGGTATCACCATAATGTTCAAATTATGTAAAACATATTAAAATTGATGTAACATTACTCTAGTTTGCGGGTCTGGATCACTAAGATCAATCAAAGCAGCTTTGACCACATTGGCCACCTATGACGGTTCATGACGCCCTCGGGGAACCCGCCAAGTTCCTAAGCTAATATCACACCCATTCAACAACGAATTCTCTACCGATTTTTACGAACTTAATTTCAAATGAAAGATACAGTAATGCCATTGACTGCTGCTGAATTTCATTCGGTTCTGACTCTTGCTTCCGGAGTTACAGGGTTGTTAGTAAGGATACACTGGAATTTCCCATATAAATCGGTACAATCGTAATACCTCAGAGGCTAAAAACTATTGAAATAGTCACCAAATTACTTCTAATCGTAGATCTAGATCACTGATTGCCAATCAAACATTCTTTGAATATATTGTCCACTATCGACGATTCCGGAAGTCCGGAATTCCGGGCATATTCCACAAATAAAGTCACATCGGTTCATCGGTGATGACTGAACCGATTTTCTCAAACCAAGTCTCAAATGGAAGGCAAAATATGCAGTTGAGTATTGCGTAGCCGCCCCTTCCCCCCTCCCCACCTTGCCCTTACACCTCCCTCCTTCATCACTCCCCTCTTCTTGGATCACCCTCACGCCCAGATTTCCTTCATCCACCCCGTATACCGAAATAAGATGAAGGATTTCTGACGCATCCTCCACACCCACTCTACTAAACCCCCATTCCCTACACGTTCAAACGCATTCCACCAACCTTTGAAAATTATAATCACATGAAGATAACATTGAACTCATGCTTATTAAGCTAATTAAATATTATTCTTTTGCCTTTCTTATATAGAAAGGTTATGCAATTGCTCCAAAAACCGACTTTCTAACCGAGGCCCGGAGGGCCGAGTCTCATATAACATTCGACTCAGTTCGCCGAGATCGCAAAATATCTGTGTGTATGTATGTGTGTATGTATGTATGTGTGTATGTGTATGTGTGTATGTATGTGTGTGTATGTGCGGATTTGTTAACAAAATGTCCACATCGGTTACTCGGAGATGGCTGAACCGATTTTTACAAACTAAGATTCAAATGAAAGGTATAATATTCCCATAGGTTGCTATTGAATTTCATTTTCAACCGACATCTTGTTCCGAATTACGAGTTGAGTTACAAAATGGTTACAAAACAAAATTTGTTGATTTTTCCAAATCGGTTTCTCGGAATTTTCTGAACCGATTTTGACAAACTTAATTTTAAATGAAAGGTCCATCAGCTGCTGTTGAATTTTGTGTGGATCCGAGTTCTGGTTCCTGAATTACAGGATGATACGTACGATCACGCAGCAAATCCCGATTCTAACGAATTCTGCGATGAATGTAAAAAGGTGATTTTTTTCCAAAATGTAAACACAACTGTTGAATTTGTAGATCTAGGTCCCCAACAGTCATTCAAAGTCTCTTTGGCCACACTGGCCACCATCGACGGATCCGGAAGCATCCAAAGTCAGAATAACGGTTATATTGGTTTCTCGAAAATGGCTAGATTTGCTCAACTTAGTCTCAAATGAAAGGTGTTGCGTCCCCAGAAACTGATATTAAATTCCATCTCCATCCGACTTCCAGCACCGGAGTTACGGGTTGTGGAGGTCGATCACATAGAAAACTCCGATTCAAACCGATACTGCGATGAATGCAAAAAGGTGCTCTTATATATACTTACCAAGTGTAATAAGAATGAAAGACATTTCCATAAAGTTATATTGTACGAACCAGCTATTAAATCATAGTTTGGAGAAATGAGAAAGGCCCAATTGCACCTCTAGGTGAATTAAAACAGGTTTTTTATAATTTGTTATGAATATACAAAATACCATAGCTCCATGAAGCACATACATTGATGCTTGTTAAATAAAATATTTATGCTAAAAGCCTATAAAAACCGGATTTAATCGAATAGCCTGCACATCCCGACAACATTGGACATTTTTCCAAAAAAAAGACAACTATTTTTTAAAGTAAACTTCCATTCCAAGCATATCCTTCGTCGAACCCCTCGAAACCATTTCACCAGAAGTAAAACACAGTTCACGTTTCGGAACGTGAACGGAAAAGAGCCAGTGCGCATGTCCACCACCGGTCACGATCATCATCTTCACCACCAATATGTATCGCTGTTCATGAAATCATCATCAACAGGCCAGCTGGATGTATGGAAGTGCCATGTGCCATAGTCTTTTCCATCAGGAATGAACTACAATTTTACCCTAGAAGCCCGTCAGCAACGAGCAACGCGTGAGCGCGATTCGCGGGTGAGTGGGATGATGTTGACGGATGCGGTCGTGAACGGATGCTCGACCATTCGGGGTAGGGAAGCTGACCGGGTAGTTTGAGCATCGGTGGGTTATGAGCTCGTGGCTGCCTCTGGCATTCCGCCGTGACGTTACTGGCGTGTAGGTGTGCGCTCAACAGATTAAATGTAAATGGTGCTTCGGAGACTCGAAGTAGGCCAGTCACCCTTAATATATGAGAAGAATGATAACATTACACAATAAAATAAAACATTCGTTGTCATGATGCTGTTTCAAGAATCAATAAAAATAGCTCAAATGGAACGTTCCCTGTATATGTCGAGAATTTGTGCCTTGCCGTGTCTTCCAATCATTTTGCTGATCAGAAAAAAGGAGTAGGTGGAAGGAGGAATTGGAATGGCAAGGGAGGTGGGATACAACAACAACACAAAAACGAACAACAGATAAGATAATTTCACAAGTAGTTCAAATCGCCTGCGAGTAAGCCTAAAGCTCTTTACCGCATGGGACTAGGAACAAAAACTTGAAGTCTCAATTACATTGCTGCTGGGCATCAGTTGCATATCAGATATGAGGTTTCGTAGTCAGATTCACAAAGATCACACGAAAATGACTCAGCGTGCTGAATAGTTGCCAAGTGACAATTTATCTTGTAGTGGCCAGTCAAAGCTCTGGTCAGCATGCCCCAGTGGAGTTTCGAAAAATGTAAAAGATTTTTCAAAATTACTCAGCCCGATTGTTCTAGAAAAGCCTTTATTTGGCGTCAAGTTGGTAATTTTCTCCAATAACTGCGGTGCTCGAACGAAATCCAGGACCGCAATTTTTCTCTTAGCCAACTTATTGAAATTGAATCAACGAAGTCAACCGCTGCGCCAGCCCAGGCCAATTCGTCAGCCTATTCATATCCAGCAATACCGGAATGTCCGGGCAAGGTAAATAGTATTGACAATGCTTAGTTCTTCGATTTGGTACGGCACGCGATCACTAGATTGAATCGTGATTTGTCCGAGGTAATGGCCTTTATTGCAGCCTGATTATCGGAGCAGAAGTTTATAACTTTGCCAGACAAGCTCTGTTAAAGGGTCGATTGTATCACAAAAACCATTGCAAAAAAAATTCTGCTTGAAATATACATACTACAGTACCTACCAAGCGAATGAAACAATCTCTTTCACAACAGTAGACACCAGCATCACCCTGTAACAGGCCACTTGCACTCCTTTCAAAGGGAAGCTTCACATAAAATGTCCTGTAAGGAAAACCACATGTGAGTGAAATAAAGCTGGGAGCAAAGATTTCTTCTCTCCATTTACCTATTTGTGATGTCTGTATGACTGGTAGGAAGATAAACATGGTTAGTGTTCCAAAAACTACTAACTTGTAGTCTGTATTCGCGGATGCCCGACCTTTGGCATAAATACGTTAGGCATACATATGTTAGGAATAAGTACATTAGGCATAATAGACATTAGGCATAATGGACGATTGGCATAAGTAATAAAATAATCGCAAGGCTTTCGCTATTATAGAAATTATAGATGCGCTTGTTTTTCGGGTTAGAAAAAAACTCCAAAATGAAAAATAGCATGTGAGATATTTATTCTTTGCAAGTGTAGAGTTTTTCTCTATTATTTCCGTGGACGAAATGAAGAAAGTATTCATTCATTTAAGTGAACAGATTTGGTACAAGCACATTTCAAGCCTCTTATATGTATTACCAATACAGTTGTATTCAAATATTTAAAAACCTCCACCTAGTGGTGCAATTGTGCCTTTCCCATTTATCCAAATCATGATTTAATGGCTGGTTTTGTTCAATATTACATTGTTGAAATGTCTATTACATTCTATTACACTTGATGAGCATATATAACTGCACGACTGTCACGAACCTGATAAGCAACATGTCGATACTGACACACTTGATATAAACAAAAATATAATATTCATATAGCTTAATCAGCGTGAGTTCAATGTTGTCTTCATGTTAACTGCATGGTGGAGAAGGGAAGAGATATAATTACTGGGAGAGGGAGGATGCGTCGGGAATCTATCTATGGTTATCGGATCGTTTAGAAACGCGGTAGAAGTATTCGGTTGGGTTTGATTTAGTAAACTAACGATTTATTGCTACTGCCTACGGGCTTATATACAAAAGTCAAGAATCGAGAAAACAAGAAAAAATATTTTACACAGGGCAAAGGTATAGGGAATTTAAACAAATGATTTTTTTGATTTCGGTCTGTGCATCGAGCACAACAGACCAATAAACGATCACCACACAATGCATCTCGGTGGCATCAGATCGCGCATCGAGCACGGCTGATAAAGATCGATCACTCGATCGATAGCCGCTGCCTGTGCATCGAGCACGACAGATGGAGAACGATCACTGCGATGAAGCCTCGTTGATATTGCAGGTGGGTTGCGAGGGTGATGATCGTTGAGGTGCTACAGTACCCCCTTTTTAGAGAGCGCGACGATTAGTGATATCGAAGTGGAATCATCACTCGTCGTCCTGATCGAGTGAATCTCGCCGGTTGGGGCTCCGATGTTGTTGCAGCTGGACGATCGCTAACGGGTGCTGATGGCTGGTGATCGTCGAGTATGTAAGCTGGTTTCAGTCTGTCGATTGAAATGTTGACGCTCCGACCATTGATGTTGACTCGGTAGTGCTTGTCGTTTCGGCTAAGCACCTGGTATGGACCGTCGTAGGGTGGTGATAATGATGGCCTTATGGAGTCGTTGCGTACAAACACGTTTGTGCACGTTTTGAGGTTGGGGTGCACAAACACATTACCTTTTCCATGCCATGCCGTGTCAGGTGGTCGCAGCATACGCATGGCATCTCGAAGTTCATTTGCGAATTCCGATTGAGTGTTGTTGCTGGGATTTTCGTGGAAGAACTCCGACGGTATGCGAAGTGTTGTTCCATACACCATCTCTGCTGGCGAAGCACGGATGTCACCTTTGTAGACGGTACGCAATCCGAGTAGAATCATGGGAAGATGTTCGGTCCAACGGTCCGGGTTGTGGCAAAGGATGGCTGCCTTGAGAGTTCGGTGCCATCGCTCGATGATACCATTTGACTGGGGATGATAGGGCGTAGTCCGTAGGTGGCTTATTCCGAACGTTCGAACCAATTCTGTGAAGAGTGCCGACATGAACTGGCGTCCCTGGTCCGTGGTGATGTGTGTAGGTACACCAAAGCGGGATATCCAGCCTGAGACAAGGGCTTGAGCGATAGTAGGCGCTGTCATGTCCGGCACAGGTAGCGCTTCAGGCCAACGAGAAAACCTGTCGATGATGGTGAGACAGTATCGATTCCCGTTGCTTGGTGGAAAAGGACCTACGATGTCAATGTTGATATGACGAAATCTTTCCTCAGGTGCAGTGTACCGGCGGAGGGGTGATTGGGTATGCCGGTTCACCTTTGAGCGCTGGCACTGTACACACCTTCTTGCGTAAGCGATGCTATCCTTCCGTATGTTTGGCCAAACGAATCTCTGCGTCATCAGTTTGGCTGTAGCACGGGTACCAGGATGAGAAAGTCCGTGTGTGGCTTGAAGAAACTGGTCACGAAATCTTTTCGTGATGAAGGGCCTAATGCGATCATCCGAGCAGTCGCAATACAACTGATTTGAACTGCCTGGAACAGTAAACTGTTTAAGGTTTAATGACGATTTTAATTTACCTTCCAGAATTGTTCGCAGTTCATCATCTGTTTGTTGGTCGGCGGCGAGAGCTTCAAAATTCACCGACGGCACTGCGTGCACAGCTGCGATGCGAGAGAGTAGGTCTGCGACTGCGTTCTCTTTCCCGTTCACATGTCGGATGTCGGTTGTTATTTGTCCGATGTAGTCTAGATGACGGGCTTGACGACTGGTGGCTCTTTCAGGATTCTGCTGGAATGCATACACGATCGGCTTGTGGTCGGTGTATATGTGGCAACTTCGACCTTCCAGCATATACTTGAAATGTCTTACTGCCAGGTAGATTGCGGTTAGTTCTCGATCATACGTGCTGTATTTCAGTTGGGCCTTGTCGAACTTTTTGGAAAAGAAGCCCAATGGTTGCACGTTACCATCGACAACTTGGTGTAAAACAGCTCCGGCTGCTATGCTGGATGCGTCCACCCACAAAGATAGTTCGGCGTCCTTCGCGGGGTGTGCGAGCAGCGCTGCTTGAGCGAGTTGTGTTTTGCACTGCTCAAATGCTGTCGTGGCCTCCTCTGTCCACACTAGTTGAGACCGATCGTTGCGCTTGTTCCCCGGAGTCATCTTGAGAAGTGGTATTTGAGCCACGATGGCGTTCGGGATGAACCTTCGGTAGAAGTTGATTGTGGCGAGAAAACTTTTTAGCTCCCTCACTGTTGTCGGGCGTTTGTAGTTGCTGACTGCTTCAACACGTTCGGGCAATGGGCGAATTCCATTGGCCGAGACTGAGTGGCCAACGAAAATTATATCCTTCTTCCCGAACTCACATTTTGCAACATTGATTGCTAAGTTGTGATCTTGTAGACGGGTAAACAACTGCCGAAGATGCTCACGATGTTCCTCTGCTGACGATGATGCGATGAAAATATCATCAATATATGGGAACACGAAGTTCAATCCTCGTAGTACCTCGTGTATGAGCCGTTGGAAGGTTTGAGCGGCATTCCGAAGTCCGAACGTCATGTATGTGAATTCGAACAGTCCAAACGGCGTGGTGATCGCAGTCTTCGGGATGTCGTCTTGATGTATGGGGACTTGATGAAATGCCTTCTGCAAGTCAACCTTGGAAAAAATGGTTTTTCCTTGCAGAATGGTAGTAAAGTCCTGCAGGTATGGTAGTGGGTACCGATCGGGGATGGTTTGAGCGTTCAGCGCACGATAATCTCCACACGGGCGCCAGGTTCCATCCGCTTTTTTCACCATGTGAAGTGGGCTGGCCCAGCTGCTGGACGAGGGGCGGCATATTCCCAGTTGCATCAAATGTTCGAACTCTGTGCGCGCTGCTGCTAGTTTGTCTGATGAAAGACGTCTCGGCCGGGCGTATGATGGCTGACCGGTGGTTTCGATGCGATGCACTGTTGATGATGCACTCACTGTACCGGGTGCTGCTAGTTTGGTGATGGATGGGAATTCTGCCAGCAGCTCGGCGCAGGGGCATGACGTGCTGAATGTTTTTATAGAGTACTCACTCGTCCGTGTCAAAATTGCCATCGCTTCCAGCTTCGTGGTATTGTCGATGAGACGATGGCGTTTTAAATCAATCAGCAGGTCGTAGTGGCAAATGAAATCTGCACCGATGATCCCTGATGACACGTCTGCGATGAGGAATGTCCACAGAAATTCACGCCGGAGGCCAAGACTAACCTTCAGCATAACTTCTCCGTACACTTTAATCGGTGTTCCGTTAGCGGCGAACAATTTAAATGACGTTGGTTTCATCCGGGTTGATTTGAGATCTCTCGGGATGACGGACACATCCGCACCGGTGTCGATGAGGAATTTCATGTTGGTAATTGTGTCCGAGATCTTAAGGCGAAATAGTGTGGCTGTGTCGGAAAGTTCGCCAATTTCCAACGCAGGATCAACTGGACGACGTCATTGTTGGTTGCTGGGCTTGGTTGCTAGTCCGAAGGAACACGGTTTACGGCACCGTCGTGCTTCCCCTCCGTACTTAGAGTGGTACCAGCAGACGTCATAGGACGGTTCATTATCACGAAATTTACTCACTTTGCTTCGGCTGCGGGAACGTGATCGCTCCCGTGGGTTTTCGTTTGAGCGGAACATTTTGTTGATCATCCTGGTCAGTTGAGCGATTTTCCGCTGGAGCGTTTCAATTCTGTCAGGAGGCGATTCTGTTGTAACTTTAGCGGTCGCTGCTGGTGTGCTCGGTGCGCTCGCACCGATGGTGTTGATGCTACGAAGGCCCATGGATTCCACGATGGCATCTGCGATGGTAGCTTTTTCTGTCGGCTCCCCCTTGGAGGCAATCACGGCAGCTTGGGCATGCGGTGGAAGTCTGGAGGCCCACAGGTCGAGCAGCACGGGTTCACAAAACGAATTTCCAGCCACTCTCCTCATTTCGTTGAAAAGTTGGCTCGGTTTCATGTCACCAAGCGGCATATCAGACAATACGAGCTGCAAACGTTTCTGCTGACTGTCGGCGAAGTGTTCAATCAGCTTCATCTTGATATACACGTACTTGTTGGCAGGCGGGACGGCTTCAATAATGGAACGTAACTCCGTCAACTTGCTTGGTGGCACTTGTGCCATGACGATGTTGTACTTCTTGGTGTCGTGGGCATTTCCAATACCGGAAGCGGCAAACCAGAACTCCAATGACATGAAGTATGACTCGATGTTGGATTGCGTCATCACCGGCGGGCTCAGTCGTGGCAGGTTTAGGGTGTCCACGTTGGCTTCCTGCTGCTGTTCCGGTACCGCTGGGTTGCCTGCTCCAGTGCCTGGTTTGTCCTCGTTCACCATTTTTTTAAAACGGGGTCACCAATTTATGGTTATCGGATCGTTTAGAAACGCGGTAGAAGTATTCGGTTGGGTTTGATTTAGTAAACTAACGATTTATTGCTACTGCCTACGGGCTTATATACAAAAGTCAAGAATCGAGAAAACAAGAAAAAATATTTTACACAGGGCAAAGGTATAGGGAATTTAAACAAATGATTTTTTTGATTTCGGTCTGTGCATCGAGCACAACAGACCAATAAACGATCACCACACAATGCATCTCGGTGGCATCAGATCGCGCATCGAGCACGGCTGATAAAGATCGATCACTCGATCGATAGCCGCTGCCTGTGCATCGAGCACGACAGATGGAGAACGATCACTGCGATGAAGCCTCGTTGATATTGCAGGTGGGTTGCGAGGGTGATGATCGTTGAGGTGCTACATATCTATTGTAGTATACGGGGTGGATGAAGGGAATGCATCTGGGAGGTTGGTCTGAGAGGGTGGAGGGTGAGAGAGGGCTGGGGGTTGAGAGGTAGGAGGTGGAGGGGTAGATGGAAGGTTCAACACCGAACTTCATGTTATACCTTCCATTTGAGACTAATTGAAATTTGGTTGTCATCACCGAAGTGGCTTTAGATTTGGAATTTGCCCGGAACCCCGGGACTTCCGGAATTATCGATACTGGACAATACATTCCAATAATTTTTGATTCGCCATCAGTGATCTAGGCCTGCGAATCGAAGTAAATTGATGTTCATTTCAATAGATATTAAACCTATGCGGTATTACGATTGTACAGGTTTATATGAGAACTTCCTATGTGACCGCAATTACCAACCTGTAACTCCGGAACCAAACGTCAGAACTGAATGAAATTCAATAGCAGTCAATAGGAGTATCATATCTTTCAATTGAAATCAAGTTTGTAAACATCGGTTGAGAGTTTGCTGGCAAATAGATGTGACAATAGCTCGGGAACTTGGCGAGTTCCCAGGGAGCATCAAGATTTTTTTTTGAATTCTCAAAGTCCCCCCTTCTCATATTGTGACAAATGTCAAAGTAAACTCAGATGCCAAATTTCACATCATTTGGACAATTCTAGACTCCCGCACACTTCGCTTGAAATTTTTGAAATTAGTACTATGGGAAAATGTGGAGAAAAAATATATTAAATGCTATAACTTTTAAAGTAGCAATCAGAAAATTACTATTGATACCTCTTTTTAAAGTAAATAACCTTAGTATCGGAATGATATTCCTGTTCCTAGAAAAATACGGGCTAGTGGAGTACTAGGTAATTTTTGTCCCAAAATCTCCTATTTTTTAAAAAATTTCTGCTCCGTGGTGCAAACCATACATATTTTGCAGTTTTTCTGATGCAAAAAAAAAAATCAGGAATCGAACGGAGCCTTTTGGACCTTTGTCTGAATACGAGAAGTTGGAGTTATAGGGCCTTTTGTCATTTATATTAAATTTTAACATTTTCTCGTGCATATATCTCTATTATTCTTCATTCGATTTATTGTACCTTGTTGAACGTGGAAATTTTTTTTTTTGGGAATACAACAAAAATAGATCCGTTTGCGTTAAAATTCCGTTTGCGTCATCAAATTTTTTGACATTAACTCTACAAACCACATTTGTTTCATTAAATGTCCTAATACCTTCAACTATTTTCCAGGTATGAAACTTTTCTCGTGTGATTCCTAAGCGCATTTTTCACTTTAAGTAGTATATTAAATAAGAATTTTGAAAACTGAATGAAGAATAATAGAGATATATGTACGAAAAAATGATAAAATTTAATATGAATGACGAAAAGGTCAAAAAGGTTTCGTTTGATTTCTGAGATTTTTTCACATTAGAAAAACTCCAAATATGTATGGTTTGCACCAAAAAATAGGGGAGAATAGAGCAGAAAAATTAAAAAGTAGGGAATTTTGGGGTCAAAATGACCCAGTATCCATCTTTCCCGTATTTTTTATAGAAACACGAATGTCTCCATTCCAATACTAAGGTTATTTCCTTTAAAAGAGGTATAAATTGTAATTTTCTGATTGCTATTTAAAAAGTTATAGCATTAAATATATTTTTCCTCCACATTTTCCCATAGCATCAATTTCAAAAATTTCAAGAGAAGTGGGCGGGAGTCTAGAATTGTCCAAATGTTGTGAAATTTGGCATATGAGCTTACTTTGACATTTGTCAAAATATGAGAGGGGGTGGGCCTTTGAGAATTAAAAAAAAATTGCAATGCCCTAGTGGTCAAAACTACTTTAATTGATCATTAGTGAACTAGACCCGCAAATCCAAGTAATGTTGAACGTATTTGAATATGTATTACATTATTCGGACATCATAGGGTTACCAGTTTATATGGGAATTTTCTGTGTGACCGCATTCTTCAACCCGTAACTCCGGAACCGGAAGTCCGATCAACAAAAAAAATCAATAGCGTCTTATGGGAGCGTTATAACATTCATTTGAAGTTGTGCATATCGGTTCAGCCATCTCTGAGAAAATTGAGTGACATTATTTGAGACATACATACATACACACATACATACACACATACACACACACACAGACGTTTTGCGATCTCGACGAACTGAATCGAATGGGATATGATATTCGGTTTTCCGGGCCTCGGTTTGAACATCGATTTTTGGAGTGATTGCATAGCCTCTCTTTATATGAGAAAGGCAAAATAATGAACAAACATTAAGTTTTGGCATAAATGGAAACTTGCAGTGTTATGTACAGCATCAGCATTAGGGTTTTATGTTTGTGACGAATGACGATACGATACGATATTTCGTTTCGGTAACTCGTCACAGTACACGAAAAAACTCTCCCTCACAGCAGTTTCCATAGTTCTATTCTTGATGGCCTCAGGAATATAATCATTAACCTTAATAATATGAGAGATAATCAATATATAAGCAGCAATATCCGTATATTCGTTGAATGAATAATAAAATGCATCATTTTTTCTTTCATGAGTTGTTCTTCAAGGTTATATATCATCTTCTTGGACAATTACACCATGCATGCATGTATGATCTAATCTAAGTTAACCCTTTCATTCGCAAATTGTTCCTTGCGTTCATGGGGATTAAGAAGAAACGAAACACCCGGTTTGAAAACCCGTGCTGGAGGCTGCTCAATATTTACCTTCCGATGTTAAATAAAGTTCTCCTAGAAAATAGGAAGAGTTTTTTTGTGTACTTTGAGGAGTTGCCGAAACGAAATATGCCTCGAAAAGATAGTCGAAGGCGGACCAAATTGATACGTTTTAGCAGTTGAGAAATAACGAAGATATATCGAAATTCCATTTATCAACGCTAACTGAAAATATCTCTGGTAGCACTGCTCTAGCGGAGTTCTGTCAAGCTAATAGCAATGGCTTCAGTTTTAGGGACTTTAACTAGTCTTACTTGTTTTTGTGAGTAAATTCTGCCTAAATCAAAAGTTACAGCTGTTCAAAAACGTTGTTGTTTATAAGCAACATGGGTTAATGTACGTAACTTATACCCTACTACGAATAAAACTAATTTTTAACAAGAGTGTTTATTTTAGTCATGCGCAATTTATCGGTTGTTCGCCAAGACATTAGCGCAAACTGAGTTTCCGCATGCCAAGCATTCGTTATGAATCTTTTATACGAGTGAAGATTTCTTCAAGTATATACAACAGAATAAAATGTTGATCGAATTTGATCAGCTTCCAGAGTAATTAATTCTACAACATCAAAAATTTCAAACGTTTGTGCTATTACGATCCGAGGCCGTCAACGCCAAAAGTGATTTCTTTACAATTTATTCCAATCGTCCATTATGCCTAACCTACATATGCCAAACGTCCGTATACCTAACGTATTTATGCCTAATGAGGTAAGAGGTACACCCGTACACATGATAGTGCTTTTTGTTTAAGGTGTATGTGAAATGGTTTGATATATAGAAGCGCCTCAAAGGCAGCAGCCGGGGCCTTTAACTAGGCCGTCATCACCTCACCCCTCCATCATCACACTAGGTATCCATATGACAGTATTGGACGTACAATTGTCGTGTAAATCGTGTCAATGTAAACAGAACAGTTCAGTTTGGTATCCAATATAACCCCAACGTATTTGACTTGATCTGCATACAGTAGCTTAGAATTAAGGAACTGCATGGGACGATCACCGGTTGTTATTCGCTTCTTCGTGAAAATAACCTTTTAAGTTTTGTTTGGATTAACTGATAATTGAGTCATAAAAATTTCCGATGCAACCCCAGTGATTAGTATTTGGTAATCATCAGCAAACCCGTAGGTTGGAAATCCAAGCTCGTTAAGTTTCTTCAATTAACCATCGACAACCAGGTTCCATAGCAAACGTGCCACCCTGATCAAATACTCAACTTCCTTATCTCTGCCTATCTCAGTGACTAGCAAAGAATGCGGTTATTAAGCATTGAAATCCCGAAATACATTCAGATACTCCATGACCACGCGTCGCTTTCAGAATAGACTGGAAGAACACATTGTCAAGCTCAAGCTATCTTTCTTGAGCGAGAAGCCCTTCTTAATGTTGTAAACAACATCGTGAAGCAGAGTGATAATGATTTTCCCACATTTTGTGCAATGGATATTCAACTAAACTATAGTTCCTGATGTGATGATCGATTATTCGTCCCAAAACTATTAGAAAAAAACTATCTTAAGCTCCTAAAACTCTTCATAGCTCGCCCAATATACAAAAATTATGTTGTGCCATAAGATCTTCAACTAATTTGAAATATTCGTTATTGTCCAAGCTAGTTTGATATTTGCAATGTAATTGTGTAGGTATAGGAAGATAAAACTATCTTTGTCTGCTGTTTCCCTACAAATAGTTTTTTTCGAATTTAGTGTAGAGCAGAAGCACTCAAAGAAACAAACTTAATATTACATTGGACCTGAAAAAGAAAATATTTGTTGCCCTGACAAAATATTTGTATTATGAAACAACTAATTTATGATCATATCCTGCTTTCCCCTGAAGATGAAGGAAAGTTCCTTCGAAACGTTGCACTATGGAAAGTGATGTGACCAAAAATCGAAAACTACACCAACTCTAATTTAATTAAATTTAATTCTGAACGTTTATATATACTATAATTAAGGAAATCCGAATTAATATACTATAATCAAGAGCATCAACTGGGTAGTATGGACGATTGAAGATGAAAATTTTGAAAAGAGACATTGCACGTACGTTTTTCAAACTGTTCGTATCTCTATTGAATTTTGAATGAAGCGTTGGATACCCAGTACCCGTTTCGTTTGAGTGCTCCGTATTCTACATGTAAATTAGCGAGTATTACGACCAAGGATGTAAAATGCCTACCTTTTCTGCGGCTGTAATTTTTCTGCCTGTATTCTCATTTCTCTTTCGACGCTGCTGTCGTTCGCTAGTGCAGGACGCCCAGCGCTGTACGGCAGTCTGTAAGCGAAGCAGTAACATGACAAAAAAAAATGCTGTCCCCAGTACAGCCACCAGACGCGAGCGGTACAGCTTCTCTTTCCTTGTTTACACTTTTTAATATTCTTAATCTATTCAATATTTTTAATCACAAACGACGACAATGAATGCGGTTCGTTTACGCCACGACCGGCATCAACGCTTTCGTGTGCGGGCCTCTCCCTTTGACTATGCAGAGAGAAGAGTACAAAACGAGAGAACGAACTTTACTACGCCACACTCTCACCGAGCAGTCGGAGTACAGCAGCAACACAAAAATGTATTCTACTGCTGTATGGGGCCATACACTAATTACGTAAGGGAATATAGGGGGAGGGGGAGTGTCAAAAAATCTTACAAATTCTTATCTAAGGGGGAGGGAGGGTTTGTCCTTTCTTACGTAATATCAAATAACAAGTATGAAAAATGAAATCTATAAGAAAAATATTCTTTTCATTAGCAAAGGATACTACTTCTTATGTCTGCCATGAACATGATGTAGATCACACAAAACGAGCACATATTGAACATCATAGTCAAGGAAGGGCGGACCTCGAATTGAAGTGTTCTACGGCAGGATATAATTGCTAGATTAGTTATGGAATTTTGTTAAATTTTCGCTTCCGCTAGGTATCCGGAAAATGTTCTATCATGTGATTGTCAAAGATTTTGTAGACCGAATATTTTCAGAGTGTGAACTGACTTCGAGAAAATTCAAAGATGGCCATGTCGGAGCTACGCGTACGATAAGCGTCACAGTTGGAACTCAGAATAAATTCACGTCAGAAGAGGTTTTACATCACAAGGAAATAGATTCAAACGAAGTGGATTATAGCGAAGCAGACTATGTGGGCCAAATTAGAGTTTCTGAATATCTCCCAACAGTTATTCTGAAATTTCTACTGTGAAAAATTAAGATGCAAAAAAAGTACTGCTGAAGATTACAGTTAAATTTTGTCAAAAATTTCACATCACTCGGAGATGGCCAAACCAATTTTCTCAAACTTAATCTTAAATGAAAGATACAACCCTCCCATAGGCTGTTATTGAATTTCATTTAATCCCGACTTCCGGTTCCGGATTTATGGGTTGAAGAGTGTAGCCACACAGCAAATTCACATTTTTGCCATTCTCATATAGAAAGGTTATGCATCTTGTAGTAATTTTATTAGTATCGTTTTTGATATCTTATTATTTAATTAATTAACAATGATTTTTTTATTACAAAAATCATGATAAGATCTTATGTAGGGGAGGGGGAGTTCACCAAAATCTTCCGAAATCTTATTTGGAGGGGAGGGGGAGGTTGAAAAGTTCTAAAAAAGCCTTACGTAATTAGTGCACGGCCCCTATGGGAAAATGTACTCGGTTTGGCTACCGTTCTGGCAAGAACTGTAGTGATGCGTCGCTGTAGCGGGCTGTACGGCTTGTGCAAATGTAAATACACCGAAAAAATGCAGTTTATCGGTCCGTTGGCATCTTTGATTACGACCAGATTTTATGCATTGGACGGATACTTTATCTGGCTACATTTTTGCCATGCGCCTTATTCTGTAGCTACACAATTTGTTCTGTAAACCCCAATGTACCTTTTTTATGATCAATGCGGCTAAAACATATTTGATTGCCTTTCGGCTAATTCTGGTAGTTTGAACCATTCCTTTGTCGTGGTATTGAATTCTATGGGACTCATTAACCCATATATCCGGAACGAGAATTCCGAAAGAAACAATCCGCAAGCTATAATGATGATTGCAAAGAGTAGGGGAGCCCGAGGCTGGTTGGCGGTTGGGGTAAGTTGGCGGAAGCCCATTTTCTCCGTTTCTATTAGACATAAAGCGTTGGCTCTCGTTGTGTACCTCAAGTAATGTGAAACACATTATCCGATGTGTTTTTGTCGTAAAACATTTTGTTTTCTTGAAATTGTGGGCGATATTGTGTTTTCGGGCATACCAAGTAAATTTTCAAAATTTTAAATACGTTGCAGTACGTACGTTGAAATTGTGGGCGATATTGTGTTTTCGGGCATACCAAGTAAATTTTCAAAATTTTAAATACGTTGCAGTATTTAGGGTGATTTTCAACCTATTTCCCGAATAATTATATTTTTTGATAGCACGTGAAAAGAGCTTTCAGTATCCGTATAGATATTACATCTATCAATAAACAAAAGTCATTTTTTAAATAGTTTTTAATAGAATAAGCGGTTGGAGTAAGTTGGCGGTGTTGCACGCGGGGCAAGTTGGCGGTACCATTTACAGTGCAAAAAGTCATCAAAAAATTTTATTACTGGAATTCACTCCGAAGTAAGAAAATCATTTTCTTGTGTATCTCGCCAATGTAGGAGACATTTATTCCGGCCAATTGCAAGAAAAATTTCAAAAATTTGCTTTTGAATTTTGGTACACGTCAAAGTCAAAATGCCGGGGTATTGAAACTGAAATATAATAGCAAATGTCGACTAATATACAGTTTTCTCGAAAAGACATTCAGCACGTTCCAAAAGGACCCTTGAAATAATTGAATCTCCATTTGATTGCTTAGTTTTTTGGCATATCCCCACATACCGCCAACTTTCCGCGTCACATAGTTTTGTCTCTAAAAATGGAAACAATGCATCAAACACTTTTAAAAAAAATCAGAGATGTTGCCAACAGTCTGCTGTTTCATGCTGCGTGTTCTATGTTGCAAGATCTACCTACATCAAAGCGGTAAAAATGGAAAACTGAAAACACCGCCAACTAGCCCCGGTCTCCCTACTGCTTTTGTATTATCGACAATAATTTAATTCAATGCAAATGAATACTGTTTACAGGTATTACAATACATGAATCGTATTCTCTCTGTCGCTCTCTGTTTAAATGGCTTGAAAGCACATGTTATCTCAGTTTACTATTTCCAATTATGTGTTCATATACTAGACCTTAAAATTCTATCTGCACAAAAATTATATTTTCATGAATCTGTGACCGAAAGATACCTTCAAATTCCAAAACAAATTGAACATACCAGTTTCCTGATGACTAATTAAGGCCCATCAATAAACTAGAAACATCAGATAATCTCAAACCGTTACGAAAAGTAGAACGAAAATGAAGAGATGAAAAAAAGAATGGATATTAGTCCTTTTTAAAAAAGGGGATTTTCACAAACATTTTCAGAACTTCTTGAAACAATGGTTCTAAAATTTGCACAATTCGTTTTATTCTTTTACCTTATTTAACCGTTTTGTGTCCGGTGGGGTATCCGGGAATTGAAACTTTGTGACATCTTATAACTTCACTAAATCAAGCTTTTATGTTAATAATCTTCTTGATATAGTTAGAGGAGTGAAAAGAGGTTTCTGAATTGTTTTTATTACGTAACAGGCCAACAAGGCTACCGGGTACACACAAAACTGTATCTGATGGTATTGGAACCATTTGGTGATTTGAACCTGGAACGGACAGTCCGAAGCAGATTCCCGTGGAGCCGTGAGTGGCCATTCCGAGATCAAATTACCATATCGTCTCGTAACAATAAATAACAGACTTCTGAGTCAATTGGAAGAGTTTTGATACCCATATTGCTAGGATACTATTAAAATTTGCGAATCATGCCCTAGTACTGGAACATTACTCCGGAAAATCTGAATTACCAACATACATTTGTCCGATTCAATTTCACAGAATCACAAAGTTGACTAGTTCCTGGATCCAAAATATCTAAAATTGTCTAAATCGGCTAAAGAAATCCATAGTTATGAGTATTTCAATTGGTGGGTACCCGGAAACCCTCGTTGGCCTGTTAAAGGTATTTTTGTAGGATACACAATGGTTAATTTTTTTCTTCTTCAAAATTTCATTCTATATGCTCATTTTTCCAGTTAGCATTTTTTAATTTATTTTGTTCTTTTGAGCTCATGTATCTATTTTATTTCTTTCATTCATTAGATTCATTCTGATCAGTTTATTCATTTTATGCATTTTATCCATTTCACCCAGAATATCAGACGCAATTTAATATATTCTAATAATTTAACAACTTGTTTATTATAGTTTGATTTTTCATTTTCACCATTTTGTCCTGTTTATTTTTTTTCTTCTTTTTATTCATTTTGCCATTTTTTTTTTTCATTTTATTTATTCTATTCATTCTATTGTAAAATAGTATTTGTTAACCGCTGCATACCCATGTTTTTTTAAGGGCTACGTTTTCATACAGCTATAGCCTTTGGGTTAGACAAAATTTCCTCACAAAAACAAATATGTAGCTTTGACTATTATCTTTTATTTGATCACTAACAGTTATAAGAATTATCCGTAGAACTGAAGTAATTGCAATTGTTCTGATGATTCCACTGGAGCAGTGCTGCCAGAGACAGTTTCCTTGAGATATCTTCGTTGTCTTAAAATATTTTTGAAAATTGCTAAATCTTATCAATTTAGACTCTCTTCGACTACTTTTTGCATCCTGAGGATCGGAAGGTAAAAATTGAGCAGCTTCTAGCAATGCTAGAGAAGCACCTATCTTCATCAAAATAGGTTTTTTGTGTTTCTTTTCTCCAACACTTTTGGGTTTTGGCACCCTATATACGATAGAAAAACGTTGACCCTTTCAGTTTATTTTATTCATATTCTTTATTTCATTCATTTCAATCACATCATTTGTATTACTTCTTTCGTTCATTTTATTATTTTATATTCTTTTAATTCATTTCTTTTATTTCTATCATCCAATTTATTAGTTTGAACTAATTTGAATTATTCTATTAATTTTAATACTTTTCTAGTATTTTTTTACCTTTATTTGAAGTGGACTTATTTGATTTATTTATTTTAAATTTGCATCAATCATTCTACTCATTTCACGAATAACTTTTTTACATATGTTTGCATTAGATTTTTTTTTAATTTTATTTGTTTTAAAATTTATTCATTTTATTTGAGGTTATTCGTGCAGGGCCCGAAACTGTGTTCATCTCACCTCTAGTTGGGTGCCAAGATCGCGTGATTTCTACTGAATAATGAATGGTCCTACAGTGATATGTTTAAGAAATGTCTCATCTCACTGGTAGGTTGATTAACTCGGCTTTTATCCGCGTATACAGAAAATATGACAGTTCTATCAGTTCGTTTACGGAACCCATGGCCAAAGCAATGAAGCAACTACGTTCGATGGTTTGTAATTACCGCAAGCTTCACCCCGGAGCGAAGAAGTCCGTCATCGTGGCGCACTTTGTGTCGGCCGGATACAACTTTGTACCCTTGTACATAATCGTGGCACTCTTGGAGAAAGGTGAGAGCGCCGAACGCAAACCGGCCTGCGGACGTTCGATGGTTTTACGTAATCGGAAGATGCAGCATGCGCTAAAATGGAAAACGGAAGGTAATGCGGCAAATCCTTCCGCACCTTGGGTCGGGAGGTCGAAAAGTATTTGGTCAACATGTACATCGTCATGCAGAAGCGGAAGTCGAGACCGTGTCGGAAGTTCAAGCGGTGGCCTAAAAGGACTGACTGAAGGTGCTCGTCGAGGATGTCTTACCTAAGTTGCGCAACATTGTTGTGATCATGGACGACGAGACGTACCTGTCGCTCGACGGCAATGATTGGCAGCGAATAAGTTATTTCACGTCCACCAGGAAGGAGGTTAACAGCGACGTGAAGTACATCTTGCACATGAGGTGTCCAAGGAAGGTCCTCTTGTGGCCGATTATTAATAGGGGATATCAAAGCCGGTCTACTTGTCTTCGATCCCAACTTGCGGTACAGTACGAAGTACTTATCGGAAGATAGAGCGTTTGAAGAAACAACTGAAAATTTTTAGGCGAACTTGAAGCGGGTGATCCATTCATACAATTTCGTGGCGAAAACTGGATGGCAACGAATCAATAAGGCGACCAAAAAGTTGAATAATATCCCAACATCTTTCTTTTTGACCGGTATAACAACCGCCGAACGACAGGGAATAGTCATTTTTGTGAAATCTTAAATTCATACAGAAATCAATGAAAATTTGTTCCGTTTGAATATCTTTTATTATTATAACCCTACTTTTAGCACCCGCTGAGGTACCTAAGCCCCTGCTCATAATTTTCCTTGCCCATCCGATGCCAAAACCATAGCATTGTTCCGGTTCTGCGACAAAAAAAATATTCTCCTTTCAT
This sequence comes from Topomyia yanbarensis, assembly GCF_030247195.1. Classification (NCBI taxonomy): domain Eukaryota; kingdom Metazoa; phylum Arthropoda; class Insecta; order Diptera; family Culicidae; genus Topomyia; species Topomyia yanbarensis. Next base: position 44,053,653 of record NC_080671.1, on the reverse strand, counting down.
CTTATATATGTACATATAAACGCGAGATACAGACATAGGGAGTCTGTTAATCGCAAAGCGACAAACTGATTTGTGGCTTTCGGTGTTTATCCAAAGTTGCGGTTCGCTGGCCGGTTGCCATACAAAGCCACCTGCGCGTGTTGGCACTGTATTGTGCAGTGTTCAGTTATTCAATCAGGATTTTGCTGTCCCAGTTCTGGTGGGATAACAATGTCATTTCGCCGTTCAACTGCATGCGGAATGACCGCCAGGATCAACTCTCTCGGGGATGTTGTTTCAGCTCGGGCAAAACCCGCACCCCGGTTGTGTGCACGGTGTGTGTGTGTGCGTTAGCCCAATACAATTAGATTCCCATCACGTTCGCCAATAAATTCTTAATTTAATCGATTGACAAGCAGTGCGGTTCGAAAAAAAATAGTCGCAACGAGGAGCGGGTTATTTCGAAATTAAATTTTTTGATGGCAGCTTTCCGTTGTGCCGGTGCAGCCGTGTTGTTGCGGTCGCTGTGCTCAAAATCTCGGTTATGTTTAACATTGTTGCTGCCGAGCCATTCCGTTCCAGGGTGTAGTGCAGCAGTCTGTTTTTGCGCGATGAGGACGTTAAGCTCCATAACTGTCTCGTTACGCTCCCCCTGAAACGGAGGGGTGCTGTTTGGCGGTGTCATAAAATTGAATGTACCTTTTCCGACGTTAGTAAACGAGAAAGGTGACACAGAAAACATTTTGCTGATATATTTGTCATACATGGCTCTGACAAGGGCGTTCACCAGAGGTTTTTTTCACCCGAGATGACGAAGGGAAACAGTCCTGGTGGTTAGCCTGCTGGGAACAATTTTGCCGTTGATTGAAATATATTCCGAACTAAACGAACCAGTCATCTGTCGCTCTTTAATCCCAATTACGGTAATAAGCTTTTATCTTGGCTGATGTGTTGCGGAATTCGGGAACGACGATTGTTGAATTTAAGATTCCCCTCGAAGAATTTCTAAGTTCATTAGGCGTTGATAACGAAAACGTACTGGTGTTTGTTTAGAAGATTATCATGATAATTCTTCATCGCTAATGCTCGAATTAAACGCCTTACTTATTTTTCTTTCATTTTGTCAAATTATTTCCGACTCCATAGTTTTCTGGCCAGCGGGCTCACCTCAGTTTGCTTAATATATAGAACTTTCAACAGCTTGAAGCAAAAGAAAAAATCGCATGCCCCCACCTTCCGGACAAATTCATGTCCTATCGCGCGGATCTGAAGATTCAACAAATTGCTGCTGTGAACGGTAACGGTGCTAGATAGAACCGAGACAGCCCCCGGGATGAGACGTCTTCTCATTAATATTGTTTATTATTAACATCAACCCACGGTTCGATATGCGAACTTGCTCTCCTAGGAGTCGCTGCTGCTGTGGTGAAACAGAAAATACACGATTAGCACTAGGGGCGAGTTTCGAAGCCGTGGTAGATCATAAGCTATTTTATGTACGGGAAGACCCCCGCTCGTTCCCTCAAGATTTGTTTCGGACCGGAAACTGCGCGGGAAAAAAAAACCGTTGCTCTTGCTCAATTATTGTGTTCACCTACCACCCACTCTGCACCTCATCCTTTCGACCCCGGTTGGAACGGAGTAGTGCGATTGGGTGGAAAAGCTGATTCATTGATCATTGATGCGAGCAATGGTTTGCACGCTGGAGTAGGGGCATAATGTGACATTGTCACGTGAGACCGGTATCATTAATTTACCAGAGTGATGTACGTGAATTGCGACTTGGTGGAGGGGAGGCTAGATTCCCCCCGGGGGCAGAGGACGGAAAGCTGTTTGTGTGTGATACAAACAATGCAAGAGGGATTTTCGCCCAAACGGCCTATCATTAATAATGTTGTGATACAGCTTTAAGTGTTTTTGTCAAGCTTGTACTTGTACAAGTGTCGAGGGGTTCAATGTTGAGAGCATTTTTTATGCTTGTTAATCGCAATTGATATGGGGGTCTAGTTCTGTTGAGTCAGCGCTTAAAGGTAAAGCTTACCATCGAGTCAGTATTGTCGAATGGGAATGAATGGATTGTATGTATATACACAGGGCCGGCGGATTTTCTTTCCCGACCGGGTAGTAAGATTCGGAGTGATTTCTGGCACCGTGTCATAATGTCCGAGATCATAACGTCCAAAGGGTGGTGCGTCATAGCGTTCGGGACATTATGACGCATCAGGCTGCGTCATCACATCCGAAAATGGATATGTGTCGTAATGTCCCGGACGTTATGACGCATATTCATTTTCGGATCTTATGACGCACCCTTTGTGCGTCATAATGTCTCGGACGTTATGACACACATTCGGTTTCACATCGTATGTCGCAGTCGATATCCTGGACACTGTGACACACTTATAGTTTTGGATACTTTGACGTATAAGAACTACGTTACAATGTCATAGGTCATATTGTCCCAAAATAATGTCATAGAGTCCTACTATCTGGGATTATATAACGCGCATGATATTGGGATGTTATGACGCAGAAGCACTGTGTCAAAAAGTCCAGGATTCAATGACATGGTCATAGTTTCGGACATTCTGACGCATAAGAACTGCGTCGTAACATCCCAAGTTAGAAGGTCCCAAAGAAGGAGGCGTCATAATGTCTGGGACAACATGATGCAACAGGCTGCGTCATCACATCCGAAAATGGATGTGCGTCGAAAGCTCGTCGACTTTATAATTCACGTTAGTTTTCGGATCTTATGACGCGCCCCTTGTGCGTCACAATGTTCCGAACGTTATGACGGACGGTCGCTTTCGAATTTTACCTCGCAGTCGATTTCATGGACACTGTGACGCACTCATAGTTTTGGGTATTATGACGCATAAGAACTGCGTTATTATGTCCAAATGTTGTATAGCCTGGAACGTTATGACACAATACCCCTCCGATATAACATCCCAATATCAGTCTGCGTCATAAGATCGCGGACATTATGACACAAGAGTGGATGTTTTAACGCATTCTTGCTTTCCGATCTTATGACACACTCTTCTAGGTCATAATGTCACGAGCGTTATGACGCTAACGGTCGGGGGGCGTTATGACCTGTGCGTCTTAATATCCGACACCATTAGTGCGTCACAGTGTCCAAGACGTTCATGGTGACATAACATCCATAAACGTTAATGCGTCATAACTACCGAAAACGGATGTGCGTCAGAAGTTCCCGGACTTTATGACACACACACTCATTTTCGGATTCTTGTGCGTCACAATGTCCCAGATGTTATAACGCACCCCCCTTTGGGATATTATGACCTTGGACGTTATGCGTCATAATATCCTAATATGTATCAAAGTGCGTTATAACATCCCAGAGATCATGACGCATCACCTCTTTTGGACGATGTGACACAAGAATTGTTACGGATCTTTGGACGCATTATTGGTTTGGTTTCGGATGTTGTTAGGCACCCTTGTGTTTCATAATGTCCCGGGCGCTATGACGCATACCCCTTCAGACGTTATGACATCGGCCGTTATGTCACGGTGCCGTGGTAACACCCGTAGTGACGACAGGGCCATCGAGAGCCGCGTCGGGCCCCAAGGCTTGTATTACTGCCGGGCCCTTTTAAACCTAAGCCCTCTAGTTCAGTATGAGTTATTTCCTCTTCAGCCATGGGAAACTCGTGAGTGCGTGGTTTCTATTAGTCTCCGGTTGACTCATATTGCCACATCCACAGATAACGTGCCAGACAGGTGAATTTCGGCAGCTTAAGAATTCCGTGGTATCCAAATCGGGTAAAATTGCCATAGCTACGAGTTTTTCAATTTGCGGGTACTCAGGAATCAGGAAGCAGTAGCATCTAGCTCAAATGGCACGTTCCCCACGTTGATCGGAGATTTGTGCCTTGCCATGAATCTCCACCCACCCTTCCTCTCTACTTTTGTTTGACAAACCGACTGTTTAAATTGACGAATTAGTGCCTATAAACATGGGATTCGATCCGCAGTCGAAAAACTCGTCTCAATTTGGTATACGCGTTTGAACACTGATCTGTGAGAAGATTTGCTTGTATACTTGGTTTAATCCAAACTCTACCTAGATATTGATTGAAATTACGCAAACGTCTGTTGTGGATTATAATTTCAATTGCTTTTTTTAAGATCGTGCAGAATTTTCATATTTTTTTTTTTTAGTTTTTTGCATCATCATTTTTTACATGAAGGCATACGAGTTTAGGTGAATATTGGAACGCATACGTATATTTGATATTGTCCGGTGTCTCAAAGCACTATAAGAAGATTCTATATTAGCCTTTAGGGTTTTCTATAAAAGCTTCATGGCATTTATCTTCAAAAGCTTTTTAGCACAATGTCTATGTTCTGTATGTCGATATAGTGTTAGATTTAATGCTTTACATTTTTGGTGCATTGAAGCATTTAAAATACTTGTATATGGCTAATTAGCATTGGAAATGATAACTTATAGCTTATCTAGAATTTTAAATTAGTGCTTATGGTTACTTGGGTAACGACACAAAACAATTAAAGCAAAGCATTCTGCGCCTCTGAACGATCTGCAGGTGTTACAATAGCTGGAATAATAACAGTGAGCGGATATATTTCGTTTCGCGAAACGAACACTTCTGCTATATTGATGGTCTGGAACATAATCAGCACGCTATGTCTAACATGGTGAAATTGTAGGGTGTAAAGATTGGCCATAGTGGTTTGGAACACGACTTTTTGCTTCTACTGTGCAGACAAAGCGATACACGGATTGATTTATATGCTGGTAGCAATGGAGAAGATTTTAGCTTTTGTTGTAAGCAAAATGAGAAGGTAGCAGATGTTGTTCGAAATTCTCGTTTAAAATTATTATATCAAAAATATTTTCATTTTATATAAGTTTATCTCATATTGCATTCAAGAAAACCGTTTCGAATCTTAGATTTTATGCAGGTTTAAATAAAAAACAATGTGATATGGATAACGTAGGAGCCGGTTTTGAGAATATGTAGGACCCGACAACAATATAGCCACATAAAGAAATAGGAAGACGCAAATTAAACACCTGCGAGTACAGTGGGCAGTACTGCTGCTGTTGGATGATCTGAACTAGCTATAAAAATACAACAATACAAAAGGGTATCCAATTCAATCACCTGTTAATTAAGGTCAGTTTACCTTCTCATCTCGCCCAGAGTAGAAACTAAAAATCGTTCCGCTATAGATACATGGCAAAAACGACTGCAGACGAACTGTGTTGCTATTGATTTTCGGAAATGTCCTATAAGACCAGCTACTCGGAAAGTGAAATAATTATTAAATGTGCAGATTGTGCTCAATCCGGGAGAAGTTACCGCTCTACAAATGGACAATATCAAACATTAAGAAACATTCGCGGAACAACGTGCAGCACACCAACGAAAGCTGCCACGTTAACAACATCATCCCCGTATACATAGGCAAGGGCTCCAGAGAAATGTACTTACACGAATTATCTCCACACGCCTCTGACATCGTGATTAGCAAATTTATGTCAAGATACGAAGAAGTGGCATGCATAAGAGCGGTAACTTCGCCTTTTCCCGGGTATCCCTAACTTTGTTCTTGAGGTGAGAATGCTTCCGTAAGCATCAGATAATACTGGTTATGCAACCATGGTAGATTCCTATGCGCGAATTCTACAAAGAGACAATGCACCACGGAAAACTTTGTGCAAAAGCAGCAAAGAAAAGCACACCCACTATAACCGTAAACAGCACACTGCTATCTTATGCCAAACTACAAACGGCTACAAAACCAATATCTACGGATCTGACAGGGACAAATATTCACTCAACAACAATCACGCCTAGTTTCTCCAAGCCAACAACCGGCACCACCAGCAAAAAAGCGAACGTAGAAGAGGACGGATGCGTTTGTCCGTGCACTCGCATTTTCGTTTGACGCTCTATTGCTTTCTTCGAAAATACTTTAAATTGGCTCCTCAATATTTTGTAGTTTATTCCGTCGATTCAAGCAATAAAACTCGTTTTTTAAACTTGTACACAAAGCAGACAACTCCCTTAAGAACGTTTGCTTTAACAAATGTCAACTATCAAATAAAGTTTTCATTTTTATACGCTTTCATCATATAACAATTTATTAAGTCGAATGATTACAAAGAAATTACTATTGCTATTTTTTATCTTTTATGAATACCGGACTTGTTCGTCAATCTTTCGGGTACTATCGCGGGCCCCCAAATACGATTCGGGCCCTAGGGCAATTGCCCTGGCTGCCTCCCCCTCTCATCGGGCCTGAAAGCTCCCATGGCGTGTGTAAGTGAAAATGAAAAGTCCTGAATAACAGCTGGCGGCTATTTGGGAACACTCTTTGTTAACGGGTTGTATGACAGACGACGGCTCAGCGAAAATGTGTTTGTTGATACCGAATACTACAAATGTATCACACCTAAGTATCCATTAACCCCATTCCTTTAAATTGCATTAATTGCGTTGCATTAATTTTCCGTTCCCCACGATACAATTTTCTTTTCGCTGGAACTGAAACCCGTATGATAGTGTCGGCTAACGGACCTTCTCCGACATCCCCTCGGACTCAATGGAGGTCGATTTGAATATTTCTCCGATGGCAAAAAGAATGCCGAGAAGTCTCCATTTTGATACAAATTGTACCTATCCATCTAATACAAGCGGCTGCTGGATGGTCCAATTCCGGACCAAAGATAAACCATTTAGTATCATCGATATATGCGTGATCTACGAAGTTTCTTGTATAAGTACCAGCCAGGGAAGCAGAGATTGATGGTGTAGTCTCCAACAGGGGCGTTGACTGCGAAGTATGGGATTTGTTTTTTTTTTTCAAGAACCCTTTGCTTCGATCAGTTAAAATTCTGGTTTGTTAGCAATTGCGTCTAGCAAAACTCGAGGAGTATAAGAAAACAATCTATTTTCCATCAGCCTCATTTCGAGCCTTTCGCCGGAACTACTCTTCTAAAATATGTACTTTTTAACGGGTCTCTTCTACCTGTTCACCTTTTTGTGCCGCAGGGCATAAATTGCTGCCAATTGGGCCTGCAGCAACCTACTGTAGAAAAAAGGAAGATGTGGAGAATCCAAATATAAACATGAAATGTCTTCTTACTGTGGATATGCATGATCTCTCGACATATCCCGCTTATAAATTATGCGAGAAAATATTGAAGCATTCATTTGAAAAACGCTCCGAGAAGAAATGCTAAAGAGGGCTACGCCACTGGCTACGACTAAATTCTACGGTATCTTGTCACTAAAGAGCGAGAGCCTGACCATCACATTGTGAGATCATCTTCTACTGTGCCTATAAAGCTAAGCTTCCTCGTAAAGGCCTAAGAGTGTCCCTCGTAGGGTGCTGTAATGTGCTCCTGGTCTCGGAAATCTTAGAAAGTAGCAGGACATCCACATGGGACAACTCCAAGTGTCCCTATATTTAACCCTCCGAACCCACCTGCAGAAACTCTACCGAAATTTTCTTTCAGCACTAGCGGCTGCTCATTCGGGGAGCCATTCGCGTAAGTGGCGGAGGGTTAAGTCCCTACATTTTTCCCTTTTTGCTCGGTACCAGGTACTGAAATTGTCGCTTGTCAAGTCTGAATCAAAGGCAAAGACTTATTGGCGTTGTTCCCATATACTTCGCACCTCAGCTAATTTTAGAAGACTTCAACTCCCACGGTATGCCATGGGGTTGTCTTATCGATGATAACCGATCTATCCTACTGCATAATATTTGTGATAATTTCAATATGACCATTATGAATACGGTACAAATAACACGAATTCTTACTCAACCAGCGCGGCCAAGCGCGTTAGATTTAGCCTTGTACTCGACCGCTCGCTACAATTAGTGTACCCATTGTTTGAAAGAGCTACACGTACGTTTTATCCAAAACAATCGAATCAAAACAAGAAATTCTGCCGGAAGCGTACAAGGTTTTAGCTGGATTTATTCTCGACAGAGCGATTAAAGGTCAGACGAAACGAAAAGCTTTTTGTAGAACATCTCTGGAAAAAACACGATATGTGGTGTTAACTGCCATTTAAAAACTACTTAACCGATTTATTTCAAACTTTACATACATATTCTATGTGAAAAATATCTAACCCCTACGTTAAGTTTTCGAGATAATTTTTCACAAATAAATTAAAAATATTTCTAACGGGATCCTTCAGTCTGAATGAAGTTGTATTAATGTTTTTGGTGTATTATTATTATTATGTTTATTACCTTCACCAACAGGCCCCTTGGCCCCAATGGTGGTTGCTTAAACTAATTACATTATAAAATTGCCAATATTTTCGCTTTTGTCGCACTCCGCGTCCGGTTGAAGTCAAAGGCCGTCGCCACACTGTTGAAAATTCGCTGGAGTCCGGTAACAGCGCTCTGGCAATCATAGTTGGTTCTCCTGAACGGAACTCGCAGAAGAGAGTTATTACGTAGAGCTCGAACGCGGGCTTGAAAATCCAGACGTCCGAGGATTGTAGGGCAATCCACTCTGGCAGGGAGTAAGTCCGAGACGAACAGGGCTCGAGAGCAGTCCCTCCGAATGCTGAGTGTATCGAGATGTATTAGCTGGCAACGGTTTTCATAGCTCGGCAGCTGAAATCTCTTTCGCCATAGGAGATGCCGAAGGGCGAAGCGTAAGAACCGGCGTTGTACAGCCTCGATTCTGTCAATCTCGTTCTGGTAGTACGGATTCCAAACAGCAGAACAATATTCTAACGTTGAGCGGACCAACGCGCAGTAAAGCGATTTAAGACAGTACACGTCCCTGAAGTTTATCGCTATTCGGAAGATGAACCCAAGCTGTCGTGATGCCTTATCCACGGTGTATGCAGTATGTGACTTGAACGTTAGTGCCGAATCTATGATGACTCCGAGATCCTTAATGTGAGAGTGTCTTGGAATGCTCGAGCCGAAGAAATGGTAGTTAAACTGAGTCGGATGGTGTTTCCGCGTGAACGTAACGATTGAGCATTTGCTCGGGTTTAAAACTATTCTGTTTAGATCACACCACGTACTAAAGCTGTCCAGTTCCCTCTGAAGAAGCTCGGCATCGGTTTTATCCCGTATTTGTTGAAAAAAATTCATGTCGTCGGCGAAAGAAAGGCGGGGTCCTTGTAATGTGAAATTGACGTCATTAAAGTAGAGGAGGAATATTACTGGACCGAGATGGCTTCCTTGTGGTATGCCGGATGTAGCAAAGAATGGTGCAGATAGACAGTCCTTAATGCTGATTTGGAGTAGCCTTCCATCGAGGTAGGAACGAAACCAGCGCAGAAGTTGTCCATGAATGCCGAATTTGTCCAGCTTCGCTATTGCGATATCATGGTTGATTTTGTCGAAGGCCGCGGATAGATCCATGTAAATAGCATCGGTTTGCAATCCGTCAGCGAATCCATCCATTACATACGTTGTGAGCAGGTTCGTCGTTGTCGATCGTTTAGGCATGAAACCGTGTTGGTCATCTGCAATGTAGTGTTTGCAGTGAAAGAAAATAGGATCTAACACTACCAGCTCGAATAGTTTTGATACGGCACTTAAACACGAGTTTCCCCGATAATTGTCAATGTTCGATTTGCTTCCTTTTTTATGAACTGGAAACATGTGCGCTGCTTTCCAGCAGGAAGGAAATGTTCCAGTTGTGAGAGATAGCTCAAAGACTCGCCGAAGTGGTTCAATAAGCCCGCTGATGCACTTTTTGACAAAGATAGAGGGAACGCTATCTGGACGCGGGGAACAAGATGCCTTCATTTTGGCATTTATTGCAAGAATGGCAGCATTATCGACACAAATTCGGTTGATGGTTCGTCCTAGAGAAGGAGTTAAATTGGCGGCGCCAACGACTTGTTGTGGTGGAAGGCGCTCGTTGGAAAAAACGCTTGAAAATTTGTCGGAAAACAGTTAGCAAATTTCGTTAGTGTCGGTGCCTAATAGGGCATTGCAAAAATTTTTTTTTTTGAATTCTCAAAGGCCCCCCCTCTCATATTGTGACAAATGTCAAAGTAAGCTCAGATGCCAAATTTCACATCATTTGGGCAATTTTAGACCCCCACCCACTTCGCTTGAAATTTTTTGAAATTGGTACTATAGGAAAATATGGAGGAAAAATACATTAAATGCTCTAACTTTTGAAGTAGAAATCAAAAAATTAAAATTTATACCTCTTTTGGAAGGAAATAATCTAAGTATTTGAATGGAGATATATTTGTTTCTAGAAAAATACGAGAAAGTGGGGTACTGGATCATTTTGGCCCCAAAATCCCCTATTTTTAATGATTTTTCTGCGTGATGAAAATCATACATATTTTGTAGTTTTTCTAATGTAAAAAAATCTCAGAAATCGAATGGAACCCTTTTGATCTTAGTCCGAATACGAGAAATTGGGGTTAAATGGCCTTTTGACATTAATATTAACCTTCATCATTTTCTCGTGAATATTAGGGCATTGCAAAAAAATTTTTTTTTTGAATTATCAAAGGCCCCCCCTCTCATATTGTGACAAATGTCAAAGTAAGCTCAGATGCCAAATTTCACATGATTTAGACAATTCTAGACCCCCGCCCACTTCGCTTGAAATTTTTGAAATTGGTGCTATGGGAAAATGTGGAGTAAAAATATATGAAATGCTATAACTTTTGAAGTAACAATCAGTAAATTACAATTTATACCTCTTTTTAAAGGAAATACCCTTAGTATTGGAATGGAGATATTCCTGTTCCTATAAAAATACGGGAAAGTGGGGTACTGGGTCATTTTGACACCAAAATCCCCTATTTTTTTGAATTTTTCTGCTCCGTTGTGCAAACCATACATATTTTGCAGTTTTTCTAATGTGAAAAAATCTCAGAAATCGAACGAAACCTTTTAGACCTTTTTCCGAATACGAGAAGTTGGGGTTATAGGGCCTTTTGTCATTTATATTGAATTTTATCATTTTCTCGTGCATATATCTCTTTGATTCTTCATTCAATTTTCATAAGTTGTACCTTGTTGTACGTGGAAAATCCTTAGGAATAAAAGAAAAATAGTTTCGTTACCGGTAAAATTCAGAAACATCAAATTATTTGACATATAGTCTCGATTTCACATTTTTTTCATAAAATCGCACATATTAACTCCATTTAACAACAAAATTCTTATTTCATTTACTATTTATAGTGAAAAATGCGCTTAGGAATCACATGAGAAAAGTTTCATACCTGGAAAAATAGGAGAAGTTGAGGTATTAGGACATTTAATGAAAAAAATGTGGTTTGTAGAGTTAATGTCAAAAATTTTGATGTTTTTGAATTTTAACGCAAACGAATCAATGTTTGTTGTATTTCGAAGAATTTTCCACGTTCAATAAGGTACAATTTATTAAAATTGAATGAAGAATAATAGAGATATATGCATGAGAAAATGATAAAATTTAATATAAATGACAAAAGGCCCTATAAACCCAACTTCTTGTTTTCGGACAAAGGTCTAAAAGGTTCCGTTCGATTTATGAGATTTTTTCACATTAGAAAAACTGTAAAATATATATGGTTTGCACAACGGAGCAGAAAACTTAAAAGAAATAGGGGATTTTGGGGTCAAAATGACCCAGTACCCCACTTTCCCGTATTTTTGTAGAAACAGGAATATCTCCATTCAAATACTAAGGTTATTTCCTTTAAAAAGAGGTATAAATCGTAATTTTCTAATTGTTACTTTAAAAGTTATAGCATTTCATATATTTTTCCGCCACATTTTCCCATAGCACCAATTTCAAAAATTTCAAGCGAAGTGGGCGGGGGTCTAGAATTGTCCAAATGATGTGAAATTTGGTATCTGAGCTTACTTTGACATTTGTCACAATATGAGAGGGGGGGCCTTTGAGAATACAAAAAAAAATTTTTTTTTGCAATGCCCTAGTGAATATATCTCTATTATTCTTCATTCAATTTTCATAAACTATACCTTGTGGAACGTGGAAAATCCTTAGGATTATAACAAAAATGGATTCGTTACCGGTAAAATTCAGGAACATCAAATTATCTGACATATAGTGTCGATTTCACATTTTTATCATAAAATCGCACATATTAACTCCATTTAACAACAAAATTCTTATTTAATTTACTACTTTTAGTGTAAAATATGCTTAGGAATCACATGAGAAAAGTTCCATTCCTGGAAAAATAGGGGAAGTTGAGGTATTAGGACAAATAATGAAAAAAATGAGATTTGTAGAGTAAATATCAAAAAGTTTGATGTTTTTGAATTTTACCTTTAACGTTTTTATTTTTGTTTTATTCCTCAGAATTTTACACGTTCAATAAGTTACATTTTATGAAAATTGATTGAAGAATAATAAAGATATATGCATGAGAAAATGATAAAATTTAATATGACTGACAAAAAGCCCTATAACCCCAACTTCTCGTATTCGAACTAAGGTCAAAAGGGTTCCGTTCGATTTCTGAGATTTTTTCACATTAGAAAAACTACAAAATATGTATGTTTTGCATCACGGAGCAGAAAAATCATTAAAAATAGGGGATTTTGGGGGCAAAATGACCCAGTACCCCACTTTCCCGTATTTTTCAAAAAACAAGTGTATCTTCATTCAAATACTTAGATTATTTCCTTTCAAAAGAGGTATAAATTGTAATTTTCTGATTGCCACTTCAAAAGTTAGAGCATTTAATGTATTTTTCCTCCATATTTTCCCATAGTACCAATTTCAAAAAATTTCAAGCGAAGTGGGCGGGGGTCTAAAATTGTCCAAATGATGTGAAATTTGGCATCTGAGCTTACTTTGACATTTGTCACAATATGAGAGGGGGGGCCTTTGAGAATTCAAAAAAAAGTTTTTTTTGCAATGCCCTAGTGCCTAAAACTCCATTAAACGGCATACAAGATGGTAAACCAGATTCTTTTCGCTACTCGTTAACATACTTCCAGAACGACTGGGCTTGGATTTCAGTTGACGCTCGACGTTTTGCTAGTGTCAAAAAAGGCCCGTCTGCTTCGCTGTTTGTATTCGTGGTTGAATTGAAAGTAGTGATTTCGTAATGCAAGTGTATTATGTATCGATCTGAATTCCTTGTTTTAAAATGTAGATGTGTCAAAATGTGTTCTCCTTAGTATTAACATAAAAAAAATTCAAATTTCAAACAAATTTTAATTATTATACATATTTTCAAGAAATTTAAATTGCAGAGCAAAGAAGGTTGTACCTGAATAAAAAATGACATTGATGAACATCTAAAATTTCAAGCGCATGCATTTTGTGCTCGAAACACATACGTGGTTAATCTCAGGTTTTGGTTTGTTCCAAACTTTTGAGTTGGTACTTCCCCTCTCGGTTATTTTCGAGTGGGGAGCACTACCCATACTACCCACGTGATCCGCCAGCCTTGTACTTACATATAACTAGATGAAAGAACCCCATTTAATTGATTTGCTAAGCTTGCAAGGAGTCTTGAACCATCGTACTTAGACCTAAAATGTCTTATTAAAACTGAAATTGTTATTCCACTACAACTAAAATGTGTTATTCCAAAAATTGTTGATTTTTTTACCTTTCCTTCAAGCTGCAGTTTGATCAGAGAAACTTGAATAAACATTGTTTCGTCTATTGCCAGTTATCTTCAGTTTCCTCTTGGTAATGGTTCAACGGCGGCTTGGGGGGGGGGGGGGGGGGGGTGCCTGGTGTAAAGTGCTCAAACCGAAAGTTATTTTGTTTTACGATTTTGAAAGCAAAACAAAAATGGATCTTTTGTGTCATGTTAGGATCTATTAATACATTCATTATGTACGAAAAAAATATTTTCAGTCACGCAGAGCCACACATACGAGTGTTCTAAGAATAGACGTCAAACCATTTCCCTGTAAAGAAGCACCGCGGTGAACAATATAACTATTGATAAAATTGTCTGAAACAGGAAATTCAAAAAGATTTGTAAAGCTTAGACTTATAGTCACTCGATGAACCAAAAAAATAGAAAAAAGTCGAGTTTCAGAAAATGGCTTCATGAAAACTGAAAAATCTCAAATGTTATTGAAAAATTTGATTTGAGGCATGTAACTAGCAATATTTCGTCGTTATTTCGAAAAACTTAAGCATTTTTGATTGGATGCAGAAATTATCTTCAGGAGACGTGCATAGCGTAGTTGGTAAATCGATTACCTTGTATGCAGCTCACCTGGGTTCGATTCCCAACCCCACCATAGGGTTACAGATTTTTTTTAAAAAGATTTCTCTGAACCGAAAAGAGGCAAACGACCCTAAGGTTAAAACCTCTATAATAGAAATTAAAGAAAGTTACCTTCAGAAAAATTTAAGACTGATTTAAGTCAGATCATATGTTTCAAGTCACAAAATATATAAATCTTTTCGTTGAAAAGTTACGTGTATTAGATCTTATTAGAATGCCAGTATTACTAATGAAGGCAAATGACAAGGTCCTGATTTGTGATATGCTTGAAATAGGGATAGTGTATCGTATCATTTTGGCACCATATTGCTCCTCATTCAAGAGCAGAGTCAAACATCAAAATTACAGCTTAATTTATAGCGTAATTGTATTTCGATGTTAGCATCAAATTGAACTCATGTTTTATGCTGAGTTTCAGTTAGTGAAATATGACATGGTGATTAGCAATTGTTCAATTAACAGAGTAGTATCAGTTTTGGTAGCCATTTCAATGTTTTCTGATTATTATTTGGATATGAAAGTTCATATTTCGAACCGAAACTAAACAATATAACGCTATCGATCACGCGGTAATATGTTATTTGGTAGTTCCTCCATTATCTTCTACCGTAACTGTCACCCTAACGAATTGCATGTGGGAAGCAAACGCTTCAAGAATCTATACTGACTAAAATGTAGCATATCTAAAGGCGTTTCATGCATTTACTACCACCGTTCCCTTTATGATGATTCAGTTTCCACAATGGCCCATTTGATATTATTTTTTGATCGCTAACTATAAAATTATCGGAACACAGTTCTACTAGCAACCTGTAAGAAATAATTATTAAAAAATAAATAATTAAGCGTACATACCTATGCCCTCGTTTTTATGCCAGACAAATCTGAAATAGAATAAAAAAGCTTGTTAGTAAAATTCCCTGGTGGCACAAAAGTGAAAAGCAATAACTCGGTAGAATTTATTCCATTTTCTAATTACATAACCGACATCCCCATCAGCATGCAGCATAATCGTGCGGCGTTCGCACCAGGGTGTGCAAATGTTTTCCTTCGGTTTATTTAACTATTTATCTGAAAATGAGGTTAAACATTGAGCACCAGATGAGTGTAGCCTCACCGCAGGGACCATCTGCCTCGCCTTCAGAAGCACAGTGTCACAGATTCTCTATCCGCAGTCGTACACCATTCAGTCGGTCGGTCGAACGTACGGACGGACGAGCGAACGAACGGACGGACAGACAGAATGCGAGTAAATTAAAAAAGAAGGGAAAATTTCCCTCATTAAATATCCTCATGAAGCGAAATGTTATTAAACAGAAACAGTTTTTTTCTAACTTCCATCATATTTCCACAAGATTCAGCCGGTGTGCTTTTCCCTCATGTGCTGTGACCGCGCTCCCTGCCGCAGAAACATTTGCATCTCGGCTCGGCTCGGCCGAGCTTTGTTCTTACAGTCGCAGTCAGGACTTGGAACGCTCGGCTCTGGCACAGGACGACTCGACATCCGGTTGAAGTCTGATGCACTATGCGGTGCCACCAGGCATGGACGGTTTATCCCCTGCACTGCCGATGCAAACTGCTGGCAGGTTGGTTGAGACAAGTGCCAATGGTACAGTGAGGTATGGACTTTGTGATGGTTCAATTCTTTTGGGAGAATGCGCTAAAGATTTAGTACTATTTTAGACCGTGTATACCGTGTACGCATCTCCACGTTTGCCACGGGAAGGAGCATTTTGTTAGTAGGATGGGATAAAGAGTTACACACATCTGGATTCACCTTGATGCGAGATACGATCTATGCAACTTTTGGAAGTGTTATCATGTGTTTATTGCTCTGGGCAGCCGACTTTCAAGAATTTGGAAATACTCGGTTTGTAGAAAAAAGCAACTTCAGCTCTGAACAGCCGGGAGCGTTACTTATGTTTAATTGGGTAGAATCGCAGATGGACGATTTATTATTACTTTCATCTTCATTCCGGCGAAACACGACATTTCAAAAATACCACAATATAATGAAAAGCCATTACTTCTTTTGTTTCGAGACATTTGTCGAAATACTTATGTAGATAAAGGTTTCATAATACTAGCATTATTTATCGTGTATAAATTATGAAATTATTATAAGAAATGAAATGCAAATTATGTATTGGTTATTTTCCCCGAGGTAGATTGATTTTGATGTTATAATTTTTTTCGCGCGTTGTTATGTTATTTGAGGTGCATTTTAAACGGTTCTAAAATGCACTATTGAATACGACAATAACACATCTTTCTTCGAGCTATGATATGACTGCCGCAAATCGGTAACTGGTTTTCGATTCTTCTCGCGAACTGTAAATTCGCAACCCTCATACAAAATTCGCAACCCTCATACAAATTCAAGACCATGCGTATTCCCTACGCGCTTTAAACAAACAAAGAAATTAGTTTGCTCAATCTTAAGGTTAAAGAAACATTTTTAAGCAAGTATAAGAATTGAAAGCTTGGTAGTATGCGTAGGAAAAATTATGTTCAGCTTTGTCACCAGTTTACTCATATAAAACCTTTTCAAAATTCCAAAAGAAGCACAGCAGTCGATTTATTAGATAACGATTCAAATTATGCAAAATAAATGGTGGAAAATCAATTGACCAAGTAGAATGGTGATTTTGAAAAAGTGGCTACAGTTTTTCCATTATGCAGTTGTGATAATCTAATGAATCGATTGATATTCTTCTTTTAGAGTTTTGAAAAGGTTTTACAAGGATAATCCACAATTTCTCCTACGCATGCTACCAAGCGTTCAATTCTTACACATGCTCAAAAAAGATTTTTTGAACCTCAAGAAATGTCAGCTCTATTAACATCAACCAGTGGGCACGTGTTCCCTTCCAATGCCCAATCAAATTATTTTCAAAACCACATACTGCAAAAATGAGGCTCGTCAATACAAATTAATGTTAAAAATTTTATTTTAATGCTTTTTCTTTATGCAGATCAAACGTTAATTATTTTCGATGAAATTTGAATGCAAAGTTAAACTCAATTATTCTTCTAACTGTATCAATGCTACTCCAATCGGTCGCGTAATTCTTTGAAAGTATCTTTAAAATGTGGTAGTTTTTGATGTTCTTGTATTTTGACTTGTGCAGAAAAAACACGCTTAAAGAGTATGTAAAGTATGGACCTGCATCCAATAAAATTTCGCTCAAACTCTGATAAGTATAAAAAAACTTGTTGCAGGAATTGTTTTTTGAAAAATGTCATACGTCGTACCACTGTGCGTCACTTAGAACAGTGCCTACTATCTTTATTCTACGTATTTGGCTGCAATAATAGATTTCTCGAGGGAGTGCTGGGTTCTGTTCATTTTCTTCAACCACGATTATTTCCCTCATTTTGTGGAACTGTTTTTATTATAATTACTGCTTTATAGACATGAAGTTAATTAACATATGTAAAAACAAGGCACAGATTCCGACCACTGATAACGTCTGGACGAAAGTACCATTCCCTCCCCCCAAATGTCACAATTTATCACATATAAAAATCTCGCGCTAAAAAAACCAGATTGTCTATTGACACATTCCACGCACTTGTATCACTTACCTCATAAAATTAAATCTGCTAATATAAGTAAAAGTTGTTCTGAAATATGTTGATATAGGTTTAAGGCTCCCAAATCATAGATATATAGAAATTTTTTAAAAGAATTTTATAACGGTCGTCGATGAAAACCAGTAATACATTTATGACTCGTTTTTAATAATTGAATTGATTTTTCCGTACCACACCGACAGGTTTGTAATAAAATTTATTTGGAATAAGTTTAAATTCCATTTTATTGTTCACATATTGTACAAAGATTTCATCTTCGGACGCAGATTTATTGAGTGAATTGATCGTCGGATAAAAGGGGGGCAAAAATTGACCATTTCTGCGTTGTCCCCTAACGCAAACACCATGTTATTTCAATTTTTCACGAAAACAAAGCACGCTATCTATGAAATCTTTTCAGACGCTATTAGTACTCATCAATACCTTTCTAAAAATATGCTATTTGTATATAACAAGCTTTGGAATCGTTCTTTCAGAGGGGTGTACTGAAGTGTTGTCTCCTAACGCTTTCCGTTGCAATACGATAAATCCTTCTGTAGTTACTTTGAGAGCCTACAGAACAGTATATGGACATAAAAGATATAACCAACCTATTTCAGCAATACCGCAGCCATGCAGTGTCATGGGTGGTCTCAGAGGCGGGTGGGGGTAGGCCTTATAATATCGAAAAATTATCAAGTTTTTATTACATATATTATCATGATTTCAAAGATATAGAATGGAACGCATTAGAATACCAAATAAGCATGAGAGCGCGCGGAAGAATTTGATCATAGGGAATAACCCTCACTCGTCGTCACATTCTTTCAAAGTAGCGGGATAATTATTGACCACTTGGAACTAACCCGGTTTGTCTTTCCGGGATAGATTTTCTTCAACATGAACCAAACATCGTAGTTTAATGCAGTTTTTTTTATGTTTTATAGCACTTTAAATTCAAATTGTTATCCTGAGGATACGCATTTCTTAGAATTCGCTAATAAAAGATACAATTTTACGAAATTCTCCAGTTTTCTATTATTTAGATAATTCAATGACAAGCCAGCCATCTGAGACATGAAACCGCAATTGTGTGAAATTTTTTAACGATTTTTTTTGTACTCTAATATATCAAAATTTTCAAAAAAGCTGGATCTTACCCTTCTTTTCCAAAAATTGTGTAAAACGGCTACATTTTGATTAATTTTCGCAATCATCACTAGTGTATCTTGCAGATCTATGAGTAGAAACAGTTGTGCAAACGCCAGAGGATGAACTGGAAGGGCGATATCCTCTTTCGAATTATTTTTTTCAACCGTATTACTCGTATTTCGCGACAACATTATACACAATATGTAAATATAATAACTACTCGACTGAGTATAACCGTTTGACAGTCTTTCCTTTGTTGAATTGCTTCAGAGTCACATTTGTTTATTTGTAACGTAACAAGAAAATAAATATTGAACAACCCTTTGATTTATTTTATCTGCCCTAATCACCAGTCAATTTTATTTTCAAGATTTTATAAGGTCAAAAAACAAAGTCAGTGCACCAAACTTACATGAAAAAACTTAGTTGGTTAACAAAATAAAAAAAATTGAGTCACCCTAAGAAACAGTTAATTTTATTTCATATATTTTCCTATATCAATCAGGAGCGGATCCAGAAAAAAATTTCGGAGGGGGTCCAAAATTTCGACTTTAAATTGTTCATTGTCCAATACGTAATAGGCACCATCCATAAATGACGTAGCATTTTTTGAGTAATTTTAAACGCCCCCCTCCCCCATCGTAGCATTTCGTCACAAACCTCTAAATTCCCCCTGGTAATTACGTAGCTTTACGGTAACTCTCCCCCTGTCACCCTATTTCTTTAAATAAAAACGCTTTTAATCCACCTAACAGTGTGATGAGACATTTCTTATAACTCTTATCACTCTCTTCGGATATTATATCGTTTGAGAACATTTAGAACTTGATGTTTCGCGATGTTTTTGATAACACATACTACATGGGATAGTGGCAGGACTCAGAGAATCGCTCAAATCAGCATAGGACAACATCAGTGCTAGAAATCTCAAACCAAATCAATGGGAAAGCGAAAAAATGGCCCATAAAATAGACATTCCAACGAATTATTGTTAATGCTCTGTTAATAAAATATCTAAATTGTGGTGGGATAACTGAATTTTCCTAAAGGGGTTATTTATTTATCATTCGCATGTATGAAAAAAGCCTTATGTTTACATTTGTGAGTATCGCCCTTTTCACAAAAAAAGCGTTGAAATGAAATCGCAGCTCCTGATATCACGCTATCTCTGAAGTGCATGCGTGCATAGTTCCAAATTTTACTTCGACATCGACTTTTTCTAAAGGTGACTTCCCAGTAGCATCCTTGATTTGAATTATTACCGCTAATCCTAATGCCAAAGAACAAATAAAAACCTCTCGAAAACGAACCGTTTGGGGAAATCATCATCATTACTGGAATTTTCATTTTCACGAAACTTTTCGATAGCCTTCCGTCACTTGCGTTAATGCACTGGGTGCACAGTGCTCTGAAAATCTAGCGAAATCGTCTTAGGGCACCAGTGGGTCTAATTCAGATCTATCTGCGCGGCGAGTTTACACTGTGAATAATACTATAAATTTCTATTCCATAATTTTCAGTTCAGCAATTCGAGAGTGCTCACCGCAAGCCATGAAAAATAGACTACGTTGTGAAGCGATGGTCACTATTTATTAAAAAATCACGGTTAAATAAAAAATTAAACTATTAAAAAATTTCAAATAGTTTATAATTTTCACAAACTTATTAGGAAAAATTATTTAATAAGCTTTCGTAATATTGTGTAGGAAAAAAGCTGAAAATTTCAGTATTTTCTCTATCTGCAACATATAAACCCTTAAGTATACCAATTAATTGGTATACGAATTGGAATAGGTTCGCCAAATTTTGGAAGAAGTCTATAAAATAACCTCTTGAAAGCTACCTAAAAATTGTTGTAGTTCGATGCAATAAAAAATCATATTTGGCAATTCATATTTGGCTGATACAATTGGGGTGTCAATGTATTATAATAGATATTCAGTATTCGAAGAAGTTTCTTGTGAACGAGTGTAGAACGACTTTGTTTCTACTTACTTGAAGTCAGCGGCGTAGCCAGAAATTCGGTTTGGCGGGGGTTTGGTGAAAATCGATCTTACTGTCCAAACGGCATAATTCCGAAACCATAATTTTTGAAGTTTTAAAATTATGCAGAATTATTTTCCAGAAAATAGTAACAAGGTTCGTGTCTTTAGCGAATTTGTTGCGACTTTATTGTAGTCATGAATATTAACCTGAGAAAATTCACCATAAATACTTCTTGGACGATATACCGTCAAAATAATTTTATCAAATGATGCGCTGTTTAACGTTTGTAAAACTCATCGAAGATACTAAACCTCCGAAATTGGCGGTTTCAAAATGATGTTAGCTTGACTTAAATTACTGTTTTTAAACATTTGACCTATACATACAATTGGTCATACAACAAAAATCAAATGCTCATCAAAATCGATCAGAACCTGCTAGAGTCGAATGGAAATCGTCATTTTTCATAAATTTCTCTCTACATTCGGAAAGTGTTATCCTCGTTATTAATCATATTACGTTTTCGTCTCAACTCGACGCATTCCCAAAATAAAAACCTGTTTTAATCCATCTAGTGGTGCAATTGTGCTTGTCTCATTTGTCCAGACTACGATTCCATGGCTGGTTATGTTCAATACAATGGTGGGAATGAATATTACATGTTCAGTACGATTTGCACATACATACAATGGATCGACAGCCACGATCTTGAGATACTATGTGATACTGAAACATCGCTTGAAACCAGCGGCGGATCATGGAGAAAGATCCGAGAGGTCCAGGTCCTGCCGAAAATTTTCAACTTGTTAAGAAATTTTAAATTAGTTTTAATTTTAAAGTAGCAACCCCTCACTGCATACTCCCACCGGGCCGGTATGATTGACGATTTTTAGAGTGATTGCATAACCCTTCTATATGAGAAAGGCAAAAATGTACCAAAGTCCAAAGAAGTCAATTTTTGTCAAACATCTCAATGTTTCATGCATTTTAAAGTCATTTGGCATCAAAAATACAAATTTGATTTTGAAAATTTTTCATTTCAGTTTATATGGGAATTTGCTGTGTGATTGCACTCTTCAACTCGTTACTCCGGAACCGGAAGTCCAATCAATAAAAAATTCAATAGCAACTGATGGGAAGGTTGTACCTTTTTCTTTTGAGACTGAACTGAGTCGATTGGCATACGACACTCAGCCCTCCGGGTCGGGATTAGATTGACGAATTTTAGAGTGAATGAGAAAGGCAAAAACATTTTTAGCAAATGTTGAAAGTCAATTTTAACTTCGCTTCCTATTAAATAAAGACCCTTATTACAGTACATTTCTACAAAAACGAGCTCAATTCGAAAGTAAATTTGAGGATTATGATTGATTACAAAACTCTGGAATTTTCTATTGGAATGTTTTCAGGCAGGAATTCGATATTGATGCTATTAGACAACTGTGAAATCAAGACCAATAGATCAGTTACATATCAGGACCCCATTCCGACAATTTATCAAAAGTCCTCATGATGTTTACAACAACAGGTTATCAATCTACGGATCAGATAATTGTTATTGTAATATTGAATTAAATCAGTCAGCATCAATACATTTTCAACTTCAATCCATTTTTTTTGTTGGGTGGGGGGGGGGGGGGGTGTTGTATGGTGGTAAACCCCAAAGCCTTCTCGTGGCTACGCCGTTGCTTGTAGTTATTTATTTCGCTTTTCATTTTCCGATATTTTTCAGATCGATCCGATGGTAATAAGTTAGAAAAATTGCAGTCAGAATGTTCGTACAAATGAACATTTTTGCACTGATAAGTTATCAAGTTCCTTCCAGACAACTTGGAAGTGTTCGGTGATTATTTCTAGCGGTTGTAGATAGAAAAATGAAATACAAAATTCGTTTTATTGAAATAATGTTTGGCTTATTTCAATGGATTATTACTGTATTGAACAATAAATAGGCGACAAAGAGTAATCCACAAACAACAAGCCATAACTTTTAAAGTATTCAAAATAGATATTTGAAGTCTTCAGTAAAGTTATTCGCAAAAGTAAGAGCTACAAATTTGCTGAAGACATCATTTCGATATAATCACTTCCAAGAAAATTTGTGAAAATATCTCACTCATAGGGGGATTAATCAGCAAAAGCACAATACCAAAAGAAAGGGAATATTGCCTTCATTAAATTCTCCGAAGATACTATTGACCTAAAATAAGCCGTTTTGGCGTTAATAATAGATTACATGTTTTTGGTCATATTTCTGGCAATGGGTAATGATAAAAATCTTTCGTCCTCATTTAATGTTAAATATCTCTTTTGATAATAGTTCGATTTAAACAATCTATAGCTTGTTCGAAAGGTATTCGTTAAAGCTATCTAAAAACATATAAATTGTTAATCTATATTGTCAATTTCGGCAGATAATTCAAAAAAACTGCAAAAAACGCCATTTTTACGCATTCAAACATTTATATCTTGGAAACTAAACATCAGAATCAAAAACAAATTAATAGCGTTCAAACTGTTTTTTAGTTCTTTCATTTAAAATTGGTTTGGATAAGATCGGTTCAGCCATTGCTGAGAAACACGAATGAGAATTTGTCCGTTACATACACACAGACACACACACACACACAGACATTGTCCCAAATCGTCGAGCTGAGTCGATTGGTATATAAGACTCGGCCCTCCGGGCCTCGGAAAAAATCTTGAAAGTTTGAGCGAATTCTATACATTTCTTTTATAAGAAATGTAAAAAACGATGTTAGTTATTCCCCTTCAAAAAAGCTACGTAGCCAACCCCCCCCCCCCCCCCCGTCGTCACACATCATAACAAAATGCAAAACTCCCCCCTCCCCCATATACCGCTACGTCATTTATGGATGATCCCATATGTAATACCCTCATTTAATTAAACTCAGTTTTGGTAATCGAATCTGGTTTGCAAAGATTTTGAACTTAGAATGAATTAAAAAAAGAAACTTTTTTAAAAATTCTCAAGATGTTAAAAATTTTCGGAAGGGGGGGGGGTCCGGACCCCAAGACCCTCCCCCTGGATCCGCCACTGATGTCAATAATATATTAAACTTACAAAAACTACTTCAAAGCACCTTTTTCGATCCATTAGAAAGTGGCGATTGTGGTCTACAATCTCTTCTATACCGCGCCACACTGTGGTATGCGGTGTGTCCTGTTCTCATTTCATATTAATTTGATTTCTTAATAAAACACATGAAGGTGAAACTAGAAATACATCTGGTTTGGCGTTTCAAATCTTTATTTTGAGTTATTTACAGGTTCAGAGGTAATATACATCGCTTTGTTTGAGCTTCAACAAATTCTTCAGTCGCGTTAGGGGACAACACTTCATATGCGACCGTTTGTGTTCATTTTGGTGTTGTCCCCTAACATAGTGTTCGTAGCGGTCGTGAAAAAAATTTCCTAAAAACTCGAAAATCTAAGTATACAGTATTGTTCTGTGACTATCGATGATCAAATTTCTAGAACAAATACATGCTCTAAAGTTTGAGACAGAGCAGGTTTTTTGATAAATACAAGTGTAGGTTGGAAAATCAATTTTTTGCGCTGTTGTCCCCTAACGCGACATTTTCACCTCTCAGAATGAAAGGACAACCTGAAAAACATCAAACCCATAACATTAACGTTGTGTTAGGACTTTTAAAGTATTCAATTAAGTTTTTTGAGCGTACATCGTAGGATTTTTCAAACCACGAGCTGTTAACAGTTGCATGATACGTGCAAACGTTGTCCCCTAACGCTGGAATGTGTCTATTTCCTTTTAAACATTAGTTATTGGAGAAGCGTTTCAAGTTCCTCTCATCAGAATCCGACACTAACTTAGTGACAAAACGAAAATACAATTTGTGCTTTTCTGAGCAAACCCCCAGTCCTACGTGATGTTCTGTAAGAAAAGAAGTTCTGATTTAAGCTGATGAGAATTAATGAACCGAAACTCATCAGACTAGGCGTTTGCTAAGAAGCACAAATTGTGTTTTCGTTTCTTGGAACTGGTGTCAATCCGGCGCTTGCTTAGTTCTGTCACTAAGTTAGTGTCGGATTCTGATGAGAGGAACTCGAAACGCCTCCAATTGCTAAGTGGTTTAAAACAATTCTCTCCTTAGTGGAGAAAAAATTGTTTTCAACCTAATTTTTTTCCACCGAGGAGAAATATAGTCAAATGCTTTTAAATATGTTAATATTTTTGTCCAGCAAAGCATCTGTTACATTTCTTTCTTGTCAATGTGACCAAACATAATCTACTGAAAATAATTCTAAAAACATAATCTACTAAAAATAATTGCTAGCGGAGGATACCTCTAACTAATATACTTCGTATGTGGTAATTCGAAATTCAGGTTTATGAATTGACATATACAGTGATATTAATACTTACATATCTACAGTATCTCTTCACCTGTGTTCTATACCACAATATATGGAATTTACAAAGCAAATTAGTGCAATTTCTTGAAAGCACGCTTACAGTAATCAGCACTCATGTTTCTAAACGAATTATTGACTAAATATCTCCTCATCTAAAGGGAATTTTGGCTACCGGTCTTTTGGTCATACTTTCTTTCAGACCAAACCTAGTTTCATCCAAACGTACTTTTGACCCAATGGTTTTTTGACCAAACGCCCTATTTGGTCAAACGACTATACACCGTAATGAAATACAACTAAACGCCTTTCGGCTATGCGACCCATCATCACTTTCCAAATTGCATCCGCTTGTATCCTATTCCAAGTAGGGTTTCAAATCACCATCATAATTGTCGTAGTATTTCCAGCTTTTTCGCTCTTGGACCGCCATTCCCCAATCCCCTCTGACACACGGTTTGTACATAACCAGTTTAGCGCATGTGAGGTCCGACCCGACGTCGACGACCTCTTCTGGGTTCTTAGTTGAGCATAATTTTAGTTGATCTAATTTGTTGTGCCGTGTTTTGTGAGCTTGCCAGCATGTTATTATATTTGCTACAGCTATTGATTTATGAGCCTGCGCTACCCTAGTGACAATTGAGGCTTTATGGTAGTTTTATAGCCACTCATAAAACTAAGCACTTGTAGCGTGCTATAAAACTTTAATTATTACTTGGGTATTTTCGATTATCTACTGTGCCACCGAGTATTGAACGCAAAATTCTCTCGAACTCACCGATCACTCGATAGTCTGCCTCATTCAATCCGCATGCATCATGGCCATACAAAGCTACAGGGAGTATCAGCGATTTGTAGCAAGTTTGCTGTATATCTGTATGCTACTGAGCGTTAACCGATTACGCAAACCATAGAAGCACCTATTCACAGCCGCAACATGCCTTTATATTTCGCGGCTAACATCACTGTCACAAATCGCCAATGTTCCAAGATATACGATTTCGTCGACAACTTCGCACTGTTCCTTGCCGATTTTCACCTCGGAACCAACATCATTCGGACTCCCTTGCTCTCGACTACCTACCATGTACTTTGTCTCATCAAAGTTTATAGTCAGTCCGATTCTCGAAGCCTTCCTTTTAAGACAAAAATATCTCTTCCACTTCTCTGCGATCAACACCAATGTAGCTGTCATCCTTGAAACACTGAAGAATGAGAGATGTCATGGTGATGGTTCTATCCCTTTGCGAATCAGATCTTCGTACCCAACCAGCGCTATGAAGTGCCGCAAGACAAAGAGTAAATCTTCTGCTTCCATCCGTCTAACATCATACACGACTAGGACGTCTCTCCGGCTATTTTGAGGTTTAATTCTGACCCATTTAGGGTCAAACGAATCAACTTACCTAATCAGCTTCGCTGGAAAGGCATTTTGTATTGCGCACTTCCCACCAACCTGGACTCCGCACTTTCAAAGTGCGAGTGATCTCAAAACTAGAATTTTGCGATGCCGTAAAACGAGAAAACATTTATTGCTTTTGTTAAGTTTCTCGAGGATTTTTGAAGCATTTTTGTTGTAAATTAACTTTATTGAGTATAGAGTTAATTTGGACTATTAACATCTTTGAAGCGAAATGAGAATTATTGCGATTACATAGCAAAAATTAAGACGTCAAAAAAAAACAAGTCTTTGAGAAATATGTTATCGATCTTTTTGAGAAAAATAATCGAAATTAACCATAAAACAATAAATATTCAGACTTTATTTACAAAAATGTTTGCTACTAAAAAAAACTATTAATCAGTTGAATTGAAGAGGAATGTTTTCATGTGTATAAGTATACCGCATTATTTGAATTAATCAAAAATATGTAGGTTCATTCTACCACATGAATTAAGATATTTATCGAAAGCTAAACCAATGTTAGAGATCCCGGGGCTTGTAAGTGGTAGGGGTAAGTTGGTGGAATCCCTTTTTCTTCATTTACATTCTCCGATGTGTTTATGTTGCAATATATTCTGTAAACGCACGAGCACTTTATAAAAGTTCTGGGAAATATTGTGTTTTCGAATTTAATAAGTGATTTTGTGTTATTTACGGTGAATGCTATAACAGTGGAAACCCGATTTTATCAAGACCCGATTTTATCTACCCCGATTTTATCAGCTTTTTGACCCGATTTTATCAGCTTCATTTGAAGATTGATAGTTGGTAGTTTGATGAGCTCTAGCAGACGAACCAAGTTGAATTCGAGTAAATTCTTTTTTGGGCATATATTACTTAGAGATCCGAAAAATGCAAAAATAAAAATATTTTTTTTATTTTGCAATGTCAGACCCCCTTAAGGGGAACATAAAATAAATAATCAGAAAAGGTTGCAAGGCTATATCTAAGGACCAAAGAAGAATATTTTAAGAACTTCGGTTTATTTAAAAGACAGAAACATATATGTTTCGATTTTATCAATGTCACTGTTTTATCCGCTTAAAATTTGCCAAGGGGCTGATAAAACGGGTCTTCACCCAAGCAACATATTTTGTAGTAAAAGAATATTAACAACTAATAATGAAACCAAATTACATGTAATAATCTAGCCGAGGTGAACATTATCTCAACTGTTTCATCATCAAAAAAGCCCCAAGGCGGAGTCTATTTGTAACATGTCATAGAAATGTACGCTGTAGACACATTCCAGCGTTAGGGGACAACGTTTGCACGCATCATGCAACTGTTACTGTTAACAGCTCGTCGTTTGAAAAATCCTACGATGTACGCTCAAAAAACTTAATTGAATACTTTAAAAGTCCTAACACAACGTTAATGTTATGGGTTTGATGTTTTTCAGGTTGTCCTTTCATTCTGAGAGGTGAAAATGTCGCGTTAGGGGACAACAGCGCAAAAAATTGATTTTCCAACCTACACTTGTATTTATCAAAAAACCTGCTCTGTTTCAAACTTTAGAGCATCTATTTGTTCTAGAAATTTGATCATCGATAGACACAGAACAATACTGTATACTTAGATTTTCGAGCTTTTTGGAGATTTTTTCACGACCGCTGCGAACACTGCGTTAGGGGACAACACCAAAATGAACACAAACGGTCGCATATGAAGTGTTGTCCCCTAACGCGACTGAAGAATTTGTTGAAGCTCAAACAAAGTGATGTATATCACCTCTAAACCTGTAAATAACTCTAATAAATTAATAATAAATAAAGATTTGAAACGCCAAACCAGATGTATTTCTAGTTTCACCTTCATGTGTTTTATTAAGAAATCAAATTAATATGAAATGAGAACAGGACACAACGCATACCACAGTGTGGCGCGGTATAGAAGAGATTGTAGACCACAATCGCCACTTTCTAATGGATCGAAAAAGGTGGTTTCAAGTAGTTTTGGTAAGTTTAATATATTATTGACATCAGTGGCGGATCCAGAGCGAGGGTCTTGGGGGTCCGAACCCCCCCCCCCCCGAAAATTTTTCACATCTCGAGAATTTTTAAAAAAGTTTCTTTTTTAAATTCATTCTAAGTTCAAAATCTTTGCAAACCAGATTCGATTACCAAAACTGAGTTTAATTAAATGAGGGTATTACATATTACGTATTGTACAAAGAACATT
Source organism: Topomyia yanbarensis (assembly GCF_030247195.1). Classification (NCBI taxonomy): domain Eukaryota; kingdom Metazoa; phylum Arthropoda; class Insecta; order Diptera; family Culicidae; genus Topomyia; species Topomyia yanbarensis. The sequence goes on along the minus strand of NC_080671.1, from coordinate 44,024,706 downwards.
TTAAAGTCGAAGTTTTGGACCCCCTCCGCATTTTTTTTCTGGATCCGCTCCTCATTGACATAGGAAAATATATGAAATAAAATTAACTGTTTCTTAGGTTTCTTTTTATGTTGTTCACCAACTAAGTTTTTTTCATGTAAGTTTGGTGCACTGACCTTGTTTTTTGACCTTATAAAATCTTGAAAATAAAATTGACTGGTGAGTAGGGCAGATAAAATACGTCATAGGGTTGTTCAATATTTATTTTCTTGTTACGTTACAAATACACAAATTTGACTCTGAAGCAATTCAACAAAGGAAAGACTGTCAAACGATTATACTCAGTCGAGCAGTTATTATATTTACATATTGTATATAATGTTGTCGCGAAATACTAGTAATACGGTTGAAAAAAAATTTTCGAAAGAGAATATCGCCCTTCCAGTTCATCCTCTGGCGTTTGCACAACTGTTTTTACTCATAGATCTGCAAGACGACACTTATTAGTGATGAGTGCGGAAATTAATCAAAATGTAGCCGTTTTACGCAATTTTTGGAAAAGAAGGGTAAGATCCAGCTTTTCGAAAATTTTGATATATTAGAGTACAAAAAAAATCGTTAAGAAATTTCACACAATTGCGGTCTTATGGCTCAGATGGCTGGCTTGTCATTGAATTATCTAAATAATAGAAAACTGGAGAATTTCGTAAAATTGTATCTTTTATTAGCGAATTCTAAGAAATGCGTATCCTCAGGATAACAATTTGAATTTAAAGTGCTATAAAACTTCAAAAAACTGCATTAAACTACGATGTTTGGTTCATGTTGAAGGAAATCTATCCCGAAAAGACAAACCGGGTTAGTTCCAAATGGTCAATAATTATCCCGCTAATTTGAAAGAATGTGACGACGAGTGAGTGTTATTCCCTATGACCATATTCTTCCGCGCGCTCTCATGCTTATTTGGTATTCTAAAGCATTCCATTCTATATCTTTGAAATCACTTCGAACTCTGTTCTGAAATTGTTGATATATCCTTAGATAGTTTATTTACTGATATATGCAATAAAAAACTTGATAATTTTTCGATATTATAAGGCCTCCCCCTTAATGGAACCCCCCTCCTCTCCCCGCCCCTGAGACCACCCATGATACTGCATAGCTGCGGTATTGCTGAAATAGGTTGGTTATATCTTTTATGTCCATATACTGTTCTGTAGGCTCTCAAAGTAACTCTGCAGAAGGATTTATCGTTAGAGTGGGACATGGTTATATGAAAAAAATAAAATTTGGCTCCGAGTAACTTTTTGAATCCCATTTAGCTCCCAGAACAACTCTGCAAATTTTCAGCTCGATTGGTGAAACTATATTTTTGCGCCCGCGGTTTAAAGTTTACATGGGATTTCGTATGGGGAAATTGTCTTTTGCAAATTAATTCTTCCAATAGACGCCCTTTACCTCCTAAAAATAAATAGATGTCTGATTTTTATAGAAAATTTGTCCAGGAAACAAAGTCTAGAAGACTCCAAAACGATCTGATGCTTGTGGAGAAAGTTATTAAGCAAAAACCGATTGATGTCTTAAAGATTGATGAAAATTTCACTTTTCATAGCATCACTGCTTCTGACGGTCTAATCATATTCAAAAATTTTTAACTTTCTCTTATTATGTATAAAAGAAGCCTCAATTTATCCCTCAAAACCTTGCGAAGTGGCCAAATAGTGTAGATAAACGATTTAGACACATTAAGAGAGGATTAAAACAAAATTGTGTATAATTGAACAACCAACAGCAGTGGTGCTAGAAAAAATGAATATTTCATCAATCGTCAGAGCATCAATCGGTTTCTGCTTAATAACTTTTTTCTCAAGCATCAGATCGTTTTGTTGTTTTCGAGACTTTGTTTCTTTGTTAAATTTCCTTTAAAAGTCACATAACGATTTATTTTTAGGAAGCAATGGGCGACTCCTGGAGGAATTATTTTGTAAAAGTTAATTTTCCCATGCAAAATCCCATGTAAACTTTAAACAGTGGGCGCGAAAATATAGTATCACCGATCGAGCTAAGAATTTGCACAGTTGTTCTTGGACACAAATGGTACCTAAAAAGTTGCTCGGAGCTGGAATCTAATTTTTGTCCCACCCTATTTATCGTATTGCAACGGAAAGCGTTAGGAGACAACACTTCAGTGCACCCCTCTGAAAGAACGATTCCAAAGCTTGTTATATACAAATAGCATATTTTAGAAAGGTATTGATGAGTACTAATAGCTTCTGAAAAGATTTCATAGATAGCGTGCTTTGTTTTCGTGAAAAATTGAAAAAAACATGATATTTGCGTTAGGGGACAACGTAAAAATGGTCAATTTTTGCCCCCCTTTTATCCGACGATCAATTCACTCAATAAATCTGCGTCCGAAGATGAAATCTTTGTACAATATGTGAACAATAAAATGGAATTTAAGATTATTCCAAATAAATTCTATTACAAACCTGTCGGTGTGGTACGGGAAAATCAATTCAATTATTAAAAACGAGTCATAAATATATTACTGGTTTTCATCGACCACCGTCATAAAATTCTTTTAAAAAATTTCTATATATCTATGATTTGGGAGCCTTAAACCTATACCAACATATTTCAGAACAACTTTTACTTATATTAGCAGATTTATTTTTATGAGGTAAGCGATACAAGTGCGTGGAATGTGTCTGTATGGCAAATCAATTTTGTGCCACCTAGTTTCAAATCGCGTTCAATTATGCTTGGATAATTTTCGGTGTTGGAATCGCATTATTCCAACACCGAAAATTATCCAATGATTTTGGCAATATAATTTGGAATATTTGAAAGCAAATATTTTGCTCTTCTATACTTAAATTTTACCGACGCATCTAGATTTACTGTGAATTTTTCAATTTTACGTTTGTATTTTCAATGCGCCCTCAAATAAAATCAGGAATGGATTAAAATATAACAATAAGATATAGCGCTCCCGGAAAATGACGCAGTTTTCGATTGTGCCTATCAATATGCAATTCGAATATGGTGCAAAAATATATGAAAGCATCATGGCCGCCTTCTCGTTGTGGCTGATTCGTAGACAGAAGAAAGACATCGAATACAAATGCATCGATAACGCCATCTCGCTGTAGCAAATTGATTTTGTTAAAGTGTCGACAAGTATTTTCCAAGCTTGCAAGTATAATGTTCTTTACATGATACTAATTGCAAACAAACGCTGACAGCTGCTTTCCACTATAGTTTTGAGTTACTTTCAACTAAAAGTTATCAATAGGCTCCACCTACTAAATATCGCTTAGAGTCAGTGTTGTTAAAAGGAAAATAATTATTTTAGTCAACAAAACTACTTTTTACGGTTCGATTAGAAGCAACAAACTTGTGTGTGGTCTATTAGCAACAATCCATGGTCTGAAAAATGCTTTGATACTTTCCTACAACTGATATTCAACCAAAAAGGTTGAAATTTTTCTTAGACTTGTTACACATGTTGCTTGGGCACTGTACATGAATGCAAAGGTTTCCATAAGAAGAAATATACAGAACTTCAGCGAAAAACTGGCGACACCATTTTGTGCCTGCGCTAGTTAGATTTTTACTCACCACAGCGCATATACATAAGCACTCGATTTGCTTTAAATAGCCAAAAGGGCGAATTTTTGATAAAACCATAGAGAAACAACTCACTTGAAGGTTCCCGCATAAATATGCACTATATGCCAACGATTGCATCAAACGTAGCAAAGCCATTTTCAATGAGGTTCATTCTTCAATAGATTAACCATTGCCTGGTATCAAATATTATAAAACAACAATATGGTTCACTTCTGCATTTCTTAAAACACACCACACTGGCGCCACCATGGCACAAAAGGTTACTAGTACACTGTAAATTTTGCAGAACGTAATGACAATTCTCAGTTCAACACAATACATTATAGTAGAGGTGGCGACATTTCTAGATTAGGGACACTGAAAATAATCGAAACGTTAAAACCATATGTAATTAAACATCACTTTCCTGTGCGTTCTCATGTTAAAAAGTAATTTCCTTTGAATTTCCTTTGAATTACACATGAAAGTCCATTAAAAAGCATTTCATGTGATGTTTCAAATTAAATTCAAACAAATTCCATTGCTATGCTATTTAATTTTCCACATTACTTTCGCATAAAAAACATGTAGTGCATTTCTACATGTAAAACAACTGATTTCACCGATTCTTCTGCCAATGAAATCAATAAGTAAAACAATGTGATATTCACGAATAATTCATTTGAAAATTTTAGTCAATGGTATTTCTGATGATGTTGATGTGCTTTTCACACCATGTTCGCATGAATTTCATTTGAAAACCATATCTTTCACACTCGAATGAATATTCAAGTGGCAATGGTGTGTATTTAATGTGTTTGTGGATTGAAGTAATTCAATAGATTCCCACACAATGTACCCGTGTTTTTTCAGTGGAGAAAACGTTTTTGTTATTATTATCTTTCCAGCAGGAGAAAGCTACATGATTTCGTTCTAATGATCATATTTTAATACCCACATGAGATAACGATCATTGCGTAGTCTGACCAGTTCATTAAGAGGCATAGTTTACAGAAAAAAAAGAAACAGAAAAATATTTCGCTGACGAAAATGCTGGAAATCTCATTCTCTGCTTACACTGCCTTTAAAAGCATAAGAGTCCCATGTGGATTTTTGACAAAAATGAGTTATGTGTTGGATTGTATTCTGTATCACCACTGAATCACAAAGAATAAATAAGATTACCAGGTTTGTTATGAAAATACCGGAAAAAATACCAAAACATGGTTGTCCCTAAAGAGACTAGAATAACAAAGAGACGCCATCTAAATGCAGTGAAAACAAATCAACTAGCAACAAGGCTACAGGTCACAGGCAACACTGCAAATGTGCAAGCCTCACCAAACTTGTTTGTTGTTATTCCGTTTGTTTCTTCTAACCAATATAAAAATCCGATGCGACTTCTGGTCTGCTGAGTTCCTCGACCAGCTGAAACATAGTTATATCCGCAGGAATCGTATTTTGCAGCAGCAAAACCATATTAGGCCAAAATTTATTATTTGCATCATTTGGTATTCGTTACCCTCATACTGAATTTCGTGCTCCCATAAAACCAAGCCCTTTTCTCTTTAGCGTTTCTAAACACGATGGTATTGTAACAAATTTGGTTTGAGGATATAATTTTTATCTTTAAATTTTTTAGTAATTTTAATGAATTGCATAACAATACTTCCTTAAAAACAATGCCACATAATGCTAAACATTTACGATTGACAACTCTCCTGTTCGTTTGGAATGACATTGACAGTAAAATTGGAATTCCAAACGGAACATGGCGTCCCTTTGTTATTCTAGTCTCTTTAGTTGCCCCATCCATAAGGCTCAATGAGAATGTAAATCTTCAATAGTGTGTTTCTCGGCTTGCTGTTTTTCAATATGGGACTCTTATGCTTTTATGGGCAGTACATGTACTAGAGATAACTTTTTCTAACGCAGCTGGAGAAGATTCTGGTAGTTTAAAGCAACATCCCTAAAATGCAGCTGATGGGCGGTGGTCAGCTATTTTCGTCCGCGTCCCTTATCACCTATTTTGTAAGGTGATTCATCAACAGTGCTATCTTTGAAAATGAACTACCTTGGTTATTCAACTAATTTTTCCGATCTTATTTTTTTGCAAATAATTGAATAGTCTTCATTTCATTATATTCAGAATTGCACATAGTGTGTCGCATGTAATTTTAAATGTTCTTTGATTTGATGGCATTGCAAGGGAACACGTATCCGCCTGTTGATGCCAATCTAGCTGATATCTGTTTGGACTAAGCAAACTAATTTATTTGTTTATTTAGTGTTTATTCGACCAAATAGGGAACTAATCCACTGGGCATTTAATGTGGGTGAGGAATACGCATGGTATTGTCTGAGTGCAAAAAAATGGGAATTGATAGTTTCTCAAGAAGAATCAGAAGCCAGCTACAAATTCGCAGCAGTCATACCAGCACGAAGAACATACGTTTTATTGTCATATTCATTGGCTCACTTTGGGCCAATAAATCAATTAAATTAAATCAATAATTTATGGTCCATTTTATATTGCCGACAACACTCCCGACAGCCGGCTGTCCGGAGTTCAAGTTGTTTTCGATGAAACAAACTCTCGATGAACGGTTATCCATAGGTTAAACACCTTCGCATCGCGAACATTTACGTGTCCTAGTCAATAAACTATTCAAACATCGTATGCACGAAAATAAATTCCTAGTCGCATCGCTTGCTTGAGGCGAATCCTGACTAACAACCCACTCACTACCCAATCCGTGGTACTTATGGGAATGTCACTGAGTTGGGGACTTCCTTTAAGTAAGTACCACATCAACACTTCCTTTCTCATATCCCATATACTTATGGGAATGTCACTGAGTTGGGGACTTCCTTTAAGTAAGTACCACATCAACACTTCCTTTCTCATATCCCAAGCTACGGTAAAGATGGTCGTGACCAGCAATGGTGGTTCTCAGGCGAAATTCTCGCCTGGACTGGATCAATTGTTATTCCCAAACAATGCTCCTCAAGTAGTCTGGCTGGAAATGAGAGTCATCAGTCTGCAATCTACGAAGTATACCGTGCTTACGCAACGCAACGCAAGGCAACGCATCCCTAAAATGCAGCTGATGCAAAAACAAATTACACCGATAAACCCACGAAATATTTTACACTGAGCTCCAACTATTGATTCTTATGATGCGCAGGCCTGGCAGCACTTTTTCCATCTGCTGAGTCTTACTTTGCGCTGGCCTGGCAGCGTACTCAAGGTTTCAGACACACAAATACCAATACGTTAGGAAATGAACAATTTGCCCACGGCTTACATGTACTAGGCTAGCTCGTGAAAGTGTAAACATTTGACGAGCGTACGTCATAGAAATCGTCGGCGAAAACAATTACATGAAATTCATATATTGTTTGCTGCTAACGAGTGATCGACACCTGATAAATCACAAGGAAGCTATGCCGATGTACAATACCTTTGCTGCGAACAGAAAATTACGGTGGGATATGTTTTCTATAGCATGCAGCTAAATTCCCGATTTACGCTAATAATCACATAGATGCACTGATTATCCGCTGTGTCTAGTGTAATTATGGCATAGTTTACGTCAAGAATCCATTACACACTATTTTTTCCACCATAAGAGCTCAAATATTGTCAATTATCAACTTTCGAGTAATTCGTTTGTTTATCTCAACGATTTCTCTGACGTCACCGAAAACTGTCAATTAGCGGAGTAACAAGCCTCGTTTCTGTAAGCCGTGCAATTGGCCCACCTTTCTCTTCTATACTTCTTGGGCGCGTTTGACATTTCAATCCACCCCAGTCAAAAAGGGCATTGCTGCCTAGCGGAGGGCTATTTGCCAACTCGGATGCACTAATTGCCCTTCAATTTGCCAGCAACTTGCTGGCAATTAGGGAGCTATTTCAAATGCAACATTTGGGCGATTTGCCGCCGTCATTTTTAGCCGCTCTACCCGCCCTTAAATCGCCCCCAAATCGCCCAAGGAACGCGCCATTAGTCGCCCTTTATTGCCTAATATGAAAATTACAAATATTACTTATTTTCGGATTCATTATCTACTCACATAAACTTATCACTACACTAAGTAATCACAACCAAATTATAGGAAGAATCAATGGTTAAATTGGCATTGCACACCAAAACCTACCACAATCTGACTTTTATTAAGAGTTTAGGTCAGATATCTTGTTCCACTATATTTACACACGATTCCACAATTTCCCACATTCGTTGGCTAAATGAAGTACACTAGACAAATAAAATACACGCTAATTGTTTAAAAAAACTATTTTAAGCTTAAGCCAAACATGAACCGCCATGTTTGAAAAACGCAAATACAACCAAGTCCTTTTCAGCCGCCAGAAAATTTGTCTAAGTATTGAAATTGCCTTTAAATCGCATTCGCAAATTGCATTTGTTTCTAGAGGCGAGTTGAGTTAAACGTCAAACTGTTTAAATCGCCTGATCATGTTCGTCCGCATTTTTTTGACAGGGACGGCGCACGCTAATCGCAGAATGATTGTTTATTGAGATTAAAAACCTTTTTCGTACACAGATGGCATTACATTTATGTCCTTTGTGATTCGTATGAGATTTACAGGAGTGTACTATATTGTTAATATACAATATTTGGCAAAATCCAATGTTTAAGGTTGGACAGAGAATGGGCAAAAATCGAAAACGAAAAAAGCATTTTTTTCTACACCGCGTGTTAGATCGTCATAAAAATCAATCAGCTTATGTAGAATGTTGTTACAGTACTGCTTGTTTTGTATGGATGGTCTACACAGAAAAAAATATTTTGTAATTTTAAATTTATTTTCATGCACATATTTGCAGCATGAATATAAATGTAAAATTAAGTTCCACAAAAAATCCACACGACTTGTCGTGCTTTCTTCAAAGAATTTTATTATAATTCTACACGTGGATTGAAAATTACAGTTTCTTCAAACGGAAAACCAATCCGCTTCAATTTATATTTTACACGCATATTGCTGTAAAATGAATGACATGTAATATTACACGAATGAAAGTGTAAAATTGTATGCTTTTTGATGCTCCAATTGAGTTCATTGATTTTAACGTAATTTTCAATCAAGTTTCAATCTTTGTATGTTTACATTCGTATTGATTAACATGTCGTTTAAATTTCATTATTTTTGTACGTGTGGAGCTATGGAAAATGATGGACGAAAACGGTTTCGTTGGGAAGCTGACAAGACTGATTAAGGTTGGACACACTGATAATATAACTACGTAAATATAATGAAATCGATCATGCAATGCACGAATTCATTCGTTGTTTTCTGCAACGAAGTACTTTCGTGCATTGTAACTAGTAGGTTTCGTTCATTTCATGAAAAAGAATGGCCGCTTGGTTAACGAAGGCTTTCGTAAATTTTACACGTTTAATGTACACTGCACGAATGTAATCGTTGATAACGACACTAATTTTCGTGAATGAAACGAAATGTTTCGTTTATTTTAATAAACGTTTGTGTATAATACGAACGATTTCATTACTCACACGAATTTATTTCGTTCATCTTAGAAAAGTTTTCGTATTCATTATTTTTGCAATCGATATTTTAGGATCGATGTTTGATGACAACGATTTTTTTTAACTAACTAAAAGAATCGATCTGGCAAAATCGCTCACCTATATTGAGGACTAGAAAGATTGTGGTGTAATGAAATGGACGCTTGATGAACACAAGTTTTAGTAAATTTTACTTATCTAGTGTACATGGCACGAATGAAACGAAATGATTCGTTTGTTTCAATAAATGTTTGCGTATATTACGAACGACTTCGTTGGTCGCACGAATTCATTTCGTTTATTTTAGAAAAGTTTTCGTATTTGTTAGCCTCTTATTGTTTTCAGTCGATCTTTTGAGATCGATGTTTGACAACTTCGATTTTTTTAATTTAAAAAAATCGAAGTGGCCAAATCGATTTTACTGTGGTGTGAAGAAATGGCCGCTTGATGAACGAAAGTTTTCGTAAATTTTACTTATTTGGTGTACATTGCACGAATGTTGTCGTTGAAAACGACATTATGTTTCGTGAATGAAACGAAATGTTTTGCTTATTTAAATAAACATTTGTGTATATTACGAACAATCTCGTTGGTCGCACGAATTCATTTCGTTCATCTAAAAGAAGTTTTCGTAATCATCTTTCATCGTTCATCTCTCGTCATTCTCGATTAGTTAAATTTTGTGAAGAGTAAAGTGCATAACGTTAAAAGTTAATTAAGTAGTTAATTTCTCCGGGTAAAATAGTGGCCCCGTAACTAGAATCTTCATCTAACCGATAGCAGCGCAAGAAACCATACAGCATGGCTGTTAAAGCAATCACCGATGAAGCTCACTTCCAAACCGAACTAGCCGCAGCAGGGGGAAAATTGGTGGTTGTGGATTTTACCACAGCTTGGTGTGGACCGTGCCGAAACATATCGCATTTGTTCGATCAGCTTCCGGCGAAATATCCAAAGGCTGTGTTTCTCAAGGTGGACGTCGACAGATGTACCGAAACGGCGCCGTCCCAGGGCATGTCGACCATGCCAATGTTTATTTTCTACCGAGTCAGAACAAAGATTGACAGGATACAGGGTGCAGACATTAATGGACTTGAAGCCAAAATACAGAAACATTACGTCGCCAGCTTGTATGAATCTGGAGAAGATTACGGTCATGGAAGTCCAACAGGACTTGAACACCTTCATCCAGAAGAACCAGTGCGAATGTTTGAACGAATCGAACGACCACCCGATGGTGAATGCGCTCAATTCCAGCGGTGGTCATCTGGTGTCCGATTGTGACGAGCAGTTGATCATTTCGATTACCTTCAATCAGCTGGTCACAATCAGTGCCATCAAGTTCAAAGCACCGCCCTCTCGCGAACCGAAAAAAGGTGAGAATCTTTATCAATCAACCAAGCACCATCGATTTCGATATGGCCGAATCGCAAGTTTCGGTGCAGGATCTGGTACTGGGGCAGAAGGATCTTGTGTCAGGATCGCCGATTCCGTTGCACTTCGTTAAATTTCAGAACGTGTAGAATATGCAGCTGTTCGTGAAGGATAACCATTCTGGTGACGAGACGACCATTATCGATAATTTGGCCTTCATCGGGTCACCGATTGCAACGACTAAGATGGATGACTTCCAGCGGGTGGCTGGGAAGAAGGGTGAAAGCCACTAGATTGTTTGAGCCGCCGGGAGAAGGATGGTTAGAAGGCGGTGGATAGGTGCGGTGACGAATATGTTTGATCGTATATTTAAAAAATTAAAGATAGTGATGCGCGTTAACTTGTTCTTTTTATAAATTGTTCAATAAAATAATGAGCAGGAAAAAATGGCATTTTATTTTGATATTGCTCCGGCAGAGAAAAACTCAATCTTATTCATACAAAACCAACGAGCTGTTCGCGATGGCTCAGCTGAATCCGTACAGCTCCTTCTGGATCAACTGGAAACGAAAGAGGTTCAGGAAATCTTCCTGAAACCGGCGGGCACGGATACGGCTACTAAATAGTCAGACTGAGACCGTCGTGATGAATTGTTGACGTATTCTACCTCTATTGAAGCTTTTTTGACGTTGACGGTTTGACGAATAGTTCTCGTAAATATTACAAAGATGTTCGTATATAGCAGCGAACAATTCGTTTGCCGAATGAAGCTGTTTCGTTATAAGCCAACGTTTCGTGGTATTCACGAAAAATTCGTAATAAAAAATAAAAATGTTTCAATAGAACTACGAACGATTCATCATATGTACGAAAAAATTCGTATATTTTATGAAAATTGTCTGCACGAAACAAATTCCTGGCGATTTACAAATATATTCTATCAGTGCAGAGAAAGGGTAAAATTCGCAAACGAAAAAAGCAGCTTTTTCCACACCGTATGTCAGACCATCATAAAAATCAATCAGCAGTACTGTAACAACATTCTACATACGCTGATGGATTTTTATGAAGATCTGACATACGGTGTGGAAAAAAACTGCTTTGCGGCCTCTCGGGTCCGTTTGAAACACGCAGGGGACTAAGACAAGGCCTGGGTTGTCCTGCCTGCTGTTCAATATAGCGCTGGAAGGTGTTAAAACGGGGTTCAACATGCGGGGCACGATTTTCACGAGGTCCGGACAGTTCGTGTGCTTCGCTGACGACGTGGACATAATCGATAGAAACAAGGAGACGGTAGCAGATCTGTATACCCGACTGAACCGCGAAGCAGCACGAGTAGGACTGAAGATAAATGTGTCTAAGACGAAGTATATGCTGGCTGGCGGAACCGATCGCGATAGGGAACACTTGGTCAGTAGTATTACGATCGACGGCGACGAGTTCGAGGTGGTTGACGAGTTCATCTATCTAGGCTCATTGGTGACTGCGGACAATAACACCAGCCGGGAGATCATAAAGCATATTATCTCTGGAAGTCGTGCTTACTATGGGCTCCACAAAACTTTGAGATCCAGGAAGCTCCACCACCGCACGAAATGCGCCATGTAAAACACACTGATTAGACCGGTGGTTCTCTATGGGCACGTAACGTGGACAATGCTCAAGGAAGATCTGCAAGCACTCGAAAGTCTTCGAAACAAGGGTGCTGAGAACGATCGTCGGTGGTGTGCAGGAGGATGGCGTGTAGAGGAGAAGGATGAACCACGAACTTGCGCGACTCTATGGTGAGCCAAGTATCCGGAAAGTAGCTCAAGCTGGAAGGGTATGGTGGACGGGGCGTGTTGTGAGGATACCGGACAACAAATCCCCCCCCCCCTCCTAGTTGGTTTTTACCTCCAACCCGGCAGGTACAAGACGGAGAGGAGCGCAGCGTTCCCAGTGGCTGGACCAAGTGGAGCAGAACCTGGCGAGTACCGAGCACCTGAGAGGTTGGAGACAAGCAGCAACTGACGGAGTGACGTGGCGGAATATTGTGGAACAGATTAAATCATGATAATATGATGCATAATCAGGAAATATACTGTTCAACCTTAAGAAAATAACAAGCCTATACAGTGAGGACCCGATTTTTTTTTATACGGCTGATGAAATTTAGGTTGACAATATCGAGGAACTAATTAAATTGGGACAATACTGCTTGATCAGATTTCCTTGCATTGTATCAACCTTTACCACAAGCATCGACAATTCCCCTTTATTCAAACCTGTTGTAACTTATAGATGGATCATATAAACCTATTGTAATTCATGTAAAAATCTATGATCACACCATTTCCAATAAACCGACAGCTAGTAAACATCGAATCTGGACGAATCCAATAAACTGACAAAATCGGGCCCAAAACTGACGGGTAGACGAGATAGGGGAAAGAAATGATCGTTGACGGACACAAATGAGGACGAATAAAATCGGGTCTTCACTGTACTCCCATTTTTTATAAGTTATGTGTAACAATTGGTTTTCGAAATACTTATTCGAAGTTCGCATAACAGTTTACCGAAACATCAAATGATAAACAATTAAGGGGGCCATTCATAAATTATTTAAAGCAACATTGCTTAAAACTGACTCCCCGTACCTTTACGTTACAAATTGCCACAAGTTTCTTTATCCCCTTTTCTCCAGATACGTAACAAATAAATTTTAAATTTATTTTTTCGTAAAAAAATGTTACGTCACCGTTTAGCTCCCATACACACCTAAAAAAATCGAGTGAATTTACATCTCCTGACCATGACATATACAAGCATAAAAATTACATAACGTTAAAATGACGTTTGATTTTGATTTTCCATGACGTTGAATTTAGCAAATCACGTAATATTACCCAGTTTTACCTAGTTTATGAATTATATCCATTTACTATATATTTTGCAGACAATAGTCGTAAATTTTCCATCAAAATACTTTAAAGTAAGAAATTGAACAATTGAAATCGTATAATACACTAAAATTGCAAGATTCAAAAGCAGCGGCCTGTAAATCGTTCAACCTTGGTTGTTACTAGAACTTTCAAATATCGATATAAAACTCCTACATACTGGAAGGGTCAACAAAATCAACCCTTCACCGTTCTTCCAATGCATTGCTGCATTACGGTTTGCAAAGGAGGTGTGTGGTTATTTTTTCTCATCATACAGGAAAAGTGGTTGCTTACCGCCACCAGCCACCAGTATGGGTGAATAGATAGATAGAAAAAAAAACACCAACCGTTCGGGGAGGGACAACTGGGGAGTGCCGATGATCTGTCGCCTTTGGAAAGATAATTTTAATTAAGCGACAATTTTTATTTGCGAGAGGCGTCGTTTTATGCTGCTGCCGACGCGAGACAGTGTCAATTGTTGGTAATGACAGATGGGCTGGGAAAGCGATTGCCCGTAGGGTCTGCAGGGGGATGTTTGCCGTACCAAGCAAGCAATGGGTGGAAAATTAATGAGCAGTGGGTCTTCTGGTCCTTGGCGATGGTTGAGTGTGCAGATACGAAGCTTTCGGAATTCGTAATTTAATTAATAGTTATTGGACCACGCTGCGAACAGATGGGACAAGCGAACAGATGAGTGGATTCAATAATCAGAAATGTTAAGTGTTTTCAAAATCTTTATACAGTTTGGCAGAAAAGGTCCGACAGCTGCACGCTTTGAAACTAACAGTGGATCAACTGATTTGCATGGGAAAATGTCTCGGAATTCAGCGGGAAGTTGGCGACGTTGAAATCGATATCATCCCACTTATTTGGAAATCAATCACGTCATTTCGTAGAAAGCAACTGAAATGTTTCTATAATCGATCCCACAAACCACTATCAAAAATGAGAACTGGCTCGCCTTCCTACAGACTAATGCTGCATCGCTCCGTAAGCTCAACAATTCAGGCGGGGAGGAGGGTTTAATTTTAGAAACATTCTCATACAGTAGAGCATCTTTGTTTGAACATTCCTAGCTTCATAACTCAAAATTCGCATTTCTCCAACATTGAACTTTGAATAGATTTCCATCCCGCCAGCTGCCACGCACCTTCATCGTCACTGATCCGCGTATATTCAATTACTTTCGCTTACATAACACTCGAAGGCTTCGTGAGAATCCTTTACAAAAGCTTTGCCCTTTATCTCCTGATGAGGGCCGCCTCGCCCTCAATTCCTTGCCCCATCACCAACGAGACTCTCTCATTGCATTGCAGTCGCTTTCGCATTCGAGCGAAACAGCGGATAAGTGTTCCCAGAGCCACGGTAAAGGCAACTTTTTCCCGCGTTCTTCGCTACTCCTGGGTAAAGTGTCTGTACTAATTTTCCGCTTTTTCGTGCCCTAACCCCTCGGGGCAAACATCTCAGCCGAGTGCGACACGAAAGGGGCAACGCTTTTCACAGACTTTCGCTTGCAGACTGCGGCAGGGTGGCAGTAGCAGTGGCAGCAGCTACAAGAGAAAAATTTCTTACCGTTCTTTCTTCCGCTTTTCGTGGCAATTTGTTCTTCTTTTTCTGCTTTCGTTTAAGCTTGACAGACATGTGGGTTGCTGGGAAACAAGATGATGGGAAGTGGTACACTATACATGCCAGAGAAAATCGTAACGTGTTCTTTTTGCAGTTCCATCGATCGTTTTCGGTTTTAGTCGTCAATACTAGCTCAATCAAAATACACAGCCAATATATATGAAGCATGTTCACGTTTCTGTGGGAAGTAACGTTATTTATATGGTACATTAATCACATCTAAACCTGTTATGCTACTGATCCACGAAGTTTGCCTGCAGGAACGATTTTGGGCTGGTGGCATAGCGTTTTATTCAATTTGGTTTTGACACAATAATGTTAACCTTCAAAAATACTAGGGATCTGATGCTGATTTAGATCAGAGTTGCTCTAGGTTTGCTCGGAGCTGTCACTTTTGTATGGAAACTGTAAACATTAGAGCGAACCTAGGGCGACTCGATTCTAAAACCGAAAACAGCATTAGAGACCCGGTCTGCTACGATTGTTACGTTATCAGAAATATGTAAGTAAAAATAATTCAAAATTTTCAGTTTTTTTAATTCTAGTAACAAAAACTAAAAGAAATTCAAAGTTTTCCTGACGGCAGCAGTAGGGTTTTGACCAAACACATCAACCTTCCAAGTTAGAAACGCTCTAACTTGAATTTTATAAGTCCTTTTCAAAGACAAGTATGTAAAATTTATGCAGAAATGCAGTATCTAGGGTTACTGCTCCCTAATTCATCTTAACACCTCTATTCATCCCACCCATTTGAACACATTAGTTAGAGCAGTATCTGCTGTCTCTATTCAACGCATTAGCTTAAATGGTAGGATGAATAAGGGTACGTTGTACTCGACTTTTCGCTTCGCTCAAACGCGAGCATTATACATTTTACAGGCAAATTTTTTAACTGTACTGCTTCTTAGGAACGAAGCAAATAAGATGACACCTATTTAAGTGCAATCCAGTCAGTCTAAGTCGAGTTATCAACGAAATAGTGTGACATATTGACTAATGAGATGAATAAGGGCTCGTCTACCCTACCATAGTTACATAATGTTACCAGCAAAAAGCTGATGAGTTTTATGAGGTAGGACTATTTTCAAAATTCTAACTTTTTTAGAATTTCAATAATGCGTGTAGCTCATTTGAGTCCACTTTTGCTCTGTTTCCGATCAAACAACAACTGGTCGGTGTTAAGTCAGACTGAACAAAGTAACAATATATTGATTTCGAGAAAAATTTTGAGTCTAAAGTTTGAATCGCAGCGTCCTTTACATTATAATTGGAAATTATTTTTTTCCGTAATTCTTGTTTAATGTTACATATTTCTAATCTGGCACAAGTCGAATGTAGCTGAAGAAATTCTATCCATTACTATCATTATCTCATTTTTTGATGTTTTGCGACTTATTCCGGTCTGACCTAATACCGACCAACTGAGCAACGATAGATAACCAAAGCAAACTTCATATATTTTTGTACGTTTGTTTATGTTTTGTTTTTTGATTTTCGATATTTTTTTTTCAAATATTCACGAGTTAGAAAAACGGAAACCCGGAAAGTGAGCCATTGTGAAAACGAGCGAATGGGAAACATGTTTTGTGCGATTATTCTATTACCCGGCAAATCATTTTAGATACTCTCAAGCTGATTCGTAAGCACAGCCTTCAAGGCTTCGTCCTAACTAAATCCGTACGGATGGACAATGAGAAAGTTCCAGTGCAGCAAAAGTGTAAACGAGTGGAAGGCTATCGCGTGATTAGCAAAAAGCTTTCGGAGTAGTTCGCACTTCAGATATTGATGAACGACACCAGAACAGTCAAGTTAGCTCATCCAGCTTGGTATACCAAGTATATTTTCGTCGTTTGGATGATCATCGACAAAACCGAATCACGATATCGTTCTATGCGCGCATCGGCTGCATATCTAGTATGAATTGTTGAATACTTTTTTAACTTGTTACTGTAGCTCGTAAAGTTATACGCCGATCGGAAGAATAAGAATATTCGCGTGATGTCCCTATGTCATACTGGTGAAAATGGAACATTTATGGCCAACAAATGCCTCGCATCTGAAGATTCCTGTATAAATAATTCAAAGAAGGCTTGCACAATAAAATACAATGATTTTGATCATAAAAACTTTTTTCACAAAATAATTCGAACTCTTGTAAAATAACTCAAATTATAAGTTAGAAGTTGTATCAAATATAAAGAAAATTGTGTACAAAACAATGCATTTTGATGAAATATCATAAAAACCACTAAAACTTTGTTGCTTGATTTTCCCCGGGCCCAAAGTTGTGAAGGGGGCCCGGATTTTTAAAGGAATTTAAAACGAATAAGTTTTCAACCAAAAAATATTTGAGAATGCAATTAAAATTTAATATCTTGTGCACAATGTAATTAGAATAGCGAAAATTCTAAACTACTGCATATTTGATGTCAAATATATATTTGTACCCAATCAGAAGATCAGATCGATTGCCACGTACGCAGCTCACCTGGGTTCGATTCCCTACCCCGCACACAGGAATTGAGAATTTTTTAAAGAAAAATATCTAACCTGTTTGAAGAAGCGAATGATTCTAAGGTTTCAATTTCTATAATCGAAAAAAATAAGATCAGACTTGTTAGGGGTAAAAAAATAATTTTTTTTTGATTAATTGAATTTCCTGGCTTCGCCTGGATTATTATCGAAATGCTGGATTATTATCGAAAGTAACTATTAGAAAGAGAAAGAAAACTTCTCATACCTCTGTTTAGAGTTGCCACACCGGTTTTGGGAGGCCAATTCCGGACCTTCGTTGAGGTAATTCGGATTTCGCCCGAAGAATCCAGTGGATTATTTTGCAATTTTGCGTTGCCCTTTTCTTGACCAGGAACTCTCAGCATCATATTATAAATTGTCCAACACAGCACAGAGAGGACTCCTCTCTGTGTTGGCTATTATATTCAAAAAGTATTCACCACTATTTGGATTCCGATTTACTTTACCCCACAGGACCTTCGCTTCAATGGATCAATGGGTTATATGCTCCTCACAAAGCTAGCTCGGGTTATCCTTCACAGCGAGAGTAGCTGGTGCTTTTTGATTTTTTGTGAATATTCGAGGAAGTGTAGTACTACACCCAACTAAATCAACAAAACTGTGCACAAATGCGAAAAACACTCCTAAATGTGAACGATATAGTGGTGTGCTCTACCAAAACATTACACTATACGGTGAATGTTAAAAAATATGATTTTTTTCCCTAGTTCTACGAGCTACATAAGAAATAAAGCAGAGCATAATTAGAGCTTTTATGAATCTTTTCGAAACGCTATACTGAGCGTAAAATCCAACCACCAAAATAATTTGAAATTTGAATCATGTTTTGCTATTTTTTCCATTTTTCTAATTTTACTTGGATTTTTTAAAATTTTGTTAAAATTTCATTGCTTTTTTTTCAAGTTGTAGATTTTTTTGCATTTCTGCAATTTTAACATTCTGCTTTTTTATCTATTTACATTGATACCATATTTTTATTTTATCCATCTGTGCACGTTCTTCATTTTTGCATTTTATCTATTTTTATCACTGCCACTTACTTTAATTTATAATCATTCAACTTTCTTTATTTCATTTTTCTATTGTTTTATATTTTGATATCCTGCTTTTTATTTGTTTCTTTTCTCATTCCATCTAATTTTTCAAATTTGTCTATTTGCTCCAATTATGCTTATCATACCCTTTTTCTATTTCCTTTTTTTCTCCATATATTTTTGCATTTCTACAAACATTTTTTAATTTTTTTAATTCATCCTGATTGTCCATTCTTTATCTTTCTCATATTTTGATCCATAGTTTTAGTTTTTATTTTCTTCGCAACTGTTATTTTTCATTTTTTCCATTTAACCTATTTTGAAAGTACTTTTTCTGTTGGTCATTTTCCTGGTGGTTTACTTTTTTTATTTTTCTAGAAAACATTTGATTTTTTTGCCATTATGCGCATTTTTTCTTTGCTGTAAATTTAGTCCGTTGTTTGAATTTATTTCAAATTTCGTTTCTAATGTTTTTTTCACTCTTTAAAAAATTTAATCCATTTTTTTCAATTTTTTCTTGTTATTTTCTCCTTATTTTGTGTGTTTCTATAGTACCGGGGTGACATTGATCACTTTTGGAAGTAATCATTACATATTTTTCGACGCAGCACATTTTTTTTCAAGTTTAACATTTTTAAACCATGTAATGATGTATGGTGAAGAAGATTGGATGATTTTACCTGAAATTGTTCGCTTATAACTATTTGTCCAAAAATGATTTCAATTTGAAGTCCGCTTTCGTATTAAATTCTTGATGTCAATATTTTTCATTCAAATGTTTGTTTAGACTAATTCTGAAAAGATATTCAATTATTAAATCTTAAAAATAGATGTTAATTGGTATTGTATAAAGTAGTTCAATATACTGCAAAATTCGAGTGACCAAAATTCGTATAATTCGTATAACTAGAATAAAAGAATCTGAAAGTATTTTTAACTGCTACACGTGTTTTATTTCAGTAGTTTATCAATGTACAAAGAGTTTCATCCATTTTAACGCTTTGGAGTATTAGATATAAAAAAATATTGCGAATTTTAGCTGCAAATAATCTGAAATTATTGCCAACTAGTTTTACAGAAAATTGTTTTTAAAATAAGCGAACTGTTTAAAATAAGTTTAGCGCACCCCATTCTAAAGAAAAATTAAAACTCACTTAGAATTTATTACTCTTGTTAAAATCTAAGATTGATTTGTTTTATAAAAAAAATAGACACTATACGAAGCTTCGTAAAATATGGTAAAGTAAAATTTAGGTTTTTGTGGTTTTTTTTTTACCCAAAAACCAAACAATATACACAAAAATATAACAAATCAGTATTTTATAAGTTTTAGAGCAAAACTCATTTCAAATTCTAAGGATTCGGTAGACTATTCGGGCCAAATAACCAATCTACGAAAAAAGTTTGGAGTGATCAAAGTCACCCCGATGATCAAAGTCACCCCGTATACCATTTTGGTTTTTTTTACTATCTTTTGTTTTCCATTTTGTCCGTTTTTGTTTAATCCATACCTTCCAAATTTCTTTATTTTCCGTCTTTCCAACATTCCAATTCTCAAAATTTTCCGGTTAGCCTATTTTTTTTTTAAATTTCCTCAAAGTTATTTTATTATTGTTTTTAATATCTATTCCTCTACTTTCATGCATTTATTTTATTCATTTTTTCTGTTGCTTTAAATACATCTTGTTTGTAATGTTAAAAAAATACATTTTATTGTTTTTGATTTGTCGAGTTTTTCAGTTTTATGCATTTTTTTTATTTATTGTTCGTATTCTTTTTAGTTGTTTTTATTTTAATATTTTTCAAAATTTTCCTACCTTTACCGATTTTTAAAAAATGTGTTTACCATTTTTTTCAATGATGTTCGACTTTTTTAATCTGTTCAATTTGTTTATCTAGTTACCTGTTTTCATTTATTGATTTTTTATAGGATCTGTTTTGTTTTTTTCGATTATGCATTTTTGACAATTGACTTTAACGCTCAAAAAGGCAGCGGGTTTAAGAGGCCCGGCTAGTTACAGTTGTCTAGTTTCAATGAGCTTGAATTATCAAGCGTTTTCAGGCTTTCGATTCTCTCTCTGGTATAGCGACGAAAATGAGGCGTTTAATTTTATTGGGTCTTGGGCGATGCTTCTTGAAGTTACTATTTTAGCTCGTCTTTTTGAGGGTTTATTTGTTTATTAGGTTGATGATGCTATTTTGAATTTTCTGTTTTTATTTCAATATTTAGTTTTCCCATTGTTTTTTTCTTTTTCCACTGATCTCCATTTAGACAATGTTTTTAATTTTCGTAATTACTCCATTTTAAATCTTTCCATTTCTCTATTTTTATTAATACTATTAACAAAAATGGCTCTTTCAAAATCACCAAAACTTTTGAAGAGTATTTACAATACTCCAAAGTAGTCCTACATTTTTTCCGTTATTGGCACTACAAATAAATAGAGCAAAAAACTTGTACATAACTATACAATTTCAGTGTAATATACATATTATCAGTGAAGTTCAATGAAAACTTTAACTTTTTGGTACACGGGCAATATACAGTGGGCCCGCACCTTGGATCCCCCGGGCCCGGATTTTCTCTCTACGGCCCTGAGTGTAGGAGTTCTCAATTAACATTTTTTCCTTTGCTCAATGGAATAGCTTTGGTCGTGGCCGGTGTCTGATGACCATTTTATTAAAGTGCATTTTTTATTGGTTCAAGGTTAGCTGAGGTAAGCTTACCTCATGCCTAAAATGAATTCGGATTGATTTAGATTTATTTTTTTCAATAAATAATGTAGGTAATTTCTTAATGTACAAAGTAGATGAGGTCAATGATTTCTAAGAGAAATCCGGATTAATCAACTTAAGCCTATTTATTTCGAATTACTTTCAGTTTCTCTAAAAAAACTGATTGAAACAAATCGCAAATGCATTGAAAAGGCTTCTTCTAGATTCCTCTGGTGCGAAGACAACAAGATGTGGGAACCACGAATTAAAAAACACGCTCGTTAAACTTAGCGCATTTTCATTCCTCTGATATGTTTTAATCCGACTGTTGAGATCAACCATGATGGGCAAACTCACTGGGTATGGCGGAAGGCAAAATTCTGTCATCGCACTGGAGACAACTCAGTGATGGTCTACCCTAATGTGTCATTTATATAGGAAGAGGCAAAAGAGAAAATCACGTTCCCTTCGAGCTCAGTCAATGTGCGGTAAAATTTTATTCTAAATTAAAACTTATAAGGTAAAATATCACAGAAGTAAATCACAGATATCGGAAAATTATCTCAGTTCGATTAGTTTATCACAGAAATATATTAATTTGTTTTTCATGTGAGTATACAGATTAAATTCTCCAATATGTAACTAGTTAACCTACAATAAAGTTAAATTATAGAAACAGTAAATGGAATCGGTACTAAAAGCGGCCGGTTCAAATACCTGAACTTGTTACATTATCAAGGTAAAATATGAATTAATAAGACTAAATCTAAACATAAATTGATGCCACATATTTATGCAGAATATTGCTACCTTTCACACTGCTGCGATTTATGTTGCCAGGGCTAGCACGAGGTGATTAAAGAAAAACCAAACAATGTAATACAAGAATTATATTATATTTATAGACACACACACTAATAAATTAAACATTTACAGTTTCAAGCTGCTACAATCAAAAGCTGCTGTGAGAAAGGTTTTTTTCTGGAAATCCGAACACCGATATTAGATGACTTCCTACCTATTTGTTGATAAATCACCTTTTACGCAAGGATGCGCACCGAGTAAATTCAGAATTGTTTAAAAAAATCCAAAAATTTTGTTTGTCCCCGTAGCAAAAAATCATTTCGTTTCGTAACCCAGGGTCCTATTGAAAAGAATCGAGCTGTTATGAAGCTGACAATACTTCAGTTTTGAATGCAGATAAAACGTTTACGATTTCTTGCAGGTAATACTAAACAATTTCTACATTAATGATACAAAAACAAGTATACGTATATTATCTTTACTACCTGTTAGAGTAAGTTTTTCCAACCAGAGGTAAATTCACCCACAGGGTTGAATAAGACAACTGCAGATGGTGAATTATGGCTGGTAAATTTCAACTCGTAATCCTAACCCTTAAATGCGCAATGTTGTTTTAAAACAACATTACGAAAACCATCTCAGACTTATCAGAGTAACGCATTAAAGCTGTGTGGCAATTTTCAGAAAATTTGAAAAAAATTGGTTTGCGCCTTTGAGGGCTAATATTTCCCTCAAATTAACTATATAGATATCAATAATATAGAGATAATAATTCGATGGCAATATTAGAATAACAAGTTGAAAAATTAAGACTCAACAGAAATCATAAAAAATCACCTCGAGATAAAAAGCTCAACGATGTTTGGTTAATTGAAATATAAGAAATATTCCTCATAGTATCTGGTGTTCAAACTGCTTATTCCGCAAATCCCATTACAACGAATAATAAATCTCTCACATTCTCGGTAGCCGGCTGCCTAGAGCAATGGTTTCATGATAACGCTATTGGCATACTTACTAACCAATATCCCATTCCCGCGATACATGTTGAGATGCAGGATAGTGAGGAAACTCCAAGAAAGGATTGTTGCTATCAGCAACATGTATCGGACTAACATTCGATTGCTTCCCCAGAAAATCTGCACTCGTACATGGTCAGCGTCGGTATTTATCGGCATGCATGAATCAATACAGGTTGCACAATGGGGCTTATCGTGATATTCCCAAGCATGTTGGCCCAATAAACATTTTGCAATCTAGCAATTAGTTCTGGTCAATGACGGAGTAGCAACCACGGGCAATCTCTGCTTAGCAATAGGCTATGGATTTATTATCATAAACAACACTTGGCTTTCCCAACAACGTTCTATCATCACACTAAATTGAATTAATCGAGGTCTTTTAATACTCCATGAATATTAAATTTAGTAAAATGTTCTAAGCTAACAGAATCGAGTCAAAAGTCAGGGGATATACCAAATCGTGTGCTGACAAAAAACGTTCTACGCTATATTAAAATTACGCTAGTGTGGCTATTCAGAGCGTTTGGCGCTTGTCTCATATGCCTGTTGACACATGTTCGTGCCCTGACCAGGCAAGATTTTCTACGTCAGAAGCATCGTAGCACTAGCCACGTTGAAACTGAAGGTCTGTTGAAACTGAAAGTGAAAAATCGGTTAAGGGATTGTAATGCTATGCTGTAACAAAATGTAATGTAATATTCTAATAACCCCACTAGGCATTGCATTTATCGCTCATATGAGTAAATGCGTCCGGATGATTTGCTACAATAAAAACTCACATTTTCACACGAAGAGCTGTTGGCGCTCACACAACTTCTCCGGATAAATACAACGTGTTATTTCTCCAGATAAATAAAACCGCCGGAGAATGAGCGAATGAGTTTATCACGGTATTCTTTTTGCGCTCGCTATCTTGCTGTCGGTATTCCAAAACACGAAAAAACAGGTCTATCGCACTTCTTTGCAGCTTTTTTTGAAATTAAGTGTATATTTTGACGTTTTTATTGATTTCCACGAAATTAAAACATTATCACCTTCTCCGGTGAGTAGGAAAAAATCAAATAAATTTTATCCGGAAAATTATTCTCACGCTATTTATGTAGATGGAGAATTTTGCGACTCATCTTATCTCGGAAAAGTTGGACATCAGATAAGCTTTTTCTTGCGTGAGTGAGAGAGAATTGCAATGCCTGAACCCCACTTATCATCAATTTGTGTGTAGTCCCACTTAACATCAGTTACCCTAGAGTCCTTTGGACTTCATACAACACCACATCAACACTCATGCTCGGTCAGGTTCACAAGCGAAAACCATAGCTCAATACCGGTAAGCGTTGTGCATTCTCACACAACATATAAAAATCCGTTTATCATCCAAATAAAAGGGTCCACCTTTCCGGTAAGCGAATGCTCTACTCATTCGTCCTGCAGCGCACCGTCGCGTCGTCGAAAGACCCGTCGTCCCAAAAGGATACAAAATAGAAACTGTTGGAAAATCAATTCAACAAATATTTCAACCCTATCGTTTGTTATCGCTATGTCAGCCTAAATTCCGCTTCCAGTTTCCAGTTAGGCACAGGAAACGGACCGAAAACTTTTACTCCGAAGCGAATAAATATTGGAAAATATTTATTTGTCCCCTTTCTTCAGATTGGAGTCTCGATGGGTGGTGGCTGCCTGCCTGACCGATCTCAGTCGGAAACGGATCATAGAAACAGCATATTGTTATCGAATGACGATGATATGGAACTGCTGTGGATGAACTTTTCGTTCTAATCTCGTTTTGGGACAACCGAACCGAGAGCTTAGGATACGTATCGAAAAAGGTAGGTTTGAGCGCATTCGAGCATATCCCGCGAGCTTGGTCTAACTACCCTAGTTATGTAACGAAAATTTAATAATTCATTTCCCTTTATATTGCCGGGACTGGCCTTTCTTGACCTGCTGACCGCACTTTGGGGAAACATTTTTTTGGTAGGTGCATGATGCAAAGGTAAGTTTTTTTTATTGCTCAGCCAGGCCAGGCTAGGGGAATTCAATTTAAATACCTGTGGTGAGAAAGTTCCCATCCCTTTTCCACTTTCTGCTCCGAGAATGATGGACGGTGTGCCGAGGAGATTTATGAAAATAGTACGTGGATTGTAGCATAAAGTAAAATTGCGAAGAATAGACAGTGGAAGAATGTTGCCTTTATGTAAAATGAAATATCTTGCCGTATTTTGTTGTCTGGAAAGAAAGAACGATGCCTTTTTGCTGCTCTGGCTGCAGTTCGTGCTTATACTGTGGTGTGTGTGTGTTGGATAACTTGCAAATGGTATCAACTTTTTTCGGGCAATATACAGACTCGTGCATTTGGCGTTAACAATAAGTTGTTAGCTATTTTTTTCTCACCTTCGGTTTAAATTGTTGTTCCAAAAATTCACCAAAACAAAAAATCGATGAGATTGTCAATTCATAGCCGAATTTTCGTTCACCGTATGTCACATTGCCTTTGTATGTTTTTCATAAACAAAACTGGCAGAACTGGAATTCAATTGAAACATTGCGGTGCTCGTGGTTGAAGAAATAGATATCACTGAATTTGCACTACCTCTGTAAGTGAGTAATGGCGGTGTCATTAATGTAATCGACCTTTAACCATTAGCAGTGAGAACTCGTTCTGAAAAGTAATCAAAAAGATAATTTTGAAAACCTGCCTAAATTAGAAAAAAAGTTGAAGCACTGAGGGAATTATTACTAGCAAATGGAAGTAATTAGGGAGTCATATCCATTACAGAACACATTAATTCACGTTCTCGATTTCTTAACTTAAAATAAAATGTGATGGCATGCCCAGTTTCTGAATTTTGGGACATATCTTTTCTATATATACATAATTACTGGAAAAGATCTTACAACTTTGGGCGCATCCTTCCCTTGACGACACAAATGAATTCAACCCATATTCAGCCATTGTTATGTAGCTGCCATCAAATTCATAGAACAGAAGCATGGGTAAAAGTACCCTGATAACATCCTGTTAACATGCAAATAATTTACCCCTTTTCGCTGCTAACCGAAGCGACTCTCCATAAAACTTTTCCACTTTGCCTGCCAAAAAGAGCCCTGATTCGTCTTTTTCGTCCTATTTTCCTTAAAAAAAAGACCTCTCCCGTTTTTTTTCGGAACGTTCACAACCCATTAACGGGCAAGGCAGGTCTATGAAAGTCCAAAATGGAAGAATAAAAAATCCAGCCCTGGCTGATGCTGCTTCACTTCTTATCTTGTCACCGTGCAAGTGTCACACTCATTTTATCTTTCTTCAGCCATCAACCGGGGCGGGTGGTGGTGGTGGAACGAACCACGATTTTTTGTGCCGAGAGGTAAAATAAGGGCTAAAATGTTCTCTCCCGTCGGTTCGCCCCGCTTGAGTACAATTTGTCGTGATGTAGAGGAAGTCGGGGTAAAATGCTTCCTTGAAAGAATATCGTAATATTTCCAGAATGTTTATCTCGAAATTCTTTAGTATTTTGTTAAGAAAATATATCCAGAAACTACTAGGGGCATGCCCTGCGGGGTTGCACGAACTGTAGACGTAGGACTATTCTACTTAATGTAAAATATTTATTTTATTATTACATTTAGAGTAATAATAAATCAAATATATTTCTGCGATATATTTCCGAAAAATCACAAAATTTCCAAAAATCTGTGAAATTTTCATCAAAATGCCAAAAATCTGCCATCTGTGAAAAAGAATCTGTGATCAAAAATTGCGAAAAAAAAACTGTGACATTACAGAAAAATCTGTGAATATGGTAACCCTGCTACCAAATTAGATATGGGTCATTCTACGCGAAGTGATCAAAAAAGATGCAAACGTGAAATCGACCTTCATGGATTTGAAAAAAATTGGAGGAATTGTTCATCTAGGGCCAATATATAAAAATCCAAATTTTTGTGTCAATTGAACCACTCCTCGGGTCACGGGAGCACCCCCCGTTTTGGCAAATTGCCAAAACCCTTGATTTTATTTTGATCATAGCTCCGGTTCTATTTACTCTAGAATCAAACCGCAGGCGGCAGTGCTTCCAACTATGCGATTTTTTCAGTTAAATATTAAAAGTTAATTTTTCTCTCAATACATATATTTTAATTTTGAAAATTCTAATGCCATCGCGTTCCTCAGACATTTTTACATAAAAAACACTTATCATCTCAATATAATATGAGCACATCCTGAGATATACTGTTTTGAAGGGAAAAACTCGTATTTTCTCATATAAAAATCCAATTTTATCAGTCAAAATTGAGTTAATCTTCAAACGGTCATAAAATCGACCCTGATCTGCTAGAAGTAAACCAAAAATCAGTCTTTCTTCCGATCTCGCACAAATCAGAAGCAAAAAAATCGCTACGCTATAGCAGGCTATAGGCACCAGTGCATCAAACCAGCTTTTGTTCTATACAAGTGCACAAACAAATTGTATCGTTGCCCCTGGCAGCGGAGTGAAATGAGTTTGCCAAATGAAACAAAAATGCCCGTGCTGGATAACACGATTTCGACAAACTTTAATAAAACTCGAATTAGACCCACAGTTGGTCGTTGTTAAGTCAGACCGGACTAAGTCGCAAAACATCAAAAAATGAGATAATTATAGCATTGGATAAAGAATTTCGTCAGCTACATTCGACTCTTGCCAGATTTGAAATATGTAACAATAAACAAGAATTATGACAAAAATTAATTTCCAATCATAATGTAAAGGATGCTGCGATTCAAACTTTAAACTCGTTTTTCTCGAAATCAATATTTTGTCACTTAGTCCGGTCTGACTTAACACCGACCAGTTCAGGAAGTGGAACAGTTAGTTTAGGTTAAAATAGAGCTTAATCTCGCTGAAGTTACGTACATTCAGTTGCACCACGTTAAAAACTGTGTTTTGATCACGTTTAGAAGTTTGGCACAGGCAGAGAACTTCATTGCAAAGAACAACATGCAACACGAGGTCGAATTTAATAACACAAGAATCAAGATCCCCGTACATAAGGAAAACGACATGGTGGACATGCGTATCCATGATTTGGCCCGCACACTAAGGAAGATTACATCAAACGAATCATGTTGCAATATGGAGAAGTAGAATCTATTACGAATGACACCTGGAGAATTTTTTTCATCGGCATTCCCAACGGCGTTCGTATTGTGAGGATGCGAGTTACTAGACCAATACCTTCTTACATGACTATCGAATGCAAATCACCAAAGGATGGCGTCACCTATAAGCAAACAATACTTATCACATATCCCGGGCAGACCCCAACATGCCAATTCTGTAACCATACAGCCCACTACGGAAAAACATGCGCCGAAACAACTAGTCAAAACTCATCTACTACAGCCAACTCTAACAAGCAGCCACCGACACCTTCAGATAAACTAAAAACAACGATCCAATTAACCAATAATGCAGGTACAATGACCACGACAATCGCTCCCAAACAACTTGCATCGCTAATAAAGAAGCAAATACCGATGAAGACGGATTTACAACAGCGACCCGAAAGAACAAGAAACAAATAAGAACCTCCGATCGTGAAGAACAAGAAAGCAGTACCGATGATGACATGGGCGGGAGCAATAACGCGAGAGAAGACAGACTGGATTACCCCCAAGCCGCCAAGGAAAAGGATCTCAACACGCAGCAGCAAACTGCGTCAACAAGATCTGGCAGATAGACATTCTTAATTTCTTTTTATTTTTACTTATTGTAAAAAAATAAAAGACCCATGGCTCAGTTGTGCTAACGCATTGAGCCGTTTCAAATAAATATTTAGATTTAAAAAAAAGCAAACCAAAAATGTAGTTTTTCATCATTTCTCTTCTACTTCACGAAAAATTATGTTTGAACTCAGAATACTCAAGTTGGTTTTTTAGTGTTGTGCGCTTGCGGTTTTATGTGGGAAATTGCGGTTTTTTCTCTTCATAACGGTGTATCTCAGGATCCGCTCAAATTATATTGAGATTATAAGTGTTTTTTATATAAAAATGTTTGAGGAATGGCATTAGAATTTTCAAAATTAAAATATATATATTGAGAGAAAAAATATCTTTTAATATTAAACTAAAAAATCGCATAGTCGGCAGCACTGCCGCCAAAAATTAATATTTTTTTTCTAGATTCCTGAACAATTTTCTTCAAAAGCCATCTTGCGGTTTGATTCTAGAGTAAATAGAACCGGAGATATGATCAAAAGAAAATCAAGGGTTTTGGCTATTTGCCAAAACGGGGGGTGCTCCCATGACCCGAGGGGTTCAATTGACACAAAATTTTGGGTTTTTATATATTGGCCCTAGATGAACAATTCCTCCAAATTTGATTCAAATCCGTGAAGGTCGATTACACGTGCCTTGATCACTTCGCGTGGAATGACCCATATACCTACATTCGCCTCAAACATTGAACCCAAGCGCAGCAAAAGAAGTCAATGCTGATGATGATGGGCAGAGCTAAAGAGACATCTAGTGTTTGCAAATCGAGCTCGAATGTACAAGCGTGTTCGAGATTGTACATAAAAGTGTACTGGAAACGAGCACAACACAAAAGAAAGCATAGTGTTTGAACGGACAAGCTCAGTCGCGTGTTGGACGGCACTGGGCAGCGTACCTCCACAGCCAGTGTAACGGACTTCTAACTCAGCTACACTGGCTGTGAAAACATAGAGCGCAGTGATCTGCTCTGCCTTCCATTCAACAAGCAACTGAGCATGTCCGGCCAAATCCGTTCTTTAAATAGTCGATGATGACGTCATTCATAGAAGCGTAGCGCGCTAGGCACAGAAATCTTCCGCGCCAGACTCGGGAAGGGCTATCTTCTGTGTGTAAATGCGCAATATTTTGACTAGGTTGTACGGGTTCTTGTTTGCCCGGCGTACCCTTCTTTTCAGGGCGGCCTGGGTGCCTCTACAGAATTTCGGATTTTCGTAACAACAAAAAAACAAAAGTAAACAAACAAGTAATTTACTAAATTTACTGACTTTTATTTCGCCGCTTCTCCACTTCACTGCTGCTGCTGCTTTTGACGATGGCGGAAGGCGGGGACTCCGGGTCCGGAACTCCGACGGCCGAGTTCTCCTGCTGCTATCGTTGGCTGCTATCGCAGCGGTCCTTTTCAATTAGCCAGGAAGGTGACTAAGGCTCTTTTGTTGGAACCTCCCAAGCGACGGGGCGAATAATCGCAGGGTCCACTCACTCCCCGTGAATGGCCCAGGTAGGTTCCGCAGTAACCTACCTCAAGGGGAACCTTTGTCCGCCCTGCTTCGTTTTCCTTTACGATTAACTGTGGAGGAGAGCTAGGCTCGTTCAGCTGATTCTCCACAGTGAGAACGGCACTGATGTCACCTGGGTCCTTTTTGTTTAGCCGAGGAAGCGAGTGGCTCCTTGGTGGTTAGCTTCCTGTTTCGGCCTCCGTACACCAGGACTTTTCCGAATGCCCGGACCACTCACCAACACTACTGACGGATTTAGTTTGCCGTCATACGCGCGCACTGAACTGAGTTACGGTGGCAGGAAACTGTCCCGAAAAAAAGCTAAGTTTTTCGAACGTCTGTTCGTGGCTGTGGTCCATCACTATTTGCTTTTTTCACGATGGGCGCCTTCCGCACTTCACGAAAAAAAACAAACACCAACATTAAAAAAACCGTACCGCCGCATAGCTGTCATCGCTATGTGTAGCATAACCAGTAGACTTATTTCAGCAGTAGGAGAGCGGTGGCCTACCCAAGCCCTATGTTATTTATACATAAATATGAAGCAAAATTTACTACACCTATCTAGATTAACAGAATCGTTCACAAAAGCTAAAACAAACAAAATTAACGAGAAAAAGTGGATGATCATAAGGAACAGCGGTGAATATTATGTTAAATAAAAAATACACTCTACGGAGTGTATACGCAAAAAAAGGGTATATTTCCGCCCAGTGCTAAATTGTTACCCTGACGGCTTACATACATTATTTAAATTTTTAATGTCATGATGCAAAAAATCTTTGGGTTTATTTATTGGAATCTATTCTTAGAAGTATTTAGTTTAAAATTGGACCACTTTTCGTTACATACCATTTTTGTAGAATTTGGAAAGTGAACCCCCATATCGAAAAGAAAGACGTAGTCCTACGTCAAAACATTTTTTTTTTAATTTTTATAAGACACTGAAAAATAACTTTTTGAAATGTAGGTGGGCCAAAAATCCACAAACGAGGGGTGCCACATACGGAAAAATAAAACAACTCAAAGAATAAGTTCTTTTAACTTACTTTTGAGTGGCGCGTCACTTTCGCGCTTATTAGTGTTGTCAAAAACAAAACGAATGATTCGACTTAGTCAAGGTCTTCCGTGGAATAAGATACTTTTTAGTTTATTGGGGTATGCTCAAAATTTGATAAATTCAACTTAAGTTTAAGCATGTTGAAATCAAAGTTGAGTATAAAATAGGTGTGCCACCAAAATGCCTACGACTATGCAATTAATGGTATTTCTGTTTGCCATGCGGATTTGACAAAATTTTTTTGCGGTGAATATCGTTCTCATTTTTTTTTTCAAGTAAGAGAAGGCAAAAAACGAATTATACAAATTATATTTCACATTAATTGCTAAAGAACTGCATCAATAAGCCATCCCTGTTACGTCTTGTCCATTTACGTTAACGATATGTGGTTGAATTTTATTTAACTTGTTTGGTTCGTAAATAAAATTTAATTTACAAAATTAAATACATTCTATTACATTATATTCACCATTTCGATTTTGAAATTTTTTTGATCCCCATTCTTTTGCCACGTTAACTGTCAAAGATGCAAAACCACTGTCAACTAAGTCAAAGGTGATTTTTTCGGGATCGAAGGCGTACGTTTCTCGGATACTTACGCAGCGTCTGGAAGACTGAGATACTTTTCGGAAAGATTCATCATCGACATCGATACTGTGAGAGATAGATTAAATTGGCTCGCTTTGGCTCACGTTGTTCGGAGATTAGGGAGCACGATTAAAAACCGTTTATGAGCATTTTTTTACAACATGAATGTACAAGATGGATATTTTCGAATAAAAAAAAGGAAATTTTAAATTTTTTAAATGTGGGTCACATTCCGTTTAACCCACCTTGTCCGGAACGTCACTTCAACTGAAAACAGTAGAAAAGAAAGCGTGTTAAACTCGTTTTGAGGTTTAAGGAGATATATCTTGTAAACCTAGGAAAGTTGTAAGTATAACGAAAACCCTAATTACAGTTAAACTAGCCTTTTTGATCATTAGAGAATCATCAATTATAAAACACTTTATTCAGTAAAACACGATAAGATGCCCGAGCAAACGAAAATCCCATGCTCGTGATCCAAATTAATCCACACTATATGGTGCATTGATCATGGCCCT
The DNA here is from genome assembly GCF_030247195.1 of Topomyia yanbarensis. Taxonomy (NCBI): domain Eukaryota; kingdom Metazoa; phylum Arthropoda; class Insecta; order Diptera; family Culicidae; genus Topomyia; species Topomyia yanbarensis. The sequence goes on along the minus strand of NC_080671.1, from coordinate 43,992,108 downwards.
GTAGATCCCATACACAAACCATATGTCAGTATATTTATTTTATAGTGTGGTGATGTTTGTGAAATTTGACACGGCTCATATTTATGGTCTTTTAAGTGGCTGTATGGTTTTTGAGCCTCGCTCGGATGATTCTTCTCTGAAATATCATATTTAACTTATCTCGGACACGATTATTTTTTACATATAATATTATGTATTCTTATAACCGGAACTTATTGTGTAGATGGTATAAATTTTATTGATCTGTTTAAAAATTTCCCTATAATTCAACGAATTATTTTTTAGAAACAGTAGAGTCAATAAAGGTACAAGAGTCGACGATTTTTGTTGATTAACAATTAACTTCCATTGCATTCCAATTCCATATCTTTCTCGGCCATATTAAAAAAAATGCAATAACACATTTTATTTCTATTATAGCAAGTCTTCTCCACGCACAACAAGCGGGAGTAAAACCAGACACTTGGAATCACGGGTGAACCTTTCACCCTGATTCCCAAAGCTGAAAACACTCGCCTGAGAGCGGTAGATTTATGAACGATTTACTCCAACTAGCTGACCAACACGGAGGGCCGTTTTCAATACATACATATGCTAGCTGTATTCATATACAGCGAGCCTGCTTAATATTGTTATTGTTTCCGAGCCGGTGTTCGATAGGAGAATTAGCCAGACCGAGGAATGCTACGGGGAACGTGTCATTTGAGCCAATATATTCTGGTTCTTGAGACATTATTCAAATTTTCAATGTCGTTGTATCGAAAATCTATAATTCTATCTATTGGAATCTGCACATAAAAGTATTTCTGAGTGATATGTGCAAAGGTATCAAAAATGTTTCGTGACACATCTAAATTATAAGCGTTGAATACCTAACCAATTTTTGTTACACATCATTTTCGTTGAATTTCCAAAGTGCACCCCCATAGCGGAAACAAAAACGTAGTTCTACGTTAAAAATGGGCGCGCAATTTCCAGTAAACAACCAGTGTGCCGTGAATGCACTTACGGCTGTCAAAAGCCATGCGCTGAAATTTCAAATTGACGGCAATGTCTGAAATTGACGGCACTGTCTGAAATTAGCTAGGAAATTTCGCTTTTTCCACGTCGCTTTCGAAAGATACTCCAAAAATCAGCTTTTTTCTTTATTTATAGAAATCATGCGTATTTCGAAATTTGAAATAAAATTAGAACATATTTTTCCGACTGATTAGTGTATACATTGTGTAATTCCGTTCAGTGCAATGGAAATTACTGGCATTCAAAAACTCTACCTCCTGGTTCTTCCGAAATTTCGAAAAGTAAGCGTAAACTACGGGAAAAGAAATGAATCACAATACTTGTTTGAATCTGGACTAGAAAAATAAAATGTATTTAACTAATTACAACAAACCATGTTCGGTCAGCCTGGAAGGGTTCGAGTAAGATTCTTAGCTGATAAATTGATCTTTTTAAAATTGTATAGTAGCCCTACCCCTTAAATTAATTTTGAATGCTTCTTGGAAATTTCTAGCCTTCATTGTGTTTCAAAATAATTAAGACGAAACCTCGAAGTGTTTGGAGGGTTTATCTCTTTTGACCCTAAAGCAACACTATTTGTTTTGTAGCTGTCCTAACAAGTCTGTTAACGGGCCCAGATATGATGAAGAGTCAAATTGCTACAGCCGCAGGTCGCTTGCCAAATATAAAATTAATCAGAAAATTTCGACAATTTCTTGTTTCGTGCACTCTAAGAAAATGGCCAACTTGAAGAAGGAATGATTTTGTCAGCAACTTCCTGTGCAAATTCCGAATTTTGTCTATGCGTAGTCGAAACCGAGGTGCTTAGAGTTAAAGTTGATTCGTACGTGAGACATGCGTCCTTTTACGCATCAAGTGGGAAGTGAGGTAATCGTACAAGAGACTGCGAAGAAGAAAACATACAACGAGCAACTTTGTGCATAAATTGAAGTCAAAGCAAACCTAAATCAAGCCGTAATCGACGTTGTTAGTTATCGTTTCTAATACCAGTATGATTAATCGGCATTTTTAAAGATAGTATCACCTGAACTTAATAGGTCCCTGATCTAAATCGTTTCTATGGTTCTAGTACAAAACAAATGCAATGTTTCGCGCCACTTGCCACATCCTGAATCAAAACAGTTCACTCAATCGAAACTGAGTGAACGCAGCCAATCACATATGTTGCTATTGAACTGAGGTTCAGTCCATGACCCTTCGTGCGCCGTCACTTTCAAATGAATTATAGTTCATATTCAACCTTCTTTGTTTGCTCCTACCAAATGAAAAGATACCGCTTTTAATTGACCCAATGAACACAAGTCGAATGTGAATCGGGTCAAAGGAATTAGTTCAAGGTCGAAGGAGATAGGATGACTAAAGCCATTTTAAGGGTTTAAAAAAGATGATGGCAATATAGATATCATTTCTAACGGTCTGGTCAGCAGATAACGAAAATAGATAAGTAAGGCCATTTTGAAATCCAAGATGGCAGCTTCTAATAATCACAAAAAATGTAAACCGTCGTCAATATGGATGTCATCTAAAAAGAGTTGGTCAGCAAATGACGGAAATTGATGATTAAGGCCATGTGATTATACTCTAAAATTCTTAAAATTTTGACGATTTTTTACTATTGGATTTACACGACAATTGTACGTCCAATACTGTCATACGGATGCCTTGTGTGGTGGCAGAGGGGAGAGGTGATGACAGTCCAGTCAAAGCCAAAACCATCTGCAAAGAATGGCGCTCATTACGTTGACTGGTGCTTTCACCACGACTCCGACTGCTGCTCTTGAGGCACTTCTAAATATCAAACCATTACACATACACCTCAAACAAGAATCACTATCATGTGCATACAGACTGGCTTTGGAACAGTAACCATGTTGAGCTTGCTACCAGTCATACACGATTGTGGTCACAAATGGTTACATGAGGTGAAGATATTCTTGCTCCCAGCAATATTACACTCACATGTAGTTTTCCTTACAGGACATTCCATGTGAAGATTTCCTCTCGAGAGGACTGGTTGTCTGGTTATATGGAAAGACAACAACAAACGCAAGTGGTTTGTTACACTGACGGTTCTTCGATGGAGGGACGTGCTGATGCTGGTGTCTACTGTCGTGAAATGAGATTGGAACATTCTCACTCACTAGGTAGATACTGTACTGCATTCCAAGCAGAAATCTTTGCGATTATGTGCGGGGTACGATCGGCCGTTTTTCCGACAGAGTTATAAACTTCTGTTCCGATAGTCAGGCTGCAATCAAGGCCCTTAGCTCAGACAAATCACGGTCCAAGCTAGTGATCGCGTGCCGAACCCAAATCGAAGAGCTAAGCATTGTCAACACTATCTACCTTGTCTGGGTACCCGGACATTCCGGTATTACTGGAAATGAATGGGCTGACGAATTGGCCAGGGCAGGTTCAGCGATTGACTTCGTTGGTCCTGAGCCCGCGCTGCCAATTTCGACAAGTTGGATAAGGGAAAAAATACGGTCCTGGGCTGCGTCCGAGCACCGCAATTATTGGAGAAATCTACAAACGTGTCGCCAAACAAAGACGTTTCTAGAACAACCGTGCCCAGTGATTTCGAAAAATCTCCTACATTTTTCGAAGCTCCACTGCGGCATGCTGACCAGGGCTTTAACCGGCCACTGCAAACTCAATTATCACATGGCAACTATTCAGCGCGCTGAGTCTTTCTCATGTGATCTTTGTGAATCCGACTACGGAACCTCATATCATCTGATATGCAATGTTTTGGAATTTTCAAGTGAAATATTTCACAACATTTGGAATATTTTTGATATCGTGAACTGGGTTACAATGCACAGTTATTAGGACCCCGAACATCGCTATAATTTAGTAAGATTCAATATGATGTCGGTGAAGAAAACAAAAAATGCGCAAAGCGCTAACAAAAAATTCCAGATTACAATTTTATTGATTGATTACACTTCCAATATCCAGTTCTTACTGTCACGTTTCAATACCACCGCAAGACTAGTAGAATCTACCAAAAACGCGATTTAAGGGTTTTCATCGTCTTGCGAGAAAATTTTCTAGAAAGTTTGACTTTACGTAAAGGCATAAAGCAATGATTTTATTACATCAAAGTTATCGTAATTTGGTAGTACATTTTTCAGTGAAAAAACAAGCATTAGTTTATGAAAATAAATTGATAATGTACGGGGTTATTGCTTTTTCACCGCAACCCTTTTTTATTTAGGAGGCTTGTGGTGATCACGATAAAAGATCAACTAAAATCACAAAACTCAAAAAAAAATCATTAGTATAGGAGTATTACTCGTACCTTAACAATTAGTTGAACACATAATATTTTATTTGCATTCCCCTAAAAATCGATTTTTTTTTAAAGTTTAAGCCACTTGTGAAAAATAGAGGGCGCATTTCGCCCCGGCGAGGCATTTTGCCCTGTCTATCTCTACTCGCTGCTGCACGGTAACCAACTTTTAGCAAGCAATTTTAAAGTACCGCTACGAAAGTAATTTGTTCTTATGCGAGTACAAGGGAGCAAAAAAGCGGGGAAAACCTGGCAAACTGTAGTTGATAGCAGAACCTGTGTTTCTGATGCCTCTGATGGAGGTGATTGCTGGCGACCGACGGAAAGGAATGGGTGATTTTTGAAATTCTGCGTTGCATGACGGTTGCGAAAAAGTGCAATTAGTGTTATGTTTTTCCGATGCTTTATGCTTTAATCTCGACAAACGGAAGTTTTATACAGACCTTACTCAACGTCATTTCACAGTCCAAGAAAAATCAGGTAACTCCTCACACGCATAATGTGCTATGAAAGGTGTGCTACGTAAGAGCGCGAGTGACATTTTTTTCGAATGAAAAAGGAAAACATGATGGAGAAACAATATCACGCATACGGTACGGTTCTCGTGTGTGTGAGGAGTTACTCGATTTTTCAATGACTTTCAATTTATTTTATGCGATAAAAATGTTGTGTTTTGGTTAATAATGTTTTTGGAAAAATTTGTATAGGTAATTTGTGTGTTTTGGCCAAAAAATTTTCAACTTTTCACCGTTTAGGGGATTGGTTGTTTTAGATAAGAAATACTAAGAAAAATAGATTCTAAAGTGACACCGTAAAGATATTAGATGGATATTCTAGAGCGAAACTAGACTAGGATTGCTAGGCTAACTCATATAAGCATGGTAGAAAAGAAGAGTTGTCAATTTTTCGTCCTGTATTTTCCTAAAGTCAGACTAATATTCAAGTTTAACAGCTTGGCCGAAAAGTAAGCACCTCTCATTATAGAAATCCACAAACTGAGCCTAGCGATTGTTCTAAAAAAATATAGTTCACTGATTTTCACAGAATAAAGATTTTTGCAACAAGTGACCTAGCATCACTGATATAAAATGTTTACAAGCCCAACGTAATCGCGATACAGTATGTCTACCGGAACGGCACACAAGTCGAAACCGCCTGATAAGATTTGGAACCCGCCAAGGGCGCGTTACAGGCACTAAAGACACAAAGGAGATTAAAGGAAACACCGAAACAATAAACAGTGTCGGTTTTGCACCCCCAGCCTAGTCCATCCTCCTCTCGATTCAGAGTAGATTTAGTCTGATGCTGTTGAATATTTAATACCACCTCCCGGTCCAACCCACACATGAGCGAGCCTCGCCAGAACTCCGTGCATGCATATGTAACATACGTTAGGGGAATTTACCTCACCTTCTAATCAAAAATGTATACAATTTATGAATCATCCTATCCTTTGAGCTTGTGCATGTGTGTGGATAGAAGCTACATTTGAGATCCCAACCCCGAGACGGTCTCTTCAGCCGGCGCGAAAAGTGTGCTTATAGGTCATGTAATAAACACTATAAATAGAATTAAAGTTTTATAACATTCATAACTCACTTCCAATATGGATACCTCTTTGGCTACGTACGGGACGGTCGGCAACATGGGAACCGTACACGTGCGACCAGTCACTGACCGTGGTGCTAAGAATTCAGGATCATGTTTATGAGCCAAAGGCATTTGCGATAGTTTAATACTCTTTGAAAATTTTAATACACCCTTTCTAGGCTAGCCGTTTGCCGGCCAGGCTCCGGTTAGTGCTCCTTTGGGTCTCCGAAAATATACAGTGGGGTATGTAAAGTGATCCGACCGAGGTATGGATAGTAGGAATCCCCACGACTAACAGGCCAGACTTGGTTTACCGACAGAGCAAAACTTGGTTGTTGGTGTCCAGTGATATCCCCCACTTCCGTTTCAGCTGTTACCTAGTATCCGTTCGCTGGTTGGCTTCCAGCCGTGCCTAGCCGTTGCTGCGATTATTATGGCACTTGGTGAATGAAAAGTGAATGAGTATGTGCCTCTTCCTCGCTTTGGAAGTGCATGAGGACATGGTCAGTTGCAGATATGGGGCTTTTATGCCCTGTTAATAAATCCTATATTCAAGCTCAGGACAGCGTGGGATCCACGAAGTGGGGCTCCGCTAGAGGTGTTCGAATCGGACTTTTGTGAAAGCGGGATTCGGAGAGAGTTGTTATAAGTTTTTTCGCACAACAAACAATAATGATTCAGTTTTATTTGATTACCAATAAAACAATGCACTTTTAATTGTATCCAATGCAACTTCAATATTTTGGCATTGTTTTGGTGTGTATTGTTTTGTTTTTGAGGAATAATGATATCAGCTAGTTGTTCTACTATCACAGAACAACAAGACACGATCTACTAGTATACTTTTTCAACTAGTCCAAAACAGAACCTGAAAACCACTCCACTAACCAGTAAAACAAACGTTTAATTCAACCAACCGCTATAGTGCTTTTCCACTGTTAACAAACAGGATAGTTACCCTCCAGCAGTGAAGTGAAAATGATTTAATAGGAAATTACCTTGCGGATGAATACCATTGTGATACCATACTAACTCGCGTTAAACTTACGATTCTCGATATGGAATAGATATCAAATGTAGGGTGACCAAACGCCCTGGTTTCCCAGGATATGTCCTGGGATTGATCTGATAGCCCTGGTGCTCTGAGATGCAGAAGAAAAAAACTTTGTCCTAATTTGGTCGGTGTTAAGTCAGACCGGACTAAGTCGCAAAACATCGAAAAATTGAGATAATGATAGCACTGGATCAAGAATTTTGTCAGCTACATTGAACTTTTGCCAGATTTTAAATATGTAACAATAAACAGGAATTATGGCAAAAATAAGTTTCCTATTATAATGTAAAGGATGCTGCGATTCAAACTTTAAACTCGTTTTTCTCGAAATCAATATTTTGTCACTTAGTCCGGTCTGACTTTACACCGACCATTTATCTCTTCTAAGCCTAAAATATTTTTTCATCGAATCTTCGCTTGATTGGTCTCGGTTCAGGTCGCTGAAACGGCCACAACCATAACTATAACGTAAACTCACTCTCAAACTATTTCAAGCTCGAGAATCAAATCCCAATACACTCGAGTCTCTTACAATTATCTACCTATCGTAGAATAACTTCAATAAGCGTTGGGACGATCCATTAATGACGTAGCATTTTTTGAGTGATTTTTAACACCCCCCTCCCCCATCGTAGCATTTCGTCACAAACCTCTTAATACCCCCTGGTAATTACGTAGCTTGACGGTAATTCTCCCCCCCCCCCCCGCCTTGTCTCCGTAAAATTTAAAAAAATAATAAGCGATTTTTGTTATTCCCCTTTAAAAAAGCTACGTAGCATGACCTACCCCCCCTGTCGTCACACATCATCACAAAATGCAATACTCCCCCCTCCCCCATATAATGCTACGTCATTGATGGATGATCCCTAACCTGCAGTGACTAATATCCTACGTAGCGGGGTTATGGAAGGTCGCGCTCAAATTGATTTTTTTTACACCGACCTAGGCCGTTTTCTATAGAGTGAACCACGATATAACAATCGCTAGAATGAAGAAATATGGAAGAAACGATAGTTTAAGCAGTTGTTTCGATCATTGCTCACAGACCGAGAGATAACCCACATTTACTTCTGCGCCAGGAATAGCCCAGGGAAGCTACTTGGAACCGTTGATGTTACTGCTTTACTTCAATAATATGTGTTTAGGAATTCTTCGCAGACGATCTCAAATTATTCCTTCTCATTCGCTCAATAGAGATCTTGAAGAATAGCTCAATAACCAAGTTCTGTTCTAAATTAATTCTGTGCGTTGATATCTCAGTCCATTTTCTATATGTAGAATCGAAAATATTGCGAAAATATTTTGTTTCCTCATAAAATCTACTAAAATTTGTAAATGATACTTGAGATTGCAAAAAGTTAGCGGATTGTGAAAGTACACAAAAATGTTTGAGGTATAAAAAACAATATGAATATACTCGTTTGGACACCCGTGATTACCGAAAGTGTGGGGAGAATTTCGCTAGGGACATTCGCCAAGAAGTAACTGAGGGAAAGTCCCCTTTCGAATGAACTGGGGGTTTACGATGGTAACCCTAACCAAATGTGAACTTGGAGTTTAAGTTCACGTAATTCTCCCATATTTAATTCGTATACGTGCGCAGTGCAGTTCTGACAACATTCAATAAATTATCCGTACAGTCTTCATAAACCTGCCGGCTCATCGCATCATCGCCTATATTTACAGAAAACCGTCAGAGCGTTGTACATTCAGTGCACAACGCGGCTTCTGGAGATGTATTTTTTATATAATGAAACTAAAGAAATTTTACAGCTAACTTACATATATAGGGGAGAGCGCTTGATTCCACTTTTGTTTTTTCTAATAAAAAAAGAAATACAAATTTAATTCCAAAATTCGCCAACTTGTAGTCAATTCGATTAGTAAGACCTATGAATAATGTGTAAATCCGAATACTATGCTCGGTCAGTAATATGAACAGTTTTGAAAATCATGCGAAAATGAGGTTTTTGTATAAACGTGTAGCAACTTGTTCCCCCGCCTACTAGGGCTAAAGAAACAAAGCACAGTATGACCTATAGACACAAAAGCTCAGTTAATCACTTATCCTGATAAATTAATTTATAAGACTATCTTTTTAGATGCACGAAAAACTTAAACAACAGTGGAAAGTCGAGACAAGTATTTGCGGTAAATCAGGGCTGTTTAACTGGCTTTTTCAACCTTCAATAACTTAAGCCATCATGTTTTCACGGAAAAACCATTTTAGATCAATTAATAGAGCCAGGTACGTGATGAAAATGATGTTTTTCTATTTCTATACATTTCGAAAGTGTTTGAGAGAACTAATGATAGGGATCAAGAATACCTAGTGTTACAGGGATCAAAGATGCCTTTTGTATGAGATGAACAAAATGTTATTATTTTTGTATGTGTTGTGAAACTTTTTATTCGAAAAACGTGTTTTCCAGACATAAACCCTTATGAAGTAATCGTACTTGAAAATATTCATAAATAATTAGTTCGACGATCTCATAAAACCGTTCAAAAAATTTGTGAAAAGATCTTCGAGATGGATTTAAATACATATTTTCTAAAATATTATACAACTTTTCGAAACCAAATGTAATACATCAGATTTGTTTTTAAAACATCATAAACGACCAAATACTTCATTTTCTTTTTATATTGTGATAACTTTATACGTTTATATTAGGAGATATGGACAGGGAATCAAATATCCCCAAAAATCACGTGTCCTCACTCTCCCCTACAAAAGGAGATAATATAGTAATGTTTTTGTATAGTAATGCACTTTAGGATTTTTAGCAGAGAGAATATTGGAGAAATTAATTATTAACTAAGCGGAACATCTTACAACCAGACTAAAACTAGAAATAACTAGAGGGAATGATTCAATTTTATTGAGATTAGGGAGGGAGTTAATTAGGGCTATTTTGTAAGTTGGGCATTTCTTAACGAGAGTATATATTGAACAACTACAACTAGAAAAGAGTTTTGAGAAAATATTCAGGAGGGGGGAGGGGGGTTAATTCCTACATCTGGGTATCAGAGACAGGGGCGACAGGGTGGACAAAGCTGACAGGGTGAAGAAAGATAATAACTTTCAGTTTCCGACAATGGGAGATCAACAGGAAAGGATTACAGACTCGGACGGTCTTCATCAGGAAGCATCAAGTATTGGGACGCCGAGCGGTTTTCCTCGAGCAGGCAGTCTAGACGATTTCGTAGTGTGGCTCAGATGCGGATCGGCAACACACCGCGTTGCGCGTGTGATGTTTGTGCTGTAGATCCCGTGTTTGTTGGCTCACTCGACAGAGATGTTTCGTATCAGCTTGAAGTCGCATCCAACCATCGTTAGTGTACGGTACAGGCTGAAGAACAGAATGGTAAGAAAAATAACAGGGGCAGTTAAATCTATATATTGACGGTTTTTAGGAAGCTGTACACGAGGGATATATATAGGAGATCGCAGCTTGCCAGTACATCTCGAACCGGGACATTGGTGATTTTCTTCGGGCCTTTCACCAATAGTTGAGATCTGGCAGAACAATACTCGACGCATGCCCATACAATATGTTAGACATTGTGAAAACCGTTGCCACATGCGCAGATACCGTAGATACCCAATACGTCGAAGATGAGCGTCTAGAGTGTAGTCAAACGAGTCGAGACATCACACGAATGAAATCCCGACCCATATTCATTCCTCTGAACCAAGGTTCCGGTGATGCCTTCGGAATGATAAAATGTAGCCCCGGTCCTAACTGTCCATTGCTCCAAGATGTCCGCCAACATCACCGACAATATCATTGTTTGGTACACCCAGATCAGGTCTCCTAGGTGGGCACCCCAGCACGTTCCGGTTATTGTACGGAGAAAGTTGATCCTTTGTTGGCACTTTCGTTCCAGATACCTAATGTGATATCACCGGTACCTTTTGAGTCGAATCAGACCGCGAAATATTTGAAAGTAAGTTGAAACCTGAGCAATAGTTTGATACATTAATTGCTGCTGGTTCACACTTCCTTGAAAATACGACTAGCTCAGTTTCTCCGTGGAGCACTCAATAGCCATCTGGAAGGCCCTCAAAGACAAATTGTCCAGGGTAACTTGCAATGGTTCTTGCAAATCGACAGCTTTGGGACCCGTAATAGAGATCACACTGTCATCCGCAAATTGCCTTAGCGTGCAGGAATTGACAAGACATTCGTCAATGTCATTCACGTAAAACTTGTAAAGAAGGCATTGTTACCGACCAATTCGAAACATTAAATTATTCCATCATAAAAAGACCAACTTATCGCATAATACTAATCTTTTCATTATAACTGGTAAGACAATTCAAATTGTGGCAAAAGAAGTACATGTAGTTTAATAAATTAAAGCTCTTCCAAACTTATTCTCCCCACCTTTGAACCCTAATTACAACCACGTTTGCGGGATCCGAATATGCGGGTCACATCTCTGCCGTATGAACATCACCTACGTATCTACGATAGTGGTAGCCCTGATACCTGGTGATATTTCCGAAAAAGAGAGAAAGGAAAAGAATGCGAGAAGGAAGGAAACGAGCGAAGACGGAGCAGTTCGGCAGAAAGTGTCTGATAGCGGGAAGTGAAAGACGTGTTATAGGGTAGACGAGCCCTTATTCATCTCATTAGTCGGGATATCACACTCTTTCGCGGATAACTCGGCTTTCAGTGATTGGAATGCTCTTAAATCGGTATCAACATGTTTGCTTCGTTCTTAAGAAGCAGTACAATAAAAAATCTCGCCTGGAAAATGTAAAATACTCCCGTTTGAGCGAAGCGAAAAGTCGAGTTCAACGCACCCTTATCCGTTCTACCATTTGAGCCAATGCGTTGAATAGAGAGAGCAGTTACTGCTCTAACTAATGTGTTCAAATGGGTAGGATGAATAGAGGTGCAAAGCTGAATTAGGGCACAGTAACCCTACCTTTCGCCTAAAGGGAAGGTTCGGCAACCGAAAGACGGTAAACAAAAAATCCGCAGCAGTTTGAAGCCGCCAGATTGGACGAGTGCTTCCCGACGAGGAGTTTGAAGCCGATAGATTGAACGAGGACTTTGTCCATCATTTCCCGACGACTGCGAAGGAGTGGAGATTTGCCGAAGTTACCTCGTGTCCAGTGATGAACGAAACCATATACGCCAGACGAAGCTGCCCGGCATCTAAAGCTTGCTGTTTCACCTCATCCCGAAAGACGGATCGGCGAGCCCCATGCTGGTGACCGGCGAGTGTTCGTTATTGTCTCGCCACACACTACGGAAGGACGGTAGCCACAGTTTTGGAGGTGAGGGTTCTAGTGAGGTTCAGCGGGAGCTCCTCCGCTTGCTAGAGATCGGATATCGATGCGCTGCCGCTCCGTGAGCGAGCACGTGGGACGTCGTATGGAAGTAAGAGGACTTTTCGGAATAGCGGAAACAAAGGACACTCATCGGAAAGACCTACTACGAATCCTAGCCGGAGAATCCAGAAGTCAACATCTACGCGATCGGCTGGTGAGTCCCCAAAAACGAACGTTCCAGCAATCGAACCGATGTCCGGAAACTCCACCCAGCAGCTGAAGGACAACGCAGAAGGAATCGTCGGCTGTAAAGTGGCAAGTAATGTGTGGTAGTCGAAATTCTTCCTCTCACGTTAAGTTACTGCTCCTACTGAATCCCCCCCCCCTCCCCATACCTTTTGCTTCCAATAATGTGAAAAACAATAAAACAAATATGATTAACTGACTTCCATGTGTTTCGTATCACAGTCTTTTGATATTTGGTTTCCTTGTGTGAGTTTCAATTTTGGTAAGTGTGTCCCGAACCAAGTAAGAACGGCGACAGTATTGCAATTGGTCGGTAAGAGTTGTGGTTCGAAACAAGTTTTCCTGGTTTTTGAATGGTGATGACCTTAACTTACCTCCATCCATGAGGGACAACGTTACCCTCAAGAAAGTTGTTAACCCTTAAATGCATACATACATACCATTTGGCAACATACCGAATTCTGTGATATAAGCCTCTACAAGAGGTGTATCCCTACCGAAGAACGAGTACCAAAGAAAAATGAGTTTCATGCATTTAAGGGTTAAATAAATTCAACAAGCGTCCTTGGCAGAGTCTGGTAGATTCGTGAACAAGTTGAATTTGATGCTGTTTAGCCATGGGGTCTTATTGTTATATGAAAAAAAGCAAATGAGAAATCCACCATTGACAAGTCCGTTGCGTACGCGCTATCATTAGATGGCGCTGCGCGATGGAGCTTCTGTTCCGGGGCGGAATCCGGATAAACCTTCTTGGCGAAATCGAATATCCAACGGTATGAACATTGCACGCTCTTCGGTTTTGCATACGCCGGACCGTGTCCCAATGAGTGCTGATCGATATCTATTTCGTTAGTCCGTCAACGAACCGGCGCCAGTAACTCCGAAGACGATATACGCGGAGGTCTTCTCCGCGTATGCATCGGAGCACTCTTTGTTCCATCATGGGTTGGAAGACCGCCCGAAAGAGCTCGTGTCTGGTACACGTTTTGTCTAAGCTTGAATCGTGCTATTGAGTATCAAGCCGGCCAGAAACCCGTACTCTTCCTCCAGAGGAAGCTCTCGTATGAACACGATTTTGCTGGATATCGCGGACGCATACCTCTTCTAATCAATATTTCGTGTGAGAACATGTGAAGCATTCATTGTATTCGGTAGCCCTGAACCGTTAGCATTTAGTAATTACGATTGGCAGATGATCGCTGTTCGAAATGATCATATAGAAGTTGTCGCAAAGCTCGTGAAGTGAGATAGATCGATTATCGTTATGAAGGTAGTCCAATGCAGTACCGTGGGAGTAGAAGTCACCTAAAACTAACTTCGGCGCGGGGAGGAGTTCCGCAATATTGCAAAGCCGTCGGTGGCCAATTGAGATTCGAGAGGAAATGTAAGTGGAAGCATTGCGATTGACAAGCGACAACTTCAATGCATGATGTTGAGGGGATGTTGATTCGATTGAAAGAATAGTATTCTTTAATACCCAAAAGTACTCCTCCAAAAGAAGTCTTCTCGATCCAAGTGAATAATATTGAAATCGTGTAAGTAAAGATCTATTTCTGAAGTAAGCCATGTTTCGTATGAGGCAAATGTATCACATTTCAAATCATTTATTAAAATTTTAAATTGATCGATTTCAGGATAATGCTTCTGCAATTCCACTATAAAACAATGATCAAATCCGTGGCCTCGTTCGAAAAATTAGCCATCGAATGATGCAATCAAGTTTATTTTTCAGTGAACTGCATCAGGAATGTTTTAACTGCGGGGAGAAAGTTTATCAGGATGCTTATAAGAGGGTCAGAATAATTTAAAGCTGTAAAATACGGTCCACAAGATCAGAAAATTTTATTAAGATAGCGCTGTTTTTTTCCTCTGGCTGAGATATGGGAATAGTCGGGATTTTTGATGCCCCAGGAAGTGCTGGAAAAACCTTTTCTGAACTCAGATTTCTGAGACCAGGAGCTACTTGAAGAGGAAATCATTTTTCTGTTGCTTCTAGGCACAGCAGAAGATATTCCCTCCTGGGGGTCATCAAGGTCGCATTCGTCACCAGACCCTATGGCGTAGCTGTCGGGAGTCATGTGTATTTCCTCCACAGTAGAGACACTATGCAACGTCCCTTCCACAGGAATGTAAACTTTTGCGATACAGTATTTTCACTGGTTGAACCATGGGATCTTTAAAACAGCCAACTACATGTGTCAAGAGATCCACGTAATTCAACCTCGAATTGGAAACGACCCCACAGATTTCCACTCCGTTTGCTGATACATATACTCTGTACTCCTTCGTAAAGGGGCCGTAGCTAGCAATACCATTTAGCTGCTTTAAACTATTTTTCACCACTCGAAACTTATCGTTTTTTCAGAACTCGAGAAAACTGCAATAGATTTAAAATCTTTTTGTTTTTGGGCCCGTATAAAAATTACGTAAAGCCCAGTTGAGGAACCTGGATACATTTTGAGTTGAGGAGTAGCGTTTTTTTTTCGATCTTCATCTCACCTTGAGATGAATCATTGCCACGAGAAGTCATTTTTGCAGGAGCTTAGGGACCAACGCAAGGTTATAGAATAGACAAGGATGGTAAGGTAAAACAATGGTGTTACTTAACTACAGTTGAATTCAGCCTTCACACAGCAGCAGCCGATCGGGAAACATCAAAGACGAAAAAATCATTCGAAGCAACCCTGCTTTTCGTTATTAAACTTCTTGCTTGCTGGCCTTTCCTTTTTGGTGAGTAACGATAGCAATTGTTCCGATAATTCATAGGGCCACGCTTAACCAAAATTGTTGAGCTCGCCTACTAGGATTTCTAAATATTACCGATAACGATTCTACTTTCATTTTGTTCCTAAGAATCTCCCTTGATTAACAAGGCACATTTGATAAAAAATGATTGAAGCATGATAGATATAGAGTAGATGATAAACTTTGATATGAATAACAAAAGACCATAGAACCCCAATTACTCAGACTAAGATCACAAAGGTTTCGTTTGATTCGTTTGAGATTTTTTCACATTAGAAGAACTGCAAATAATGTATGATTTGCAGTGTAAAGCAGTCATTAAGTATAGAGGATTTGGGGGACAAAATATTCCTTTCCTTTTTCTAGTTCGTTATCCCTTTTCAAATCAGGCACGTAGCCAAAGAGGGGCCTAGGGCGAAATTACTCAGAAATAAATTTAAAAATTATATATATTTTTCGGTAACTTCACAAATTTGTTTCTGTTCGGTTTGAACAAATTAATGAGAGAATGTTGAGGAAGATTGATATTTCGAACAACCAAAGACACCGGTCACGATAGCTACTCAGTATGCTGAGTGTGACAAAAACAGTTTCTTTCATATTGTGTGACGCGTCGGAAGAACAAAACAAAATTTTCATCCTTGCTGTGGTGACCTGTCGAGATGAGTGAATCGCAGAAGCAAGAGGTGGTGCTCCAGCCAAAAATGGAGGCTATTGACCCATAAAATATTTGTGATGTGAAACATTTGCTGAATGTTAAAATGGAGGTTATCGCCTTTATCGAGTTCTACCATGTCAGGCATTCAGTGCTGATACCGTTCAACAAATTAAACCAAATTTTGCACACTTTCTCATTGATGTGTATTGTTTACATGCTGTCAAACTCGAAGTCGTGTTTTTCGATTCAACGAAAATGGAGGTGAACCAACGCGAGTCGAGAGGACAAATTCTTTCCAAACACCTGGAATTTCCTGACCTGTCGCACCGGCAGTTGGGAAAAATGTTGAACATTCACCATTCAACCGTCTCCAGAGTGTTGAAGCGGTTCCAGGAGCGGTTGACGTTGGACCACGGCAAAGGAGCTGGAAGAAAACCGGGACCGGAGAACAAAAAGACGGAGGGAAAGGCGAAGCGGATGATTAAAGCAAATCCCAACGTCTCAAGCCGTGATTTGGCTAAAAAGATCGACATGTCGCAGAGCTACGTCCAGAATGCAAAGAAGTGAGCTGGACTACATACATACAAGGTACAGAACTTCCCAAACCGCGATGAGCGGCAACAATCGACGGCTAAAATTCGGGCACGGAAGCTTTACGAGAAGATGCTGACAAAATATGGCTGCTGTGTGATGGACGACGAAACGTATATAAAAGCCAATTTTAAGCATATTCCGGGGTTGGAGTTTTTCACCGGCAAGAGCAAGTTATTTGCGGACGACAAATTTAAGAAGAAGAAAATGTCGAAGTTCGCCTCCAAATATCTCATTTGGCAGGCCATCTGCTCTTGCGGACTGAGGAGTGAGCCTTTCGTGACAAAGGGCACAGTAAATGGCGAGATCTACAAATCTAAGTGTCCCGAGAAGCGCCTTTTGCCGTTCGACGAAGCTCCGCTATTTTGGTCAGATTTGGCATCATGCCACTATTCTAAAAGTGTGCTGGAGTGGTATGAGGCCAATTCTGTCCATTTTGTTCCAAAGGACATGAATCCGCCAAACTGTCCGGAGCTGCGCCCAGCGGAGCAGTACTGGGCAATGATGAAGCGGGAACTTCGGAAGAGCAAGAAGATAGTCAAAGACGAGAAGGACATGTTAAGAAAAAGGAAAAAACTGAGAAACTGGTATCGGATGACACTGTAAAGACCTTGATGGAGGGCATCAAGCGAAAATGCGTTCAATTTCACACTCAAGGCTCCATCGATTAACTTTTCTTTTGATTTTTGAAGTAAATATATACAAATCTACCCTAAAATTTTGGTTTGATTTTAAACATTATAAGAAAATTGGCTTGACATTTTCGGTGTCACAATAATTTCATGTTCGCCCTTTAGCTGAGGCGAAATCAGTCATTTTGAATAATAACTTGTAACACCTGGTTGATACTCATATATATGGATAATGAGAAAATCAATGTTCGGCTACAAGATCTGATACCACAACGCGACGAATCAGCGAACTGGCATCAGTAGACAATCTTGGAGAGCGACTGAAATGTTGTAACTAGTTGAGTCTATAAGTCAATAAGTTTGGATTATTGTGTCGATTTTATGTTTTCAGTATACAACAGTCCTTTGTTTTATTTTTGTTCGTTATGGAATAAAATGAGAGAAATTATCAAAAATCACGAAAAAAAGAGTAAATCAACTGAAACCGACTCAAGAGCATTTTTTCTATCTTTTCTTTAAACTCAACTCGAGTGCTTTCAGAATTGTGATCTGATCCTTCCATTTTCGAAAGACCCCTTCGTCTTCATTATCCGTAGGAATTTAATGCGTTAAGTGCAACAGCTTTAATGGAAACAGTTTCTCAAATTGTGGTAAAATGAACCTGTAAACAAACAGACACCACAGCTTTGTTCAAGTAGTCGAACACTTTGCAATCTTTATGGTAATTGTGGAAAAAAAAATTAAAGCAATTTACTTTTTTTCTTTTTCAAAAAACAAACCAATTTGACTTAGAAAGTATAATCGAAATCGTCATAGAAAGTTTTCCGAAAAGGGGAAGTGTGTCATAAGCAAGAGATGCTAAAATTATTAAACTCATTTACGTTTCTGATTTCTAGTTATTTTGGTGGTGTCATCAATGATACAGTTAACAATGATTTTCTTTCGATTTGTGGCCAACTTCTGGGAAATTTTAATATGTTCAATTCTGGGCAGTTTCTTTTATTTAATTAAATCATTGAAATATACATTTTGATCTTATTGATCACCGAGAATCCTTCGAGGCTGGGGCTCTGATCTGCTACGCCAAGTCCAATCTTGAAAATAGTTTTTTTTTATTTTAATTTAATTAGAATATAATATCAAAAAATGTTGATTCCAAAGAACTGGTAACAGTTGGAGTTGAACTGTTTCTGCGCGTCTACAAATCGCTTGCTAAATCAGAAGATTTTGTGCAAACTGCGACATTCTCTTCGTTCGAACAATTTATGAACATTTTTCTACTTATTTCAATTTAGCGTTTTCTAGCACCATCATTTCTTTTGACAAAGAAGTTTTTCGGATTTTTAGTATCTCTTGTCTTAAATTTGGAAATTTTTTCATTAGGAACTTTACAAAACTTCATTCAGTTTTAGTGACTATCTCAAATCATCAGGTTGAAAAAATTTATAGAATATTATTTTAAAGTCCCTTCCGAAACAAAATCCTGGCTACGGGCCTGTTTTAAATATTAAGAAAATTTCCTTAAAAAAGGTATTAACCATAATTTTACTTCAAAGTTTCCAAGCATTTTCCCTCAGTGACAATGGTAAAAGCCACAATCTACCATAAATTTTACTTCACTTAAACCGAAAGTATTTTGTCAGCTTTATAAAGTCGAACCGTGCATGCTAATAAGGACCATTCATAAATTATGTAACACGTTTAGAGCGGGAGAAGATCATTTTATGGCATATGAAATAGGAGAGGAGGAATAAGCTAGAACTTTTTTGCTGAAGTAAATCAAATTAAACAGTTATTTATGACATACTAGTGAGGCTGGGATAAAATAATTATGACAATTTGTGACATGGGCGGACGGAGGAGTCCATAAATGGGCAAATATGAAACGACATTTGGTCATTAACTGTGAGCAAGCAAAAGTCAGCTTCGTAGGATAAGAAATCCACCGTGTGATGCCACGCATTAGATCAAAGAGCAAATACTTGCACACATCAAAAATCCTGTTAAGTTAGTTAGTGAAGCTCTAATGATAGAATTAAAAAGCTCCAGTTTCGTTACGAGATGTCTTGTGAAGGCTTCGTATTACCTGACGAAATCTCCTAATGTAGGTGAACAAATCATGCTCAAAAAGCAAAGCAAAAATAACAGTTTGCTAACTTTTTTTTATTTTGCGACCCAGTTCTATATATCTGCTGAAACTAATATAGAAACAAAATAGTTCACCATCCAACCTAAAACTGATCACCTCTATCTGCAATCGACATTTGCGGACACACACACTTTTTCTCTAAGGGGACAACCTGTCCAGCAGCCACCCGACTGGTTTCAATTGCCCTCAAAAGACAGGCTGGTCGTGGTGTATTGTCCACATCAGCAGCAGAATAGGCTCCGGTAGGCTCGCTATTCTCACAAATAAACGAAAATTATTATGAAATGCAAATTCATTTGGCCAACTTTCACTCGTCCCCGAGAGCTCCCGGATCCATCTTCACGGATTCGTGCTTCCCTACCGAGACCAGCTCCAGACCAGGTCTACAATGTAGATTTCCGTATTGTTGGTGATGTGCTGGTGTTCACTCTGCGGCAGTTATTAAATAATAGATAAATGGGTTGAAGCTTACGGTCCAGTTACACGTAGCTTCAAGCAGAACCACCCGGTCGTCATCCGGCAGACTATGGGTATATGTTTCTCCGTTTATTTGCAAGACTCGTAGAGAAGAGATGAATAAACAAAATTCGTTTAATTTTGGGTGCGCCGTTAGAAAACTCGAACAGAAGAACTTTAGAAACTTATCACCTACTAGACAGGTACCATGTTACTCCATTAGATGTCGCGTTGAAAGAGCAGCCGCTTGTACTGAAAGACGATATCCCTTGATTTTCAGAGCAGGCTGCACTCAATGCACTAGTGCAAGTACCGATTGCAAAAGAAATTTTGAAATTAATAGCACCTACTCTAGCGTTCACCTAAATTGACCCGCTTCCATCAGAAAACTTTCCGAAGCATAAAAATCCCCTTGCCCTACTGGGATATTTTAATGATGCCAGCTAACTGCCGCCATGCAACAGCGAAACAGCAGTGCGTCAACTTTAGCATAGGAAAAAAAACACAACAGTCTCCCCGGGTAATAAAATAAAAGAAGCATTTTCCAAATCATAAATTATGAAAATATCATGACATTTTCATTTCAACCATAAAATTTCCAGAACAACGAAAGGCTGGGGCAGGCTGCTGAGGCCTTCGTACATGAGTGTACTCTAAATCTGAACCTCGATCGCCTTGGTGGCAGTGGAGTGGAAAAAGCAGGACAAAAGTGAAAATGCCACCAGACCCAAGCAGCTTACACATGATCCACCGCTCCCTACCCGATTCCCCGTTCCGGGCGGCGGTCATTGGGAAAAAGAGAGGGTGGCAAACTGGGAAAAAAACGACGGTCTTAGCGACTCAAGAAACGATGAGAGTGAAAGGTGCGGGAGGAAAATTCACAGCAAAAATAAGAACTGCTCGCTGTTGCTGCGAACTTGCTCTCGTAAACTTTTAATGTAATGGCATTTCAAGTGTGCGGTGGCTAGTGACTGGGTGCTGGAAAGGCCCCGGGACGGATTGAGGTTTGTAGGCTGAATCTGTTTTGCACATTTTTCACAAATGCGAAACTTCTTGAGTAATTTTCTCAGTTAAGTTGCTTCGTTTTACCATGCCATTAGCTAAGCAAATCATAAATAATACTTGGATTTTAGAGATATATTGTCCGTCTTTTTGGCGGAGTATACTTTTAATCGATTATTTTAAATTTGAGATGATTTATTGATCGTTGCGTTTGTACTGCTCACACTTCATCAATAGCCCCTAAAAACTCATTCTCTGAAACGGTTGGTGTCTGCCGCGGAAGCGTATTCAAATTTAAGCGCCTCAAGCAAGGCTAGCAATGTAATTTGCATAAATTTATTTTATTGTTTTGCAACTGCTCTTTACTTCACACTGCTTCCGGCTGTGATTTTTCGTTTCATTGGGATGTTGTTCGCCAGAAGGGTACAGCGTATAGATTGGCATAAATGTGTATATATGTGGAAACTGTATCAATTCCATAGCATTAAAAATGGAAGTCTCATTTGTCAAGGCTTCGCATTGTTTTATGTTCCACTTTCAAGTGTTGCTACATTGAATACAAAGAATTATTGTATAAACTCGTGTCATTTTGAGCGATTAATCACTCCATTTTATATTTTTGTTCTGTTCTTGACTTCTACTTGGCAATCAAGGCTCAACATTAGGAATTTTAGAAAAGTGGCCATCTTTGAAAACGAAAAAAGCAGTTTTTTACACACCGTCCGCAAAAATCTCCATGAAGATTTATCAGTATAGTATTCTAATAATTTCCCGATTGATTTTCATAAAGATTGTGTGTAGGGTAGCGAAAAAACTGCTTTTGCGTTTTCAAAGATGGCCGCTTTTCCAATGTTTTTCAGTTGAACCTTAATAACATTTCACTCGAACGGAAGTCGACCAGTTTCTATTTCTTTACTGATTCGTCGTATGTCTTTTTCAGCCCTGTTTTGAGCTCCTTTTCTGATCCAATGAGTGCAATTTTTGGAAGCGATTGGTTGCTGTCCGGTTTCGTTCCGGCGCATCGTGTTTAAATTTGTTATGGAATTTTTCGCATCTTTACTCTTACAGTTCAAATTGAACAACCAAAGCAATAAAAGCGGTAAATTTACCAAACATTTGCTCTATATTATTTTTCACTGAATCTATAATAATTATCAGCTTTTTTGGATTCGGTAATTCTCCGGCACTCGCGTGAATGGCTCCCCGAATGAACAGCCGATGGTTCTGAAAGAAGATTTCGCTAAAGTTTCGGAAGGTGTTGCACTAAATACAACGGCGCAAGAGCCGGAGGGTTAATTCGCTCCACAAATGTCAGGTTTTCATACATGTATTTATCGATTTCTGCATTTTGCGTATTTCACATTCTGTACACACTGTAATTTTTCGAGCTCATTTTTTTCTATATGGTATTTTCCACCATATGGTAACGGAGTATGAAACCACATCTCAGAACTAAAAACTTCATATAATAATCGTACGGATTTATGAAACCTACAAGAATGCATTT
This sequence comes from Topomyia yanbarensis, assembly GCF_030247195.1. Lineage (NCBI taxonomy): Eukaryota > Metazoa > Arthropoda > Insecta > Diptera > Culicidae > Topomyia > Topomyia yanbarensis. Next base: position 43,969,873 of record NC_080671.1, on the reverse strand, counting down.
TTGTCTTTCTCATATAACAAAAGGCTATGCAAACACTCTGACACTCAACTTATTATGCGAGACTCGGAGTGGCGAGTGCCATTTATAATTTGATCCAGTTCGTCGATATCTGAAAATGTTTGTGTCACTAAGCTCTTTCTAGTAAGGTTTAAAAAGATTCAAATGCCTGCAGCCATTTAGCTTCCGTGTCAATGAGCCATTTGTGTCCTGTTTTCGTGAGCAATTTAACTTCCAGTGATGTCGTGAACTTTTCGGATAGTTAGTACCCAGCGGTAAATCTACCCAATTCCGACTGAGAGTTTCTCGGCGGCCGAATTTCTCTTCATACTGATGCCCGTCGTGTGAGTCAATTAGCTCCCAGTTTTGTCGCGATCTGATTGATTTATATAAATCAAATTAATTAAATAAATAAAACAAATTAGTTCAGTTAATAAAGTACAGAATTAGAAAACTTCAAAGAGAAGTTAAAAAATTAAGGGATTACATAACTTTCTATTTTTCCAAAAATCTTAAAAAAAAATTATTTCTTGATCTGTAAGTACCACGCCTGAGAATATTTTCCCGAATTTTTATAGTGTTCCGATCGGTAGATCAAAAGTTACAGCGCTTCGAAGAGCGCCTCGTCTACCAAGAGCAGTGGTCATTTTTCCGAAAATAGCTTCTTCGTGATCACGATTGCCGAAAAACTACTCAACCATTTTTTTCAATTTGTTTTTCAATTGTTTGTAATTAGTTTTTCTCGTGCCGATTCCTTTTTTATGCATACTTTTTTTTCATTGATAAGAATTATTTAACACATTATCTAGAACATAAAATATCTATTTTTTCGCCTATGCAGGAAATTATTCAACTAATCGTTAAGGACCACTGTTTACTTTCCAAGTTTTTGCGACAATATAGAATCCGACCTCATCTTTTCGCGGTATAATATGAGATGACAATCTCGCGCCTAATATAAAACAGTTGAATAACTAATGGTTTCGCAAAAATTCACAAAAATGGGTAGATACTGATCCGTAGAACCAAAATACTGCAATAATGTGGAGAAATAATTTGTATAATGTAATATATTAATGGTTTTTATTGAATTTAGTTTATCACGAGGTTCGAAGCTGCGAAATTATCCTGCTTCCTTACTACAGCAACAGCAACAGCAACTTTTCTGCCTACTATGGATGAAAACGCTATGCGATAAACTGCTTGTCGTGAAAATGAGCACATATTTCAACCTCTGGTTAAGGTACGAGGAATACTTCTACCCTAATAATTTTTTTCTGGTTTGACGATTAGTTCATCTGTAGGACTTCCAGCGTGATCACCGCAAGCTTTTACAAACTAATGCTTGTTTTTTACTGAAAAATGTTCTATCATAATACTATAAGTTTGATATAATAAAATCATTATTTTATACCTTAGCATAAATTCAAACTTTCTTTAAATTTTTCACACAAAAAGGTATGTAGCTTACTATAACAATTTAAATTGAGTAAAATTAACGAGTGCGGTCGGCAGGGATGCCTCCCACCCAAGAGCGCCAACCTTGGAGGGGCGCTTAAATCTTAATCTGGTATATAAAATATGTGAAGAAAAATAAAAAAGTAAGTTAGGGTAAGTGTGCCATTTCCAGGTACGCCTAAAGTTATTGTACGAGCAAATCGAACTGAAAAAGAAAGGCAATGTTAACACCAAAGGGGCGCACAATTGAGAGTTCACCAAAGACGCCAGGAGACTGCGTGGCGCCCTGTCATTCACATTCAGATTTTTTCCCAATAAATGGTGTTGTTCTCAAATGTAAAGTGGATAACATATTAAATGCCGAACATGTTTGAGTTGTACGACACGCAAAGATTTAAAATTGAAAAATAGCAAATATTTTAAGCAAAATTTATTGCACATTTCCTTCGTTTAATAGAAACACAAGTGGACAGATTTGTGGTCATTGGCAATAATGCATGTTACCTCCTTAAAGTTGTAGCAAAGATCGTAGAATATGCTAGAGCAATTATCTCCGATAATACAACTTCATGCCGTAACGAGTGATTTGAAGTCTTCTCGATGCAGGGAGAAGCTCTGCAATATAATAAAGTGGCCGGTGCCCAACCTAACTCCAACAAGTCTTGCACTAAGTTGAATCTCTGGTTGAAAAATTATTTGAGATTGTGGGTGTTCTTGGAAGTGCTGGAAAATCCTTGTTTGAACACAAATGTATAAGACCTGAAGCTGGTTGCTTATACCTAAATTAGTTATGGAACTTGCGTTTCGACGTCGTCTCATCAGAATTCGACGCAATTCTTGTCATAATTAAACGCAAAGCATTTCTGCCAAAGGTCACCAGCTACAAGTTTGGAGGGATACACAATTTTGCCCCATTCTGTACAATTGCCGTTTAACAATTTCACCCACTGGAGTAGGGGGTTCTTGAAACAGCAAAGCACGAACGCCAAACTCGAATCCGCGAACACACCGCGCCGATTTCAACTTTATGAACGGGCATGTAAACGCGGTAGTCCTTCATAAATGACTTTTGTCAGTAACAAATATTACAATTCTGAGCATATCTGGGCGGACGTTTGAGCTACTTTGATCCGAAAGAAAATCAGAAAATGTTAAACAAAGTTGCAAATGATTTTGAACGGGAAGTCGGAGTAAAGCAAATATATGGGCATCTATCTTCACCCAATGTATGCTTCAATGGTACAGATTTTCTTAGCGACTAGCACGAAAAATGTGTAAAACCTTTTATCAGCAGTAAATCATCAAGCATTTTTGTTTCACTCGCATGTGTAAAAAGACTTAGTAATGTCTGGGACATAATCGGACTGCCGTAACGGCACGTGAACTGGTAATTTAAATCTAATGATGTGCTGCGTAATCAGTAATCCTCCAACCGGATAACTTTTAAAAATTGTCTACTCAGTGTACTGGTCTTGATATACAGCCCCCTGAAAAGATGCTCGATTTTTTTGGAAGTAGGGTTTTTCGGTATATTTACAAGTTTCCAACCATAGGAACTAAATATAATGGCAAATATTCAAATCAATCGTCTGCTCAGTAAACCATTCTGCTCGGAGAGTTTCCCAATGAATTCTCCGTCCACCACCTTCAAATATCTAGCGTCAACAGATTTCACAAAGTGCCCCAAAAACGCTGCGTCTGTGAGCTTCTAACACCTAACTTCGAATTTTTTTTTTTTTTTTCAATTTGTTTATTTGATAAGGCACGTATGCGTTAGCTTAAAGGTGCCATTTTTTCATTGTTTTACATTTTGAATTTCTTAAAACTAGGGGGATACACATTTCAATATTATTTTGTTTTATATAATAAAACTAAAAAAAACTACAGCTAACTTATACATATAAAAGAGGGTATAATATAATATTCGTAAGATTTGGGGGACGGGTCATTTGTGTGTTCTTTGTATAGTAATTCACTTTATGATTTTTAGAAGGGAGATTGTAGAAAAAATAATTATTAACTAAGCGGAACATTTTACAAGCTTATTAACTAGAGATAACTAGAAAGAGTGGTTCAAGATTAAGGGGAATTAATTAGGGCTATTTTAAAGTAGTGGTACTGTTGCGCATTTCTTAACGAGATTAAATATTGTTCAACTAAAACTAGAAGATGGGGGGGCACATAAATTTTGGGAAGATATTCAAGGGGAGAAGGGGGTGAAGTCATACATCTGTGTATCAGAGACATGGGAGGGTGGGTGGACAAGGCTGAAGGGGGGGGGGGGGGGGGTGAGATATAAACTTTCAGTTTCCGGCATCAGGAATTAACGGCCAGGATTACAGATTCGAATGGATTGATCAACTAACACTAGAAGATAGGGGGGCACATAAGTTTTGGGAAGATATTCAAGGGGAGAAGGGGGTGAAGACATACATCTGTGTATTAGAGACATGGGAGAGAGGGTGGACAAGACTGAACGGGGGGGGGGGATATAAACTTCAGTTTCCTGCATCAGGAATCAACGGCCAGGATTACAGATTCGAACGGATGTATCAAGTATTGGGACGCCGGGCGGTTTTCCTCGAGCCGGCAGGGGTTCTCCAGACGATTTCGTAGTACGGCTCAGATACGGATCGGGAACACACCGCGCTGCGCGTGTGATGTTGTACTGTAGATCTCGTGTTGTTGGTTCATTCGACAGATGTTTTGTCTCGTCTTGGAGTCGTATCAAACCATCGTTGGGGTACGGTAGGCGGAAGAGGGCACTTCTGGGAATGATAAGAGAAAAGATAGGGGCATTTAAATTTGGATATTGATGGTTTTGAGGAACGTGTATATAAGGGACATGTAGAGAATATCGCGGCTTGCTAGTACATCTCGAACCGGGACATTGGGTGATCTTCCTCGGGCCCGAAGGGAATCGAATAGTTGAGATCTGGCAGAACAGTACTCGGCACATGCCCAGACAACATGTTCGATTTCGTGATAACCGTTGCCACAAGCGCAGACACCGCTATCCACGAGCCCAATACGCCGGAGATGTGCGTCCAGCGTGTAGTGATTGGACATGAGCCGAGACATCACGCGAATGAAATCCCGACCCACATCCATCCCTCTGAACCAAGGTTTCGTCGATACCTTAGGGATTATCGAATGTAGCCACCTTCCCAGTTCACCATTGCTCCATGATGTTTGCCAACTTTCGAGGGTTCTCTGATGAGTAATACTGAAAAATTCGCTGAAGCTAATTGGTCTTTCATATATGTCACCTTGCAAAGCGCCCGCCTTAGCTAAAGAGTCCGCTTCTTCATTACCTGGAATGGAGCAATGCGAGGGAACCCAAACTAAGGTAATCTTGTACGATCTTGCAGACAAAGCACGCAGGCGCTCCCAGATTTTCCCCAGAAAATATGGAATGTGCTTTCTCGGTTTCATTGAACGGAGAGCCTCGATTGAGCTGAGGCTATCCGAGACAATAAAGTAATGATCGGTGGGCAAAGTATCAATGATCCCAAGGGTATACTGAATAGCAGCAAGTTCTGCGACGTAAACTGAAGCAGGATCATTGAGTTTGAATGAGGCGGTGAGGTTTTGATTGAATATACCGAAGCCAGTGGAGCCGTCGAGGCTTGACCCGTCGGTGTAAAACATCTTGTTGCAGTCGACTTCTCGAAATTTACTATGAAAGATGCTTGGGATCACTTGCGGGCGTATGTGATCCGGGATTCCACGAATCTCGTCTTTCATGGATGTGTCAAAGAAAACAGTTGAATCAGAAGCATGAAAGAGATTGACACGGTTGGGATAGTATGAAGAAGGATTGATATTTTGTGCCATGTAATCGAAGTACAAGGACATAAATCGGGTTTGAGAATTGAGCTCGATAAGCCTTTCGAAATTTGCAATTACTAACGGGTTCAAGATATCGCATCGGATGAGCAATCGATAGGAGAGTTCCCAAAATCGATTTTTCAGCGGAAGGACGCCCGCCAGCACTTCTAAACTCATCGTATGTGTCGAGTGCATACAACCCAAAGCAATACGCAAACAACAATATTGGATTCGCTCTAGTTTGATGAAATGTATGTTCGCAGCGGAGCGGAAACAGAAACTCCCGTACTCCATCACCGACAATATTGTTGTTTGGTACAGCCTGATCAGGTCTCCTGGGTGGGCACCCCACCATGTTCCGGTTATTGTACGGAGAAAGTTGATCCTTTGCTGGCACTTCTGTTTCAGATACCTAATGTGACATCCCCAGGTTCCTTTAGAGTCGAACCAGACCCCGAGATATTTGAAAGTTGAAACCTGAGCAATAGTTTGACCCATTAATTGAATCTGTAGTTGCGCTGGTTCACGCTTCCTTGAAAATACGACTAGCTCAGTTTTCTCCGTGGAGAACTCGATACCTAGCTGGAGGGCCCAAGCAGACAAATTGTCCAAGGTATCTTGCAATGGTCCTCGCAGATCGACGGCTTTGGGACCTGTAATAGAGACCACACCGTCATCTGCAAGCTGCCTTAGCGTGCAGGAATTGACAAGACATTCGTCAATGTCATTCACGTAAAAATTATAGAGAAGGGGGCTTAGACATGAGCCCTGGGGAAGACCCATGTAGCTAATTCGTGATGTCGATAAATCACCATGCGAAAAATGCATATGTTTTTCAGACAGCAAGTTTAGCAAAAAGTTGTTTAGAGTCGGTGAAAGACCATGCTGGTGCAGCTTCTCAGAAAGAATTTTGATAGAAACTGAATCAAAAGCCCCCTTTATATCTAGGAAAACTGATGCCATCTGCTCTTTGCTAGCATAAGCCATTTGAATTTCTGTTGAGAGCAACGCAAGACAATCGTTCGTCCCTTTGCCTTTGCGGAAACCAAATTGTGTATCTGACAGTAAGCCATTTGCTTCAACCCAATTATCGAGGCGAAACAAGATCATTTTCTCGAACAACTTTCGGATACAGGACAGCATTGCAATCGGTCGATACGAGTTGTGGTCGGAGGCTGGTTTTCCTGGTTTTTGAATGGCGATGACCTTCACTTGCCTCCAGTCATGAGGGACAATATTACCCTCAAGAAACTTATTAAATAAATTCAACAAGCGTCTCTTGGCAGAGTCTGGCAGATTCTTTAACAAGTTAAATTTGATTCTGTCTGGCCCTGGGGCTTTATTGTTACATGATAAGAGAGCAAGTGAGAACTCCACCATCGAAAACGGTGTTTCGTTCGCGTTATTGTGAGGGGACGCGGCGCGGTAGATCTTCTGTGCCGGGGCGGAATCCGGACAAACCTTCTTGGCAAAATCGAATATCCAACGGTTTGAATATTCCACGCTCTCATTGGTACTGTTTCGGTTTCGTAAGCGCCGGGCCGTACTCCAAAGAGTGCTCATCGATGTTTCTCTCGTTAGTCCGTCGACGAACCGGCGCCAGTAGCTACGTTTTTTGGCTTTTATCAAACTCTTCATGCGCGTTTCCGCCATCGCGTATTGTCGGTAGCTAGCTGGCAGCCCGTCGTCCCGGAAGGTCTTATACGCAGCGGCCTTCTCCGCGTACACGTCTGAGCACTCTTTGTCCCACCATGGATTGGGAGGACGCCCGCGTGAATTCGCGTCTGGTACGCGTTTAGTCTGAGCTTGAATCGCGGTATCGAGAATCAAGCCAGCCAGGAACCCGTACTCTTCCTCCGGAGGAAGCTCTTGTGTCGATTCTACTTTTTCGGATATCGCGGACGCGTAGCTCTTCCAATCAATATTTCGTGTGAGGTCATACGAAACATTGATTGTATTCGGTGGCCCTGAACCGTTAGCAATATTAATTACGATTGGCAGATGGTCGCTGCCGTGGGGATCAGAGACTACCTTCCACATGCAATCTAACCGCAGCGATGTCGAGCAGAGGGACAGATCTAAGGCGCTCGGTCGCGCTGGAGGGACAGGAATCCGTGTCATTTCACCCGTATTCAAAATAGTCATATTGAAGTTGTCGCAAAGCTCATGGAGTAGGGTAGATCGATTATCGTCATGAAGACAACCCCATGCCGTGCCGTGGGAGTTAAAGTCACCTAAAACTAGCCTCGGTGCGGGGAGGAGTTCCGCAATATCGCAAAGCCGTCGGTGGCTAACTGAGGCTCTAGGGGGGATGTAGGTGGAAGCAATGCAAAGTTCTTTGCCTTTAATTCTGGTTTGACAAGCGACAACTTCAATGCCTGGTGTCGAGGGGAGGTCGATCCGATTGAAAGAATAGCACTTTTTGATCCCCAAAAGTACTCCTCCGTAAGAGTCTTCTCGATCCAAGCGAATAATATTAAAATCGTGGAAGTGTAGGGTTATTTCTGAAGTGAGCCATGTCTCGCATAGGGCAAATGCATCGCATTTCAAATTATTTAGTAAGATTTTAAACGAATCGATTTTCGGGATAATGCTTCTGCAATTCCACTGTAGAACAGTGATTAAATCCTTGACCTCGTTCGATGAATTAGCCATCGAAGGATACAATCGCTGAAAGGAGGGGCCATTTCGCAGTGAACTGCATCAAGAATGTTTTTACTGCGGGGAGAAAGCTTATCAAGATACTTTTAAGGGGGTCAGAAATGTTTAACGCTGTAAGAATACGGTCCACAATGTCAGAGAAATTTATTAAGCCAGCACTGTTTTCTTTCTCTGGCTGAGATATGGGAACACTTGGGGTTTTTGATGTTCCTGGAAGTGCTGGGAACTCCTTTTCTGAGCTCAGGTTACTGAGACCGGGAGCGACTTGCTTCGGTTTTGCACCAGTACTTCCTTGAGTAGTTATTTTAGGGGGACCATGAAGAGACACCTTCTGGCCTTTACGACGAAGCTTGGAAGAGGAAATGTTCTTCCTTTTTCTACTACTTCTAGGCACAGCAGAAGATGTTCCCTCCTGGGGTTCATCACAGTCGCCTTCGTCAGTAGACAGGTTGGTAAAGATGTTCGTAGAGACAGGTGGCGTAGCTATCTTAAGCATTTCTGCAAAAGATCGCTTAGAGCGTCCCTGAAGGGAACGCTTAAGATTTTCCTCGCGCTGTTTGTACGCGGGACATGAAGGGAGATCATGTGGGTTTCCCCCACAGTAGAGGCACTTTTCGACATCTCTACCACAGGAATCATCCGCATGATTCCCACCGCATTTCCCACAGCGGGCTTTATTGCTACAATGGGAGGCTGTGTGTCCCAATTGTTTGCAATTAGTACAGTTCATGACCCGCGGCACAAAGAGGCGAACAGGTAGACGAACCTTGTCAAAAAGGAGGTAATTAGGCAGGGCAGAGCCGGCGAAGGTCACCCGATACGAGTCTGAGTTGACGTATGTTTTCTTCCCGTCAGCTGCGACTGATGCTGAATGCAAACGTTTGCATTCCAGTATCTTCACTGGCTTAAGCATGGGGTCTTTGAAACAGCCAGTCCCATATTTTAGCAGGTCCTCGCAATTCAGACTCGAATCGGAAACGACCCCACTGACTTCAACCCTGCTAGCTGGAATATACACCCTGTACTCCCTCGTAAAGGGCTCGTATCCAGCAATATCGTTTGCCTGAGTTGAACTGTTAACCACCACCCGAAGCTTATCAGGCCGAATTTTCGATATTTCTGTCACGGCCGAATACCGATCCGTCAGAACTCGAGAAATCTGCAACAGATTCAAACACTTTTTTTCTTTGGTCCGAAAGAAGATCACAAATGGCCCGGTGGCCGAGCTCGGATATACCTTGAGCCGGGGAGCCGATTTTATTTCGACGTCCATCTCACCTTGAGATGAACCGCCGTCAGGGGAAGTCATTTTTGCACGGGCCTATTGCCCAGTGCACGTTATTAAGACAACCAAGAAGGGGAAACGAAAACTAATACTTAGCTTGTGTATGTAACGGTATCCAGACGGCTTACTAGAAGAACACTGTTTCACTTCACTGACCGGCTAACGGTACTCAGAAACAGAAACACAAAAGAAGGGAAAAAATACTGAAACCTCAGCTAGGCGCAGAGTGTGTAAATAACCTTGAACGCGGATTAACACTATTTGTCGCTATAGAGTGTACGGACCGATGACAAAAGACTTCTATCTCGACTGAGTGCTCGATAACGAATGACCTAACTTCGAATTGTATTGCAGACAAATCAGCAGAGAACTTATACTTAAAGCGCCCCAATACTTTAGTTTGCTGTTGGTGCTCCATATTTGTAACTTAGCACGAAATAGGCTGAAAATTTTCAGTTCTTCGCGTCGCTTTTAAAAGATTAGTTTCCGCGTTTTTAATGTCATGCTTAATTCCGAATCGAATAAAAATTTTCCGGCTGATGTGTTAATTGTGCCCAATTTTCTATCGGTGACACATAACTTCATATTCACTGCGGAAATGCTGACAATTCTACTAGCGTTGACAATCTGCCACAGCTTTCAATAATTGCATTTTATCTACGCATTCTCGTATCATGCCGTTGGAAGATACGGTCAAGTACGCCAGCATTGGAGAGTTTTTTGATCAATTTACATGTGCACACCAAATCATTACTCCAAAGTCAAACTGAAAAAGAAAGCCAAAGTAAACACCAAAGGAGACGCAAAACTGAGACTCCACCAAGGGCGTACCACGACCACGCTACGGTCCTGCAGAAATAACATTTAATATTAATAAAATAAAGAAACTGAATAATATATGGTCGATGTTGTCAGACCTGACTAAGTTTAAAGTTTGAATCGCAGCATCCTTTACGTTATAATTGGAAATTAATTTTTGCCATAATTGTTTATTGTTACATATTTCAAATCGAGCGAATGTCGAATGTAGCTCAAGAAATTCTTTATCCAGTGCTATCATTATCTCATTTTTGTTGGTGTTTGGCGACTTAGTCCGGTCTGACCTAACACCGACCATATATAAACCGGGAAAATGAATAAAATGTATAGAATAAAAATTAATTAAGCGAATTAAATTTATTAACTGAAATTGATTAATTAAATGAATGCGGTGAATTAAGGGAACTAAATCAATTAAATGAATAAAATTATTGAAATTAATGAAATTAACAAAATAAGGAAAATAATATGAAGAAAATAAATAAAATAAATCAAACGAATAAAATAATAAAATTAATTAAATAAGCTAATTGAAAAAATAAATTAAATAAAAGAATGAATAAAACGAACAATACGTATTAAATGAATAAAATAAAAGAATAAACGAAATGAATAAAATAAATAAATTGAATAATATGGATAAAATCAATAAAATAAAAAGCATGATTAAAATAAACAAAATGAAGGTGGAGAGCAAGGATGTGCAATATACAGAACGGAATTCATTAGAAACAGATTGAAAAACAAACGGATTAATCTTTTGTTTTCTGCTGGTAGGGGTTGAGCTTAGGTAGAGTTACTACGAATCGTTCAAGCCTACGACCAAGTCTCATGACAAATACAAACTCTCCCAGTTTACCTTGAGAACCGACAGCGTGCAAAATGAATGAAATTAATGATTAAAATGAAATGTTACACATTTATATTTAGTCCAATATTTAAAATTAAAAAAAACGCTTTTAATCCACCTAACAGTGTGATGAGACATTTCTTATAACTCTTATAACTCTTCGGATATTATATTGTTTGAGAACATTTAGAACTTGATGCTTCGCGATGTTTTTGATAACACATACTACATGGGATAGTGGCAGGACTCAGAGAATCGCTCAAATCAGCATAGGACAACATCAGTGCTAGAAATCTCAAATCAAATCAATGGAAAGCGAAAAAATGGCCCAGAAAATAGACATAGCTACGAATTATTGTTAATGCTCTGTTAATAAAATATCTAAATTGTGGTGGGAAAACTGAATTTTCCTAAAGGGGTTATATATTGTACTGAGCCAAAAAAATCGCATTTTTTTTAATCGATTTGAAGTTTATACTTTATTAAAATTACCAACGCGACTGAGAACTAAGAAATCAACGCTTTTTCTTGAAAAGGGCGATACTAGCAGTGACACCATTCATAGAAAATCAACAGTGAATATTTCCAGACTTTTATTTCCTATTTAAGAACTATTGTGTTTTTTATATCCTAGATTGCATGATTCAGTGATCGAAATCCAAAACTTCATGAAGTATTTGAAATTATTAAATTAAAATTTGTTTTTGCCATTGAAATTTACAAAATGATAGTATCGCCCCTTTGGCGATTGTTTACTTTTTCGGTCCCACCTATCAGCATTGAAGTATCGTTCTTACGTTTTTTTACAATAACTACCGTTCTACACCACTGATTTCGTCCGTGTTTTTTTCAATAGCGATCATTGTTACTATTTACAGCTGGTATCAGCTTGATAATCCTAAAAAATACGAAAATGACAGTTTCGCTTCTAAACTGCTAGCAAAAAAAGTATCGCTCTGTTTGTTTGCATGGAGCGTGTAGGGCGAAACTTTAAATAAACAAACAAAAATACAGTTTCGCCCGTTGTATTTTTTGCTGTAGTTTAAGAAAGCAATATCGTAGAATCAAAATTTTTAGGTTAATTGGTTGCGTTTCAAAGCCCTCATTCGCATGTATGAAAAAAGCCTTATGTTTACATTTGTAAGTATCGCCATTTTCACAAAAAAGGGTTGAAATGAAATCGCAGCTCCTGATATCACGCTATCTCTGAAGTGCATGCGTGCATAGTTCCAAATTTTACTTCGACATCGACTTTTTCTAAAGGTGACTTCCCAGTAGTATCCTTGATTTGAATTATTATCGCTAATCCTAATGCCAAAGAACTTGAATGCTCTCGAAAACGAACCGTTTGGGAAAGTCATCATCATTACTGGAATTTTCATTTTCACGAAACTTTTCGATAACCTTCCATCACTTGCGTTAATGCACTGTGTGCACAGTGCTCTGAAAATCTAGCGAAATCGTCTTAGGGCAGCTATCTGCGCGGCGAGTAGAGTAAAGAATACTAAAAATTAATTTCTATTCCATAATTTTCAGTTCAGCAATTCGAGAGATCGTGCTCACCGCAAGCCATGAAAAATAGACTACGTTGTGAAGCGACGGTCACTATTTATTAAAAAATCACGGCTAAATAAAAAAAATTATACTATTAAAAAATTCAAATAGTTTATAATTTTCACAAACTTATTAGGAAAAATTGTTTAATAATCTTTCGTAATATTGTGTAAGAAAAAAGCTGAAAATTTCAGTATTTTCTCTATCTGCAACATATTAACCCTTAAGTATACCAATTAATTGGTATACGAATTGGAATAGGTTCGCCAAATTTTGGAAGAAGTCTATAAAAAAAAACCCTTGAAAATTACCTAAAAATTGTTGTAGTTCGATACAATAAAAAATCCTCAAAAATGAAATGTACCTATTAATGTGAAACACAGTGAATAATACATACAATAAAGACCCATTTTTATCAATCTAATGGTGTATTTTAGGCTGACAAAATGGGGATATTGACTAAATCGGGCATTGTATGGTGTTAAACCCCAAAACCTTCTCTGGGCTACGCCGTTGCTTGGAGTTATTTATTTCGCTTTTCATTTTCCGATATGTTTCAGATCGATCCGATGGTCATTAGTTAGAAAAATTGCAGTCAGAAGGTTCGCACAAATGAACATTTTTGCACTGATAAGTTATCAAGTTCCTTCCAGACAACTTGGAAGTGTTCGGTGATTATTTCTAGCGGTTGTAGATAGAAAAATGAAATACAAAATTCGATTTGTCGAAATAATGTTTGGCTTATTTCAATGGATTATTTCTATATTGAACAATAAATAGGCGACAAAGAGTAATCCACAAACAACAAGCCATAACTTTTAAAGTATTCAAAATAGATATTTGAAGTCTTCAGTAAAGTTATTCGCAAAAGTAAGAGCTACAAATTTGTAGAAGGCATCATTTCGATATAATCACTTCCAAGAAAATTTGTGAAAATATCTCACTCATAGGGGGATTAATCAGCAAAAGCACAATACCAAAAGAAAGGGCATATTTGCTCCATTAAATTCTCCGAAGATACTATTGACCTAAAATAAGCCGTTTTGGCGTTAATAATAGATTACATGTTTTTGGTCATATTTCTGGCAATGGGAAATGATAAAAATCTTTCGTCCGCATTTAATGTTAAATATCTCTTTTGATAATAGTCCGATTTCAACAATCTATAGCTTGTTCGAAAGGTATTCGTTAAAGCTATCTAAAAACATATAAGTTGTTAATTTATATTGTCAATTTCGGCAGATAATTCAAAAAAACTGCAAAAAACGCCATTTTAACGCATTTAAACATTCATATCTTGGAAACTAAACATCAGAATCAAAAACAAATTAATAGTGTTCATACTGTTTTTTAGTTCTTTCATTTAAAATTGGTTTGGATAAGATCGGTTCAGCCATTGCTGAGAAACACGAATGAGAATTTGTCCGTTACATACACACACACAGACACACACACACACAGACATTGTCCCAAATCGTCGAGCTGAGTCGATTGGTATATAAGACTCGGCCCTCCGGGCCTCGGAAAAAATCTTGAAAGTTTGAGCGAATTCTATACATTTCTTTTATAAGAAATGTAAAAACGTAACGAATCAAATTTATGATCCAGGTTATTTAGTGCGAAAACTAACTTAAAATCAGTATTTAGCATTTCGGGTTCTCCTCATCAGTAACTAATACAATATTGGTACCTGTTAGATACTAAATCTAAACTAGCACCAAACTTGGCACTAATTGGACGCTAAATCCAAAAAGTCACACATTTTTCATGAACATAAACGACTGGTTTGTCTTGAATGATGTCTCAGAAGACAAGCTCAGAAGTTCGTATAGTACTTAAACCAAAAACTGCTTATGATTCCGCTTTTCCCATCAGCAAACTCGAACAATCATCAAGTACACTAATAAAAGTAGTAACAACTATATATTTTCAGCCGAGCAAAAAGGATTCACATCTGACTGAATTAGAAAAAGATTATTTTAAAGATATCAAGTACGGCAAATCTGTTATATGTACTTCTCTCACGCTTCAAAACAGCTTGTATTGCATTCCTCAGGTACACTTAAAGGTGCCTTACTCATTCAGCGGTACAGCCGAGACATGTAATCTTAATTGATTTGTCAATTCCAGAAATCGAAACGATTTCCTTTCTTTCGAATTCCGCTTTATTCGAAGATTCTACAACCAAGCTACTACTACCGCAGTGCACGGAGACGACATGAGAATTGAATCACCAGTTCCGTCATGACACAACAATCTGCGAAGAAACAGTCGGGCCCCTCATAAAATTAACAATCTAATTGTTACAGCCCCCAATTTCTGGAGACACTATCGGAATTACGGCCGAACCAGGATGGATTTGCAGCCCTGTTCCCCCCGGTTGGGTTATGGTCAACATTCAGGCTCACGGCCGCTTTTTACGATCATCGATTATTTACGGGGAAATTTTCTAATTAATTTCGTTCTGCTTGCAACTGCCTACAGAAATACAGCATAGGTCGGTCGGTCCGTTTCAATAAAAGTTTTATTCCTAATTACAAAATTTTAGCCCCGGATGTCAGCCGTCGGGTGAAGTGTGTGGACTCTGAACGGGTCCTGGAAGTGTTTTCGTGTGTTTAAAGTTTAGGATGGTGAGTGGGTAACAGAATGCAGCTGCGGGCTCCGGGGTTTGGAAGAAGGCGAAGTGGCAATACGTTTTAAGCACCCAAACAAATGACAGCGAACGGTAATAAAATTATAAATTTCTCTGTTTTTGGACTGCTTGGTTTGGGGATGTTGGGGGAGGGTTGGTAATCCAGACCAAACATGTAGAACAGATTTTAAAAGTGTTTCTTCGCAGGTTTGAAACAATGCAGTACTGAAAAAGAGATACTTAAGTAATTTTTATGACAACGATTTCAACCAATAGTTAATAACCATGCTGCACGCTGACGAATTCAAGTGACAATTTGACACAGAATGACTTTTACTGTGCGCCGTGTTTGACATTGCCATTGAACTATAAGGTCATGATTATAACACATTAATAATAGTTATCCAGACGTTGAGAAAACGTTGGTGTGATCTTTGAATGTTTAAGAGGCTTCCAGCAATGTCTTCTAAATTTAGTACTTTCCGGCTTTTATTTTCTGCATAATGGAAGTTGTACAGCATCCGCCCGAATAGTTCAACTTTATGCTCAACCCAGCAAAACTGTGTAATTTAAATCGTCGATTTCAGAGCAAAATAACATATAGAAAAGTTTGATTTAACTGCTCTTTTTCATGGCACATCGTCACTGCTGAGTTATCTTATGACAAGCACCATTTGGCACTTTACGAAAAAATGATTTTGAAAGTTTTAGATTGAATATCTTGAAAATTCAATATAGCGGTTATTTGCGGCAGCTTTAAGACTGCGTTTATTCTTGGATGTGAGGCTTCAAAACAGTTGGGTATCTTAACGAGTCAAGTAGCTAGGCGTTACGGAACAGTTTGTCGTTTCGTTACTCACACCGCAGTTCAGTTTCTAAAAGCTTCTCACTTCCTGAACACATCAGCTCGTCGCTGTTGTGCTATCTTACGATAAGCGCCATATTTCGAGAAAAACGTTTTTTAAAGTTTGAGATTGAACATATTGAAATTTATAAATGGTAGAATCAATTCAGAGAAGGCAATTGATGCTTCTATCTATTCTGTATTAATCTCTCAAATATTACGGAGATCGGTTGACTACATTACGAGTTTTTACTAAAAATGTAAACAAAAGTCGCACATCATAACTCTCCGAGCTCTCGATCGAAGCAGTTCGTTTTCTGGTGCTGTGCATAAAGTGAACAAGAATATATATTGTCAGTGAAGGTCAACTATTGTTTGAGGCAGTCTTTGTTCGCCGGTGCCCAGGCTGGTGAAGTGAATACCAGAATTGCCGGACACGCCGCTATATAAGCTAAGTATTATTTTTCTTTCTTTCGTTTCCCTTTCCCCGATCGGTCTACTTTTCCCTTTACCCTGAATACAAGTTTCATCTCTCGTTTACACCACGTGCTATCCTCGTGCCTAAATGGCCGAGGGCGAAGTAACATTGGATGGGAATGATATTCCCATGGATTTACCGGATAAACCCGATATTACTCCCTCCCCTGATTCCCCCAGTCCTCCCCGTATTAAAACATACCCAGCCAGTTCAAATGGACCCTGGGTGGTGTATTTCCGGCCCAACACGAAATCGCCCAATATTCTAGAAATATCACGGGAGCTGACTGCTAACTACCCGGCCGTAGCTCAGATAACACGTGTTCGAGCCAATAAGATACGCGTTATAGTAAATGACCTCGATCAGGCAAACCAGATTGCTCGCAGCGAGCGTTTTACGAAACAATTCAGAGTGTATGTGCCTTGTAGGGCAGTGGAGATCGATGGAATAGTCGCCGAACCGGGTCTAAAGTGCGAAGACCTGTTGAAGTACGGGGTTGGCTGCTTTAAGGACCCTTCACTTCAAAAGGTGAAGATTCTGGAATGCAAGCAATTGTATTCTGCAAAAACAGAAAATGATAAGACAACTTATTCTCCGTCAGACTCGATTCGGGTGACTTTCTCCGGGTCTGCTCTTCCCAACTATGTCCTCCTGGATAGGGTTCGCTTACCCGTTCGCCTGTTTGTACCGCGGGTAATGAACTGCAGCAATTGCAAGCAACTGGGCCACACAGCCACTTATTGTGGCAATAAAAAACGGTGCGGCAAATGCGAGGGAGAGCATGAGGATGACGCTTGCGGTGGAGAAACTGAGAAGTGTATTTACTGCGGGGGCCCTCCGCATGCTCTTAAGTCATGCCCGGTGTACAAGCAGCGCGGGGATAAAATTAAGCGCTCCCTTAAGGATCGCTCGAGGCACTCTTATGCAGAAATGCTAAAGAATGCTTCGCCATCTGTCCCTTCCGAAAATTCCTTTGCTCTATTGGCTGGCGTTGAGCAAGAATCTGACGACCCACAAGAGGGAACATCATTGGTTAACCCAGGGGAATCCAGGAAGAGGAGAAATCTAGCCTCCCCTACATTGCCTCGTAAGGGTGCCAAGGTGTCGTCCACTCAGAGTGCGCCATCTACAACCAATAAATCCAACGGAAGTGATGCACAAAAGCCGAAGCAATTTGCTCCAGGACTTGGAAATATTAATTCTAACAAGGAGTACCCACCACTTCCAGGGACACCAAAAACCCCAAGTGTCCCCGTTTTTCAAACAGATACTCAGTCCAGTAACGGACTAATGAAATTTTCTGACATAGTGGACTTAATTTTCACAGCTTTCAATGTTACTGATCCTCTTAAAAGCCTTCTGATACGTTTTCTCCCTATAGTGCAAACATTTTTGAAGCAGTTGACTACTAAATGGCCCCTCCTTGCAGCGATCGTATCCTTCGATGGCTAAGTCATCGAACGAGGTCACCGATTCGATCACTGTTCTACAGTGGAATTGCAGAAGTATCCTCCCGAAAATCGATTCCTTCAAATTCTTACTAAACAGTTTAAAATGTGATGCTTTCGCATTATGTGAAACCTGGTTAACTTCTGATATAAATCTCAACTTCCACGACTTTAATATAATCCGTCTGGATCGAGAAAACCCTTATGGAGGAGTACTTTTGGGGATCAAAAAGTGCTATTCTTTCAACCGAATTAACCTCCCTTCGACACCAGGCATTGAAATTGTCGCTTGTCAAGTTTTAATCAAAGGTAAAGACCTTTGCATTGCTTCCATCTACATTCCTCCTAGAGCCTCGGTAGGGCACCGAACGCTTTGTAATATCACGGAATCCTTACCGGCACCGCGGCTAGTTCTGGGAGACTTTAACTCGCACGGTACGGTATGGGGTTGTCTTCATGATGATAATAGATCAACATTAATCCAAGATCTTTGCGACAATTTCAACATGACCATCTTAAACACGGGAGAAATGACGCGGATTCCTACACCACCAGCACGCGCAAGCGCGTTGGATTTATCGCTTTGCTCGACATCGCTACAGTTAGATTGCATGTGGAAGGTGATCCCTGATCCCCACGGTAGCGATCATTTGCCTATCGTGATTTCAATTGCTAACGGTTCAAGACCATCGGAAACAATCAATGTCTCGTATGACCTCACACGGAACATTGATTGGAAGAGTTACGCGACCGCGATATCCGTTAAAATCGAATCCGCTCAAGAACTTCCTCCGGAGGAAGAGTACAGGTTTTTGGCTGGCTTGATTCTCGACAGTGCGAATCAAGCTCAGACTAAACCAGTACCCAGCGCGAATACCCATGGACGGTCTCCCACCCTGTGGTGGGATAAAGAGTGCGCAGAGCTGTACGCGGAGAAGTCCACTGCATATAAGGCCTTCCGGGAAGACGGGTTACCCGCTAGCTATCAACAGTACGCGTCGTTAGAAAGGCGAATGAAGAGTCTAATGAAAGCCAAAAAACGCAGTTATTGGCGCCGGTTCGTCGACGGGTTAACGAGAGAAACAGCGATGAGCACTCTTTGGGGTACGGCTCGACGTATGCGTAACCGTAATAGTACCAACGAGAGCGTGGAATATTCAAACCGTTGGATATTCGCTTTCGCCAAGAAGATCTGTCCGGACTCTGTCCCGGTACAGAAAACGTGCCGCGCCGCGTCTCCTCCCGATACCGCGAACGAAACACCGTTTTCGATGGTGGAGTTTTCACTTGCTCTCTTATCATGCAACAATAACGCCCCAGGGTTAGACAGAATCAAATTCAACTTGCTGAAGAATCTGCCTGACACTGCAAAAAGGCGCTTGCTGAACTTATTTAACAAGTTTCTTGAGGGTAACATTGTCCCTCATGACTGGAGGCAAGTGAAGGTCATCGCCATTCAAAAACCAGGAAAACCAGCCTCCGACCACAACTCGTATCGGCCGATTGCAATGCTGTCCTGTATTCGGAAGTTGTTCGAGAAAATGATCTTGTTTCGCCTCGACAATTGGGTTGAAGCAAATGGCTTACTGTCAGATACACAATTTGGCTTCCGCAAAGGCAAAGGGACGAACGATTGCCTTGCGTTGCTTTCTACAGAAATCCAAATGGCCTATGCTAACAAAGAGCAGATGGCATCAGTCTTCTTGGATATTAAGGGGGCTTTTGACTCAGTTTCTATCAACATTCTGTCAGAGAAGCTGCACCAGCATGGTCTTTCACCGACTCTAAATAACTTTTTGCTAAACCTGTTGTCTGAAAAGCACATGCACTTTTCGCATGGCGATTTAACAACATCGCGATTTAGCTACATGGGTCTTCCCCAGGGCTCATGTCTAAGTCCCCTGCTCTACAATTTTTACGTTAATGACATTGACGATTGTCTTGCCAATTCATGCACGCTAAGGCAACTTGCAGACGACGGGGTGGTCTCTGTTACAGGGCCCAAAGCTGCCGACTTGCAAGGACCATTACAAAATACCTTGGACAATTTGTCTGCTTGGGCTCTTCAGCTGGGTATTGAGTTCTCCACGGAGAAAACTGAGTTGGTTGTTTTTTCTAGGAAGCGTGAGCCGGCGCAACTCCAGCTTCTATTAATGGGTGCAACGATCAACCAGGTTTTCACATTTAAATATCTCGGGGTCTGGTTCGACTCTAAAGGTACCTGGGGATGTCACATTAGGTATCTGAAACAGAAATGCCAACAAAGGATCAATTTTCTCCGAACAATAACTGGAACATGGTGGGGTGCTCACCCAGGAGACCTGATCAGGTTGTACAAAACAACGATATTATCGGTGATGGAGTACGGGTGTTTCTGTTTCCGCTCCGCTGCGAACATACACTTCATCAAACTGGAGAGAATCCAGTATCGTTGCTTGCGCATTGCCTTGGGTTGCATGCATTCGACCCATACGATGAGTCTCGAAGTGCTGGCGGGCGTTCTTCCGCTAAAAAATCGATTTTGGGAACTCTCATATCGATTGCTCATCCGATGCGACATTCTGAACCCGTTGGTGATTGAAAACTTCGAGAGGCTCGTCGAGCTTAATTCTCAAACCCGATTTATGTCCTTGTACTTCGACTACATGGCACAGAGCATTAATCCTTCTACGTATACTCCCAACCGTGTTCGTTTCCTAGATACTTCTGATTCTACTGTATTCTTCGACACATCCATGAAGGAAGAGATTCGTGGAATCCCGGACCATATACGTCCGCAAGTGATCCCCAATATATTTTATAATAAATTCCGAGAAGTCGACTGTGACAAAATGTTCTACACTGACGGATCAAATCTCGATGGGTCCACTGGCTTCGGTATCTTCAACAATACTATCACCGTTTCATTCAAGCTCAATGATCCCGCTTCAGTTTACGTCGCAGAGTTAGCTGCAATTCAGTACACCCTTGGGATCATCGACACTCTGCCCACAGATCACTACTTCATCATTTCGGACAGCCTCAGCTCTATCGAGGCTCTTCGTGCGGTGAAGCCTAAAAAGCAATTCCCGTATTTTCTGGGGAAGATACAGGAGTCCTTGTGTACGTTATCTGAAAAATCTTATCAGATTACCTTTGTTTGGGTACCCTCTCATTGTTCTATCCCGGGCAATGAAAAGGCCGACTCATTAGCAAAGGTGGGCGCATTAAATGGTGAAATATACGAAAGACCAATCTGCTTCAACGAATTTTTTAGTATTTGTCGTCAGAGGACACTCAACAGTTGGCAAACCTCGTGGAGCAATGGTGAACTTGGACGATGGCTACATTCGATTATCCCAAAGGTATCAACGAAGCCTTGGTTCAGGGGGATGGATGTGGGTCGGGATTTTATTCGTGTAATGTCCCGACTTATGTCCAACCACTACACCTTAGATGCACATTTGCGGCGTATTGAGCTTGCGGAGAGTAGTCTGTGCGCTTGTGACGAGGGTTATCATGACATCGAGCACGTTGTCTGGGTATGCGCCGGGTATTTGGACGCCAGGTCTCAGTTAAAGGATTCCCTTCAGGCCCGAGGTAGACCACCCAATGTCCCAGTCCGAGATATGCTGGCAAATCGTGATTTCCCCTATATGTCCCTTATTTATACTTTCATAAAAACGATAAATATCCCAATTTAGCCCCTCTCTTTTTATTTCTCGTTTTTAGAAGTTTTCTCTTGCCGTGTGGAACCGATAAGCTTCAGACTGCCACTATGTAACCGCCATCGCCCTTATCACTACGGAATCTGAAGCGAGAGCGACTCGAGGTCCGAAGGATTCCCTTTGAAGGATTCCCCGCGGGTCCGAAGAATACCATCCGCCAATCCGACCTACTAGACTGAGGCGCAAATTTGTTTCGCTGATCTCCCGTTTGCCCGAAAGTTGCAAGTTTTGCTCTTCTCTACCGGTCACCATGTACGCCTTCTCTCCCCTGTCCTTGATACAACTACTTCTACACCGATTTTGGAAATGACCAAGCATAAGTATCCGATAAAAAATCAAATTTGTATTCCGTATTCCTAGTTTTAAGATAGTTGTAATTTCTACTCTTTGTTAAAACTATTGTCCCCCATCTTGTAAATAGAATTGTATCCCTAGTTTTAAAACATCTGTGAAATTTTTCATAAATATTTGTTCCCCCTTTTGTGTACCAAACTATATTGTTAGTTTTAAGATAACTGTAAATATTTCCTAAAAAACTATTAGTATTGAATTCCTTGTTTTAAAATTTTTCATAAAAAAAATCTTTTGCCCCCTCTTTTATATATAGAATTTTTTTTTTTTCTAGTCTTAAGATAGCTGTAAATTTTTTCTCTTTTTTAAAAAAATATTTCAACATTGTAACCTCCTAGTTTTAAGATATTCAAAATGTAAAAACAAAAGAATTCGGCACCGCCAAGCTAACGCATTTGTGCCTATCAAATAAACGAAATGAATAAAAAAAAAAAAAAAGTCGCATGATGTGTATTGATGACAAAATTTGTATGGCGTGTCATAATCGTGTATGGAAAGTTTTCCATGCAAATAAAGCATCAGTTATTAACTTTTATTCATATCTTTGGCCTAATTTGGTCTATAAATAATCGGTGAGATGCATTTTGAAGGAAATGAGTCAGGGAATCTAGAAAAATAGCAATTTTTGGTTACAGTGTTGCCAGTGTTTCTAGATTACAACTTAAACTGCATTTTTCTCACAAATCGTGTATTTTTATTTTCAAAAATGATTATGCCATTGTGTTTTCCAGAAAGTTTTGCACAGAGAAACATCTAAAACATCGAGATAACTGGGGCCAATCCCCACACACAGTCATTTGAAGCAAGAACAGTTCTCGCTATATATCAGTAATTGAACAGAATAAGGAAATTTTAAAACTCCACTTTGTAGAGAATTTTTAGACAAGTAATATGACATAGGAGGGTTTGGGAGCACTGGATCAAGTACAAACGCGTTTCTGTGTACTATTTCTAATTGGGTGGTTTTAGTATTTATAAATACCCTAAAGTGCCCAAAATCTAAATAAAAATAGTTTTGAAACTTGTTGTATTGCGTTGCGTTGCGTTCCATAAGCACGGTATACTTCGTAGATTGCAGACTGATGACTCTCATTTCCAGCCAGACTACTAGGACTAGGAGCATTGTTTGGGAATAACAATTGATCCAGCCCAAGCGAGAATTTCGCCTGAGAGCCACCATTGCAGGCCACGACCATCTTTACCGTAACTTGGGATGAGTAAAGAAGTGTTGATGTGGTACTTACTTAACGGAAGGCCCCGACTCAGTAACACTCCCATAAGTACCACGGATTGGGTAGTGGGTGTCAGGATTCGTTTCAAGCAAACGATGCGACTGAGAATATACTTTCGTGCATAAGATGTTTGAATAGTTTATTGACTGTAGGATACGTAAATGTTCTAGGCGTTTAAATTCTGTGTAATCGTTTATCGAGATTGTTTCATCGAAAACAACTTGAACTCCGGACAGCCGGCTGTCGGAAGTGTTGTCGAAAAGGTAAAATGGACCGCAAACAATGAGTTTAAAAGTGGTATTGTGGAACATTCATAAATTATGTCACGCAAAGATTACCCAACGTTAACTAACCCTCTGTCATATTACCACGTTATTTTTCCCCTTGGTCTAATACGAATCAAATGATTTGTTTTTCCTTCATTTTGTAGTAGCACATTAATGCCGCTACTCGCAAAAGTGTTCATGTTCTATGGAATTTCTTATATACATGGTGCAATCATGCGTAAAACGGCCGATTGCGTCAGAGTACATGATGTGCTCCCCTCCCATTTATGTCACAATTGGTCGGTGTTAAGTCAGACCGGACTAAGTGACAAAATGTTGATTTCGAGAAAAACGAGTTCAAAGTTTGAATCGCAGCATCATTTACATTATGATTGGAAATTAATTTTTGACATAATTCTTGTTTATTGTTACATATTTCAAATCTGGAAAAGATCGAATGTAGCTGACGAAATTCTTTAACCAGTGTTACCAATATCTCATTTTTAGATGTTTTGCGACATAGTCCGGTCTGACTTAACACCGACCAATTAGTCATCTCTCTTCCTCCTAATAGCGTGGCAGAATTTAGAAATGGTCCTTATTGGTATAATCACAAGTATATTGAGATCCCGTAACTTGAAATTTTCCACCTCGTTCGAGTAAACGTTACGATATTACAATGAAACACGAAAAATATAAATGCTGCGTTCCTAAACAATATTAACATTATGCACGAATCAAACACCCCCGTTTCCAAATAGTACGTACTTATTCTTAGCTCAGTATAATTGACTGATGAGTTAATGGACTAAAAGTAAACCATTAAATATGACCACAAAACATTTGTATTTTGTGTTGAAATGATTGCCGCAAATTGGTAATTGGATTTGAATTGATCTTACGAATGGTCAATTCTCTACCCATACACGGAAACGAAAAACTACCTAAAATTGAGTTCCTTTGACTCAATCTCGTGGTATCGTGGGGGAACTTAAAATTAGGTAAACCGTGTTGAAGGTAGTTTCCATTTAACCACGGCAAAATAACAACTCATTGATAGGTTTTTTATACTCAAATTTAAGTTGAATTTACCTAATTTTGAGTATACCCCAAACAACTCAAAAGTACGTTCCTCCACGGAAGACCTCGACTGAGTCGAATCTCTCGTTTTGTTTTTGACAACACTAATAAGTGCGAAAGCGACGCACAACTCAAAAGTAAGTTAAAAGAACTTATTCTGCAGGTTGTTTTATTTAACCGTGTACATAATTCAAACGTCATTCACTCAGGCATTCCTTTCCTAGTTGGTCAAATAAACACTAAACAAACAAATAAATTAGTTTGCTCAGTCTAAAGAAATGTCAGCTCGATTGGCAACAACCGGCGGATATGTGTTCCCTTACAATGCCATCAAATGAAAGTACATTTAAAATTACATACGACAAAATATGTGCAATTCAGAATATAACGAAATGAAGATTGCTTAATTATTCGCATTTAAAAAAAGATCGGAAAAAATTAGTTGCATAACCAAGGTGGTTCATTTTCAAAGATAGCACTGCTGATGAATCACTTTTTAAGAATTGGTGATAAGGGACGCGGACGAAAATAGCTGACCACCGCCAATAGTTTTGAAACTTGTTGTATTATGTAAAAAGTGAAGTTTCGTAGTTTAAGTGGTTAATTACATCCAAATCGTGATAGATATGTGTTGAGAAGAAACGCGTACCAGACAGTTACGTTTATTCTAAAGCGAAATAACAAAGGAAGTATCATTTCATTTAATTTCATCATTGCAGAATGATAAAGAAAGGATGTTCATTTTTGAGTGTGTTAGTGAAGGGGCGCTGAAAAAATGTGACGTCACATCCCCAACAAATGATTTTCTCATGTGAAAAATGCTCCTTAACAGTAGCTTATTTTCTCAATTTATGGGCAATAGAGGACTGTGATGAAATGATTCCTGAGCTATTTACTTGTTCGGGGAAATTAATTATTGGAGCGAAGGGCGTAAGGGTTTAAATATTCTGGTTGAGAATGTGAGTTTGCGATTTTCGTTTTTGGAGGTGGCAAATGATGTGCATTTTGCGTATATTGTAGAGCATCACCTTGTGCATAATGTGCTTTGGGTACGTCTCGGTACCGCACTCTGCGACTGGGAGGGGAAGCGGGAGTTGTGAATTCACTGTTTCAGCTGCAATCAGAATAATATACTCCTCATAGACTTCAGATTAGAAAATGATATTCGTAAACATATTTGGTTTACCATGTTAATATGTGTGGGAAATCCATGCTCTTGACATCATTGTGGTTCAGCAAACACGAAACTGCATTACACATTAAACGATGATACATTTCATATATAGTAAATACAGTAAAAGCATCTAGCGTCCCTGGCAATTACAACTGCAGAAATTGAGAGACCAACGAGTAAAGCTTAAGTGAGGGACAAGACCACCTTTAAAGGTATAAGTTTGGTATGTTTTCGACCTGAACTCTGACTCGTTACGTTCAGGTTACGATGCAGAGATGCCAGATCTGCAGAGATGTCTGTCAAAGTGCAGACTTTTAAATTTGGATGTATTTGATGACACAGATATTTGAAGATTTTAGATGTTTGTCGCAGATATTTGCAGACTTTAGAGGTTTTTGAAAATAGAGGCTTTGACTACCTGGGTTAGAAATCACAGCTTTATCTACTGAAGATTTTCTCGCCAAAAACTCTTTCTCTCTACTTATTCTAGGCAATTCATTGATAAAAGCACTCTTTTCTTCTAATATTCCACATCGTTATTATGTCATTTTCGATAAAAAAATTCATGGCATTTTTTGGTAATTATCAGAGCATTAAAAATGAAATGGCAGACATTTGAAAAAAGTATCTGGCATCTCTGTACGGTATTCCCTTTTATCGCATGCAGTGGGATATTTCCGATATTTCATCTATACCTCACATACATTTGTGTGTTTCATTTTGTTTCTACCCATGCCTCGCGATCGCATCGAAGTCACGGCAAGAGAGTTCCTATTGAATTTAGCATTTTTTCAGTCTTCCCTCCCCAACACCCGTTCTCGCAGATTCGTAGCACTGATATTCTCTTTCTTTCAACGCATAATAGAAACTTGAACGATATCGATTTATTGTTTATTTGGCCAATCAGATTAATACAATAAAAGATAATTCTCGACAGCCGGCTGCCCAGAGCAATTATTACATGATAACGCTATTAGCACACTTACTAACAAATCTTCCCTTCCCGTGGTACATGTGAAGATGCAGAGGATTCCTCGGTCTCTAGCATGTATCGGACTAACATTCCTTCCTTCCCCATAAGATCTGCATTCGGACGTGGCTGGCGTCGGTATTGATCAGCATGCAGGGATCAGTATAGATAGCACAATGTGGCTCATCATGTTACTCCCAAACATGTTGTTCCAGTGAACATTTTGCAATCTCAATTGATTATGGTCAGTAATGGAGTAGCAACCACGGGCGATCTCTTATGCTTATGCTTTATGCTTAATTTTTAAACAAGTAATATGGCAAATCTAACTCATTTTACCCACAAAATAGCGTTTGTCATAAAATAGCATAACAGCGACGAGCTGTGTTCATCTAATTCATAGTTGTATTTACCTATATATAGTTCAAATACTAACAGAATAGAGGTGAGTTATCATCAATAGGTAGAAACAATGTTTACTATATTTTACACTATAGAAAAAATTGCAGCTGAATTTTATCGGACAAATCTCTTGCTCAATACTAAAAAGTTTAAGCTTGCCTTAAGTGCCCAGTTCTACTAAATAAACCCACAGAACTGAGTAGTGATCGTAAAATGTACTGTACCGCAAACCAAACAGTTTCACTAGTCATAAAAATCCATAGCTCTACAGACGATGGTATGCGTAAACAACTTTTGTCGTGGATGAGTACGCCCAAAATTTAAACTTATTGATTTCATAATTAGCGTAGAGTGGGATCAAGTAGGTTAGTTTCCTTTGGCGAGCTTATGCGATGGTATTTTAGCACTAATTTTAACAAACAAGCACTCGTTGGAAAGGTTGTTCATCTGGCAACGTTTTGTCAATACAGTGGATACCCGATTTTATCAGCACCTGATTTTATCAGCCTGCGATTTTATCTACTCCGATTTTATCAGCTTTTTGATCCGATTTCATCAGCTTCATATGAAAATTGATTGTTGGTGGTTTGATGGGCTCTAGCAGATGAACCAAGTTGAATTCGAGTAAATCCTTTCTTGGGCACATATTTCCTATCTTAGAGATCCGAAAAATGTAAAAATAAAAATATTATTTTTTTTTAATTTTGCGCTGTCATCTGAAAAGTTTGCGAGGCTATATCTAAGGACCAAAAAAGAATATTTTAAGAGCTTCGGTAAATTAAAAAGACAGAAAAATATATGTCCCGATTTTATCAATGTCCCTGTTGTATCAGCTTAAAATTCGCCAGGGTGCTGATAGAAACCGGTCTTCACTGTAATGGTTTTATACATGGCTAAATATTTTTCAAGCTAAATCGAATAATGCGAAGGTACTTTTTTGATGTTTTTAAAATCGGGTGGTACGATAGGTTAAATTACATGCCCAGAAAATCACCGATTCAACTTTTATTTTAAGAGTAGGGGAACGCGGGGCAAGTCCGACACCTTAAGCGCAATAATTTTTCTAAAATTCCACAAAGTTCCTAAAATTGTATATTCTGTGCATAATCCTTGTTTAGGTGGTTCTTAACAAAATATAATTTTTTCAGCGTTTCAAAAAATTGAATTCATTAAAAATTATTGGTTGCCAAAAAATGGAGAAAAATGTCATTTTAAAAACGCTGCGGGTAAGACCGACACCCCAAAGGGGCAAGAGCGACCCCCTTTTGAACTTTCTTTTTGTCCAAATTTTTCCATTAAAAATGTATTGTGTATGTGTGATAAAGTGCAATTATGTGTATATGAGTATGTGTGATGCAAACGCATACTTTCTGTAGTTTCATCGCGTAGCAAAAGGGAGAGCATTCGAATGCGTGGTGTTATGAATAAATAATGTTTAACGCATGGTTTATATTATGGTACGGGTTTTCGCAAGTAATTCTTTCGAGCTTTATTGCCACTTGTATAGCCATTCTAACGAGGAAGAGCTGTTCTGCAAGCAGATTATATACGCTGTTACTAGGACTCATTCACTTAGAAGTGACGCACGCTTCGTAGTAAGCTATCCGGTTCGTGTTGTGATTTTTCGGAACACTGTTGATCAACAATCCGACGGTCAATGAAATTTTTTCATCAATATCATTTCAAAATCTCATTTTAGATTATACTTTTCGTTTCTTTTTGTAATATTATTATGAATCACGTTCAATTAATTTTTAATTTTTTTGGTCGACTTGAGACAATACTGATAAATAAATGCAA
The DNA here is from genome assembly GCF_030247195.1 of Topomyia yanbarensis. Lineage (NCBI taxonomy): Eukaryota > Metazoa > Arthropoda > Insecta > Diptera > Culicidae > Topomyia > Topomyia yanbarensis. Next base: position 43,941,034 of record NC_080671.1, on the reverse strand, counting down.
AAAACATAGTTTCCGTGTATTTCAATTATTAACATGACGTAATTATAGTATAATTGAAAACAACAAATATACCCAGTCGTTTGTATCGAATCAAAAACGAACCCAATTATCTAAACACCGTGTCGGTCTTACCCCACCCGAAAACTGTCGGTCTTACCCCAACAGCGCCCATTTTTGTTAAATGCTCAATTAACAGTATTGAAATACTCAAACTTATCTTCAATACATATAAATAACGATATGGAGAGTAGAATAGAATGTGTGACAAAAAAACTGGTCATTTTCAAAGCGTTTGTGTTATTAAAACCTTAAAATGTATCAACTAAAAATAACATCCAAAAGCGCATCAACTTTGCTTTCGCTTGTTTTGTTTATTTTATTGACGTTTATGAACCCATATGGCATCGATATGTATCGAAATGCCAAAAATAATCGTACTAATAATATCCTGTCATTATTGCATGATTTAAAATTTGATGTCAGGGAAAAGTCGAGGGGTGTCGGGCTTACCCAGGGTGTTGGGCTTCCCCCCAGTTCCCCTATTAATACTGCACAATATTTAAAAATTAAATTGACGCCATTCAGGTAAGAAAATGAGAAGTGCCAAATGATGTGAAAGAAATTGAAACCGCAAAAAGAAATTTAAAAAAAAACATGTTTTTTCGGAACCTACGTCTGGCTTTGTACTTGGGAATGACTTTTTCGGTGCTCTCGTCGTCGCCAGAGTGTGTAATTGAAGTTGTTCATTCCGGCTCGCGTGGTTGCTTACTTGTGAGACGATCAGTAGTGATCTATAGTGCCCCCAAACGGCTGACCTATCGCGCCCCGAAGCATATGTTTCATGTTGATTTTTCCGTATTTTTTTCAAAAACAAAAATATCGAAAAACCAACACAAAACTTGTGTTTAACATTAATTTTCACGTTAGAAAAAAACTTACATGACATTTTTACATTGATTAAATGTACTGTATTGAGACAATGCGTTTTCGCAGAACAACACGCGAAAACACAAACGACGCCGTATTTAACTCTGCTGATCCACAGTAACAGCCGAAATGGCAGTCGTTAACGATGTTCTGTGTATCTAATTCACACAAGTTGAGCGACCTGTGTAATAAGATAATGCCCTATACCTACTGTACCCCCATACCTATTTGACCCCATTCTACTCTACCTAAACATTATAAGTATTCTACTTCAAGAAAATTTGGTCCTACTTAACTATTTAACTTGCAGAATAAATATGTTAAATAACAAATTAAGCATATGCCAAGAAATTTCTCGATTAGTTCATACGAAAACGCAACTTCATTATCTAAAAAAAATTTATGCATCAAATAGTTTCCGATTTATCGTTCATTGAAAAATATTCAATTTGATAAACTTCAAAATGTCAAAAAACCATCATAACTAAAAGATCATATTCAGCAAACAAAATCGACGCGTTATTTCTCGCCAAAGAACACAAGAAAAAATTTCGAAGAAATTTAAATTAGGGTTGTAAATCTAAAGTTTAACGACCCATTTGAACCTTGCGAAACTGTTTACTGCCAAATGATTCGCAATTACAGATAGTCACACAACAAAAGCTAGCTTCATCTCTGGTACCATAACATTCTAAAATACCGACACAGATAAAATACTACCACGAGTGATGGACAGTAACGGATTATTATTTAGGATAAGCCACCGGCTAGTAAAAAGTTTGCAGTACCTTTCGAAAACTGTTTGGCGACCACCCAAACAGAACTTGACAATCAGAAATGGACTTGTCTGTGGCAGATACACACAGAGGACACATGTACCGTAAAACGAGGTATCTTTGCTAGCTGAAATCATTGACTTTTACTAATGCCATGTTTTAAAATGTAAGGTTTGAACAATTTAAAATATCCTAATAAACTCACGCTTAATTTACAATATTTGAGTGCTGCAAAAAATCTAGTTTTAAAATTTTTTAACAAGACCTTAAAACCCGCGAGAATTTATTTCCAAGGAATCCCAAAATTTTCGATTTTCCCGGGATTCCCAAAACTTGGGAATTTTAGGTTTCTTATTTGGGAATCCCGGAATTTCTTTATTGTTTATTTTTTGCCGACATTTAATGTCAATAATAATGGGAATACAATGGCATCTGCTTCCAACATCAATTATTTTTGAAGCAGTAACTGAGCGTGATTATAACATGACTGCTTTAACACCAGGAACAAGAATGAATAATTGCAACTTCAATGTGCATGTAAATATTTTTAATTACCTGATACATATTCGTTAGCTCTTGTGAAATAACATCCTTCGTTCTAAAAATAAAAAACGCCATTGTTAGATATCAAAATTGCAGTGAATATATTTCTCATTTGATAATTTATCATTCGATTAAATGATTTTTTGAATTTCACATAACATGCAATATTCGATATCCCTAACATTTTTCTGTAACGAAAACATACCTCATACCTGATAAAAAATGGTTTTGTCTGACAACAATTACAATTGCATTCCACTGTACCCTATATAGCGTGCAATTATCACTACCCTAAGCATTTTTGCGTTTCATCAGTAACTAGCACCAATTTGGGACCAGTTAGAGGATTATACCAAATTGGCACTATTTAGACACAAAATACAAACAGTCATACAACTTGTTTGAATGCTTAAAAAGACGGATGCTCCCAGATGATGTCTCGGAAATCAAGCACAGATGCTTTGATATTCTGATTCCTGATTAGATATTACCAGTTCTGACGAGTTACTTATTTCGACTATGAAGATGACCAACTCTTAAACCTGAAATGATTAATTTGTACTAGTATGTTTTAAAAGGCTTTGTGCATTCAAATCTGTTTAAGACTGTTCAATAAAAAATGAGAATGATTTTAAAGTAAAGAGCTATTTTTTTTTCTTTCCAAGAGAATTGCTCTCTGGACTCTCTAGAAATGGTTCTTTTCGCTCGAGTGCTCTCAGTTCAATCGAAGATGGCGTCGAAACAGAAAGCGAGTGTGTTGTACGGTTTTACGAAACGCATAGCCATCGCACAGTGGCACGACTTAGAACAAAAAGTGGATTGAAGTCCAAACTTTTCCGTAACGGTTCATATAGGACGTTTATATGTAATTTTGGTACGCTGAATTCGTTTTCGATATTAAAACACTTCAAAAATGAATATTTACTATTCATTAGGGTGACCCAAAAATATTTTTTTTCTAAATCGTTCTTAAAATTTGTGTATTTGCTAAATCGTTTTTGATATAAACATCTGCAAAAAAATTCATTATACATAAGGGTGGCTCAAAAATATTTATTTTGTTGTGAAGGTTCAAAATTTTTTTAAAGACATTTTTGTGCGCTGAATTACTATGTTGGTTATAGAAAATAGAAATTAACTTTACTACTTATTAGAGTGGCTCAAAAGTAAATATTTTGTCTTTTATAAAGATTTCTTTCAATTTTAATTTTGGAATTTATTTTCCGTATTGAAACGAATTGATTGACATCTCATTATGTGGCTTTAGAAATGACTATATTATTTTTAAGGATTAAATAAGATGTGATCGACCAATTTTGGAACGTTTAATTCATTAGTGTGTTACTTGGTATGAAAACTACATTTTTTTTTTCATTTTCAAAACAAACATTTTGAGCGTCTTAGTGGAATATTGATTTACATTCACTAATCAACAAGATGGTTAACGATTTTGTTTTTGCAGGTGTGTTTTAAGTTGCTTAGATTGCTTATTTCATACCTTAAATTAAAATAAATCCAAAATCCTTTTTTCGCATATATGGTTCATTTAAAAATGGTCTTATTTTATTTGGATAATATCGCATACCCTTAAGCTATATCAGTGCTATGCAAACTCGGAAAAAATAGTCTCACCAAATGACTAGAACTCAACTGTGTTCACTCAATTTAACAGTTATTGCGTACGTTAGCAAAAATAGTTCATGAAACATTTCAGATGGTTGAAAATATTTACTGAATTTTAAACATTTTTTTATATCGATTATAGAGGTTTTAACCTTAAGGTCATTCGCCTCTTCGGGTTAGAAAAATCTCTTATGAAAAATTTCTAACCCTACGTGCGGGGCCGGGACACGAACTCAGGTGCGCTGCGTACAAGGCAATCGATTTACCAACTACGCTACGCCCACCCCGTAATTTTAAACATTCTTAATTCCTTTACCACTTAAAAACCATACCATCCCACTCGGCTCCTTACTCTTGATCACTAGTAAAACCCTTGTAGATCATGCTCTAAATGCTATTTGAAAGCTGTGCATAAATTAGTGTCATTATTCTAGTCATAAAGTGAATATTCAAATTAAATATCAGTAATAACCATGGGTCTCCATTCAGTTTTTTCAAATTTTGACTGTTTATCGCAAGTTTTCGCAAAACTAGCATAGGCACATTTTAAAGAGAAAATGAAAAGCTTTCGAATGAGCATAGTGTGATCGCGGGCATTCACGGGCGTCGTTGTTGTTATGGCTTTAGAAGTTCGAATTCAATAAAAATGCATGACAAACAGTTATCTAAACACTAACTAAACCAACTAGTGACTTATTTTTGGCGATTTTACGATGTAATTTTATCACACGGATAATTTTGGTGAAGTAATGCAATTCATAAAATCAACCGCTTCTTTGAAAAAAAAAAAAAGAGAATAACCGTATGTAGTTCCTATGGTCAAATAATGCAAAAAACACTTGAGTTATGCCCTTCAAAAAGCTGTCAAAAATTCATTTTGCATTCAAATCACCTAATATCTCGCGAAAATGTCTCTGATGGCTCAGCTGATACGAGAAAAATACTAGTGAGAATATCGCATAACCTTCTTATATGGACTTAAGTCCGGGCTCGTCCTACTGTGCATCGTGGAAAAAAGTTTACGGAGACGAAAACGTGCCCGTGAGTACAGTTTACCGGATCCTGGCATCCCTGAGCACGGAGCGGAAGGCTGGTTGCAGCCGTCCAGCGAAGATAATGACGAAGACAACAAGGAAGGAACGAGTTTGCGTGACGCCGGCCGAAAATATCACTGCTCCCATACCTTGATTCACCGAACCTTCAAGATGTCCGAAGAAGACTCGGTTCCCCGAGTACAAAGAAATACCGCACGACGTCGTTCGTGCTGGACGACGAAAGTTACTTTCCGCTTTCGAAGACCCTTATTCCATGAAATGACAGCTATTATTCCAGCGACAAGTTGGTCACATCCCCCGAAGTAAAATATAAGTTTAAGCATAAATTTGAAAAAAGTTATGCGGTACAACGCCATATCGGACAGAGGGATTTCAAAGTCGTGCTTCAAGCCGAGCGGTCTGACCATCAATCAACAAGTGTACCGGGAGGAGTGCGGATGGGAAGTACGTCTTCCGGCCGGACAAAGCGTCTTCCCATTACACCAAGAAGACGCTGAAGTATCTTGAGCAGAAAAAGATGCCGTACGGGCCGCAAGAAAGGAACCCGACCAACTTGCCCCAGTGCCGTTCCATTGCGGATTTTTTCCGCTCCTTCAGTGCCCTAGTGTACAAAAATAAATGGCGGCCCAAGAATACGAAGCAGTTGACCACCAGGACCCGGAATTGTATCCGGAAGATGGACGTCAGTACCGTTCAGCGCTCTTGTGAGAGCATCGCGACTAAGTTGCGTCGTACGTCTGACCAGGGCACCTTCTTCAATATTCATTGACGTTCTTTTGAAGAATAAACATGTTTTTAATAAAAAAATACAGAATTCGTTGGAAATTTTTTCAACTACTTGATTGAAAAAATTCTCATTTTTTTATTGAACACCCGATAAAGTAAATCAACCATTTCAGGTGACCGCAACAGTGTTGCCAAATATGCATGTTTTCCAGTTTAAATTAAAAGGGCACTTTTCTTCTTTAAATGTAATTTGCATATGAAAACTCGAATGCCATCATGTTCTTCAGACATTTTTACATTTGAAGAAATACAGAAATACCTCAATATAAGTACTCTGATACCGAGACGCCAAGTTTTGAAGAAAATTAAAGCTTCCATATTTCCATACAAAATCTGTAACTTTGACGCTACAAACTCCTTTCGATATTTTCAACTTCTATTTCAACAGACTTAGAAGCAACTCATTACGTTGGGTGGAGGACACGACCTAATCCTTTCCTTTTTAAACCTAATGTTCTGATGTTCTCATCTACTCGTTTCAGGTCACAATAAAAAAAAAACACGAAACCCTGACAGAAACTATTTTCCCCAGGAATCATTCGGAAATGATCAAAGACACCCCGGTTTACGATACCTTAGAGCGTCTCCCTCGAATTCCACCACTCACTGGCACTAAATGGGCTTAAGCAACGGCAAATACTTGACAGACTAACAAACGACAAAGCCCAGGCAAGGTAAGCGACAAGGTTCGGTTTTTGCGGTCTATTCGAAAAATAAAGGACAAGTTTTTCACTTGCTTCACAGCGGATTTTCGCTTTTTCGTGTTTCGTTTCGTTTCGAGAACCTGAGTAGAAGCGCAGCAACCGGAACAGCCTAGGACCGAATTCCGTGCTACACACGGGGGTAAAGATTTGCTCAACATTCCGTTCCGTGCTATTGCTGCTTGAAAGATAAAGAAAGGTGTTCCGTGAAGTACTTCTGCTTCCACCGACCGTGAGGAATAGGAAGGCGAGGAAAAATATCCTCTGTTCAAAAGTGGGTGGAAAACTTTAGGGTGCTAAAGTGTAAGACGATGTTCTTTTTTGCCTTCTGCCTTATGGTTGGTTGGATTGACAGCAGGTGTGTGTGTGTGAATGTGTGCACATAAGGGAGCCTTGAGACTGGAGTGTGTAGTCGAACAAAAAAAAGGACAGAGATTAGATTGAGCGAAACTGAACCACAAAAGCTTGGCCGGAATTGGAACACCGTTCCTTCGTACCACTGTTGGTGGGTTTGTGAGGATTCAGCGGGAAAGAAAGCGACCAAGTGTATCGAATTCCAAAGAGTGTGTGGAAAAAAGAGGCCACAGGGTGTTCTACACACATACATCGAGTCGGTAAGTGCTTTTTAATTTTATCAAAGCCTTTTTTATTGAGCTCTTTCTCGTACATTCTGAATTAATATTGAAGTTTCCCGAGATGGCTCGAGCTGTACTTGCCATTCCGACCGAGGACAACGATGGTTAAGTCCGTAGTTGGCCAAAGTCACGATTCATGTGCTCGGTTAAGTATACTTCCCGGTACTATAGAAAGAATAGGGATTGATAGGACATGTAGGACATCCAACAGTTTTATGTTTTATATCCTGAAGGGTCTTCGGGAAACCACTGTAAAATCACAATGGTTGCCAATACCTTGATTTCATTGTTTTGCTCTATTTCAAAGTATTGAAATATTTAGTATTCACTTGAGTACTGAACTATTAAAACTATCAATTTTCAACATCAACCCCTCTACATTGGCAACATTTACCCAACTCATCGCTTCCTATTTCAGAATCAACTGAGACACCGGGCGACGTTGGTTAAAAGCAAACTTTAATTACTCTTACCGAAAACTCGACACCATTCGGACCGATAGTGGTAAACACAATCACGGTTCAATAGCACGGTTCACAGTATCACACGTACACCGCTTCAGCTATGTATAAGGATGTAGGTTGTAATATTTTCAATCATATCCGTAAATCGGTCGACACGGCCTCTGTGGAAGGGGGCCGCGGCGAAGTGTATGCATTTTTTTTCAGACCAGTGTTTGTACACGTGCGGGAAAAAGGATATATTCAAATTTGATTATCATCCTCGGCACCGATTTCCGCTGTTTCGAATGTTTTTGTTCCGGAACCCCATTCGCCACAAACCTTTTTGGTTGAGTTCGCAGGTCTGTGGATGTTCGGTACCTGATGTTGTGGTTCTCATTTTTATAGTAGTCCGAGGGTCGGTTTTCCGGAATATTTATGCCTTCATGGTGAACAGCCTACGCACACCAAAATAGTTCTCGCCCGTTTGGGTTTTAAACAAGCAAGAATGCTTAATATACAGTTTCCGCAATAGGTTCATTCGTTTGAAGGCTTTTAACATAATTGGCATTGTATAGATGGGTATATGACCAGTCGGAAACGCCTGGTCACAACATTAGTTTAATAGGCTTATTAACAGATCAAATATCAAAGGATTTTCGATCGGAGTCGTATTTTTCAAATTATTATTTTAAGAATCATTTACATTGATGCAAAATTTCCTTAAAAACACAGCAAGTATTCTAGAAATGTGCAAAAAAACAAAAAGTTCCCTTGCATTAAATGCAAGAAAGCATCCTTACATAAAATGCAAGAAACTTCCTTGCAGGAAGTGTAAGAGACAGACAAATGTTTTCTTTATTCATTTCGTTTATTTGATAGGCACAAATGCGTTAGCTTGGCGGTGCCAAATTCTTTTGTTTTTACATTTTGGATATTTTAAAACTAGGAGGTTACAATGTTGAAATATTTTTTTTTTAAAGAGAAAAATTTTACAGCTATCTTAAGACTAGAAATAAGATTCTATATACAAGAGAGGGGGCAAAAGATTTTTTTATGAAAAATTTTAAAACAGGGAATCCAATAGTAATAGTTTTTTAGGAAGTATTTACAGTTATCTTAAAACTAACAATATAGTTTGGTACACAAAAGGGGGAACAAATATTTATGAGAAAATTCACAGGTGTTATAAAACTAGGGATACGATTCTATTTACAAGATGGGGGACAATAGTTTTAACAAAGAAGTAAAATTACAACTATCTTAAAACTAGGAATACAGAATACAAATTTGAACTTTTTTAGCGGAGACTTATGCTTGGTCAAGATATTCAGGGGGGCTGTAGAAGCAGTTGTATCAAGGACAGGGGGAGAAAGCATAGATGGTGACCGAGAGAGAAGAGCAAAACTAACAGACAAATGTTTGCTAAATTTCGAAAATAGTGCTGACGAGGAGATATAGGTCCATTGGCAATGAGGCTTCGTGCCGATACAGACTCGGCTGGAACTTCGCTCGTCCAAATGTGCAAGAGAAATAACGAGGCACTCTTGAGAGATTTAAAAAAAAATATCGAATGGAAGGATTGGGAAATTCAACTGCATTGATTTTTGTTTGTCGTACTCTGATTGAGGAATAGTATACGTTACAGTTATGGTTGCGATCGGTCGTAACTGCGAGGTGGGGCAGAGTGAATGAAGCGAAGACTCAATAAACAAAAATATATTAGGCTCACAGGAGAAAAACCAGGACAAATCAAGTGATTCTCTTGGCACCAGAACACCAAGACCGTCAATGGAAAACCAGGACGTATGATCACCCTACCTAAAACCACTAATGTTTCCATCTACATTCGAATGCTTGGTTGGGATACAGTGGTTGTTCGTTCGACATGTTTAGTTTTTATTGTGATACTTGTTCGTACTTTGGGGATACACTGGTTTGTATAAAGTATATTACTTAAAAAAGCCGAAAGTTGAACGACCTTCATGATTTCAGGAGCTTAGTTGTTATGTTCGCAATTTTTAATTACATACCGTTGTGACGTTACACGATTTTCGTGTTGAATTTTTCGGGCTTTATGTTCATGATTTAACGTTCTTAGTCACACTTTTTTAGTTTACATGCATGTTATTTTGATATTTTAGTCTTCAAATTACTATCGAATTTGACACGTCGAGTTGTGTGATTCATGTTCATAATAATTTCTCATCGTCTTATCGTGATTTTTTTCATTTCGATTATAGAGGTTTTAACCTTAAGATCATTCGCCTTTTCGGGTTAGAAAGATCTCTTAAGAAAAATCTCTAACCCTAAGTGTGGGGTTGGGACTCGAACCCAGGTGAGCTGCGTACAAGGCAGTCGATTCACCAACTTCGCTATGCCCGCCCCTTCCTATCGTGATTTATGTTTTTAGGTTACTGCCGGGTTTCTCACTCGGAGTAACGTGACAATGTGGATCATAAAAGTGTAACTGGTTTGCAGTATCTTGTTCTGCGAACTATATCACGAAAACAATTAGTGACGTTAGGAGAACCGGGGGCAGGTTCAACACCTTAAGCACAAGCATTTTTCTAAAATACCACAAAGCTCCAAAAATTGTGTATTCTGTGTATAATCCTTCCCGAGCAACACCGATTGTTGACTAGCAGTTTCAGCAACATAATTCGTTACATAAAGGTATACGGCAACGATTATTGAGGTGGTTTCCCGATCAGAAAATCATATCAAGAAAATATCAAAATTATTTCTTGATTTGATATTTATATCATATAACCATGTAATTTGGATATATGTCGTTTGGAACGAATTAAGACTAAATTAAAATTATATCATGTTTTGATTTGTCAATAATTATATCAAATAATATATCATATTTATATCAACCATATCGTATCTTTTCAACATAGTATGTACAACAAAATATTATCTTTCCAAGACAGTTTGACAAAACTATAACGATATCATCAGAGACTGATCCTCCCAAGAACTGGCTCCAAATCGCATTACTAGTGGTCTTGTCTTGTCATATGTTGGAATGTAAATACATAAGATAATGTACGCTTTGTAAAGCTACTCGATGATTACAGATCACAACAGAGAAAATGTTCCGATGTAGTGCCACGAAGCAGCAAGTAGTTTTAAAGATTTGATTAGCTGGGTTTCGACATATGACAAGCTGAAAGAGCAACACTTGGTCTGACTTGAAGAGGAATAGAAGAAAAACCTATAACAAGTGTAGGTAAACTACTAAAGAAGGGTCAAAGAGAGAAGAACATGCGAAAGAATAGGAACATGCATTTTAAGGGATCATCCATAAATGACGTAGCATTATATGGGGTAGGGGGAGTTTTGTATTTTGTGATGTTGTATGACGACAGGGAGGTAGGGGGTCATGTCATGCTACGTAGCTTTTTTAAAGGGGAATAGGGGTTGACCTGATATCACGACAATCATACCCGTTTCATCTAACATCGTTTTTTTATTTTTTACGGGGTCGGGAGGGGGAGAGTTACCGTCAAGCTACGTAATTACCAGGTGGGTATTTAGAGGTTTGTGACGAAATGCTACGATGAGGGAGGGGGATGTTATAAATCACCCAAAAAATGCTACGTCATTTATGGATGGTCTCTTAAAACTATGAAGGATGTGAAGTGAAAAACGGGAACGGCTTCGAAAAAAATAAATGAACCACGTGTCGGTTGTCACGGTAAAGATGGACACGTCTATCATTACCAGGACACATGTTAGTGAACTCGGGTGATTCGTAGTTATACTACCTAAGCTCGACCCTCACTAACTGTTCTAATGACCCTGCCACTTCTAGTTTTCCGACCTGTTTACTTCACATTCTTGCTCTCACTTGAGTACTATGGATCTAATTTTCATAACCTTCCCTACCCAGTAATCTCTAGCTAATTGAATGTCGTTAAAATGTAAAAAAGTAAATGAACAAATTTTAAAATTATATGCTGAACTAACAGCGAGTTCTAACAAGTAGCTGCGTCGGTAATAAAAATTATAAAATTAGTAATACAGGGAAATTAAATGCACATTTTTTGAGAGACACTTGTACTAAAGAGAATAATGAATTATCTTTCATAAGAAAATATTTGATTTCTTAATTAAAAATAATAAAAAAATGATTTTTGTGATAAAATTCTGATATTTTCAGATATATTTACTGCGCTCAATTAGATATAAAATATCTTAAATATCCGTTTGAGTGATATAAATATTTTATCAAACCAAGATACAACCAAAATATATTATACTAAAAAGACTGAGATATAATAAGATATAACGGATACATTTTCTTGGTATAAAAACTTGATATTTTAACAACTATCCAGCTATATTTTATATCAAACAGAGATATATATTTTGCCGTGATATAATATCTTATTTTGATATAATTTTGATGTGAATTTCTGATCGGGTTAGCAACCAAAAAAGCGCACGTGTAAAAGCTTATGCTTATGCAACTAATCGTAGTCGTTGCTTGTTATAAGTGCTACTTGGGTTGTTTATATGGTTCTTAATAAGATATAATTTTTTCAGCGTTTCAAAAAATTGGATTCATTAAAAATTATGGGTTACTAAAAAATGGAGAAAAATAACATTTTAAAAACACTGCGGGTAAGACCGACACTCCGAAGTGGCAAGGGCGACATCCTTGTTAGCTTTCTTTTTGTCCAGTTATTTTCATTATGTGTTGTGTATGTGTGATAAAGTGTAATTATGTATATATGAGAATGTGTGATGCAAATGCATGCTTTCAGGAATTTCATCGCGTAGCAAGAGAAAGAGCATACGAATGTGTGGTGTGAATAAATAATGTTCAACACTTCCCCTTAATCTTTTCAAGCTTTATTATCGCTTGTGAAACCATTCTAAGGAGTATGATCCGTTCTGCAATTAGAATAGATACCATGTTACTAAGATTCATTCACTTAGAAGTAACATACGCTTCGTAGTAAGCTATCCGGTTCGTGTTATGATTTTTCGGAACACTGTTAATCAACAATCCGGCAGTCGATGGAAATTGTTCTTCAATATCATTTTAGAATCTCATATTATATTATCCTTTTTCCTTTCGTTTTATAATGAAACTATGAATCGCGCTCAATTTAATTTTTAATTTTTCGGCCGGCTTGAGACAATACTGACAAGGAATAAATGCAAATACCAGAGTTTCCGTGTATTTCAAATATTAACATGATGTTATAATAGAGTAATTGAATACCCACAAACAACTCCCAGTTGTTCGTATTGAATCAAAAATGAACTCAACCATCTAAACAGCGTGTCGATCTTACCCCTCCTAAAACTGTCGGTTTTACCCCAACAGTGCACATTTTTGTTAAATGCCAAATAAACAGTGTTGGAATACTCAAACTTATCCCAAATACAAATTATTTATAACATATTTGTATTTGCTTATCCTCAACGCAGATAAATAATGATATCGAGAGTAGATTTTAGAATCGGCGAAAATACTGATGATTTTCAAAGCTTTCGTGCTGTTAAAACCTTAAAATGTTTCAATTAAAAATAACATCCAAGTGCGCATCAACTTTGCTTTCGCATGTTTTGTTTATTTTGTGACGTTGGATGAATCTATATGGCATCTAAATGTCTTGAAAAACTCAAAATAATCGTACTAATGGTATCCTGTTATTATTGTATGATTTAAAATTTGATATCTGGGAAAAGTCGTAGAGTGTCGGGATTTTAATATTTTTGCATGAATACTATTCTAAATTTGTGAAACAGTTCATAAGAAAATTCCATGACCATATTCAGGGTTGCATGAAATTGAAAATGATTTGGGATATCTTCTAAATAGCACAAGCACGCAAGATAGATCAAGTCATGTACTAAGAATCATGAATGAATATTGAATGAACATGAATATTTCATGATTTTCTGAACTATTTCACCAGCACGGATTTTGAATCGTGACTAATATATTAGAAATAATGAATTAATTCACGAGGATTGAAATAATTCAAAAATAATATTCCGAGTTATGTGAAATCTAATATTTCTGTTTTTTGGTTTGTGACTTAAGGGCCAATACCTTATTTAGGACTGGTGGTATCCAACGGGGAAAAACGATTGAAAATGCTGAGTAAAGCTAATCAATTCACATGATTGCTTAGCTTCACTCACAATTTTCGATTGTTTTTCCCCGTTGGATACCACCAGTACGTGAAATCGTTCACAAATTTTGTGAACTAATTGAAAACCACCAAACGCAGATTCTGATCAAGATCGAGATAAATCATAAATTAATTCACGTCGTATAGTCGAACTGTGAATAATGTTTTTGAATCTATGAATCAATAAAATAAAATAAACAATTTAGTCACGATTTTTGGAAAAAAAAATTCCGTGTTCAGGCATGAATATAAAATGATATTCGTAGTCATTACCTATTACCTAATAGAAATTCAACACTGTTAATTAATTTCAACCTTTGAATAAGAATTGATTACTGCATACATTTCAAAATATTTATAAAAATCATCAGGAATTGATGAATTTAGGATTTCAATAGTTTTGCCCAACATCTGTAGCATTCTCAAGAACGCGCACGCAATTAATGCATCAAGATTTCTTGTTGCAATTTCGAGGATTGTGACAAAGAATTACGGAATTTTAGCGATTCCCGAAATAAAAAATAACGTATTAATTGGTTTACATAATCATAATTTGAATGAAAATAAACTCAAGCTCTGGGTCACGAACGAGAATAGGGAAACGAACTGTCTTTTGGCATGACAGCCAAACACCTACGAGTATGCAATAGGGTGGGACAAAAATTAGATTCCAGCTCCGAGCAACTTTTTAGGTACCATTTGGGTCCTAGAACAACTGTGGAAATTCTTAGCTCGATCGGTGAAACTATATTTTTGCGCCCACTGTTTAAAGTTTACATGGGATTTTGTATGGGAAAATGAACTATTACAAAATAATTTCTCCAGAAGTCGCCCATTACTTCTTAAAAATAAATCGTTACGTGGCTTTTATAGGAAATTTAACAAAGAAACAAAGTCTCGAAAACCACGAAACGATCTGACGCTTGAGAAAAAAGTTATTAAGCAGAAACCGATTGATGCTCTGACGATTGATAAAATATTCATTTTTTCTAGCACCACTGCTGTTGGTTGTCCAATTATACGTAATTTTGTTTTAATTCTCTCTTAGTGTGTCTAAATCGTTTATTTATAGTATTTGGCCACTTCGAAAGGTTTTGAGGGATAAATTGAGGCTTCTTTTGTTCATAATAAGAGAAAGTTAAATTTTTTGTATATAGTTAGATCGTCAAAAGCAGTGATGCTATGAAAAGTGAAATTTTCATCAATCTTCAGGGCATCAATCGGTTTTTGCTTAATAACTTTTTCCACAAGTATCAGATCGTTTTGCAGTCTTCTAGACTTTGTTTCCTTGACAAATTTCCTATAAAAATCAGACATCTACTTATTTTTAGGAGATAACGGGCGACTCTTGGAAGAATTAATTTGCAAAAGACAATTTCCCCATAAGAAATCCCATGTAAATTTTAAACAGTGGGCGCAAAAATATAGTTTCACCTATCGAGCTAAAAATTTGCAGAGTAGTTCTGGGAGCTTAATGGAACCCAAAAAGTTACTCGGAGCCTAATTTTATTTTTTTCATATAACCATGTCCCACTCTAGTATGCAACCTGTCCCTGCACTCGGTACCAGGCAGTTGCTTTAGGCGTTCACATACGTTATGTAAATTGTTTGGTTTTAGTATATAACTGGCGCCAAATTGGTGTTAGTTTTGATACATCGTTTAACTGACAGCAAGTTGGTGTCAGTTACTAACGAGTGGATCACGAAACACTAAAATCCAACTTTTCCAAGTTAGGTATTGTGCCCTTATGCACAAATTGGGTAATCCATTTTGTTTTTCTTTGAGAAAAAGATAGGTCGCGTAAGCCTCATGGTGCTTGGTTTTAAAAGTCAAAATCTGTGAAAATTGGTGGGATAACGTGCACTCTTCAAAAAAGATTCATATTTGGAAATCCCAGATATTTACAAAAAACCTGTTTTAATCCACCTAGCGGTGCAATTGTGCCTTTCTCATTTCTCTAAACTATGGCACGGAGGCTTTTTATGTTCAACATAATTGTGCAAATGTCCATTACATTCTTAGTACACTTTGCACTTATACACAATGGCATGCCAGCCACGAACTTGATGAGCTACTTGTCGACGATGAAACACTTGAAACAAAAAAATATCATACTCCATTAGCCTAATCAGCATTAGATCAATGTTATCTGCTTGCTAACTCATTTTGTCATGCGGGGGTGGGTATGTGAGGAGGGCGAAAGTCCCATCAACGAACGACTCCCCAGCTTAAATTGGTATGCTTTGTGATATAGTGGTGGTTTAAAGATGATGGGGTTGAAAGGGAGGGGTATGAGGGCTGGATGGGGTGGTGGTCTGAGGGGTGATTTAAGGAGATTTTTGAAGGAGGAGAGTGAACAGTAGAGGGGGGGGGGGTGTAACCCCTCTCCGTAAACCATCAACTACGCCCCTGTTAAAATCCAGAAACCTTATGCGAGTCAAAAAAAATTTGGCCCTCCGGGATTAGGTTGACGTTGACGGTTAGGTTTGGCCGGGATTAGGTTGACATTTTTCAGAGTGATTGCATAACCTTTCTATATGAGAAAGACAAAAATGTGCCAAAATCCAAAAAAGTGAATCGACGTCAAATTTTTTTCGAGTTAGCATCAAATCTCGACGTTTCATGCACCTTGAACACATTTAGCATCAAAAACTAAAAATTCTATTTTTAATTTTTCCTATAGTTTATATGAGAAATTTCTGTGTGGCCGCACTCTGAAACCCGTAATTCCGGAACCAGAATTCGGATCGATCCAAAATTCAATAGCAGCCGATGGGAAGGTTGCACCTTTCATTTGAGACAAAGTTTGGGCAAATCGGTCCAGCCATCTCTGAGAAAAATGAGTGACATCATTTGACACATACGCACATACATACACACACACATACACACACATACATACACACACACAATCTGAATCTTAACCACTGCGCACCTGCTCAGCAGTTGCTGTGGCAGTCGGTATTGGAGTCGGGGACAGATGTCGCCCTTCTATCCGACCCGTACAACGTCCTTGCCGACAACGGCAACTGGGTGGCGGACGGGTCTAGAATGGCGGCTATCTGTGCAACGGGTCGGTTCCCGGTTCAGGAGGTAGTACAGTCCTCTGCGGAGGGTGTCGCGATTGCCAAGATCAATGGTGTGTTCTATTGTAGCTGCTATGCCCCACCTATGTGGCCAATAGAACAGTTCAACCAGATGATCGATAGACTTTCGTCTGACATGGTGGGACGAAAGCCGTTTGTCATAGCTGGTGACTTCAACGCTTGGGCGGTGGAGTGGGGCAGCCGCTATACAAATGGTAGGGGCCAAGCGCTTCTGGAGGCGCTTGCGAAACTCGACGCAGTGCTAGTCAATGATGGTTCCGCTAGCACATTCCGTAGGAATGGGATCGAGTCGTGGATTGACGTAACGTTTGCCAGTCCAAGTTTGGTCCCAGACATGGACTGGAGGGTAGACGAAGGCTACACCCATAGTGATCACCTAGCAATACGCTTCAGGATCAACTTTGGTGTGCAGCATTCTAGGGTGGGTAATCCCTGTCAGGTACGCGGGTGGAAGACCAATCACTTCGACAGCGAAGTTTTCACCGCGGCCCTGGGACTGGAGGCCAACACCGACAGTCTAAGTGGGGATGCGCTGGTAGCTGCTCCACCACGCGCGTGCGACGCCACTATGCCGAGGAAGACCCTGCCAAGAAATGGTAGACGCTCGGTATATTGGTGGAGTGCAGAGATCGCAGCCCTACGGTCAGCTTGCCTACAAGCTAGACGTAGGATGCAGCGAGCCCGCACTGAGGAGGTTAGAGTGGAACGACGTGAAGTGTTTCGTGCTGCGAAATCGGCCCTTAACAAGGCCATCAAGCGCAGCAAAAGAGCGTGTTTTGACAAATTGTGCGAGGAGGCCAACGTGAATCCGTGGGGCGATGCCTACAGGATCGTGATGGCAAAGACCAAAGGGGGCTCCTCACCTCCTGAACGGTCGCCAGAACGGTTGGCGAGAATTATCGAAGTACTCTTCCCGTCCCGAACTATAAGTCCCTGGCCCCCAGCGCCGCAAGGCACGGTGGGTACGGACGACATGGTGGCCCCGGTGACGAACGAAGAGCTACTTGCAGTTGCCAATTCTCTAGCGGTGAATAAAGCTCCAGGGCCTGATGGAGTTCCAAACAGCGCTCTCAAGACAGCAATCATGGCGAACCCGAACATGTTCAGGTTGGCTATGCAGAGATGCCTTGACGAGTGCCGTTTTCCGGATAGATGGAAAAGGCAGAAGCTGGTACTGTTGCCGAAGGTTGGGAAGCCGCCTGGCGACCCATCGGCGTACAGACCAATCTGTCTGATTGACACGACGGGCAAATTGCTTGAGAGGATTATCCTCAACAGGCTAACTCCATACGCAGAAGGTACGGAGGGCCTGTCAAGTAATCAGTTCGGTTTTCGAAAGGGAGAGTCCACGGTGGACGCTATCAACTCAGTGGTAAGGACTGCTGAGATAGCGATCCAACGGAAGAGGCGGGGCATTCGATATTGTGCGTTAGTGACACTTGACGTGAAGAACGCATTCAACAGCGCAAGCTGGGATGCCATCGCGCTCTCGTTATACCGGCTTGCCCTGCCAGTGGGCCTGTACCGGATCTTGGATGCCGGTCAGCAAAGTGTTCTTATTACCGCAGGAGTTCCGCAAGGTTCAATCCTGGGCCCGGCACTATGGAACCTTATGTATGACGGGGTTCTGAGACTAAAGTTCCCTCCGGGTGTGAAAATCGTCGGTTTCGCCGATGATGCCACCCTGGCGGTCTACGGGGAGTCAATCTCCGAGGTAGAACTAACGGCGGCACACGCGATAAGCATAGTGGCGGAATGGATGAGCGCGAGAGGCCTAGAGCTCGCCCACCACAAGACGGAGGTGGTTGTTGTCAATAACCGCAAATCGGTACAACAAGCAGTTATCCAAGCGGGAGAAGTTGAGATAACTTCTAAGCGGAGTCTGAAGATTCTTGGGGCCATCATAGACGACAAGCTGACCTTCGGCAGCCATGTCGACTATGCGTGCAAGAAGGCTTCGGTGGCTGTTGCGGCATTATCGAGGATGATGTCCAACAGCTCCAAGGTGTGCGCCAGTAAACGCAGGCTACTGGCCGGTGTCGCCGTATCTATCCTTAGGTACGGTGGACCGTCCTGGGCGAGGGCACTGGGAGTAACCAGCTACCGTCGCAAATTAGAGAGCACCTATCGCTTGATGTGTCTCAGAGTGATATCTGCCTACCGCACGGTATCACACGATGCATCCTGCGTGATAGCGGGTATGATGCCAGTCGGGCTGGTCATCCGGGAAGACGAAGATTGTTTCGAATTGCGTGGCAATAGGGGAGTCCGTGAGCGTGCCAGGGTGACCTCGGTCACCAGATGGCAGCGCGAATGGGACAACTCGTCGAGAGGTAGGTGGACCCACCGGCTGATACCTAACATATCGAGCTGGGTGGGAAGACCCCATGGGGAAGTTCACTTCCATCTGATACAATTCCTGTCAGGCCATGGCTGTTTCCGACAGTACCTCCACAGGTTTGGGCACGCTGAGGCCCCAGTCTGCCCAGACTGCCCAGGTGTCGACGAAACTGCGGAGCACGTACTATTCGTATGTCCCCGCTTCGACATCGAAAGAGGCGCTATGCTAGGCGTCTGCGGCTTGGACACAACCCCTGTCAAATGGAGATTCAATTACATCAAGGGTCCTCCTGGAACGTGCTGAACGTCTTTTCAATTAAACTGTATATTAACCGACAACTGCCAATATATTTCAGTCTCAATACCCCGGCATTTTGATTTCGACGCGTATACCATATTCAAAAGCAAATTTTAGAATTTCTTTAGGCGATTGGCCGAAGTAAATGTCCTCTGCATTGTCGAGATACACAAGAAAAAGATTTCCTTAGTTTGAAGTGAATTCCAGAAATAAAAATATTTGATGACTATTTTTGTACTGTGAATAGTACCGCCAACTTGCCCCGCGTGCGTCACCGCCAACTTAACCCAACCGCACATTTTATAAAAAACTATTTAAGAAATAACTTTAATTCATGGATAAATGTAATATCTATACGGAGACTGAAAGCTCTTTTAACGCTCATTCGGAAAATATAATTATTCGGGTATTGACTGAAAATCACCCTACAGAACTGCAAGAATCTTTCTTCAGCATATTAGTTGCGGAATTCGCTTTTTAAAAATTGCTCTTGACTCAAGATAAACTCATTGACTGTGGAAAATGTTTAGTTTTCCATGCTGGCAAAGCGTGTAAAGTTTGATTGGAATCGAAAATGGTCTGCACGATTTTAAAATTTTTCGGACGGATCTTCGTGGAAATCCTCAAAAGAAATAATAATGATCGTTCGTTGAAAAATATACCTTGTTGAAACAGGAAAACCATCAGGAACAAAATTGACGTAGATTCGTTATCGACACAATTCAGAAACATTTGATTTGTAGACATTTAGTCTTGATACCACATTTTACTCCAAAAATGCACATATCAACTCCTATTAATAATTAATTATTATTTAACCGTTGTGTGTCCGACGCGGTACCCGGGTACCTTTTTAAGTTTCAATTAATTAAACTCCTATGTTTTATCCATAGCTGGAAATTTAAACTTTGTGACATCTTAGAACTTCACTAAGTCAAGCTTTTGGGTTAATAATATTGTTGATATAGTAAGGGTGGGAGTGAGGAGGGGCTCCTAATTTTTTTTACTACGTAACAGACCGACGTGGGTACCCGGGTAACCACAAAACTAAAATCCCCGTAACTAAGGTAATATCCAACCGATTTCGATACTTTTGGCCGTTTTGGATTCAGGAACTCATCCACTTTTGGACTTGGTAAAAATGAATAGGGTTACTTCATTCGGTTCCCGGGAATCCGGGTTTCCAGAAACAGGTTCCAGTGCTGGGGTACTATTTGTGAACTTCAATGGAATACTAGCAATATGGGTATCAAAATTCTTGGAATTGCATCAGTAGGCTGTATCTCGTGGTTTTGGAACCATTTGGTGATTTGACCCCGGAACGGACATTCCGGAGCAGGTTCCCGTGGGACCGTGAGTGGCCATTCCATTCCAATTTCATTTTTCAAATTGCCATAGGGTCTCGTAACAATAAAAAACAGACTTCCGAGACAATTTGAAGAGTTTTGATACTCATATTGCTAGTACATTATTTAAATTTACAAATCATATCCTAGTACTGGAACATTACTCCGGAAAATCCGGATTACCAAAAACTGGATCCATTATTCCGGTTCTATTGTACAGAGTCAAAAAGTGGACGAGTTCCTGAATCCAAAACATGTAAAAGTGGCCAAATCGGTTAAAGGAAGCCATAGTTAAGAGCATTTCAATTTGTGGGTACCCGGGTACCCTCGTTGGCCTGTTAAAGGTGTTTTTTTGTTGGACACATAACTGTTAATGCACTAGTCGTATTGTAAAAATGCTCAGAAAAATCTAATGTTTCTAAATTTTACTGATAACCAGTATACTTCCATTTATTTCTGAGGATTTTCCACGTTCAACAAAGTATATTTGATTGACAAATAATTGAGATACATGCATTAGAAAATGATAAAATTGAATATGAATGACAAAAGGCACTAGAACTCGAACTTCTCGTATTCTGACTAAGCTCGCAAAACTTCCGTTTGATTTCTGAGATTTTTTTTTCATAATAAAAACTGCACAAAATGTACGATTTACAGCGTAGGGCAGAACTGTCATGGGGGAATCTGGTTACAAAATATCCCAAAACCCGAACCTCCCGTTTTTTTTTTCAAGAAGCGAGTCTATCCTCACTCAAAGACTAAGATTGTTTTCTTTAAAAAAATATTATAAACCATAATTTTCCGAATCACCACCGACTATATTAAAAATTTCAATCAAAGTGTCCAAATGATGCGAAATTTAGCATCTGAGCTTGCTTTATGATTACGGTCAAGCCTCGAAAATTAAGCGACAGTACAATACGACCAGCAGAGTTAAAAATATTCAAAATCATTGAATGAAAATTGATCATATTCAGCCGCATTCATTTTCAATATTCAGTGACGCAGCTGGAAACGTCAAACGAACAAACCGGTCATTCATCCATGCAGATTTTCATTCGGCTCCGATTATTACACGAAGCGACCGTCCCGCAACGAATCAAACGCATCAAAGTAGGCCCTGGCACAATGAAAGCGATTATGATTGTTGTTTCATATGCTTTATCGGCATTTAAAAACATTTTCCTAGATAACTAGTGTAATGAATATATTGAACGATATTCAACTGAATGAATAAGATGGATATTTGAATGAATATTTTTTCTATTCACCGCGAGTCGCAACAGGTTCATTTTCAGCCGTCAAAAAAGAACTTCGATTATTTTTAACTCTGACGACCAGTATACAGCAGTACTGTATAATTTAAATCAGGCAATGATCCAGTTTGGAGGTTTCATCATTATTATTTGGTAGTTTAGCCATTGTTTCTTATTATCTCACGGATTCTGCTCGACATTGACTAAACCAAAGTGCGACAAGTAGTAATTTAGATGACGAACGGTATTCTTACAGTAGGTTTATAGTCTATCTATAGTCATAAACTGCCATTGCAAAGACACTTATAATTGAGCATATGGAAATAAATCTCTAAAGATTTACAAATAAAAATAATGGCCCATGATACAATTAAGCCGATACATTGGACCAACTCCATAACAAGAGAAACAACCCTCAACCATAATTTCCTCTCCTCCGTGTTTGAATGATTTTTTACGTTTCTTATAAATCTAACCATATTACAACATGGTCTCTCTCAGCATAGAATTTTCAGCCATTGTCGAGTGTCTACTAGTCCAGTAGCACTTCCCTGGGACCTCTACCAACAAGTCTATTCTACACAAGCCTCCTCTGGAGAGTTCTGAGTAACACTGATCTTCGAAGCTGGTTTAAATGTATCCATAGTGTAAAGTCTTTTGATATGAGTATAATCAATAGCGGATGTTTTTCTGGGCGTTCAGTCACCACCCGTGTTTTCGGGTTACGACGAACTTTGTCAAAGACGAGAGCAATATCTCGATTTTCGCTCTTACACTAGTTGTTTTATCAAAATCAATCAGTAAAAATAGGATTTTAATGCAGTTTTCGATATTTTTCCTAAGTATTCAAAATGTAACCATTTAAGAAATACCGATATTGTAATCTAATTACGAATGTGGTCCTATTTGTAAGCTTCACTGTGATAAAAAATTTAAATGTCAACTCTGTTTGCATCATACTTTTCATGCAACCAACTTGGTAACGTTTATTGACACATCAGTATTAGTGTCCGATGACATCATTTTAATCATAATGTGGAGGATCGTGGCACAAAAACAAGAATAAGTATCACAAAGATGAAATAATTGGGAAACAAAATGTGACTACTTTTTATTTCATTGGAAAACTAGAATGCTTATTACATTCTATTCATTATTATATAGTAAAATTAGGTTTCGATTCGTATTTCAATTAGAATCACAAATTACCACACAAAAGAAAAATGCGTTAAAATACTTTCGATCAATAAAAATGTTAACTGGAGATGCGGGGCATCGATCCCCGTACCTCTCACATGCTAAGCGAGCGCTCTACCATCTGAGCTACATCCCCTTGTTGGATACCTTATATTGCAACA
Organism: Topomyia yanbarensis; assembly: GCF_030247195.1. Lineage (NCBI taxonomy): Eukaryota > Metazoa > Arthropoda > Insecta > Diptera > Culicidae > Topomyia > Topomyia yanbarensis. The sequence continues at coordinate 43,917,678 of NC_080671.1, read as the reverse complement.
AATACACATGCTTACTTAGTCGGACTATAAGCGAGCAATGCTAAGCAAAGCTGAATAAACGCCAATGTGGACCACTTATTTCGACCCTAATCACACGTATCGGCTATTTTAAGCGATAAGTGAAAGGAGTGAACGCCCGCCCAAAGCAAACCAGTTTACCTGCATGACCGGTTGCCCCACCGATTTAAATTCAGAGTTGAGTTGGAAAGAAACGTGTCGTGCACTGATTGTTTATATTCTGGCAAGTCTCTTGTATGGCCCGGCTTCGCCAGGCAAGTCATTTTATCTTAATCAGTGTTTACTAACGAATAGTGATAATAAATACACGTTTCTCAGCATCATCTTAAGACGGCTAAAAATTTTCGTTGAGGGTTTATGAACCCTTTTATCTATGCTCGTCGTTTACAAAAACAAAAGAGCGAAACTGTAGAGTGATTCCAGCCGAACGAAACAATTTCGTTTGAATCCCGCACTAACTAAATTGGGATAGAGTAGAATTTCCTTGTTACCTGGCGACTGGTTCCAACAATTTTGTTACGGTTGCTGCTGCTGATGCTGACGATGGTGGTACATGGTAGGTCACGCGCTGGCAACAGAGCAGTTGAAAAACCCAACCGGAGGCTACGCCTGCCTACAGGCGTTCAACAGCTACTCATCAAAAGCACCGTGTCGTCACCCGTTCTTGGAGGATGTGCTTTTGAAGCGTTTTTACCGTCGCTTTCAGCCCAAGATTCACAGGTTTCCGGCCGGCGGCGGTGGCCGGGCGATATAGTTTTCCAAATGGTCGCTTCCAAGCAGCGTTCGTTGGTTGATATTTCGAGAAGCTCGTCGTTCTCGCCGGCAAAAGAGGTTGTACGGAACACTCACACAAAACCGGCGGCGCGCGGGAGCTTGCGCCCGTATTTGGTTGGTCGTGAGGGCAGAAAGGATATGAAATGGGAACGGTTTAAACGATTTTCTCTGTTGCTGTGCAGTCATGTGTGAATGTGGTTCGGGTTGCGCCAGCCGGGTGTTTATTTTTATCGTGTTTTCGGGTGTTTCACAGGGAAAATATGTTCGGAGGTGTCGTTTTCGTTTGCTCGCAAGAGAGCACTGAACTTGGGTTGAATTTGAAAGTTTGGTTTCAAACTATCAAAATTTGGTTTGTCGTCAGAACATGTTTACAACCCTATTTAATACATTACATGAGGCATTTTTGTTTCTGATTTGTACTAACCTTTGAACGTCTGCGGAAAAATATCAATTTTTTTCTGAATGAGTTTATGTGTAGATTCGGTATGTAGGACGTTCTCCGGTACACAGTGGCTTGTGGTTTCAGGGGGAATCGAGTGAGAGCGAATAAAATGTGTAAAAGGTCAGGTTGATAAAATTATGGACATTAAATACAGCTAGTGGCTATTGGCCAAAAGATTTTGGACGTGGAAGATTTCCGATAGCCTTTCAGCAATAGCCGATCCGTCCCAAGAGCGATTTATGGGATTTCCTATTCGTGCTATTCGATGTACATATTTCTTTTGGAAAGTGGTATTCTTAAAGGGGTGAAAGTTGAATTGGCTGGTTCAATGAATTCTTCGAACCATGTGATTTTGTTGAAGATGGACAATTCTTGAAATTGGTTTTGAGTCAATTGAATCTTAAAACTGGACTATAAGCTAGGTGATGTAAAGCGCCCACTGAATATTGTTTTATAAAGTTCAGAAAGGGGAAGATTCAGAAAAAAAATTCGGATGGGGTTCGAAATTTTGATTTTAAAATGAATATTGTACAATACGTAATACGTGAAAACCTCTTTTAATGAAAATCAGAATTGGTGGTAAAATTTGGCCTGAAAAGAAGTTGAAGTTAGTGTAGCATAATTAGGCAAAATTATCGAAATGGGGCATCAATTTGTAAAGGGTGTTTTTCAAAGTTGTTTTAAAGTGAGATTTTGTGACAACAGAGTTGATGTATAATTCAATTTATTTTCTTAATTATTTCGGTTTTCTTTACAATTTCATCATGTAAGAATATACGCATGAACAACGTTCCCAAATTTTGGAATTTTGTATCAGAAATTACCGTTTTGTCCATGAGACTTGGCTGCAGCCAAAAAATTATCTTATCAGACGTGGCTCATGTTTGGTAAACAAACAAAACTGCCAATTCAATGTGCGGAACATCCAGAGCAGATCCTAGAGATCCCTCTGCATACTAAAACGTACTACGCCCTATTGCTACCTACTACCTACGCTCATGAAATTGAACTAAGGCTTTTGAATAATTCATCCAAACATACCAATGTGGTAAATCTAAAGTATATTATGTTATTTTGGAATGCTATATGAAATATCATTGGTACACCCGCAGTGTTAGCAACAAAAATGATTTTTGTCATTTAATTCGATGTATCGAACTTTGAACAGCTATAACTTGTTTTAGAGACTTTCTAACACCGTACATCCTTCGGCAAAGTTGTTCAGCATATGCTGAACTACACTTCTATCTATTTGTTTCGTACTGTTTGTTGCATACTGTTGGAAGAATTGTAGTCTGTAGCAATGAAAATGCAAAAAAGTAGGTTTTCCCAAACTACTTTCCATACAAATTTCAAACGCAATGCGCTACGCCGGGTCAAAACCAATCGAACCCAAATTTTGCACAGTTATATGGGACCCCAAAAGGAACCAAAAAAGTGCTGTGCTCGGTTGATGTAGTTATGAATACTTTTTTCCATATAACAATGCGTATCAGTAGGAATCAGTAGCGTCTGGCTCAAATGGCACGTTCCCCATGTTGATCTGAGATTAGTGCGTTGCCAAGAATCGTCTTTTCATCATTTTCCTGATAGGAAGGATTGGGGAAGTGGTAAGGTTAGGGGTAAGGAAAACAACGACACAGAACAATTAAAACAGAGCATTCTGCACCCCCGGAGTGATGCTGAACGCAACAGCAACAACAGCAGGAATAAAACTTCCAACCCCGGAGGGATTTAGAACCTCTACTCAAACAGTGAGCGGATATATCAACACCCCCGAGGGGTATTGAGATAACAGAACGACAACACCCCCGAAGAGATATTGTCATTCAAATACGGCTAAAAAAAACTATAGCTCTTTACCACACTGGGTTAGGAACAAAAGCATATCCTTAAATTTCAGCTCTCTGTACATAGGTTCATCTATGTATGGAGAACCAAAAATCCGGATGCGCAATTGCATTAATACAGGGCAATTGCATATCAAATGATATGATGTTCCGTAATCGGATTCACAAAGATCACATGAATAATACTCAGCGTGCTGAATAGTAGCCATGTGATAATTGAGTTTGCAATGTCCAGTCAGTGCCCTGACCAAAATACTGCAGTTGTGCTAGCAACAAATTTCTTGACATTTTCGGACACACATCCGGCAGAAAGCCTTTGTTTGAACGCAAGTTTGCAAGCTACGCCAATGGTTGGCATGTTCGAATGCAGCCCAAGAGCGAATCTTGTGCTTTATCCAACTTATTGACAGTGGTAGAACTGGTTCTGGACCAACGAAATCAGTCGCAGCGCCAGCTCTAGCCAATTCATCCGCCCATTCATTTCCAGTAATACCGGAATGACCGGGTACCCATAGAAGGTAGATAGCATTTGAAATGCTAAGTTCTTCGATTTGAGTTCGACATGCGATTACTAATTTCGATCTCGAATCTGCCGAACTAAGTGCTTTTAGGGCAGCCTGACTGTCAGAGCAAAAATAGATTCTTTTACCGCAAATTCCCTGTTGAAGTGCGGATTGTACGCCACACAGAATCGCAAAGATTTCTGCTTGTAATACGGTACAGTATCTACCAAGCGAATGAGATTGGTTTAATCTCATCTCATGGCAATAGACACCAGCACCGGCTCGGCCCTCCAACAAAGAACCGTCGGTATAACAAACTACGTATTCTTCAAGTTGTCGCTCCATCCAGCCAGACAGCCATTCCTCACGAAGAGGAATTCTCACATTGAAAGTTTTAGAAGGAAAACTACATGTGAGTGTAAGGTCACTGGGAGCAAGTGTATATTCATCCCAAGTAACCATTTGGGGCCACAGTCTTGTGTGGCTAGTTACACGATCTATTGGGTTACTGTTCCAGAGCCCAGTAACCTTAAGACGGCATGCACAAGAAAGTGCTTCTTGTTTCAGAAACACATGTAGTGGTTTTATGTTCAAGAGCGCCTCGAGAGCAGCAGTAGGTGTTGTCGAGAACGCACCAGTCATCGCCATCAAGACCATCCTCTGAAGATGGTTTAACTTTGATTGGATTGTCATGACTTCTCCCTTCTGCCACCAAACAAAGCACCCGTATGCCAGTATTGGTCTAACAATTGTTGTGTAGATCCACTGAATGTACTTGGGTTTGAGTCCCTAAGATTTGCCGAAAGCCCGTCTACATTGGCCAAAGGCCATGCAAGCTTTCTTGATCCTGAAATCGATGTGAGCTGTCCAATTAAGTTTTGAGTCGAGAATTACCCCAACGTACTTAACTTGATCTTCGACAATAATTTCAGAGTCAAAAAACTGCAATGGACGAGCTCCGGTTGTAATCCTTCGTTGTGTGAAAAGCACCATTGAAGTTTTATTTGGATTAACTGATAGTCCAACATGAAGACACCACCGCTCAACAACACATAAGGCTTATTGCATCAAATCAAAAAGTGTGTTAATGCAAATACCGGTGATCATTATATGATAATCATCGGTGAAACCATACGTCGGAAACCCAAGCTCATTTAGTTTTCTCAACAAGCTATCGGCGAGGTTCCATAGAAGTGGTGACAGAACCCCACCTTGAGGACATCCGCAGACACTCAGTTTCCTCATCTCTACTTGTCTTAACGATGAGCACAGATGTCGGTTGCAAAGCATTGCGTGTATCCAGTTCGTGATATATGAAGGTACTCCATGATCTCGTGCTGCTTCCAAAATGGATTCGAAAGACACGTTGTCAAAGGCACCTTCAATATCGAGAAAAACTCCTAAACTTGATTGCTTTTGTGAAAAAGCTTTTTCAATGTTGTAGACAACATTGTGTAACAGGGTGGTAGTAGACTTCCCCCGCTGATATGCATGTTGCATTGCATGCAGCGGGTGCTCGCCCAAGCTACCATCCCGAATGTAATGGTCGATTAAACGTTCCACTGATTTGAGAAGGAAGGAGGTCAGACTGATCGGTCTAAAGCTCTTTGCCTCCTCATAAGTGACGCGGCCACCTTTGGGAATGAATTTGACAGTTATTTCCCGCCACGCTAATGGAATGTATCCTGTTGCAAGACTGCAAGTAAGAACCTTTTGCAAAATATGCTTGAAGTGTTCATATCCTTTTTGTAGTAGAACTAGTATAATTCCGTCCTTTCCCGGAGACTTATACGGAGCAAAACTTTCAATCGCCCATTTGATCGATTCGGTTGTCACAATTCTACGAGCAAATGCCCAAGAATCAGAACTGCCTGAAAAGAACTCAGGGGCAGTCGTCAGTGATGGCTCCGTACAACCTGGAAAGTGTGTGTCAAAAAGACAGTTGAGCACTACATCTTCGTCAGACGAGTATTCACCATTAGCAGTTCTAATGGAACTGACATGAAAGTTTTTCGGTTTCGAAAGTAACTTATTTAATCTACTAGTCTCGTTGAGACTTGAGACATTTGTGCAGAGGCATTTCCAACCACTTCGCTCAGAGGATCGAAGGGCATTTCTGTATGCTTTGCGAGCCAACTTAAATGCCTCCGACCCGTCCCTGCGTCTGCGATTCCAAGCTCTCCTATATAACTTTTTGAGTCGAACAAGTTCGGTATTCCACCAAGGTGTTCCTCTAGAAGCACGCATAACTCGAAGCGGACAAGCCTCTTGGTATGCTGCTACTATGAATGAGCTTGTTTTATCCACGACCTCATCCAAATCACTTGGAGATTCAATCGTCGGAAGATACTCATGAAACCGAGTCGCCAAGCCCTCTACGTAGAGGTCCCAGTTCGTAGATTTGGGATTACGATAGGTGACGATATCTAGCGAGACGTTTAAATGATCAAAGACGATGTACTTATGATCAGATAACGACGGTTCGAGCTCGTTTGGTACGAGCCAGTTTGTCAACTCATGCGTAATACTGTCAGAGCAGAGAGTTACATCTAACACCTCTTCTCTGCCAGCTCGTACAAAAGTTGGACGGTTTCCTGCATTAAGAATGTGCAGATTTGTACTACTTAAGTATTCCATCAATTCGGTGCCTCTCAAATTGATATCAGAGCTGCCCCAAATTATGTGGTGGGAATTTGCATCACTGCCGATTATGAGAGGAAACCCATTTCTGCCACAGTATGATACAACCCTTTTGAAATCATCGGAAGGTGATGGTTCATTGGTTGGCATGTTCGAATGCAGCCCATCAACAAAACAATGCGCTACCCTAATGTTCATGTCGTCACAAAATCAGTGGAAATCAACACCGGGCAAAATGCCCCCGAAAAAACTTGATTCAATCTTCTATATTGTTTTAAATTATTTTGGAGTTTTAAATAAAGTTGATTTTACATGAGCCAATTGAAGTTCATAATTTACTTAAATGTTGTGCATTGCAAAAAAGTATCTTTTGGGCATACAATTTGTAATTTTTACAAATGTCACAGAAAACTTACAAAGTTTGAACTATTTTTTAATTCGATTCTTCAGGTTACTGCAAGTATCAAAACAGTCCAAAACAGCATGAATACCTGAAATCGGAATGATAATACTTGACAAAAATCTCGGGAAAGTCCACGTTAATATTGTGGGGGAGGGGGTAGGGTTACATGAAATGTCCACGCTTGTCCATGTAGGGGGAGGAGGGGGTCACAACCGAAAGTTTTTTGTCCACGTGGTATATGAATGGCTCCTAGCACGATTTTTTGATATATTCTATTTAAATGAAACTATTTTCTAGACTGACCCTGGCATGGCAACTCAGGATCCCGGGCAGGAAAGATTCTTGGTGATCAATGGGATTAATGTTCTAATGTGATGGGATTCAATGGGATTAATGTTTAATGCTATGTTTTAATCAACTAAAGAAAATTGTCCAGAATTTAATCTGTTAAAAAAATGTCCACAAATCGGTACAAAATCACTTAACGCTGATTATTACTATCTTCTAATTTACGTAAAATTTGTTGAATGTATCCGTGATGACACCATCAAAATAACTAGCAACTACAAATATGAGCTCAATAATTTCAGCATCTCTTGCTTCCGACACATGGAAGGGAATGCATTGCACTTGCAAGCGGGGCTCTGACAGGGTTGACTTTCTTTCCCTAGCTATTCATGGGAACAAAACGGAAAACACTAAGAATACTGTAAACATGAGTTTGGAGGAGATTGCGGTGATGGAGGTGGAAGAGGAGAAAGATTGCGTGGAAAGCAAACTTGAAGAGCTGCTGAATAGCGGTTCATTGGAGGATAATGTGTTCTGCACTTCGTCCATTCTCAACTCTCCAGATAGAGACGAGGATCGGGTAGTGATCAGGGAGGACACAGACCAGTCCGGTGGAATAAACGGTGGGTCGGAGGGCTCCGAGAATAAAACAAGTGGAAAAGGAAGAACTCCTCACTGAAGCGGAGCGGCGAAGAAACGCTATGGGTGGCTGCTGAGAAACGGTCTCAAACCCGCTGAAGCGCCAGAGTTGGAAAAAATCCCAATAGGGAAGGCACCATCCAAGCGACAGCGTTCGACGTCACGAAGTCGCCGAACAATAATGGGTACAAGAAGGAACCGCAACCGAAAAGGTCAAGGGTTAGGATCCCAGACAGACACTAAAAACTGAGCAGCGCCCAACCTTCATCGAAATGGCCAAGTCGCACTCGATGGCCATCATCCCGGTTGGGTACACTTCGAATACGTCCAGCTATGAACAGCTGAATGCTACTCGATGCTCGCTGATCAATAGCATCATGGAGCAGAGCTCAAATAATACGAGACCCAAGATTAGGAAGTGCACCTACAAACAAGGGTATCTCGAAATCGCCTGTGTAGATAAAGATACAACTAAGTGGCTGCAGGATGCCACAGCTGCGATCAGGCCCTGGGAAGGCGCTTCATTGGAAGCCGTTGAAGCGCCGCAGATTCCAAAACAAGCGCTTTACATCGGGTATTTCCCCGACAGCATCGAAAGATCCGATGGGAACATCCTCCGCCTGTTGCAGAATCAGAACGACAATTTCTGAACAGAATGCTGGAGGGTCGTGAAAAGAACTACGGTCCTCAAAACGGTAGAGCTCCTGTTGTCGGTAGATGAGGCTACAGTGAAACTGAAAACCTTCCAACACAGCCAGCTGAGCTACGTATTCGGAAATGCTAGAATGCGCCAGTTGAAGGGAGGCCTGCCAGTGGCGGATCCAGGGGGAGGGTCCTGGGGGTCCGGACCCCCTCCGAAATTTTTTAATTTGTTAAGAAATCTTAAAATAATTTCTATTTTAAATTCGTTCTAAGCTCAAAATCATTCTAAATCTGATTTAACCACCAAAACTTATTTGAGGTTATTAGATATTACGTATTATACACTGAACCTTTCAAAATCAAAATTTCAGACCCCCTCCGAAATTTTTTTCTGGATCCGCCCCTGAGGCCTGCTCTTCGCCAAACGTAGAGGTTCTAGGCAAGCATGGACTGTAAAAGCTCCTGTGGGTGACCCAACACGGAGCACCTCACGACGGACTTCTGATCATAGCAAACCTGCAGCAACGGTAACGAGTGCATCGGTGGCAGCCCGTCTCACGAGCAATACACAAAAGCACCGTACCGTATGCGACTCACGAACTGAAACGGAAGGAGATGATCGGAAACCTCCCGTAGGCGAAGGTGCGCAAACGGCAAGAGCCGAAGCAAATACTGGATCAGAAAAGGCCACTGGAACGTCGAACAGCACACAGCCTGTGACTAGCTGTCGGTACAATAAAGAGGACGAAGAATTGGCCCCAAAAATCGACGGTAAAGATTCATACATCCAGATACAAGGAGCGCTAAAAAACTAATGGATCTAAATCGAACAGATTTACGTATAATCACAGGTTTATTTACGGAACATTGTCCTGCTAAGCATCATCTGAAAAAAATGGCAAAAGTCAAGATGACCATTGTCGATTCTGTAACTACGAGTCCGAGAGCTCGGAACATATTCTCTGCCATTGTGCAGTGCCATTTCTTCGAAGGGAGCGATACTTCGGAAGGCATCTTATGACGCCTCACGAGATATGGCATACCTGTCCCAAACGGATCCTCAGCTACATTTTGAGGCCTTTAACGTGCTGCGCTGCTTCAACTGTGGAGAATATGGTCATAAGAGCACGGGATGCGTGAATAAAGAAACATGCTCCAGATGTAATGGAGCACATAGAACATCTGAATGCTCGTCAACGGATTTTAAATGCGTTAATTGTATTAAAAAGAATAATGAACGTAAAATGAATTTGGACGTAAATCATGCGGCATTTAGTAAGCAGTGTTCAGTATATCGGAGACTGCTAGAATTGAAAAAAAGCAACGTTTGGTCAAGTGAATAGCAACTAACAAACGAGAGGTTGTCTGAAACATTGTATTTAAATATAGCTGGGTTATCTACAAACTTTGTCGCAATGCGACATCTTGTAGAAAACAAACGTCCATTGTTGGTTTTAATATCAGAAACACATATTGTTGATGCTGATGCATTTGATCAGTATAGCATTCCGGGTTATAAAGTTGCTTTTTGCCTATCTCATTCCAGACATACCGGTGGAGTTGCTATTTACGCCAAAGAATCGATTAAATTCAACGTTCGGTTAAACGAAGCAGTTGATAATAATTGGTTCTTGGGTATATCAGTTGAAAGAGGCATGCAGATGGGAAATTTTGCAGTAGTATACCATTCTCCTAGTTCAAGCGATCGACGGTTTTTAGAAATTTTAGAAAACTGGTGGGAGAATTTCGTTGACTTAAGTAAACTTAATGTAATTTCGGGCGATTTCAATATTGATTGGCTCAATGATCAAAATTCGAATCAGTTGAAGCAGTTGGCAGAGTTTTTCAATTTCAAGCAAACGGTTAGTGAGTTTACAAGAATTTCCAGACACAGTAGAACATTGATAGATCACGTGTATTCCAATTTTGATGGGGTTCATTCGTATGTAGAGGCCGATTGTAAAATTTCAGACCATGAGACAATTTCAATTTTACTGGAGAATGAACCTAACCATGAAGAGGATAAAGTTAAAATCAAGTGCTGGAAAAGATATTCGAAACAAGCTATGTCTCAACTGGTTTCGAGAAGCATGGATTTTACGGAATTGAATGGAAATTTGGATAACAAGGCAGCTGTTCTAACTAACGTGTTAAAAGAGTGTACAAATAGTTTAGTTTCTCAAAAGTTTGTTAATTCAAATAAATCGAACAGCTGGTACTCTTTAGATCTTTTGCGTCTTAAACGTAAAAGGGATAAAAAGTACAAGAAATTTTGCAGAACTAATAGTGAACGTCTTTGGAATGGGTACACACACGCGCGAAATATTTATTCACGGGCCTTGAAGAAGACCAAATGTGAATATATTCAAAGGAAGATCGATCAACATCAAAACAACAGCAAAGAGTTATGGAAAATCCTAAAGAATTTAATTAAACCTAAACGTAGTTCCTCGCAGTCCATAACTTTTAACGGGATAGAAGAACAATCTGAACAAATAATAGCTGAAAAATTGAACAGTTATTTCGTTAACAGTGTCCAACTGATCAATCAAAGTATTGAGCTGGTCAGTGAACCTGTGGAAATAACACAGCCGATTAATACTAACTGTAGATTTGACGGATTTCACCCAATCACTTTTGAACAATTGAAAGATATTTGTTTTTCTTTGGGAAAATCGGCTGGTATCGATAATGTCAATGCAAAAGTGATACAGGATTGCTTTCATGTCATCGGACACGATCTGCTGGATCTTGTAAATGAATCGCTACAAACTGGGCACGTGCCGACAGTTTGGAAGGAGTCACTTGTGATTCCTATTCCCAAAGTTACTGGGACGGATAAAGCCGAAGAGTACCGCCCCATTAACATGTTGCACACATTAGAGAAAATTTTAGAACTTGTTGTTAAGGGCCAGCTGATGAGTTATTTGAATAATAATAATTTGCTAATTCCGGAGCAATCGGGATACCGAGAGGGACACTCTTGCGAAACCGCTTTGAATCTAGTGTTAGCAAAATGGAAAGAGAAAATCGAGGTTAAAGAGACTATATTTGCTGTATTTTTGGATCTGAAACGCGCTTTTGAGACAATTTCGAGACCTTTACTTTTGAAAACTTTAGAGCGATTTGGTATCGGAGGGATAGCACATAAGTGGTTTGAAAACTATCTATGTGATAGAACTCAGAAAACTAGTTTTAACGATTTTGTATCTAGTCCTCTCGACAATCCTCTTGGAGTGCCGCAAGGTAGTGTCTTGGGTCCTATTTTATTTATTATGTATATAAATGACATTAGGCGAGTTTTACGATTTTGTGACCTAAATTTGTTTGCTGACGACACTGTTCTGTTCATTGCAGCTAAGGATATAGATGAAGCCGTGGCGCATTTGAACGAAGATTTGCATTCCCTTGCTCGTTGGTTAAAATTTAAACAATTAAAGTTAAATGTTGCTAAAACTAAATATATGATTATCTCTTCGGCTAATACTAGGCCTGACGTTAACGTTAAAATAAATGGTGAGACTATTGATCGCGTTAGTGAATTAAAATATCTTGGAATAATCATTGATGATAAGTTAACCTTTAAGTCTCACATCGACAATGTCATCAAAAAGATTGCTAAAAAGTATGGTATATTGTGTCGTCTGAAAAATGATTTAACAATTAGTAGTAAAATTTTATTATATAAATCTATTGTTTCACCACATATTGACTTCTGCCCGTCCATTTTGTTTCTTGCCAATCAAACACAAATATTGAGGTTACAGCTATTGCAAAATAGAATCATGCGATTAATTTTAAAATGTAACAGATACACTTCCTCTAGTTTCATGCTAAGCGCATTACAATGGCTCTCTGTGAAGCAAAGAATTTATTACTTAACAATGGTGTTCATTTTTAAAATTATTAATGGAATGCTACCTCGATATTTGTGTGATCGAATTGAAAGAGGAAGTGATGTGCATAGGTACAACACTAGAAACGCGTCTGATGCAAGAACACCTAACTTTTTATTTAGTAGATCACAGAACTCCTTGTTGTACAAAGGAATAAGTTTTTTCAATTCGATGCCTAGACATATTAAACGTGCGGCAACATTAGCGGAGTTCAAAACACTATGTATTTCACACGTAAAATCTGCTTTGTAGACAGATTTGTTGAATTTTCATATTTTGGAGTTATTTGAATAACTATGTAATACCACGAAGATTGTATTTTTTTTTCTCTTCTATTATTTGCATTTAGTCACACTAAGTTATTATATTCGCTATGATGATGATGGATTTTTGTTAATTGTTTATTATAGTTTTTAAAAATAATGAGATGTCTACAGAAGTCTGAGCCACGCGCGCGATAAACAGATAGAGACTAACTTGAAATCGAACATGGTGACCAGTACTAAGAGCTCATCGGGTTGAATTGAAGCTTTTAGACTTTTGTTGTGATCAGGGTCTGATTTGATGATGGAGTTGCTTTGTTGGCTTTGCTCGACAATAGAGTTAATTTCGGTTATTGCTGCCATAGCGGCAATAACGGAGTTGGTTCGTTGAGTGGGGGGCTTGGTGATTTCTTCTGATAAAACAAGATATCGGGTTCAATTCCTGATCAATCCAGGGTATTCCCGGAAAGGAATATCCCTGGGTTGCCTTGGGTTAGTGGTACGCAACTTTCAATAAAGGGGCCTGATGTGGATGATATAACTCGATTAGACTCTGCACTGCCACTAGGCTCGTCACTTCTCACCTTAGCAGGTGGTAGTACCGATGTCTTGGTCAGGCGGGAGGAGTCTTACAGAGAATTATCAGAAATGGAAGCTATTGGGTTCAATTCCCGATTCTATCAAGTATCTTCCCGGAATGGAAATTTTCTTGATGGACCCTGGTTGTTGATGGAATATTCGAAATATATCTGGTTACGTTCTTTTGAAGGAAAGGCTATGTCTGTAAATTGAACCAGTCCGTTTTTTTTGTTAACTGGTCTTGTCATGATTTAAAATATTAATTATCTTCTAGATAACTCGTTCAGCTCACACCTTTGTGGGGGTATGAGGTGGGACCATCATCATCAATAATGTACTACCCGGTTAGGACGACACATGTGGACAAACAAACAACTCGCTTCCAACTACATTGGATTCGGGCAATTTGTAACATGTAGAGCAAACAGGGGCAGCCACAAAAGATAACCTGAATAGTGGTCGCAGTGGCAAAGTTTCACCTAACAAAAAAATCGCTTGAAGATGTTTGCCTTACCGCCAATCCAATCAGTCTGGGGAAGGGACGTAATCAAAGTTGGTTATATTTGGGAACATTTGGTTCCCAAAATAACTGGGCTGATTTTAAATATTTGAATTGGTATAGTTCCAATAATTTGGGTAATTCAGTTAAATTTAATACATTGGGCAAATTGAATATTTAACTTAGGTAATATGTAATGAATCAACAACCATAGGATACTGCATCGGTCAGGATCAAGTTAAATATTGACAGAAAAAATAATTGAATCTGCCAGTCGTTAGCGAATCCCGTATTTTACATGAATTGACGCTTGCAGGGATATGGTAGTAAAAGATTTAGTTAAAGGGATTAGATAAACTTTATGTTCAAAATTTAAAAGTGTTCGAATTTCGAAAATCGACAAATCCATTTCTCACTACAATTCACGCTATTTATTCATCAAAAGTAGGTCGAAACACAGTTCATTTGACAAACACCCCACCCCATACCGATTGTTCCATTCCTCTATTCTGCTTGTGTCGGCAAACAATAGAGCTTACTCAACGCCATCCACCATCTTCAACCGTGCGTCTCGCGCGGTTGGTTAGTCAAGACGTCATGCGGTGCCTCTCCAACACAATCAATCAAGTATAATTAGGAAGCTTTCAGCATTGACGACAATGGCGAAGGATCGCTTAATTAGCGAAGTTAATTAATAAACAAAAGCCGAATCCTAGACAAGCCGAACACTTTAATCACTATGCTAGTTGAGTCATGCTTACTCTGTGAAATTTTAGTATCACGTGAAAAGCTTTAATACAGTTTGTAAATTAGAAAAACCTTTAGCATCCCAGTCAACCTATTAGGAAATAAACTAATCGAACACCTCAGAGATGCTCTCAGTAAGCCTCCGACCGACTGCAACGCAACGTACCATTGCTGAAGCTGTCTGAACCTCGATCGGGGTCAATTGTTTGTTTGTGACATGCGAGTCCACCTTCCTCCGTTTAGCAGTGACTTTACCAGGAAATCTTCCTTTGTCAGCAGATAGGACTAAATTCCTGCCCTTAACCGGTACCGTACCGACTTGCCCGTTGCTTTCTTATTATCGCAGCCAGTTAATTAATTTCATCCCAGGCTAGCAAAGACGCAGCACACCGGGCAGCATCATCGGTCCCATCCATCCGCTGGATAGGCGTGGTGCAGCATTATTTAACGGAAGGAAGGCGTCTATCCGGGGCTGGCCGGGGTCGGGTCAGAGGGTGGAGCAAACATTGATGCCTTTTAATTAAATGATTTTGTAGCTGAACGAAGCTGTTTCCTTCCGATCGCGCTGACTGGCCTGATTGGCTTTGATGGTGTCAGAAGTTAAATCCTGCCAGGTTTATGTTTACTATAATTTTGAACTCGGTAAGGGAGTTTGGCTGTGCTAGAAATGAATGCAGTTATTTTTAGCTTTTCCGAAATATTTGTTTCCAGTTACACGAGGAACAGATTGCGTACGGTTAATCCATCACGTACAAATTTCCCTCGGCGTATATTTTGAATTCGTTATATTTCTTTCGTATATGAAGCCATACATTTCGGTAATATAACTTGTGGACACACCTTCTGTTCCTGAATTGCTAGGCAGCGTACGATTCCGTGGAACGCAACGACCTGTGGCAGATATGGATTTGGCCTCGACATGGATTGCCGACAAAACTGATTCGTATGACAGTGGATGGGTCAAAATTAGCCGTAAAATAACCGGAGAGACATCCGACTAGTTTAGGGCGATAGTTAAATTGAATCAGAGTGATACACTCTCTAATCTATTTTTAGAGCTCCAAGGTGTTATACGAAGATCTGTCGTGTAAAAGAACGGTCTCATTATCAATAGATCTCACATGCTACTTAGCTTCATGAACTTTCTACCATATCATATCCTTCTGCAGGAGTAATTCCAGCAGGCAGTCATGAAATGCTAGCAGTCGGCTATGGAGCTTAGTATGTTCACACATAGACAGACCCACACATTGTGGGCAGCAGGGAACTCCCCCTTCTCCGGGCATACTGCGAGTTAGTAAGTTTTTCTAGAATATGAATTTAGGGTGCATAAAAGCACCCTAGCCCAACCGGAGTGCCAACCGGCACATCAAGATCGACACCAGTAACATCCCGATTACGTCAACGGAGAATGACACAGACTTGAAATGGTGAATTGGCTAATAGCACGGCTGCCTCCGTCCCGTTAACACATTGGCAGGTCTCCGGATACGTTTAAAACTCGTCATCAATAGTTGGTGTAACTAGGTTACCGATTATACGCAGATCCGGCCCTGAACACTACTTCCTATGAAGGGTGGAGTCAACCCTAGCATGACCTGCCTGCTTACATAGATAACTATGGAATCGCAAGAGACGACTGCGTACAACGACTGGATATAGCGACCTGGAGTTTGGACTCAATAATATGGAGAACAAACACGAAACTCATATATACGGAGTAGGCGGGGCGAATTCGTTCACTAGAGGTGATTTGGCGAGGTCACCATAACCAACAGCAGCTGAAATTATTCAGCAAGAGCAGGAGGTGGTGAAGCAGCAGCAACAGCAGCAGTCGCAGTTGCAACTACAGCCAGAGCAGAGCAGGATGAACAATACCCCACAGAAGCTGAAAGTAGTGGCAGCGAAGTGCTTGGGGGAGGAGCTTCACTAGTTTGTGGACGCGAGAAACAATGTCCATAAGAACATTAAGAAGAATCCAAACAGCGCTACTGTCTGCCGAGGAGGAGTTTGACACGGAAACGCTGAGGGCTGATGTAGCTGAGCGAACATTGGCGTCGGCTATTTTTTTTATATTCCTAGCCCCCCCCCCCGCCCGCAGACGAAGGAGAAGGTTGGATTGGATATCAAGCCAGTTACCGTGACTCCAAAGAGGGCAATAACCTCTCCAGGAAGACCAGGCGGGCCTAAAAGGCGGAGACGCGATGACGCTCTTACTATTAAAGGGAAGGATACCACTCAACAGGGAAAAACTGGAGTACCATTGAGGGTCGGAAAAAAAACACGAGGAACAGCAAAAATGAAAAGAAGAGAGAAATGTAGACAAGACGAGGAAAGAAAAACCTCATACTTGTCAGAAGGCGCCAAAGGAAAAAGCCGTGCTGGTAAAAGCCTATGACGCGACGACGTATGCAGCGTTCCTCAAGAAGGTCAGAGAGGATTCGGTGCTGAGGGATTTGGGGGAAACGTGGTAAGAATCAGGTATACCCAAAAAGGTGACATGCTTTTCAAGTTGAAGGAGAATCCTATGATCACTGAGTGCAGATTTAGAAGATGAAGTCTTAAACCTGGAGATGGTGATTGTATGCAAGACCCTGGCGGAGATCACGATAGACGAGTTGAAAGGTGCACTGAAGCAGCAGTGCAGCCTGGGAAAGGTGCCCATCACGATCCGGTTAAAAAAGGGCTACGGAGGAACTCAGACAGCGATGATACGTTTACCGGTAATTGCTGCTGGCAAGGCGCCTAACCCGAGAAATCGATGTAATTGTTATTCTAAGTTTGGATACTTCCGCCTGAGCCATTGGATCCGGCGATGGTGGCCAATGTGGCCAAAAAGACTTTGAATGACTCTTGGTGACCTGGACTATAAATCCAAGCAGTTGTGATCGCATTTTTGAAAAAAAAAAAAAAGTCATCTTTATGTATTCATCGCAGTATCCGTAGAAATCGGAATTCGTACTCATCACCCTATAATTCAAAAACTAGAACTCAACCCCACACAAAATTCAAAAGCAGCCTATGGAAACGTTGCACCTTTCATTTAAAACTAAGTTTGTGGTAATCGGTTCAAAAAATTCCGAGAAACCGATGTGGACAAGTTATAACAAGATTTTCTATAAAAAAGGGCTCTTCAACTCATATCTTCGGGACCAGATGCCGGATCAAAATGAAATTCAATAGCAGCCGATGGGAACGTTTTACCTTTCATTTGCGACTAAGTTTACGAAAATCGGTTTAGCCATCTCCGAGAAACAGATGTGGACATTTTGTTAACATGTCTGCACATACACACACATACATAGATACGTACACACATACATACACACAGACATTTTCCGATCTCGACAAACTGAGTCGAATAGTATATGACACCCGGCCTCTCGGGCCTCGGTTACAAAGTTGGTTTTTGGAGCAATTGCATAACCTTTCTATATGAGAAAGATGAAAAGGATTACAGTCATTATTTTTTGTTTTGATTTTGGTCAAGTCTCCCCGCAGACGACCAAAAAAAACGATTAAGAAAAACTTTTATAGCTTTTGAAAAAGTAAATTAAAAATTCTGCAAAAAATCATGAACAATACCTTTGCACACTGTATCCCAATGACTTTGAAAGGATTGAAAACATTTTTAGAGATTTATGCAGGTTTAGCTGAAAACCTGGTCAAGTCTCCCCTTGTTTCCCTACCCTCAAAATATTGATTGATTGCAAAAAAACTATTTTTCAGGACCTTCGGTGCTGAAAAATTTTCCTGCGTTATCATTTCTCAACCGATTTTCAAATTTTTGGGTGTTCTAAAAAGAAGAAGAAATTACTTTTTCAACGGTATGCTAGATTATGCTCTTAAACATACTGCGCGATTTTGGGACAACAATATGAAATAACCATTATTTTGCGATTTTGTCATGAAAAGTATGAAAATTACTCACCATTTTTATGAGGAAGCGTCCTTATTTTAATAAAATTTTAAAGAGAACATTTAATTCCGCATCCAACTGATTATCATCAAAAAAATTGATATTGATTTTTTCTCGATTACATATACAGTCAAAAGTATGTGTATGAACTTTGAAGTTACAATTAGAAAAAAAAAATAACGGAAAACGTAATTGTAGAATTTTATAGTGCGCGACAATACCTTACTAACCCCTTAAGGGTTCATGCGAACAAGTTTCTAATTCGGATAAAAAATTATAACTCTGCCATTTTTCAACCGATTTTGAGGTAAAATAGGTCGTTAGATGCGGAATTAAATGCTCTCTAAATTTTTATGGAACCAGATACACTTCATCAGAAGAATGTTGAGTAATTTTTTCTTCAAAAGAATGTTGAGTAAATCAAGATTTTGAGGGTATACAATATTTTTCATGCATTATTTTGTATTCAATTTGATGAGATCTACAACCTATAGGTACTAGGTCATTTCAAAAGTACAAAATCACTGTAGCACCGTGCAATCGATCATCACATCAGCACTGCACAAAATTCAACACGTATATCAATGTAAGAAATCCACGAACATTCACACTGCTGTTTTCAACATTGAAGAGCAATCTGACTTGGGTGTATTCCTAGATATTGGGGCTTTTAACAATGTGTATTCTGGAAGCGATGCGGGGTCATGGAGTATTTGCATGTATTTCAGCATAGATAAACGCAATGCTTAGTAACCGCATTCTTTGCTCGTCACTGAGACAGGCAGAGATATGGAAATTAAGTATTTGCGGTTGTCCTCAGGCTGGCGTTCTGTCACCATTGCAAAGGAAGGTGGTTGCCGTCGGCTTGTCGAGAAAACTCAATGAGCTTGGATTTCCAACCTACGGGTTTGCTGACAATTACCAAATACTAATTATTGGACTTTGTATTGAAATAATATTTGACTCAATTCAACAAGCTTCAAGAGCTGTCGAACAGTGGTGTCAGCATGTAAAATTATCAGTTAATTCAAACCAAACGTCAATGGTTCTTTTCACGAAGAAGCGAATATCAATCGGGGCTCGACCATTGCAGTTCATTGATTCTGAGCTACTGTGTGCAGATCAAGTCAAATTCGCTGAAGTTATATTGAATTTTAAACTGAATTGGTCTGCTAACATTGAGTTTAGTGTGAAAAAAGATGGTGATAATAACGGAGTTAGTTCGTTGGGTATGGCTTCGATGATTCTCTCTGATATGACAAGCCTTCGGGTTCAACTCCCGATCAATCTACGATGTTCTCAGATGGGAGTCTTTCTGGATTGTCTAGATTAGTTTGGGGTCTGAATTGGATGATATAAATCGGTTTGGCTCAGCACTGGTAGACCAATCAATACTTTCCATCGTTGTAGGTGGTAGTAGCGATGTCTTGGTCTGGCGGGAGGATACTTGCTTATGATTGTCGGAAATTGAGGACAACAGGGTCACTTCCCGACTCCATCAAGAATATTCCCAGGATGGAAATTTTCTTGCTTTGCTCTGGTTATATGCGTAATATTCGAAGCCAATTTGGTTACGGTATTTCATAGAAAAATCCATATCTGCACATAGACCGCGTTTGTTTTGTGTTCTGGTACAGTCATGAATAAAAATATCAATTTTCTATTAGATAAATCGTTCAAGTCACACCTTTGCACAGTGGTTTTTTTCACCAAAATCGTGCGATCTATTGATTACGCCTAAATCGTTAAATTTGAATCAATGACGTCTTCGGAGCAATTTCTCTACATTATAAGCCCTTTCATATGGTTTTGTTATTTTAATGATTAATTGCCCTAAAAGTAAGATATATTTACCAACTTTCTTGCAGTGCATATATTGAAATCATGTCTTTGGCAAAGTTGTAGCGCAAGCCTTTGCAAACAACTTTGCTGAAGACACTAAGTCTTTATCTTTAATATCTTTGACTCTATTGCTGGTTGTTTATGGATCCCTTTTCATCGAATTCAATAATATAACTTTTGAAATATCATTCTGACAAGATCGGTATGTTCCGTTAAAAGTTTTGATTATCAAAATGAACAATTTTCTATACTACAACAATGGCTTATCTTGTGTATTTTCAAAGCAATTTGGTAATTTTTGAAATCTGTTTAAATTGTGATTGGTTATTAACGCAGAAACGGCTGAGTTTACGTCAATAGTGTTTCGGACAACTCATCGAAAATAGCAAGATTTGTCATTAGCTGCTATGATTTTTGTGGTAAATCCTCCTATAAGCGAGATTTTTCAGCAATTTTTTTTTGTTTGGTAAAGGAAATGACCTAACGCTTTTAAAAAAATGGTGGAGATTACTTTCACGAATATTTTTGCTGAATACATGAAGACTATTCTTTAAATGCTTGAGAAGTTATAGGTCGTTATATTTGGATGGTCCCCAAAAATATGTTCTTTTAAATATCTTTTCAATTATCATTCCTACGGGTTTCATATATTCTACGAAGTTATTTCCCTCATCAAAATACACAAATTTTATTAACGCATGATTTTTCTAATCTCGAGTATTTTTGGAGATATTGGACGTTTTTTGAAAAACAATAGTTATTCAAAATCATCTATAACTCTACTGAAGACGATAGACAAGGAAACTCTATTGAGTTTTTTAATGTTGACGTTCAAATGCTATTATTTTCAAAACTTTTGCTAATTTTACCAAAAATTACTCAATAACTTCTAAGTCACAAGAGATAGAAGAGATCATTTTCTGCAAAGATATGTATCTTAATAATACGAACAACTTTGTCGAACATACTGAAGCTTTTCTATGATATTTAAGAAGTTATGTTGAAAAAATGGTTTCTCAGGGGTCATTCACAAACAATGGTCCATAATTTCGAGTGTACTATAAATAGAGATTTTTGGTCTCAGTAAACATGTTCGCAAAAACAAGGCCTTCAATATTTGTAAAGACTTCATCTTGTTTTTTATACCTTAAAGAAATTATATAAAAAAACACACTTTAAGGAGGCTTAATCACTATAACTATAGCATCAAAATGAAGGTCTTGGATCGTTATAAAACATTCCAGAAGACATCATTGCTGTACGCTTTACCGTTTTTGCGTGAATAATTTTTCATACGTTTTTGACGAAAAAAAACACTGTGCTTTGTAGGGGTAAGAGGTGGGACCATCATCACCATATATCTCGCTACTTATGAAAATTTTAAAAAGTTCTATTCCGACTAAGACGAATGAACTGTTTGTAAGCTAATTTGAACAATCAGTTGCACGAGTTAAATTCAAATAACAAACTAGAAATTGATAGAATCCATTATTAACCACGCGTCTCCATCGCGCAACTGTTTGACATGGAGACGTGTTCTATCAGTTCGCACCACTATTTAGATTCAAAAACTCTTTCCGGGGGAGAAACCAGCCCGGATCCCACCAGCACTGGAACATAGCAGAAGACTCCACTTCCATCAAAGCATCGTTATATAATCGCACAGAAAGCAACAGAAAAACGCCAAACAATACGTAACAAGCGACTGTGAAGTCAGGTTGGAAAAGACTATAGTTACCTTTTGGTCCACGGAACTCCGGTGCCAAAGGCTCTCCCTGTCAACTACTCGCAACTGGTACTCGGATCTTTTGATATGCGGTTCAACACGTTCTCTTTCGCTGCTGTTGATTTCACTTGTCAAAGTTTTAGTTTGAGTTTGCTGTTTATTGTATACTTTTCTCACGAAATTGTCGAGTTTTTTGCTACTGTTCGGTGCGTGGTTTTTATTAACTTTCCCCTTTTCCTCTTTCGCGGGCGTTATTTTCCGGTGAAAAGTCAGATTGCTTTTTCTTCACTCAAAACAGGTTACCACCCGCTTTGCTTTTGACATTTAATCACCTCCACCTGCTTCTGACGAGTGTTTACTTTCGGGGATTTCTATTTGACAAACAAAATTATTTATTTTACTTGATGGTTGTGAACGGAAACGTAAAATTTAAAATGAATTTATTTGAAACTGAAATTAACTAAAGTACCTTGTTTACAATTTACAAACTAAAGCTCCTATAGCAACACCAATAATTCCATCGAGCAACATCGCTTCACACCGAGCGAACCGAAGGCGAACGTTCAACTTTCGGAAATTATTCCGGAGATTATGCTAATTTCCTCCCCACACCGGACCGGACCGTACACTGTCGGGGTTCGAATCGAAAATAAACAAAAAGTAACCTAACCTCAAAAGTCCCCAAGCCGAGGATTAGTACCATTGTCTGCAGCTGTCCGTTCACCGCACATACCCCACCGCCCCATTCCCGGTAAGCCGCCTATCAATTGCACTCACACAACGCATCACGCAATGCGTAACCGTAACTGTGATGCGTCACTAATCACCACTCCTGTCCACTGTGGAAATTGAAATGTTTTCCGCACCGTAACCACCCGCTGCAACTGCATCTGTGCGCTGCAGCATCCTAGCGAACTTGACGAAAACTTCGAGTACACCAACAGCAAGTACAGACTTCCCTGTCGAACGACGTCACACGGACGACTTGCTAAGGATATATTTTTTCCGGGGTTTTTATACCGGGAGGCCATATTCCGATCCTTTTTCATCTGCCGGGATGAAAGCGGTGCATCTTGTTCGCGAGGTGCACCCCTCAGGTCGCGTGATGACTCTCCTTCGTTCCAATTTTTCCGCTGCCCTGCGGGGGCGGATGGCCGGAAGATGGAACGGGAGGATCTGTTTGTCCAATGCATTGCTTCAGGTTAACTTCCCCTCGATTCCGACGAGGATACGACCCAAGTTTCTCCTCGGGACGAAAATTCACGATGAATGCCAAGAGAACGTGCCCCCTCATAAGGAGAGCAGAGAAAATTTTCCTATCGGGATGCTGCGGCATCGGTGGGGAAGTTGGTTTTGTCTCTCCCGGATTGATATGGTCTGTTGCGAAACAAAAAACCGAATGCATTATAATTCGGTTGACTGTTTCACTCTGACGGTGTTTGCAATACAAATCTGTTTATTCTGTTGCCAGTTTTTGGGGAGTTTTTATCCGTCAGACTAGTGAGCCAGACATCCGACTGTGGGCTAAGAAAATGTACCAAGATTAAGAAAATGTATGCACGTCCGAGAAAAATATGAAATAGGTGTATGTATAAAAAACACTAAGTAACTGAGAAAATTCATATTCATCATATTATTCGATATCTAATATATTTTCCAGATATAATAAGTCATTTGTTATTACAGACAAATTCTCGCAAATACTACGAAAAAATACATTTTTGTTGATCCATTGGAGTTTCTTTTATCTTCTCATACTTTTTTTATAGCCCGCCTCTTACCCCCACACCAAAAAGCTCACAAACGGAGCCCCCTGGTAGTGGACACATCAGTTCTCAGCGTACAAAAAAAAGGTCAGCACAACAAAACAAAGTTACGAATCGCGGAAACGCTGAGAACAAAAAAAAACAATACGAGACCGACAAAACACAAAATTTGACAAGAAGCTACGGCGAGTACCCAGCGGAAAAGAATCCTTTTAAGGGTCCCATCGTAGCTTTGCAGGAAGCTCATAATAATTTAAATTTATTTATTACTTATTGCTAGAAAAAATGCATTTATCAATTGTTTTTATTAAAAAAAAATGTTAACCAATTATAGCTAAAGGAATAAGCTCGATTGGTGGTGAACGAAGTTTATATTAAAAATTCTCCTATTTTATTTTTTAAAATTAGTTTCAATTTTGCTTGGAAACGAGTGCGACATGTTATTTGCTTTAAATCAGTAGGAAGCTGGTTGAATAACTTAGGTCCGATGAAAGAAATGCGTCTATGACCAAGGTTCGTGGATACTCTGGAGTATAATAAATGATTGGCTTGTCTAGTGCTGTGAGCTTGAATGCCTGTTGTAAATTCTAGATTATTATGAGCAATAGTATTATGCAAAGCATTGTGGATGTATATTATTGTTTGGTACACCCAAAACTCGGCCGTAATACCTTTACGGTAATAATAAAAAAAATGCTCTAATAGCAAGACGTGTCATGCTAAAACGGTCCCAACAAAAAATTCCCCAAACGGCAATACCAACACATTCAAATCTCTACTGCATCGCACTCATGTTTCATCAATTCTTTTTCAATAAATATTAACGCGTCGAATTGTCTGGAAGTGTGTAGCACTTCGCTTGTTATTGTATTGCGCATCGAGCAAAGCGAACATAATGATGATAGAGACGAGTTTCGATTTTTTCTACGCGACACATTCCGTACACCGGCGTAAAATAACTATTGAAATCCATAAGAATTACTTATGACTTTGCGCCACAAGTATCTCATATGAAAATCATAAGTTTGTCTTATGATTTGGCGAAGAAAATGGCCATCTAGCCACTTACGGATTTCATAAGATATGCTTTTCTAGGACGTTCTTATGATCTTCATACAAGTATGCTTATATTAATCATCGTGTTCAAATATAAATTATAAAAGAGATTTCTTGTGAAGTTCATGAATGTTATGCGCCTGATATAATCAATAAGAAAACATTTTTTATTCATTTTTACATGTCTTTTTTAATTTTTAAAAATAACTATAATTACCCTTATATTCAAAAGTCTCCAATTGGAAAAAGATTACGTATTAGGAAGCTAGATGTTTCCATGTGGGCTCAGAATTGGCCAATAACCTACGGTAGAAGCTTCTGTTATTGCACAACATTGAAGAGATACTGTAAAATATTAACAAAAAATGAGGCAATAATAATTTTACAAAAAAATACTTACATTTTTTAAAGCAGAGCGCCATATCAAAACTAAATCTAACAATGTTTTCTTGACTTATGGCATTTTCACAATAACATTTTTATAATAATTTTAGGACACATGTATGAATTTTATAAGGCGAACTTATGAAATTCATATATATATGCTTATGTAATGCATAAGCATCTAATGGAATCAAAATTGTACATGGTCATAAGTCGAAACTTATGAAATTCTTAAGTTCTTTTTCCTCGGTGTGTTTGAAGATCGGCTCACACTCGGCTAGCTTCAAAGCACAATCAGAAAAAACGACTCAGAATAGTGGTGGGGTACTTCGGCCGGTGTTAAATTGAAATTTCTTTTCTATCACGGACGTTAACAGCAAGGTAATGACTGCACAAAAAATGAATAGTCCTTCCCGTCATGTATGGGAAGCAAGACCTATGGTTTGGATCCACGTATCCGAACCGAGGGTCCAGATCCAGACACTTGTCTGGATCTACGCACCATGTCTGGGTCTGGTTCAGGTCCGGACTTGGTAAGGGGAAAAGGGGATGGGCTAAATCCGGGTACTGGTCCGGTTCCGCGTGCTGGTCCAGATCCGGGCACTGGTTCGGAATTTCGGATCTGGGCACTGGTCTGGATCCGGGAGGTCCGGATTTGGGCACTGGTCCGGATCTGGCAGCTAGGCCGGATTCGGAAACCGACTAAACTTTTTATTCCACTATCCAACCTACCCAGTAAAAAATCCGTAATTCTGGCTGGTTTCTGCCAATATTGGGCCAGATTCCAGCCTGAATTTGGTTAGAGATCCACCAGGATTCCGGTTGGTTTAGCTCGGTACTAATACTATCATAGCATACGACCGAATTATCCTACATCCGAACAGAGCCGAGGTTGACACATACTGAAAAAGTGTTTGATTGTGTGATACGCATACATGAACAGCAACCGAAATTCGTCATTCCACCGTTTACTACCTTTGCGGGAATATGAGTTTAATACCGCAATGCGCAATTGCGTGGTCTGTTACCGAAAAAGCAATAGAATCTTACCTAAAATTAATAGAAACATGCCCGTCGGATTTTGGGTGTAGTTAGTCAACCCAAGCAAAGGTAAAATGTTATGGGCATTATTATTGTATAACAAAATAGTAGGGTACATAAATGGTTTTTTATAAATCATTTTAAGACATCTGTTTTGAAGCGTTTGTAGCTTTTTCAGATTCGAAATACTGGCACGGCCCCACACAGATACAAGGTAGTTCAGCAATGAGTGGATGTGCGCATAATAAAATTTAAGAAGTACATGCTGGGGAACAAAAGAGCATACTTTACGCATAGCCCCACATAACGATGCAACTTTTCTCTCTATAGATGTTATATGCTCAATCCAGGAGAGTGTGGGGTCTAAGTGAAGTCCTAAATATTTGAAGCAGTTAGTTTCCTGAATTACAGACTGTCCCATTCTTGGGTCTGGATGCACGCCTATAGCTCTTCTAGATGAACGAAACAGCATATATTTAGTTTTTGATAGGTTCAAGGAAAGAAGGTTTTCGTTGAAATACGTCGTTAGTGTTTTTAAATCCGATTCAATGTCGCGTACAATATCCAGGCAGTTGTTGTTCGGGTAGAACAACGCTGTGTCATCCGCGAAAAGACGAGGAGTCCCTTTTAACCCGAGTCTACCTAGGTCATTGATATACAATAAAAAAAACAGTGGCCCAATATTACTGCCTTGGGGCACTCCTATTTCTATTGGTCTATAAGAGCTACACGAGTCTCCAATAGATACGAATTGGTTCCTATACGACAGATAGCTACGAATAATATGATTTGCTAATAACCTGATACCATAGCATTCTAACTTCTTAAGCAGGATTGAGTGATCCAGAGTATCGAATGCTTTTTAGGTCCAGAAAAAGGGCACCAACAATTCTTTTGCTATCAATTTGACTAATGACGGAGTCAATTAGTTCGGTCATTGCAATTAAAGTGCTGCTGCCCTGTCTGAACCCATACTGGTAGTTGTAAATTATGTTGTGTTTTGCGTTGCGTTGCGTTGCGTTGTGACGATGATTTTGGCGGATTGCACACTGACTTCATCATGTTTGACTGCTGATTATCTAATAAGAGTTGCTTAGGAAGTGGTAAGTAGGAATTCATACCAATCCGACCCATATTAAAACCTCAACAGCATGATAGCCATCATTGCCGGCCGCCCCCATCTCCATCGTTCACGGGGAAGGATAAAGGATAAGGTAGACAGGAAGTGTTGATGCTCCACCTACTTAACGGAAGGACGACGATTCATCAGACTCTTCCATAGGTGTCGCGGAGTTGGTGGTTTGGAAGGGTATCAGGTCTAGGATTCGCTCCAAGCAAACGATGCGACCTGTAAAGCATATTTTATTAGGTAGTTGTTTAGTTAGTCTTCGAGTGCACGATCACTCGAAAAAGAGATGATCTTGTTTAGTTTTTGGTTATTTTTAAACTCTGGGCAGCCGGCTACCGAGAGTATACTATGTTCCCTAAACAAAAACAATTTGAACTCCACACAGCCGATCGTGGGAGTATTGCCTGGAAAAGCTAATCTTATCTGCGTAATGGGCCGGATCACTATTTATTGCAACAGTATTTGGACAGAACTCGCTACTTCTTCTCTACGATATATTTATTGGCTTGAAAACTACCAAGTGACAGCATATTATACTGGCAAAAATAGCGCGAGATGTTATAAATCAAGGAAAGTATTTCTTATTTTCCATATCGGATTGTTTGTGGAATACAAGTATACGAGCGATAATACCGAACACTGAAGGGAAATATAAAGGATTGTTAATCTGATGCACGGGCTTGTTAGCAATAACGGAGCTTTAAATTAGGTTCATAAAAACAGACGCGGCGAATTTTCAATACGTATTGAGCCGTGTTCATAGATACTAGTCAGATTAGTCGTATTGGGGCTAATTTCCGATCAACTATTCATTTTTACGGCAATGTTTTCTCGACTAGATCTGTTCGCACCCTCTCATTCTGTTCGCACCCTCTCATTCTGCGGTCTAAGGACCAAATGTCATCAATAGACTTAGAATCGCGTGGAGGCATGAGATAGGAAACTTGTAAGAATTTTGCTATCCCACCGTTTGACTACCAGAATGGATGGGAGAACAGTAATACTAGCAAATACCGACTACCATAAGAGCGGTGCAAATTTGAACGAGTGACGTAGAGTACTGCACTGAAAAAAGGACCAGAAGTGCGATTTTACGAAGTTTTAGCTTCCGATGGCCCTACATTTTCTGACAAAGTGAAGTTCTTGAATGTTGAGATTTTTATTACTGTTTAGAAAAGCAAAAGTATCATAAAGCTAGTGTCAGGCCTTCATGAGACCTCAAGAAGTCACTTTTGGAGGTATTCGTAAATGTAGATTTGTCGGTAGACGGTTCCAAATATAATAGAAAAATACCTAATTTAACACAACTACAGATCACTTGCAACATAAAAAGCTTTTTGTGAAATTCGACAGCTCCATCTTAGGCCAATTCAATAAATTTCCTGCATGAAAGTTTCCATTTTTTAAAAACGGTTTTTAAGCCAAAGCTTTGGAAGTTAAACCTTGGCGTGGAAGTGCCGGTATATTAATATATTCTGTTACTTAGTGTAGAATTAGATTTCGTCATTTACGGCTAATATACAACCGCCAGAAGAAACTTAAAACGTTGGTACACAATCAAGAAAGGCGAATCAGAAAAGGTATATGTCAGTGATTCACTAAATACAGACTGGAAAGAGGGTAATATGGAAAACCTTAAGGTCCGCCCAGATTAAGTCTTCGGTACGGAACAAAACCTCGGCCTAGGAACTCCTAGCATGTTGTTAGTCGCCTCTTACGACATGGGAGCAGTTCCCAGAGGTTCTATTCTTGGTTGAAATAGTGCAAAAAGATTTCAGCCCGCCGGACACCACACGGCTTGGTAGTTGTAAATTATGTTGTGTTTGTTCAAAAACTCGAGTAGTCGAGTGATGAGCAATTTCTCAAGAATTTTATTGAAAACGCACAATGTTGAAATTGGTCTATAGTTGCAAGGTTGGTTTGGATCACCAGCTTTGAAAATTGGAATTACTCGGGCTATTTTTAAACAGTCTGGGTACCTGCCGGTTTGAATTATTAAATTAAAAGCTTTGGTTAGTATGTTTGCAAAAGTGGTACAGTTACTCTTAAGAACACTAGCGGGGATCTTATCAGGACCACAACTGTTATTTTTTTCGAGGTCTTTAATCAAAAGGATCACTTCGTTTATGGTTGCAGGACGCAAAAAGATTGTTTCTTGGACGTGTTGTATATTTGTAATAGGATTTGAGTTGGGACTCGTGGGAATATTGTCAGCCAAAATATAGGAGAAATATTCGTTGAAAACATTACATACTTCTTTAGTCTCAGTGACTCTGATATCATTGCAAATTAGGCTGATGGGACATCCGACTTTGAACTACCAAAAATGGTATTAATATTTTTCCAAAGTTTTGAATGAGTTGTGTTGCATAGAAGGTTTTCAAAGTAAGCCTTTTTGCACCGCTTTTTCATTACATTAACTTTTTTTAGTTATGTGTTGCAGAAGAGCTTTGAGGTTTTCATCATTGGGGTTATTTTTTACTCGTTTCAGATAATTACTTTTGATTTTAATCAGTGTCCACAAATCGAAATTGATCCAGGGGCAAAAAACGCCTTTACATTTAAAAGTTTTGGAGACCGTTCTAGTGTTTTCCGCAAGTAAAGAATTGTAGGTTGTGATGATATTTGTAAGACATACATCTACATCATCAATCAACTCGATGTTTTCTATGAAATTTTGGAAGTCGTTATTGAGTTTTTCATGATTGATTATTGATTTAGTCAAATTAACGGGTTCTCTTTTTACTGCAAGTTTATATGAAGATATAATTTGAACGTGATCACTAACTATGGTGTAAACCGTGTCGTTTCGTAAGCGAGCAGCATCCTCCAGTCTACAAACAACGTGATAAAGAATATTTGAACTAGCTGGGCGAGTCGGAAATGTGTTCGTACATACGAAACCATACGATTCCAGGAGAGTTTTATAACGTGAGACGACATTGTTATTCGATAGGTTAACACTTGAATACTTGAAATTCATTATCTCCAGCTACAATATTGATCAGGTTTATGAGACAGTTTTATTTTTCACGTTGTTACTTAAGCTTTTAGAGGATATTTAATGCAATTTTTTATTGAGTATCATAGGCGGCTTCAGCCGGCTGGCAAAGGGGGGGGGGCACATCTTTCTAACAAAAAAGTGTCGAATTTTGGAAACTTATTTCTTAAAACGGTTCGTATTTAGAGATATGCGAAGAGATAGACAAATCACATCATCCTTGAATGAAATCACAATTCTTTTTTCTCTACTAATCGCCAGGGAGTTCACTTCGCAATTGATTTTGTTAACATAAACAACAAGTGGTGAATCGTGCTATCCTCGTGCCTAAATGTCCGAGGGCGAAGGAACATTTGATAGGAATGATATTTCCTAGTAAAATACCGGATAACCCCAAAATTACTTCCTCCCTTGATTCCCCCCGCATTATAACATACCCAGCCAGTTCAAATGGACCCTGGGTGGTCTATTTCCGGCCCATCACAAAATCGCTTATTATTTTAGAGATCTCACGGGAGCTGACTGCTAACTACCCTGCCGTAGGTCAGATAACACGTGTTCGAGCCAATAAGATGCGCATATTAGTAAATGACCTCGACCAGGCAAACCAGATTGCTCACAGCGAGCGTTTTTCTGAAGCAATTCAGGGTGTATGTGCCTTGTAGGGCAGTGGAGATCGATGGGGTCGTCACCAAACCGGGTCTTAAGTACGAAGACCTGTTGAAGTACGTTAAGGACCCTTTACTTCAACAGGTGAAGATTCTGGAATGTAAGCAATTGTGTTCAGCCAAAACTGAGGATAATAAGACAAGTTATTCTCTGTCAGACTCGCTTCGGGTGATTTTCTCCGGGTCTTCTCTTCCCACCTATGTCCTCCTGGATAAGGTTCGTCTACCTGTTCGCCTGTTTGTACCGCGGGTAACGGACTGCAGCAATTGCAAGCAGCTGGGCCACACAGCCACCTATTGTGGCAACAAGAAACGGTGCGGCAAATGCGAGGGAGAACATGAAGATGACGCTTGTGGTAGAAAAACTGAAAAGTGTATTTACTGCGGGGGCCCTTCGCATGATATTAAATCATGCCCCGCGTACAAGCAGCGCGGGGATAAAATTAAGCCCTCCCTTAAGAAACGCTCGAAGCGCTCTTATACAGAAATTCTAAAGAATGCTTCGCCATCTGACCCTTCCGAAAATTCCTTTGCTCTTTTGGCTGCGGCGTTGAGCAAGAATCCGACAACCACAGGAGAGATCATCTTTTGTTAACCCGGGAAAATCCAGGAAGAGGAGAAATCTAGCCTCCCTTAGACTACAAATAATAAATCCAACGGAAGTAATGCCCTAAAGCGGAAGCAAGTTGCTCCAAAACTTGGAAATTTTAATTTTAACAAGGAGTATCTACCACTTCCAGGGACACCAAAAACCTCAAGTGTCCCCAGACACTCAGTCCAGTAACGGACTAACGAAATTTTTTGACATAGTGGACCTAATTTTCACAGCATTAAATGTTACTGATCCTCTTAAAAGCATTCTGATGCATTTTCTCCCAATAATGCAAACATTTTTGAAACAGTTAACTGCTAAAGGGTCCCTCCTTGCAGCGATCGCATCATTCGATGGCTAAATCATCAAACGAGGTCACTGATTCGATCACTGTCCTACAGAGAAATTGCCGAAGTATCCTCCCGAAAATCGATTCCTTCAAATTTTTACAAGTTTTTGGCTGGCTTCATTCTCGACAGCGCGAATCTAGCTCAGACTCAGGGTTGAAGCTAATGGCTTACTGTCAGATACACAATTTGGCTTCCGCAAAGGCAAAGGGACGAACGATTGCCTTGCGTTGCTCCAGAAATCCAAATGGCCTATGCTAACAAAGAGCAGATGGCATCAGTCTTCTTGGATATTAAGGGGGCTTTTGACTCAGTTTCTATCAACATTCTGTCAGAGAAGCTGCACCAGCATGGTCTTTCGCCAATTTTAGATAACTTTTTGCTAAACCTGTTGTCTGAAAAGCACATGCACTTTTCGCATGGCGATTTAACAACATCGCGACTTAGCTACATGGGTCTTCCCCAGGGCTCATGCCTAATTCCCCTACTCTACAACTTTTACGTGAATGACATTGATGATTGTCTTGTCAATTCATGCACTCTAAGGCAACTTGCAGACGATGGAGTGGTCTCTGTTACAGGGTCCAAAGCTGCCGATTGGCAAGGACCATTACAAGATACTTTGGACAATTTGTCTGCTTGGGCTCTCCAGCTGGGTATCGAGTTCTCCACGGAGAAAACTGAATTGGTTGTCTTTTCTAGGAAGCGTAAGCCGGCGCAACTCCAACTTCTATTAATGGGTGTAACGACCAATCAGGTCTTCACATTTAAATATCTCGGAATCTGGTTCGACTCTAAAGGTACCTGGGAATGTCACATCAGTTATCTGAAACCGAAATGCCAACAAAGGAGCAATTTTCTCCGGACAATAACTGGAACATGGTGGGGTGCACACCCAGGAGACTTGATCAGGTTATACCAAACAACGATATTGTCGGTGATGGAGTATGGGTGTTTTTGTTTCCGCTCCGCTGCGAACATGCACTTCATCAAACTGGAGAGAATCCAGTATTGTTGCTTGCGCATTGCCTTAGGTTGTATGCACTCGACCCATACGATAAGTCTCGAAGTGCTGGCGGGCGTTCTACTGCTGAAAAATCGATTTTGGGAACTCTCATATCGATTGCTCATCCGATGCGATATTCTGAACCCGTTGGTGATTGAAAACTTCGAGAAGCTCGTCGAGCGTAATTCTCAAACCCGATTTATATCCTTGTACTTCGACTACATGGCACAGAGCATCAATCCTTCTTCGTACAATCCCAACCGTGTCCGTTTCCTAGATACTTCTGATTCTACTGTATTCTTCGACACATCCATGAAGGAAGAGATTCGTGGAATCCCGGACGCCCACAAGTCATCCCCAATATATTTTTATAATAAATGCCGGGAAATCGACTGTGACAAAATGTTCTACACTGACGGATCAAATCTTGATGGGTCCACTGGCTTCGGTATCTTCAGTAATACTATCATCGCTTCATTCAAGCTCACGCTTCAGTTTACGTCACAGAGTTAGCTGCAATTCAGTACACCCTGAGGATCAACGACACTCTGCCCACAGATCACTACTTCATCATTTCGGACAGCCTCAGCTCTATCGAGGCTCTTCGTGCGATGAAGCCCAAAAAGCAATTCCCGTATTTTCTGGGGAAGATAGAGGAGTCCTTGTGTACGTTATCTAAAAATCTTACTAGATTACCTTTGTTTGGATCCCCTCTCATTGCTCTATCCCGGGCAATGAAAAGGCCGACTCTTTAGCAAAGGTGAGCGCATTAGATGGTGACATTTACGAAAGACCAATTTGCTTCAACGAATTTTTCAGTATTTGTCATCAGAGGATACTCGACAGTTGGCAAAACTCTTGGAGCAATGGGGAACTAGGAAGATGGCTAAATTCAATTATCCCGAAAGTATCAACGAAGCCTTGATTCAGGGGGATGGATGTGGGTCGGGATTTCATTTCGTGTATGTTCAACCACTACACCTTGGATGCGCATTTACGGCGTATTGCGCTTGTGACGAGGGCTATCACGACATCGAGCACGTTGTCAGGGTATGCACCGGGTACTGTGACGCCAAGTCTCAGTTAAAGGATTCGAGGTAGACCACCCAATGTCCCAGTTCGTGATATGCTGGCAAATCGCGATCTCCCCTATATGTCCCTTCCCAAGTAACAATTCAAGTTCTATAGCACACTACAAGAGCAATCTAGGTTTTAAGAAAGTTTCCAGGAGTGTCATAAGACCACAATTGTTACTAGTGTTATTTATATGTTCATAAAAACTATAAATATCTTAATTTAGCCCCTCTCTTTTATTTCTCGTTTTTAGAAGAGCCTTGTGGAGCCGATCAGCACCAGAGTGTCACTATGTGACCGCCGTCGCCCTTACCACGTAATTTGAAGCGAGAGCGACCCGATTCACCGCGGGTCCGATGAATGTCACCAACCAATTCGGGTCTTGACGTCTGGGTGGCCTGAGGCTCTAAGTCATGTCGCTGATCTCCCGTTTGCCTGAAATTTGCAAGTTTGGTCTTCTTACTTGTCCCCATATCCGCCTACTCTCTTCTGTCCCTGATATAACTGCTGCAACACCGATGATGGAAATAAACCACATTTGCATTCTGTATTCCTAGTTTTAAGATAGCTGTGTTTTTGTCATAAAAATATTCTTTCCCACCTTGTATATCGAACAGCAAATCCGGTGAAAAATACCGAAAGTGTAGGTAAATTATAAGAAAAATTGTATAACCTAACTAAATTTAATATATTTGCAGTATAAAGCTGCACTGCTCTGCACAGACGAAAAGTGCTGCTATTAACCGGTATTTTATTTCCATTCCGCCCCAACAGGTTAAGATAGCTGTAAAAATTTTCGTAAAAAACTTATGTTCTATGATAGTTGCAAACAAATTTTCTAAAAAACTATTGTATCCCACTGTTGCCTTTCTAGTTTCAGGATAGCTGTTAAAAATCCCCCTTGTTGTAAAAAAAATATTTCAAAATTGTAACCTCCTAGTTTTAAGATATCCAAAATGTAAAAAAAAGAATTTGGCACCGCCAAACTAACACATTTGTGCCTATCAAATAAACGAACTCAAAAAAAAGCCACCTTCCAATTTTTCGGTCTTCCCACAGATTTTTAGAGACCCCAAAGTTCGGAACTTTCTATTTTTATTCGGCTTCAAATTTTGTTTAATTTGATTTTGTGGGGGGAGGTGTTTGGTAACTTCGAGCCCTGTGGCTACCTACGTCTTTATTTGTCAGGCCAAGACCAATCGTAAAAATCGTTTCTTTTAAATAGAATATATCATCAAATTATGTTAGCGTGATGCCACAGAAGCAATAATAGTGGCAAGATGTCAGATCAAACAATAGAAGTTGAACCGTTTCTGCGCATTCACAAATCGCCTGCTAGATCAGAAGATATAGTGCAAATTTCGACAATCTCTTCGTTCGAAGATTCTATGGATATTTTTCTAATCTTTTCGATTTAGCATCTTCTACACCTTTTAAACGTTTAGTTTAAAACACTTTGCATTTTCTAACAACGTCAGGGATTGTCATATTCGGTTAGCGCCTTAATAATTTGAACTTTTAAATCTCCATTATTGTAACGAGAGTGAATTGTAACAAGGTACAATTCACTCTCGTTACAATAATGGAGATACAATAATGGGGATTGTAAATCATTAATTAAAATTATATTCAACAACAATTATTCGTTGATATGCTATATCCTGTCATGTAAGAAAGAAAATATTTTTAGAATTTTTAGTATCTATTATCTTAGATTTGGCATTGTTTTCATTAAGAAATTTTCAAAATTTCATTCAATTTCTAGTGACTATCTCAAGTCATCAAATTTAATTTATGCAATATTTTTTTAAGATATTTCCGAAACAAAATCTTGGCTTCGGACCTGGATAGAAAATAGAGAATAGAAGATCTAAAGATAGAACCTAGAAGAAAAAAATGGAAAATATAATGTAATTGTGAAATAGAAAAAAATGGAATACAGGCGGTTAACGGTAAAAGATTTAAGATAAAAGCACAGACTAACAGACATAACACTATGAGGAAATTCCCTCAAAAAACATCGATCCGACAATTTTCCCAGAACACTAGCTCCACCTTTTATTCACGGTCCCAAACACTCATTTACTGGTGGGTTACCCCTCAGGTTTGGGAATAATTTTTCACTAGTGGTCTATCCCACATATGCTTGTTCATGTCCGTGGCGCCATAATTTCAAATGTGGCCACAGTCCCAACTACAAATATATTTAAAATGACCGTTAAAGCGGACGAAGTTTTGTTTTTGAGTGTTATGTCTGTTAGTCTGTGATAATAGCATATCGTTTTTTATTTTTTGCTACTTCCGTATTAACAATTCATCACAGTAGGAGAATAAAACAGGGATTATTACATACTGACCCTAGGTAAATAATTCATCTAAAAATCGGTTGAAATCCGTGAAGTTCGATTACACATTTGAACTTTTTCTCGATCACTTCACGTCGAATGACCCATATGCAAATTTATGGACTCAACCAAATACGAAACACCCTGTACTGCATCCTACCGTCCGACAAATCTCTCGGTGCCACATTACACAATTTATCTCTTGTCTCTCGGAACAGAAACTGTGCTCAGGTATTTGAAATAATCGTTCCAACCGAAAAGGGAATCAGCGACTGCATTGGATTGCAACAGCATGCGATTGCGCGTGTCTTTCAGCCAAACACCGAAACCAACGAGTGGCTACAATAACTGCATGTTGCCTTCGTCTGCCATAGCGAAGAACCAACGAGTCCTGTAGGGGAATCATTTGGTATTTGTTTTCGACATAAATAGCGTACAACTGCATCCAGTGTTGGCATTTCTAAGCTTGTTGGCGTAGGGACCTGAACTGCTTTCGAATGAGCTTGAACGTTTGTTTTAATATGACTCATTGTTTATCATGCTTAGACGTTTTTATGTAGAATTCTAGGGATTAATTCTCCGAAAGGGTGATCAGGGTACCGAAGCGACTTTGTATCAAAAATCAACCACCGCATAGAAGTTTGGACTATACCATTTCGAAGAGACCTCTAAAATGAAGTAAAAAAATAGCCGCAGTATTTGAATTGTATTTTTTAAGATTTGAACAGGGAATGTTTAACATCAAACGAACTTAAATTCATCTGTGAATCACGTAACATCTTTTCATAAGACAAAATGTAGACACTATAACCTTTCTCGCATCCATAAAGTATATACAAATTTACTTAACTCTCTCCTCATATAATTCATTATTTGCTACTAAGACTGTAGGATGAGCAAATTTATTTTCATAACTCTTAATTTTTAAACTATTTTTCGAATTTACTAAAATACATATTCTAAAAGAACATTCAGAATAACTTTCATACACAGTTGGAATGGATAACACTAGAAAAGAGCAATAATTTATAATCTTTTTCACACGTGTTGACTGTTTTAATATTCTACCTTTGTTGTTGTTACTAAGCACTAAGTTTAGGTCAGTTTTAAAAATAGCGATCTTCACACTTCCGACCACTTTGCTATTACACAACCATTAACTGAACGTGAGAAAGTCAAACGTGCCAAATGGAATAGAAAATATTTCTCTGCAGTCAAAACATTTTACGATATTGCAAAAAGTTCCTCCGGTTGGAAATCGATACACGAACCTCGAGTATATCATTCCACCTACGAGCCGTCCGCTCTCGTGGGATAATCCAAGACCTCTTAGTGGAATTAAGTGATAAAGTAAACCCAAAACTCATCAAATTAAACCATAAATTTATTGGCTGGATAAATCGCCGGTGGGAGAAGGTGTGATCTTCTTGGGAAAAGAATTCGATTTTTCCATTTCGTCTTCCGCGTAGCTTTCGATGCCCAACGGGCGAAATTCAATCGAGCAGTAGTCAAACCCGAAAGCTAATGCTGACCAAATAAGCGGTATCCTTTTCTGATGGGCGAAAACAACCAGCACACATGACTTCCGGTAGCTTCGCTTTCCAGTTTGCCTATTGCCGAAGGTGATAATCATAATCCAGCTGAAATATGATTCCTAGTCCTTGGCAAGGGCAGTTCGATCCCGAGCTCCGACGCTAGCATGGGCATATCTTGGTAAATGGTAAAAGCTTGCCTTCTCTTCGGTCTCGTTCGGCTACTCACGCAGTAGGGGTGTAATTTTCCAAAGACCTTACACCGGCTAAAATCGACAAGCTAGCCCGATAAAGGGAATGGGGAATAGAGCGTATGTGTTTTGGCACCCCCCCCCCCCTTTCCTCCATAGACCGATTCCTCACGGATATACCGTATCGCAATTCAACATCAACACTTTGAGCCGCCGGAAAGGACCCGAACCCTACAACGAGTACGAGCAGAGCAGTGCAGATGGGCAAACGAAACAGTTAGTGTGAAATGGTATTATGTTCACACAATTTAGCTCGTAAAGTAGCTCACTCTATAATCAACTGGATAGAGCGTGGTCGACACCAAACCAGATGGAACGAGGTAAGCGACGTTTGTAAGAACTTCCTTCCGGTCCCGGTTGTGTGAGTTTGTGCGGGCAGAGTGCTCGTTGAAGCCGAGATAACTGGTGAATTGGTGGTTGGAGAGAAAGATTCTCGAAATGACCGGAGGGTTAATGACACTAATTGAACTGTCGTTTTACCTCAGTAATTTTGAGCAAATATTGGTAATACTCATCATAGTGTTTTGATGATAATTATCGCAGAGATCGGTTCATACTTTTATGTAAACTGTCTGAAAACGAGCCAATCGGCCCTATTCTGCGCGGCGTGTGACGTGAGACGAATAATCTCACCTCACTCTACGTGACTTTTCTCACCCAA
The DNA here is from genome assembly GCF_030247195.1 of Topomyia yanbarensis. Lineage (NCBI taxonomy): Eukaryota > Metazoa > Arthropoda > Insecta > Diptera > Culicidae > Topomyia > Topomyia yanbarensis. The sequence continues at coordinate 43,879,155 of NC_080671.1, read as the reverse complement.
TTCTGAAGAGTCACTTCGGGTGACGTGAGACGCCCATTTAACCGCAATGGGGAATCTCACCTCACCCGAGTCGACTCTCAGAATCGGGTGAGAAAAGTCACATAAAGTGAGGTGAGTTTAGTCGTCTCACGTCACACGCCGCGCAGAATAAGGCCGAATATTTATAATAATTCGAAGGGCTTGATATAGTTTGTTCTGTGCGAAAGTTCGTGCGATATTCTGTGCGAAATTTCATGTGAAATTCAGTGTGAAATTCCATGCGAATTTCCGCTCGAAATTCAGTGCGGAAGCGCGAAATTTCGTGCGAAATTCCTCGAAATTCCGTGCGAAATTCCATGCAAATTTCCGCTTAAAATTCCGTGCGAAATTTCCGAACGAAATTTCGTGCAAAATTTTGTGCGAAATTCCGAACGAAATTCCGTGAGAAATTCCGTGCGAAATTCCGTGCTTAATTCCGTGAGAATTTCCGCTTGATATTCCGTGCGAAGTTTTGTGGGACATTCCGTGCGCATTTTCGCGCGAAATTCCGTGCGAAATTCAGTGCGAAGTTCCGTGCGAAATTCCGTGCAAAATTTCATGCAAAATTCCATGCGAAATTTCGCGCGAATGTCCGCGATGAATTCCATGCGAAATTCCGTGTGAAATTCCCTGCGAAATTCCGTGTGAAATTCCCTGCGAAATCCCGCGCGAAATTCCTCACGAAATTTCGTGAGCAATTCCGTGCGAAATTCCGTACGAAATTCCATACGAAATTCCGTGAGAAATTCCGTGCCAAACTCCGTTCGAAAATGCTCGCGAAATTCCGTGCGAAATTCCATGCGAATTCCCGAGCGACATTTCGTGCGATTTGCCGTGCGAAATTACGCGCCGAATTATGCGCGGAATTCTGTGCGAAATTCCGTGCGAATTTCCGTGCGATTCCATGCGAAATTCCGCACGCAATTCCACGGGAAATTCCATGCGAAACTTCTTGCAAAATTCCGTGTGAAATTCCATTCGAAATTCCGTGCGAAATTCCGTGTGAAATTCCGTGCGAAATTCCGTGCAAAATCCCGTACAAAATTCCGTGCGAAATTCCGTGAGAATTTCCGCATAAAATTCCGTGCGAAGTTTTATGGGACTTTCCGTGCGCATTTTCGCGCGAAGTTACATGCAATAATTCAGTATAATATTCCGTGCGAAATTTCGCGATGAATTCCGTGCGAAATTCCGTGTCAAATTCCTGAACGAAATTCCGCGCAGAATTATGCGCGGAATTCTGTGCGAAAAATTGTGCGAAATTCCATGCGAAATCCCGCGCGAAATTACTAACGAAATTTCGTGCGCAATTTCATGCGAAATTCCATGCGAAATTATGCGCGAAATTCCTCACGAAATTTCGTGCGCAATTCCGTACGAAATTTCGTGCGCAATTCCGTACAAAATTCTATACGAAATTCCGTGTGAAATTCCGTGCTAAATTTCGTAAGAAATTCTGCGCGGTATTCTGTGTGAAATTCCGTGCGAAACTTCGTGCGAAATTCCATGTAAAAATTCCACGCGAAATTCCTCACGAAATTCCATGTGCATTTCCGTGCGAAATTGTGTGCGAAATTCCGTGCGAAATTTCGGGCGAAATACCGAGCGAAATTCCTTGTGAAATTTCGTGCGGAATCACGTGCAAAATTCAGTGCGAAATTCAGTGCAAAATTCCAAGCAAATTTCCGCTTAAAATTTCGCGAAAAATTTCGTGCGAAATTACGCGCGGTATTCTGTGCGAAATGCTGTGCGAAATTCCTCTCGAAATTTCGAGCGCGATTTCATACGAAATTCCGTGCGCAATTCCGTACGAAATTCTATGCGAAATTCCGTGCGAGATTCCGTGCAAAATTTCGTGCGAAATTCCGCGTGAAATTTCGTGCGAAATTTTGCGCGAAATTCCATGCCAAATTCCGTGGGAAATACCGCGCGAAATTTCGGGCGAAATGCCGAGCGAAATTTGGTGCGAAATTCCGTGCGAAACCCCGTGCAAAATTCAGTGCGAAATTCAGTGCGAATTTCCATGCAAATTTCCGCTTAAAATTCCGTGCGAAATTTCGGACAAAATGCCGAGCGAAATTTTGTGCAAAATCCGCTTGAAATTCCGTGCGAAATTACGTACTAAATTTCACGCAAAATTTCGTGCGAAATTTCATCAGAAGCTCCGTGCGAAATTTCGTGCGCAATTCCGTACGAAATTCCATACGAAATTCCGTGCAAAATTTCGTGCGGAATTCCGCAAGAAATTCCGTGCAGTTCGGGTGAAATGCCGAGCGAAATTTGGTGCGAAATTCCGTGGAAAACCCCGTACAAAATTCAGTGCGAATTGCCATGCAAATTTCCACTTAAAATTCCGTGCGAAATTCCATGCGAAATTTCGTCCGAAGTTCCTTGCGAAATTTCGTGCGAAATTCAGTGCGAATTTCCATGCAAATTTCCAAATTCGTGGAAAATTTGGTGCGATTTTTCGTGAGAAATTACGCGCGGAATTATGCCTGGAATTCTGTGCGAAATTTCTCTGGAAATTTCGAGCACAATTTCATGCGAAATTCCATGCATAATTCCGTGCGAAAGTTCGTGCAAAATTCCATACGAAATTCAGTGCGAAATTCCGTGCAAAATTTCGTGCGAATTCGAAATTCCACGTGAAATTCCGTGCGAAATTCCGTGCGAAACTCCGTGGGAAATTCCGCGCGAAATTTCGAACGACGAGCGAAATTAGGTGCGAAATTCCGTGCGAAACCCCGTGCAAAATTCAGTGCGAAATTCAGTGCGAATTTCCATGCAAATTTCCGCTTAAAATTCCGTGCGAAATTTCGGGCGAAATGTCGAGCGAAATTTTGTGCAAAATCCGCTTGAAGTTCCGTGCGAAATGCCGTACGAAATTACGTGCGAAATTCTTGCAAAATTCCGCGCGAAATTCTGTGCGAAATCCCATGCGAAATTTTGTGTGAATTTCCGCGCAAATTTCCGCGAGTAATTCCGCTCGAATTCCAGCTTCAAATTCCCGGAATTTCGCATAAATTTCGCGCTGAATTTCGCAAGGAAATTTCGCATGGAATTTCGCGTGAAATTTCGTGCGAAATTCCGCGCGAAGCTCCGTACAAAATCCCGTGCGAATTTCCACGCGAAATTCCGTGTAAAATTCCGTGCGAATTTCAGCTTAAAATTCCCGAAATTTCACACGGAATTTCGCACGAAATATCGCACGGAATTTCGCACGAAATTTCGCCTGGAATTTCGTGCCGAAATTCGCGCGAAATTTCGTGCGGAATTTCTCACGGAATTTCGTGCAGAATTTCGCGCGGAATTTCGCAATTTCGAAAACTTAGCTCTCTTGACACCAGCCACACCTGAAACGGATCATGTGCCGCTGGGTGAACACCACCAAACCAGACCAATAATATGGCGACTGGTAACCCAACTCTATACAAATCTCCTTAAGCGTTTTGTACCTAACTAACTTTTCTAGCACATAAGGTCCCAACACATTGTTTTCTTAAATCTATTCGGGTTTGAGACGCGAATAATCTGTTGTCATCAAGACAACAATGCTAGAAGTAGCTCTATTTGTGCCTACGTGTGCTCAATACTAAGACTGAGAAAGTGGAAGACAAACTAAATTACTACGCTTTATCAACTTTCAATAATATTGCAAGACAGAGGAGATGTATCAAAACTTCATTTTATATTGTGAAATGACACTTCTTCTGGCAGCTTTACTCAAACGGAATTTAAGTAATTGCACCAACTTCAGATTTCATGATAATAAGAAACAAACTCACATAAAAGGTAATAGTGCCAGTTAAAGCTGTATGCACACGAGGCGGCAATACACCCGCCAAAAACATCACTATGAATTTTATTCTAGCTATCCCAACGCGGCAACAGCAACAGCATTCGAATAGGTGGAACGAAATCCAATGAATATTTTTTATTGGCGTGTGTCCTGTCTTGCCTAAACCAATATTCCTCGACAAACATATGATTACGGCGTAAAAGCCAACCGTCAAAATTCTTTTTGAAATAAAATTCCGGACAAACCGTTACTGTTAGTTTACTACCAACATAAGCGATTAGAGAGTAACGGTTTATCCACGGATTTTCCACTGAAAGTGAATTTTGACAGTTGTCTTATACGCCCTACTCATATGTTTGTCGAGATTTATAGCTAATTGGAAACGTTCTTTTATAAACAACATGGGCATGAAGGGGATCGAGTTTGATCAATTGGTTTGATGATGAGATTCTACTTTCCGCGCCACGGAAATGCTATTCAAAGTTTGATCGGTTTCTATTTATACTTTCGGTTTGAAAAGTATATGTTTCATTGCTTTAAACTTGCATTGCCAGGCCAAAACAAATTTCCATCCATCTTCGAAAAAAAAAGGTTCAATGCAGAGCATTCTTAAATTGCAAGACATCATACTTACCTAATTGTCAAGCACAACAACAATCAGGATCAGCTACAAGTTCAGGTCTGTTGCATTTGTTGGCAGATTAAAAGTCCTCGTGGTATGGTAAGGACAGAGCCGAAGCTACATTCAGCCGACATTTTCAACTTCCTCAAGATTTTACATACGTATATGGAAAAGCAAACACTAAAGAATTCAATTTCGTCTCCCTACCGCTGCTGTCTCGAATAGTCTTGTTTTTTTTTGAGGAAGATCACAGTCTTTGTGTCTTCCAATCGGTACAATCGTGAATTTGTTTTCGACAAGCTACATACTCGTCTGAACAGTACACTGAAACGGTCCTTGTTTTATTGAGTTTTGCTGTAGCAACAACATAAAATGCATATTCCGCCGTTTACGAGGGTTATTTGCCTGGTATTACGAGAAGGCAAAGGCTGGTCATAATGTAAGCATCAAAACATGTTTTTGTCAACATTTTTACATGGAAATCCAGAGGCTTTGGTTCACAAAAAGGACATAAAATCGTGGTTCAATAACGGCACAAAGCTACAAGCAGAACATCAGCAAACGGAACTGATAATGATAAAGTTCGCATACAAAGCGATTCCGACAGGTGGTTTCGCTTTAAATTCCGTCTGTTGCGGTACTTCCTTCCTCCTTCCGACGAACTCACAATGAAGTGGGAGAGTCTCGCTTTACATCAGCTATTTCAGTGTTTTCAATTAGATGTCCACATCGAAACGGGTTTGCGTTATCTGGAAAAACCCGTTCCGATGTACACGATACTAAACCTTCACAGGTAGCTAAAGGCACGACTTTTTTTTTATCTCGGAGATGAAATATTGAACTGCGTCACATAGGTACCTACTGATCTCATAGATTCAACAGTTGGAAAGTTTTTTTCAGCTCTTATTATCTCTTTTTTGTCTAGTAAACTTGTTGAACAGTTTTATAATTATATTTTTACCATTTTTGTTAACCATTTTTTGTTAACGACCTATTGAGTCAATTTGTCAACAGTTGTTACGGCATTTAATTAGCAAGGGACTGGAAGGTGAAGTATATTTTTCAATACTAAGAGCCATAGTACTCAAGGGAGAGCAAGGAGTTGAAGGGAGCAAGTTTAGAAAAGCGTGCAAGGATCATATATGCAAGCTTAGAGCTTATCGGCGACTTAACTTTTTGTTTGCTACCGTAGGAGTCAAGATCTTTTGGCATTAGAAATGCGAATCACCTGAGTCTACAGCATGTCCGGACAATGTAAAGTAACTTGTTACTTTATGCTGTCGCCGGTAAACTCTAAAACGCTTGTTTTTGTAGTAAGACCATATTTTCTGCTGAGGGACCATTAATATATTACGTAACGCAAAAATTGCCCAAAATTGACCCCTCCTCCCCCCAAACATGTCGCAAATTTCTCTATACCCCTCTCGCTTATTACGTCACAATTTCCGGGAAAACATTTTTTTTCTTCAGTAAAAACAGTAAAGTAACAATTTATGAATGGTCCCTTACCATCGAAGGAACATCGTTGCTAATTACGTTAGCAACCGCACCATCAATAGACTAATTCAACTTTTGTCAATAAATGTACATAGAATCCAAATGAAAAGCGAAAAACGTACAACTATCATCCGGGCAATATCACTATTATGGGCCTACCTGGCACCAAGCTGGCTCATTTTATCTGATTCCAAACAAAAATACAAAAACATCTTTCGTGCAGATTATCCAAAACACGTCTCAAACGCGATTATGTTTGTATGCTCCTGCCTGAGCCACGTTAATACAACATATGTATGTACTATCTGCTAGGTGCACGAGAAACAAACAGTCGTCAACCTCTCGCACCACCCACTCAGCAGCACCGTGCGTCGTGAATGAAGATGAGTTTCATGTTCTATGCGGAGTTCTTCTTGATAATGTAACTGCCAAAATGTTTCCGGGAGCTGATATTTCCGATAGGTACGAGCAGCTATCGCTTTATTCCAGCATATGTACAATGTGGACTCTCGTAAAGTATGGTTATGAGTGGAATACGTAGGACGTTTTGGTGCGAATTAATGTACGTTATATCACGTAAAAATAACAGTTCGGTGCTGAACCTATTGGACTGTGATACAAACTTATATACTAGTTTGTAAGGTAAGGGGTGTAAGGAAACTTTAGAGCTCACTCTTAAATACTATCGTAGTGGGTGTCCCATAGAGTGACAGGAAAAAAATTACCCCTATCGGCCCATGCCTCAGTCGTTTCCTAGTCCCACCAGGAGTACTTGCTCCAAATTTGAAGTAAATCGGACAAGTCTAGCTACCGGACCAACGTGCCTGAAGTTTGTATGGGATTTTTCAACAATTTACATGGAGAAAACCCACTAACTCGCATTTTCGGCGCTAGGTGGCACTGTATGCATCGTATTATCACTGTAAGTAAAAATAAGAAAGATAATTTAATTGCTTACAACTTTGTCGAAGACTGCTAGTGAATCCGACTTTGTTAAAGAAAGTTATAAAACTTTTAACGAAGTTATGTCTGAGTCAGTTTTGCATGGGGCGTAGTAGCGCAAGGTTGTGTATCAGTACTTGATTCGCACGAACTGAACATTTTTGTGAAATAATGGTTAGGTTTAGGTCAATAGTATGTTCAAAAGATTAATAGTAAGTAATACGAGTCATGTTTTGGTTAGAAAATATTAGTTCCACATTTTACCGCATAGAGGGCGCCAACACTAACTTTTCACCGGAAAGAGATAGAGACTAGGTGTCTTCTATAAAGTTGTAGAACAAGCATTTTCAAATAATTCTTCCGAACATCTCGATATTCTATCTCACTTGTATAAAAAGTTAGTGTTGGCGCCCTCTATGCGGTCACAGGTGGAACTAAAATTTTCTAACCAAAACATAACTCGCATTATGTACTACACTTCTTCTGAACATACTATTCAGCTAAATGTAAGCATTATCTCACAACAATGTATAGTTTGTGGGAATCGAATACCGATACACAACCATGCACTGCTAGGCCCCATGCAAAACTGACTCAGACATCACTTCGTTAAAAGTTTAATAACTTTCTTTAACAAAGCCGGATTCACGATCAGTCTTCGACAAAGTTGTAGACAATTAAATTATCATTCTTATTTTTACTTACAGTGATAGTACGATGCGCACAATGCCACCTAGCGGTGAAAATGCGAGTTAGTGGGTTTTCTCCATGTAAATTGTCGAAAAATCCCATACAAACTTCAGATACGTTGGTCCGGTAGCTAGACTTGTTCGATTTGCTTCAAATTTGGAGCAAGTACTCCCAGTGGGACTAGGAATCGACTCAGGGGTGGGCCGATAGAGTTTTCAAAAATTCGTCATTTTTCTGGGCACTCTAGTGTCCCATATCACATTACAACACGAAAAAAACACTGAAAAAAATAACCCATTGGGTATTTTCTCTTGAAAAATTGAATAGAAGTAGTTTAGAGTGTATTCATGAACCCGTTCACGAATTTATAAATAATATGTTATGGTTTTGTGAACTATTCGACGGGCATGCATGGTCAGCCGTGACTATTATGCTATGAACAAGATTTCATAATTTTGTTAACTATTTTACAAGCAGGAATGGGGTGTTGTGACTAATATACTTGGTATCATGAACCAGTTCCCGAATATATTAATAATAATTTATGATTTTTAGTCATGAATTAGTTCACATATACATAAATAATATATTTTTGTGTACTATAACCCGAGCACGGACACAGATTAATAGCTAATATATTACGAATCATGAACTAGTTCACAATGATTTAAGGGATTACACCACTGTAGAATTTAAAAAAAAATCGATTTTCTATTTATTAGTCTCAGATGTACTTTAGGATGTTAAAAATGATATCCAAAAAACATGGAAGACGAAAACAATACATAAATGTTCAAAATTTCAATTCTGCCGCAACCCCTCTTATGTATATTCCGTGTGTACTGAAAACTTTAACCGCGTACTTCTCGAATCCACTTTTTTTAGCTGGCCGGAAATGTAACACGAACAAATGATTTTTGAACGTTTTAAAATTTTCACAGTATATTCAAAACTGAATACTCCAGCATCGTACGTAGGATTTTATATTTTTATTGCTTAACTTTTTTTATAATTAACTATTTAGTGTCAATTCTTATAGCATTTTCGGCGTTTTTTCACTCCAAAATATGCCATTTCGCGTAAATTCAAAATATCCAAAAACTACGTACGGTGCTCGCTACTGATATAAGGAATCAGAAAAACTTTAGTTTTTGGCTATAGGGTAGAAGTATCATTCTTCGCCCCCTCCCTAATTTTCGCCCCCCTTGTAGAACAATTACAAATAATTCTATCTGCTTCACGATCTGGACCTCCGTTTTCGACTATAATTGAAAAACAAACTAAGACGAATAAAATGTGAAAACTGCCCTAATTTAAATAAAAATATTTCATAACGTATTTTTAATCGTAAAGAAAGTAATACCTGTAGAGCACTTATTTTCCTGAAAACTAAAAATGGTGACAATTTTTTGTCGTGGGGAAAGTTATGTAAATTTTCTGAGTAAGCGTTAGAATATTCAATAGTAATGTTTTTGAGCATTGCAGGAATACATGTCAACGTACATTCGCGATTATTACCTTAATTTAATTAAGTTTGAACAATTATAAAAAGTGGCGAAAATTAACGCAAGATGAAACTCAATTCTAATCTTCGCCCCTGGCGAAATCCCATATAGCGTTCTCTTCTTCGTATGGGTTTCTATCTTCGCCCCGTTCCACAGTGGTCCCAAAGTAGACCATTGATTTTAGCTATGTGATGTCTTTGAGGAAGTTTCTTGAAATAAAACGCTGCTTCTTTTAATCACATTGGATCGTTGACTAATCCCCTTAAGTTAAGTGAGTTACGAAATTTATTTTCTTCAATAATTCAGATAGAAAAATACTCACTTCAATAAAGTTGTAGAAATACATACCAAGAAGATTTCTTTCGGAAACTCTTGGTTTTCTTGGCGTTGTTTGTGAAAGGCCCCTGAAAAACAGTTTTTTCACCACAACTTCTATTATAGAGCTTCAAGCGATTTCTGATGTTCTAGAAAGTAATATAGACGGCTGATATAGATAATTTTCTAAAATACCATAACTTGTTTTTGCTTCGCTTTTCGCTATTTAAAGAGCTATTCACTCTTAGTAATGTCAACATCTCTAAACCGAGTAAAAAAGGATAAACTACTTGGTAACTATATGAAAGTACCTTTTTGCCTTTCTCATATAAAGAAAGGCTATGCAATCACTGTAAAAATCGACTTTTTAACCGAGGCCCGGAGGGCCGAGTATCATACACCATTCGATTCAGTTCGTCGAGATCGGCAAATGTCTGTGTGTGTGTATGTATGTGTGTGTGTATGTGTGTGTGTGTATGTGTGTGTGTCATTTAAACTCACACAATTTTCTCAGAGATGGCTGAACCGATTTTCGCAAACTTAGTTTCATCTGAAAGGTATAACGCTCCCATAAGCTGCTATTGAATTTTTAGTTGATTCGACTTCCGGTTCCGGAGTTACGGGTTGAAGAGTGCGGTCACATAACAAATTCCCATATAAACTGGTACCACCATGATATTCAAATGATGTAAAACATATTAAAATTGATGTAACATTACTCTAGTTTGCGGGTCTGGATCACTAATGATCAATCAAAGCAGCTTTGACCACATTGGCCACCTATGACGGTTCATGACGCCCTCGGGGAACCCGCCAAGTTCCTAAGCTAATATCACACCCATTCCACAACGAATTCTCTACCGATTTTTACGAACTTAATTTCAAATGAAAGATACAGTAATGCCATTGACTGCTGCTGAATTTCATTCGGTTCTGACTCTTGCTTCCGGAGTTACAGGGGTGTTAGTAAGGATACACTGGAATATCCCATATAAATCGGTACAATCGTAATACCTCAGAGGCTAAAAACTATTGAAATGGTCACCAAATTACTTCTAATCGTAGATCTAGATCACTGATTGCCAATCAAACATTCTTTGAATATATTGTCCACTATCGACGATTCCGGAAGTCCGGAATTCCGGGCATATTCCACAATTAAAGTCACATCGGTTCATCGGTGATGACTGAACCGATTTTCTCAAACCAAGTCTCAAATGGAAGGCAAAATATGCAGTTGAGTATTGCGTAGCCGCCCCTTCCCCCCCCCCTCCCCACCTTGCCCTTACACCTCCCTCCTTCATCACTCCCCTCTTCTTGGATCACCCTCACGCCCAGATTTCCTTCATCCACCCCGTATACCGAAATAAGATGAAGGATTTCTGACGCATCCTCCACACCCACTCTACTAAACCCCCATTCCCTACACGTTCAAACGCATTCCACCAACCTTTGCAAATTATAATCACATGAAGATAACATTGAACTCATGCTTATTAAGCTAATTAAATATTATTCTTTTGCCTTTCTTATATAGAAAGGTTATGCAATTGCTCCAAAAACCGACTTTCTAACCGAGGCCCGGAGGGCCGAGTCTCATATAACATTCGACTCAGTTCGCCGAGATCGCAAAATATCTGTGTGTATGTATGTGTGTATGTATGTATGTGTGTATGTGTATGTGTGTATGTATGTGTGTGTATGTGCGGATTTGTTAACAAAATGTCCACATCGGTTACTCGGAGATGGCTGAACCGATTTTTACAAACTAAGATTCAAATGAAAGGTATAATATTCCCATAGGTTGCTATTGAATTTCATTTTCAACCGACATCTTGTTCCGGATTACGAGTTGAAGAGTATGGTTACAAAACAAAATTTGTTGATTTGTCCACATCGGTTTCTCGGAATTTTCTGAACCCATTTTGACAAACTTGATTTTAAATGAAAGGTCCATCAGCTGCTGTTGAATTTTGTGTGGATCCGAGTTCTGGTTCCTGAATTACAGGGTGATTCGTACGATCACGCAGCAAATCCCGATTTCAACGAATTCTGCGATGAATGTAAAAAGGTGAATTTCACCATTTCACCAACAGTCATTCAAAGTCTCTTTGGCCACACTGGCCACCATCGACGGATCCGGAAGCATCCAAATTCAGAATAACGGTTATATTGGTTTCTCGAAAATGGCTGGACCGATTTGATCAACTTATTCTCAAATGAAAGGTGTTGCGTCCCCGGAAACTGATATTAAATTCCATCTTCATCCGACTTCCGGCTCCGGAGTTACGGGTTGTGGATGATACCGCGATGAATGCAAAAAGGTGCTTTTATATATACTTACCAAGTGTAATAAGAATGAAAGACATTTCCATAATGTCATATTGTACGAACCAGCTATTAAATAATAGTTTGGATAAATGAGAAAGGCACAATTGCACCACTAGGTGGATTAAAACAGGTTTTTATGTTTGCGAACGGGGACGATTTTTCCAAAAAAGCCACTATTTTTCTATTATCACTGAAATTTTTTTTAAGAAATTCATAACATTGATATGAAAATTTTGACGAAAAAATGGAATCATTCAAGGACACGACAGTTAAATTACAAACAATTAAAAAAAAGAAATTTGACATCGGTTGAAAACATTTTCGGCAAAACATGATTTCGAGATAATCATGTGCAAAGTTTCTAGTACATTCCCGGGTCCTCATTAGGGAATAGTGAAATACGCTATAATGTTGGTTCTACTGCTTGGATCTTTATAATAATTTAGGAAAACATTCTTAAGAACTTATACTGCCGCTCTACGTAAAATTGTCTCATGTGTATTGGGAATTCCATTGCACGTATAACGATAAGAAAGATAAGTGAGATAAAAGAATAATTATTTTTTCGATTTTTGGATCTACACATATAGCCCATTAATATAAGTGAGCATCTGTAGTCATTTGGGGCATATTCAAAATATTTGAACGAAATGGAAATTTTTGCTTCAATTCAACTACCAAAAAATCTATCTGTTTCATTCATGAGTTATATAAAGAATATAAGTTGATACTTCCAAAATGAGTTTTAAGACATATGCTTGACATATTGATTTATGTATCCATTGCACCTGCTGCAAAACCGAAAGCAAATAAATTTTTATCCTGTGCAAATACGAAAATGTAGTGAAAAGCCTTGGGGTGTCTTGATTTTTCTAGCATGTAGAGTATTTTTCTAGTAATGCTATTTAGTTAACGAATGGTTTGTTCGTTTTTGCACGTTGCTATTCTCGTTTGTTGGCGCGTAAACCGCCTTCCTCGTTCGCGCGAAATATCGAGTCCATGATCTTCGTGCATCCACACTCGCGTGTACTCTTCAACGCATTTCGCGCTTTCGAGATAATAAAGGCTACGAGACTGCGAGAAAAGCTTCCTGGATATGCCCCACATACTAGATGAAAGCTTGGGTTTCTCGCGAGCATTCCCGCTCGAGATTTTGCTTCACCCGGGCGCGAACGATGAAGAGTTATTCATGCTATTCGTACACGCTCGCGAACGAACGGACTTGGTGTACTTCTCGCTCGTATTATTTGTTTAATAGTTAGTTTTTGAAAATATAATCTGGATTTGTCTAATCTTTTCTCTATTACTAATTCTGTGATATTGTAGCATAATAGAAATCGTGAAATTGTGCGTGGTCGCACGGGGGCGAAAGAATAGAGCAAGAGGGGGGCGAAAATTAAATTTAGGGGGACGAAAATTGAAACACATCTTGATTTAGAATATTGTCATTTTTTCGTTAATTTAATGTTTTAAATCACTTTTATTCATGATTATTGGATATTATATGATACGTGATGAGAATGATAAAATAAAATTAGTTAGAGCAATTCAAAATTGTTAAAATTTAAAGTTTTTCCGCAAACAAATGTTTTAGGGGGGCGAATTATAGTACATTTACCCTATGTCAAAAATCACTGGAGATAGATTTCCGGGTGTGGACCCCTTCCAAAAAATACTTGCATGGGGGAAAATTCTGCACAGCCGCCATCGTGTGATGAAATTACTCGAAAAAATTATTTTGTGTGATTTAATATTTATGTTATGAATCCCATAAGGGATCATTCACAAATGACGTAGCATTTTATGGGGGAGAGGGGAGTTTTGCATTTTGTGATGATGTGTGACGACAGGGGGGTAGGGGGTCATGTCAGGCTATGTAGCTTTTTTAAAGGGGAATAACTAACATCGTTTCGTTTTCGCTTTATTTGTTTTTTTAAATTTGCGGGGACAGGGGGAGAGCTACCGTCACGCTACGTAATTACCAGGGGGTATTTAGAGGTTTGTGACAAAATGCTACGATGGGGGAGGGGGTGTTAAAAATTACTCAAAAAATGCTACGTCATTTATGGATGGTCCCTAACAAGATCTGGATTCATCTCTATTGCGACAATAAAAATTCTCAAAATATACCTATTTTTTCGTGCTCTACAGTGGTGTAACCCCTTAAAGGATTCATGGATAATATTCCGAGCTTTAGGAAATAGTTCACGAAAAAGTATGTTTTGATTTTGGACGAATGCCGTTTGGACGAATGCCGTTTGGACGAATGCCGTTTGGACGAATGCCGTTTGGACGAATGCCGTTTGGACGAATGCCGTTTGGACGAATGCCGTTTGGACGAATGCCGTTTGGACGAATGCCGTTTGGACGAATGCCGTTTGGACGAACGCCGTTTGGACGAATGCCGTTTGGACGAATGCCGTTTGGACGAATGCCGTTTGGGCGAATGCCGTTTAGACGAATGCCGTTTGGACGAATGCCGTTTAGACGAATGCCGTTTGGAAGAATGCCGTTTGGACGAATACCGTTTGGACGAATGCCGTTTGGACGAACGCCGTTTGGACGAATGCCGTTTGGACGAATGCCGTTTGGACGAATGCCGTTTAGACGAATGCCGTTTGGACGAATGCCGTTTAGACGAATGCCGTTTGGAAGAATGCCGTTTGGACGAATGCCGTTTGGACGAATGCCGTTTGGACGAATGCCGTTTGGACGAACGCCGTTTGGACGAATGCCGTTTGGACGAATGCCGTTTGGACGAATGCCGTTTAGACGAATGCCGTTTGGACGAATGCCGTTTAGACGAATGCCGTTTGGAAGAATGCCGTTTGGACGAATACCGTTTGGACGAATACCGTTTGGACGAATGCCGTTTGGACGAATATCATTTTACTTCATCAATTTGATTTATTTAAACACGAAAATAGGCAAAAGCTATAAATTTATTTCGTTTGCAAGATTTTTCGACTCAATAAAGTGAATGCAACGAAATTCATCGAAGCTTGAACTATTCCATTATTATATTTGTTTCCATTATGTTACAATATACAATTCATGCTTAGTCGTGAAAACACTTAGTTTACCAATGATTTGAATCCTTGTATACTCACAAAAAGGCGGAATTTTTCGGACCAAATAGAATAATTGTATCTACCTTTCATTACAACATGAGCTATTCTTCATAGCCTATAGAACTGTTTATTGAATATCTATTGATCTGGAGAAAAAAACTTGTTGTTTGCTGTACACTGTATAGACTATTTGTGCAAGAAACAACTGTACTTTTATTCCCTCGCCTAGGTTGGTCAACAGCTTAATGGCAGTGTTTGTGGGCTAAATCTTACACTTGTATTTCTCGTGCAATGGGAAGTAGAAAAGATAGAGCTTGCCTGTCTTCAGAAAATTTGCTTAAAATGTTTTGTTCTACAATTTCGCCGAAGATAGTCAAGTTATATCCCGAACTGTTAAAAAGTTCGATTTTAAATCTTGCTAAAATTAGAACCAGCCTTACGAAGTACAGCAACTTTTCTAGACATATTGTACTGCTAAGTCACTCAGTTTTAGCAAAACGTTAAAATTCTTGCTAAATTGACATTCTCTACCGCTGTGCATTGTACACGGGAAGCACTGAATTTCAAAATTCGTTACAAATGATTCACCGCCGTCCCGGATCGAATCCCATTTAACGAAATTGAAACCGCTCTATCTCGAACATTTAAATTTTAGACCGTACCGTATCAATATCGTCGAATAAGTTCAACCTATCCGGTGTGGGAACGACCTGTTTACATTATCGAAAAAATATTTCCCATCCATCGCGAGCGCACGTGAGCTGAATACCTGCTAGCCGCCAAGTAACGAACCATTTCGCGAATGGGAGGAAAATATACAAATCATTTACAAGCGTATCCTGCCAACTACCCCTCCCCAGATCCTGATCTAGCATCATGTGTGAGCAGCAGCGCACGGTAGCATGTGGTGATTTACGATGAATATTAATGAAATAATCACCTACATTATCGGTTTCGCGAATCGCGACGGTAAAAGCAGCCAAACAGCACGCTTCTCCTGCCATTACCGTACATCATTCGGCTTTTCCCCAACCGGTACCGCCGACGGATCCGATCGTGTACACGCTGACAAAAGGAAATTCCGCCAGATCCCGCATTGATTACGAAACCACAGCCGAGTATCAATTTCATCCGGGAAACACTTGCTTTTCACGCTCCTGTCCGCTACAAATCGCTGATATGGAGATGCGATAATCTACGCGTGCCAGAAGCGTGTCGGGTGGCTGAAGTGCAAATCGAGAGTGCGTTAAAAAGGTGCCAAAATTGATTTTTTATGTAACCGATATCGGAATTTGCATTTTAATAAACGATTGATTTACCGTTTATGCTACACTCGGGGAAAACCAGAGAAAAATGTCAGTTGAAATCTTGAAAATCTGCTGTCTGTCCTAGCCACTAAAAATATCTTTAAATTTAATTTGTGTAACATTATACTTATGGTTTTAGTTCAATATTATTATTTACAAGACGTTTAGCATTTATTCACTAACAAGCTTTTTTGTACATAAATGTTCCTGCCTATCTACCTGAGGGTTTCCATATTCACAGATTTTTCTGTATCGTCACAGATTTATTTAAGTATATTCAGTCACTAATTCTTTTGAACAAATGGTATACGGATTTTTTTAATATAATAACTGCTTGAAGTACACAACAGCTATCATTTTTGGTTTAGTGAAGAATTGCTCACAAAAACTAGTAAGGCTGTAACTGTAACTGTAACTAACTGTTACAAGTATTAGCTCTAAAACTGAAGTTATTACAATTAACCTGATTAGATTCCGATGGAACAGTGCTGCCAGAAACAGTTTAAGTTGATGACGAAAAAAGAAATTTTGTTATTTTACAACATTATTCAAAACTGATAAAACCTATCAATTTAGACAGTCTTCGACTACATTTTCCACGTAATTGGACTATTGTAAAAATTCTAGGAAATTTGTATTAAGCATTGGAAGGAAAAACTTGAGTAGCTTCTAGCACTGCGAAGGTACCATCTATCTCTATGAAAAAGAATTTTCGTGTTTCTTGACTCCACTATTCTCGAGGAAAAATCGTTTTGGACCTCTATATGCACAATAAAAAAGTTGGGCATCAAAGGGTTAATCATCAATCATAAATAAATTGATAATATGCTTTCCTTGTTTCACATTCTTGTCGAAATCGATTCGATTTATCATCCATTTAAAGCCATCAACAGGAAACACTTCCAAAGACAGTTGGCAATTATGCCACATCAGTCCGAACGGTACTCTCGAATCGGTCTCAATAACGCTTAGAGGCTTGGCAGCAACAACGTATTCCCGGTCGGACAAACGAATGGACATATTTTAGCCAGATTCAGCAACGACGTGCAAAAGCCAGTAATTGCCGTTTATGGATATCGAAGCGGAAACTCATCATCATGTGGATCGTAGCACTGCACAGTACATGTTCCGGCAGGCAACGCAACAGAACAACTTAAGTCTTAACCCAGTGTGGTGACATCAAAAACAGAATGAAACGATAAATTGAATTCTGGATACTGGCTGGATAAATACTGCGAAGAGTCATTATATCGTTAAATGGGAGATGGCCTGAGGGCTCGATTCAAATAAATCGAACAAATAATTGGAGCAAAGATTGCGGATAAAAGAGGTATATCGCAGAGCCGTCTTAAGACCACTCGGGGCCCCTGGGCACAACTGAACTGATGGTCCCCTATAATTCAACAGGCATAAATTGCTGTAGAGTAGGATCTAAAAATGATCCCAGCATCAGGGAACCATCTACACCACTTTGAGATTTATTTAACTATGTGAAAGTGTTAAAAAAATACTGAGAAATCAAAATATATGGAGAAAAAAATTTTATGTTTCCGTCATTGTAATTGTCCAGGTACCGTCGAAAAACGGAAGATAATCTCGATAGATCTTAAAAAGATGTTAGCATTTCTGACCAATTAGACCGAAATTGGCAAAAAACCCTAACACACTATATGCGGTTGTGGGAGTTCAAACTCAGGTGAGCTGCGTATAGAGTTGTGTTATTTGTTCCCCATATGATATAATCTGACCTTCTTTGATCTAAGTCTAAGACGATGTTTGAGGCTGAAGAGTGCCTCCGTCAATAATGATGGAGTAAGGCGGGTTAAACGTCAACACTACAATCACAGAGAACAGACATCCATGATCGAACAAAAATATTTGAAAAACTTGTGTAAACATTTGAATTAATATACGATAAACACTAGCGCCGCCACCCTAACCTATCCCAACTATCCGTCAAATCCATTCCGGAACCGGTTGGAAATCCTGAATGGATTCAGTATGGAATCTTGCTCAAAAAAACAATCGATTCCGACTCTATCGGTTGATGCATTTGAGCTGAAATTCATGCTGGAAGTCCGAACCGGTTCCGGACCAGTTTGACTGGGTAGAGGAATAACCGCTGTCAATTCCGTCGAACTCAGCCACAAAAAAACGTGACGACCGTAGCACACCTGGTTTGGATATCCCAACTACCTTCGAAACCGTTAGAGATTTTACACAAGTTGAATGCTGAAGATGGACGTCTGTTCTCTGTGCTACAATGTCGACGATTCATTCAATAATTGTCCTTTCACTATGACAATCTAGAAAAAATATTTAGTAATATGCCAATAAAATCCTATTTGTTAATAGATGATGACTACGTGATTTACAAAAGTTACATTGATTCGTATAATGTTGTTCTCAATTTCTTACTGTTCCTAATATGATGCAGCTGAATAAAGTCAATTGCTAGCTTTATAAAAAGCCACATTTTTTCAATCATGATTCAACTACATTTACAGATATTGAATATTGCAGCCATTGAAATCAATATTCGCATATTTCGCCGCAGAAATAGAACGATTCTTTGAAATAGTGTCTCTTCCTGCAAAAATTGTTGGTGAAGTAGATTTTTGCTACATATTCTGACAAAAATTTTGTGCTTTCTTTTGTAGTAAACGGTTCTGAGAGGCGAAGATAGCAAACAAGTACATTATAAGTAATATTAATATTTTCATATTTAACGAATTAGTATCTCAAAGACGGTGCTAGTAGTTAAGTGGCAAGTCTCTGGTGTCGGTTATAGGCACTCAGTACAGAAAGAGACCAAAGGGAAAAAAATAATAACAATAATTAGCCCTTTCACCTTTCGAAAGTAAAAATATTCAATACCTTCATTGTTACTTAAACAAATAAACATAGCAAAACATCAAAATTACTCGAACCTATTAATATGAGCAACATAATTCATTTCAATAATTCACTACCACAACATTTAGGAGTTCATTCATAATCAGAGATGCAACCATCTACCAACGAAACTCATTTAAGACGACAATCATATGCTATATCACTTAGACTGCAATATTATACAAAATGTAAACTCAAGCATAAATTAATAAAAAATGAGTTTAAAAACATCATTTCAATACCAGTTGAAATATGCAACACTTCGTATGCATGCTGCACATATCCTCGACTACTTACGGAATTCGTTTCATTTGAGCTAGTATATTCTGATTCCTGATTCTGACGGCCTCAAATATTTTTGATAGGGCGGATTGTCGTACAAAAATAACATAATTGGTACTGTACCAGATTACGACGGCGCACAGTGGCACGACGAGTGACAAAACTCCAAAAATCAATGTCTTGTAATTCTTTTGTAAATATTTATTTTATTTTTCTCTCAGTTTGAACAAAATTATCTCAAAATTTTATGATAATTGGATGATAAATAAATTTTTAACATATCGTTGAAGCTAGTGATGTCGAGGATTCCTCTTCAATTTAAGGTTGCACAGAGAAAGCGCAAAATTCGCAAACGAAAAAAGCAGTTTTTTTCCACACCGTATGTCAGATCTTCATAAAAATCAATCAGCGTATGTAGAATGTTGTTACAGTACTGCTGATTGATTTTTATGAAGATCTGACATACGGTGTGGAAAAAACTGCTTTTTTCGTTTGCGAATTTTGCGCTTTCTCTGTGCAACCTTAATTCATGAAAATTGTTCGTACCGTCGAAGTTCAAATGGCGATATCTCAAGAACTACATGGCCAATTGTAATAGTTTTAAGTTATTTGGAAAGAAGAATGAATATGCCAAACTATAGATGTGCAGATATATTTTACGTTTGTTCTGCATCAAGAAAAATCAATTGAGAAATTCAATGTCATATCAGTAATTTATCTTTCTACGTCTCACAATTTTTGAGATGGTCTACCATGGGTCACTTACCATGAGCCTGACTCAAAATTGAGTGTTGTTTTAAGATATATAGGCCTGATCTTGCGCATTTTTGCGCCGAATTTGTTATATCTATGTTTCTAAAAATACCCATATCGAGACGTCCTGTAGCCAGGGCCGCCAAGAGGGGGGGGGGACCAGGGTGTTTCCCCCCGGGCCCGGAGTTTTGAAGGGGGCCCGGATTTTTAACAGAAACTAAAATTTTAACAAATACTTTTTCGACAGAAATTTATATGAAAATACAATTAAAAATTCAATATCTTGTGTATGAGGTAACTAGAATAAAATTCTAAACTACTGCATATTTGATATCAACTATGTTTATACCAACCTAATTCTCGCATCGAAACAAGATCAGGCCCGAGCGGGCATGGCGGAATTTGTACATTGCATGTCATGCACGCAGCTCACCTGGGTTCGAAACCCAACCCCGCACACAGGAATAGAGATTTGTTATAGGAAAATTCCTAACCTGAATGAAGAAGCGAATGACCTTAAGGTTAAAATGTCTATAATCCAAACAAAAATATGATCAGATTTGTAAGGGTTAAACAATTAAATGGTTTGATTAGAAGTCATGAGGTTGTCTTCAAATTTCGCCAATTTGAAATCGATTTTTTTGATTTATTGAATTTCCAATCTTCGAAAGCGCTGGATTAATATCGAAAGTAATTATTAAAAAAAACCCTGCTTAGGGTTGCCACTCTGGTTTTTGCAGACGAATTCCGTGTCTTCGTTCAGGTAAATCCGAATTCGCCCGGAATGGATTATTTTACAATTTTGCGTTGCCCTTTTCTTTACCAGAAATCGCCCAGCACCCAGTCCTCATAAACATCATCCTCGGGTTGCAGGCCCTAATTGTTAAGGAGGGACCCTCTTGGCGTTGACAAATATTATTTTAAAGGTGCCACTTGGGTTTACTTTACCCCATTGAACCTTCGATTCAATGTTCCTCACAAAGATTCTCGGAAGAAACTGAAGTGTGATTTCACACCCCGTGTGGGGAACAGAGCAAAGTTCGCTCGGGTTATCCTTCACAGCGAGGGTGGTTGGTGCTTTTGGATTCTTTGTGAATAACCGAGACAGTGAATCACTACATCCAACTAAATCAACAAAACTGTTAACAAATGCAAAAACATACAACTAAATGTGAACGGCACAGTCCTTTACCAAAACATTACACTCTACGGTGAATGTGAAGAAAATAAGATATTTTTCCTCCTAGTGCTACGAGCTACATAAGAAATAAAACAGTGCATATTTATTTGTTTTTAAGCGTTTTGGTCAAATGAGTCATCAAAAACTCTTGATATACTAAAAGAATACGAAAATAATCCAAAAATTTATATTTAAAATTTAATATATTTGGTTTGCCGTTCATTGATACAAATCTATAAAAAATCATATTCAGACACGAGATGATTCCGAAACATTTTTGTAAAGTGGTGATACTCAAATGACGTAGCTTTTTTCGGCGATTTTCGATTACCAATTCCCCCTAGCAAAGAGGCCAGGGATGGAAAAAAAATACTTTTTAAAAAAATTTCAAATGCGGCCTTTTATCAACATTTTCATTATAACAGTAAATTGCGTACACAACAAGCCCCTTTCGTGACGAGTATACTGCTATTAGTATTGTTTTGAATTTTATACGTCTTGTAGCATGAAGAGAAGATCTCTCAGTTTACAATCCTGCTTTCTTTATTTTTTTCCTATTGTTTCATATTTTAATACCATGCTTTTTTATTTGTATCTTTTGTCATTTCATCTAATTTTTAGAATTTGTATATTTACTACATTTATTCTTGTCATAGCCTTTTTCTATTTCCTTTTTTGCCTTTCTCATATAGAAAGGTTATGCAATCACTCTGAAAAACGTCAACCTAATCCCGGCCCGGAGGGCCGGGTGTCATATCCCATTCGACTCAGTTCGTCGAGATCGGAAAAAGTCTGTATGTGTGTGTGTATGTATGTATGTGTGTGTATGTGTGTGTATGTGTGTGTATGTGTGTGTATGTGTGTGTGTGTATGTATGTGCGTATGTGTCAAATAATGTCACTCATTTTTCTCAGAGATGGCTGGACCGATTTGCCCAAACTTAGTCTCAAATGAAAGGTGCAACCTTCCCATCGGCTGCTATTGAATTTTGGATCGATCGGAATTCTGGTTCCGGAATTACGGGTTTCAGAGTACGGCCACACAGAAATTTCTCATATAAACTATAGGAAAAAATAAAAATAGAATTTTTATTTTTGATGCTAAATGTGTTCAAGGTGCATGAAACGTCGAGATTTGATGCAAACTCGAAAAAAAAATTTGACTACGATTCACTTTTTTGGATTTTGGCACATTTTTGCCTTTCTCATATAGAAAGGTTATGCAATCACTCTGAAAAACGTCAACCTAATCCCGGCCCGGAGGGCCGGGTGTCATATCCCATTCGACTCAGTTCGTCGAGATCGGAAAAAGTCTGTATGTGTGTGTGTATGTATGTATGTGTGTGTATGTGTGTGTGTATGTGTGTGTATGTGTGTGTGTGTATGTATGTGCGTATGTGTCAAATAATGTCACTCATTTTTCTCAGAGATGGCTGGACCGATTTGCCCAAACTTAGTCTCAAATGAAAGGTGCAACCTTCCCATCGGCTGCTATTGAATTTTGGATCGATCGGAATTCTGGTTCCGGAATTACGGGTTTCAGAGTACGGCCACACAGAAATTTCTCATATAAACTATAGGAAAAATTAAAAATAGAATTTTTATTTTTGATGCTAAATGTGTTCAAGGTGCATGAAACGTCGAGATTTGATGCAAACTCGAAAAAAAAATTTGACTACGATTCACTTTTTTGGATTTTGGCACATTTTTGCCTTTCTCATATAGAAAGGTTATGCAATCACTCTGAAAAACGTCAACCTAATCCCGGCCCGGAGGGCCGGGTGTCATATCCCATTCGACTCAGTTCGTCGAGATCGGAAAAAGTCTGTATGTGTGTGTGTATGTATGTATGTGTGTGTATGTGTGTGTATGTGTGTGTGTATGTGTGTGTGTATGTGTGTGTGTATGTATGTGCGTATGTGTCAAATAATGTCACTCATTTTTCTCAGAGATGGCTGGACCGATTTGCCCAAACTTAGTCTCAAATGAAAGGTGCAACCTTCCCATCGGCTGCTATTGAATTTTGGATCGATCGGAATTCTGGTTCCGGAATTACGGGTTTCAGAGTACGGCCACACAGAAATTTCTCATATAAACTATAGGAAAAAATAAAAATAGAATTTTTATTTTTGATGCTAAATGTGTTCAAGGTGCATGAAACGTCGAGATTTGATGCAAACTCGAAAAAAAAATTTGACTACGATTCACTTTTTTGGATTTTGGCACATTTTTGCCTTTCTCATATAGAAAGGTTATGCAATCACTCTGAAAAACGTCAACCTAATCCCGGCCCGGGAATTTTTTTTTCGACTCGTTCAGGGTTTCTGGATTTTAACAGAGGCGTAGTTGATGGTTTACGGAGAGGGGTTACACTCCCCCTCTACTGTTCACTCCCCTCCTTTAAAAATCTCCTTAAATCACCCCTCAGACCACCACCTCATACCCCTCCCTTTCTAACCCATCATCTTTAAACCGCAACTATATTACAAAGCATACCAATTTAAGCTGGGGAGTCGTTCGTTCATGGGACTTTCGCCCTCCTCACATACCTATCGCCGCATGACAAAATGAGTTAGCAAGCAGATAACATTGATCTAATGCTGATTAGGCTAATGGAGTATGATATTTTTTTGTTTCAAGTGTTTCACCGTCGACACGTAGCTCATCAAGTTCGTGGCTGGCATGCCATTGTGTATAAGTGCAAAGTGTACTAAGAATGTAATGGACATTTCCACAATTATGTTGAACATAAAAAGCCTCCGTGCCATAGTTTAGAGAAATGAGAAAGGCACAATTGCACCGCTAGGTGGATTAAAACAGGTTTTTCATATTTGATTTGCATTTCCAAAAGCAATTTTACTTATTCAAATTCACTCCAATTTGTCTTATTGTTTAATTTTTTACCTTTCTCCAATTTTCTTCCTTATTTTCTAGCTTTTAGCTTTCCGTTTATTGTAGTTTTATTTTTTCCCATTGTTCATTTAATACAATTTTATTTATTTTTTATACCTTTTTCTTAAGATTTAATTCGTTATTGTTATTTCTTCATGTTTTCCATTTAACCTATTTTGAAAGTACTTTTCTGTTGACCATTTTCCTATACGTTAGCATTGATTTTTTTTTATTTTCCCAAAAAAAAACATTTGGTTTATCTTTTCTTGACACTATGTGCACTTTTTCTTAATTTTGCATTTAGTTCGTTGTTTGAATTTATTTATTTCTTATTTATTTATTCATTTCTAGTGCTTTTTCTGTTCTTTAAATAATAACCATTTTTTCGTGTTAATATCTTCATTTTTGTGTTCCTATAGTATACCATGTTGGCTTTTTTCTACTATTTTTTGTTTTCCATTTTGTCTGTTTGCTCCGTTTTTGTTCAATACTTCCAATTTTCTCTACTTTTTCGTCTTTTCATCATTTCAATTTTCCAGTTTTTCAAAATTTTCTGGTTCGTCCATTTTTTTAAATTTCTCTATGGTTATTTTATTCTTGTCTTTTATATATAGGTACTCCTCTAGTTTTATGCATTCTTAACGTTATATTTATTTTTTCTATTGCTTTAAATATTTCTCGTTTTTAATGTTAAATAAATTTTATTATTCTTGATTTATCGAGTTTTTCAGTTTTATGCATTTTTATACTAATATTTGTATTATTTTTAGTAGTTTTTTTTTCATTTTCATCGATTCTAAATTTTTTCCTAATTTTCTATCGATTTTTCATTATTTTCATCATTTGTTCAATAATGTTCGACTTTATTAATCTTCGCAATATGTTTTTCTAGTTTCATGTTTTCCTTTATCAATTTTTTATAGGTTTTGTTTTGGTTTTTCTCTATTAAACATTTTTTGACAATTGACATTTGTTTATGTGGTTGATTTTGTTGTTTTTAGCTCTTTTGTACATTCTTTTAATATTTAGTTTTCCTATTGTTTTTTTATCTTTTGCCGTTGATCGCCGTTTGGATATTTTTAATTTTTGTAGTTACTACATTTTTAATCTTGTCATTTCCTTTCTTTTATAAATACTATTACAAAAATGGCGCTTTTCAAAGTCACCAAAACTGTCGAAGAGGTATTTAAAACTCCCAAAGTATGAAAAACTCCACGTTTTTTCCTTCATTGGCACTACAAACAACAAGAGCAAAAAAATGGTACATAAATATAAAATTTCAGTGCACTATACATAATATCAGTGAACTCCAATGGATTTCAAACATTGATTTTTTTGCACTCAGGCAATACACAGTGGTGGGGGCCCGTACGTTGGACCCCCGGGCCCGTATTTTCTCTCTGCGGCCCTGCCTGTAGCTCATATATCCAATTGGTTTCCTAAACAACTTCACACTACTGAAAAATTAGTTATTTTTATTAGTTTTTTTACCTATTTCTGTTAACCAATGTGATTGGCTACTACTATTAGCGTGTATAATAACCCCTTTAACGACCAACGCCTTCAAATGGGTTTACATAAAGTAACCGAAAAAAAAATTATGAAATTTCAAAACTGTTAGCAGAAATGGATTCAGCGACCCAAAATTAGTTAACAACCCAGTTTTTAGCCACATAAATTTTTATAATTTTGTCACAACTTTGTATGAAGAGGTGCCACTGTGCGGCATAGTGGAAAATGCCTAATCTGGCCGCGAAAGTATATTGAGACCTAAGGAAGTCTAGGATTCATTTTTAGAGGTTTTCATGTACACACCTAGAAAAAATAGTGTAAATTTACGTCTCCTGGCCCTGACATATACGAGCATCAAAAATGACTTAGTTTTACGTTTGATTTTAATTTTACATGACGTTTAATTTCGTAAATCATGTAAAATTACTCCACATACAGTGTTTGTTCTGAATGGTAGGAAGTGTAATTTTATGTCATTGCGCATGTAAAGTATATGTATCATGTAAAATTAAACGGAACACGGTAATGTTTCGTCATTTCGTGAATTACGAGTTGTTGAATTGTGTCATGTTTGCAATTACGTCAACGATAAAATTCAGATTTTTTTGGTGTGTAGATGTGTCCATTCACACACACTGAATTCGCATCGGCAATCTTCAAACAGCTGTGTAGTCAGCAAATTTAGAAACTGAAATCTCAGCAAAATGAGATTTGTTTGCTGATTATCGGTGAAAAATTTTGAGAGTATCAGCTATCAAACGTCACTTTTACTGAGATCTCAGCAAAAAAATTGTTTACTGAGATCTCAGATGTTGAGATGCGAAAAAAGCTGAGATGCGGCAGAAAAAATTAAGTGTGCAATTCCTGATGTAATGAAGAAATGACAATTTGAAACATGCGTGGATCGCTTGCCAAACAAGAATTGTGTACCGAATTTCGACATCTTCCTCTTCCACTTTCTGTACAGCTTTCTTGTACAAATTTTGCCACCTTGTTGGTTGCCGCTCCTTGTTGGTGTCTTTCGAACTTTCTATATGTTGTAGAAAACATTTCATTGTTTTTGCTCAAAATGAATTGAAACTTGAATCGAAATGTTGGGCTGACGTTTGGATTGGTCCAATACCATCTTAGTCATGCAGTACCTCGTTTTCTGTCGCTACCATCACTTCGCTTGATTGTCTGATGCTCTTAAAATGGCACATGGGTTAAAGTGCAATGTGCGAATACGAGCAACTGATCAATTATTACCCACACGCTATAGAGTTGCAAACAATTGAGTGCTACTATTTTTTTGGAACAAAGCCTTCAGAATGATTCTAATTCACCCTAAGTTGGAGGCTCCTAAAAGCCCGGGGCCCCTGGCCCAGTGCGCCCATGCGTAAAGACGGTACTGATATATCGCTCGTACAAACATATAGACAAATAATACCCTTAATAAAGTTACTCCAACTTAACCATTAGACAAGGTTGCGAAAGAAAAATATTTTTATATTGTTGGATAAAAAAAGTGTTCCTAGAAATGATAGCACCCCCATAAGAAAAGTGAACGTGCTAGCCGATTTATACGCGTAATCAAGCTTCATGGAACTAAGCTGAAAACACCTAACCACAAAAACATCAACGAGAGTTAAAAATACTTTTGTTCATCATTTTTCAGTTAGAAACCACGGTGCGGCGTATTACCCGCACGTACGGCATTTCTCCCGAATTGACCTTTGATTTTTAAAATGTTCGTGGAAATTTACGCAATTGATAAAAATGATTTTAATGTGTATTGTATTGTTTACTTTGATGAAGGATAGATTTTTAAAAATGTGTGTTATCTCCCCCGAAATTATCCTACTTCATTCTAAATAGAAATTCCATTACGATTGCAATTTGTGCTTAAATTCTACTATCGTTTCATAAAACCAGCTGTTAAGACGATAATGATATCTTCTACGAAATCTTATAACGGATGAGAATCAAGTAATAAAACAAGAATTGACCTAAATTTTGTATCTCAAAAATAGATAGAACAGGTATTTCAAACAACTTTCTCTTGAATATCTTCCCACCGAGCGCATCGGTCCATCCGTCGGAAAGTTTATCAAGAATTCAATTTCCTTCCAAGCCACACATGGTGACACGTCGCCTCGTTAGGCACCAAAGCGACCATAACTCATGCCCTCCCAATGCGACCCAAAGCCGTAAAAAGGCTGCCCCAAACCGGGGTATCATTAGAGAAGAGCTATGCGCTGCACACCTACCTGCCGAATGTCACATACAACATGCTAATAAAATAAAATAAAGACCAGCCTCACGGAAAATACTCACCAGAACATTACGCCAGAAGTAGTTACCTTCTTCAATGCGAGTTTCACATAACCCCCTGCTTCTCCACAGGGATATGACAAGGAAAGTTCCTATGCTGGTGGAAATCCTTTTTCGCGATCCCAAATCTACCGTTCGGAGAAAATAGAAAAATTGAACTCAGTGGACGACATTGGAGACTTATCAATAAGATATACAATAAGCCACACAATAAAATAATGCGGCGTCTATCCGTGCAAGGGCGTCGAGGCTGCAACTGTGTCCTCGCCATATTGCGAGATATCTCCGGAACAGCAACAGGATACCGATACCTGCCACATCATAGATACAGCTCGCACGAACAGTACCGAGAAAAACTGACATCGACCGACCGGATAATGCTTTGCGGTACAGCATTTTCCCTAATTCTTATTTATCTCTCCCTCCGGAGAATAGCCAACAGCGGCGCGATGGGTTCTTTGCGAGGAGGCTGGTTGAGTAAGTTGGAGAAGTATGCACGTCGCCTTCAAATTTATGTTCATCCCTTGGTCGTGCTGCTGAATCGCGGGCGGAAGAAAAAAAAACTTTTGTTTTTTTTCATGATTTGTCAGCGAAGCGAAAATATTTCCAAGTGGCTAAAAATCAATCGCAAGGATAATGCCGGCATCGTTGTTTACACCATCAGCATCGGCACCAAGCAATAGAACTCAATTTGTCAACTCAACAGTTTGTTTTGCATTCCAACGTCATACCGATAAAAGGACTCGCAGAAGTTTATTAAAATATTTTCCACAATCAGCAAAAAGTCACAACCATTGAAAACAGTCAGCATACCACCATCGCGATCGCATCGTCGGAGTAATCCTTCGTTAATTGTTTTTTTCTTGCATTTTTATGTTTTGTGCGCCCCTTTTCCGAGATAATCATTTTGCCGGAAGAGTCCTTTGCGTTTGTGCGGTCTTCACTGTCGATTGGGGTGTCGCAATGTTCGTCTGCTACCATTTTCCACAAAACCGCACTTCGTGCTGAAGCATCTATCATGAGGCGGTGGTTTTTAATTTTGAGTCACCCTACCCGTTGTTGATGTTTTGTACTTAAACTGTCGCATTAGTTTCGCTAACATCATCACAAATCAGAGAAGTTGCCTTGCGGCCTGCATGCCGATGCTACCGGAAGACAACTAATGTTGTTTGGTGAGATTACGGTTTGTGTTCGTCTTTCTGGAAGGGTTTATGGTTGTACAATGGGACTCAGCATTGTGAAGAGTGTTTGCTCATAACAACCGATCCGATTTATAGGAAGGATAGAACATTTAATTTTTGGTTGATTGAGCAAGTTACTGCTAAGAATAATGAAATATTGCTCAGCTGTTAATTTGTATTAAGGGGAGGTTGGTTAATTCAGTAAAAAAGCAATTTTTTAAATTTGTTTAAGCGATATTGAGAGCGCTAGTATACTTACACAAATTCCATATAAAAACAACACGAGCGAATGACAGTAAATCTCCGGAGGTGCCTCGTCGAAAACTTGTTTTGCATCATAACTCAAAATCTGCTGGACTAATCGAAGTGAAGTTTCGGATAATTGTTCTTCACATAATTCCCCAGGCAACTACAAGAGTTTCTATTTTGTCCCGGTTTTTGAATTTTCCGTAGCACTTTCAATCCAAAAGTTCTATTTATGATCCAGAAGATTTTAAATTATAGTTTCATGCCCTCTTATTCTTATTATCATAATACCCTATTTAATCGGTTTCACTACGTGATCAATCTGGCTTTCTCGGTCTCCACATCTCCAAGTAATATTCGTGTTGACCCCCATTTTTGATGACAGATTCTGCAACTTGTGTATTTGAAGAAAGGCTTTAAACTCTTCACCGTTGTTATTCGAGCCATTAAAACCAAGTTTGTTTCCAAAAGGTTCCTTATCATCCTCCTCAATTGAGTCTTTTCCCACTTTATCTCCATCCTTGTTGTAGTCAATTTCGCTGTATGCTTTTTTGTTTGGCCCATGAATATTCACTATGATGAATTCGGTTCGTCCTCCAATTTTTATGACATTGTATATTTACTTATCTCTCTTATCTTGCCTAATTCTATTTCCATGTCATTTCGAACTAGCTTTATTTCTATTTTTATTTCCAATCACCCATTTGTAGTATTTAGTTTCCAAGGTACTTCCTAATGTATCCGCTTCTTGCTTTACCGCTATATCTACTTTGTGGTAGTACAAAACCTCATCAATATTATCTTTCCTTTTCTCAGGGTGCCCTCTTACATTTATCGTGGTTACTCTGATGAACTTTTTTTTCTTTTATGTCGCTAACAATTTCGAAATTTTTGGTCACCTTCTGGTTTTTCTTTTTGGCTTCGTCTCTACTATTAATTATACTTCCACTCAGGGCCGTCGAGAGCCGCGTCGGGCCCCAAGGCTTGTATTACCGCCGGGCCCTTTTAATCCTAAGCCCTCTAGTTTAGTATGCTTTAGTACCTCTTCAGCCATGAGAAACTCATGAGTCCGTGGTTTCTATTAGTCTCCTGTTGACTCATATTGCCACATCCACAGATAGCGTGCAAGACAGGTGAATTTCGACAGTTTCTTATTCCATGGTATCCAAATCGGGTAAAATTGCCATAGGTATGGGTTTTGAATTTGCGGGTACTCAGGAATCAAGAATCAGTAGCGTCTAGCCCAAATGGTAAAAATAAATCGCCTTTTCATGATTTTCCTGATAGGAAGGAATGGGGAAGTGGTAAGGTTAGGGGTAAGGAATAAACCCAAAAGATCACGAAGCATTATTGAATGACTTCAGATATGTACTATATTCGCATACAAGACATATTCTTTACGGCTTCATAGTTCTAAAGATAGTCATAGTCATTAAAGCACACTTCGTATCGGAAAAGACGTAAGAATGTGCCATAATAGAGCAAGTTCAGAAGCACATTAATGGCTGTCAGCAATGTTAACATAGAGCTGTGTTTTTTAAAATAACTTCCCTTCTTTATCGACACAGCAGAAATGGAATTCGATCCGCAGTCGAAAACCTCGTCTCAATTTGGTATACGCGTTTGATCACTCAAGTGACCATAAGCACTAATTTAAAACTCTAGATTGACTATAAGTTAGCATTCCTATTGCTAACTAGCTGTATACAAGTATTTATAGTGCTTCAACGCACCTAAAATATGAAACATTAAATCTAGCACTATATCGACATACAGAACATAGACATTGTGCTAAAAAGCTTTTGAAGTTAAATGCTATGAAGTTTTTATAGAAAACTCTAAATACAAAAATAGAATCTTCTTATAGTGCTTTGAGACACCGCACAATATCAAATATATCTATGCGTTCCAATAATCAACTAAACTCGTATGCCTTCCTGTAATAAATGATGATGCAATAAACGTAAAATCTGTATGCAAATTCTGCATGATTCTTCGAAAAAAACCAATTGCAAATATGATGCACGTTTGCGTAATTTCAACTAAACGTCTAGAGTTTAGATTAAACCGAATATACAAGCACAGATCAGTGATCAATCGCATATACCACATTGGGACGAGCTTTTCAACTGCGGATATAACCCCATTTCTATAGGCACTAAATCGTCAATATAAACAGTCGGCACGTCAAACGAACTGAGAGCGGAAGGGTGAGTGTACTCTAGGCTCTCTTAACGAAAATTTATTTTTTCTTTTGCAGTATCGATAAAGAAGGAAAAAGTAATTTTTAACCGCTCTATATTATGCTTTAATGATCTCTATAGAACTATGAAGCCTTAAAGCATAGAACATATCTAAAGCCATTAAATAATGCTTCGTGGTTACTTGGGCGAGGCCCAAAATCACCGTTCCATCTAAACACAATCCATTTTTAGAAGAAAAATTCCTTGAACGTGCTACAACAATACAAATATTATCCATTTTAATCACCAGTTAATTAAAGTCAGTCTACCTTCTCATCTCGCCTAAAAAAACATGAAGAAGGACAGTCGTGCAGCACACCAATGAAAGCTGCCACGTTAACAACATCATCCCCGTATATATAGGCAAGGGCTCTAGAGAGACGTGTTTACACGAATTATCTCCACACGCCCCTGACATCGTGATTAACAAATTTATGTCATGATACGGAGAAGTGGCTTCCATAAGAGCTGTAACTTCGCATTTTCCCGGGTTTTTGTGATGAGCATGCTCCCGTAGAAAACTTATTCATACGTAACCATTTTATGCGGGACGTTTCATCAGACAACACTGGTTATGCAACCATGGTAAATTCTTATGCGCGAATTCTACAAAATGACATTGTACCACGGAAAACTTTGTGCAAAAGCAGCTAAGAAAAGCCCACCTGCTATAGCCGTAAACAGCACTCCGTTATCTTATGCCAAGCCACAAACGGCTAGAAAACGAATATCTACGGATCTGACAGGAACAAATATTCACTCAACAACAATCACACCCAGTGTCTCCAAGCCAACAACCGGCGCCACCAGCAAAGAAGCGAACGTAGAAGAGGACGGATGCGTTTGTCCGTGCGCTCTATTGCTTTCTTCGAAAATAATTTGAATTGGCTTCTCAATATTTTGTAGTGTATTCCATCGATTCAGGAAATAAAACTCGTTTTCTAAACTTTTACACAAAGTAGACAACTCCTTTAAGAACGTTTGGTTTAACAAATGACAACTATCAAATAAAGTTTTCATTTTTTACGCTTTCCTCATATAACAATTTAATAAGGCGAATGATTACAAAGAAACTACTATTGCTATTTTTATTGCTCTTCTATGAATGTTCGCCCAACTTCCGGGTAAAAACGCGGGCCCCCAAATGCACCCCGGGCCCTAGGGTAATTGCCCTGGCTGCCTCCCCCTCTAATCGGGCCTGCTTCCACTAGGCTCATTATTTACCTCTTCTGGTTTATTTAGACGCATTGGTGACAACAGCAGCCAGAAGGAGGAGAGTAGCCCGAGCAAATACTCATGGGTTCAAACGACGCATAGCCCCTTGAAAAGACCTTAAACATGGTCCGTGCCAAAAATCATAACCATGTGTTTACTTTCTCTTCCGTCAATAACTAATTCGCTTTTACGTTTGCTCCTTATCTCATAGCATAATATACTAGACAACATAAGAACCTTTCGATATTTATTGAAACAATGTTGGAAAGTTTTAAGCCGTAATACTCGAGCGAGAAAGTAAACATAGAGAGGCTCTCATTTGCGTTATGCCCTTTTCACGTGCTTATCCAGAACTGCTTAGGTTTCCATTAGCATTCGCTTAGAAAAAATTGGTTCTTTATGTCCTTACTAATAATTACAGCCTACCCACGAACATCGACAATTTTGTACCTGTGTGTGTACAAAATTTCGTGCACGCGTTCAACCTAAAACATGCTTCGGCACGATATACAGATATTATATGGAAAAACGTATTCATTACCTAATCAACCGACCACAGCACTTTTTTGGTTCCATTTGAGGTCCCAAACAACTGTACAAAATTTGGGGTCGATTGGATTTGACCCGGCGTAGCGCATTGCGTTTGAAATTTGTATGGAAATTAGCATGGGAAAACCTACTTTTTTACATTTTCGATTTTACAGACTACAATTCTTCCTGCAGTATACCAGCAATTAAATAGAAGTGTAGTCCAGGATATGCTGAACAACTTTGCCGAAGGATGCATGGTGCTAGAATGTCTCTACAACATGTTATAGTTGTTCAAAGTTCGATAGATCGAATTAATTGCCAAAAATCATTTTTCTTGCCAACACTGCGGGTGTACCAATGATATTTCATATAGCATACCAAAATAACATCATATACTTTAGATTTACCACATTGGTATGTTTGGATGAATTATTCAAAAGCCTTAGCTCAATTTCATGGGCATAGGTAGTTTAGCAATAGGGCGTAGTGAGGGGAGGGGGGGGGCACTTTTAAATATGGAAATTTGAACTGAAATAACTGAAATCTTATCGAGATGGAATGTTCAGATGAATTATTTTGCAACATTTACACAACCCACAAGAGCCCCAGTTCAACAGCAATTTTTACTTCAGGTGATCGAACAACATCGAAAAGAGCATCCTATCAAATCATAGTGCGTATTAAACTGAAATATAATCAATGCATATCTGACATATCAACTCGACATCAGTTGATTCAGTCTTCAACTTTACTTCCATTGATATAAAGTCAATGCAGAGGAATACAGTATATTTCGTTTCATCGTTACTATTATGCATAGGACATTGTGCAAATGTTTTAAAATAATCCATTTGAACTCGACATGATTTCATTTATTCCAGTTAGGATTTTTATATGTTGAAGCCAATCCCCTCCCCCCTTCCACTCCCCTCACTACGCCCTATTGCTTAACT
The DNA here is from genome assembly GCF_030247195.1 of Topomyia yanbarensis. Lineage (NCBI taxonomy): Eukaryota > Metazoa > Arthropoda > Insecta > Diptera > Culicidae > Topomyia > Topomyia yanbarensis. Next base: position 43,844,863 of record NC_080671.1, on the reverse strand, counting down.
ACCTACGCCCATGAAATTGAGCTAAAGCTTTTGAATAATTCATCCAAACATACCAAAGTGGTAAATCTAAAGTATATGATGTTATTTTGGTATGCTATATGAAATATCATTGGTACACCCGCAGTGTTGGCAAGAAAAATGATTTTTGGCAATTAATTCGATCTATCGAACTTTGAACAACTATAACATGTTGTAGAGACATTCTAGCACCATGCATCCTTCGGCAAAGTTGTTCAGCATATCCTGGACTACACTTCTATTTAATTGCTGGTATACTGCAGGAAGAATTGTAGTCTGTAAAATCGAAAATGCAAAAAAGTAGGTTTTCCCATACCAATTTCCTTACAAATTTCAAACGCAATGCACTACGCCGCACAGTGGCGGGTCTTCAAACAAAAGTCGGTCAAAACCTCAAATGTTACCTAATTTGGCTGAAAATCACAATTTAAGCTAATTTTGAGGTGCTGAGCTCATTTTTGATGTCAAAAGTAGAAAAATATTAAATACATTTTTCCATACAGTGTCATTGAACCTTTCTTGTAACTAAGATCCTGTTTTCATGATAGATTTTCCATTACTGTACACCAATGTCAGCAATATCATAAAAAATGAAGAACACTACTTTAAATCCATTGTATAACGTGTTGGTTTACTGTAGATTGTCTAACTATTTTACACAAAACACCATGCGCCTCCATATCAGCAACAAAGCTTCAAAATCTCCTTAAACCTTTTTGCGCACTTAGGCGCAGAACGAGACCATGATATTCGAAAAGTAGAGGTTATTTCCCATAGAATGTGTACTATGTGACCGTTCCGAAATGATTCCGAAATTTCTGCACAATACATTAGGGAAAGAAGTATTTTTGATCTGACCACCTCAAACATATTTAAACTAAAAAGTCATAATTCCAAGCAAAGTTACCAAATGTATTTTATTCACTAACCAAGTTTTTTCGTTCCTCTACAGAATGAAACTAGTTGTGCTACAATCGGACCAAAATCAAAAGAGCAACATGCATTTGAAGTGAACAGAGTAATGGTGATTTCGGAAATGAAAATCATTAAAAAGTCCGGACTTTGCTACGTTTAAACTCATCTTAAAAATCGTATTCTTAGCCAATGATCACAAATTTTTAAATATACACCATTCAATACATGAAAAATTTAGAAAAAATATAAAATATCAATATTTCAAAAATAAATTTTTGAGGTTTTGGTCAGCCTCCAGCCACTGTGCGCCGGGTCAAATCCACTCGACCCCAAATTTTGCACTGTTGTTTGGGACCTCAAATGGAACCAAAAAAGTGCTGTGCTGAAAAAACGATCATTTTGCCCCACCCTAATGCACATGTTTAGGTACGAAATAACATGTTTGAGTCCGTACGCGAAGTGTGGGTTTAATACGAGCTTAGAACCAGAGCGAACACTGTGTGCGATGTGCATATGGGAAGACTGAAAAATTACCAAATTCAACTCCGCGTATTCGATCATATGCTTAAAAAACTCTTCATCTCTCTGTCGAACAGTACTAGATTCAATGAACTTTTGCAATAACCTCATTTTTTATTATCGTCTCTGATTCTTCGTTCCGGTACAACTGGTGCATAATTGCATTCGCGAGTGTCTCTGCTCCATACACATATCGAATCAAAATTCTCTTTTCCATCATCGGACAATTTTCTTGTACAAACCATTCTTCCAATTGCATTTCCTTCTTCCATTTTCTCTTCTTTGTCCCATTATCTTTGTAGCTTATTGAATACATCTCAGGGATCATGTGAATACTAACAATGCTACTGAAAATCCCTCCCTTTTCTTCGAAAAGTAACTTCAATAATAAGCAATCGTCCCCATTTATACTTCCGAAGAGTGGCCCAACTGTAACCGACTCTTCATTTATTTGATGACCACATCTCGGTTTATCTGAATCATTTCCATATCCGCGTTAGTTGAACCCACCCTGATTGCTTCTAACTTACCGATCGCCCTTTCTCCTCATAATCTAACAAACAGATCTCTATTATCCCCCACGAACGCTATACAGCGCAGAATGAACGACTCAATTTTTAAATCACTCTTCAATGTAATTCCGCACGTCATCACTAATTGATGTAGTATCGATCCTATCAGAAAGTTGTCCTTGAACTCTATTACTTTAAACATTTCTCCGGTCTTCGAAATCTTGCAGTTCATTCCTCTCATTGTGTTATGCTCAATCCTCGATAACTTCTAATGAATTAATAACACTAGTTTACAAAATAAAAATAAAAATCTGAGCTTCAACATTCGAACATCATTTCTGATGTGAAATTGTGTGCTGAATCCGAAAATGAAGTCCTAAAAAATTACAGTAGAACAGTTTTCGAGTTACAGTAAAAAATAAATTTCACATTTAAAATAAAAAGTACGTTCAGTAAAATCCAAATATCTTCGGTTGTAGAGCATAGACATGAAATATTATTATGTTGAATTAACGGTAATTAAATGCATTATCGATCGTTTGAACACTTTAAAAATCATTTTTCTCTCTGTATTAAATGGTGCTTGTCATAAGTTAGCACAACAGCGACGATTTGTTATTTCCAGAAACCAAAGAGATTGCTCGAGACAAACAATTATCATTCTCGCAGGTGCCAGTCCTGCACTCCTTTCCGGAACCAGCTAACATACCCAAGCTCGACAGCCAGCAGAAGTCACATATATCTCCACCCAAGCGAAGTTATCAATGCACTTGCAAGTAGGACCACTCATCCACAAACCAGTCATGAACACATGCGCACCAACGAGAATGGATCCTGCCAAACGAAGGCCACAGGTCCAGCACCAACTCGTCCCATCTTAGTAAAAAAATATACTTGTGCCTGTCCCTAAGCCTTTGAAAGCCCCTTTTAATCAGAGATCACTAATTGGTTGATAAAAAGAAACATCAGTCGTTATCTACTCAGACCAAACGATTCGTATTTTTCCTGCATATTAAAATATCCGCTATCAGTTTTTAGCTTATCACACTGAAAAAGCAAGTGGCACTACCCGGGGAAACTTGGCCATGTACCCATTGCTCTTTTGTCAATGCGATGTGATATCCGAACCGGAATATTATTTGATGATATCTAAAAAGCACACAATCCTATAAAAACCATTGCCCAATATCATTGATTTTCAACTACCATAACTTGAATTTTGAACCAAACTCTTTTCCTAAAATTGAAAAAAAATCGCGATATTTACACACTGGTAGACCATCGCCGTTTTCATTGCAAATATCCAATGCCATTTATTTTCAGCTGCTGTTACTAAATGCGATTTCTCAGTGAGAGTCAGTATTACTACAGTAATAATTATAAAAGACCATTGGTTTTGTTTTTTATAGGGTAATGAGCCTATTTTCCCCATGTTTCTATTATCACCCTACCCATTTGAAGCCGTTGGTTAGAGTAGCGTCTGCCATCTTTGTTCAACGCATTAGCTTAAACGGTAGTGCGACAATTAGGGCACTCGATTTGAGTTTTCGTTGCGCTTAAACACGAGTATTACATCATTTTCAGGGCCTTTCAGATTGGTTCTTAACAACGAAGCAAAGCTGCTGATGCCAATTTATATGCATTCCATCGATTGTAGACCGAGTAATCAATGAATTAGTCCTTAATATGGCGAAAATAGACGCTCCACCCTACCATTTTTCTCTTCGCCTTTGTTCATCCAATAACCTCCAGATATGAAACAATATAAAGTTGCTCTCCAGAACAAACCAATAAAATAACGCCGAACAAAACTCCTATCAATTTCCTATGCTCCTAGGAGTGTTGAAGGGAAAATCATGAATCTATCAATTTTCACACCCGAGAAATCCCTCAACACCCCGGAACAGTATATAGTGTGCAGTGAAAGCCAACAAGGTAACCTTTTTCGAAACCTGATTTATGTTGATTAAAAATGTATCCTTCCGGAACCCTTTCTTGGCGGACGTTCCCTCAATGCAAACATTTTTTAACTATTTCAAAGCGGTAGCTCGACTGTCATTTCTAGCTTGGTATGTTTTGTTTTCATCGAAATGGTGCAACGGCGAGACATTCCTCAGGAGGCAACTCCATCAGCAGTGGACTTCCGCATTGAAGCGCAAAAGCCGCGGCTAGTTGCTTTCAACGTTGACTGAAAATTGTATTGAATTCCTTACTCTATACTGGTTCCAGGTTATTTTGGAGTGTAATTTGATGGATATTACAGGGTAATATACGATATATCCAAATTATGTTTTTAATTAATTAATCAAATTAATTACAATGATTGGTAAAAGACAACAAACAAAAATGAACTAAATAACATAAATAACAAACACTGTGTATGATATAATTTTCTCGATATTCCGCCTAAGGTCCCAATCGCTGCCGAATCAGCTGCTCAATAGCCGCTATCACATCTGCCAGTCCCTTGTCGCTGTTTTGATGTTCCTGTGAAAAATCATCAATAAAAAGAAAATACCACACTGGAATTCTAATAAATCAACGAAGATTGGCCTTCGCAATCAATCTCTACTCCATTTCAGGAGAACATAAAGTCAGTTTTTTACCCAATGGTGGACAATTGACTGCTGGGAAGTCCCGTCCCGGTGGTAAGCAACACTAACCTCAATTCGGGCGATTGCCGCTGTACCAGCACTGCGTGAGCCGCTCTTCGGGCGACGGTCATTAATCTTTCTCCGGCTGCGGTTGTGCTGTTCCAGATTGAACAACAACTTGGTCCGGTCCGGCAGACGTGGGGCCACGTGTTTCCGAAGGCTGTCATCGCTGTCCACTAATTGATAGATGGCCTAGATAGTTGTCGAAGGTGTGAAAGAATGGGATACATTGTGTAGAGTAATGTCTATAAATAGAAAAAAAACTGAGATGAGGAAAGAAATAGAGGTGAGGAAGGATAACTTCCGGGCGACAACCCGACAAATCAAATCTGAAGGGGATGTACCGATCTCAAGTTGATGCGGAGAAAGTTTCCGAGTCAATTAGGATCAAGAGATGAAGTGCCTTTCGAAAGGGGTAAGTTAAAGCTGAACCAACCTTTACCAAGTCTATGGGGAATGTGCTTGCAGCAGTTGCTCTTTTCTGGTTGCTCGTGTGAAACCTGCGTTAGACCATTTAACATAAATTTATTTAAAGTGCAATGAACAAGAATAAAGCTACAAAAACTATTCATGTTTAAGCAAACAAAAAAACAAAACAAATGTATTCATCAACGGTGTCCTACCTTGTCTTGCTGCCCAAATTTTCACGATCGACAACAATTTTCTTATGGAACTCCAATGGTTTAATCGTTGATACACTTCCATTTCCCAAATTTCTCACGCCTATTTTCAAATCAATGTAAACCTCACTCTTTCCATAAGCTCCGTTAGATGTTGATGTCGATTCCTCTGAATGCTCGTCAATTGTCTGATTATTATCTTCTTCTTTATTTTGTTCATCACTTTCTACTTCTTCGTCTGCATCTTCGCTTATTTCTTCGTCTCTTTCTTCTTCATCTTCTTCTCCATCGTTATGTTCATCTTCTTCGTCCTCTGCCTCCTCATTATCCGGTCCTTCTTTTTCTTCCTCATCCGCATCCGTTGGTTCTGTTGTCACCACGTCTCTATCAGAATCTGATTCTTCGTCGACATTGGCATCCTTTTCTTTCTTGCGTTTGGCACATATCAAAGCACAGTCACAGTTCGTACCGCTTCCATTGCCGTTGGAATCTTCATGATGTTGATGGTAAACAGTGGTTTGGCCCTGTCTCAACATTGGCTTATCGATGCTGTCATCCGGAGATGTTCCCTCCCCACCTCCCGATTGTTTCGTCCATCTCGGTTTCCTGTAAACAGCCTTATCTCTATTCCGGCCAGCCAAACGTCTATTCATTTCCTGCACGCTTCTTCGCTCATTATAGGCCTTTGGCGTGTCCGCAACAAAAGACCCTGAATCGGAAATATCACCATATGAGTCGCCGTAACCCTTCAACTGTTGGTAAAAATCACTCCCACCCTCTCGCCCTGCATCGTCATCATCATCATCACGGCTACGATATGAATCTACTCCACTCTTTAACCCTTGAATTTGCCCCACCGTCCGACGCTTGTTATCATCATAGTCGGGTTCCATGCCATCTTCATCATAAATAGGTGAATTTTCCTCGATGGAGAGAATTTTTCTTACTGGTCTCCACGTTTCCACCGGGACCAAACGGGAATCTTTGTCATCCCTTTCTGCACCGATGACTTCTGATGACAGACTTGACTTCCCAGCACCATTCATGCCGGCATCATCCGTATCACCGATATCCGCCAGAGCAACACTGCCTGTCAGATCTTGATTTGCAAATTTATACTCGTAATCATCCCGCCCGTCGACATCGTTGCTGATTCCTTGCTTCCTACCGAACTTCCTTCGGTCGCCACCTGAATGAATGAAAGACCGAAAAAGAGTCCAGTTGAAAACGAGATAACCATCTGAATAGATATTGCCTGTTCCCTAGCCTGGTTGATTAATATTCTCACTGTGCCGCCCATCCGAAACCCCGGACCAGCGTCCGCCCACCGCCCGACCCATCATCGCATCCCACAAAGCCACGAATCGACCGGCAGTTATCATTATTACCAAAGTTGTTGTGTTTGCTGTTTGATGATGTCGATTTCAATTGGCTTCTCTTTACAATTCCACAGTGGCCAACCCCCACCCCCCCATTCGCAATAAATCACTCGTTGGAAAAGCGAGGAAACGGGCCACTGGAGCTGCTGCCCCCTATCGTAAGCACAGTTATTCACGCACCGCAACTGTTTTTATGTAGCTTTGATCATAATGATGATAATGATACATTGAGGTCAATTCTAGCAGATGTAAAGTGCAGACTGTTTGAAAATACCTACATACAATGCACCGGCAGTTGGAGGACATGCGAAAACACTGAATAAAGTAGTGACTGAAATATACCACGACGATTTTGGGAATCGAACGATGAAGTCAAATTAGTCGTAGTGTCAATTGCTTCACACCTGGGCAAAAACTTTCGATGGTTTTTGGAAATTATTCTTTTGTTGTACGTTATATCAGTTCAACTAGTATTTCTTCATAATACAGTGCCAATTTTTCTATACTCTCAACAAATTATTAGACTCAAGGAGTAGTAAAAAAATCCTTTAAAAAACCCTACGAATGAGCATTATTTCTCGAGACCGGAATGTATTTTAAAATCATTCTGAAAATTGAATATAGTAATTAAAACTAATAATATTGAAATAAATTTGTTGATATATTAGTAATTACTGAAAAGGAATTAGGTTGCAAAATAATAACTGTTGATGCCAATGTTTATTAGAGACAGACTGATTGCACCAAAGTTTGAATGAGTGTTGCACTGATTCCACTCCATAAAAAATTGGCAATTACTCAAAAGGTGTACGAACATATTTATTTTTTAATTTTTTCCCATGATCTTAGATCCCTCAATCCACTTCTTATTCGCGAAATGCATGAGTCCCTAGCAACAATTGAGGTTTTATGACATTCTCAAAGTCCCCTTGAAAACATAGAATACACTTGTAGTATAAAATCACAATTGCTACTTGGGATATCACCATACTGAGTGGGTAAAGTGGGAACTTGAAGTTTATCACAATCTGCTTAAACGTTTCCAAAAATGAGATTTAATACCACAACAATTTACAGAGCAATGGAAAACTGTACGAAAATCGAAAACAAAAAAAGCAGTTTTTCCACGCCGTTTGTTAAATCTTCATGAAAATCAATCGCCTTAGGTAGAATATTATTACAGCCTACTGCTGATTGATTTGTATGAAGATCTAGTGCACGGTGCAGAAAAACTGCTCTTTTCGCTGTCGATTTTGTGCCATTGTTGAAAAAATGATATGCACCGAAATCTTGATTTAAAACATTGAAAACAATTTTTGGGACATATGGAACTAATAATTAGCTCCGCGGTCATTTTCGGCTGTTTCGATCTTTTAACAGGATAGGCTGAAAATAGAAATTCCCAACGGTATGCCATATTATTGTTTTGTAAGAAATGATGTGCGATTTTGAGACAACGAGATGAAAATTGCCATTTCATGAAAATATGCAAATGGTTCACCATTTTCCAAAGGCACGTCCTATTTTTAATGATAGGGTAACCAACAAATTTTGAACCCCTAGAGGAAGTGAAATTTCGTTGATATCAATAATATTTGCTAGCCTATGTTTTTTATTGCAATAATGCACGAGTCTGCTTCAAAGTTACTGTTTATGAAAGAAAACTGTCAATAAATGACATAAACTCGAAAAGGACATTTATTTCCAGCATGAATTTTTCATATTTCGGACCCTTCCACAATAATTTATATAAAACATTACAAAGAAACTTTTTGAAACATGTAACATGCAAATCAGACAAACTAAATGAATTAATAAAAAATATCACAATTGTATATTTAAATTCAATTTGAAAATATATCACTGCCACCGGTTCTTTTTGGCTATTCTTGATATTTGAAACGTGATATTTTTAAAACTGTGGATTCTGTTTAATTTAAAAAATAGAGATAAATTAATGATATTGAAACTTAATAGGCAACCCAAGGAATGTAATTCTTGCATCAAACCAAAGAAATGCAGCGAAACCTGGCAGTGCAGGGGGCAAATACATTAACAGGGTCCAAAATATGTAGGGGTCGAAATTAGGTTGGTTACCATAGCTCGAAAGATGATTTTTTGATCATAATATTGGTCAAAAACTTCAATTTTTCCCAAATTATGAATTGTCTCCCGTGACGTGACTTTCAAATGCTTGTAACTCTCAAAAAGTATCTTTATTACTTACATTTAGAAATCTTTGAAACGATGACGAACAAGTTCATTCCGTTCGTTTTATTTGTGTAATTTCTTTATTCAATTTTAATTAATTAATTTATTCATTGATTTTATCTATAGATATTCATTTAGTTACATATTTACTTTATCACTTGTATGTACTTTATTGATTGCATTAATTTTGCTAATTGTATTTGTTTCCTTTTGCTTATTTTTCGAAATCATTCATTTTTCGTACTCCATTCAATCATGTAGTTAATTTAAAAAAGTATATATTTTTTAAATTTGATTGATTATATTTGATTCATTAATTTAAAAAAATCCTTCATTTTATTACGATTCTTACCAAAAAGATGTATAGAATTCGGTCAAACTTTGTTAATTTTTTCTGAGGCCCAGAGAGCCGAGCCTCATATACAAATCGACTTAGTTCGACAAATTGGTACAATGTCTGTTAGTGTGTCTGTATGTATGTACACTAATGTCATATAATTATCTCAGCAATGGCAGCAAATGAAAGGCCAAACGTGTCTCATCAGAAACCGACACTAACTTATTGCAGGAATAATTTAGCGCGGGCTTGACACACCCAAAACCGAAATAACATTTATGTTTTGAATCAAACGTGATGTCCCGTTTGAGCAGAAGCTCTGCTATGCCGATGAGACACAGCGAATTTGAAACTGGTTTTGGCTTAGCAGGTCAATGCGGGATCAGTACTATTGCCTTTTTTGTTTCTGGATATGTTGTTTACTTTTTGAGATACGGGTGACTTTGTCAATATACAATATGTTTTAACCCTTAAATGCATGAATCTCTTTTCTCCTCGGTACTCTTTCTTTCTGGGTGAATACGATATTTACCTCATGTTAAGGTTTTATATCACAGAATTCGGTATGTTGCCAAATGGCAACATTATGCATTTAAGTGCATATAACTTTCGAACAAAAACCCGGAGATATTAAGCATTTTATATTTTCATTCCAATATTTTCAATAACTAAAAATGAGACCGTTACATAAAGAGCATTGCCAGTAAGTAAGTAAGTGTTTTAGGGTCAAAACTAAACCGGTTTTGAACATTGGGGTGTGAAATCACATAGATGATTTAAGTAAATCGATTCCGAAAACATGTTGCAAATTTACTCAATGATTAACCTCGGTGACTTTAATAATCGGGGTGACTTTGATCACTCGAAACTTTTTTCGTAGATCGCTTATTAAACCAGAATAGTCTACCGAATCATTTTCATTTGAAATGATTTTTACTCTTAACCTATAAAATACTAATTTGTTATACTTTTTGAGTGTATTTTTTGGTTTTGCCTAATATAATAAAGAAAGGCTATGCAATCACTATAAAGAAAGGCTATGCAATCACTGTAAAAATCGACTTTTTAACCGAGGCCCGGATGGCCGAGTGTCATACACCATTCGATTCAGTTCGTCGAGATCGGCAAATGTCTCTGTGTGTTTATGTATGTGTGTGTGTGTCATTTAAACTCACACAATTTTCTCAGAGATGGCTGAACCGATTTTCGCAAACTTGGTTTCATCTGAAAGGTATAACGCTCCCATAAGCTGCTATTGAATTTTTAGTTGATCCAACTTCCGGTTCCGGAGTTACGGGTTGAAGAGTACGGTCACACAGCAAATTCCCATATAAACTGGTACCACCATGATGTTAAAATGATGTAAAACATATTAAAATTGATGTACCATTACTCTAGTTTGCGGGTCTGGATCACTAATGATCAATTAAAGCAGCTTTGACCACATTGGCCACCTATGACGGTTCATGACGCGCCCGGGGAACCCGCCAAGTTCCTAAGCTAATATCACACCCATTCCCCAACGAATTCTCTACCGATTTTTACAAACTTGATTTCAAATGAAAGATACAGTAATAACATTGACTGCTGCTAAATTTCATTCGGTTCTGACTCTTGCTTCCGGAGTTATAAAGGTTTTAGTAAGGATACACTGGAATTTCCCATATAAATCGGTACAATCGTAATACCTCAGAGGCTAAAAACTATTGAAATGGTCACCAAATTACTTCTAATCGCAGATCTAGATCACTGAATGCCAATCAAACATTCTTTGAATATATTGTCCACTATTAACGATTCCGGAAGTCCGGAATTCCGGGCATATTCCACAATTAAAGTCACATCGGTTCATCGGTGATGACTGAACCGATGTTCTCAAACCAAGTCTCAAATGGAAGGCAAAATATGCAGTTGAGTATTGCGTCGCCGCCCCTCCCCCCGCTTTTCCCTTACACCTCCCTCCTCCATCACTCCCCTCCGCTTGGACCACACTCACGCCCGCATTTCCTTCATCCACCCCGTATACCGAAATAAGATGAAGGATTTCTGACGTATCCTCCACTTCCACTTCACTAACCCCCATTCCCTTCACTTTAAAACCCATTCCACCAACATTTCAAAATATAACCACATGAAGATAAAATTGCACTCATGCTGATTAAGCTAATTAAATATTATTCTTTTGCCTTTCTCATATAGAATTGCATAACCTGCAATTGCTCCAAAACCCGACTTTCTAACCGAGGCCCGGAGGGCCGAGTCTCATATAATATTTGACTCAGTTCGCCGAGATCGCAAAATATTTGTTAACAAAATGTCCACATCGGTTTCTCGGAGATGGCTGAACCGATTTTTACAAACTAAGATTCAAATGAAAGGTATAATATTCCCATACGTTGCTATTGAATTTCATTTTCAACCGACATCTTGTTCCGGATTACGAGTTGAAGAGTATGGTTACAAAACAAAATTTCTTGATTTGTCCACATCGGTTTCTCGGAATTTTCTGAACCGATTTTGACAAACTTGATTTTAAATGAAAGGTCCATCAGCTGCTGTTGAATTTTGAGTGGATCCGAGTTCTGGTTTCTGAATTACAGGGTGATACGTACGATCGCGCAGCAAATCCCGATTCTAACGAATTCTGCGATGAATGTAAAAAGGTGATTTTTTTTCCAAAATGTAAACACAACTGTTGAATTGGTAGATCTAGGTCCCCAACAGTCATTCAAAGTCTGTTTGGCCACACTGGCCACCATCGACGGATCCTGAAGTATCCAAATTCAGAATAACGGTTATATTGATTTCTCGAAAATGGCTAGACCGATTTGATCAACTTAGTCTCAAATGAAAGATGTTCCGTCCCCGGAAACTGATATTAAATTCCATCTCCATCCGACTTCCGGCTCCGGAGTTACGGGTTGTGGAGTGCGATCACATAGAAAACTCCGATTCAAACCGATACCGCGATGAATGCAAAAAGGTGCTCTTATATATACTTACCAAGTGTAATAAGAATGAAAGACATTTTCATAATGGTATATTGTACGAACCAGCTATTAAATCATAGTTTGGAGAAATGAGAAAGGCACAATTGCACCTCTAGGTGGATTAAAACAGGTTTTTGGGTACAAAAACTACAAAAAAACGAAATTTGACTTTACCTTATTTTTACGAAACTGTCCATTTTTTATAAAACAAATAAATCTCAGATTTGAGCAAGAGTAATAAGATACAAGAGAGTTTTTATTTTCTTTAGAGTGTGATGTGCCTAGTTTACTTTTAAGTGTTTGTTTATTTTAAATACAATTTTTGTGAAACTATTTGGCAATTATTTTAAACTAAGATTAGCAACAATTTTTTTATTGTTCAATATTCCAACGTGTTAAAATGGATGAAACTTTTTGTATATTGATCAAGCACTGAAATAAACAATTTTAGCAGTTTTAAAGGTTTTCAGAATCTTTTATTCTAGTTAGGAAGACAAAACTATTTTTGTCAGTTGTTCCCTTATTAATAGTTTTATTTTTTAATATACAACAGAGTTTCTCACGGAAACAAATTTTATATTGCATCCTTACAGGGAGAAGAAAATATTTATAGCCCTGAGAAAATTTGTAAATTGTTTGTATTATGAGAAAACTTTAACTAATCAATGTTCAAACCCGGCTTTCCCCTGATGATGAAGGGATAACGTTGAACTATGGGAAGGCATGCTATCAAAAATCGAAAACTACCTCAACTCCAATTTAAGTTAAATCTATACTGAGTGTTTATATATACTTTAGCTAAAGAAATCCTTGAGTATCTCGGAGAAATATTCGACTTAACTGGGTGATATGGATGTTTGAAAATGAAAATTTTGTAAACGGTCTTTCTACATGCGTTTTTTTAACTTTTCGTATCTCTATTAAATTTTAATGAAACGGATCGAAGCCCAAATATATCCGCTAGACCGGCAACAATTTTGACTTTTTTCGGAACACTGTTAAATCGAACGGTTATTGGATTCACATACTATTTGTCAAATATGAGTTTTTTCCAAAAACTCTAGCTCACTCACAAAAGTTTTCAAGTTTGTATGTGAAAATATATGAAAAATAAGCAAAAGAAACAATAAATTTAGAAAAAATGCCAGTATCATCTTGTGCATCCCGCGATGTGCAGATATATAGCTTAAGGTGCAACATTGCCGAAGACTGCAAATTGATCCGATTTTGCAGTAAAAAGACATTTTTATATAAAGTTATGTGCTGCCTCTCATTCTTGCACATGCTTGGAATAGGAAATTTCAATAAAATAGGTTGGTCTTCAAAGTATAATAATTCTGTTGGTGTCAATATGCAAGCTTCAACAAAGCTGTTCGCTATAAAATAAGCTATGTGGTCATGAGTTTTGAGGTATGCAGATCTACCAGGGAATTTTTTATTTGATTTTAAGTTTTAATTTCCGTATTTCCATATATATTATTATACAGACATGAAACCACTTGTGGGTAAACTAGAGCTATCAGTAAGAGTTCTTATTTTTCATATGATTTGTGCATCCAATTAGCAGTGTTCCGAAAAAAAGTCAAAATTGTGCTGGTCTAATATCCACAAATTAGATCCGGGACAAAGTCTCCCAACGCCCCTCTGAACAGGTTTTTACGTGTGAAAATCATGAGACCTCATAAATGGAAGTAGACGTAGCCCATTGACCATTCCGGTCGTCACGAATGGAGTGCTCCGATTTCCACACGAGCAAATTGCCTGCCAAATCATGCATTTTTTCTTGCAAACTGACCGTCTTCTACTTTCTACCTTTTTTCAGGGACGCCGAACTTATGATGAGCGGTGAAGGAAAGGCGTTAAGGAAGCTGCCAAAAATCTGCTTTCATAGAAGTTTCGTTATCAACGACTGTTTCGTCAACAGCTGAGTGTAGAGCTTCCGCGCATATGATTTTTATCACTACATTTTGCCGGACATCACTAGTTCTTCACGTTTTTGCATCTTGCAAATTGTTTACTTAAATGCAGTTTTTTCGACGCGTCTCTCGCTGCAGTATTGGAATACCTCTTGAAAGCTTGGACTCTCCGCTGGTAGTCCTTTACACTATACGCAGGTTATTGTTTTCCTTCCTATCGACGGTCAAACATTCTTGGTACTGTTTCAAAATACGACTTACCACATGTTCGTCTATTTCCGATTTGCTGCTAAGGTCACGGTGAGAATGATCGGTCTTTACAAGGTACGTGCGCTAAATTTGTTGAAACTGCTTATGTTTTCCCGACTTCTTTGTCGCAACGACAGCACTTTTTCTAATGAAACTTATAATATGTAAACAATACAAATTGAGCTAATACCACCACCAATTTCAACAGAAGATACCTAATGGTTGAAACGTTACAGCAATTTGAAAGTGGTGCAATTTAGTTCCGTACACCCTGTAATAAAACTCTTCTCATTGTGTAATCAAACAAACATTACAACTTTCATCAGAAAATCGAACATCTTTTTCATTGTTGATGGTTTTTTTTGTTAGGGGAACCTTTGCCACTGCGACCACTATTCAGGTTATCTATTGTGGCTGCCCCTCTTTGCTCTACATTGTTGATGGTTAGATTTTCAATCAATTTTTATGATTAATTATTTAGCGAATCAAATTCTAAAATTTTACAAGTTCCCAATTTTGAAACGATTGACCGGATTTACTTATGTGTGCTGATAGGTTCAGATTCCAATGGCATTAAATTAGGTTAGAATTGTTACGAAAAATTTCTGAATGAAATCGTGTCTATCTGCGCAAGCTAAAAAACAAAAAGTCAACACGAATGCAAAATGTCAAATTTTATGTAATTTTTTTTTATTTGTGCCCTACTTTCAAAAGTATTAATTAGACTTGGGAGTTCCAATTATATGAAGCCTTAGGGTCAAAATCTGGGCAGTTTCCTTCAGTACTATCATTAAATTACACGGTGCTACAGTGATTTAGAACTTTTCAAGATATCTTGTATAGATATGTATGAGAAGCTAGATGCGTTGTCATTTTCCGATCCATTTTCGGTATTTTTAAAGTTCTGGAAAAAAGAAACAGACCTGTTAAACGGTGTGCTATGTTATGAAATATTGTGCCATTTTGGGACGATATGAAAAAATTCCCTTTTTTGTAATTTTTTTCATGCAAAATATACAAATGGTTAAAAAAATTCCAAAGCCACGCCATAGCTGTAATGAAAATTCTAAAAAATCCACATTCAACGGCATTTTTGTCATCAAAATTGGTCGAAAAATGTCGGAGTCATTCAATTTTGCCCAATTTAGGAATTATCTTGCAAGGACTCTTAAGGCTACACTTTCAAAATAACCGCTGTGGCGCAATACTGACCATAGGAACAATGCCACATAAATCCTTAAGAGTCATGGGAGACATTTTTTCTAACCAAATAAATTGAATAACTCTATAACTACCTAAATTAAAATTAGTTTTTAGCATTTAGGATTCTCCTCATCAGTAACTGACACCGTATTGGTGCCAGTTAGATGATAAATCGAAACTAACACCAAAATTAGCACTAGTTAGACGCTCAATCCTAAATCCAAAAAGTCGTACGTCTTGTATAAGTTAAACGACTGGCAGGTTCCGAGGTCTCGGAAGACAAACACAGAAGCTCTGGTTTACTGATGAGAATGCGGAATCCGAAACATTTTTTGGTTTGCGAGCATCCAACTAGTGCTAATTTTGATGCTAGTTTAAATTTATCATCTAACTGGCCCCAAGATGGTGCTAGTTACTGATGAGGAGAATCCGAAACCCTAAAAACTAATTTTGAATAACTTCACAATGCCTCGATCCATTTTTACGATCAAATAGTCGTTGGACGCGATTAAATGTTCTTTCGAATTTCCATTAGAACTGGCCATTTTCACATTGTTGTCCCGAAATCCTTCAACAGTTCTTATAAAACAGCATAATGAAGTATATCGTTTGAATGGTCTATTTTTTCCAGAGCTGTTAAAAAATCAAAATTGGTTTTGTTGTCAAATATGATGGAAAACCTAAATTTATTTGGGAAGTTTTGCATTCTTATCAAGTCCAAACAATTTTGCAAAATTCTTCAAAACCAAAAGAGCTAGAGTTCTGACATTTGCTTTATAGAAAATTAATATAGTTACGAAACACTCCGGGATTTGATTTAACTAAGGCAATAAAAATTACCGGTCTACATTTTACCATTGTTTCAGGAATCGAGAAATTCTTCTGAACGAAAAATTCTATTTAAGATATTTTCAATTCGTAAAATCAGTGATATAAAACGTCATTTTCAGGAAAAAGGATTGGTTAAAGGATATTTAAATATAACGATTATCGTTTTTAAACTACATGTAGAAATGAGAACTGAAAAGATAAGTTAAATAAGTTGAGGTTTCTTAAATATTCTCACCTATCTGATATTATTGCCAAACACACGAAAGTAAAATATTTATCATGTAATTTAACTAGTCGTGTGGATTTACAGAACTGTTAAAAGTGGCAGAATGCTAAACCAGGCCAAACGGAGTAGAGTTATTTTACCACATCCACAAATTGCCTGCCAGATCAGAAAATTTTTGGACACTTCCTTTGAATTATTTACGACTATTAATATTCATTGTTGCAACTTTTCTTTTTCCCCTTGAATAACTAGTCATTGAAGTCAGTGAGTCATGTTTTTCTTCCTTATGTTATAACGACATTCAATTAGCAAAGAACTGGAAAATATGAAATATTTTTATTATTAAAAACGTGTTTAATCCACCTAACAGTGTGATGAGACATTTCTTATAACTCTTATCACTCTTCGGCTATTATATCGTTTGAAAGCATTTAGAACTTGATGCTTCGCGATGTTTTTGATAACACATACTACATGGGATAGTGGCAGGACTCAGAGAATCGCTCAAATCAGCATAGGACAACATCAGTGCTAGAAATCTCAAACCAAATCAATAGGAAAGCGAAAAAATGGCCCATAAAATAGACATACCAACGAATTATTGTTAATGCTCTGTTCATAAAATATCTATATTGTGGTGGGAAAACTGAATTTTCCTAAAGGGGTTATATATTGTACAGAAACAAAAAAACGATTTTTTTTAAATCGATTTGAATTTTATATTTTACTCAAATTTCCAACGCGACTGAGAACTAAGAAATCAACGCTTTTTCTTGAAAAGGGCGATACTATCAGTGATACCATTCAAAGAAAATCAACAGTGAATATTTCCAGACTTGGTTTTATTTCCTATTTAAGAACTATTGTGTTTATTGACATCCTAGATTGCATGATTCAGTGATCGAAACCCAAAACTTCATAAAGTATTTGAAATTACTAAATTAAAATTTGTTGTCCCATCTATCAGCATTGAAGTATCGCCCTTACGTTTTTTTTACAATAACTACCGTTTTACACCACCGATTTCGTCCGGGTTTTTTCAATAGAGATCATTGTTACTATTTACAGCTGGTATCATTTTGATAATCCTAAAAAATACGAAAATAACAGTTTCGCCTCTAAACTTCTAGCAAAAAAAGTATCGCCCTGTTTGTTTGCATGGAGCGTGGAGGGCGAAACTTTAAATAAACAAACAAAAATACAGTTTCGCCCGTTGTATTTTTTGCTGTAGTTTAAGAAAGCAATATCGTAGAATCAAAATTTTTAGGTTAATTTGTTGCGTTTCAAAGCCCTCATTCGCATGTAAGAAAAAAGCCCTATATTTACATTTGTAAGTATCGCCCTTTTCACAAAAAAGCGTTGAAATGAAATCGCAGCTCCTGATATCACGCTATCTCTGAAGTGCATGCGTGCATAGTTTCAAATTTTACTTCGACATCGACTTTTTTTTAAAGGTGACTTCCCAGTAGTATTCTTGATTTGAATTATTATCGCTAATCCTAATGCCAAAGAACAAATAAAAACCTCACGAAAACGAACCGTTTGGGAAAATCATCATCATTACTGGAACTTTCATTTTCACGAAACTTTTCGATAACCTTCCGTCACTTGCGTTAATGCACTGGGTGCACAGTAGGGTGACAGGAAAAAATGACCCCTATCGGCCCACCTCTGCGTCGATTCCTAGTCCCACCAAGAGTACTTGCACCAAATTTGAAGCAAATCGGACAAGTCTAACTACCGGACCAACGGGCCTGAAGTTTGTATGGGAATTTTCAACAATTTACATGGAGAAAACCCACCAGCACGCATTTTCGCCGCTAGGTGGCACTGTATGCATCGTATTATCACTGTAAGTGAAAATAAGAAGGATAATTGAATTGTCTACAACTTAGTCGAAGACTGTAAGTAAATCCGACTTTGTTAAAAGAAGTTATTAAACTTTTAACGAAGTGATGTCTGAGTCAGTTTTGCATGGGGCCTAATAGTGCATGGTTGTGTATCAGTACTCGATTCACACGAACTAAACATTTTTGTGAAATAATCGTTAGGTTTAGCTCAATGGTATGTTCAGAAGAATTATAGTAAATAATACGAGTCATGCTTTGATTAGAAAATTTTAATTCCACCTGTTACCGCATAGAGGGCGCCAACACAAAATTTTCAACGGAGAGAGATAGAAATTTGGTGTCTTCTACAAAGTTATAGAACAGGCATTTTTCAGTATTTCTTCTGAACATCTTGATACTCTATCTCTCTTCTATGAAAAGTTAGTAGTGGCGCCCTCTATGCGGTCACAGGTGGAACTTAAATTTTTTAACCAAAACATAAGTCGTATTATTTACTATAATTCTTGTAAACATACTATTCGGCTAAATCTAACCATTATTTCACAAAAATATATAGTTCGCGGGACTCGAGTACTGATACACAACCATGCACTGCTAGGCCCCATGCAAAACTGACTCAGACATCACTTCGTTAAAAATTTAATAACTTATTTTAACATAGCCGGATTTACTAGCAGTCTTCGACAAAGTTGTGGATAATTAAAATATCTTTCTTATTTTCACTTACAGTGATAATACGATGTATACAGTGCCACATAGCGGCGAAAATACGAGCTAGTGAGTTTTCTCCATGTAAATTGTTGAAAAATCCAATATAAACTTCAGGCACGTTGGTCCGGTAGTTAGACTTGTTCGATTTGCTTCAAATTTGGTGCAAGTACTCCTGGTGGGACTAGGAATCGACTCAGGGGTGGGCCGATTGAGTTTTCAAAAATTCATCATTTTTCTGGGCAGTCTAGTGCACAGTGCTCTAAAAATCTAGCGAAATCGTCTTAGGGCACCAGCGGGTCTGTAAAGAATACTAAAAATTAATTTCTATTCCATAATTTTCAGTTCAGCAATTCGAGAGATCGTGCTCACCGCAAGCCATGAAAAATAGACTACGTTGTGAAGCGATGGTCACTATTTATTAAAAAATCACGGTTAAATAAAAAATAAAACTATTAAAAAATTTCAAATAGTTTGTAATTTTCACAAACTTATTAGGAAAAATTGTTTAATAAGCTTTCGTAATATTGTGTAGGAAAAAAGCTGAAAATTTGAAAAGAAATCTGAGTATTATGATTGATTACAGAACTCTAGAATTTTCTATTGGAATGTTTTCAGGCAGGAATTTGATATTGATGCTATTAGACAACTGTGAAATCAAGACCAATAGATCAGTTACATATCAGGACCCCATTCCGACAATTTATCAAAAGTCCTCATGATGTTTACAACAACAGGTTATCAATCTACGGATCAGATAATGTTATTGTAAGTTTGCATCAATAAATTTTCAACTCCAATCCAATATTTTTTTTTGGTGTGGTGGGGGGGGGGGGGCTGTATGGTGTTAAACCCCAAAACCTTCTCTTGGCTACGCCGTTGCTTGGAGTTATTTATTTCGCTTTTCATTTTCCGAAAGGTTTCAGATCGATCCGATGGTCATAAGTTAGAAAAATTGCAGTCAGAAGGTTCGCACAAATGAACATTTTTGCACTGATAAGTTATCAAGTTCCTTCCAGACAACTTGGAAGTGTTCGCTGACTATTTCTATCGGTTGTAGATAGAAAAATGAAAAACAAAATTCGATTTATCGAAATAATGTTTGGCTTATTTCAATGGATTATTACTATATTGAACAATAACTAGGCGACAAAGAGTAATCCACAAACAACAAGCCATAACTTTTAAAGTATTCAAAATAGATATTTGAAGTCTTCAGTAAAGTTATTCGCAAAAGTAAGAGCTACAAATTTGTAGAAGGCATCATTTCGATATAATCACTTTCAAGAAAATTTGTGAAAATATCTCACTCATAGGGGGATCAATCAGCAAAAGCACAATACCAAAAGAAAGGGCATATTGCCTCCATTAAATTCTCCGAAAATACTATTGACCTAAAATCAGCCGTTTTGGCGTTAATAATAGATTATATGTTTTTGATCATATTTCTGGCAATGGGAAATGATAAAAATCTTTCGTCCGCATTTAATGTTAAATATCTCTTTTGATAATAGTCCGATTTCAACAATCTATAGCTTGTTCGAAAGGTATTTGTTAAAGCTGTCTAAAAAATATAAATTGTTAATCTATATTGTCAATTCCGGCAGATAATTTAAAAAAACTGCAAAAAACGCCATTTTTACGCATTCAAACATTCATATCTTAAAAACTAAACATCAGAATCAAAAACAAATTAATAGCGTTCATACTGTTTTTTAGTTCTTTCATTTAAAATTGGTTTGGATAAGATCGGTTCAGCCATTGCTGAGAAACACGAATGAGAATTTGTCCGTTACATACACACACACACACACACACAGACACACACACACACACAGACATTGTCCCAAATCGTCGAGCTGAGTCGATTGGTATATAAGACTCGGCCCTCCGGGCCTCGGAAAAAATCTTGAAAGTTTGAGCGAATTCTATACATTTCTTTTATAAGAAATGTAAAACCATAGTACTCACCAAGAAGTGAAGAAAGAATGTTTAGAAAAGCGTGGAATGGAGTCTTATGAGCAAGTTTAGAGTTTCCAGATGACTTAAGGGGTTACACCACTGTGAAATTTAACAAAAAATTTTTTTTATTGATCTAAAATGTGCTTTAGAGTCTTGAAAATAATAAACCATGAAACAATTTTCAATTCTGCCGCAACGCCTCTTATGTCTACCCCGAGCGACTTGTGAACCGCGTTTTTCTCGAAACCACATCGTTTGAGGTGGCTAGAAACGTTCGAGTTACGATACGAAATGATTTTTGATCGATTTTATTGGATAATTTTTTTTAATCAACAATGTTGTGTCGATTTTCATAACATTTTCAGCGTTTCGTGAAAAATCAAAATATTGAAAAAAAAATCATACGAAAGTCGCTTGACATTATTATAAGGATTCAGAAAATTTTTAGTTCCAAACTCTAGATTAAAAATTACAAGAAATAGGTTTCCAGCCGTGGACCCTTTCCAAAAAGACGTGTCTACGGGAAAAGGCTGCAGAGCCGCCATCTTGTGACGGAATTATTCGAAAATAATATTTTTTGTTCTTCACAACTTGTATTATACATTCCATTTGACAAGATCTCGATCCACATCTTTATTGCGTCTAGAAAAATTCCTGAAATATGCCTTTTTATCATGTTCTACAGTGGTGTAGCCCCTTAACCCTTTGTCAAGTCTTCAGAATTATTTCATTTATGCATTTAAGCATGTAAGATGAATTTACGAAATAAAAATAAATTATCGACGATTTGAAAAAAAAATCTATTTACTTACCCCGACTCCGATGAAACTCAGGCATAGAGAGACGGTTGGATTTTTGTGGATCAATCGAGTCATTGAAACTCACATTCAGCTCGGGCAGAATACCAAATTGTTGATGTTCTTCACCAAATGTAGCTCCGCTACTCACAGCTTCTTTCACACTGCGGCCTCCGTTCGCCAACGAAACCGAATAGTGTTCTGCCTCCTGGGACAAGCTGTTTCCGACCTTATTGCCATTCTCCATCCAACGTTGCTCAAGGTGAGGTTCTTCCTGCGATAATTTTGTTTCCTGTGCCACAGAACAAAACTCATCAAAAATTAATAGTTTGTAATGTGTAACGTAATTCAAGATCTCGACTGCATACAGGCACAAAAACAAAAGACACTTGGTGCAGGAATATGCTGAGAGTATCGAATAGATAGTATGTTTAAGCGACAGGGTTAGTGAGGCTAATGAAACCCACTGACTTGACGTAGTGGGGTGTAGCCTTCAGTTTAGTTAAAGTGGCATGTTGCATTAAAGAAACAACAACAGCAACAACTAGCAAGCATGCACTTCTGGTATAGCTTCAAACATATTATCATAGAACGGCTTGTGTAACCGCAAGTAAAGTAATTTTCTACGTAGCAGCAGCAGCAGCAGCCTGGAAGCTGGATGCAAGAGCAGCATGAGAGAAAACGAAAGCTTTTAAGTGAAAATGACACTAATATTAAATATAAAATGTACATAATAACCAACCCGTCGCTTTTCGTATAGACAACAGAACCAACAACCTTCAAGATGAAGAGACATAAAAACAATGCGAATATATCGAGAGAAACATAAAATATAGCAAGAATTGCTTTGAATTCGTTCAACTGGCTCTTCTATACTAAATGATGATGGGACTATAGATAAGTATAAAATCTCGAAAAGTTCAATCCAAAATTATGTTATAAAACATGTACAGTATGCTCCAGGAATGTTTGACTCTCAGATGAAAACGGTGCCAAAAATCGGTAGCTTCAGAGTCGATAAAATGTTATCTTTTCTAGCAATTAAAGAGCAATCTTGTCCCAGCCACTATCAGTTTCGCCCTTGTTTACCTCCTAATTGCCTAAAACAAAGCAATTGGAACGAATAATCTCATTTGCCGCTTCAATCCATTCGGGCCTGTGTCTGCCGAAATTGATTTGACTTAGTTACACCTTTTTCCCTTCCCACGGGAGTGACACTTATCACTTCCGCTCTGACACGTCGGGGGCTCGGTGAGTGTCACCTTTGCTGATGTAATTACGCAACCGAGGATGAGGAGCATTTTTCCGCCTACGAAGGAACGGGACAATGAACCGAACGAGAAAATGTCTTCCAAATTCTTAAAGTACTGTCGCTCAGAAGATGCGGTGAATAAATTAATGGGGATGATAAATTGCTTCCAGTGCTTTAGAGCAAAATGCCATTAGGTTCGAATCTTTTCGGGATAAGCACACGGAGAAGAGACACCGTTTGCTTGGAAACCGTCGGGATTCGGTTCAGATAATTATTTAGATTACATTGTAATCCTCCAATCAGTGTAAACCCGGTAAAGATGGAGCAGGGAGGGAGAAAACTTCTGCCAGGGACAAACTGTGTTTCTCTTCTGTAAATAACAGCTGGATTACATACCATGTAATGATAATAAAGGATCTATTATTAACATAAATTGAAAACCAATAGCAAAGTGGGCATACCAGAAGAAACAAATTACTTTCCCCACATGGTCGCTGTTTCCAACCTAATAAAAAAAGATAACGATGATATGATAATAGTACATTTCGAAGCATGTTCGAAAAAAGAAACCAACTAACCAGTATCGGCTTCAAATGAAAGGATAAAGGCCAAAACTCAGCAATTGTAATCCTGCTACTAATTCAGCTTTCAAGTTACTTTGTGTGGATTCCACGAAAAAAATGTTCAGATACCTGCGAGACACCAACAATGGTACAGTACCGATGCCAAAAACACATCCTGGATCCCGAAATGCAAGGCAGGGACAAATTGAATAAAAATCAGATCGTAATCATATCTTGCCCGCCCTCAGACTTTCCGGTTCCCGGTACATCGAGATGCTGTCGGGGGAAAACCCAAATAATCCACCAATTTGTAGCTCAACAAGATATAAACAGGGTAAAATGAAGACCCTTCCCGGCTGCACTGGAGAAGGTAGTGGAAATGAGTTCAGGATATTCAATGAGACAGAAGCAGGACCGTCCATGAGCGCGGATGCACCGGCTCGAATGTAATTGCCACAAAATTTCGGCACAATTTGTCAGATTTCGTTCAAGATACTGATTACAATTCGTAGCGTAGTTTAGGGACTTACCCTTACTCTTTTTGCTCGTCTATACACTACTGCATCTGCACACCGACTCGAGTATATTTTCACTTCATTTATCGCATTTTTCTTCGGAATGCTGAGTCTGTTGCTACTGCTGATGTCAACTTGCTGCCTGACTGTGGCTGATGATTACAATCTCCGATTGGTAAACACAATACCGACTACAGGACTATGCCGAATGTACCCACATAAGGGAGGAAAAGTACGTGAAATACTCATTTCATTACGACTACTTTGCGAATTACGAAAATTAATGCTGATATGCATGATGCACTAGGTAACATTTCAACATTGAAAAGATTTATTTTAAATTGGGTTTTAGATTTATTTCGATTTTATTTTAGATTTTCGTACAATCCTACAAATTTGTTGTTCAAATTGTTTCTGTTTCTGTACAATAGTTCAGGTTAAACACACTAAAAACTATGCTATATTTCTCCTTAGCGGAAAACAATTTTGGTAAAAACTGTTGTTTCTCCATCAACCCTCCGGAAATTGCGGATATGGCCCACTGAACGAGCTGCCGCTGAAGCCCTAAGACGATTTCGCTAGTTTTTCAAAGAGGCGTGCACTCAGTGCACTAGCGCGACTGTCGGAAGGTTAAGGGGAAAATTGTTTAAAAGCATCCTTGTGCCTGAAGAGCACGAAATCTATAACTAAATTAGTTATGAAATTTGCGGTTCGACCTCGTCTTATCAGAATCCAACACTAACTTAGTGAGAGGACCAAGCTAGCGCCAACAAACAATAAAAAAGAATAAAATAAGTAATATGAATAATGGGAATAGAATGAATTTTATTCATATTTTTATGAATAAAAAGAATAAAAAGAATAAGATGAATGAAATGAACGAAATTGATGAAATGAATAAATTTAACAAAATAAAGAAAATGAATTAAATGAATAAAATAAATAATAAGAAAAAACAAAAGAAAATCAATTAAATGAATAGAACCGATAAAATTAAAAAAAAAAGAAATAACAAGAATGGAATAAAATAATTGAGTTATTAAAATGAATAATATAACAATAAGTTAAAAGTGATATGAACAATAATTCGAATGAAATGACTAAAATTAATGAATGAAAGAAAAAAATAATAGCAAGAATATTAAAATGAAGAAACTGAATAAAATATATGAACTTTGAAAAATAGATATAATGAAAACAGTAAATAAAATAATGTAAATGCATGAAATGAATAAATTGATCAGAATGCATCCAAAGAATGAAGGCGGTACCGGATGTAGCGTAGCTTCTGGTTCGCTGCTTCCGGTTCGCTGAAAACTCGACGACCCACCGCCGGCGCTTCACTCGACCTATTAGATCATATTAGAACTATCCCTGACGGTAGAACTGGTCTGCTCACGGGATTTGGTCAGGCGATTCCAGATGGTTCGTGGTGCCCGGTACACTGGTACCTCAACCAAAGTTGTGGTTACTCTCACAGTCTTCTCCTGCGCATATTCGAATGGAATTCACTGTAGGCCTGCCTATAAACAAGCCGAATTGCATGACATGTCGTTCTCACGATCCGTGTACTTAATCAGGATTACTCTCTCTCTCTCTCTCTCTCTCTCTCTCTCTCTCTCTCTCTCTCTCTCTCTCTCTCTCTCTCTCTCTAACAGTACCAAGATACATATTGACCTATACGTTTTTCCACGTTTTCTCGGCATAGGAAGCAACATCAGCTTCTGTCGTTTCCAGTTTTCGGATTATTCTAAACATATCCAGGTTCTCCCGTTTCAAAATCAGGTTTGAGGCTTGTCCTCGGTCCTTTTTCACTTTCATGGCTTTCGCCATCTCGATCAACTGTTCGTCGGTAATTCGAGCTTCTTCTTCGTAATCATCCTCCTCACTGTACGGCAAAGACAGGTTTAAGTTGCGGGGAAAACCTTTCGATGGTGACCTCCATGATCTTCGGGTACCTTTCAGGTGGAGCAGCTAGGCCATCTCCTCAAGAATTCACGTTAACTTCGTGGCAAAGCTCATCAATGCAGGCTTTCTTATTCAGCTTGACTGCTTTGTTGAGAGCGGTTCTTGCAGCTCATTTCCCGTGTCATTATGTACCCTCTAACTTCTTCTCTAAGCTCGGAGACAGCTTATACGAAGAGCGGTAATCATCGTATTACACCGGGCGACCGTTTCTCGGTTTCCCATTCCTCGGTATGGTTGTATTAAACGCCCTTGTTAATACTGCTATTAACTCGTTCGCATTTAGGTTGAAGAGGATGCCCTCAAATTTAAGTTCTTCGACGGACACGACCTTGTGAAAGATAGCTGTTTTCCACTTTCACTCGTTTATATATCTCCCACGTAATTCAAACCGTGTCGTGTTACCAATGCACAGTGGTCCAGAATGCAAATTTAGCAGGAATTTTGAGATTTTACTAAAACTAAACAACTCAGCCTTATTAAGTCTGAGCCCCCTGTTTTTGTTAAAACAAAAGTTAGGGAGGTTCTAATTTTACCGAGAACAAAATATTAACTTTTTAATCATTCTAGCAAAAGCCAAACGACCTTCGTCAAAGTTATAGAACGACAAATTTTGGAAAAGTTTGCTGAAGACAGGTAAGATCTATCTGTCAGACTTTTTATTTTACAACAAATTTAAAGTCGGAGCTTAGGGTGTATCTTCGAAATACAGTTTTATTCCAATAACTTTTGCTGTACTCATTTAAAACGGAAGTAGTCTTCAGACAACTTTAAGATTGTTTCAAGGGGAATAATTTGTTTCGTGGCACCATATAGCTAGCTATTTCCGTTGAAAAGTTATGAGCACTCTTTCGCCAAAAATGGGGTTGTTTGGAATAACAATATCACACATTTAGGGCAATTAAAAGATAATTCTTTTTAAACTATAAATAGGGTCATGATTAGAGTTATAATTGAGCAAAAAATGGCGAACACTATATTTTTTAAATTTCATAAAATTGATTTAAAAAAATCTATCTTTGAAATATTAAGTGCTTATATCTTCTGAACGATTAAAGCTAGAGTTTTGATATATTAGAAGAAAATGTTCGTCTTCAAAAACTCTGAAAAACATCTGAAGGATAGATTGGAAAAAAAATGAAAACTGAAAAAGTTATCTTAAAAATTTGGTTTTTCATGAATTGACTTTTTGTAATATGTTTAAATTACTTTCACGGTGAACAATATAAAAAATGTAGTTTCGTTTTCATGATAAAATATTGCACTTTACAATATTTCTCTATTATTTTAAATAGTGGGTATGGTGGTTCTATTTTTTTTAATTAACTTTTCAATGGTTCGAGATAGAGTTTTGCTATCTTCCAGAAAATTGAAGAAAATAAAATTTTGAAAAACTTTGTCGAAGACACTGAAACTCTATGTTGTGTACTTTTCATTTTACAAGAAATTTACCAAAAAATTTAGGGTGTTTCTTAAAAAATGGTTTTCTTTGTATAACTTTTGCAGTTTTGTTTTTCCATTAAGATCATTTTAGAAATACTTTCAGATATTTTGAAGGAGAATAATTTGTCTTAATATATTGAACCTCTAGCTTCGCTCGTTAGAAGGTTATATATACTTTTTACTAAAAATTCAACTATGTTTTAGTAAATATTGCAAGATATAAAAAATATCGTTCATGTTATTTTTCGATGATCTATACTACAAAGCATGCTATTTCATATGAAAGCAACAGTTTAATGTTCAGTGCCCGAATCGAAGATAATTCTAATTGAAAAGTTATATTTTTTATATAAAAATTCTTATAACTTTAATACGGAAAAAGTTAAGTAGTTAGTGTTTTAAAGCAAATTATGCGCCCTAAAATAATCTTCAAGTTATCCAAAGGGTTCTTTAGCGTAAAATAAAAACTTCAAAAGTTAAAGAAATAAAACCGTTTTTTAAGGAAAACCCTAAAGCTTACATTTCAATTTCTCGTGCAATGGAAAATATAAAAGCTAGAGCGTGCATGTCAACTTCATCGCAGACAGTAAAGCTCTATCTCAAACCGTTAAAAAGTTCTTTTTTTTAAATATTGCTAAATTTAGAACCACCCTAGCATTGGTTTAAACAAAAAGAAGGGCATTGCAAAGTACAACAACTTTGCCAAACATGTTGTAAGGCTAAGTCATTTAATTTTAGCAAAAAGTTAAAATTCCTGCTAAATTCGCATTCTGAACCCCTGTGCAATGCTGTACCAGATCGCTTTATGGTCACTGTGGCAATATCCTCGCACACTTTTCAGTCCATCTTTCCTGTCACTCCAAGGCTACAGCAATTGACATTGATAATAAATTCCCGGCTCTTCCTTTGGTAAGTGCTGATGGTACCTTTGTTTGTAAGATCTACATTTAACTTTGCAGGAGCCTCCTTTATCGCTGATGGCCAGGCAAAGTTCTTTTGATTCCAGCGTCCATCTTGACAATTTCGCAAGTTCCTGATTTTCACAATATTTCAGAATTAAAGTCTCTTCGGCTCCTTGGAAAACGGCTTATTCGATTTTCACAAGCTTTGTCTTAAATGGAAGGTTTAGTAGCAGACTTTGATCTGTTGCAGTTCTTATGGCTGCGGAGAAACGGTTAAACACTACGATCCCATATGAAATCTTTAAATGTCAAAAGCCTTTCGGTAAATCTCATGCATATTGAATATTGAACCACACATAAATCGCCAGGAGTCCCACAATCTCGGTGGTCACGCTGAACTTCCTTTGTTTTAAACAACCATGCATTCCACGCGCGTATTTGCTATAATACACGTAGATTTCAATCTATCGGCAACAATTTTCGAAAAACTGACAGCGATAATAATACAGTGTAAACAACTACTTGTACCAAAATTTTGAAAAAAAAATACCCAGTGGGTCATTTTCTACAGCTTTTCTTTCGTGATGCAATTTGATGTGGGACACCCTTTAATAGCGTTCTTCTCGAAACCAGGTTTTTTAAATTGGTGAACACGATAACTCAAAAACTAATCAACGAATTGACTTGATTTTTTTATGAGGAAGCCCAATATGTGTAGCCTGTCGGTGAACCACAGAAAACTGAATAATTTTTTTGCTCCATATCATTTAAAAAAAACGAATTTCGTAGTAATAGGGTGATGAGCCTATTTGCACCATGTTTCTATTATCACCCTACCCATTTGAAGCCGTTGGTTAGAGCAGTGTCTGCCATCTTTGTTCAACGCATTGAGTCAAATGGTAGCGCAACAATAGGGGCACTCGATTCGAGTTTTCATTGTGCTCAAACACAAGAATTTTACTGTTTTCAACGCATTTGTGTTATTATATTGGTTCTTTACAACGAAGCAAAGCGGTTCATGTCAATTTTTGCGCATTCCATTGATTGTAAGGCAAGAAATTACCAAATTAGTGAGGCACCTTGCTTAGTATGGTGAAAATAGGCTCATCACCCTATATAAGATTTTTCGGTTTTCATAAAGCAATTTTCCGAAACTCGAACTTCTTTTTATTTTTTTGTGATTCATCGACCAACTACAAATCTAATCTTTACAAAACTTATTGGATTTGCCGTATCACAATTTTATCGAGAGTTATTGTGTTCGCCACGTCGCTCCCCGACGTGAAAATGGTTGGACGTCTTCTTTTGGAACGCTCGTATTTGTGGCTCTATGTGACTGAAATTTTCTTCTTTCGTACACAATGAATGTAGGATAGACGAGCCCTTATTCATCTCATTAGTCAGTATGTCACACTATTTCGTTGATAACTCGACTTAGAGTGACTGGATTGCGGTTAAATAGGTGTCATCATCTTTGCTACGTTCCTAAGAAGCAGAACAGTTAAAATTTTTGCCTGGAAAATGTGAAATGCTCGTGTTTGAGCGAAGTGAAAAGTCGAGTACAACGTACCCTTATTCATCCTACCATTTGAGCTAATGCGTTGAATAGAGATAGCAGATACTGTTCTAACTAATGTGTTCAAATGTGTGAGATGAATAGAGGAGCTAAGATGAATTAGGGAGCAGTTACCCTATAAAGCGATTACACAAAAGATCTATTTTTGCCTTGCCTTTAAAATCGCAAACTTTCGTTTTGAGCACTTTACATCAGAAGCTCCCCGTAAGAGGGTTTTTTACTCATAAAATGGTGG
Source organism: Topomyia yanbarensis (assembly GCF_030247195.1). Classification (NCBI taxonomy): domain Eukaryota; kingdom Metazoa; phylum Arthropoda; class Insecta; order Diptera; family Culicidae; genus Topomyia; species Topomyia yanbarensis. Next base: position 43,814,515 of record NC_080671.1, on the reverse strand, counting down.
AATTTTTCGTGAAGGATAGCAATTTCGATTCCAAATAAATAAAAAGCAGGGATTCTACAAAAAGCTTCATCGCCGAATCGCTTGTCTATAATTGTGCAAGAAAAATTATAGAATTTTATTGAAATGACACATTATAATATAAGTTTTGCTCAATTTGCTTCGAAATTCTAAAAAAAGTGTTTTTTTTTCTTGTTGAAACCCTAGAACAGTGGTTTTCAACCGGGGGTGAATTCACCCCCAGGGGTAAATTGGACGATTGTTTTCACCCAGTGGTTTTCAACCGGGGGTGAATTCACCCTCAGGGGTAAATTGGACGATTGTTGGGGGTGAATTATGCGGGACAAATTTTAACTTGTTATCCAAACATTTCCGTCGGGTATTTGCCTTTATATATTGTTTCACTATGTCAAGAATTGAGATGCTTACTGAGAGTGCCCTGGAACAGTTTTCGTATTGTAAAATTGTGGCATTCATCCAATTGAAAATCTTTTTTACAGGGTAATAGGGTTACCACCTTTGGTAAGGTTTTCACCCGGAAATTTTTACTGACCTGGGATAGGTTTTCATAGAATCACTTGGAACCTATCTGACATATCCGCTGAGTTTAAATTAGACAAGTATAAACTTTTTCATTCTTTTTGTAACTCGTCGAAGTATCAATCACCAAAATTGACTCACATTGACCGTTTGTTGTTTTGTTTTGTCCAAGCATAATACACACCACTACTTTGAGCTTTTCTTATTAGCTGTAAATTTATCGCGTTCATAAACCGTATTGTTGCACCTCACTTCCATCCCTCATTTCACTTCCCTGGCTAACGACAAAAATCCAAAAGCACTGGCCACTCACACTGTGGAGGAGCAGCCGAACAATCATTGCTCTCTGCCACAGATAAGTAAGGTGAAGCAGGCAAGAAAGCGGTAGCATCTGTGAAGCACACTGCGGTGTCTTCCGAAAATATTCGGTTATTCGTCATCACAGTCGCTAGGAAGGTTCCAACAAAGTAGCGAATCTTTTCTACCTGGCCAACACCATCTTATGTTGGTCGTCATTATAACCTTAACAACTACTACAAATTTACCAAACGTTTGTAGTTCAGATATTGGCATTGAAAATTTTGTTTTTGGTTGATTTTCCTTAGATGAGTTGACAATCGGTTGAGATGGGGTACACTTGATCCCACTTTTGTTTTTTTCAATGAAATATTAATTTTAATTGAAAAATTCGCCATTTTGTAGTCAATTCGAATTATACGCGCTATGAATAATGTGTAAATCCGAATACTATGTCCTGTCAGTAATATAAACAGTTTTGAAAATCATGCCAAAACGAAGTTTTTGTAAAAACGTGTGGTAACTTGATTCCCCGCCTACTAGGGCTAAAGAAACAAAGCACACTATGTCCTATAGACACGAAAGTTTATCTAACCACCTATCCTGACAAATTAATTAATAAGACTACCTTTTTAGATACACGACAAACTTTTACCATAGTAGAAAGTGAAGACAAGTATTTACGGTAAATCAGTGCTGTTTAACTGGATTTCCCAATCTTTAATAACCTATACCATGATTTTTTCACGGAACAATCATTTTAGATCAAATATTAGTGCCAGGTACTTTATGAAAATGATGTTTTTCTCTTCCTATACAGCTTGAAAGTGTTTGAGAGAACTAATAATAGGGATCAAGACTACCCAGTGTTACAGGGATCTATGCGTAGAGATTATGAGATATGGCCAGGGAATCAAATATCCCCAAGGATCAAGTGTCCTCACTCTCCCCTATTCTTCTCTGTATCTTCCGGGCAAGGTTGTCCATAGTGAACTGCCTGATTACAGTTCTTGCACGCCAGAGTTAACCACCTTACGGCTGCATAACGTAGTTTGGTTAATAGTAGTTCCGTGAGTGTTGAGTATAACTTCAAGCTGGTCCCATGTAGATAGGGTATCCCCTAGAACATGGGACTGACTTGCGATTATGGGCAGTATAGTCAAGTAGGAAGGAACAAGCCTTTCGATTTTCGAACCGCATCCTCACCACAAGAACACCGTTAGGAATACATGTGAAGAAGTTTTTCCAAGTATCAGGTGCGATGGATTCTATTTCTCCGCATTGCGACACGCATTTTGTAATTATCCTGTGGTAGGTCATGTAGCCTTACCTCAGTTATTTTCTATATACACGGGAATCTTCATTCTCACTTTCAACCACGTGTTGTTCTGTAAACGAAACTTTCGGCTTAGGATAACGTGTTGAATGCTGTTAATACTGCATTGCGAAGATAATGATACTGAAGATAGAGGACCCCCGTAATCCTAAGCTCCATTTTCACCTTCACCTATTGCACACAATTTAGAGTCAATGACAACAGCGTAGGTCGAAGCAGAGCTTTTTCATCGATTTTACTCATAATGGCAAGAATAAATACAATGTTTCCTTTGTTCTCTAGACAATGCACACTACATCGAAAGGCTCCGGAATCAGTTGCGACTAGCTCAAATTGCACGATCCCCTTATTAATCGGAGATTTGTGCCTTGTCGTGATTAGTCCTTTCATCATTTTCCTGAAGGGAAGGATTGAAGAAGTGGTAAGATTGGGGATAAGGACACAGAGAACATAGCCAATGCGTAAGTATTCTTCAATCCCAAGGGAATAAAAGACACTTTTCGATAAACGGATATAACAACGCCCCCGAGGGGATATTAAGCTAGCAGAACGACAACACCCCCGAAGAGATATTGTCATTCAAATTCGGCTTAAACCGGTTTAGGTTTATACATTCTCGCGGTGACTTTTTGAAAACCAAAGTTTAGTTTATAACCCTTTTTCACCAGAAATTGCAGAGATCAGTCATCGATAGTACAAAAACCTGTTTTAATCCACCTAGCAGTGCAATTGTGCCTTTCTTATTTATCCAAACTATGATTTGAATTTAATAGCTGGTTACGTTCAATAAAACATGGTCTATTACATTCTTATTACACTTGGTAAGCATATATAAGAACACGACTGTCACGAACTGGATAAGCAACATGTTAACGCTGACACACTTGAAACAAACAAAATTATAATATTGGCTAACCAGCGTAAGTTTAATGTAGTCTTAATGCTAACATATTTTGAAATGCGAGGTGGCGTCGGGAACCACGTTATGTTGGTATACGGGGTGGATGAAGGGAATGCAGGTGCGAGGATGGTCTGAGAGAGTGATGAGAGGGTGGGGGTGGGTGAGGAGAAAGAGGGTGAGGGATGCATGTGGGGTGCAATAGCCAACTTCATATTATACCTGAGATTGAGATTAGGTTAGTGAAAATTGGTTCAGTCATCATCAAAGTGGCTTTAGTTCTGGAATATGCCCGGAACCCAGGACTTTCGAAATTGTCGATAGTGCACAATACATTCCAAGAATTTTTAATTTGCCATCATTGATCTAAACCTGCGAATCGAAGTAATTTGATATTCATTTCAAAATATTTTTTACCAATGAGTTGTTACGAATGTACCAGTTTATATAAGAAATTCCTATGTGACCGCAATAACCAACCTGTAACTCCGGAAACAAAGGTCGGAACTAAATGAATCTCAATAGCAGTCAATCTTACAACAGCATAGTGTGTGAATGAGAATGCACGTGATTAAAACATCTATCACAACTACCATCGAAAAAATCGTGCGAAACAAAATTTGAGAAAAAAAATCTGTCTGAATACCATGATTCATTCTTCTGTAACTTGGTCAAATACCATTAGTTTTGGATTTGAAAGCATGCGATTAAAATTTTGAGCCAATTCTAGAATCCATATAGAGTCAGAAATGAGATATTTTCATGTAAACTTCACAAAAGACTAAAAAAGTGTATGATATTCTGTGGTTGAAGTTTGAACGATTTTTATTAAGTCCTTCTTCACCATAGTAGCCTAACGCATTGGAAAATTCTCTGAAACCCCATTTTCATGAATTTACTCGAAAAACAATTTGGGCAGTCCACGTGGACATCGTAGGGAGGGGAGTAGGGATACAGAAATTGTCTACGGAGGGGAGGAGAGGGTTAAAACAAAGCTTTGTTGTCCACGTGGTATATGAACGGCTTTCACACTTCGCAAACTTAATGATAACGGCAACGAGTACTATGGCCCTAAAATGCTTAGAAATCAAAAGCAAATTCAATATTGTTAAAATGAAAAATAGTAAATAATACATGAAAGGACAGAATTTTTTACGAATATTTCAATTATTTTTTTATGGACTAAAGTTTCTGCGCCTCTTTTAAATGCTTATTATTTATAAAACTATGGTATTGAAATGAAAAGCCATAATAGAGGAGAAGCCATAATAAAGCGGAAGATTTCTATTTCTATACCTGAGAATCTACAACTTCTGTAAAAAATTATAAATGAATCCTCTCTAACCGACTTAACACTTTATCTAAACAAAAACTTTTGGTTTACTGACTCGTTTCGTTCTAAGTTGATTGTGAAAAGTCTTGTAACATTTCACAGAGTTCAAAAAACCAAACATTATCTGGCCAGGATTTAGCTGGGATTCATGAGGTGAGAACAATTATTTAAATTCAATAATATAGGGAAACAGTTATTTAAAATCTGGTCCGCTTAAAATCCGGACCCATAAAATTAGATACTTGTCGGTGTTGATTTAAAAAGCAAAAAATGGTATTTAGTCAAGATGAAAGTGTTTTCTTATTCTTTCATAAGAAGAATACATTGCGAAATTTTTCCCACAGTGTTGGACAGAACTCGCGAACTTTACAATTCTTACTAAGATCTGGTGCACACCGAACAGCTTACTCTATGTTTATGGGTGGATTGAATCCTTGTCGACAAAATCCACCTTATTGTCGCGGAACCACTGTAACACTTTCCGGCTACCGTAGCAGCTTGCCTTCTTTAGTTTATTTGTAAGATTTGTAAACGGGTTTGGTTTTAAACCCTCCGCAGCAAATTCCTTGCCAGATCATCAGTTTTCGACGAAAACAATTTGAATTTTCTGAAGGCATTACACCGTGTGGCCAAATAAAACTTCTATCCGGGAGCCAGCCTAAAATCCATGTTGATACCCTGCATAAGAAGGTATTCCCTAGACTTCTGTAGAAGCCAGTCGTGCGCCATCCTGGCGCATGGCCCCTAGATTCCACTCCACCGTCCTGTTCAGTTACTTTGAGGCAAGGAATAAACGGCAACTTTCAATTTTTTCAAATCGCCTTATTCAATTCTGCAACAATCAATGGCAACATGAACCAGAGCAAGTAAAAAACAATACTAAAATATAAATTTCATAAAACAGCTCTATGATTTATTTATGAAAAAACTTGGTACCAACGTTACGTCTTCCGTCGATTACACACCAAAAAGATTTCAAGATACACCCGCACGATCTCCTTTCCTTCACTGACGCTACAGTCATTCCTCTATTCTAAAAATTTTGCTTTCAATAGTAATATAAAAACAAGACAAAATAAACATGTCGCACGCATTAAGGTACCCACTATTCCGCCACACCAACGCCATGTAAACTTATTTGTTTTTCTGATCCTCAGATTACCAATGTTTACCAATATTGATCTGGAACGAGAGGAAGAACATTTTCTCCCCCAAAACAGACCTGATATGTGTTTGTACACCAAAACATCTTGAGACTGGTTCCAGCCGAGATTCGTTTGGCAAAGCACCAGGTCCAGGAAAGCTCCACCCGATGGAGAAGAATATCTTCAAGTCATGTTATTATGATTATTATCCCTCTTGTTGTCGTGTGCCTCCTTCCCGTTATGTAATAAGGGTAATCATCCTTGCGGTGGGGGTGGAAGAGGACGGGAATCAAATCCAGTCCACATTCGCCTGTGAGGTAATACCCACTCGATATTGTGTGATGAAAGACTAGGGTGGTCTCAATTGCATAAAAAGAATATGTGTTTTTATTGTACTGGGTGAACTAAAGATCTGCTTCAAATAGCCCCCTACAGTACGAGTAAATATGTAAACGACTGAACATTCGACAGCCCTAAAATGCATTTTGCATTGGAAATATTTTCGTTTTGGGTTTCAGAACTTTTCAAATAAAGCTGAGTCATTTATTTCAGTCACAAATAGCGAATCGTGAAAGGAGCAGCTGGTCTCGGAAAATATTAATTTAGATTTTTCAACTAATTTGAATATATTTCTCGGCCAGCCAACCGACACTCGGCAGTAAATTTAGCGTTTTGTTTTAGTTGCTGCCAACTAAAACTGAAGCCAAATGGATTTAAAGCGAAAAATTCCGAGAGCTCCAGCGTCGCATATCCAAGAATAGCACCACTTGAGGCTAAATATTCCGTTATTTTTTTTCAACTGCAATAATCTAGAACTGTTTACCCTGCCATTGAGCCGAGCCAAAGCCAAAGCATCATCAGTCAACTCAACTCGAAAGTCGGGGGCAGCAGTGCAGCAGCATTTCACTGCCCGCAGACACAATTACCATCAATCATTGTTCCATTAGGCACTGCCGAACGAACATAACGAGGGTGTGCTCATTGAAAAATCACGCAGTCAATAATGGTGTGAGGGGTGGACGGCGTGGAATCGGGTAAGGGGTCGTACTACGAGAGGAAAAGCAAATAATCACTTCCTGCCGATTTTTCGCGGGTGAAATTGCTATGGATCCGCGGGCGAGAAACTACTTGGATAATGAATGGCTGGACCAGTTTGCAGTAGGTGGAAGTGGGAACTCGTTAGAACGATTTTCCATTCAGATTCATCATTGAGGAATTTGTATTGAAATTGGTTTGGAAAGAAATTCGCAAGTCTGATAAATTGGATAGAATTTAATATACTATTATGAAGGAGGTTTGATTGTCATTCATTCAATCATTAAAATCTCGTGAAGATCTTGCATAACTTGGCCATGATACCATAGAACGGTGTAAGCAATGTTTTACTATACGCTTCCGAGCATGTAATTGCATACCTTTATAAAAGACCTTGATTGTACTGATTGAGCACACGATGATATATTGAATTTAAACCTGCATTTGTTTTCGATTGTTCAACAAAATTAAACTACATCATGCAAGCTCCAAACTTGAGGATTTTGATTATCGATTCATACCATGAGTCGTTTCCCCATCAGCAGAACAATTTCAAATCACATGCGATACTACAAACTCGCGTTCGCCAAAGCAAGATAAAATTTCCCTCGAGCTCGAAGCATCAGGTGTTCGAAAATAAACATTTCGCAAAGCTGGATATCAATTTCCTTCCTCGTTCTCTTTGAACGTCTACAAAACCGAAGGGTGTTCTTATATACTATAGACGCAAGTACTGCACTTAAATAATAAAATTATGCAATATGTTATTGTTATTAATTTACTTCAGACGTGCCAACCTTGGTTCCATCTTATTCCAGCGCACAAACGTACACAATTTTGCCATATCTTCAGAGCCATTCGAAACCAGGAACGGCCAGCAAGCACCCTCAGAAACAAATCCCAAATCATCTTCAATCCAAAAGCGAACGCCGCGCGAATAAGCTGTCTGAACGAGGGTGGGTCAAGTTGTTTCATAATTGCCCCTTTGTCGATAGACCAGACAAAAATACCCACTAAAATCCGCATCCTCGTGGACAGGCTCAACCGTAAGCTACTAATTGTGAAATTACACACCGAATGGAAGTCGAGGCCAAAAAAATAAATAAAAAGGCGATGGGAGGTTTTCAAAGTGGCAGATTTGCCGGCAGCTTATTTTCCTGCTGCTTCGACCGCCACTTCCAACCACCTCGCGAAGAACCGAAGTAATAGCAGGTGGCTGTGCTAAGAACAAGCGAGATTGAAATTTTTATGGAACATACCAGACGGTCCCCGAGGAGGGATCTATTCTTGGTGGGAGAAATATAAATCAGGGAATGCGCTGGATTGTTTTATGAGATTTTATCTGCTTAGTGAATGGCTTGAGGTTCCAAACCTGCAAATATTTATCTTGTATAAATAGACACGGCTACAAGGTGAATCCAGTTTTCCTATTTTACTAGCAGTCACCGTAACTGAATTCATTGTACATGGCGTCTAAATATTTGAAATCGAAGCTGCCAATACAAGCGCACTGCTCGAATTTACAGAAAGAGGTACATATGTGTGCGTGTGTAACATCGGTGTGAGGTAAATTGTGTAATGACTTGGTTCATTTAACTTTTAACAACCACATTTACTACAATGGACACCAGGCCGTAAAACAAGACAAAATGATCAGGGCCGGCGAAACACTTTTTTCCCAAGAGGTTAGTAAGATTCGAAGTGATTTTTACCCGTAATGATGAAAGTTCAGTGTCTGTTTCAGAATATCCTTTGTTCGTGGACTGTATGGCCGACGGCTCAGCGAAAATGTGTTTGTTGATTACTGATACTACAAATGTTCAACAGCTAAATACCAATAACTCCATCCTTTTAAATTTCGTTGCATTAAGTTTTCGTTCCCTTCGATAAAAGCTTCATTTCGCGGGTACTGAAGCCCACACGCAGGGCCGCCGAGAGGGGGGGGGGGGGGACCGGGGTGTTTCCCCCCGGGCCCGGAGTTCTGAAGGGGGCCCGGATTTTTACCAGAAACTAAAATTTTGACAAATACTTTTTCGACCAAAATTTATTTGAGAATGCAATTAAAACTTCAATATCTTGTGTATGAGGTAACTGGAATAGCAAAAGTTCTAAACTACTGCATATTTGGTATCAACTATGTTTATTCCAACCTAATTCTCGCATCGAAACGAGATCAGTCTCGAGCGGGCATAGCGAAATTTGTACATTGAATGTCATGTACGCAGCTCACCTAGGTTCGAATCCCAACCCCGAACACAGGAATAGAGATTATAGAAAGATTCATAACCTGAATGAAGAAGTGAACCTTAAGGTTAAAATGTCTATAATCGAAACAAAAATATGATCAGACTTGTAAGAGTTAAACAATTAAACGGTTTGATTAGAAGTCATGAAGTTGTCTTCAAATTTCGCCAACATGAAATCGATTTTTTTTTATCTATTCAATTTCCAATCTTCGAAAGCGCTGGATTAGAATCGACAGTAATTATTGAAAGAAAAAACCCTGCTTAGGGTTGCTACACCGGTTTTTGGGGCCGAACTCAGTGTCTTCATTCAGGTAAATCCGAATTCGCCTGGATGCCCTTTTCTCTATACCAGGAATCGTCCAGCACCCAGTAATTGTTAAGGACCTTCTCTTCAATGGATCAATGTTTCTTACAAAGATTCTCGAAAGAAACTGGAGTGTGATTTCACACCCTGTGTTTGTTTACTGAGGAGTGAGCGTAAGATTTTCAACGTCGCTTCCTGAACGTACCGATCTTATTTTTATTTTTGATCTATTTACTAGAAATCAGTTACAACATTCTTGTAATATATTTTAACACACCAACACAAATGAAAGATTTTTCCTGTTTTTATAGGAATATTAATGTTTTTGAAACCAGCATAGCGTAAAATCCAACCACAACCCTTATTTGAAATTTGATCCATGTTTCTCATTTTTTTCCATTTTTAATTCCTACATGGATTTTTTTATTTTGTTAAAATTTCATTGATCTATTTTTTCAAGTTGTGGATTATATTTGTATCTCTACAATTGTAAGATTCTGCCTTTCTTATACTTTTATCTTATCCATCTTTTCATGTTCCTTACTTTTGCTTTTTGCCTTTCTCAATAGAAAGGTATTGCAATTGCTCTGAAAACCGACTTTTTAACGGAGGCCCGGAGGGCCGAGTGACATATACCATTCGATTCAGTTCGTCGAGGTCGGCAAATGTCTGTGTGTGTATGTATGTGTGTATGTATGTATGTGTGTGTGTATGTGTGTGTGTATGTGACCAAAAATGTCACTCATTTTTCTCAGAGATGGCTGAACCGATTTTGACAAACTTAGTCTCAAATGAAAGGTGCAACGTTCCCATAGGCTGCTATTGAATTTCTAATGGATCCGACTTCCGGTTCCGGAATTACAGGGTGATAAGTACGAACACGCAGAAAATGTCGTTTTTAATAAATTCTGCAATGAATGTATAAAGGTGAAAAATTTTCCAAAATATGACCACAACTGCTTCGATTTGTAGTATTAGGTCACTTACATCCATTCAAAGTCTATTTGGCCACATTGGCCACCATCCTCGGTTCCGGAAGCCCCGGCGGAAGTATCTAAATTCAGAATAACAGTCACATCGGTTTCTCGGAGATGGCTAGACCGATTCGACTAAACTTGGCCTCAAATGAAAGGTATTGCGTCCCCGTAAATGGCTATTTAATTTCATCCCGATCCGACTTCCGGTTCCGGAGTTACAGGTTGTGGCGTGCGATCACATAGCAAATTGTTATTCAAACCGATACTCCGATGAAAGCCAAAAAGGTAAAAATTTCGCTAAAATGTCTCTCAAACAACTTAAATTTGCTGTTCTAGGTCACCGACGGCCAACCAAACTTTCGTTGACTACATTAACCACCATAGACGGTTCCGGAAGTGCCCGGGAAAAGCGGCCATCTTTCAAAATTTACGAACTCACATCAGTTTCCCGGAAATGGTTGGGCCAATTTTCACAATCTTAGTCCCAAATGATAGCTATAATATCCCCATAGATGTCTATAAAATTTCGTACGGATCGCTTATATGGTTCCGGAAATATAGACTAAACAGTCCGGTCACATATGAAATTCCCATATAAGCCGGAACTCAAATTTTTTTTCAAAGGGGGGACCTCATGAAATTTCAGAAATCGAATTCGTATTTTTGATGCCAAACATCTTTAAAATGCATGAAACGTCGAGATTTTATGTCATCTCGAAAAATTTTTTTTATAAAAATCGACTTTTTGGGACTGCCGATTTCGCACCTTTTTGCCTTTCTCATATAAAGAAAGGCTATGCAATCACTGTAAAAATCGACTTTTTAACCGAGGCCCGGAGGGCCGAGTGTCATACACCATTCGATTCAGTTCGTCGAGATCGGCAAATGTCTGTGTGTGTATGTATGTGTGTGTGTGTGTATGTGTGTGTGTGTATGTGTGTGTGTCATTTAAACTCACACAATTTTCTCAGAGATGTCTGAACCGATTTTCGCAAACTTAGTTTCATCTGAAAGGTATAACGCTCCCATAAGCTGCTATTGAATTTTTAGTTGATCCGACTTCTGGTTCCGGAGTTACGGGTAGAAGAGTGCGGTCACACAGCAAATTCCCATATAAACTGGTACCACCATGATGTTCAAATGATGTAAAACATATTAAAATTGATGTAACATTACTCTAGTTTGCGGGTCTGGATCACTAATGATCAATCAAAGTAGCTTTGACCACATTGGCCACCTATGACGGTTCATGACGCCCCCGGGGAACCCGCCAAGTTCCTAAGCTAATATCACACCCATTCCCCAACGAATTCTCTACCGATTTTTACAAACTTGATTTCAAATGAAAGATACAGTAATGCCATTGACTGCTGCTGAATTTCATTCGGTTCTGACTCTTGCTTCCGGAGTTACAGGGGTGTTAGTAAGGATACACTGGAATTTCCCATATAAATCGGTACAATCGTAATACCTCAGAGGCTAAAAACTATTGAAATGGTCACCAAATAACTTCTAATCGCAGATCTAGATCACTGATTGCCAATCAAACATTCTTTGAATATATTGTCCACTATCGACGATTCCGGAAGTCCGGAATTCCGGGCATATTCCACAATTAAAGTCAAATCGGTTCTTCGGTGATGACTGAACCGATTTTCTCAAACCAAGTCTCAAATGGAAGGCAAAATATGCAGTTGAGTATTGCGTCGCCGCCCCCCCCCGGTTTTGCCCTTACACCTCCCTCCTTCATCACTCCCCTCCTCTTTGACCACCCTCACGCCCGCATTTCCTTCATCCATCCCGTATACCGAAATAAGATGAAGGATTTCTGACGCATCCTCCACTCCCACTCTACTAACCCCCCATTCCCTACACGTTCAAACCCATTCCACCAACCTTTCCAAATTATAATCACATGAAGATAACATTGAACTCATGCTTATTAAGCTAATTAAATATTATTTTTTTGCCTTTCTCATATAGAAAGGTTATGCAATTGCTTCAAAAACCGATTTTCTAACCGAGGCCCGGAGGGCCGAGTCTCATATAACATTAGTCGAGTTTGCCGAGATCGCAAAATATCTGTGTGTATGTATGTGTGTATGTATGTATGTATGTATGTATGTATGTGTGTATGTGCGGATTTGTTAACAAAATGTCCACATCGGTTTCTCGGAGATGGCTGAACCGATTTTTACAAACTAAGATTAAAATAAAAGATATAATATTCCCATAGGTTGCTATTGAATTTCATTTTCAACCGACATCTTGTTCCGGATTACGAGTTGAAGAGTATGGTTACAAAACAAAATTTGTTGATTTGTCCACATCGGTTTCTCGGAATTTTCTGAACCGATTTTGACAAACTTGATTTTAAATGAAAGGTCCATCAGCTGCTGTTGAATTTTATGTGGATCCGAGTTCTGGTTCCTGAATTACAGGGTGATACGTACGATCACGCAGCAAATCCCGATTCTAACGAATTCTGCGATGAATGTAAAAAGGTGAAGTTTTTTCCAAAATGTAAACAGAACTGTTGAATTTGTAGATCTAGGTCACCAACAGTCATTCAAAGTCTCTTTGGCCACACTGTCCACCATCGACGGATCCGGAAGCATCCAAATTCAGAATAACGGTTATATTGGTTTCTCGAAAATAGCTAGACCGATTTGATCAACTTAGTCTCAAATTAAAGGTGTTGCGTCCCCGGAAACTGATATTAAATTCCATCTCCATCCGACTTCCGGCTCCGGAGCTACGGGTTGTGAAGTGCGATCACATAGAAAACTCCGATTCAAACCGATACCGCGATGAATGCAAAAAGGTGCTCTTATATATACTTACCAAGTGTAATAAGAATGAAAGATATTTCCGTAATGTTATATTGTACGAACCAGCTATTAAATCATAGTTTGGAGAAATGAGAAAGGCACAATTGCACCTCTAGGTGGATTAAAACAGGTTTTTCAGTTCAATATTACCGTGGCTGTTTTTTCTTTTTCAAAATTTTAGAACTCGAATAATGATATTTTCCTGTATATAGTTGTCATGTGATGTATAATAATAAAATGTAATATATGCATTTAAAAGTTTTTAATGAATATAAACAATGCACACATTCTCATGATTCATGATTGAGAAAGGCACAATTGCACCGCTAGGTGGATTAAAATAGGTTTTTTCTATTGCTATCATTATCACTTACTTTAATTTATAGTTCTCTCTTTGTTATTTCATTTTATTCGCAATTTTTCGAGAAAATTCTTCTTTCTTTATTTTATTTTTCTTATTGTTTCATATTTTAATACCATGCTTTTTTATTTGTTTCTTTTGTCATTCCATCTAATTTTTAGAAATTGTTTGTTTACTACATTTATTTTTATCATAGCCTTTTTCTATTTCCTTTTTTTATATTTTTCACATTTCCAAAAGCAATTTCACTTATTCAAATCAATTCCAATTTGTCTTATTGTTTAATTTTTTACCTTTCTCCTATTTTCTTCCTTATTTCTAGTTTTTAGCTTTTCGTTTTTCGTAGTTTTATTTTTTTCCCATTGTCCATTTAATATAATTTTATTTATTGTTTATACCTTAAATATCTTCATATTTAATTCATTATTGTTATTTCTTCATTGTTTCCATTTAACCTATTTTGAAAGTACTTTTTTGTTGACCATTTTCCTATACGCACTTGTTCTTTACTTTACATTTAGTTCGTTGTTTGAATTTGTTTCAAATTTAAATTCTAGTGTTTTTTATGTTCTTTAAATAATTTAATCCATTTTATTCATTTTCTTCGTGTTAATTTTTCATTTTTTTGTGTATAGTATACCATGTCGGCTTTTTCTACTATTTTTTGTTTTCCATTTTGTCTGTTTGCTCCGTTTTTGTTTAATACTTCCAATTTTCTTTACTTTTTCGTCCTTTCATCATTCCAATTTTCTAGTTTTTCAAAATTTTACGGCTAGTCCATTTCTTAAATTTCTCTATGATTATTTTATTCTTGTCTTTTATATATGCTCCTTTAATTTGATGCATTCTTATAGTTTTATTTACTTTTTCTATTGTTTTAAATATTACTTGTTTTAATGGTAAATAAATTTTATTATTCTTGATTTATCGAGTTATTCAGTTTTATGCATTTTTTATATTAATGTTTGTATTCTTTTCAGTAGTTTTTTTTCATTGACATTGATTCTTAAAAATTTTCGTTGGACCCCCCGGGCCCGTATTTTCTCTCTGCGGCCCTGCCCACACGATAGTGTTTGCTAATGGGAATGTATCTTCGACGATCGATATCCCGACCACAGGCTCAATGGAGGTCGATTTGAATATTACTCCGATGGCAAAAATAATGCCAATAAGTCTCCTTTTCGATTCAAATTATATCCATCTAATTCAACCGGCCCTGGATGGTCTATTTCCGGACCAAAGATAAACCATTTAACATCATCGATATAAGCGTGTTCTAACTGAAGCATCTTGTCTACGTACCGGCCGAGAAGTAGAGATTGATGGAGTAATCTTCGGCGGGGGCCGTATTTGCAAAGTATGGGATTGGATACTTCACGAATCCTTTGCTTCGTTCAATGAAAATTCTGGTTTACAAACAACTGCGTTCAGCTAAAATCGAGGAGTATTAGAAAACAACTTATTTTCCATCAGCCTCTTTTTGATCTTTTCACCGGATCTGCTCTTCCAAACTTTGTTCTTTTGAATGAGGCTCGTCTACCTGTTCGCCATTTTGCATCATGAGACGTGAACTGCCGTCATTGCAAACAAATGGGCTTACAGCTACCTTTTGTAGAGACAAGACACGGTGTGGAAAAAGCGGATAGAATTATTAAAAGTCTTTCTACTATGGAGAGGCTCCACATGATCTCTCGACATATCTCGCATATAAATCTTGTGGGGAAAATGTATGCATTCTTTTAAAGAACGGTAGGGTAAGAAGTACTAAAGAGGGCTATGCCACCGGTCACGATTAATTTCTACCCTCCCGATAGATAGGCTGACCATCCCATTGTGGGAACATCTTCTAATGTGCCTATAAAATTTCTAAAGAGGAAAATACTTTTCTCTCCTAAGCTTCCTTGTAAAGACCTGAAAGTGTTCCCTGAAATGCGCTATTACAAATCCGAAGTAAATGACTCCTGGTCTCGGAAATTTTAGAAACTAGCAAGATTTTCACCGCAAGTGTTTTTTTTATTTCAGTCACTATATTTTTCCAGGCTTTACACATTGCATATGCATTGTGAAAAGCCTGGTTATCTTCAATCGTAGATCTTCCACAATTTTAACATCATTCGCCAGGGCCTATAAAATACTATCCCACACTACTTTTACAGTAAACGGCAAGTTACGGCGGGTAGCCTAGAACAAAGTTTCAATAGCCTACCGATCGCCAGCGTATAGTTTAACCCGCCAAGCCGCCTTTTCATTTACTGGGATGGAGGAGCGTTTTTGGGGATCAAAACGTGCTTTTCTTTCAATCGGGTTAACCTTTTCTCGGTACCAGATATTCAAGTTGATGCTTGTCAAGTCCGAATCAAAGGCAAAGACTTACTGGCATTCTTTCCACATACATCGCACCTCAACTGGTTCTTCAAGGCTTCTTCAACTCCTACGGATTGCTTTAGGGTTGTCTTCACGATAATGACCGATCTATCTTACCGTCCGATATTTGCGGCAATTTTAATATGAATACGGTGGACATGATACGAATTTCTACTTCACCAACGCGACCAAGCACGCTAGATTTATCATTGTACTCAACCTCGCATCAATTAGTGTGCACATCGATTGAAAGAGCTGGAAGGTGGACTATATCACTATATCCGAAACAATCGAAACAGAACTAGAAATTTCTCCGGTGGAAGCCGACAAGTTTTGGGCTGGATTCATTCTAGACACTACGATTAAAGGTCAGACGGAACAAGTACCCGGCGCGAACAATTGTGGATGGTCTCCCACGCCATGGTGGGTAAAGATAGCTCAGAATTGTAAGAGAAAAAGTCCTGTAAGGACTTTTGTGAAGTCAGATCACTCGAATTTTTCCGAATATACGCGAGTTAGAAAGGTAAATGAAAAACTTGATGAAAGCTGAAAACGCGGTTATTGGCACCGATTCGTCGATGGATTAACAAGAAAACCGAAATTTTGTCTGGTGGCTAGACCCTACGTTGTGTATTAGATTCAACCTTTGATCGAAACACACGAATATAAAGGCATCTTTGTTTCATTTGCTTGTACAAAAAGATGGGAGGATGCTGTCTGGAATATAAGCGAAATACCGTGACTACCCTTGAACTGGTAATTCAAATCTAATGATATGTTCCATAATCAATAATCCACCAATCAATTCAAAGTTTCTAAAATTGTCTCCTCAGTATACTTGATATACGGTAGAGTTCCAATATTTATGGGATTCCTGAAAATTAAAATCGGACACGCCTCAAAAGTATTGGTACCTCGAAAAAAGTCCCCATGCAAATATTGAGCGCAGTCGCAAAACAATGTCACGAAGCGTCGAGATCTGGTGTAATGTTGAAAAAAATGACTATGGTATAAGGAAAATTCTTGAATTGAGATGGGACTTAAGTTTGAAAATTCAGTTTTTTTGTGTGCCAAATGTTTTAAAAATCAATAAAATGTCCGAATCTGGTGTCAACTTGAGAAAAAAAATCTCAATTAAAAATTAAAAGTATCAGAGAGGCAACTTTGTCAAAACAATTTTTTACGAGAAGCTACAAGATCCGTTGTTTCATGCATTTCTAAGACATTTGGCATAGAAAATAAATTAAAGGTAGCCCTTTAACACCACAGTATCAACTCAAATCCAGAATTTTCAACGTTCCATAAAGGCAATCTCAAAAAGAAATTCAGGGTGGCAGTAGATCTTGACGATTCATTACATTCTAAGCCATTTAGCATCAAAAAATTTAATTCAATTTTTGAATATTCTATGGGTCCTTCAGTGTTTTTTCAACGTCGAAAATTTTTGCACTCTGGCCGTTTTGCGCAACCCCTTAATCGTTTCCGATTGAGTTAAACTTTTGCAAAGAGACTTTTTTCGAGGTGCTTATGCTGTTGAGGTGCATCTGGTTATTAAATTCGATGATCACCTGTTTCCCATACATGCCATTGGCACCTTAATGTACAGTCTTCTGAATTGATGCTCCCTCCGTCGCCTTCAAACACCTTGCGTCAACTGATTCAATAAATATACAAGATATGATGCGGTTTCATACTTGTTCAAATCTCTTGGTGTCACGGAAAAAAATATCGTATATTTTTGTTGCTATGCGCTTGATAACACAAGGAAAGAGTAAAATTATTATTACATTAATTGCAATACTCCGTATACATCACAAGAAAACCTGTAATGTGACGTCTTGCTCGATTGGCTCCGGCATTTGACATGTTCAATTGGCTCCGCTCAGTGTCTCTGTGTAACTGTGAATATAGTAACTATACGTCATATGAGTAAAATGCTCCAAAAAAGTGACAGTTCAACGAGTTTGTTTACATGGTGTTAGAATTCGAACCAAGTTTCTTGTACTGGGTGGAATCGAAAATTTTCTAAGTTCATGTAAACAAGCTCTCTGAATTGTCAGAAAAGTGAGGTTATACATTTTCATTCAATGTTCTATCTCACATACTTTGTTATCGGACCCCTCCGATTAGCGCTTACCTGCCTGTAGCACATCTTGGTCAACACCGAGTACAGTATTCAAGCGAAGGAGAAAGTCCCACTGGGTAAGAAATCTGACAGTAAGGCTCCTGTCACCCAGGGTGAGTAAGCAAAAAGACGAAGTTCAACACCGTGTGTGGTTCATTATCCTTTGGGATAAAAGTTCAAACTTTAAATACCAACTAAATATCAGTGAAATTAAATCTATTGAAGTGACACTATTGACTAGGCAAAATTATAAATCTTGTAGGTAGTTTGGGATATATAAATATATTTATTATTATCTAACTAGCTGGCTATTGCCCGAAAGAGATTTACTATTCTAACCTAACATCTACGTGTCATTGCGCTACTACGAGGTGAGAAACTAACTAAAAACTATTGGAATACCTTCTTAATACTTACAACTAAACACTTGCGAACTATAGGAAGTAGTCTGTGGCCAATAGAGTGCCCAGAAAAATGATGAATTTTTGAAAACTATCGGTCCACCCCTAAGTAGATTCCTAGTCCCACTAGGAGTACTTGCTCCAAATTTGAAGCAAATCGGACAAGTCTAGCTATCGGACCAACGTGTCTGAAGTTTGTATGGGATTTTTCTACAATTTACATGGAGAAACCCCACTAACTCGCATTTTAGCCGTTAGATGGCACTGTATGCATCGTACTGTCACTGTAAGTGAAAATAAGAAGGATAATTTAATTGTCTACAACTAGCAGTACATGGTTGTGTATCGGTACTCGATTCCCACCAACTATACATTTTTGTGAGATAATGGCTAGATTTAGCTGAATAATATGTTCAGAAGAAGTGTAGTACATAATACGAGCTATGTTTTGGTTGGAAAATTTTAGTTCCACCTGTGACCGCATTGAGGGCGCCAACACTAACTTTTTATAGAAGTGAGATAGAATATCGAGATGTTCGGAAGAATTATTTAAAAATGCTCGTTCTACAACTTTGTGGAAGACACTTAATCTCTATCTCTTTCCGTTGAAAAGTTAGTGTTGGCGCCCTCTAGGCGGTAAAATATGGAACTAAAAATTTCTAACCAAAACATGACTCGTATTATTTACTATAAATCTTCTATACATACTATTGCCCTAAACTTAACCATTATTTCACAAAAATGTTTAGTTCGTGCGAATCAAGTACTGATACACAACCAAGCACTGCTACGCCCCATGCAAAACTGACTCAGACCTAACATCGTTAAAAGTTTAATAACTTCTTTTAACACAGCCGTATTCACTAGCAGTCTTCGACAAAGTTGTAGGCAATTAAATTATCTTTCTTATTTTTACTTACAGTGATAATACGATGCATATAGTGCAACCTAGCGGCGAAAATGAGAGTTAGTGGGGTTTCTCCATGTAAATTGTCGAAAAATCCTATACAAACTTCAGGCACGTTGGTCCGGTAGCTAGACTTGTCCGATATGCTTCAAATTTGGAACAAGTACTCCTGGTGGGACTAGGAATCGACTCAGGGGTGGGCCGATAGGGGTAATTTTTTGCCTGTCACTCTAGTGGCCAATAAACACCTAGAATGCTGACATCCGGTTACGAACACCTTGAAGGGAACTAAACGTAAGTCAAAAACTCCTAATGATTATTCTTATATACAATTATATCTAAGATTATATCTAAATAACATATATAACTAAAATTTAGAAACTTATCATGTTAAAACTTTCGATCCTATGCAGGAAAATTATAATCTCTCTATATCGAAACCATGCGTCGGTTGTTTTATTTACTGGAGATTATAAATTCGGAATAATCCCTAAAAGCGCATTGACTGAAACTGTCAACATACTTATTGAAATGGTTCTATGTGAAAATGAGAGCCCCTTTTTGTTTACTTCCTTTTTCGATTATTCCGGCGAACCATAAAACTTTCTAATAATTTTGCAATGTATATCAGAAGATTACTTATCTATTTGTTGTGTCATCACCAATCCTTGGCCCCCATAGTGTTACTTAAACTAATTACTTTTAAGGATAGACAATATTTCAGCTTTTATCGAAATCCTCGTCAAGTGGAAGTCAAAGACCGCAAAAAGTCCAGTAACAGCGCACTGACGACCATAGTTCTCCTGAACGGTAATCGCAGGAGATAGTTATTGCTTAGAGCTCGAATGCGGGGTTAAAGATCCAGGCGTCCGAGGATTGTAAATAAATCCACTCTGGCACACAGTAAGTCCAAGACGAACAGGGACTGCGGGAGCAGTCTTTCCGGATGCCTGGATTGTCGAGCTGTATCAACTGACAGTGGCTTGCTAAGTTCGGCAGCTGAACTCTGCTTCGCCAAGGAAGATGTCGGAGTTCGAAGTGTATGAACTGACGTTAGACAGCCTCGATTCTATCAATGCCGTTCTGGTAGAACGGGTTATAAATAACAGAACAATATCCTAGTGTGCACCAACGCGCAATAGAGCGATTTTAGATTATACTGTCCGTCCTCAAAGTTTGTCGCTATTCGGTAGATGAAACCAAACTGTCTTGATTCCTTATCCACTATGTATGCAGAATGTGGTTTGAACGTGAGTGGCGAACCCATGATGATCCTTGATGTGAGAGCATTTTGGAATGCTCGAGTCGAACAGAAGGTTCAAACCATTCTGTTTAGATCAATCCACATACTAAAGACACCAGGTTCACCAGTACGTTTAAACCTGGTTTAAGCGTTGAGCGAGGGTGAATAAATCCGCTCTTAGTGTCCGTTGAAAACGAGCTTGCCCTTTGTCAATTGTTCCATAATATATCTTTTATTACATTTTTCGGAGTTATGTGGTATTGATTGTGTCTATGCTTTCAATAACAAATTGAGAGAAGCAATGAATTTAAAAATAGTCTTTGATCGATGCGTTTTTTGTTCTTCTAACTGTTTTCTATTTTCGCTTTAGAACTTTTTCAAGATTATTCAATCGGATGAAAGAAAGGAGTTGTCATTTTAAACCGTATCAGTTGCTGGCGACATCCCGAAGGCGATCTAACTTTTGTTCTATTTGTGATCTATCAATATTTAAACCGTTGCAACAGCCCCGCAAGCTATTTTCCCTTCCTAAACCGAATTCACAGACTATTACTGGCTTCAAGGCAATGTTTTCAAATTTTTTTTTCCGGCCAACAAACATCTCCACTGTGTAGGCTCACAGATGACTTATCATTCATCACGGTATCATTTTTGGCAGGCCGGATGGTGGCATGTGTTGCATAATTAAAAATGTGCTCAACCCCTACCAATTCAGGACCATCATCAGTGCGAATATTACATGGAGTACAGCTTCTGGCGATAACAATGTAACTCTGAAAAAATGGTAGGCGTTGTTCCGCCAGAGCAGGACTCACCGCAACACGTGCCCTTTTGCGGCTGAGCTTCCTTCGTTCGCCCATTCAAACAAACTGTTGCTTCAGCTTGTATTCCCCCGTTATGTTAGCTGGGCCTATAGTCAGTTCACTGTTCACACGCGACGACGATGATTCGGTGCATCCATGTAAAGTAGGTGCCTACATACGAGCCGAACCGGCGGGAGGAAGGCTAATCAGCATAATGTTTCCACCCATCAGAACAGTGCCATAGCTTTTCCTGCCACTGACTGGCTGCAATGGACGTTTAAATGTAGGTACTGTACGCCATTCGCCGCACACACTCGGAGGCCTATTCTAGGGGACCTGTTTCCTGTTTGTACACATACTGCAACTACCTAACCAAAAGGGGGGGAAGGCCTACGTAGGTACGTGTGTGATTCTGTCTAACTTCCCCAAATGATACCTGCGGCCTGAGTGCACCAAGAAAAACAGATAATACATATTTCTATTAAAATCAATTTCTCTACGAAGAAAGGGCCAGCGAAATAAGGTGGATTTTTTTAATATTTTGGACACAATTATGATTAATTAAGTTAAAGTTAGAAGTTATTCAACCTTAGTATGGACCGTTGCCAAATAGGATCAAAATAGGCTCATCGTTCTACAAACATGAGATATACGTTACTTGTGCGAACAAATTATTTTTTTTTTTTTTTACAATTCGTTTATTTGACACGGCTCAATGCGATAGCTCAGATGAGCCGTGGGTCTTTTATATATTTACAAGAAATCAAAAATGAAAAACACTTTCACTTATTTAGAGCCTGTAATATCCCGTGCGCGCGACTTGCCAGTGCGAGCGGAGATCTTTTTTCGAGTCGGTAAAATGTTAGTTTTCTCTCTAACTGCATCTTTGGGGTCATCAATATTTCTCTCGTTGTCGTCCGTATCATCATCCTGATTACTGCCTTGATACTCGTGATCAGATGTTCTTCCTGGCTTCTTGCCCTTGCGGGTCACGAGTGTGAACTCTGTATCTTTGGAGGTAGCTTCTTCATTGATTGTTGAATTTGAAGTGCTTGACGCAGCTTTTGCAGTTGTCATTATTGCCTGAACAGCAACCACAAATTTGGCAACCATTTTTTCAGGAAAAGATATTGAAGCCTGGGTGTTGGCATTTCCTTCTGCGGGAGAGCTTTTTCCAGTGGTTTCTAGGCAGGATTGTCCGTAATGTGCCGTTTGTTCACAGAACTGGCACGTGTTAGTTTGTCACCCCCTTCTGCTTTCTTTGCTGGGTAAGGTAGGAGGGTCCGAAATAGGACATGAATCTTTTAATGGCCACTTTGCAAGTACGCAGTGCCAAATCATGTAATTTGACTTCCACGTTTCCGTTATTCATATATATATATATATATATATATATATATATATATATATATATATATATATATATATATATATATATATATATATATATATATATATATATATATATATATATATATATATATATATATATATATATATATATATATATATATATATATATATATATATATATATATATATATATATATATATATATATATATATATATATATATATATATATATATATATATATATATAAGCTTAGACATTCACCTCTTTTAGGGGTAGAAAAATCTCGAATTCTTCTAACAGAGCTTGGAAACCGAACCCAGTTAATCTGTGTACAAGTAAAATTTTAATGTTTCGTGTTCCACTCGTCAGTAACTGACACCAACTTGCTGCTAGTTAGACAATATAAGCAAACTAACACCAAAATTGGCGCCACTTATTCAAAACGGGACACACAACATGTGTGAACGCCTAAAGCAACTGGCTGGTACCGAAAGATGTCGCGGTTAGCCAAGCACAGAAGCTCTGGGTCACTGACGAGTAGGGAAACGAACTGTCTTTTGGCATGAGAAGCAAAAGCTTGCTAGTATGCAACATTTGGTTTCCAAAGGAAAAAATAGGTAAACCAATTTACGCATCTGGGTACAAGACCCAACCTAGAAAAGTGGGATTTTAATGTTTCGTGTTCTACTCGTCAGTAACTGACAACAACTTGCTGCCAGTTTGCCAATATATACGAACTAACACCATGTTTGGCACCAGGTCAATAAGACCATATCTTTACTTGTTCTTCGAAATTTCCGAACAAAAAACAACTTTTTCATAAAACATTAAGTCTCTGTTCATTTTCGAGGATTAATCTCTTCTTAATCACGAACTTAGCTACGGATCAAATATGTGTGGTGTGTGCGATTGTTATCATTTAAAGTTTAAAGCTTTCAGGTTATTTGTTTTTTGACAATTCTAATTATTTTAAAACTATTAGAGATGCCATATGTAGTAAGCATTGTAAACTTAGTAATATTATATTTTTATTATGTTGTTAGCCATACCAAACTGCGGTCAAAATTTAAACTAAAGCCCTTTATTTAGTGGGCTACTAGTACGTCTTTAGCTATAAAATGGATCTTGGTCCGTCCCGCAAAACAAATTTTACAAAATCGGATGCAGTGGAGGATAATATTTTGCGTAAATTTCTCTCTGAAAGTATAATAACTGTTCTCTGGTTTGTCTACTCCTATAAAACGACCTTCTCCAAGCGCATTTGATTCATCACAAAAATTAAATTGAATCAGTTTTTGTCTTGTTCCTGTTCCCCTTTTCATCTTCTATGTCATTCAAGCGGATTAATCTATTCACTTGTAAGTAGGATCAAGAAAGACCAGATGTAAAGGTTTCAAGAATTTCACATAGAAATGTGAATACAACATACGTTGTATAACATTCCACACAAACTGACACAAACTCGAGGATCAGGGGTTTCAGTTCGTTAACACCAAGTTCTTTTGTGAATTGGGAGGGTCAAGGTAATGTTACAATGCAGCCGAATGTTTCCTCATTTATAGATAATCACATAAAAAGTTTTGTTGACTTGACAAAACAGTTTCGGCTGAAAACCATTGGGAATGCGGACCCCCAGATTCATCACATGTTTGCAGGTTTGTCCTTTGGCTTGTCTTTCAATATATTATATCTTCCGTAATTTCTGTCTCTTTAAGTTTTCACTTTGCGTCGGGCTTTTGGCCTGAGCATAAATAAACTCTCCTAAAAATACTCAGATTCCGCTATGTATTGTAAAGATTTTGACGCAGACATATTCAACAGTAACAGATATACCGAAAAGTCGTCCAGATAAGTTCTGATATTCGGACTAAAGCAAGCAAATGACGTTAGTGGCGACAAGGCTTGTATAAAGTACTATCACGTCTAAATGTCCCCTTACAAAGTTAAGATCAACGGTGGGGTCACCGGTTCGAAAATGTGCTTGGATCTACTTATGCAAGGGGTTGGCTGTTTCAAGGTCCTTCATTGAGCAATGATTTTTGAATGGAAATCGCACTGGATAGGACAAAATTGTGTGTCCCTTGTAACTTGTCCCTTGTTAATTACGGCTTCTTCGACTGTTCGGCTGTTGTATCGAAAATCGTGAGTATGAATCTTGCATTGAGAAAGCTAAAAAGTAATTATGCATCATATGGAAAGTAACGAAAATTTTCGTTCTCCATGTCACCGTTTTTTCAGTTCGTGAAATGAACGAAACCAACTTTTTACAGTGCACGAAAATACTTCGTTGGAGAAAACGACGAATGTACTCCTGATTTGTATAATCATTTTCGTTATAATTACGAATGTATATTATCAGTGAAACATAGGTAAATTTTCCTATTTTTAATAGATTTTCTCATTCTGAATTTTTCGCAAAAACTACCATAAATTGAATTTCTCTAATGAAAAACTGCACTTATTGTATTGTAAACGTTGGTTATGAACGTAATTGTAGACTGTAAAGCTTTATTTGATATTAGGTTGCTTCGACATTGAATGTTACATATTTAACCAAACTTTCTTACTTACCTTAATTTGTAGTAGGCGATCGAATTTGATTAAACTTATTTGAGAAGATCAGAAGAAATAAAACTGCGACCGAAATCCGAACTAATAGTTGAAACTATTTTAAAGCTTTATGGGACAATCTCAACCTTGAAAAATTATAAAAGCGTTTAGAGAGTTTTAGACAACATAGTCACTAGACCGGCACAAAAATTGACCTTTTTGGACTACCTCTCAATCGAAGGATAATTGGCTACATATGCCTTATGCCAAATATGAGCTTGTTCGGTTGCTTCTAGCTGACTCACAAGAATTTCAAAGTTTGTTTGTAAAAATATATGAAGGATCTGTAATGAAAACAATAAATTTAGGTAGAAATTCCACAATCATCATGTGCATCCTAAAGTCCACAGAGCGGACGGCGCCGATGGTTGGGTGGTAAGCGGGACCGCCACTCACCACAGTTGGTCTGGATTCAATCCCAGTCGAGGTAGTTGAGATTTTTCTGAGATGAGAAAAACCTGAGGTCACGCCTTCCTTCAGAAGGGAAGTAAAGCCGTTGGTTCCCTGTCCATGAGTTGATGGGTCGATATCTAGTCCAGATAGTGGGAGTCGTCACCTCTCTGGCGTCGGTGTTTGGCCTCGTAGCGGAATTAGGCCGACGGAAAACAATCAGAACTAGAACAAGAAAGCCCACAGATAAATACTTTAAGATGTAAGGATTGACATTGCCGACGACTGCAAATTGATCCGATTGTGCAGTAAAAATATATTCAAATAAAAAGTTATGTGTCGCCTCTCTTTCTCGCACATGCTTGGAATAGGATATGTTCAAACAATCTGTTGACCTTCAAAGCCAAATAATTTTGTCCTGTGACCTCTTATCAATATGCGACCTACAACAAAACCTATGCTCCTTAAGTTTTAAGGTATTCAGAGTCGCTGTGGGATTTTTATGGAATTTTGAGTTCTCATGTCCAATTTTCCATATGTATTACTATAGAAATTTAAAAACGTTTGAGAATAAACTAGAGCCATCTGAATAGATACATATACGCCACGTGGTTTTTGGAGCCAATTTCCGTTTGAATTAGCAGTGTTCGGAAAAAAAAAAGATCAAAATTGTTGCCGGTCTAATAATTACATTTCATGTATAGAAGAAGCTTTCTAGTTTTATTTTACCATTTTTGTAACATTCCTAAACTGCCGTTCTACGCATAATTGTCCCATGTAGATAGGGAATCCCATGGAACATGGGACAATTAAGCTTATAACGGCAGTAAAATACACATATAAATGTATCGAATGCAGTGGTTTTAATCATATGGCGAAGCAATAAATATACAAGAACCGAAAATAATTGTATATATGGACTTAGATACATTTTTGCAATGTTTTTTTTGAGTGGCAGTGTATTCATTCACAATTAGGCTTTGTAGTATGCACTAGAAGAATCAAAGTGTAAATGAATCAATGAACCTAAATAATAAACCTTCGTTGCGCTTTTCATCGATTCGCGTACATTTGTTGCTAAGAAAGTTTTCGTCTATGCGCAACAAAAGCACAGATTGCTATCATGCATGCATGCAACTGCACACAAATTAGGTATATACATTCGCCTAAAATATTGAACCCAAGCGAACGGTGTACAATCGTACAATCAAACAGCTGTGTGAGTGTATCGTATCCGTTCCGTACACGAATGGAAGATACGCATCAAGCAAAATGCGTCAACACTAGTGATGATGGAAATATATTGAAAACAAAGACGTAGTCTTACGTCAAAAGATTCCGATTTCATCAACTTCCCCGATTTATAAATCAAATATAAATCAAAAACACAGAAGAAAACCTTGGTATTACATTTCGTTGTAGAACTTGACCTAATATTTCGGCGAACTTTACAGGACAATTGATACGCTTCTCTAAGAATCCTGGCTGTCTGGAGTTTAAACATACGACGGGTGGCATATGAGATCAGCACCTTACCCTCTGAACTACCAAAACAGGCTAATATCTTTGAAGATTTATTTCAAAGCAGAACTAAAGACGGCACGCAACTTGTAGTAATCAAGATGGAAATGCGTAATTTTATAAAATCCCACTAATAAAGCGATTAAATGATCCCTTTGTATATCGATTGTATCGTGTCGCAAGTGGAGAAAATGTTTCGCACCTTTGATATTCCATCGTTCATCACCCTTGGAAAACGTACTATTTATACTCAGACAACGCTTTTTGCACATAACATCGTGTTTGTAACGTACCAATTTGATCAGCAGATGAATCACTACGAAAACACATGCGTGGAAATTGTCAAATCAAATGAATATTTCCATGCTAATATTTAGAAACGTAAAACCAATCATCTCGGCAAAGTTATGTTATTTTATTCACCTTTTAACTAGAAAAGTAATTCAATTTCGTTCAATAAGTTGAGTTGGCTTGATTTATCTAAAACCATTGCTTATCATTGCAATTATGCTCAAGCTCAAAATAATGTGAATATTACAAAACATACGAGGTTGTATTTTCTCTCAGTGCATCACTTATAGCAGAAAATCATCACCGTTAGTACAATGCTCGTCATAAATGGCATATCACTTTCTCTTTATTGTTTCGTGTAACGTTTTATTTCCAGATCTGACCAAAAAATTCTCATTTCACATCCCCCTGAAGCCAGTTGTAGACACCACTTCCGCCCTCACCAGTTTTTCCCGTCGTCGGAGGCAACATTTTCCGTTTTACGTCACTCATCTTGGTCTCATATTATTGCACACCTACATACTTTATACTTTATGCTTTAAAATAAACATTTTCCAGGGTGGTTCTCCAGAGCTGCTGAGTCAACCCAGAACCCAGCACCCAGGCGGATTAATTTCACGATCCTCAAGAAATAAGGAACCATCTGAATCACACAGAACGGCAGGACAACCACAACAAAAAAATCCACAAACGAAGAAACACACCGTTGTTAATGAAAGAGTTGCCCACGGTCAGCTTTCATCAGCAAAGGACCGATGGAATTTGCTTTTGTTCAACTAACCAACCGAAACTCTGGTTGGTTTTACGAATGTACAGAATTTTGAGGAGGAGGTTGTTTTGTTGTTCATTTTGGCCGCGTGAACAGAAATTATGAATTGTTTTCATATTTATGTTTGTGCCTTTGCTGATTCATTTTTTTTGTTGTCGCCGGAATAACTATTCCCCGTGCACCAGTGACAGTTTCTGAGTGATTAAATGCCCGGATTGAAGCGAAAGGAACCGGCAAAGTTTTTCTTTTATGTCGAAGCTCTCCACCTCATCCATCACCCATTCCAAGTCGGTCGATGGGTTGGTTGGATGATGAATTTGAGAACAGCACTGACTCGACACGGTCAAAAAAAAAATAACAGTCTCTCCCTTCCCCTTAAATGCTGCAACAGTTTGGTGGGATTTCTTTCTTTTCCATTGCGGAGATTGTGCTTTTAAAATGATTGTCTCTAATCAAATAAGTTCTGTTTGGCAGGAAAATGGACTGTAATGAAGACGGGCCAATATTAGCATTTTGGGTAATGGAGAGAATGAGCTTGAATGAATAATAAATAGATAGTAACATAAACTCCGGGGTGCGCGAACATAACTGCTCCACCTTGATGGGTGAATACCGGAAACATGTGCTGGAAAATTGCTATCGTATCTAGCCATTTCAAATACATATGTCATACATAATAAGTTTGCATTTAGTGGGAATACCGTTCGTTTGAAACAAAGTTTGTGCAAGTTAATTTAACCATCCCTTAAAAAATTGCCACATACGCACACTCAGACATTTTTCAATCTCGACGACTGGTCGACTGGTATATGACCCTCGCCCCTCGGGTCTTGGTCGCACAGTCGATTTTAGGAGTGAATGCATAACCTTTCTTTACACGAGAAAGGCAAAAAATCTATTTAATTCTGCTGCAAGTCAGTTCCAGAAACAATAAAAATCGGTATACGTTATCCCTAGACCTCTTCGGAAACATACAATCAATTACAGTTCCTAATAGTTTCCGGCAATAAAAACGGTAGCTTAAAATTTAATCATGTGGTAAATATGTTAACATTTGGAAATCCAGCAGCCGAACAACGACCAACCGACCATACAAGGAAAAATCGAACATTGAAGTAAAACCAAAGAGAGTTGTTCCTCTCCGGTAAGTCGCTTGTCTGAAACCACCAAATGACGGCAATGTTATAGGGAAAATAAAATTCCCAACCAGCACCGTTTTGTTTTCTGCCGGCCAGTGCTAGTCTGCAGTCGCTACATCGCCATCTCGGTATAGGAAGTGCATATAAAAGCCAAAACGAGCTGCATTTTATGGGATGGTATCGGAAAGTACCAACAAAAACTGAATAACTCGAAAGACCAAGCGGTGGTACGTATGAAACGAACCAAGGTAAACTGACATTCGTACGATGCACTCTTACCGTACCGAACGTGCTGCCATTGGCGCATGTATTGCAACAGTTTCTATAATAAACTATTAGTTACAATTAAATGATAAGAAAGATCAACGCTGGAAAAATGTTTGGTCCGGAAAAAAATGTTAAGAAGCAAAACTTTTTTTTAAATTTTCATCTTTTCTGGCTACACTGCTATTTAGAGCTGTAGCTATTTTCCAGAATAATCAATTTGAGGAAAACCGTATAGAACATCGCATGACTCGATGCACAGCTTGCATGAAGAGAATTCTCCTGAACGGTGGTTCACATTACAGAACGTAGCAAACAGTGTACCTCATAAAATATCTGACTACCGTATAAGTTATCCGGCAGTAAAGTTCTATCTGTGCTTACCTTGTAGCCACTGCCGGTGCAGCATCCATAAAACAGAATAAAAAATATCCATTGAATTTTTAAAAATATTTTCGAATTCATCTGAACCGTGCCGGCTTCGTTCGGTTCTAAAGAAATCGGATTAAGCTATATTTTCTGAGGGGTTTTCAGCGGATGCACACTACCACTTGATTGACACTCTTTCTAACTGGTAGGTTTAATTTTTTAATTTGATCATTCGATGTTTTCGTCCTTAGATTATTAGAGACTCAAACGTTCTTTTCCTTTCATTGTCGTTCTTTCCACCATTTTCTCAACATTTACACTACTACGGCCAAAGTTATCAACCAGATGACGTACATGACAATAGCCTACTAATCGCGTGTCGATCAACTATTAAGATTGACACAAACAAATTTCATCTGCTACGGAGGACGAACCTGCTACAGGAGCTTAAACATAAACTATTTTTCGCGATTTTTTTAAGGGCAAAGGAACAACTTTTTTGAAATTTCAAGCATATTTGCATACATATTTGAAAAACTCATAGAAATTGGCCGACTTTTGGGAAATCAGTAAAGCACCTATCATCGTCGGCAATTGGCACTCAGTGCGGACAGAGGATAACGGAAAATAAGCGGGGATAAAAATACATGAGCTTGAAAAACTGGTAAAATTCGTAAATTTATATCTTTTATTCGAGGTTAGAATATGTGGTTTTCGGAATAAAATTTTAACTTTATCGTGCATTAAAACATAGCTTGATTTTTAGGTGCAGTTTTGGGTTTATGTATACAAAATTGATTCTAAAGACGACAATCTTTGATTTATTTCAATCGGTCAATAAATTCATAAAACTTCTTAAAAGTGGAAAAAGGCGAAAAACAGTGAGTACATTCGTTCGAGCACTCGCATGTCAGTCTATGAGTTCAGTTGCATACCTTCGGTAATACTTTGGATAGGCTTCTAAAATTTGTGCTGTACATTTATTTATTTTTATTTTTACATTTCTTATAAAAGAAATGTATAGAATTCGCTCAAACTTTCAAGATTTTTTCCGAGGCCCGGAGGGCCGAGTCTTATATACCAATCGACTCAGCTCAACGATTTGGGACAATGTCTGTGTATGTGTCTGTGTGTGTATGTGACGAACATACTCTCATTCGTGTTTCTTAGCAATGGCTGAACCGATCTTATCCAAACCAATTGCAAATGAAAGGCCTCACAGCAGAACGCAATTAATTTGTTTTTGATTCTGATGTTTAGTTCCTAAGATATGGATGTTTGAATGTCCAAAAACGCATCTTTTGCAGTTTTTTTGAAATTACTGTCGACTTTGACAACATAGATAAATACGTTATACATTTTCAAACAGCTTATACGAATACCTTTTGAACTATAGTTTGTTGAAATCGGACTATTATCGAAGGAGATATTTACATTAAATACTGATATCGGATTCTTGCCGTTTCCCTATATCTACAAATAAGACCAAAACCATGAAATTGACTATTACCGCCAAAACGGCTAAGTTGAGGTCAATAGCCTCTTTGGTGAAGTTATTGGATTTAATATGCTCTTTATTATGTTTTCACTGATTAATCCCGCTACAAGTGAGATATTTTCATTAATTTTTTTTTTAAGTGTTTACATTGAGATGATGTCTTCTGAAAATTTATAGATCATTCTTTTGCAAACAACTTTGCTGAAGACACTGTCTGTCTTGTATGCATTAAAAGTTATAGCATGTTATTTATCGTTCAATATAGTAATGGTCCGTTTTAATATACCAGCCGAATTTAATTCGATAAACGGAAAAGAATATCAGGACATATTTTGTACTTCATTTTCTACCTATCACTGCTTGCACCAAACAATTTCAAGTTGCAATCTTTCATTTGCCAGTACCTTCTGACAGCAAATTTTCTAACTTATGACTCCTTGATCGATCTAAAACATATCACGGAAAACGATAAACGAAATAAATGACTTCAAGTAAGTGGCAACAAAGTAATTATAAACTCGTCCACAACAAACTTCTTCGAATATTGTCTACTTGAGATTTATTTTTGAGGATATCTTTTTTCTATTGCATCGAACTACACCATTTACATCGTTTTTGGTAGTTTGTTATAAGAATAATTGCACGGTTTCTTTCAAAATTTGGTAAACCTTCTCTCATTCGTTCATTTGTTTGGGTAGTTTATGTCAAAAAAGTATCCTTAATTAATAGGTACAATTAAGGGGGTGGACTGCTTTGGGAGACAAAAAGAGGCTGGTTTTCGTGATTTTTGGAAAGGGAAAGAAACGTCCTAACTTTTTGAAAGTCATATATACTCGTACACACATTTGGGAAGTCAAATAAAAAATTTCCTTGGAAAATTTCACAATATGGCGGAATAAAGGAATATTCCTTACTGGAAAAGTATATTATGGTTGAAATCAATGAAACAACAAATTTCCAATTCACATAAGTATATCTTCTGTTTGATTTTCTGTACCCGTTTTTTCCGCATTCTTCTAGAAATTACATTTTTATGAGATGAATTTTTGATACTAACGTACCACACAAATGGTTAAAATATTTGTTAGAATCTTAAAAAATTACATGTATTATTGTGATATATTCTTCGTTTTATCTATCGCCATAAGTAAAACAAACTCAATTTTTCCGTTCTTGTATAGCAGGTCACCTCGTTAAGGGTTTATATATGTAGTGGATCGACAAAGATTAGGAAATTGCTTTATTTTCTCTAAACAAGATTGCAATATTTTATTAACCCATGTCCAACATTTTTCATTTGCATACAGGGATCCAAAACCTTTTCCATGTAAATGGTGGGTTAAGAAACACGAAAAACATTCTTCCATAAAGATAGGTGCTTCCATCGCAGTGCTGCTCAAGTTTTACCTTCCAATGCTTCTTACAATTTTCCTAGAATTTTTATAATAGTCAAATTACTTGGAAAATGTATTCGAAAACGGTCTAAGTTAATAGTTTTTGTCAGTTTTCAATAATATTGCAAAATAATGAAGATATATCAAAATTTCATTTTTCATCGTCAACGTAAACTGTCCCTGGCAGCACTGCTCCATCGGAATCCAACAAGGCTAATTGTAATAACTTCAGTTTTAGAGTAAATGAAAGTAATAGTCCCATTTATTAGCTTTACTTATTTTTAGGAGCAATTCTTGCCTAAACCAAAAGTTATAGCTACTTAAAAACGTTGTTGTCCACACACAACATGGGCATGAATGGGTTAAGAGGTTACACCACTGTAGAGCACGAAAACATAGGAATATTTTGGAAATTTTACTTGATGCAATGTAAAGATGAATCGAGATCCTGTAAAGTGTGAAGTATAATACTAGTTTTGATGTACAAAAACTAAAAGTGTCAAATGTTTTCTATGCAAGATTGCGACTGGACAACATTTTCCCACAGACTAGTTCTTTTGGAAAAAGTCCACTGCCGAAAACAAAAGGTTTTTTTCGATTCCTTAGAAAGATAGAAAGCGACGATATTTTGATTTTTCTCAAAATGGTAAATTTCATAATAATCGATACAAATATTGCTTATTTAAAAAAAACAGTACAATAAAAAAATGAAATTCTACGTACGTCGCTGGAGAAAGCATTTTCGAAAACACTGTCAAAATTTCAGAACGATGAAAAAATATTTGTTTGAGTTATATTTTCGGCCACCGCAAAAAAATGTGGTTTAGAGAAAAACACAAAGTTTTTAGTACACTAAGGGTATACAAAACAAGCGTTGCGGCAAAATTGAAGATTTATATTCATATATTATTGCCGCTTTCCATATTTGGACATATTACTATTAAGACCATAATTCATATTTTAGGCAAATGAATAAAAATTAGATTCTTTTAAAAATTCTACTTTTATTAATAAGGGTGTGAATATTACAAAATACTTGCGTAAATATTATCAAAGACTTAGGCATTAGAATTAGTGATAATAATTTAAATCAAAATCCTTTTTTAACCACTATTTATTGTGAGTCGAAATATGTTGCTCACTATGAGGTCACTTTCAGAAAAAGTCGATATCGAAATAATCGCGTTGAGGTAGTGTGATTTCAAGAGCTGCAATTTCAGTTCTAGTTCTCAGATCGCCATGAAAATTTAAATAAACGCTATTAATGGTATGTACTTCAAATCTGCGCTATATTTTTTTACATTTTTTGGGGCAGCACATAAATAGTCCCTAAAAGGAAATTTAGTTTTTCCATACATAATACATTGAATGAAGAACTTAAATATTTTATTTACAAAGTATTAGTATTAAGTGGATTTTCGGCCTACTTTAAAGGGCATTTTTTCGTTTTACTTTTATTTTAATTTGAATTTCGACATTTCTCGCAAAGATGTTGTCCCATGCTAATTTGATCGATACAGTATTCGAAAATGTTGGTTTGAGTGTCTCTCTGAGACCTACTACTGTCCCATGTAGTATGTATTATGAACAACATCGCGAAACATTATGCTGTAAGTGTTCTCAATCGTTGTAATATCCGAAGAGAGTGATAAGTGTTATAAGAAATGTCTCATCACACTGTTAGGTGGATTAAACTCGTTTTTTATGCAATTTCATCTGACCTTATGCAAACTCGAAGAAGATCTAAAGTGCGTAAGGTGGAACAGTTGTTAAAGTTCAAAATGGACCTTGATCTTACGTTAGTGATACACCTCCAACTACATCATACGAAAAATGTAGTACTGATACTATTCAATCGGCTAGGCGATGCAGAACTCTTCTGTTTTGTGAATAACATGCAACACGACGTCGAATACGACAACATTAAAACCAAGATCCTCGAGTATATTGACAAAAATTTTGCTGAAATTCGGCTGCATGATTTGGCATAGCGTACCACTATGCTATAATTCTCCTTAGTGGAGCACAATGGTGAAAACTATTTTTTTCATTAAGGAGGAAATCGTTTAAAACCATCTTAGTGTGTTAACTAAGTTAGTGTCGGATTCTGATGAGACGAAATCGAAACGCAAATTCAAAATTTTGGCCGGGATTAGGTTGACGATTTTCAGAGCGACAAAAAGTTACTGTCGGTTTCTGATGAGGCAAGCCGAAACGCAACTGTGTAAGAAATAAGGATTTGGACACTCAAGTGCAAAGACTGGTTTCACCAACAAATTTTCACCTTAGTGAGAAATTTTGGTGTTTACCAAATTTTCCTCCTTAGGGTGAAATATAGCATAGTACTGGTACCAGTTTATATGGAAAATTTCTGTGTGGTCGCACTTTTAAACCCGTAGCTTCGGAACCGCAAGCCGTCTTAAGACCACTCGGGGCCACTGTGCACTAGCGCGCTAAGGGGCCCCCATAATTGAACAGGTATAAACTGGTGTAGGGTAAGATGACAAAAAAAGAGTATCACGATCCACTTCTACTCCATGCAACCATGAGATTTTTGTTTCAAAATTTGAGCCAAATCAGTCCAAGTACCGTCGAAAAACGTAAGATGATTTTAGTAGATCCTAAAAAGTTACAGTTAGTTGAACAAGCATTTATGACCGATAGATATTGTTTTCTTTTCTTTTTATTTTGATTTTAGAGGTTTTATTCTTAGGGTCATTCGCCTCGTTTTCGGGTTAGAGAAATCTCTTTAGGAAAATATGTAACCCTATTGTGCGGTGTTGGGGATCGAACCCAGGTGAGCTGCGTGCAAAACTATTGATTTATCAACTACTCTATGCACGTCCACTCTGACCGATAGTGGCAATGAGCCTAAACACTATACGCTGTGGTAGGAGTCCGAACACAGGTGAGCTGCGCACAGTGTAATGAACTTACCTTCTCCAGACGGTGTAATCTGACCTTCATATTTGTAAGATATTGTTTGAGAACTAGGAGCGCCTCCGCCAAGAAGGAGGAATGATGGATTAGGGCAGGCTTAACGTCCATTGTTTGAACGTAATCCGAACTGCTTCTTTGTACATTCTCCATAATTATGTATAACCTAAAACGAAGCGCATTGCTCATGTATATTTCTGGTATACTACATGTAGTTTTCAAATATTCACTAAAATATCACAAGTTTTAATCGACACGTAGCTGTCAAAATATTGAATCACCAATTTTTATTTTTTATTTCAATTGCATTTTTAATAGATTTTTTGAGTACTCTTCACTTACTTTTAAAGCTAATAAATGTCGTTTTTCTGAAAATACGCCTATTACAAGCCATAACAATGTGGAGGATTCTTTTGACTAAACCACCAAAACCATCCTATTGGAATCTGTAAAAAATAAGTAGCAATATCTACGAAAAATAAATAGTAAGATGTTTTGTTTACGATTCAAACATGATAATGCCTTGAAACCTACGTATTTCAGAACTTAGTCTAGATGTATTTTAGAACTAGACTAACAATATTTACATTGCTTCGTTCAGTGCTATTATCAACTTCTTAATGTTTCTTATATGATGAAATTGGATAAAGTCGATTACCAACTTTGGAATAAGCCACATTTTTTCATATTTACGTATGGCCGAGTATTACAACCTTTGAAATCAATCAATAATATGTTGGAACCTAAGCGCGCGAGTTGATTCGTTTATTTTCAATGTTGGCATTCTTTACTGCATCTTGTTCTAGTTATTTTCCGTCGGCCTATTTCCGCTACGAGACCAAACAGCGACGCCAGACAGGTGACTTCCACTATCTGGACTAGATATCGACCCATCATCTCATGGACCGGGAACCAACGGCTTTCCTTCCCTTCCGAATTTTTTCCACCTCAGAACAATCTCAATCGCTGAGATCGAACCCAGACCAACTGGAGTGAATGGCGGTCACGCTTACTACTTAACCACAGACGCCGCCATTCTTTGCTGCAATATTAGAACAAACGATTCTTTGAAATATTGTCACTTTTTGTACGAAGTAAGGCAGATTTTTGTTATTTATTCCTACAGAAATTTTGTTCATTCGTTTATTGTGACTGGTTCGAGGAGGCGTAGAAAGTGAACACATACATTTTAAGTAATAATATCAATCTACCTATTCAACAAGCTGGTATCTCCAAGATGACGCGGGTGGTTAAGTGTTCAGCCTTGGGTTAACATGGTGGAGTCGCCTCACTAGTGTCGGTGAAAGAAACTGAGTGCGGAATGAGACCGACAGAATAAAAATAATAACAATAAGCACCATTTTTGCCATTCGAAAATACAAAAGTTCAACACCTTAATGGCTACGTAAAGTTCGTTTAAAATGTTTTCATAACGAAAAAATGAAATTATTCGAGCCTATTAATATGAACGGTAAAATCAACTTTAACGCCGATCAGGTAAAACAGTAGAAATAGAAAACACAATAGTAGATTTTGACATATGATAACCACCGCATTTTTCCCATGTGCCCCCATTCAAACTCGTCGAATTTTAAATATTTCGCAATGAAAATTTAGTAAAATGTTCTTATTGCATTATTTTATGGAAATTGACTGCATAGACTCACATTGCATAGCAAAAACAAAATTAAAATGATTGTTTAACAATAACCATTTCCTCATTAACCATAGTTTGATTGGAAACACCCCACAATATAATAATGTTCATAGAAACATTTCGTGGAAACAATATTAAGTCCAATCAAAAAAATATACAATCAGTGTATCCCACCAAATTTCAAATATCCTTGAAACCACGCACATTTGGAAGGGTCGACTGGTACAGATGCTTTCAATCACACTTTTAAACTTTTTTGGGATTTTGGGGACTTCATTCACGTGCTGTTCAAATTGATTCATCGTTCTTGCTCAAATTAAAATTTATATCAAAATTAAAACTTATATCGAAATTTTGAATTGACGTTTGATTTGGTTCAATACCATCCTGGGCATGCAATGCATCGTTTCATACCGCTACCATCACTCCGCTTCGTTTTCTGATACTATTTAAACGTCTTGTTCATATGGGATACAGCACAATGAGAATGTGTGATTCCGAGCTGCTACCCATCCATTGTTACACACACACTAAAGTGTGCTCGGATCGACACAAAATTCAATAGCAGCCGATGGGAAGACTGTACCTTTAATTTAAGTTTGGGCAAATCGATCTAGCTATCTCTGACAAAAATTAGAGATATTTTGGACACATACACACATACATACGCACGCACACACATACAGACTTTTTGCGATCTTGAAGCACTGAGGCGAATGGGATATAGCAGTGGACCCTTCGGACCGGGATTGGATTGTCGATTTTCAGAGTGATTGCATAATCTTGCTATATGAGAAAGGCAAAAGGAAGACGGTTATATAGAAACACAAGAAGCATCAACAAACAACCGGCAGTGAAAACAAAAACTACTCTAGCGCTAACGACATGGACGATAACGAGAGAGAGGGAAGACAGATCAACCAACAAGCAGGTATAAGTGACATTTTTTGCCACATGCACACATATATTTCCTGATCACATCGAACTGAGTCAGATGGTATATGAGACTCGGTCTGCTGAGCCTCGGTAAAAATGTTGATATTCGGAGCGATTGGATAACCTTTCTATATGAGGAAGGCAAAACATGATAATAAAATTTTAAATTCTTCGTGGTAATATGACATTTCTTATTTTTCATACCTGATTCAAGAGCCATTATTCCACTCAGACAAGACCATTCGTATTCCCTACGCACATCAAATGTCCTATGGATTAGTTCCTTAGTTTCCTAAAAAACACAAAACAAACAAAGACATCTGTATGCTAAAAGAAATGTCAGCAAGATTGGCGTCATTCGGCGAATGCGTGTTCTCTTACAATGCCATGAAATCAAGGAAAATTTAAAGTAACATGCAACCATAAATAGAAGAGAATCGGATAAAAATTAGTTACATAACAAAGGTGGTTCATTTTCAAAGATGCGCTATCATGTGCATAAATCACTATATAAAAACCATTTTTTATTCACCTAGTGATGTAATTGTATTGTGGAAATATCTATTACATTCTTATTACACTTGGTGATTATATATGAGTGTACGAACGCCACGAACACGATGAGCATATCGATGCTGACACACTTGAAACAAACAAAAATATAATATTTAATTAGGTTAATCATCCATGGTCAGTGATGAACCGCTGGGAAAAATTCCATCTTCCCGGGTTTTTATTTTCGGGTTTTAACCGGGTTGTTTCCCAAATCTTTTTTAACCCGCACGAAATATGGGTTTTTTCATTTTATCGAATGTATGATGTTCATTTAATGTTTTTATTGAATCTTGCATTAAATTTGAGAGACCGAAAATAAAAGTCGCAAGGATAAAACATACTTTGTAGAACCCACTCCAGATATCTTAGCATGTAAAAATCGGATATAAACATCAAGCGTAAAAATCGGACAGAGATCCTTGAGTATAATTCGCTCACAGGAAATTCCGTACAACGTTACATTACAGATTAAAAGTTGGATAAAGAAAAGTCCTTTGTAAGAACCCGATATACTTTTTACGGTTTTTATGCTGTAGGACTTAATCGAAAAGCTCCTGCCCGATTTTGAAACTTGAAGTTTAAATCCAATTTTCATATGCTAATATATTTATAAAGGGTTTTACGAAGCATTTCCCGTTCCTGCGACTTTAATTTCGGTCCATTCCTTATTCCAACTTGTATCATATAATACTGGGAACAATAGTCATTGTTAATCTGACTAGTGAAAATTAGAATAATCGTGTGATGCCCAAACTACTTTTATACTGCTTGTTACTCATTTTAGGTTGCTATACTTTTAGCGAAATGAGGTAGGCATTCACACAAAATTTAGAAAATACCTTTTTAGTTCGGTGAAAAGTAAAAGTGAGAAAGCGAGTGGCCTTGATATTCGTCATTAGTATGAACCATAAGCAGAACTCTCACAAATCGCAAACCGAATTCTTTCGGCATCAGCAACAGTAGAAAAAATATTTAGTACATTTAGGAGTAAGAAACGCAATCGACTTAGCTCAAAACGTGTTGAAAAGTTTTATCACTTATTCAACCACAATATTTGTAATGAAATGTTGGATCCCCGCTATGACAATGATTCAATCGAGGAAAACCATTCAGAATTTTCATATACATGCAAAACTTTATGACAATAATGCTCATAAATAAAATAAAAATGTTTGGATAACAATGTATTAATGTTCAATTACTAAAATATCAAAAAAATGCAAAAAACCCAATCTTCCCGCGAAAAAACCGTTTTAACCGGGAAAAAACCTTGGGTTCTTTCCCCAAATTTATAAAAACCCGATTTGGTACATCACTGTCCATGGTTAATACCTTCATGTCGACATATTTTGAAATGCGGGGTGGTGGAGGAGGGTAGGAGCATAATTAGTGGGAGGTGAGGATGCGTTGAAAACTACCTAACATATTTTAGTGTACGGATGGATGAAGGGAATGCGGGTATACGGATTGATGAAGGGAAGAAAGGGGGGATGGATAACAGCTAACTTCATATTATACCTTCCAGTTGATACTAGGTTAGTGAAAATTGGTTCTGGCATCACCGAAGTGGCTTTAGTTCTGGAATATGTCCGATACCCAGGACTTACGGAATTATCGAAAGAGGACAATTTATTCCAAGAATCTTTGATTCACCATCAATGATCTAGGTCAGCGAATCGTAGTTCATTTCAACAGATTTTTAACCTTTGAGGTAGTACGATTGCACCAGTTTATATGAGAAATTCCTATATGACTGCAATAACCATCCTGTAACTCCGGAACCAAAAGTCAGTACTGAATAAAATTCAATATCAGTCAATGGAAGTATTATATCTTTCATTTGAAATCAAGTTTGTAAAAATCGGTTAAGAGTTCGCTAGAAAATAGGTGTGATATTAGCTCAGGAACTTGGTGAGTTCCCCGGGGTATCATGAACCGTCATTAGTGATCTAGACCCGCAAATCCCAATAATGTTGAACGTATTCGAATATGTATTACATCTTCCGGAGACCATGGTGTTACCAGTTAAAAAGGGAATTTTTGTGTGACCATACTCTTCCACCCGTAACTCCGGAACTGGAAGTCGGGTCAACAAAAAATTCAATAGTAGCTTATGGAAGCATTATACCATTCATGTGAAATTAAGTTTGTGCAAATCGGTTCAGCCATCAATTAGTGACATAATTTGACACACACGTACATAAACGCATATATACACAGATAGTTTGCGATCTCGACGAACTGAATCGAGTGGTATAAAATATTCGGCCCTGGAGGCCTCGGTTTCAAAATCGAAATTCCGACCGATTACATAACCATTGTATATGACAAAGGCAAAAAGGTGTAAAATCAGGTGTCCCAATAAGTCTAATTTCCTCAAAAAAAATCGGGATAACATAAATTCTCAACATTTCAGGCATTTTAAGGACATTTGGGATCGAAAATACGAATTCGATTTCTGAAAGTTCATGGATTAAAATTAAAATAAATTTTTTAGTTCCGGCTTACATGGAAATTTCTTATGTAACCGGACGATTCATTCTATATTTCCAGAACCATATAAATAATCAGTACGAGATTTCACAGCACTCTATAGAAATAGTTTGAGTTAGTTTAGTTTGAGACTAAGTGTGTGAAAATCGGCCCAACCATCTCCAAGAAACTGACGTGAGTTTTTTTTAATTTTGAGCGATGGCCATTTTCCAAGTCACTTCCAGAACCGTCTATTGTCGTCAATACGGCCAACAAGAACTGCAAATGCAAGATATTTGGCTCCCATATTTGCGAAAAAAATCCTTTTTGCATTCATCGCGGTATTGGTTTGAATAGGAGTTTTCTCTGTGACCACACTCCACAACCCGTAACTCCGCCAGATCGATATAAAACTTAATAACAGTTTTTGGCGATAAAACACCGTTCATTTGAGATTAAGTTTGGTCCATTTGATCCAGTCATCGCTGAGAAATCGATTTATCTATTGTTCTGAATTTGGCTTCTTCCGCCGGAGCTTCCAGAACCGTCGTTAGTGGCCAATGTGGCCAAAGAGACTTTGAATGACTATTAGTGACCCAGAACTACGGATCCAAGCAGTTGTTGTCGCATTTTGGAAAAATTTTCACCTTTAAAAAATCATGTTTGTAAAAATCAGTAAAAAAAAACGCTGAGAAATAGGTATGACATTATCTTAGGGACTTGACAAGTTCCCCCGGGGAATCAAGAACCTTCATAGGTGACTTATGTATTCAAAGCAACTTCGGTGGGTCATTAATGAACTAGACACGGTAATCCAAGTAA
This sequence comes from Topomyia yanbarensis, assembly GCF_030247195.1. Lineage (NCBI taxonomy): Eukaryota > Metazoa > Arthropoda > Insecta > Diptera > Culicidae > Topomyia > Topomyia yanbarensis. The sequence continues at coordinate 43,772,393 of NC_080671.1, read as the reverse complement.
TGTTGCACACATTTTGATATTTGGACATCATGATGGAACCAGTTTAAATGGGAATTTGCATTGTGATCGTACCCTTCGAAACGTTACTACGGAACCGGAAGTCGGATCAATAACAAAAATCAATAGCGATGGGAAGGTTGTACCTTTTGTTTGAGACTAAATTTGTGCAAATCGGTTCAGCTATCTCTGAGAAAAATCGGTGAGATTGTTTGACACATACATACATACATACATACATACATACATACATACATGCATACATAAATACACACATTTTTTCCGATCTCTTGACGAACTGAGTCGAATGGTATAAGAGATTCGGCCTTGCGAGCCTCGGTTAAAAAGTCGAACTTCCAACCAATTAGATAAACTTTCTATTTAAGAAAGGCAAAACCTGTTTAAATCTAATTGCAATGGTGCTAGTGGCGCACAGTGGCACGACTTAGAACAAAAGATGGACTAAAGTCCAAACTTTGCCGAATCGGTTCAAATAGGACGATTTTATGTAGTTTTGGTACGCTGAATTCGTTTTTGATATAAAAACAATTCAAAAATAAACGTTTACTATTCATTAGGGGGTCTCAAAAATATTTTTTTTCGAGATCGCTCTTAAAATTTGTGTATATTCATTTTCGTTTGCTAAATCGTTTTTGATATTAACACATGTAAACAATTTTTTCATTATACGTTAGGGTGGCTCAAAAAATATGTATTTGTGAAGGTTCAAACATTAAAGATTTTTTTAAAGAAGTTTTTGTGCGTTGAATTTCCATTTTAATTGTAAAAATAGAAATTAACTTTACTACTTATTAGAGTGGCTCAAAAGTAAGTATTTTGTCTTTTATAATGATTTTTTTCAATAGTAATTTTGGAATTTATTTTCCATATTGAAACGAATTAATTGACATCTCATTATGGGACTTCAGAAATGACTATTTTGTTTTTACGGATCAACTAAGATGTGTTCGACTAATTTTGAAACATTCAATTCATTAGTGGGTAACATTTTCTATCATTTTCAAAACAAACATTTTGAGCGTCTTAGTGGAATGTTTAATTACATTCACTAATCAACAAGATGGTTAACGATTTTTTTTTCGTAGGTGTGTTTTAAGGTATGTAGATTGCTTATTTGATATCTTTAATGAAAATAAATCCAAAACCCTTTTTTCTTGTATATGGTTCATTTAACAATGGTGTTATTTTATATGGATAATATCGCATACCCTTAAGCTATATCAGTGCTATGCAAATTCGGATCAAAATAGTCTCGTCAAATGACTAGAACTCAACTGTGTTCACTCTATTTGACAGTTATTGCGTAAGTTAGCAAGAAATAGTTCCAGAAACATTTTATAATCTATTTCTGATGGTTGATAATATTTACTGATTTCCAAACATTATCAATACCTCTGCCATCTAAAAAACATACTTCCCACTCGGCTCGTTACTCTTGATCACTAGTAAAACCCTTGTAGATCATGCTCTCAATGCTATTTGAAAGCTGTGCATGTATTCGTGTCATTATTCTAGCTATAAAGTGATTATTTAAATTCAATATCAGTAATAACCATGCGTCTCCATTCCCAGGTTTTTTAAATTTTGATTACTTATCGCAAGTTTTCGCAAAACTAGCTTACACTCATTTTGAAGAGAAAATTAAAAGCTTTCGAATGAGTATAGTGTGATCGCGGGCATTCACGGGCGTCGTTGTTGTTATCGCATTAGAAGTTCGAATTCCATAAAAAATCATGACAAACAGTTATCTAAACACTAACTAAACCGACTAGTGACTTATTTTTGACGATTTTACGATGTAATTTTATCACACGGATAATTTTGGTGAAGTAATGCAATGCATAAAATCAACCATTTCTTTGAAAAACGAAAATAACCGGATGTAGTTCCTATAGTCAAATTATGCAAAAAACACTAGAATTATGCCCTTAAAAATCTGCCAAAAATTCATTTTACGTTCAAATCACTTGAAATCTCGCAAAAATGTCTCCGAAGGCTCAGCTGATAGGACAAAAATACTAGCGAGATTATCGCATAACATTCATATATGGACTTAAGTCCGGGCTCGTCCCACTGTGCGGCGGTAAATGCAGCAGCTAACGTTTTTGTTATCGAAAGTTGTGAAAATGCCAAACCTTTTGAAAAGAAATGATTTTATTTATTCATTAAAACTATTTTCAAATTGATGCAACAAATTGATAAATAAAGAAAATAAATATCATAGGATGCGTTTTTATGTCAGACACTTCTAAAATTTCCAACCACCAAAATCAATTATTTAAAAAATATGTACTTTTTTATTGTGAGAACGTTGTTTTGATATACTATGCACTGGTACAACAAATTGGGGTATCTTTATAAGTAACAAAATTAAGCTACGAAATGTCCTAATTTGTCATATTAAGGCGGTGGTCAGCTATTGTCGCCCGCGTCTATCATCATTTATGTTTATACAATGTTTCATCAGCATATCTTTGAAAATGAGCCATCTTTGTTAAGTGATTAATTTCTTTTCCGATCTTATTTAATTGCAAACAAGTAATAGTTCTCATTTTACTATTTTTAAAATCGTGCATATTTTGTCGTATGTAATTTCAAATGTTTGTTGATTTGATGATATTATAAGAGAACACGTATCCGCCAGGTGATGTCAATCGAGCTGACATTTCTTTCTACTGAGCAAACTAATTTCTTTGTTTATTTAGTGTTTATTTGACCAACTAGGGAACTAATCCACAGGACATCAATGTGCGTGGGTAATACGCATGGTCTTGTGTGAGTGGAATGGTGGCTGTTGAATCATGTAGAAGGGTTGAGAATTGACAGCAACTTTTTTCGGAACTAATTTATCCTTTGAAGTATCCAGTAAAGTAGAACGACATTTTGAAAGGCCCAGTCCTTCATGTCGAAAGATACTCGCTACACTATTTCAATGAAATAGTAATTTCCTCTACTGCTGATGTGTTCAATACTTCTCCTCCATAATGAAGGTCACATCTAGTTTCCGGCCTATCTTTTAAGTCCTGTTCGAATGAATATTCTTTTGCATATTCAAATGCGCGAGGGTCTGTGCTTTCTGATTCGAACTCATTCGAATGTTTTCCGGATAAATAACTGTCGATCAATAAGCCCACCACATAATAACATTTATTTCGTCCTAGACTAATACCTGTCCTTTAATCCAACTACGTGACACTTATGGAAGTGTCGCTGAGTCTGTGGCCTTCCTTCAAGTATGTATCACATCAACATTTCCTATCCTAATGCTATTGGTTTATAGGTCTTGAAAGATGTAATGCTCATTCCCGAACATTGATCTTACAAGCAAGATGAGTTAGACTACCTATACCTGATAATCGTTAGTATGCAATCTACGAATAGCACCGTGCTTCGCAACGCAACGCAATGAAGGTACCCCAAAAACGAAAACGAAATTTAGTACATAAATAATTCTTATAATACAACGAAATGAATCACCAATCAACAGAAACTATATAATGATTGGGTTCAATATTCTATCAGCACAAACAAAACAACCTTAATTCAGACAATTCAGTATTTCGTTTTATTCTTACTCTATGTATTATATGTATAGGACCCAACTCCTACAAACGCACATTCCCACCACAAACGAAAATGCCACAATCGTACCACAGTTGAACTAATCTCGCATAAAACCAGCAGTACTTTCCAAATTTGCAGATAAAACGACAGAAACTTATTGCTCTTCTAACATTTCACAACAATGGACAACAACTTTCCCACTGAATGGAGAACCTACTAGCTGCGGTGTAGCATGGAAACCGAGATCCAAGAAATCACAAAGAAAAGCCTTCGTGGAAGTCAACAAGTAAATCAGAAGAGGAAGAAAATCCCCCATTCCAAGCTGCAACTGCTCCATCACGGGCAAATATTTCAGTTTAATGAAGATGATGCTCCCGTTGCCGGTGATAGAAGACTCGGTTTGTTCTTCTTGTTGTTGTTACTGTTAGTGCGACTACCACGGGGCTGCTTTCTTTCGTTGCTTACGATGGTGTTTTCGGAAACACGAGATCTGGTTCCGTTTTACAGCTGCCCCCCACACTCTCTCTCTCTAACTCTTTCCGTACAGCCATCTACGAATCCTGAGGCTTTTGGAGCCATTTTCATAAAACGAAATGAACTCTCACTAGGCATTGATGCCATCTCATCCCATCAGCAGCGGGAAAAATGAAGAAAAACACAATAATCAATTTGTTTTTCATTTGAATAACTTTTTGAGCAACTTTTGTTCGAATCCAAGACGTACCCGCTGCCGCCGCCAGTAGCGTTTCCTTCGGTGGCTAAATACGTCCTGTACCGCTTTGAGTCCCACGTGTTTTCCGAGATGCGTTTTGCGAAGGTGCCTAACGAACGGAGAAGACGGCATGGGGACATAGTCTTCGAAGCGAAAGTTTTCCCTTCGTCTTTTGTGTATCGGAAAAGTTTTTTGCTCTTCTCACTCTCTGTTCGGTGTCTATCTCCATCTTGTTCTCAGCCGTGTTTCATTTAATGTCGCTTTATTGTATTATTATTTGAATAAACAATACCGTTTCTACCAGATTCACGGAAGAATGACACTAGCCAAGGGAGAGGAACTGAAGAAGGGCACGAAAATGAGGCTCATAATCTTTAAACGCAGTTTATGAATTTATTCGCGAGGGTAATCGCCGTAAGGCGAAGTTTCTGTTCGAGAGGAATACCGGTTGCTCGGCTAATCTCGGAAGACAGCCATGGTGCGAGTGATGGTGGCGGAAGGTGGTGTAACAGTCGAGTCGCTGGGTCGTACACAGATGAGCAATGTTTAATAGGGACTTGGTTTCGCTCGCTTCGATTTCTGTGGAGCAGGAAATTAAGGCTTTTGAAATGTCTTGCCTGACACTCGTTTCCCACCCATGGTCGATTGTTTAATGCCGCCTGGTAGAGAGTTCATCGAAGCGGAATGTACTCATCCTATTCAACCACCTGCCGTCAAATGGTGAGGAAATTTAATTGAATCGAGTGATGATTTGATAAACAATTGATTGGCCCTTTGAGGTGCGAATTGAATTGTGTGAGAAGATTGGTTAACTTCTGAATAGGAAATTTCAAATCTTTTGACACCACACTCTAGTGAAAGATGCAATTGCATGTGTTTATTTCTACATTTAAATGAAGCAGTGCCACAGCTTGTTGAAACGATCATGATGGTTCGTTGGACTTGAGAATATAGAAGTTACAGTACTCAATTGAGAGCAAGGATATGAAATATACAGATCGGAAAACTAGAAGTGGCAGGGTCATTAAAAGCAGGCTTAAAATCTTACGGACTAATTTTTGTCTATTGCTGGCAGGAGTCAAGCTTAGAAAGCATTGTTACGAATCGCTCAAGTCTACCAATATGTCTCACGACAAAGACAAATTTGTCCCTCTTTACCATGAAAACCGGCCGAGAAAACGAGCTACCGAGATATATGCATCAACGTCTCACTTGTAGAACTTTGTTTAATCAAACCGTATCACAGTGGGTTTTCGCCAATAATCTGTCAACCTCCTGAAGGTCTAAAATAAGTAAGACGCGCCTTTCTAACAAAAAAAATTCTCAGGCTGGTTAAAGCTGGTGTTGCGAAATTCTTTTTTATGTGGCCGGATGCTATTACTGGAAGGCATATACCCGCGGAATGTCCGCAAATGCCACCGTTTACGGGTCCACCTACTCTATTTTGGACCTTCGTTAACATTAAGTAATAATATGAAAGTTGCCCTATAAACATATTCATTCTACTGTAAGTCTACCCGCATACACTGGTAATGCCTTGAACACACAAAAACTACAGTGTGCAAAAATGATTCATTCTTAGATCTTGAAAATGATTATGGTGGCCCTCGCTTGAACCCTTTTAACACAGTACTCCTCCATTTAATTCCACTACAATAATAACAATAGTATGTAATACAAGTACACCATCAAAACATATAGTATGACGTTTAGTCTTCTTCAGAGTTCATATCAGTCAGACTTCGTTTTGGTAATATAGTTGCGGTGCTGAAAGTTCAACGGAGAATCCTCAATAAGCGGCCATCTTTAAAAACAAAACAGCAGATTTTTTGCTACCCCTCTACACAATTTTCATGAAAATAAATCATTTGGGGCATTGTTAAAAAAAACTACTGATTGATTCTAATGATGATTTTGCAAACGGTGATCTAAAAACTACTTTTTTAATTTCCAAAGATGGCTGCTTTTCTAGAATTTCTCAGTTGAACCTTAATCCTCTTTGAAGTGATACATTTGAAACATTTTTTAAGTATGAAAAACAAGATAAAGTCTGCAGAAATGTTTAACAGCCAATTTATGCAAACATCTTTACCAAAAACCAATTATAGACCGTTGTTTGTGAATGACTTCTTCCTGGTATATTCTCTTGCCAAGATATATATCTTTCCTGAAAAGATTGTGGATCATTTCGATGGTCTTGAATAATTTTGCATAAACATTGCATTAGTTTCAATAGTTATAACTTTTGTACAGGCAAAGCCGGGACACCAGCTCTGGTTGGAATTTCAAGCGTAAATCATAGCAGGCGAGCTCTCCTGGAGTAGCTCTTTTTCTGTGTCGCAAAATACAGATCGTCTTCTCCAACTGCCTTTCCCGCGACAGAATCCCCCTACAGCGAAAGCGCGTAAACTTAAACCAACAATTGGCGTGTCCATAACCCCCACCCAGTATCGTGTCAAGGCTTACATGGAAGGATCGTCTGGCCATTGGATGCTACTATTCCAGCTCAAAACTAAATCACTTATTTTGAAGCAAATTGTAAAAGTACTGAAAAACGGCATTTAATCCGAAAATAGAAAATCCGTGAAACGTAACGAAACCTTGAAGAACAGCTCATGAAAGAAAGAAGTACGAATTGCAGCTTCTATATTGATCATCTCCCATATTAGTCAGTTCAATGAATATATTCATGAGGCCATCAAAAATAGAACTACGAAAACGGTCTGAAATGAGGGAGAGATTTTTTGTGTATTGTGATGAGTTACCCAAACAAAAAAAGGAATCGTTACAAACAACATACAAGTAACATACGCAGCCTAATGCTGATACTGTCCGTAACACTGCAAGTTTTATTTAGATTCCAAAACTCAATGCTGCTCATTATTTCGCTTTATTTTTCAGTATTTGGATACAACTGTATTGGTAAGACATCTAATAGGTTTGATATGTGCTTGAACCAAAACTGTCCACTTAAATGAAGCAAGTTTCCAGCTCATCCATAGAAAATAGAAAAGAAATTCTTCACTTGCAGGTAATAAATATCTTGGCATGGTAATTTTCATTTGGCAGTCTCTCGTTACAGTTATATAAGGACATGGTATAACAAAGCGTAGTTTTTTTCTAACCCAAAAAAACGAGCTTAAGGTTGAAATCTCTACAATAAAAAAAAATTTGAGATTACTTTTACATATTTTTGAGAATCATGCCTATTGTCCATTATGCCAATCATCCATTATGCCTAACGTATATTATGCCAAATGTCCATTATGCCTAACGTCCAATATGCCTAACGAACTTATGCCAAACGTATTAACAGGCCCGACGAGAGGGGGGGTCAGGGGGGACAACTACCCTGGGGCCCGGGTCTGTTTTGGGGGCCCGCATTTTTAACTGAATTAAATTTATTTTAATTTAATTGATGAAGTTTATTGTTTCTGCCGACACTGCAAATATATTACAATCAACTACTTCAACTTTAGCGGCATTAATAGGGTTCACAATAATACATCATTTCTGTACCCAGACTCATCACACTCATCAACTAACCCGTGTATCACTCAGCTACTCGACGTTTACAGCACCGCGGGGCTAGTTCAACTATGTGACGTCACTAATGACAACAACTGGATGGATTTTGGATCTTTGCTTTGGAAGCCAGGAGCTCTCCGATCACTTTGCCGTTTGTCGTGCTCCAGCTCCTCTCGTTAAACTATGCCAACACCACCCTGCTCTTCATTGTTTTCTCCGAAAATGTGTACCTTGTACATTCGAAGATACCACTGAGAAACTGACATATGCCTATCGCAAGACAGATTTTCGAGGAATGCACCTTTTCTTGTCTCGTATCAATTGGAATGAAATCTTGTCACAATCTGATGCAAACGCAGCGGCTGAAATTGTTTCGAACGTACTGATTTATGCTATCGACCAGTTTACTCCTAAAAAACTCAATCATGGCTGTGAATATCCTCCATGGTCGAATCGCACACTAAAAAAGTTTAAATTGGCCAAAAGGTCAGCTCTAAAAAAGTTTTCGAAATACCGAACCGATATGCTAAAGAATCAGAATCTTTTTAAATCATTGTTACAAGAGACTTAATAAGTCTCTCTTCAATTCCTACCTTCATCGTATTCAGAGCCACCTTCGTAACAATCCAAAAAAATTTTGGAATTACGTTAATGAACAGAGGCGTGAGTCAGGTTTACCCACTTCTATGTCGCTGGGTGATTTAGAAGCGACTTCATTGCCGGACATCTGTGAGTTATTTCGCCAACAATTCAGCAGTGTTTTTACCAATGATACTCTTAGTAATTAACAAGTCTCCGCAGCAGCCGACAACATTCCCCGTAGGACTAGTATTGGACCTCATTTCACGATATCTTCCGATATTGTACAAAAAGCTTGCACAAAACTCAAGTGTTCTAACACTCCTAGACCTGACGGAATCCTATCATCTATCAATAAAAAATGCTCGTCGTCGCTTTGCCTACCTCTGTCCGTCGTTTTCAATATATCGTTAAGTTCCGGAGTGTTTCCTACCATCTGGAAATCATCTTACGTTTTTCCGGTTTATAAAAAAGGATCCAAAAGCGAAGTTCCCAATTGCCGAGGAATCGCATCTTTATGTGCACTATCGAAATTATTGGAGCTCATCGTTCTCGAGTTTTTGACACATTGTTGTTCTAGATACATCTCAGAAACTCAACACGGTTTCATTCCCAGGCGATCTACTTGCACTAATTTAGTAGCCTACACCTCATTTATCGCTCGCTCGCTACAGGATCGATTGCAGGCTGATGCAATATACACCGATCTGTCGGCCGCCTTCAATAAAATCAACCAATGGCTTCGATCTTACTTGTCAGGCCGTAAAATGTCTGTTAAAATCGGGAATCATTTATCCTCATCCTTCGACGTAACGTCCGGCGTACCTCAAGGCAGCCATATCGGTCCTTATATTTTCCTTCTATACATAAACGATCTGGATTCATTGATTAAGTGCTTCAAGGTGTCTAATGCCGATGATTATAAGTTATTCCATATAGTTAAAAGTTACTCTGATGCTTTGTTTTTGCAGTCTCAGTTAGACATTTTCGCTAATTGGTGCATGACTAACAGGATGGTTTTGAATGCCTCGAAGTGTTCTGTGATTACGTTTGCACGAAAACGCTCCATCGTAACATTCGACTACACTATCTTGCAAAACAAATTAAAAAGAGAAACTACAGTGAAAGATTTAGTGGTTCTTGTGGATTCAAAGCTTACATTTAAGGATCACATTGCTTTTATCTCGTCTAAGGCTTCGCGTAATCTAGGAGTTATTTTTAGGGTTACTAAGCATTTCACTAACGTACAGTGCTTAAAAACGTTGTACTGCTCGCTCGTTCGTTCCATACTGGAATACGCCGCCGTTGTTTGGGCTCCTTTCTACAAGAACAGCATTCAACGCATCGAGAGTATTGAGCGTAAATTTGTGCGTTTTGCGCTGCGCCACCTGTCTTGGAGCGATCCCTACAATCTCCCCAGATACGAAGATCGTTGCAACCTCATTGGTCTTGAAACACTGTCTTTGCGCCGCAATGTGACCAAAGCGTCTTTTGTCTCTGATCTGTTATTGTCTCGCATTGACTGCCCTGATTTACTCCGTCTTCTCAACATTGATATTCGCCTCCGAAACCTTCGTTCCTACTGTTTTGTCCGTCTTCCAGTGTCTCGTACTAATTATGGCAAAAATGAACCCGTCAGTAGCATGTGTAGAGTGTTCAATCAATGTTACAATGTCTTTGACTTCAATTTGTCTCGCACTTCTTTAAAAAAATTGTTTTCGCGCACCCTTTCCCAAACCTGATAGTGTTAGCCAATTTTTTATGTTAATGTTAATACTTTACCTATGTAAGATAGAGTTTAAGAAGTGTTTATTTTAAGCAGTGTTTAGTGTTAGTCATTGTATCATTTGGTTTGTTTGTTAAATGTTGATACCTAAAAGATAGAGGTTTTGTGCCTACGGGAGAAGGAGCTTTTGAAAATCCACTCCCGCAGGTTTTTCCCTCTCAATAATAATAACTACGTTCCAATGGTTTTCTGAAGTACGTGAACGTAACCCAATTAGATTCATTCAACAGTGCAATAGAACCATTCTGGTTTCATTTATCGCAAGTGTTTGTCAAAGTGTACAGTATGAAGTTGTTTACAATTTATCATATTCTGAGCTAATGTTACTAATAAAAGTTGGATATTTTCGGAATGGGGTTGACGAGTAGATGACAAAAATCAATGAATGAAGCCACTTTGAAAACCAAGATGGCGAATTCCAGTTAAGACATCTCTATAACCTAAAATATTGACATTTTCGAAAAAAGATAATCATAGAATAGATATAGGTATATTGATTTGTGATGCGGATGATATGATTATAGAAAACTTCTCTGAACCAGAAGACGCTATATTGGCCTTCAAAAGGGCATCGCTCATCTACTCGGCAAACCCGCTTAAAAATACCCTCATAGTTTATACAGATATTGTTTGAAATAGCTCCAAGGTACCATTTCTATCATCTACTCATTAAGCCCGTTTCAAAAATTCCCAAATTGTTAGGGTTATCGAGATTATTGTTCAATCGGAAGTCTCCATCCTGGATTTCAAAAAGGTGCCAAATATCCATTTTCATCATGTACTTGTCAAGCCCGTTCCGGAAATACCCATATTGTTAGGGTTATCGATAATGTTGCTCAACCAACGAATTTTGATAAGAATGTGAAGCGAATTTTTTACGATCTAAATCCCAAAAAACGAACTAATTCAATTTACGAACCCTTGGCTTGGTCCGTAAATAGAGGTTCCAGTGTACACATTTGATGCAGAAAAATGTGGGAATTGAACTAGATACTTATTCTACCTATTAGTATTCACCAAAAGTTGAAACTCTTTCTCTCACAACTCTCTGTCTCAGTCTTTCTAACAGCAGACTTCGCTGTTGGATCCCATTCATCGCATTCGGAATGTTTTCTCTCTGAATGTTGGCGCAAATGTAACAACTGATTCCAAAACCGATTTTACCATGTTCAGAAACCAATAAAGAAAATTCGTTCAAGTCATAGTGACAACTGCAATAGCTGCATCCAGTGCCTCAAAATCATCAACATGTACCAACAATAAGAAACAAGGCAGCATCAGTGGTGCGAAATTTTACATTCAGTTGCCTATTTCTGATTAATTTGCTGAATTCAATATTCAGTTTCAATGCTTCCCTCATTCATTCACTTCCAAACTGACTGAAATTTTATGCAGAATCGAATGGTTGAGTGCAGAGGAAATATAAATTCATTCACAAACCAAAGCATTCATTTGTTATTATGTGGACAGTTTGAAGGCAGAAGTTCTTTTACATTTTCGAGCATAACTGAACTGCATAATCTATATCTGGTGCACTTTTACTTGATGATCTCAGAGCGGACGGACGAGGAAAACAAACAAACCTTCGATTCATCGCGGCGGGCATAAATAGAATTTTATTTCTCTTTCAAGCTCACGAAGGGATGTCAATTTTTCTAAGCTCGGATTCTGAGCAGCATTAACGATGGTAGCATTAACGTGCGTCAAGGGAGCATGAACGATGGCGATATGGACTGTATGGCAATGTCGCAAAAAAGGCTTCCAATTGCAATGGCAAAACGGACGCAAGTCATTCTAATGGCCAGCCACAAACAAATATTCCTTTATTATTTTTATTTTTTTCATCTATTACTTATTTAAAATACTGACGACTCTGGTAAGCTAACGCATTGAATCGTATCAAATAAACAATTTTCATAAAAAATAGTTTAATTGAAACGGTTGCATTTGTATAGTTCCTCTAATCGATGTTGAAATAAGAAGTCATATATGGTACGGCCCGTCAGTACTTCGAGCCCCGGGGCCCGGCGCGGCTCTCGACGGCCCTGCGTATTAATGTCTAACGTCGCGTACCTGATGCAAACAACACGATAAATGTATTATCAAAATACAAAAGAACTAGAAACAAAGCTTAAATATTAAATATATGTTATATTAAATAAAATATATTAATATTAAAAAAACTAAATTTAAGGGTGTTGCCATAGAAAACGTTTCATATTATCGATTTAAGTCCTACAAGTTCAAATTGTTCAACAAAAGTCTTCATTACAAGCATTTGTAAAACTTTGTCGGAGACACCAACTTTCTACCTCGTCAGCATGAAAAGTTTTTTTTTAGTTTGATCGTAGTAAGCCATGCCTAATTTTAATTTTTATCAGGTTGTGGGGAACATTCTTATGGACAATTCGTCCAAAGATACTCTGTGAATATATTTGATGGCTTGGCCTCTAGTGAATTAAGTTCACGTTTTTGGGGTTTCCGACCACTATGCAGCAGTGTCTTTTGATGACTCCTTCTCGATAACAAACATTTACCCAATTTGTTGAGCTGAGTCGTTTGGTTCACAAGACTAGGTCCAGGCCTCTGAAAAAATCTTCAAAGTTTGAGAGTTTCTGTACGTTGCTTTTAAAATAATAGATAGACTTTCGTGCACATTCTTAAAAAAGCAAAATAAATATTCTCACGTTAAACTGCACGGGATGCAGCAAATAAACAAACTAAACATCTTATGCACAGAGAGGGCGTTCAATGTTGCTTTGGTTAGTCACCGCAACAACCAATCTATGGTAGATGCGGTGTGCGCATATTTTGGGGTGACAAAATTATTTTGCTGTGAGTCTATTTGGGAGTAAAATTCGCAATACTATAAATATAAACAAAAGTCGCACTCACACGTGTCATAGGTATGTATTGATGACAAATTTGTATGGCCTGTCATAATTGTGCATGAAAAATTTTCCGTAGAAAAAAAATCATCAATTATTAACTTTTATTCATATCTTTGCCTTCATTTGGTCTTAGAAAAAATATTTATTTTTGGTTACAGTGTTGCCAATTGGAATTTTAAAATCCGTACAAGAGTTCCTAGCACGATCGAAAAAAACAAAAACCCCAACCACAATTCCTAATTCAAAATCAGAAACTCAGGTAAAAGGTGATGAAGTTCAGTTAACGCTGTGGAAAGCCTTCGCTATTACTGATCCACTTAAACTGCTTCTAACAGAAGTTCTCCCTATAAATATGATGAAAGTTAAGTCAAGATATCTAGTTATTAAATATTTAAACGATCATTTGGATAACACATTTTTTTCCTTTTCGAATTTCATTTTAGACAGGACAAATATCAGAACCTCGTTTCAATGACAGTATTATAAACTTCTGACACTGTTGCTTCTTTAAATCGTTTTCATACAAAAGTGACATAAATTGACAGCCTTTCTTGCTTCAAACATCGCCAATGCAAGTACGTTTTACATATGCATTTAGTGCTGATATAAAGCAAATATAAAGCTGGTGTATTACTAGTGTAATGCAATGCGTTATTCCCTTGATAATTATCTTTTATTTCATTGCATTCGAACATATGCAATATAGCGTAGGCTGCAAAAGCAACGCACTTGCCGTGAAGAACGAGGCAATGTAGAAACTTGCTAAAGTTAATTGTAAAACATATGAGCATTGTTTTGCGTGAGAACCAAATCTCGTTAAGGTTGAAATATTAATTACAATGCATTAGAAGAAAGTCAATTACAGTTCTAAGTAGTATTTTAATATTTCTCCTTTTTGTTCATTACACTGAAAAGGGGATTCGAGTGTGTATCTTCGTCGCGAGCGGTTGACTCTTGTAGAGCTCCCTTCGAGTCGGTTAATTTTCATTATTTTCGGCGCAGTTTACTGCCTCCCGGTTATAGAAAGTGTCAAAAAGGGTGCAATTTAACGATTATACAAAGTTAAGTGGCTTATAAAAGCATTTTCGGCATATTTTTGAGTGACGCGAGTGGTGACTGTTTGTGAAAATCAACTTCCGACAAATGAAAAAAAAATATCTTTTCCTCGCATTACGGGCCGTCGATTCCCGATGCAAGGACAATAAAAGTGCACAGAAAACATCTAGAAACACAGTGTATATTCTAAAAATAGTGAAAATCCGAAAAGTGAAAAAAGATACGGCAATAAGAAAAATTAGCATATTCAAATAATTGGCGTTCCACCAGCGACTAGCGACTACCAGGTGTCGCCCCAAAATTCTTCGCCCGAAAAATAGGTGGCAAACCAGCCAGTCGGTGTTCAGCTGATTTCGTCCGCGTCCCTTGTCACCTATGTTTTGTTGGGTGTTTCATAGGCGGTGCTATCTTTGGAAGTGGGCCGCCTTGGATGTTCAACTGTTTTTTTACTTTCTTATTTTATTGCGTATGAGGAGAGCTTTTGATTCTTTAATATTCGGGAACACGTATCTGCCGGTCGGCAGACTTTTCTTTGGACTGAGCAAACTAATTTCTATGTTTCTTTCTATGTTTCTTTGGGGTTTGTTTTACCAACGGGGGAACTGATCCAAAGAGCGTTCAGTGTGCTTAGGGAGAACACATGGCCTTGTTTGAGTGGAATGATGACTTCGGTCATGTATGAGGTTTGAGAATTGACAATTCGCGAGAGGAATCGGGGACCGGTAAGCAATTACCTTCAGTTATGTCAGCGCGAGGAATAGGTGTTTTGCTGTCATGTTCATTCAGCTTTCAATTCTATCTCATGCCTCCACGGGAGTCTGAGTTTATTAATGGTATTTGGTCATTAGACCGGCGATGACTGGGTGCTATCAGCCTTCTGCCAATAGTAGCAGAATGAGAGGGTGCGAACAGATCTAGCGGAGAAAACAATACCGTCCAAATGAATAGTTGTTGGGAAATCAGCTCCAATAAGACTTTAATTTGACTAGTATCGATGATCGCGGGTCAATACGTACTGAAAATTCGCCGCGTCTGTTTTAATGAATCTAATTTCAAGTTCCGTTGTTGGTGGCAATCCCGTGCATCAGGTTAACGATCCTCTGTATTTCCCTTTAATGTTCGATATAATCGTTCATATACGTGTATTTCGCAAACAATCCGATATTAGAAATAGGACATACTTTCGTTGATTTATAACATCTCGAGCTATCATAACTCTTTGTGTGTATAACGTGTTATCACTCGGTAGTTTGCAACCCAAAAAATATATTGTGGAGAAGGTATAGCGAAATTAGTCTAAATAATGTCGCAATAAATACTGATCCAGCCTATTATGCAGATAAGATTAGCTTTTCTAGGCTATACTCCCACGATCGGCTGTGTGGAGCTGAAATTGCTTTTGTTTAGAAAACATAGGATACTCTCGGTAGCCGGCTACCCAGTGTTTAAAAAGAACCAAAAACTAAACAAGATCTTTTTCGAGCGATCGTGTTCTCGAAAACTTACTAAACTACTACCTAATAAACTATGTACAGGTCGCATCGCTTACATGGAGCGAATCCTAGAAAACCAACTTCGCGACACCTATGGAAGAGTCTGATGAACCTTCTGTATAAGATTCCTCATTTTATTCAAACGATCGCCGGGTAAAATCAGCACCGACACGATAGAAACCACGAAAAAATTCGTCGCGTGATTGAATATTATTAAGAAATATAAGCAGTGCTCCTTATAGCCGGTTTTCCGGAGTTCAAGTTGCTTATTTTGCTAATCGTATTAATACATCAAATGATAAATTTCCCGCATTCTCGGCAGCCGGCTGCCCAGAGCAATTATTACATGATAACGCTACTGGCACACTTACTAACAACTCTCCCATTCCCGTAATACATGTGGAGATGCAGAGGATTCCTCGGTCTCTAGTAGCAACATGTATCGGACTAACATTCCTTCCTTTCCCAGAAGATCTGCATTCGGACGTGGCCGGCGTCGGTATTGATCAGCATGCAGGGATCAGAATAGATTGTACAATGTGGTTCATCATGTTATTCCCAAGCATGTTGTTCCAATGAACATTTTGCAACCTAATTTGGTTCTGGTCAATAATGGAGTAGCAACTACGGGCGATCTCTTATGCTTATGCTTATGCTTATGCTTTTTGTTCATTACACTGAAAAGGAGAAATAAGAAAGCGTTTAAAAACCACTGCGGAATGGTAGTAACGATATCAGGCTTTCGAATTTGACATTCATACGTTGGTACTATGATGTAATAGCATTAGTAAGATAGAGAACGGGTTATCAATCTTAGCACAATATTTTGCCTTTTCTGGAATTATATCAGCATTGTATTAGAATATTGAGCTAGCCTGCCCTTTAAAACGGCCATATATGCGGATCTAAAGCAGATATTAGGCTACGTTATAATGCTTATTGGTTTTTGGTACATACCAGGAGCGGCTCCAGAAAAAAATTTCGGGGGGGTCCAAAATTTCAATTTTAAAATGAACATTGTACAATTCGTAACATGCAAAAACCCTATTTAATAAATGTAAGTTTCTTTGGTTTGGAATGATTTAGAGTTTGAAACTAATATAAACTTGAAACTAATTTAAAATTTCTCAACAAGTATAAATATTTCGGAGGGGGTCCGGACCCCCAGGACCCTCCCCCTGGATCCGCCACTGGTACATACTGATTGGAGCAATTATTTACCTGATCTACCATCATCAGGGTTTTTATTTGAGTAAAATCATAGCTTACTTAGTTGGTATAATTATATCGAGATTGGGACGGGCATAGCGTAGTTGGTAAATCGATTGCCTTGTACGCAGCTCACCTGGGTTCGTACCCCAACCCCGCACATAGGGTTAGAGATTTTTCTTAAGAGATCTTTCTAACCCGAAGAGGCGAATGACCTTAAGGTTAAAACCTCTATAATCGAAATAATAAAAAAATAAAAATAAAAAAATATTATTTTTACTATTTTTCTTGTTAACCATTTTGTTAACGACCTATTGAGTCAATTTGTCAACAGTTTTTACGGCATTTAATTAGCAAGGGACTGGAAGGTGAAGTATATTTTTCAATATTTAGAGCCATAGTACTCAAGGGAGAGCAAGGTGTTGAAGGGAGAAAGTTTAGAAAAGCGTGGAAGGATCATATATGCAAGCTTAGAGCTCACCGGCGACTTAACCCTTTGTCTGCTCGGTTCCGACAGCATGAAGTAACAAGTTACTTTACGCTTGTCCGGACATGCCGTAGACTCAGGTGATTCGCATTTCTAATGCCAAAAGACCCTGACTCCTACGGTAGCAGACAAAGGGTTAAGTCGCCGGTGAGCTCTAAGCTTGCATATATGATCCTTCCACGCTTTTCTAAACTTTCTCCCTTCAACACCTTGCTCTCCCTTGACTACTATGGCTCTAAATAATGAAAAATATACTTCACCTTCCAGTCCCTTGCTAATTAAATGCCGTAAAAACTGTTGAAAAAAATATTATATCGAGATAATTTTCCAAAAATATTGTTTACGAGTATCTAACAAAAAAGCAGCATTTCAATTAAAAAAAATAAGGCAAGCTTTAGAAGCTATTAATTTGCATACTACATTGAAGTTGTCCATTTTGATAGTACAGGGTGAGCGGAATTTTTTGTAGTAAGTTTCAAATAGCAATACATCATGCTTGCGGAACACGATTCCGACATATTCTGTAGCCATTTTATGTAAACCAACATAATCATCAAGTCTAAAAAGTATAGAGATATCGGTAAGCCGTTGTCGTTTTATTGCTCGTCAATGCCAGCGTATAGGATCAAGTTCAGTCGGTAAAGGTGTCGGAAAAAACAGAAATATAAAAATAATAGTGCCGTTCCAATAGGGCTGCACAGAGCTGGGTTGGTAGTACATAAAAAACTTTAAAAAATCCAGCAAGCTCAACGAAGTCAATGGCACTGGAAATCAGATATTCGATATTCGCAATCCGACGAGTAATGGCTAAAAATCGTATGTGCTGCGCAGAGGCCAATTCATGAATTATGCAACTAAAAATCTGTAGGAGCAGCAGTTTAGAAAATTTTAATATTTTTTCTGGCGAAAGGAAACTGTAACCAGCATTAAAAGTGAATCGAAGGCCAAGGCATGGCAGTTGGCTTGCACCATACCGTAGCCAGGTTCCTATTATCATACCAATCAAGTTTCTGACTCATATGATTCCTAGGGGTAGTCTCCAGAGATCCACTTAGGAAATTTGGTATACTAGCAGTTTCGAATTATTTTCTGTGGAGCATCGTCGAGCGGGATACCAATGGAACCCCTGATGCCACACGTAGGTCGCTGAAAAGTAAAATCATGGCGGTTATAACATCTTTGGATCTAAACATGGAAAAACGCACACGCGTCAGTTTCTGGAAGCCTTGCGCAACAGTTATCAAAAATGAAGGTTCTTTTTTTAATGATATAATTTTCATTTACATTTACATTACAAATGTGATTAGCTTGACCGAATCGTATGTATTTTATATATTTACTGCATGTAAGACGTTAAAGATTATTTTCAAATTATTTGAATACAAATAACAAATAGCGTCAAATGTGTCTGTCTGCTTCTTGTTCTTGTGAATCACGATTCCGATATTGGATATTGATTTTGATGTGCTTGGCGCAGTCGCGATTAATGTATAAATAAATAAATAAATAAAAGAAGATGTCGATTGCAGTACAAAGTACAACAGATAGCAGACATTTTACTAGAACATAATTTATTTAACAACCTGTGTAAACTTTCAAGTCGGTATAGGTTTAAAATTCACTGACTCACTTCTGCCATTTCCTACACGTAATTTAGCAGGGCTCTGTATTCTGACTGCATTACATAGATTACTGTGCCACCTACAAACGATTGCTAAATGTGTATTAGTTGCTTACTTTATACGAAATAGCAGTTGTATGTGCTTAGGATGAGCCTAACGTCTTTTGTCTGTGTCTGTATGGCTGTGCAATGGTGCTTATTACAGTTGATGAAATTTTATAGAAAATTTTAGCACACCTTACTGCAAAACTGGCACGTATTGACCTGACCTATGTAGTCGCACAGCATAGTCTGATTAATACCATCTGCATGGGGGATCATGTTGGAAAGAGTAGGAGTTGAAATACTCTGACAGATCATGTTATCGTACCTCGCTTGTAGTCGTACTTCGATCGATCACCCCATTGCACCCAAGTCTACCACATGGTCATTGATAGAACATAACTCATCATCATGTTTTACCGACGACGCCGGCAAAAAAGGCTTCACAAATCCTCGCCTAGAACGACCATGTGATCATTCTTTTCCACTTCTGTTAACATCAAGCCGTGACGTATGCATTCAATCGACACACAATTCATATACTCAACAAAATTCAGTTTGTCCTAAAACACAGTTTATTCACTTTCTCTTCCATTAATCAGTATTATTCAACGACGGATCACTAACCGAGCGAATGTAATTTGCATTCACAATAGGATACCAAAATCAAAAGGGAGTCGGATTCGTACGAAAAATAATTGTTGAAAAATAATTGTTATATAAATTTATTAAAAAAAAAAATTGTTGTATAATTTATTAATGACACCGCAATAATCGAAAGTTAAAAATAAACTAAGTTTTCCGTTATTGCTTACGATCTATTGCAAATTTATCACCTTTTGATAACGCACACAAATTGAACAAATATACTTGGTGTTTGGAAATTGCATCTAAAACTCGAGCTCGAAGGCAAAGAGTGAAAATTGCTATCACTTGAACTAAATAATGATCTCATGCAAAAGTTGAAAACTTTTGTCAGCCCAATTACACCTTCACTTTATTTTCAATGAACTCCCCACCAATAAATTAGGTACTAAGAAGTAACTGTATTCAATAGAAAGTGTCGATAAGTTTCCCCCATCATTATAACGCTTTAAGCATGAAGGCGAAACCAGTCACAATGTTGCAATCATCTTGGAAAGCTAACGCCAAACCATCGGTTCTCCACACCGGTTGCTGGAGTGTGCTTAAAATATTTATTTATTGCCTGTCACATTTATTAAAACGACCTCCCTCCACCTTCCGTTCCGCTAGGCTAGCAGCTGAGCAGCCGGCGACAAAATTGTGACGACAAAAGCGCGCTGTGGCAATTAATTGCACCACCATTCATTGAAGTTTATTTTTCCATCACAATAATGGTCGTTGTGTGGGTGGTGGTGGTCGAATTTTCCCGAGAAACTCTCCGGCACCACCGAAGGGCGACAAAGAAAGGTAATTTTCGAGATGCTGGTCGTGTGCCGTGAGTCGATAAATAACGCTAATTAATAAATAAAATATTTAACACTCGTAGCCATTAAAGAGAAATTATCGGTCTAGAAATGTGAGGGGTAGCAGGTGAGAAGTGCCCTAGGTTGGTGGACCACATCGCCGGGATGCTGGTTCAATTGGAAAACTGATAATTGAGTGGGGAATGGTGAACTGGGTTCACGAGGCAAGCTTAACATGAGCATCGGTAGATTGTCAATGTTTAACTTAGTATTTGTAATAATGACCTCTGAATTCAACATCTGGCAAAACATGGCAAATTGACAAATTCCCCATCGTGTTGAACAATTCCTTGTCGTGTGGAACAAATTACAAGTCATATGAAAGGCATAGAACCGACACTCATAATTTTGGTGAAGAGTTGCAATACATTGCAGAAAATAAAAGGATATTGCACATATTTTTGTACTGTTATACCCGCAACACGTTGATTTATACGAAAAATAATAATAATTGAAGACAGTATAAATATTTTCTAGGTAGACATAAGCATTAAGACATTGCACAATAATGGTTTTATATTTGCACTGATGTTGCATAAAACTCTATTACAGCATTTACAAAGAAATAAAACTCCACAAGAGCATCTTCTAATAAATTAGGTAATATAATATAGGTATATGACATTGGTAATATAAATTCGTAAATATAATGAAATTGATCATGCAATACACGAGTGCATTCGTCGTTTTCTGCAACGAAGAATTTTTGTGCATTGTGCATGGTTTCGTTCATTCCAAGAACAAGAATGGTCGCTTGGTGAACGAAAGCTTTTGTAAATTTTACTTATTTAATATACACTGCACGAATGTTATCGTTGATAACGACATAATTTTTCGTGAATGAAACAAAATGTTATGTTTATTTTAATAAACGTTTGTTTATATTACGAACGATTTCATTGGTCGCACGAATTCATTTCGTTTACCTTGGGAAAGTTTTCGTATTCATTAGCGTATTATTTTTTCATTCGATCTTTTAGGATCGATGTTTGACAACAACAATTATTTTTAACTAAAGAGATCCATCTGGCAAAATCGATTTCATTTCAACCTGCTCACCTCTATTGAGGACTAGAAAGATTGTGGTCGCTTGATGAACGAAAGTTTTCGTAAATTTAACATGTTTAGTGTACATTGCACGAATGTTATCGTTAATAACGACATTATTTTTCGTGAATGAAACGAAATGATTCGTTTATTTTAATAAACGTTTATGTACCTATATTACGAACGATTTCGTTTGTCGTATTCGATCTTTTCGGAGCGATGTTTGACAGCACCGACGCTAGAAAGCTAGAAAGATTGTGGTGTGAAGAAATGGCCGCTTGATGAACAAAAGTTTTCGTACATTTTACTTATTTAGTGTACACTGCACGAATATTATCGTTGATTACATTATTTTTCGCGAATGAACGAAATGTTTCGTTTATTTTTATAAACAGTTGAGTATATTACGAACAATTTCGTTGGTCACACGAATTCGTTTCGTTCATCTTAGAAAAAATTTCGTATTTAATAGAATATTAGTTTGACATTGCTCCGGTAGAGAAAAACTCAAACTTATTCATAAAAAATCAACGAGCAGTTCGCGATGACTCAACTGAATCCGTACTGCTCCGGATTCTGGATCAACTGGAAGCGAAAGAGGTTCAGGAAATCTTCACGGACACGGTTACTGAATAGTCAGACCGAGACCGTCGTGATGATCAACAATTATCCGACGAATGGCAACCAGACTCCATATTATACCTCTATTAAAGCTCTTTTGACGTTGACGGATTAACGAATGGAGTTCGTAAATATTATTGAGACTTTCATATATTGCGTTTGCCTAATGAAGCCGTTTCGTAATAAACCAACGAAAATCGTTTCGTGGTTTTCACGAAAAACTCGGAATAAAAAATAAACTGCTTCAAAAATGTTCGTACTGCAGGGAGCAAAGCTAACATAAGACTTTTAATAGGATTATTAATATTGAAAGTTTTTATTATCCAGTCCGCTAGGTCCGAGAGTTTGATAATTCCAGTGCTGTGATTATTCTCGAACTGAAACAAAGGAACACTTGGGGATTTTTGATGTTCCTGGAAGTGCTGGAAACTCCTTCTCTGAGTTTAATCCTCCGAGACCAAGAGCTAATTGCTTCGTTTTGGTTGCAACACTTCCAATATATGCCACTTTCGAAGCAAGGGACACCTTCTGGCCTTTACACCTTCTGGCCTCCGCTGCTATTTACAAAGGCAAAAATTGATTCCTTCTACCTAATGTGAACAAACAATGAGTGACAATACAACGCATGAGTATGTCCCGTTGCGGGCAAACTGTGTTGCTGTTGACTACTCGAATGTAATGTCATTTTATACAGTATCCCAACGTATATAGAAGTTGACAGCATTGAAGTAAAGATGCATGACCTGACACACGTACTAGTTCCTCCGTTATCAAAAAAAAATCATGTCAAAATATGGAGAAGTGAATAGTGTTACGGAAAATACTTGGAGGAACTTCTTCCCAGGACACCGCAACGGCGTTCGCGTGGTGAGAATGCGTCCGACAAAACCTATTCCTTCTTACTTGACTTTCACATGCACATCACCTTAAGGTTCTCAACGAACACTAATCACGTACCCAGGGCAAATTCCTATATGTCAATATTGTGATCAACCGCTACACCACGGGAAACCTTGCGCAGAGACTACTAAGGAAATTCCACGTGATACGACCAAAGCCGGTATACAGTCGTCGTACGCTAAACCACAACCGGTTGGTAAACCAACGACTGCGGACCGGGCATTCACTAACCCCAGCTCAGCAACGATTGAACCCAGTACCACTAAACCAACTGCCATTACCAACATCGAAGTAGCAACGATTACAGCATATGTTTCCAAACCAACAACCAACATCACCAATAAGGAATCAAATACCGATGAAGAAGGATTTACAATAGCGACACGTAAGCACAAACAACAAATAAAAACATCCGACCGTGAGCAAGATGAATGCAGTACCGATGACGACATGAACATAAACGAAAACACGAGAGAAAACGGACCGAATGACCCCCAAGGTGCGGCAGACAACACACCTAATATTTCACAACCAAGGAAGAGGATATCAACACGCAGCAGTAAGATGCGTCAACAAGACCCGACGAACAGGCTGTAACGATATTTTTTTCTATTTTTACATATTGTAAAACCACGGAAGATCCACGGCTCAGTTGTGCTAACGCATTGAGCCGTGTCAAATATATTTAAAATAAAAAAAACATCTTCAGCGCAGGTTTGGACCGTTGAATTGAGAAGTAGTCTTATAAGTTTGAATACCACTATTTAATGACTCAGTTACTGTCTTATTTGAATTGATACAACAACTGAACCTTTCAGCAAAGATTGTAAACAACGCGGACATATTGTAAACCCTGTTTCTATATAAGACAATAAGCTTTGAATAAATTGGAACAACAGACCAAATGATGATTGAAAATATCTATTTGCCATCTATGAGGTTTGCATATGGAATACGAATATTTTATTATTTTAATTTTAATTAGGTGCATTTATATTTCCTTCTCTTAACTTCTTCTTCTCTTAAAGTCGTTTTAAAAAAATATCTGCTGGAAAACACTTCTGTCAAGTCCTAGACTCAATAAGCTTTTTTATAATTTCATTTACGAGTAGGTACTAGGTTCCTTCCTCATTTACTCCCACTATTCCACTTGTAATAATCATAGGAGGAGTGGGGGCGAGGATCAGCAATTCCAGAACATTCTACCACTCAGTGAACATCCTGAAACGTATGGATTAACCTAAATGTTAAAAATGACTTAATATTAACAAATAGTTTAACTTGTGCAGATATGATGGGCTGATATCCAATCTCAGAATAAGAACTAAGAACTTCAAAGAACTATGAAGCCTATATAATTTAAAAATGTTTAAAGAAGCCATTACGTCCTTGTAAATGTGAAGAACTGAACTTTTTTAATATTTCGATAGACCCAAATATGAATCATACTACAATCGTTGCTGTGGGAAATAACATCTACAACATTTAGCATTTACCCCTAAAAATTTATATGTTGTTGTCGCTTGAGGCTAAAACCAACTCAGCGCTGGCAATTGAGTTGGGTTCCAACTTGCAATATATTCCAGGTTCGCTAACATCACCGCAGTTTTGCGTGCACATAACTCAATTCCATCAAAAACATTTGTTTGAAGTAGTCATTCTGGTTTCGTTCCTAGATTCTCAAACGAAAACTTCAATAAAAACAATTCCAAGACATCAAGGAATCTAAGGATATGCATTTTTTTAAATCGGATTCTGAACGGTTAAGAATTAAATAATATTTCAAAGGTTTTCTTCCATTTAATTCCACTATGTTTCAAAATAGTGTAAATAAATGGAAGAAAACCTTTGAAATATTCCACTAAGACCTCCGTTCGCGTATATATTGTAAGAAATAAGGTTTTAAAATATGTTAAGCTTGTGAACGCTCGTGTTATCAATTTATGCATGCTTGCGGAATGGTTAGTTCCGTTGTACTGTTTCAAATAAGATAACAGCTGAGTCGTTAAACAGTAGCATTCAAACACGTAAGATTATTTCTTAATTCGACGGTACAAACTGAAGATGTACTCATTATCTTAAACTAAATAATCTGAAAAGGGGTTTGGGGAATACACATATGGTTTTTCATATAGAGTGAAATGGCGATCTTTATTAACGAAACTGCAAAATAATTCATTTTCCCATATAAAATCCCATACAAATGTTGAACGCAATGCGTAAACCCTGGAAGCAACCAACCGCTCCCAAATTTTGCACAAGCATTTGGGACCAAAAAAGGAACTCAAAAAGTGCTATGCTGAAAAATGTCATATAATGAGTATGTCTTTCCACAGATTAAAAAGCAATACAAACCGAAGCCGAAGATGGTACTCCGTATCACCTGCCGACTCGAGATGACACGGAGTACCATCTTCAGAAATGATAGCAGGGATATTTGCCGATTTGGCGAAGGATATTTGGCCACCATCCAGCTCTCCAGTTATGATGTTCTAAACCCCACTCATCGGTAATTAATTGAAAACAGGTTACTTTGATGTTAGGCGATGAGTAACACAATAACATTCGATTAGGGTATTATTTACCCTACTTCTCGTGGTTCTTTACTCATAAACGAGATGAGGAGAAATGCTTCCATAGTTCAAAGTATGTTTCTAAAGGTGTACAACCCCTTACCCCTTACAATATGCTTCAACCTCCTATCATTCGAAACTGCACATCCGTCTGTTTCTGTATCAACTAAACTCGGATCCCTAAGTCAGTTCCAACTGCTAACCCCGAAGCATGTTTCTGAATTATTTATATTTAATTATTTTGTATGCATTTTCATGCGGGAGTAAGTCGTAAAATTCCATTTCCCGAGAGTGCCCCGTCGCCCCACATCCAGCCGCTTGTGTTTCACTTTGGATCGAGCAGAAAACATAGAGGAACCAGGAGTTCAGCTATGTGGGGCCACCACTGAGTACTCGACTCTTCTGAGTCAACCAGAAGAATGCGGGAAACAGCGTAAATTTAAACTAAAAAATTATGATTGCGATGCTCTAGTCGTGCTTGCATTTTTGAGTTTCTCTGACCGTTGCTTATGGTTTGCCTGGTAGAGAAACAATGGCGTATTAGAGATTTAAAACAAAATGATTAAATGCATTGTAAAGTATAAAACAAAACATGGCGAAACCATCGATTGTACTACGAAAACTTGAAGCCATATTCCTCGCTCCAGTAACAAGTTTTTATTTCTATTAAACTTACAACTATAGCAAGGAACATGACTTGAAGTTTGATCAGAAAACAATTTTACGTAGTACAATCAATTATTTTCGCCAAGTTCATACGCGCAGAAAATGAAATTTTAGGTAGTTGCTTATCGGGACTGTGCTGGGAAATGCATCTGACGTCGCATGGCATTTTTTTCCCTTTCCGAAAGAATCAACAGCATCTCGTGCATTTCTTATCGCATGCCTGAATTTAATCTACCATAACACACCGAAACATGGTTCTGTCTTCTCCATTCGCAGATCTAAAACATCCAGAGACCGGTCTGCACTCTCCCAGCTTCGTGTATACATAAACACGTACATTGGCTCATTAATAATGAGTCCGGTCGCAGCCATAATAGAGAAATAAAAAAAACTTCCAGCACGATGAAAAAATCGTCCAAAAGTGGGTGGTTAGGCACCCGCTGAAAAAAAAGAGTCAGCATAAACATTTCACGGAAGAGTGAACCCCAAGATGAAGCAGGGAGAAAATAAACTAACTTGCATTTGGTTGCGCTAGCATCCTCTTGCCGTTGCCGCTGCTGTTGCTCATTAATAAAAGAGCAGAGTGTGTGTATACATTCGCCTACATGGTGGCCATTCCATGGGAAGTCGGAATTTCCCAACTTGCTCCATGTCTCCAGAAGCCGAAAAGCGAAAGGTTTTCCAGCAGCAGCAGCAAAACCCCTTTTTCCGATTGGTGTGGGCCATAGAAGCCAGAAGCTAAAAAAAAAAGAGTCCAAGAATATTCTAAATTATGGAGAAAACATTTTGTTCGCTTCATTTATTTACACTGAGAAGTGAATTCAAAGTCGTATACCCCAAATTGATGGTGGTTAGAGTGCGGCTACAGCATGCACGAGGTGGTTTCTTGCTTGCAAAGTTTTACGAGTACTGCAACTGCTTCACTTCCGGTTCCATCTCGTGTGCACTTCAGTCCCGGGGCACGTTCTCGGTTATGGAAGGCCATCAGACTTGTGTTACGACCACCGGCTCTGCTGTCTTGTTGAGCGGTGAGCAGAAAAGTACGCGAACTTTTATGCCATGCATTTGGAAATGGTAAACGTTTTACGATCACTTTGCCGAATTCAAGTGTCCGCTTCACAATTGACTAAGTGTGATCAAATGTCGCAAGATATTTCTCGTGTAATGTAGGATGAGGGTTTAGAATCGACTTCAAGGGGAAGCTCCCAATAATCCCTTGTTCATGGAATATGATAAATTATAGCAGTATGTAGTTGTAAAAAAAGAACCTGATTTAATCCACCAAGAGCCTTTCTCATTTATTTAATCTACTTTTCCATGGAAGCATGGGCTCATGAGAAATCTACTAGAGAATTAGGCTAATGTTGCATTGAAACTCCATTACAGCATTAGCAATGCAAAAAAGCATTACCGCTTGCTCTATATGCGTATATAAAGCTGATATAACGTATACAAGTGTTTACAAGTATTTAGTACAATTATAGAGCAAATAAAAAGCCGATATAATGATATTGTAATGCTGTTGGTTTATTTGTTATGCAACTCTTCTTGAAGATTATATTCGGCATATTTCATTTCAATCGAACATATGCAATATAGTCCAGGGAGTAAACGTAGTGCACTTACCGTGAAGGACGAGGCAAGGTACCTCAGTTCGAGACTTAGTGAAGGTAATTTTCGTAAAACATTCATATCATGTTAGAGCGAAAACCCATTGAGGATATTCATTAACAATGCATTAGAAGACAATCAATTATGGTTTTAAACAGAACATTTTATTTTAAAATTTTCCTTTTTGATGAACAAAACAGGAAACATAAGAAATGGTTTTTAAACCATGGCAGACAATGACAGCCAACTGAACCTTTTTAATAGCATTAGTAGTGCCAATATAAGGCTTTCGAATTTGACATTTGTACGTTGGTGCTATATAATAGCATTAGTACTGCAGCTCGTTAATCTCTGGACAGTAATAGCACTATATTTCGCCATTTCTGGCATAATACCAGCATTATATCAGTATTTAGGGCTTCACGGCTCTTTAAGACAACTTTATATGTGGATCTAAAGCAGATATTAGGCTACGTTATAATGCTTGTTGGTTA
The DNA here is from genome assembly GCF_030247195.1 of Topomyia yanbarensis. Lineage (NCBI taxonomy): Eukaryota > Metazoa > Arthropoda > Insecta > Diptera > Culicidae > Topomyia > Topomyia yanbarensis. Next base: position 43,744,008 of record NC_080671.1, on the reverse strand, counting down.
CTTGGGATATTTTTGGGTAATTTTGGGTCGCTGATTTCAAATATGAGTTCTAAATAGTCCCAATGTTATCATTATGGAGGAGTGTATGGTAGGTAGGTAAATTCGTAAAAAACAAGCGCTTGTGAAATTTTATGGCGATATAAAGTGTTAGTTTCTATATTAAAATGCAAAATTTGAAAAAAGTTTTCATTGTAAAATAATAAAAATTGAGCGAGTGATAGTTACATTTCACAAAATGTTTTTCGGTGCACATTTTAATTTAAAATCCTATTCGTTTTGAAATTTTGCTCAATATTGCTTCACATAATTTTCCCAGCAACTGCGCATTTTTTTCCATTTTCGTTCGATTCTTTTAAGGGGTTGGGCCGTCGAGAGCCGCGTCGGGTTCCAAGGCTTGTATTACTGTCGGGCCCTTTTAAATCTAAGTGCTCTAGTTCAGCATGAGAAACTCGTGAGCTCGTGGTTTCTATTATTATCCGGTTGGCTCACATTGTCACATTCACAGATAGCGTGCCAGACAGGAGAATTTCGACACCTTCTTAGGCCATGGTAACCGATTCGGGTAAAATTGCCATAGTTACGAGTTTTTCAATTCGCGAATACTCGGGTGTACATAACGATTAACATCGTAATTAAAAGTGCACGGTGCGAATTCGTGTATTCGTACCTCGTTTATGTCATCGCCTATATATACAGAAGTACTTATTTCATATCTCCCCAACCAACGATATATTTCGTTTCGCGAAACAAACGCTTGTGCTGGATTGATGGTCTGGACCACATTCAGCACGCTATGTCTAACATGGTGAAATTGTAGGGTGTAAACATTGGTCAGCTTTAGCTCAGTTTGTACTTTCAACAATAGATCTTAAGGGGTTTAGTGAGCAAAAAATCGACTTCTTTTTTATCGGCTTAAGTATTGAACCTCTAGAATAGTCTCCTTGTCCTCCTAGTATTTGCTGTAATACACGCAGATTTCAATCTATCGGCAACATATTTCGAAAAACTGACAGCAATAAAAATCCAGTGTAAACAAACCACTCTAAAGTACTTCTACCCAAATTTTCAAGAAAAAATACCCAATGAGTTATTTTCGTTTTTTACGTGATGCAAATTGATGTAGGATACCCTTTAATAGCCTTTTTCTCGAAACGCCCTTTTTCAAAAACTAATCACGAATCTACTAGATTTTTTATGAGAATGCACAATATGTGTAGCTTGTCAGAAAACTGAATAAAAACATTTCTTCCTATTATTTTGAAGAAAAATGTGCGAATTATGAGATTTTTCGGTTTTCATGAAGCCATTTTCCGAAACTCGAGCTTTTTTCTGTTTTTTTTTTTTTGGTTTATCGAGTAACAACAAGTCTAAGCTTTATAAATCTCATTGATTATCATGTGTCAGACAATTTTATCAAGAGTTATTCTATTCGCACTTGACGTGAAAAAAGGTTTAGCGTCTACTCTTGGAACGCTCGTATGTGTGGCTCTGCGCGACTGAAAATATATTTTTGCGTACACAATGAATGAATAAATAAATCTTAACATTACACAAAAGATCCTTTGTTGCCTTGTCTTCAAAATCGTAAAACAAAATAACTTTCGGTTTGAGCACTTAACACTAGACGCCCCCCTTAAGAAACGTCTCGAAAGGTTACATGAATTATTTCCACACACCCCTGGCATAGTGTTTAACAGATTTATGTAAAGAGACGCATTTTCCCGGGTGTTCCTAACTTCATACGTAATCATTTTATGCGGATCAACCGAAAATAGGACGTTTCATCAGACAACACCTATTATGCACCCATAGTAGTTTCCTATGCGCGAATTCTGCAAAAAGACACTGCACAAGGGAAAACATTGTGCAAAAGCAGCTAAAAAGCCCGCCTACTATAACCGTAAACAGCACACCGTTATCTTATGCCAAACAAAAAACGGTTACAAAACCAATATCTACGGATCTGACAGGAACAAATATTCACTCAACAACAATTGCGCCTAGTGTCTCCAAGCCAACAACCGGCACCACCAGCAAAGAAGCGAACGTAGAAGAGGACGGATGCGTTTGTCCGTGCGCTCGCATTCCTGTTAGACGCTCTATTGCTTTCTTCGAAAATACTGTGAATTGGCTTCTCCACGTTTTGAAGTGTATTCCGTCGATTCAAGTAATAAAACTCGTTTTTTAACTTGCACACAAAGTAGACATCTCGTTTAAGAACGTTTGTTTTAGCTAATGTCAACTATCAAATAAAGTTTTCATTTTTACGCTTTCATCATATAACAATTTAATAAGGTGAACGATTACAAAGAAATTACTATTACTATTTTTTGCTCTGCTATGAATACCGGACGTGTTCGCTCATCCTCTGGGTAAAAGCGCGGGCCCCCAAATACGACCCGGGCCTCAGGGCAATTGCCTGGGCTTACCACCCTTCTCATCGGGCCTGGGGTTTTGTACAAAGTTGTGGCGAAAAAGTGGTAGCAATATCGAAAATAGAAAAACAAGTTGAATTGAACAAAATATTCAAAGTTGTCGGAGTTATGGCCCATCCCCTAAAGCGTGTTTTTTGGCAGAGGTCTGCGGTGAACGCTCTCCAAGCCGAACCGCTCAACAGAAATCCAAATACTAAAAAGATTATTGAAGATGAATGTATTGTGGTGTACTTGAACGGATCGGTTTCCTAAAAGAAATTTTTTTTCTTGCAAAAAACGTGTTGACCAAAAAATTGGAGTTTTGTGGTTTTCAAAATTTTAAACAAAAATTCATTACAAAAGATGAAAAAGGAACCATTCAAGTACACGAGAATGTAAATACAAACAATTCAAGAAAAAATTTGAAGATCGGATGAACAGTTTTTGATATATCACGTTCACGATGCTTTTCAAAAAACTTCATTTTGAGATAATTGCGTTTAAAGTTTTGTGTTTACTTCATTCGTGGAAGGACCAGCGGGTCGCAGACGGCTGTAATTTAAAATCTAGTGCTCGGATCTGGATGAAATTTCGCACAGATATTTTCAAAAGCATGTACCTTTTTCCGATTTTTTGAGTTTCACCTTTGTATATAACCCCTTAATTTTTCGTAACACTTGGAAGTCCGATTTTCGCTTAAAAAAATTGGATAATTTATTGAAAAAGTAGAACAATAATTAAAAGAAAAGTTGTCGTGGTTAACAGGAGACATCCAGGAAGAATTTTACAAAATCTCTAAACAATTGGTTCAGTACATTTTGAGTTATGATGGACACCGTAATTACTTCGCTAAAATCTAAATCTATTCTTTATTTTAACAAATTTACTTGAAAACTTAACTTAAAAAGCTTTGATCGACATCTTTAGACTAATCAATCGGCTAAAGTATAATTAGGTTACCAAAAAATTACATTTTCCACACTACATATATGAGAATTTAAACCGGATTTCCGATGACTTCGTCTTTAACCCATAACTACGTCACGTATCAGCCAACTAGCATCGGTCATAAATTATATTATTTTACTACTCCTTGCCAGGCACTGCCAGGGGTGGGGAAAATACACTGGCGGGGAATGGGCTGTAAAACATTCTCTATTAGTGTTGTCTACCAACTACAGTTACATTATCGATGCTCGTCAGCAACAGCCTCCACAGGGATTCGCTTCCTTGTCTCATCACGTTTTCGTCTTAGTCCCTCCGCTCAATGTCATTGGCCAATGTTCCGGTGTAATTTTTTGATACATTTTATTTCCTCCCACCTTAACTGGTGAGGAGCCTTGTGGGAAATGGAGGCACTTGGTCGCAGAATGGAATCGCCATAACGTGTAAATAATTTTCGTCATCAAAGATATTAGGATCGGTGTTCGGTTTCTTGGCTGCAAATGCTTTAACGGAAGCTGTTGTGTTCTCGCTGTTGCGGTTAAAAATGTTCCCTCACTACCCTACAGCATCGGTTCCCGGTGGATCGCAACATTTGAGTAACATAATGTACGGCAGAACCAATGGAAACTGGAGACCATAAACTTGCCAGTTCAGATGCTGATGGCCATGTCCGGTCAAAGGACGACTGCCAGCGACAATCTAGAAGCGAAATCGAACCCCTATCGGCATCGTAGCGAGCGGAAGCAGCAGCGGCTTCACTTATTTTCTACCGTTCGATATGTTAGATCAATTCTCGATGGTCCCCCCCCCCCCCTCCTCAATTACGATATGAGTCGGCCACAGTCATCGATGTGCTTGAACGTAATGGATGAGACTGCCGGGGAAGAACTACCGCACCGCGCTGCAACTAGCTACCCTAGCGACTGCGGCTGGATACTAAAAGGGTAGTCATGAAGATGGTGGTTTTCCTCGCATCCATAAATTTTTATTTCAATTTGTTTCTTTCGGTTACTCCTTTGCTTGTTGGAATATTCGTGGATGAACAGTCATGTCTTGAATAGTACGGTAATATGAGATCGTAAATCGTTCTGTCTATAGTGCCTATTGTGATCATTTACCTTTTTATCGATTCGATTTGTCTTCCGTTTGGCAACAGGGATATATAAAGAAATACAATCATCAACTACTCCATTATATAAAATTTACTTCATGTGAGAGATAAGGCATTTATTTTGCCTTAACTCTTTCATGTCCAACTTTTTCTGGCGCATATTGGATTCCAAAACAATTTTTACTTAAAACTAGGACAAGCACGTAGCCAGCAAAAGTTTCGGGAGGGACCCAATAGTTTTGAAATAGAATACCGTTTTCCAACACATCCAGAAAGATGCAGCGATATGCACTGAATTATATTTTATGCGATGTTTTATGGTGATTATCCAAGTTAAGCGGTTTTTTATGTTTCGATATATATCTATATTACCATTTGTAGCCGTTTGAATGCGACAAAGCTTTTACTCAGGAGTAATACTGGGTACACGGGTAGCGATGTGAGCTGTGTCATAATTATATATATTGTTTCAGTGCTGGTAGCAGCCTGGATTTGGAGGTGCAGTTTCTAACAGAAAGAAATAAAAAATATGCCCAATGAATTCTTGTAGATAAAAATTATTATTGCTTGCCAGTATTGCTAAAGGAAATATTAAACCAAGCATTTGTGTTCTCGTCAACTCCTGCGGAAGTTGCAAACTATTTTTTTTTTCAATTCGTTTATTTGATAAGGCACGTGTGCATTAGTTTAAAGGTGCCATTTTTTCATTGTTTTACATTTTGAATTTCTTAAAACTAGGGGGTTACACATTTCAATATTATTTTGTTTTATATAATGAAACTAAAAAAACTTTACAGCTAACTTATACATATACAAGAGGGGATAATATGTTGCAAACTGTTGATCACAATGCACAGTGGTTTAAAACGCGAAAAACGTGATCGTTTTGAATAACTTCGAAATGGTTCGTTGAAGCGATATACAACCTTCGGAAGAATTTGTGACAATGAAACGCCCCTTCTTTCTAAATAAAAAAATTGTTGATTAATCCTCCTATAAGTGAGATGCAAAATTTATTTCTCGTATAATTAAAGATAGCGAGTTGAAGTATTCGGCAAAGTTGTAGTAAATTCATTTATAAGAAACTTTACCGAAGGTGAAAATGTCCTATCTTTAATGGTTTTTAAGGTATCGAGCATTATTTGAGAAAAGACCGGAAAAATCATTTTTTTCATCATAACTTTTTTTCAAGATTTTTTAGAAGGCCAAAATGTTCTGCAGAACTGTCACAATTAATGAAATACATCATTTTTGTGAACAAAGTAATAAATTTTGTTGAACCGTTTTTGAGATATTCACGTTTTTTGTTCGAAATACGGCCTACTTTGCTCTCAAATAACTCATGAACGGGCAAAAACGGGCAGACCACTCAGTATGGGTTTGAAAGTAGAAGAAAATGCTATAAGCATCTGAACAAATCCTTTGTATCCGGTTGTATCCAGGGCTCTGGTAGCTAGAGTCGAAAAAGATGTTTTTCTAGTCTAAAATCATGGTATGAAACATATTCGGTGAAGCTGAAGAGATAAAGTGGTAGTGTCTTCGGAAAAGTTTTAGAGAATACTCTTACAAGAAACATTGCCGAAGACATTGGCTTTCTATATTTACTGGGTTTTGGATAAAGTGAATTGTTCGGTGGTAGTACGGGTAATACGCTGGTTTATAAGCCAGTAGTCGTATGGTCAAGCCCTAATGAGAAAGGATTTTTAGTATAAGTAGGCGGCACATAAACCCTGACATTGGCTTCAAAGTCTGTCGACAGAGAAGGTCAAGTTCCACAATGAAATGTAGTACCAAGACTTGGACCATCAATATAGGATTGATTGTTCGTGTTTGCGAAGAACGAATTGACGGTTGAATTTGTATTGGTATATAAATGAAAAAGGAATATTCTTATAGTAATTCGTTTACTATTCACCATCGGTATTACACTCATCCGCATCAGAATCTTCGTCAGAGTCGCTTAAATCCAACATGAACAATGCATCTGGGTCGAATTGTCGTTTTGATTTGTTTGCGGTATTCAATTCCACCTAGATGAAGTGGCATTTTAGTAATGTTGAATATAGCAGCAGTATCATGGTATGGTTAAGTTATTATCATATATTTTATACTTATAAGCAAAATGAAAAACACATTTGAGTATATTTATATGCATGTCACTGACAGTTGACGGGATAATATATTGAAAAATTCACATATTATCTACATTTATGCATACCTGTAACCTATGACATGACTTTTGCAAAGTTCAGTAATGTACGCTGCCGTAACACAACACGAATCGCAACTGTTTCACGTCACACTTGATTAAAACTGCAAATTCAAATTAAGTAAACAAAACTGTTTTTCTGCACAAAAAATCTGACACAACACTAGACAGCGATAATGCGACACAAGTAATCAAAGCATGCGAGATTACCAAATGAAACCATTTTTGAAGGGTTTCCATAAATGGTGCACCTTATCTAAACAACCAGTAGAGATAGAAAGCCGATGTCTTCGGCAATGTTTCTTGTAAGAGTATTCTCTAAAACTTTTCCGAAGACACTACCACTTTATCTCTTCAGCTTCACCGAATATGTTTCATACCATGATTTTAGACTAGAAAAACATCTTTTTCGACTCTAGCTACCAGAGCCCTGGATACAACCGGATACAAAGGATTTGTTCAGATGCTTATAGCATTTTCTTCTACTTTCAAACCCATACTGAGTGGTCTGCCCGTTTTTGCCCGTTCATGAGTTATTTGAGAGCAAAGTAGGCCGTATTTCGAACAAAAAACGTGAATATCTCAAAAACGGTTCAACATAATTTATTACTTTGTTCACAAAAATGATGTATTTCATTAATTGTGACAGTTCTGCAGAACATTTTGGTCTTCTAAAAAATCTTGAAAAAAAGTTATGATGAAAAAAATGATTTTTCCGGTCTTTTCTCAAATAATGCTCGATACCTTAAAAACCATTAAAGATAGGACATTTTCACCTTCGGTAAAGTTTCTTATAAATGAATTTACTACAACTTTGCCGAATACTTCAACTCGCTATCTTTAATTATACGAGAAATAAATTTTGCATCTCACTTATAGGAGGATTAATCAACAATTTTTTTATTTAGAAAGAAGGGGCGTTTCATTGTCACAAATTCTTCCGAAGGTTGTATATCGCTTCAACGAACCATTTCGAAGTTATTCAAAACGATCACGTTTTTCGCGTTTTAAACCACTGTGCAATGTAGTCCAAAATGTGAAATAATTTTGAGCGGCCCAAAATAAGCATAACTGTAAGTGAAATCTGTACTTTAATGACGGACATAAAAATAATTTCACGAGCACATTGCTTTTTATTTCTCGAACTACTAGAAAGCAACCAGGGATGTTACGAACACATAAGAAGAATTCTGTAGAAAATTTAGAATAGGACGTAAGTAACATTGAGAGCCTCTCCTTGTTTACTTTCTCTTTCGATTATTACGACCTCACACTAACATTTTTCAGTAATTTTCCAGTACATATCGAAAGCCGACGGTTTTTCACTGGAATATAATACAAAGAGTAGAGTAGTAAATGTTGAAACGACCGGGTAATAAACAGAAGAGAAAGATCCAGACCCGTGCACAAGGTGAAGGTTTTGGGGGTTCAAACCCCTCCCATGAGAGTTTTGAATTGCTTCTGAAAATTTCTTAACTTCCTGATCAGGAAAAAAATATACTGCAAACCGTTTTGACACACACAATGTTATTTGAGTTCGGTCATTCTATAAATAAGCCTTTGAAGGAACGCTCGACAAGTTTCGATATTAACAACAGTTGTGAGTAGATCGAGCCAGCAAGAGCAGCTTATAACGAAAAATAACGAACGAACAACAAGAAACTCGGAGAAAATCGGAATACCATTGTCTAGAGAAATTTCATCGTGTGTGATCTCTGCGTCAGAGTGACTGAGAACTAAATGGCATCGGTATCGGGAGAAATTCCGCCACCAAAAACCTCTCAGCAGCAGCTATTAGATAAATAGGACGAGTATCGAGTATCGCCAAAAAGGATAAGAAACCCTGCGAAGATGGTTGTAAAGAGGTGTAAGTTGTTATATTCGGCATCTCTGGATTGAGTCACGTCTCGGCAGGTAATGTTTGCAGATGACCTGAGCAGGTCTGCCAAACCACGAGGGTTTTTTTTATTTTTTTTTTTTAAACCACGAGGGTTGGACAGCAAGCAAGAAACTTCATCAATGGATTTGTTTTTCCACTTCTTGCAACCTGAGAGCAGGAACGCATTATATCAGGATCTTGGCTTCACTCCGGATGCTACATGACCTCTAGGCTGGGTTTGGAGCAAGATAACAGTGATATCATACTTCTAGTGGACACCAGCCGCCTCCCCGATTATCAGCTATCCCGTAAACGATAAATATGGATATTCCCAGTATTTTGTGTATTGTGGGAAATCGATATAAATTAGAATTGTTTGATGAAAACCAGATGCAAACCACGAACCAGTCGAGAAGAGCCATCCATGCTCGGAATTGATAGAATAAAAAGCAGTTGGTTTGTTTTTTTTTTATTTTATTAGCTTCGACTTGGTGCGTCCGCTGCGCCAATTTGCTTTACTTCATTTTGTATGCAAGCAGAATGTTTCATACGTGAAGAAAGCTTTCTTGTGAATGGCGAGCGAACGGTTCGAGATCAAGGCTGATCCCAACATCTCTGACAATGATTTGGCAAAAAACTGAATACTAACCGCTGCACTGTTGGCAAATCCGATTCCGAAATGTGCTACAAATGTTACCAAGAAAATAAAAAAAAAACAATCGAATCCCAAAACAACAAATAGCAGTCAAAATCTAAGCGCATATGCTATACGATCTGATGCTAATGAAGATCCTGCTCCCGGCAAGTTTTCATGAGAAATAATTATGGTTTGGCAAGGGATCTATTCCTGTGGCAATAAAATCAAACATTGTTTAAGGATAAGGCTATGAATTTGGGAGTGTTTAAATGGGGTTCCATGTCAAACATATTTCACCCTTAATTAGATCCTCCGATACCACAATAGATCTAATTAAAGGTCCCAGTGGTTCGTCTCCTACAAAAAAAAGTCGCACTATGGTCTAGTTACGTTTTGGCCATATCTAGCCAGTTACCATTGTATCTAGGAGCTGCGACTATTGCTTTATGGCAATAGAGCACAGCTCGCCAGCGGCACATTGGTCGGATTAAGAATTAGTGTAATTAGCTATCCAAAACCGTGGCTGAAGAAAGCGTGTGCCTCTCGATAAGCGGTATCAATAGAGAAAGACGTGAATTTCTTCGAAATAACTATGAATGATTTGTTTCCGTTAATGTCTTGAACAATTATATTACATTTCGGTTTTCGATTGCACATTTGAAAAAAAATAAAATTTGAAAGCACAAATAAAATAAATAATCAAAATTATTAAAAAAAATAAGAATGATTTAATGAACTGAATTTATATAAAAGATGAAATGAAATGAAAAATAACATTTTAATATTTTAATAACTCGATAAAACTAAACAAAATTAATAAAACATTAAAGCTAAATGAATAATTAAATAAGTCACACTTTCTAAGAAAATCTATTTAATACATCAAAAGAAGTTATGAAATTATCAAATTTCTTGAGGTTGAGCTTGTGCGACCACCCCTGGCTGGTACTACGTTATCGATATGAACTAGCTGAAGTTGCACAGGGAATCAGTAAATAATATTGCTTGGGAGTTTTTAGGCAAGCAATTTGTAAGAAATATTTTTTGTTACAAGGCGTCTCCATATGCTATAAAAACTAAAAATGATATAAAAACTTCGGCGCAAAAATGCGCAACATGAGGCCTATATTTCTTGAAACTACACCAAATTTTCAGTCAGATTCTAAGTGATTTTATTCAAACTGAGAGAAAGATAGAACAAATCTTTGCCAAAAAATTACAAGACATTGATTTTTGGGGTTTTGTCACTCGTCGTGCAGTGCCCCGTGATCATTTTTGGATGAGATGACTTCCCGAACAATATCAAACATTTAAATTAATGCCTTCATGCCCATGTTATATATAAACAACAACAACAACGGCAATAAACAAAACAGTTTTTAAACAGCAATGTTTTAGGCAAGACCTGCTCACAAAAACAAGTAAGGTTAGTAACTGGGACTATCACCTTTCATTTGAGCGGCTTTAGTTATAAGTAGTATCCATAGAACCGAGGCTATTGCTATAAGTCTGATTGGATTCCGCTGGAGCAGTGCTGCCACGGACATTTTTTAGTTAGCAGAGAAATATAAAATTTTGATATTTCTGGCCGTGGTCAGCTATTTTCGTCCGCGTCCCTTATCACCTTTTATAAGGTGATTCATCAACAGTCTTATCTTTGAGAATAATCCTTGATTAAGTAGTTTTCATTTTGTTATATTCAGATTTGCAAATATTTTGCGAATGTAATTTTAAATATTCTTTGATTTGATGGCATTGTAAGGGAACACGAATCCGCTAACTAATTTCTTCGTTTGTTTAGTGTTTATTTGACCAACTAGGAAACTAATCCATTGGGCATTTTATATGCGTGGGGAATACGCATGGTCTTGTCTGAGTAAAGTGATGACTATTGAATCATGTATGGTCCAGTTACTAGTTCTAGTAATTAGTGTCAAAATTAGAGTCATCGGTTGTCTATTCGACATACAACGCTAGTCGTTTCGGGTATTTCGGCAGTGCTTATTTTATACCGTTTAAAAAACGCTTTAGTTAGCTTAGAAACGCGCACAAATAACAAATAAATTGGCCCCTTATTCAATTGTTCGCAGGGAAAGAAATTAATACATAATTGTCGTTTTATTTGCTCTAAAATACCAACGTTTATACACGATAAATAATACTTGTATTACAAAATATTCAATTACGTAGCTATTACGATATCTTTTTCGACAAATGTCTCGAGACGCTAAAGGTAGTCGCTTTTCATGATATTGTTGTTTGATTAAATTAAACATAAGCAAAACTCCCGACTGTCAGTAATCCGGAGCTGAAGTTGCTTTTTTTACAAACCGAGCATTTCCAAATCCAAATTCAACTAATGATAAATCTATCAAAAACTCTCGGCAGCCAGCTGCCCAGAGCAATGGACACATGATACTACTTCTGAGAGTTGCATAGATCGTATTACTTATCAAGGTGAATCCAGATTGGCACTTCAAAGTATAGAACTCTCGAAACGTGCACATTGAGAATGGATAGCTACTTCCAGACCCCATTCGTTGATTCTCTGAGCAATTTCGCTTGTTCTGATCAATCACGGCGTAGCAACTAAGAGTTGTACGGTCATCATGCTCATGCTCATGCTCAAGCTCAAAAATAAAATTTTGATATTTCTTCGTTGTGATGCAACATTATTGAAAACTGATCAAACCTATCAATTCAGATTGTCTTCGACTAACTTTTCATGCATTCGATCTATTGTTAATAATCGAAGCGAATTGTATAGGGTATAGGATGATAAAAATTGAGCTGCTTCTAGCACTGTAACAGAACTCCCCACCCTAATCAAAATAGGGCTCTATGGCATTAGAAACCTGTTTTGATCAACATGGGTTCTTCTCTATCTGTGCTAGAATCTGCTAAATTTTTAGCTTCTGCTACTCAATAGGACAATTTCATCTAGAATATCTAATATAGGCAATCTAAATTGATAGGTTTTATCAGTTTTACATAATATTTCAGGACATATCCTTATCAATTTCATTTTTCAACATCAACCGAAACCTGAGCTGGCTGCAATGGTCCAGCGGAATCTAATCAGATTAATTGCAATAACTTCAGTTTTACGGGTAATACCTCTGATTGTTAGTGCTCAAATGAAAAATAATGATCTCAGTTATTAACCTCACTTGTTGGTGTTAGCAAATCTAACTTAAACCCAACGTTATAGTTGTATAAATCGTTGTTGCCCATAAACAACATAAGCATTAAGAGTTAATGTTGTTGTTAATGAGCTAATGCCTCTTTCCAGATCCTTTGCCAACCAACTCGTCAAACAACATACTGAATGTTAGCAATGATGTGGTTGAAATGTGTCATTATATTTGGATTATTTCCCATCAAATGAGAAGCTCAAAAACATCATGCACATCATAACGCTTCGCTTATGTGACTTGAAAACCTTTTTTTGCCCCAAAGTTTAGAGCACCTGGCAAAAATAATTCGTCACAGTAAACGATGTAAACACAAATGGTTCTTTGAAACAAATTTACCTCAGCACATAAATTTTAAAAACCCATTTCCGCCACTATTCATTTGTTTCGTACAATTTTCAAAGTGTGTTGAGCTATGGCGCATAATTTATGTTTACTTCCACTTAAAACACTATCACTTTGCACAACAAGTAGGTAAGTGCGTCCGCATAAATCCCATATTTACACACCAATGTCGTTCCATCCAGGCTGGCCATGCCGCCGCTGGTACATATCTCTGCCTCAGCATCACAGAGTCGCGTGTGTATTAAATTTTATGTCATTTTAAGTCTCTACTCGCTGGCACACTAGACAAGACGGAAACAAAGCCTCGAGATCCATAAATAAATATACATTTAGTTCTCGCTTACCGCAGTTTTCCACTGACGACGGTGGAAAACCCATTTCCGTTCTGCTATCGGTGTGATGATTATACCGTTCACCATTGCCTCGCGGGATGGGGCAGCCCAGTTTTCCACCTGCGCACATTTTCAATCTGCTCTTCAGCGGGGAGCGGTTAACCGTGCTCTGGCAACAAATTCTTCAGATGTAGGAGCAGTGATTTTTCCGCAACTATTCTAGACATATGTGGAATGGAATTGAAGTCGAGCCCTCAACTGGGACGCTCGGGGCGGGAAATTTATTTTCAACAATGCAACAGGTGTTGAAATAATAAAATAATTTACAGTCCCTACCCCTCGCATGGGGAACCACTAGTGCCAGCTGCTGTACGACCGAGGGGAATTATGTGTGGAAAAAGTTTTTCTTTCGTAGAGGATAATCCATAAATGGCGATGCATGAAATAGCGGTTTGAAATTTTGTAAAGTTTGTGATGATGAACGTCATACCAAGCTATGGGTAGTTTGTGCCCACTATAAAAAACTAACCCATCGCCAGTGGTATCCTGTTCATTGCCAAAGACTGAATGAAGGAATCATAGAGAAATAAATTTGATTTGATTGGAAAAGCTAATGCTCGAGTCTCAAGTTTCAATGAGGCCTTCGGCCAAGGCTGTCGGGCGTTCTGGGAATCATAGCGCGCATATCCAAATACATTTATTAGATCTACTCGGCAAACAAGATAACATCATCGTGAACAAAAATCATGTACTTTATAATTGAGTTAAAATTTCTCAACGGGCAACCCTAAATAGGTAAAATTACAATTTCAATAGAAGATCCATTTTTCGATAATATTTCCAGATGGATTTTGTGAAAAAAAAAATCATTAGACCGCTGCACTTCAAAAATTTATTTCGGTCGACCAAATTGGACAACTTTAATGATTAAATCAGCAAGCGAATCGTCAAGAGATACAGATTCATCGTGATTTTCTCCGATCCGAAAAATCTTATTTTCGTTCATTTTTTAAAGAATTGCTTATAACAACATGGAAAAAAGTCTTCTGAAGCTTTTTTTGTTTCGAAAAAGAGCCGCATACACTGCTTTAAGTACTTAACAACATGCCGCCGAGAATAAAAAATGGTGCGCCATTTGTTACTATGCTATTCCACGCCGAATGTCGCCACACACGGATTTCGAACAACGAATTGAAGGCACAAACAGCTTACGTGGTCGCGAGCCCGCATGGACCAACATGGCAACTTTTGTCGCATTATCAAACGATAATGAATGGAAGCGCGGCAAGCAAGCGTGGTAAAAAATTATTCAGTCTATAATTATGAATTCAAAGCGATCACATATACATATTTATACATCAATCGATTAAATTTAACGCAGGCTACAATCTAAGGAAGAAAGTTTTTTGACATTCATTGGAAATATGTCATGGCTTTGAATTCAAAGATATTGGCTGAGTAAGTAAAAATTCTCAATTTCTTCGTGTTTCTAGGATTTTGTTTCAAAATGGAAGCCTGCATTCATTGCAATCGATTGATAATTACAACTAGAATGACTCATTATAGTGCTAATTCGATCACTGCGGTTAATAGAACTTTTTTTCGAGGAATGGGTGGGAAACTTTAGATACCTTCCCTCAAATTTTGGCTTGCTTCAAAAATAGCCTTATACCTATGGGTTATTCTGCGCAAAGTGAACAAAACAACAAAAACTTAGAACCGACCTTAACGAATTGGAACCAGTTTTTAAGAAATTGTTCATCTAGAGCCAATATGTACAAACCTAAATTATTGTTCACTTTAACCACCCCTTGGTCCATGGGAACCAGAGCTTTAAAAAATTGACATCCCTGCGTGAACTTGAAGGAAACTAAATTCAATTCATCCCCGTCGCGATGAATGAAATGTTTGGTTCGTTACCCTCGCCATTCGTTCTCCCGACACAGCTCATTTATGTTCGGACATTTTCGATTTCAGAAGCAAACTGAGTTTTGTTTCTAGAGAGAGAGATTATTGAATAAAAGTGCACTAGATAGAGATTACGCAGTTCACTTATGCTCGAAAATGTAGAAGATACCAACTTCTGCTTTCAAACTGCCCACATAAAAACAAATGAATGCTTTGGTTGGTGAAGGAATTTATATTTCTTCTGCACTCAAGCATTCGATTCTGCATGAAATTTCTGTCAATTGTAAAGTTAATGAATGAGAGAGGCGTTGAATCTGAATGTTGGTTTCGGTTAATTCAAGCAGAAATAGATTACTAATTATGAAATTTCGCAGCACTGATGGGAACGCTCTTAATTTTAAGAAATTATTTAAAAAAAATGTCTTTCTTCGTATTATATCTCTATTACTGTTTACACTAGAATCAATTAACGAGATGATTTTTGAAGAATTTGTTCAAAGCATCTAGAAAAATACTAATTTTAAACGAAAGTGTTGCCAAAAATTCAACTTTTTAGTATTAAACTAAAAGCAGATTTTTCTCGCAATATACACATCAGTTATTTCAAGCTTTTTTGACACAAAAATTCACATTATACCTACTCTACTCGGGATAATGATGACATGCTCCTCAGGATTCTGTTTGGATGCTTACCAGGATTCTGATTGAAATTTGCTCAGCATTTCAATGGAATCTATTTCAGAATTTCGATTGAATCATTATCAGTATTTCTACGTTTGTTTTTTTTCCTCTGAATTGTGATGCAGAATTCTAGAGAAAAGCTTTTCTGAGGACTGGGCAAATCCTTCTCAAGATACAATTCTGAGAAGATTATTGCAGTGGACTTGGACACAATATTGCTCTTCTCCCATTATCCCCTTCAACAATTGATTCCCTTCAAACCCGTGTTGTCAATAAACAACCACGTTTCTGAACGACTATAACGTTAAGTTTACACAACATATGTTTACAACGACAAGTAAGACTAATAACTGGGACTAATATCTTTCATTTGACACTAACAGTTATAAATATTATCAGTAGAACAGAAGTTATTACAAATAATCTGATTGGGTTCCGCTGAAGCAGTGCTGCCAGGGATGGTTTCATGTTAATGATGAAAATGAAGTTTTGGAATATTTTCGTAGTCTGGCAATATTATTGAAAACTGATAAAACTTTCTACTGCCTTCAACTACCTTTTCCATACAATTGGACGAGAGCGGAAGGTAAATATTGAGCAGCTTCTAACACTGCGAAAGAACCTCCTATATTTAACCCATTCATGCCCATTAGGGTGGGACAAAAAATAGATTCCAGCTCCGAGCAACTTTTTAGGTACCATTTGGGTCTTAGAACAACTGTGCAAAATCCTAGCTCGATCGGTGAAACTATATTTTTGCGCCCACTGTTTAAAGTTTACATGGGATTTTGTATGGGAAAGTAAACTTTTACAAAATAATTCCTCCAGGAGTCGCCCATTACTTCTTAAAAATATATCGTTATGTGGCTTGAATAGGAAATTTAACGAAGAAAAAAAGTCTCGAAAACCACGAAACGATCTGATGCTTGAGAAAAAAGTTATTAACCAGAAACCGATTGATGCTCTGACGATTGATAAAATATTCATTTTTTCTAGCACCACTGCTGTTGGTTGTCCAATTATACGCAATTTTGTTTTAATCCTCTCTTAACGTATCTAAATCGTTTATCTATACTATTTGGCCACTTCGCAAGATTTTGAGGGAAAAATTGAGGCTTCTTTTGTACATAATAAGAGAAAGTTAAAATTTTTGTATATAATAAAATCGTCAGAAGCAGTGATGCTATGAAAAGTGAAATTTTCATCAATCTTCAGGACATCAATCGGTTTTTGCTTAATAACTTTTTCCACACGCATCAGATCGTTTCGCAGTCTTCTAGACTTTGTTTCCTTGACAAATTTCCTATAAAAATCAGACATCTGTTTATTTTTAGAAGATAACGGGCGGCTCTTGGAAGAATTAATTTGCAAAAGACAATTTCCCCATACGAAATCCCATGTAAACTTTAAACAGTGGGCGCAAAAATATAGTTTCACCGATCGAGCGAAAAATTTGCAGAGTTGTTCTGGGAGCTAAATGGGACCCAAAAAGTTACTCGGAGCCAAATTTTATTTTTTTCATATAACTATGTCCCACTCTAATGCCCATGTTGTTTGTGGACAACAACGTGTTTAAACAGTTATAACTTTTGATTAAGGCAAGATTTGCTCGCAAAAGCAAGTAAGGCAAATAAATGTGACTATTGCCTTTCATTTGAGCATTAACAGTTACAAGGATCAGCCTTAGGACTGAAGTTATTGCAATTAGTCTGATTGGATTCCGATCGAGCAGTGCTACCAGGAACAGTTCACGTTGACAACGGAAAATGAATTCGTTATGGTACAATATTATTGAAAACAGATAAAACTTATCAATCTAGACTGTCGTTAGCTACGTTGTCCACGTAATTGGACTATTCTAATTATTCTAGGAGAATAGTATTGAGCATAGGAAGGTAAAAATTTAGTAGCTTCTAGCACTGCAAGGAAAGCACCTATCTTTATAAAAAAAGAATTTTCGTGTTTCTTGATCTCACCGTTTTCATGGAAAAATAGTTTTGAAATCCTACATGCACTAGAAAAAAGTTGGGCATGAAAGGGTTAATAAAGCAGGTTTTTCGTGTTTCATGATTCCAACAGTTCAAACGAAAAATTGTAGACAAAATTTGGCCAGGAAAGGGTTAACAAGATTCTAATAAGTGATCCGGCAGTCACTGGAAACTATTTTAATTCTTGGGTAGCTCAAGCAAAGATGGATGTTAGGCTATGTAAAGAGGGCGCCAGCACTACTTCTCGAGGCCGGGAACTCATCATCTACGTAATCTTTTGTATTCTTTCGCTGGTAACAAACATGAGTGGGAGAGTTTGCGAAGACTACAGCATAGTAACCACCTGACAATCCGGTACAACAATGGTCAACTAAATGATACTACAAGGACAAGGACAAGAATTTCTTTGTGGAGGCACAACACGTACTCTTCTAACTAGAATGAGGGTTAAAAGAAACGTTAGCTGTGGTATGTGACACCACAGCATAAATTAAACTGCAGCCAAAAAACAGCCGACCTCCAGTTTACTTATTTACTTTATTTTTTTAGTATACGAGTAATTGAATCATTTACCCAAGAAAATCGAAACCCCGGAAGACCCGTATTAAAAAGTTTGTCTTAGAACTCTTGCACACATCATAGCTATACAACTAATGCATACCTTTAACTCGTTACCAAAATAAATAATAAATGAAAACCAAGTGAAAAAAAAACAAATCTCACCTTAATATTCTGAAAAATCGACTAGGGCCAAAATAGGTACAATTACATTTACCATAATAGGAAAATTTACCCTTATCATTTTATTTCCAATTTTTTCGCAAATTAAGCTAAAATTCATAAAGTAACACAAAAAAAACTTTGACTCGGTTATCCTAGATGAGATTTTTTTGAAATCCCCGGATAATCGAGTCTGACTTGTACTGAAAAAGAGTCATCCATTGAAATTGTGATTTTACCTATTTTAGGTGTCCCGTTTTAATATTTAATTAAATTTGATAAATTTTTCTTCCGTACCGCTTGCATAACGCTTGATTGTGAGCTTCAGTCACGGTTGACCCTATGTCATCACGAAACCTTTTTTTTCTGTACGTGAACTAATTCACAGCTTTATGATGATTATTCATAACCTAAATATTGACTTGTGATTTTATTCATATATTTAGAAACATTGTTTACAGTCCTACTATACAACACGATCTGATTCATGATTTATTGTATCTGATCTGGTTTTTGTAGTTATGAGCTAATTCACAAAATCAAAGCAGTTATATTTTCAAGCGGACTATTTCACGAAACTCATTATCATTCATAAATACATTTATGCTTCGTGAACTGGTTCCTACAAGAGATTAGGATTTAGTCGGTGTACAAACCCAAACACGCTATTTCTTATAAAAACGTGCACATGTTCGCAATCGAACCCCATGTCCATACGCGGCGTGCAAACACCTGGTGTACACACAGGTTTTTGCATTGCAATCCAGGGGACGGAAACGACCATCTGACGGGTGTCTTCAAATGCCCTGCCTACAATAGGGCGACTGCAGGGCAACGATTATGGAGATAACCCAGATAAATCTGAATTACTGTGATACCGCACATAAACTGTTGTGGCAGTCTACGACACAAACTATGTGTGACGTAACTGGGTGGCCGATAGAACGGGAACGGCTGTGATACAAGTTATGGGCAGATTCCCAATTAAGAAGTGGTAGAACGCACATACGAGGGCTTCGTGATCACCAAAATCATCGACGTCTTACTGTGCAGCTATTACGCTCCACCAATGTGGACAGTAGAGCAATTCAGCCTAATGCTGGAGCAGGTAACCGAGCAGATGATCGGCCGAAAGCCATT
Organism: Topomyia yanbarensis; assembly: GCF_030247195.1. Lineage (NCBI taxonomy): Eukaryota > Metazoa > Arthropoda > Insecta > Diptera > Culicidae > Topomyia > Topomyia yanbarensis. The sequence goes on along the minus strand of NC_080671.1, from coordinate 43,724,505 downwards.
GGCGGTGATTTCAATGCCTGGGCTGTGGAGTGGGCCAATAGAGTAACCAACAAAAGAGGGTGGATCTTTCAAAAAGCTCTGACGAAGATAGAAGTACGATTGTGCAATGCAGTTTCTGTTAGCACAATTCGGAGAGACTGGACGGAGTCTATCATCAACATTACGTTCTGCAGTCCTCCACTGACGGTGAACATGAACTGGAGAATATGCGAGAAGTATACCCAAAGCGACGCCCAGGCGATTCGCTACCGTAACATCCAACGAAACTCTGTGGTAGCACGGAGAAGAATGACCGAAGAGCGAAAGTGGAAGACGGAAGCCTTCAACCTCTTCGTGGAGACCCTTCAGCCGGACAGCAGGACCGAGAACGTTGATACGGCTGATCTAACAAGAAAGATGGTGACGGCTTGTGACGCCAGAATGTCACGAAAACTGGAGCAGCGCAGTAGGCGACACGTCCAGCCTACTGGTGGAGCGAAACCAATAGGGAGGATCGCAAAGCGGCGTTTCGGAAAGCTTTAAAACGGGGGATCAAGCTTAGCAAGTCAGATTTCCAAAAGGAGCTGTGCCGAGAAGTAGCCGCTAATCCCTTGTGGACGCGTACCGTGTCGTGATGACGAAAGTGAAGGGCCCGTAGCTCGATTCGAAATATACCCAAGTAAGCTGTAAATAATCGTTGAAAGTCTCTTTCGGAATCACGATCCAACTACCTGGCCACCGGTACTGTACGGCGAAGAAGAAGGAGCAAACACGGATGATCGGCAAGTGACAAACGAGGAGCTCGCAGAAACGTCGACGCGACTGAAATCAATGAAAGCCACCGGTGCGGATGGAATACCAAATGATCTAAGCATATCCGGACATGTTTAGAATGGTGCTGCAGAAGTGTTTAGATGAAGGCAAGTTCAGCGAAATGTGAACGGTACAACAGCTGGTGTTGCTGCCATATAGGGGGAAGGCACCGGGCGATCCGGCCTTGTATAGGTTTATATATCTGCTGGATACACTGGGGAAACTCCTGGAAGGAACCATCCTTAACAGGCTGACGAAATGGACGAAGGACGAATTTAGCAAAGGAGTATCATCAGTGCAGGTAATTTGAACAGTACTTTAAAATACTGAGAGGGCATCTAAACAGAAGCAATACTGAGGTGTGATCACGATAGTTGGGAAGAATGCTTTTAACAGCGCCAGCTGGAAAGCCATCGCCACAGTGCTGCACAGAATGAGGGTGCCCGAATATTTATGCCAGATCCTGAAGATCTACTTCCAGAACAGAGTATTGCTGTACGAGACGAACGAAGGTCAGAAGTCAATGCGAGTCCCAGCAGGCATTCATCAGAGCTCTATTCGCGGTTCAACTCTCTGGAGCGAGATATACGATGAAGTCTTGACACTGCGGCTGCTCAGGAAGTGGTGGCTTTCGCGGTCAACGTGTCACTAATGGTGAGGGGTGAAAAGCTTGAAGCAGTGGAGATGTCTGTGACGGAGATATTAGACGGGGTCATGTTGCAGGTAGATCGCCATAAGACCGAGGTATTGTTGGTTAGGAGTTATAATTGGCGACTGGTTAAGCTTCAACAACCACGTCGACTACCCCTTCGAAAAGTCGACGAAGGTAACGAACGCAATAGCGAGGATCATGCCAAACGTCGGCAGTCGTTACTGCGATACGGAGTTCCTGCCTGGGGTGCAGCGCTGAAGACCAAGCAGAACCGCGAAAACCTGAACAGGACATTCCGGCTGATGGCCGTACGAGTCGCGAACGCGTACAGAACAATATCGTTAGAGGTAGGAATGCGATGCATTTCAAATGCGCTCTACCGTTTATAAGTAATTGGCTCACGGGTCAGAAAAATAAGCAACGTTATACATGGATGTTCCCTAGGAACTTTCTATGCAGCATTTTTTCATGTCGATAAATTAAATTTTAACGTTTGTTAATTTCACATTTTGTTGCGTCGATGACGATGCTGATCGAGTACTTTGTTGTGTTTAAAGTTTGTTTGATTTAGAATTTTTTTCCCGTCATCGGAAGGGTAGAGAAATGAAAACTGGGTTTGTTAGTGGGAAGTTTTACTATTTTTCACTAAATGGCAAACCCATTTGCAAGGTGTTTTTTACTAATGATATGTTTCTTTCGAATGAAATCACCAAATGAAGAACGAATAATTATAATGTTTATTTGAAAAAATGGTATCACAATTGTAAAACACACCATGCTTATTAAATTACAATTTTGTGCGACTATGAAGTGACGCGATTCTGCCATGGCTTCAACGATCGGTTCTGCAGTGTCTCTGGAACATACACACAACTCCGGAAATATGTTTATTGGCTTACGTTTCCATCATTCAAGCTAATCCCCAGGGCCCCTAAAATTGACAGAAATTCGCGCCAACTTTTCGTAGTAGCTTCAAACACAGTAAACCGGATTCTACACCGCGCCCTGCGTAAAAGTGATTTCAGAGTAATAAATAATAATTTGTTTTCCATGCCCACGTCTCTAAAACCGCACGCAACGAGGTTCGCCGGCAAACCGAGCAACAACAGGTGAGAAAATTTACGAGCCTTGACAAACATCGTTCAGCTCGGCGGAACTGATTTATTCCGGCATTAAAAGAGTAAATCACTTGAGGACAAAATCCCCATCCGCCCTGCTCTCGTTTACGTTGCGAGTAACCTCAAACCGAACAACACATGGCTTGGATCGTTTGACGAGGTTGATAAAACTGCACACAGGCAAATGTGAGTGTGGTTTACCAACTCATTTACACTCTCACCTTCACCCACTGCCGAGAGTGCCACTTGTCCTTTGGTAGGAGGGGGACTTTGCCTGTTTGTTAGCCCCCTATCGTTATACGATGTCGTTTAATTGAAATTTATCAACAGCTTGTCGGAATAGGGTTTAACGAATTATCGCGTAAATTTGATGGAGTAATCAAATCTCACTCTGTTCTAGCGTAACCGCAAGAGGCACTTATTTCTTTATAGAAATCCAGTATTCATAAACTAAGATATATTAGGAGAGCTGGCATCGATATTGTGGAGACGCGAGGTTTTGACGTAGGACTACGTCTTTGTTTTCGATATGGGGGTGCACTCTGCAAATTCTACAAAAATGGTATGTAACGAAAAGTGGTCCAATTTTAAACGCATATAATTCAGCCATCTCACAATAAATTTTCAAATTTTTTGCACATATCGCCTTGAAATACTTCTAAGAATAGATTCCAATAGATAAACCCAAAGATTTTTGATATCATAGCATTAAAAAATTAAATAATATGCAACCTTGTCAAAATATCGCGCATTTACACACAGAAGATAGCGCTTCCCAAGCCCTGTACGACGGATTTGTGTACCTAGCGCGCAACGCTTCTATGAATGACGTCATCATCGACTATTTAAAGAACGGACTTGGCCAGACACGCTCAGTTCCCTGTTGAACGGCTGGCGAAGCAGATCACTGCGCTGTGTTTTTTACAGCCAGTGTAGCTGAGCTAGAAGTCCGTTACACTGGCTGTGGAGGGACGATACCCTGTGTCGTCCAACAGGCGACCGCTCCAACTGCTTCCTAAATGCCGCTGTAATGTTGCCAGTAAATTTTTGGTTTAACTAGCACATGTATTTGCTATTTGCGCTTGAAATTAAGTAATGTAGTGGTAGTAATAAGCTTCCCATTTTGGTTTAAACACAAGGACAACTTTTAAAACAGGATTTGATTAATTAGTTTAGCTCATCTAAGCAATTTTATCAATTCTGTAATTTAAAAGGAATTTTACGGAACTTGGTGAATTTGGCCCCACTTGCAACTGGTATAATCAACCTACACAGGGTGTTGCATAACGCAGGGCTGTTTTTAAGAAACAAAATGTGTTATCATTCAGCCCTTCGCTATGCAAAATCACGATATTATGACAGATGGGCTAAGCGCGGCCGTTCCTTTCAATCGGGAAAGGCCGCGTGGAATTTTGGTGAAATGCGCTAATAGGGTTGTGGTGGTACTAGTTGTCTCTTTCGCTCTACCCATCATCATCAGCGTTGGCTCATTTTGCATTGTACGGTTGGGTTCAATGTTTGGCGCGAATGTGTTGGAAGGTAGGGGAACTGGCGGTAAAATGAACACGTTAAGCAAAGTCATTATTTTCTAACTAATAAGTGAATGAGATATTACGATCACCTTATGTTTCTTGTTAGACATGTTTTGTACATATCTGGTAAAAATACTTCGTCATAAGCACATTTTTTCAAACATGATTCTTGATTTCTAAACATGTCCAAAAATGAGACATGTTTATAGCGAGTGGGTAAAATCAACATGTGGCGGTGGTAAAATGAACAGCTTCTTGTAACCTGCAAAATGTCCTGTATGTATGCAATGCGCAGCGTTGAAAAGCATTTTCCGATCAATGCTAATATCCCAACAAATCATGAGCTTTGCATACACACAGGGCATTTTGCAGGCAAACAAATTGTCACGGAAGAATTGAATTTTCATGATGTAATATTAACCATTTTACAATCCCGTGGCATCGAAACACATCTACAAACTTGGGGTTATCCATGGGTGTTTGAACTTTTAGGATCTGTTTGAGAGCAACTAGAAAGCTTGTTCTATACATGAGATGTGATTATATTGTCTAAAATTAGATTTTTCTTCACCGGTCCGGGTGTTTTTCCCACACACTAAGTACTAAGAAAATAAATATTTTACATTAATTAGTATAGTCCTACGTCTACAGTTCGTGCAACCCCATAGGGCTGCCCCTTGTAGTTTTTAATTTTGGATTTCACAGCGAATCTACTATAATTTAATGATGTAGATTAAGTGTTCAGAGTAAGAGAACCGTAGATGAAATTAACAGAGAGGACATGACTCAGTATCCAAATCAAGGTAATATTTAATAAACTCAGAACTAACTGTTACGTATTTGTAAGATATTACAAGTTTAGGTTCAGTTAGAACAAAACGAAAGGAATGTATATTAAAAATAGTGTCAATTCTATATAATATAAATAATTGTAGAAACATATTAATTTTCGTCTGGGATTGTAATTTCCATGGATACAAGAAGGTGTGCATTTTACTTACTTTATTTTTTAAGGTTTCTTAAGACAAAACTTTATTTTAAGGATGAATCTGGCAGCACCTGAAATCAACTACCACAGCGTAGCGCGTGAAATACAGGTAGGCCTGGAGATGCACTCATATCGATCCAAATGTTCGAACGAGCCTTAACCGTAAAAGCAAAATCTCGAAGTAGCTCCGGTTAGCTGTGAGTCAGCTCGAAATTAATTTTATTAAATATACGTTGACGATGCAAACAGTGTTAGTCTATTCAGTCAATTTTCATACAATTCATTGTAAGATATTGAAAAATGGGTGAGTGAAAAAATGCGATATACACCATAACTCAAAATCTCCTGAACCAATCATCAGCATTTCATGCTGCCGTTTAAACTTTTCAAGACCCTAACTCAAATAAAAGAAGCAGATCGACCGCTTGGCGTGGGGTAACTCCGCTTGTATTAATGACTCATCATACTATCGATGAATTGATATTATTATTATTATTTAGCATTTCCATGAAACAAAGTTATACGATCTCTCAGAATTCTGCAATATTTGGTAGAATCGTTCCTTATCGAAAAATATTAGATACATGTTTTTGCCTTTCTCATATAAAGAAAGGCTATGCAATCACTGTAAAAATCGACTTTTTAACCGAGGCCCGGAGGGCCGAGTGTCATACACCATTCGATTCAGTTCGTCGAGATCGGCAAATGTCTGTGTGTATGTATGTGTGTGTATGTGTGTGTCATTTAAACTCACACAATTTTCTCAGAGATGGCTGGACCGATTTTCGCAAACTTAGTTTCATCTGAAAGGTATAACGCTCCCATAAGCTGCTATTGAATTTTTAGTTGATCCGACTTTCGGTTCCGGAGTTACGGGTTGAAGAGTGCGGTCACACAGCAAATTCCCATATAAACTGGTACCACCATGATGTTCAAATGACGTAAAACACATTAAAATTGATGTAACATTACTCTAGTTTGCGGGTCTGGATCACTAATGATCAATCAAAGCAGCTTTGACCACATTGGCCACCTATGACGGTTCATGACGCCCCCGGGGAACCCGCCAAGTTCCTAAGCTAATATCACACCCATTCCACAACGAATTCTCTACCGATTTTACATTCTTTGAATATATTGTCCACTATCCACGATTCCGGAAGTCCGGAATTCCGGGCATATTCCACAATTACAGTCACATCGGTTCTTCGGTGATGACTGAACCGATTTTCTCAAACCAAGTCTCAAATGAAAGGCAAAATATGCAGTTGAGAATTGCGTCGCCGCCCCTCACCCCCCCCCCCCCCCGACTTGCCCTTACACCTCCCTCCTTCATCACTCCCCTCCCCTTGGACCACCCTCACGTCCGCATTTCCTTCATCCACCCCGTATACCGAAATAAGATGAAGGATTTCTGACGCATCCTCCACTCCCACTCTACTAACCCCCCATTCCCTACACGTTCAAACCCATTCCACTAACCTTTCCAAATTACAATCACATGAAGATAACATTGAACTCATGCTTATTAAGCTAATTAAATATTATTCTTTTGCCTTTCTCATATAGAAAGGTTATGCAATTGCTCCAAAAACCGACTTTCCAACCGAGGCCCAGAGGGCCGAGTCTCATATAACATTCGATTCAGTTCGCCGAGATCGCAAAATATCTGTGTGTATGTATGTATGTATGTGTATGTGCGGATTTGTTAACAAAATGTACACATCGGTTTCTCGGAGATGGCTGAACCGATTTTTTCAAACTAAAATTCAAATGAAAGGTATAATATTCCCATAGGTTGCTATTGAATTTCATTTTCAACCGACATCTTGTTCCGGATTACAAGTTGAAGAGTATGATTACAAAACAAAATTTGTTGATGTGTCAACATCGGTTTCTCGGAATTTTCTGAACCGATTTTGACAAACTTAATTTTAAATGAAAGGTCCATCAGCTGCTGTTGAATTTTGTGGGGATCCGAGTTCTGGTTCCTGAATTACAGGGTGATACGTACGATTACGCAGCAAATCTCGATACTAACGAATTCTGCGATGAATGTAAAAAGGTGAATTTTTTTCCAAAATGTAAACACAACTGTTGAATTTGTAGATCTAGGTCCCCAACAGTCATTCAAAGTCTTTTTGGCCACACTGGCCACTTTCGACGGATCCTGAAGTATCCAAATTCAGAATAACGGTTATATTGGTTTCACGAAAATGGCTGGACCGATTTTATCAACTTAGTCTCAAATGAAAGGTGTTGCGTCCTCGGAAACTGATATTTAATTCCATCTCCATCCAACTTCCGGCTCCGGAGTTACGGGTTGTGGAGTGCGATCACATAGAAAACTCCGATTCAAACCGATACCGCGATGAATGCAAAAACGTCCTCTTATATATACTTACCAAGTGTAATAAGAATGAAACAAAATACACATTAAATGGATTTTCTTGATTTTCACTGCAAGGGGCCTTGAATACTCCATACTTTTATATTTTTATTTGAAAGACCATTCAATTCTGCACAACATCTCTAAATATATTTTTGAACCAGATCTAGAGGTTTAGGAGATATAATTTTTTGAAAATAATAAATCTATGTATACACCCCACATGCATGGAAACGATGTAACCGCATGGTAGTTCACCATACACTTCCAGCGAGTCACAGCAGCTGTGAATAAAGAAATCTATGACTTACTTACAATCTGGGTGCAACATTCGTTTCAACCTGGGGGCTGTCCATTAACCACACTGGTTTCGGAGTTACAGGTTGGTAATTGCGGTCACATAGATATTTCTCATATAAACCGGTACAATTGTAATACCTCATAGGTTTAAAATCTATTGAACTAAACATCAATTTAATTCGATTCGCAGGCCTAGATCACTGATGGCGAATAAAAATTATTGTCCACTATCGATAATTCCGGAAGTCCCGGGCAAATTCCAGATCCAAAGCCACTTCGGTGATGACAACCAAATTTCACTAACCTGGTCTCAAATGGAAGGTATAATATGAAGTTCGGTGTTGAACTCTCCATTTGCCCCTCCACCTGTCAACCCTCAGCCCTCTCTCACCCCCACCATCTCAGACCAACCTCCCACATGCATTCCCTTCATGCATCCCGTATACTACAATAAGTTGGATGATTCCCGACGCATCCTCCCTCTCCCACTAATTATAACCCTTCCCTTCTCCACCATGAAATTAACATGAAGAAAACACTGAACTCATGCTTATTAAGACTAAAAATATTATATTTTTGTTTGATTCAAGTGTATCAGTATCGACATGTTGCTTATCAGGTTCGTGACAGACGTGCAGTTATATATGCTCATCAAGTGTAATAAGAATGTAATAGACATTTCCACAATGTTATATTGAACATAACCAGCCACCTACATAGATTTATTATTTTCAAAAAATTGTATCTCCGAAACCTCTAGATCTGGTTCAAAAAATGTTTAGAGATGTTGTGTAGACTTAAATGATCTTTCAAATAAAAATATAAAAGCATGGAGTATTGAAGGCCCCTCGCAATGAAAATCAAGAAAATGCATTTAATACGTATTTTGTTCATACAACACTCAATATTTTTTAAAGTTAATAATTATTTCTTGAAACTAAACTTAAATACCTTTCATTTGACCTACAACCCATGAAAATCGGTTCAGTGGTTCAAAAGTTATGAATTTTAAAAAAAGCAACTTTTGAAAAATCACGATTTTTTTAACCCGTCTAAAGTGGAAAGAGACACGCTAATGACGAAATAAAAAAATATGTATCCAATATTTTTCGGTAAGGAACGATTCTACCAAATAGTGCGTATTACTTTTTTTCATGGAATTGCTGTACTATTATATTTATTAAGGCTTTAACCACTGAGGGTCATTCGCCTCGAGAGATAAATTGATATATTTTTTTCAATACCTTTGTTCGACTCCGAGAAACAGTACATTATCAGAACTGAAGTGAAAATATCTGATTTAAGCCAAAGCAACATGCTCCAATTCGTAGGGTGATCATAGAAACACGTCTAAAACAATTTAAAATTTAATCTCATTTAGTTTGATTTGTTCTTGCATGTACTTGTACATGCAAGTTGCGATTGTATAAGAAAAAAAGTTTACTTTGAAGAACAGCTCATGAAATAAAGAATGCAAAATTTAATTATTTTTCATTTAACTAATATGCAAATCCTGCTTCCCCGATGAATTCCTCCAGTAAATTAATCAATCAAAGATAAAACAACGGATACTACCCACTGGTGGCTCCAGACAGTGACACGGGGTGCACGTGTCCCCATCTATTTAGCCAGGAGCTTTTTTGGTAAAAAGTGTTTGTATTTTCCTCCTTCAATATGCTAATACAGTGTAAACCCGTTTTTATCAGCCCCTTGGTGAATTTTAGGCTGATACAACGGGGACATTGAAAAAATTGGGACATATATTTTCCTTTCGTTTTAATAAACCGAAGTTCTTAAATATTCTTCTTTAGTTCCTTGATATAGCTTAATAACCCTTTCTGATTATTTAGTTTAAATTTCCCTTAAGGGAGTCCGACAGCGCAAAATTTAAAACAAAATTAAAATTTTCATTTTTGCATATTTCGGATCTCTAAGATAAGAAAAATATGCTCAAAAAACGATTAACTCGAATCCAACTTAGTTCGTTTGCTTGAGCCCCTCAAACTACCAGCTATCTATTTTTGTATAAGGCCGACAAAATCGGGTCAATAAGCCGATAAAATCGGTGGTAGACACGGTGGTGATTTTGATCGTTCTAGACAGAGTTACAAATATTCAAATTCATTGAATAAAAATTGATGATATTCAGCCGCATTCATTTTCAATATTCAGTTACGCAACTGAAAACGTCAAACGAACAACCATTCCATTCATTCAATACAGTTTTCATTCGTCTCCGATTATTGCACGAAGTGAACGTGCAACAACGAATCAAACGTATCAAAGTAGGCTATGGCATAATTTAAGCATTGATGATTGTTATTTTATATGGTTTACCAACATTTGAATATATTTACCTAGATAATAAGTGGAATGAATATTATTGTACGAAAATTCGACTGAATGAATACACAGCATTTCTGACTGAATATTTTTTCTATTCACCACGAGTCACATCAGGTTCACTTTCAGCCATCAAAAAAGAGTTTCGATTATTTTTAATTCTGGTTCTAGATGATTCTGTGATATCCGGTTTGCTTACAGTACTGAAACGCGATGACCTGACGTACGTTACTTGTTCTGAGCACTAAAGTAAACTTATCTCTTAATTGCGACATCTTCGTCACCGTCCTTATGCAACGGGTTCTTGATCATCACGAACAAACGAATGGGTACGACAATACTTAACATCAACTGCCACGGTGTATCTTGATATAGAAGGAATATCAGAAATTGTTCGACATTCGCCTTCGCACAAAGTACGGGTAGGTTCTCAATTCTGTTACTTTCCGCACATGCAGTACTAATATCTCTCAGAGTTATAGCAGTTTGGACAAAATATTTCGAAGATTGAGTTATATTCCTTTTATTTACTCATAAGATATTGTAAGGGTTGAAATTGTATGGGATGGAAAGCTGCTGACCAAGGAATTTGATTTCATACTGTGGCATAAATCAGGCACCTCAATTACTATTAGTTCACAGAGAATCCTGCTAGTGCGCCTTTCATGTTACGTACAATGAATACTGGTAAACCAACGAAAATACCATATAACTTATTACCGTGATGGGAATTCCCCGGTTTTCCGTTCGGCACGTATGGATGTCATTGTCTCGATATTTATATTTTTATTGTTACCACTGGGTGGCACAATCAGTGGGGAAGTTGCCAGAAAGTGTCAAGTGTATCTTGTTCATTGGCTTAATGTTTATAAAAGCAGGTTGGAATAAATTTACCGAACACAAGCAGATGTCGTGCTCCGTAGGGTGATCATTGTTCATATAGCTGAAAACAAATTTTCGTCCATCGATACAATGAAGGGAAGGATACATCAGATTTTATGTCGTCCGAAGTCCTTTAATTGTTAATCAGTAATTCCAATAAAGTTTTTTTTATTTTCGATAGTAAATTTCAACCGAAGCTAATCTTCTGGCAAGGGATTTGCCGACATGGATAAAATACGTTTCGTTTCCCGATCAGAAACACAAAACAGAAAGATTTCAAAGCTATATCTCGCGTTGTTACTTGTTATAATTTTCTGTTATTTAAACTACTGACGAGACCAAATCTATAAAACCGCTTACTATGAAAATTGCATTCTATTATAATCGTATTATTGCATTCTGATCGGGTCTCCTCGCATTTAAAAGTGTATAAAGAGTAGATCAAAATTTCGACTTTTCAGTCACCCTACTGAAAACCGAATGAGTGAGTCAAACCGTGAATGGTTTGACCTGATTGCCATACAAGCTATACCGGCAAATAAAAGATGTACATATTTGCATTTTCTATTAACATAGTTAGCCGATCTTCTCTTAGCTGATTTTGTCCTCGGGTAAAAGCGCACATATTTCTGCGATTGTAATCACTTTTCATTTTATGATTGGTACCATCATACTTATTTCTGCATGCATGAATTCATCGTTCTTAGCTCGTATGGTGCATATCATTTGTTTCTTGACTATCAGTAAGTCACTTACCAGCAGCTCGACGGAATGATCCAGAAGCGTGTTATATTGCCATCATTCAGTCACTCGTGGGAAGAAATTCCATTCGTATTTATTGGGCCACCACGAATCGTTTGACAAATGTAGTAATTTACACGATTACCGAGCTCACGCTTGACTGGTGCATATCATTTACCTGTACGATCGCGAAAAAAAATTGTCTGACTTCATACACGTGAAGAAGGTGTTACTGCTGTAAATATGTGTCATCTACCTGAAATGACACTTCGGGACGGTTTTGTGTGATACGATGCTATTGCATAATTTTAATATGATTTAATATTTATGTTTTTATTAGCGACTGATTCCAACTGTGCCACAAACGCGATTCAGAATCTGCACCATGGTGGACGTACAATGATCGAGCTGGACCAGTGTAGGTTCGCTTTTTTATTGAGGATGATATCATTTGGCGCGGTAGAAAAGCCGGTCGCCGGTTTTGGTTTGTCATATGTAAATATCATATGATAAACTCATTTGCAAATCATGTTTAGAAAATAGAGCGTGGGATTTTTTTTCTGCTTGACAATTTTTATACACCTGGCACATCGATGTCAACACAATCAGTGGCTACAAATTTAGTTAAAAGATTTATAGATATAACTGTTAATAATTTGAAAACTACAAATGCTGAAAAAATATAATAATATTTGGAATCAATCAGTAAAAATATAAGTTTAGAAAAACGGCAATTTTGTATCTTCCTCATAAAAAGAAGGTATAGGAATCGCCCAACCGTGAAGATTTTTTCCGAGGCCTGTAGGGCTGTGTCTTATATACCAATTAGTTCAGATTGACAAATAGAGATAATGTGTATTTAAGTGTGCTTTATACAAATTGAAGAATTCTTGTGAACTAACCCACTCAAGTTTTGCGAAGTTGATTGGACTATTTGTGCCGATATCTGCTTTCTCCATCAATATATAACTTGATTGTGCTATTCGCACCTTATAGCGTTACTATCAGATTTGCAGCAATTTACTAGGAGCCTCTCTTGAGCAATTAAACTCCTCGTACTATGAGCTGTTCAGCTCTAGATTGGATGCACCCTATGAAGTGGGCTCTTAAGCTCCTCTACGTATTTGAGCCATTTAGCTATCCTAGATTGGTCATAATTTTCTCGGATAGTTTATTTACCCTACACACCAAAAATATGAATTTTATAGTTGACGTAATTTCGAACATGACACAATTTAACAAACCGTAATTCACGAACGGCCAGAAGACGTACTTCCCATTCGCGTGATGCTCTTTTAAGAACGGCAGAAGAATTTTCTAGGGACGCTCTTCCTGGTACACTTGTTGATTGATGGCCAGACCGCTCGGCTTGAACCACGGCTTTGTCCGATATGGCGATGTACAGCATGACTTTTTTTTCAAATTTATGATTAAACTTATATTTTACTTCGGAGGTTGCCGACTTGCCGCTGGAATAATAGCTGTTATTTCCTGGAATGTGGGTCTTCGAGAGCGGAAAGTAACTTTCGTCGTCTGGCACGAACGACGTCCCGCGGTAGTTCTTCGTCATCCAAGCACGGCGATTTTACGACCACTATCTGCTCTTTCGTGTACTCGGGGGACCGAGTCTTCTTCCAAAAGATGATGTCATCCATCTTGAGGGTTCGGTGAATCAAGGTAGGGGAGCAGTGATTTTGTTGTCGAGTAACTTTTTCAACGCAACCTCCTTCTTCTTTGTCATTATCTTCACCGGCCTTCTGTTTCACGTTTGGGACTGCCTGGATCCGGTGAACTGTAATCACGGGCACGTTTTGGTCTCGATTTTTTCCAAGATTTCCATGCGTTTCGTAAAACCGTACAACACGCTCGCGAAGTGCTTGCTATTTCGACGCCATCTTCGATTTAGCTGACATCACCCGAGCGGAAAGAAACATGCCACCCATTTCTAAGAGCAATACTCTTGAAGAGAAAAAAAAAATTACGCTCTTTACTTTATTTATAGAAAGGTATTGAAATCACTGTCATTTTTATTGAACACCCGTTAGTATATACGGTCCCTAGCAGTAACAAGTGCCGGACTAACAATCCTTTACTTTCCTACTGCAATCAACGTTCGAACCTGGCCGATATTGATCAATAAACAGCTTGTAATTACCAGAAGTTGTAGCTGTAGAAGATTAATTCGTTTATTTAACATGAATCGATGCGTGAGCTTGATGGTGCCGTGTGACTTTTATATAATTTCAATTGCAACAAATAAATAATGAAAAATATATTTAAATTGCGTTCTTCGTATTCTTCTCATGTAATCAACCAACACATGCGGAGATGTTCTTTTCGCGGCAGTGAAAATACTCTTTCAGTAACGCCCGCGTTTCATTCGAGCCACTTTCTTAATTGTCGCTTTCTTCCATATTTTCATCACTGCTACTTTGTTGGACATTATTTGCCTTTATTAAGGCTCAAGTTACCTCAAGGCTTGGTAGTATGCGTAAGAAAAATTGTGTTCAGCTTTGCCACCAGATTATCCATTTAAACCTTTTCAAAACTCTAAAAGAAGAATATCAGTCGATTTATTAGATCATCACGATTCAATTCATGCAAAATACCTGCTGGAAAAACCATCGGCTTAGCTGGATGGTGCTTTTGAAAAAGTGGCTGTGATTTTTTATCACACTACCACACCGAGCTGGGATACGCAACACAACTGCGCAATGAAAAAACCACAGCCACTTTTTCAAAAGCACCATTTAGCTAAGCCGATGGTTTTTCCAGCAGGTATTTTGCATGAATTGAATCGTGATGATCTAATAAATCGACTGATATTCTTCTTTTAGAGTTTTAAAAAGGTTTAAATGGATAATTCGGTGGCAAAGCTGAACACAAATTTTCCTACGCACACTACCAAGCGTTCAATTCTAACACATGCTTAAAAAAGGTAACTTGAACCTTAATTTGCGAACAACAGAGTATCTTGACTCCAACAAAGTACATCAGTTCATCACGGACAACAAAGAATTATTGTTCGACTTTGAGTCCTGTCAGATCAATATTTCGAACCTGACGGAGCTGAATTGCACGATCTTTTAATTCATCGATTCGAATGCTATCCTTTACTTATTTCGATCTATCTCGAATCTGCTGAACTAAGTACTTTCAGGGCAGCCTGACTGCCAGAGCAAAGATAGATTCTTTTATTGCAAATTCCCTGTTGAAGTACCGAATGTACGCTACACTGAATCACGAAGATTTCTGCTTGGAATCTTCGGTACTAGTCTACCAAACGAATGAGATTAGTTTAATTTCATTCTTCTGACCAGCACCAGCTTGGCCATCCAACAAAGAACCGTCAGTATAACAGAGTCAGTATTTTTCAAATTGTCGCTCCATCCATCCAGACAGCCTTTCCTCGTGAGGAGAAATTCTCACATTGAAAAATTTAAAAGGAAAACTACATGAGTGTGTAAACTCATCTCAAGTAACCATTTGGGGCCATAATCTTGTGTGGCTAGTTGCACGATCTATTGGGTTACTGTTCCAGAGCCCAGCAACCTTGAGACGGTATGCACAAGAAAGTGCTTCTTGTTTCAGAAACACATATAGTGGTTTTATGTTCAAGAGTCGGCGAGAACGCACTAGTCATCGCCATCGAGACTATCCTCTGAAAATTGTTTAACTTTAATTGGATTGTTATGACTTCTTCCTGTTGGTCTAACAATTGTTGTGCAGATCCCAACATACCGATTGCGGGCCAATTTCAGTATCAAAGAACTACAACGGACGAGCTCCGTTTGTAATCCTTCGTTGTGTGAAAAGCAAAAGATATTTTATTTGGATTAACTGATAGTCCAGCATGAAGAAACCATTGCTCAACAACACAACTGCTTCGAATCAAAAAATGTGTTAATACATATACCGGTGATCATTTTATGATAATCATCAGCGAAACCATGTGTTGGAAACCCAAGCTCATTAAGTTTCCTCAACAAGCCATGAGCGACAAGGTTCCATAGTAGTGGTGACAGCACACCACCTTGGAAACATTCGCAGGCACTGAATTTCCTTATCTCTACTCGTCCCAGCGGTGAGCACAGATTCGGTTGCTAAGCACTGCGTGTATCCAGCTCGTGATATACAGGGTGTTTGGTTCGTGGTTAAGAACCTCTCGAGGAATGATTGACTGTCATATTTGGAGAAAAAAAATCGTTCTGCGCATACCATGAAATCTCAACCGTTACTAAGTTATTGAACTTTTTGTGTTAAAAACTTAGTTGTCTTAAAATAGCTCTAACTCAAAAAATATACTTAGTATTTCAAATCTTTTAGATCCATTGGATAGGTGAGAAAATTTTCCACTGAAAAATGTCCTCAAATGTTTCAGCTAATGAGGTTAAATAATCTTTTCACGGTAATTTATTTAAAATTTAACAATTTCGATCGATTTTTCGTTCACTTCGCGAAAATCTTAATAGTTAACATCACCATTTTAATAATTCAAATTATTAGTCTTGCAGAGTTGTATAATTTGTTCTTTGACATGATACACTTATGTTGTCTTGTTTTCATATGTTTGGGTTATTGAACTTGAATATTTTTATCACATATTCACTAATACTAGCTCTTATTGAAAAAGTATGGAATTTATTGTACCTTTTCTTACTTTTATTCGAAAGCCAGTAAAATTTTGCAGAGAAAAATGTAATAATACCTTTCAGTTAAGTGAATTTAGTATTCTTTTAGAAGTTAATTAGTTTAAAGTTAGTGTTATTATTAGCATTTTTGATATTTTCTTAAAATAGTAAATGATAAACTTTAACATCATTATGATGGGATTAATACATCTCAGCAAGTTCTACAATTCTTCCTTTGACTACATTCAATTATCTCTTTTAGTTTCGAAACAAAATCATTTTTATCTTCTCGTTTAATTTGTAAAAACAACGATTTCGGACCCACTACATTTGTGATGAGGTCACAATATATTAAAATAGGAATATTATGTTAAAGAACAAATTATGAATCGTCCTCAAACCCAACTTTTGGATTATAGATATTGCTATAATCATAATTCATTATTTTGAGAAAATTAGCAAAAGCCTGATCAAAAACACTAACTTTTAACTACTTTACAGTTAAAAGGTAATTAAAACTAATTAACTGAAAGATATGAGAACATTATTCAATAGAAAATTTTCTCACCTTTCCAATGGAATTAAAAGATTTAAAATACGAGGTACACTTTTTGAGTTAGAGGTGTTTTAAGATAAACAAGTTTTTTTTACACAAAAAGTTCAATAACTCTGTAACGGTTGAGATTTGATGGCATGTGTAGAACGATTTTTTTCTCCAAATATGACAGTAAATCAACCCTCGAGAGATTCTTAATCATGAACCAAACACCCTGTATGAAGGTACTCCATGATCTCATGCGCGTGCTCTAAAATGGATTCGAAAGACACGTTAAAAGTGCCTTCAATATCAAGAAAAACTCCAAAACTATGATTGCTTTTGTGACAGGGTGCTACTAGACCTCCCGCGCTGTTTTGCATGTTGTATTGCATGTATCGAGCGTTCGCCCAAGCTAACATCCCGAATGTAGTGTTCTATGAGACGTTCCATTGTTTTGAGTCAGACCAATCGGTCCAAAGCTCTTTGCCTCCTCATAAGCGGCGCGGCCACCTCTGGGAATGAATTTTACAATTATTATCCGTCACGCTAATGGAGTGTATCATGTTGCAAGTGTAAGTAAGAACATTTTCCAAAACATTCTTGAGGTATTCAAATTCTCTTTGAAGTAGAACTGGAAAGATTCCATCTTTTCCCGAAGACTTATACAAAGCCAAACTTTCAATCGCCCATTTGATCGATTCTGTATATATTTCTGTATGCTTTGCGAGCCAACTTAAATGCCTCTGACCCGTCCTTGCGTCTGCCATTCGAAACTCTTCTGCGTAACTCTTTGAATCGAACATGTTCGGTATTCCACTAAGCTGTTCCTCTAGAAGCACGCATAACGCGAAGCGGACAAGCCTCTCGGTATGCTGCAACTGTGAGTGAGTTTGTTTTATCCACAACGTCGCCAAACCCTTTTCGTAGAGGTCCCAGTTCGTAGGACTACGATATGTGACGATATCTAGCGAAACATTTAAATGATCAGATAACGACGGTTCAAGTTCGCTTGGTACGAGCAAGTTTGCCAGACCATCCGTAACACCGCGGTCGTTGATTTCAAACTTTGCTCCATTCAATCGAATTTTCATGAGATGAAATATTTTTTTAAGGTGAAAATGGAGCTTTGATTTTCCGAAGTCGCCTACTTTCGTTATCATCATCTGCGCAGTGGAACACTGATATCATTCAACTGATTGGGCTAAGCAGAAATATTCGTTTTACAGAACAACCTAAAACACGCAGTTGAAAGTGACAGTGTTGAAATTGAGATTCTCGTGTATATAGAGTTCTATGCAAATCATATCACACACACTACTTGGGGGCTTTGTTTTCCTCCAGCTGTAAAACTGTCAGCCCTATTAAACATTTGGAATAGCTATTTATAATGGAATTGAAATGCTGTGTCGCTGTAGCTTTTATACCGGGGATGGATAATACCGGCTGGTCAAGTATTCTACCAAAAAGGTGTTTTGGATTTGTTTTCCTCCAACTATGACAGGAATTGGAGACTGCAGTGGTGATCACGATACTATTGGGAATATGTGATGACATCATCACAGTTCCTCGATGGTGGAGTGGTTAACGCACCCAACTAGAGACTGGGAGATCGCAGGTTCGATTCCTGTTTGAGGACATATCTTTTCTCGGTGTTTTCAATAAAAAGGTGAATTTTCACCGTTTCTTCATTCTCACCGTTCCGGTCATTCTCTCTGTCTGTTTTCCAGTGGACACGTTCATAAAAATCCTTAAGAAAGGAAAAAACAAAGACTCACGTCAAAACAAGGAATGTACTGAAATGTTGTTGAATAAGCTACTCATAAATAACCTGTCCTACTAACCCAAACTCCTATTCCTGTATGTGGTATGGGTTCTCCCTGCTCTTTCGCAAGTAGATGTTGAACTAACGTTCCTTCCCTTCCTCGACGATTGTAAGGACGTGGCCAGGTTGTACACTGTGATGCTTTTCCACTATGAAGAAAAAGCGTTAATCCCAAATGTTTTTTCTTGCGATACGATATAGTGGGTATCTTGTTAAATATTAGCTGATCATTGTACAGCCACCCAGGATTTGTGCAATCGTATATGCTATGGGCGTATTCAGCCTGTTCACTTATTGAATGCTTACTGTAGGTGTATTCTAGGAGGTGCAAGGGAATCGCTAATGCAGATATGCAGACTTTGCATGTTTTCTATTTCGGTCTCTTTTATTCTGCTGTGTTTTTTATGTATTTTCTGGAGTGTACTTCTGGCGAGTATTCGGCGAGTGTATGGACCGAGTATGCCCAATGCGTGCGGTTAGGAGCGTAGCAGACGAGTGGCGGATGGAGGATATGCTGTCGAAGACTAGATGTACTTATCTGTTTATTATTGGTAACATAGAAAAACTGGTATATCTATCTATCTATATATAAAAGTAAAAGTTTGTATTTACATTATTTATAGAGTCCCAAACGGCTTAACCGATTTGCGTAAAAATTTATACACAGTAGGCATTTGTTATGAAGCGTGCTTGTGAGATATTGCTTGGGGATTATCTACGCTACGGAACAAATTATGTTTTCATCCTATTTCGTTGAAAGCCGCAGCAACGCGCGATGGGTAGGGGAGCCCGGGGCTAGTTGGCGGTTGGGGTAAGTTGGCGAAATCCTCTTTTCTCTATTTCTATTAGACATATAGCGCTGCCTCTTCTTGTGTGGTTTTGTTGCAAAACGATTTGTTTAGTGGAAGTTGTGGGTGATATTGTGTTTTCGAGCATACCAAGTAAATTTTCTAAATTTTAAATACTTTGCGTTATTTGGGGTGATTTTCAATCTATTTCCCGAATAATCATATTTTTCAATAGCGCGTGAAAAGAGCTTTCAGTATCCGTATAGATATTACATCTATCCACAAACAAAAGTTATTTTTTAAATAGTTTTTAATAAAAGATGCGGTTGGGGTGAGTTGGCGGTACTATTTACAGTGCAAAAAAGTCATCAAAAATTTTTATTTCTGGAATTCACTCAAAAGTAAGAAAATCTTTTTCTTGTGTATCTCGCCAATGTACGAGACATTTATTCCGGCCAATTGCATGAAGAATTTCGAAAATTTGCTTTTGAATATGGAGTACGCGTCAAAGTCAAAATGCCGGGGTATTGAAACTGAAATATAATAGCAAATGTCGGTTAATATACAGTTTTCTCGAAAAGACATTCAGCACTTTTCAAAAGGACCCTTGAAGTAATTGAATCTCCATTTGATTGCTTAGTTTTTGGCGTATACATACCGCCAACTTACCACGGGGCCGGGGGAAGCTGGCAGGTTTTTCGCGTAACGTATTTTTGTCTCTAAAAATGGAGACAATGCATCAAACAGTTTAAAAAAAATTGTTGAGCCACCCTAATGAGAGGGGATTTTTACTAACATGTTTTAATATTTAAAACAAATTCAGCGCACGAACATTACAATTAAACAATTTTATGAACGATAAAAATAATTATTTTTGAGCCACTCTAATGAGTGAGAATTTCTTCTTTCTAACATGGTTTAATATCAAAAATAAATCTAGTGTACAACAGTTACTTTTAAAATAATTTTTGAACGGCTTTGATAAAAAAAAACTGATTGAACGTATCAAAATTACATAAAACCGTCCTATTTGTACTGATACGACATGTTTTGATTTTAGTCCATCTTTTGCTCTAAGCAGTACCAGTGGGAGATGGGATAGGTTTTACACACACTCAGTCAGCTTTTTCAATCAAATACTCCTATGTGCGCTGCATGGGCAATTATGTATTCATCTACTCATCCGGAAAAATCTCCAGGAACGTCGACATGTTGACCGAAGGTTCAAATTTATTTCTAATTCATTGTGAACGGACAATTCATTTCAGGTGATATCAATCAATTATAAGTGTCCATTATGAAAACTCAGGCAGGCATGAATCGGTATGTAAATAACCTTAACGAGATAATTGATTCGATGTATCTGTTCGGTGTTTGGTTGATAATTCCACGTAATGGGATGCAGCGATACAGGATGAAGCAGTTCGTTCACTCATAATGATCGGAAAATTCAACTGCCCCAATTGCATGGATGCCTAGCGATCGTCGCCATCATTTCACTTGGACAACCGATTGGAGTCTTTCATAATTGTATGACGGGGCGGAGTGCGTAATTGCTCAATGACAATGCAGTGAATTAATTTCATTAAATCATATATTCAATTCGAATCGCTTACTGACGTCGAGGACTCATTTATGGCGGTGCGCTAAATTGACTGAAATTGAAATGAGTTAAAGTCGGATTGTGCGGGTGCTTTGCTGAGAGAATATTAACGATTAGTTCAACGTCGGAAAGCAAACGTATCCGAGAAGGGAAAGGGTAGATACTTATTTTACATCCCACATATATGTGACACATTATGTATAAACATGCCGGAGGAATTTCTTTCGAATTCCGGTCAAATCACAGTCGAATAAGTATCGCAATGCTGTGAATTCCAATCTGTGATTGTCTCAATAAATTCAGGGGATTCCCATGATTTCGACGCTAAAAAGCAGAACAATATGCTGAATAGCAATGTTGAAATGTTTCTAGATTAATTCGAGGTCCAAACCGATGCGTGACATTCGGCAGTCGTGTTGCATGCTAAGTCGGCACACGTACCGATATTAGTTATGTTATTGCGCTTCAAAGTGAGAAAGAAACTATTTCTCAACCGTTTACCTCCGGTTGACCGGCTCTACAGCGAAACTACAAAAACAAACAAACGGAATGTTTAACTGAAGTTGATGTCACCCTGCGATTGCCGCCGTTGCTGCACTTTTCGCTTTCCGAATCAATCAACCGGGACCTATGGATTTTGGCGTGGGCAAACTTAATGGCAGGCGATCGACCACGCAGCTATTCTCACAGATCAACTTTCCGATTATTGAAGGATAGCGATGTTGAAATTTGTTTGCAATGAAAGATTTTTTTTTTAATTTGGCAAGATGTCACATGTTCGATATCATCGGGAGTTAGTTGATTTCACCTCTAACCAATTCGTGTAGTTTATAACAGATCTACGGTTTGGGATAACTGTAACTGCTCTTATCGACACAAATAAATGTGCAACGAGAAACGCCATTCATGCATCAATGATATTGACACCACAAGTGAGTTCGTTTAGTGGTACCAAGCATTTTTTTTTTGTTGCACCCAAATGCGATTATGCAAATATTTGCTAATTTTACCCGCGTCCAATCAAGTGAACCGATCGCTTGCAGCAAAGCCATTTTATTACAACACATCTTGCCAAGCCAGGAAAACCAACTTTCCAGATTTATTTCACCAATTTCCGATGCAATTTCACGGTGGTGTTCCGCATGATCGTATGTATATCTGAGAAAAAAGCACCCTCAATAGAGAGAGAGAGATCAACCTATCAAAAACAATAATAATAATACCAACAACAGTTCCAACATACTCGCGAACAGTCCACACAGCTACAACATAGCGGTCAATGGCATTCCGGACCCAGGGCACCAAGCTGCAGGCTGACTCGTAACGAACGCATAGATCCGATACATGGCTACGAGTACTGCAGTTGTTGCCTTATACATTAATGACAGGTCACGTAATCATTGGAAAATTCCGTACTACACAACTAAATAAACGTGATGCATCGCAGACACTACTTCGAAGGTACTCAACTCTAAATGAATCTATTAATTTATGGAAAAGTAACTGTCACTCCACTAGGTGAGTGGAAGTGGTAGTATTGTGGATTTTTCGCACTATCATGTTTTGGCATAATTTAATGAACCGATCGAGAAACCACTGGAAACTACCACGATCGATGACAACATTTCTCACCTCCGCGC
Source organism: Topomyia yanbarensis (assembly GCF_030247195.1). Classification (NCBI taxonomy): domain Eukaryota; kingdom Metazoa; phylum Arthropoda; class Insecta; order Diptera; family Culicidae; genus Topomyia; species Topomyia yanbarensis. Next base: position 43,701,746 of record NC_080671.1, on the reverse strand, counting down.
TTTCAGTGGGTTCCCCAAAACTAATTGGCATCTTACTGCCCCCGATCACGTCGCGCGAGCGGCATCATGGGGGTGCACTCCGTATGAAGCTATTTGGCTGTCGTTTATATTTATGTTTACAGTTATTTGTTTCTTTGGCACGAGGCTATTTCTCTACGCCATCCAATCCTTCTCGTAGGTTCGCGATACAAGACCGTCTTTTGGGGTGGTTTTGAATGATTTTATCTTAAAATTAATAGAAACGCACAATACCTATACTGCCCATAAAAGCATAAGAGTCTCATATAGATTTTGGTCGAAAATGAGTTATCTGTTGAATTGTATTCTGTATCACTACTGAATCACAACTCACAAGTAAAATTACCAGGTTTGTTTAGAAAATATAAAAAATACCAAAACTCGTTTGTCCCATCCATAAGGCTCAATGAAAATGTAAATCTTGAACAGAATTTTTCTCGACTTGCTGTTTTTCAACATGGGACTCTTATGCTTTTATGGGCAGTATAACTTGTATAGTGTATGTTATGATAAACGTTTCGTATTCGACTCATCAGTATTTGATAGCCTACTTGACCTGCACATAGAATAGATAACGGTTGTATGAAAAAAATATAATCTTGCTCCGAGTAACTTTTTAATACGATTTGTGTTCTAGATCAACTTATTGCCTTTTTTGGAGCAGGAAAAGGCCTCCTGGAGCTGGGTTTCATTTAAACCCTTTCTCCAGCAGACATATAACCTCCTCATCTTATGTACCAACAGATTACAAACATCGAAATGATACATTTCACAGCTTATTCATACAACTTACACTAACACTATAATTTTGCTACAGTGTACCTAACATAGGGACAAAAGGTAACATGACAAAGAATCAACAAACAATCGCTCAGTAACGTTAACTATTTTCGGTTTCGCGGAAAACTGATTTTTGCGAGTCCCTCATTTACATAGTTGGTACGAGCATTATTAAAAACCTTCCAATTGCAACGTTGTGCAAATTGCAGTAGCATAAGAGAAACGCAATAAATTTAAAAAAATAAACGAAAACAACATTCAATGGAAGTAGAATTTAAAGATAGAACAATAATAAATAAATAAATAAATAAATAAGGAACAAACGAGAAAAAAATAATAAGTAGATAAAATGGAACAAAACGAGAAAGCTTAAAAGTACCAACATCTAAAATGAAATAACGCGAAGAGGAGAAAGAACAGAAAAGGAACAAAATTAAGACAAAAGAAAAATTTAAAACTTTGTAAAGAAATGAAAAAATAGCAACATACAACAGATTAAATAAATAAATAAATCAAATTAGACGAAGGAAAATGTAAAAGGAATGTAAACTAAAACTGAAGAAATAGAAAAAAAATTTCAAAATGGTTAAAATAATAAAAAAGGGTTAACAACAAAATGAAAAAAAATCATCATAAGTATGGAAAACCAGAAAAACGACAAAAGGAAGGAAAATGAACATAATAAAAACATTAAAACAAAGCTACAAAAAGTAAACAAATATAGAAATGAGCGAAATGGATTCACTGAGTTAGGTATAGAAATAATACAACATGTTTAAAATATAAAAAATGTAACGAAATAAAAAATAGAGAGATTGAAAACAGGAAAACGGTAAAAATGTTGAAATTATTTCAAAATAGAAGAAATTATGAAGAACGACAATGGAACAAATAAATGTTTCAGCTTTGAAAAATAAAAAAATATTTATTATTTTTTTAAATGAACTAATTTAGAACTGAATAAGTGCAATGGAATAATAGAAGTAGAAGTAAATGGAAACAATTGGGCGGAAAAGATTAAACAAAAAACATAGAAAACAGGAACAAGTGGAATGAGCCCAAAACAGACAAATGTGAAATCATAAAAAACATGTAAAATAAAAAGGTTAAAATAGCTAAAGATGGAAATGCTAGACAAACTGGGAAAAAAAGGAATATAACAATAATGAAAAATAAGAAAAGACTAAAAAACTAAATTGGTTAAATAACAAATAAATTCATATAAAGTAAAAATTAAAATTAGATGAAATGGAAAACAGAAGTCATGGACAAAACACAAAAAAGTCAACATAAAATAATGGGAAAAATGTTCAAACAATAAAATGAACAAAATGAAAAACATAAAATTCAAAATTGTTTAAATGGGAAAAAAGGGAAAGGGCTGAAGGTAATGAAACACAACAATAAATAAAAAAAACTAAAACGAGCAAATAAAAAAAACTAGAACGAAAAAATAGGAAAAAAATGATTTTAATGAAAAATATGGAAAGAGTGCGGATAGAGACAATACTAAAATAGCTTTATTGCGAAATATGAAAAACACAAAAAAAATCGTAAAGATTCAAACTGTGTGAATTAAATTCAATAAATTTAATGAAATCAATTCAACAAATGAATGCAAATAGAATAAATAAAACGATAGATGCAACACAAAAATTAAAGAACATGAAAAGACTAAATGAATCGAAAAAATGGGACAAAAATAGTTTGAAAAACAGCAAGAATGGTAAAAATATAGAAAAGAAAATAACCTGGATGAAATGGAAAAAGAAACAACAAAAAATGCAGAAAATTAAAATATGAAACAATAGAACAAGAGAAAACAATTGGAATGAATGGAAACTCTAGATGACATGAAGAATATGAAATTTCTCTGACTAAATGCCAAAAAATGGAAAAAATATTAAAGTCAAGAAAGTTAGTTAAAAATAAAAAAAACTTTCGGGTTCTCGTATTTAAAATATATATTTTGAATGAATACGAGAATTTACTATGAATCGTTCTCTTCGTGGATTTTCATGTTCTTTCTTAATTAGTAATGGAATTTGCGTTTCGACTTCGTCTCATCAGAATTCGACTCTAACTTACTGATGGAGCTAAGCTAGCGCCGGATTGACGCTAGCTCCAAAAAACGAAAACACAATTTGTGTTTCTGAGCAAATCCATAGTCTTGCATGATGCCCCGCAATAAAAGAAATTCTGATTAAGCTGATGAGAAACATGGCCAATGCAATATGCACTATGCTATATTTGCTGTCCCTGTCACTAGGTTAGTGTCGGATTCTGATGAGACGAAGTCGAAACACAAATTCCATAACTAATTTAGTTATAGGTTTTGAGCTCTTCACGCGCGAAGATCGTTTTAAACAATTTTCTTCTTAATAGAGAAAAAATAGTTTTTACCTAAATTGTTCTCTAATAAGGAGAAATATAGCATAATATTCATTCTTGATTTGTGAAGTTATTCAAAATTCATTTCTCGAGTCCTATTTGAGCAATTCTAATTTCTAATAGATACTTTCGTGATCCATTTAGCGGTATCGTCCTAAACAGATAAGAAATCGCAATTAGACCAATGATTGCATTATTTATTTTAATCATATATTTAAGCAAAAACATGAACCACTAGTTTTTGAAACCCATCTACAAATTGCAAAGTTTCGAATTATTAGTAAAATACGAACCAAAATTAATTTTTAGAGAACCCGGAACTCAAAAATACTTAAAAAAATTTAAATAGTCAGTCAAAATCCATGAGATAAAAAATAAATTTTACACTATTAACACAAAAAAGCTCGTATGTATTTTGGCCCACAGCACGTTAAAGTCGTTTTTGAGTTTTTAAAGTTTTCTTTTGATTAGTCTTTCATACAGTGTATACTTCATGGTATAATTTACGATTGATTTTATGTGTTTTGGATAGGATTAACTTTTGACCCCTGTTCAGTTTGACCTTATCAGTTGCAACACCTTCATTTTTTATCGTCCATAAAAACAATTACGACGTCGTCATAATTTCTACAATCGAAAATACGTTGCTTTAGAGAAAAAAAATTATGCCATTTACAAAACTCTTACAAAATCAAAAAATGTTATGATATTTCACCAAGTCACTAACATTATTTTCTCCATGAAATGTTTGATTTTCACCATGAAATGTTTGATTTCTAATTGAGAAAATCATATATTTGTTTCCAAACATGCTGCAAATAAATTATTATTGAAATATTATTCGTCAGAATCATTCCTTCTGTTCAAAGTATGGGCCCCTTCCACAACTCCTGGTCCGGAGGAAATACCCCGTCCTTCTCCCCTCTCGGCGGCCCTGCCTCCAGGAGTCCACCTTCTTCACTTGTGTTACCATGCAAACAGAAAAGCGCAGTTTTCTAGTGATAACCAGTTCACCCTATGTCACGGTAACCCACACCGAGTTCGTGCCTGCCGGTCGCAGCACGGCGCTTCGCTCGATCACGCTCAGAGGGCCTGCCCAAACACCGCGCGAAGAAGGTGGGAAAACAGGTGTGATCGGATGGCGAACCTGAGGAAAAGCTCGTATCGTGCCTCCCAACATAATAAATATAAGATCTCGCCACTGAACCGGAGTCAGTATTCAAAGAGAAGTGAAACAAGAAACTTGAAAAAAGAAACTGCTGGTTTGTTTGAATCCATCAGAGAAGTGAAGTAAATCAAATAGAATAAGATCAAAATGAAATTCCCAAAAAGTGCCAGCGGTTTGTTCTTTGGCGTGGCGGTAACATTCCTAGTGGCCACGTGTGTCAGTGAAGCGAAACCGATCGATACGTGGGATCAGTTGTCGAGCGTGGGTGGAAAAATGTTCTACAAAATGCTGGAATATCTGGGCGATTACGACGAGTTCGATGACGATAGTGCGTTACAGAAGCGGGAAGGATCGAGTGCTTTGCTGCTGCCCAGTAACCGAGTCGAGTACGGAGCCAAGAACGACAAATGCAAATTGCCCGTACGGAAGGGAGTGTGTAGAGCACTGCTGCCGAGGTGGAGGTGAGTAAATAAGTCTGCAAACGTATGAGGATGTGCGACGATGCAGTAGAGCTGACTGGTGAAAGTTGTGACAATTTCGCGAAGCTGGGGGAAAATAGTGGGAAAACTGCAAGGTGACAGTGTTAGTGTTTGCAATGTTAGATGCAATTTCAACTTTGCTCTAAATTAGAACCAGCACATGTTGACAGCATTGTTGTAATTTTAACGGTTTTTCGTTTGTGGATAAAAAATCTTCGGAAAAAGGTGATCGTTCATGAAAAGATTAATTGCATCATTAGATGGAGTCACGATTACTCCATCTCGTGATATAATTAATCTTTCACATGAATCACCATTAAGTGTTGGTTATATTTGTAATATTTTTACACACTAAGAAAAATGAAAATTATATTTAACGTAAACAATATTGCGACGTATTATTCTGTTTGCTAATAGAATTTTACATGTTTTGACGTGTGTAATAAAATTGTTTGTTTCTTTGAATGTGAAACTCGGTCGAACTAGATAGGGAACTGCAACCGACACATACTTTTACATGTTCTTGAATATAAAGTCAAGTGAATTGTGACACTCCTTTTATATGCATATTACGAGTGGTAAACAGGGTTGTGATTTTGGTGGTAAATATAATTAACTTAACCTTTTAGCGAGGAAGCATTAGAAGATCACCAAATATAACTGCCGTTGTACGCAACGGGTTTTTATATCTATTAACAATTATTTGCAATGACCTTTCATTAAATTTGTGTATTTAGAACTAGCATGGTTAAATTGATTTCGGGTTGGTTACCATTACTCGATGTATGCCGACATAATAAGCTGGTGACCTAAAATTACGCTTGTACTCATTTTGATGTTAAATATTAATCTATAAAAGCACGAACGCCAACGTAATTCCTAACATCCATTCGAATAGGGCACATAAGGATCTGATCTGAGTATGTGATCAGCGCTGTTTCATTATATGTGGTTTTTATCCAAAATTAGATAAGAAGAAATATGTTTCGTCATCTGGATTCTCACAATAAGAACTGTTGGAAATACAGGGGAAAAGTTTCTTCAAATAATGAATCTCACATTTACTTAATTCGACATGATTCCTTTAAGGAACTCCAAGTTAGTGTGCGGTGCAAATCGATGTACCTCGATTTTATCATCTTCCATCTACGCGGGAATCATCTTCACAATGATGCTTCCAGCCTCGGCTAAACTTCTGAAGCCCTTATCACCCTTTGGAACTGTTCCACCAACCGCACGTATGTTTCACTTCTGCAGTTTTCTAATTTCACTGCGCAGCCGGAACAACGACGACTTTTTAGGTTCCATTTGGGTCCTAGAACAACTGTGCAAATTCTTAGCTCCATCCCTGAAACTATATTTTTGCGCCCACTGTTTAAAGTTTACATAAGATTTTGTGCGGGAAAATTAACTTTCACAAAATAATTCCTCCAGGAGTCGCCCATTACTTCCTAAAAATAAATGGTTATGCGGCTTTTATAGGAAATTTAACAAAGAAACAAAGTCTCGAAAACCACGAAACGATCTGACGCTTGAGAAAAAAGTTATTAAGCAGAAACCGATTGATGTTCTGACGGTTGATAAAATATTCGTTTTTTCTGGTACCACTGCTTTTGGTTGTCCAATTATAAGCAATTTTGTTTTAATTTTCTCTTAATGTGTCTAAATAATTTATCAATACTGTTTGGCCACTTCGCAAGAGTTTTGAGGGAAAAATTGAGGCTTCTTTTGTATATAATAAGAGAGAGTTAAAAATTTTGTATATAATTCGACCGTCAGAAGCAGTGATGCTATGAAAAGTGAAATTTTCATCAATCTTCAGGACATCGATCGGTTTTTACTTAATAACTTTTTCCACAAGCGTTTCGCGGTCTTCTAGACTCTGTTTCCTTGACAAATTTCCTATAAAAATCAGACATCTATTTATTTTTTGGAGGTAAAGGGCGACTCTTAGAAGAATTATTTTGCAAAAAACGATTTTCGCATACAAAATCCCATGTAAACTTGAAACCCTGGGCGCAAAAATCTAGTTTCACCGATCGAGCTAAAAATTTGCAGAGTTTTTTTGGGAGCTAAATGGGATCCAAAAAGTTACTCGGAGCAAAATCTTATTTTTTTTCATATGACCATGTCCCACTCTATTGTGCAGTGGATAAGCAGCGAAAAAAAATCTAGTGTAGATAGACTAAAATTCACTTTCTTAGCTAGTGAAGTTGGTTTTGTAACAGAATTCAATTTTCTTGGCATGGAAAATCAAGACATAAACACATCAGAATCATTAGCAGCAAAAATTGCAGCAACTGGGAGGAAGTGGACTAAAAAAGGCTTATCATCAAATGCCACGAAATAAAAAAAGCCTAGCAAATTTCTAACGGAATAATTTTGCCCTGAAAAGGATGGTTTTTATGCGGAATTTAAAGACCAAAACATAAATGTTGATGAAAGGCGTACTCATCAAATTTCTAAAAAATGTTTTAAAGAGTCTTACAAAAAAGTATACATTTTTCTTGGAGATAAGGGGGGGAGTTTCCAACGGGGAGATTCGAGATTTGTGTTGAAATGATACGAAGGGTAAGGTGCCTTCCTCCCCTCGGGGCTTCGAAAATCCCAGAAAAAGCTACGTCAATTGTGTATGGCCCATACCAACAAAAGTATATTTTTAACATTTTGTTTCGCTCTGGTGTTATTTAGTTTTTTTTTGACAAAGTACCACTATTTTATCGGTACTACCGGTACTGAGAGCTTTAGTACCGTAGAACCGGTACTCGCCAAAAAGGGTCGGTACTAGGAATCCTAGTCGAAACGCACCCATGACTTTATATCCAGGATTCGTCACTCCCGAAGGAATAATGAATTCTACTGATAAAGCCTATAGCTCTTTACCATACTTACAGTTACATATAAAATGATATGAGATTTTGTAACCGGATTCACAAAGATCCCACGAGTACTACTCAGCACACTGAATAGTAACCATGTAATAAAGGAATTTGTGATGTCCAGCCAGTGCTCTGACTGAAATTGTGCTTTGAAAAACGCAAGATTGCAAGGTACACCAATAGTTGATATGTTCGGATGCAGCCCAAGAGCGAATCTTTGTGCTTTATCTATATTTATACCTATGCTCATTTCATCGATTCGGTTCTCTCTAAAAAGAGCTCAGTGGCAGCCATCGGGGGTGGCTCCGTACAGCCTGCAAAGTGCTTGTCAAAAAGACAATTGAGTCACTTTGCCTTCGTTAGACGAGCATCCACATAACTTTTTGAGTCTACCAATTTCAGCATTCCACCATGGCACAGTGGTCCCAAAGTACAAAAACGGTGCTTTTTTGATTGCACCTAAACTATTGATTTAAACTGTTTTGGAGGAAACTCGTTAAATTGTTACTCCCGTTCTTCTCATTGAATCGATGAATAATCTCCCTGATAGTGAGTTACGAAATTTATTTTGTTCAATAGTTCAGTTAGAAATTGTAGAGAAACTTACCACAAATATTTTATTTAAAGTGCTCAACATTGTGGCTGTTAGGGTTTACGAGATATAGGGCGTTATGTGAAATACCCTTCAAAAACAGATTTTTCTTCATAAGTTCTTTTATGTAGTTTTAAACGCTTGCTGATGCTCTGGAAAAGTTTGTATTTATAGAGCTATTCACGTTTTTCGATTGAAAATAGCTAGTTTTCCAAGGTCAACAACTATAAAACGAGCAAACCTTTCGTTAACTAAATAAAATTGCAACGGAAATGTTATTTCTAGAAAAATCAGTGCGCCCAAGGTTTCCTTCTACCGAAATAATTACATAGGTAGGTCATAGCATTTTTTTTTCTGAAGATGCAATTTTTTTTTCCTTGTTTATTTGCCACGGCTCTATGCGTTAGCATAACTGAGCCGTGGGTCTTTTATGATTTTTACTATATGTAAAAATTAAAATTAACTTTCATGTGTCCATCGGGTCTTGTTGACGCAGCTTGCTGCTGCGTGTTGGGATCCTCTTCTTTGATGGTGAAACATAGGGTGCGCCGTCTGCCACACAATGGGGGTCATTCGGTCCGTCTTCTCTTGCATTTTCGTTCACGTCCATGTCGTCATCGCTACTGCATTCATGATGTTCACGGTCCGATGTTTTTGTTTGTTTCTTGTACTTACTTACTATTGTAAATCCTTCGTCATCGGTATTTGATTCTTTATTGCTGGTGTTGGTTGTTGGTTTAGAGGTATTTGGTGTAATCGTTGTTAATTCGCTGTTTAAAATGGCAGTTGGTTTGGTGTTGTTTAATGCCTGGTCCGCAGTCGTTGGTTTAACAACCGGTTGCGGTTTAGCAAACGATGATTGTATACCGGTTTTGGTCGTAGCAGGTGGAATTTCCTTAGCAGTCTCTGCGCAAGGTTTTCCGTGGTGTAGCGGCTGATCGCAATACTGGCATGTAGGAATTTGCCCTGGGTACGTGATTAGTGTTCGTTGAGAATACTGAACACCTCGAGGTGATGTGGATGTGAAACTCAAGTAAGAAGGAATATGTTTTGTTGGACGCATTCTCACCACACGAACGCCGTTCCGGAGTCAGGGGAAGAAGTTACTATTCACCTCTCCCTATTTTAACATGATTTTTTGATAACGGAGTCGCTAGTACGTGGTGCCAGGACATGTATTTTTATTTCAACACTGTCAACATCTACATACGTCGGAATACTGTATAAAATGTCAGTACATTCGACGACGTGTTTCATGTTGATCTGGGAAGCAAATGATTCTGCTTGACTAACGTTTTTGAACATAATCAGTACCGCATGACGTAAATGATGGAAAAACTAGTACATGTAATGATCTTATTTTTTCTAGACAACATGATTAAATGAACTACTTATAAAAACGTGCATTTTTACAATAAAAACAAAGCCATTCAGTTGTGTGTGGAAAATGAACTATTTTCAATCGCAAAACTTGAATAAATCTGTAAATACAAGCACCAATAGTTTAGTAGGGGAGAGTGAGGACACTTGATCATTGGACACTTGATATGTGATTCCCCTTCCATATCGCATAATCTAAACACAAAAAGTTATCACAATATAAAAAGAAAATGACATATTTGGTAGTTTATGAAGTTTAAAAAGCAAATCGAATATATTACATGTGTTTTGAAAAAGTTGTATCATATTTTTGAAAATATAGGTTAAAATTAATCTCGAAGATCCTTTCACGATTTTTTTGAACGATTGTATGAGTTCGTCAAACAAATTATTTATGAATATTTTCAACTACAATTACCTTATAAGGGCTTTTGAATAGAAAAACACGTGTTTCGAAGAAATAGTTACACAACTTCTACAAAAAAAAACTAAATTTCGTTCGCCTCATACAACAGCTACCTGTGATCCCTGTAACACTGGGTACTCTTGATCCCTTTCATTAACTCTCACACACACACTTCCGAAATGCATAAGAATAGAAATAATCACTAAGATGAAGTACCCGACAGTATGAATTAAACTAAAATGTTTGTGTCGCGAACACATTTTGATATAAGTTATTGAAAGTTGGAAAAGGCAGCACTGATTTACCGCAAATATCTGGCTTCACTTTCTGCTGGTGCTAAAGCTTGTCGTGCATCCAAAAAGGTAGTCTTAGTAGTTATTTTGTCAAGCAAGGTGACTAGCTTAACTTTCGTTTCTATTAGTCATAGTGTGCTCTGTTTGTTTAGCCCTAGTAGGCAGAGGATCAAGTTACCACACGTTTTTACAAAAACTTGATTTTGACATCATTTTCAAAACTGTTCATATTACTGACAGGACATGGTATTTGGATTTACATATTATTCACAGCTCTTACAATTTGAATTGACTGCAAAATAGCTATATTCGCATACAAAATTTTTATTTCATTTAAAAGTTATGTGAAAAAAACAAAAGTGGGATAAAGTGCACCCACTCTCCCCTATATTTTACTGTGCAATGGGTTTCTCCCTGCAGAAGCTCACAACGCAAAGTGAACAAGTCTCTTGTGTGCTGCTACTATGAGTGAGTTTGTTTTATCCATGACCTCATCCAAATCAGTTGGAGCTTTAATCGATGGAAATAATGAAAAACTTAGTTGCCTTCGAGGTCCCAGTTCGCAGATTTGGGATTACGATATATTACTATATCTAGGATGACGTATAAATTACCAAATATGAAGAATTTATTATCAAATAACGATGGTTCCAACTCGTTCGGACTAGTCAGTTTGCCAACTCATGTGCTGTACTGTCAGAAGAGTTACATCTAACATCTCTTCCTTGCCAAACCGTGCAAATGTTGGGAATTTCCTCTATCGAGTATATGCCAATTTGTTCTACTTAAGCATTTCATCAATTCAGTGCTTATCAAATTGATATCCGCTCTGTCCCAAATTATGTGATGGGCAATTGCATCACTGTAGATTATGAGTGGAAGCCCATTTCGGCCACATTATTATACAACCCTTCTGAAATCATCAGAAAGTGATAATTCATTGTGCTGCAAGTATGCCGAACAATGGACATATTTCCTGTTTATATTGTCATATTGACAGCACACATATCGCGACTGGTACAGTCGGATATAAGACATGCGTCACTATACGCAAATACTCATGCACGAGGCATTTCACATGGATTTGCCATGCCAGTTGCCGTTGTCTATAACGAACCTAGAACTGAGTATTAACGACATCACCATCATTTGAATCCCACAATTTGCGAGGATATAAAAGTCCACTGCGTCAGAGATTTGCTTAACACAGAAAGGGTAAGGCCTATGATACTCCGCGCACGACTGACACCTTTTATTCCCGCCAGCCATTCAGTCCTCGGCACGAAGATGTATCTTGCCTTAGAGACTGCTGTTTTCAGTCACCTCTTACGACATAGGATCAGGAACATCGATGGATCGATCATTGACTGAGTTATCTTAACCTGCCGAATGCTGCACAGCCTCTTAGGCTGGTTTTGTCCGGAGAAAGATAATAGACTGTTATCAACCTCCTAGTGGATCAGAGCCGAAAAAATAGGATTTTTCAGCATCAGTCCGAATTTTTGCCGCATCCGATGGACAAGTTTCTACAACTTTTCAGGTTCGAGATTAACCCACGCATTCCAGAGAGCCGGTAGATTTTTTAACCGCAGTTTTTCACAAAGACTTCCTTGACCTGATTCAAAGTCTGTACTAACAGGTTATCGTGCTCAATAAAATTACAAATTACAAAGAAGAATCGGGTAATTGTGGAGAATAATCAAGTATTTTCAGGAATCCATCCTGTTTCGTTTTCAAATCATTCATACAAAGTTTTCAATTTCTGTATATGAAATGGGAATAAAAATTCGAAAGACTGAGTTTCCTATTATCGGTCCGGTTTTTGACAGACAGTGTAGAAGAAATGCATCAAGGTGCTTTGAGTTATAAGGTGATTCGTCTTTGGCAGTAACTAGGTGAGGAGTGAGGTAAGCGTGCAGCATACTGCGGGGAAGAAAAATGACAGCGAACAACTTTGTTTACCGCCTGAAATCTAAGCAAACATATGGGGAGAAATAGTAAACAATGTTGTTAGCTGTCGTTTCTAAAACCAACATGGCTGATCGGCGTTTTTGAGGATTGTATCACCTGAGAATAAAAACTCCTTGAAATGCATTTTGTTTTGATTAAAGGAAAACATTGTCAAATAATAATATTGGAAGTGTGCGAAATACTCACGTTTTTTCCGCTTCGAATCCGAAGAAAGCCTGAAAACCACCAGAGTTACAAATATTCAAATTCGTTGAATGAAGATTGATCATGTTCAACCGCATTCATCTTCAATATTCAGTGGCGCAACTGAAAACGTCAAACGAACCAGCCGCCCGTTTATTCAATGCAGATTTTGATTCATCTCTAATTATTGAACGAAGCGAACGTGCAACAACGTATCAAACGCATCAAAGTAGGCCTTGGCACAATGTAGGCAATAGTAATTTATTTTATATGTTGTAGCAACATTTGAAAACATTTACTTGGAGAATTAGTGAAGGGAATGTTAATAGGTTCTTTACAGACACAGTTAACCTCACTTTTCTTGGTAGTTCTATTGTACTGTTTACATGGACTGTGAAAAAATTGTCAGATTCGCTCGAGGCAAATCGTAAAGAATTTTTCTAAGTCCATGTAAACAGTACAAGCGAACTGTCAAAAGTGAACACTCAATTCGTTTGTGACGTCACATTAAAGTATTCAATAAGCCATACAAGAGGGGTTGTGCATATCGTAAGATTGTTCCCTTCAGTTTTTTTAAAGTGAATCACACAACAATATAAATGTTGGCAGTACACAATAATAAATTGTTTATTGATGGTGTTAGGGTGTTTTTGAAATGAATAGGAACGAATTCAGTACTGTTGTGTAAATAAAATATTTATGCATTACGGACGGCATTTTAAATTGAATCGCTTGATTCTGTCATCGTTACAATAATCGTCCTCATACTGCTGAAGCTTTTAATTTGAATTAACAATATTTTATGCTTTATTTTATATTCATTATTCTCTCATCATCGTTTCAGATACGACCCGGAATCCAAAACATGCCACGAGTTCACATTCGGCGGCTGCGACGGAAATGCTAACAACTTCCTAACGTACGAAAAGTGCATGGACACATGTAAAGGAGTGTGATCAGGCGACCGATACGAACACAAAAAAAGTCCACTCACAACTCCCGGTAAAACCTTGCGGTACAAATTCAAACCGAAACTCCGGATTCCTATGACGGGGAAAGTCGCACTTCCGTACACGATGGGAGTCGCCTTCTGGACATACTGGTTCGACCAAGTACCCCCAACCAACTGCCCCACCAAGTGATACTTTTTTAGGCTTTAAGCTAAAAGTTGAAATGCGATCGATGTCCTTCGACTTCTAGTATTATATACACGTATACACTTTTTTTTAAGGTATTTATTTGATAATAAATAAACAGTTCAATAAAATCTACAGTTCTTGCTGAAGAAATTAGTTTTCGTCAGTTAATTTGAAACGCCTTGATTGAAATTAGTACAGTGTTTCATATTGTTATTCGCTCTCTGCTCTTTGTTATTGTTTGTCGTATTTTTTACAATTCACATTCAGCATTTGTTATACTGAATTTGGATTAAATTGCTATGCTATCTTTTACATTCGATTAACTTTGAAAATAATCTATGTTTTATAGAAACTAATAATCAATTTCATAAAAAAACAAGAAACGAAGTTACTGCACAAAAAAGTAGCTGTCATGCGTACAAAAATGCGAATAAAGAATAATTTTTCTATCTTGCTAACAGGCATCCGATTTTCGGAACAGGTCTATGTACAGAAATGCACAACAGTTTTGAGCTTCTTTCGTTAAGTAAGATTAAACATAACCACAGAAATGGACAAAAAAATATTTCAAGGAAATAAATAATCGTATTCCAAATCATGTTGTCCAAGGAATGCTACAACTGTGTTCTAAACGCTAAACTTTTGTTCGGCATCTGCGAAACCGTTTTTGACCGTATTCACAGATCGAACAAACTGCTTTTTTTGATTGAATTTTCGAATTTACATTGCTCTCTCTACACTTCCTATATGGTTTAAGAGTTACAATATGCGACCATCATCGAGCCCCGTGGAAGATACCAAAACCGTGTAGGTAGTCAGAACCGGCAGATGGTTCACTCTACCAGGCGGCACATGCGGTTAACAACTGATCTCCGTCGTTACACCTTTGATTGATTCGGAACTAAAGTGAACACAGCCCGCGTTGCCGACCAACGTCCAGACGTACGGGATGAAGAATTCCTCCGGTGCGTCCTCTTCGACGTACTTGAATTTGAGGTCCGGGAATTTCTGGAAATGAGAGGATAATGAATTGAAAGATGGGTAAGATAGTTTGAATTAAAACATTTTCCGCTTGGACTCTCCAGCTGTCATATTGTCTGCATTCAGGTGATCGCCTGGTGGCGGAATGACGATTTTACTAAAATTTACAAACGTAAGAAGGATAAACGTTTATTAAAATGTAATGAACTTCAAGGCGCATAAAACGAATTTTTAGGGTTGTCTTAGCTTCACAAATATTAACTTTATTGTTGTAACACAACGATATCAAGCATTGGGGACGACTGGGATCTGCGAAAGCTACATCACCTTCAGCTACCGCTTCGTGTAATGTGCGGAGGTTAGATCCGGCCAGAACGCGACATCGTCCTTCATGTTGTGTTTCTTATGCAATCTTAAATTCCCATAAGGGAAAATGGGACTGAACCACTTTGTGCATTAAGGGCACAAAACCTAACTTAAATTAGGTTTTATTTTTTGTGTTTCGAATTCATTTCGTCAGTAACTAGCACCATCTGGGTGACTATGTATCTAAACTAGTACCCAAATTAGCATTAGTTAGACACACAAAAAATCCAAACAGTTCGCACGACACATGTGAACGTTCAAAGCAACTGACTTGTCCCGGGAAGCAAATACAGAAGCTCAGGTTTGCTGACGTATTCCGTCCGTGCTTTTGAAAAAATGTATTCCCGGCCTTGCCGAACCACTTCATCGATTATTTGAGTTGTCGCTTGCCACCGGAACGTTTCCATCGTTGTGGATATTAGCTTTTGTTTCCAGTTCATAAGAAAGGGGACAAGAAGAACGCAGAAAACTTTCGCGGAATTTCTGCACTATGTGCAGTATCGAAGCTTTTCGAATTAGTTGTGATGGAGCCGGTGTTCTTTTTCTGCAAGCAATATATCTCAGAGGATCAACATGCATTCATGCCTTGCCAATCGACTACGACGAATTTATTGTCATTCCCTTCTTTCATCTCTGAGGGGTTTGCCATCCTGCAAACCGATGCTATCTACACCGATCTGTCCGCCGCTTTTGACAGAATCAACCATGATATCGCCATCACCAAATTAGCTTGGATTCAATGGATCACTTCTCCGTTGGTTTCAGCCATATCTGGTAGGCCGTAAACTTAGCAACGACAACAGGGAAGCTATCTCGTACCACTCATTTTTCTGCTTTACTTCAACGATGTGAATTACAGACTAAGTGGACCACGCTTGTCGTACGCCGATGACGTCAAGATAGTCAACCGTCTCAAGACTTTGACAGACGCTCACATCCTGCAGAAACAATTCGATTTCTTCAGCGAGTGGTGTGTCGATAATCGAATGGTTCTAAATCCCGCAAAATGCACTGCGATCACCTTCTCAAGGAAAAGACAATCTATTAGTTTCGACTACAATCTCTCGCGAGAATGTTGCGTGAAGGATCTTGGAGTGAGGTTAGATTCCAAACTCACTTTCAAGCAACATGTCTCATATGTTATTGGCCGGATATCACGAAACCTGGGGTTCATCATCCGTGCTGCCAAATCATTCACAGATATATGCTGGTTAAAGAGCCTGTACTGTTTCCTAGTCCGGCCATCTCTCGTGAATCGATTTGGAGCCCGCACTATATGAACGGTTGTGACCGAATTGAAGCTATCCAACGCAAGTTTATACGATTCGCCCTGAGACAGCTACCCTGGCGGGATCGTTTTAGACTACCTAGCTGAGAACCGCTGCCTACTAATTCAATTCGACACACGACACAGCAAGAGCTCTAGTTGTCGCCGATCTGTTGTCAGCGCAGATCGATTCTCCAGCCTTGTTCGAACGAGTAAACGTCCAAGCTGGAACTAAAGCGTTGCGCAGCAATAATCTTTTGAGAATGCCTCTTCGGCGATTCAACCACACAGTGAATGCGCCCATCACAGGATTACAGCGAACTTTAAATCGTGTGTCACACATGTTCGACTTTAATTTAACTCGTAATGTGATTAGGACAAGGTTTTTGATATTTCTTAAGAGTTTTTAGATTAGGACATCATTATTGTGGCCGATTGCGGCCTGCTAGTGATCAACCTTTATAAATAAATAAATAAAAAGCGACTCATGGTTCATTCGCCTACGCCACATTCCGTCTTCCATCTAAACGCCTCCATAGATAGTACGCAACACCTTTCGTCCGAAAACTGGTCCTCCACGAATATAGTCCACGTCTCGTGGCCGTAGAGGACCACCGGTCTAATCAGCGTCTTATAGTTAATCAACTTCGTGCGGCGGCGAATTTTGTTCGACCAGAGCGTCCTCCGGAGTCCAAAGTAGGTACGATTTCCCGACAAGATCCGTCTCTGAATTTCTCTGCTGGTATCATTGTCGGCGGTTACCACTGAGCCCAAATACACGAATTCATTGACCATCTCGTTTTCGTCACCGTCAATCCGAACTCGGGACGGGAGGTTCACATTGTCGTCTCTAGAACCCCTTCCTCTCATGTATTTTGTCTTCGAAACTGTGGGAAACGAACACGGGATCGACCGACAATAAAATAGGTTTTCGTAAGGTTTTATCACTTTTATATTTCTACTCTACACTTCACGTGTTGCTCTGTTCAGCAGTGTCTTTTTTCTGTCTTCTCTCTCTCTCTCTCTCTCTCTCTCTCTCTCTCTCTCTCTTTTCTCTCTTCTCTCTAGGTTTTCTGTAGATGGCGGGCAGATCTCCGACAGGGTGGCCAGGAAAGTCGCCACCACATACGCCCCTCCAGTTACACCAAGAACCGAACACGGTGGGCCGATGGTGTAATTACTGTGTATCCGTCGTCTTGAGGATGATGCGATATGTCATTATCGCACAGAAAAACTGGTTTAATGCGGTCAAGGGATATATTTCGTCTTTTTCCCGATATGAAGACAGCGAAAAATTTGTCCTTTCTCTCGAGTACTTCGTAAGGTCCTTCGTAGGGTTGCTGGAGAGATTTGCTTACTGAATCAATCCATATGAAAACGTGACTGCAATCCTTCAGCTTTGGGTGAATAAAAACATTCGACTTTGAATGGTAGGTCGTGGCAGGAGCGTTAAGATCGCAGAAAACTTGATGCAGCTTGGTGAACATTTCGTCACGGCTAATATTTCCAGTCGGTCTATCGTAGAATTCACCAGGTATTCGAAGGGCCTGACCATACACTAACTCCGCAGCCGAACAATTCTTTTCGAAATACTATTCGAAGAACAAGCAGCACCAAAGGTAAACGATCATGCCAGTTTACAGCATTTGTACACATTAACGCGGTTTTCAGTGTACGATGGAATCGCTCAACGATTCCGTGGGCCTGTGGATGGTAGGCGGTAGTATGAATGTGATGTACACCCAACAACCGTGTGAGTTCTCGAAACAATTCCGATTCGAATTGGCGCCCTTGATCGCTGGTTATGATTTCTGGAGTTCCAAAGCGTGCCAGCCATTCTGAGTACAAAGCCATAGCGACGGTCGGGGCCGACATATCGCTAAGTGGAATTGCTTCCGGCCAGCGTGTAAAACGATCAATGATGGTCAGCAGGTAACGACAACCTTTCGATGGTTGGAGTGGTCCAACAAGATCTGAATATGTCGAAATCGTGCTTTTGGGATTGCGAAAGTTGAAAGTGGTGTCACTGTGTGACGAGATATTTTTGAGCGCTGGCATTGCTGACATATCCTCACTAATCGGTTAATGTCCTTGTGCATGGAAGGCCAGACAAAACGATCGGCAATGAGCCGTCTTGTAGCACGTGCTCCAGGACAGGCAATTCCGTGTAGTTGTGAGATGACCGTGGTGCGATGACGTACTGGAAGATACGGACGAATGCAATTATTTATCGATACATCACAATATGGGGGTGGGCGTAGCGTATTGGTAAATCGATTGCCTTGTACGCAGCGCACCTGGGTTCAAGTCCCGACCCCGCACATAGGGTTAGAAATTTTTCATAAGAGATTTTTCTAACCCGAAGAGGCGAATGACCTTAAAGTTAAAACCTCTATAATTGAAATAAAAAAAAAAAAAAAAACATCACAATATATAGGTGTTGAAAGGTGTTCGGGAATCGGAACTGCTCAATTTTGAGCGAGCCTGAGTTTGACGAGAGCAGCATTTTTAACTGCGGGTCGTGTTCTTGATCACTCGCAATCGCGCTAAAGTCCACTCCAGCAACAACTGCATTCACCCTCGACAACGCATCAGCAACAATATTATCTTTTCCACTGATGTGTTGAATATCGATAGTGAATTCCGATACAAATCTGAGGTATCGCTCCTCGTGAGGTAAACGGCTGCTTGGGTCAGTTGTAAGGGCATAAGTGAGTGGAAGATGGTCAGTAAAAATTGTAAATTGCCGCCCTTCAATGCAGTGTCTGAAATGATCTACCGCCAACTTTGTCACCGTGAGCTCCCTTCCAAAGGCGGAATAGTTTTATTGGCTTGCCGAAAACTTTCGAGAGAAGAAACCTATTGGTTTCCATTTGCTATTTACCAACTGCTGGAGAACAGCACCCGCAACAAGGTTAGAAGCATCCACCATTAACGCTAGGGGCTTTGAAGCATCGGGATAGAATAGCAGTACAGCATCTGCAAGGCAACGTTTACATTCGTCAAAAGATTTCTGTGCACATTCATCCCAAGTAATTATCCTTGATTCGTTTTTTTTGATTGTCAGGAATGAGTTTCCGAAGAACTTCTTGAGGTTCCACAGCGTGTGGGATAAATCGTCTGTATACGTTCACCAATGCGAGGAACCGTCGCAGTTCCTTAACTGTGGTTGGTGTAGTGAAGTTCAGCACAGCTTCAACACGCGATGGTAATGGCCGTATGCCATCCTTATTAACCGTATATCCAAGAAATTCAACCTCCGGCGCAAAGAACGTACATTTCTCGATATTTATTACAAGACCATTTTCTCGAAGGCGGTCCAGCACAAGTCTCAGGTCTGTCATGTACTCTGCCTCGCTTGACGATGCAAATATCGTCAATGAAAACCACTACAAATTCCAGGTCACCAAAAAGCTTATTCATAAACCTTTGAAATGTTTGACTGGCATTGCAGAGTCCGGACGGCATTCGAAGGAACTCGAATAGGCCAAAATGCGTTATAATTGCTGTTTTCGTAATGTCTGCGTGTTCAACGGGAATATTATGATAAGCCCTGACTAAATCGAGTGTAGCAAAGATGATTTTACCTTGGAATCTGTTGAGCAGGTCGCGCACGTGAGGAACTGGATACTTGTCTGGAACGGTGACTTTGTTGAGTCTGCGGTAGTCTCCAACGAATCTCCATTCGCCGTTCCTTTTAGGAGCACAGTGTAGTGGGCTTGCCCAGCTGCTACTGGATGGTTGGCAGATGCCCGTTTCGCACATAATTTTAAATTCGTCTTGCGCAGCTTTCTCTCGTTCTGGATGCATTCTACGGGGTTTAGACGCAACCGGTGGTCCGTTGGTAACGATGTGATGCGACACATCATGCTTCACATCCTACTGAACCAAAGACGGCGTCAGTATCGCTTGGTATTCCTTTAGTAGGTCACGATGTGGATGTTGATAGTCTACAGCTTTTACGCCATGGATGACTGCCGGAGTTAAATTACCCATAGCTCGAAATTTGGTTGTTCCATTAATAAACTGTCGATGCTTTAAATCGACTAACAATGTCGAAATGCGCGAGAAGGTCTGCACCGATAATGGCTCCACTCACATCGGCAACAATGAAATGTCAGGTGAAGCGGCGTCGTAGTCCGAGGTCGATTGAGACAAACTTGCTTGCGTAAGTATGATTTTTTGTGCCATTTGCCGCATGCAACGAAAACGGAATGGTTCCTCGTTGTCTGTCGCTTCTCGTGGTCGGTATTATTGAAACGTCCGAGCCTGTATCGATGAGAAATCTGGTGCAGCTGCTCCTGTCAAATAAAACGAGCCGGCGACTTTCGAATTCACCGCCTACCTGTGCCGACTCAGGAAGGCGCGAAGCTAGTTTTTTTGATGACTGAATTTGCAGGGCTCTCAGCAGTGCTCAGCCTGACCGCCATATTTCCGATAATACCAACAAACCGGTTGTTCTCCTGCGGTTTCGGCTGGGTCTGACCTTTAGCCTACGTATTTCGACCTATCTGTCCCTTGAGACAGGTAAAATCGAGCGACGATGTTCCAGGCGATTGTGCCGAACAACTGGCAACGGACGAGGTAGAGGAATCTAACATCCGATCGGCCTGCCATCGCTAATTGACAATACTGCGCGAGCTTGGCTCGGTATGCGCTGCAGGAAAAATGTCTTCATGATGCTTTCATCCACATTCAAGCCGGTAGCAATCTCTTGCATTCGAGCAAGTAGGTGCGATGGCCGGACATCACCTAAGTCGCTTAATCCGAATAGTTGTTCAATACGGGCTTGTAGTGATAATGCAAAACGGGCGATGAGTCAATCTTTGACCGCTTTGTACTTTTCGTGGTAATTGTTTACTTTAGCTACTTTTCCCCCTGTAAGTGAAAAACATGTTTTTCTTTCGTGAATATGCTAGTTTAGTGTTGCAGATTCATAAAAAGAGGCGGAAAGCGAAAATTTTTAATAATTTATTAATGAGACTAAAAATAAGTTCTACCTACTAACCTTGCACATAGGGTTATTGTGCTCCCGAAAGTAAGGTTTTTGGCGAAGCTAGTTTAATGCGGCTACGCCGCATAGCCGAGTTCAAGGATCCGAAGCGGCGCAAAGCCGCTGAGAATCCGCTGGACGAGCCTTCCTTGTACTTGTCATCAGAAACGCAAGCAAACCTGTGATCCACTCGTTTGCCCGGTATACTCAAACATAGGGGCTATCCCTAGTTTAAGTCCGACTGAGCGGCAGCGAATTTAATTTTTGCCGATGAATACAATCCTATTGTTACTAAATAAAACATTGTTAATGCCTAATGTGGCTACGCCACATCGATTTTTTTCTCATGCTGTCCGACTTAAACTAGGGATAGCCCCTATGTTTGAGTATACCGGGCAAACGAGTTGATCACAGGTTCGCTTACGTTTCCGATGACGAGTACGAGGACTACGGCTATGCGGCATAGCCGCATTAAACTAGCTTCGCCAAAAACCTTACTTTCGGGAGCACAATAACCCTATGAACAAAGTTATTAGGTACAACTTACTTTAAAGCTAATTAATGAATTATTAAAAATTTTTGCTTTTCGCCTCATTTTTATGAATCTACAACACTAAACTAGCATATTCACGAAAGAAAAACATGTTTTCCACTTACAGGGGGAAAAGTAGCTAAAGTAAACAATTACCCTTTTCGTTCACTGATGGAGTGTTAACCAAATCCGAAATATGGCAAATGACGCTCTGGTCGATCCTAGCGACGATATGCCAAAACTTCGTTTCATCCTGTGTAATACGTGCGAGATGGAATTGGGCTTCTGCCTGCGCAAACCACATATTTGGATCGTTTTTCCAGAAGTCTGGCAGCTTCACAGAAACAGCCGCTGCCAGCTCCGCTTGTTGTTCACCGGTGTCAACCATTTTGAGGTTAGAAGCGCGACGCAAAACTATTCGGTGATCGTAAATGTTCGTTGTGTTCCCAACACACAATCGGAAAGTAAATCACGGCGGGGTCACCAAATGTGGGAAAGGAACACGGGATCGACCGAGAACAAAATAGGTTTTCGTAATGTTTAATCACTTTTATATTTTTACTCTGCACTCCTCGTGTTGCTCTGTTCTCACTCTCTCGCTTCTCTCTGGGTTTTCTGTAGATAGCGGGCAGATCTCCGGGTGGCCAGGAAAGTCGCCGCCACAAAACGTTGATGGCAAGTCCAATCTTGCTTGCTTCAGCCTTCAGTTTGCTGTACATTTCCGACATCGCCTCAAAGTTCCGTGCCATTATGTCAATGTCGTCGGCAAAGCTAAGAAGCTGGACGGACTTCCTGCCACTCGTATCTATCCCCGCTCTCCTTATTACACCTTATAGCACAACGTTGAACAGCAGGTACGATAGACCATCTCCTTGCCGTAACCCTCTTCGAGATTTGAAGGGACTCTAGAGTGGCGTACCATGCCCAATCCAGTTTTAAAGATGCGTGCAGACACTCAACTAGCTCGTAACGGAGAGATGTGTTAAAGATGAAATCATCACTTCGCAAGCACGAACCGTCGCGAACAAATTCTTCACCGCCAGCGCAAGGTTCAACGCCGTCTAGAGCTGCTCCACGTTTTGTGCTGAGAGACTTCTGACCCTCTTGACGATTGAATGAATGACTGCATTTGAAAAGACGGTCTATCTTGAAAGTTCATTTGGGCGAACTCGATGACTGGCAGCTCTCGTGCTGGCTGCTGGAAGTACGTTTCTGGGATTGTAGAAGGGATGACCGTCGATCGGTTATCGAGTTGCGGGCGAGCTAGCGGATCAGAACGAGTTGAAGTATTGCGTCTAGCCCGGATACCAGACTTTGTCGAAGGGATGAACGTCGACCTAGGATTCTTAGTCTTGTCACTAATGCTGTTTTCGGCTTTAGAATCGAGTCGCTCTAGGTTCGCTCTAATGTTTACAACATCCATACAAAAGTGACAGTTCCGAGCGAACCTACAGCTACTCTGATCTAAAAACGAAATCGGCATAAGTTAGTGTCGGATTCCGCAAATTTCATAAACTAATCAAAAAGTGTTATATTATCTAGTAGTCCGAAATAGTGATGGCGAAGAATGTTTTTACAGACAAAAAATGATTGGGGGATAATTGAAATAGGGTATCAATAGCTAATTTAAAAAAAAATGCTATCTCCGATAGGTTAAATTACGTCTAAACAAATTAATAAAGGTTTGGAAATTTGGCTAGAAAAACAGGAAACATTCAAGATTTTCAATATATATCAGAAAAGCCTTACCCTCAACCGATCGCTAGACCACTGACTAGCTCCTTTCGATATCACTTCTAGCACTTCGTTAACACCAAGCTCGCCACGCTGATCCTGCACCCGAACTAGCCTGGATGAGAAAAATCCTACGACCTGCGAAGATAGACACAAAGTTACCATTTTCAAAACCCCAATTAGTCGTGATTTCATCAACGCACCATGTCAATATTCTGAATAATGTCCTGAAACGCCGAATGACTCCGAAAAGCCTCGAACACATTTCGTTTGTACAGCAAGGTATACACCAGATTCGGACAGTAAACTAACTGATGGGACAGACACGAGTTCAGAATTTCCAGCACCATTCGAAGCACCTCTTCCAGCACCGACAGATCCTGTAACTGCAAGAGTGAGATCATGCTCGAGTTTGCTTGAGGCCTTTCGAAAGAGCCATCGACTTACCATATCGTCCGAGGTAGACTCCGCGATGGACACGGTAACGTTGGCCGCATTCCCATTGGCCGATAGTTTCAGCTGCTGATCGAGACGAGCATGTTTCTTGGCCAGTGTTTCAAAAAGACTAACTAGTCGCTGAGCCACGTACGGATGCAGGGAACGGAATTGACCGGACATGTTAGCGAGTGCGGCCAAACAGTTGGTGTGCAGATATTTATCCCGCATCTTGAGCATGTTGTACTGGATCGTTCGGATTACTACCAGGATGAGTAAACCTCCGAGTGATATTTCACTGATGGATCGCTCCGTGTACCAGGTTATATTTTTTAGGATCTGAAATTCATGGTTTACAATAAACAATTTGTCAGAAAGACTTTCTACTTACAATTTGATGAACACTCCTATTGAAGTTATCATCCTCACTCAGGATTAACAGCACAATCAATGACATGTAAATGTGATGCGAAGTACTGTCTGGCGCATGGTATAGAGTTTGAAGGATCGGAATTACCTGGAATAAAAACAAATTGAAGACACTACGTTCAGAACTGTTTTTGAACTTTCGAACAGTTCAGAATACAACCAATCAGTATCAAAACAACTCACCAACTGCTGCAAATTTTGCTGCGCCATCACGTACTTGTAGAATCTTTGGTTTCGATGCAGCAACAGATAGAGCAGCAAAGTTGCCTGATCGATCGTCACTATTCGGCACAGCGTGTTGTACAGGGAAGAAAAGTCTATTTTGAAAGTTACCGGTTCGTCGTTCGGAGTATCTTCTGAAAAAAAATGTAATGTACCATTCGATAAAAAAAAACGAATGCAACAAGCTAATTTACCTTGCGAATCACAGCAACCGAACAAGCTGATCCGGTACGGATTATCCTTCGTTGTGCAGTGATTTGCCAGTATCAGAATCAGCAGAAGGCTTTGATTAGCCAATGGATAGTGCTCCGTAAATGCGGTAGGCAAGTCATGAGCAGACAGCACGTCCGGTTGTTTACGCGCAAAGGTCAAGATGGACCACAGCGACTCGGCAATTCCGAACACGAACGAACCACCACTGCCAAAACCGAACATCGTGGATGGAACTTGCATCATCCGACTTAGGAAGTGAAGCAGGGCACTCATCAATGTGTTTGCGTGTTGACATTTGTAAATAGTCCTGAAATAAGGGTTCGTGGGCTTTTGCAGAATAAGTGTAAAGTCAGAAAGTTACCTGAAAATTGTTGATTTATCTGTTCCATGCTGGGAAAACTGACTCACCGACAACAATACAATCAAACAGTTCACAGCTTCCAGGTGCAGATGATATGTGAATTCTCTGAAAAAAGTTTCCAATTTAACTTATCCAACAAAGTTGAAAGTAACCATGTCGTACTTCACAGGTATTACAACAATAATATTAACCAACGCCTCAAGAAACGTCTCAAATTTCGTTCCATCGACCAATTTGGCAACAGCTGCTTTCGTGTCCGCAATCAATTTAGGATCGACGTTTAGAGCAACCTCCGCTCGTTCTAAATCATCCTGCTTTAAATTCTGCAGACTCTCGTTGGTGGGAACTGCTTCGAAATGTTGCAATAGCTGATACTCGGAACCTGTTTCGATCATATACTTAATCAAGCATCGAATTATGAACAAAGCATTAAATGCCTGCCAAATATGCACCGAGCTACAAAAAAACAAAACATTAAAACCCCCATTCGATTATTTAGCTTCTACCCAAAGTACCTTTCTGCATCGGACAGAGCCAGTAACTCGGAAACTTTCACCAGATACAGGCTGATCAGAGATCCAAAGTTTCCAGTAGATAAGTTGTGACTGATGAAACTCTGACAAAGTGATTCCAGCCTCGAATCCAAACTCAACTGCTCCTGACTACAAATAGAAACGCACGACCATTAAATAAACAATCAACACATCATCATCGGTGCGTCTGATAAGAACACGAAACTACTCGCACTGATAAGAATGACAACGCACCTATTAGTCGGCAAATTGATGTGATATTGCAGGAAATTGTTCCAGAACTCATCGTTGTAAACCGGGATGTGATCCTTGCCAACAAATCGTTTCAGATACTCGTTCTCCGCCAGGTCCATCTGTCTACTTACGTTCATCCCCATGGTATACCGGTTGACATTAATGTCGTGCTAAGCGGGCAACCCTCAAGGGACAGTTTTTCCGTCGTCCCGAGGAATAAAAACTTATTTCGTATTTAGATTTGACGACGGGCGATGAGTAAATATAAGTACATAATACACAGAATCGGCCGATGACAGTGCCACAGCTGCACAAATTTTTGCTGACGTTCTCGCTGTCATAAAGTGAGGCGACGACTCTCGCGGAACCCACACACTGCAAACAATGCACCCTGGGTATAAGTAAAATCCTTGTGCGACTGACCCTAAACTGAGTATTAAAATATACATAAAAAATAATTCTCGGGTAGGTTTTCAAAAGGCGACAAATGTAAACAAACTGAGATATCTACACTACACCACTCTTTTTGTACTTTAAAAAATGTGGACGAACATGGTCAGGCGATTTAAACAGTTTGACGTTTAACTCAACTCGCCTATGCTAATTGCCCCTAGGAACAAATGCAATTTGCGAATGCGATTTAAAGGCGATTTCAATACTTAGACAAATTTTCTGGCGGCTGAAAAAGACTTGGTTGTTTTTGCGTTTTTCAAACATGGCGGCTCATGTTTGGCTTATACTTAAATTAGTTTTTTTTTTAAACAATTGGCTTGTTCTCGCTTGTATTTTGTTTGTCTAGTGCACTTCATTTAGCAACGAATGTGGGAAATTGTGGAATCGTGTGTAAATATAGTGGAACTACCCAGTAAAGCTCAGCCGGAATTGAACTGGAATTCTGGCTGGTTCCAGTTCGTACACGGGCTCCAGTGACACAACCGATTCTAACTAGAATCGGTTGTGTCACTGGAGCCGGAATACGAACTGGAACCAGCCAGAATTCCGGTTCATTTCCGGCTGAGCTTAACTGGGTATAAACACTCATAGTAATAGACTCGCGGATGTAAAAACCGCAAAACTGGCAACTAAAAAAACAAGCGCGTTAAACTGGCATCACCCAAAAATGTGCAAGCTCGAACGTGCTCGACTGTATTCGATCACCTTTTTTTATTAAAATAATTTTTCAAGTGGTTCAATATGTGAATCAAAAGAGAAGTTATACGTTTGATACTGAGCAACAAGAAATTAAGAAAAGCAAACAAAATCCAATTTCTTTAAAAAAAATACAAATTTGATGAAAAAAATATAAGTATTTTTATTCAGTTATATAGAACACAATAAATATCTTTCTAAATAACAATGTAAAATACTAACACGAACATGAAAAGTGAAACCTACTGTGAATAACAAAATAATTTTTTTATATAAAATCGCAATACTTGTTCTGCTTATTTGCATTGTATGACGTCATGCTCGTTTGGCTCCGAATTTTGACAGTTTGTTTGGCTCGATAAAATTACCTTCGCTGGTCTATTACTATGAGTGTCTATAAGTGGAACAAGATCTCTGACCTAAACTCTTAATAATAGTCAGATTGTGGTAAGTTTTGGTGTGCAATTCCAATTTCACCATTGATTCTTCCTATAGTTTGGTGGTGATTACCTAGTGTAGTGATAAGTTTAGGTGAATACATAATGAATCCGAAAATAAGTATTATTTGTAATTTTCATAGTAGGCAATTAAAGGCGATTAAATGGCGCGTTCCCTGCACGGTAAAATTTTTTTACCCATTTTATGTATTCAAATTGCCCATTTTCGGAAGTTATTCAAGCTATCAAAAAAATGGGTATTTTTTTGTTTCTAACAATGAGTACTTTTTATCCATTTCACAACTACTCGATGAGGTAATGTCAATGGGTTTATTGATCTTAACAATGGGTGAAAACTCCTTAAGAATTATTTCAAGCAATTTAACCTGCTAACTAAGAATCGTAGCGGAACCTGCAAATTATCGGCCTGCATCGAAGTCCGTGGTGGAAACGGAACATTTCGGCAATGCTCCGAAAACAACGGCTGTTTAGACTACTGAGGATGTTGCAAATATGCACTAGTTCGGCATTTTTAGAACAGCCAAAAGATCCAGCCATCAAAAATATATCCAGTTGGCGGTTTTATTTTGTTAAGGAGTTTTAGAATAGGATCTCTATCTAGATTCCTACTTTTGTAAGGAGACAATAATGTGAAATGAGTGCTATTTTATGTTTTTTTAATTCAAAAACAATTCTATTGACAGTATTTTTAATCCTGGCGCGATTTCCATAAATGGGTATTTTTGCGCATTTTGTTGTAACAATTCTGCGAAAAATAATGGGTAAACTATACCCAGGTTGACGTACAATGTCTGTACTCATTTATGGGTACAAACCAAGGGGTGAGTCGCTTA
Source organism: Topomyia yanbarensis (assembly GCF_030247195.1). Classification (NCBI taxonomy): domain Eukaryota; kingdom Metazoa; phylum Arthropoda; class Insecta; order Diptera; family Culicidae; genus Topomyia; species Topomyia yanbarensis. The sequence continues at coordinate 43,673,327 of NC_080671.1, read as the reverse complement.
GCACAAATCGAATTGTGCTCACAAATAAACAGCGTGGTAGCTTGTGCCGCAATGTGCCACGATGTGCTACGATGTGCCACGATGTGCCATGGTGTTCAGTAAAACAAAAGCAATGGTTGCTATGATTATTCAACTACACTTTGTTGACAGTTTTTGGGTTGTCAAAAGTGTGCCTCATTGTGCCACACATTGTGGTAACGAGTGAAATGATCGTGTATTACTGTGAATCGTAATCTTATATCGTGTTTTCGTAGGTGATACAGTGTGTATGGCACATTGTTCTAAGCGACTCACCCCTTGGTACAAACTCTTTACCCATTTAATGGGTTATTCCACTTTAATTGAAAAATGCGTAGTTTTCTACGCATTAATGGATACTTTATTTCAACAGTGTGGGCGATTTAGGGGCGATTTAAGGGCGGGTTGAGCGGCTAAAAATGACGGCGGCAAATCGCCCAAATGTTGCATTTGAAATAGCCCCCTAATTTCCAGCAATTTGCTGACAAATTGAAGGGCAATTAGCGCATCCGGTTGGCAAATAGCACCCCGTTAGCCAGCAACTTGCCCTTTTTAACTGGGTTGCTATCGTATCACACGAATAGGATTCTCCAAAAACGGCGGACTACACTGAGAAACAAAAATATGCATAGTTAACATACTTTCTATTCCCGTCTCTTTTCTTCTGCTGTGATTTTTATGAATTTTCATGCATAAACTTCTAATAACCATTCAATGAGTGGATAGACCGAATATGTCCAATGCATAAAATTTACAGCAGAAGAAACGAGAGGCAAATGGAAAAGTATACTATCGATGCATAAATAAAATTCTGCGTGTACCAAATTATTAATTAAATTAAAAAACGTCGTACACATTTTATTAATCATATTTTTTTCAAACAACGCATACGTCCTTTTTATTTCCCATGGTCGTATAAACACACCAATATTAGAACCTCGATGTGGAGATACGCGCATAACAAAATGTCATAAGCGACATTTTTCTTCAGTTATTTTTACAACTGTACATACGCTTATATAAAAAAACGACCTATCACACTTAATTTTTCTGCCGAATCTCAGCATTTTTCGCTTCTTTTGCCGAAATCTCAACAGAGTAGAGTAAAAGTGACGTTTCCTAGCTGAGGCTCGGAAAATATTTCGCAAAAAATCAGCTAACAAATCTCACTTTATAGAAATATCATGTTCTAAATTTGCTGACTACACGGCTGTTGGAAAATTGCCGAACCAAATTCAGTGTGCATATGTCCAATTTTTTTAAATGAATATGTCATTTCACTTACGTCTTAAAAATTTTATTATTGCCGTAATTGTTTTTCGAATAAAACATCTAATGCTAGTTCAGAGAAATAAATACCATTCTTTTCCAACCGAAATCCGACAACCCCTTACAGAGCAAAAAAATAGTTGTTGTAAATGACAATATGCTGATTACTTACCGATAAAGTAATCACAAAGTGGTACAAAACTAATAGGAATTCCAAAAAAATATAATTTTTAATTTACATATTCTACGTCGTATCGGCAAAAAATATAAAAACAAAAAAAACCGGCTCATTCGACGTTTGCCTTATGTTTATATTGCGCGTATGAGAAGATAGAGAGGAAACAACAAAACTTTCTACTTTTCATCGATTTCTATGTTTTTCTTTTAAACTCGATGAAACATCTAATGCGCACTCTATTGGGAAGTAGATGAACTGTGAACTAAAGCTTCAAGGATTAACTCAACTTGAAATGAAATTGTTTCGTAATTACAGATTAAATTTATTTTTTGAACGGTCACATGTGCTTTCGTGTCTCGAGATCAGTCCTATGCGCCACGACGTATGTGAGTCCTAGGCAGGGAAAAGGACGTATCGTGAGTTGGTAAAATGTCGTATTGACAGAAAAAGGTCGTATTATCAAGTTTTGCTTAATAGTAATAATAATCATTACAATTTCTTATTAACAGTATTAAACCACTAAAGCAAGGAAAAAAATAAAACTGTAGGCGATTTTTTAGTATTTAAAACGGTTTAGTTCATAAATAGTAATTAAAAGTATTTTCTCCATACTTTACACTAGATTTTCTCGGTTCGAGCAAAATGTCAATGGATCGTTTTGAAAACCCACACGGAATTCAAACAACCAACAGAATATGTTCTTTTAACTTCAATTTAGGATGCTTTGAGTTTTGCGTCGCTTTTGCACTTATTAGTGTTGTCAAAAACGAAGAGAGAGATTCGACTCAGTCGAGGCCTTCCATGGAATAAGGTACTTTTGAGTTGTTTGAGGTATACTCAAACATAGGTAGATTCAACTTAAATTTAGGCATATTTAACTCAAGGTTGACTATAAAAAACCTGTCAATGAGTTGTGGTTTTTGCCGTGGTTAAAGGGAAACAACCTTCAACACGGTTTACCTAATTTTAACTTATTACACGATACCCCGAGATTGAGTCAAAGAGCTCAACTTTTGGTAATTTTTCGTATCCGTGCATCCTAGAATTCTACATTTCTCGACAAATATATCCCGCATAAACGAGAACAATTAATGGATTATGTGTATTATTGTTTTTCCACAATTTGGCATATTGTGATTCGACAACAAACACACCATACCGTAAATTGTTTCTGTCATTTGGGGTATTGTTTTCAACCGGATAATCATTTCGGGAATATGGCGTTAGGTTATGTTACAATACAAAAACGACGATTTTTTTCGAACATTTTTTTTTACAATACCACAAATCTAGCTAAAACCCGCAATATGTTGCAGTGAATTTACCAGCATTCCTGTTTTTTCGGCACATGAACATTACCCAACAAACAATTATGCTGGATAATGGTTTGTCCAGTTCTTGTTCAGCTTGTTCCCTCGTAATAAAGGCTTGTTCAGCTTTCGTTGTTTGTTGGGTATCTAGTAATATACTGACTGATTGTTCGGCAAAATTGTACCAACATTAGCGAACCTCGTCAATAACTTACAAAACAGGTTCAGCAAATCATCTGTCAAGTCGCCATTTTCAGAAGAAATTGCTGACTGACCAGTATTTTTTGACGTTTGGATAGAACGGATCGCGGAGAGTTTGGTAAACGAATTGTTTTACTGAATTGATTACCGAACGGTTTGCTGTTCAAAACCCCAGCAAAATTTTACTGTACCCAATAATTTAAATTGAGTGTCTACATAACTTTTTTAAAGAGAGGCGTTCTAAAAATTACTCAAAAAATGCTACGTTATTTATGGATGGTCCCTAATATAGGTTTATTCACATAGATAACAGACGTTTAGGCTCGATTTGAATCGTGTGTAAATACCCGCTGCTGAAATTCCGAATAAATCAGACATCTGAAACATGTTTGGCAAACGTTTGCAGATGACGCAGTGTTCACTACAATGCAGTTAGAGTGCAGCTGTCAAACACGTGTAGCAAACAGTTGCGCAGATGGCAATAGTGAAACACGGATTTTCAACGTATATCAATTTGAAAGTTTGCACAGGTTTTTGAAGAAATTTTGTTCTAGCCTGAACGTCTGTTATCTGTGGTTTATTGTTCGGACTATGTCACGAATGGTTTTTAACTATGCGTTAGGCGCGCAAATTTTTTCCTATTCTGAGTCAGTCTAATAAAAACCCCACTAGCTGATGATGTGATGAATATTTTTCATCACCCGCGCGCCTCTGACAGAAAATTCACTAACCATTCAAATAAACAAAATAAATTTTTACTATTTATGACAACAAACAGTGTAAAAACGCTAAAAATTATTTTACTATCAGACAGAAGATTTGCAAAATAATATAGTTTATATCGATAAAAACAGTGCATATGTTTTGTGACCATGGACCCGGTCGAGTATAGAATACTCCAAGAAACTTCAATTCAAAACAACAACGGCACATCGGCGCTGAATGTTTTTCTGCACATCGTACCATCGTTTTTCACCAGTTTCCACACAATTCAACTTATCTCTGCAGCAGCCATCACGCAGATTCCCGGCCGGTTTTTGTTGGAATTCTTCCTGATAGTATTTCCCTTCGTGCTTATGGTTACCGTGCTGAGCCAGCTGGTCAGCAACATATCCGTTGCTTTGCTGCTAATAACCAGCCTGTCCGCCCTTCAGCAAATGCGACACAAAACCCATCTGATGCCGTTTGTGCAGATTCCGGGAAGAAAACCACAATTTATGACCGCAGCCAGGGCACTTATAAATCTGATGACGGCTGTTTGTGTATTAGCGGTAGATTTCCGTATCTTTCCACGAGAGCTGGCCAAAACGGAAACCTTCGGATTCGGTCTGATGGATGTTGGAGTGGGACTGTACGTATTTAGCAACGGGATCGTTTATAAAGCTGACAAAGACCAAAAACTGGATCTGCTACGCGTGCGGAACGTTCTGCTGGGAACGCTTCCATTGATAGTTTTGGGAGTAGCACGTTTCTTCGTGACACAGGAGATTGATTATCAGCAGCATGTTTCGGAGTACGGAGTGCATTGGAATTTTTTCATCACGTTAGCTATCGTTAAAATTGCCGGAACATTTATCATGGATATAATTAAGGATCCGGAGATTGCTAAGTTCATTGCGATAACGGTCCTGTGCTGCCACGAAATGATGCTGCATTTGGGAGTCTCTCGTTACGTTCTCAACGAAAAAACTGGAAGATCTAACTTTGTGGAAGCGAACCGCGAGGGCATCGCTTCCATACCTGGTTATGTAGCCCTGTACCTGGCCTCGACCAACATAGGATCGGTGATGCGACCCTCGGTCGAAATTCAACCGGCGAAGAAATTCATCAAACAGGCCATCAAACTCAGCATCGTAGCCGGCGTTTGCTGGAAAATGATTTTCGTTTGCGAGGATATGTTTGGCGTGTCACGGCGTCTCGCTAACATGGGATACGTATTTTGGATTCTGTCCATCGGGACAACGATGTGCGCCCTGTTCATGTTCTGCGAAGTGTTCATCTACTTTGTACGGTTCGAGGAACCAAAATCGCCGGATCAGATAATGAAGGGAGACGATTTTTGCATCTGGTACATTCCACTGATTTTTGAAGCTATTAACGGCAACGGGTTGCTTTTCTTCCTCGGTGCCAACTTACTAACCGGATTGATTAATATGGTGTTTCAAACGTTGTTACTGGAGCCCCCGGCGGCCCTAATCATCATTAGCTATTACATATTCATGCTCTGCGTGGTGACTGTTTTTATGCACGTTAACAAGATTAAGCTGAAATTTTGGTAGGAAATTTAGTTGTGCAGGGGGTTTGTCGAGTCTAGTCATTGTGGACAAACTATTCTACTAAATAGTTTGATAGGTGTGTAATTCCAATTATTGACAGTTGAGGTTCGCTCAAATTTTGAAAAGACTGTTTAGAACCCATGTAACAAAACAATCTACATACACTATTGAATAATAAAACCATTTATCTGTACAATCAATATTTGTCCTTAAGTTAGTTCGATGACGTTGTCTTCTAATAATAGGTAGCTAACCCTTAGGGGAAGGGGCAACAATAAGTTTCGTTATATTATCGTTATTCGTTATCGTTGGCGGATCCAAGATAATCTTGGATCATGTACATCTGGAGAAACATGCTGCTTCAAACCAATGTAAAAACTTAATTTTCATGTCGCTGCCCATGATTCAGCAAGGCCAAACTTGTACCGGAAGGGGTCAAACAAGGCTCTCTAACGTGTTCATGATGTTCACATCATTATTAGGTTGAGTTGCCCAAACACAGTATATTAACATTCAAGGAGGCTAGACTTGTTCACTGTGCCTTTCGCGCTGAACCGTGCCCAGACGAATATAATTTAGAAAAGAAGATTCTGTGAAGTCCGAAGCAAGTCGACTGAAAAATATGATATTTTCTTATCCTCTGCGATGTTTGCAATTCAGTATCTTCGCCTGTCGAATTCAGGGTGCTTGAAACAGCCAACACCGTACTTCAGCAGGATTTCGCATTTCTGACCCGGTTTGGTAACTACACCGTCGATCTCCACTGTCCGAGCGAACACGTAGACACGATAGTGCTGCGTAAAACAATTACATCCAGCAAACTCGTCCGCCTGCTTTTCTAGACTATTCATGATAGCAGTAAACTGTATTGATGTAACTTTTTGAACGGTAAGTGTAAATCATCACAACACCCAGTTTCCAAAGCTTTCACCTCCTGTTGTATTTCGTCACCTTCCATACATGCTGTTTTAATCTCTTCATACTTCAAGGCAGTAGCCATTACAGCAGATGTAACAATTCCACGCATCCAAGCTGGTACTTGCAAGTCTTGCTTTTACTACCCGAAAAGATTCGTCTGAGTCGCCCCAAAAGAACAGAACTCATTTTTTTCGTTAACTTCTACAGAGGCTTGTCAAATCGTTATAAGGTGGTAGACGGGTATGGTCATTCCACGGCAAATTTCTTAGAGCATATTGCACGCAAGATTTTTGTACGCATTCTAACCGTTTCATTTAGACGTTGTGATGGGGACCACACTCGCACATACTCCAAATGCTTCGCACCAACCAGCAAAATAGAGATTTTAGAGCATATAAATCGTCAGTCAGTCGTATTTCGCTTCAAGAAACCAAGTATTGCGAACGCCTTCACCGTCGTTGGGGTGATGTGACACGACAAGCTAAGCTTTCAAACAGCACTACTAAATCACTCTTTCGATGGCGCGGCCTTGAAGCAAGTACTCATAATGGGATAGAGTGAACGATCGCCTGAAACTTATCATCTAACATTTGTCAACGTGTACCCGCATGCCATTCAACAGAACCATTGTTCAATATTAAGTACGTCATCTTGAAGTGTGCAGCAGAAGCAATGGAACGAAAAATCTTTAAGTTGTCGGCGAAGAATAGTTTTCCAGATTGGATACGAGTGCAAAGGTCGTTTATGAATAAAATGAAAATCAACGTGCCTAGGTGATTTCCTTGAGGGACTGCAGTTGGCATATCAAGCAGGCTAAAACACGTTGAACTAATTCTAACAAAACCACATCGACTAGACAGTTGCAGTTTGAGAAGAGCAATGTTGTGAGGTGCTTTATCGAATGCTTTTGAGAAGTCAAAATATATTGTGTCGGTTTGTTGACGCTTCTCAACAAAGGGGACATCTTACAATGTACATTATCAAATTTGAAGTAGTAGAATGTTGCTTCACAAATCCGAGCTGACAATCGTCGAGGATGTACATCACATTGTAAACAAATTGTTTAAGGACTTTAGCCAAACAGTTCAAAAGCGAATTTCCTCTGTAATTTTCAACATTATGAATGTCTCCAGCCTTGTGAACTGAAATTATAGCCGTTTCTTTCCATACACTCGGGAAGACGTTTTCAGTGATTGAGCCGTTAAAGATAAGACTAACCGGCAGAAATAACGATCGTGCTCATCCCTTTATGAATATTGGAGGCATGCTATCCAGGCCTGGCCGGGAATAGAAAGGTCAATGATGGTAATATGTCCATATACTGTTGTGCGGAGAGACAGCTGAGTTGGTGAATAGCCCGCGAAAGTTTTCTGCAAAATGGTTTACGAACTCGACTGTGAATTGCGCGCTGGCAGCCCCGGGATAAAAATTTACGGGAATACCCCCAGCACGTTGTCTACTTTTTCACAATTTTCCAGAACGTTGGAGTTGTTCCGAAGGTTGCTGTTTCTTCATGACATTTATTCACCGAATGCTCGCGGGAAGTTTCAGAATTGAAGTTCGGTTTGGCGAAACAGCTTTGATTTCATCGGTCTTGTGACGGAAGTATCGCTTGCGTTGTTCTCGGAGCATGTTGCGTAGACGACGAAGATCAAAGTTCCACCACGGATACTTATAGTCCGCCTTTCTTTCGACACGTTTCATAGTAACTATGCGGCGGAGTATCTCTTATACAGTTCCGTGGAACACTGCGACAGCATGATCCATATCGTTTCCACTTAACGGATCACAACAGACAACAGCAGCGAAGGCAGCGAATACGGTATAGACATTCGATGAATGTTTTAACTTCATTCGTTCTATGACTCTAGGACCGATTGGTCGATCATTCCAGTCCGTGCAGTGCAATTTTAAAAAGAATAGTGCTAACCCGCTGCCAAGGTTATCTTGCGCATTCTCCGCCTCGAGGTTTCAGTTGTTTTTCCCTTTTGTGTGTGCGCGTTTACCGTTATCCGACCAGTGAGCAGTGAAGCAGTGTTTTTTTTTTTCTTGTAAGCCGTCTGGATACTGTTATATACACAATAGAGTGGGACATAGTTATATGAAAAAAATAAAATTTGGCTCCGAGTAACTTTTTGGGTCCCATTTAGCTCCCAGAACAACTCTGTAAATTTTTAACTCGTTTCACCGATATTTTTGCGCCCACGGTTTAAAGTTTACATGGGATTTCGTATGGGAAAATTGTCTTTTGCAAATTAATTCTTCCAAGAGTCGCTCGTTATCTCCTAAAAATAAGTAGATGTCTGATTTTTATAGGAAATTTGTCAAGGAAACAAAATCTAGAAGACTGCAAAACGATCGGATGCTTGTGGAAAAAGTTATTAAGCAAAAACCAATTGATGCTCTGAAGATTGATAAAAATTTCACTTTTCATAGCATCACTGCTTCTGACGGTCTAAATGAATACAAATTTTTTAACTTTCTCTTATTATGTACAAAAGAAGCCTCAATTTGTTCCTTAAAACCTTGCGAAGTGACGAAATAGTATAGATAAACGATTTAGACAAATTAAGAGAGGATTAAAACAAAATTGAGTATAATCAGACAACCAGCAGCAGTGGTGCTAGAAAAAATGAATATTTTATCAATCGTCAGAGCATCAATCGGTTTCTGCTTAATAACTTTTTTCACAAGCGTCAGATCGTTTCGTGGTTTTCAAGACCTTATTTCTTTATTAAATTTCCTATAAAAGCCACGTAACGATTTATTTTTAGGAAGTAATGGGCGACTCCTGGAGGAATTATTTTGTAAAGGTTAATTTTCCCATACAAAATCCCATGTAAACTTCAAACAATGGGCGCAAAAATATAGTTTCACCGATCGAGCTAAGAATTTGCACAGTTGTTCTAGGATCCAACTGTTCCCTAAAAATTTGGTCGGAGCTGGAATCTAATTTTTGACCCATCCTAATACACAAATCTATAATATTACACTCCCCATTCTTGCCTATAATACCAGTTTGCACTGGTAAAAAAGCGTGTGCAAAAATTACTCCCCCTGACAGTGGTTCAAATCAAGGTGAGATGGATGTCGAAACAAAATCGGCAGCCCGGTTTAAAGTGATCTTGTTCCGAGCCAAAGACAAAAAATGTTTGAATTTATTGACGATTTCTCGAGTTCTGATCGAAAATTCGCCCTGATAAGCTTCGGGTGGTGGTAAATAGCTTGAACTAGGCAAATGATATTGCTGATTCTAAGCCTTTTACGCGAAGGAATATAGGTTATATGTACCATCGAATACGTTTGAATGTGCCGGGGTTGTCTCCGATCCGAGTTTAAACTGTCCGGATCTGCTGACACATGGGGTTGGCTTTCTTAAAGACCCCATGCTCTAGCCAGTGAAGATACTGGAGTGCAAACGTTTGCATTCAGCATCAGTCGCAGTGGACGGAAAGAGGACATATGGCCTGCGTTAAGCCATACCGAACCAAGCGCCATGATTTTTTTCTGGTATTTTTCATGCAAAAAATCATTTTTTGATAACTTGCCATTAACTGAGAAAGTTGAGGGATACTAATTTACTTTCAATTACTATTTGAGTACTCAAAAATAATTTTATGTGGGTGTTACTAGCATTAAATTGGATGTGACAGCGTTTTTTAGGCAGGTATCTTAAAATGGCGCTTGGTCCCATTTGGCTTAACACAGGCCATATGTCAACTCTAGAGTCTTATCGGATGACCTTCGCTGGTTCTTCTCTACCTAATTACCTCCTCTTTGACAAGGTTCGTCTGCCTGTCCCTTTTTGTGCTGCGTGTCATGAACTGTACTAATTGCAAACAATTGGAACACACAGCTTCCCAATGTAGTAATAAGGCGCTTTGTGGGAAATACGGTGGGAATCATGTGGATGATTCCTGTGGAAGCCATGTCAGGGGGAAATTCACATGATCACCCGACATGTCCCGCATACAAACAGCGCGAGGAGAATCTTAAGCGTTCCCTTCAGGGACGCTCTAAGCGATCTTTTGCATAAATGCCAAAGATAGCTACGCCATCGGACCCTACGAACATCTATACTAGCTTGTCTACTGACGAAGGCGACTGTAATGAACTCCAGGAGGAACATCTTCTGCTGTACCTAGAAGTAATAGAAAAAGAAGGAACATCTTCTCTTCCAAGCTTCGTTGTTGACGGACTAACGAGAGAGTTATGGCTTTTCCCTCGAAGCCCTTTTAATTATTGAGGTTTGCGGTGATCACGATTGAAGACCAATAGATCAACTAAAATCTCAAAACTCAAAAAATTGCATTGGTATATTAGTATTTCTCGTACCTTAATGATTAGTTGAATAAATAATAAGTTTATCCTGCATTCAAGAACGCTTTTCCTAGAAAAGCGCTATTTTAGGCTCTAAAAATTTTATTAAAAATTCTCATCTACAAAACAAAAAATTATGCGTAAAGAAGGAATCGTTAAGGTACGAGAAAAATTAATTGCGATCAATTGAAAAAAAAATTAAAGGTTGAGTGGTTTTTTGGCAATCGTGATCACGAAAAAACCATTTTTGGAAAAACGAGATTTTGAGAAAATCGAGTTTAAACTTTCAAGTTACCACTGCTCTTGGTAGACGAAGCGCGCTTGGAAGCGCTGTAACTATCGATCTATTTCTCGGATCTCTATAATTTGGGAAAATATTCTCAAGGAGTAGTACTTTCAGATAAAGTAATGAAAAAATTTCGATTTTTTGAAAAATAAAAAAGTATGTAATCCCTTAAACCAGGCAAATGATATTGCTGGCTACGAGCCTTTCACGAAAGAGTGTAGAGTATATGCACCATCAAATAAGGTTGATTGTTCCGGGGTAGTCTCCGATCCGATTTAGAATTGCGAGGACCTTTGACAGAAATGTTAAAGATAAGCTACACCATCGGACCCTACGAACATCTGTACTAACTTGTCTACAGACGAAGGCGATTGTGATGAACCCCAGGATAGAACATCTTCTGCTGCGCCTAGAAGCAGTAGAAAAAGGAGGAAAATCTCTTCCAAGCTTCGTTGTAAAGGCCAGAAGTTGTCAAAAATAACTACTCGAGGAAGTACTGGTGCAAAACCGAAGCAAGCAGCTCCCAGTCTCAAAAACCTGAGGTCAGAAATGGAGTTCCCAGCACTTCCAGGAACATCAAAAACCCCAAGTGCTCCCAAATCTTGTCTCCCCTAGAGCCTCAATTAGCCACAGACGGCTTGGTGATATTGCGGAATTTCACCCCGCAGCGAGGCTAGTTATAGATGATGGTACGGAATGAGGTTGTCTTCATGACGATAGTCGATCTACCTCACTCCATGAAGCTTTGAGGCAACTTCAATATGACCATTTTGAACACGGGTAAAATGACACGGATTACTGCTCCCCAGCGCGCTCGAACGTTTTTCTTCTCGACATCCCTGCGGTTAGATTGCATGTGGAAGGTAATCCTTGATACCCACGGCAGCGACCATCTGCTAATCGTAATTACTATTGCTAACGGTTCAAAGACACCGAATACAATCAGTGTGTCATATGACCTTTCATCAAATATTGATTGGAAAAGGTACGAGTCCGCGGTATCCGACAAAATCGAGTCCACACAAGAGTACGGGTTCCTGGCTGGCTTGATTCTCGATACCGCGATTTAATCTCAGACTAAACGAGTATCAGATGCGAACTCTCGCGGACGGCTACCCAACCGATGGTGGGACAAAGAGCACGCAGACGTGTATGCGGAGAAGGCCGCCGCGTATAAGACCTTCGGGGGACGACGGGTTACCCGCTAGTTATCGACAGTACGCGACATTAGACATGCGAATGAATAGTTTGATTAATGCTAAGAAACGGAGTTACTGGCACCGGTTTGTTGACGGAGTAACGAGAGAAACATCGATAAGCACTCTTTGTGGCACGGCCTGGCGTATGCGCAACCGAAAAAGTACTAACGAGAGCAAGGAATATTCAAACCGTTGGATAATCGAATTCGCCAAGGTTTGTCTGGACTCTGCCCGGAACAAAAGATCTACCGCACTTCGCCTCTTACGGTATCGCGAACGAATCACCTTTCTCGATGGTGAAATTCTTACTCGCCCTTTTATGATGTAATAATAATATGTAATATTGTCCCTCAAGTTTGGAGGCAAGTGAAGGTCATCGCCATCCAAAAACTACAAAAACCAGCCTCCGACCACAACTCGTATCGACCCGTTCCAATGCTTTCCTGTATCCGAAAGTTGTTCGAGAAAATGATCTTGTTTCGCCTTGACAATTGAGTTAAGCAAATGGCTTACTGTCAGATATACAATTTGGTCTCCGCAAAGGCAAAGAGACGAGCGATTGTCTTGCGCTGCTCTCAACAGAAATTCCAATGCCTTATGCTAGCAAAGAGCAGATGGCATCAGTTTTCCTAGATACAAAGGGGGTTTTTGATTCAGTTTCTATCAAAATTCTTTCTGAGAAGCTCCACCAGCATGGTCTTTCGCCTGTAAGATACCTTGGACAATTTGTCTGCTTAAGCCGTTCAGCTGGGTATCGAATTCGCCACGAGTATCGATTGCTCATCCGATGCGATATATTGAACCCGTTAGTAATTGCAAATTTCGGGAGACTTGTCGAACTCAATTCTCAAACCCGATTCATGTCCTTGTACTTCAATTACATGGCGCAAATTATTAATTCTTCTTCATATTATTCGAAGCTATCCTCAATCTCCTTAATGCTTCTAATTCAACTGTATTCTTCCACACACCCATGAAATATGAGATTCGTGGAATCCCGGATCTCATACCTCCGCAAGTGATCCCAAGCATCTTTCATAGTAAATTTCGAGAAGTCGACTGCAACAAGATGTTTTTCATCGACAGGTCAAGCCTCTATCAAAACCTCACCGCCTCATTCAAATTGAATGATCCTGCTTCAGTTTACGTCGCAGAACTTTCAGTAGGAATACCCTTGGCATTAATGATACTCTGCCCAAGGATCATTACTTTATTATTTCGGACAACCTCAGCTAAATAGAAGCTCTCCATTTGATGAAACCTAGAAAGCACATTCCGTATTTTCTGAGAAAAATATGGGAGCTACTGTATGCTTTGTCTGTAAGATCGTACAAGATTATCTCAGTTTTGGTTCCCTCGCATTGCTCCATCCCAGGCGAATTTTATCTAAGGTGGGCGCTTTAGAAGGTGACATCTACGAAAGACCAATCTGCTTCAATGAATTCTTCAATATCTCTCGCAACAGAACGCTAGAAAATTTGCAGATATCATGAAGAAATGGAGAGTTAGGAAAGCGGCTCCATTCTATTATTCCGAAGGTATCAACGAAATCTTGGTTCAGAGGAATGGATTTGGGTCGGGCTTTCATTCTTGTGATGTCTCGGCTGATATCCAATCATTACACGTTAGACGCTCATATTCGACGTATTGGGCTCGCGAATAGAGGTGTCTGCGTTTGTGTCGACGGTTTCCATGATATCGAACATATTGTCTGGGCATGCACTGAGTACTGTTCTGCCAGATCTCAACTATTGGATTCCTAAAAACCATAAATATACAGATTAAACTGCCTCTTTTGCTTTATTTTCGAAAGTATCCTCTCCCGCCTGTACCGTACACCCAGCCCACGATGGTTTGATGCGCCTTCAAGGCGATACAAAACATCTCTGTCGAGTGAGCTACAGCACAAACTTTCTACAGCACCAACATCACACTCGCAACTCGATGTGTTGTCGGTCCGCATCTGAGCCGACCACTCGGCGTCCCAGTACATGATTCTTCCTGGTGAAGGCCGTCCGAGTTTGCAACCCATGCCTTTGATCTCTCGATTCCTGAAATTGAAAATAAATATTTTTCTCCTCCTGGTCATCTTTGTTCTCTCCTGACTCTGATAATTAGAGGTGTCACCGTATTATTATAAAAAAAAAACTAAATGACGAAAATTATATTATCTGACTGGCAGAAGGGTATAGACAGGAGGGTATATGTCTATTGTACCGTAGCTTCTCAATTTTCGTAAGGCTATTACTTTTTCGAATATGTCAAAAGAAAAAAATCACTCGATTTGCTCATGCATTTTAATAATAGCATTCTAATGACTATTCTAACAATAATAGTATTCTATGAGTTGGTTATATTGTTCTACAAGGGTAAGTTCAACTTTAAAGGCTTCAAAAGCTTATCAAAATCGATATAAATGGCCAAATCAGCTTTAAAACTGCTGCTAAAATTTTCTTTGGAAACAGATCGAACTAAACTTTTGTGACTCTATCGTCGGGTAAAATACAGTCAATAGGAAGTAAAATGTAATCTATATATTGAGTGTAAAGTGGCACCAGCTTTCTAATTCACTGCACCCGGCAGTGATCTTCAACGTCTTCGGCGAAAATGTCCGAAGCGAGTGCGCATCGCATGAGTACACTGTTAACCGCTGCCCGAGCCAGATAGCCGGTGGTTTGAATTTGTGATAGCGAAAAGAGTGGTGAAATATCCTTTGTGGCCGGCAAACCATGATCCTTGCAGTACATAGCAAAAGAATCCTCCAGCAGGAAGTCCAGATCCAGAATCTGATTGAACCGAAGCTCGGGATTGCGTCGCAGAATTGTAGCTACGATGCATAGTAACTCCACGACAATTTGGCGACGTTCAGGTTCGTCGATTTTATACAGCATTTCTTCAACCTGTAAGGCGAACGAGAATTCGCTTCGGCTTTTGTTAGACAGAGTGGTCGTTGCTGGAAGAGTGTGACCTTGCACGGTAATGCCCAGTGGTGTCCGTTCCAGAACATCCCACACGTGGTTGTAGAACGAGTGAGGTACACGGAACAAACATCCTTCGAGCTGGCGACGTTGCAGGGCGCTGAAACCACTGTTTAATCGAATGAATATTAATAGATATTGGTAAAAACTTGACATTATACTTACGAATCTTCGCTGGTATATTCACTTGCCGTTAGTACCCTTTGCAATAGCTTTCGAATATGGAAGGGGGAAAGATTTTCGATGTCAGTGCCCTCATTGCCAGTCATGACCAGATACAACCTCATAGCTTCCAGTACCCAACCGACGCGAATTTTTAGAATACCCTTGAATATATCCGGGTTGGTTGCGATCAAGCGACCACAGTACAGCACTACCTCCTGCTGCAACACAGCGTAGATCACGTTGTACGGTTGAACCGTCGAGTACATCACGTTCTGGATTTCCTCCGGTGTCATCGGTTTATCAAAGACGGTTTCCCGCTGACCGAGCACTCCTACGGTAATTTGTTTTCCGTTCACCAGCACAGTTGTAATGAAGGGCGATATTGAATCGACAATGTGTCGCAGTAGAGAGCTGCAGTAGCGAACAGCTCGCCAGTATCGAAGAGTACCGGCACGACAGTATAGTTCAGTTAATCGAGCGTGAACCGTATCGCCAGCGATTTCGTAATTGGCACCCTCGCGATGTAGCAGAATTCCGAGTAATTGACTTTGTAAAAATATCGATTCAGTGTTTCTCAACCCCTCGACAATATCGGCTGTTGATTTTGTTTGGTATTCAGCAGCACTTATTTTCTTTTCGCGGTAGGACTGGGCCCTGGGTACATCCGTCAAGCTCTGATATCCAATGTAATCGTGATGGATCTGAGCGAATGACGATTCACTGGGATCCGGTAAGTCCATGTGGGACATGAAATCCAGATGCTCAATACAGGAACTTGATATCAAATTTTGCAAGCGACCGATACGAACTTTCATTCCATCACAATAACCCTTTTTCAGCATGGCTAGCAGATCGATCATTTCCTTAAACTGAGGATCACGCATGTGCTCCTCGCGAATTAGCAGACAAACCGTCGGTCTACCCGATAAACGCCAGTACTTGCCCACAAATTGCAGCTCCGTTTTTATATCGTCAATCAGCAAAGCCATGTCACGGTACAGATAGAAATCGGACACTTCGAAGATCAGCGGATAGCAGAGCACCGTCATGCCACATATGCGATAGACCTGAAAAAGGAGAGAATTTACATAAGGACGCACATAGCTTCGATATGGTTTCCCCGGGGAAAAGTACCTTACTCGTTCCCAACGAACCAACTGGTCGCGAAGGTCGCCCGGTTAAGCCTAGTTTCTCGTTTACTCCCAACTGCTGGTACACGTTGATCAACTGCGTAGAGGACCAAATCTGGACGGGTTCAACCTATGGAAACGGATAATGGAAGTAGCATTTTGGCAGCTAATTTCTGCTATTATTATTACGGCAACATAGTGCTTACCTCATTTGGAGTTTGTGTTTGAATTCCGTAGGTGGCCATCATAGCTTGCAGGCGCATCGATTCGGTGATCAGCACGATTTGAACCACCAAGTCTGTAGCTGTGCCCTAACATTTTTTGTTGGTTTACGAGTCGAGAAATATTTATGAAATGAGTGTTGTCTATTGATTTACTAATTAGAATGGTAGCACGGTTATCAGAAATATGTACAAATAAAACCTTACAATTTATTAAAAGAAATATTATGAAAATATATTTGTTAAGCACATTCGATCAAGAACTTTGGTAGTGTTAGATATATGGGATGTTGTAAGATACTGCAAATGATATTAACAATGAATGTGCGTTTATTGAACTAGCTCAAGACACATTAACATAT
Source organism: Topomyia yanbarensis (assembly GCF_030247195.1). Lineage (NCBI taxonomy): Eukaryota > Metazoa > Arthropoda > Insecta > Diptera > Culicidae > Topomyia > Topomyia yanbarensis. The sequence continues at coordinate 43,656,496 of NC_080671.1, read as the reverse complement.
TTTTCGAATTGCTTTTGTAATTTTTACGGTTTAGCTACATGTGACAGAAGTTATACATTTTTCTGTTGAAATCGTGAATCGGAGAAAATATGCTCGTTCGACAATTATTTTCAGTAGAACAGGACAATTCTATTGAACATGAATTTTTGGTATTGTAAGTACTAAGTATGACGTATTGTAGTCGATTCCACAATTGAGATCCTTCGCATTACGTTTCCTAGGTTCATCTCAATCTCGACCTCCTGAAGGACTTTCAGACGAGAATACGATAAGCAGTCATGTTTTTTTGGTGAAATTCGAAGCATTTGTTTGGAAAACACTCGTGTAATGAAAGTTTCGTTTCGATACGGGAAGTATTAAAAGTTGTGCTGGATGGAATCTGCGAAAACAAAATAGATACTATACTCCCAAGTCCCAATACTAAACTAGCCTTCAGCGACCATTTTTCCCAACATCGAGCCATTAGGGCAGCATCTTGAGCCGACTTTCCAGTTTTCTTTAACTTGTCCAAATACTTTTCGTTTGGGCACAATTTTGACAGATGAGTGGGTATATCCGCCTTGTCACTGTTCCGCACTGTCACACGTCAGGACTTCAATAGCAGTTTGCCAAATCTAACCAGAACTTCACTGGATCATTGGGAAGCTTATAAAAATGTTGTATACATTTCTCCAAGCACTTTTGTTTATACAGCTTCAAGTTTATCGTTTTGTTCGTGATGAACATTGTTTTTGAGTCGGCAGCTGCAAATTCCTTGCCAGATCATCTGTTTCTAGGCAAATTTATCGTCAAAAACAAACTTCATTTTTTGGCTATATCACATACTGTGACCAGATGAAACTTTTGTCCGCGAACCTGTTTGAAATCCCATTTTGACATTGGTTTTTTCGTCCATGAGAAGATATCCTCCGTACTTCGTCAGAACCTGATCGAAGAACCTCCGCGCGCGTATTCTGGCCACGAAATTCTGTATCATTGTCCTGTTCGGTTGCTTGGAGGCTCGAAATGAACGATATCCTACTAGCAGATAGATATCTTGACGGTACTATGGCTGGCACCGTATTGTTTAGCGACATCTCGATCAATGTGACATGGGCTTCCCATGATCGACCTCAACGCCTAATCCAGCTGCCGATTCGAAGTTCTAGCACGACGTTTGCTATGGGCTTTCTAACCCACGCTCTTGCGATCTCGAAGCCACTCGATAACATATCCCACGGTAAAAAACGGCAATTTTCAACTTTCAGCTACTCTGAAATCTGTAAATAGCTTGTATTAGCGATATTTCTAGAGGGCTTACCGAATCGTGTAGAGGTACGAGACCCAGTGAAATCCGCTTGATATTGCCCTACGAGCCCTCTTGCTTGATGACAAATGACGACATAGAATGTGGGAGAGTATCATGTAGACGGTTTTCAGCAATGTGATCCCCGGTAATTGCAGCAATCTGGCTTATTACCCTTATTATTATTATTATTATTATTATTTATCAAGGTTTTTACCTTAAGGGTCATTAGCTTTTTTGGAAATAATATACATTCCAGTGCAAAAAAATTAAGAAAAATAATAAATAACCGAGTGTCATTGCTGCCGTCCATCCTGGGCGCACTGCTTTCCGTTCCTTGTTGATCGTCCCATCTGTCTTCACCCTCGCTCGTGTTTGTGTCCATGTTGTTGCCGCTAGAGCGGCTTTGGATTTCACTGTTACACGTTTGGTGCTTTTTATATTTTCGAGTGACTCTTTATACGTCTTTTTTCTTGTTTATTACTTCCCTAGGTATGTCGTCGCTGTTGTGCTATCTTATGACAAACGCCATTTTTGGGTAAACTGAGTTAGATATGCCACATCACTTGTTTAAAAAATCTCTACAAAGTGGCGTTTTCAGAATTTTGACATTCTGCTTGATTACTGAGCTACAGCGAAAAACGTGCTACGAAATTTTATAATTTCTGCTTCGAATGACCGTGTCTGGGTATTGGCTCAAGTTATCTTGATGTATAAGATGTTTTTATGTGTAAAACTATCTGAGAATCACAATGGCATAATCATTTTTAAAACAAAAATACACTAATTGCGAGAAAAATGCAATTTAAGTTTTAAACTGGAAATATAGCATATTTGGCAACACTGTAACCAAAAATAACTATTTTTCTAGATTCCCTGACTCATTTCCTTCAAAATGCATGTCACCGATTGTCTATAGACCAAATGAAACCAAAGATATGAATAAAAGTTAATAATTGATGTTTTTACATTTCTTATAAAAGAAATGTATAGAATTCGCTCAAACTTTCAAGATTTTTTCCGAGGCCCGGAGGGCCGAGTCTTATATACCAATCGACTCAGCTCGACGATTTGGGACAATGTCTGTGTGTGTGTGTCTGTGTGTGTGTGTGTGTGTGTATGTAACGGACAAATTCTCATTCGTGTTTCTCAGCAATGGCTGAACCGATCTTATCCAAACCAATTTTAAATGAAAGAACTAAAAAACAGTATGAACGCTATTAATTTGTTTTTGATTCTGATGTTTAGTTTTTAAGATATGAATGTTTGAATGCGTAAAAATGGAGTTTTTTACAGTTTTTTTAAATTATCTGCCGGAATTGACAATATAGATTAACAAATTATATGTTTTAAGACAGCTTTAACGAATACCTTTCGAACAAGCTATAGATTGTTGAAATCGGACTATTATCAAAAGAGATATTTAACATTAAATGCGGACGAAAGATTTTTATCATTTCCCATTGCCAGAAATATGACCAAAAACATGTAATCTATTATTAATGCCAAAACGGCTTATTTTAGGTCAATAGTATCTTCGGAGAATTTAATGGAGGTAATATGCCCATTTTTTTGGTATTGTGCATTTGCTGATTAATCCCCCTATGAGTGAGATATTTTCTCAAATTTTCTTGGAAGTGATTATAACGAAATGATGTCTTCAGCAAATTTGTAGCTCTTACTTTTGCGAATAACTTTACTGAAGACTTCAAATATCTATTTTGAATACTTTAAAAGTTATGGCTTGTTGTTTGTGGATTACTCTTCGTCGCCTATTTATTGTTCAATATAGTAATAATCCATTGAAATAAGCCAAACATTATTTCGATAAATCGAATTTTGTATTTCATTTTTCTATCTACAACCGATAGAAATAGTCACCGAACACTTCCAAGTTGTCTGGAAGGAACTTGATAACTTATCAGTGCAAAAATGTTCATTTGTGCGAACCTTCTGACTGCAATTTTTCTAACTTATGACCATCGGATCGATCTGAAACCTTTCGGAAAATGAAAAGCGAAATAAATAACTCCAAGCAACGGCATAGCCAAGAGAAGGTTTTGGGGTTTAACACCATACAGCCCCCCCCCACCACACCAAAAAAAAAAATATTGGATTGGAGTTGAAAATTTATTGGTGCAAACTGATTTAATTCAATATTACAATAACATTCTCTGATCCGTAGATTGATAACCTGTTATTGTAAACATCATGAGGACTTTTGAAAAATTGTCGGAATGGGGTCCTGATATGTAACTGATCTATTGGTCTTGATTTCACAGTTGTCTAATAGCATCAATATCAAATTCCTGCCTGAAAACATTCCAATAGAAAATTCTAGAGTTCTGTAATCAATCATAATCCTCAGATTTCTTTTCAAATTTTCAGCTTTTTTCCTACACAATATTACGAAAGCTTAAATGGAAAAAACCTAACGAATATTTCACAAAAATGTTTAGTTCGTGTGAATCGAGTACTGATACACAACCATGCACTATTAGGTCACATGCAAAACTGACTCAGACATCACTTCGTTAAAAGTTTATTAACTTCTTTTAACAAAGTTGGATTTACTTGCAGTCTTCGACTAAGTTGTAGACAATTCAATTATCCTTCTTATTTTCACTTACAGTGATAATACGATGCATACAGTGCCACCTAGCGGCGAAAATGCGTGCTGGTGGGTTTTCTCCATGTAAATTGTTGAAAATTCCCATACAAACTTCAGGCCCGTTGGTCCGGTAGTTAGACTTGTCCGATTTGCCTCAAATTTGGTGCAAGTACTCTTGGTGGGACTAGGAATCGACGCAGAGGTGGGCCGATAGGGGTCATTTTTTCCTGTCACCCTACTGTGCACCCAGTGCATTAACGCAAGTGACGGAAGGTTATCGAAAAGTTTCGTGAAAATGAAAGTTCCAGTAATGATGATGATTTTCCCAAACGGTTCGTTTTCGTGAGGTTTTTATTTGTTCTTTGGCATTAGGATTAGCGATAATAATTCAAATCAAGAATACTACTGGGAAGTCACCTTTAAAAAAAAGTCGATGTCGAAGTAAAATTTGAAACTATGCACGCATGCACTTCAGAGATAGCGTGATATCAGGAGCTGCGATTTCATTTCAACGCTTTTTTGTGAAAAGGGCGATACTTACAAATGTAAATATAGGGCTTTTTTCTTACATGCGAATGAGGGCTTTGAAACACAACAAATTAACCTAAAAATTTTGATTCTACGATATTGCTTTCTTAAACTACAGCAAAAAATACAACGGGCGAAACTGTATTTTTGTTTGTTTATTTAAAGTTTCACCCTCCACGCTCCATGCAAACAAACAGGGCGATACTTTTTTTGCTAGCAGTTTAGAGGCGAAACTGTTATTTTCGTATTTTTTAGGATTATCAAAATGATACCAGCTGTAAATAGTAACAATGATCTCTATTGAAAAAACACAGACGAAATCGGTGGTGTAAAACGGTAGTTATTGTAAAAAAACGTAAGGGCGATACTTCAATGCTGATAGATGGGACAACAAATTTTAATTTAATAATTTCAAATACTTTATGAAGTTTTGGGTTTCGATCACTGAATCATGCAATCTAGGATGGCAAAAAACACAATAGTTCTTAAATAGGAAATAAAACCAAGTCTGGAATTATTCACTGTTGATTTTCTTTGAATGGTATCACTGCTAGTATCGCCCTTTTCAGGAAAAAGCGTTGATTTCTTAGTTCTCAGTCGCGTTGGAAATTTGAGTAAAATATAAAATTCAAATCGATTAAAAAAAATTCGTTTTTTTGTTTCAGTACAATATATAACCCCTTTAGGAAAATTCAGTTTTCCCACCACAATATAGATATTTTATTAACAGAGCATTAACAATAATTCGTTGGTATGTCTATTTTATGGGCCATTTTTTCGCTTTCCCATTGATTTGGTTTGAGATTTCTAGCACTGATGTTGTCCTATGCTGATTTGAGCGATTCTCTGAGTCCTGCCACTATCCCATGTAGTATGTGTTATCAAAAACATCGCGAAGCATCAAGTTCTAAATGGTCTCAAACGATATAATAGCCGATGAGTGATAAGAGTTATAAGAAATGTCTCATCACACTGTTAGGTGGATTAAACACGTTTTTTTCTATGGAAAGCACGATTATGACACGCCATACAAATTTTGTCATCAATACACACCTATGACACGTGTGAGTGCGACTTTTGTTTACATTTATAGTAAAAACTCGCAACTAAGTCAACGGATCTTCGTAATATTTGAGAGATTAATACAGAATAGATAGAAGCATCGATTGTCTTCTTTGAATTGTTTATACCATTTATAAGTTTCAAGATATTCAATCTCAAACTTTAAAAATCGCTTTTCTCGAAATGTGCAAAATGGCGCTTGTCATAAGATAGCACAACAGCGACGATGTGAGCTATTGGCTTGGGGATACCGTAGAATATTTTTTGCCCGGCATTTATTTTTTGGTCGACTGCCGGGTTGTAGTAGATGATTTTTTTAAATTTTGATTTGATGCATGGCTTACCATAGTGTGCCGTCTAGTTACAGAACTGGCACGTGGATGTCTGTCCAGGATATGTGCCTAACGTTCTAGAGATGTAATTACACTTTGAAATGATCTGCTCTCGATAGTAAAAGGCTCAGTCGCATTTGCGCCACCCAAACAATTTCTCCAAGTATCGTTTGTGCCGGATTCCTCTTCTCCAAACTTCAACATTTATCGTTTAATATAATCTGTGGTAGTGCGCGGTGCAAAATCGTGTAAGCGAATTTCCGTCATATCATATTCATATACACAGATATCTTGGTTTTGCAGTTTTCATGTTCGACGTCGTGTTGCATGTTTTTCTACGCCACGAAGCTTTTCGCCTCGGCTAAAGAATTAAACATTCCTCGTATGATGTAGTTGTATGTGTGACACTTCTGCAAGCACAAGCTCTATTGTCACCTTGATTAACTGTTCCACGGGTCTGCGGAAAGTTAATTGCGATTGTGTTCTGCCCCATGCGCAATTTATTTTGTGATTTACTCATTTCAATCGCAGTAGGTGGTAACGGGTCTTTGCTGTTGCTATAGTGTACACGTAGAGGAGTTGCATAGGGAGTTTTTTTTCGTTTGTTTGCTGTTCTGTACAAGATAAGGAAGCAGACGCTTTTTGAAGATGGAACACACTACTCCTTCCAACATCTTATTTAAAATCATCCAGTGGAGTGCTCTAGTCATTGTCAATTCTCCGTGTTTGAACAGCTTACATTGATCATTGCCAGCGACTATATTGTTCCTCAACCGTCCGATCTCCACCTGAACCTCGTGTAGACCCAGTGTTGAAAACCTGTCGTCGGCCTCGCGCGATATGATTTTTGCACTACTCCCAATATCTCATTAGCTCCGGTTGAGTCTTGCACTACTTCCAACCATCTAGATGTTAACCATAGCTTGATGATGGATGATGGATCACCTCACGCTTGTTCGTCAGATGGTTCCCACCTTTTCATAGAGCGTTCGTGTGTAATTAAGACAGCAGCTCTATCCTCACTGCTACGATCTTCCTGTTTGGCTTTTCTGTTGTTTCGCCCGTTTAGCGCTTGTCTGTATTGTTCCCCATACGCTGTTGCAGCATCCTCGCTTTTGCTGCATTCCTCTGCTCCGTTGGCGACACCAGCGAGTGTCATTCTTTGGATTCGAAACTCTCGTGTCTAGTGCGGCAGTGGTTCATATGTTGCTCTAGGTATCCTCAAGAGTAGACGACACTCCAAGCTTCTCTTCCGTTGGTCGCGCGCTGTCTTCAACTGTTGCGCGTATTCTTCGGCTGCACGATTGTCTCGTAGCTGCTCGATGCCGAACCTCGGTGTTGCGATTTGTACACCGTCGACAGTTTTGTGCGTATGCAGACCGCTACTCTATATTCGTATAGCAGTCGATGTCGGAGAAATATTCCGTTGATTAGTATTTGATGCATTTGTTTTTCAATCCGTTCATCAGGTGGTTTCAACGTGGACTTTTTTCGCAGAGGAAGCTGTGTCGGACTCAGTAGATTACTAAATTCACACATCCATTGCACGCTGTCATTCGTAACGAAGTAGGAACTTTTCGGTGCGATGACCGGTTTGTACAGTTTCTGGCAACATCTCACCGCGGAAAGTTGTCATAGATACACTCCAGCTATATCTCAATTTATGTGGGTACGTTGATGATGGTGTAGTTGAAGTAACGGCTTTTGATCATCACTACACATATCCTCTCTCTAAACGTCTACTGGTGAATAACTCGGTGACGCATCTTGCTCAGCACTTTAAAGGGGGCTCCCAGCTCGTTCGATCACGCACGCTAAAAGGCTGAAAAGTATGGCTGCTCTAAACAAACTTGTGTTTCCAGCAGCTCGAACAAATTGATGAGAAAATGTTGAACAAGAAATTTAGAAGTAAAGCTCCTAAATCAGTATTATTTTGCTATTGATTGTCACGTTTAACAGAACTGTCTCCATTATTTTTTTTGTAGCATGCATGCGTCAATCATGCGCTGGTTGAGTCATGGAAATAAGTTAGTGCCAGATTCTGATGAAACAAAATCGAAACGGAAATTCCATTACTATATAAGAACAATGCTCTTCGATTTCCGGTCTTGGTAAATGACGGGACAAGTTGCTACTATACTACCATCTATGAATTTCATGAACATAGAGTATGAAACGTCGCGTTCTAACTGACGTATTATACACTTCTCTGTCGCTTTCAATGGGGTAAACCAAGAAAGGCGAGGAAGCCACTTGGGATCGTTCATGTTTCTGATATACTGTAATGATGTACAATGTATGCTAAATCCTTCAAGACTGTTATTCGCGGTTGATGTTAAGATATTTCGTCTACTACGCTCAATTGAAGATTGATGTTTGTTGATTGCGGTAGCCCGAACATGTGCGGTTGTGTACCCGAAGAAGTGCTCGATGATATCATTTTCACAAAAGAACAATCCGATTTATTTTAAGTACCATTTACTGGAAACAGGACCAGAACGCGTCAACCGTGAAGTATCTTGGAATGATTATGAAATCTCACCTTACATGTACACAACGTCTTCTATGCAGTTAACAAAGCATCTAGATCGCTGGAATGCATCTTCAGGATAACAAAAAATGTTCGGATATTTATTGTCTCAAAGCATTGTGCGAATCTTGGAATATTACCCTAATTTTTGGGGCTTAAAATATACCAATTGAATTAAGACAGACAGTGCAACGCACCTTTTGACGTTTCTGGAGGAGACTCCGTACGACTTCCTAGCCCTGAAAACGGGTGACTGGAACACCTGTATTTCCGAAGTAATACAGCAAGAGCATTGTCCACCACTGCCATTCTGCAAAGTCATATAGATGCCTGAGATATTTGGAACAAAGCAACATAAACGTCGCACCTAATACTCCAATTGTTAGTCCGACGAAGTATGCATGGAGCCATTATTGAATTGCAGAGAATTTTTAAATTCAAATTCGCTTCAGTTTTAAATTTCAACGTGTTTCGACAAACTCTGCGTCTACTATTGTCCAGAATTTTGAGAGATCTGTTAAGAATGTTTAACTCTGTCTTATTGCCATATTAGTTTATTAACTATGTATCATGTTTAAGTACGACTAGTTGACAAGGCTGTGTTATTGTGCAACATGAGGTCACGTTATGTCGCCATTCACCTCTGATACAGAACTCCTATTCCGTACCACCACGCGGTGGTAACCAGGATACGACCTGCCTTATGCCGTTTTTGCTTGTCTTTATCTCATGTGCTTGGTTCAAACCCAGGAGGTGCGAAATAGAACAATAATTTTTTACGTTACGATAACAGGATCATGAACAAAAAACATGTGTTTTATAATTATGTTCAATTTTCCTTCAGTAACAGTCCTTAGGGGGGAGTGGGGATACATGAACCACTTTTTTGTTACTTGCAATAATTGTTTGGCCTTTTGAGATGCAGTATTCTCTGTGTATGAATTTGAGACAATAAACAATGCTATACCATATGTAGTACCTCTGACAATGAAAATTAAAGTGTGGTTATAATTATTGGTATATACGAATGTATGTCAAATGGTTTATGTATCTTCACGTGTGGGGATACTTGAACTACCTCAGAATAGTTGAACCATTCTTCCGGCAAATATAAAAACTCGTAGACCCATATGAAAAATTATCGTTCATCCTTTTGTTCTTTGATTTGAATGTGCGAAATATCATTTAATTTGTATGCAGTGGTATAACATTTAAAATGAAAAACATTCACAGTTGGGTCACCTATCCCCACTTTAACGACAAAAAACTTTGATTGTTTTTGAAAACGTCAATAAATGATTAACGCTATAGCAAATGCGTGTGAGGTTAGGTTACCGAAAGAGCCGACAAGAAAAATAATGTGGGCGTAAAAATCATCAGGGTATGGCGTAGGATACTTAATGGTTTATGTATCTCTTCTATATAACGCTTTTATTAGTGAAGATATTTGTTTTTGTTTTTTGAACTTCAGTCACGGTTTCCGACCTATCATCAAATAGTTTCTGTACGTAAACTAGTTAACAACTTTTTTTTATTTCGATTATAGAGGTTTTAACCTAAAGGTCACTTGCCTCTTCGGTTTAGAAAAATCTATTATGATTAATTTCTAACCCTATGTGCGGGGTCGGAACTCGAACCCAGGTGCGCTGCGTACAACGCAATCGATTTACCAACTACGCTACGTCCACCCCCTAGTTAACAACTTTATCAACATTATTCATAAAACTCGTGCAGATTATTATTCATTCAGATTTAGGAACATTATTCAGAGTTCAGCTATATGATGTGAACTGATTCATGAGTTATTACATCTTGATCATGATCTGGTTTACATGGCTGTGAATTAGTTCACAAAATCAAAACAATCCGGATATTTTCTTGTGAATTATTTCACGAAACTTGGAATATTATTCATGAATCTTTTCAATCCTCGTGAACTAATTCTTGATTCCTAATTTATTAGTCACGATTCAATATCCGTGATCCTGAAATAGTTCACAAAATCTTAAAATATTATTCATGTATACGAGAATTAGTTCATGATTCCTAGTGTATTCATCACAGCTCAGCATTCGTGCTAGTGAAGTAGTTCACCAAACCAGAAATATTATTCATGGTTATGTGAACTGGTTCATGATTCCTAGTACAGCAGTCACGACTGACTACGTGTACCTGTGAAATAGTTTACAAAACCATAAAATATTTAAGTATTCGTGAGTTGGTTCATGACTACTAGTATATTAGTTACGACTGGCCATTGATGTTAGTGAAATAGTTCACAAAATCTATTATTCACAGATAACCCAACCAAAAATTAGAATGTAACGCTATGTACATTTTTTGCGAGACTAATTTTTGGAAAAACCAAATAGTTTAATGAGTTTGTTTATTCATAATTTTAAGAACTAGGTCATGATGTTCGTAAATCGGTCAGACCACGAACTCGTGATTTTTTCATGAATTTATGAACGATTTTTCCGGACATGAGCTCTACTGCCATAAAAGACACATTACCCTAGATTCTTCAGAAATTTTAGCTTAATTCTGGCTGATCATAGAGCATTACTTTTCCATGAAATTAATGGACCGGAAAAGTAATCGACTCAATTTCCCTGGCAACACGTCGCGCATTATTATCTGACTAGGAATGGTTTTTACACGCAAAGTCTAAAGTTATTCGCGTCGAATATTGCTCGCTTTCGTTTGTTGTATTTCGATTTCGCACTCTTTTAACAATACTCTTTAGAAAGCTCATCGATGTTTCACTCAATAAAGCTTTCATAAACCGGCAACAATAACCTTTTTTCCGCGTGCGTGTAATGAAGAAGATTTGAAACAAGAAAAAACAATTGATTTGCCTTTAAAAATATACTAGACATGTAAGAAATTATGGAGATCTCAGCTCACAATATTTGGCCCCAAAAAGCCCAATAACTTATTTATTTCCGAAGATTTCAATAATAAATATTACGAAAGATTGCCCTCGAATGCAAGATCTGCACCAAGGTCCAGGTTATCTGCTGAACGTAGCTTTAGTTGCTCTCTTATCTGGCATTCGTACTACATGCCCAACCCATTTTAGTCGCCCGTGGTTTGTCAGCCATGGCGTCGGTCAGCATGGTTGTACACTTGATACAGCTCGTGGTTTATGCATCTGCACCTTTCTCTGTGCTGACCAGTATAGAGCGCAAAATCGTTCTTTCATACACACTCGATAGTATGTATCCTTCAACTTCTACGTATTATGGCCGAATGTTGGACTAATATTAAATCAATGTCCCTCGGAATGTTTGATTAGTTTCAATAGGAATTTTCGATGCTAACAATCAGCAGATGAAGTGACAGCTATGCGTTCAAAGTATCAGTTCCGGGGCAGTCAATATCAGTCACTGATCCATCCAATTTAGAGTTCAGTGTAATGAGTGAAGGTAAAGTTTGTGCGCCTATCAATTGTTTATTTAGTGTTTTGAAACACTTATACTGAGATTGTGCTACGTTACACTCACAATGAGATTGTGTTGAGCAATAACGTTACATACGAGTCAGATGTCTATCGGCTATTCTGACGCTTGATTTGTACCCATGCAGCATTATACAAAGCAGACTTGTCTGAAAGCCATGTTCAAGCATTATCAGCAACCACTATTCGTGTCGTTTCACTCAATCGCACAGTGTCTTGAAATCCACGAATAGATTTTGAGTCAGCAGGTTGTCTTCTCGAAATTTATCTAGCACTTGTTTCAAGGTAAATATCTAGTTTGTAGTAAATCGTCCTTTTCTATTCTATTCTCTTCTAACCCTTACACAGCCAGTATTGAAAAGCATTCTGGAAAACACTGCAGATATTCTTTAGTGTTTTTCTTGTCAACATTAATATTTGAAGCATATTACAATATGTCGCAAATATTAAAACGGCGCCTACTGTGCAGAGTTGGGTTTGAATATGTTTCAATATTATACGGTAATTGAATTATTCATTTAATGGCCAATTCAACCAACGAATCGTTTTGAAACTTGAATGAGGAAGAAACGAGGACAACCGTACCGACCGTTTCAGATTATAGGAGGTTAGGATAAAACGTTGGGAGTGACTTTGCTAAGAAGGTTAATGTCACTCCTTTGGTCCTTCGGGATGGGACAAAGGTATTTACACCTTGCCCTGGCTCATTAAGCCTAGGTTAAAGCCTAGTTTGTAGTGGATCGTCCTTATTGTATAATATTCTAAATAGAACACGGAAGAATACTTTATAGACGATATTGCGGATTGTTGTACTTCGATAGTCATTACACTCGTGTTCATGACTCTTCTTGTAGATAGAATATATAATTATTATTTCTTCTTCCACGCCGATCATGTAGTAGCTTCGTACAACCGGTCACTCCCGATTTTTATAAGTTTGGCCGGAATTCCGTCCTTCTTAACAGTCTCTCCGACCTTTAATCCTTCTACTAGTGTAAACTTGTTCATCACCCTTACTCCTTTTATATTTTTGTGCCTAATTAATCCGCTTGATAACAACTCACTAATTCCCGTCCCGGGAAAAAATCCAGGATCAATATCATACTCACCCCTAAAAGACAGAAAAGCTCGAAGATTGAGGACTAGTGTTTGCTCTAGTATAACCAAGCTCAACGAGTGTGCTCAATGAATCCAAAGTTCAACACAACGGTTAGGAATAGTTGCTCAGTTAGATATAATAAAAGTGCATGCATTTTGAGTGGTTGTTCAGAAGCCGAAGTGTTTGTGAGTTTAAAAGTCACAATACGAATGTGCTCATCCTCGATGCAAACTAGCTCGATTAGTTAGCATAAATCGGCTGCAGTTTACCTAAATCATATTTTAGTTTTGTAATTAGTGTTAAAGCATGCATGTCGATACCAGCATTATTCCTGTTCACACAATGCAACAATCTCCGTTTTACGGAAGATTTATGCCTACGAATAAAGAAAACAATCAATCCTACCAACTTGCAAACAGTCGTAAACCGTTCAGAAATCTACGTCTGCTATATATTACAGTTTCTGTGCAAACCTAGTTTATATGTGTACAAAACGAAAACCAACGCTACTACTTCTGCTACTGAAAAAACCACTACTAGGCAAATCTATTTACTCGCTTCTCCGACACATCGGACACCACGGACTGCTGATCCTGCTCGACTTCCGAATCCTTGCGACTGTGACTGTGGTGATCGACGTGGTGTTGCTGGTGTTGGTGGTGCTGGTCATTGGTTGTCGCTTCGCCATCGATCGCTTTCGACAACACTAACGGACGGTGCATTACCGCGAGGGCCTTCAAGATATTAAAATCAACAGGGTGGGGACAACAGTAATAGCGGTATGTTTTTACGTATGATAAATTAAAAATTGGTTTAGTTCAATATTGAGTTATATTGAATATTGGTTGAATTAGGAAGCACGGAGTACCAGTTTCAGGTTGATTCGCGTATATTACCCAGTTCGTTCGTTTGCCGTATGTACAAATAGAGCACACACATACACGCGCCCATGTGGAAAGCATTTTTGGTTGGAAGAAAAAGTAGAAGTTGGACTTGAATATTCAGTTAAATACTTGGTTATGGGTGGCAACTTAAAAAATAGCATTCCAGCGGTTAATGAAAACTAAAGGAATCAGGTGACCAGAATGAGAGGCGTTTCCGATTGTTGTTATTGAATTGGTGCAACCATTGTGCTCAGAAATTTCGGATTTGCTAATCGGTCTGTGAATCCGAGCTGAAGTAGAGTTAATTAGTTTGCGGTGAGTATATGAACAATATAACACAAAGTGAAAAATGATGAAATTGATGATAGAAACAAAAAAAGAAGATAAACCGATTTAAGGGCGAATGACCCATCGAGGATAAAGCCTTAATTAACAATACAATTCATTATAAAATAAATGGCCTTAAGAGTAACCCTCTATAACATGTAAGTTTGTAAACTATTGCTAACTTGAAAAGGTTCATTGTTCAGAAATCAACTCGATTTAATTCTTCAACAAAATATTAAATAAGAGCACATTAAAACCAAAAATTCTCGAACTTCGCGGTACCATGAAGAAGTGAACAAACTTCAACAACCAAGAAAAAATGATCAAAACATTAATAATAGTCCGTTGTTGAAGATGCAGTATATTTAACTAACAAGAAAAACGTGTGACCAATTTGACTGATATATAGTACAGCAGAATATTGATAAAGTTAAAAATTCAACACTTTTGCTTAACAAAACCAACTTATTAACTCAACATTATGGCCACCCTTGAAAATGGAGAAGGATACTCTCGTGCTCGTAGAAGAATTATTCTAAAACTAATAAAGAAAGGGGTAGGAGAGGTACTACATCAAATAACATCCATAATCAGTCGCAATATCTGAAATATTCAAACCAGTACTTACACTTCCAATTTTGGTACGCTGAAATTACGGGGCGAATAGTCACGTTAAGCGATTGAATAGAAATTAAATAGAGAAAAAAGAAAATTGGTTTATCTTCAAATTACTGATTCACATTTTGGTGATGGTTTGCGACTATTGGCCGAAACCATCTCCAGTGACATAAAAATCAAAAATCCCTGTGATCCATACACTATTCTAATCGCGCTCACATTCGTGACTATGCAAAAAAAATGGAACTGGGAAAAATGTGTGTTTCCTAAAAACAAGCGAATCCGATCGATGCTTTCATTTAATTAGGAATCAGTTTAATATCCAGGAGCAAATAAACGATGGGTAGGTTCTTCTACCGACAGAACTTTTCCACACCACGATTTTCTGCTAGAGTTAATGAGCCTACCAACAAACTAAAATACACTAATTTTGAATACTAACAGGGGTTAGTCCACACAAAACAGAATAAAAACAGATCTGATTAATTGAAGGAAAAATGGACTATAAATGATGCTAAGCTATGCAAACGAAAACAAAAAAAACGAATTAAACTCAAAGAAAACGAGCAAAGTTCTCATCCGCTGAGTTTTCGTTTCTATCCTACGGAATAACTACGGAATCGTTCAAACCAAAGCAGCGTTTTACTTACAATTCCCGGCTTAGCCTGTGAGTTTTATTTTGTGTGGTAGTGGTGGTGGTGGTGTGGTTACAGAGTAGAAGAAAGTGATGATCAAATGATTGATTGAATGTTTCATTTACATTGCCAAAAAACCGTGCGTTATTTTTGATCGAGTAAGGCAGCATGTGTGTACGAGAGGGCAGTGAAAAAGAGAATAAAAACATCGTTAATTCTGTCACCTTCCATTCCGCAAAAAAGTAGTCTGTATAGGAAAAACATATTTGGTACTCCCTAGAAAACCTTCAATTGTTGCTGTCCAATTAGATATAACCCGCATTTTTTTCATTCAAATTTTGTTGTACAAATAAAACATATTTTCGTGATGTAGGAGACTCACCTGAAAGGCAGAATAGCGACCTCCTTTGCGCGGTCGGTTATAGGACGGCAGATAGCGACGAATCGGGTCCAGTTCGTTGATGTGCAGCAGACCAGCGGTCAGCAGCTGTGCGATAATAAAAACCGATTGACCCCACAGGAACAGAGCCTGAGATGAGGCCCTGGTATACATTCCGTCGCCATCCGGTGCGTAGCACATCGAAACAACTGGATCTGTAGCAACGAAATGTACCATTACCATTACAGCACTCTCAAACCAACCTTCCCTTACCTCCATTTTGATCCGAGTGCATGCATTTCCGCAGCTCCATCTGATACTCCTCAATTTGCTCCAAATTGTTCTTAAACACCCCGTCAATAATCATGTACGTGTAGAACATCGGCCACTCACACTCGAATCCATCAAACTCCTTGATCTCGCCCTTGTGATAGTAGCGACGCGTTTTGTCCTCCAACCGCGAAAGATAACCGTCCCGGCTGAACCGCTTGAAGCCCTTCTTACCCTTCAAGCGCATTATGACGTTAGCTTTGGTCATTTCGACCAGGCGATCCTCGTGTGATGCGAAAGCTGGAAACGACAAAGTCGGAATCAGCGACGCATCCACTCCCTTCGAGCTGGATTCGCGAGGTAACATGGTTTCGAAGATGCTTCGATTGCGATTGTGCGCATCGATGTCCACATAGACAACGCTCCACGAGGCACCCTTCTCCCCAAACAAATTGCACCCGTTGATGGCTTCCAGTGCTGATTTGGCCATCCCGATTGAGGAAGCATGAATTTCCGGTGTGCCGTCGTTGTACTTGGATCCTCGTTCCCACATTCCGTAGTCTGGTGTGCGGTAGGCTCGTTCCACGTAATAAACGAGATTTTGTACGAAAGCCACCTCATCCTGAGTGTAGATGATCTGCAGCCCAGATGATATCATTTGAACGAGGAATATGAGGTAGATTGATACCACGTCAATCTGCAGGTGATTGTACCTTTCATCCGAATAGATTTCTTCACCCGTATCCAAATGAAATTTGCAGTGCAGGGCATTGACCGCGCACTGACGTGATTTGAATTTTTCCACTCGATGGGCCTGTTTAATCCAGCATTCAAGAACACCGCGCATGCATTTAACAGCCGATTGGCCCAACTCGTAGGATTTACCGCGATCATCATCGATTCGCCTGAAAGTAAATAGTTACTAATCCGTTTCCGAATGCTTACTTCCGTTGCAATTCACCTGTAAGCTTGGTAAAGACTCCAAATTGATGCCGCGCAATAAACGCTGTCTCGAATACTACCCACTTCGCGATCAGTGCTCAACACTGGAAACAGTCCGGTGATTGGACTCTGAAACTGCAACAGTTGTCTTTTGACTATAATAAAAAAAAATAAACGTGCGTATAAGATAAATAAATAATAAACAACATTCAGTCAAGGACGAATCAATCAGTCAAAACTGAAAGTGAAATCGAATCAAATTGAACCTACCGATCCCGTAGTAAATGTCCAGCTGCTTGACGGTGTCCTCATAGTTTGAAATCTTCAGGAACTGATCCAGATTCATATCGTCCAGGCTGGGCTGGCGGGCAACCGATGGGACCGAGCTATCGAGGAAATAACGCCCATTCATATAACTAATCTGATGTAATTAATAGAAATGCCGATACTTACGGAACTAGACGTTCCATGGATGTCATGATTGTGGGTTGTTTTTCTACGATCCGTTTGAAATGATTTTTGGTACTATTGGGCGAAAATTCGCAAAAATTTGCTCCGAATAAATCACCGGAACACAACACGGAAAATGGATATTCTGAATGACACAGTTGACGTTTCAATGTCACCAACCGATGCGCCTCTGGTGGAAAAATGCGGGCACTGTCGCTGTAAACAAGTGCACCTGTCGGAAAGCGCGCCCGTGAGAATCTCAGTCACAGGGGATCGTTAGCAGAATCCCAACAGCTGTTCGACTGTCACTGTTCGTTCGCCTCCTCCATAACCGAGTCGTTCTTTCTGCAGTACGGACGTGTTTTTGCGCTTTCTGGGAAGGTTTTTCTGGTGTGGTGCCTGCTATTTTTTATGGACTTGTAGCGAATAAACAGATAGTAATTGTAATTGTAATTTATTAATTATACGAGGGCCTGTTAGTTATACTTTACATCAGGTCAAGGAAGATACTTAGTTAGAATACAGAGGAAAATTAATCAAATTTCAAGTACGCCCTTAATCTAGTCTGTACCGATCAGTTTCTCCTAAGTGATTGCTTAAATGATAGTAAATAGGTAAAGGAATAAAGTGCAACGGCGCGGAAGGTACATAAACGTAAGTTGGTACCGGCAGTGAGAGCGAGTTTTGGGTGATAACAAGACGCGGATAGTTAATATAAAACAAAGGAGGCGATGAAAATCGTTCTATCAAATCGGAGCAAATAAATATATACCTACGGTTCGACAGCGATGTCGGTTTTGGTGGAGCGGGGCCTGTTTGTGGCCAAAATTGGAAGAAAATTTGTTGTTGTTTTGAGGTGTGTGAATGGAGTGGAAGAAAAATAGTAGTATCGATGGTAGTGCTAAGTGGAACCGATAGTGAAATTGGCATTGGTGCAACGAAAAAGGCGTAATCCAGATTCCAGCGGATTTCGAAGAATCAGACCAATCTTTTCTTTTAATTTGAACCTGACTAATCTGAGTCACTAATCGAAATTCAACGGAATAATTTCTATTTATTGGATATCTCGCTTAGACGTTTATTTTTTGAAATGTAAACCAATCAGTCACAGATAAACACAACGGTAAGCACAACATAACGGAGCAAATTTTAATTTTTTCATGTTATTTCAGTTTTTTCTATCGTTGATCAGTTTGTTTATAATAAATTTAAAAGCGTTATTATTAGTTGAATCACTGCGTTATCTTAACACATACCGGTCATAAAATGTGACACATTTCCTTCACACTCGAAGGACTATCAAAATTAATATATTTCAAGTGACGGGATTTCGAAACTTGTGACACCCTCAAGGTCGCTTTACCACCTTCCACCGTCAAAATTATAGCCGGTTTGTTTTCACGGTTAACAAGATGAATGGTGTATATTGCCGTGAGAAGCCAGATCGGCTGCCGGCACAAGTCTCGTTTGCTATCCAATGCAGAGATCAAGCGCGGCAGTGATTCATCACGATAGCGAGGCGCCCTTAGTAGAATAATGGTATTTAGAAGAATGGATTTCTGTCATCTAGTGTATGGTGGTTGTAGAGATTATGAGATGTAAACATAGGAAAAAGTGGGCGTTTTTTATGAAACGTTAGTCAAAAAAATCTTCATGGATTTAAAGGAATATGCCCAAAACAAAGCTTTTGTACCACTTCACTTTTCAACTCATTTTTTATACATCTATTTATACCTTAACATCTTTATTTGACATCATTCTAAAAGGCAACCTTGTTTATCAACTACATTCCCCAACCGAAGGCGGAATCTACAGCCTGCCGTTGAAATATACGACCCCGACTTCATAGATCTTGGCATCTGAGACTCTGGAGGCCATTTATATTTGGCGGGCGTACAATTGTTAACCATCTTTTAAATCTTATTATTTCTGAGGAAAATAAATCTGATCGTATGCATTTCAGACACTGGATGGATGACGCAAATTTTGCGATAGGAAATCATTATTCATTAAGTCTTGGCGCTTCCCTCATGCTCTACTTTTATGTTACTTCCTTAGTCATTCTCAGCATGCTTTAAAATTAAACGAATAGCATCAGGGCCGTAGAGTGGTCTACTAGTAAAATTAACACATCACATCGGAATCTTTTGAACCCAATTTTATTAAATTTCAAACTATGTGTGACCTTTATTAAAAAACTTTGTAGTTAATTTTCTGAAAATCTTTCGAAAGCGATGCGGAAAATCGAAATTTCCTAGCCTTTTTCGGACAAAGCCATCATTATGGAGCACCAACAGAACACTGAAGTTTTGTGAAATTTTGAATATAAGTTTACTGCAGAGTTGTCTGTAATATCATGCAAAATCAGGATAAAGGTAACGGGAAGAGCATTTTTGGGAGACTGTACATGCAGATCGCTTTACTGAGAGGACGATATATAAGGGACTTCAGCCCGCCTCTATTATACAATAATCCGAAGAATTTATTTGAATATTTGAAGACTTTTTTTTCAATAGGTCCAATCTGCAAATAAGAGCCCTCTTTTTTCGCTTTCTCTTTCGATTTCCAATACAGTAACGACTCATTTTTATCAGCTCTTTGGTGAATTTTAGGCTGATAAAACCGGGACATTGATAAAATCAGGACATATATTTTTCTTTCTTTTTATGAAACCGAAGCTCTTAAAATATTCTTCTTTAGTCCCTAGATATAGCCTCATAACCTTTCCTGACTATTTAGCTTAAATTTTCCTTAAGGGGGTCTGACAGTGCAAACAGTAAAAAAAATGATTTTTTTTTTGAATTTTTCGGATCTCTAATATAAGAAAAATATGCTCAAGAAAGGATTTGCTCGAATTCAATTTGGTTTGTCTGCTAGAGCCCATCAAACTACCAACTATCAATTTTCATATGAAACTGCTAAAGTTGGGTCAAAAATCTGATAAAATCGGGTGCTAATAAAATCAGGTCTTCATTGTAGTTGTAATCTTACATAAATTAAAAAAAAACCGATTTCCTAAAGTTTGGAACAAATCTCGTTCGTGTTTTACTGTCGCTTATTTGATATAAATTTCTGCCACAAACGTTGAACTGCATATTTGTGAAATTAGTTTACGCTAGGTGTTTGAAGATGACAGAGCGAGCATCAATTTGAGAGACTGTATATCAAGACCAGTATACTGAGGAGACAGCTTCTAGGAGCTGTGACCTGGTTGGTGGATTGTTGATTACGATGAAAATCGTTAGATTCTAATTTCCAGTCCAAATAGCGTCACCATATTCCGGTTATGACTCAAACAATACCCACCTGCCTTTTTGCAAATGCGTGTGATACAAAGAAGCTTTTATTATCTATTGCTGATAAAAGTTTGTCTGCATTTTTTATGCTAGTTGCTAAGGAAATCGGTAGCGCTCCAACCATTGAAATCGATCCGACCAAATATGGCTTTCTTTCGGATCAAAGATTTCGAAAAAAGTACCTCAGAAATATTCAGCCGTGGCAGATATCTCGAAAGTTCGCCCAGATTTGCTCATAATGTTTTTTTTTATTATAGAGGTTTTAGCCTTAGGGTCATTGGTTTGTTTTTTTCTGGTTAGAAAAATTTCGTATAAGGCAGTCGATCTACCAACTACGCTAAGTCTAATTTTGATATTCTGCCTAAAGCAAGCAAACGACGTTAGTGGTGACAAGATTTGTCTACGTGTCCGCTCACATCATTGAGATCGATGGTGTGGTCATCGATTCGAGTTTGTCATGCGTTGATCTACTGTAGTACGAAGACCTGTATCAAGCACCATTTGCTTTTTTGAGCGAAGATTTTGAATGACAATCCGACTAAACAGGGAAAAATTTGTGTGAACCTACCAACTCGTATTGGGTGTCCTTTGGCAGGACAGCTTTGCGCTTAATTATATCTTCTTCGAGAAGAATCGTCTGTCCGTACCGCGTGTCATACATTGTCGCATTGCACTAAATACAAGAAAATGCGTCACTGTAGCAAGGCTCGGTGTGACAATTGCTGCCTGTGTCAATCAACTGTAGGATCAAATTGGTACCAGCGGAATAGGGTGGTAGTTCTGGACGACTACAAGTTACCTTTCCTACGCTGGAGCTTCGACGACAAAGTTGGATATTTTATTTCAATTAAGTTCTTTTTCGGAACACGAAATGCTGCTAATGGAAATGTTGCTCTTCTGGTTTACAACAAGTAAAGTATTTGACGAACGTACACGGAAAGGATGCTTAATATGGTGATTTAGTGAACCACTCCTGCCATTAATGAAATTGGATTGTCATCACAATCCGCTTTTATTGAAAATCATCGCTGTGTTCGCCGTGGTTGTGAATGACGATGCCGTTTTATTTTATGGCTCAATGAATGCAATCATAATGAATTGAATGTGGAAATTTCACGGGTTGACCTATTAGCGACGGGCACTTTGGATGAATCGGTGGATAGTTTTTATTGCGAATTGGTTTCATCTTTCCAACTTTGGTGGAACGGAATGCTGCGAAATCTTTAAAAGTGACTGAGAAAGGCTCGAAAACGGTTCTCCAGGCCAAGAAGCGATGTCGGTAAATCATTCGTGCGGGATTTAGAGTGCGAATTTATGGGACAACTTACTTTTACTCGTATATTTTCCGAATTGAGTGCAGCCTAAAGGACGACCCTACGCAATTTTGGTCTTACCTGCGGAACAAAACGTTCTCGAGTGGAATCCCTGAAAGTGTCAACTATCGAGACAGGACATCAACGATACCTGCAGAATCAGCTAATCTATTCTCGTCATTCTTTTAAGACGCGCTAGGCAATAACTCATCACCTTTGTCTGAATCATGCTCGAGTAGTTTGCCAATGTTCGGTTCGAAGGGACCGAGATCGGACGGGCTACAACCGTCATACCGGCTTGAACCTTCGTTCGAACCGGTCACAAATCTTGATAGCTCCTGGTTTACCTAGAGTTTTTCAACAGCAACAGTCTTTCTCAAGGCTACCTATATTTTCGCTCGATCAGTCTTTCTCAAGACTACCTATATTTTTCGACAATTAGCCTTTTTCAAGACTACCCACTTTTTCTACTCAATCAGTCTTTTTCAAGACTAAAACATTTTTCAAGAACAATTCAGCCTAAAGAAATATTTAATTCTTCCAACATGCCTGGGTCCTCCCAGAAAGGCCGTGTGCCAAAAATTAAAGCTAAACGGAAAAGGGTATCTTCTCCACCCGAAAATTCAATTGACTGCAGCAACTCATTCGATGTTTTATCCGAATGTGAAGCTGATGAAATTTCTAAATTTCCTTGCATTGCGCATAATGCCAATGAGAAGAAAACGCAATCACCTCCGCCTATAACAGTGATGATCTCCGACTTCAAAGCCTTTCGAACTGAGCTTTCGACGTTCCTTCCGGACGTAAAAGTCTCTTTTCAGATTGGCCGAAGAGGAGAATGTCGAGTTACAGCGGAGGAATTGATTGGCCACAAACGACTACTCCAGTATCTTACGGAGAACTTAAATAAATTTTATTCATATGATTTCAAGACAGATAGACCATTCAAGGCTGTCTTGAAAGGGCTACCTCAAGGTCAAAGTTTGGATGAAATATCCAACGAATTGAAAAATTTACTTAGCTTTTCTCCTTCACAAGTTATTCTTATGAAGAGAAAGGCTACCGGCGATGACACGCCAGTACGCTCTGGAATTATCCAGGAGCTATATTCAATTCATTTTAACCGAAATGAGGTTAATAATTTGAAAGTATTTGAAAAAGCACGTTTTATGTTCCACGTGCGAGTAAAGTGGGAACATTATAAACGACATGGGAGCAGAATTCAAAATCTGACCCAGTGTCGTAGATGCCAAGGCTTTGGGCACGGCACAAAAAATTGTCATTTGGATTCCAAATGTATGATCTGTGGTGATAAATCGCACACGAAAGATACTTATCCGGTGAAAAAAACCACAAAAAGTTTCAAATGCGCTAATTGTAGCGAAAATCATAAATCGAATTTCTGGGGTTGTTCTGTTCGAGAAAAAATTATAAATTTTTGTTCTAGACAACAAAAACAAATAAAAAATGTACCTACTTCTTCAGGTACACTTCAAGAAAACACGCCCAAACGGGTTAATCCGATTCAAAATAGATTAACAACTTCTTCTACCTCCGTCACACCACCCTACAATGGTGTGTCATCTTATGCTTCTGTGGCAGGTAGCAATGCCAAAATAACGGCTACACCTACCACGCCCTCAATCTCGTTTGCACCCAACGCTTCCTTTAGTCCAATGGATCTTGGTAGCGTAACGGAAGAAAAATTAAAATACCTACAAGAGGCTATGTTACCTATGATGATTGCCATGTTAAATTCTAGTCCATGTTTGAAGCTTTTCAAGCGGGGTGGGAATTTGCTAACAAAATTGTAATGAAATTAAAGTTTAACAATGACTTTAAATAATCATTTAAATTTATTAAATTGGAATGCTCGTTCATTGAAAACGTGCGAAGACGAATTTTTCAACTTCTTGAGGATACATAATGTGCATATAGCCGTTGTGACCGAAACTTTTTTAAAACCAAATATTAAATTGAAGAGTAACTCTAATTTGGTTATTCATCGATTTGATCGAATTGTTGGATTTGGCGGAGGAATCGCAATAGCGGTTAATCGCATGATCAAACATTCCATTACGCCGTCTCTTGACACCAAGGTGATCGAGAGTTTGGGTATCGAAGTTGAAACTGATCTTGGTATCATTTTTATTGCTGCAGCCTATTTGCCTTTTCAGTGCACTGGCGAGCAAATTAATTTCTTCAAAGGAGACTTACAAAAACTTACAAGAAATCGGTCGAAATTCTTCATAATCGGTGATTTTAACGCCAAACACCGAGCCTGGAATAATATGAAAGCTCCAGGTTATGATGGAATTTTCAATATTCTTCTTAAAAACCTTCCCGAAATCACCATGAGATACTTGGTCAGAATATTCAACAAATGTTTTGAATTAGCATACCCCCCTTCTACTTGAAAGATGCAAAAATGCCAAGATTATTCCTATTTTGAAGCCAGATAAAAACCCAGCAGAAGCATCTAGCTATCGACCAATTAGCTTACTCTCTTCTATTAGTAAATTATTTGAAAAAATCATCCTAACTAGAATGATGTCACATATCAATGAGAATTCTATTTTTCTTCCTGAGCTGTTTGGATTTCGTATTGGACATTCAACTACTCATCAACTTGTGAGAGTAACTAACATGATAAAGGCAAATATCTCAGAGGGCTATTCCACTGGAGTTGCTCTTCTAGACATCGAAAAAGCTTTCGACAGTGTTTGGCACAAAGGTTTAATTGCCAAAATGTGGGATTTCAATTTTCCAATTTACATAATAAAGATAATTAAAAATTATCTTGCTAACCGTACCCTACAGGTTTCTTATCATAATTGCAAATCTAATAAGCTACCCGCTAAAGCAGGCGTCCCTCAAGGATCAAGCGTCGCACCAATACTATACAATATTTTTACCTCTGATCTTCCAAATATACCTACAGGCTGAAAAAAGTCACTTTTCTGTGATGATACTAGCATCTCAGCCACTGGGAGGAGTCTTCGTATTATCTGCAGTCGACTGCAACGAAGCTTGAATATTTTCAATGATTACCTGAAAAAATGGAAAATTTCCACTAATGCGGCAAAAACACAATTGAATGTGTTTCCGCATAAGCCAAGAGCATCTTCTCTTAAACCAAACAATAACCATATTAAATTTAATGGTTTGAATTTAACGTGGACAGATCAAGTTAAATACTTGGGTACGATACTTTACGATAAAAAACTCACTTTTAAGGATCACATTGAAGGAATCCAAACAAAATGCAACAAATATATGAAATGTTTATACCCTCTTATAAATAGGAATTCTAGGCTCTGCCTAAAGAATAAACTTTTACTTTATAAACAAATATTTAGACCGGCAATGCTATATGCAGGGCCATTCTGGGCAAGTTGTGGTGCTACTAGGAAGAAAACGCTTCAAAGGATTCAGAATAAAATTCTGAAAATGATTTTGATGCGTCCTCCCTGGTTTAGCACAAATGAGTTGCACAGACTTGCAAACAAAAAAAATATGACGAACAGTATTATAAGCAACTTCTAGCTCTCTTTATAGTTTATAAGTTAGTTTATAAGATTTGTTTAGCTCCTTATTCAGAAGACAAGTAGGTTTAAAACATCCTACTGAAAAAATACTTAACTGCGAAAGCATATTATAACTTAATAATAATTAACTGAATCATGTAAACAATAGGGATGAAAAGTCACCACTTGTGGCTGAACACCCAATATACTAAATTAGAAATGTAATGCAAACAAAACAATATAATCAAATAGAAAATAATATATAAAAAAACGGGCTACAACCGTCGATTATCAAGAAACGCTCTTCATCGCTTGCTCTATCGGCATCCATACCTTTCAATCGTTCCCTTGCTGAGAACAGTTTTCCAATGAACTGGAAGGAGGCTTTGATTACCGGCAACGTACATGATGTCACAAATTATAGAGGAATTTCAATTGTAATTTGCCTCCCAAAATCTTCGAGAGTATGTTGTTAGATGTTATCTATCCCGCAGTAAAACACGTCATCAGATTGGACCAGCTTGATTTTGTAAGAAAGCGCTCAACAACTACTAATCTGATGAGCTACGTGTTGACGCTGGTTGTAAAAAAACGGCAATAGATCGATGCGATGTATGTAGATTTTTCGAAAGCTTTCGATCGTGTTCCTCATCAACTTGCTGCAGAAAAACTAAGGCGTACTGGATTTCTGGACTGGCTGACTAATTGGATCTCATCGTACCTATCAAATCGCATCACATCGGACGCTGCTCAAGGAATCATCTTGGACCTTTTCTTTTTGTGCTTTTCGTGAACGACCTCTAAAGTGAATTGTCGTTGCCTAAAGTCATGTATTCAGGTGATCTGAAAATGCAATTGTATTGTAGCGGCCTCCGTAACGGGTGTTTAATAAAAATGGAAAATATTTCAATACCTTTCTGTTATTAAAGTAAAGAGCGTAATTTTTTGCTCTCCAAGAGAATTGCTCTCTGGACACCCTAGAAATGGATGGCATCTTTCTTGTTGCTCGGGTGCTGTCAGTTAAGTCGAAGATGGCGTCGCAACAGTAAGCAGTCTGCGAGCGTGTTGTGCGGTTTTATGAAACTCACGGTGACCATGGAAAAAAGTTTACCGTAGACCACTTTCGAGATGAAAACGTGCCCGTGAATTCAGTTTACTGG
Organism: Topomyia yanbarensis; assembly: GCF_030247195.1. Lineage (NCBI taxonomy): Eukaryota > Metazoa > Arthropoda > Insecta > Diptera > Culicidae > Topomyia > Topomyia yanbarensis. The sequence goes on along the minus strand of NC_080671.1, from coordinate 43,629,788 downwards.
TTCTTGGCATCCCTGAGCGTGGAGCGTAAGGTCGGTAGCGGCCGTCCGGAGAAGATAATGACGAAGAAGTAGAAGGAAGCGTTGAAAAAGCTGTTTGACAACAAGGACGGAATGAGTTTGCGTGACGCCGGCCGAAAATATCCCTGCTCCCATACCTTGATTCAACGAACCCTCAAGATAGGGGACATCATCTGTCGGAAGAAGACTCGGTCCCTCGAGCACACGGACGAGCAGATAGCGATCGTGAAATCGCAGTGCCGGTGGATAGCGAAGAACTACCGCAGGACGTCGTTCGTGCTGGACGACGAAAGTTACTTTCCGCTCTCGAAGACACACATTCCAGGAAATGACAGCTACTATTCCAGTGACAAGTCGTTCACACCCCCCCGAAGTAAAATATAAGTTTAAGCATAAATTTGAAAAAGGTAATGCAGTACACCGCCATATTGGTTAGAGGGATTTCAAAGCCGTGGTTCAAGCCGAGTGGTCTAGCCATCAATCAACAAGTGTACCAGGAGGAGTGTCTTGAGAAAATTCTTTTGCCGTTCTTAAAGGAGCGTCATGCGGATGGGAAGTACGACTTCTGGTCGGACAAGGCTTCTTTACATTACGCCAAGAAGACGCTTTAGTATCTTGAGCAGAAAAACATTATATTTTTAATAAAAAATGCTGAATTCGTTGAATTTTTTTTGCTTAATTTTTTCAGTCATGTAGACTGAAAAAATCCCATTTTTATAGAACACCCATTACGAAGATTGCTGCGCTCTCACCAATCTTTCTACGCTGCGAAATAGGCGATTTTTTCTGCAACGACTCTTCATCTTCGACTTGCTTACAGACAATATAGCTTCTCCTGCGCTATTAGCGAAGCTTGATTGCAACGTTTCGGGAAGATCTTTCCGGAGAAATTATTTTGCCCGGCGCTCAATTCATCACACGCAGTACGGTCAGAATGATCCACTGGATGTTTGCTGCCACCATTCGAACAGCGTCTTTTTGATTTTAGTGTAGGTAGAGAGTCGTTCATATTAAAAATAGCTAGTTTATAGTTAGATTATAGAGGAATCTGTAGTGATCCCTTAGAAGACACTCTAAGCTCTATATTACAGAAGTACTAGACTAAGCTACGCCACTTAAATGATTATGCTTTCTTGGCTCAGGAAGAGTGTGACTGATGATCCCTACGAAATCCTTTACTGTTTTTAAAAACTATAGACAGTTGAGATTGAATTTATCTCTTGAGATGCCGTCAAATATAACAGCTCGAGGAATCTTCGACACGGGACCTGCAAATTTATGATTTGCAAAAAAATCGTTTCTCATATTTGGATTGATAATAAAGTAGATATATTTCTTCCCTCCCCTAGGTTAATGGATTCGACGGTATTGCAAACATCATCAAGCATATTGCATTAAGCCTCAATAGTGGTGCATCGAGGTGGCCGAGCGGGCATATGGACCTTTTTCATGTTTCGTTTTTTTCATGCTCTCTGCACCAGCCCAAACTAACGATCAGCCACTAGTCGTGGCCGACTGGCAGGTCGACGTGGATTGGCTTTTGCTGTGGACCTTTTCAGCAAACATTGTTCAACAGTTTAATGACAGTGTTGGTAGACACGGCTCGCAGCGGTGGTCAATGCGTGTCGATTTATCGGCCGACTTCGTCACCGTGCACAGGATAATTAAATAGTTTTAAAAGTAGAAGCCTATTAGTGGTCGTTTTGCACTAATTGTAGTTTTTAGTTCTAGTGCACAATTTTTATGTGCGCATGTCCATCTGTGTATATGCTCGTCTAAGTTTTTGTGACAACTGTATAAGGGAATGAATGCAGAACTGGCTTATATGATAAAATAGTGGGTAATCCGCTGTTCAATTTACGCATTCAATTCGATTCATTCGGGAAGATCGGATTGGCTAAATTAGGATAGAGGGAACTGGGCCAATTCGGACCTAGTAAGGGTTTATGAGCTATAGAACTGGAACGTGTCAATCGATTCACAAATAAATATTTTTTCCTGAAAGCCTGATCAATTTCGCACATTCTTGCGATCTTTTACCGTATTTTATAGAAACGGTTCTGCTCAAAAATACTTGAAAGGTCCAAATTACCCCAACCCTGTTCCAATTCGGACCGCCCATTTCTTATGGATTTTTTGCAATAGAAATGAATTCCTGAAATTTTGGCCTAAGTTATTCTCATTTGATTTTCACGAAATTTCTAATTGTGAAATGAAAAGTTCTCTTCTATATATAAAACTTTAAACTTTAAACATACATTAAATAGTTAGAGCTGGGCTAAATTACCTTATAATAGGTTATGAGCTATAACGTCGAAATCTGTCAACCGATTTGTGAAAAATTATGTTTTCCTCAAAGCTTGACCGACTGCGCACACTTTTCTCTCAAACATTTTTTCGCAATCGCGTATCAGATCGTATATGCGGCAACAGGTCCGATTTGAACCAGCCTATATCCTATTATTCACACTCCGATTAAACGAAAACAGTTGATTGTCTCGACTAAAACCAGATATTAAATAAAATATATTATCCGGCAGATCCAAATTCACGATAATCCACTTGATTTAATTAATTGTTGTTGTCAACAAAAATTTTATTTTTCGGCTCACACATTTTTCAAAAAAAAAGCACTCCGAAACAACATTCGCCCCTAGCGCACGCACACGAAAACTGAGAACCGCTAAATTTTGTGAGATAGAACAGAGCTACATGACAGCCGTGGAAATGATATACAGGCTTTTCATAATATTACCATATCTCAGAAACAACTGGGGGTTCGAATTGGCCAGCGGTTCGAATTGGCCCACTTCCTCCTTACAATTAATTTACCGACGCACGTGAATCATCCATTCCCGTTCAGCATAACATAATAAAATTCTATCAGAAGGCAATTGTCGTTAATGGTAAACAAACATCATTTGTTGGAGTTCAAGTAGTTTGACTGCATGTTACATGTGTTCTTTTCTTCTACTTCCTTAGTCTGCTTTAGAAGTATTTCTATTAGTTTACTTTTCCACTACTCATGTATACCAAAAATAAATTTGGTCAATTTGTACATTTCTAATTTGTCTCTTTACATCTATTTTTTTCTTTTTTCGGCATGTCAAGTTTCCTTCTATTACTATATCTTAAATTAGATTTATATGGACACTTAATTATAAAATACATTGCATATTCTCTCATATGGTCATGGCTCCGAAAATAGCAACGGCAGGCAAAAAAAAATTATTCAAATTTTGCGTCAATTTTTGCCTTTCTCATATAGAAAGGTTATGCAATCACTCTGAAAAACGTCAACCTAATCCCGGCCCGGAGGGCCGAGTGTTATATCCCATTCGATTCAGTTCCTCGAGATCGGAAAAAGTCTGTATGTGTGTGTATGTATGTGTGTATGTGTGTGTGTGTATGTGTGTGCGTATGTGTCAAATGATGTCACTCATTTTTCTCAGAGATGGCTGGACCGATTTACCCAAACTCAAATGAAAGGTGCAACCTTCCCATCGGCTGCTATTGAATTTTGGATCGATCGGAATTCTGGTTCCGGAATTACGGGTTTCAGAGTGCGGCCACACAGATATTTCTCATATAAACTATAGGAAAAATTAAAAATAGAATTTTTATTTTTGATGCTAAATCGTCGCTGTTGTGCTATCTTATGACAAGCGCCATTTTGCACATTTCGAGAAAAACGATTTTTAAAGTTTGAGATTGAACATCTTGAAACTTATAAATGGTATAAACAATCCAAAGAAAACAAATGATGCTTCTATCTATTCTGCATTAATCTCTCAAATATTACGAGAATCGGTTAACTACATAGCGAGTTTTCTTTAAAAATGTAAACAAAAGTCGGTCTCACACGTGTCATAGGTGTGTATTGATGACAAAATTTGTATGGCGTGTCATAATCGTGCATGGAAAATTTTCCATAGAAAAAAATCTTCAATTATTAACTTTTATTCAAATCTTTAGCTTCATTTGGTCTATAAACAATCAGTGAGATGCATTTTGAAGGAAATGAGTCAGGGAATCTAAAAAAAATAGTTATTTTTAGTTACAGTGTTGCCAAATATGCTATATTTCCAGTTTAAAACTTAAATTGCATTTTTGTCACAGTTCGTGCATCTTTGTTTCGAAAATGATTATGCCATTGTGTTTATCAGATAGTTTTACATATAAAAACATCTCATACATAAAGATAATTTGAGCGAATCCCCAGACACTCATTTGAAGCAAAAAATTAAAAATTTCTCAGCACGTTTCTCGCTATATCTCAGTAACCAAGCAGAATATCAAAATTCTGTAAGCGCCACTTTGTAGAGATTTCTGGATTTTAACAGGGGCGTAGTTGATGGTTTACGGAGAGGGGTTACACCCCCCCCCCCCTCTACTGTTCACTCCCCTCCTTTAAAAATCTCCTTAAATCACCCCTCAGACCACCACCCCATCCAGCCCTCATACCCCTACCTTTCAACCCCATCATCTTTAAACCACCACTATATTACAAAGCATACCAATTTAAGCTGGGGAGTCGTTCGTTCATGGGACTTTCGCCCTCCTCACATACCCACCCCCGCATGACAAAATGAGTTAGCAAGCAGATAACATTGATCTAATGCTGATTAGGCTAATGGAGTATAATATTTTTTTGTTTCAAGTGTTTCACCGTCGACAAGTAGCTCATCAAGTTCGTGGCTGGCATGCCATTGTGTATAAGTGCAAAGTGTACTAAGAATGTAATGGACATTTCCACAATTATGTTGAACATAAAAAGCCTCCGTGCCATAGTTTAGAGAAATGAGAAAGGCACAATTGCACCGCTAGGTGGATTAAAACAGGTTTTTTTTATTCAAATTTTGCTTCGTTTTTTTATTCAAACTTGTCTGTCATTTGTTAAAGTTTGTTGATGCTTCTTGCATGGCATGAAAATAACTAAAAGATCGCAAGGAGATAAAAACTTTTCAACTTTTTGCCTGGATCCACATTTTTCCATCGTAGTTAAATTTAAGTTTGATGATATTGCTTGAAAATTTGAATATGGATTAATGCTTATTTTTAATTGTGAAGTAATTAAAAACAAATAACTTGTAACGTGACGGACCAAAAATTCGAAAAAGTTTTGTGGACCACACCAACAGCTTGCATACAATGTGTAACCTACATTTTTTCTTACTACTTAGAGTCTACTTTTTGAAACTGTATTGTGAAAACTTTAAAATTTTATTCATTTTTGAGAAAATACAGTTGATCTTATGTAACAGATGTTTTCTGCTAAGAAGCAATTGCATCAAGTTTAATTCAATTATATCAAAACTGGTGACCATCTTCGATTCCGCTGAAACTTTTTACGTTTCTTATATATGGGAGACTAAGTATTTTGAATTGTTAAAAAACAAACAATTTTATTCAAGAGTAATATGTAAAAAGGACGTATGAGATCTTGAATGCACTACTTTCAAAATATATTGTTCGAAAATCGCCGTTTGTGCAGCAAAACTATATGATAGCGAGTTCTAGGGAATTAATTTTTCTGCGTGAATATTTTTTGGTGAAATTTTTCAAAAAGAAAAGACAAAAAAGTTGAAAAGTACAATTACAGAAAAACAATTATTTTTTTTTTGTTAACGCGAGCCTAAAAATAGAAGAAACAGTAATTGCATTAATAAGAAGTTATTAGTAAGAAACCATTTTTCACAACGACTTTGAGTATGCTTCTAAATTTCCTAATATTTTCCAATATTTATACAATATTAATACTAAATATCATTTCGAAGTAAATGCTCTTAAGAAAAATTTTCCAAAATATTTCGTTTTTTTTTGCAACTGATGAATACTGCTTCGCGTTGTCATCCACATCGGAGGTCATTCAAATACCGCTTTCTCCAGACCCAAGCTTATTAAGTTTCCTCAACAAGCTAGCGGCGACAATGTTCCATCGAAGTGGTGACAGTACACCACTTTGAGGATATTCGCAGACACTCAGTTTCCTTATCTGTACTTGTCTTAACGATGAGCCTTGACATCGTGCTGCTTCCAAGATGGATTTGAAAGACACGTTGTTAAAAGCACCTTTTATACTATGAAAAACTCCTAAACTTGATTATTTTTGTGAGAAAGCTTTTTCAATGTTGTAGACAACATTGTATAAAAGAGATGAAGCAGCTCAAAGCTGAAAGCCTCTAAAATAAAGATATAAAAAAACATTGTATAACAGGGTGGTCGTAGACTTCCCCCGGCTGATATGCATGTTGCATTGCATGCAGCGGGTGCTCGCCTAAGCTAACATCCCGAATGTATTGGTCGATTAAACGTTGTACTGATTTGAGAAGGAAGAAGGTCAGACTGATCGATCTAAAGCTCTTTGTCTTCTCATAAGTGAAGCGGCCACCTTTGGGAATGAATTTTACAGTTATTTCCCGCAACGCTAATGGAATGTATCCTGTTGCAAGACTACAAGTAAGAACCTTTTTGAAATATTCTTGAAGTGCTCAAATCCTCCTTATAGCAGAATTGGAATGATTCCATCCTTTTCCGGAGCAAAACTTGAACATGAAATTCTTTCGATTTCAAAACTAGCTTATTTAATCTGCTAGTCTCGTTGAGACTTGAGACATTTGTGCAGAGGCTTATCCAACCACTTCGCTCAGAGGATCGAAGGGCATTTCTGTATGCTTTGCGAGCCAACCTTAATGCCTCCGGCCCGTCCCTGCGTCTGCGATTCCATGGATTTCTGCATAACTTTTTGAGTCGAATAAGTTCGATATTCTACCAAGGTGTTTCTCTAGAAGCACGCATAACTCGAAGCGGGCAAGCCTCTTGGTATACTGCTACTATGAGTGAGTTTGTTTTACCCACGACCTCATCCAAGTCACGTGGAAATTCAATCGTTGTAAGATACCCCTGAAACCTAGTCGCCAAGCCGCCATCGTAGAAGTCCCAGTTCGTGGATTATGGGATTACGATATGTGACGATATCTAGCGAAATGTTTAAATGATCAAAGACGATGTACTTATGATCAGATAACGACTGTTCAAGCTCGTTAGGTACGAGCCAGTTTGTTAGCTCATGCGTAATACTGTCAGAGCAGAGAGTTACATCCAACACCTCTTCTCTGCTAGCTCGTGCAAATATGGGGTGATTTCCTACATTACGTATGTGCAGATTTGTACCACTTAAGTGTTCCATCAATTCGGTGCCTCTCAAATTTATATCTGGTGGTGGTGCACGAGGCATTTTATGATGATTTTCCATACCATTTTTGTTGAATGCTTCGAAGACGGGGTTAAGCAGCTTTCCAACATAGAAGATTCCTTTATTGAAATACGGTTCTTGAACCAAAGCTATGGAAGCTTTTCTTTCCTGCACAAGGCGGGATAGAGTCATAGTTGCTATACGTTTATGCTGAAGATTAATTTGTGCTACTGTAATTATACTCGATCACAGCACTACACATTTCATCATCAGCACTCGTTGTACAGCAGCTAGAAGATACCAAACACGTTGGCTTATAATCGCCTATAGCAAACCTCGAAATGGGTATTAGGGACATGATCGCCATTTGAATCCCACGATTTGCGAAGAAACAAACGTCCACTGTATTAGAGATTCGCTTAACACAGTACGCCACGACACTCCGTGCGCGACTGGCATATTTTAGTCCTGCCAGCAATTCAGCCCTCGGCACGGAGAATCACCTTGACTTGAGGACTAGGGTATCCCAAAATGACATCATGTTAAAAAAGTCATCGGGATCACTTCTTAAATGAAAGGTTAGGGTATTAGGAGCACTTTCTTCTTCGGAGTGAATTTGCTAAAACGCTTCCTACTGGTGGCGAATTTTGATTTTTTGAAAAATGGGCCGATTTTTGATAAAATTTGAGATTTATGCCTGTTGAAGTGGACCTGCACTGTCATAGATTTTTTCAATTTTTTTATTTTTCTGGAGATCTAAATGGAGAAGTTTGGTTAGTTAGTTTGTACAAATTTTGAATTATAAGAGCGGCAGAGCCACTAAAACTTAGTAAAAAGTGAAATTTTTGGTGTTTTTCAGTATTTTTTCTTCAAAACTGGCAACTACAAAATTTTAAAAGTATAGAAAACACTTTATATAGTTGAGCCAAATAAAGGGGCGTATTTTTGCTGAAGAAAGTGTATAGCTACGGCTAATGGGGTATGAGTTATTTAAGTTTTTGTTAGATAATCTTTGACATTTTTAGCAATTCATCAAAAATAATGCTGTTCCAAAAAGTAAATCAGTTCAAATGTGCTTTGACCACACATCGTTTTTCGGAAAATAGAAGGAAAGTGATGAAAAATCACGTTTTCTGTACGTCTTTAGTATGGCAGGACGAGGTGTAATAAGCATCTTATGATTTTTTTGTAACTTAAATTATGAAAATAATGATAACTTTGCTAATGATGCCAAGTCTCTAATTATTTTTTGAAAAGTTAATTCTCCATAATTACTTCTAGGACAAAAAAATTATTGTGTCAGAAGATGCGCTGTATTCTGTTGTAAAACTTTTTCGAGGATATTTGCCCCAAATTTGACTATTTCGGAATTATGTGATCTAAACAGTAATTATCAGCTTTCCAACACTCACCTCACTCTTCTGCATTTTTCTCTACTTTAAAGTTCCTAACATGAAAATATAAAATGTGAATACGCCAATCAATTTAGCCTTCAAATATACGCCATAAGTTACCATTAACTCGACATATTTGGTTTGATTTTAGTGATTTTCAAAATCGCTAGGGTGCTATTAGTACAAAATAATTTTAAAAAAATCGTCTAATGCTCATAAAACCGATTCTGATGTACTAGAGACAAGCGAAAAACGCCATTTTTCATCATTTTCATTCTGTTTTCCGAAAAATAATATGCGGACTAAGCACACTTAAGTTGTCTTATTTTGTAGAACAGTGTTATTTTTGATGAATATCATAAAATGTCAAAAGGTTATTTAACAAAAACTTAAATAACTCATAACCCATTGGCCGTAGCTATACACTTTCTTCAGCAAAATTACGCCCCTTTATTCGGCTCAACTATATAAAGTGTTTTCTATACTTTTAAAATTTTTGTAGATACCCAGTTTTGAAGAAAAACTACTGCAAAAAATCAAAAAAATCACTTTTTACTAAGTTTTAATGGCTCAGCCGCACTTATAATTCAAAATTTGTACAAACTAACTAACCAAACTTCTCCATTAGGACCTTCCGAAAATAAAAAAATGCTGGAAAAAATCTAAGGTCATTCAGGAGTGCTTCTAGAGGCATGCATTTGAAATTTTGCACAAAATCGGCCCATTTTTCAAAAGATTAAAATTCGCCGCCAGTAGGGAGCATTTTAGCAAATTCACTCCGCAGAAGAAAATGCTCCTAATACCCTAACCTTTTATTTAAGAAGTGAGCCCGATGACTTTTTTAACATGATGTCATTTTGGGACACCCTATTGAGGACTCCTGTTTAAGTCGCCTCTTGCGACATGTGAACAGGAACCCAGTTGATCTAGGCCACGGCCTCTAGGCTGATTTTGTCCGGAGAAAGATAATAGACTATTATCAACCTCATAGTGGACCCTAACTGGTTTCAAACCATCATACTTGAAACATTTTTAATCGAATTAATGTCTGAAGAAAGTGGTATTTGAATGACCGGTGTGTATAACAACGCGAAGCAGTATTCGTCAGTTGCAAAATTCAAGAAAGCAATCAAATCATTCTAAAACAAGCTCGTAATAATTAAATTCCGAAGCAAATGAACCTTGTATTGATTAAGCGGAGGCTCTCATACAAAATTTTCAAAAATTTGATTTTTTTCTTCGCATTTTTTTAAAGGTATAAGTGTCTATTATATTGTGTTAAACGGGTTTTTCGATTCGCGCATCAAAAAAGTTTATGCAGGCCATTGTTCAAAGCGGCGTCCTGGTCGCCATGGGATGCTCTCAGCTCGAGAAGCGCGCCTCAGGTAGAAACCTTTTCATGGCATTATGTACGTTCTCAGAATGCTTCGCATTGCACTGTATTTCGCGACTTGATCTGTATAGGGGTCCACTGCTGGGATGAACGGTGAAAAACGAAAAATTTTGGTCAAAATTGTTAGTCACTTTGTAGTTCGCCATATTGGATTTTTATTTTTTTATTTTGATTTAACTCAATGAACTGATTTTGAACTTTGAACTCAAATTCGTGTTCATAAATTACAAAACCTTTTGCACGATTTTGGCTGAAATTCCACTTATTTTTTTAGTGGGGGTCCGCCATATTGAATTGGCTTTTTTGAATTTCAAAAAACTGACTGCAGATTTGTAATCAGCGATGTCCAAAACCCATAATTCCATGTAATTGTTTTAAAATATTGACATTCTACCGCGAATAATTCTTCGAACGTTTAGCTCAAAACATGATTTTTCAAAACTGCCCACCATCTCATTTTAAAACGGTTCAATTTAAAGATTTCATCTCTTGACCTCTCGAAACAAACCCTTTTTCATCGGAGAAACGATCTATAAAATCTACAAATTCTTTGTATTCACTATTTTTCGCGAAGCCTTAAAGTGGAAGAAAGGGCTAAAAAATCGATCTCAAAGTTTGAGATCGCTCCATTGCGTCAAATTTGAAGTTTTTTGCCCGTTCTTAGGTCATTACACCAACAAATTTAGTTTGCTTTGGAGCTGCCATTTGGTTTTTTCGTCTTGAAAAAATTTGTAAATGAAGACGAAAATATAAGCTTTTTGAATCTGTAAACTGTTTTCTTCTATGCTTTTTCATTGGCCCACAAAAAAAAAATCCAAACTTTTTTGGTCATTCGAATGCGAACCTTCCCTTAAGGTACAGCCCAAAGATCCGATGTGCATAGTTCTTACGAACTATGGTTGACATCAGTGCACCAGAAGAGATGATTTTGTCTTTTGAAATGGAAACAGCAAAAATAGAACATTTTTCAAAAGTTATCTCCAGTTTGTGTTGGTGATCTAGCACATACAGCACACATGTTTCATAGGATCCAGCGTACATAGTCATTAAACAGAAACACTTGGCTGTTCACTAATCACATAATAAATTTCTCTTTCGTTCACTTTCAGACCAATCAACGCTCCATATGTCTCCCATACCATATACAACAAGGCTGCGAAAACGCTCGCGACGAAATTAACAAAAGAAGAGAAATGTTTATAATTTTTTGCGTTGGATGCGCGTTAAACATGGTGATGATTCATAATGCGTGAAAAACCTGATCATCAATTGTCTGCTGGTGATTTCCGTGTAAATGATACCTAGCTTCGGTTATGCGGAATCAAAACAAAAGTGATCATCGAGAGTTTGAAATTGTGAATTAGAGACAACTGTAGTGTAAAATAGCCAACCGTAGTTTCAAAGTGCCCTTCTTAGTGAAAATTTTCAGTTTTTTGCGATAGTGAAGTAATAGGTTTCCGTTGTCGCGATGAGCTAATCATCCTGTCTAGATTGTACAGCGTATCAATATTCTAGAAGTACGCCTCGAATGCCAAATGGATTAACCTCAGTCGCCATTTTCTACTGTTTCGGTAAGTGGCTAATCATATTTTTACATAATATTACTTGGTACGGACGAATACTTTGGTTCATGAGCGAATCCATCAGTGAAGTTTGAATGCAGCAAATTTCATGTCTAGCAGTCGACAGATTGATGAATTTTGTGAATCCGAACCTCCCTGTGAAGGTTGAATCGGATGAATGGCTTTGTTCAAATATTTATACCGACAATTAAATTAACCTTTCCGCGCCGGCTTGCCTATGTTGTGTGTACGCATGCTTCGTTATGTCTATTCCGCAGTGAGTTGCTTGCGGGTAGAAGATTTATTACCAACTGCTCGAAGCTGGAGAAACGTTCTCAAACCTTGAAGTTCAAATACAAACATTATAGGTAGCGGCTGGTACCACATTAAATATTAAGTCTCACTGAATTAGGTTGAGGAAGTCATTCAATCTTAGCTGGGATTGTTGGTTTGTTTAACCCACCAAGCACCCACGATGTTGATCTCGAAAGTGTAGGTCGCGAATCGAAGTCAAGCGATTGACTCAAGGGTAAAATCCGGAATATTTACGCGTGATTGACGGTTGCATGATAAGTCATGGAGCGAATGGGAAAAAAGGAGAAATTGATACATTGCTTACACAATCGGAAGCGCGCTAAGGGGCGATATGTTATTGTAGCCGAAAGTGATGCCTCACAGCTCATATACAGTGCCACAAAAATAGAATTCGCGATGTGCTTGTTGTGGGCAATAATCGTTCTTGGTAATGGGGAGTTCGGATTGTTTCCGTCGCATTCGCGTGGATATGGTGAAGTGTAAACATGTGCGGCGGAAGGTCTGAATGGTTAAAACAGAATGCTCCGTTTCTGACGCAACGTCAGACGCGATCTGATTTCAAAGTTGTTAGTACAACATCGCCTCGTTCGCTACAGAAAGTAACCCAAGGTTAGACATAGTTCTCAAAGCGGGTTTCGACGTTCCGGCAATGATGGAGCATTCTGTTTGGGCCTTATGATAAAGAACAGAGCATTTTTATTGCAGCAAGAAAAAGTGCAATACGACGGCGCTAGCGAATGGAACCCCTGCAGCTAGACAGGGACGTGAATAAATATTAGTCTTGTATAGACATAGATAATAATAGAAGTGTCGCTTCAGATGTTTAGTTCTCGATTATTTCTGAATTTAGAATATAGCTATGCGACTGATTACACGGTGCCACCGTGAGTTTGAACTTTTCGTGTGGCCTTGTTGTAGGTCTCTTCAAATGCAACACAAAACAATGTTTCATAAATGTTGTACTCACTCAAAATCTTTCTTTATTTAAAAAAAACCTTACTCTGTGTCCTTTTGCACCCAAAAATTAGCACGGTTCCTTAAAAGCTCAGAGAAAAAATGCGTTTTCATGATAATCGCCATGGTGTAATGTTGATCGTAGTGACAATGCGACATAAACGCCCTTAAATTGAATAACGCCAGGATTTTGATGATTAAAGAGCCGTTGGTATACAATGTTCTTTTAAATTAGCATTTGAAATGGGACGTTTTTTCAGTAAAATGAGTACATGTTTTGCATGAAATAATCGAATACAATCCTTCTTTTCATATCGTCTCCCCAGAAACGTACAATATTTCTTTCAAAACAGCATAATATAGCATTCTGTTGGTGAGGCCTATTCTTCTATTCTGTGTAGAATATTCCAGAACTGATTTTGGAGGTGGAGACTCAATCAGAAATCTGTGTTTTGTAACCACATTGTCCCCGAAATTTCATATAGTGAAAAGGATGAAGTCCTAGACGGTTATTAGTAACTAGCATCAGTTAGATGAGAAATATAAGCTACAAAATTGGCACTAGTTAGGTACTAATAAGCGTATTTTGCATTATGAAGGATCGTATTTTTGAATGTATGTGATGTTTATTCTCAATAAGGACAGCAAAATCAAACGGAAGTCGGATTCGATTGAACCACATTCGTCCCAAAAATCATTCCGGTGTAATGCAGAATAAACTTTTGAATCCTAATCAGTCTGTTTAGTGGTAAACGCGATAAAAAGAACGTGAGAAATAATATACAAACGCTTGATGCTTTCGCGATAATACAAACCTGATCGCAAATGCAATCATTCACGCATATGAATGTCCACGATCTCGCAAGCATATAAATGTCCCGGTAATTAAGTCAACTTGGGAGGCCTTACGCCAACATACAAACGCCCGCTCTCGCGCGATCATGAATCATACCCGTCCGGATGCTTTTTCTCTGAAATTTGAAACCTATATACACAACAAACAAGTCTAAGAGCGCCATAGTTGGAAACTCCAGTGAGATGGGGGATCTCACTTTCTTCCTACATTCAAAATTAAACATCAAAATGACGACACTTCGAATATTCAAAAGCCCAAGCTAATATAAAAACGACTTCTCGGTAATATAAACCAATTCAAACACGCGAAATTACGTGACATCAAAACGCCTCATAGAGGAGTAACTAGAACAAATTCCAAAATATTTTTTCTTCGATTTTTTATTGTGTTTTATATTTTTACATAGGTACCTGAAAACTGACTGCGTGTTGTGGCAAAATTAGGAGTATGTAAAAAATGTCTAAGGAATTTTAGCATCTTTTTAAAATTGTGATATTTTAAGGGGTTTTATTCATTTTCTACTATATATCCAGCAATATCGCTTTCTAGTGATTATGACTGTATTATGTAAGACAATATTATTACAAACGCAGCTGAACAAAACCATTTGCAATAAAAATAGTTGTGTTACTGTGTATTGCATCGGCTATCAAGATACCACTTTTTAACAAATTTTATAAATTTGAATGATAAAAAAGTTACATTAAACGGCGAGATCCGGCATAGCTGCTGAAAAAGTATTGTAAAACAAGAGTTCAACTATCCAAAAACATTCAAACTCATCTTCCGGTCTTGTTCGATCCGCAAATTGCAAGCGATTTGAAAATATCACTACATTCCTGTGTTCCTTCTCTTCTTCCTTTTCCATTGATCATCTGTCCATGCAACTGGAAAATCCAATCTATTCACACAAATCACCTCGATATTACCAGTATTCGAAAGGATATAGAAAATCGACCTCTGCACTGGTAGGTTAATAGATGCCAAATCGTTCCAAAAACCAGTTATTATCTATTTTTAGTTCACGACATAATAACAAAAATAGCAGCAGTACATGATTTTGACCAGAATTTGACCCCCGTTACTCATCTGTGCGCCCATGCGATTAACCACGTTAACATAGAAACGCTCGTATCTTTCGCGACAAGATATATCTGATCACGCATGCCATCGCGATCATCAGCGTATGCATATGCCCGCCATTTCGCATACATAGAAACATCTAGGATTAAGGGAGCGTCTGGTGTAAAGTGCTCCAAACGAAAGTTATTTTGTTTTACGATTTTGAAGGCAAGGCAACAATAGATACATTGTGTAATGTTAGGATCGCTTTATACATTCATTGTGCACGAAAAAAAATATTTGCAGTCGCACAGAGCCACACATACGAACGTTCCAAGAGTAGACGTCCAACCATTTCCACGTCGAGGAGCGCCGCGGCGAACACGATAACTCTCGATAAAATTGTCTGATACGGGAAATTGAGTTTTGTAAAGCTTTGACTTGTAGTTAGTCGATGATCCTCAAAAAATAGAAAAAGTTCGAGTTTCGAAAAATGGCTTCATGAAAACTGAAAAATCTCATATTTTACAGTAAAATTTGCTCATTTTTCTTCAGAATAATAGGGTGAATTTTTTTTATTCAGTTTTCTGTGGTTCATCGACAGGCTACACATATTGGGCATCCCCATAAAAAATCAAGTCAATTTGTTGATTGGTTTTTGAGTTATCGTGTTCTATAATTTGAAAAACGCAGTTTCGAAAAAAAAAACGCTTTTAAAAGGGCGTCACACATCAAATTGCGTCACGGGAAAAACGCTGTAGAAAATAACCCATTGGGAATTTTCTCTAGAAAATTTGGGTAGAAGTAGTTTAGAGTGTATTGTTCACACTGTATTTTTAACGCTGTCAGTATTTCGAAAATTGTTGCCGATAGATTGAAATATGCGTGTGTTATAGCAAATGCGCGCGTGTAATGCATGGCTGTTTAAAACAAAAGAAGTTAGCGTGGCCACTGGGATTGCGGGAGACCTTTCAACAATTAAGCGAATATCGAAAAGAAATCGATTAATTTTGCCCTCTACACCAAACGCCCCTTAAGTGAATATGTTGGAATTTACGAATTTATAAACACCGTCTCAAGTGCGATTATACCTGCGCCCTTTCCAATGCGAACCTGAATTGGTAACGCCCGGAAGTCCCTAGGTCCATGCATTCGATCTAAACATCTGAACACCGGAAGTTCCTACCCTCGGCTCTAGCAGCCTAACTACAGGCCTTTAGTTGGTTCAATCTAATAAAAAAGGAAAAAATGACGCTTATATACACTAAACAATACGTTCCATGGCGACACGGTTATAAAAACGAATACATGCATGCGAAGCAGCACACACGACATACACGTTAACATACAATCGCTTGAACCCTTCGCAATCATCTACGCAATCTCGAAAACATGAAAACACTTGGGTGATAAAGAGAACGGTTGATCACGCATATAAACGCGGTCTTAATCGAGGTTATAGTGACTGAGAGTGAAACAATTCATTTGGCAACAGGAGAAAATCAAATGTACGTTTATCGTTATTTAGGTATTTCCATTAGGAATACCGAAATAACTGATTTAAATCAAAAACATTTCAGAAATTATTATTATTTTGTTTTTTTTTATTATTTTGATTATAGAGGTTTTAACCTTAAGGTCATTCGCCTCTTCGGATAAGAAAAATCTCTAACTCTATGTGCGGGGTTGGGATGCGAACCCAGGTGAGCAGCATACAAGGTAATCGATTTACCAACTACGCTGTGCCCGCCCCTTTCAGAAATTAGTAAAAATTACTACATTCGCATTAACAGGCTAAAGTGTATACCATTTCATTACGTTTATGCCTCGGACATTATCTACCCATCTTTTTAATCTAAATCAATAAAATTGTTCTGAAAACCTAATAGTTGCATAATCTTAGGCGATTTAATGCTATACTTTTGTAAACTCCCGACAGAAAACAAAATTACGTGCTTGTCCAACGAGCTTTTTGTCCTTTTGTAGTGAGTTATGCCCTGTTGTTCTGGTGAAGTTTAACACCGCACAAGTTCGTTTTGCAATACCCATTTTTCAAAGTGTAATTTATAATGATTTTGAAGCATTGCACATTTTTCATTGCTTTTGAATATTTTGCAATGCGTTATGATTGCGATTACAGGTTGGTTAAATGATATCATTCATTCAAATTCTGTTCTATAGGTAAGTTATGGTCATATTTCCTGAGGGGCGCGTTTTACCCCATCTCTTCCTAAATAATAATATACTCTAACCTTAACCAAACAGGTTTCTTAGAGTGAGATTTTCGCAATCACCCTGCAATTGTCACGTACGATAATCTACATCTACGGATCCCTATTTAACTGTGTTTGCAGCATGATGCCACATAAAACGTTTTCCCAGTTAGCCCCGAGGACCGACTATTTTAAGATTTTAAGATTGCCCGGGTAGTAAAAAATGTCTATTAACTCTTAAGTAAGCTTCCAATAAGCCAATACCATCTCCTTTATACAACGAAACAACCAGTATTTATCAAATCGTCTATCGCACCCGCACTACCGCTTGTCAAAGAAAAACGAACCAAAGAGCACACGCTAGTGCACAGTGTGCACTGCACACTTCAATGTGTGCAACGCAGTGCGCATCAGAACACGCGCCTTGGTCAATTTATCTGAACACGCAGCTGACGCCACACATAATTTAAACACTAAGAGAGCGCGGTTCTCTCTCACCAAATCATCCCATCGACAATCCATTTATTCAACTCTGCAAGAAAGCTTTCTGCTCTTCTGTGGTGTGTCATTTTTCTATACTATAAATGCAACTGGCACGCTAGTCCATCATTGGAATAAAATGCTGTCAGTGCCTGGCGGCTGTCGTTGGAGGTAATATTACCTGCCACCGAAGAATGCGAGCTAACATAAAACGCAGCAGCTACTACGCCTACAACGACAGAACGCAAACTAACAATTTTTTCTCATGTTCTCTTTTTATACGTGCGTCGCAGTTCATTGGATGACAAAGGGGCAGTGCTAGCAACGCTCTCTACTTGGTCGAATTGTACCGATCAATCATGGATCAGATAATTTTTGCTTTCATAAAATCCATTATCCAGAACTCAAGTAGAAGTAAATTCACCAAATCTTCGATTTGTCTTATCAGAGGCACCAAAAGGAATTCTTTGAGTCCCGGATTGAAAGACGATTTAAGCCGGGAAGAAGCTCTGGTAATCATTGTTTCATCGCCATTGATAGCAGCCAGAGTTTGGTTGACAACTGGAATCATTTCGATTTGTTCGGCTGTTAAATTTTCTTGTAAAAGGACTACAGGTCATTCATATGCTTTGTACGTACGAACACCTTTTTATTTTGAACTTCCACGTAAGAGAAGAAAGTTGAGAGATTAAAAAAGACATCGGATGGTACAAAAGCTATAGTTTAAGCCGTATTTGAATGACAATATCTCTTCGGATGTGTAGTCGTTCTGTTATCTCAATATCCTCTCAGGGGCTTTGATATATCAGTTCGTCGAGAAGTGTCTTTTATTTCCTTGGAAGTAAACCTAACCTTACCCAATGCTTCCCATCCTTTTTTTGCAATAACAACATCAAATCCTCGTACGCCGCTGCAAAACAAAATGAAAATTTCTGAGCGATCAAAAATCATTTGTTCGAGTAACATTTGCGGTAAAATTGCAAATTTGAGTATTTATGCATTATTGTCGCTTTCCTTATTTTGAAATATCTTTTTTAAGTCCCTGGAGCACATTTTAGGTCAATAAAAATATTCGATTGCTTTAAAATTATACCGTGGTGTATCCCTTCAATGCTGTTTAACTAATCGCAACTACCCTAATCCATGGATGCGATGTAGATATTCATAATAGAAACTAACTTTCAAATGTTCACATCGACTGCAAACTTTGCTTTGTTATTAGCTCCGCTGATTGATAACAAACAATTACGTGTACATTTATCAGTGTTGTTAATTTTGTAAGCCCAATCGTATCAAATCGTTTTTCCACTGTGAAAACATTTCGTCGAGCAATGATTGGAAAATAAGACTATTGTTATGAAGGAATGGACAGAATTTCAGTATGTACAGAAGCTCGACGTGAATATTTTTGTTAAAATATTTTCGCTTGTTGTTATTATATTATTTACTTGAGTGAGTGAATCTACAAATTCGAATCGCACCGAACAGGAACGTGCGATATCCCGAAGTAACAATCTAATCGACTGCACAAGGCATTTCACGGGTATGACCCCGCATTTCACGGGTATGACGCAATATTGCATTTCCAACTGAATTATCGCGACTCGCGACCTCGACGGTTTTTGTCGTCTCTGAGACCGGCTTCCCGGCCGGTTTATTCTGCTATATTACATGGGGGCTATACGATGCCGACTTAGACGTTGTTTCTTTAGCTGTTTCGCATCATGAAGGCACACATTACTTGTCACTTTCCGGGGAAGACGATACTGTTGCCACTTTGTCGTGCATTCGTTTGTTGTGTTGTTCTGGCTGGCATAGAACGAGTAATTCAACTTGTGAACATTGCTAAGGTTTCAGTAGTTCGTCGAACTTGGCTGTTAAATGGTTTTTCACGCTGTTTCTCAACACAATATAAAATTATTTATTTGTTCTTAACAAGAGGAACGCGTGTTTTACGAAATTCATAACAATATCAAGATAAGATTTATTGTAGTTTCAAATTCGATTTACACGTGCTGCTCGAGTAACACAGTGGAAAATAGGTAGTTGCATGCTGATTGACCTAATTTTCAATCAACGTTCCGATAAGAAAACTCTTCGGTTATGTTTGAAGTTTCACTTAATTTCAAATTCACAAAACGGTTTGCATTCAATACTGACCCTTTTCGTCTGCGCGGAGACCCTGCCCCACTAGCACAGACCCTGCCCTAGGTAGCACGGGTGTGCATTTGTTGTGCACTTGTCTTTCGTGGGAAGCTTGACTGTGAGCGAATGGCCGGCAGACGTCTGGAGATCGAGAAATGCGATATGGTAGCAGTCGCACGCCAGCAAACGTCATTACCCACTGCCAGGGTCTTGTTGTAAACTCTTTTCGCAAGGGCGCTCTATGATTGAATATTGTACTGGGATGAAGGTGTGTCGGTGCAAATAATGAATGCTTAGATTGCATATAATTACGATACAAATGTAATTTGTGTTTGTCGGAAAATGATGGTACCCTATTAGTCGCACATGATGTAGTTATGTTGTTGTTGAT
Source organism: Topomyia yanbarensis (assembly GCF_030247195.1). Lineage (NCBI taxonomy): Eukaryota > Metazoa > Arthropoda > Insecta > Diptera > Culicidae > Topomyia > Topomyia yanbarensis. The sequence continues at coordinate 43,609,810 of NC_080671.1, read as the reverse complement.
TACAGCCATCAGTCACGTGAGTCTACTTAGTTAGAACTGCGGTTTGTCACTGCAAGTCTGGTTTCCTTGTTAAGGTCCACTACACACCTAAAAACATTTTGCTAAGCTCTTTCAAAGTCGTTGATCTTGTTTCCTTATTTAGAACCGCCAATTAGCGATACACTTGCCAACAACAGTATCGGAATGTCTTAAACTCGAGTCGGCTAACTCACCGGCATCCTAAATATGACACTCTAACTTCACCGAAGCCGATTGTGCCATTTACAAACGGTTTACCAGGGAAAGATCATCGAAATGGCATCAAGTCGCTATTCGGTATAGTGCCGGAAAAATTTTGTGTTTCAAAATTGATATTATGACCTAATTTAAATTCAGTTGTGTGCAGAAATGGAAACTACACTACATGCGAAATTTCACAGCTGTTTTGTATCCCGCAATAAAGTAGTAGTTGGTTGCTAAATATTATTTCGGAAGAATAGGAGCGAAAAATAATACAGGTATACGTATCGATATTTCGTACCATCGATAGTACGTAAATTTTGCCTCGATAGTATGTACAGTAGAGATGGTCGGGTTCGGGTTTTTGGACCCGAAACCCGGACCCGACCCGAACCCGACGGGTTTCTGGTCGGGTTCGGGTTCTGTAAATTTAAGCTTCTCGGGTTCGGGTCGGGTTCCGGGTTTTCAAATTTGAAATTCTCGGGTTCGGGTCGGGTCCGGGTTTATAAAATTTTTGGACTTTCGGGCTCGGGTCGGGTTCGGGTTTTTCAAATTAGAAATTATCGGGGTCGGGTCGGGTTCGGGTTTTGAACAAAACAACCCATCCATTTCATGACACTGTTTGCGTCTATACACAAAACGCAGTCTTTTTTGTAGTAGTGAATTATACTTCGTAATTCGAATGGATGACACATATAACCGTACCAAATGTTAGCACCTCTGAAACGCTAGAATTCGTCGTATTTTCTGGTGCTCAAATATTGTATTTTTTCATTCTTGTATAAAATTCCGTCTCTTCAGATTCGCAAACTGCCTGAATTATTTAATTTTTTAAACGAACATTCATGAAAGATCATTCAACAATACGTGTTTCACATCTAAAATCTCTTTGCGTATTATTTTTCATGATAATTAGCAATAAACCAAGTCAACAGGAATTTATCGGAAAATATCGGTTCAACTTTTTTATAATGGAATATAAAGTTCGACAAGTACTTTAAAACCGATATTTAGGCCGCGGCGACTTTTTCTCTACGTAAACGGTTTTGTGGGGTACATTCGTACCCCAGAACTAAAATCGCTCTAGTATGTCTAATTTTTATTAAATTTATAATTAAATTGGATAGTTTTATTCTAAAATCATTCGTAAAGTAACCTGTTTAAAAATATTCGTGTTTTGGCTATTTAATTAGGTAGTATTTCATTTTGTATAAAACAAGTCTTTAAAATACGTCAAAATTCTCTTTTTTCCTTCATATTGCTATAACTCCGGTAGTTTCAAATCGATTTTGACCATTTAAACGACGTTGTAAAGCTTATTAAATTTTCTTTTGAACATTTTTTTTCAAAAACCGGTCCAAAAGTATATTTATTCCGATGCTTTTTTAAAACCAAACGCCAATAAAAAGCGTTAAAAATACAGCAATATGCAGTAACAGAGATGAAACAGGAAGGCGTCGAAGGAATAGATAGAGCCGGTGCATTGTACGTGTATATAAAGTAAGTATGCTCCAGAGCCTGGGCTGCAGAAGATAACGATTCGAATGATGCGTCTTGCATAGTATATACAAATCATATTCACAAATGTGTTTTGACTCTTTCATCCGCAAAAGCAAAAATTACGATACCGATCCAAACGCATTTTCTAGTTGCTTTGCTATAGTGCTTTGTTATACCAAATAACAGATACTATTATTCAGCAGAGTTGAAACTTATACAATTTTACACAAGTTTCTCGCTTACTATGTATCGATATTTTGCTTTTAAAAAAATATATAATTTTTTTTTGAATTATGTGCACATGACAAAACACTAACGCTAACGGTTTTGTGGGGTACATTTGTACCCCAAACAAACTTTAAGCAAGCACTGTTAAATTGGTCAAATGAAACAAATAGGTTGTACCTGCCTTCACGGAAGTTTAATAATCAAATTGGTTTATGATAAAGATTTCTTACAATAAACTGTAACGGAAAAATAAGGATTTGGACTCAAAAATTTGGTGGTACTTTGGTGTCATTATGGCGGCTCAAATTTAAAAAAGGGCACATTATTTTTTTAAAAGCAGATAGTTTAGGCCAAATTTATTTTCTAGAAACTGTCTTTGTTCCATCAGACCTAAACCTAGCTTCACTTTCGCCAGGTTTCGTTGTTCATGACACTCATATGGTGATGGGATTATAGCACCATTATCAAATCAGTGGTACATATATGATACAAGCACTTTCTATCAGATTGTTCCCGGGCTGAGCTGTTGCATGATCCAGATTCCTTTATGAAAATACATTTCCACGAATTTCCACGAACTTAACGAAATGATCGCAAAATTTTTGTGTGTTCTGTTGAAGCCATTAACGGATTTTTAAGTTTGGAGTCGTTCCGAGAGCTCCATTGGAGATGTCGAAGCATCTCTATTGGCGCGCATACCGTATAATCTGAAGCATAAAATAACGTCAGAAAATGATTGATACCCTTCGATACAGGTTTGACCGTTCCAACTAGTAACGTGGGTGACGTCATGTAAACTGTCGAATACGAATTGCTAATTTCCATAGCTTAATTTAATACTTGTAATAAACTATACGAAACTGCCTCGCAGGAATGGTTTCTGATAAAAAATCAGAAATTTTGGTTAATTACGACGGGCAAGGTTGTTGGAAACTGTGACCAATAAGGTTTCTGTTTCCCCATGAGTTGGCCGCCGATTTAACTTAATTTCCGGTTAAGATATCAATGATTTATTAAGTTTCTCAACACGTTACAAATTTGACGTTCAATAATAGTAAATATAAATGCGGATTCTACTCGGTAGTGATTTGTTTTTCCAAATGCAGATATAACTCAATGCGTATGGTGCTACTTCAGATTCGAGTGATTCTACTATTCTTAGATGAGTCAAGGGTCCAGCTCGGGTGCCTAGAATTAAAAATCTTCGAGATCTTTGGTTGATTTTCCGTATTAGCAAGTTGGATTCGGGCCGGGCTTCTCAAATTTTAAATTTTCGGGTTCGGGTCGGGTTCGGGTTTTCAAATTTTAAAATTCTCGGGTCGGGTCGGGTTCGGGTTTTACAAAATTTTCATTCTCGGGTTCGGATCGGGTTCGGGTTTTTAAGTTTTAGAATGTTCGGGCTCGGGTCGGGTTCGGATTTTTCAAATTTTGTAATTTCGGGCTCGGGTCGGGTTCGGGTTTTAAAATTTTCATGCGCTCGGGTTCGGGTCGGGTTCGGGTTCGAAAAAACTGAAACCCGACCATCTCTAATGTACAGTACACGTACCGTCGTGCGGGGCTACTTTGGATATGTGGGGCTACTTTGCAAACTTTAGCTTTTCAATATTTGCTAACAGACGCGCTTTTATTAGTTTCATTATACTTTTGACATTTGTAGAGCCATGTCTTTTAACCATGTTTCATATGCCTTTTGTCATTTTACTTAACGCTGTTTACCAAAACAAATAAAACACTCCAAGGGTCTATGAAAGTGATTGTAGGCTCATAAAATAAGACTGCTGAACAAAACAGAAAATCTCAAGTGTACCGAGACCACATACTGTTTTTCGGAAAGAAGAAGAAAAAAAGATGAAAAATGGCGTTTTCCGTTTGTTTCTAGTACGTCAGGATCGGTTTTTATGAGCATTTGAAGGTTTTTGTGTGATGAAAAATGGCGTTTTTCGTTTGTTTCTAGTATGAAAGGATCGGTTTTTATGAGCATTTGAAGATTGTTTTTAATATCATTATCATCAACTTTACCGAAGATACCAAGCCTCTTAATAATGTTTTGAGTTTATCCTCCGTAATTATGACCAAGAGAATTAATTATCAAAACTGTTTTTTCAAGAGATGCTCTGTATTATGTTGTATAATTTCTTTGAAGACATTGAACCTCCAAAGTTGGTGGTTGCGAAATAATGTGATCTTAGCCGTGAAAAAAACTGGTTTAGAACCTTTATTTAAGAATTCTTGATATAAACAGTGCATACCTTGAGAACGTGGCCTTGTATACTAATTACGCCATCAATTTAGCACTCAAATATACGTCATAAATAGCCCCTTATTTCACTTTTTTTGCGAAATTTTCAAACCGTGTGGCTATTTTTATAATTGATAATACAAAAAATCTTTAAATGCTCTTAAAAACCTATTCTAACATACAAGAAATAAACTGATATTTCCATTTTTCATCATTTTCCATTTTCTATAAGAAAAACAATATACAGTCTCAACCCACTCAAGTTTTTTTGACAAGTAACGTTGTAAAAGTTACATTAAAATAATTCCCTCATTTTAGAAAATGCGATAAATGGGTGACGCTTTATTGTTTAAAAAGCCTCTGATATCAGTATAAATTAATGATATTTCAATAAAAGTAAATAAAATTGGTTAATTTTTATTTTATATCGAATTCAATAAGTGTGCAAAGTAGCCCCCAGCTAGTCTGCGATACATTTTATAGAAGTTTTATGGGCTTCATGTTACTTCTGCATACTTTAGAGGGGTTATGTTAACCTTCCGGCAGTCGCGCTAGTGCACTGAGTGCACGCTGCTCTGAAAATCTAGCGAAATCGTCTTATGACATAAGCGGCTGCTCGTTCAGTGGGCCATAAGCGCGACATCCGGAGGGTTAAGAATTCTGTGCTACTCTGAGTAGTTCTACAAACTCTAGCATAGTATTCCAAAGTTTAAGTAAACAACAAATGCATCATGAAAATTTACCAAATATGAAAAGAATCCTACCAGATTTAAGGAGATACAAGGAGAACTTTAGACAATTTGTACGAAATTCTGATCATTCATAGTTTTTTGTCAAACTTCAGAGAATCTCAATTATCTTTAAAGATGACACTTCGAAGGTTGTATACGATTTAGAAATTTACTTCAAACTTCAGAAAATTTTCATGCACTCAAACAATTTCTATAAACAGCAGAGTGTTCACGATATTCACACATATTTTACCAAACTCTTAATTAATCTTAGTAATTCTGCGAACTTAAAAAAATCCTTCAACCTTGAATGAAATCTTTAGAATGTCTAGAATGCTCACGAAACTTCAACAATATTTAAAGCAATCCTGGAGAATTTTTCAAGCTTCAAGAAGTGTTTGCAAGTTTTACAAGCTCATAGTTAACTTCAATGAAGTAAAACTAGCAAAATTAGAAAAGTCTGACCGAAAACTTTGGCATGCCTTTATGTACGGTATTTCCGACAAGTATCTGAGAAGTATTACTAACTTCAAGGTAACCTGTAATATTAAGAGAATTCTTCCGATCATCAAATAAGACTTTAGCAACTTTGAAGGTATAGAGTAGAGTGGAGTCAAGTAGGAAAGTTTTTTGGCGAGCTTGTGCGATGGCATTGAATTTTACAAACAGGCATTCGTTGGAAAGGTTATACATCTTGTATCATTCTGGCAATAATGATTTTATGCCTGGCTAATTATTTCTCAAGATACTTTCTTTCGAAATTTTTAAATTCTGGGTGTACGATATATTCGGGGTTAAATAAAACAATGTAAACGCCTAGAAAATCAGGGGTTTCACTTTTATTTGAAGAGTATGAATACTGCAGATTATTTAAAAACTAATAACACAATGTCATTCAGGCAAGAAAATGAGGGATTTGCAAATGATGAGAAAAATCATGAAACCGCAGAAGGAAATGTTGATAACGTGTTTTTTCAGTAGCAGCGTCTGGTTTTGTACTTTCAGATGACTTCTCCGATGTCCTCGTCGTCGCCAGAGTGTGGAATAGAAGTTGTGCATTCCGGCTGACGTGGTTGCTTAACTGTTTTTTTCGACTACATGCTTCAACAACCCTTCAAACTATTATATTGGTAACTCACGCGAAATATTTGACGCGCTTTCATTCCAAACTCACTTGACATTTTTTTGCATTGATTGAATGTACTGTATTGAGGACGAAAGACAATACTTAATTCTGTTCGGAGACGAATTGTTAATGACATCGCGCTTAAGGAAATGCTAAAAAAATCGAAAAATTTATCAGAAACTATTTTGAAATTTTATTTTGTGATTTTGATTAGACCAAATTTTTTATTACAATCACCCGCATTATCATCATCATTGCCCGCATTAAACATAACCCATTGCGTTGCAGACTCGAGATGTTCGATTTTGGACCATTACTCTCCCGTCTTCTTGTACACCATTAGAAGGCGCGGGATCGGTCTCAAAGTAGACTACATCTACCAGAGCATCTGCTGAACATAACTTTAGTTAGCATTCCTTCCTCCATTCCCGTCATATGTCCAGTCCACTGTAGTCTGGCGTCGTCTATCCACCTTTAGATGTCACACTGTTTGCAGATATGGTACATCTTGGGGTTTATCTGTTTATATCAGTGTTTAACCCAGCAAGTCCGATATGTGTAGCCTCCACTTTGAAATATTTTAAAAGAGTTTGCGCAAAGAATCAAAATCGGGACTACATACAACGATACACGGAAAACCGATGAATCATAATTTTAACCAAAAAAGTAGTTGATTTTTTTATTTCGCTTCCTTGATATTTGGGCGAACATTGTTTTTGTTGAAACATGAGCAAAAACATCTCAGCACGGGGCCCAACACTTGAAATGCTTGCATGAGCCAAAGCTTGAAACGCTTGTATCAGTTTGCAACGTTTGTTTCAGTCTGAGTACAATCACATAAGCCGTTACACAACCGTATCAGCCAGTACACAAACAATTGGAATCCAACTGAACATCGTTGATATAAATTAGTTCATCATTCGTTATCGAGCACTCAGTCGAGATAGAAGTCTTTTGTCATCGGTCCGTACACTCTATAGCGACAAATAGTGTTAATCCGCGTTCAAGATTATTTGCACACTCTGCGCCTAGTTGAGGTTTCAGTATTTTTTCCCTTCTTTTGTGTTTCTGTTTCTGAGTACCGTTAGCCGGTCAGTGAAGTGAAACAGTGTTCTTCTAGTAAGCCGTCTGGATACCGTTACATACACAAGCTAAGTATTAGTTTTCGCTTCCCCTTCTTGGTTGTCTTAATAACGTGCACTGGGCAATAGGTCCGTGCAAAAATGACTTCCCCTGACGGCGGTTCATCTCAAGGTGAGATGGACGTCGAAATAAAATCGGCTCCCCGGTTCAAGGTATATCCGAGTTCGGCCACCGGGCCATTTGTGATCTTCTTTCGGACCAAAGAAAAAAAGTGTTTGAATCTGTTGCAGATTTCTCGAGTTCTGACGGATCGGTATTCGGCCGTGACAGAAATGTCGAAAATTCGCCCTGATAAGCTTCGGGAAGGTGGTTAACAGTTCAACTCAGGCAAACGATATTGCTGGCTACGAGCCCTTTACGAGGGAGTACAGGGTGTATATTCCAGCTAGCAGGGTTGAAGTCAGTGGGGTCGTTTCCGATTCGAGTCTGAATTGCGAGGACCTGCTAAAATATGGGACTGGCTGTTTCAAAGACCCCATGCTTAAGTCAGTGAAGATACTGGAATGCAAACGTTTGCATTCAGCATCAGTCGCAGCTGACGGCAAGAAAATATACGTCAACTCAGACTCTTATCGGGTGACTTTCGCCGGCTCTGCCCTACCCAACTACCTTCTCTTTGACAAGGTTCGTCTACCTGTTCGCCTCTTTGTGCCGCGGGTCATGAACTGTACTAATTGCAAACAATTGGGACACACAGCCTCTCATTGTAGCAATAAAGCCCGCTGTGGGAAATGCGGTGGGAATCATGCGGATGATTCCTGTGGTAGAGATGTCGAAAAGTGTCTCTACTGTGGGGGAAACCCACATGATCTCCCTTCATGTCCCGCGTACAAACAGCGCTAGGAAAATCTTAAGCGTTCCCTTCAGGGACGCTCTAAGCGATCTTTTGCAGAAATGCTTAAGATAGCTACGCCACCTGTCTCTACGAACATCTTTACCAACTTGTCTACTGACGAAGGCGACTGTGATGAACCCCAGGAGGGAACATCTTCTGCTGTGCCTAGAAGTAGTAGAAAAAGGAAGAACATTTCCTCTTCCAAGCTTCGTCGTAAAGGCCAGAAGGTGTCTCTTCATGGTCCCCCTAAAATAACTACTCAAGGAAGTACTGGTGCAAAACCGAAGCAAGTCGCTCCCGGTCTCAGTAACCTGAGCTCAGAAAAGGAGTTCCCAGCACTTCCAGGAACATCAAAAACCCCAAGTGTTCCCATATCTCAGCCAGAGAAAGAAAACAGTGCTGGCTTAATAAATTTCTCTGACATTGTGGACCGTATTCTTACAGCGTTAAACATTTCTGACCCCCTTAAAAGTATCTTGATATGCTTTCTCCCCGCAGTAAAAACATTTTTGATGCAGTTCACTGCGAAATGGCCCCTTCTTTCAGCGATTGTATCCTTCGATGGCTAATTCATCGAACGAGGTCAAGGATTTAATCACTGTTCTACAGTGGAATTGCAGAAGCATTATCCCGAAAATCGATTCGTTTAAAATCTTACTAAATAATTTGAAATGCGATGCATTTGCCCTATGCGAGATATGGCTCACTTCAGAAATAACCCTACACTTCCACGATTTTAATATTATTCGCTTAGATCGAGAAGACTCTTACGGAGGAGTACTTTTGGGGATCAAAAAGTGCTATTCTTTCAATCGGATCGACCTCCCCTCGACACCAGGCATTGAAGTTGTCGCTTGCCAAACCAGAATAAAAGACAAAGACCTTTGCATTGCTTCCACCTACATCCCCCCTAGAGCCTCAGTTAGCCACCGACGGCTCTGCGATATTGCGGTACTCCTCCCCGCACCGAGGCTAGTTTTAGGTGACTTCAACTCCCACGGCACGGCATGGGGTTGCTTTCATGACGATAATCGATCTACCCTACTCCATGAGCTTTGCGACAACTTCAATATGACCATTTTGAATACGGGTGAAATGACACGGATTCCTGCCCCTCCAGCGCGTCCGAGCGCCTTAGACCTGTCCCTCTGCTCGACATCGCTGCGGTTAGATTGCATGTGGAAGGTAGTCTCTGATCCCCACGGCAGCGACCATCTGCCAATCGTAATTAATATTGCTAACGGTTCAGGGCCACCGAATACAATCAATGTTTCGTATGACCTTACACGAAATATTGATTGGAAGAGCTACGCGTCCGAAAAAGTAGAATCGACACAAGAGCTTCCTCCGGAGGAAGAGTACGGGTTCCTGGCTGGCTTGATTCTCGATACCGCGATTCCAGCTCAGACTAAACGCGTACCAGACGCGAATTCACGCGGGCGTCCTCCCAATCCATGGTGGGACAAAGAGTGCTCAGACGTGTACGCGGAGAAGGCCGCTGCGTATAAGACCTTCCGGGACGACGGGCTGCCAGCTAGCTACCGACAGTACGCGATGGCGGAAACGCGCATGAAGAGTTTGATAAAAGCCAAAAAACGTAGCTACTGGCGCCGGTTCGTCGACGGACTAACGAGAGAAACATCGATGAGCACTCTTTGGAGTACGGCCCGGCGCTTACGAAACCGAAACAGTACCAATGAGAGCGTGGAATATTCAAACCGTTGGATATTCGATTTTGCCAAGAAGGTTTGTCCGGATTCCGCCCCGGCACAGAAGATCTACCGCGCCGCGTCCCCTCACAATAACGCGAACGAAACACCGTTTTCGATGGTGGAGTTCTCACTTGCTCTCTTATCATGTAACAATAAAGCCCCAGGGCCAGACAGAATCAAATTTAACTTGTTAAAGAATCTGCCAGACTCTGCCAAAAGACGCTTGTTGAATTTATTTAATAAGTTTCTTGAGGGTAATATTGTCCCTCATGACTGGAGGCAAGTGAAGGTCATTGCCATTCAAAAACCAGGAAAACCAGCCTCCGACCACAACTCGTATCGACCGATTGCGATTGTTTCGCCTCGATAATTGGGTTGAAGCAAATGGCTTACTGTCAGATACACAATTTGGTTTCCGCAAAGGCAAAGGGACGAACGATTGTCTTGCGTTGCTCTCAACAGAAATTCAAATGGCTTATGCTAGCAAAGAGCAGATGGCATCAGTTTTCCTAGATATAAAGGGGGCTTTTGACTCCGTTTCTATCAAAATTCTTTCTGAGAAGCTGCACCAGCATGGTCTTTCACCGACTCTAAACAACTTTTTGCTAAACTTGCTGTCTGAAAAACATATGCATTTTTCGTATGGTGATTTATCGACATCAAGAATTAGCTACATGGGTCTTCCCCAGGGCTCATGTCTAAGCTCCCTTCTCTATAACTTTTACGTGAATGACATTGACGAATGTCTTGTCAATTCCTGCACGCTAAGGCAGCTTGCAGATGACGGTGTGGTCTCTATTACAGGTCCCAAAGCCGTCGATCTGCAAGGACCATTGCAAGATACCTTGGACAATTTGTCTGCTTGGGCCCTCCAGCTAGGTATCGAATTCTCCACGGAGAAAACTGAGCTAGTCGTATTTTCAAGGAAGCGTGAACCAGCGCAACTACAGCTTCAATTAATGGGTCAAACTATTGCTCAGGTTTCAACTTTCAAATATCTCGGGGTCTGGTTCGACTCTAAAGGAACCTGGGGATGTCACATTAGGTATCTGAAACAGAAGTGCCAGCAAAGGATCAACTTTCTCCGTACAATAACCGGAACATGGTGGGGTGCCCACCCAGGAGACCTGATCAGGCTGTACCAAACAACAATATTGTCGGTGATGGAGTACGGGAGTTTCTGTTTCCGCTCCGCTGCGAACATACATTTCATCAAACTAGAGCGAATCCAATATTGTTGTTTGCGTATTGCTTTGGGTTGCATGCACTCGACACATACGATGAGTTTAGAAGTGCTGGCGGGCGTCCTTCCGCTGAAAAATCGATTTTGGGACCTCTCATATCGATTGCTCATCCGATGCGATATCTTGAACCCGTTAGTAATTGCAAATTTCGAAAGGCTTGTAGAGCTCAATTCTCAAACCCGATTTATGTGCTTGTACTTCGATTACATGGCACAAAATATCAATCCTTCTTCATACTATCCCAACCGTGTCAATCTCTTTCATGCTTCTGATTCAACTGTATTCATCGACACATCCATGAAAGACGAGATTCGTGGAATCCCGGATCACATACGCCCCAAGTGATCCCAAGCATCTTTCATAGTAAATTTCGAGAAGTCGACTGCAACAAGATGTTTTACACCGACGGGTCAAGCCTCGACGGCTCCACTGGCTTCGGTATATTCAATCAAAACCTACCCGCCTCATTCAAACTCAATGATCCTGCTTCAGTTTACGTCGCAGAACTAGTTGCTATTCAGTATGCCCTTGGAATCATTGATACTTTGCCCACCGATCATTACTTTATTGTCTCGGATAGCCTCAGCTTAAGCACATTCCATATTTTCTGGGGAAAATCTGGGAGCGCCTGCGTGCTTTGTCTGTAAGATCGTACAAGATTACCTTAGTTTGGGTTCCCTCGCATTGCTCCATTCCAGGTAATGAAGAAGCGGACTCTTTAGCTAAGGCGGGCGCTTTACAAGGTGACATATATGAAAGACCAATTAGCTTCAGCGAATTTTTCAGTATCACTCATCAGAGAACCCTCGAAAGTTGGCAAACTTCATGGAGCAATGATGAACTGGGAAGGTGGCTACATTCGATAATCCCTAAGGTATCGACGAAACCTTGGTTCAGGGGGATGGATGTGGGTCGGGATTTCATTCGCGTGATGTCTCGGCTCATGTCCAATCACTACACGCTGGACGCACATCTCCGGCGTATTGGGCTCGTGGATAGCGGTATCTGCGCTTGTGGCAACGGTTATCACGAAATCGAACATGTTGTCTGGGCATGCGCCGAGTACTGTTCTGCCAGATCTCAACTATTCGATTCCCTTCGGGCCCGAGGAAGACCACCCAATGTCCCGGTTCGAGATGTACTAGCAAGCCGCGATATTCTCTACATGTCCCTTATATACACGTTCCTCAAAACCATCAATATCCAAGTTTAAATGCCCCTATCTTTTCTCTTATCATTCCCAGAAGTGCCCTCTTCCGCCTACCGTACCCCAACTACCAACAACACGAGATCTACAGTACAATATCACACGCGCAACGCGGTGTGTTTCCGATCCGTATTTGAGCCGTACTACGAAATCGTCTGGAGGAACCCCTGCCGGCTCGAGGAAAACCGCCCGGCGTCCCAATACTTGATACATCCGTTCGAATCTGTAATCCTGGCCGTTGATTCCTGATGCCGGAAACTGAAAGTTTATATACCCCCCCCCCCCCGTTTAGCCTTGTCCACCCTCTCTCCCATGTCTCTGATACACAGATGTATGACTTCACCCCTCCTCCCCTTGAATATCTTCCCAAAACTTATGTGCCCCCCTATCTTCTAGTGTTAGTTGATCAATCCGTTCGAATCTGTAATCCTGGCCGTTAATTCCTGATGCCGGAAACTGAAAGTTTATATCTCACCCCCCCCCCCCCCTTCAGCCTTGTCCACCCACCCTCCCATGTCTCTGATACACAGATGTATGACTTCACCCCCTTCTCCCCTTGAATATCTTCCCAAAATTTATGTGCCCCCCTATCTTCTAGTTTTAGTTTTTTTTTTTTTCAATTTGTTTATTTGATAAGGCACGTATGCGTTAGCTTAAAGGTGCCATTTTTTCATTGTTTTACATTTTGAATTTCTTAAAACTAGGGGGTTACACATTTCAATATTATTTTGTTTTATATAATGAAACTAAAAAAAAAAACTTTACAGCTAACTTATACATATAAAAGAGGGTATAATATAATATTCGTAAGATTTGGGGGACGGGTCATTTTGTGTGTTCTTTGTATAGTAATTCACTTTATGATTTTTAGAAGGGAGATTGTAGGAGAAATTAATTATTAACTAAGCGGAACATTTTACAAGCTTATTAACTAGAAATAACTAGAAAGAGTGATTCAAGATTAAGGGGAATTAATTAGGGCTATTTTAAAGTAGTGGTACTGTTGGGCATTTCTGAACGAGATTAAATATTGATCAACTAAAACTAAGCACTTAAGTTTTGGGAATATATTGAAGGGGAGAAGGGGGTGAAGTCATACATCTGTGTATCAGAGATATGGGAGGGAGAGCGGACAAGGCTGAAGGGGGGGGGGGGGGTTGAGATATAAACTTTCAGTTTCCGGCATCAGGAATTAACGGCCAGGATTACAGATTCGAACGGATTGATCAACTAACACTAGAAGATAGGGGGGCACATAAGTTTTGGGAAGATATTCAAGGGGAGAAGGGGTGAAGTCATACATCTGTGTATCAGAGACATGGGAGAGAGGGTGGACAAGGCTGAACAGGGGGGGGGGGGGTATATAAACTTTCAGTTTCCGGCATCAGGAATCAACGACCAGGATTACAGATTCGAACGGATGTATCAAGTATTGGGACGCCGGGCGGTTTTCCTCGAGCCGGCAGGGGTTCTTCTAGTTTTAGTTGAACAATATTCAATCTCGTTAAGAAATGCACAACAGTACCACTACTTTAAAATAGCCCTAATTAATTCCCCTTAATCTTGAACCACTCTTTCTAGTTATCTCTAGTTAATAAACTTGTAAAATGTTCCGCTTAGTTAATAATTAATTTCTCCTACAATCTCCCTTCTAAAAATCATAAAGTGAATTACTATACAAAGAACACACAAAATGACCCGTCCCCCAAATCTTACGAATATTATATTATACCCTCTTTTATATGTATAAGTTAGCTGTAAAGTTTTTTTTTTAGTTTCATTATATAAAACAAAATAATATTGAAATGTGTAACCCCCTAGTTTTAAGAAATTCAAAATGTAAAACAATGAAAAAATGGCACCTTTAAGCTAACGCATACGTGCCTTATCAAATAAACAAAGTGAAAAAAAAAAATTAGTTCATCGTTAAATATAAAATAATAACTAATTTCGATTGACGTTTTCTTTCATCGACCGACGGTCGAGCGTTATGGACTTAAATTGTTTAAATTCTCCGGAGGTTGATGATGTACACGTCAATCAAATATTGTTTTATGTTTCTTCTTATCTTTTTATTTGACTGCAATCTCAACAGAGATTGATGGACCAACGGTATTTACGGCTTATTGGTTATTGTTTAGTGAATTCAATTTCGGATGAAAGCTATAATTTTTATTTCTGTTCTATTTAGTCAGCACTACAAACATCTTCGTACTTATTTCACATCTAGTTTAGTATTGCAAGAGATGAAAATTAATTATCCTATTGCATATTGCATCGTTTATATTTAAATTTAACGGCAGTATTAACTCAATCCGAAATAGATAGATATACAAATCGAAATACTTTTAATGATAAACTAGTTAAAATTGAATTTCTGTTTGTGTACTGGCATAGGTGATTGTGTCTAAGATTAAGCAAACGTATCAAGCTGTGACAACTATATCTACCCCAGGCTTAACCGTTATACCCAGCGCGTTTGGACTTAGTTTTTGTCTGTACTTTGATGCATTTCAGTAAGGTGACAGGTAGGTCTGTAGCGTACGGGTGGCCGGCTTGGCCTCGCCAAGGGCGCCTGTTAAGAAAAGATCGCGAAGCTAACAGGATAATTATACAGTTATCCAACCGCGTTAAGTACAAGTGCACTGGTTCATGGAAAATGCACCGTTATTTTTGTTCTTACAAAAGAGATTGTATCTATCGCATTTCAACCTTCAATGATAATAATGAGTTTACTCTTCGGCGTATCTGTATGACCGTTGACGACGTAATGTTTCAATTCAGCTTCAACATATATGAAATTGTATACCCGTTACTCACAGCACAAACCTTGATGCTACAGCACGAAGCATGATCTGTCTCCGGGAAATAAATATACATAGAGGCATTTGTTCTCAGGTATTCTCAACGGTGTTTGGATGGTGAGAATGCGGTTCAAGTATCCTATCCCTTGCTTCGTTACCCTGCATACTGGATGTCTTTACTCAAACCACGCTTTGTACTTATAACAATCAGGCTTTCGCGTGTCAGCATTGGAAATAATCAGCAAACTCTGGAAATCCATGCGCGGTAGTACCAAAGTCAAAACGAAAACAAATATTAAAAAACTTCAGCAGAAACTGTTGTAAATTGCTAGGTTTGCGTTTCGACTTTGTATATTCAGGATCTGGTACTTGACCAATGCACAAAACTGGCGCCTGCCATCATTGCTTATGAACTAAGCTGACTAACTCTGACGAAAAAATCCGTACACCATGCGGACTGTGTGCCTGACCGAGGTGAACAATTGCGCTTCGTTGTAGAATGGTGTACGGCTTTTTTCGTCAGTGTTGGTCAGCTTAACCATACCTAAACTGATCAGTAAACAGAACTTCTTTTAAAGCTGTGCGATTTATTTATAAATTCGAAATGTTAAACACTAGTTCCCTCCCCTAGGTTGATGGGTTTAACTGTATTGTGAACATTATAAAGCATATTCCGTGCATTAGTCCTAAAGAGCCTCTGACAGACAAATAAGTTGGTTATTGCATTACGCCTCGATAGTGGTGCATCGAGGAGATCGATAGGCCTATGTGCCTTTTTATGTTTTGTGTTTTTCTTACTTTGTACCAGGCTAAACTAACGATCAACATTTAGTATGTGCACGCTGGCTAGGGCGACTGGCGGGTTGACGTGGATTGGCTTTTGCTGTGAGTCGTGTTTGCAGACATTGTTCCACTGTTTAATGGCAGTGTTGGTGGACGGGGTTCGCAGTGGGGGTCATTGTGAGTCCATTTATCGGTCGACATCGTCATCGTGCACAAGTTAATAAAAAAAGAAAAAAAATCTAAACCTACTAGTGATCGTTTTGTAATAATTGTAGTCTTTATGTGCTAGTCGTATACCTTTCTGTGTTTGTTGTCTGAGTATTTGTGACAGCTGGGTCAGGGAATTGATGCAAAACTGGCGTATATGATAGAATAGTGGTCAATACATCCGGTGTTCAATTTGTGCATTCGATTCTATTCATGCGGGAGGGTTGGATTGCATAAATTAAGGTACAATTAATTTACCGACGCACGTGAATCATCCATTCCCGGTCAGCATAGCATGATGAAAGTTTAACAGAATGCAATTGTCGTTAATGGTAAATAAACATCGTTTGCTGCGTTTAGATGAGTTCATGTAGTTTGATTTCATGTTACATGAGTTCTTCTCTTTTACTTCATTAGTCTATTTTTGTTGTAGTTTTATTAGTTTGCTTTTCCACTACACGTGTATACAAAAATGGTATCGGTCAATTTATACATTTCTAATCAATCTCTTCGCATCTTTTTTCTTTATTTAGCAAACTATGATTCCTTTTATTACTATATCCTAAATCAGATTCATACTCTGACTCACTAACACAATTAATTGTATATTCGCTCATATACGTACAAAACGTACAAACGCTCGTGGTTTTCGCAATGACACAAACCTGGTCACAAACGCGAACATGCAATTGCAACAATCTACACATACTTATGCCTGCGATTTCGCCGACATTAAAAAACCCCGGTAATTAAGTGAACTTTCTAGCACTAACAAATTTACAACCGCCACGTCCGGAAGTTCTTACCCTCGGTACTAGCAGCCTACCCAAGTAACAATTCTAGTTTTATAGCACACTACAAGTGCATTCTAAGTTTTAAGGAGTTCTTCAAGAGTACCGTAAAACCTCAATTGTTACTAGAGTAGACTCTTGCCTTCAGTTGGACCAATCAAAAAATGTCGCTCATGTCTACTAAACAACACTGCGACATGGCCGGGAACTTTAGTGATGTTAGGAAACTTACTCTCTTCTAGCAGCTGTATCATACACTAAAAATCAAGTGTGATCATTCCACACGGTTATAGAAAATAATTTATGCATGCAAAGTTATAAACACGCTGGCACATGCGTCAAAAACGTTAGCATACAAACGCTCGAACCTTTCGTGATCACCCACGCACACCTACGATCTCGAGAACAGGTTAACATCCCGGTGACTAAGTGTTTAGCATTTATAAGTTCACAAACACGGTCTCAGGAGTGTATTACAAACGCCAGTGTTCGATCATGAATCGGTTACGTCTGAAAATCCTTATCTCTTCGGCCCTAGTAGCATAGGTCCAACACTGAGAGAATGTATTCGTAAATCTGCTACGAATAGGTTTCTTACAGAAAACTTTCGCGTAATATACGAGTTTCTCGTACATATGATGAATCATTCGTAGTTCTACGAAAACTTTTTTTCTTTTCGTTACGAGTTTTTCGTAAAAACCACGTAACTACTTTCTTAGGCTTATTACGAATCTGTTTCATCAATCAACCGAATTGTTTGATAAAATACACGAATCTTTCGTAATATGAACGATTTTTCCCGAAGAATCCCTAGAATAATTATGCACAATAAATTCATATCGCTTGATGAATTTATTCGTAAATCTGCTTAAAATAGATTAGATGCTTTCGTTTCGTGAACTGAAAATACGTCGACTGTTGATGAACGAAAATTTTAGTGATTAGTGTTATTAGTGTACACTGCACGAATTTCTTCATAGAAAACGAAACTATTTTTTGCGACCGAACGAAATTTTTTGCGATTTTTATATATTTACTGTACATTGCACGAAATTCATCGTAGGAAATGAAACTATCTTTTGTGACTGAAACGAAAATGTTCGCGATTTTTAAATATTTAGTGTACATTCACGAAATTCATCGTAGAAAACAAAACTATTTTTCGTGACTGGCACGAACTGTTTCGTTACTTTACCAAATGTTTGTAAATGTCATGAATGTTTCGTTAGTCGCACGATTTTATTTTCGTGCACCGAACAAAATTTTCGTTTATCTTTTCATCTGATCTTTAAGGATAGATGTTTGACAATATCGATTTTTTTATGTAAAAAAATCTACCTGGCACAATTTTTTTTTCAAAAAGCTCATGACTACGAAAGGTGTTTATAGCAAATTGTTGCTAATAACGAATTAGATTCGTAATCAACCAAAGAAATTTTTTTGACGCTAATCACAGTTTTTGCTAATGAACCCCCACAATATTAACAAAAAACCTTTCTACGAGATTGCATGTTACTTTCGTAAACATTTTCCGTAAATGTCGCGAACAAAAAATATCACGATCACTCGAGTACTCAATAGTTGTCAACAGTTGAAATAAAATCGATTTTTCCAGATCGATATATTTCATGTTGTCAAACATCGGTCCTTAAAGATCAAATGAAAACAAATACGAAAAACTTGTTCGGTAAACGAAAATGCAATCGTGCGACTGAAAAATAGTTTCGATTTCTACTATGAATTTCGTGCAATGTACACTAAATATTTAAAAATCGCGAAAATTTTCGTTCAAGTCGCTATATTTTTAGATCAGGAAATGAATGAAACCAACTATTTAAAATGCACGAAATTGTTTCGTTGCAGAAAATGACGAATGGATTCGTGTATTGTGTAATAATTTTTGTTCCATTTACGACTTTATTTTATCAGTGAATGCTTTCAGGTGAACCAAACCAAAATGACGCTCATATCCTCTAAACAACACATGACGACAAAAAATCGATTTTATACACGTGACAAATAGTTAGCATACAAATGGTTGAGCCCTTCGCGATCGTCCACGCACCCGCGATCTCGCAAACATGATAACATCCCGAGGATAAGGTAAACATCTCAGAACCTACAAACTCCCGCACTCGCGTGATCGTGAATTGGTCACTTCCGGAAATCTCCATCTCCGGTACCAGAAGTCTAGGTCCATGCTTTCAATTGGGCCAAGTAAAAATAAAGCATTCTCTCATATGCACTAGACAAAACATTCCATGGTGACATGACCGGGAACTCTAGAGATATGGAGTAATTCAGTCCGTGTCAGAATGTGAACCGTACACCGAAAACTAAATATCAGAATGACGATCCGCGTGATCATCCAAGAACAGACGCCAATATGTGGATGGCCACACGTTTGCAAAATCGAATTTATACACGCGAAGTCACATACACGCGAGCACATGTACATGTACTAGCAACTTAGGTTCATATATTCAGTTGGACCAATCAAAAATTAAAGTTCATATCCACTAGGCAACACGTTTCATGGCGACATGGCTGGAAACTCTAGTGATATGGAAGAACCCACTCCACTACAGTCCCAAAGCTGTATTTAGGAAGACAAAACTGTTTGCGCCAAAAGCGTTGGTTTTAGATATATAGTATCTTCGGCAAACTTTGTTAGCACTTTCTTGCCGATTTTTTTATATTAGTTGAATTAGGGTGATCCTTGTGGTTAGGGTGTTCAAAGTATCAACTTCTTAGATGTGTAAAATTCAGCTACATAATGTTCTACAAAGTTATAAATCAATCAAATTGAAGCAACTTTTCTTAAGAAACTATGTGGCTATCTCTAATGGTTCATGTGCTATGATTTTTGCAATATTTAAGGTGGGGTGGCTCTTTGAAAATTGGTTTTCTATTAATATCTTTTTATGTGTTAATTTATCGCTAATACTTTGTTCTAGAGGTTTTTAGAACTTTTGTAAATACACATTTTTGCCGAACCAATGAAGTTTCTATCTCTTTGGTTTGCATAGTTACAGGCGATTTTCAAAACAAAAATGGTTCTTTTCAAAGCTATATATCTTCTAACATTGCTAATGGATTTTCAATCTTTTAATTTCATTTGAAAGATCGAAACTTTTGTAGTTTTTGGTAAAAAAACTGCGGGAGCATTATTTCTGTAAAATAAATAATTAATTTTTGAAAATGGTGTATTTTTCAACAAAAATCGTTCATAACTTTTCAAATAGACGAGATAATAACTTTGTTACTTCAGCAAAAATATTCGTTATACAAAGTTCTAAAAGTGCTGCAAACAAACTATTTACGATAAATCAATGTATGAAGTGACAAATGAAAAATAGTGATTTTAAGAGGTCACGTTTACATCGCTCAATCTCTTATGGTAAAATCAACTGAGAAATAGTCAATGTGTGTTATAATGAAAATCTATTGAATATGTGACAATGTTTGAAAACACAACATTTTAGCGAACAACTACATGTTAGCGTGAATTCACAATAGTGTTAATAGCGTACTATAGTAAACTCTAAATAAAAGTTATCTATTACGGGGCCAATAAATCAAGTACCGTCATCATGCATTATAAAGATTCTAGGGAATTATGCTTTATGATTTATTTTACCAGTTCGCGGTTATCGATTTTCAGACCTCTTACTTTTATTTGTTTTGAAGTAACAAAAAATTGTGAATCTTTCCTTAACTTACCCACAGCCGTCATTATAGTCGATAATTAATTAATACTTTCAAACATTGCATAATTGTTGGAAAAGCATACAATAATTTCCGCTGCTATGAATAACAAACTCGTTTCAAGATTTTATTTTAAGATAACAAGACGTGAACTAAACCATTTTCTTTCTAGCACTCGTTTTGAGCACTAGTTCAAACCAAAAAGGATTTACTTAAGTGAGCATACATAACTTTTGTTGGCCGATTTAGAATTAACGATAGTTTGCAGTTAACACTACTGTAAATCCACTGTACTATTTAGATGTACGGTAGATTGTTCTTTCAAAAACGTTTACAAATCCAATAGAATTGCCATGACTTCCGGTATTATCACACTCAATGACTATTTCTCAGTTGATTTTACCATAAGAGATTGAACGTTGCAAACGTGATCTCTTAAAATCACTATTTCTCATTTGTCACTTCATACTTTGATTTATCGTAAATAGTTTGTTTGCAGCACTTTTAGAACTTTGTACAACGAATATTTTTGCTGAAATAACAAAGTTATTATCTCGTCTATTTGAAAAGTTATGAACGATTTTTGTTGAAAAATGTACCATTTTCAAAAATTAATTATTTATTTTACAGAAATAACGCTCCCGCAGTTTTTTCACCAAAAGCTCCGATCTTTCAAATAAAATTAAAAGATTGAAAATACATTTGCAATGTTTAAAGATATGTAGCTTTGTTTTTTTTGTTTTGAAAATCGCCTGTAACTATGCAAACAAAAGAGATAGAAACTTCATAGCTTCGGCAAAAATGTGTATTTACAAAAGTTCTAAAAACCTCTAGAACAAAGTATTAGCGACAAATTAACACATAAAAAGATATTAATAGAAAACCAATTTTCAAAGAGCCACCCTACCTTAAATATTGCAAAAATTATAGCACATGAACCATTAGAGATAGCCACATAGTTTCTTAAGAAAAGTTGCTTCAATTTGATTGATTTATAACTTTGTAGAACGCTTTGTAGCTGAATTTTACATATCTAAGAAGTTGATACTTTGAACACCCTAACCACAAGGACCACCCTAATTCAACTAATATAAAAAAATCGGCAAGAAAGAAGAATGTTTGCCGAAGATACTATATATCTAAAACCATCGGTTTAGGCGCAAACAGTTTTGTCTTCCTAAATACAGCTTTGGGACCATAGTGCACTCTTTTCTAGAATCTGAACAGTACACCACAGATCAGGTATCAGATTCACGGTCCGCGCACGATCATGCCAGAACACACGAATATGCGGAAGGCACACGGTTATAAAGTAGAATTTATGCACGCGAAGTTACATACACGTTAGCACACGCGATCGAGCACGTTAACGCACAAATGCTCGAGTCCTTCGCGATGATACACGCGATCGCGAAGTCTCAACGGCACATATCTTAACCTTACAATGAATATCACATTCAGAATCACGGCCCACTGCAATTGGCCTTAAGCAGCGTTTTAGTAGGTAACATTTCCTGTCTTAAAATGAGTCATCTAAAACTAACATCCAAGTGCGCATCAACTTTGCATATCTTGTTTATTTTGTTGACGTTTGATGAGCCAATATGACATTGATGTGTTTCGGAATGCTAAAAATAATTGCACCTATAATATTTTGCCATTATTATATTATTTGAAATTTGATTTCTAAGAAAAGTCTGAACTAAGGATGGAAATAGTTGTCATTTTTTATTTCATGATATATCAAAGCCCCACTACTCAATGATTATCAAAGCCAGCGAAAACAATTGAAGTAATACTCCATAATCTCTAGAATCATCAAATCTTCTCAATGTTCGCTTTGAATTGACGGCGT
This sequence comes from Topomyia yanbarensis, assembly GCF_030247195.1. Taxonomy (NCBI): domain Eukaryota; kingdom Metazoa; phylum Arthropoda; class Insecta; order Diptera; family Culicidae; genus Topomyia; species Topomyia yanbarensis. The sequence continues at coordinate 43,587,478 of NC_080671.1, read as the reverse complement.
TTTACTTTCCCCAAAATTGTCAACAACTTGAAACACCTCATTGTGCGTTATTCTGATTTGATCAATATACCAAAGAAACAATCGTATCGGGCATCAATACCGGTGAATGTACATTCCGTGCACTGTTGCTCAGTTGCTGAATCGATCGTAACCCGATCAGAAACACATAACAGAAATATTTCAAAACTATGTCTCGCATTGCTACTTGTTATAAATTTCTGTTATTTTAACTACTAACGAGACCTAATTTATAACACAATAGGTTACAAAAAATGTGTTCTGTTATAATCTTGTTATTTCATTCTGATCGGGAATGTACGTGTATTGAGACTTTAAGCAGCGGCCATGAATCATTATACAACGTAATTAGTATCTATAGATATATCTTTTCCCATTGTACCCAGTTCGCATACAACCTATCTTTGTCACTGGTTTGATTCACATAGCCACTGTCCGATGGGTAATTGACGGTGAATTATTAAAGATTTCCCAGCAATTGTTGATTTTACTAAATTGGCATTTTTTAACAACCGACTGGTATCCGATCACGTATACTATGGAGTAATAGTAATACAAAAATTAATGCGTCACACAATATCTTGTAATAGGAAAAAATCCACGAAGTTCCGTTTAATGCTGAAGGTTTGGTCGACAACATTGGACGGCAATTCGGTTGATTCCAAGCGGTGATGTCATATTCTAACTAAAGAAGCCATATGGAACTACGAGATAAAGTGAGCCGGTCAACATTGCTTGATTATAAAATTCATATAAAAAATACGCCGGTTCGTTGTCCCATACTAACAAAGTCTGCATGTGTTTCGTCAGAGGTGTGTCAACTAAGCCAGTAAACAAGTGGAAGTTTTTGGTTTAAGTTTTTTCAGATTTGTTTGCATGAAAAGAGGGGGGCATTACAGAAACGCATAAATCTTGCGCAGTGTGAATTAACAATTGCAACAATGTACAAGAAAGCAAATTAAGATTTAAGAATGTCGAAATCTATATGGAATGTAGTTTCAAGGAAAAAAAAAGTTCATTGCAGTCAATAAGGCCCCTTCGTGTTTCACGAATTGAATTGATCATTTTTGTTATCTCGAAAAGGTTCCGCGATTGTGTATTAGAATTGACCTATAGCATGAGCGATTCTGCTAGATTCAATCATTTTTTATTGGTTGTAGAAAGCAACGTCTAAAAATCGTATTCTCTATATTTACTATTAGATGAACGGCAAGCACTATGAATAAAACATTAATTCAAGCGCATGCTGTACTCGGAATGATAATCGAATGAACGCATTTAAAACAAATTTATTGCTTAAACTAATGAGCCGCGGCACCTTGCATTGCTTTTGATGTTGAGATTGCACCCAGTGGAATAGTTTTCCTCGTGTCTTCCACATTGAGATGATTGTTTTCTTGGCAAGATTTACAAATAGAACCTATAACTCATAACGTTTCTTTGCAAGGAATTTTCAAAGAATCTTCCTATCCCACCTATGTGTGCCTTCTATATGAAACGGCAGCCCTAGGTATGTGCCAGCCATTAACTTTTTTTTCATGACCTAAGATTAACTCGCCACCGTAGATTTAATTTCAAATCCGGTTGAATATAGCGACACACAATCATTTGGTGGATGTCAAAGCAGATAGGTATGTGCTGGAAGAAATTTACTAACATATTTATAGAATTCCATCTTGCCGTTAGATCGGTCAAGCTGATGTCATCAATTTCGGGAGCAGTTTGTTATATCATGATTCTTTGTATTTGTTTTTTTTTGTCGGACAAATTAGATCTCTACAGGTTGAAAATCATTTTAAATACATGTAATTTTGAGATAATAAAATAATGAGCTATTTTCTTGACCTAAGACTTGTAGAACGCTCAGCATTCCAAAGAAAAGTAAATAAATGTGAGCAGGTCTACTGTACACACATTCAATCGAGAAATTGAATATGAAGGAAAACAAATATTTGGTCTTCCTTTTAGCACAACATTTCAACCGGTTATTTCATTGCGATTTATATATTCTAAGCGATTCTTCGGAAGGTACCCCAAAATATTCAGCATATTTTCAAACAATTTTGTTTCCAAAATTTGCCGCTATACACTTCATCCCCTGGGCTGATTAAATTGACGGTATTGCAAACAACTCATTATTGCTCAACTTATTTTTCATCACAAATTGAGTTTTCCGATCGGAATAAAATGATGTGGTAATTCCAGTAAAATTATTACCCAAAGTAGCTGATATAATAATTATTATTATTCCAGTAAAACTATTACCCAAAGTAGCTGGCATAATAAGGAACAACTAGTGAAAATTGCAGATTGATTGATTAATTAGTTCCTGAGATATCGTGATCGCCGTGAATGAACTTTTCAACAAAATACAACTTCGAAATAATCGAGTTTGACTATCGGTGCAGCTAGTCAAAGGTCCAGCGTACCAAACACTACGCACCGCCTACGAGTGAGCAATGGGTAGCGGTCTATGAATAGCTGTAACTCAAGTTGTGGTATTTTCAATCCTAATGAAATTTTGAGAAAATTTTCCTCGGCGTATGTAATTACAGAATATCTAATTTACAAAAATTCGTTTTTTCAGCCTGCAAAAATGTGTAACCCCTTAAGGTAAAATTGAATGAAAACAAAACACAAACACCGGTTTAACCGCTCTAACTTCTTTAAACGTATTCTGCAAGAGTATAGAAACAATACTAGCTCATTGATAATGCCTGTTCTGCGTTATTGCTTCAGTAATAGAAGTTATTCTTAGTACCTACTATATATAGTAGGTTGGGCAATAATGTGTTAACAAGAATTACTACATAGTTTTATCGTAAATCTCCATCTAAGCTAGGAAAATATCCATTCATTTTCTATTACATATAATTGTAACCCATCTTAAGAGAAAGTTGCGTTAAGGAGTTTTAATACTGTAGAGAACGTGAGCGTATTTCAGAAATTTTTTTAATGAAGGGATATATGTAAAAAGGGATTTATAAAACTAGTTTTATAAATCGCAAGATGGTGGCTTTGCGGCATATTCTCGCTGGCGAGTTTTTTTTTGGAAAAGGTACCACGGCCGGAAAACTAACTTTTTTTTAAATTTTTGACCTATAGCAAAAAACATTTTTTTTCATTTTTTTCAAACAATAACAAGCGACGTGCGTTGATTCATTTCAATATTTTGATTTTTCGCGAAATGGCGCAATTTCCAATATACCGCGAAAAAAAGTCATAGAAAAAAAATCATGGATAAAAAAATCATACCCTTTCTTCCTTGAATTATAGCTTGCATTAATTGCGATCGATTGATGTATAAATAAGTATATGTCATCGCTTTGAATTCAAAGTTATAAGCTGAATAAATTTTTACCACGCCTGCTTAAAGCTGCATCAATCATGTTGGTCCACGCGGGTTCGCGGCAACACAAGCTATTTTCTCCTTCAATCCGTTATTCGAAATCCGTGTACGACGACGTTCAGCGTGGAATAACTTACTTACAAACGGCAGGCCGACACGTTTTTTAAACGGGTCATATTTTTGTCGAACATTTTTTTCGCGAAATGCATCTGGATTTGATTTTGCGGTGATTACTACCGAAAATGGGTCTTCCATTTTACCTATTTTGAGTTGCTGTAATTTCGACTCTAACTTCTAGAACTAGCAGCCAGAAAAGTAGACTAGAACCAATTAAATTCAACAATGTGGCAAACCTAAAAATAAAGGTAATTAAGTTTTTTCGCCCGTTTACAACAATACTTAAGATATAATATTATTATGCACTTCACGAAATACGATTCACAGTACAATTAATATTGATATTATGATAGTAATAATATATTAATTAATAGTTCTTCGGTAATATTTTTTATTTTCAAATAAAATTCCAAAATTTTGTCGAAGACACCAACTTCTACCTCGTCAGTAAACCATACTTAATTTTAATTTTTGCAAATTGTTTACATTTTTGGCGTTCCCGATCACTGTGCTAAGCCATCGCGCACAGGTTTCAAATATACAAAAACGGGATGGATACTTCCATAATCTTTCATAAGGGTTGTTTTTCCTATTCTGTGAAGTTACTAGTTTAATAATCAATCCACCTTAAAGTGCCCTGGGCTTGGGTGATGAGCCTAATGGGCGCGTACTCTTGCTTGGTCGATAAGAGTGGGAGATCCGAGCGAGTGCTGGTTCATTGACCTCTGAATCTCATGACTAATAATCGTTCGATCGAGTGTTTTGGCGGGCGGCTGATATGGATGTTTCTACTTTCCAATGGGGGAACATGCTGGTTCGGTTGTTCGGGGACTCATTTGATCTTGAGCATAGTGATCGAGTCATTCGATTCGGATCGATGGACTGTCATCTATAAGAGATGATCAGACTGAAGGTGGGTGTTTTTATCTCTTAAATCGCTCTGTCGCTCTGGCTCGTGAAGATGGCGAGTAACACTCGTTTATAACGAATCAGATTCGCTGTTTTCAGAAACAGAGATGACAATCTCTTATGGATGGAACCTTCTCTTAAACATACTGTTCAGCCACTAGTTAATGCTCAACTAGATCAACTTAATAAACTGAAACACGTAGTTTTTGAAGAAATCCAATCCACGTGAACCACATCACCAAACACCTAAAAGTAGTTTAGATGCATGTAATATCTATTTCTGTGTTATCTATTATCTTATCTATTCTATTATCTATTAATATCTATTTCTTTATCCCTCTCGCAGGAGGATTGACGGTATTGTAAACATCATCAGGCCACAATAGACTAAATAGAATTATCTAAATGAAAGGACCCTTCGCTCTTTTCGGTTTCTATTTGCACCAAGTGCTACTACTAGAGGTTAATTAGTTCTTATGTCAATAATCCACCAATCATTATGACGCAAGATTTTATTTATATAAGAAGCCCGCTTCAAGATGTTGATTACAATATGCCTCGATAGTGGTGTATCGAGGAGGCCGGGAGGGCTGATAGGAGCCTTTTTTCTGTTCTTTATCTTTCTTCTATTCACCCGCTCATAAACAACAATCAACTAGTAACAAATAGATAATTGAGAAAGGATGTGCTATGTGTGGTGGTTGGGTATTCAAGTATTAGTAGTGTTTGAAGTACTAATATATGTCTTTCATGTTATGATCATAACTTTAGCTGTATCTTGTACCTGTTTTATCTATTGCGTCTCTCATATATTGTCTTTTATCTCTTCTTTTCGAATCCTATACTGCCATTCTACTCTCGCCTTCAGCTGGGTCAGCAAAGATGGTGATAGCCAACTTCTTAACACTCACACATTCTCAAACGCGGTCTCAACGCGGAACCTACAAAAATGCCCACGCGCGCGCGATTACGAATCGGTCACGTCCGGAGGTCTACCCTTGATCCCAGAAGCCTGGGTCCATGCCTTCCGCTGGACCAATTGGGCAAATACGCTCATACCTATACGGCGGCACGTCTCATGGCGACATAACCGGGAAGCTCATCGATATAAGGGATCCCACCCTCTGCCAGAATTCTGGCCGCACACCGAAAATTTAATATCAGACTCACGGTTCGCGCGACCATTCAAGAACACACAACACACGCAAATATGTTAGAAAATCACGTTAGCGTACAAACGTTAGAACCCCTCGCGATTTTCTAAACAACCTACGCCCACCAACTCGCAAGCATGATTATACCCCGGTGATAAGGTTAACGTCTCAGCGCTCATAAACTTACCAACGCGATCTCAAGCGTTAATCTACAAACTCCCGCGTTCACGCCATCATGAATCGGAATCGTCCGGAAGTCTCTATCCTCGGTACCAACAGTCTAGGTCCATGTTAATTTTAAAAAAAAAAATAAATAAAATTGAAGAATTAAAAAAAAATTGCTCCCATATCCACTAGACAAAACGTTCCATGGTGACATGACCGGGAACTCTAGTGATATCGGATAACTCACTCCCTGTCAGAATGTGATCCGTACACCAAACTAAATATCAGAATGACGGTCCGCGAATATATGAATGGCCGCAGGGTTTCAAAATCGAATTTATACACGCGAAGTCACATACACGCGAGCACACGCGACAAACACGTCAACATACGAACGCTTAAGCCCTTCGCGATCATCTACGCACACCTATGCCCGCTATCGCGCAAACTTGATAACACTCCGGTAATTATGTGAACGTTTTAGTACTTACGAAGTTACGAACGCGAATCCGCAAACGCACGCGATCATGAATCGGTCACGTCCGGAAATCTTTAGCCTTCATTCTAGTAATTTAGGTCCATACATTCAGTTGGACCAATCAAAAAAATAAAGCTCATATCCACTAGACCACACGCTCTACGGCGACATCGCCGGGAACTCGTGATATGGAAGATCTAACTTTCATTTAGCATCTGAGCCGTACACCAAATATAAAGTATTAGATTCACGGTCCGCGCACGATTATCCAAAGAACACACGCGAATATGCGAAATGCACACGGTTATAAAATAGATTTTATATACGCGAGGTTACATACACGTTAGCACACGCGACATACAAACCCACACGCGATCGAACACGTTAACGTACAAATGCTCGAACTCTTCGCGATGATACATGCGATCGCGAGTCCCTACGTCCGCACATACCTGAACCGTACAATGAATATCACATTCAGAATCACGGCCCGCTACAATTGGCCTAATGCAGTGTTTTATTGGGCGACATTGCCTGTCTCGTCTGCAAATTGTAGTATGTGATTCTAACGGGGAGCCCTTCCGAGAACCTAGCTCTACAGCTCCAGTAGGACAACACTCGAAAAAAAAAATCAATCCACCTTAAAGTGAGAAGAATTGCTCATTTGTGCATATATTTTTTTCTTTCAGTAGAGTTGGAACAAAATGTTAAGAAAAAAAGCATCGCTGAAGACATCGCATCTCTGTATCTTGGTTTCAAATCGCTTTCTTTGGTAATTTTCTAGAGTTTTCAAATGTGGTATTCTTTTTATTTGACACGACTCAATGCGTTAGCTTTACTGAACCGTGGATAAAAAGACAGGTGGGTAATGCCTGTTACATAACCGGAGTGTCATGACTACACTTCGGTTTGTTAACTCAAATCTAATGATTTTCAACAATATTACGTTTTTAAATTATTCTTTATTATAATTATGGTTACTTTGAAAAGAACCTTTGATGTTCGATGGAATCGAAGATCTTTGGACTTTTGTTCTATATATTCATGTTGTCTATTGTTCATGAATGCGATTTTGATATGATTGATGTAGGCCGTTAACCGGTTTTAATTTTAGTATGTATTGCATTTTGCATATGACAAATTATGCTGCTAGACCAATCAAACGAAGTTTAGGTACACACTAACAGAGATAATACTATAAAAAATCCATAAACAAATATCCATTCGAAATTTTGCCAAAACAAGTGAGTTGTCGCTCAGGATCGGAAACATTTTTTAAAAATATAAATTTAAAATATATTTAAAAATGACCGTTAAAACGGAAGAAAAATTGTTTTCGAGTTGTGTCTGTTAGTCTATGGTATTGGTCCGTATTATGAAAAGTACGAAATATATCTGCAGTTTTCTACATTGACATTTTTGACAAACGAGATCAATACATGTATCTCCAAGCAGAGTTAAAAATATTCAAATTCATTGAATGAAAATTGATCATATTCAGGCGCATTCATTTTCAATATTCAGTGACGCAGCTGAAAACGTCAAACGAACAAACCACCCATTCATCCATGCATATTTTCATTCGTCTCCGATTATTTCACGAAGCTATCGTGCAGCAACGAATCAAACACATCAAAGTAGGCCCTGGCACAATGTAAGCGATGATGATTGTTGTTTCATATGCTTTATCGGCATTTGAAAACATTTTCCTAGTTAATTAGTGTAATGAATATATTGTACGATATTCAACTGAATGAATAAGATGGATAGATGAATGAATATTTTTTCTATTCACCGCGAGTCGCAACAGGTTCATTTTCAGCCGTCAAAAAAGAGCTTCGATTATTTTTAACTCTGTCTCCAAGTATACTAGCTTGAGAAGAAGTAGTTAAAATACGAAGCTTTGGACATTCCTTCATGAAATGAACAAATTTCATGTTTTCCTACTATATAAAGTCTGTGTTAAAATCTCTCGAAACAACAATCGGAATATTTATATCCGTATATAAATTACGTGTAACTAAAAACTATCCTTCTTCAATAGTTGTATATGGCGAAATTTATACAACAATCAGCAACGTTTTAACCAGTTTTGGCACAATTTCCGTTGCACAAATGTTCCCGTTACTATCCACCAGAGACAAATTCTCGTCATGCTCTTCACTAACTTGCTCATGGATTCATGGATAATAGCCATTGTAGATGCAGTTGTACTTTGATAAATTGCAACACAACCTATTCTAGAATGATGACGCTTGGATTCGATGACGTATTTGAAAAGCAGCTTTCGTTTGATTTCAGAATTTATTCAGTTCAAGATATGCGGCTCGATGCATGAAATTAGCGGGAACCAATCATGAACGAGCTTCGGTCAGATATTTTGAAATCGATTTTTTTCGTTGTGTATGTTAAAGTGCGAATACGAAATTATTTCGACACATTCAACAGGGCATAACTTTTTTACCATTGGGTAAAAATCAACCGAATTTTGCACACTTTCTCATTGATGTGTATTGTTTACATGCTGTCAAACTCGAAGTCGTGTTTTTCGATTCAACGAAAATGGAGGTGAACCAACGCGAGTCGAGAGAACAAATTCTTTCCAAACACCTGGAATTTCCTGATCTGTCGCACCGGTAGTTGGGAAAACTGTTGAACATTCACCATTCAACCGTCTCCAGAGTATTGAAGCGGTTCCAGGAGCGGTTGACGTTGGACCATGGCAAAGGAGCTGGAAGAAAACCGGGACCGGAGAACAAAAAGACGGAGGGAAAGGTGAAGCGGATGATTAAAGCAAATCCCAACGTCTCAAGCCGTGATTTGGCTAAAAAGATCGGCATGTCGCAGAGCTACGTCCAGAATGCAAAGAAGAGAGCTGGACTACATACATACAAAGTACAGAACTTCCCAAACCGCGATGAGCGGCAACAATCGATGGCTAAAACTCGGGCACGGAAGCTCTACGAGATGATGCTGACAAAATATGGCTGCTGTGTGATGGACGACGAAACGTATATAAAAGCCGATTTTAAGCAAATTCCGGGGTTGGAGTTTTTCACCGGCAAGAGCAAGTTCTATGTGGACGACAAATTTAAGAAGAAGAAAATGTCGAAGTTCGCCTTCAAATATCTCATTTGGCAGGCCATCTGCTCTTGCGGACTGAGGAGTGAGCCTTTCGTGACGAAGGGCACAGTAAATGGCGAGATCTACAAATCTGAGTGCCTCGAGAAGCGCCTTTTGCCGTTCTTGCAGCAGCACGACGAAGCTCCGCTATTTTGGACAGATTTGGCATCATACCACTATTCTAAAAGTGTCCTGGAATGGTATGAGGCCAATTCTGTCCATTTTGTTCCAAAGGACATGAATCCGCCAAACTGTCCGGAGCTGCGCCCGGTGGAGCAGTACTGGGCAATGATGAAGCGGGAACTTCGGAAGAGCAAGAAGACAGTCAAAGACGAGAAGGACATGTTAAGAAAATGGAAAAAAAACTGAGAAACTGGTACCGGACGACACTGTAAAGACTGTGATGGAGGGCATCAAGCGAAAATGCGTTCAATTTTACACTCAAGACTCCATCGATTAATTTTTCTTTTGATTTTTGAAGTAACTATATGTATAAAACTACACTAAAATTTTGGTTTGATTTTAAACATTATAAGAAAATTGGCATGACATTTTCGGTGTCGCAATAATTTCGTGTTCGGCCTTTACTTTCGAACCATCGAAAATAAAACTAATGGAACAAAAATATTTCTGAAAATTTGAAGTGAAGTCGAAACTTGTGGCTTAGAATTTAGAACTAGTTTTGTAGTTAAATAAGTGCTATGTTGGCTGTTAAGCATTTTCCAATTTAAGTCGATTGCGTTTCTTACAGTGAAGCTAGATATTTTAATTGAATACCTACCCAATTTCTTTAAAAGTGGAACAGCCTCTAAATCAGAAACAAGTACGATAAATGTAGCTTGGGCACTAGTATTCTGATTTTCACTAGTCAGAGTGAGTAACTAGAACTATTGTTGGATATACAAAAAATATCTATATTATATAAAGCAAATTTGGATGCGGACTAAATGAGACACCGAAAATGAAAATCGTGAAAACAGATCATGTTTTGTAGAACCCGTTTTAAACATATTAGAATGTAAAAATAGAATATAAACTTCAAGCGTAAAAATCGGACAGGAGCTCTTCGATATAAGAGTCGATTAAAAACAATCTTCAGTATAAAAACACTAAGATATATCTGATTCTTACAAAGGACTCTTAATCTTGAAGGCAACGTTATACGAATTTTCCTGCGAGAGAATTATACTGGAGGTTCATCCTTGCCTACTTTTTTGGGTGAGAACTTTCTAAGCGATTCTTATGCTGAAGGACCCCTGCCCGATTTTTACGCTTGATTTTTATATTCGACTTTTACATTCTAAGATCTGGTATGGGAAAAATACATTCGAAATTCATTCATCTGTATTCATCTTCTGATACATCTCATGCTACCAACCGTTGTGTTTGTCTCACGAAGTAAACGCCAGGAAGTATACACTGAGCTTGTTGCAAAGCTCATTAACGATAGCAGCTGTGCGGCACTCAATTGACTCCCGTTCGTTCTAAGTCGGAGAGCCTCTCATTCTCTCAATATTTTCTAAGAATGATGGTTGGACGTGAGTGAATCAGATTGGAATATTATTGTTTTGGTTTGCGAGCCACTCGATGAGTCTAATCTTGATTCAATCATTATATCCAATCATTGAATCGTTCAATCGGTTTTCTATCCTTTGTAGAGGTAATATATGGGTAGAAGTGCAAAGGTAAAATAGCTCAAGATGCAGGATTTTTAATTTTTACATACGCAAGCTTATCGTTTAACGGCTAGCGTGACCTACAAGTTACTGACTTTATTTCGTCTGTATCATGTTGAAGTACTTTTTACTATTTCAGTAGGGGAATCGGGGGCAAGTCCGACACCCTAAGTGCAATCATTTTTCTAAAATACCACGATTCTCCAAAAATTGTATATTCTGTGCATAATGCTTGTTTAGATGGTTCTTAACAAGATATATTTTTTTCAGTGTTTCAAAAAATTGGATTCATTAAAAATTATTGGTTGCCAAAGGGAGAAAAATAACATTTTAAAAACGCTGCGGGTAAGACCGACACCCCGAAGTGGCAAGAGCGACACCCTTGTTAGCTTTCTTTTTGTCCAATTTTTCATTAAAAATGTGTTGTGTATGTGTGATAAAGTGTAATTATGTGTATATGAGTATGTGTGATGCAAATGCATGCTTTCTGGAATATCATCGCGTAGCAAGAGGAAAAGCATACGAATGTGTGGTGTGAATAAATAATGTTCAACACTTGGTTTTCTCCATTAATCTTTTCTAGCTTTATTACCGCTTGTGAAGCCATTCTAAGAAGTAAGATCCGTTCTGCAAGAAGAATATATCCCCTGTTACTAAGATTCATTCACTTAGAAGTAACATACCCTTTTGTAGTGAGCTATCCGGTTCGTGTTATGATTTTTCGGAACTCTGTTGATCAACAATCCGGCAGAATAGATTAGAATGTGCGGCAAAATACTGGTAATTCTCAAAGCTTTTGTGCTGTTAAAACCTTGAAATGTTTCAACTAAAAATAACATCCAAGTGCGCATCAACTTTGCTTTCGCATATTTTGTTTATTTTGTGACGTTGGATGAATCTATATGACATATATGTGTCTCGAAATACTCAAAATAATCGTACTAATGATATCCTGTTATTATTGTATGATTTAAAATTTGATATCTGGGAAAAGTTATGGGGTGTCGGGCTTACCCACGGTATCGGACTTGCCCCCAATTCCCCTATTCATTAAGCTGTCTATCTTTTGTGCAGTTAAAATATTATCGTTACAGTTGAAAACTGGAAAATCCTATCAGCGACAATTTTTTTCTCTTTTGTTCAATGCTAATTCACGACGTCGGGAGTAGTGTGTTCTATTGCTAAAAACAAAAGAAAATACGATTGTGTCTGGTTGGATTTTCCAGTTTTCAACTACAACCACAATATTAAACAATGGCTTTGGATATCATGACGTACATGACATTCAAGGTTATAAAGTTCAAAAATAGTGTACGAGGTGTTATAACGACCAAAGGGTAAATTTGAAAAAAAAAATGCATCAAAACATCTAAAATGATCCCAACGGAACATACCTGTAAATACTATTAAATCCTAGTCAAACCAGCCACAATCAGTTTTAAATGAAGCAATGAGCCGCGATCGGTTGTTTTATTTGATTCGAAATTCTGACAGAAACCTCAAGCCAGCTTAAATTCTGAATGTGCTTTACTGGAATGAAACCAGCTTCTTCGGTAACTACCGATCGAGGTAACCCCATATAGTTTAAAAACTCTTTAATCGCGTATAAACACGCTTAATTGCTAAATTGGACAATATCTATTGACAAACTGAGTTTTATTAGATTCTGAGATGATTATGACTTTCATTGCTTTAGTTTTCGACAAATTTACTAAAAAAATCAGGTTGGACAAGGAAAAGTTTGTTTCAAATACTAATGCCCAACTAATGACTAATGACTACTAAATGTCCAACTGATGACTAAATTTGCGAAAATAACTCCTACAACATTTTTTGTAGGATTTATCATTTTTAGACAATAGCCATTTGAAAAACATTGGTTAAAAAAGTTTGACCCTCTCAAAAGCTTGTCTAGATCATTTTTGGAAAAAAAAAGTATGCAAAGTGGCTTTTTGTGACAAATTTCTCATGTACAGAAAGTTTCATTAAAATCTGAGAGGGTGCTGCCAACATTTGTTCGAGTTGGTGCGAAATTCGTCATATTATAAATGGATATGTCATAAAAGATGGATGAACTGACCTGACCATTAAAACGTTTCTGTTGGAAAAGCCTTTGCACTCCGTAACACAATTAAAACTACTTTTAGAAAAATACTAAAACAAGGTGGTCTAATTCTTAAGGCTAAATATCATCAATATCAAGTATATCATGTAGAGCTTTTTTCTCGGCTTGCTTTTTTCATTGTAGGACTTATCGACTCTCCAAAACAAGGTTATTGGATGCGTGGTACGCAGTTTTTGAACACACCCTTTTATTTTTACGAGCATTACATTCATTTGCTTTCACACATAAATAACGAGCATAATCAATAACAATAAATCAAGGAGTTACCATGATTTTGCGAAAAAAAATTTGACATAAAGTAGCCCCCTTGTGGGGGTGACTTTACGCCAATTTTAGCTCTTTAGATTTCACGTTCAATCTTGATTTTCCAAAAGTTCTTTTCAATGACTTTGGAGGTACTTGTGCCATATGTAAAACATCGAACAGTTTCAAATTTGAAGTTACGTGATCGTAGTTCTTGAGTGTAATGTACAAAACGTTCTATTTTTGGCGTAAAGTAATCACCGATGACGGTATTTCAAAACCCACTCGTCAAACTCGTTCCAAAAACAAAGATAATTACAAAAATATTGATATCCGTCATTATCCCGACGAACTAGTTATGAAAAAAAAAGTTCAACAGACGTATTTTTGGGGTCAATACGTTTTTATGTACAACGTATCCAACACTTAAATTTATTTAGCGCAGCTCTGTCTACAAATCAATATAATCTTAACAATAGCAAAACAAACTTTAATTTCGTTTTTACTCTTAATTTACTATAATAAACAGCTGTGCTATTGCTACTACGTAGGGTGAGGAAATTAAGCTCCGTAGCGGTATAATGAATTTGTTTATATAAACATCGCGTTAGCCTTTTAAAAGAATTAATTTTAAATTTAACAATTTCTATCGCTTTCCGAATGCGACGATACTATCTCAAATCATTCCCAAAAGCGACGTCCAGTCCTTGCCTATGAAGCAATGATTATTATAGACATCATATGTCACAGACACAGTATTCAAACTGTGCTATATTTTCATGTAATTTCCCGGCTTATAATCACCAAAAGGCTTCCGAGCCGAACAAGAAGTTTTAAGAAAAATCTAATTCCTACAGCTCTGCGTAAACGATATATACAGCGCCTCATACTTATTATTGGAATTACATACAAGGAACCCTCTCAATGAGTCAACAAATGCATTCGATGAGTGAGCGAATTTTGATTCATCCAGAATTGAAGTCCTGCCTGTTTGCTGACGTTCGGTTCGTTTCAAGTATTTTTTTAACCACTCACTTACATAGTGCGTTCGCTGACCGTTCGGAGTGCACAAACATGGTGGTTGAGAGAGGATTCATCGCATCCTCTCATGGTTCGTTGCTCCATGCTCACTATGACGATTGTGTGCGGCTGAACCAAGGATGAATGGCTATCAGATGCAATCAAACGAATGAGTGAATTTTCCCATGCCTGTCTAAGATATTTTCAATGGGTTTTGAAAAGCATCCTTGCGACTTTTATTTTCGGTCGCTCGAATATAAATGTTAGATTTTTGAAAACGTTAAATAAACCCCATAAAATCGATAAAGGCTAGGTAATGCGTAAGACTAGAGATGGGCCATTCGTTCGCGAACGGTTCAAGTGAACTGGTTCTTCGAAGAGAATGAGCGAACGGAAGTTCTTCTTAAAAGAACGGTAGTTCTCAATTCTCTTCAAAGCGAATGAACTGAACCTGACCTAAAGCCGTTTGGCGAATTTCTCGGACCGATTTTTAGGCGAACGAATGAAATGAACCGACTTGCCGTCCCACAAACCGCTCTCTGTGCTCTCCCAGAATGGAACCGGCGAAGAACGACTCATCACATTCTCTATTTCTCTAGTTATACATCATGAAGAAATCGCTACCCTTGATGAACTTGTTAAGCATACAGGGGTATAATAGTTTGGCAGCATCTGTTTGGTTCCTCTCCAAGAATCGAATGTTTTGAGAGACATTCGCTAGATACAAGTAAATTATCAGCTGAACGGAAGAACGGTTCATCTGAACTAGTTCTTTTTACAGAACTGTTCAGTCGGGAATGGTTCTTCGAAGTGAACTGTTTCGCCCATCTCTACGTAAGACAGAGCCTCTTCCCAGCAACTCCTATCCCTACCTCCCCGTGGTACTGGCCGAGAACTACGATTTACCTTAGGGAAGATCGGGTAACCAACCCCGGTGGGAACTTTGTTCGTAGGCTGACAGAGAAGGGGAGGTTTGATGCTGCAAGCCTGAGCGTCTGATTTCCAGGAGGAGCGGCTCAAAACAGCGTCTGTTCCCCATGTTAGGGGCGGCTGATCATCGCCCGAGTGCCAGTGAAGGACTCTAAGCTCAACTGTTGACTATGGTCCTCCGGAAAGTTAGGGGGTTGGTGTCAGGCTCTGCGAGCCAGTCGTAAAAAACCAATTGCAGCGAAAAGTCAACAAGATAAGAATGCGAACCGATAGCAATGGCGACGACCACTGCAACGAAGAAGGGAGGAAGAGGGGGTGACCCCACGCTGCACACAGCAAGCTGCGCTCCTGTTAAAATATGTAAAAACCGCCGGTATTAGGTTGAAGACTTTTAGAATGATGGCATAACCTTTCTACATGAGAGAGACAAAAATGTGCCTACATAAGTCAATTTTTTATGGTGCATCAAATCTCGATGATTCATACAATTAAAACCCATTTGACATTAAAGTTAATTTTAATTTTTAATTTTAATAAAAGTAAAATTGCTGTGTGACCGCACTCTTCAACCCGTAAATCCGGAACCGCAGCTCCGATCGACAAAAAATCAATAGCAACCGATGGGAAGGTTTTACACTTGTACCTATCATTTGAAACTAAGTTTGTGAACATCGAACCAGCAATCTCTGAGAAATACAGGAGGCATTTTTTGCAACTTACACACCCAGACAGAATTATACGACTCAGGATTGGGCCGACTGAGTTTTCAAAAATTCGTTTTTTCTGGGCAGTCTAATATACATACACACAGACATATCTCGACGAACTGAGTCGAATAGTATATGACACTCGGTCCTCCGGGCCTCGGTTGGAAAGCCAGTTTTTGGAGCAATCAGGGCCGTCTTAAAACCACTCGGGCCTCTGGGCACAACTGAGCTGAACAGGTATAAACTGATGTAGAGTAGGATGATCAAAAAATGATCCCCAGCATCAAGGAACCATCTATGCCATCTTGAGATTTATTTTTCAAATTTAAGCCAAATCATTTAACCATGTGAAAATATTAAAAATACTGCAGAAATCGAATTATATGCAGAAAAATTTATATTTCCATCACTATAGGTGGCAGTGGCGGATCCAGGGGGAGGGTCCTGGGGGTCCAGACCCCCTCCGAAATTTTTTAACTTGTTAAGAAATTTTAAAACGATTTCTATTTTAAATTCGTTCTAAGCTCAAAATCGTTCTAAATCAGATTTAACCACTAAGACTTACTTGAGGTTATTAGATATTACGTATTGTACACTGAACATTTCAAAATCGAAATTTCAGACCTCCTCCGAAATTTTTTTTCATGATCCGCCCCTGATAGGTGGCATTGTAAATGTCCAGGTACCGTCGAAAAACGGAAGATGATTTTGATAGATCTTAAAAAGGTATTAGCATTTCTAACCAATCTGACCGAAAGTGGCAAAGAGTCTAACACACTAACTATATGCGGTTGTGGGAGTTCGAGGCGAGCAGTGTTATGGACTTACCAGCTGCGCAATTTCCCCATATGATATAGTATGATCTTAATATTTGTAAGACGCTGTTTGAGGCTGAAGAGTGTCTCCGTCAATAATGAGGAATGATGGAGTAAGGTGGGTTAAACGTCAACACTACAATGTCGACTATTCATTCAATAATTGTCCTTATACACTATAACCAACTAGGAAAAATATTTAGCAATATGCCAATAACATTCAACTTGGTAATAGATGACGACTACATGATTTACAAAAGTTACATTGATTCGTACAATGTTGTTCTCGATTTTTTACTGTTCCTGATATGATGCAGCTGGAAAAAGTCAATTGCTAGCTTGACAAAAAAGCCCCATTTTTTCAATCATAATTCAACTACATTTACAGATGACAATGTCAGTGGCGTAGCCAGGGGGGGGGGTTTGGGGGTTAAACCCCCCCCCCCCAAACCAAAATTAATTGGATTGAAAAAAAAAATGATGCTGACGAATTTAATTTAATATTCCACAAAATATTTTTGGAAAAATATTCTCTGATCACTACATTGAGAACTGTGTTTAAAGCGTCATGAGAACTTTTGGAAAATTGTGGGAAGGGGATCTTGTAACTTATCTCTTAGCCAAAATCCCATAGTTGTCAAATTACTTCAATGTAATATAAAATAACTGTCTGAATTATTATGAGCTCATTTTTGGAAAGATGCTTCAAAATATGGATTAGAGACAATTTTTCGAATGGGAATCTAAATTTGAATAGGTTGATTGCATATAAAACATAAGCTTGTTTACCGAAAACTTACATACATTTCAACATTTGCTGAAAATGTATTTTTTTTAGATTGTGTAGAGTTTAGACAACAATTCAATATGGTTAACAACAAGAATAACATTTCAGAAACTAGTTGAAAGCTGATGTAATTTTGTCTCTAGCAGGTCAGGATCGGTTTTATGAGCATTGGATTTTTGTTGTATTATCAACTGTATGAATAGCCTCTTAGCAGGATACAATGAATGGCGTACTAAAATTTTGTGTGCTACGTACTAGTACTGCAAGTTGTGAGGTTGACTAATGAAGAAAAGTAAAATTAATGCTCGATAAATTTTTAACGGTCACGATCACATTCATTCGAAACTGCCAAATTTCGATGTTAAGTAACATTGAAGAATTTCAAAACGTAAAACAGTTCATCTGCTGATAGAATAATTTTTACGGTTAATCTTCCTAGAAGTAATTATAGACAAGAATTAGTCTTCAACCAAATTTGGGTCGAGACTTAATGTCTCCAGCAAAGTTTTCCAGTTCCAGCAAAGTGCTATTTCAAACAATTTTGTCAAAGACATAAATATCCCACATATTCAGAGTATCGAAATATAGTAGTAGAAAACCTTTACTTTTATAGTGAACGGTTCGGAGAGGCGAAGATAGCAAACAAGTACATTATAAGTAATATTAATATGCTCATATTCAACAAATTAGTAACTCTACGACGGCGCTGGTAGTTAAGTGGCAAGTCTAAGGTTTTGATGGTAGAGTCGCCTCTCTGATGTCGGTGATAGAGACAGAAAGAAAAATAAATAAGTAAAAATAATTAGCCTTTTCACCTTTCGAAATTATACAACATGTAAACCCAAACATAAATGCATAAAAATTTTAGGTTAAAAAAAATCATTTCAATACAAGTCATGTAAAACAGTCGAAATAGGAAATACAATGAATGCACGCTGCCGTGAGACACAAATCCTCGACTACTGATTCCTGATTTTAACGGCCTAAAATATTTATGATAAGGCGGAGTGTCGTACATAAATAACATAATTGATTCTGGACTAGATTACGACGGCATAGCGAAAAATGCCTAATCTGGCCGCGAAAGTATCGTGAAATCTCAAGAAGTCCAGGAGTTATTTTTAAAGGTTTTCATGAAGATTTGTCGATTCACATTCTTGATGTGATGAAGAAATTAAAATTTGCCACATGCGCGGATCGCTTGCCAAACAAGGATTGTGTACCGAATTTCGACATCTTCTTCCACTTTCTGTACAACTTCAATATGCAAAGTTTACCACTTTGTTGCCTCCTTTCGAACTTTCTATACGTATTGAAGAAAATATTTCATTGGAGCGAATAAAGGCGCTTTAACCCAGGCTCATTAGCCACGGCTAAATACCTCTGTCCCATCTCAGAAGCTTAGGACAAAAGGAGTGACATTAATCCTCTTAGCCAAGTCACTCCTAACGATTTAATAAACCTCCATCAAATTGAAACGGTCGGTACGGTTGTCCACGTTTCTCCCAAAATGACTCGTTGATTAAATTCTTCATCATTTTCATTCTGTACTCTTCACAGTTGCCCTGACCACTTTAATGATTGTATCACATACCATATGTGCCACAAATATTAATACTGATAAGAAAAATTGTAAGCGAGCTTCTGCAATTTTCCAGGTTTCTTACATGTATTGGCTGTGTATGTGTAGACTATACTAGCCTAGTATTGTAAAAAACATTTTATTATTTTTGCTCAAAATGATTTGAAATCGAAATGTTGATTTGACATTTGAATTGGTCCAATACCATCCAGGTCATGTAGTGCGTCGTTCCCTACCGCTACCATCACTCCGTTTGATTGTCTGATGCTCTTTAAACGTCACATGGGATAAGGTGCAATGTGTGATCCATTGTTACCCCACACGCTAAAGAGTTATAAAAAATTAAGTGCTGCTATTTTTTGGAACTAAGCCTTCAAAATGATTCTATATTCATCCTAAGTTGCGGGCCCCATAAAAGCCCGGGGCTCCTGGCCCTGGTCCAGTGTGCCCATGTGTAAAAACGGTACTGGGAGCAATTGCATAACCTTTCTATATGAGAAAGGCAAAAATAATATCAGTCAATTTACACGCTACTAATTAATCTCTTTGCATCTTTTTATCTTTACTTGGCATGTCATTTTTTTTAACATATCTTAAATTAGATTCATACTAACACTCACTAACGCAATCAATTTCCTATTTCTTCGCACACGCTCGCAATCTAATCGCAATAACACAAACCTAGTCATAAACGCGAACATGCAATTGTAATCATCCCCACATACTTACGCCCGCGATCCTGCCAACAATAAAACATGCGATCATTCACGCGAAGTTACACTCTAGCACACGCGACCTACAAACGTCTCCGCGACTTACAAACATCAACGCGATCGAACACGTTAACTTACAAACGCTCGAGCTATTCGCTATGATACGCAAAGGCGAACATACAATCACGGCCATACACGTACAACCCCCTAGAAACAATTGAGGTTTTATGGCACTCTTGAAGCACTTCTTAAAACTGCGCTATAAAACCAAAATTGTTACTTGGGCTACGTTCAAAACTTCGCAAACACTGAAACGCCCCAATGATTTGGTGAACGCTATAGCACTTCTAATCTGATTAACGCGGTCTCATGAGCGCACAAATAAACGCTCATTCCCACGCGATCGTATAGTCCCTGCGCCCGAACATCTGAACCGCACGCTCAATATTACAATAAGAATCACGACTCGTCGCAATTGACCTTAGGTAGTGTTTTAGTGGGTGACATTCCCTGTCTCCCATCTACAATTGTAGCGGGTGATTGTAATGAGAATAGAAAAAACCTGTTTTAATCCACCTAGCGGTGCAATTGTGCCTTTCTCATTTCTCTAAACTATGGCACGGAGGCTTTTTATGTTCAACATAATTGTGGAAATGTCCATTACATTCTTAGTACACTTTGCACTTATACACAATGGCATGCCAGCCACGAACTTGATGAGCTACGTGTCGACGGTGAAACACTTGAAACAAAAAAATATCATACTTCATTAGCCTAATCAGCATTAGATCAATGTTATCTGCTTGCTAACTCATTTTGTCATGCGGGGGTGGGTATGTGAGGAGGGCGAAAGTCCCATGAACGAACGACTCCCCAGCTTAAATTGGTATGCTTTGTGATATAGTGGTGGTTTAAAGATGATGGGGTTGAAAGGGAGGGGTATAAAGGCTGGATGGGGTGGTGGTCTGAAGGGTGATTTAAGGAGATTTTTAAAGGAGGGGAGTGAACATAAGGGGGGGGGGTGTAATCCCTCTCCGTAAACCATCAACTACGCCCTTGTTAAAATCCAGAAACCTTATGCGAGTCGAAAAAAAAATTTGGATTAGGTTGACGTTTTTCGGAGTGATTGCGTAACCTTTCTATATGAGAAAGGCAAAAATGTGCCAAAATCCAAAAAAGTGAATCGTCGTCAAATTTTTTTCGAGTTTGCATCAAATCTCGACGTTTCATGCACCTTGAACACATTTAGCATCAAAAATAAAAATTCTATTTTTAATTTTTCCTATAGTTTATATTAGAAATTTCTGTGTGGCCGCACTCTGAAACCCGTAATTCCGGAACCAGAATTCCGATCGATCCAAAATTCAATAGCAGCCGATGGGAAGGTTGCACCTTTCATTTGAGACTAAGTTTGGGCAAATCGGTTCAACCATCTCTGAGAAAAATGAGTGACATTATTTGACACATACGCACATACATACACACACACACATACACACACATACACACACATACACACACACATACATACATACACACACATACAGATTTTTTCCGATCTCGACGAACTGAGTCGAATGGGATATGACACTCGGCCCTCCGGGCCGGGATTAGGTTGACGTTTTTCAGAGTGATTGCATAACCTTTCTATATGAGAAAGGCAAAAATGTGCCAAAATCCAAAAAAGTGAATCGTAGTCAAATTTTTTTTTCGAGTTTGCATCAAATCTCGACGTTTCATGCACCTTGAACACATTTAGCATCAAAAATAAAAATTCAGTTTTTAATTTTTCCTATAGTTTATATGAGAAATTTCTGTGTGGCCGCACTCTGAAACCCGTAATTCCGGAACCAGAATTCCGATCGATCCAAAATTCAATAGCAGCCGATGGGAAGGTTGCACCTTTCATTTGAGACTAAGTTTGGGCAAATCGGTCCAGCCATCTCTGAGAAAAATGAGTGACATTATTTGACACATACGCACATACATACACACACACACATACACACACACACATACACACACACATACATACATACACACACACATACAGACTTTTTCCGATCTCGACGAACTGAGTCGAATGGGATATGACACTCGGCCCTCCGGGCCGGGATTAGGTTGACGTTTTTCAGAGTGATTGCATAACCTTTCTATATGAGAAAGGCAAAAAATAGAAGAAAAATATTTTATGTTCGTTGAAACACAGCTGATTAAGAACATAAAAAGAAAATTTGATAGTTTTTCCTGTATTTTTATTATCTATGACTTGTGTGAATCTAGATATGATTATTTGTCTATCTCTGTATCGTACATTCGAAAACAAATAGTCAAAACCTGTTTTAATCCGCCTAGTGGTGCAACTGTGCCTATCTCATTTCTCCAAACTGTGATTCCATGGCTGATTAGTGATAATGTTCGATATAATATTGGAAATGCCTACTACATCACTTAGTGCACTTTGCACCTATATACAATGGCTCGCCAGCTAGTGTGATGTAAATTGTGAGGAGGTAAGGGAAGGGAAGAGGGGGTGACCCCACGCTGCACACAGCAAGCAGCGCTCCTGCTAAAATCTACAAAAACCGCCGGTATTAGGTTGAGGACTTTCAGAATGATGGCATAACCTTTCTACATGAGAAAGACAAAACTGTGCCTACAAAGGTCAATATTCGTTAATTTTTTTTGATAGTGCATCAAATCTCGACGATTCATACAATTAAAAGCCATTTGACATTAAATTTAATTTTAATAAATTTATATGTAAAATTGCTGTTTAGCCGCACTCTTCAACCCGTAAATCCGGAACCGGAACTCCGATCGACAAAAAAAATCAATAGCAACCTATGGGAAGGTTTTACACTTCTGAGAAATACAGGAGGTATTTTTTGCAACTGACACACCCAGACATTTTCCGATCTCGATAAACTGAGTTGAATGGTTCCAGGCCGGGACAAGGTTGCCGATTTTCAGAGTGATGTCATAACATAATCTATGAATACCTAGAAAACCGTTGAACTTACAGAAACCCAAAAAATACTTCGGTGTACAATGATCTAGATTTGATTTAGGGGTTGGCTCGTAAGTTATGAATTATTTTTTGCAAAAAGGCGCACCCAAATATGTCCCTTTGTTAACGACACTAGTTCCGTCGCATGAATTACCGTTACCATAATATGCATTAATTAATTAAACCTACCTATCCATCGAGTTAGCATAAACATGTGCTAGCGTGGGACAGGTCCGTTAGGCAGTACCATTCGCGTATATGCCTTTCGAGGAGGACTGTGGCTTTTCGCCACACTGCCCAGTAAAGTCATAAGATAGCCTTCCAAAGATTGATATTACTTTCACCCTTGCGGTTTATTGCTCATATGGGATTAATTATCGCGTGGAAAGTTAGTAAGTGGCTGCTTCTAGCAGACACCCAGCTTGATTATGTTAAGTAATTAGTCGTTTCACGTTGAATAAAACATTTTTTTTTTCAAATCTAATTTCAGGAGTGCAAGAGGAGTTGGATTTCGTACCACAATGGCCAACTACTTCGTCTGTTTGGTGATTCAGCGATTAGTACTACCGCTCATTCTGGCAATTTGTAAGTATGAAGGAATTCTCTGATTCGAGTAGAAGGGCACACCCCCTATCAAACGAAAGAAAGCAGCAATGTCCACAGAAAATCAGTGCATGATTTACAAGAATTTACTAGACTAGAATACTTTTGACATGTACGAAAACAGGTCAACTGATAACAGAAAGGTGTATTCTTGGGCTCTGGCAATGCTTTGGGATGCCTAACGAGAGACATAAACATAATAATAAATCCAATCTAGCATAGTTATGCTTTGACATGATGGACGAGCCGTCAATTATAGATATTTGGTTGGTTTACTATCCTATGTATATGTCGTGTTGAATTCCTACTTCCGTTGTGAATGGAAGCTATTTATGCTCTGTTGGCAACAATGTAGGATTTTACTCAAAACAAAGGAAAACACAAAGGTTGCATGGGAAATAGATCGTGAAACAACCAACATCCACCGGTTGTGTGAGGTAAATGTAGCAAATAAAGGAAGCGGAAAGTGGCAATATAGCCGTGGTCGCCCTTAGGTCTCATCCTTCCCCCATTACCACCAACACCACCACTACCACCAGCGCTATCTTGTTATCCTTCCTGGCGACTTACATAATGAACTTTTACACGCGGTTTATTTATTCGCTTTGTTGTCCTATTCAATGATGGCAGTGATTTTCGCTTCCTGGTCGTGTGCGGTTTTGTACTATCCCACCGCCTCGGATAGAAAATAGTATAAAAAATTGTACCCCGATTGTGCAGATGTATCGAGAAGATATGCTGATCTGTCTGTAACTTTAAAAATCGTACCTTCAAAACGCGATTGATTACATTTTCATATTTGTCTCCAATAATTTACAAAAAAAGAGAAAAATTTCTCGTAAACATTTCGAAGGTCCTATTCGTCGAGTGTCTTCTCATTTTCCTAACTCAGAACCGCTGTTGAGAGACATACTATATTTGCCAACATCGTTAGTCCCATATCCTCTTACTGTTATCGGGCTTTTCCGCCAGATCGATGTCACCGCCATACGTATCCTATGTTCCACATGTTTTCACCAGACCAACTTACTCGATGTGTAGAAGAAAACATAGACAGACACTATCACGTTGCCTGCCGTCTTACCTTTCACGATTTTCTTTCGGTTGGAAATCCATGAATGAAAATCCACTATCTGCGATTCATTGGGCACACATAGCCAACAAACATGCGAGAGTTTACTAGCTAGCAGCGCGACGAATGGATACATGATTAATCACACCTTGTTGCGTGATTTTCTTTTGACGTTTGACAAGAATTTTAAATCTGTTCAACACGTGGCACGTGCAGCATCACTAATTGACACCCTTGGGTAACGTTGGAATATTTTTCTCATGAGGATTCCAGATTTATCACCGTTATGAATACCTTCTTGTTTCGCATCTAAACGAACCTGCTGCAAATATTCAAATATAATACGACCCAGGAGAGCCACTAATATTTGTATGCTAATTTGATTAGACACTGGTTAGACTGTTTGTAAGCTATTCGTAAGCAGTATGGGATACCTGCATTAAATAGTGTTTTTGTTTTTAGTATTACGCTTAGGACAGTACATATGCTTCTTCTTTCCAGGTTGCCTGATGAGACCGGTAGGACTATCGCTTCCGTATTTGCTCTTCCTACTTTGTCTACCATTTGTGCCAGTAGCTATGCCAAGAAGTATAAAAGGTAAGTTGTCGATGGTACTCGATTTGTAAGTTATAGTAATTCATATGTTTAAACCTTCTTTCTAGGTTCCACTGGAGTCTTTTTTAAGATATACATAACAATCAGCATATTGCTGTTATTGGGGCAGATTGCCTTCCAAATAGTGTTTGTAGCACTCGGGTACCAACTCGTCGACTCATGCCAATTTTGGGAAATTCTCCTCCGTCACATCGGTCTGGTGAAGTTCGACGAACTAGATGCGTCGATGGTTGTTTACTGGATCTCGCCGGAGATCATTATGAGCTTCACGGCTGTCATCGTGTTCATAATACTGAGTAAGTTGGCTGCAGGGGATATCGGATCCGAACAGGATCCCAACAGTCCGACATCGTTAGAAGCGCCAGAAATGCTTTCCGTGCGTTTCGAAACCAGCTCAGTGAGTCGAGAAAAACTGGCATTCCTCACGAAATTTGGAGTGCTGCTTAGCGTAGCAATGTTGTGCTTGGCGGCTGTGTTGCAACCCTCAGTTCCCAGTGGGATCTATTTTGTAATATTTTTGGGATCAGCCACGTGGTGGGCCTGTTACAAAGAATTAAACAGGTACGGTTCATCAACAAATCTCGAACTCAACCAATTCAATGATCACAAATTAACATATTATTTCACAGAGCTTTTGGAATAGTTTTAAGGATAACAATGGTATTTTTAATTATACACATCACCGGGTTGCTGGCATATCAGAATCCATGGCCTCAACAGCTGTTACCGGCAAACGAAACGCTCGCACGAATATTTGCACTGACGCCCATATTGTCCTCGACGTGTGACAATATTACCGACATTCGCGACGTATACTTCAACGGCGATTTAGGCTCGGATTATTATTTCAACCCGATTGTACTTATGATCTGTTACTATTGTATATCAATCACCTCATCACTTCTTATGAGACCAAGAGTAAGTATGAACACCATCTTCGGAGTCTCACTAAACTGTAAACTGGAATTCTGCCAGGCTAGACTAACATGCTCACAGGCAATAGTTGCATTTATTGTAGTTCCCTAGGATTGTCACTAACTGCTAGTTCGAGTGAATGAATTATCTTAAAACTAGCTGCTAATACTTTAAACTAACGTAACTCTTTCCCCAAATTCGTAATAATGCGCTAACGTGGCTGTTGAATTGCTAAACTGCCATCACCGCAAACAAAATTGGCCGTTGTTGCAACTGCTATTAATTACCGCTGCTACTGCTGTTGATGCTGGCTGTCGAATTACACGCTTTATCGAACTCACTCACGAAAAAAAGATAACGGAAAAGGAGTACAAACGCCAGGAACTCTTCTACCAGCTCGAAAGTGGAGTCCGTCTTCAGCGGCAGATTTCATTTCGCATGAATAGAAAAAATATCCTTCGCAAGACACTGACCAGCGATCGGTGGCGTGGAGCTGCGCGAAAGGTGATATCGTGCTTTTTGGTTTCCATTTGTAGCTCCTGTCGTAGCTGATTGCCTCTTTTTTCCCCTTCCCGAGTAGTACCGATATTGGATTTTGCTTTGGCTGATTTAGTTGCGTAGGCACTTGTAGTTAGAGATAAAATTATGCATGCTAATTGATTGGTTTCGATTTAGATTTGATTAGTTTTGCCCTTCTATTAGTTTCTGGGATTTATTTTGGAGCTGAATTTTGCTGAATTTTCATCGACTAAAAGTTTCGGCAATTCAAGAAATGTTGAAAAATAAGCAATTCTTATAATTGCTCCATGAACCGGTGAAATGTATTAAATTTCAATTGCTGAATCTTGAATTGCTGAAACATCCTACCAATGAAAATTAGTGGGTGTGTAGGTATGAATCATACATTTGCTGGGATAATTCGGTTAACTCTTTTTTGTGTCTGCCGTTTTGCCTGTGAGAGATGTCAGATGTCAGAAAAGGGTTAGTCGTCGACCAGGTGTATTCGTCATTTGATTGACATGACACGAATGTTGAATTTATTTGGCTTTTTGTTGGCGAGAACTGTCGGCAGGTGGGTGGAAATATTTGAAATTGTTACCTTTTTTACCACTATTGCCCCGAAACATTAGTTTAAGGTCGTGTGCATTGCCGTTCTCGAAGGAAAGACTAAAACAATAATTTGGGTGCTTTATGCTGGGTTGAACAAAAATATTCAATATGAACAATATTGGTAAATACTTAAACCATGGCCAAAATATCTGTATGGGAAATTTTCCAGTAGAGCTCAATTCTTTTTAATGAATAACATCTCATTATTAGATTCTAATACCTAAGCCGTGGGCTTGGCGGTGGACTCCAGTCTACCATTTTTATGCTTAGAGATTTGTAGCTTGGAGACCTTGGATTCTGGTGGTCCCCATTATCTAGTAGCTACACAACGCGTGCTTTAGGTGGTGGATTAATACTAAGGGATACTCTGACGACTGGCAGATTAAATTATTTTTGTTGTCAATTCATCTAGATCCTGACCGATGCAGTATCCTATGGTTGTTGATTCATTTCACATAATCGAAATTGAATATTCAATTTGCACAATGTTTTAAATCTTAAGTGAATTAGCCAAAGTATTGGGTTCATACCAATTTAAACCCAAATCTAATGTAAACATCATTCAATTGCACAATGTATTAAATTTTAAATTTAAGTGAGCTGTCCAAAGTATTGGGACCATATCAACTCAAATGTTCAAAATCTGCCTATTGATCTTGAAGAACCATCATCCACGCGAACCAAACCGTCAAATAAAGTGACTATGTTCCCAAATATAAGCAACTTTAAATGCATCCCTCCCGTTCTTTTCTTCTATTTTTGTTTTGGTCTATTTTTGTTTTACTTCTATTAGGTTACTTTTCCACTATTCATCCGTCCTAAAATTATGAGTCAATTTATACGCTTCTACTTAATCTCTTTTCATATTTTTTTCTTTTAAATCGGCATGTTATTTTTCCTTTTATTACTATATCTTAAGTTAGATTCATACTAACACTCACTAACACAATCAATTGCATATTCTCTCCTATAAACTCTCAATCTCTTATCCAAAACGCACAAACGCCTCTAGCCTTCGCGATAACACAAACCTGGTCACAAACGCGAAAATGCAATTTCAATCATCCATACATACCTAGGCCCGCAACACCCCGGTGATTAAGTGAACGTTTCAGCACCTATAACTTTACAACCGCGGTCTCAAGCATTAACCCACCGCTCATGCGATTATGAATCGGTTACGTCCGAAAGTCTCTACTCTTGATCAGCCTAGACTCATGACTTCAGTTGACCAATAAAAATGATGCTCATATTCACTAGACAACACTTCCATATACTAAATTCCTCTACCATATACTAAAAATTAATTATCAGATTCACAGTCCGCGCGCGATCGTTCAAGAACACACGCAAATATGCGAATGGCGACACAATTATAAAATCGAATTTATGTACGCGAAGTTAAATACACGCTAGCATTCAAACGCTCGAGCCCTTCGCGATCACACTATTACACAATTAGTGAACACCCAAGCCAACCCAGACAGATATGCACTAGGGTGGGACAAAAAATAGATACCTACTCCGAGCAACTTTTTGGATACCTTTCGGGTTATAGAACAACTGTGCAAATTCTTAGCTCGATCGGTGAAACTATAGGTATTTTTGTGCCCACGGTTTAACCCTCTAGTGCCCAAATTTTTTTTTGGCTTGAAAAAACTTTTGGAAGTGGGCTTCGTAATGAGAAAAACGAAAATAATATTAAAAATTGTTGAAAGTAATGGATTTTTCATTAAAGCCTTAAAATAAGTAGGCCGCCTAAAGGCGTTGTTGGGCACCTGGGCGAATAAAAACAAAAACTTGTTTTTCCTGGTTACTTCAACATAAGCGAATACAGATAATTGCTTATATTTTGGACTCCATCAGAACGCAAAATACCTAAACTGTAAGTGCTAGTGCTTTGGTTATTTAATTATTGACTTCTAATTTATCGTAGGGGAGTCCAGGGTCTGCTGGCGATAGTTACACTTATCATGTTTTATGTTTTTAATTTAAGAAGATCGTGTAAAAGTGAATGCGTTGCATAAAAGAGCGGACTGTTAGTTGCATTACAGAATTTTAAATATGTGACACGGGAATCTCGCCAATTTACGACTATACGCACTATGATGCCACCTGGCCTTTTTTGATGATAAAGTATGGATCGCGTGAGATGCTTTTTGAATAAAACTGCAAATCAATCGATACTTGTTATTATTTTTCAGCCTCAATGCTCCTGCATTTTAATTTCGGCGCACACTTTGTATTCAAAAGCTAAATTTTCGAAATTCATCAGGTGAAGCAAACAAAAAAAACAAACAAAAAAGCAAATTTTGCTTGTGGTTACATATACGGGCAAGGAAAGTTGTTTTCGCGCGCACTCGAAAAATCTAGTCATTCGTGGAATAGCTTTGAACTCGCCCTAAATAACAAAAATGCTGAAATTTAAAAGCTTAACCTAGGGTAATGAGACCATGTTCGACCTAACCATGTAAAACCGTTGGTTAGAGCGGCGTTAGCCATCTTTGTTTAATGTATTGGTTCAAATGGCGATTTTTGATATCATAATGGTTCATAAGAAGAAAGCAAAGATATTGGTGTCAATTCATACGCATTGCATCAATTGTATTCCGACTAATTAATAAAATGGTGAGACACGCTCCCTGATACGACTAAAGTAGGCTCTTCACTCTAATACGCTCGAAAGCTCAATATCACTTACAACGTGTACGAAACAGAATTTGATGAAACATAAACACATTGGAGAATAGATTAAACAGTACTCGAAGTGCAGAACTAGAGACAGCACCATACGTCTAATACAAAAGGAGAAAAAATATTCCGCCAGCTAGCCCTGACTCCCCTAAATATTATTAAATGATAAGAATATCCATATTCAAACAGCAACATTCACCCAAAGTTTTTAAATTTGTTTAAAGAAGATTACTACTAAACACACAATAAATTTTTTTCTATTTTTTTTCGAGTTTTCAACTTTGAGCTTCAATTGCCTTTGACAGAAAGCTAAGAATATTCAAATAATGTGTGTGTATGAAAGGTGTGAGCGTTGGGAAGAAATGCTAGTGCGGATGACAACATACAATCATGTTTTAGTAGTTTTATTTAGATTTTTATAGAGACCGCCTAGAGGCGGTGTTGGGAACTAGAGGGTTTACATTGAATTTCGTATGGGGAAATTGATTTTCACAAAACAATTCCTCAAGGAGTCGTCCATTGCCTCCTAAAAACCGATATATGGTTTTCATAGGAAATTTACCAATGAAACAAAGTCTCGAAGACCACGAAAAGATCTGATGCTTGTAGAAAAGTTATAAGACCGAAACCGATTAATGCTCTGACGATTGAAAAAATAATCATATTTTCTAGCACCACTGCTGGTGGGTCTCGATTTAGATGCAACTTTTGTTTGCATGCTCTTATTGGGTCCAAATCAATAACCTGAGCTGTTTGGTCCCACCACAAGAGTTTTGAGGGACAAAATGAGGTTTTTTGTACACAGTAAGATAGAGTTAACAAATGGGTCGTCAAACGGTGAGATAACATAGTCTTCATTAAAGGGTTTAGAATGACAAGGAGACGCCATGTTCCATTTGAAGTTTCAGTTCAGCTTTAGAAGCTTATAGCTGAGTTCGGATTCTGGACGGAGAAAGTCGTTTTTTCTTTTTTTAAACTCTTTATTTCTCACAAGTCTCCTATCTCATGCCTCAACGCGAGTCTAAGTCTATTGATGACATTTGGTCCTTAGAAGGCGACGACTGGGTGCTATCAGCCTTCTGGCGATAGTAGCAGAATGAGAGGGTTCGAACAGATCTGATCAAGAAAACACTACCGTAAAAATGAATATCTGATCGGAAATCAGCCGCAACAAGACTTTCATCTGACTAGTATCGATGATCGCGGGTCAATACGTATTGAAAATTCGCCACGTCTGTTTTTATGAATCTAATTTCAAGTTCCGTTATTGCTAACCAGCCCGTGTATCAGGTTAACAATTCTTTATATTTCTCTTCAATGATCATTATTATCGCTTGTATACGTGTATTTTACAAATTATCCGATACGTAAAATAGGAAATACATACCTTGATTTATAACATCTCGCGCTATCATAACTCTTTGTCTGTATAACGTGTTATCACTCGGTAGTTTTGAACCAAATAAATATACCGTACAAAAGAAGTAGCGAATTCTGTCTAAATACTGTTACAACAGATAATGATCCGGCCCATTACGCAGATAAGATTAGCTTTCCTAGGCAATACTCCCACAGTCGGTTGTGTGGAGTTCAAATTGCTTTTGTTTAGGAAACATAGGATACTCTCGGTAGCCGCCTGCCCAGAGTTTAAAAAGAACTAAAAACTAAACAAGATCTTTTCTTTTTCAAGCGATCGTGTACTCGAAGACTAACTAAAGAACTACATAATAAAATATTCTTTACAGGTCCTCACTCTTATTAGATAATCAGCAGTTATACATGATGAAGTCAGTGTGCAATCCACCAAAATCATCGTCACAACGCAATGCAACGCAACGCAAGCAACGTAAGAGAGAGTTAAAAATTTTTGTATATAATTCGACCGTCAGCAGTAGTGATGCTATGAGAATTGAATTTTTCATCAATTGTCAGATCATCACTTGGTTTTTGCTTAATATCTTTCTCCACAAGTGTCAAATCGATTTACGGTCTTCGAGAATTGGTTTCCTTGATCAATTTCCTATGAAAACAATATATCGTTTTTTTAGGAGGCAATGGGCGACTCTCGGAGGAATTATTTTGTGAAAGTCAGTTTCCCCATATGAAATCCCATGTAAACTTTAAACAGTGGACACAAAAATATAGTTTTACCAATCGTGGTAAGCATTTGCACAGTTGTTCTATGGCCTAATTGGTACCCAAAAAGTTGCTCAGAGCATTTTTTTATATGACCGTGTGCCACTCTAATATGCATCCCTGAACTCGAACGCTAAAACTCACACCTTCCATGCACACACCACCACAGCGCTCACAATTAGGTTCATACATACAAAGTCACAAGCAATATTTATAGGTGTTCGTCTGGCAACCGGGGGAAGTGCATCTCAAACGCAGAACTTATCATTTCAATGATGGCCTTGGATCTGCGTTGCCTGTGTTCAAAGCACCATAGCTTCGTCCGTCAGATCAAGGACGTGTGAAACCCGCTAGCCACCATCCTTGGCCCTAGCTGCCCATAAGGGGATAAAAAAAGATTATTAGATTATAATATCTAAGATTTCACAAGCACGCGACATAGATCATGAAGATAATAAGATCATGAACAGAGTTTCTTGTCTAGAGCAATAGCAGAAAAAAGAAAGGTTGATAATGTATGGAACCTAGCTGGAGTGTCGTGACTGCACTGCAGGATTAAATTCAATTCAAATGATCGGAATCACACAATCTACCAGTCAAGTCACTGAATCTCTCAGTATATCTGTCTGGATGTACAGCAGACTATCTAGAAATAAAACGAATTTTGGAAAACTCAATTCCCCCATCCCCGATTCGATTCCCAGTCCCTTCGGAAAATTCTTCTCCAAATTTGAGCTAAATCGGATAAGTCTTGCTACCGGACTAACATAATCGAAGTTTATATGGGACTTTTATAACAGTTTACAGGGAGAAAGCACTGTATGCATCAGTTTGTCACTGAAAGTTTAAATACGAAAGATAACACGTTGCTACAAATAGTCAAACGTTGAACGAACTCATGTGACCTACTATAGGTTGTGGGTCTACTCAAATGCAACACAAAACCACGTTTAGTCAGTTTCCATATTTTGGTATTTTCTACACCAAAAAATAGCTGCTGTCATTTTTTAGCCAATTTGCAATTTTTTAACATTCCTGGAAAGAAAAAGAATAAGCCTATCCAGCGGCATGCTATATGAAGCAGTTTTGTAGGAAATAATGCGCGATTTATGCACAGCAATATAAAAATTGCCAATATTTTGAGATGTTTTCATAAAAGCATTTAAAAAATTTAAAAATTTTCCAAGGGCACGTACAAGTTCTAATCACAAGTTGAAAAAGCATTTAATTCCGTTTCCAACGACATTTTGATCATCAAAATAGGTCGAAAAATAGCGGAGTTATTCGATTTTGCCTAAATTAGGGATTGTCTCCCATACCTCTTAAGGGGTTTATGCAGCACTGCTACTGTGATCAGCATTGTACCGCAGCGGTTTTCTCAAAATTTCGAAATCGCCTTACGAGTCCACGTACGACAATTCCTCATTTGGAAATAACTGAATAACTTTGTCATTTCTCGACCGATTTATATGATCAAGATGTCGTTGGACGCAGCATGAAATGTTCTTTCGAAGTATTATCACAGACTAACAGACATAACACTATGAGGGAATTCCCTCAAAAACATCGATCCGACAATTTTTCCAGAACACTAGCTCCACCTTTTAGTCACGGTCCCAAACACTCATTTACTGGGTTACCCCTTAGGTTTGGGAGCAATTTATCACTAGTGGCCTATCCCCCATATGCTTGTTCATATGTCAGTGGCGCCATAAATTCAAATGTGGCCACAGTCCCAACATCAAATATATTTAAAATGACCGTTAAAGCGGGTGAAGCTTTGTTTTTAAGTGTTATGTCTGTTAGTCTGTGGTATTATTACAACTAGCACGTGCCTTTGGAAAAATGTTGAACCATTTGCACGTTTTTCATGAAAATATCTAACAAAAATTGTCAATTTTCATATTGTTGTCAATAAATCACACATTATTTCATACAAAACTGCTTCATGTAGTATACCGTTGGATAGGTATATTCTTCTTCTTTCCACAAATGTTGTTCCACGTAAATCGGCTGAAAAATAACAGCGTAGCTAATTTCAATCCGAATCAACCGTTATTATTCACAAATCAGACTTCAGTTGACGACTTAATACTCTGTTCGTCGTCCTCGAGCTCTAATAACATTAGCTAGACGTTGTGGGATTGAATCAACCAATAAGTCCAGGACAGAGATGACGATTTATTCCCAAGGTTCTTGAATTGCTGTTTTTAGTCCATACACGCTGACACAACCTACCCCAAATGTTCTCTACTGGGTTTTTGACAGGGCTGATAGCAGGCCATTCCAAGACAGCGATGGTTCGTGATGCGAGAAAGGATTTTTTTCGTTTGAGGAATGCATTGTGAAAGTATCCTGCTGAAAAAGTCACGTTTCTCTCCACAAACTATTGTTAAAATTAATCAGGATATTGTAAATGAGTTCAATGTACCCGTCTAAATTCATGTTGTGTGATATAATACAAATTGAAGCGCGGTCGCGTTGTTCAAATTCTGCCCAAACCATGATAGAACCATTCTGAAAGTTACGAAAATGATCTGGGTGTACCCCATTAGGCATAAATACGTAGGCATAACGGACGTTAGGCATAACTTACGTTAGAGATAACGGATGTTGGGCATAACGGACTTTAGCCATAATGGACGATTGGCATAATGGACGTTAGGCATAAATTATAACGTTAAAGTATTATTTAACGGAACTTAGGCGGTGATGACCTTTGGTGGGTAAGAGCGTGAATGTTTGAACTTTTTTGACGTTGTAGAATTCTCAATATATATACGCGAACGGAGGTCTTAGTGGAATGTACGTAATTTTTCAAAGGTTTTCTTCCATGAACTAAACATAGTGGAATTAAATGGAAGAAAACCGTTGTAGAATTACTTTGGGAGGTGATCAAACTCGATCATCATTTTATTTTGCTGTATATACTTGAAGAAATCGATTTGCAGCACCTCTCCCGGTTGTGGCACTTTGTCAAATCTGGTCAGTGCTTCACTGAACCTTTCAGAGCATTGATTAAATATATAGTTATACATTTCTTCAATTTTGCTTATACAGCAAATATGTGGTCATGGGTATTCCAATGGTGGAATTATATGCTTAATGGACGACTCTCGTACGCTGATGAGCTCAAGATCAAAAACCGAATGAAGAGTGAGGTGAAAGCTTATTATGCGAAGGAGTAATGTGTTTTTAAAGCAAGCTTTACAATAATAGAATTATTATGAATCGCTAAATGATCCAGCATGTTTTTTTTGACAAAAGGAAGCTATCGACTTTGACCATCTCTCAGGACAGATCGGGCTTTTAGATTGGTATGTAGTTGATTTCAAGTGATTTTTGCAACATGAGATTTTTGTATCGAGAAAACTATGATTCGTCTTCCTATAAAAAAATATTCAGGTTTGTAAATTTCTACCCTGTTCGTTGCCGGTCATTCTTAGAGTATCGTTCGATGATTTGAAACCCACATTATATGGATGGTAGTGAACGATTTGAAGACATTCAACGCATTTTTTGCAATTTGACGAGTAGGTGTCAGAGATCGATGTATAGTGCTATTTTGAAATCCATGATCCGATTTAACGAAATTCGTTATAACCGAATCAATATTGGTATTTTCGGATGGTTTTTACGAGTAGGTGTCATCCAAGATGGCAACTTCCGGTTTAACGAAGTTCCAATCAATAAGGGTATGCTCAAAATTCCAAAAATATCGATATTGACTGTGTTATAGTGAATTTTGCCAAAGTGGAAGTCGCCAACTTAGGTTTACAAATGTCGGCAAAACATCGCTCTGACAACTACTCATCGAAACCTCCTCCAAAATACCCATATTTTTGAAGTGATCATAAGGATTCTTCTATTTTTTCACAACTCTTATAAATCTTTTGCTTTTAAAGGGTCTTGTTTTTACGCGGTTTTTTTAATTAACGCTGGTTTTTACGCGGACTTTCCAATGAACGAATTTTTTATGCGGATTTTCCAATCAATGCGTTTTTTGGCGCGGTAAAAATCTGACTGTATTCTGGAATAGTCGACAGGCTACATAATAGCATCTAAATAAAGTTTTCATTAGGGGCCATGCATAAATGACGTAGCATTTTGGGGGGTAGGGAGGGTATACCAAATTTGTGACGAAGTGTGACAAGGGGGAGGAGAGGGTTAGAAGTTGTGCGACGTAGCATTAAGTTAAAAACCCATTGTTTGAGAAAAGAATTTAATGATCCTCGATTCCCAAGAGAAATAAATTTAAATTCAAACAAGTTACTTTAGGTAAATTTTACGATTCGGTAAATTACGAGGTAAATTTTACGGTTTGCGAAATTACAACTTCGCAAAAAAACGAAAAGATTTTGTATGCGGATTTAACTTGCTACTAAGCTAATGTTGCTAACTAATAAACTTAGTTAGGAAGCTGAATTAAATTTTCACTTCGAATTCAACCAAACAAAATTTAATAATTTAGATAAACGTATGGTTCTTAGAATCATTGGCAGCTGCACGATTGTGAACTGAGAGAACTTGTCTTCATGCTCCCCTTGACATATAAAATTCAAAACAAAACTATTAACACTATATTTGTCATGAAACTATTTTGCACGCAATTTGCTGTTATAATGAAAATGTTGATAAAAGTCGTCAAACATTTTGAAAAGACATGTATTTAAAATAATTGAAAAACATGTAATTTTTTTTCATCACCCGGGCGCTTTGCATGAGACGAGGGGGAGGGGGTAGGTAAATGCTACGTTATTTACGAGGGGGAGGTTAGAATTTTGTGACCAAATGCTACGAGGGGGGAGGGAGGGGTCAAAAATCGCCGTCATTTGTGTACGGCCCCTTATTCGAGTCTATTACATCTTGTTAATTATTATTTTATCTCATATAAAATATTGCAAAGTTTTTGTGAAGTCTTTTCCAAAGTTGTGTAACTCGAAAAGTCTAACTTGAATCCAATATTTTAGCACATTTTGGATTGTTCTCTTGGTGTACGCTAGAAATCAACCTAACTGAAGAGTTTCTTATATTTATTGATGCAAAGTGGTAAAAGTTTACCTGAAAATGAATATGCTAAAGACATCTCAAAAAACAATAACAAACTCTCAGTTTAGAGCGAACAGATTATAATATCTATTAATCTATCTACTAAGAACACTGAAAACTGACCTGCTTAGCTAAAATTTGTAGACTCTCTCATATGCATATAGTTTCATATTAGTCATTGTAGTTTTTGTTAAAATACTAATTTCGTGTGTTTTCTAACATAAAATTTCAATTTTCCAAATTTACGAACATCTTATATTTGTTTTTTCTTCTTTTATTTCTATGTCTTCAAAAACAAAATCTATTCTATCGCTTTTGGAATTCGTTTTGTTAATTCATGTGTGCGCTTTTATTCTTTTGTTCTCACGAAACATCATCCACGTCGCACCCACGAAAATTTCACCATTGTGATTAAATGAAATTCCCAAACCAACGATTCATCATAATTGCCAATCATGATCATCATCATCATCACTATCATCGTCATCACCTCATGAATGCCGGCAATATCCACCAACTGCTGCAACTGCGACGGAACGTACAATGAATGATATTCAAAACAAACTCTCGCCACACTTCGATGTGATTTATTAGCACGAATTACCCACGGGGCGTTTCTATCAGCAGGCGGACAAATCTAGGCGAGTATTAGTGGTCGTTCCATCGTCTACTCAACCGGCACCGTCCGAAGCTCCGGACGAGCGAACACCTGTACGTATCAATTGTTTTTTATGCTTTTACATGTACTTATAAATTTCTGTTCTGTGAAGCTGTGGCATTTTGTGTTTGACAAGTTCTTTAACATTCGTGAACCTTATATGATTAACGAGATTCTTTATCTTAGTATCATTGGCTTTCTTCAATATGTTTGTCCTTTGATTGCTTCATACGACGGGTACAGGTTTCCCTATTGATTGTCGCGTTTCATAACTAGCGATTATGATTCTAATTGTGTTGTTCCCTTCAACGGATATTTACAGCTGATGCGTGGTGGAACACGAAGGGTACGAGATGCTTCCACGTCCGATGCGCAGAACTCAATTCCCAATGATAGCATAGCTATGCATACGATTGGTAAGTGTATTTAGTGTTAAATTTAACAATGGATGTACATATATAGCTAAAACATTGTTAATTTTTTTCTTTTCATTCGGTGTGGCTCACAAAACACAAAACCGATTAATACCAACACTGCTCATCTGCCTCGTCATTTTGTAAATATTTGCATCATTATCGTGATCTAAAACTCTGAACGCCTGACTGAATACGATACATGTATTGTTATTTGCATAATCAACCGAATGCCGCAATATCCTGTCGTGCGTATGTGTGTGACTTTGTATTGATTGTTTTTTTTTAAACATAATCCTTATAATCTTCTAATCTAACCAAAGGCCGTAAACATTTTTCAGAAGAAGACGATTCAACGAGCTTTTTTGAGCAGATTATGATTGCCACCGGGAACGTGGCCAGCTTTATTTACAAGAACAGTTACATTTTCACCAATGTGATCATGATGGTAAGTTTGAAGATACCTAGCTTTCCTATAAAAATATCTGAAATTAAAATTGTGCAATCTTTTTCTCCCAACTCAGACGTGGAGTATAATGTATCACAGTTGGTTGACCTTTGTCCTGCTCATTTGGGCCAATTTAATCTGGATTATGCCAAATCAGCGGAAGAACATGCTGAACTCTAGTCCCTTCCTAGTCATCTACGCCGAACTTTTGCTGCTGGCTCAGTATCTGTACGGAATGAAGCTCACCGATGACGAGCTGCCGTCCACCGTCAATGTCAGTATTTTTCAAACTATTTACGATAGTCTAGTGTAAAGTTTTACCTTTTCCCAACAGATAACCGGCATTAATCTTGCTCAGATTGGGCTACTGAAGTATCGTGACTATCCATGTCTACCACTAATGATAAAATCACTGTTCACCACTATGTTCTGGATCTCACTGCGGCAGATGATCCAGGAAAGGCAAATGGAACGGCGAACTTCGGCAATCGCTGACTTGGCTGCTCCGCTGCAGGTGACGGTAGGTGCTGCGACAACGGCAGCCTCCAGAGCCGAAGCTAAGCGACTGCCAGACAAGAAATCTTCTGCTTTCATAACACGTGCCGGGACATTGATCAATTCGTTCTTGATCAAATTTTGGATTTGGGTTGTCGCAATAACGCTCTTCCTATCCGGTATGACAGGGAACCGTATGACCGGATTCCGAATAATTTATATGGCTTTGTTTTTGATATTTGTGCTCACATTCCAGGTACTTTATGCGATAAGTTTAATTGCACCAGTTTTGAGGTTTAAAATAATATACCCTTTTTCAGTTTTCTTTCAAAATCTGGCGCAAAATGATGTACACATTTTGGCTGACGGTCATCGTATATTCCATGTCCATCCTAGTGCTAGTATACACCTACCAATTTGATAAGTTCCCACTTTACTGGACTGAATACCTCAAGATATCGGATACGTTGTATGTTTTTAGTCATTTCCACTAGGAATTTATGTTCAAAAGGTATTATTTCTCCTTTCGACAGGCAAAAAGATATCGGCCTAGAATTGTACGAGACCAAACAACTCTTCCTTCATCTGGTCAACCCAACCATGATAGTCATCATCACCGTCATCCAACTTCATTATTGCCATAGAAAGTTTCTGGAAATTTCAGAAATTCCCAT
Organism: Topomyia yanbarensis; assembly: GCF_030247195.1. Lineage (NCBI taxonomy): Eukaryota > Metazoa > Arthropoda > Insecta > Diptera > Culicidae > Topomyia > Topomyia yanbarensis. The sequence continues at coordinate 43,547,675 of NC_080671.1, read as the reverse complement.
CGTGTAAGTTAAAGTAATTCTCAAGCAGATAAAGATGAATGTATTTCAATTCTCAAAATTTTCAGCCAAGAAAGTGACGTTCCTCTGATTTCGGAAACCAGTTCCGCCTACGGAACGTTCGCGAGGCGGAAAAAGCACAGCAGCATGACTGATGCTCCACCGATAGAGAAAGATCCGGAGGAAGACAACGAAAATACAAAACCGTCGAAGAAAGATAACTTAGATACTACGTCGGAAATACTAGAGGATCTCCGCTTCCGGAAACTTTCTAAACACGAAATCAGAGGATTCGCTCAAAAACTGATCAGTCGGCTATCGGAAGTCGCCGAAATAGTGTGGTTATTTTCCGAAATTCACCTATTGAAGATCATATTGATCGTTGCGTTCTCACTGAGTGTCAAGACGGTTAGCTTTCTGCATTTATTATACATTTTTATGACGGTGTTTGCGGTTAAATCACACACCAGTTCGCTTGTTATGATCACCCGGATAATGTCGTTAATTTCGTCCATTTTTCTGATCACAACCATGATGTATCAAGTAGACTACATCAACGAAAACAATTATATAAGTAATTGTTCAAACATAAATTTAACTATAACGCACATGGAAATGAACAATGCGAAATGGATTGGTTTCCAGAAAACGAGTGCAATCAGTAGTCTGTTGGATTTAGTGCGACCATATCTGATTTATATCATCGTGGTAACGATCCACGCTGTTGTTGTGCTACGCCAAACTATCCGTCGGATACGACTTGGGCGATCGCCACGAACTCCTCATTTAATGTTCCCGAACGTGACAAGAATGGATGCCGACAAGGACATTCCACAAATGCTGAAATTCTTGTTCAATTATGGATTCTACAAATTCGGAGTGGAAATCTCGCTCGTTTCATTGATAGTAGTAATCGCCTCCAGGATGGATATCTTCTCCTGTTTCTACGCTGTTTGGGTTTGCATAATGTTTCACATGACACGCGAAAGTCTGCGAAAGGTGTGGCAAGTCATCACCTGGTTTATAGTCGTCCTGATACCGTTGCAGTATGTTATCTTCATAGGGCTTCCTCCGGTGCTGTGTGTTGATTATCCGTGGGATATTGAATTTTTGGATCACTTCCGGATATGGGCAATGCTACCGGAGAATACCGAAGAATTCCGGGCGCAGGCGTCGAAAATGGTAGCCGATTTTTTGCTACTGATGTTCCTCTGTCGACAAACGCTAGTGTTTCGTATCGAAGCTCGCTATTCTTCCTGCCCGAACGATTTCGGCGGTGGCAGCAACAAGTCGGTGCTGGACGATATCGACTCGCTGGGTACGGTTCCATTCACGAATCCAACGCCGGATTTTATTGCCAAAGTGAGAAACTGGTTGGACGTGGTGAAACGAGGAGCGTTTCTGGTGTTTTTCTGGTTTACGTTGGCGATTGTGTTTCTAACTGGGTCCAGTCGAGTTACATTGTTCTCGATAGGGTATCTGATAGGATCGTTTACCTTCCTATGGCAGGGTACGGATTTCTACCTTCGGCCGATCAGAACGATTTTGAAAAGGTGAGTGTAGCTAATAACTAATTAAATCTTAACATTGACGGCCTACTTTTTTCTTCCTTCAGTTGGAACATGCTCATTGGTTACAACGTGTTTGTGATAACTACGAAAACACTGCTTCAGATGGTAGGATGCCTATGCCTGACGGAACTTACGACGAATAACTGTTGGCTGGTGCAATTATTCGGAATATCGTGCCTATCCTCTCAAGGAGAACGACCGGCGGAAAGTCCGACTGACCTGAATCAGGATACCGATCGATGCAACGTGCCTTACGATGATTCCGGCCTGTTCTGGGACGGAGTCTGTTTTGCTTTTCTTTTGCTGCAAAGACGAATATTCGCTAGTCACTACTTCTGTCACATTATCAACGAGACGAAGGCTAGTACAATTCTGGCTTCCAGGTAAGATTTACGCTTGTCTGTCGGGCTGTGTTAAAAATGGGACATTAGGGATAAAGAAATTGGGTATAAGGTTCTTTGGTGCAAGGCCATTTGGCATAATAAATACCTAGTATAACGGATATTCGGAATATCGAACATTTGACTTTTTATCTAATAGTTTTGTTATTTCTGGAGAATTTTTGTGGAAAGCTGAAAAAATTAAAAACAAATGAAAAGAAAGTTTTCTTTTTGATTCCACCAGGTGTAACTAAATTGAACAAGTTTTGTTTCGTCCTACTTCAGTGCTTATGAAGTTCAATTTTTCAGTTCCGTTAAAAACTGAACTGTACAAGCACTGAAGAAAGTCGGCAAGGTTCATCTGGGTCTGTACAGCGGAGAATTTCATTGAAACAGCTGATAATCCAGATGCAGGAATACTTACCGGAACATCTTCTCGGTTGGATTCAGTCTACTTTCTATCTCTACCGCAGTCAGACCTACAATCGAATCAAGTACATTCAGTATCATCATCTTTGCAATACAGTATTAATATCATTCAATACGTTAGCACAAGCCGAGCATTTCGTTTTACAGAACAACTTAAAACACGTAGTTGAAAGTAACAACTTTGGAATTAAGATTCCCGTGTTCACTTCGTACCGCTCTTGAGCCAATTGCAAAATGCATGTCGCAATACGGGGAAGTAGAATCCGTTACACCTGATACTTGGAAAAGCTTCTTTCTGGGTACTCTTAATGGCGTAGCGTAGTGAGGACGCGGGTCGAAGAACCTGTCCCCTCCTACTTGACAATAAAACTCAAAACTCACGGAACTACAATTAAACAGATTACGCTATGCACCCATGAGGGTCAAACTCCTACGTACAAGTACCAGAGTTAAAAATAATCGAAGCTCTCTTTTGACGACTGAAAATGAACCTGATGCGATTCGTGGTGAATAGAAAAAATATTCATTCAAATATCCATGTTATTCATTCAGTTGAATATCGTACAATATATTCATTTCACTAATTATCTAGGAAATTTTTTTCAAATGCCGGTAAAGCATACGAAACAACAATCATCATTGCTTACATTGTGCCAGGGCCTACTTTGATGCGTTTGATTCGTTGCTGCACAGTAGGGTGGGACAAAAAATAGATTCCAGCTCCGAGCAACTTTTTGGGTACCATTTGGGTCCTAGAACATCTGTGCAAATTCTTAGCTTGATCCCTGAAACTATATTTTCGCGCCCACTGTTTAAAGTTTACATGGGATTTTATATGGGAAAATTAACTTTCACAAAATAATTCCTCCAGGAGTCGCCCATTGCTTCCTAAAAATAAACCGTTATGTGGCTTTTGTAGGAAATTTAACAAAGAAACAAAGTCTCGAAAACTATGAAACGATCTGACGCTTGAGAAAAAAGTTATTAAGCTGAAACCAATTGATGCTCTGACGATTGATAAAATATTCATTTTTTCTAGCACCACTGTTGTTGGTTGTCCAATTATATGCAATTTTGTGTTGATCTTCTCTTAATGTGTCTAAATCATTTATCTATACGGTTTGGCCACTTCGCAAGAGTTTTGAGGGATAAATTGAGGCTTCTTTTGTACATAATAAGAGAAAGTTAAAGATTTTGTATATAATTCGACCGTCAGCAGCAGTGATGCTATGAAAAGTGAAATTTTCATCAATCTTCACGGCATCAATCGGTTTTTGCTTAATAACTTTTTCCACAAGCTTTAGATCGTTTCGTGGCCTTCTAGACTTTGTTTCTTTGACAAATTTCCTATAAAAATCAGACATCTATTTATTTTTAGAAGGTAACGGGCGACTCATGGAAGAATTAATTTGCAAAAGACGTTTTCCCCATACGAAATCCCATATAAACTTTAAACCGTGGGCGCAAAAATATAGTTTCACCGATCGAACTAAAAATTTGCAGAGTTGTTCTGGGAGCTAAATGGAACCCAAAAAGTTACTCGGAGCGAAATTTTATTTTTTTCATATAACCATGTCCCACTCTACTGCACAGTCGCTTTGTGTAATAATCGGAGACGAATGAAAATCTGCATGGATGAATGGGCGGTTTCTTCGTTTGACGTTTTCAGCTGCGTCACTGAATATTGAGAATGAATGCGGATGAATATGGTCAATTTTCACTCAATGAATTTGAATATTTTTAACTCATGGAACTCATGGACATCATGGACAACCTTGCGCTGAAGATGCAGAGGAGAATGCATCTATACCGATTGCCAACTCATCTACAGCAAACCAACCCTAGACAGAGTTTTCAATACCAATGCCTGAACCACAACCGGTGGCCAAATTTGTTTCAGCTGTTCGGATGATAATGACAACCTCAAAAAACCATCTAACATACCAAAATCAACTGTAAGCAACATCAGCAAGAAAGGTAATAACAATGACGACGGATTTACAGTGGTCAACCGTAAGTACAAGAATCAGGGAAGAACATCTTATCGCGGGCACCAAGACAGCTTCAGCGATGATGACCTGGACGTGATAAACAAGAGAGAATTAGATTTCGCTGTACTATGGGTCCGAATGGCGCAAGTGAAAGTGTATCTAGGAACAGGATTGGTATTAAAAATTACGGACAAGTTGTGGATCCACCAACACTAGACGAGGTTAAGAACGCTATACGGGAGCTGAAAACCGGTAAAGCCTCTGGAAAGGACGAGATCCCGGTTGAACTTCTCAAACACGGTAGTGAGCGGCTGTACAAAATAATCCACCGCATTATTCTAAGAATATGGGCGGAAGAAGAATTGCCTGCTAGTTAGCTGGATGGACTCACTTGCCCCATCTAAAAGAAAGGGCACATACTGGAGTGCGCTAATTACAGGGGGATATTTTTCCTGAGCTCGGCGTACAAAATACTGTTGCGTATCCTTTTTAGCAGACTGAGACCGCTTGAGGAGTTTTTTGTCGGCGAATACCAGGCTGGTTTTTGTGAGGGCTGATCAACGACAAATTAGATGTTCAGCCTGCGGATGATGCTAGGCAAATTCGCGGGAGTACAACTTGCGGACCCACCATCAGTTAATTGATTTCAAGGTGGCGTACGACTCAGAAATGAGCTGTGGCAGATTATGCCAGAACATGGTTTTCCTGCGAAACTGATTAGACTGATATGTGCGACATTGGATGGTTAAAGATCAAGTATTCGGATTGCAGATGAGATCTCAACCGCATTTGTGACCTTAGATGGACTGAAGCAAGGCGATGCCTTTTCAAATTCGCTGTTCAATGTTGCTTTTGAAGGAGCTATCAAGATAGCTGGCGTGTAGTGGAAGAGGCCGTCGTGCCTTTCAAGAGGGAGACATCGAGGATAGGCTTAGTCATTAACACAGTCAAGACAAAGTACAAGGTCACAGCTAAAAAAAGAGGCAGGTCTATTTGTTTTGGTTCCGAGGTACTTGATGGTGACGTGTATGATATGGTCGAAGAATTCGTTTATCTTCGTACACCAGTGGTTTGCAATAAAAATGTTTCCCGTGAGGTAAAAAGGCGTATTGCGGTTACCAACAGGGCCTTTTTACGGTATACGTAACCAGCTTTGGTCCCGTAACCTGCAAACGTCAACAAAATTCGCCTTATTCAAGACATTGATCATCCCTGTCGCTTTTTATGGCCGCAAAGCGTGGACGTTGACGGAGACAGATAGAAGAGCATTCGAAGTCTTCGAGAGTAAAGTGCTGCGGACAATATCTGATGCGGTCTTTCTGGACCAGTCGTACAAGGCTGTGTCTTCTCGTCATCTACAGACTCGTCAAACCTTCTCATGTCACCGGCAATCTGAGATAGCCGTGGCGTCCCCAAATAGATTTCATGATGCTCGATCCGAGGAATACGCACGATGTACTTTTTCATCCAGCGATGAACTTTTCCATCGATTTGCGCGTAAATCTCTTCATAAATCTTCGTTGGTAGTGGAGAGAATGCAGATTCGGGAAATACATATAGATGTAGTGATCGCGAAACCAAAGACCGCCCATCCGAAGATTCTGCGTATCAACACTTGATGAAGATAACACACTTTAGTCAAATCTTAAAATGAGCTGTCTAACAAATTTCACTCATAATTGATTGAGAGCTTTTTATTGCAATGAGTCGCGAAGCGTACGAGAAACTGCTTCCCAAGTATTTCAAATGGTGTCTTTGTGGTGAGAATGCGGGTAGACCAACCCATTCCCTCCTACCTTACCCTTCAGTACAACAGAAAAGGGGGTGATACCATTACACAGCGAACTATTTGTACATATCAAGGAAAAACTAATACGTGCCAGTTCTGTGAACAAACGGCACATTACGGACAACCCTGCCCAGAAACAGCCGAGGAAAGCTCATCTTCAGAAAGATATGTCAACACACAGGCTTCAATATCTTTACCTGGACCACAAACGGTTGCAAAATGTGTGGCTGCGGTTAAGGAAATAATGACAATTGCAAAAGCTTCAAACTTAAAAACTAATACCACCAGTGAAGAAGCTACCACCAAGGATGGAGTGTTCACATTCGTGACCCGCAAGGGCAAGAAGCCAGGAAGAACATCTGATCGCGAGTATCATTGCAGTAATCAAAATGGTAATACGGACGGAAACAACAACGAGACAGACATGGATAACCCCGAAGTTGGCAAAAGAAGGAACATCTTTCCGACGCGAAAAAAAGATCTCCGCTCGCAATAGCAAGTTGCGCACGGGATCTTACAGATTCAAAATAAAATTTAATGTTATTTTTATTTTTTACTTCTTGTAAATATATAAAAGACCCATGGCTCCTCTAAGCTAACGCATTGAGCCGTGTAAAATAAACGAATTAAAAAAAAGTTTCTGGGGCCTTACTAGCTATATACAAATCATATGTACGCTCAATAATCGATTACGTAACAATATTTGATGGCACCAGAAAAGGAGTTAATTCAATTGGATCGCATGCAATGAAACTGCAATAGAATTGCACTAGGTTCTACCAAAACAACCAACACACAATTATTAGAAGTTATGGCAGGTTTAATGCAACTCGTGTTGAAACGGCAAAATCTATTGAACGAATTCGTCAATCAAAGATTTTATCTGGACTTGTGGTATGAGGGGCCGTACACAAATGACGTAGCTTTTTCAGCCATTTTGGACCCCTCCCTCCCCCTCGCAGCATTTTGTCACAAAATTCTAACCTCCCTCTTGTAAATAACGTAGCATTTCTACCCCCCTCCCCTTTCAACACGGCCGGGAATGAAAGCTATTAAATATTTTAACAATTCCTTTAAATATATGCTCCTACAAAATTTTAGACAGCTTTTATCAACATTTCCATTTTAACAGCAAATTGTGTACAAATAAGCCCATTTCATGACAAATCCATATCAACTTTTGAATAGAGCTAATAAGATTTGCAAACAAACTTTTGTTTTGCTAATTTCTCTTAATTTGTTATATTTTCAACACAGAAAACATTTGAAATTGATTTTACCAAGGGTAAAGATGTTGATTCAATTGTATTTTTTATGAAATTCAACTTGGCAGCGGAATAATGAGCGTTTGTTTACAAAAATCTCATTAGCCTTTTTGAAGAATTAATATTGAAATATAATGTTGATAGTTTTGTTTTGAATTTTGCATATCATGGAGCATGAAGAGAAGTCCTCTCAGTTCACAATCCTGCAGTTGCCAATGATTCTAAGAAGCATACGTTCAACTAAATTACTAAATGTTGTATGGCTGATTCAGAAAGCGAAAAGAAAATTTAATTCGGATAGAAACTAAGTCTACTGGTTAGAAAGATTAGCTAACTAATGTAGCAAGTTAAATTCGCATTCAAAATCTTTTCGTTTTTTGCTAGCAATTGCCCAAATCGAAAAATTTACCTCATGAAAAACCGCTTGAAAAGTAACTTGTGTGAATTTAAATTTATTTTTCTTAGGAATGGAGGAACATTCAATTGTTTTCTCTAATCTATGAGCCCGCAAAAAAAATAACTTAATGCTACGTCGCACAGCTTCTGACCCTACCCTTCCCCTCGTCGAACTTCGCCATAAATTTGGTATACCCCCCTACCCCCCAAAATGCTACGTCATTTATGCATGACACCTGACAGGAACGCGGAAACTTCCTCATTCTTACAAACGGAGAATGACTCTAATCACACGCTGGACATCTCTCAGTAATGCAGATCTTTCTCCAGTACCATACTTCAACTCAACTCAATCGATTTAACTGTACAGAGTTATTGCATGGTTTTCTGTCGCGAACATATGAAGATTTCCATCAAGAAAATATGTGCAATGATGTAATATGAGTATTATGCAGAATGAGTTTTTCTGAAGATAAAGACAATTATGCCAAATAACCATTATGTCAAATATCTATTATGCTAAATGACCTTACACAAAATGACTTTATAATAGAGACGAATTTTCCCCCGGTTGCTATGTTCAAGAATAAAGAAAATCAGCGACCCAAATATCATTAAGCTAAATGACTAGACCTCTGGTACAATGCTTATGATTGATGATTTTTTGCAGAGGAGCGGAGTTAATTGAGGAGCTTCGAATCAAAGATGTCAAGCTAGAAATTGAACGCGAGAGTCAAATTCTGCAAAAGATCAAAATGAAGATGGATCGTATCAAAGCTACACAGCAGAAGATACTGGAGCCAGTGCATGATCCGACCACCCACGCCAAAGGTAATAACTGCATCTTCTTGACATGTACAGATTATCTAGATATTTGTGCCGAGTTTCTGTTGATTTCCGCGAAAATCAGTTAAAGTGAGAACCGGGTAAAAAAAATTATAATTTTCGTTCTTCGTTTTGGGAGAGATAAGCAAATGAGTAAGTATTTTTCTGTTACTGGGACGTAAGTACAGGATCGAATCGTGTTTTGAGTTGAGTATGCTTGAATTGACGTTAAATATAACTCGTAGAACCCCTCCCACCTTAGAGCCATAGTGACCTATAGTGGATAGCACGACACGTGGTAGTATAACACTTCCGCTAGAGTAGTACGAACTTGGTTTCGAGCATCTCAAATGTCACTAACGAGAGAGATTTCTGTTCCATTTTCTTTTCCGTTGATCGATTTTGGTCAGAACAAGATGGTGAGCGTATGGCACGCACTCATAGTTTGTCGTCATATGCAGGCTACCATACACCAATCGAGGATGAAATCGCTGGAGGTTCAATGATAATCGAAGGCGAGGGAATTCCGGATATTCCCTCTGATAATGGAGGACTGACCGTTGGTAGGGGATCCTATCATACACAGGTTTGTGCTCGTTAGAGCTCGTACTTTTAGCTTCGTAAATATACACGAATTTCATTTTAGGCACCATCACCCAGCTCTGCACTGATGACTGTTTCACTGGACGCTTATTTGGATCCACAACGCATGTCTTTCGAATCACCGAACGAGTTATTAGCAAGGGTTTGCAGTCCAGATGATACGTTTCCAGTATTTTCACCTCCACCGTGCGAGGTAGCAGGTGGAGCAATAAATATGTGTATGAATAATAAACTTTTTGCTTTCAGAAGGAACAACCGGCTTTAGTAATTCAAACTACAAACACTTTATTGCCCCCAAATAAAACCGCAATGCAAACTCGTCAACATCGCCGACAATCTAGTTTAAACGTAGTGTCCTGGCCTAGCCCCAATGAACTAACAGTTAGCCCAAGGCAGCGTCGCCTTTCAAATAATCTAGCTCCAGGAGAAGTAATCCATTCATTCAAATTCTCGGATTAATCTAACAGGCAATCAAAGCTCCCTTTCCAGGATAGTGTAGATCAGGCTCCGACACCACGATCACCGCGTTCGCCCCGCCCAACCCTACGCCACCAGCACCGTCGTCAGTCCAGCATGGGCACATCGATTGCACCGGAAGAACTGACCGTTGATCCCAGTCGCAGGCGATCCAGTTTTCTGGTTTCTCTCTTCGTTGACGACGATACCACCCGGTATGATGATATGACTGCCACGGGAGCGGCCAGAAAACGTTCTCGTGCTCGTAGCTTCTGGGGTCCTGTCGGGGAAGCCGGTTTTCGGGATTCAATTCGCTCGGCAAGATCCCGTTCGCCACTTTCGCATCATGAGTGTAATTATAATAGAATTGATTCCTTTCTCGGTGTTGTTCGCTTTCAATCCAGAAAATTTACCCATCCCTCTGTACCGGCTTCTTGTAAATATGCGTTTTCGTTTCATGGATAATAGGTTGGCGTTCTACGATAGGACAATTTAATTCCTAATGAATTTCAGCTTGATCGCCCACCAATTATTAATCGTGTAAATAAACTCTTCGATAACTCTAACTCAATCTTCCCAAATACGTAATAATTTCGGATTTCCCAAGAGTGGTACGTATTCATTTTGTAAATAACAAAGGGTCAGAAATAAAGTTAATATTTGCAAACAAAATGTTCGTTTACGTTAAATTTAATTTCGTGGTATTTTTCGAATATACAGATTTAAGGTAATATATCTCCGAAAATCCATGCACTCCCATTACCGCAGCACGCGAAATTCGCAGCTTAAAAACCGCACCAACTGCTGCGTATCTAAACACAAAGAGTACAAACATGCTTTTTGCTTTTATTGACCCCACCGTTTATTTTTTCTAATTGAATCGCTACTGATTTTGCTAACTCTTATCCCACATCTGATTTTTTTTAAATTATTATGAAATTATATGCCTTATTTCTCTATAGATTCCCGGCCCCCACGACCGAGCCTGTGGCGCAAAATTTCGGAGAACAGATCAGCGGGTAAAGAATACGTTAAGTTTTCTCGTCAAATTCCTCTAACGAAAACTTCTGCTGCACTCTCTCAAGCACCATTTATCTGGTATAACAAACAACTATGTATCGAAAAATAAGCTTTTTACAGTTGTATCTCGTAACTGTCGCCATGATACATACGACCATCCCAAAGAAATCTCCTCAGCAGGTTGGTGGTTTCATGGCAAGCGTGACTGAAGTGTACCTGAAGATGAACTCGTTGTTGTTCATTTGTAATAGAATGAACTGAATTTGAGCAGTCAATAAGACACGGTAAAAGGATGCGATCAATGTTTCTGACTTTGTTGGAAACTATTAGAGAATACTAATGTTTCTCTCGCGTATAATTTGGTGAATTCAAGGCGATTGGTTTCGTTGATATTCTAAACTGAAATCAGCGAAAATACGTTATGAACAGCTCTTAAAATAGGCTTCGGCTTGTCTGAAAAGTTCGGAATATTCACGAGTTTGATCTACTAAGCAAATACTCCTCAGTAGATACTATGAACATCAAAATATGGTTAACAGCAGTAGTCATCACGCTCACTTCAGTCATAATCGCCTGGAAACCTTCAACTTCAATTCCTTGTGAAAGCTTCTTGTGGTAATCGCTTCCAATATGTCTCGCTAGTCCTCGTTTCAGAAGGATCGACTAAACTATATTGGGATGGAATAATTTTAACTTTTTTCAGCAAGGTCTGACTGTTCTCATCGGAATTCATCTGTGACTAAAACATGTGTCGGGAATCGAAAGGAGTTCTTTTACAAGTTAAATATAATTTGATTTTCTCGATGAATCTGTTATTTGTCTGCAAAGCGCTTCTAGCTACTAACAAAATCGCTGAAGGTCTTAGTGGACCTTACTCTTAAATTGGCTTACGCACTTGTCTTTTCATCGTATTCATCAAATTATGCACTCAAATCATTATAATATTTCATGTTAGTTTATCTTGTATTCTGATGCTGCAATTGCAAATAAATTTTGTCATTTATTTTTATTTTTCAATCTTCCATTCGACACATACAAATTCTTTAAGCATTTTCCAGTCACCCGAATCTTCTAACGTAGTATCAGTTCTGTATTAAAATTGAAATCAAAATGGGTCCGAATTTGACAACAAACATAAATGCCCTTGAACTACAACCTTAAGAAAGATCGTAAAAACGTCGCGTTCTTAGAAGTTTGCTTATAGCTAACATCTACTAGAAATGGACCTTTGTTGTAAATGAATTTCTGCTTAGTATTACCAACTCAACTAATAACTAATACAGTAAGATGTGTTATTTTTCAATTTTAGATCTATTTTTGTATTAATGGAAATTATACGGTCATAATATGCAGTGCCATTCGGCCTTATGCTGCTCGGTACGGTACCTATGAGGTGTCTTATTAGTAACACTATAACCCAAAAACTAATTTCATTTAATTTAAAGATTACTACCAAAAAGCACAATTGAAACTATTATTTATTTCAACCACAGTAAATATTAATGTGTCTGCACAAATAGCAACAACTGTCAAATACACGATTACTGTCGAAAAATACATTTAGGTGACCAATGCATTGACATTGACTGAACGTCAAGAGTAAAAAAATGGGTAAAATGAGGATCTAATATTATCATATTTTCTGTCTTCTACGTAGCTATTCGGTCCGGCGATTATTACATGTTTGAAGACACAGAGCATGAGTTTGAGTTGGACCTGATGCAACCACGAGATTCCGACGAGGACTACACCACAGCGGAACGTCGCATGAACCGCAAACATCTGACGCTCGGAAAGGTAAAGTATCAAGTAAATGTACCCCCTGCTGGCTTGAATTCGCGTTCGTTTTCCGATTGGTTTTTTTTCTTATAAAGTTTGTTTTTAAATATGGTAGTACCACGAACTTGGTTTCTTAGGTATCTGCGATACTCTAATTGATGCAAATTTTATAATCAGTACTTTTAAATTTCACTCTTATCGAAACGGACACACAATATCACCTACGCTCACGTGCACTATTTCACTCAATTTCAAAAATCAACTCTGTCGATCGACTACCGCCTATTCGCGTTACGAACCGTGCGGGCACCATTTTTCGCACCGCCTGCTTTCGTCCCTTCCCTTTACACGTGTTGTAGTTGATAGCGAAAATCAAAGAGCAAAACGAATTGGAAGCGCAAAATCAGGAGGCAGAAGTATCAGCGACAAAGACAACCGCCGATCCAGGGGGAACCGCTGGAACACCGGTTGTCCGACGCAAATCATCACCCGTTTTGCGGCGAGCATCATTCATCCGCGATCGTGAACCAACTGACCGGACCGGGACAGCGGCCACGGATCGTTCCGCCATTTCCGAACCAATTCCACGCCATACTCATTTTGTGAGTTTTGTTTTTTGGTAGATTTTTGAATTCTCTATTGTTTCTCGGCTAGTGCATCGAACTGAATACCTGTACCTCATATGATCCTTAACAGTGTGACATTTCTAGCTGATCGTATTTCCTGGGCTGCGACATGGTTTTAGAGTTTGCTCGTGTTTCATTCTGCCTTCTCCTACCCTCTATTACATGTAGTTAGATAACCTGTAATCTATATACTATATTCAAGTGACCTGGCCGAGCATTTATGACGCTCTAGTTATTACGCTTAATTTTTCACTGCTTTACACCTGGTTTGTAGGTTTTATAGGCTTTTTTCAATTGTAAATAATTCTGTTCATCCAATATTTATTGAAAAACATATTCTAACTGATTTCGCAGTGTCTTATTAAATATATATAGACAACATAATGCTATATTCTAGTGATCTGTCTGCAACAATCATTCAATGCTAAATGATTACATTACTTGCCAAAATTTTGCCACGACAACGCTTTATCATTAATTCCTGTATTCCTAGCATTATTATTTTACAATATGGTATTTCTTCCACTTGAATCGACCATCAGATTTTTTTTTATTCAATTCGTTTATTTGATAAGGCACGTTTGCATTAGCTCAAAAGTGCCAATTTTTGTTTTGTTTTGTATTTTGAATTTCTTAAAACTAGGCGATTACCCATTTAATTATTATTTTGTATTATGAAACTAAAGAAATTTTAAAGCTAACTTATACATATACAAGAGGGGTTAATATAATATTCGTAAGAGTAAGGGTGTCATTTAGTGTGTTTTTATATAGTAATGCGATATAGGATTTTTAGCAGGGAGATTATTAGAGTCATTAATAGACTGCCCTAGAAAATAATGAATAAAAATTAAATAAATAAAAACTCAATGGGCCCACTCCTGAATCGATTCCTAGTCCCAGCAGGAGTATTTGCCCCAAATTTGAAGCAAATCGGACAAGTCTAGCTACCGGACCAACGTGCTCGAAGTTTGTATGGGAGTTTTCGACAGTTTACATGGAGAAAACCCACTAGCGCATTTTCGCCGCTAGGTGGCACTGTATGCATCGCATTATCACTGTAAGTGAAAACAAGGAAGATAATTAAATTGTCTACAACTTTGTCGAAGACAGCTAGTCAATCCGGCTTTGCTAAAAGAAGTTATTAAACTTTTACCGAAGTGATGTCTGAGTCAGTTTTGCATGGGGCCTAGCAGTGCATGGTTGTGTATCGGTACTCGATTCCCACCAACTATTATTTTTGTGAGTTAATGGTTAGATTTAGCTGAATAGTATGTTCAGCAGTATTGTAGTACATAATACGAGTTATATTTTGGTTAGAAAATTTTAGTTCCACCTGTTACCGCATAGAGGGCACCAACATTAACTTGTCAACGAAGAGAGATAGAATATCGAAATGTTCGGAAGAATTACTGAAAAATGTCTATTCTACAACTTTGTAGAAGACATCTAATTCCTATCTCTCTCCGTTGAAAAGTTAGTGTTGGCGCCCTCTATGCGGTCACAGGTGGAACTAAAATTTTCTAACCAAAACATAACTCGTATCACATACTACAATTCTTCTGAACATACTATTCAGCTAAATCTAACCATTAGATCACAAAAAATAATAGTTAGTGGGAATCGAGTGCCGATACACAACCATGCACTGCTAGGCCCCATGCAAAACTGACTCAGACATCACTTCGTTAAAAGTTTAATAACTTTTTTTAACAAAGCCGGATTGACTAGCACTCTTCGACAAAGTTGGAGACTATTAAATTATCTTTCTTATTTTCACTTACAGTGATAATGCGATTCATACAGTGCCACCTAGCGGCGAAAATGCGCGCTAGTGGGTTTTCTCCATGTAAATTGTCGAAAAATCCCATACAAACTTCGAGCATGTTGGTCCGGTAGCTAGACTTGTCCGATTTGCTTCAAATTTGGAGCAAGTACTCCTGGTGGGACTAGGAATCGACTCAGGGGTGGGCCGATAGGGGTCATTTTTTTCTTGTCACTCTAGTAATTAATCATGAATTAAGTGAAACATTTAATGCATTGAGACGCAGAGCGGTCTTCCTCGAGGCGTGAGGGGTTCCTCCAGATGATTTCGAAGTATAGCTCAGACGCGGATCGGCAACACAGCGGAGCTGCGCGTGTGATGTTTGAGCTGTAGGTCCCGTGTTTGTTTACTCTTTCGACAGCGATGTTTCGAGTCACGTTGAAGTTGCATCAAACCGTCGATGTTGCACGGTACAGGTAGAAGAAAGCACTTGCGAATAAATGAGCAGATATCACTATTCGCGTGCTCAATACGATGAGCATCTAACATGTAGTGATTCACTATGAGCCGAGACATCACACCAATTAAAACCCGATTCACATCCATTCCTCTCAACCAAAGTTTCGTTAATATCTTGGGGATAATAGGATGTAGCTATCGCCATTGCTCCGCGATGCCTGATAACTTTCTAGCGTTTTCTGACGAGAGATATTGAAAAATGTATTGGAGCAGATATGTCTTTCGTAGATGTCACCTTCTAAAACGCCCACCCACTTAATTCGAGTTCTCTTCTTCATTCCCCGGAGCAATACGAAGGGATGCAAACTTAGGTAATCTTGTACAATCTTACAAATAAGTCATGCAAGAGCTCCTATATTTTCCTAACGAAATACGGAATGTGCTTGCTAGGTTTCATCGAACGAAGAGCCTCTATTGAGCTGATGCTGTCCGATATGGTAAAATAATAATCGGTGGGCCAAGTATCAATAATCCCAAAGGTATATTGAATAGCCGCAAGTTTTGCGACGTAAATTGAAGCAGCATCATTGAGTTTGAAGGAGGCGGTGAGGTTTTGATTTAATATACCGGAGCTGGTGGAGCTATCGAGACTTGGCCCGTCGGTGTAAAACATCTTGTTGCAGTTGACTTCTCGAAATTTACTATGAAAGATGTTTGGGATCACTTGCCGACGTATGAGATCGGGGATTCCACGAAACTCATCTTTCATGGATGTGTCGCAGAATACAGTTGAATCAGAAGCATGAGAGAGATTAACACGGTTGGGACAATATAAAAAAGGATTGATCTTTTGTGTCATGTATCCGATGAGCAATCGAAATGAGAGGTCCCAAAATTAATTTTTCAGCGGAAGGTCACCCTCCAGCACTTTTAGACTCATCGTGTGGGTCGAGTGCATGCAACCCAAAGCGATATGCAAACAACAATACTGAACTCGCTCCAGTTTGATGGAATATATGTTTGCAGCAGAGTGAACACACAAATACTCGTACTCCATCACAGACAGTATCACTGTTTGGTGCAGCCTGATCGTGTCTCCTATACGGAGAAAGTTGATCCTTTGTTGGCAGTTCTGCTTCAAATAGCTAATGTGACATCCCTAGGTATTAATTAATTAAAGCTGTAGTTGCGCTGGTTCACGCTTCCTTGAACATACGACTAGTTCAGTGTTCTAAGTGGATAAGTCGATACCCAGCTGAAGGTCCCAAGCGGACAAATTGTCCAAGGTATCTTGCAGTGGTCCTTGCAAATCGACGGCTGTAATAGAGACCACACCGTCATCTGCAAGCTGTCTTAGCCTGTAGGGATTGACGAGATATTCGTCAATGTCATTCACGTAATAATTGTAGAGAAGGGGGCGGACTCCGGACAAATCTTGGCGAAATCGAATATCCAAACGGTTTGAAGATTCCACGCTTTCGTTAGTACTGTTTCGGTTTCGTAAGCGCCGGGTCGTGCCCCAAAGAGTACTCTTCGATGTTTCTCTCGTGAGCCCGTCAACGAACCGGTGCCAGTAGCTACGTTTCTTGGCTTTCATCAAACTCTTCATTCGCGTTTCTAACATCGCGTACTACCGATAGCTAACGGATAGCCCGTCGTCCCGGAAGGTTTTATACGCGGCTGCCTTATCCGCGTACAGCTCGGACCACTTTTTGTCTCACCATGAGAAGAGAGGACGCCCGCGAGAGTTCGCGTCTGGTACGCGTTTAGTCTAAGCTTGAATCGCGGTATCGAGAATCAAACCAGCCAGGAGCTCGCACTCTTCCTTCGGAGTAGGCTCTTGCGTGGACTCGATTGGACTTCAAATCAATATTTCGTCTGAGGGCATGCGAAACAATAATTGTATTCGGTGGCCCTAAAGCGATAGCAATAGTGATTGTCGCTGCCGTGGGGATCACGAATTACTTTCCATACGTTATCTAACCGCAGCATTGTCGAGCAAAGGGACAAGTCTAAAGCGCTCGGGCGTGCTGGGGGAGCCGAAATCCATATCATTTCAGCCAAGTTCAAAATAGTCATATTGAAGTAGTCACAAATCTAAAGGAGTGAGGTAGATCGATTATCATCGTGAAACTGAACTTAACTCTTACCCGCCTAGGTGCGGGGAGGTGTTCCGCAATATCGCAAAGCCGTTGATGGCCAACTTCAACTTCAATGCTTGGTGTCGAGGGGAGGTCGATTCGTTTGAAAGAATAGCACTTTTTGACACCAAAAGTCGATCTAAGCGAATAATATTGAAATCATGGAAATTGAGGTTTATTTCTTAAGTAAGTCATGTTTCGCATAATGCAAATGCATCGTATTTCAAATTATTTATTAAAATTTTAAAGAAATCGATTTTCGAGATAATTCTTACGCAATTCCACTGTAGAACTGATGAAATCTTTGGACGTCGTTTGCTGATTTTATTGCGTGGTAACAGCTAAGATGCTTATAAAAAATATTTAAAGCTGTGACAATACGGTCAACAACATCATTCCCACAACAAACCTTATTGCTACAATGGGTGGCTGTATGTACCAGTTGTTAGCAATTAGTAGGGGAAAGTGGTCGGTTGCCGGCACTGGTCGGTTGTCGGTACCCCTATGTAGCTTTTGACAGAAACCAGATATGGACATTCTGATAAATATTATTTGTGTGATATATTCGCGCGATCTTTTTGTGCCGATTGCTGAAGCAAACAGACTCGAATGTTCTGTTCTACAACCAATATATTTTTTGAACAAGTGAAATTCTACTTAAAAGTTTTTTTTTAATGATTTGCTTAGTGTTACAGAAAGAAGTAAATCGATCTAAAAAGTATGCGCATTGAATATGTTCGATGTCAATTTATTCTATTTTGTGATTCTGCATTGAATGGCACCGACATGTTCGCCACAAGTTTTCTTTTGATCAGTTTTCAAAAAGGTTACTAAAATCGGTTGTCGGCACCCAAACATGGTCGGTTGTCGGCACCCCATTTTCTGTGGCAAATGCTCTCAATAACCTAATCAATATGGATATTTTGGAACGGGCTTTACGAATAGATACCAGAGATCGATCTTTGGCGTGTTTTCACCGCTAGGTAGCACTGTATATACCAGATTGTCACGACCTGATAATTTGGTGGGCGGGGAGTTCGCTGTGACCCTGTAGCCCTCCTCCCCTGACTGACTTCTATCTGATCTGTCTGAAGCTTTGGTAAAAAATAGACTACCTGAAACTAACTCAATGGCAGTGAATGCGATCCGTCAGTGCATTAGCAGTGCGTAATATTCGCACTAGTTTTTCGCATACACATATTGTGGTTCTGATGAAGAAAGATGTTCATAATGCCTTTGATGGTTGTTGAACTGAATAAATTTCCTTCTCCCTTTGAATCGTGATGATCATCATTCATATTTTTCCTTTTTCAGTAATTTTTTTTAGGGTGCCGACAACCGACCACATTTTTCAAAATGGTAAAAAATATCATTTTACTAAATTGTTAATGACTTTTTTTAAGTTGACAAAATAAATTAAATTCTTCAATAAGTTATTAGCTATGGCCTCTAGCTCTCCATTGGTATGCTTATTCCCGTATATTGTTCAATTGTAGTAATGTTGTGAGCCAAAAACAAAACTGTGCCGACAACCGAACACATTCCCCTACAGTTCATGATCAAACAAAATGGCGAACAAGTAAAGAGCCTTGTCAAAAAGATTGGTAGTTAGATAGAGCAGAGACGGAGGTCACCCGATAGGAGTCTGAGTTGACATATGTTCTCTTCCCGTCAGCTGCGACTGATGATGAATGGCAACGTTTGCTGTCCGGTATCTTCCCAAGCTGAAACACAGGGTCTTTAAAACCACCAACCCCATCTGTCAGCAGATCCGCGTAATTCAAACTCAAATCCGAGACGACCCCGTCAACTGCAACCCGATTAACTGGTACATATACTATGCACATCTTCGTGAAAGGCCTGTAGCCAGTAATATTATTTGCCTGTTTTAAACTATTTACTATTACTATTTCGTTATTTCTGTCACGGCAGTATATCGTTCCGCCAAAGCTTAAAAAATTTGCAATAAATTCAATGTCTTTGGCCCGGAAAAGATCATGGATATAGCTTGAGACGGGGCACAGTGTCGCCTAGCCGGACAAAACCTCAAAATTTTATCTTAGATTTTTCGTGATTTAACATTTTTCTCTGTTTCTTAACAGGTTGAATAGAGTCTTCTCAAAATATTAAGTCCCGAAGACGAGAGTTCAATTTTATACAGAACTTCAAAGGTGAAATAGATGATGAATTCTGAGGAAAACTCTTTTCAAACCTATTCAAAGTTATTCAAATGAATATATCTTTTTAGTTAAGATTCCGATTGGGGTCAAACTGATTTCATTTGAAAGGTTATTCGCTGGACTTATAGCTGCCATTCGATTTAGTCGATACAAGCCTTTCTTCTCGCTCAGACATGAAAAACGAATAATAAATCGAGCAATAGTTTAAAGTTATAATTTTCAAAGTGACTGTACTTTTTTTTGAAACGGTTCGGAAAGATCGCTTGTTGTTCATTATACTTGAAAATTAGTGTACTTTCCGAAAATGAATATCTTGTTTTGCCCCTTTCTGCCCCGAGGTATGAAAAAAGGTGATTTTTCGTGATACGTCTGAAGGAGACGCATGGTAGCCTTTGACTACCCAGGGTTCGCAATATAATTTATAGATGTGTCTTATCATTATCAACAATTGAAAAAATGTGTATTCTGCTAAAAAATTCACCGCACCTAATTTTTTGAAAATGAATTTTTGGAAATAGTGCACTTTATATTCGTAAATGTTGAATTTTCGAACCACCCTAAGCGCAAAAATTTTGAGGATTTAAAAAACAAAAAAATGAACATCATATATGAATTCAGCGTCACAAAATTACCCTAATGTGAAGTTTTCATCAAATTCGGGCCACTTTTGAGGTTTTGTCCGACTTTTGTATGGAAGGTGATCACTGTGCGGGGAGTTGATTTTATTTCAACATCCATCGCACCTTGAGGCAAATCATTGCCAGGGGAAGTAATTTTTGCACGGTCCTGTTGCCCAGTGCACGTTAATAGGAGAAACTAGAAAGGTGAAGGTAATGTAATAGCACTGTGTCATATGTTTTGTATTACTACATACCTTTAGAAAAATCCCACTTTTCGAGTTCTTCTCATCAGTAACTAGCACCAACTAGGGGTCAGTTGGATGATTAGTTCAAATCGGCGCCAGTTACACGCTTATTTCAAAAAAGTCACACGTCTTGCGTGAGCAACTATATAACTGGCTGGTTCAGAGCGTTCTGGTTGACTGATAAGAAAGCGGAATCGAAAATATTGTCTGTTGGTTTGACCTGTGACTGTTTTGGATTAGTATCTAACTGGCGTCAATTTGGTGCTAGTTAGGATTTGCCATCTAACTGGCCCCAAGTTGTCGCTAGTTACTGATGGATGAGGAGGATCCGAAACATTTAAAGCAAACTTTTATGTTAGTTATTGTTGAGCCCTTATGCACAAAATTTAATCGGTGCACTAAAAAAATACCCTTTTGAATTTCTATTTACATCTTTAAAACGCTTTTATAAGTAAGTTCAACTGCAGGCTACGCAAAAAAAAATCATTGCTATTAATTTATAAGATTCCTATCATCATCGTGATCGTCACTGTACATGTATTTAAACATTATCTTCTATATCGAATCATCTATTCTGGTGTTATGGCAAAACCTCCATACGTAGGCAGTTAGAAACTACTGCTGTCGCTTGAATTGCACCACTCTATTTACCACCAGTTTTACAACCCATAGCATCACGTTTGAAACATTTGAAATTATTTGAATTCGGCTTTGGTTATGTGTTGCTTTCTTGGTAATTATATCAGAAAACAACGATTAAATATTTTCCTCCTAATCCTGCCAGGATCAGAGCCGGTTGAAGCGTGACACCGACACCGAACAACCGGATGGGCAGAAACCGAGCACGAGTAAAGATCCGAGACCACAACAAACCACTGCGGAAGAGGAAGCTCGCCTGATCAGTGATGATGAGGATGGGGAAGAGGAAGAACGGATTGATGAACCGAAGAAGTCGAGATTATCCTTTACCGGCTTGCATCTGGTAGTAGCGTTTATAGCGGGTGCAATTGGTTCGTTGACATTACGCTTGCATCGTGTATCTAGAAGCTACCGGTACGTGATGAAAGTGTTGGCCAAGGAAAAGAAAACTTTGAAGGTAACTTTATTAGTTTTATTGTATGACATCTATTTAAAACAAAATCTGCTCTAGGAAACACCTGGGTTTGGAGCGGGCATGAGAACCGGTACCAGTATGGTGTGGACTCCTATTCAAGGTGCAGTGCGATCGGGAAAGTACGTACCTTAATGTGAATTTGGTAACTAAGTGTCGAATTAACTTGTGTTGTCATTACCTATGTTAATAACCCCAAGCGTGCATGTCCCAAATCGTTATAGTTTCAGTATGTGTACCTTGATTTCGTTTTAGTAGTTCGCGTTCTGGTGCTAGTAGCGGTAGTGTCAAATCCTGCGCTGGAACACCAATACAAAGTAGAGTTGCTTTGAGCCGTAGTTCTGTAAACAGTAGTAGAAGTTCATTGCGTATAGCTACCGATCAACAACAACCACATTCTTTGCCACAGCTATCTGTACTACCACCACCACGAACCTCATCAATTAGCTCATCAAAAGCTGTGACTATTGCAGACAGCCACGAACAAACATCTCCCGCTACATACGCCGATCAGTATATTCCTACGGATGAAGGGTAATGCTTTTATCATGGCGCACTGCCTCATGAATCATATTAGTGCACCCTATTTATACTAACATAACAAATTAACTGGCGGGACTAATTAGTTCTTAGGAAATTTTTACATTTGAATGCATTCCTTTAACAAACGTACACATTTTGATGGTCCCTTTCGATTAGCGATCACAATGTAGGTGCTCAACACCAATCCATTTCCTTTTGTAGAAAAAATCTGTTTAAGGGGTATGAATGTCTCGAGTACCTGTTTTCAATCAGCAGACGGGTTCGTGTATGGCATTTTGATTATTATTTGACCTGTGTTAAGCCAAAGAAAACCCAGCGTCCTCAAAAACAGTAATATGTTATTACGTCTTTAAATGCCATTGTTTTTTAAGAATATTGGCTTCCAAAACTTATTTTCTCTTGAAAATGGTGAAACAAACAAAATTGTTCAGTTGCTCATTTTAATTACCCTAGCCTATTCATAAAAGGTCAAAATTACATACAAAACCAATCTAATCTAATCTAATAAGCATGTTTCATCGGTGTTCATCAATATTTCGATACAAGTAAAATAACATCAAAAGTTCATTGTATGCTGAAACCGTCACTGGTAGCGCTGCTCCAGTGGAAACCAGACAGTCTTAACTCAATAGCTAGAGGAACTACGGAGCGTATCAAGAATTGGTAGTGGTCAAATGAAAAGTAGTAGTCCCAGCGGGCTTTACTAGTTTCTGTTAGCCAATACACGGAGGTGGTCAAATAGACGGTAATGAATGGAGACCAGCGTATTAAACTGTTTGGGCATGGGTAAACTAACTTTAATCAGGTGGTCAGTTTTACTCGTCTAGTGGGATTTGAAGTGTTCGACTAGCTCAGCTTTGAAGGTAACTGTCAGTTCTACCGATTGCTACGAGACGATCGGCGTTTCTCGGGATCCCGCAGTGCAAATTGTTGTCAATGGCCGCAGCTAACTTCAATGACCTAGATGAATAAATGCTTAGATACCCCGTATTGTAGATCCCTGATCGCCGAGAGCGTGTCGGTTTAACGCGTCTCAATTCTTCGAGATTCGAGAGAGGGAAAGCGCGTCGTCGGATCCCAAAAGAACGCAATTATTAAAAGTGCAGATGGAACTCAATCTGGCAGAAGTTAACACCTATCAACTGAATCATATTTCACATCACGTGCTAATTATTTTTAATGACATTACTCAAGCGGAATTATTCGTTTCGAGGAACAATATCCAGCACGCCGCTGAATGCAGCAATGTTAAAATCAACATTCCCGTATATATTGACAATGACTCTATAGAAGTTCGCTTACATGACTTATCTCCGCGCACCCCCGAAATCGTGATTAATACATACATGTCAAGATGCGGAGAAGTGGATTCCGTCGCAGCTCATACTCGGAGGAACTCCATCCGGGTGTTTCAAATGGTGTTCGTGTGGTGAGAATGCGTCCGACCGAACCAATCCTTTCATACGTGACCATTATATGCAGATCAACCGAAAATGGGACTTAATCAGGGAACGCCGGTCACACACCCAGGGTAGATTCTTACGTGCCAATTATGTAATGAAACACTACACTACGGCAAACAGAAGCAGCAAAGGAAAGTTCGCCTACTACAATCAAAAACAGCGCGCAATTATCTGGTGCTAAACCACAAACGGCTACAAACCTAATATCTACGGATCTGACAGGAACAAATAAAGGGCGAATACGAAATTAATGCGACACCGAAAATGTTATGCCAATTATCTTATAATGTTTAAAATCAAACCAAAATTTTAGGGTAGTTTTATAGATATATTTACTACAAAAATCAAAAGAAAAGTTAATCGATGAAGCCTTGAGTGTAAAATTGAACGCATTTTCGCTTGATGCCCTCCATCAAAGTCTTTACAGTGTCATCCGGTACCAGTTCCTCAGTTTTTTTCCATTTTCTTAACATGTCCTTCTCGTCTTTGACTGTCTTCTTGCTCTTCCGAAGTTCCCGCTTCATCATTGCCCAGTACTGCTCCACCGGGCGCAGCTCCGGACAGTTTGGCGGATTAATGTCCTTTGGAACAAAATGGACAGAATTGGCCTCATACCACTCCAGGACACTTTTAGAATAGTGGCATGATGTCAAATCTGGCCAAAATAGCGGAGCTTCGTCGTGCTGCTGCAAGAACGGCAAAAGGCGCTTCTCGAGGCACTCATATTTATAGATGTCGCCATTTACTGTGCCCTTTGTCATGAAAGGCTCACTCATCAGTCCGCAAGAGCAGATGACCTGCCAAATGAGATATTTGGAAGCGAACTTCGACATTTTCTTCTTCTTAAATTTGTCGTCCACATAGAACTTGCTCTTGCGGATGAAAAACTCCAACCCCGGAATTTGCTTAAAATAGGCTTTTATATACGTTTCGTCGTCCATCACACAGCAGCCATATTTTGTCAGCATCTTCTCGTAGAGCTTCCGTGCCCGAGTTTTAGCCGTCGATTGTTGCCGCTCATCGCGGTTTGGGAAGTTCTGTACCTTGTATGTATGTAGTCCAGCTCTCTTCTTTGCATTCTGGACGTAGCTCTGCGACATGCCGATCTTTTTAGCCAAATCACGGCTTGAGACGTTGGGATTTGCTTTAATCATCCGCTTCACCTTTCCCTCCGTCTTTTTGTTCTCCGGTCCCGGTTTCTTCCAGCTCCTTTGCCGTAGTCCAACGTCAACCGCTCCTGGAACCGCTTTAACACTCTGGAGACGGTTGAATGGTGAATGTTCAACATTTTCCCAACTGCCGGTGCGACAGGTCAGGAAATTCCAGGTGTTTAGAAAGAATTTGTTCTCTAGACTCGCGTTGGTTCACCTCCATTTTCGATGAATCGAAAAACACGACTTCGAGGTTGACAGCAACAATATACATCAATGAGAAAGTGTGCAAAATTTGGTTGATTTTTACCCAATGGTAAAAAAGTTATGCCCTTTTGAATGTGTCGCAAAAATTTCGTGTTCGCCCTTTATTCACTCAACAACAACTATGCCCAATATCTCCAAGCCAATAACCAGTACCACCAACAAAGAAGCGAGCGAATAAGAGGACATAGTTACAAGATCAAATAAAAACAAGAAATAAGTGAGCATCAAGAAAGCAGTATCGGTGACAAAATGGATGTGAACAATAACACGATAACCACCACAAAAGAAGATTTCAACACGCGGCAGTGAACTGCGCTAATAGCACCCAATGAAGGTAGTGACATATAATTTTCTTTCCTTCATTTT
The DNA here is from genome assembly GCF_030247195.1 of Topomyia yanbarensis. Classification (NCBI taxonomy): domain Eukaryota; kingdom Metazoa; phylum Arthropoda; class Insecta; order Diptera; family Culicidae; genus Topomyia; species Topomyia yanbarensis. The sequence continues at coordinate 43,522,237 of NC_080671.1, read as the reverse complement.
TTATATCGTAAAAAATGAGATCCACAGCTCAGTTATGTTAACGCGTTGAGCCGTGCAAAAAAAAAAAAAAACAAAGCATTTTTTATTTGTCTTTGGTACATTTAATGCTATTGTCTGAAATGCTAATTTATATGATGTATTTAGGGATAATACATTAGAGAAGTTCCGATGAATTCGATAAATCTGTCTACCGAATTATTCGGTTCGTTTGCTGGTGCCAAGAAATTCACAGAAGTGGACGATCCCTTATAACACGAGGAAGAACAAACAAAGTAATCATTTAAAGAATGTCGGGACAGTCAATATTGTTCGACAACGCATCGAAAATGGACATTATTTGCAGAAAAGTTCGGCGAGACCCCTGCGTTGACAAATCTAGCTACTTGCATCTATTATTGGACGGTGGAAGGCGAATAAGATCATTCCAAGACAGTTTTCTCAGGACAAATCGGACGAAGTTTCTTCGAACTCGTTCCATCCGGTTACTTTGAACATCGTTGTACTCCAAGATGCTCCGAATCAGGGCACAGTATATGAATTTCAGTACGAAATGCAGAAATGCACAAAATCAACAGCGTTCCGTCTAAGAAAAACTCCACCGTTATTGCTGTGATGTGCTCGACGAAACACAGTTTTCTGTCGAATAACACTCCCAGGTCACGGATAGAATCCACCCTCTCGACGACACATACTTGAAAAGTATAGTTAAGAAAAGTATCGTTAATGAATAAGAAAATGATAAATGGCTCTCGGTGACTTCCTTGAGGGACAACGGTTGGCGTTTCAAAGACGGTTGAGCGTATGGAGCCAACTCTAACAAAAACGGATCGTTCGCAAAGGTAAGAATACGGCCATCTTGTTACCCATGAAGGATATTCCGGTCGCTGCAGTTTGTTTCATAACAGCTTGCGCATGTAATCATGTTCGAGGTGGCCGAGCCGAGTTTTACAAATCCGTACGGACGTTCGTCAATGCTGTTGGAAGATGCTGCATACATCGCATTGTAAACAAGATTCCTCTGTAATTTTCAATGTTGTCTGTTCTTCTAGCCTTATGAATAGGCACTATAACCGCTTCTTAGGAAAGTATTTTACATGATTGGACGCTTGAAAATAACGCTTACTGGTACAGAAAGGGCTTGGGCACAATGTTTTATGAACGCAGGAAGCAAGCAATCCGGACCCGACCCTTTCAACAGACCAATGATAAAGCTCGAAATACATCGGCATTTTGGCTGATATTACGCGTTGGCAAGTTACAAGTTTCAAGTTACTGTTATGATGGATAAACAGGAGAGTTCGTAAATACATCTCGGAGCTGATCTGCAAAAAGATCCATCAACGGGTTGTGGGCTGCGAACTGGTTTTTGGAATACCCCCGGAATGTTTTCTGTTATTTATAAATATCGACGGATTGGTTAAGATACTCACGCAATGCACTATTTTGGGCTGTTTTGTATTACAGTTCCATTAGAGGAAGAATAGCTCTAGAGAAAATTTTCAATAGGACGTAAGTAACATTGAGAGCCTCTCTTTGTTTACTTTCTCTTTCGTTTATTACGACGTCATTACAACACTTTGTACTAATTTTCCAGTACATATCGAGAGCCGGCGGTTTTTACTACAATATTATGCAAAGAGTAGAGTAGTAAATGTTGAAATGGCCGAGTAATGAACAGAAGAGAAAGACGTCAAAGAGAATCTCTCATTGTTACTTACGTCCTATTGAAAATTTTCTCTAGAGTTCTGCTGTCGTCGATCCTGTGACGTAGTATCGCTTTCGTTGTTTCCGAAGGCGACCAAGCTCTGCGTTATAATCTGCTTTCTACTGACACCTTCTTGGGAACATAACGACGAAGAATCTCATATAAGGCCTAGTAGAAAACCGCGATTGCCTGATCTAAACCATTTTCGTCCAATATATTAGATGAGGGAGAATATAATCGCCTACAACAAGTACATTGTCTTTTGGTTGGCTTTCTCATGAATGTTTTGCAACGCAGAGTTTACATGTTTTACATGTCAAGATCGCTGTTCAGCCTCAGATAAATGAAGCAAACAAATAAAGATCGGCCTGACAGTGAAACGCGTACGACAACCTGTTCCAAACGTTCACAACCGGGCATCTTTAGTACAGTCACAGTTAGAGTTTTTTATCACTATAATAACCCCACCTCCACGGCTTAGATGACGGATGACTACTAGAAGAGTTGCGATCGTATCGGTAGAATGCGAAGTTCGTCGATAGCTCGGTGTTTAATATATCATCGCGTAGCCAAGGTTCGGTGAGAACACTAATGTCGTAGTCGCAGGAGGTGATGGCAAGCAAGAAGGCCTACGTTTTCGTTCTCATTCCACGAACATTTTGATAGAATGATAAGAAATCATGTGTTGTACTCATATTCGCCTGAGAAGAGAGTTCGAAAGACCCCTTAACGACCTCTGAACGCAGAGCCGGGACGAGTAAGCTGGTCATTGGCGATGCAGCGGTATTAATTTTTTACTTTTGACCTGGTTTTTAACCACAAATAGCTCTTAAGACCTGTCTGCTACATTCAACGAAGTGTTTGCAGATTTAGACTTCAACGTGTCATCTACTACCTTGAAGAACACACTCTTATGAAGTTTTTGATTTGCCTAAAATTTAGATTTCATATATAATTCTTATTTTTTGCATAGTATTGTCATTTTTTAATTTTTAGATTTTTATTTTTAGAATTTGAATTGTATTTTATTGTAGTGTATTGCATTGTACTGTACTAATTATTGTACCAAAAAGATATGGGGTTTTCACGCTAATTTGAGAAGAGTTTACATGAGGCTTCACTCAAACTGGCTTTTCCCCATCTTAATACTTAATATTTCATTAAAACCAGGAAGGTCAGATGCTAAAATAAAAGAAAATACAATAAAAAGAAGTCTTCCGTTTAATTCCACTATAATTCTTGATTTATTACAGTGGAATTAAACAGAAGACATGTGCAATAAGATGGTTAATTGTGACATTCCACTAAGTCGCCCAAAAAGTGTTGAATTTTGCAAAAAAAAATTGTAGCAAAAATAACTGTTTATAGAAAACATAAGAGGTTAACAGACACTAGACCTTAATCTTCATATTAAACTTTTATACTGACTATGTACTCGCAGTAACAATTGTCTATAAAATTATGTATAAATGTTGTGCAAAAATTGTTATTATGTCCTCGTTTACAAATAGTTTCCTCGCCGCAATGTACAGTCCACAAATAACCAACAAATATTTGTCATTGTTCTAATCTACTAAAATTTTCTAACTTGTCACTACTCTTCTTGGGCACACCTACAAAACAGGCTCCACCAGGTGAGTGGACTACGAGCTGCCATCGCAATGATGGCTCGCAAGGAACATCAGGCAAAAGAAGAGTGAGTTTTGCAAACTGCATCTACAGCTACGTTTCAGTTTCAAATGTTACCGTTAATTATTTGAGGGCGTTAATAGTCACCTACAACACAATCACCGCAAGGCAACTGGCGATGGCGTTGTTCGAAAGCGAAACCCTTACATTAGTGATCCAAACATTTATTTATTTTTTTTAGAATTTTTATTCCGCATGGTAGATCAATCCTTATAGATGCGAATTGTAGTATTTTTCTTTTCGTATATGCTTCACACTCCCTTCCCATATCAAACACGACGGTGATGTGTACTGTAGACGAAGTAGCAGTTTCCTACCCTCGATTTTAATCTTGGCTCCCTCGATCGAACGTGGACTAGATGACGGAGTCCCGTACAAGTTTGTCTCCAGTGATACGCTGGACAGGTATTGCAGAAATGCATCAACTTATGCTGGGTAATGGATGTATTAAAACTGAAAAGCAAAAAACGAATAGTCACAATACATCCATCACCAGATTTCTCGTATTTCATCGTTTACACACCAATTCAATGATCATATCTTTACACAATTTTATTTATTTAGTATGGGTTGCACTGTAAATGTTTTCTGCACAATAAATACTAATCTAATTCGTGCTGCATATACTATTAAAAATGATTCCATTAATATAATAAAATTCCGTACAGCAAATCGACCGAAGCCATGGACATCATCGATAAAGCTCCGGAGGACGACATCTCGGAAGAGGATTTTGCCAGTCAGGAGCACACGGTGGTGGTAGAATTTTTACAAGCAGCCTGGTACGCAGTACTTTCTCACACCGATTTCATCTGCTATTTTTTGGTGTTCTTAAATCAGGTATTAGTGCAGTTGACTGTTGGATACAATTTCTTAAACTTTATTTATTCTAGATCAAATCAGCTAGTCTTCTGTCGCTACCGTTACCTTTAATGGTGACACTGTGGGGAACTTTGACTTTTCCGAGACCGTCGAAAAATTTTTGGGTTACCCTGATCGCCTATACGCAGACCGTTGTGATACTGAAATGTATCTGTCAGTTTGAAATGCTCTGGTGGAATCAAAACCCGATTCCTCCGAACCAGCCGTTCAGTCCTGCCAGAATAATTGGAATTGAGCAGAAGAAAGGTTACGCCACTTACGATCTAGCGCTATTGCTGGTGCTGTTCTGTCATAGATTTATCCTCAAGTCATTGGGACTGTGGAAATCGGACTTTGTCGAAGAACCCGGTGCCGACGAAGGTTTCTACAAACTGGACACTAGTGATGAAAAGACTAAAGCTCTTATCGAGTCTGCTGAAGAATTAGATAAACAGTAAGTAGACGAGTCATGCACACGATAAGATCATCCCACCTTTTCCATCTAGATTTTACAGGTTTCGTTTTTTGACCCGCCTCGAGGAAGCTTTTATTCAAGGTTCCATTATTTCCGATTTGGATGTGGTTGAATCAGCTGGTAATCCTTGTTTATTTTTTCCAATAATATCAATAACTCCCTGTACTATAGAATAACGACTAACAATTCCCACTAGATGTTCCTCAGTCCCAATCACCAGTTTTCCAGCGTTCAACTCCCGGGCGACGTTCAACTATGGTACAGTTCCTTGCGAAGCACGTGCCGTTATTCAGGACAAGAGAAATGTCCCATAAGCAGCTGGAAATACCATCAATGATGAAAGATTTTCAAAGCTTCAAATACAAGACGGCCAAAATTTTTAAGATGGAAGATTGTGATGGGTAACCGAGCGTTTTTTTATGATTCTATGTCTAATGTTTACCATCAACATTGCATCCAAATTTCCATACAATGGCGAATTAGTTTAAGGTGCAATATATTTTCTCTCTTCAGCTGATTTTTGTTACATTGCCGAAAGAACTAATGACTTGGAAAAGTTTACGGATTCTTTAATTGGCAATCTTTGGAATACAGCAGTTTTGTCGTTACTTTCCCTTAACTGAGAGATATGAGGGCTTGATTTATTCCAAATATGATTTTTCATAACCTTTGAAGACATTCTTAACCCTCCACCAGTCGCTCTTATCTACAGGGTGCGGCACGCGAAGTGTAACCAACTTCAGACCGTTCGCGGTCAAACATCGTGTTTTCTGGCGAAAATATTTTTTCAAATTGAGCTTATTCAAGCTTCAAAATAATCCGTTGATTAAATTACTCATTGAATGAATAATTTGATTACCGTTTAATTTTGAATCATCTTTATTTTGTACGCTGCACAGTTGGCCTGGCCGCTTTAATGCGTGTGTCATATTCAATATGTGCCACAAACATTAATAATGACAAGAAAAATTGTAGACGAACGTCTGCAATTTTCCAGGATCCCTACATGTATTGGCTGTGTATGTGTAGACTAGACAAGACTAGAAAATATTTTTCAAATTGAGCAATTCGTAAACTCTCAAAACGATATGATTTACTAGACCCGTCGTTCATATAAGAATTTGAGTCATCGGTTTGCTACCAGGAGGCAGCGCCCGCCACAAATACTGGTTTGGGTAACTGTAACCGCTAATGGGCGCTCTCCGATCGTTTTCATCGAGCCTGGTGTCAAAGAAAATGCGACATATTATCGGAAAATGTGTTCCGCAGGCTGCTTTGAAGCCGTTGGCAGACAAGCATTTCAGCCGCTGACCAGGGTTGCTAAAACACGTCTCGGCACCATCTTACAAAGGGCGAGTGAATGAAGAATGGATGAGAACCAACGTTCCGAACTTCATTTCGACCACACAATGGATTTCATATTCACCAGACACGAATTCAATGAATTATTCTCTCTTGGCCATTTTGGTGAGCAATGTCCGAAGTAAAAAATACGACAGCTTCGAGATGCTGAAGAAAGCCATTGTCCGAGAGTGGGCAAAAATACCGGCATGTCACATTCGGGCAGCCTATGATTCGTGTTTGACCATCATAAAACCATAGTCAAGGTAAAAGGTATTCATAAGTGAACTGATTCTGAATGTTTGTACTTTGAAGTAAATAAAAATTATATTCCAAACCGAATTTATGATTGAGTTCTACAAGATGACGACACGAATGAACTCATGATGAATGAAGTTCATGTTTGACAAAATTCGGTGGTTTGTTTACTTTGTCAGTTGCGTGAGTTCGAGTGCAACGGGTGCTCATCTGTTACATTCGAGCCCACGTAGCTCCCAATGTAAACAAACCACCGAGAATTGTCAAACGAAGTTCATCCGGCTAATTTTGTAGGGTTATGTCGGTTGGTGTAAAACCTAATTGGTCACATTTCGAGTGCCGGACCCCGAATGTAAACAAACCACCGAGAATTGAATACATTACGCTAACGTCACAAATGAACTCTAGTGCTCATTTTTGGCGGTTCGCTTAAACTGTTTGCAAGGACTTTAAAAAAATTCTTGGCGATTTGCTGCGAGCGAATCTGGATGTCCAAACAAATTTTCAAAGTCCATGTTAACAGTACTATTGAAATGTCAAGAAAAGTGAGGTTAATTATGTCAATGTGAAACGTGCAACGTAAGTTGAAGTCCGAACCTAAAACATTCTGGAAGCATGTAAACGAGCAAAGAAAGGAATCCGGGTTGCCTTCAACGATAAGCTATGGAGGACGTATGAGCTCTAGTTTACAGGAGATCTGCCAACTATTCTCTGAAAAGTTCGCGAGTGTTTTCTCCAACGAGAAACTGACACCGACCCAGGCTTCACGCGCGGCTCTCAATGTACCTCAATCATACCAGTCTTTGAACTCTATCAATATCGACAATAATATGGTACAACTGGCGATTAGCAAAATGAAGGCTTCAACCTCGGCAGGCCCAGATGGTATACCAACTATTATTCTAAAAAAATGCTCTGCCGGTCTAATTGAACCTCTTTGTCATCTGTTTCAATTGTCGCTAACAACCGGAGTATTTCCCGAACTCTGGAAATCCTCCTTCATGTTTCCACTTCACAAAAAAGGTGATAAAAAGGTAGTTGACAACTACCGTGGTATTACAACGCTAAGCGCAGTTCCTAAGCTGTTTGAAATGGCTGTGTTGGAACCCAGCTCCAGCCACTGCAAACAGTATATCTCCGAGACTCAGCATGGATTTATGCCGAAACGTTCAACATCTACGAATCTTCTGTCGTTCACAACATATGTTACAGATGCTATGTCGGACGGCCTTCAAACTGACGTTATCTACACGGACCTTTCAGCTGCTTTTGACAAGATAAATCACGCTATTGCAGTGGCAAAATTGGATAGACTTGGCTTTGGTACTAATATTCTCCGTTGGATGCAATCGTATCTCAGTGATCGTCGTCTAGCAGTCAAGATAGGTGATTGTGTATCCGAAGAGTTCTTAGCTTAATCTGTTATTCCGCAAGGCAGCCATCTCGGCCCATTGATTTTTCTTCTGTATTTCAACGGCGTTAACTTTTGCTTAGAAGGACCACGGTTGTCTTTCGCCGACGACCTCAAGGTATACCATAGAATCCGGAATACTGATGATGCAGTTTTCCTTCAACGCCAACTGGAAACCTTTGCGGAATGGTGCGAGATCAACCGAATGACCCTAAACCCCAAGAAATGTACGGTCATTACGTTCTCGAGGAAAAAAACGCCAATTCGATTCGATTACTGTCTAGCTGAATCCACAATTGACAGAGCGAATTGCGTCAAAGATCTTGGAGTTTTTCTCGATGAACAACTGACGTTTAAACAGCATATCAGCTATATTGTCGCAAAGGCATCACGCTGTTTGGGGTTCATAATGAGAATATCTAAGCACTTTTCAGATATTTACTGCTTGAAATCTCGCTACTGCTCACTCGTTCGATCAACTCTGGAATATTGTTTAGTTGTGTGGAACCCTCATTACCTCAACGGTGTCCATAGAATCGAGACAGTACAGCGCAGATTTGTTCGGTGTGCCCTTCGTCGATTGCCTTGGAGCAACCCTCACCAGCTGCCAAGTTATGAAAGCTGGGGTTTGCTTATTGGACTCGATACATTGCAAGTGCGACGAGATCTATTCCGTGCTATGACGATCTCGGATATTTTGCAAGATCGAATTGACTGCCCCGAGCTTCTCAGTGCGATAAACATGAACGTTCGCCCTCGTGCCCTTCGCAATAATTTATTCCTCCGATTACCTCTTCGCCGGACTAACTATGGAGTAAACGGTGCCATCATTGGTTTGCAGCGGACCTTCAACAGAGTGTCATCCGAGTTCGATCTTCACATTCCACGTAGCAGATTACAATTTGTCTTTTTGAATAGATTAAGAAATTATCATTAGGACCACACTGTGTCTGTTGATATTAATTAACTATAAATAAATAAATAAATAAAGTAAAGAACCTAATTATTAAACGTAGTTCATCCGGCTCATTTTGTGGGCTTATGTAGGTTGGTGTAAAATATATGTCTCGTCACTGGAATCAATTTAGACAAAACTCCTCAGACGTTCTGGGAACTAGAGGACCAACCGAAGGTAAAGCTTCTAACTAGCGATGAACGACAAGCTGTCGAACATTCCAGGCAAATTGTGTACGGAACATGGATCGACGACATGTGTTTAGTCTACCGTTCGACGATACAACACCTGCGTTTTGTGACTTCGAATCCGTGTCTACTCTCAATGCATAATATGTGGCAAACACGTCATATTGTCGCAGTCGACATAAGTATCTCGACTCTTCTCTTGCTTCTTGTTTTCATCTATTGTGTCGCTATTTAGCTCACGTCCCAGTGAGATGCAGATTCCATGAGCCATTTAGGTCCTGTTTCCGTGAGTCATTCAGCGCCCAACCTTATCACGATCTATTCGGATAGTTCCCGGTGCTGAACTCACCCTACTCTGACTGAAAGTTTCCCTGACGGAAGAATTTCTCCTGACACCGATACCTTTTTCCTCTAACCATTTAACTGCCAGCTTGACCGAGATCTATTCGGATATTATCCGGCAGTGAACTACCCTACTCCGACCAAGAGTTCCTTGGCAGCGGAATTTCTTGCAATGTCTATTCCGTTGGACAATTAGGTCCCATTTTTGTCCCAATACCGTGGGATAGTCCACTTTGGATTCCCCGGCGGTAGATTTCTCCCGATACGGATGTTCGTTTCCGTGAGCCATTAAGGTCCCTGCTTCGTCCCGATCTAGTTTCCGGCGGTGGACCTAGTCTACTCAACGGGCCAGCCAGTTGGTGCTGAGGTCTGTTCAGCGACTCCAGGTGGAGCGTAGCTTTCGGTTCACTGGCGCCTCAACGATTCAGTGCTAGCTATTCGATGCGGTCTACTCGCTCTAATCCTCGGCAGTGGATCTAGTCTACACACGAGCTATCCGGTAGGATGTCGAGGTCGGTTCGGCGATTCCGTTAAAGTCTGACATCCGGTTCACTGGCGACCCGACGACTCAAACCCGGTGCTACATCGCGTACTACTCAATTGGTACCCGGCGGTGGACCTAATGTACACCGACGGAGAATTCCTCGGCGGCGGATTTTTTTTTCCCAAAACCCAATTTATGGTTTCACGGCGGCTTTCTAGCGGACGGCACTACTTTGTTGGTCCCTTCGCCACTTTCTCTGTAGCTCGGAGAGTATGCTCATACCCACTCTGTTGACAGTATCCCAGATATGCTCATCATGGCACCCACGATGTCACACCAGGCATACCCCTTCGAACCTAGGGTATTCGAAGGTGTTCCGGTGTCTCTTGCACGTTCACGCACTCCTGGTAAAGGGATGACGAAGCATGTCTAAACCGATGCTGGTACTTTCAAAAGACTCCGTGCCAGGACAAAAACTGCATCGAATGGAACGAAATATGAAAACTGAAGAAGACTAAAGTAGTAGTTGAAATACTAGTAACTGATTGATAGTGAAAAGCAACCGTTTTTCATTGGAATCAAACGGAAGACATATGTCTTAAGAGGATTAATAGTCAGATGTAAGTTCACCTCTCCATGCTTCCCATGCACCCAAGCCGACACATTTGGGATGAATCGGTGCGTCCACCTTCCCTTCTCTCCGTTGTCCCACTCCTGCTGCCACTTGGCCAACGAGTGCGCTCGGTCCAGTCTCCTTGCATTACGTGCATTTCTCCGCTGGTAGCATTCCACGTCCTCAGCCAGTTCAGTCAACGTTAGCATCTATTAAACGCACTATTTAAACACCCCCTTCATTAAGTTTTATCACACACTTGCTTGATCACAGCGCCGAGCAACAAATTTGCTGCAAGCAAAGCAGCTGCCAGCGTCCTTCCACTTAGACTGTAGTGGAGTGAATCGACACGACTGGTCGACTATAAGATCGCCACCCGGAAGAAAACGAGTGCCGTGAGGGTTTTACCCGCGATTAAAAAAACCGACTGTCGCGTCGGATGAACCTTCGTTGTTTGGAAGCTGATTCTTGTTCGGGAGCGGATAACTTCTGGAAGACGGGACGCCCTGTCCCGGCCGGCATTCCTAAGCGCGACGGAGAAAGCTTGGCGGTTCGGAAGCGTACGGGGTCGACGTCGAGCGACTGGGGTTGCTCACGGGGAAGGTGTGTGGGAAGTGTTTATCACCAGTGTTTATCACCACCGAGAATTGAATACATTACACTAACGTCACAAATGAACTCTAGTGCTCATTTTTGGCGATTCGCTTATACTGTTTGCAAGGACTTTAAAAAATTCTTGGCGATTTGCTGCGAGCGAATCTAGATGTCCAAACAAATTTTCATAGTCCATGTTAACAGTACTATTGAAATGTCAAGAAAAGTGAGGTTAATTATGTCAGTAAAGAACCTAATTATTAAACGTAGTTCATCCGGCTCATTTTGTGGGCTTATGTAGGTTGGTGTAAAATATATGTTTTGTCACTGGAATCAATTTAGACAAAATCCCGTGGGCATAACTAGTGCAAGTAAGCTATTGTAAGGAAGAGGTGGCTGATTGGGCCTAGTAAGTAGCGTTCAGGAAGAAGAAAAGAAAAGGATGAGAAAGCATAGCGGTGTTGAATATGACAGGGATATAGGAGTGAAAAGGAAAATGCGATGGAGGAAGTTTTAACAGTATATTGAGGAGGAAGGGAGAAACACAGCAATCAGATTTGTGGATTGTTTTGATTTCCAGATTTTGTAAGCCTTCTCATGCTACATTGGCGCCCAACTGTAAATCCCACATCTGATTATCGTTACCGTTTTGAGTCAGTTTTGGCATTTGTTGATTTGTGATTGCTAAATATTATGTTTGGTGGACTTCAAGTTCAGTCAACCCGAGCAAACCATTGTGATCCACGATGGATCATACACATTTGAATGACATCGAGATTGCCTACGAATTGGCGTTGCGTCGTACCGTAGATTTGGGTCCAACAACGCGACGCGTTAGGGTTCATCATTTCAATAACACAGTCCATGAAGACAAATGACGTGTGTTAGTGCACAAGAGTTCGGAACACGTAATGAGTTCCACTGTCAATGTTGAATCGTGCCAGGTAAGAATTCAAGAACTTCAAAAGTTGGTAGAATCTGCTCTGAGGAGCTCAAACAAAGAAAATTTAACACACTTACGGTCGCGACTAATTCATTCTCAAGCCATCTGGACATTTATCGGACGCGAACGGATCGTTTTGCATTTTAATTAAAATACTGCTTAGTTATGTTACAAGTGATTTAACAAGTTAAAGAAATCAGCAAACAGGAGGCGCAGCAGCGATGGCAACACAACAAGTGTCCGGTTTAGCACAGCAGTTCCAGCACACCGGCAGATCTGAAGCGACTCCTAATGTAGATTATCATTCCGGAAGAGACGACAACCTCAGTCTAGGGACGACTATTCCAGTAAGCTGTTCACCGTCAAGGCAAGGTCAGGATGGAAGGATCTCATTGCTAGACATAACAGGAACGCGTTCTCGTCTGGAAGGACAAGAGAGCAACTCGCGTCGATTGGGGTACACCCCATATTGAAATACACAACTGGCCATTCAAGCTCCGGGGGAAAAAGTTACCACCTCGTTGAACGTATTCTTAGACCGAGTTGAAACGTTTGCCAAATCTGAAGAGATGAACGATGACATCCTGTTGACGTCGATTAAGCATTTGGTGCAGGAGTATGCACTGGACTGGTACAGTCAAGGCGCAGCAGCGATTAGTATCCTGGGAAGTGTTCAAACAATAGATCCGGAGGGAGTTCCTGCCGAACGGATATGCACATATTCTGTGACTCAAAGCATGTTTTCTTTTCAGGAACAAAACGAGGCGTTTGCGAAATACTACAGGGACATTGCAGCACTATTCCGGTTTGTGACGCCACCAATGAGTGAGGAGGAAATGTTCTTTATCGTTAAGAAGACAATGAACGCCGACTACGCAACGATCGTCATACCAGCAAGATTGCATATCATACATGAGATGGTGGAGATCTGTACCAACTACGTTGAAACAAGGGTGCTTCTGAACAGGCAGCGTAGGATTCCCAATCCGTAGAGTGCGTTGTTAGAACCGAGTTTTGCTACACCCAGGACAGCACCAAGACCAACACGGTCCACACAGCATCAACCATGATTCGACCCTGCAAGCAGTAGAAATGGAAGAGTGTTCGGCAGGCATACAGGTTGCAGCACAAGATACCTTGCCAAGTGAGGAGACAACGGCCTCACAAAGCGGGGATGCATACTGACAACTAAAAATCGATGAGCTTATGGTGCAGGCCAATGCACTCAAGATGCACTTGCCCACGAAAAATGCGAGGACCTTATCTACGTTAGCACCCAGCTCCGTGGGCGCGTTCGTGGCACAGCAGCAGAACCAGCACCCGTAACAACCGCTCACCCAGCACTCACAGCGTCAATTCGTCAGTCAGGCACAATAGTAGCTCCCGCGCACGCACCACTACTCCCAAGATCCGCAGATCTCATAAAAACGGGCTCCGCAACAGGAGCAGTACACCGTACAAGAGCACAAGGACGGTCTGATGGATCAGGGACGAGTGGGAATAATTTGCTGGAACTGCGACGAGGAAGGTCATCGCTTCATGGATTGTCCAAAACCGCATGCGATTCTGTTCTGTTATACGTTATATGTTATATAGTTGTATCACGTACTTCATTATTAATCATGGACAGAATAATCCCCCACATGCTATTATCAGTATGCTTGGGAAACAGGTAACAGCACTTCTAGACAGCGGGGCAAACTGCTCACTGCTAGGGGGCAGAAACGTAGATATCATCGAGCAGTTAAGTCTGCGTTAAAGGACAGTAGAAGGAGGAATCGAAACAGCGGATGGAACCCAGTACAGAATCACCCATTTCGCGCAGGTGCCGATAGTATTCAATGGCCGAAACTAGACCATCCCACTACTACAATTCCAAACTGCGTGATTTTGGGCATGAACTTCTGGAATAAATTTGGCGTCAAAGCGACTTGCTGTACCTTAAAAACGAAGCTAGATGAGACCGAGCTGAAGGAAGACGACCCGATGAAAATCCTGACCGAAGAGCTACAGCAATAACTTCGGAAGTCAATCTCAAAATTTCCGGCAGCTGAAGGAAGGCTTAGCAGAGCAACATTGTACGAGCACAGAATAGACGTGGGAGATGCGCCGCCCCGCAAACAGCGACACTATCCGATGACTCCATATGTACTCGAAGAAGTAAACCACGAGATCGACCGGATGCTGGCTCTCGACGTCATTGAAGAAGCTCGATTCTCTCCGTGGAACAATCCGCTAGTAGCATTTAAAAAGAAATCGGGGAAATACCGGGTTTGACTGGGCGCTCGTTATATAAACTCATTACAGACAAAGGATATCCCATTCCACAGATATCGTCGATCATCAACATTCTCAGTGGTTTTTCATACATTTCGTCGGTAGATCTCTAGGATTCGTTTTGGAAGTTGCCGCTCCAATCGACATCCAGACCATTGACGGTGTTCACGGTTCCATCTCGGGGACACTTCCAATTCAAAGTAGTTCCGTTCGGACTTTGTACGGCGAGCCAGACCTTGGTGCGACAGATGACTCATCTATTCGCAGATACGGAGCGGTATGTATTCCATTACCTGGATGATATCGTGATCTGCTCCAAAACATTCGACGATCACACCAAACTGCAAACTGGTGTCAAGGCGATTGCATAGAACTAACCTGACGATATCTTCGAAAAAATCGAAGTTCTGTCGCCGGGAAATCCGTTATTTGGGGTACATCTTGAACGAAAACGCATGGAACGTCGACAATGAGAAGATTGAAAGTATCGTGAAATTTTCGGTCCCCACGAATAGGAAGGAGGTACAGTGGTTTCTGGGTCTGTTCTGACGCAGGAGTTCGACAGAGAAGAACATCCAATTTGTTACTTCTCGCAGAAACTTTCCTGTTCGGAGCGGAAGTATTCAGTAACGGAGCGAGAATGCCTGGCGATCATCAGTGCAATCGAAAAGTTTCGAGGTTACTTTGAAGGAGTGAAGTTCACGGTGTTCTGCGACCACGTAGCGCTGCGCTCAATGAAAAATCCAACAGCGCTCATGAGTCGATGGTTGTTGCGGCTAAAGGCGTTTGACTTCGAGACCAAGTACCGGAAGGGGAGTGTGAACGTAGTGCCAGATGCACTCTCGCTGATCGTAGCCAAAGTAACATTCTCCATAGCATAATCCCAGGATTTTTGGAATAAGCATCTCGTAGATCGAGTGAAGAAGGAAAGCAATCGATTCCTGGACTTCAGATTAATTAAAGACGAACTGTATGAAAACTGTTTGAGCAAGGATGAAACGCGAAACACCTGTGGAAAAGAGTAGTTCCATTCGAAGCTCGTTGAAAGATCATACGGAAGTTGCACAAGCAGCAGCACATTTGGAGTTCCACGGAACTTTGCAAAAACTCCAGGCCCTTTTCCACTGGCCAAAAATGCGATGTGCCACATGTGTAAGGCCAGCAAAGCACCCAATACGAAGATGTTACCCCAAATGGGAAGTCTAAAACCAGCCAAAGTTCCGTGGGAGTTAATCTCGATAGACTTCGTGGGTCCTCTCACTCGATCGCAACAGGGAAACAGTAATGCTAGTGATTGTAGAGTGGATCACGAAGTACGTCATCATCCGATGAAAAGCGCGGACGCTGCGAAGATAGTGCAGTGGTGTTCCTGAAGGATTAACGTCCTAGAATTGTCCTATCGGACAACGGAAAACAGTTCGAGTCAATGGCATTCAAGTCGCTGCTCTCCCGGCACAACATCGTTGACATGAAGACGGCCTACTATTGTCCCATGGTCAACAATGCAGAGCGGGTCAACCAAGTACTGCACCTGCATCCGTGCTAAATATGAGCATGAATGAGCTAATATATGATTGCAAATAGACAAAGTGGTGAATTTTCAAAAAAAAAACTACCCTGGCGTTTTGAATAATTCGAATTCAATAATGCGCGTTATGCTTACACATATCATACAGAACTACCATAAAAAATTTCGTCAACGACACTCTATAGCGTTATTAATCAGTACTTTCAATCATTCATTCCATTAAATCAACCAATTGATTCCCTTAAAGTGCATCTTTATAACCAAGCTTTATATTACAGCAGGGAGTCACTGACTATCCGACAAGGTGATATCACCGAGCTGAACATGGTGAAAATCGAGGAAGGAGCCGAGCGGAACGTACCGAACGAAACGGGCAATGGAACGGCGCTAGTTTGCATTACCCACCACAGCGAAGATGCCGAAAATTACTTCCCCCAAATTGTGAAGCATTCGTTCCAAAAATATACTGCTTCGGTGAAAGCTTTCTTCAACCAGCTACTCGATAGGCAATCGCGCAAGACAGCCGACGTGTACGGATACTTGTTCTTATGCGACTTTATAAACTTTTTTGTGATCCTATTTGGATTTTCGGCTTTTGGAGTTAGTAATCAATGCAATACGATTCACTTTCGAAATATTTTAATGATTCATTCATTCATTCACAGACACAGGAAGGAGACGGTGGAGTCCTGTCATATTTCGAGGAAAACAAAGTGCCAATGACATTCCTTCTGATGTTAATAATCCAGTTCTTCCTAATCGTGGTAGACCGTGCTCTTTACTTGCGGAAGTACATGGTGGGCAAAATCCTGTTCCAGTTCTTCCTTATTATTGGACTGCACATTTGGATGTTCTTTGTGTTACCAGCCACAACCGAACGAAGCTTTAACGCAACCAATCCACCGGTTTACTACTACCTCATCAAGTGTTTCTATCTACTGTTTTCAGCTTATCAAATACGGTGTGGCTATCCAGCAAGAATTTTGGGCAATTTTGTCACGAAAGGATTCTCCATGATTAACCTTACCGGGTTCAAACTGTTCATTACCATACCGTTCCTATTCGAGCTGCGTACCTTAATGGACTGGATTTGGACCGACACGTCCATGACTTTGTTTGATTGGCTAAAAATGGAAGATATATTCACCAATGTTTACCAGATGAAGTGCATGCGTGAGCTGGAGGAAGATTTGCCAGCTCCTAGAGGGCAAAAGAAAGGATCGCTTGTGAAGTATCTCATGGGAGGCGGCATGATGTTTGGAATTATTTTACTTATTTGGTTCCCATTGGCTTTGTTCGCTTTCAGCAACACCGTTGGCGAACCAAACCTTCCGTACGATGTTTCTGTCACACTTCGCATCGGTCCCTATGAGCCCGTATACATAATGTCCGCACAGGACAATAACATTCATGGCCTCAACGATGACCAGTGGGAGAAGTTTATGCTCCCGTATTCAAAAGATAAAACCGCACTTACCTTCCTATCCAACTATGAACCGGTGGACGTGGCTGCAGTTAAACTGGGCGCTAATTCTACCTCAATTTGGAACATTTCCCCTCCGGACAAAGCTCGGTTGCTGAACGACCTTAACACTACTTCGACACTAACCTGTCGGTTCCGATACACCATCAGTCGGAAATCACATTCCAAAGAAAATCCCGGAATCGTATCAGAGGAGAAGGCGTACGAATTGGAACCGGATGATCCAGCCCGATCGGCTCTGGTACAAATGCTGGCGACCGACACGAACATAACAGTGGCGTTGCCGTACATGATGCCAAAGTTTTTGAAAGTGAAAAACAGTGGAGCTCTGAGACCCATTCATCAACTTATTCCGGCAGCTGATAGTGAGTTTTTGAGTCTATATAAAACTTGATGGATTCGATGGAGGCGCATGGTTGATCACATTTTCTAGAAACCTTGCGTCTCCATTGTTTTGATCAGAACTGTTGATTATTACTCTGTTTTTTACTAAAGATATTCACAAGAAATATTTCATCTCAACGTAACAATTTACACTTATTTGCAGCTGACGACAGCGAAAAGAATTATCGCAACATAACGCTGCGGTTGTTCCAGACCCAAACCAACAGCAGCAATCCGTTGTTCTGGTGGGAAGTGAAGGAGAACTGTTCCGATCCGTCGTATGCCATCTTTGCGAACATGCCGTATGCTGATTGCGTGTCGCATCTCGTGATGTACATGTTCAACGATAAAATCTTCCCGAGTACAATCAGTTCAATCGCTGCAGGAGGGTAGGTTTAAATTGGATTGTGATGCCTAGCAGAAACTATAATTAACATGTTGTACCTCGCTTCAGCATCATCGGTATTTACTCGACATTGATTCTCGTTTTTTCGAGAATGTTGCGCACCAGCATTTTCTCCGGTGCAAGTTCAAAGATTATGTTCGAAGATCTACCGTACGTGGATCGTGTGTTGCAACTCTGTTTGGATATCTATTTAGTGAGAGAATCACTCGAATTTACCTTGGAGGAGGATCTTTTCGCCAAACTAATCTTCCTGTACCGGTCACCGGAGACGATGATCAAGTGGACTCGGCCGAAAAACGAAGTAGGTGACGACGATGACAGCGATACGATGAGTACGAGCTCCAAGTCACGTAAAAAGAATGACTAAGCCTAAGTTTTACTTTCATTGCTAAAGGTGATATTATTGTGTAAGGGACAGTTGCCTACTTATTATGATCATAACGTTCGATCTTTAAACAACTTCATGTTTCTATGTTTGGAATCTCTACATGAACTCATTTGAAAAATAGTTTGGAATATTTTTGTTGTGAACTGTAAATTTTGAATTAAGCACATGAAATAAAATCTGGCATTTGATGAACTTGATAGAGCGTGGGAAGATTTGCACAAAAAGTAGATACGTCCACGGATGGAACATTAGGAACAAATTTGGTAACCGTCAGGAATCTAGTCGATACAATGTTGAACGTTAATTACATTTTTCGAAGATCATATTTTGCTTCGTCACAAATCGATTCCCAAATGAATTTAGTTTGAAGTTTTAGCCATGTTACGAGAAACAAGTCATTTGTATAATTCAGCACTATATTAGGATAATAGGCATATTTATAAAGCTGGGAAATCTATTTTCGAGAACAAAGAAGTACAACGTGTACTTGAACTGAATCCAATCAAGCTTTCTTTATCCGAAAAAGTCACTAAGGAAAACTTGCTGATACAGTTTTGAATCGGACACTGGTTACGATCGGTTCATCTACACAGTCGGTGTTCCAATGCCGTGTTCGCGGGTGAAGTGTCGGAGGCAAATATTACAAACCGAACTTACTTGAACTTATTTCTGTTACTGAGGTGTAACGTGGCGAAATTCGGCGAAAGCCGTTCGGAAATAGCTAGTAAAGTGGGTTAAGAAACACAAAAAGTGACTAGTGGATAAATTAGAACAATGGGTCGTCCCTTTGACGAGAGCGTGGGCTAACCACGTAAGTGCATTAATGGCACCGGTCAACATGCTACTCGCAATCGCGAGTGCCCGAAATTCCTGGAAGAAGAAAGAAGGTTATAGTTTCAAATAGCATATCCTTCCCGGAAACTGGAGCGCTAGTGATAAAGAAATCAGCAGCCCCCAGCTACGCCGACACCTTCAAAGAGCGGCTCAATCCCAACACGGACGAGAACGTTAAAATCATTCAACTGCTGCGCGAAGAGCTAAATAAAATAAAGCAGAACAGCGCCAACCGACATACCGAGGACAGCAAGGATAGAGAGACTCGCATACTCACAGCTCAGCTAGCCGAATCATGACAACAGGTGAAGGAAGTCCTTGGAGAACTAGCCTCCCTGTGAGGTGCTTTCGTTGATTTCAGCAAACAAGCTCTCCCTCAAGAATAAAACGACAAACCATAAAACACCCAACCAACACCAATCAAGCAGAAGACGCACATCCCAAAAACCAACACAACTAGTGACACATTAAACCAAATGAACACCACAGATGGGTCCCCCGTCAATCCAGAATTGAGAACCCAAAACCTGAACGAAAACGGAACAAAGGTCGAAAAACGGAAAATAAGTCCAGGAGCCCAATAACACAGTAAGTAACTATCAGACAACAGCACCAGACGATAACCGGTCAAATTACCCTGAATTAAGATCCAGCTCAAGAAAATCGGCAATCACAACGAAGCGAGAAGCGTCAGAGTGAGGAATTATCCCGCTCGAAATTTCGGACTAAACAATCAACAGCACTACAACTAACAAAAAATATCTAAACCTACAACCCCTCAACCATGCACAAGGAAACGTAAAAAAAAACGGATTACCGAAAAATGCATCCAACAAACTCATGCTCGCACTGGCCCTGACCGGGGACGTTCCGGGATCTCCCGATGCACCCCCGGCGGCAGCTGTTGCGGGACCATTGGGCATCACCCAGGCAAGTACAAGCAACACAACCCATTCGAGAAACAATTCTCCTTCTAGAGTCCCTTCAACAGCAAATATACAACATAGTACTCCACTCGTCGAGTCGTCGACATACCTCCGGCGGTTCACACAGTCTACTCCGCTGCCCCGATGGCCATCGAGGCATCGCGTAAGCGGGACGCCCGCTCTGGAATCCACTGCCTTGCCCAAGGAGAACATCGGTTCAACGAAAACCACAAATAAGTCCAACCTGGACAGACACGATGCTATGGGCGAGCCGAGATCTCTCTATGGCCCTACTGAGAGCGGGCCAAAGGGATGTGCAATCGATCGCATTATTCACTCTGTCCGACCACCAGCCGCAGCCCCAGTCCAGTAGCCGGATGCTCCTGGCATCAGGATAGATTTCGAAATCCTACCTCCAAACGTGCAACAAACGAAACCATCAACAGCAGAAAGAACACCATCAGTAGCACTACAAACACACACGTCCCCACAATGGTCCTGACCGATGCTGCTGCGCATAAGGCAACTGATGTAACAGGGAAAGCAGTGGCTCCCCGAAAAAACGAACGGAGCCCCGTTGAACCCGACGACGTCTCCAACCAACGAACACTACATCCTAAAGCTCACGATTTAGGACCACAGCTTGGTCGATTCAGCAAATCGAACATGCACGATAAGCAAAAGAGTGACTGGTTTGCTCTGCAATGGAATATCAACGGCATGCGATCCAATTTGGGCGACCTACAACAATTGATCATCAAGGGAGACCCAATATGCATTGCGATACAGGAAACCCACTTGAGTAATAACACAAACCCGTCGCAATGGTTCAGTAACCCGTCTCACATGTTACCGAGCTATTGGTGGTGGCAAAAAAGATTAGATATTCCAGACCATGCACAGTTGGTTCAATATATATATACCAAATGCAACGGATGACATCGGCAACAAACTGAGAAGACTTATTAATCAGCTTGGCGAATCATATGTTCTGATGGGGGATTTTTACGCCCATCACACCGCATGGGGGTCATCCCGATGGTGCAAACGAGACAATGCGATTATGGAAGGCCAACATTTATTCGAAATCAGGCCCAATCAGCCATTGATCTAACGATCTGCTCGAGATCTATAGTAAATTCATGCCTTTGGTCAACTTATCCAGACACTTGCGGCATCGGGCATGGATACATCGGGCGGTTCTTAAAAGAGTTCCTGAACATTCGACGTCTTAGAGTAAAGATTGGTGGAAGCATCTCTGACGAATGAATTGGGAATGAATTCACTATTCGCAGCATTTCCAAACGGAATATTTGTTTTGGTTTATGCGGATGACTTAATCATTGTGGCCATAGGCAAGTCAAAGGTATTTACCAGGAGAAAGATCCAGGCGGCCGTTAACACTGTTGGGCGATGTGCCGTGTCCGTTGGCACCAGCGTTGCGGCCAACAAGTGCGCACTAGGGTAATGCTGCGAAACTAATCATATAGCAACAGATAGACCGGTAAAACTAAACTGAAAAGAACTGAAAGTGCTTGGGGTGACAATTGACCGAAAGATGACCTGTCTCCCACATTGCCAACAAATAAAAAAAAGAATGTGAAAGTTGAAAGCGCTTAATCCGAGTAATAAGCGCACGGTACCCGAAATGTGAACGACGAACAGTGCTCAGCGTGTCGAAAGCCATCATAGACAGCAAGATATTTTATGGAATTGAGCTAACCGGGAGAAATCCTGCCGGAACAGGCATGATATCCATCAAAGAGAGCTTGTCACCTCTTCGACAAAATATAACGGCTGGACTATGCGACAATATAAGACAAACCTTGACAATTCTGTGACGAACCACAGCCAGATACAACAACCGCAGACCTCAAGCAAATAGAAGTAATATTAGCTCATTTTGTAAGTTAGATTATATCTGCAAAACATGTGACATGTAAACCACATTCTTCTAACAGGCAAATGACCAAGTTGGTTAAAGACGGCAATTCAATAAATAAAAAACTTGCTGATAGAAATTCAAAATCATGACCAGTGATGTACCAAATCGGGTTTTTATAATTTTGGGGAAAAAAACGAAAAAAACCCAAGGTTTTTTCCCGGTTAAAACGGTTTTTTCGCGGGAAGATTGGGTTTTTTGCATTTTTTGATATTTTGGTAATTGAACATTAATGTATTGTTATCCAAACATTTTTTTATGAGCATTATTGTCATAAAGTTTTGCATGTATATGAATTCTGAACGGTTTTCCGCGATTGAATCATTGTTATAGCGGTGATCCAACATTTCTTTACAAATATTGTGGTTAAATAAGTGATAAAACTTTTCAATGTTTGGGCTAAGTCGATTGCGTTTCTTACTGTGAATCAACCTAAACGAACTAAACATTTTTTCTACTGTTGCTGATGTAGTTGATGCCGAAAAAAATCGGATTGTGATTTGTGAGAGTTCTGATTACGGTTCATACTAATGACGAATGTCAAGGCCACTCGCATTCTGCATATTACTCACTTTTCAACGAACTAAATAGGTAATTTCTAAATTTTGTGTGAATACCTAACTCATTCCGCTAAAAGTACAGCAACCCTTAAATTGAGTAACAAGCAGAATAAAAGTAGTTTGGGCATCACACGATTATTCTAATTTTCACTTGTCAGAGTAACAATGACTATTGTTCCCAGTATTATATGAAACCAGTTAGAATATGGAATGGACCGAAATTAAAGTCGCAGGAACAGAAAATGCTTCGTAAAACCCGTATTAAATATATTAGAATGTGAAAATTGAATTTAAACTTCAAGTTTCAAAATTGGACAGGGCCTTTTAGATTATGTCCTACAGAATAAAAACCGTAAAAAGTATATCCGGTTCTTACAAAGGACTTTTCTTTATCCAACTTTTAATCTTGAATGTAACGTTGTACGGAATTTCCTCTGAGCGAATTATACTGGAGCTTCATCCTTGCCGACTTTTTTGAGTGAGAATATTCTAAGCGATTGTCATGCTCAAGGATCTCTGTCCGATTTTTACGCTTGATGTTTACATTCGATTTTTACATGCTAAGATATCTGGAGTGGATTCTACAAAGTATGTTTTATCGTTGTGACTTTTATTTTCGGTCTCTCAAATGTATATGCAAGATTCTTTAACCCTCCGGAAGTCGCGCTTATGGCCCACTGAATGAGCAGCCGCTGGTGCCCTAAGACGATTTCGCTAGATTTTCAGAACAACGTGCACTCAGTACACTAGCGCGACTGCCGAAAGGATAAAAAACATTCAATGAACATTATACATTCGATAAAACGAAAAAACCCATATTTCGTCCGGGTTAAAATGATTTGGGAAAAAACCCGGTTAAAACCCAAAAATAAAAACCCGGGAAGATGGAATTTTTCCCATCAGTACATCACTGATCATGACACATCAGCAAGTGGATGATTTTAATCGCAGTGATTCTCCAGAAAATTAAACATGTACAAAACAGTTCCCTATTGATACCAACACAGGTACCAGTATAGGCACAGATACAAAAGAGGAGTTTTCTAGATGCAGAACCATTATTCAGAGGCTTCGATGAAAACCGAGGTGATAAATTTTTAACTGTACATTTTTATAATCTAATAAGATCCATTTTTTCCAGAATCTCTTGTCGAAACGGCACCATTAGATATGTCTCATCGTCCAGCCGAGCATCTGAACGTTTTGGGTGAGGTGTTTTGCTCTCCTGAAATGTTACAGAAAGCTAAATCAAGGGCCCTATTCTAAAAGGCAAATCACTTAGTGACTAGAACAAAATTTACTCTAGTCACTAGGTGACGTGACTGTGTGAATAGGGCCCCGAAACCACATCCACCCTCGGTCGCAACTAGTGTTGCTTACGATAAGTACCTGGAAAATATTGAGAACATTAAAATGAGCTGAGTTGAAGGAAAACGAAAATAAACGGCAAATCAAGAGAAAACTCCATGCTGACAAAACGCTCAGCTGAAATCTAAGCGTCTTAAACTGAAGAAAAAGTATGATAAGAAATAATTTCTGCAAATAAATTATGTAAGTTTTTATTCAGATTTTATTATTTACACCAGTATTTAGTTTATTTTATGGTACACGGTATTATGAATTATTTTGTATGGTATTCGGAAATATCCCTCTGAGGGCGCGGTATTAGGCGTATTGACATGTCGTTCGTCAATGATTTTTTCCAAAGGTTTATAGCAATGAGCAGTATAACTTTTATTTTTCAGTTCATATATATTTAATGTGAAGTGAGCTAACAAGATAGTCACAACCATTTATTGAACATTCGAATTTTTAAACTGACATTTTACTTGAAACATTCTTAACCTCACGCTATTGGAGCATGTCACGGTATCTATCGATAAACTCCCAAGCGCGTAAATCAAATGAAAACATGGACACGACCTTTGGAAAAAAGAAAGATGTCCCGATGGAGACGACGAGCAGCACTGACTACGAGTCCAGTGAGCATTCCTCCCACACGGGTATACTTGAGCGTTTCTGAGGAACCTATGTAATTCCGTGACGGATCTCACCAAACGAGTGCGTGGTACTACAAGAGGTTGAGAGCAACCACATATTTTTCTTTCAACAATAAAAATAAGTCGAAACAAGGAACACCAATAGCTGTTGAATAACAAATACAAACAACGTACAACTCAGTCTCGATGGACGAATGATCACATTAAATGTAACGGTATGCGTTATCGATGAATCCTCCGGTGCTCAAAACCACTAGTCTCGCGAAGCATGTTCAACGAATCTTTGCCCTTCTACTACAAAATGCAGAAGAACATGTTCTCGTTGGCAGCGATTTCACTTGGGTCATATCTGCAAAAGATGCAACTGGAACCAATTACACGGTGCTACAGTGATTTTGTACTTTTCAAAAGACCTAGTATAGGTTGGAGATCTCATCAAATGCAACACAAAACAATGTATGAAAAATGTTGTATGCCCTCTAAATCTTGATTTATAGCAAAAAAAAAACGATTTTAAGAAGCTTTCGGCGCTGAATTTTTTTTTGCGTGATAATTTTTCAACCGATTTTAAATTAACTGGGTTATTAATTGCTTTCCAAATTAGAAACCTGCTCGCATGAACTCTTAAGAGGTTAGTGAAGTATTGTCTCGCACTATAAGATGCTATAATTATATCTTCCGTTATTTTATCCAATTTCATGTTCATACTTATGAATGTATACTTATTCGAGCAAAAAAAATGCTTTTTGTAAAATTTTATATGAGACCATTTCCTTAAAAGTTCATGCGAACCAGTTTCTAATTTACAAAAAAATAACAGCCATTTTTCAACCGATTTGGATCATAAATAGGTCGTTGGATACGGAACTAAATGTTCTCCTTAAATTTTTATTAAAACAAAGACGCTTTCTAATAGAAATGTTGAGCAATTTTTATATTTTTAATGAAAAAATAGCAAAATAATGGCAATTTTTATATTGTTTTCCCGAAACCGCATAGTAATTTCAACAAACGAACATAACATAGCATACCGTTGGAAAGGAAATTTCTTCTTTCCAAAACACTGAAAAACTTTAAAATCGGTTGAAAAATGACTCCGTTAAAAAATTTTCGGCGTCGAAAGTTTCGAAAAATATTTTTTTGCTTAAATTAAGATTTTGAGGGTATAATAAATTGATCAAGGGTATATTAAATTGCTATATCGCTTTAAAAGTACATTCAATTATTTTTATTTTGTAGCATCGTGTAATCAAAGCATTCCATTTCCATTGGTAGGGGAACTGTGGGTAAGACGGACAGGTGGGGTAAGACGGACACATGGTTATTTTAGGGGTATAACATTAAAACTTCAATTGCATTGTATGTGTATCCTATCATTATGGGTAACATTGAATCATGAAACACTTAGTAGGCCTTGAATACTACTAAACGTGTTCAATTTAAGCAAATATTGATAATCAGTAGTGCAGTTTCGTGCGGATGTAATTTTCAAGTTTCCGATTTTAAGGTTTAGCGATGAAAAAATCAATTCTTTCGCGGATTTTTTCCTTTATTTCGATAAAGTAACTCTTAAGTGACACCTTCGTGGAAAATAACAGGTAAGTTTATTTATGCGTGAATAAGTACAAACGTTTAAAAAATATGTGTACTGGTGGAGAATGACGGACCCTCTTGATTAATTCTATTGATTCATCCTTTTTATGAATGTCTCACCCGTAGAAACGAAATTAAAGCAGTCAAACGTGAAGAACCATCAAGTTAGCTGAAGTCTCACATGCAGTAGACTGCAGGATGTACGTTAATGTGCCCGAGGCTCAATACGGAATTCCTAGAACCTGGTAGACGATTTTGTGCAGGTCCCATCTCTGGCTGTGTGTAATCGAATAACTAATGTTACCAATTACGCGTTTAATATATAACTTTCCAGTTTTGTATAAGTGATTGTGACTGATTATTGGAACTGATTGTCTAGCTCTCTTTATGACAACGGCAAAAACGATATTAGAAAATACATCATTTGCTTCAACTCTAAATCGATCCCCAAAACGTCATTTTTCACCTCAAACTGAACATATATATTAAGAAGAACCACAATCCATTCTAAACATCCGCAAGAAACAGTAAATTTTAATATTTTGCATTGTGATCATCCTTTTTACAGCATGTCCGTCTTACCCCCACCATATTTTCGTTTCACCCGCAGTCTGGAAAAGTGCAGATATTTCTTCGTTTTCCAGTTCTTTAAAAAATGCTACTTATTGATTTTTGTAATATAATTCCTCTGGGCACTTTAAAGCCAACATATGGAACTAGAGTATTACATGTTGACAAAAACATGCTCTTACTATGTTATATTTCAGTATATGCTTAATATGTCCGTCTTACCCCCAGTTCCCCTACATGGAAATTCATGTTTTGCAGCCTCAGATTCATCCGCTCAAGTTCAATGTCACGCTTAAATAAAATTGATATCTCGCCGAACTTACACTCTCAAATCCGCACAACGGCGTTCCAAGTGAAGGTTTTTGAGACCACAAAGTCTACCAAATAAGACTGCTGACCTGATCTGGGGAAAGCTACTGGTACGGGGTACTGGACCATACGTAAACACGGAAGAGTACATTGGAGAGTTTGAACGAAAATGGGTAAAATTGGTAGACCAGACGACGGAGGAATTGTAACAGTTGGATTATTTGGTGGTTAGAGTTTGAAAAACCGCGGATCAAAACATATTTTAGAATTAATCTCGTTAAGACAGATGTCTTCCGTTTAATTACACTATAGAAATAACAATGAAAAAACTATTGCTTTTCACTATCAATCAGATACTAATATTTCAACTATTACGTATAGTCTTCTTAAGTGTTCAATATCAGAAGACTGATATTGAACACTGAAGAAGACTATACGTAATAGTTGAACTACTAGTATCTGATTGATAGTTAAAAGAAATAGTTTTTTCATTATTATTTCTATAGTGTAATTAAACGGAAGACATGTCTTAACAGGATTAATTGTGACATTACACTAGGTCGCTTAAAAAGTAAAAAGAATTTTGTAAAACATTATAGATATTTTAGAAGGAAGACAAATGAAATATCCCGCATTTTTCATGCTGTACTGGACATGTAACATAAATGCCAAAAGATTGTCCAGGCCCTACAAAACCTGCACTCGCTCACTTTGTGAGAAATCTTGAAATTCGAATGTGCTCAGTCAACACACTGTTATTTACATTCCCTAATTAGTAGCATTTCTTTCCAATCATCACACAATCCCACTTGAAGATCAGCACATTATTTATTACGTTTTGTTGTTTACACGTTCATCCTATTGGCAACCAACTCAACCAAACGAAAAAAGAAGTCACCAGCCGCTAAGCAGTTGCACATTGTGAAGACGCGTTCACTGCACTATTTACCGTCCAAACCTCATGTGTCCATAGTCATCAAACTGATCGCCCTCACCGCCACGCTTTCCGAAACGCATATGCCCATAGTCATCGAACCGTTTTTCAATATCCTCATCCTCGAGTAGCCCGACGTCCGATAGGTAAGCAAGGGGAATTCTTCCACCCGTTGCTCCTGAATCGATTGGAGCTAATCGGCGCAATCCAGCAAGTGTTCCAAATCGGCCTCCACCTGTACCACCCGACGACCTTCGGTTGTACGCACTCTTCAACCAGGCATTCACGGCTTTACCCACGGGTTCATCGTTCACCAAATTTTCACCATTCCCCGGCGGATTGGAACCGCCAGCGGAAAGTCCTTCACTCACTGTAGTATGGTAGGCGAAATAGATTATCAAAGTAGCCAACATGGTTAAAGTTAGGCGAGTCATTTCGGCGGATAAAAACGAAAAATGATAACACAAACTGTTGCTTACGCCGATTTACGATTGGAACTGACCCGATACCAGAGAATCCAGTGTCAATTTATACCCTTACTAAGATTGTGCCTTTCTTCAATGGATTGAATTATCTTATTTTCTCCCGTCATTAGGTAAAACTGTTGACGGCCAAGTAGAAGTGGCGGTTTCAGTATTCCGCACGCGTTTGCACCGCGCAAATTGTAGAACCAATCGAATTAGTGTCATTTTGGATTTTGAAGTGTTATTTTTGCTTGGCATTTATTCGGAGCCTTCGGGTGGGAGATTGATTGAGTATCTTTGTAATGCTGATTTATAGAAATATGTTATCATTCGATGCGCCAGCCGGAGGAAGGTTTACTATTTTCAATTTGTTTTACCAGAGTAATTTTTACATCACCCGAGACACTTAGATACCGAAACAAAAGGAAATATCTGTTTGCTATTCGGAATTGGCTTTGATTAATTTTCTTACAAAGTAATATCATCAAAATAATTTCTGCAAATCCATCAACATGATGATGAAACTTAATTCTATGAAAAAGAATGCGAAAAATACACAAAAACTAGGACAAGAAATATTATTTTACCAATTCAATCAGTTTATTTATTACTTCTATTTTCCTGAAAAAAAAGGTTCGTAGGTTCGTAAAAAAATATAACAATTTCGTGAACTGAACGATTTACGAAAATATAAATGATTAATATACCTCGTATTCATGAAACTATTTGTGTTTTCAAAAATCTAGTTCGCTCCAAAAATATACATGACGTTACTTTCCAATGTTTGGTTGGGGTACTGTGGTTGTTCCCTGGGCATGTTTAGTTTTTGTTTGATGCTTGTTCATAATTTGGGGATGCACTGGTTTGTATAAACCATATCAACTTAAAGAGCCGAAATTTAAACGAAGTTCACGATTTCAGGAGCTTTGTCGCGATGTTCGTAATTTCTCATAACATTTCTGTGAAATTTTATTCATGAGTTTACTGTCGGATGTATTTGACAGATTATTACGATTTATGTTCATGATTTCAGCACTTGAATCATGAATTTCTAAATTTTTATTCACGTTTTCGCGATATTTTATTCACTTGCTTTGCATCGTATTTTACCGGAGTAGTGATTTATGTTCATGATTGCAGGATCTTAATCACAAATTTTTTATGAACTTTATAGTGATATTTTATTCTTGAGCTCACTTTCGAATTTGACACGTGCAAGAATTTGACTCATGTTCATAATATCAGCAGTTTTATCATGATATTCGTAATTTCTCTTCGTCTGATTGTGATATGCTGTTTTTTAATTAGTATACGTAATAATATGAACTGGATCAGAAAGATGTGACTGATCCGCGATATTTTGTTTTGTGAACTATACCACGAATACGATTTGTGGTGCTGTAATGTATTTTTGGTGTTCAGCGCAGTATTTGCTTTCTGTCCGGACATCACATTGAACCTTATCAAATGAATAACGATTGTGATGGCGGCACTAAACTAGACCGATAGGGTTATTATTTTCGGGATATTTGCTTTGGGTTATATTGGGATCGATACATTTGATAACTGGAAGGTTGTTTTGTTTGCTGATGTGTGTGTGTGTTTTCCAATACTATGAGCAGAGCCCATTTTCCTGTTCACAGTGTTTGGGGTGCTGTGCATACGACACATTTCTAGGAACGGTAGTGTATGGAAACTTCTGTCTACAATTGTGGTGTGGACAAGATCGAAGCGGTGTTTGTGTTCAATGCAGTGTTCTATGAGAGCAGTTTCCTCTCTCAGCTAATTTATTTCTTGTGTTGCACTGTTGGTTGAGTTGGACAAGTTATCAAGCTTATTCATGTGTGATCTGTGGCCGGAAATGTTGTAGATAGTTTGTTTTGGCTCATTCTAATGTAACAACTGTTGCACTCATTCTAGTGTAACTGTAATGTTGCAGTTGGAACATGGTATTTTATATATTATGTTGCTTTTATCTTGTTTGTTTTTTGGATTTTTTGCCTGGCTGTGGAGTTTTTGAACTGTGCTGTGTTGTCTGATGGAGACTTAAAGATCTGAATAGTCTTTCTGTAGAATCTTTACGAGCTCCTCACTCAGTTGCGGAATGTATAGCATGGATTTGTACAGTTGTTCTCCGGTGTTGCTGTTTATTTAGGTTAAGTAACTGTTCTCTAGTTCGTGTTCGGAATGTGAATGTGAAAAGTCTCAAATGAAAGGTATTGCGTCCCCGTAAATGGCTATTCAATTTCATCCCGAATCCGGAGTTACGGGTTGTGGCGTGCGATCATATAGCAAATTCCGATTCAAACCGATACTCCGATGAAAGCAGGACAAGTATAGCGAAATTCGTTATTGAATCTGTTGGATCATATTGCTGGAGGAAAACTCTTTGATTTCCGCGGATACTGAGTAGGTGCAATTGTCTACGGGTCCGCCACCCCCCTTTTGGCCCTTTATACAGCGGTATGCTGAATTCAGAAAGGTAACGGAATTTCAGCGTACTGGTAAGTGGAGCCGCATGCAGAACAAGACTCAAGCTAGGACGGTGGCTACCCACATACATACATTCTGTGAAATTGCGAACAGCTACTATTGTGCTTTTCACCGAAGATTAGCATTTGACGGAATCAATTCAAAATAGAGAAAGAATTGAAAATATACCCTGTTACCTCCACCCGCCCAGTTTAGAACAAACATCTAGCAACATATACGCCCTGTTGGTCAGGTATCGGACGGTCATGAATTGACAGTTCATGGATTTATTCACCCCTTCACTACCTGTTGAGCGAAATTATTTGTTACTATTTTTTGGTGCCCATTTAATTTATTGTTTAGTGTGCCTTTTTGATTCCTAACTCGATTCTTTTGCATCCTCCTAAGTTTTTGCTTGGTTCATGACCAAGCACTTCATATAAAAATCAATTCAAATTACATTTTTGTAGCCTTAGCGGAATTGAAAAGGTTAAATCTTAAAAATGACAGTTTCGCAATCTTGTCGCTATCTTGTTTTTTCGTTATTTTTGCAAATTTCCAGTGATAACCACAATATTGGTCTTGCTTGTTAATGGTTTCTTCCACACAGGCCCGTGCGCACGGGGGGGGGAGGTTC
Organism: Topomyia yanbarensis; assembly: GCF_030247195.1. Taxonomy (NCBI): domain Eukaryota; kingdom Metazoa; phylum Arthropoda; class Insecta; order Diptera; family Culicidae; genus Topomyia; species Topomyia yanbarensis. Next base: position 43,490,671 of record NC_080671.1, on the reverse strand, counting down.
AACTCTTCCCCCCATGATCCTTTTGAAATACTTTTAAAAATTTATTATCTTCCTGACCAGGAAAATAAATATACTGCAAACCGTTTGGACACATAAAATGTCATTTGAGTTCGGTCACTTTAGAAACAAGTCAATGAAGAAACCAAGGACGAAACTTTGCGAGGGTGGCGGCTTTTCTGAAGGATCGGTTAACGTATCGACAAGCTTCGATATTAGCAAAAGTAGTGAGACGGCAGATGTCGGTCAGAGGGCTAGCAACTGTAGTTAAGGAGGAAAAACACGAAGTTGGAGAAAATGGGGATATCGTAGTCTAAAATTTTTTTACCGCCGATGATTATTCCGTTAGAGCGGCAGCGGAATGGATCGCGAAAATTGGCATCGGTATAGGGTGAAATACTGCCGCCAAGATGTTCTCAGCACCAGCTAGCAGATAAATAGGAACGACTAGCATCAAGAAGGATAAGAATCCCGGCGAAGGTGGTTGTAAACAGATGTAAATCCTTATGGTCGACACCCCCGTACCGGTTCATGTCTCAACAGGGTACGATATTTGCAGCAGACCTGAGCAGGTGAGATATATCGCAAAGGTTTGACAGCATGTAACGAAAAGTAGCTATGGATAAAAACATGACGATTCACAGAAAACAAAATAAGCAAGAACACAATCCTTACTAAAGCAGTACTTAACGGTTGCCCCTGATGGATGACGATTACGAGATATAAGAGGTTTAAATTTAGTCGGTTGGCTTAACAACTACAACAAACCAATCCGAATCCACCACGAGCCAGCATTCAACGCACAGTGGTCGGAAATGCCAAAAACGTCAATAGAAGCCAAATTATTGAATATATTCATAGGGTATCTATGGAGGAATTGTTCGTAAGAATATTCCCCACAACCTGATAATAATTAAATTGATGGCTTGGCATGGCTTACTATGATTGAAATAGAAAAAATAACTTTTTTATTGACAAAGTAGAAAGTTGGTGTCTTCGACAAAGTTTGAGGAATGCTCATAATGAAGAATTTTGTTGAACAACTTGAGCTTGTAGGATGTTAAGATTTTTAAAAGCGTTTTCTAAGGCAAACCCCTTAAATTTAGCTATTTAATATAGCTTTTTCGCTGTGATTTTTCGTGCAAACGATATTCCAGACAATTATTGAGGTATTAATACCACATAATATTGTTGAAGACTGCATGTAAAAATTAAATTATTGTTGAAGATTGCATGTAAAAATATTGTTGAACACTGCATATAAAAATGTTACCTGAAATCGGCGGCGCCGCGCACGCCTCTTGTAAAAATAGTCATTCGTTTTAGAGTTATTAAAGAATTTTAAATATTTTTTTACACCAACTTCAACTGCGTATAAGAGAGAAAGGTGCAAACCAAGATGGACGAGCAGGCACTATTTTCAATGTCCGAACTACGCATAATAAAGGTAAGAAGGTTTTAAGCTCATTTTGTAAGATTTTTACTTGGGTATTTTTACTTACAGTCTTCAACAATATTATGTGGTTTTAATGCCTCCATATTTGTCTAGAGCGCGGTTTGCACGAAAAGTCACAGTGGAAAAAGTTATAATTAAAAAACTAAATTTGAGGGTGTTGCTATAGAAAACGCTTTACAAATCGATAACATTAAATCCTACAAGTTCAACTAGTTCAACAAAAAAAATTTTTACGAGCATTTCTAAAACTTTGTCGAAGACACCAACTTTCTACCTCGTCAACATAAAAAGTTCAATTTTTTAATTTGATCGTGGTAAGCCATGCCTAATTTTAATTTTTATCAGGTTGTGGGGAATATTCTTACGAACAATTCGTCCAAAAATACCCTGTGAATATATTCGATGGTTTGGCCTCTAGTGAATTAAGTTCGCGTTTTTGGGGTTTCCGGCCACTATGCAGCGGTGTCTTTGGATGACTTCTTCTCGATAACAAAGATTTACCCGATTTGTTGAGCAGAGTCGTTTGGTTCACAAGACTAGGTCCAGGCCTCTGTAAAAATCTTCAAAGTTTGAGGGTTTCTTTACGTTTCTTTTAAAATAAACTTCAAAGTTTGATGGTTTATGTACGTTTCTTTTAAAATAAACGTTAAAAAATCAACCCCCCCCCCTTGAGAATTTTCTGCGCGCGGGCCTACTTCCACAGTACAAAGTTGAAGCAAATAACTCTTTAGTCTTGGAAATATATGTAACAAATCGTGTACACAATATCTCATGAAAATATAATTAAATTCTATATAGGGGCGGGCATAGCGTAGTTGGTAAATTGATTACCTTGTACGCAACTCACCTGGGTTCGAATCCCAACCCCGCACATAGGGTTATAAATTTTTCTTAAGAGATTTTTCTAACCCAAAGAGTCGAATGACCTTAAGGTTAAAACCTCTAAAATCGAAATAAGAAAAAAAAATATAAATTATATTTATTTAATATTATTTCCATATTGCGAATATTAATCGATTCATGGCTCAGTTAAGCTAGCGCACTGAGCGGTGTTAAATAAACGAAGTAACAAAATAATGATAATGTTATTGTTTTTTCATGATGAATGAATGCTAAAAAACTCATTTTTATGCCTGAAATAGTTAGGCTGAATAAATTTGGAGTACAATAAACAAATTGCTAAAATATTGGTCATCAAACTCCACACATTTTTGACAGGCGCTTATTCGATATATCGTAGAATCGAAAACGATTGCCTGCATGGGTGGCGATTACTGTGCTAAATCGTTTACAACATCGTAAATTATTAGTTGGGGACGCAATCTATTTATCTATTATCTATTATTCGTCATGCACGCTTGGCGCTCATAGAAGGCAACACTAAATTGCCTTAAGTAACCCTTGCTATTTTGAAACCCTACTACTCGCTACCAAAAAGGGTTGCGTCCCGTTCTTCCTATGCAGAATACACAAAACAGAAGAAATCCACAACCAAGCAAATGTCAGATTTGGTGCCATAACAAGAGGAAATATTTCTAAAAAGGGTGCAAAAAGAACTATTATGCATTTCACCAACCAAGTTACCCCACATAAAAATTATCTAACCGCAGTCCCTTCGTCTTTGTGTTCTACAGACGTTTTACATAAGTCAATTTAAGCACACAAACTGGGGCAAACAGAAATAAGCCTTGACATACAGCTGTCCACCCCATACGGTCATATAAAAGGTGGCAGCAAGTCAATTGAACCCCTCAGTAACTCAGCACTTTTAATACAAACGAGTGCGGCGCGAAATATGATGGTAACACCTACCCGTGCAATCCAATTTGCAAAAGAGAGAGGACAAAATTTCCTGGCATCCGAATCGGAAAAGTTTTCCTGTAAGGTCGAAAAATTCCTTACCGTGTACCACGGCTACAACCAGATCAAACCGACAATATATCCCAAACGGCTAACGACAATGTATTCCGCCGACGTTGTGCATACCGACGACGATCCCCGAAATAGCTACTTCCCAGTATCATCGACAGTCAGATCGGCGCCGAAGAGACATCAACAAGAAAAGGAACAGGTCGACACCAGTAGCCAAATTAGGATTATTGTACCGGCCGCACAAACTGTATCCCCGGGAGAAAAGCTGCTCCGTCCGCTAGGATCACCACGCACAAAGCGACCGAAGACCCCAACCAGGGTAGTACTGACGGTTCCAAAGGCGAATGGTACGGGAAACACTGATGTTCTGTGCTCGAGTGTGATGTTGACATATCGGGAGGAGATATTTTTCAAGGATAAGGACATGGTTCGGAGAGACACCGATGTGTGATTTAGTTTCGTATGAGTGTATTAAAAATTGATTGATACGATATAATATACCTAGTGCTACGTTTTGAGTTTAACTTTATATTCATTCATGGTGTAGTGTATTTTAAATATCATATATCAAATCTAATATTTAATCCAGTTGTGTGAAATGTCCAAGCTATCATGACAAAATGATTCTATCGCCACGGCTATTAAAAATAAAATGTCTTGCGGTGTAAAACGAACAGTTTGTAGTGGGAATAATATGGACAATGTTATTACGGTGAAGACTCGATTTCATCAGCCCCCGATATTGGCAGCCTCATATGAACAAATATTTTATGAGCTCTAGCTGACGAATTAAGTTAAATCCGAGTAAAACCTTTCTGGAGCATACTTTTCTTGTCTTAGAGCTGATTTCTTCACCCTCGCTTAACGTTTAAGCTAGATTTAAACGTACTGGTAACCATGGTTTAAAAGTTAAGCGAGGGTGAAGAAATCGGCCCTTAACGTTGCAAAATCTGCAAAAAAAAGTTTTATTTTGGACTGGAATACTCCCTTAAGGGAAATTTATACCAAATAATTAGAAAGTGTATGGGGCTACATCTGGGGACGATGAAAGAATATTTTAACAGTTTTGGTTAATGAGCCATTTTGTCAGCCGAAAATAAACAGAGGGGCTGATAAAAACGATGATCGCTGTATTCTTATTTTGCTTCTCTAGTATTGCGGTTGTAAAAAAGAGACGTCTCTTATTCTTCTCATCGTCTTATTATTTTTTCAAGTTATTATGCATACTACATTCCAAACGGAACGTGGAGTTCACCGAACAGGGGTGTTCTCTTTTATAGATTATTGCGTCAGAATGTGGGCGTGTTAGTATATCGTGTGAATGAGTACGATGAGTTACGTAAGTTGGGATTGCCGAGAATACTCATCGTAAAGATCCGCAAATATATGCCGAGCTCGTGTCAAACACCAACAGTCACGTATTCCAAGTTAAAAATTTGGTTTTATTTTACACTTGAAGGAATCTTCAAAACTAGTTTCGTAAAACCGATCACAAAACCAAATACTCTACAAAACTGCATCAAGACAGACATAAACCCTTATGAACGAATTAGAACCCCTGGTTGTTCGATGTTCCACCAACCACCAAGACCAGTTCGCCGATTTTCAAAACCTTAACGTCGTAGAACCACTTACATCTGCGTGTGATAGCTGGAAGGTATTCCTTCAGCCACCTGCGCCAAAACTCGTCGATGATGAATCTGACTAATTTCCATCTGCTTCTGATGGTCACACGACAGTCCACCGACTTCGTTGGGAGGAATTTTCTGCCGGATGAGTTTCCCAACAATGCAATGACATCATGCACATTTGTTCGCAACTTTGTCCAACAGCCGTCTCAGCTTCGGGATTTCAAAACGGTGGCGAATTTCGTTGAAGTCTCGATTGGCGTGGCGGTAGCAACGATGGAACAAGTCTACAATTAAAAAGGTAATTAGGTGTTGATTGGGAAGAATTACAGGGAACTTAGCTTCGGTCGGTGCGTACGGTGCAACGACTCCGCAGGATTCAACTTTCGTCGAAGAAAGGCCATTTAGTGTAAATATTACTGAACCTATCTACGACTTGGTGCGTTGTTCGGATGGTCCTTGCGTCTTGACGAGGACTGCGATTTCGTCCGTAAACAGTTCGCCTTGCGCTGCCTTCCATAGCGCTTCTTCAGCACGCCGCCCGTAGTACGTCGCTGGTTAGGATGCTGAGCTCCATAGTCCATTGGTCGAAACGAGCGAAATCCATTATTAGCATAACACAGTTAACACAGCATGACCTCACCACCAATGTAGTGGGTTCGAAATCGTTGTTTTCGCATATGAAGCGAGGTGATAAAACTAATTTTGCTTCGAAATTAAAAGAGATAGTTGAATGGAGTCAAAGAAAGCATTGTAGAACTTGCTGAGATACATTATTTCGATGATAATAATGTTGATGTTTATTATTTTACTTTTTAAGTAAATTAACGAAAATACTAAAAATAACATAAACTTTAAACTAATTTACTTCTAAAAGTATACTAAATGCACTTAACTGAAAGGTATTAATACATCTTCTTTTGCAAAATTTTTCTGGTTTTCGAATAAAAATAATAAAAGGTACAATAAGTGCCATACTTTTTCAATAAGAGCTAGTATTAGTGAAAATGAGATAAACATATCAAAGTTAAATAACCCAAACACATGAAAACAAGAAAAGATAAATGTTTCATGTTAAAGAACAAATTATGCAGCTCTTCAAGCCTAACAATCTGAATTATTAAAACGGTGATGTTAACTATTAAGATTTTCGCGAAATGAACGAAAAATCGATCAAAATTGTTAAATTTTAAATAAATTACTGTGAAAAGGTTACTTAATCTCATTAACTGAAACAAGTAAGGACATCATTCAATAGAAAATTTTCCCACCTATTCAGTGGATCTAAAAGATTTGAAATACAAAGTATACTTTTTGAGTTAGCTCTATTTTAATACAACTAAGTATTTAACACAAAAAGTTCAATAACTTAGTAACGGTTGAGATTTGATGGTATGTGTAGAACGATTTTTTTTCTCCAAATAAGACAATCAATCATCCCTCGAGAGTTTCTTAACCATGAACCAAATACCCTGAATAAGTCTGCATATATTTAGTATATTTAGCAATGTAGTTTAAAAAGAAAACGCAAAGAAAATATTAGAAACGATCTCACCGGTATCCAAAACTTGAAATTCGTCCCTGCTTTAAGGCTTTTGATCCCACTTCTTAGGGATGAACGTTGACAAATCTTCATGAACTCCAGTCGCTTGAGACGTTGTTCCGGCTAGACTGCCCTTCTGTCTATTTTTCGCTGCTTGTTCCAGCGATTGTCCAGTATTTTTCGAAAGGGATGATATATTTCTTACACAAATTATTTGAGATTCGGTAACGGCTAATTATTTAATAAGCCGGATAAACAACAAAATTTACATATTCCCAGGAATTACGCATAGGGTAAAAGGGTATAATACGCCCCACCGGGGCTAAACGCCCCTCTTCGATTCCCAGGATTCCTGAATTATCTAAAAAGTAAAAATGACTGATAACAGTATCGTTTCATGAAATCAACGTACTAAGTTAGTTTGGTATTTTTAATATTTTGCAAAACAACAATATACACAAAAGTTTCAAAAGAGCTACTTTTATGTAAGCTTCCACTTTTTCCAATAGCATTACAACCAATTAGAAACAGTCGGATTCGATAGAACTATTTCAAGTAGTTTACTAGAATATTATAGTTACTATCTTAGTTTTTAGCTTGGCTTAAAACTATGTGTGTGTGTAGAATTATTCACGTATTCACAATAGCTCATCACCGGCCAAAATGCCCCACCCATTGTTGTGGGGCATACTCGCCGATTGCTGTGGGGCATACCGTCCTCTTGTTGTGGGGCATATTACACTTTCACCGGGGGCATTTTGCCCTGGGTGAAAGAAAAAACTAGAATTTAGGCATCTTTGAAAAATGTTTAATAGTACTTGTATCAGGATGTTTTTAATAAAAAATGAAACGGATACTAATTTCTAACTAATATAACAATAAATTAGAGTAGTTAGTGAGAAGATCATAGCGTCGAATGGTGAAATATAGCTATTTTTGCTTAAGGGGGGCGTATTAGACCTGTTTACCCTAAGTCAACGACTGCTTTTTCAAATGCCAGAAGCATCACACGCGAGAAAATTAAATATCTATCGATTATTGACACTGCTTCCTATGATATTATTTCGTTATAATTCCGTTCAATACTCAATAAATTTTTTTTTTGAATGATTATTCTCGTACCTAGATGAAATGGCAGGAGCGAAATTTCCACTTCCTTTCTAGGCAAGGCCTACTACTCAATTTCGGAAACGAGCGTAATCCATTATTGGGGCAAAATGAGCTAAGTGTCACTGAATTGGTCGTAACGGACTGATCGGCTGTTGTCGAGGCCAGTTTTCTACGGAAGTATTGGATAAAACTCTGCCCCAGGAAACAGACATTATTCATATTACCCAAGAGGGTGAATGTTTAGACGTTTCTTTGAAAAATGAGTGAAGCCAACAAAAGCTGGCCTCCTGGCTCGGATAGTTGCCAAAAATGACAGCGAACGCGCTTTAAGCAACATTCACATTGTTACGAGCCAATGTTGTTAACACGACCTGAAACTTGTCGAATGCAAACAAACTTCATTTTGATGTGCTTAACCGGTATGCAGGCGATAAAAACGTACGAATTTTATAGAGAAGAAGCAATGCAAGAAAAAGCGTGCTTTCTCATATATTGTTAATATTTATGTATTCTGAATCCCACTTTCAAACAGAGTTGTACAGTTCATGTGAACAGACCTTAAATATTTGTAACGTAGCTAGCGCTTCTGGCATTTGGTGGTGGTGGTGGTTTTGGTTCCGGCAACAACCAGTTTTCATGGGGCTGCCGTTACTCCACTTTGTTGCAAGATCGGCGCGGTTCAATTTTGATGGCACCCACATCCACTCCTTTTGCTTAGTGGACATCTCGCCAACGCTAACAGCTGCTTGTATCACCTGTGATCGTGGGAAAGAATCCACATGAGTACGGTTCCAGAATCACTCAACAGTAGCGTCGGCTAATGGGGAAGGTGAGTTGACTTTGAATAGCACCCATTAATCGAGTTCCAAGGACAGCCGCATTTAGCAGATTCTTTTCAACAGCGCGTCCTTGGTCTTTTCACCGACAAGCGCCACTTGCACACTATTAGCTGTCTCTAAGCGGAAATAAACTGCGCAGGCATACGTTGCTTCGCTGGCATCGACGAAAACATGGAATTCAAGATTATCAAAGTTTTTGGGGAACGATGAGCGGAAATAGCATCTTAGTGTACGAAGAGTGTTTAGCTGCGGAAAAAGATTTTAACATTGTTGCCAGCGTTCATTGATTTCATTCGCTACTTTCTGGTTCCACTCTGTTCCTTTCGCCCAGATATGCTGAAGGAGGATTTTACCATGCACGAGGAAGAATGCGATAAATCCTACTGGATTGAACACGCTCATGACCACCCGTGCAATCTTTCGTTTTGTGGGAATATGATTATCGAGAAGAATAAACTGCAGATCTTCTCTCAACCCCAGAGCGTACACGAACTCATCATCGTATGGCAACCACTTCATTCCAAGGACCGACTCATATTTTTCCCCCCGTTTCAGATCTAGGTTCTTCTGCTATAGTTCATCCGTCTCTCATGTTTTCTGCAGAACTTCGGTCTCGTTAGACAGGAAGTGCCGCAGGGTGAAGCCACCTTGCGAGTGTACCAGCTTGACTTCGTTTACCACCGCGATCGCCCCGTTGACCGACTCAAAGCTGTCCAGATAATCGTCAACATTGTGGTTGATCTTGATGGCTCGTGGATACTCGGTCGCAAACTCGTCAGCGTTGAGATTTTTCACGAACTCTGCGGATGCTGGCGAACAGGTGGAACAGAATGTCGCAACGTCCATCACGTACACTTGGGGGTGGTCAGATGGGTGTTCTCGGAACAGAAACCTTGAGACTGGCAATAGGTAGTTCGTATTTAAATCAGATGGAACATTTGCATGATGTCTCCACACACTGCAACGGGATATTGACGGAACTGATAGAGAACTCTCGGAAGATGAGTCAGGAGATCTGGTTCTTTGAGTAATTTAGAATTTAAGGATACATCAGCCACTTTTGCTGCTGCGTCTCAGATCAATAGTAGCTTCTCTGGCTTTCGAGGGTTGGTAACGACACCCAGGGGCAGGTACCATACCCGTCCGGATTCAACGGATGTCAATTCTTCCAGGTTTGCTTTATGAGCATAGCCATTAGCTCGTATACATAAATTTGCTCACGCACTCGCTTCTCCAGTGACGGACCCTTTTGGAGCTTTCGTTCCAGCCCTTCTAGTCGCCGCAAGGCCGTTGGGTAGCTGTCTGGGAAATTTGGATTATTTGTTCTTCAAAGCAGCCCGGTTTCGCAGCTGGATCCGGATGATACGCGCCTAATTGTATCCACTAGCAGCTGCCTGGCACGCTTGTCATCGTCGGACTCAGGGACCTCGCACAAACGGGAAATACCAGCTTTATCTAAAGTGAAGAAATCGCGGAGTAGCTCGTTCAATTCCCGATTCGGGTCAGACACTACTCCGACATGAAAATTTACCACAGCCGTTTGCCACGATTGGTTCATAAATACTCCATGCCAGCCGGCATTTTGCACCGATTGGGTCGCTAAGTCCTTTTTCTCGCAGCTTCAGGGGAACGCATAGCCTTAAGTTGTCTAGACCTATCAGCAGCTTGGGCTGAGCCAGTTCATAGTCCTGCAATGGAAGACCACGTAGATGGGGATAGCTTTGGGCCAAATTTCCATATTTTAGTGTTTGGGAACGGACCAGGAGGCTAACTGTACGAGTGCCAATGAGTGTGTACTGAGTGCCACATACCTTACCGGAGATATCAACCTGCACACGTTGCGACTTCAGCTCGACCCGCTTTATATTTCCAGTCCACTGAAGCGTCAGTGGTTCCGTCTGAACTTCGACCCCCAGCTGCTTTGCAACAGATTCTTCTAATAATAGACTAATAATAGAGTATACGAAGAGCCTTTATCGATGAATGCGAAGGTGGTTAGTCGACTGTTGTAGCTAGATAGAACGATGGGAACGATGCGAAAGAGTGGCCACTTAAGGTCACCAGAAAATACGTGACTAGCTGATACGCCTACGTTTTCGGTGGGAGGATATGAGCAATGTAGGAGAGTGTGGTGTTACTGGTTGCACCCCTAAATCCCACACCTGTTCCATGATCTACATAGCCATTTTCCATGTCTATTGAGGCAGGTTCTGTAAAATCCGCATCTCACCCGACGCGGCATATCTTGGCAATTTTATATAAAAGGAATTCATAGTTCTGCCTCTAGATCTGCAGAGTGACTAAGAATTTTGAATTTTTAATTTTTGAATCCTGAAATTAAACAATAAGGCGTTTGTATATTTATGATGAATGTTTCTAAGTTAAATAGGACCATTTAAGCGTGATTTGCAAAATTATGAGGTGGTGTGATGTTGTTTAGATTTTGTGAGAGTTGACATAGAGAGTGATCTAGCTGAAAAAATCGGGGACGGTGGGAAGTTGTGAACACCGTCAATACCCTCCAAGCTACAAATTATAAAAATGTGGTAACTACTGTTAAATGTTTCTACTGACATGACGTCACTTTCTCATTGGTAAATATTGCATTAACTTATGTTCTTAATCGCTCTGTGCCGCACCCGCGAATTCAGGTGGCTTGGAGCGAATTATTTTGTCACCTGTTCACTGCGAATCAGGTCACTTTTCCATCTCAGCATTAGTTTAGAAATATCTAAAAATTTATCTTTTATAGCACTAATGAAAATAAACCACAAAAATATTCCATTTCTCCTACTTTTTGCGATGGCTCATCAAACTAAAAAAATGCCGATCCCAAGCTTTTCACGCAATCTGTCGTATCTCACACAAGATAACGATTATTTTAAATTACTTCAGCCTGTGGTCGTATTAAGGTGTCCTTTACAAATACCAGTACATAAAATTATATCAGTCTGCTAGTGATGTGCGCGTGGTTCCTTTATTGTAGAGTAGCGTGTGGCGTTTTGAGATTACATGTTCAAAATCACTTGACTATGATATTGTTGTAGCCGTTTTTTGCCCTGAAGATGAAAGCGTAGACCTTTGAAACATAGGCGATAGACAAAATAAAATATTTGCTAAAACCGTGACCAAAAGCCATCTCCATCTGTTGAAAACAAAGTGGTCGTTCTTCTAGTTAGCCATAAAATTGAATTGAAAATCGATCAATGGTTAGGTAGAAGGGCGACTCGTACCTCCTAGGATATAATGGTGACCTACCAGTGCAACACCTGAAATCTAACGACCCAACAGGCAGTGCACTTAACATGCAAACAACCCCCCACTCCCTATTGGAGCGGGGATCCCGCCCCCTCCATTCCACTTAGTCGATCCTAACCCGTCTACGTTATTCTGAGGACGTAAGAGATTGCCAAACTCTATCACAATCGCGAAACGAGGAACAACGCATATCAGCTGCTACTTTCTTCATATTATAAAATGGGTCTAAGCTGGAATCGACTCAAGAAGCAATGAAGAATGCAATCAGATCCAGATATGACTTGAGTACCAGATCTAAGAAAGCCCTCATATTTTTACATAAGGGACCATTCATAAATTACGTAACGCGTTTAGGGGGGGGGGGAGGGGGTACGAGAAGTTGTGACATGTTGTTACATATGGGGGAGGGGGAGTAGGCTAGATCGTTACGTAACATGTTTCTACTGAACAAAAAAAAAATTTCGAGGAATTTGTTACGTAATAGGGGAGGGGGGGATAGAGAAATTTGTGACAATTTGTTACATGGGGGGAGGGGGGAGTCAATTTTGGGCAATTTTCGCGTTACGTAATTTATGAATGGTCCCTAAGCTGGGTCACCTTATAGGTAGCAAAATGTTAGAGGTCATCTCCAAGCCAACCCTCAACATATAGTACAGGGTGTCATCTATGATCCTTCTACCAAGAATGTAGAAGAATCCTGACTTCTGGAAGAGCTGAAGGTTTACGGAGTTTCAAATGTTCGACGTATAACTAAAATTGATGGTAAACCGATCAACACACCGCTGATCATTTTCTGGCTCCATTTTTTCAGAACACATGTCCACTTCCGTTTCCTCCTGTGCATTATCCACTGCGGATGAGTGTGGTCATTTCGAGCATGGCAGTCGTATCTGCCTTAACTGCGCCGCCTGTAGCCGTAAAACACGAAACATTCAAGGAAAAACTCCTGCTGCAACCCAAATCTTGTATGAACTGCGAACAAGAACATTCGGTCCGTAGCAGTAACATGTCCTAAATTTATCGAGAAGGAACAGATCACCAACATCAGAATCGAAAAAAGCTTTACCTTTTCCGAGGCAAAGGCTCTGATAACAAAACGGAACCAAGGCACCAGCTACGTCAGCACCGTCAAAGTTAACACAAAGAATAGGCTGAATGGGATACAAAAGTACTGCGCATAAAAGCGTATCAGTTCCATATTGACTTTTCTTACAGTTCTTACAAATAGTTTGAAAAATTTCAATATAAAAATGTGAATGATTGTTCCGAAGAAAAAATAGCAAATCGTTGGTCCCATACTAGAAATAAAGGCGTAACAGTTCCATCAATAGATTCGTTCGTTCGTTAACTGAAATCTAAACCTAATTCGTTCTGGAAGTATGTGAATGAGCAGCGAAAATAAAGAGTTTTAGGCTCCGACACAAAGGAAATCTGCCAACTGTCCGACAAATTTTCTAGTGTTTTTTTCGACGAGCGCATTACATCACAAGTTGCCGCTGCACAGTGGCAGATTTTCGTGAAAACCTGGCAAAAGTCGAAAATGGTTTTGATTGACCTGCAAAAGTACATACCATGGTTTTTTGGGGTACAGATTACGATTTTAATATCAGATTTTGAAAATTTGAAATGGCGGGTACAAAAAGGCAGACATTTTAATTTATATATGGGTTAATTTCTACATACGAAGATTTAATGATTCCAGTGGATGCCAATAACGTTTATAATGTGTTACTGTGTTTAATTTGCCACAAGGTTCTACTATATTGACTTTGTTGGCTATTTTCGGCAAATTTAAGACTAAGAAAAACGAAAGCAATGAAATTGAAAAACAATGAAATTGAAAATCGATAATCTAGGTATTCTAGAGAGAATCAGTTATAAACTTAGAACGGAAAACTAGCACTAGGCAGGCTCATATGGATATAATCGAAACGAAATGTGTTGCCTTCTGCTGGTAGGAGTTGTGCTTTCCAAGTCTACGGCATAGTCGTAGATAGAACATAACTCATCATCATGTTTTACCCTCGGCGTCGGCGCAAATATATAATGACCCACAGTCCTCTACTTTGCCGTTCTAATAACTGATCTAGACTGTCTATCCGTCTTTAATTTTTGCATATCTTTCGTTTTTCTTAACCTTAAATTTGCTGAAAATAACTAACAAAATCAATTCAACACAATATACAAATCCAAAAGCGAATGCATATCTAAACGCCAATATCCGCATAATCCGCAGGACAAGTAGAAATAACAAAGGCAAAAAATGAATCGGATCAACCAAACCCTTCAGAAGCAACCTAATATAACCTTATAACAATTATAACCTCGCCGCTCTTTGCGTTGACTTCACACGATACACCCATGTGACTCCAGCTATTAAGTCATTTTATCCCACACCTGTGATTATCTCATTAGGCTCTAATCCGTTCGCTTTCAGGAATGGTGTTGCGAAATGACTATTGATTTTACATTACTTTCAATATATGATCTGCGGTGGGAATTTTTTTAAATGTTATCGGAATATACTGTTATAACTAACAATCCCAAAAGGGTAAACTCCTGATTATAGTTCTTAAATTTTCATAGATGTGCAAGGTGAGATTGAGAGAAACAGTCTTGATTATTATCTCACAGAACGGGCTGACCTTAAAATGCATTGCTGATAGGGGGGGGAGGGTTTCAGCGTGAAAAAAATATTTTTCGCGATTTTTTTTAGAACTTTGCCTGAAGCGAATTGATCAAAACTTTTGTACGTTTTAAAGCATCATCTAAATAACATTCTGTAATTTTTCTGTGTAAAAATATCGATAAACGACTCGGTGACGAAACTTTTTGTAGAACGTCTCCGGAAAAAAACATGATTTGCGGTGTTTTTGACATAAATTTGATCTGCCACCGATGAAGAATGACCTCGACGATGAGTTTCAACGTCATAAAAGAGCTCTCGCTAAGCTGGACGAACCAATCGAATACCGGGATAATCTCGATCCAACAACCAGGGCCGTCTTAACGCCACTCGGGGCCCCTGGGCATTACTGAGCTAAGGGGCCCCTATAATTGAACAGATATAAACGACTGCAGGGTAGGAAAATCAAAAATGATTCCCAGCATCACGGAGCTATTTCTACTCCATGCCAGCCTGGCAATCAAAATATATAGAGAAAAAACACGAAATCACATTTCAATCACCATAGATGTCGCTGTAATGTCCAAGTACGGAGTACGGTTTGAGCAGATCCTAAAAAACTATTAGGGCTAGTGGCAAAGGGCCTAACACATTATATGCGGTGATGGAAGTTCGAACAGTATAATGGCATTACCAACTACGTTATGCTCTCTCCGGACGGTGTAATCTGATCTTTATAGTTGTAAGAGGTTGTTTGAGGATGAAGAGTGCATCCGCCAAGAAGCAGAAATGGTGGAGTAGGGCGGGTTAAACGTCTATATTTTGAATGCTATCCAGACTAGTAAAAATTTCTTCGTACATACTCCATAACGTGTAACCTTAAACACATTTCACACTTCCTAATATTTTGAGGAAGATTTCATGTAGTTTCCACATGTAAATCTGATTTTCTCAACACTGAGGTCATTTTAGCTCAATGATTATTAAATTTCGTTAATAGATGAGCATCAAACTTTGTAATTGACACGTAGCTGCCAAAGTTTAGCAACAACAATTTTGACCGCTTGTCGTTTCTAGTATCAACACATTTTTAAGTACCCTTCTTTAGGGTCAATGGTATTGAAAGTAAAGAAATATACACGATATAAAGCACAACAATGTTGACGATTCATTTAATATTCCTAATACGATAAAACTGGAAAAAGTCTCTTTCAAAATTTGGAAAAAGCCACATTTTTTCTTTCAAGCACAATTTTACTTCGTTTACAGATGACAATATTAAACATTGCAGCCTAAAAAATCATTTTATTTTGAACCTAACTGTGTGAGTCGAAATGAGTCGAAATGAGGTTAATTCATTTTCGATGTTCGGATTTTTGCTGCAGGAAAAAAATTGACGATTCTTTGAAATATTGCCTCTTTTTGTACGAATTGTTGTAGAGGTAGATTATATTTTCTGAAAGAAATTTTGTTCACTCGCTTATTGTAATCGGTTTGGCAAGGTGAGGAAAGCGAACATGTACATTTTAAGTAATCCATTTCAACAAATTGGTATTTCGAAAACGACGCTGGTGGTTAAATGGAAAGTCTAGGATTCAGACGATGGAGTCGCCTCTCTGGTGTTGGTGATAGGCACTCAGTGCAGAAAGAGACCGACGGAAAATAAATTAGAAATGATAACTATAACTAGCATTTCTACCATTTGAAAGTACAAAAACTGTTACGTAAACGAATTTTAGAATGTTTTCATAACGAAACATCGAAATTACTCGACTATATAAATATGAGTGGTACAATTCATTTCAACGTCAATCATGTAAAACAATCGAAAGAGAAAACACATGGAGTTGGCTTGAGGTACAAATCCCCGACTACATACGGGGAATGTTCCATTTGAGCCAATATATTCCGATTCCTGATTCTGATTCTTGCACGCACTATGACGCGTAATATACTTTTGCATTTGTCATTTTACCGTAAACTGAGATTTTGAATTTAGCAAAGCAAAACTGAATTTCAAATTTCAAATTATTTTATTTCTGCAGCACAAGCATTTTGTGGAAAAATACTAATCGAAAAAAATGTACACACAACATAGGTTACCAAATACTCGATGTTCTTCAGATATTATGAAAGGTACACACATTTGCCTTGACTCTTAAGATCAGATCAGATTTAGGGTAAAGATCGGATGGATTTGTGTAGACTATTTGAATCACACTTTCATGAAGGTATTTTCAAACTTTTTTTTTGCGACAAAACGGTATGCCTTCATGGCGGCCTAATTTTTTTTTTTGAATTTCGGAGTGTAGTAGAATACTAACATTATTGTTTCTGTACCAGACCTCGAGAAGTCACCGTTAAAGCCTTCTATAAATATACTTTACCGTTCACGGCCCCAGACATCGTGAAGAACTGAATATTTGGCACCTCCGCGAATCGCTTGCCAAACAAGGATTTTGTAGCGAATTTCGACATAATCTTCCTCCACTTTCTGTATAGCTTCTTGCGCAAGTTTTGTCACTGTGTTATGGTTGCCGCTCCTGGTTGGTACATTTCAAGATTTGTATACGTGTGGTACAAAACATTCCATTGCTGTTTTGGCACAAAATAAACATGAATCAGGATGTTTGATTGACGTGTAAATTTGTTCAATACTATCCAGGCCATGCAGTGCGACGTTTTCTTTTAATCACAATTCCGCTTGATTACCTGCTCTTTAATCACACGGTGAAAGGTGCAATGTGCGATTCCGATCTGCTACTAGCATAGCATAGCAAAAACGACCGCACTCATCATGGGTGTCTGATACAGTGAAATCTTTTTATACGACAGTATAGTTCACTGCACACCTGGCCATGTCCTTACGATCGCTAGAGGTAAGGAAATGTTAGTTGAATACCTACTTAAGAAGATACGGGAAACCCACGCAATCTCCATAGGTATTACGGATGTTAGATTTTGTTAGTAGGGAAGGTAAAGGGATGTGGTTGGAGTGATTTTATATATTCAACAAAATGGATAATGAAAATTATTATAAATCGGATTGATCTCACCAGATTTATTTGGGCGATGACAACACCAACAGACTACTTTCTCCGAGTATTACGCTTAGCTGGGTTACCACAGCAATGAAAAACTTCAGATGTAGTTGACGAAGAAGGCATCGGTGAGGACCCATGCGACGATTCTGACTGCAAATCAGTAACAAACCGATATCGATACTGACGTTTCCACGAAAATGACTTCACTATTTTGCCTGTGCGATTCCGATCTGCTACTGATCCATTATTATCCACACGGTAGAGAGTTATAAAACATCGAATGCGACTAGTTTTTGGAATTATTTCATCCTATCTTGGGGGCCCCAAAAAACCCGGGGACGCTAGCCCTGGCCCAGTGTGCCCATGCGTAAAGACGGTACTGCCAACAACGCACCATGCCTGGGAGGAAAGGAGCAGTCAAGATGAGGAAATGATCTTCGTCGTCCTCGTCGACTTCCTATATCAGTGAGTATGAATATTGAAATCCGTCGCGTCGGAACCGTTACAACGTTCACAGCCGGCTCAAATAAAGGTGGCCGGTATAAATGTACCTCCAAAGCAGATTTTTTCATCCACGAATAGCATCGAATGCAGAGTTAATCTTCTAACGAAAATCATATTGGAACTGCTTCTGCACTGGTCATAACTCTAGAAG
The DNA here is from genome assembly GCF_030247195.1 of Topomyia yanbarensis. Lineage (NCBI taxonomy): Eukaryota > Metazoa > Arthropoda > Insecta > Diptera > Culicidae > Topomyia > Topomyia yanbarensis. The sequence goes on along the minus strand of NC_080671.1, from coordinate 43,472,643 downwards.
TTGCGGATCCAGGAATCAGTAGCGACTGGCTCAAATGGCACGTTCACCATGTTGATCGGAGATTTGTTCCTTGCCATGAATCGTCTTTTCATCATTTTCCTGATGGGAAGGATTGGGGAATCCAGTCACACGACAATTCCTCGCGAAGAGGAATTCTCACATTGAATGTTCTAAAAGGAAAACTACATGTGAGCGTAAATCGATGTGAGCTGTCCTATTAAGTTTGAGTCAAGAATTACCCCAACGTACTTGACTTGATCTGCGACAATAATTTCAGAGTCAAAAAACTGCAACGAACGAGCTCCGGTTGTAATCCTTCGTTGCGTGAAAAGTACCATTGATGTTTTATTTGGATAAACTGATAGTCCAACATGAAGACACCATTGTTGAACAACACATGTTGTTTGTTGCTTTGATTTGATGCATGTTGCATCAAATTAAAAAGTGTGTTGGTGCAAATACCGGTGATCATAATAGGATAATCATCGGTGAAATCATACGTCGGAAACACAAGCTAATTAAGTTTCCTCAACAAGGTTCCAAAGACACCACACCACCTTAAGGACATCTGCAGACACTCAGTTTCCTTATCTCTACTTGTTTTAAAGATTAGCACAGATGTCGGTTGCTAAGCATTGCGTGTATCCAGTTCGTGATATAGTAAGGCACTCCATGACCTCGTGCTACTTCAAAAATGGCTTCAAAAACACGTTGTCAAAAGCACCTTCAATATCGAGAAAAACTCCTAAACTTGATTGCTTGTGTGAAAAAACTTTTTCAATGTTGTAGATAACATTGTGTAATATGGTGGTAGTATACTTCCCCTGCTGATATGCATGTTGTATTGCATGCAGCCCAAGCTAACATCCCGAATGTAGTGGGCGATTAAACGTTCCACTGATTTTAGAAGGATTGTGGTTAAACTGATCGGTCTAAAGCTCTTTGGCTCCTCATGAGTGACGCGGCCACCTTTGGGAATGAATTTTACAGTTATTTCCCGCTTCGCTAATAGAATGTATCCTGTTGCAAGACTACAAGTAAGATTTTTTTCAAAATATGCTTGAAGTATTCATATCCTTTTTTGTGGTAGAACTGGAATGATTCCATCCTTTCCCGGAGACTTGTACGTAGAAAAACTTTCAGTCGTCCATTTGATCGGTTCGGTCATCACAATTCTACGATCAAATGTCCAATAATAAGAACTACCTGAAAAGAACTCAGGGGCAGTCGTCAGTGATGGCTCCGTACAGCCTGGAAAGTGTGTTTCAAAATGACAGTTGAGTACTACATCTTCGTCACACGAGTATGCACCATTACCAGTTCCAATCGAGCTGCCATGAAAGTCTTTCCATTTCGAACGTAACTTATTTAAACTACTAGTCTCGTTGAGACTTGAGACATTTGTTCAGAGGATCGAAGGGTATTTCTGTTTGCTTTGCGAGCCAATTTAAATACCTGCGACCCGTGCCTGCGTCTGCGATTCCAAACTCTTCAACATAACTCATCCAAGTAATTTGAAGATTCAATCGTCGGCAGATACCCATGAAACCTAATCGCCAAGCCCTCTTCGTAGATAACGACGGTTTTAGCTCGTTTGGTACGAGCCAGTTTGCCAACTCATGCGTAATACTGTCAGAGGAGAAAGTTACTTTTAATACCTCTTCTCTGCCAGCTCGTGCAAATGTTGGACGGTTTCCTGCATTAAGAATGTGCAGATGTATACTACTTAAGCATTCCTTTAATTCGATGCCTCTCAAATTGATTTCTGAGCTGCTCCAAATGATGGGATGAGCATTTGCATCACTGCCAATTATAAAGGGGAAAACCGTTTCTGCCACAGTATGATACAACCCTTTTGAAATCATCAGAAGGGAATGGTTCAGTATGCGGCAAATATTTTCGAACAATAGACAATATTTCTTGTTTATGTTGTCAACAGTCATATTTCCCGTGACAGCACAAATATCGCGAGTTGTGAGGTCGGATATAAGACATGCTTCAATAGCACTATTCGCAAATCTACATGCACGAGGCATTTGATGTGAATTTGTAATGACATTTTTGTTAAAAGCTACGAAGACGGGGTTAAGTAGCTTTTCAATATAGAAGTTTCCTTTATGTAAATGCCGTTCTTGAATCAAGGTTATGGAAACTTATCCTTCATGCACAAGGTGGGATAGATTCATAGTTGCTGTACGTTTATGCTGAAGATTAATTTATGTTACTCTAACCATACTCGATTACAGCACTACACATTTCATCTTCAGTACTTGTTGTACAGCAACTAGAAGATACCAAACACGTTGGCTTATAGTCGTCTATAGCGAACCCCGAAATGGGTATTAGGGACATGACCACAATTTGAATCCACGATTTACGACGAAACAAACGTCCTCTGTGTTAGGGATTCGTGTAACACAGCAAGGGTCCAGACCCACGACACTCCGTGCGCGACTGGCATATTTTAGTCCTGCTAGATATTCAGTCCTCGGTACGAAGAAACACCTTGACTCCTGTCTTCAGTCGCCTCTTACGACATGGGAGCAGGAGCCCAGTGGATCAATTCTTGGTTGAGATACTTCAACCCGCAGAATGCCACACGGCCTCTAAACTGCTTTTGTCCAGAGAGATAATAGACTTTTTTCAACCTTCTAGTGGACCACAGCTACAGTTCCCTGTTTTGTGGGTTTTTGCCACCGGAACAGGTAATCCGTAGTATAGTTCTTATCCGGTTGAAACAACCACTACCGACACTACACGGTTTATCTAGGCTAAACTATTTTTATATTTTTATTTATCTAGGCTGTTCGGAGACAGAAGCTGATATTGAAGGACAGCTTCCATAGATGGCCGAAAAGCCATCAATTGTTTTAGTCGATATACCTTATACAAAACAGTCTATCTTCAAATTTTAAAGTGTAACCGAAACGTGTTCGGAAAAGTGTTCTCGGTGTATAATTTACTTCGTAATACAGTAGGAACAAAGATAGCCATGATCCAATCACACAAAATGAAATATAGCGCCATATATTTTTGGCGTTTTATAGATTGTACACGCTCGTAAAAAGTTACTCAAAAATGAGTTTAATCCCACCCATTTCCAGATAAAGTGGAACAACCCTTAAATTGAGTAATTCCGGAGTTACTCAAATTTGAGTAAGCCAGCCTGAACCAAAAACTGAGTAATTATTACTCGGTTTTTGAGTACAATATTATCTACACTAAACCCAAAAGTGCTTCACTAGTACTCAGATTTTGAGTTCAACATTGCTCAAATTTTGAGTTCAGTACAAATTTAACAAAACCAAAAATTAAGTAATTATTACGCAGACTTTGAGTTGAACATTACTCAAATTTTGGGTTCAGTAGAACTTCAACAAAACCAAAAATTGATCGATTTTTACTCATATTATGAGCAGAAGCTTACCCAATTTTTGAGTAGACAACAAAGCCAGTTGTAATTCCTCAGTTTTTGGGTAGAATATTACCCAATTTATGAGTGCAATATTCCTCTAAGAACGGTTGGTTTCAAAATCGTCCAATGAAGGACGTTCGTTGGACCAATTTGGGCATCGTCCAAATAACCGTTCAACGAACGTCCATCGTTGGACCCGTGTTGAACGATTTTGAAACAATTTTTTGGACGTCTCAGTGGGATTTCATTAAAACCCAGTAAAGTTCAGCCGGAAATGAGCCGGAATTGCAGTTGTTTCCAGTCAGTATTCCGGCTCCAGTGACACAATCGATTCTAGTTAGAATAGGTTGTGTCACTGGAGCCGGAATACTGACTGGAGCCATCCGGATTATGACTTGCAATTCTGAATGGTTTCTGTAAGAAGAAATGCAACAACCGATTCCTATTTAAATTGGTTCATGATCGATTGTTGCATTTGAACTGGAACTAAACCGGTTTACATCCAGTGAAGAAATTGGCCGTCAAAATTTTGTTTTGGATACAACACAATGCAGTCTTTCTTTTCTTATGGAATATTTTTACAATAATAATTAAAGAAACTTCTGTTTATTAAATTTTATGGTTTTTAGTAAGTATTGTATAAAAAAGTTGTCCTTTTATTTGTTGTCAATACGTGCGCGGGAAACTTCAATAAAAGTTTGGACGAGTCTATTCACAGTTGTCCTCTGACTGTGCGGAATTATATTATATATGGCACATGCCAGAAAGTCCCAAAACATTCTAAAATTAGGTGGCACCTCCACTCCGAGAACTGCGTGGCATTTGAATAAAATTTCCACTGCATGAATAGAATTGTTAGTCTCGAATATAACTTTTTTCTCACAAATGACGGCATAATTTCCTCTTTTCATCGGGCTTGCTACGCACACCATGTGTAGTTTGGAATCAGTTGCGGGGGATGCCATGTATGTATCTAAGCACTCCTAATGATGATATAAAATCATTACATCTAACCTTATGTATATTATATTGCATTTACCCCAATCCAACGAATTAAAATTGAAGCCGAATGTTCTTCGCCTACAGTTGGACAGCCTACCAGCGTTCTTTTTTGTCCGCGAATTGGCATATGAGAAATTATTCTCAAGCATCCTCGAATGTGATCTGTGAATAGTTTTACAAATTTAAAATTTTATGACAGACCTTTGGGCTAAATTAAAAAAAATTATATCTCACCATCTTCTACTCTAGAGAATCTGGACGGTGAATAAGATAGACACTGAGAGAAGACATCCTCGATTTTGAGACCTTCTGTTCTGTTAGGATACAATCTCTCAAACATTTGACGAATCTAGAAAAAGTGATATGATATAAATATTCATATGTTCCGTGAATACCATAAAGTGAAATAGTAAATAATAAAAAATAAACATGTTACCACCAATCCTTCATATGAACACAGGTGTGGAAACATATCCAAGATATCATTAACGGGTTTCTTTTCTTTTAATAACAGTTTGAGGACTGGAAAGCATCGGTCCATTTCATCACAAATATGTTCTGCTACTGATGCCGATGCAAGCATTACTCGGAGCAATTGAGCCCGCTCTACAAGTTCAGTTGAAACGGACTCTTCTACAGGCATAGTTCCTCGATTATATTTATGTTTTTCTGCAGGTAGCTGTTTGATGACATTCCGGATGCGATGAAATATCATGCCAGTATGAGCACCCTTTTCCTTGCCTCCGTTGCGCCAAAAGAAAAATGACTAGCATGAAAATAATTATAATTATATTAGAGAAATTAAATAAGCATAGAATAACAAACCTCATCAGGAGCAGTTGGTGTGACTCGCGTATTACTAAGTTGTGGAAATAATTTTACGATTTGAACAGCTGCCGCATGCTGTTGATCAACAGAAGGATACCTGCGCATTTAGAGATCATTGGTTCGTTACTCCGAAAAAGACCAAAAAGATTCCGTGAAAGATTAAGTTCTAAATTTCTTAAAAAAAATCTAAATGGTAAAAGTATGAACGGTATTTGATTCGTAATTCTTTGCATGCTGGGACACATCTATTTTCTGAAGAAAATCGGTCAGTTTATTACTGTTTTAAAAGTCTGTAAATGTCTGGACCAGGCATACGCAGAACTTTTTTTTAATCACCGATATCATACTTTTTGATCTGCCTCTCGTTTCTTCTGCTGCAAATTTTGTGCATTGGACGTATTCGGTCTATCCACTAATTGAATATTTACTAGAAGTATATGCTAGAAAATGCATGAAAATTCTCGACAAACATATGATTACGGCCTAAAAGCCAACTGTCAAAATCCACTTTGAATGGAAATTCCGGACAAACCGTTACACGCCAATCACAGATGTTGGTAGTAAACGAAAGAGAAAAGTTTTCTCTTTCATAAACTGTTGTGAGCTGTGTTCGACTAGTAACGGTTTGTCTGGAATTTCCATTCAAAGTGGATTTTGACGGTTGGCTTTTAGGCCGTAATCATATGTTCGTCGAGAATTACAGCAAAAGAGACGGGAATGAAAGTATGCTAATTCTGCATATTTTTGTTTCTCAGTGCAGCAAATCTGTCCACAGTCTGTAAATCTGGCATCGCTGTTGCTCGATTCAACGACATTGCGGCTTAGTTAGACCCTTTGGTCGATTTACGATTGAACTGTATATGTAAACAAATAAACACGCTCGCTATAAACAGAAATTGTATACCTTTAAATTCTGTTGGTTTAAATGTTTAAGTTATTATAATTCGTCGTCGTCGGTCGTCTTTATAATTTTGTGCCGGAACATGACGAATTACTTTTTCTAAGTACCACCGTCAAAGACGCATGTACGTTCTTATGCCGAAGTTTATAAATCGAACCAGATTGAAGATGTGAAAAGAATGGTCAATATTGAAATCAGGATGCGAAGAACTGATAACTATGTGGTTTCCTCTAGCAGTTTGTACTGTGTTTCATACATTTCTTTACATTTATAATCAGAAGTGAAGTTGTTTGGCCGTGCTTCATTACTATGCATACTTCATAGTTTCATAGGCTCAATGAAGTAATAATGCATGATACTGATTGACTACGATGTTTTTTGAAATAGAAGCTTCACAACGAAAGGCATTGCTTTTCTCTGCTCATAGACAGTGTTAGATCACCTGCATATTTGCTCGAAGGACTACTAAGGGCCGATTTCTTCATTCTCGCTTAACGTCTTAACCAGGTTTAAACGTACTGGTGAACCCGGTTTAAAATTTAAGCGAGGATAAAGAAATTGGCCGTAAGCCCTATAAATATGTATAGGCATTGCGCATTTCGCCGCAAGGTTGCTCTAGCGGAGAGACTCGTGCGGTTCAATGTAAACAATTCATTCTATCACACTTTAAGGAGTGTTCATAGTTTGATGCACTAGTAGAGTAACAAATAAAACTTTCTACTTGCCTTTGACCGTCCATTATTTGAGTCTCCATTTGCTTGCATGCGACTCGTGTAAGATGATTTAAACCGTCCTTATCTGGTACGATCCCTTGATCCAAAATTGGATACAAAATTTTCATTCGGAGTTTTGCGTCATCTTCGAATGTCGAACGGTTAATCTGAAAACGTTAAATATGTATAGTACGACAAGCGCTTACAGTAATTATAGTAGAAAGTTTACCAAATTTTGAACATTAGTGGAAGTCTCATCAATTTTATCTTTGGTCGGATTAGCTTCAGAACTATAGTTTTTTATTATGTTAAGAATTGTTAGACGGGATCCTTTTTCGATTATCCCCATTTCAACTAGGTCGGCATCGTTGAGCAGAACTAGGTTCTGATCGTTTATTTTTTGGGCTGAAAAGAGCGAATAAGTATATATAAAGGTTTAAAGTGACATCTCAAGTTGTTTGCACTACCTTCTTGATTGTTGTTTATTTTATTATAAATTTATTTCCAAGTTTATTTCCCTACTAACTATCTACATATTTCAAACTTATATAGTAGTTTTCTTCTGAATCTCCGTATATACTCCATAAGTTGTATGTTTTTTTCGTTTGCAAGTTCTTGTGTGATATGCGAATAACTTGACTGTCAGTTTTGAGTTTGTAACTGTTGTATTGTAAACAATATTCGCATTCGAGATGCTGTATTAGGCAAACAATTTGATTATCCGATTGCAATATATCTATTATCAAACCATAGGACATTTCGTTGCATACTTGGTATTTCGCTATCAGTCCCGGCCGAAAGCTTGTGTTATTTATTTTCATATGGTTTATATATTTGATTGAATCTGGTAGATCCCGGATCAGGAGTAAATTATTTAGAGATTTTTTGTGTATGTGCTTTGACGAAACGATATCTACCGTACCAATTTCGTATGAATGGTCAAGAATAGTGGTCATCTCCCGAATAGAAATGTACAGTAACAAAACCTTGATTTTCACTGTGACAGTACAGTATTTTTACAATAATTTACAGTAAGTTTTAGTGTTATGCTACAATACAAAAACAATAAACTTTCACGTTTTTATAGTAAATTTCAATGTAAAATAGACTTTTACAGTGAAAAAGGGGGGGTGGTTATGTATCTTAACATTAAAAAAATCAGTTTTTCTCCATACATTTTTTTCTCGAAAACAGTAAAATTTAATGTGAATGCACTGTATCATATTTTTGCTGAACAGTGAAATTTATTGTTGCATGAAATTTTATTGTAAATCTACTGTGAGAACTTGGCATCGAACAATGTTGAAACAGTAATAACTATAATATTTATTATTTTATGATTGTTTGTAGGGTAAATGCTATTGTAAAATTCTATCCGGGCTGTGCTAGATTCAGGCGCTTAGCAAAGCTGTTTGTTAAATTGATGAAATTGTTGCATGTCTTCGCTTGGGATTTCGACTCCTTGAATTTCGCTTCGAAGCGTAAGCAACTATGATTAACAACTGGCCCATCCTGACGAATTATGTAGGGATAATGAGAGATGTGATGGAATTTATTGGTAGGGTTGATGGCAGGGAAGCAGGATTTGAACAACTTGTAAAAACATTCGATTTCGTTTTCCAGAACGTTAATCTGATTCAATGTTAGCTTATTGGAGAAACTATAATAAGTTATTTTCATGAGAGCTCTAAGCAATGATGATAAATTTGAATTAAATCCGAGAATCTGGTTGAACATAAAAGGGAATGCTCGAAGGAGAAGCCAACATTGCGAAGCTGAGGAATAGCATGTCCACGTACTTTTAACTTCTCGCAAGTAAAATTAGCGGTAGGTTTATCAGCCGATTCAGTTATACCGTATTCGTAATGCTGTATAATTTGGTTGACTTGACTAATCGTTATCACTTTATGGATATTTACATCTTCGTTCAAAACACATTTGATTACGACCATGACGACGCCTTCCAAAAGATCATGCATTGGATCAAACGTGTTATTTTCCGCTATGTTGAAATATTTAACTTCATTCAGTGCTGATTTTCGAATGATTCCGCATTGTGAAGGTGTTTTAGTTCCGCTTTGAAGAGCATTTAAATCACCTTGTATGCTTTCTTCAGTGCGATGAGGGAAGGTATCACCAATGTTTCCACAATGAAGTGCAGTACGCGTCGCATAGCACATTCTACAGAATAGACTTGATTGGGGCCCCATTAACTCGAAAATTTCATGAATTGCCAGCGTGTCCCCCAAAACATGCACTAGAACTGCCCTCATCGTAAACTTTTCACTCCCATATTGTACTACAACACCATCATCTGATTCAAGCTCACGCAAATCTTGAATCAGCGGTTTCATAACGTTATTGTAGCCATATTTTTTTACATCTCTTGAGCGAACTGTAAGCGTTAGATATATCCTGTTGGAGGATGAATTAATTGCGGGGTGGAGATTCTCAATTTTAACACTGAAATTGGTAAGTTTTTTTTTCGATTTGCGTGATCCCAAAGGGTTCAGATATTCGACATCGTCCAGATGAAGCGAGAGTCGTAATGCATCGGGAAACCGTGTCAGGAACGGGTGTGTTTTGAAACGTTGACCATCTTTGAAACCGCACAAGATATCGTCATTCACTGCTTCTTCTGCTATCATCTTGCGAGCTCCGGGATTCTTCATAACCAGTGCTAAAATGCTGGTTAGTGGAATATAGTGAGCAACGTCTTTCACTATTTGTACACTTTTTCTTTTGCCTAGTTTGGTAATCGCAGGGACAGTTTTAGTGATTCTAGTTCTTCCCAAGACTTCTTCCCTAGGGTTAGGCACAGCACAACCCGCAACTCCAGACAAATATGCTAGGTTGTCTTTTGGAGAAGCTACGTCTGCAAAAATTCCATCCAAAGATGCGTCGTTTATAAATTTCAAAGCGTCGGTATCGTTTAATGGGATCGACTTCGATTTCAAAAATTCTCTGAATAGATTCAACATGTAACACTCGTAATCTTCTATAAGATTCGAGGTAACCTGTAAGAACTTTTTGATTTTTGTCTCGGGAAGAGATACATCTTTTCGCAAATCTGTGGCGAATTTACTAATTTTCTTAGTAATTTCATCCAACGACGGCGCCGTTTTAAAGAATATGGTATTCGTTATTCTCAACAGATAATCATCATCTACGAGCATATTTTCCGGATGATTATTTTGAATTTGTTCAACAGCGTCATGGTCGTATGAAATATTTGTAGAATTTTCTGTAATTAGTGGATGAACACTCTCTATGTGCCGTTTCAAGCTCTTAAACCTCTGGTACAGTGAACCACATTCTGAACAAAGGAAAGGTTGAGCGGCTGCTTTGCTGGTGTTCAAATTGTGTACCAACCGGAAGTGTTCCTTCAATTCATCCACGTGTCCAGGAATCATCTTCCCACAATTTGGCACATGGCATGAGAAACCTGAAACCTTACACTTTTTTCCAGTATATATATATATATATATATATATATATATATATATATATATATATATATATATATATATATATATATATATATATATATATATATATATATATATATATATATATATATATATATATATATATATATATATATATATATATATATATATATATATATATATATATATATATATATATATATATATATATATATATATATATATATATATAATATAACGTGAATATTACCTCGCAACTTCATTGCAGTTTCAGCATCCACCTCTTCCGAAATCTTCTGCATGCTGGTTGTTCAAATCCACTCTTTCAATTAAAATGTATTTTACACACTACAACTCTAGCTTCAACTATTATAAATATTTGAACAAATTTTTATTTGTGAAAAAGTGATGAGCGATAACTAAACGAGCGTGTACCTACTAATGGAAAATGGCGGATGACGCTTGGAATTTTTAACTTGGCGAGAAACGGCTTTTCCGTTTGGTAACTCCAAAACGGTTTCTTGTGTAATACCCAAAAATAGAGTCAGAGTTACTCAGAGATATTATACATAACAACTCAATTTTTGACGTTTACGAACATCATTCAAAACTGAGTTAAAAGTACTCAGAATCTGAGTAACTTTTTACGAGCGTGTAGACACAAATACAGTTTTAGGCCAACTAATGACTGTTTCGTTTTTGTTTTGAAATACACCTGTGTAACACGCTTGCTAAATTTTAAGTGTCAACCCCTTTCTCGCATTACACTGGACTAATTTTATAATCAAAGTAAAAACGAAAGCGTAATTAACCTACTGTTATTTGAAAACTGTATGGGTTTGCATTTCAGAACAGACATCCTAGTATGCGTGAGCTGATGGGTAACTGTCGCATACTATAGTGCACAAGGAAGCCATCTCTTGGGGCATCCGTCATAATCGCCACGTGGCTTGCAATACGCGTGTTTGTTGACTACGATTGAAAATAGATTTGTTGAGCAAAACGCGTGCAAAAATGGACAACCAGGAATTTTTGTTAGCAAAAAGCGATTTCGATCTAGCAAAAGTTCGCAGTAGATTGATCAAGTGTATCTATGAGCTACAGTCAAGGCGTGTAAGTAATTTCGTTTTAAGTGTTCATTCCTGTCCACTGAAAATCTTAACATTAACACTGATATTTATACGTTAGAATGAGGTTACATCGATGAAATCCTCTCTGGACGAATCTAACCAAGCAAGGACCACTCT